>NC_056630.2:202761223-205250573 GCF_002870075.4 Lactuca sativa | reverse complement strand
GAGTGGGCGATCGCGCGTAGTTATCGGTGAAAACATGAAATGGACGAATATATCATGGAAGGTAGCGATATGTTTGGGGATTTTAATTAAAAAATTGATTACATATACTAAGTTGTTAGTTATATAAACTTATCCTACGTCAAAACTAAATATGAATTATTGACGAGGATTTGACATTTTGGTGTACCGATAGTTCGAATATTTAGTTTAATAATCGTTTTAGTTTAAAAATTAAAATTTGTGTCACTTCCAAATTTGTGAAATTTTATTATTTTGTAATTTAAATTTTTGTACTTGTTTTTGTTACAATGACCAGGAGCATTTACTTTCACTTGAGTAAAGTTTGTTTGATTTATATTTTGTTGCAAGCTACCTACAAACTTTAATTACAAAAAAAAAAAAAAAAAATCAATTATGTAGTAACATAGCTATAATTTTTGATTTTGTAGGAAATCATTTATCAAAATAGCTACCGATTTGATTCCGTAGCAAATTTTGTAGTCAAATAACTACAGACTTTTATCCGTAGTAAATTTTGTAGAAAAATTGCTACGAATTTTGATTTTGTAGCAAATGTCGTAGCAAGATAGCTATGGACTTCATGTTTGTAGTTAATTATGTTGCAAAGTAGCTCTGAATTTTGTTTACGTAGCAAATTCTGTAGCAAATCCGCTACAGAATTTGATTCGTTGTAATTTCGTAGCAAAGTAGCAATAGATCATGATTCCGTAGCAATTTCTGTTGCAAGCTATCTAGAGACATTAATTACGTAGCAAAATTCTGTAGTTATTCAACAATTTGCTACGACATGCAATTCCATAGCAAAATTCATAGAAAAATAGCTACGACAAGCCTTTCCGTAGCGTATTTCATAGTAGAATAACTATGGATTCTACTTCCATATCAAATTTCTGTAGCTATTCAGGATTTTTCTTGTAGTGCATGTTGACCTCAACTCATCGAGTGCATCTAGCAACTTGTCGAGTTAACTGAATAATTCTTCAACTCGTCGAGTTACCTATATAAATCGTCGAGTTCCTCCCGATTCCATTCCTATTAATCTCGAGTCAGCTAAGTGACTCATCGAGTTCATCAAATGTCTAGAAGACCTAAAGTCCATGAAGACCAAAACTCTAATCGTTCCCTGCACTCATTCAGAAACTCGAAAACGTGCAAACCCTACCCCCAACTTGTTAAGTCGACTAAGGGACTCGACAAGTTCCTTCAATCCCTTTTGTGCTTAGTCCTTTTCGGGGGGATCTAAGGTCCCAAACATCAGATCCAACCTCCCCTAGTGCAGTTACCACGTAAAGTTGCAAACTTTACATGCATGCAAGGCCTCACAAGGCTAAAACATCAAAACTAAGCTCCCTACAAGGTTTTAGTGCATGGAAAGGGCCTAAGCTGGATAAAGTCAGCAACTTTATGCCATTGGGGACCTAGAGAGCTCCAGATCTGGACGCATATCCTTGTGATAAGTCTAAGTCCGAGTATGACTCCATTTGGCACCAAAAATGGTTATTTACTTCAAAGAAAAGGGATCTAAGCAACTAAAGATCAAGGTAATGACTTTATACCTCCATATGGTTGCCAATATAGAGTAGAAGTCGGATCTACTGCTTCTCTCCTTGCTCCTTCTTCTTCAAGCTCCAAAATCCTTCACAACCACACCAAAATTAATCACAAAAGCTCTATCTCACACTCAAGAAGGTGCAAGGTTCAACTAGGGTTTTCGCTGGCTAATGAAGTGGTAAGGGAGGCCACAAGAGGCGGATTATGTTCTTTAAATATGGTGCAAACCCTAAAAAATAGGGTTTTCCTTTACAACGCCTACGCGTCGATTTGGGGCCTTCTGACTCGTCGAGTTGGATTTAAAATCCGTGTCCTCATAATGACTTCTACTCGACGATTTGGTGCTCCCCAACTCGCCGAGTCCATGCACAAAACCCTAAAATTGGATAAATTAAATAATACCTAGAACAGGTGTTACAAATCTCCCATACTTGAACTAGACTTCGTCCTCGAATTATGCTGACTCAAATAAGTCTAGGTAGTGGTCTCGCATCTCGTCCTCCGGCTCCCATGTCCATTCGAAGCCCTTATGGTACTGCCATTGCACCTTTACCAGCTTCACTTCCTTGTTTCGAAGAACCTTGGTCTTCCTATCTAGAATCGCAACAAGCCGCTCAATGTAATTCAGACTCTCATCCACCTGAATGCCATCCAGAGAAACGACTGCAGCCTCGTCGGTGACAGACTTCCGAAGCTATGACACATGGAAGGTGTTGTGAATCTGGCTAAGCTCATCTGGCAGATAAGGTGATACGCCACCTTGCCCACCTGGGTCATAATCGTGAACGGTCCAATATACCGGGGCCCTATCTTCCCCTTCTTCTGAAACATGATGACCCCCTTCCATGGCGACACCTTTAGTAACACAAAGTCCCCCACCTAGAACTCGAGATCAGATCGCTATCGGTCATCATAACTTTTCTGACGACTCTGTGCGACCTGCAGCCGGTCGCGCACTTGTTGAATCAGCCCGGTAGTCTTGTGCACTACCTCAGTGCCCCCTATGACCCAATGTCCAACCTCGCCCCAACAAACTGGGGTCCTACATCTCCTACCATACAACATATCAAACGGTGGTCGGTCGATACTAGCATGGTAATTGTTGTTGTATGAAAACTCTGTTGGTTTTTGAGCATTCTAACACTCCTAAGGTGTACATGCAACCCTAAATACCTTGGATCTATGTTTTCACTATTATAGATGCAAATATGAACATTCCATTGTATTCCCCAAACTAGCATAAAACATTGATACTAGGGTACTAAAACAAGTTAGAAGACATACCTTTTGATGTACCTTGATTCCATGGAACTTAAGAGCCGGGTGCTCCAAGTGTGACACCTCAAATGGTTCACACAACATCAAGAACACTTGGAATAACTTGAGAGAAAAGATACATGCACTAAAAACATTTGTTCCCTCTTGTACACACACACACTAGTCACACTAGTTCCACTAGTGTCATTTCATGAACCATAGACCTCTTTATATAGTGTGGAGGATTAGGGTTACATTCATGTAAACCCTAATACCCATGACACTTCATTTCCATAGGATCCATGGGTTAAACACTCCATGGACTATCCATGAAAGCTTAGCCCAACCTAAATGAACTTGGCCCATTATATATATAAAGAGTCCATATTTAATTAGTTCCTTTTGATCACTAAATTAATTCTAAACTAATTCTTGACCAATACAAATTAAATAATATGATTTCATATTAATATATTAGAACTTATAATATATTAATATAAATCACTAGTATCCTTTTTCTCATTTTGTCTATCCAATTGTTCCGATACCAAGCAACCCAAATGGACCATGCCAAGTCGGGTCGAATACCTACCCATCATAGTTTGGGCTTAGACATCTAATCCAATAGTCTCTCACTTGGATAAGTCTAAAACTATTATTACGTATGATTCCATAACCCTACTGGCAAGCGTAGCTCTTAAAACCGTTGTCGTACTCTGAACAAATAAATGACACGTCCATTAGATAAGAGATCATATATTCCTCCATTTTAGATATCATATGGACTGAGACATGGATTATAATCATTCTCTCTGTCCATTTGTTGTTTCCTGATTTTCGATTTATGACGACTGACTAATTGAACAAATCAAATCAGTCTAGGCTTGGCGAAGGACTTAGGGGTGTCATCACTAAATCGTCGAGGGGCCCACAAATATCTCTTTTATCCCTTTAAGGGTAAAAGGAATAGATAAACTATGACTCATATGCTGGTTCTACTACTTGTTGAATCATACACAAAGGCACATTTTATAACATGGAGTTACCAATGCGTTTTCGTACAATTAATGTATAACCAACTCATAGGCAACAAATCATATCTCTAGGTTTGAAGAATATAAGATATTACCATCTCATGATCACTCGTGATAAAATCCATGAAGTGAGTCAAATGAGCGTGGGTTTAATCCAATACTCAGAATTTATGAGGACTCATGAATGTTGTAGCAACTCTTGTTAAGTTCACTACCTTGGACATCTACAAACCAGCTTCATGACAGTCTTGCCTTAATACATATTTCGAACATATTATCGACTGTGGATGGTTTAAATAAGTTAATAATTCAGAAGGAAGACCTAGTTATTCTGGAAGTCAAAACATGTAAAGTGAAACACAAGAATAATCGAATCCAATATGGTCTCAGAACTTATGAATATACATAGAACAACTTTTATTTATCACCATATTGATTACACGTTATTCATTGCATACTGTTTCAAATTATCAGCTTTATAATTGAATTAAAACAATAGTTGTCCCATGTTCCAAGCATATGTTTTCTAAACAATATTTATGCCATACACCAAGTATGCATACTATGTTTGTCCAAACATTAGTTATGCCATACACCAAGTATGTACACTAAGTTTGTCTATGATCTTTACTTTGTGAAATACATCGATTGAACATAATTCCAATGATTCTCATTTCACAGTCCCAAATCCATACCGCAAATGCAAGAATTCCAAATTCCTGCCATTTATCAAAATCTGTTAGATTTTAACCTTATATGCACTGACCCTCTTGTAATTATTATTCACAAAGTCACAAAGACTTGTCAACATGTAACACCCTGATCCTCAGGTATTAATAATGATATTTTGGTTTGGTTTTTGAGAACCTACTCGGCGAGTTGGCCTCCCTACTCGTCGAGTAGTAGCGGGTTTATCCGCGAAGTTTAATGATCTACTCTCCGTGTCCATTATGGTACTTGACGAGTAGATGATGGCAGATAAAGGTATTAAGCTGTTCCTTGGCTCATATCTTCCTAAAACCCTCTTGTGCATGGATTCTAAGATAGGGCTTTTGTGTTTAAGCCAGGATCTGAAGTTGTAACTTTAGATCTGGACTCCTTTTGGTCTTTAGATGCATAAAGTTATCAATTGTGCCTAGCTTGTGTCTCCCCTCTAGTGTATGACTCCATTCCAAGCTTAGATTTGCTATTTTAGGGCCTTAAAGCCTTACATGCACGTAAAGTTTGCAACTTTACGTGGAAAGCATGCCTCAGAAGCTTAGATCTGTAATTTGGAAGCATTGCATGGCTCAAGAGAGTCTGTATGTCCTAAGATCTGATAGGACTCGGCGAGTCATATGAAGGAAGGCATGGACTCGGCAAGTTGGATGAACGACTCGACGAGTTGAAGGAACAACTCGGCGAGCCGGATGAAGATTACCTAGAACTCGACGAGTTGAAGGAACAACTCGGCGAGTCAAGTAAGATTTCCCCAACTATTGGATGTTCGTAGTCGTGTTGAGTGGCAAGCAAGGAAACTCGACGAATGATCTTAGATTATCAATCAAGATCGTGTGAACTCGACGAGTCACCTCGATGACTCGGCGAGTAGACGTTATCCCGGGAAACTCGGCGAGGCACTTGTTGTACTCGGAAAGTTAGGGTCAACATGGACTGTTGACTTGATCTTGGCTGTAGTTGACTAGGATTGACTAGAGAACTCACTATGATGAGGATCAGGTAAGACATACACTACACTAGTACATACATACACTACATACTACGGGACTGACCATCCTACACCTATTTCCTAGCTATAACAGGATCTGTTCACCTACGGATGTTCTCGGTTGTATTGTTCAGCGATTTACCACGCCGTGTTTATCCTAGACAAATGGATACGATTTCAAGGATTATACAATTTTCCTTATTACCTTTATTTTGTTACACGTTCACATAAACGATGAGGTAGAATATATTTTGATACGATTTCAATGATTATACAATTTTCCTTGTTACCTTTATTTTGTGACACATTCACATGAGCGATGATGTAGGCTATATTTTATAATAATAGTTGTACATGGGAAAAACCTTCTTTTTACAGAGAATCAAGCCTTCAAAACAGTCGGGTCTTGGTAGAAGACTACTTTTTATAGTAATAGGAAATATGGGATTTTCTAGGGTTTTCATACTTATAGAAACTTTTCATCAAACATGTTACTAGTCTTTTCTTTACAGTTTTACAAATCAATGACACTAAAATACTTATGAATTCACCAGCTTAAATGATGATCTACGCTTTCAAAATAACTTGTATTCTCAGGTCACAGTAGACAGGTACGATGGCCAGGTTTTGAGAAGACGAAGTAGTCAATACTCGTCTTTTATTTTGATTACTTATTATCATGTCTTATTTTATAAAAGAATATGCATGTATTAAAATTTTACTATTAATGCAATGGATGATGTTGTTGCTTGTTTACTACTTTGCACTGTTGTGATACTTTACATGATGTCCTCCGCCCCAGAACGTTTCCGCCGTTCTTAGTTTTGGGGTGTGACACGATATGTGGTGCTTCGATAAGTCTTTATTTAGACCTCTCAAACTCATAGACCTTTCATTATATATCCTATGTGTATGCTTAAACCTTTTTCAGAACTTATGGCAATAAGTCTCGAATGTTCAAACTATTTGCGATTTCTCAAAATTTGAACTATGAAAAAGGATGTCATAATCATATTCGAATTTGAGAACGCAAATACCACAACTGCTTACTCTGATCCTTTAAAATCTACTAGTGAAAGTGTTTCCTCATAATCATTTTCATGATGTAGAGAGAAACCTCTTACCAGTTAGATTTTATGGTGTATGTGTTCCTTTCCATGTGAATTCGTCATTTCTAACCACTATCTTAAAGACAAGGTTTATGACAAAATCATACTCATATGGACTGAACTTGTTTATTCTCAATTTCTTGTCATTTGGTAGCATAAGGGCCTACCATTGCTTCCAAGTTATTGATCGGCTCACCTACACTGATCAATGTACTTTCACTGATCAAGGTGCTTTGCCTTATGCAATCAAATGAGAACTCATAGAACCCACACATACATATTTAACTTAACTGGAATAGGTACAAAAATAAGAATATGTCAACACGATAGGTTGTCAACCTCAAGTCATGTGCTAGTGATTAATAAAAGGGTTATTTTCGATTAGTTCTTGAAACTATTTAAGACCATTAAGACTCCCACTCACCTCTTCACGTATAAGATTCTCTGTCAAGCAACATTCCTTGACAAACAAATATTCAAGAGTTGGTGTGGATTATTATAAAGACAACACTTCATGTAATTGGTCTTAGTTGTTCTACCAATTTCAAATATGCAAGAGTAAGCAACATTTCTACTCCATATTTCATGAGGTGTTATAAACCTACTTAGAACATGTTACTGAAGGTACAACTTAAAGTAACTAGAGTACAACACTTAAACTCGACTTTGGAATGAAGTATGATTCATCCTTTTGATTAACCATTTCAACAATTCCCGATTCCTCTTCTTAGTCATATAAATACATTACGGTGTCCTTAGAGGATCAATTGTGAGATGGTTCCATAATCAATAGGAAGGATGATCATAAAACATGATACTAAAGTACTCTTCTTTCCTTTTAAATTGGAGAAACTTTTATCTTTCTGCCTAATTTGATTCTTCTTACTCGTTCTACTATACTTTGAAACTTTTCAATACACTTAATCTTGTAAGCATAACCATATTTACAAACTATCAGTAAATCATGACAAATAGACTTTATCGTCCTTTGTGGTGGATCTGACCGGTGCACATCAATGTATACTAGATCCTTAAGCATTTCAATTAACTCACATACATATGTGAACAAGGAATCAGTCCCAATTTCCCAAGGATCAAGATTCTTATACACCACACAATTCAAATCGTATGATTACAAGTTTCTGTCCAATTTGAAATTTGGGTGATGAGAATCCTTCCTCACTTGGTAAATTATGACACTACCACAAGCGATATAACTAAGAATCAAATATATTTTCAACATTGCTAACAATAGAAATATAAACACCAATTTTCATAAATGTCATTGCAAAGAAACATAAAGTAAATAAAACAATTTTACTAATGGTGTGCGGATAAACTTGTCCTTACAATGCAAATACATATGAAAACTATGTTTCTAAATAGTACTAAGCAATCTATCATAACTGTTAAACAACAGCTCAAGATATGATCATTAAACAATTTTTAATCCATAATGATTTCCTAAATTATCATGAGGTTAAAACAATTTTAAAAATTTTGGAACTATTTCGGGTAAATTAAAGAATTTTGTATAAAAAATCTTTATATAAAAAATCAATTATTACTAGCTTACTTTCTTTTATATAAGTTTAAAACTTCATAATTGTTAGTACTACAATTGAAATCCGCTAAAACAAACATTGGTTTACTAAAGTTGTTCAGACTGTCACTCAAAGGCAATAGAAATATAGGTAACGAATTATATTGATGCATCAGGTAGAAATGAAGAACTAAAGTTTTTTTTAATGTATAAAGTTTTAATTGAAGAAGTCCAGTAGATTCGCAGCTCCAAGGTTTATTTGTTTACATTTTGCCTTACAAATTTGGTTTTACATGTTAAGTAACACTTTTTTTTATTTTAACTTTGATTCATGATTCCAGTGTGTACAAGATACGTCTGCATCAATAGTCTTAAATATGTTTGATCGAGAAGTAGTGGGGATCTCGGAGATTTAGCGAAAAACACACTCGATTATGTATAATCTACATTTTTTATATATAATTATATTAGTTGTGAGACCCGTATGTTATACGGTTTGGATAAAACAAAAATATTAAATATAAATGTTTAAACAAAAATTTATTTAAATTTGAAATTTAAAATTTGAATCTAATAGGAAACATATTCAATAGTATATGAGTTGTAATATTGTAATTTAATGTTTATTTTCAATTAAGGCAATTATTAATTGAGCTGTAAATATGATGTGTTAATTAAGAAAAGATAAACAATGAGAAAATGACAAATGGAAAAAAAACATTTATTCAAAATTACCAAAAAAATGACATGTGTCCAAGTTAATGAGAGAGTGACATGTGGCAAAATTATTTTCATTTATTAAGAAGGATTTTTACAAGTCGATTAATTAAAAATGAAAATTTTGAGCTTAAAAATTGGGTCGTTACATACTAATAGTTGAACACCACATGGAATTGATCGCGATTCATATCTCATGTTCAACATGATGTATAAGATAAATGAATAATCTATACCACACATTTAGTAACAATTATACCTTTGAGCTCTTGAAATTGGCTGTTGATAAGATGACACCCTTCGTGTGTTCTGTGAGGCAGTACACTGTTGCTAGATGCCATCTACTATCTATGTCGATCTGTAATGAATCTTGTGTAAGTGAGAGATTTTTGGATCTATATGCTCTAGAATCATTATTAAATGATATTGTTAATAACATATGATCTTATAGGGTCACACCTTTAACAAGTTGATACATTCTGAATGTTTATTATTAATATGATTATTAATAAATATTATCAACTCTTGTATTTAATTAGAGAAGAATTATTATTCAATGAAAATAATAATGAAAGAAAGGAAAGCTAGTTATTATATAATATGGTATACTTTAGTAAGTTGTGTATAATGTTTTGGACACATCGGTTACCTTTTGGTTTAACTAATTGGTTGCTTCTAACTAGTTGGAGAAACTAGAAAATCATTTTGTCTCTTACTTTAGATAACACCAATACTTTATAATTTAATAATGTGTAGACTTTGAATTTGCATGATATTAAATAAAAGAGAGTGAGCCTTAGATAATCACTACTCCTTCTCTTAAAAAGAACTCCCAAAACTATGGCTTTCTTTCTTTCCCCCCCTTGCTCCCTTTTGAAGCTAGTTGCACGTTCAAGTGATGCAAAAGTGCTTATCATTATTCTCTCTCTAAAGACTTCATCCAAGAACACTCAAAAGGCCTCAAAAAACGTGAACTACTTCATCATTCAGCTTGTTATAGTGGTAAGACACTTGAATCTAAGCCTAAAACTCATATTGTTCTTCGTGTTCTTCATCCTTTGAAGGTGTACGGCTGCATACCTTCATAAGGTGGCCGCACACACACTAAACTCTCCAAAGTGAAGAGTTTTGACCTTCATTTACTAATAGGACTTGGTATTGGCACAAGAACACCTCGAAAACACATCAAAATCGACATTTCGGACACAAACGAGGAGTGTACGACCGCACACTCCTTTGTACAGCCGCACACACCCTCTGTACGGCCACACATTCCTATGTGCATCCGCACACACAGTCTGGCCGCACACCCTGGCCACACACCTGGCCGCACACACATAAAAGTCGAGTTTGGTGGCCTTACACTCAAATCTAAAGCATTACACTCATTTGGGGACTTCAATAGGTGTTTGTAATACCTTATCCTAAGTGTTTTCATGTCCCTAAGATGTGTCCATGTGTCTAATAGTGGCTATATACCCTAAATGTAATCACATATGTGTTATCACATGTCAATAGGATCCACTTGCATACAAAACATCGGTTGACTCTCAACACTCGTAAACAATTGTGCTTTCGGATCCTACGATAAATGGTGAGTTCATACCCCTACACTTTTCCGAGTTTTTCATTTTTTCAGGGGGGAATACAAGCTAAACATAAAAGGTTTTCATAACTTGCAAACTGATGCAATTACAACGATTTTCTATCAAATGTTTAGATACAATTATCCCTTTTGTAATATGCGGAGCATAAGGGATGTTTTCAAATCATAATTGCATAGTTTTCAAAACCATGCATGAACGTAACAACCATTCAAACTATAATAGGTATAGTTTGGGATCTCATTACCAGTCTTACAGGTTCAAACTTCATGCAAAGTCATACATATAAACTATGTCAGATTTAGTTTATCCATTACTACGAATACAAAACTAGAGTATCATGCTAAATAATTATTTTATGTATAATTATTTATACTCTACACCGTTACAAACGATTTCGAACTCGAGAACAACCGAACAACAACACTTAAACTAGTTAATACAGGATTGTGAGACTATCTTCGTTTTGCCCCTCGGGGTACCAATAAATCCTCACCGGTAGTATAACCAGAGTCTCCTAAAGGGAGAGCGTGAAATTTGTGAATAGATCTATTTGGGACCGACAATCCCACACCTGAACTGTTAGCTATAGTTAGGCGGGCATGCCTGGGGTGACAAATTTTGTAATCGTATGACGCCTGAAGAACGTCAAGGAGGTCACGGGTCAAATTAGTATGGTTATACGACTCACAATATGTATAAAATAACCTTTGTTTATGGGATTTCTTTCTTCTATGGCTTTATTTTAAGTAATAAAACTACCTATCTACTTACTCGATGGTATTCCAGGGATACAACTTATGGTTTTATTTTACGTAATAAACCATTATACTTGCTGGCAGTAGCCAGGGTTTTCAAACAGATCTTACCTGCTGGTAGTAACCAAGGTTTTCAAACGGAACGTACTTTCATACAAGAACCCAACTAACATGTTAGAAAATATTGGATTTTCTTGGAAAACATGCATACGGATTTCATAACTCGGTAACAATGGTTTCGATACTAATGACATTTACTATTAATGAAAATTAAGTATTTTCACAAATTCAGTGACCAGTTTTCATTAAAAAACATGCTTATGAACTCACCAACTTTATGTTGATATTTTTAAAACTGCTTGTATTCTCAGGGCATCAATAAACAGGTACTCTTGCCGACTTTTGAAGAAGACGGAATACTCTAAAGTCACGTCTTTTACTTTTGCCATATACTATTATGTACAAATCATGTTTTGAACAATGTAGATATTCATATTATGGTAATGTAATGGTTGTGTTTACTATGCTTACTATGTACAATAATTATGATACTACGCATGAAGTCACTCCGTCCCAGAACGTTTCCGCCATCGGTTTTGGGGTGTGACACCCTCCCTTGCTCCTTTTTGAAGCTAGTTGCACGTTCAAGTGATGCAAAAGTGCTTATCATTAATTCTTAATTGTGTTGAGAAATTAAGGATTAAGAAGTACTTCAAATACAAGATAGGAACTAGCATTCCAAGCGTCTTAATCTTGATGGTAGATACATTATAAAGAAGATCAAGCTTCTTGTTCTTTTGATATCTTCATCAACTCCCCAATTACAAGTGGGATCAAAGGCTTCAAAGGTTATCTCCTTAACTTCCTATGGTTCTTATTATGTTTCTACTTTATGTATTTGGACACTCTTGGTGGTTTTGTTAAAATGATCTAAAAGTAAAGTAGTTATTACAAAAGGTTTCGTTTGCAGTTATAATTGTTTTTATAAAAAAATTGTTTTTAGCTTATCAAAAACCATCCGTGACAACCATGTTCATCAACAATGAGATTGATGAGATCAATGAGTTTAGAGAACACTTGGTTACTTTATTTTCTATTTTTTTTCAATATAATCCAACCATGGAAATGTGTAAAATTAGCAACCTACTTTGAAAAATATTCAAATAACATGTTTCTACATTTTAATCAAACTACGTTGCTATTTTTAGGTTTATTTTCTTACCTTTCAGAAAAAAATGTTCATTTTTTTTATTTGGTAATTTTTTCGTTTACATATAATAGTTAAATGGAATTACTTCAACATATACATGTTTATATTTACAAATTAATTAGACCGGCTAAATAAAATGGAGCTTCACAGTCATCTAATACTATCAACATAATTCCGTTTAAACAAGTTTTAATCCATAATGATTTCCTAAATTATCATGAGGTTAAAACAATTTTAAAAATTTTGGAACTAGTTCGGGTAAATTAAAGAATATTGTATAAAAACTCTTTATATAAAAAATCATTTATTACTATCTTACTTTCTTTTATTTAAGTTTAAAACTTCATAATTGTTAGTACTACTATATCCGCTAAAACAAACATTGGTTTACTAAAGTTGTTCAGACCGTCACTCAAAGACAATAGAAATATAGGTAACGAATTATAATGATGCATCAGGTAGAAATGAAGAATTAGAGTTTTTTTAATGTATAAAGTTTTAATCGAAGAAGCCCATTAGATTCGCAGTTCCAAGGTTTATTTGTTTACATTTTACCTTACACATTTGGTTTTACATGTTAAGTAATACTTTTTTTTATTTTAACTTAGATTCATGATTCTAGTGTGTACAAGATGCGTCTACATCAATAGTCTTAAATATATTTGATCGAGAAGTAGTGGGGCTCTCAGAGATTTAGCCAAAAACACACTCGAGTATGTATAATCTACATTTTATATATATAATTATATTAGTTGTGAGACCCGTATGTTATACGGGTTGGATAAAACAAAAAAATTAAATATAAAGGTTTAAACAAAAATTTATTTAAATTTGAAATTTAAAATTTGAATCTAAAAGGAAACATATTTAATAATATATGAGTTGTAATATTGTAATTTAATGTCTATTTTCAATTAAGGCAATTATTAATTGAGGTGTAAATATGATGTGTTAATTAAGAAAAGATAAACAATGAGAAAATGACAAATGGAAAAAAACATTTATTCAAAATTACCAAAAAATGACATGTGTCCAAGTTAATGAGAGAGTGACATGTGGCAAAATTATTTTTATTTATTAAGAAGTATTTACCATTTCATCCAAATATAGTTTTGTAAGCAATTACTTATTTAAACTTTTTGTGTATTTTTTTGATTTTCCTAAAAAACACTATCGTTTTATCAAATTTATTATTTACTAGGCGTGAGACCCGTATATTATACGTGTTAATTTAATATATATATATATATATATATATATATATATATATATATATATATATATATATATATATATATATATATTAAACATTAAAGTGTAAGTAATAAATATTTTTTGATGTAAAACTTTAAATTAAGAACGGAAGAAAAGCATTCATTGCAATTTAATTTCATATATATATATATATATATATATATATATATATATATATATATATATATATATATATATATATATATATATATATATATATATATATATATCCAGTAAGAAATTTTTTTTGGTAGGAAGATAAGAAGTTTTTTTTCTACATACTTTTTTTACGAACAAAAGAAATGAATCAATAGATGAATAAAAAATAACATGATTCACCAAAAAAATCTCAAAAAAACACACCGATGATTCATTTATACAATAATTTCGTTGTTATTCACTAATATTGTCATAAAAGTGAATTTTTTCTTAATTTATTTAAAAATGAATCATGAAGATGTTTTTTTGGGAATTTTTTCTTGTGAATCATCTTACATTTGAATCATCTAATGATTCATTTTGTATGTTCGTTAAAAAAATATGTAGAAAAAAAACTTCTTACCTTCCTACCAAAATTTTCCTTCTTATTTGATCTTGACTCATATATATATATATATATATATATATATATATATATATATATATATATATATATATATATATATATATATATATAGCTAAGTTCATGTATTCTAAGTATATGTTGTGTGAATGTATGAATCAATGTAGGCCAATCATTTCAAAAGGGTAAATATGTAATCTTATATTTAATTAAATATGCTAAATATATAAATCAACTAATATCCCTTTAATTTAGGAATATCAGTTTTAAAACCTAATTTATAGTATATATATATATATATATATATATATATATATATATATATATATATATATATATATATATATATATATATCCTCATGTCCGTTGTCACACCCCAAAACCAAGAACGGCGGAAACGTTCTGGGGCGGAGGACGTCATGTACAGTATCACAACAATGAAAAGTAGTAAACAATCAACAACATCATCCATTGCATTAATAATATAATTTTAATACAAGTGTTCTGACAAATTATGATAAACACTAAAGTATAATCAAAATGAAAGATGAGTCTTGAACGAGCTCCATCTTCTCTAAACCTTGCATCGGTACTTGTCTATGGTTGACCTGAGGATACAAGTAATTTTGAAAGAGAGTATCAGCTTTAAAGCTGGTGAGATCATAAGTATTTTAGTGTCTTAATGTATATGTAAGAAATTGTTTGTATATGAACTGTAAGTATGGAAAATGTATATGAACTGTAAGTATAAAAATGTTTGTAACACAACTGTAAACGTTTGAAAAACCCTAGAAATACCTATGATTCCTACTATTATATAAGGGTGTCTTCTATCAAGACCTAACTGTTCTCAATGTAGTCTTCTACCAAGACTTAACTGTTCTAAATGTTCGTTTCTTGTAAAAGTGTGAAATTTTCCCAAGCGTAACTATCATTAACAAAATATAGTTTGTACATTTAATGTTTAAGTGAAATGATCACTAAATATATGTAAAGGGGAAATTAATGTAGTACTGTAGTGTTGTATTATAGGAACTACTGTTTTACTAACTACCTTAAACTGGATTTATATTAAGGCATCATGTGATTAATTGTACCATACTATAGACTGGGTAACAACGATAAAGGTAGGTCGTAAAAAGATATGACGTTTGGCACCCGCAGACCTGCAGGTCCGGCTGTAGCTAACAACAAGGTGTAGGATAGTCAATCCAGTATAGATCTATACGCAAACTCACGCTCTCCTTCCAAGAGACTCTGGCTACAACTCGGGCCATGACATTGAAGGCATGCTCCGATACAGTGGATCACAATTATGTCAATGTATTTATGTATATGTAATGTACTGAAATGTTCTACGTGTGCTAACTGTAATGTGTGTTCTCTCTCTATCTAGCATGAATAGTAATGTACTGTAATGTTCTAGCTGTAATGTATGTTCTCTCTATCTAGCAAAAATAGTAATGTACTGTAATGTTCTAGCTGTAATGTATGTTCTCTCTATCTAGCAAGTATTGACTCATGAATGAACTGACTCATTGTATGATATCACGTTCTATTAATAGTTCTAGTATCTTCCTAAACTACCCATATAGTAGTTTACTAGTAATCTAACTGGTACGTATGGACATGGATGTATGCCCTTGCTACCCAAGGGCATTGGATGAACTGGAAGGGCCTTTATGACTATATATGTACACATGATATATAACTAATATTTAAACGACCTTCGGACAAGTACCCGATATCCCACCAGACCACATCCAAATCCAGGAAAAGGAAATAGGGTGGATAGCCTTCCTAAGTCCTTTCAACATTTCTTATATAACTATACATATATAGGCATGCAATTGACAATATAAAAGCATAAAATAAGTTTTGTAAAACCTTTGAACATAATTATTATCTAAGAAAAGATCGACTTGATGTCAATCTATAAAACGGTTTGAAGGCATGGGTTTGATAAAACAGTTTAGTATAAAGAAACATTTGTTTGAAACACAATTGTAAATAAGTTTGAAATGAAACATACAGAGTAAAAGGTACAGTGTAATAAGGAGTTTTAAACACATAAATTGTTTATGAAAAACATTTGAAGGAAACTGTTTGGTAAAACGGCTAATGAGTAGCCAATCATTTGAATGTTGCTTATTAATCACATGTGATTCATATAATTATTAGCATAATTCTACTTGTATCCCCCCCCCCCCATAAAACATTTAAAAACAGTTAAAACATTGATTAAGGGGTATGAACTCACCTGTTGTGGGTGATACGGATGAACCGAAGAGGTAGGACTGCTAGGTGTCAAGTGAAGACTTTAGACACACAAAATGGTCCTAATTACATATGAAGACATATGTATATAAACAATTAGTGATTATAACACTAATTAAACATGTATAAACTGATGGGTTTTGGTCATAAGACATCCTATGTGCTCATACAAACCCTAATGCTTGGATCTAGGTTTCTCTATTGTACATGCTTTGAATCCAAGACTATAAACCCTAATTCTAGCATATGGAAATCAATATTAACATATAATTAGGTTTATGATATTACCTTGCTTGTTATGTAGCAATAACAATCCCAATTCCTCCTTGAATTGACTTTGGAAGGCTTAGAGTCACAAGTGTCACTCCTCTAATGGCTCACAAACACCATAAGCAAGAGGATGAAGAGGAGAGAGGATGGAGGCTGCCAAAACTATGTGAAAACCCTAGAAGGTTGCTTGTCCACGTTTTTGAGCCTTAAGGGTTCTATATATAGTGAGGCTATTAGGGTTATCTAACAAGGAAACCCTAATTTGGTTGCTTAAGCCCTAAGCAACCCATAGACTCCTTTAATCAAGCCCATGGACGATTTCCTTATGGGTTTCCCCATAGAATTCGTCCACCCCTTGATTCAAGGCAATCCATGGCCCAAATTGCAATTATCTTATAATTACAATTCCAGTCCCTTAAGTTTAATTAATCTCTTTTAGTCACAAAACTAATTACCAATTAATTATTGACTAATATTAATTAAACAATATGATTTCTCCTTTAATATATTATTCCCATAATATATTAATAAATCATATTTAATCCTTTCTCTCCATAATTCATCTTATCAAGTTGCTTTGGTGAAGGCAACCCAAAAGGACCATGCACCATCGGGTCAAGTACATACCAAAATAGTTATGGACTTAGACACTAATCCAACAGTCTCCCACTTGGATAAGTCTAACAACTATTATGCGTATGACTTCAGATCCTGATCTGCAATCGTAACTTTCCAAAGCCGCTGTCAACTCTGATCCTATCAGATACGCGTGTCCTTAGATAAGGGATCATATATTCCTCCATTCTAGATATCATATGAGAAATGATTTCAAATCATTTTCTTTGTATTATATCTCGATTTCTGATTTATGACGACAGACTAATTGAACAAATCAAATTAGCCCTAGCCTGGCCGAGTATTTACGTTTGTCATCATTAAACCATCGAGGGGCCCAAAGATATCGCTTTTATCCTACTTTGAATAAAAGGAATGGATAAACTTTGATACAATGCTTTCTTGCACTCACGCACCGAATCACACACAACAATATGTTTTATAACACCAAGTTACTAGTGCGTTTACATATTATCAATGTGTGTGACAACCCGAAAAACTTCTCGCGTGCACTCTTCAATTCTTTCCAATATTAGACTTATTTTACTATATATTAATACCCTTTAGAGTCTAATGAAGCGTTCTAAATGTGATATAATCAAGGTAGGAGTGTTAAGAAGGGTTAACTCGAAGTGTGGGAATCAAAACCGGGCCAAACACTCCAACACATGGAGTGTGCGGCCATACACTTGAGTGTGCGGCCACACACTCTTGTTTTCGGCCTCACACCTTCCCAACCACACACTCTACCTATATATGCCACCCTTAGATCATTCTTGAACACTTCCTTCACTTCTTCAAGCATAGAACACGAAAATCCTCTCAAGTATCATCCATTCTCCTTGAAGATCTTCATAAAAGGTACCAAGAACACTAAGAACACCAAGATCTTCATCTGGCCGCACACATGGCAGCACACACCACCTGTCAGCACACATGGCCGCACACAGGGCCGCACACATGTGCTGGCAGCACACTAGGCTGCACACCTAGCCGCACACACACATATAGTGTGTATTTTGGCCATACACCCTCTTGTATAGCCTTATAAACCCTCATACAATCATAAATGATTATAACACTTCATTATAAGTGTTTACTACTCCCTAAGGTGGTCCCAAAATCATCAATTAGTTGTTCATAACACTAATTAAATCCATATATGTGCCAATATATGCTAAATAGGATTCACGTGTGTACTCAAGTCACCACTTAGCACCTAGCGTCTAATCCAACATTGTCATCAGAACCACTCACTGCAGGTGAGTTCATACCCCTTTAATTAACCTTTGAAATACTTTTAAATGTTTTAAATGCTTTTGTAGGTGGGGATACAAGTTGAATACTTATAGTTATTACATCAATCACATGTGATTAATAACTAGAAAACCAATGTTTTTATTACTGTTCAAACTGTTTATCAAACTGTTTTACTTCAAACTGCTTTACAAACTCTTTTACTTATCAAATAATTTTATTTAGACTTTGTTTTACTTCTTATAAATTGCATGCCCATATATGTATAGATATATAAGAAATGTTTAAAGGGCTTAGGAAGGCCATCCACCCTATTTCCTTTTTCTCGATTTGGATGTGGTCTGGTGGGATTTCGGGTGACCATCCGAAGGTCGTTTCAATATTAATTATATATCAAATATACATATATAGACATAAAAGTACTTCCATATTCATGCGTATCAGTACATCATTAGTAAGTTACCATCGGGGTAACACAGGATCATACTACTACAAATTCTAGATCAATGAGTCAGTTCATTCATGAGTCAATACTTATTACTAAGAGTACATATACAACTATACTAGAAAGAGAACATATACAACTATACTAGAACGAGTAACATTACATTACATATACATGAATACGTTAACAATTGTGATCCACTGTATGGGAGCATGCCTTAATTGTCATGACCCGAGTTGTAGCCAGAGTCTCTTGAAGGGAGAGCGTGAGTTTGCGTATAGATCTATACTGGATTGACTATCCTACACCTTGCTTCTAGCTACAGCCGGACCGGCAGGTCTGCGGGTGCCAAACGTCATACCTTATTTTTCGACTATACATTTTCGTTATTACCAGTCTATAGTATGGTGCAATTTATCACATGATACCTTAATATAAATCCGGTTTAAGGTAGATAGTACAACAGTAGTTATTATAATACAATACTACAAGTACTACAGTAATTTATCCTTTATATACATTTAGTGACTATTTCACTTAAATAACAATGTATAAACTATATTTTGATAATGATAATTACACTTGGAAAATTACCCACTTTTACGATAAACAAACATACAAAATAGTTACGCCTTGGGAAAAGGCTACTTTTAGTAGAAAATATAGGTTTTTCTGAGATATTCAAACTTCTACAAACACTTACAAACATTTACATACGTTTTACAAACTTACAATTGAGACATGTTCAAACGTTTTGATACAAACACCGACACTAAAATACTTATGAACTCACCAGCTTAATGCTGATACTCGCTTTCAAAATAACTTGTATTCTCAGGTCATCAGTAGACAGGTACCGAGACCAGCTTTTGAGAAGATGGAGCGCATCCAAGACTCATCTTATTATTTTGATTTACATTATTTTTTTTGGTGTCTAAAACTGTACAGAACATGCTTGTATTGAAATTATATATTTAATGCAATGGATGATGTTGTTTGCTTGTTTACTACTACTGTGTTGTGATACATTATATGACGTCCTCCACTCCAGAACGTTTTCGCCGTTCTCGGTTTTGGGGTGTGACAATGTGCAACTGATTCGCAGGATACAACTCACACATCTTGGTTTCAAGAATATAAGATGTTATCGTCTCACCAATCACTCGTGATACAATTCATGGAGTGATCCAAGTGAGCGTGGGTTTAATCCAATGCTCAAATTCATATTCATAAGCACTCATAAACGTTGCAGCAAACATTTGCTTATGTCTAATGCTCTTTAGACAATCCACACACCAATTCACGACAATCTTCATTCATATCTACTTCCAACATATGAACGACTGTGGCCCGTTTGAATAATTCGATTATTCTTAATAAACTCAATTATTCTGGAAGTCAAAACATGCAAAGTGAAACACAAGAATAATACTAATCCCATATGGCCTCAAACCTTTGAGTATAAATAAAACACCTTTTATTTATCACCATATTGATTACTCATTATTTGTCATTTCGGTTAATCAACTTTTTACTTTGAATTATTACACTTGTCCCATGCTCCTAGCATGCACACAATGTTTACCTATGGTTCTTACTTTGTGAAATAGATTACATTGAACACATTTCCAATCATTCTCATTTCACAACTCCAAATCCATTTTTCATAAGTTTAAGAATATCAAATTCTTGCTACTTATAAAATATGCTAGATTCTAACATTTTATGCAATGATCCTTTCGTAATGTCACTGCACCAAAGTCACAAAGACTATTGCCAATGATATTACAAAGTCCTCTATCGGAGATTGTTACAAGACAATTCCATAGACGTGATGTCTCTTACTCAAAGTACATTCTTTGAACACCCTTTTGCATAGAAGTTTCTAATCTAGTCATAGATTTCTCAGTATTCAATTCCCAATATGGATACGCTTCCATATTTTCCATGTGACAACTCATTCTTAATAGAATCTTATCTATTCGTAATGATGTCGATATGGTCCATCCAATATGGAAACATTTCCATATTTTCCAATACTATACTTCCAACTGTTGGGTTTTGAGCATTCTAACACTCCTATGGTGTACATACAACCCTATAAACCTTGGATCTATGTTTTCTCTATTATACATGCAAATAAGAACTTTCCAAGGCTTTAATCCTAACTAGCATACTATGAGGTAACTATACTACAAAGACTAGTTAGATGACATACCTTTTGGTGTAGCTTGATGTCTTCAAGCTTTAAGAGCTTAGCCCCAATAGTGTGGAAGCCTCAAATGGAATCACAAATCACCAAAACACCTTGGAAGACTTTAGAGAATATGGATACTTGGTTCTCTCTAGTGAAATTGGCTAGCCCTCTTAGTGTACCCACACTAGTGCCAATTTCACCAACCAAGGACATCTTTATATAGTATAGAGACTAGGGTTAAACCCATGACCTTTCATTTCATATGATCCATGGGTTAAACACTCCATGGACTATCCATGAAAGCTTAGCCCAACCTAAATGAACTTGGCCCATTCCATATATATATAAGAGTCCATATTTAATTAGTTCATTTTGATCACTTAATTAATTCTAAATTAAGTCTTGATCAATACTAATTAAATAATATGATTCCATATTAATATATTAGAACTTATAATATATTAATATAAATCATAAATATACTATTCTCAAAAGACTATCCATATAAATTGTGTCGGTAAAGTGCAACCCAAATGGACCATGCCGAGTCGGGTCAAGTACATACCAAATATATTTATGGACTTAGACATTAATCCAACAGTCTCCCACTTGGATAAGTCTAAAACTGTTATTGAGTATGACTTCAAAACCTAACTGGCAATCATAGCTCTTAAAGCCGCTGTCGAACTCTGATCTTGTCAACGAACTTGTCCATTAGATAAGGGATCATAGATTCCTCCATTCTAGATATCATATGGACTGAGACATGGATTATAATCATTCTCTCTGTCCATTTGTTGTTTCCCGATTTCCGATTCATGACGACTGACTAACTGAACAAATCAAATCAGTCCTGGCTTGGCCAAGCACTCACATGTGTCATCATTAAATCATCGAGGGGCCCAAAGATATCGCTTTTATCCCGAAGGTAAAAGGAATGGATAAACTTCGACTCATATGGCTTGTTCTGCTACTTGTTGAATCATACACAAAGGCACGTTTTATAACACCGAGTTACCGAATGCGTTTTCGTGCAATCAATGTACAACCAACTCATAGTAACAACTCATATCTCTAGGTTTGAAGAATATAAGATATTATCGTCTCATCATCACTCGTGATAAAATCCATGAAGTGATTCCAATGAGCGCGGGTTGAATCCAATACTCAGAACTTATGAGCACTCATGAGTGTTGTAGCCCTTTGTCCAACATCTTAGACCTCTACAAGCCAACCCATGACCATCTTAATTCATATCTACTTCCAACATATGACCGACTGTGGATGGTTTGAATAACTTAGTCATTCCGGAAGAATAACCTAGTTTATTCTGGAAGTCAAAACATGCAAAATGAAACACAAGAATAATTAAATCTAATATGGTATCAAACCCTATGAATATAAATAAACACTTTTATTTATCACCATACTGATTACTCTTTATTCATTGTTTCGGTTTTATCAACTTTATACTTGAATTAAAAACACTAGTTGTCCCATGCTCCAAGCATGTACACTATGTTTTTCTTAAACAATAGCTTTGCCATACACCAAGTATGCACTCTATGTTTGTCTATGATCCTTACTTTGTGAACTCGATCAATTGAACATAACTCCAATGATTCTCATTTCACAGTCCTAATTCCTTACTGCAAATGCACGAATTCCAACTTCATGCCATTTACTGAAATCTGTTAGATTCTAAACTTATATGCATTGATCCTCTTGTAATGATTATGCACAAATTCACAAAGACTTGGCAACAATCATTACAGAGTATTCCAAAGGAGATCAACTCCTTGGAAACATCCTTCTTGCATTAAGTTTCCTAATCTTACAGATTGAATACTTTCTAACTTTGAAACATTTCCATATTCCATTTTGACTATCACTTCTGAACAGGAGTTGCCTCCTTACAGATTATGTCAATATGGTCCTTCCAGAATTAACACTATACTTCCAGCTGTCCTTGAGCAACCAATCTTTGGTAATCCTTAGATTGTCATCGACAATTGCTTAATCATTTTAGTCATATCCAATTCTAGACCTTTTCCCTTCTTAATGCCCCAGGCATTTGGAAATTTTTTGAAAGGATGAATATAGCATATGTAATCGATCCTATATCCGAAGCATATGGGACACGATTAATGGACCCATATAGAGAATTTCCTTATGTTGAGCCATTCCAACATGAAATTCATATATATATATATATATATATATATATATATATATATATATATATATATATATATATATCCTTGACTAAATGATTAAAACCTCACGATCTAAGCTTATAGATTTGAGATGAAGTATAATTTCCTCTCCCTTAATTATAGCAAAACAACTTTTTCCCAATTGAAACCTATTGTTTTCTATAATTAACATTGCTAACTTGCAATCTTTATCATAATTATCATGCTCCCACTAACATGATGATTAATAGCATAACACTTATGCTCCCACTAGCTTTGACATGTACCCAGAAATCTACTGGACTTCTAGAAATCAATACTTTATTGACTTTCTTACCAAAGTTCAGATTTTTGATACTAGATTGCCTTGATAAGACTTTATCAAAATCATACACCTCTCTTAGATAGCTCACAAGTGTGTCTAAACAATTTCAGAACTATGAAAAGGGATGCCGTAATCATAGTCTAAATTGTTTAGACCTTTTGCCATTTCTCATAAGTCAATGTTAGTGTGCCGGTTAACCATGCACGCTCCACTAACGACTTTGAGAACTGCAAATATCACAATTGCTATCTACTTAGTGAAAGAGTTTCCTTACCATCATTTTCATGAATCGAAGAGAAACCTTATGACACTTAGATTTTATGGTGTAAGTGTTCCTATCCATGTGAATTTGTCAAAACCATAATCACAGGACTAGGTTGTTGACAAATCCTAACTCATATGGATTGAACTTGTGCAATCTTAACTTCTTGCCACCTGGCAGCTCAAGGGCCTTCCATTGCTTCCAAGTTGTTTTGCAACCAATTGAGAACTCTAAGAACTCATATGCAAAGCCAACTTTAACTGGAATGGGAACTGAAATGTCAACACGATAGGTTATAAACCTCTAGTTGTGTGCTTGAAATACAGGTTTTTTTTGTTCTTGATTACTTCTTGAAACCCTTTCAGGATCTTTTAGACTCCCACTGTTTCCTTGACCTATAAGACTTTCTTGTAAAATATTCAAGAGATAGTGTGGATTCTAATCAAGACAGACACTTCACATAATTTGCCTTAATTGGTCTTTGTTTTATCCAAAACATCACAACTTACCAATTTCAAATGTACAAGAGTAGAAAACGTTTACTCTTACATTTGACAAGTGTTTTGAACCTTCTTTAAGACATGTCACTCAAGTTACAATCTTGGAGTATGACTCTAAGAATTGTTTTTTTTTTGGAACGAAGTATGAATCATCTTCTTGATTTAACCACTTCAACTTTTTCATAGCTCATGTTCTTAGCTATAAGAAGGCACTTAGAGGATGAATTGTGATAAGGTCTCTAAATCATTAAGATGATCATAAAAAGTGATACTAAAGTACTCTCCCATCTTTTTAGATTTGAGAAACTTTTATCCTTCTGCCTAATTTGATTCTTCTTATTCGCTCTGCCTTATATTGGAACCTTTTCCAATGTCTCAGAATTACACTTAAGCTTGTAAGTATAACCATATTTACTGAGCTTTAGTAAATTATGACGAATAATCTTATCGATCTTTTGTGGTGGACTTCACCAGTGCACCAGAATGTGTACTCGATCCCTTAGTCCTTCCCTTGACTCACACATCCATGTGAACAAGTAATTAGTCTTAATTTTCCAATACTTGAAAGTTCTCATTCATCATGCTATACAACTTGCATGATTCCAAGTTTCGGTCCAATTGAAACTTGGGTGATGAGAATCTCTCCTTATTTGGTAAATTTATACATTACCACAAATAAAAGAATCAATTTCATATTTCCACACTTGCTATTAATGGAATCATATAAGCAACAAATTCTTCCTCAAATGCCATTGTAAGGATATTTTTAAAATAAATAAAATCATCATTTTTCCTTTTATTTTAAAAACTTTGCGGAAAAACTATCCTTACAATCCATATGAAAACTTGTTGTTATCTATTCCTAAGCAATATCTCATAACTCCTAAGAAGTAGCTCAAGAATCCAATCTTCAAACTATGCGATAGAAATCCATCTACGCGATCAGATTCAGCATATTCTTTCTTTAAGTTTCTTTACTTTTCTTTGATTCTTAAAACATCACCATGTAACCCAGTCACATCATGTATCAAGAATTTCAGAATAGAAACTTAGCAGATTTAGATAGTGGACTTTACCTAAAGTAGAGTCAAACTTATTGACTTTAACACCCTTAAGTAAATTGGTAGATTCGCAACCAATGCCCCTTCCTTTGGCAATATAACCATATGGACCCTTTGGTAATGGTACACGGGACTATCACAGACTTAGCTTTTCTCTTTACCATTTGGTCAACCCAGTTGACTATGGCCGATCCCTTTCCACTGGGAAGAGAGAGCTTTACTGGATATCCAATGTCATCATTGTCAATGTCCATAAAGTTTTAGGAAGATGATCTTAGCAAATAGATAAGATCATTAAGGGTCTTGTCATAGTCTGTTTCATAGGAGTTCCAAAGAAACTCACTATGTGACTTAGAAAGTGATTGAACCACTAACTTTCTTAAGACTTTGACACCCAACTCTCCCGGCTTGTCAACATGTGACTTCGTCTCCAAGATGTGATCACACCTAGACCTTGCCTTGCCAATACGGCTTGAGTGACCTTGAACTTGTGGGTTAGGGAGAATAATTGTAGGAGGTGGAGGAAGTGAAGTTCCAAGATATTTGGGAAGATCATAGATGTCTGAACTTGACATCTTTTGGGAGATATTCAAGATAGTTGATTTAAAGTCCTTAATATAACACCCAATATGAAATATTAAGGCTAGGACCCAACAAACTATTTTATAACTTAGAAGAGGGATGCCGTAATCCAAGCTATAAAATATTTGAAGGTAGGTGAATGACGATTCACCAATTTCCACCAAGATAAAAGAAATGTATAATTAGGTTTTAATTGGATTTGAAACTCCTAGATCTTTTGAGATTCATTGAACTGTTCAATGGCATGTTTCAATCTCGAGTGTGCCCTTCAGGTTTTGTGACTGGGATGCCGAGGATCACAAAACAAGGTGTGAAGTAACCATGCAAATTACTTGGTACCCTTAAGTGTTTACCCCTCAATCGATGTGCTGGTTAACCACACACGCTCCATCGATACTATGATAAACATTAAGTTACCCTTTGCCTACCTTGTTAAATACGAGTTAGTGTGTCGGTTAACCACACACGCTCCACTAACGGACTTAAACAAAGTGCAAAGTGTAATTTCATGGATTAGCACCTTATTCACATTTTCCTAAGTAACTAAGATTGGGTATTATTAAGAGTTTAGTTACTTAGTATTTATCATTAATACTTTTAATGAAGGGAGAATTATAGTCCTGTCAAACCCGTTCGGCTAACGACCCTCCACCAGTCAAGCAAGCGGTGGGTGAGAGTGGACACCCATTAAGTTGCCATTTTATAGGCAACAACCTTATACCCACCTTATAGACCGGCTTCGTGAATGAGGCGTACTAGCGGTAAGACTGACTTTACTCTTATACATACATATATATATATATATATATATATATATATATATATATATATATATTATTAACTTATAATATTATAAAGTATAAGGGTTGAATTTTAACTTTTAAAATTCTAAGGGCTAACTTGGAATTAAAGTATTCATAAGTGAAAACTTTTCAAATTTCAAAACTTGAGGGCAAGTTTTGTAACTTTCAAAACTTTTCTATTCCATAACTTATGTGTTTAAAGTAGTTTTAATTAAAAAACTCTTCAAGTTCCATAACTTGAGGACAAGTTATGGAAGACTTTAAACTAATAAAAGAATTAACTTTTATTTATTTTATAACTTATGGAATTAATTAAGGTTACACTTTGTTTTATTTATTTATTATTTAATGAAGAGACTCTTGGTTCTCTATAACTTGAGGACAAGTTATGGAGTCATAAAACCATTTAATAAGGAAAGACTCTTCATTTTTTTTAACCTAAGGCATTTTTATGAGTTTTTAAGATTCATAAATGTGACTTTTCATATAACTTGAGGACAAGTTACAAAAACACATTTTATGAACAACTTTTAGATTAATTTGGATTGAAAACTATTAACACATATTTTTCATTATTCTAAAAAATAACTCATAAAACAAGGTAACACAAAAAAAACTTTTGGATTCCATAACTTATGGAGTTTAATGTTTCTTTTATGATGAAACTTTTCATTTTCCATAACTTAAGAACAAGTTATGAAATTCTTTAAAACATTAAGACCAAGTTTTGTAACTCCATAAAAAACTTTGAATCAATTTTTTTTAAAACCTCTTCATATCCATAACTTATGGAGGTTTCAAAAAACTCTTTAGATCAAACTTTTAAAACTAATAAAATAATCATATAATTTTATCTTTTACTAAATTTGACCTAATCCAACTCATATAGAAAATGATTCAAATTTTACAAATAATTAGTTTTTCACAAAAACAAGTAATTATCTTAAAATTTGACAAACGTCATGTTTTTTTTTTCTTTTTTTTTTCAACTTTGAAAATAAAAGTGCATTAATATAACAGAAAACAACTCATGGCTCTGATACCACTGTTGGGTTTTGAGCATTCTAACACTCCTATGGTGTACATACAACCCTATAAACCTTGGATCTATATTTTCTCTATTATACATGCAAATAAGAACTTTCTAAGGCTTTAATCCTAACTAGCATACTATGAGGTAACTATACTACAAAGACTAGTTAGATGACATACCTTTTGGTGTAGCTTGATGTCTTCAAGCTTTAAGAGCTTAGCCCCAATAGTGTGGAAGCCTCAAATGGAATCACAAATCACCAAAACACCTTGGAAGACTTTAGAGAATATGGATACTTGGTTCTCTCTAGTGAAATTGGCTAGCCCTCTTAGTGTACCCACACTAGTGCCAATTTCACCAACCAAGGACATCTTTATATAGTATGGAGACTAGGGTTAAACCCATGACCTTTCATTTCATATGATCCATGGGTTAAACACTCCATGGACTATCCATGAAAGCTTAGCCCAACCTAAATGAACTTGGCCCATTCCATATATATAAGAGTCCATATTTAATTAGTTCATTTTGATCACTTAATTAATTCTAAATTAAGTCTTGATCAATACTAATTAAATAATATGATTCCATATTAATATATTAGAACTTATAATATATTAATATAAATCATAAATATACTATTCTCAAAAGACTATCCATATAATTTGTGTCGGTGAAGTGCAACCCAAATGGACCATGCCGAGTCGGGTCAAGTACATACCAAATATAGTTATGGACTTAAACATTAATCCAACACCAACTACTCACAAGCAACCAATCCTCGTCGAACTTTGGATTGTCCTTTGATAGTTGTTTAATTATTTTCAGTCAAAACCGATTCTAGTCCCTTTTCCCTCTAAATGCGCTAGACATTTGGAAAATTTTAGAATGGTCAAACATTAAAGCATTTGCAATCGATCCTATACCCGAAGCGTATGGGACACGACGCATAATGTTTTATTTGCTATGTTCTCAAAATTCGAATTGTGAAGAGGAATGACGTAATCATAATCGAAATTTTAAGAACACACTATGTACCTTTGACTAAATTTATTAACATTTCTCAACCTAAGCCTTTAGATTTGAAATGAAGCATAATATTCTCTCCCTTAATTATAGCAAAACAACTTTATAACCCTTACTACTTTGCAAGGTATAACTCTTGTTTTCTATAATTAATATTGCCAACTTGCAATACGTGCCTTAATAATCATACAATTATAACATTTATGCTCCCACTATCATGATGATTATTATAAAACATAACACTTATGCTCCCACTAGCTTCGACATGTATTCATAAACAGCTTAACTTTCAGAAAAACAATGCTTATTGTATTTCTTAAGTTCATGTTTCTAGTACTTAGTGCTTTGATAATCTTTTATCAAGGCTTCTTGAACTTATATACCTTTGCCTTAGATAGTTTATATGTGTGTGTAAACAATTAAGACTAATTGCCAAACCTCATAATTCAAATTATGGAAAGGGATACCGTAACCATAATCGAATTTGAGAATGCAATTTTACAATCACTATCTTCTTAAAATCTTTCTTAGTGAAAGTATTTCCTCACAATCATTTTCATGAAGGAGGAAATCTTATGACACTTAGATTTGAGCGGTGTATGTGTTCCTATCCATGTGAATTTGTTAAAACCAAAGTTTACGACAAATTCAAACTCATATGGACCGAAATTTCTTAATCTTGATTTCTTGCCTTTATGGTAGCACAGCTGCCCACCATGTCTTCCAAGTAGTTAAGCAGCTCACCTTTTCTTATCAATATACTTTCCATTGATCAAGGTCCTTGCCTTTTATGCATTCAAATGAGAACTCATAGGACTCACATGCATAATTAACTCGATTGGATTGGCACATAAACAAAATAATGTCTTCACGATAGGTTGTAAACCTCAACTCGTGTGCTAGTGATGATCGATAAGGTTTATTTGATTTGTTCTTGAAACCTTTCAAGACTATTAAGACTCCCACTGACTCCTTGACATATAAGATTCTATTGTCAAAACATTTCTTGACAAACAAACATTCAAGAGTTAGTGTAGCTTTTATCAAAACATTTCATAAATTGGTCCTAGTCGGTCTTTGTCTTATTCAAGACATCACAACTTTTCACATTTGCTGAATGTTATAAACCTTTAATACTTTTCACTCATTGTCACAATCTTAACTTTAAGACTTGTTATTGGGACGAAGTATGATTGACTTCTATATTTAACCATTTCTTCAATCCTTGATTCCTCTTCTTAGACATACAATTGTACTAAGACTCACTTAGAGGATCAATTGAGATATGGTTCTTAATCATTAAGACCTATCATAAAGCATAAAAGGTACTCTCCCATCTTCTTAGAATGGAGAAACTTTTATCTTTTTGCCTACTTGATTCTTCTTATTCGTTCTGCTATTGATCTAAACCCTTTAATCAATTCAGAATTACACTTAATCTTGTAAGTATAATCATATTTACTAAGCCTTTAGTAAATCATGACAAATATCTTTGTTACTCTTATGGTGGACTTGATCAACACACACCTTTGTGTACTCGATCTCCTAGTCCTTCATTTGACACTTTGTCAATGAATTAGTCTAATTTCCAAATATGAAATTTCTCATTCATCGTGCAACCAAGTTGCATGATTCCAAGTTTCTGTCCAATTGAAACTTGGGCGATAAGAAACTCTCCCTATTTGGTAAATTCTTGACATCTCCATAAATAACATGACTAAGAATCATATCCATTCGTTGTAGAAATATGCAAACATCAATTTTCATAACGATTTCATTGCAAGGAAATAAACAAATAAATAAATAACTCAAACAAAATTTATTTTATTTATAAAAGCAGCGGAAAAATTTGTCCTTACAATGCAAAATCCATTGAAAACTATGTAAAAGGAAAATTTCTAACAACTCTATCATAACTATTTAAGCTCAAAATCTAATCTTCAAGTCCATGCGATCGAGATCCATCTCTTGGTGATTAGATTCATCTTGCTCTCTCTCAACAAGCTTCCTTTCTTTTCACCGATCCTGTAAAACACTCAAATGCAATCTTATTATATCATATATTAAGAATCAATGAATAGGAACTTAACGGAGTTAGATAGTGGATTCTTACCTAAAGTAGAGCCATACGTTCTGACTCTGCCATCTCTTAGATCTCTTAGGTAATTAGGGCAACTTCGTCTCCAATGCCCCTTCTCTTGGCAATAAAAGCAAATTGACTCTTTTGGAACAACACATGGAACTACTTTAGACATCGCCTTTCTCTTATGATCAAACTTTTCGATCATTGCATGTCTTTCATTGCCATTGTCTATATCCATAGAGGTCTTGAAGGCAGATTCACCAATCAACTTTGCTTTTCTATTGTGCCAAACCATTACTGATTTAGCAGCAATAAGCATGTAGGTGAGATCTATAAGGGTCACGTCGTGATTCATCATATAGTACTCTCTTACGAACTCACTATATGAGTTGGGAAGTGACTGAAGAACGCAATCAACAGCTATTTCCTTACAGACAACGGATCCCAACATTCTTAGTCTATCAATGTGCGACTTCATCCCTAGGACGTGTGCACACACCGACTTTCCTTCTTTATGTTTACTTGCCAAAAGGGATTGAGTGATATTGAACCTTTCAATTTTACAATCTTGTGGGTTAGGGAGAATAATTGGAGGAGGAGGAGGAAGTGAAGCATGATTTCTTGTTCCTCGATCGAATCGTGGAATATCATCTTCATGTGGAATGCTTGTTCCACGGGATTTGGGAAGACCATAGTTGTCGAACTTTGACATCTACAAAACGGGAGAAAACAAATTCAAGTTAGTTGATAGATTGAGTCCTTAGTAAATCACCCAAATGAGATACTAAGGCTAGGACCCAACACAATATTCCACAACTCGGGAGAGGGATGCCGTAACCCTAATTACAGAACATTTGAAGGTATGTGAATGACGATTCACTAATTTCCACCACGAAAAATGAAAAAGAAATTTAAGTTTTAAATCTATGAAAACTCCTAGATCCTTTGAGATTCATTGAACTTTCAATGGCATGTTTAAATCTCGATATGCCCCTCTTGTTTGTGACTGGGATGCCGAGGATCACAAAGCGGGTGTGAATAACCATGCAAACTTACATGGTGCCCTCACATGTTACAGTCACCTATTCGATGTGCCGGTAAACCACAAATGCTCCACCGAACTATGAAAAACATTGAGTCGCCCTTTGCTACCTTTGCTTAGAACCATTTAGTGTGCCGGTAAACCACACACGCTCCACTAACGTCTTCGCAAGGGTACAAAGTGTAATTTCATGGAATTGCATCAATTCACTTTTGCCTAAGTAACTAAGATTGGGAATTTTATGAAAACATTTAGTTACTTTTATACTTCATTATACTTATAATGGAAGGTTTTGTCCTATCCTACCCGTTCGGCTAACGACCCTCCACTAGTCAAGAGTGCGGTGGGTAAGAGTGGATACCCATTCAGTCGCCATTTTATAGGCAATTTCCTTAAACACCCCTTATAGACCAGCTTCGTGAATGAGGCCTACTAACGGTAAGACTGACTTTTACTCATACATATATATAATGTTAGACTTTTAATGTTATATATAGTATATGATGTATTTTATACTTTTAAATATTAGGTGGTTCAATTATACTTCTAATTGTAAACCTAAACTTTTATGGATTTATTAAACTTCTTTTAATTATACACCTTAATTAATTAATAAAACCATAAGGGTGTGATTTGAACTTTTTCAAAACAATACTAGAGTTTTAGAATTTAACATTCCTAATTAAACTTTTAATCAACTTTTAAATTCCAAAACTTGAGGGCAAGTTTTGAAGCATTTCAACACATTAGGGTTTAGAATTTAAATATATATCAAAATTAAACCATTTAATCAAAATTTAAATTCCAAAACTTGAGGGCAAATTTTGAACCTTTTTTCAAAACATTAAGGTTTCAACTATTTAAATTTCAAAACAACAAAACTTTTGGGTTCAAATTTAAACTATAAAACCTAAGGGGAAAATATGAAACTTTTCATAACAACAAGGATCAAATAACAAATAATTCAAATTAACATTTAATCATATAATTATCCATATTTGATTTATTTAATGATTTCTTGCAAAACAATTTATCAATTTAGTCAAAATAATTAATCAATTATCTTATAAGGAAACAATTATCTTATTAATTGATAAATATCTTTAATTAGATCAAAATATAGTCAAATATATCATATAATCGGATTAATATTGATCTAACATGATAAGGTAACAATCCATAAGCAAAAACAGCAAGAAATCGCGAAATACCCTCCATCTGACGAGTTGACTCGTCGAGTCAAGCTTAGACTCGTCGAGTCAGCATGGACTCGGCGAGTTCAGCCATGGACTCGGCGAGTCCAGCCTCCCGAATCCAAGAAATCGGATTTTCCAGTTATACAATGCATCAATACAATTGAAACCAAGCTAGGCTCTGATACCATTGATGGGTTTTGGTCATAAGACATCCTATGTGCTCATACAAACCCTAATGCTTGGATCTAGGTTTTTCTATTGTACATGCTTTGAATCCAAGACTATAAACCCTAATTCTAGCATATGGAAATCAATATTAACATATAATTAGGGTTATGATATTACCTTGATTGTTATGTAGCAATAACAATCCCAATTCCTCCTTGAATTGACTTTGGAAGGCTTAGAGTCACAAGTGTCACTCCTCTAATGGCTCACAAACACCATAAGCAAGAGGATGAAGAGGAGAGAGGATGGAGGCTGCCAAAACCATGTGAAAACCCTAGAAGGTTGCTTGTCCACGTTTTTGAGCCTTAAGGGTTCTATATATAGTGAGGCTATTAGGGTTATCTAACAAGGAAACCCTAATTTGGTTGCTTAAGCCCTAAGCAACCCATAGACTCCTTTAATCAAGCCCATGGACGATTTCCTTATGGGTTTGCCCATAGAATTCGTCCACCCCTTGATTCAAGGCAATCTATGGCCCAAACTGCAATTATCTTATAATTACAATTCCAGTCCCTTTAGTTTAATTAATCTCTTTTAGTCACAAAACTAATTACCAATTAATTATTGACTAATATTAATTAAACAATATGATTTCTCCTTTAATATATTATTCCCATAATATATTAATAAATCATATTTAATCATTTCTCTCCATAATTCATCTTATCAAGTTGCTTTGGTGAAGGCAACCCAAAAGGACCATGCACCATCGGGTCAAGTACATACCAAAATAGTTATGGACTTAGACACTAATCCAACATAAACATCCTAATGCAAGGAAAACAATTTTGGTCAAGTGCTAGGAGGCTAATGGGTTGCAACAAAGGAGTGCAAGACCTCATACGGAAGTTTATGGTCAAAAGACCATGTGTGTTGGAGTTTACGGCCCTGGGACCACTCCCCCATGAGTTTACGACCGTAAACGCATGGTAAGGAGTACCATTTGATGTTTTGAGGTTCCTAGCTCATTGGTGATTTGTTCTATGATAAGTTCTAGCCATGTGGAAGCATTAGGGGCACAATATCACCCCTTTATAGAGTTTACGGCCTAAGGACCAATTGTTATGAGCTTGCGGCCATAAACTCTATGGGAACATGGTTTCTTGGATGCTTAAGGTCCTTAACACTTCAAGTATATGATCTAAGCTAGGTTCTAGGCATAAGGAAGGAGTTAGGGTGTCATTTGCCTCATTTATAGGGGTTTACGGCCCAAGAACTTGTCTTGGCCGTAAACTCCTTTTTCCTTGTGTTTCCTTATGATTTCTAGGCTATAAACACATTAGGTTACATGTCTAAATTAGTCTCTTGGCTTAAGGAAGGCCTTTAGGGTGTTTTGGCATCTAAAATTGGAGTTCACGGCCCAAGAACTTTCTTGGCCGTGAATTGAACTCACTTTCACCCTTTGTTTCTAAATGATTTTGTGGTCTAAACATGTCATGGTAGTTCCTAGGTTGAGTTCCAAGGCTTTGAGGGACATTGGGCACAATTTGGCCCTTAAAAAGGAGTTTACTCCCCAAGGTGTTCTTGGGCGGTAAACTCACAGATCTTAGTGTTTTGACATGATTTTGATGTTATTAAACACAATCTAAGCTATATAATACAACTAGATAGAAGTACTCACGATTTGGGATGAAAACCCGAAGATCTGTGAGAGAGAATTTCGCTTTTCTCTAGTTGGAAATGTAACTAATGAATGAATATGGTTCAGATTTCTATATATAGTCCTGGGATTTTTGGCAGAAAGTATTTTATTCCTGGAATGAACTCTAATATCATAGAGTATTGGAATAACATTGTTGCACAAAACCCTAGTGCATCCACTCTCCTGATATCTCCTTAAGTGCTAATCCTGAAATACTCAAACTTATACCCAAAGTCTGGAATTTCACTGTAACTATTCTAACTTCTATTGGCTTGATATGGTTTGTTTAGAATGGAAATTTCAGGTTGTCACATCTGCCTCTTCCCTCTTCTCTTTTATTCATCGTCGCCCTCAAGATTTTCCCTCTCATCTCCCTCTCGTACACACCCCTCTACTATCGACTCCGACAGATTAAGGTAATCGACTTTTCTAAACAGATATCGTTTTTTTCTCCTTTTTTTTTCTGAAATCATTTTTAGTTCATCTGTACCTGGCATTAGATCATCATGCTTCTGATTCAGATCATTAAATAAGCTTAAAAAGCCGACTTTTTATCTCGTTGCCCTTCAATTTTATTTGCCTTTTATCTTAATCACCTCCCTGATTCTGATTCTTCCAAATCACCTCCACTCTACCTCTTGAAAGTTTTCTCCCTGGATCGAAATACATGGTAAGATTTCTCGTATTGTCATGTTCTGATTTTGCAAGTATTTTCATCTTCCTTTTTTGACTTTTTTTGTGGAAATATTTCTCGTGAACAGTAGTTATTTGATTCTAACAAGTCATGGCGGTTCAGAAATCTTAAAGAACACAAAAATAATTCTATGAGAATATTGCACACCAGGTGTTGTAGAAATGCCTGAAAGAGAACTTGATGTTCAAATTCTTGAAGAACACAAAATTAATTTATGAGTTCGTTATTTGTGTTACTTGATTTTAACATGTAGTATGAGTTCTCTTAGAATTACTAAAATTTGTTTTATTTTTGTCGTATAAAAGCATTCTCACATAGTTTTATACTTACATAATTCAATTTCATGACAGTTATTCTTATAGAATGAATGAAGTACATGATGATCAATGACCCGAAGGTTGGATGAATGTGTGTGGGATAGACATGAACAATTCTCAATGGTCACCGATCTTCCACAAAAATGCACTACTTATTGACATGTTTTGTTAGATTAATCTATAATAGAATGATAGAAGTATATGTAATAGTATATTACAATAGAATAATCTACATATTATATTTGTTTGTTATTAGGGAGTGTTTCATTATTATAGAATAAAATATTAAGTTTTTTATTTTTCAAGGATGTGATGGAAAAAAAATTTAACTTGTATCTAAAAATTTGTTTATTCTGCGAGAAGTAAGTCTCTTTAAAAGTTTATGGGTTGCATTTTCATAGAATATCATTATAAAAAGAATGTCATTCAGACAGAATAAACTGGGTATGATTAAAAATTATGTTAGAATTATTTAAACTAAAATTTGGTTTTCCAAATTTTAAGGCAATGCAAATATACAATATTACCCTTCTTTTAATTAAATGGCATTATTCTATTTTTCTTTTATTTAATAATATAGGTAAATCATTTTCTTAAAATAAGTAAAATGATTGGCTCATAATCATTCATACATTCACACAATAATTACTTAAAATAAAATAACCTAAGCCTATATATATATATATATATATATATATATATATATATATATATATATATATATATATATATATATATATATATATATATATATATATATATATATATATATATATATAAGTTTATGACTTTAATTTTAAAATTTGAAACAAATCAAAAATTGACAAGTGAATAATATTTATTTCAAAAGTACTATAAAATGACAAATGTCAAAACTCATGAGAGATTAACAAGCGACAAAATTATTTTCATTTATTAGGAAGGATTATGACATCATTAATTTTGCTATTTTTTCAAATTGGATTTAGTTAATCTTTATTTCTAAGCTTAATTTTTTAAAAAATAAACAATAGCTTTTAAAGTGAATGTTATCGAATATAATATAAGATTTAAAAATATTGTGTACTTGATCTCAATGGTAACAAATGATGAGAAAATAATAAGTGATTTGGAAAGAAAGGTACTTAATTTGCATGTAATCATTGTTTACTTTAATTTATGCAATTTCATTAATTTTTATTTATTTATAACCTTCTCTGTATATTCTCAAAGTATGTTCCTCTTTTCAAAGTATGTTTCTCTTTTCACATATTGAACAACTTCAATAATGTATCAAAAAAACAACCTACTTTGAAATTTGTAGCAATTATGTACAAAGAAGTATTTCAATATCTATATTGAAGTATTATTATTCTTTTACTTATCTAATTAATTCACTATTACATACAATCTAGATTAAGTTGTAATTTTTGAAATTTGTAATTGCTTTCTCCCAACTTGAATTGGGGCTTCCAAGACAAAATAACATCTTGAAGAAAAAATTAGAGTCTTCCATAATTCTTTGGTATATCGATTTTGACAGTTTTTCAGCAAATAAGTTTTTTAATTCTTTTTATAGTTAACGTAAATTTTAAAGATGGGGTTGCAACTATTCAAGAGGAGGTTTTATGTCTTTATGTGTAACCCAAAATGACTCTACTATTATTATTAATAGCATAAACAATAGTTATAAATGTTAACATTATTTCCAACAATTAATCATTATGGTTAATGTATTTTTTTCACCTGATATAATGTAGTTGATATTGCTATTAAGTTAAATTTTTATTGATATTAAATATAATTGTTGTTATACTATCATAGTTATTAATATCAATCGATATCAATCATACAATGCTATTACTAACATCGAGACAAGTAACACATGATTTCAGTATTCAGATGAATTACGTATGAAAATACATTATTAGTTATTGTCCCAAATAGGATGAAAAATAACTTATTTTATTTATAATAAAAAAAATTAGTGATTAAATGTGTAAAAAATAAGAACTAAATGTGAAAAAAATAATATGTTAAATGACTTATTTTTACAAGAAAAGGAAAACTATGTTATCATGTCACTAACGGTGACTTTAGAATATCACAAACGTCATTATCCATTATATCATCTCCAACCTATTTTTATTTTTTCCTTAAAAAATGAAGTAAAAAATAAGGTAAATAGTGTTTGATATCCAACTCTATTCTATTTGTTACTCTATTTTTTCTCCAATTAGTATATTCTTAATATATTTCAATCTTCCAACTTACATAGATTGTCAAAAACATAATTTATATTAATTTGGTTTTAACAAACATATAATTTATAATTTTTTCATTATATACGCCAAGCTTGTGACTCTTAACAATACAATATGACGGTCTTCGCCGTTGACGACCTTTCGATCTTCTCCGGTTCTCACTCTTATATCATATCAGCAACGTCAGGTTCCACATTGTGCCGAACCATTTCTTGTCGATCGCGGATCTGGAGAAGCTTCCGGTGGGGACTGCTCCGCCGACATTGGAACGAGGCAAACCGCTGCTTATCACAACCTCTTACGCGCGTTTGTAAGATCAAGCTCAGCTCGTGGATCTTTGATTCTTTTAGACAAGTCGTTGGTCTTTTCGATTTTCCTTTGACCTAGTATGAATAGTAAATGGGTATAGTCCCGGTTGATGCTGCTGACATAGATGTAGATGGGGCGCCTTGATTAAGAGGTTGAGGGGGCCTCCGATCCTCTTTCGTGTGCAACGGTTAAGAGTGGAAAACCGCTCCTCTAACTTGAATGGCTTGACGCTCCTTCCCAAGAGATTGGATTTAGGTAAAAGGGCTTTGTCGGCCACCGTTTTTATTTTCATTCATTTTTCCTATTCAAAAAAAAAGAAAAGACCCCCGCTCGAACTAACTTTCAACGCTCGAACTCCAGAACGAAACTCAAGTCATTGCTCATTCCCGCTCATGCTTGCTATAACAATTCCCTTGCCTACTAGACTTGTCTAAGAAAAGAAGCGGGTAAGAAGGAGAGAGCAATTTTAGCCCCATAACCACAAGATGGGAATACCGCCTCGGGCGCCTATGGTCTAGCCTTGCAAGAACACGATATCCAGCTCCACCCAGCCTACAAAGCAAACGGAAATCACGCACCGAATAACGGTGAGCAACAGCCATCAACCCGTAGGGGTAGAAAGTGTTCAATAACGCTTTTTAATGGATACCGGGGGGAGATCGACTGTCAAATCTCGAAACCTAAAGTTATTCGCGAATTCCGCGGACCCACTCCTTGATATTAGTGATTTCTCTTTCGAAATAACCACCTGTAGGAGGTCAAGGGACTCCTTGTAACGGGTCGCGACATTCTCATCCGCGATTATTACGTCATCCCCGGGGACGGCGTAGTTGGTAAACACCCTTCCCGGGTACACAAGTTCTGCACACCACCAAATAATTAGGTGGTGGGACAACGCGAAAAGAGGCCATGCGCCAAGATAGCCCAACGGGTACCCACTCAGAAATCTGACAGTAGAGCTCGGGGTCGTCACCCACGGGGCATCAAATTCACCACCAGATAAGATAACAGGAAACTAACCGCTTCGGATAAATCCTGGTCGAATAACTTGGATACAACCCTCTCAAGAAACACGATCGGCCACCTATCGGTGGCAGACCGCGGATCAAAAGAGAAGCAGACCCGCGAACCAACAAGCAAGTCGAGAGGCTTTGTTTGATTAAATGTACCGCCCATAGGTATACTACGCAGAGTATCTGCTGAAGAAGAAGGCTAGCTATACAGGGGAATCTCTCTATATATGAAAAATCAATGTACATCGACCCTTTCCTTATCCCGACGGTCTACCTTTCTTAAGGCCCTCAAACTACTTTATAAAGAGCATATGAAAGTCGGGGACTCTCGGTTGATCTTCTTCCGACTTATCCTTTGAAGTCTAGTTCTGTTCTTTCTCAAGAACTCACTCCAGCATCTGAAAAATCTAACTGAACAGTCTTCGCTACTTCGTGCCGCAACTTGGAAGTCTAGCTACCTATCCGTCTCCACCTCTGGCAATAGATCTATCCCACTCTGTCCAAGCAGTCGAGTTTCGCTTCTTTCCTGTAAGTCAGTCGATCTTGATTTGTTCTCCTCTCCCTTTCGGTAGAGATCTTAACTCTATGATTCGATTCTTTATTCTATTCTCGAATTTAGCTTTATCAAATAACTGAGGATTCGATCTGAATAAGAGAGAGCGAAAGATAATAATAAATAAAAAAAATTATATAATTTATAGATTTTTTTACATATATTGTCAAACTGCCGTTGAAATATTATTTATATCCAATAAATGTGAAAGGGTTGGAAAAGAATCGGAAAAAAAAATAAAAAATGAAATTGAATCGGAGAGAGTAACAATTATTTTTCACAAAATTTAGGAGGAACCAGTAGGACGACTATAACCAGAGTCAACGGTTAACTGCAGTTTCGGGGAATGCTTCCACATTTCTTCGAGCTCTCAATCTTCTTTTACCTGAAGTTAATACTTTCGAGATTTCAATCTTCTTTCTCCCTGAAGTTGATATTTTCGAGATTTTAATGGCGGATGCGGCTGTGGAATTCTTGCTGGGTAATCTGAAACAACTATTAGTCTACAACGCCAATTTGATCTCAAGCGTCAAAGACCAAGTTGACTCTCTGTGCAACGACCTCCGTCTACTTGCAGCTTTCGTGAAGGAAACAACCGAGAGCCGGAGCAAGCACGCCATCGTCAAAGAACTCGTCCGACGCATCAGAATCGAAGTCTATAAAGCTGAAGACATTGTGGATATGTACGTCTTCCACGCATCGATCCAGAAATCTCGAAGTAGTTTCGAAAGAGCAATTCACTTCACAGACTACCCCCTGAAACTAAGAACTGTTGGAAAAGAGATTGAAGATATACGGCGGCGCGTGAAGGAGATCTACGATAATAAATTGTTCGCAAATGAGGTTTTCAGGAAAACAGAGTCGTTTACCAGGTCTCCTCCATCTGTGGAGGAGGAAAACGTTGTGGGTTTCGAAAAAGAAGCGGAAAATGTTGTCGGGTTCCTAAAGGCGGAGACAGAAGAACTGGAGGTGATCTCCGTCGTGGGTATGGGCGGTTTAGGTAAAACGACTCTTGTTAAGAAAGTTTTCAATGACTCATCGATTCAATATGAGTTTTTCATTCGATCTTGGGTGTATGTTTCGCAAGTGTATAGTAGGAGGGAAGTGTTTTCCAAAATCTTGTACGATGTTACTCGAGAAAACAAAGATACATCAAAATGGAGCGTTGACACCATTGCTGAGGAATTGCATCGGCAATTGAAAGATGGGAGGTACTTAATCGTGTTAGATGACGTCTGGACCAAAACCGCATGGAATGATCTAAAAATGGTGTTCCCCAACACCAAGAACGGGAGTAGAATCTTGTTGACCAGTCGAAACAAGGATGTAGCCCTACACGCGAACACAAATCTCCCTCCTTATCAGCTTCGGTTCTTGACTGATGAAGAAAGTTGGGAGCTTTTGGAGAAGAAGGTCTTCCCTAAAGGATCCCGTTGCTCAAGTGAACTGGAGATTCTAGGGAAGGAAATTGCAAAAAAATGCTACGGATTACCTCTTGCCCTTGTGGTGATTGCAGGAATCCTTCGAAAGAAAGATAAAACACGTGGGTGGTGGGAGAAAGTAAAGGAGAAGGTGGGTACTTATGTAGCCATGGAATCAGAGCAATGTATGGATGTATTAGCATTAAGTTATAACCATTTACCTTACGATTTAAAAGCTTGTTTCCTCTACTTTGGTGTATTCCCTGAGGATTTCGAGATACCCGTTTGGAAATTAATCCATATTTGGGTTGCTGAGGGGTTTATTCAGCGAATTGGTGATGCAAGCCCAGAAGAAATGGCAGAAGAGAACTTACAGGATCTTGTGGACAGGAACCTGGTTTTGGTGGAAAAGAGAAAAGCTGATGGTGGAATGAAAACATGTCGAATCCATGATATGTTGCATGACATGTGTATCAGACAAGCCGAAGAAGAAAACTTCTTCAAGGACATCAAGGGTTTAGAACCATCTTCTTACGTATCTATTGATCCAAACGTCTTTCGTCGTCTTTGTGTCCATTCTCGAGTTATTGATTACATTTCTTCAAAGCCTGACGCTTCACATGTCCGATCTTTCTTATGCTACTCAAAAGAAGAAAAGGCTTTACCCAACGATCTCATAACATACTTTCCAGGGAGCTTTAAATTGCTAAGAGTGTTAGATGTTCGCTCTATCAATTTCCCTCGTTTCCCTAACATCCAACTCGTGCATTTGAGATACATTGCATTAGTAGGAAATTTCAAGGTTCTTCCTTCAGCCATCTCTAACCTCTGGAACCTACAAACGCTTGTTGTAGAGACATCTTCTCGTAGCATTACAGTTCAAGCGGATCTTTGGAAATTATTGCAGTTGCGACATGTTTACACAAGTGCAGCTAGTGATTTGCCCACTCCATCTTCAAAATCATCACGAAAAACTGTGACAGATCCTTTGGTTAACGAAAACCTAATAACCATGTCAAAAGTGTCGCCAAGTAGTTGTACGGATGTGATCTTAACTCGGACGCCTAATCTTCAAAAACTAGGCGTTCGTGGGAAATTGCTCTTGCTTTTGGAAGAGAAAAAGGGTAGTTGTAAGTTTGATAACATTACGAGGCTAACTCACCTTGAGAATTTGAAATTGTCGAATGATACATACCCTACTCCACCATTAGATGGTAAACTGCGGGCCCTTCCTGAATGGTATAAATTCCCATCAAAACTTAAGAAACTGACACTTTCTGACACGATGCTCGATTGGGAACACATGTCAGTTCTTGGGAAGTTGCGAGGTTTGGAGGTGCTGAAGTTAGGAGACAATTCATTCATGGGTGAACGTTGGGTGACACCTGATGGGAGTTTTATTCAGCTAAGAGTTCTTCAAATTGGGAAGACGGATTTGGTGCATTGGGAGGCTTCTGGCAATCAGTTTCCTCAACTTCAACGACTTAGTTTGAAGCACTGTGAACAGCTTGAGGCCATGCCTTCGGGTCTAGGGGACATGTCGACACTTCAGGTTGTGGAGTTGTCTTGGATTTGTCGTTCTGCTGTTGCATCTGCACGTCTGCTTCAAAAGAATTTTAAGCTTCTTGTCTTCCCTCCAGATCAAGAGAATCAAAGTTGAGCTTCAATGGATGCTACCATGACTGGTTATAGATATCTAGTAACAATTCTGTACTACTTTCTTTGTACGTTGTGTTGTGATAAATGGAAGCAAAAGTTTTTTGCTTAAGTATTCATTGCTGTTGCGTGGTTCTTTAGGAACTCGTTATAAGGGTTGTTAGAGTTTGTTATGATAGTTATGAACTTTGTGTATGGTTGGTTTGTGTATGTATTTTACTAGCCTGTATTTCTCATGTACGTTTTCTTTCAATCAATGAGATCTTTCTTTCATCTTTCTAGCTCTCATCTGGATTCCCTACATGGTATCATATTCGTAATTCTTGTTGATCCTTTCTTTAGCCCTATTCAAATTCAATCACATTCATCATGTCATGTGTGAATCTGATGAGTTGGCTTCAAGTTGTTAGCATAGCATTATATTTGGACTGTATTTACTGTATTTTGTTTGTATTAGGCCCATTCTTTATAGTGTATGTATTTTACCTATATGTTCCAAGTCCTTTCTACTTGGACCTTCCACTAATCCAAATTCAATTCTTGTTGCTACTGTCTTCAATGATGTTGGATTAACTATTTGGAAAATATTGCTTTATCTGCACAAAAAATAAATAGTAATTTGCATAAAAGCTATTATGTTTTTATTTTATTTTTTTCAAAATTTACACTACGTTTTTGTTTCAATTAAAATAGTAACTTTTCCAATTTGTTTCAATCTTTACCACTTACTTGGTCACCTGATTTTCAATTGACGCGTGATTGCTAACATGACACTCTTATGAAGCGATATGTTGATGTGTCACTATTTGTTGACATCATATTGACGGTGTCAAAATCGACAAAACAATTAAAATATAGTGACTTTGTGATATCAAAAATTTAATGAGTTTTGTTCAATTTAGTCTCATCATAAAAATAATGACAATTCCAAAAAAACAAATCATCAATGGACTTTTTAATGTTGGACAATATACATGTATGGCCTTCTTATGTGTATTGTGTTGATTCTTATGTTGTGATGATAATGGATAACTAGTCCTTATGTACAACCCTTTCATGCATCATGATTTCTCCATCCCCAAAACTTTTTTTGATTCACATGAACATGAGCTTGAACCATGGTTCGTCACTTTGTATATAAATACAAAATAAGTTCAAATGATGAGGGTATTTTGATCATGTATATTACTAAGGCTATGTTTGGCAGACTAGCTGAAAAACTAGCTGATGGGTGAAAGGCTAGCTGTTAAATAAAAAGCTAGCTGATAAAAAATAACGTTTGGTAAAACTAGCTGAAAAGCTAGCTGAAATATATAAAATTACATAAAAGGACATGTAAGTGTATGTGTTTCTATAATTAATTAAGGGGTGTATTTGGAAAATTTTAAAAAAGCTCCTAAAAAGCTAGTCTAAGTAGTTTTTCAAAAAGCTAGCTTATAAGCTACTTTTTGGCTTACCAAACACGGCAAGATAAAAAAGCTCGAAAAATAAGCTAGCTGTGGCGCGCCAAACATAGCTTAAGTCAATTAAAGTACTGTAGGGGAAAAAAAAAGTCTTAGTAGTGGTGTCCTTACGGGGGGCGGCAAGAAGTTTGACTTTGTCTGGTTTTGTATAATAAGATACATAGATAAGGGTATTTTGGTTATTTTCCTTAAAACTTTGGTTAAGTGTCAAACATATCCTCTAAAATGGAAGAATTGTTGTAATAATTTACCTTAATTAAATCATTCAATTCAATTCTTCTCTATTTTCCATTTTTAAAACGTAGTTATTAGCTTGCATATAATTATGGGTTTAGTTGAATAATTGATTTATTATTTTATTTATTCCAGATCAACATTTTATTGTGTCATAAGTATATCAATATTTTTGAATATTATGGGGTGATTCTGTTGACCTACTTCCTACAATTGATCAACCGTTTTGTAATGAAGAGAAGGACACAAACACACACACACACACACACAGAAAGAGAGAGAGTTCTGTGCAATTTGATCTCATCGTTAAAAAACTAAAAACTCTAACAAAACAATTCATCAAGGTACATTTTAATGTTAGGAAATCTAAACCCTATCTAGATTCTTATATATATTGTGTTTATTGCTATAATGTGATAATAATGGCTAACTAATCCTTAGCTACAACCTTTTGATGCATTTTTGTCATGTACCTTAGTAAATATGTTAGAGTACGTGCACTAGGAGAAAGAAGCCTTAATAGTGGTGTCGTTGTAGGGCTAGTTTGATTTTTCTTCATTTTGTTTGTTTATTTGTTTATTTTTAATACGATACCTAGTATAGGGCATAGGGTATAGTTCACAGGAAGTATGTCCTTTAGAATGGAAGAATCATTTTAAGCATTTTGATTAATTAAATCATTCAATTAAATTCTTCTTTATTTTACTTGTTTTAAATCAGGATCACACCATCTCTTTTAGTTATAACATACACACAATATATGGTTTGGTTGAATAATTAACATACTAGTTTCTTTATCATGGATCAACTTATTGTTGTCCTACAAGCAAATCTATGTGTGTAAATATTGTAGCGTGATTCTGATGATTTAGTTCCTGCAATCAGTCAACCTTTTTATGGACATAGAGAGTGAAAGGGAGAGGAAGAGATAGTTGCATAGAATTCACTACCTTTTAGATATCTCAAAAGTCACTACATTTGGTATAAAAGTCATTAGTTTTCAGTTTTTTTTACACCCATAATATGATGTCACTAAATAATATCGGCACGTCAGCATGTCATGTAATCAAAGGTTGTCACATTAGCTGGAAACCGGGTGACTGATAAATGGTCAAGACGGAAACAAATTTGAAAAATTAGTTTTTAATTGGAATTAAAAAAAAGGTGTTAAAATCAGTAAAAATGAAAAAATAATGACTTTTTATGCAATTTACTCAAAAATAAACTCAGATGCGTTGATGCTTTAGTTATTTCACTTCCTGTTGATTCTTCGTCTAAGTGTAGTCGGTATTATGTTAATTCAAAGCTCATCAGTTTTCAGGTGTATTCTCTAAATAACAACAATATTGATAGTATTCCATTCAATCAAACGACACATGAAATATGGAAGGAAATGAATCAATGATATGTACAATGTGATGGTGCATTGATATATCAAATTCAACAACTTTATTCCTTATCACTAGGATAAGATTATTATTATTATTTTTCGCCAAATTAACCAAAATTAAGGACGAATTGGGTATTGTTGAATACCTTCCTATATGTTCTTATAGAGGCGGTGTTAGAATCCATAACTATCTCGCAAATCAATGTTTAATTCAGCACCATATATGATTAAATTATTCTTACAAAATTATTACAGGGTAAGTTGTGATGATTAATCCATTACCTCATGTTCTACCTGCATACTCATTGATTCTTTGATATCGTCTATTTTACATAGTTATTTAATGTGATATCTGTTGGATTAGTGTCTAAGCCCGTAACCATATTTGGTAAATACTTGACCCGGTTGTGCATGGTCCTTTTGGGTTGCCTTCACCAAAGCAACTTGACTGGAGAGATAAATAGAGAAAGAGGTTATTATGATTTATTAATATGTTATAAGAATAATATATTAAAGGAGAAATCATATTTGTTTAATTAATATTGGACAATAATTAATTAGGATTTAATTTTGTGATCAAGTGTAATTAATTAAACTAGAGGGGCTGAATTGTAATTATGTGATAGTTGCAAAGTAAGGTAGTGGTTATCCTTCTTAGGGTTGGACGAATTCAAGGGTTTGGATATCCTTGAAATCGTCCAAAGGGATAATAGATAAGGGTTATTAAGGCTTATCTTATGGTTACTTGATAGGCAAGCAACTAGATTAGGATAAGGACTAAAACCCTAATCTCAACACTATATAAAGACCCCTAGGCATTGAGAAATCGTCCAATTGATTCTAAGAAGTCCCAAGGCTGATTTCTACCTCCTCCCTTCTCTCTATAGCTTCTCCAATTGCTTGTGGTGTTTGTGAGCCATTAGAGGCACTACACTTGTGGTGCTTGCTTTCAAGACTAAGGGTTTGAAGATTTAAGTTGTTATTGCTATATAACAACAAGAGGTATGTGATCTAACCTTATATATGAATTTCGAAAGTAGCAACCTATATTAGGGTTTTATTCATGTGTTCATAATGTTGTGTATCTAATAGTGAAAACATAGATCCAAATTAGGGTTGCATACACACATAGGATTGTTTGTATAAAACCCATCAGTGGTATCAGAGCCTTTGGTTAACTTGTTTCCAATTAGTATTATTCAATTGTATGAACTTGACAAATTAGGGTTTATAGCCAATAAACCCTAGGAGGAAAGAGATTTCGAGATTAGGGTTTCCTAACCCTAATTTGCGAAAAATCTTGAAAGGGTTTTTGAATCCTTTCCTTTTAATCCAAGATTTCGAAATCTAGGGTTTGCAAACCCTAAGATTTCGAGATTAGTCTCCTTCCCCAAGATAAGATCCTAAATTTTAGGGATTTGGATAATCCCATATCTTGTAATTATCTTTTAATAGTTAAATGTGGTAATTAAAGATTTTGAATTATCTCCTCCCATTATTTTCGAGATTTAGAGGGATAAAAGGGATTAGAATAAGTTAATTGTTTAAATGGTAATTATCCTTTAAGATTTAGATAATCCCTTATGATTTGATAATTTAAATTAATGGTTTAATTTAAGATAATTATTAAATCAATAGTTTTAATATTTAAAATTTTAATTTAAATGGTATTAAATTTCGAAAATTTTAAATTGAAGATTAAAACCCTAGTATTTTGAAATGTTTAAAATACACCCTATACTATTATATTATTACAAGCTTAATATATATATATATATATATATATATATATATATATATATATATATATATATATATATATAATTAAAAAATGTTAGTCTTACCGTTAGTAGGCCTTATTCACGAAGCCGGTCTATAAGGTGGATATAAGGTTGCTGCCTATAAAATGATGCTTAATGGGTGTACACTCACACCCACCGCTTGCATGACTGGTGGAGGGTCGTTAGCGGAACGGGTAGGATAGGGCAATCCTCTACTCATTAATAAGTATAATGAATCTATAAAAAAATAACTAAACATTTTTTTTACAAATTCCTAATCCTAGTTACTTTAGGCAAAAGTGAAAATGATGCAATCCCATTAAATTACACTTTGCACCCTTGCTAAGAAGTTAGTGGAGCCTGTGTGGTTTACCGGCACACTAATTGGTTCTAAGCAAAGGTGGTAAAGGGTGATTCATTGTTTGTCATAGTTCGATGGAGCGTGTGTGGTTTACCGGCACATCAAATAGGCGATTGTAACAATGAAGGCACCATGTAGATTTGCATGGTTATTCACACCCACTTTGTGATCCTCGGCATCCCAGTCACAAACGAGAGGGGCATATCGAGATTTAAACATGCCATTGAAAAGTTCAATGAATCTCCAAGAAAATCTAGGAATTCTCAATACATTTAAGAGTTAAGCTTATGTTTTTCATGGTGAAGAATTAGTGAATCGTCATTCACTTATCTCCAAATTATTTGCGTGTTGGATTACGACATCCCTTTTCTAATATGTAAATAATGTTGTTGGGTCCTAGCCCTAATTTTTCATTTTGGGTGTTTAATTAGGGATTCAATTCTAATCAAACTTTGTCCTTTCTATTTGTAGATGTCTAACGCAAACAACGCTGCTGCTAGCTCATTCACGCTAATGAGCCTTTGTCAAAAAGTGACTTTCCATGGATCGAACTTTAGCGAATGGATAAGATACATTCGCACTATCGCGCGTTACGAGGACAAAGAGTATGTCCTCGATGAGAAGCTCGATAAGTTCAATCCAGAAACTGCTACTCCCGAAGAAATGGCTGTCTTTGAGACTCATGAGCGTGATGCAACGAAATTTCATTGCATCATGATAGACACAATGAACTCCGAATTCCAAAAGTCCTATGAGGACATGTATCCCTATGAGATGCATAAAGACTTGATGGAGAGATATCACCAAAGCGCGAGGCAAGAGCGCTATGAGATCATTATGAATATGATCACTGCTAAAATGGGAAGTGGAGAGTCTCTAACCGTGCGCTTGCAAAAGATGCAAAGGTATTTTGATCGTCTTCGCAAGTTGAATGTCAACTTTGGGGAAGATTTGGCTATCGACATTGTTCTTCACCCCTTGCCCTCATGCTACAACCAATTTAGGATGACCTACCACATGAACAAGGAAGAGGTCACCCTAAGCAAACTCCAAGGGCTCCTAAGGACTGCTGAGAGCAACCTAAAGGACAAGTCTGTTGCACCAACTCCTAATCCATCCGTTGCTCCTGTTTTGGCTATAGGGCAGGGAAGGGGCAAGAAGAGGAAGGCTCCATCAAAGAGCCACCACAAGGGAAAGTCCCAAGATGGTTCCTTTTCTAGTAGGACCAAGGTTGATCCTACTAAGCCCAACTGTAACCCAAAGGAGGAAAAGTGCCATCATTGCCACAAAATAGGTCATTGGAAGAGAAGCTGCCCGGAATATCTACAAGCCATCAAGGATGGAAAGATCAAGCCATCTTATGCAGGTATATACACTATTAAATCTAATGATTCATCTCATGCTATTTCTTGGGTTCTTGATACAGGATGTGGTTACCACATTTGTTCTGATTTGCAGGGACTAGGAAGAAATAGGGATGTGGAGCTTGGAAGAATAAATCTAATCATGGGGAACAGAAGAACGTCGGCTGTTACCAAGATTGGAGTGTATTCTTTAATGCTTAGTAATGGATTGAATTTAGATTTAGATAATTATTGCTACTCGCCAGATATGGAAAGAAACATCATGTCATTTCATGGTTTGTTTAGACAAGGGTTTAGATATTCATTTAATAATGAGATTGGTTCTATTTATGCTTATCTAAATGGTGTTTTATACTTTGAAGCAATGCCTTGTAATGGAATTTATGAAATTGTTATGGTTGTAGATAACCTAGGAAATGATGTGTTGTCTATGGATTCTTCCAATAGTATGGATAAAGCATCTTTGTGGCATTATCGTCTTGGACATGTCAACAAGAAGTGTATAGCCCAACTCCAAAAGGATGGAGTGTTGGAGTCATTCGACCTTAGGGAAGATGACACGTGCGAATCTTGTTTACTTGGAAAGATGACCAAGTCACCCTTCACTGACACTTGTGAGAGGGGTGAGGTTTTATTGGATCTCATACATACCGATGTATGTGGACCCTTTAGAACAACCACAAAGGATGGGAACCGCTTCTATGTGACTTTCACCGATGATTATAGTAGATATGGGTATATTTACTTAATCAAGCACAAGTCAGAAACGATTGAAAAATTCAAAGAGTTCAAGCATGAAGTGGAGAATCAATTGGGCAGGAAAATCAAGATGCTTCGATCCGATCGAGGAGGAGAGTACCTAAGTCTTGAATTCCACGACTATCTCAAGGAATGCGGAATAGTTTCGCAATTAACGCCACCTAGGACACCGCAATTGAATGGTGTGGCAGAAAGGCGTAATCGAACCCTGTTAGACATGGCCCATTCTATGATGAGTCGTGCTTCACTACCTATCTCATTCTGGGGGTATGCCTTAGAGACTGCCGCCCATATCCTTAACCGAGTCCCTACAAAGAAGGTTGCCAAAACACCTCACGAGATGTGGACAGGGAAAGCTCCCTCGTTGGCACATATCAAGGTTTGGGGCTGTGAGGTTTTCGTAAGATGAGAGACTCACGACAATCTCAAACCTCGTAGTGAGCGATGTATTTTCATCGGATACCCGCAAAAATCCTTTGGATATCTCTTCTATAGACCAAGTGACAATGTTGTTTTCGTTGCGAGGAGAGGGGTTTTCCGAGAGCGAGAACTCATAAGCCAAGGAGACAGTGGGAGGCAAATCGATCTTGAAGAGATTCAAGAATCGAGCGACGAAGGAACCTCTACCACTGGCGCTCAACCCGAGGAGGAAACTCCGGTTGAACCGATTGACCAATCCTTACCTCTTAGACGTTCCAAAAGAGTTAGAGTTCAACCCCAGTTGTATGGTTTTCATATTACTACCGAAGGGGACACTTATATTAGTGACAGTACACTAGTAAATCTAGATTAACCTAACAGCTATAAGGAAGCCATGGCAGGCCCGAAGTCTGCTAAATGGAAAGAGGCAATGGACAGCAAGATTCAGTCCATGTATGACAAGCAAGTTTGGAATTTGGTTGACAATGTGCCCGGACGTAAGACGGTTGGGTGCAAATGGATCTTCAAGAAGAAGACCGACGTGGATGGGAATGTGCACACATATAAGGCGCTATTGGTGGCGAAGGGCTTTACTAAAACTCTCAGAGTTGACTATTGTGAGACCTTCTCACCAGTTGCCAAGATAAAATCTATTAGGGAAATGCTAGCCGTTGCTGCATTTCATGACTATGAGATATGGCAGATGGATGTCAAAACCACTTTCCTTAATGGGAAATTGGCTAAGGATGTTTACATGGCTCAGCCAGAGGGTTTTGTTGATCCGAAGCATCCCAATAGAGTGTGCAAGCTTGAGAAGTCCATTTATGGACTTAAGCAAGCATCTCGCAGATGGAATCTTTGTTTCAATGAGAAAGTCAAAGAGTTTGGATTTGTACGAAGCGAAGATGAATCATGTGTATATGTCAAGGCCAGTGGGAGTATTGTTAGCTTCCTCGTTTTGTATGTCGATGACATACTGCTCATAGGAAACGACATCCCGACTCTGCAGGAGGTTAAGTCCTGGCTCGGGAAGTGCTTTGCTATGAAGGACCTCGAAGAGGCTTCCTATATTTTGGGAATAAGGATAGTGAGAGAACGAAGTAAGAGACTAATAGGACTTAGTCAAAATACTTACTTGGATAAAGTACTAAAACGTTTTTGTATGGAAAACTCGAAAAAGGGAGAACTACCGATACAAAGTAATGACAAGTTGAGTAAGACTCACAGTCCGAGTACCAAAGCCAAGATAGCAGAGATGAGCCGAGTACCTTACGCTTCCACAGTTGGCTCGATCATATATTTTATGACTTGTACTCTCCGTGATGTGGCCTTTGCCTTGAGCATGGTAAGTAGATATCAAGGGAACCCGGGCAAAGCTCATTGGATTGCGGTCAAGAATATACTTAAGTACCTTTGGAGGACCAAGGAATGGTTCTTAGTCCTCGGAGGGAGTGAGGACTTAATGGTGTGAGGGTATAGTGACGCCAGCTTCCAGACCGATAGAGACAACTAACGTTCGTAGTCGGGCTGGGTCTTTACCCTAAATGGAGGAGCAGTGACTTGGAAAAGTTCCAAGCAGGAAACTATAGTTGATTTAACATGCGAATCAGAGTACATTGCAGCGAGAGAAGCATCAAAGGAGGCAATATGGTTGAAGAACTTCATTGGTGACCTTGGAGTTGTACCTTCCATAAAGGAGCCTATGGAAATTTTCTATGATAATGAAGGAGCGGTTGCCTTGACCAAGGAACCGAGGGATCATGGTAGATCTTGGCATATCGACAGGAAGTATCATTTTATTAGACATCGAGTAGAAGAAGGACACCTCGTGGTTAAGAGGATATCATCAGAAGATAACCCAGCAAATCCGCTTACGAAGGGACTGAGTAGGGTTAAGCACTTGCAGCACGCTAGGAGCATTGAACTGAAGGATGATATTAGTTTGGATTAGATAGTTTTATAACATATAATGGATAAATGTAATTGACATTTGATGATTAAATAAATGAGTATTATTTATAAGTAAAGTTACTGTCTTATGTTAATTGTTTAACTATTGTTTCAATTTGCATGTTTTGACTTCCTGAATAATTGAGTTATTCAAAATATTCGAATTATTCGAATGGTCCACAATCGTTCATATGTTGGAAATAGGTATGAATGAAGATTGTCATGAATTGGTATGTAGAGTGTCTAAAAGGTATTAGACATAGTAAAGGTTTGCTGCAACGTTCATGAGTGCTTATGAACAAGTTTTGAGCATTGGAATAAACCCGCGCTTGCTGGAATCATTTTATGGAATGTGACAAAAGTGATCGCAAGACGATAATATCATATGGTCTTAAAACCAAGATATATGGTTTACTGTTTACTAATTGGTTGTACATTGAGAATACGAAACCGCATCAGTAAATTGATGTCATAAAACGCATTGTTGTGTATAGTTGATTAATAAATAGTAAATGCATATAAGTCGAAGTTTATCTGTTACTTCTATCCTAAGAGGGTAAAAACGATATCACGGCCGCTCGATGATTTGATTTGACTTATGTGCCGAGCCCGTTCAGGACTGAATTGATGTGTTCAATTAAGTTCTATGTCAGATGAATCTGAGATCGAGAAACCAACTGCTGGACAATTAGTTCCATGAGATTGTCCGCACAATATCTAAACAGAGGACTGTACGATCCCTTATCTAAAGGACAGGTTACTGATAAGAGTAGAGTTTGACAGCATCTTGGAGAGCTACGATTGCTAATCGAGTTGTACGTTAAATTTGTGGTTACTAGACTTATCCAAGTGGGAGACTGTTGGATTAGTGTCTAAGCCCGTAACCATATTTGGTAAATACTTGACCCGGTTGTGCATGGTCCTTTTGGGTTGCCTTCACCAAAGCAACTTGACTGGAGAGATAAATAGAGAAAGAGGTTATTATGATTTATTAATATGTTATAAGAATAATATATTAAAGGAGAAATCATATTTGTTTAATTAATATTGGACAATAATTAATTAGGATTTAATTTTGTGATCAAGTGTAATTAATTAAACTAGAGGGGCTGAATTGTAATTATGTGATAGTTGCAAAGTAAGGTAGTGGTTATCCTTCTTAGGGTTGGACGAATTCAAGGGTTTGGATATCCTTGAAATCGTCCAAAGGGACAATAGATAAGGGTTATTAAGGCTTATCTTATGGTTACTTGATAGGCAAGCAACTAGATAAGGATAAGGACTAAAACCCTAATCTCAACACTATATAAAGACCCCTAGGCATTGAGAAATCGTCCAATTGATTCTAAGAAGTCCCAAGGCTGATTTCTACCTCCTCCCTTCTCTCTATATAGCTTCTCCAATTGCTTGTGGTGTTTGTGAGCCATTAGAGGCACTACACTTGTGGTGCTTGCTTTCAAGACTAAGGGTTTGAAGATTTAAGTTGTTATTGCTATATAACAACAAGAGGTATGTGATCTAACCTTATATATGAATTTCGAAAGTAGCAACCTATATTAGGGTTTTATTCATGTGTTCATAATGTTGTGTATCTAATAGTGAAAACATAGATCCAAATTAGGGTTGCATGCACACATAGGATTGTTTGTATAAAACCCATCACATGTATATAGTTGTGATGTATTTTGATGTAATTTAGGAAAAAAGATGCTTATAATGTTTGAGCTTTTTATTTTTTAGATTTAATAAGTTGTTAAATGAAAAGGCGATTAATTGGAGTTGGAAGTTGGGCTGGATCGAAAGTTGCTGAGAAAGTGCTAAATAAAGAAGAACGTGTCGAGACCAACTTTGCCACATGTCTCGTCCACTTAGTTTTCTTGAAGAATACATGGACTTACACGATGCTTGCATATCTCCACGCGCCACGTAAACTAAGTTGACAGCTCTCTATAAATAAGGTATTAATACTTTGATCTAATCATCCATCTAACTAAATATCATAACTTGAGCGACAAGAAACCTCTGAGTTGCATTATTCAGAGTCTAAAATGTAGTTGGAAGGCCACAAGGCTGACATAAAGCAGAGATTTGAAGGATCGAGAGCTAAAGCATTCAAAATTCATGAGGTTTGCTTTATTGAACATATTTTGCGTTCTTTGTGGATTTCTTTATATCTTTACTTTCTGATTTTGGGCTTTAAACCCATTTGCTTGGTTCTTAGATGTAGATGAATCTTGATATTTTGAATTGATTGCTATTTTGGATGTTACAAGTTTTTTAATTTATTGTGTTAAGTTTGATCAAAGATCTATATATGTTAAAGATTGTATTTTGTTGACTATTGTTGAGTTTATGTAGTTTAGATGGTCAATCTGACTATGTTTGTTTGAATCATAGTTGTTTAATGACGATTAAAATAGTTGTGACAAGTGATGGACCAAATCTTAGGATTATGCTAATAAAGTTATGGAATTTAATATGTGTGACTACATTCGATGACCATTTTGCTCATAAATGTTGGTGATTTTAGTGTCACCATGTCATTTTATGTAATTGGAATTAGCATGTGAGCTAAGGGGCTTCATAATTTGTATTCTAATATGTATACGGGGTTGGTGTGGAGTGCACGCATGTATAAGATCAAATTAGAAGCTGGTTCGACGACTAGTCGGGGGTCCGGGGTTTCCAAGGGGCAGCACCCCTTTGGCGGGGTCTAGGGGCAGCACCCCAAAACCTCTCCGAATTTTACATATAGGAACATAGTGCAAAATTTAATTTCTTGAAGGGGATTATGGTAAACTAACAAAACTCGTTAGTTTGGGTAACCCTAATCCTGACTTGCTTCCAAAGCAACTAATGACGGCCCAACCCTAATGAAATCCTCATATTATTTTGATATATAAACGGTTCTTCATCATCCGAAGGAGGTTACAAATTTTAGCTCTCGTTTTCATTAAACTCTCACAAAATCTCTCTAGTGAATTGGCTTACGATTTCTAGGCCTAGAATCGTAAGTGTCCACTTGGATTATCCTAGGCTAGATTTCTTGTAACCCAGACATAGGGTTGAAATATCAGTTCGAGAAATGATTACACAATCTAAGTTAGTATCCAGATCTCCACTACAAACCCTATATTTCCAACAATAAATCAATTCTTATGACCAATGACATTAGTTAAGATCAAATATTATATAATATGAACTAAAGAGTCGGAATTTAGATAGTTAATTACAAGACTATTACATTAATTGTCTTTATGATTATTAGGGTAGGATTATGATCAAGAACTAATCATATTATGAATCGATTAATAATGAAATAAGATCTATTGCACCTTTAGTAGTTAACAATATTTAAAGGGAGTAATCAAGTCTAAGTAGAAGTACCTTAACTGATATATTTCCAATCAATTTTCCATAGTTTTATTTGATGTTTGTTTTCTTATAATCAAATTCCATTTTCCTTGTCTTGTGTGTGCTTAGTTTAACTTATATTATAATATTATAATATTAATTCACTACGAATCTCATAGAGGTCAAAAAAAGGTCTTACCAAAGCTATACTACCATATGATTGGCTCTAATTGGCCAGTTGGGTTATAGTTCCTAACGTCGGTGAAATTGATCTATAATTTGAAGACTGAATTTCACAGATAAATTATTTGGCGTCGTTTGCAAAAACAATTTTCAGTCAGTTTAGTTTATTTGATTATAAGTTATTTGGTCCTTTCTAAAAAGAATGTTTATGTTTTTGTTTTTTCTAAATTTTATATTTTTTTTCTTTTATTTTGATAACATGATGTCACTAATCGGAAGGGTTTTTGCTTTTGTTTTGTAGAGGAATTGAATAATTTAAGGCTATCCGGTATGAGATGTTTTTCATGCATCTTGGGCTGAGGTGGCAGCCTCTTCCACGCGTGAACACCGCCCCCAAAGCCGGTGGGTTGCGTGTGAAGTGGATGGGAAGACGGGTAAGACAGACCAATAGAAATAAAGAGCAGCAGCAACGTCCAACGTCCCTTTCATTCATTTTCTATTTTACTGAAGTTACAAAAATGGTCCCTGAAAATGTTTCCTTTTATCTCAATTAACCCTCAACTCTCTCTCTCTCTCTCATCTCTCTCTCTCTCTCTCTCTCTCTCTATATATATATATATATATATATATATATATATATATATATATATATATATATATATATATATATAAGAAATATGATTTTATTATTCTATGTTTTTAAAATGTATATATTTATATTATAAGTTATGTTTTTTAAATATGCTACAAAAATAAAAAAAATAAAAAAAAGAATATTGTGGGGTGGTTTTATTTTTCTATGTTTTTAAAATGTATATATATTTATGTTATAAATTATGTTTTTTAATTAATTTAATGCTATAAAAATAAAAAAAAAGAATATTATGGAGTGGTAACCATTTCCAATGTTTAGTGGGGTGGTGGTGGGTTGGGTGTGAAGCTGACGTGGCGCACATGTGACAACACTTTTCCGGTGGGGTGGGTGTGACCACTCCCCGTAGCCTAATCGTGAAGTTGAACCCGAAGGAACTAGAAATAAAGAAAAATTGAAATTGGATTTCCATAGAATGCGTGATGTCCATGTCTGTTATGTGACGTGTCCTAGGAAGTATCCACGATCATGAACTCTTTTATTCTCCACGCACCACATGCATACCTCCTTTGCGACGCGTAAAACGCACAACGTTACATCTTTCTACCCTAGTTTCATTTTTACTTTTCACAAACACACTCTCTTGGTAACTCGGATGATTTCCGGCGAACCTCCAATTTTTCTTTGATTTTCCATTTAATTCACTTTAAATGTATGAACTTGGTAACCTTCTTTTTAAATTGATAGATTATTGGGTATTTTGGCAACATTGTTCACAAATACAGATTTGTATAGGGTTACACTATTGAACTCGATTGCTTGTCAAAATTATGTAAAATTAATGATTGATAAGACTTGTATAGACAATAAAGGACCCCATAATTGAAACCTCCGATGAAATTTTTGCCTGAAAATTTTCCTGTGAAAATCGGATGTTTGAATTGACCTAGAGGGTGCGTGTCATATCAGTACGTATGCTAGTGAGTCTAGAACATAAAACACATAGTTCACTATTCAAATAAAACTAACAGAAAATGAAAAAAAAAATGAGTTCTTAGAATTTTATCCGACGAGGTTATTTGAGCTATTGAAATATAAAATACGAGCTTTGAAAATCTTGATTTATATCTTTTTTTGCCAAAAAAAATATTAAGACAGTTCACTTAAAATATTTAAGATAATATTTAAGATGTCATAATGCTTATTTATATATAACATGTACAATTCCTAGACAGTAGTACATGGTACACTTTTAAAAGTATGTTTTCCAATATGAAACTTGTTTAACTCCAATGGTTTTAAAATTATATTTGTATCAAAAACATATATATCTCACGATACATTTTTATCTAATGTACTTTTTGTTTTTATGTGACATGTAGTTTAAGTTCATGATGAAACTTAGAGAACATGTCTTGATTAATATTTTATTTTAGACCGGAGAGAAGCTATATACACTACTTTTGTTGTAAAATATGATCAAATAACAAGACAAATTATAGAGTAAAGAAAGACATGAGAGTAGAGAGAACTTTTATTCCAATACTTGTGATGGAAATCATCAAACTTTGCAATACATAATATTCACTATTTATACTAGACAAAGAAGATGAAAGGTGATGTATGATATGAATGCTCATTATAGTGGTGCATAACTACACTCATAAAACACATAATAATGTTTGCTATAATGTTCACTAATTATGGAGAGTAATGGGGGAATATGGAGAATCCAATAGTCATTCACTAAATAATAATTCATAACACTCCCCTTCAATGACGATTGTATCATGCCTCGTTAAAACCTTAATAGGTAAAACCTCATGGGAAAAACCCTTTATTGAGGAAAAAGAGTACATGATTAATAATATATATTGGAAACAATTGCCTCGTTAAAAACCTTGCTAAGAAAACACAATGGGAAAAACATAGCTAAGGAAAAGAGTATAATATGTTTCCAACTCCCCATGATTAGCACATCACTTGATTCTCTTGAAGCGCCGCATAACAATGTTTCGTACCATCTTTTCAATTTTGATGTAGGAAGTGCTTTAGTAAACCAATCAGGAAGGTTGTTACTGGATTGAATTTTCTAGATGTTGATGCCACACTCATTTTGAAGATCATGAGTGAAAAAAACTTTGGTGATGTATGCTTGGTTCTGTCACCTTTGATAAATCCTTCCTTGAATGGAGCTATACAAGTTGTATTATCTTCATATAGTATGGTTGGAACATCCCTGTTAGAAGTTAGACCAAAATTCTTGCAAATGTATTGAGTTAAATTTCTTAACCAAATACATTCATGACTTGCCTTATAAATTGCTATAATCTCTGCATGGTTAGAATAAGTAGCAACAAAAGTTTGTTTAACAAAATGACAAGAAATTACGTTACCTCTACAAGTGAATAAATAACCTGTTTGGGATCGAGCTTTATGTGGATCAGATAAATATCCAGCATCTCGAAGATATCAAAGAGTGTATTTGACTCTATTCCATTATCTTCTTGTTGGACAAGAGCTATATCTTGCTAATATGTTTACGACAAAAGATTTATCTGGTCATGTATTAATAGTAATATATATTAGTGCACCAATAGCACTAAGATATAGTTCTTCAAGAACAAGAAGATTTTCGTGTTTTTTATGATGCTGAAATTGGTCCTTTTTGGCATCTAAGTGCCTTACCACATTCGGGTTACTCATGAATGTGAGTTATTCATATAAAACCTTTTAGCACATTTTCTAGATATTAATGTACAAGAACTCCATGTTTGTGTGCTTAATTTGAAGATCCAAATAGAATTTCATCTTACCAAGATCATTCATTTCAAAAGTTTCTTTCAAACAAGAAGTGACCTTTTCCAATTCTCTAGGAGTTCCAATTATGTCAAATCATCTACAATAACATCAATTATGATAACTTCTTATATAGATCTTTTTATGAATACATATGGGCTTAATGGATCATTTTTATAGCACTTTTTCAACCAAAATGTACTAAAATAATTGAAGCACATACGGCCAAATTGTTTCAATCTATACAAAGATTTATTTAATTTTACCAAATATACTTCACGAGAATTAGAAGTTTGTGCTTTTGGCACCTTAAACCCTTCTGGGATTTTCATATAAATATCATTTTCAAGTGAACCATATAAATAGGCGGTAAATACACCCATTAGATACATCTCCAGTTTTACATATGTTGTTAAACTTATAAAATAACTGACTGTAATTGCATCAACTACCGGAGAATACGTTTCTTCATAATCAATTTTAGGCATTTGGGTAAAACCTTGTGCAACAAGTATTGCTTTATATCTCACAACTTCATTTTTTTCTCGTTTCTTTTGCACACAAATACCCATTCGTGTCCCACTGTTCTTACTCTGTTTGGTGTATAGACTACAGGTCCAAAAACTTTTCATTAGGTAAGACAATTATGCTCTTTATTTATTTCATCTTTCCATTTTGGCCAATATTTTCTATTCATACATTTCTCAATAGATTTAGGTTCAAGATCCTCATTTTCTTTATAATCGCGCACGGAACATAATATGAAAAATTATCGTCGACTTTTGTCTTATGTTGGTTCCATCTTATTTCCGTCATGACATAATTTATTGAGATCTCATCATTTTCATTTTTTCAGGTACCTTATATTCTTTTGTTATGTCATTGGGCTCTTCTAGAGCTTCATCAATCTTTTCAAGACATTTTGTTTTCTCTTTTGGACCATCAATTGTATTTGCTCCATTTCATTTTCCTGGATTTTTATCTTTGGAACCGGCTGATCTTCCACGCTTCAGGCGTGCCTAAGATTCATTTGTAGTTGTATTTTTTTCTTGTAGGATATAAATTCTAACTGGAGTATGTATAACTGGTACATGAGACTTTGTTACTCACTTAGGGTCAGTAAATGCTTCTGGCAATTGATTTGCTACATTTTGTAAAAGAATTATCTTTTTTATTTCAAGTTCACATTGACTTGAACGAGGATCTAAAACTGAAAGTGATAATTCCTTTCAAGAAATTTTATTTTCCAGCTTCTTTATTTCTCCCCCCTAATGTTGGAAAATATGATTCATCAAAATATTAATAATCAAATATAGCTGTAAATAAATCTTTAGTTGATGATTTTAAATATTTTACTATAGATGGAGATTCATAACCAACATAAATTCTCATTCTTCTCGAGGACCCATTTTTGTGAAGTGAGGTGGAGAAATGGGTACATAAATTGTACATCCAAACATCCTTGGATGGTAAATATTTGGTTCCTGACCGCAAACCAGTTGAATAGGGGAGAACTCATGATAACTAATTGGCATTATGCATATAAGTGATGTTGCATGTAAAATTTCATGCCCTTATGTTGATTAGAAAGTTTATAATGCATTAGTAATGGTCTTGCAATTAATTAAAGGTGTTTGATTAATTAATCAATTAGACCATTTTGCGTACGAACATGTGTAACAGGATGTTCAATCCAATCGACATGCAATAATCGCTAATAGCATGAAATGAAAATTTTGCAACATTGTCAAGTCGAATTATCTTAATTGGGTAATCGTGGAAATGTGCCCTTAGGCTGATTATTTATGCAAGTAATATTGCAAAAACAAAATTACAGCTAGACAACAAGCACACATGTGACCATCTAGTTGAGTCATCAATTAAAACTAAAAAATATCTAAATGGTCCACATGATAGTTGAATTGGTCCACACATATCCCTTTGAATTTTTTCTAAAACTACGATTTTCATACCCAACTTTGTTCAATGATGGATGAGAAATTAATTTTCCTTGAGAGCATCCAACACAAGAGAATTCATTAGCTTGAAAAATCTTCTGGTTTTTCAAGGAATGATCACTTGAAGTTTCAATTATTTTGTGCATCATAATTTATCCGGGATAACCCAACCAGTCATGTCAAACATTGAAGGTATTATCATACCTTTTTTTTTTTTTTTTTTTTTTTTCAGTAGCATGAGATTCAATCATTCTAATATTTGTATAATACAATCCAGAGGACAATACATATATTTTTTTTTTTCAAAAGAGTTTTCTTACCCGATATCATTCTGTGATATTGAGATACTCTTTATCACAATCATTAGTTGTTTCAATATGATATTTGATGGACCGAATATCCTTAAAACTTAATAAATTTCTTGGTGATTTTAATTAAAATAATGCATCACCAATTGTAATTATTGTCACTTGTGGTAATACTATATTCGCTCTTCCGGAACCTTCAATCATTTTTGCATTACATATTATTATATTAACATTTGCTTCTCTAATTGATAAGTAAGCAAAATACTTTTCATTATTAAAAATATTATATGTTATTGCATTGTTTGTAAGAAATATATCTTCCTTATTTTTGTTACGAATATCCATATTTCTTTTCAATAAATAAATAAAACACAAGAAACATTTGACTTAGAGAAATAAAGTCATATTTTATTAATTTGGGAAGATTGTGACGACATCATTTCTCATGAAACGAATATAACATAAAAACATAATAAATGTCATGAAACAAAAGTATTATGTATTATTTTTCCATCACCATCAATAGCACCACTTGTCCCTTCTGGGTAGACAAGATAATTCGCAACATTTATATTTTAGAGAATCTTGATAAAGATCAACAAAATGCTTTGGTAAGTGGCATGTACAAGACCAATGATCGATCATTCCACATTAGTGACAAACATTTTCAACTTTTTTTTTTTTGCCTTGACCTCTTTTATCATTAGGATGTGGATTTTTGTTATTTTCCAACTTCTAGTGGTTGATTGTAATCTTGTTATTTTTTATGATAATAACCTCCACGACCTCGATTATACCCATGACTATTATGATTATATGATATTGCATTCACTTTAGGGAATGCATTAGAACCGGTCGGGATTGATTGATGATTTTTCATCAATAGTTCATAGTTTTATTCAGCCACAAGAAGAAATGAGATTAATTCATAATATATTCTTTTTAAATCTTTCTCACGGTATTGCTACTGCATGAGCATGTTGGTGGCATGGAAAGTACAGAAAATTTTCTCTAGCATAACATAGTTTTTCATAGTAAAAATACTAATCAAAATAAAGACTTGTATGCTCAAGAATTGTTAGTTAATAAATTTCAGAAAAAAATTTGTAAGCATTGTACATGTAAACTTATAAAAAATACATACCTGAAAATAATAAGAGCGATAAAAAGTTAGAGCTCTATGGTAGAGTCGTGCTGATAACGTGTTGTAAAATATGATCAAATAACAAGACAAATTATAGAGTAAAGAAAGACATGAGAGTAGAGAGAACTTTTATTCCAATACTTGTGATGGAAATTATCAAACTTTGCAATACATAATATTCACTATTTATACTAGACAAAGAAGATGAAAGGTGATGTATGATATGAATGCTCATTATAGTGGTGCATAACTACACTCATAAAACACATAATAATGTTTGCTATAATGTTCACTAATTATGGAGAGTAATGGGGGAATATGGAGAATCCAATAGTCATTCACTAAATAATAATTCATAACAACTTTCACATTTATAGTTCTTTTTATATTATAAAGCTTCTTTATGGCTTGTGATTCGAGATTTTTGTTATCCCCATTTTGGACATGTCTTGATTTGTATTATATTTTGGACCGAATATTGGTTTGGACTTAACTTTATTGCAAATAATGTCTTATTAACTTTATTGCATTCTGCTTTGCATTTTATTGTAGAGATGAGAATTTGGTCCGAAAATCCGAACCGAACCGAACCGAATTAAGCCCGAATAAGCAATTCAATTCGGTTTTCGGGTATCTATATAAGGCTTATTCAGGTTATTCGGTCCGGGTTACCCGAATAAGGGCTTATTCGGGCCAAAAGGACTGAACCGAATTTGAAAAGTCACAATTTTTATTTTCTGTTTCAATATGTTTGCAAATTTTTAGCCAACTTTGAAATGTCATAACGTCTTCGTTATTTGTCCGATTAGCCCGATTCTTTTTCCAGCTTGTAATTCACAATTTAAACTACAGTTTACTCTATTTAAATGCGTTATTTGGTTGTATATTCAATGAAATACAGACCCCTAAACATGGGGTATTAAATGGGTTTTTCTGTTTCAGCATATTTGCAAACTTTTAGCCAACTTTGAAGTGTCATAACGTCTTTGTTATTTGTCCGATTAGCCTGATTTTTTTTCCTCTTTGTTGTTCCCAATTTAAACCACGGTTTACAATATTTAAATGCGTTATTCGATTGTATATTTAGAGAGATACAGGCGTTTAAACATGCGGTATTAAAACTAAGTTTTTCTGTTTCAGCATGTTTGCAAATTTTTAGCCAACTTTGAAGTGACATAACGTCTTCGTTATTTTTCCGATTACCCTTATTATTTTCTCCAGTTTGTAGCTCACAATTTAAACTATATTTTACACTATTTAAATGCATTATTTGGTATTATATTCAATGAGATACAAGCTTCTAAAAAGCGGTATTAAAGCTGTTTTTTTACAAAAAAAAATACTAACATTTACATTATTATAATAGATCCTACATATGTTCAAGATGTTTTGACCCCCGCAAAAGAAGATTTCAATATTTGGAGAGCTATTGTTGGATTTCTCATGAAATTCAAGGTGAAAACCGACATAGGATCGAAGATTTCAACATTTGTGATGTGTACAAACACAAATTCTAACTCTTTTTGCACCTTTGAAACAATTATATATATATATATATATATATATATATATATATATATATATATATAGTATTATTTCTAATTAACAAATTTGTTTGTTTAAAAGATTTGTTATGAAATCATAAACTACAAAAGTCATACAAAATACAATCATAATACGGTTAATCCGGTTCTTTTCGGTTATAATAGGTTCCTAGTTATCTTGTACATGTTATTTGGGTTATTCGGGCCGGAACCGAACCAAACTGAATAATACTCGAACCGAACCGAACCCGTATTGTTTATTTTGGTTCGGTTTTTGATTCATACAATTACCTTTATTCGATTCTCGGGTTAATCGGGTTCGGGCCGGTTCGGTTTGGTTTCGGCCCGAATAACATCCCTGCCAGCAACGACCTCTGACACCACCCTGGCTTCCTCTGTAGTGAGCTGGAAAGAACGACCATGAGCCCTCAGGGGCTCCGCCCTATCCTGACGTCCATCTGTGATCTTCAAAGTAGTCGGTGCTGGAGCCTACGCCAGTCTCGCATCGAGCAAGGGACAACTGGCCTTCACATGGCCAACCTGCACACAATGGTAATACATCCCAGTGCTCAACGGTGGGGCCCGCTGACGACAGTCCCTAGAAATGTGGTCCTCCCTGCCTTATTTGTGGCATCCAAAAGAAGATCGAAAATCACCCATATTAACATTTCCGCACTTGCCACAAGTATGGCCCCTCTGTCCACCAAAACACGAATTAGCGGGCTTGAACCGATTCGCCGCCAGTTGTGACTAAACAGGAGCTTGCCGCTGCTCCCTCGTCTGAAGCTCCATCTCGATTTCTCGACTCCTTATAGAATCCTGAAGCTCAGTGAGGGTACTAGAATATTGGGTGGAAACGAACTGTTGGATGTCGGTCTTTAGCATACTCAAGTGCCGCATCATCTAAGTATGCTCTGAAGCAACGAACTCAGGACAAGAAAAGGCCCTCTCTGTAAACATCTTTGTGATCTTCGTCACTATCTTATTTGTCTGTATCAGATCTAGGTAGTCTTGATCTAATATCTCCCTCTCCACCAAGGGAACATATATAAAAAGGAACATCTCCGAGAACTACTCCCAAGTAACAACAGCCCTCTACTCAAGAGTGTACGAACCAGTCACCAATCTCCACCAGTCCTCCCCTAACCGAAGAAGGTTCACGACGCCCTTGACCTTCTGGTTATTCGAGCAAGAACATGTGAAGAAACAACCCTCCACATCAAACAACCATCTCATCGCCACAATCACGTCCTTGACCCCATCAAACTGTGGGGGCTTCGTATTATCGAAGTCCCGATAATGAAAAGATCTTTCCCCTCGAATCACCATGGAAGCAACAGTCTCGGTAACTGCAGAAGCAACAACATCAGTGATTGCAGCGTAGCGATCATCAAAAAGCTCAATCATAACGGTCTTGATAGATCCAAACAACTCCGAAATATAGCTCCGGACAATAGCAGCTACCACAGTAGCGATCGACTTAAGAATGTCATCATCAGTCAGTCTCGGTCTATCCTAGCTACCAGCTTCCGAAACAGAACCTCTCGTAATTGCCATACTGAAAAATAAACAAAGATATACATAAGAAAGGCCACAATTAATATTGTTATAACCTTCATGACAACAATAACCCTCGGGGGTTTGTGAGTTCCCTGCTACACATACGGGTCATGTGCTTTTAGTTGTACGTGCTCATACAACCTTCCACACCTACCCATATTTGTATATATGTACCATCACAAACTGCCTGAAAACAAACCCACAAATAGAATACTCATAAACCCTATCCTCACTCTTTCGAGAGTGGAAAATCCCTTCTCATTTGGCCTGATACACCCATATACTCACTTATGAAACTTCCACCAACCCTATAGTTGCTCATGCATGCTAATCATACATAACGTTGGATCTTATAAACAGTCAAGAACTTGATTCGCTGAATCAGAAAAGAACAAGAAATAAGGTTAAATCATATATTCACAGGCTATAGAATCTTAGTTATGTACGATTATGATGCACACACTAAGCAACTACATTAATGATGCCATTTTAATATAACATACAAGAAATCCTCCAAGGTTATCAGGAATCATACGTCAGGCAATTCTATCATGCAATCCCTTAAGATCCATAGCCTATCACTAGCATGCAGTGCTATCATGATCATCAATTACGAATAATAGTGTGGGTAACTTGGGGTAGACTTTCTTGCTCCAACTTATCCTACACATCTCATCCTTCCTTGCTTACTTTGAAAATCATTTTGAAAAACGTTACAGATCCTTAGTTTGTGTCTGGATTCACACGAATGCTCATCCAATTCTCTCAAACCAGAGCTCTTATACCAACTTGTAACATCCCAAATATCACAATAAAAATTTTCATTTTTAAATCAAGGAAACCATTGTTTTTTTTTTTAAAAAAAAAAATCTATCAAAACCAAGTATAAAATACAAATATCCGCAAGATCAATACATCATAAATCCCAAAAACATGTCATCGAAGGAGGTGTACAATCACACCTTTTCCTTGCCACGGTCATCAGAAGTACCTGAAACAATAAACTGAAATTGTAAGCCAGAGCTTAGTGAGTTCCCCAAAAGTACCACCACACAACATATAACATATATAATCATCCATATGGGGTCCAATCAGTCATCGGACTGGAATACCCTTGGGATCACAGCCATCGGGTTGGATTACTCTCGTCCCAATCATTCATCGGACTAGAATGCCAACATATAACGAGTCTATTCAGTCATCAGACTGGAATATCCTCGAGTCCATAGCCATCGGTTTGGATTACCCCCGGTCTGTTGGCTCACACACATAGTAGTAAAACCTTAACCCAAAACATATTATGTCAACATAAACAATAGAATAACATATAACCAGTCAGCAGGCAAAACAGGTAGATCTATAGATCACTACCACATAGCAACATCCTATATACCAGGATACAGATCTAACAGATTACTACAAAATAACACCATCCTATATATAAGGATAGAGATCTAAAAAATCACATCATCCTATATACCATGATACAGATAACCTAGTGGGCTGACATTAGTGCCTTCGTCCCACAAGTAAAATGAGGAAAACTCACCTCCCAAACTGAAAAGATAGCTGAACAGGACAATGATTTGAATATTAGCCCAATCGGTCGCCTATTCATGAAAAATGACCAAACTCAACTACAATTCAAATTACCCAAATAATCCTAGGACAAACTTGGTCAAAGTCGAAAGTCAAAAAAAAGTTAGCCGAGTTGACTTAGTTGAGTATGTCGAACGTACCAACTTGTACGCTCAGTGTACACAAGGCTTGATCAAAGTGGGGATGTTAACCATGTACACGTGACATACTCCAACGTACCCCTAATGTATGTGCCAACCAGCTACACCTTCGATTAAGAGCTGAATCCCTTAAGCCCTTATGTCCAAATCTAGATCTAGTCCTCAAATGATGTCCTTAATCATAAAGTTTCCAAATTTGTGATCTATCATGACTATAAGGTGATCAATACCAAAAACCCTAACTTCTTATCTCATTAAGACATCATAGTTGTAACGCCCGTAGATCCGGGCTAGTCAATTTAGAGATAATAGGGGTCGAAAATGACTATTCGACAAAAGATTACTTAGAATAAATAATCTTAAACAAGTTTTATAATATGTCCCAAGGGTTCCGTACATATAAAGAATGACAAAATCCGAGTTATAACGAAGAAGTTATGGCCCGTCGAAGTTTTACGGCAAAACCAGCATGACACCGGGAGACGTAAATAGTGAATTTTTGATAAAGGACTTTTTAGCCTTATCGATCCAAATAAAATTTGTAGTATATGTTAAACCGAGAACATATAAAAAAGAACGCCAAAATCTGACTTCGTATGAGGAAGTTATGAATTTTCTAAGAATTGGCATAGCAGTGCACGGACCGAAACTCGAATTTTAGTTCGAGCGGTTTTTGGCCTACGCAACCTAAATGAGAATTGAAGATCTCATTAATAGGAACTCAACGGTAAAAAGACAGACGAAAACAGAGTCCGTATGTAGAAGTTATGAATTTTACGCGGACATTTAACAGTATAATCTCCTTGTACTGTTAAATTTAAGATCGGTCGAGAATTAGCCAACGGAATGAAAATGAAAGTTGTAGATCTTATTTTTACCTCGGCGTGGATATAAAGAACGTCAAAAACGGAGATCGTATGTGAAAGTTACGGATTTTAGAAGTCGGAAGTGTGTTGTGCGAAAATGGATGATGTGGCACAATCTTGGCCATTGCTTTCTCCCCAAGTCTTGCCACTAGATGGTGACATGTGACACCAAGTTCAACCATTTTCACCCTATAAATAGAACCTCTCTCACCCTCATTTTCTTCACACCTTTCCTATTCTTTCTTCTTTTTACTCTCTCTCTAGAATCTCTCTCTAGCCCCGAAACCCCCCGAAAAGCCTAGGGAACCTCCCTAGCACGAGGCGAAATCCCCGGAGTGCTCGACGGCTTTGAGAGGAAGAGCTTTTCGGCTCGGGAACGCTGCTCCAAGCAAAGCCCGGTTGTCTATAAAATTCGTTGCAAGTGAGCTACGCCTACGCTATTTTTAATATATCGTTTATTTAATTATAGTAACGTTATTAGGAACTTATAATAAGTACTTGGGCTATTATTATGGGTTATATCAGTATTGTTTAACACTTATATAATAGTAATAATAGCTAGACTATTAATTAGTATTGACAAATAATAGACTAAACTCTAGTGGTAATAATACTAGGTTTCGTCGAAGGAAATTATTTTTAAGAAGTGAAGTGCTGTCTGAGTTTGGAATCACCACTTTTTCAAGTGAGTGCATAGTCCTTTTCATGAACATGATTTTAATACAAGTATCGATTGAAGTATTAATTATATGTTTATGTGCGAATTATTTGATGTTGCTTGGGATACTTGTTAAAGAACATGCCTTATTATATATGCTGATTTAGGATAAAGAGTAAACCTAAATTAATTATGAGGAATATTGGGTAGTGTTTTCTTACGAGTACGAGTGAATTATACTTAGAGAATAAAACCTTAGTATATGTCATTGATCCGGGAGCATGGATTAGACATAGTCATTGTCCCTAGTCCGAGAGTATGGATTAGGCATAATCATTCATCATTAATCCGAGAGTATGGATTAGTCATTCGTCCCTAGTCCGAGAGTATGGAATAGGTAAAGTCGTTCATTTCTGATCCGGGAGTATGGATTAGGTAAAACGGCTAATCTTAGGTCCGAGAGTATGGATAGTCTCATTGTGAGGATCGACGGGGTGGAATAAGAGTTGTTTATATAAATGGTGAAATTGTATATTTTGTGAGTTTTAAACTATATATATGGTATAACATTGTGGGATTGAAATCCCTATGTACTCACCAGGTTTCCCAACCTGACCCACTCAGTTTATTTATATCACAGGTGTTGATATGAAGTCACATTACACTGAGAGATTAAGGAGATATAAATCACTAGTGATAATGAATGTAAGTTCTGTTTATGCTTATGTTTCTGTATTAACGATGACATCCCAAATGTTTTGAAATTAATAAAAATACTTTTCTTCAGAAGTGTTTTGATAACATATTTACTATGTTTTACTGGGAACAAATTCCACAACATATTTATTAAAGACAAAATTGCAAAAATGGTCCTTGTGGTATGCATTTTTTTGGGGTTTTAGTCCAAACCTCGACTTTTTTGGATTGATGGTCCTTTTGAGCTAGTTTACTTGTAGTTTTGGTCCCTGTCCAAACTAAAAAGACTTTTATACCCTTAATGAATTTAGTTTTCATTTTTTTTCATTTTTTAAAAATTATTATTATTATTAATTATAAAATTGGGTCTCTCTCTCTCTCTCTCTCTCTCTCCCTCTCTCTCTCGATTTTGAATCATAGAGTCCCATCGCCAATTTCTTTCCTAGCCCCAGCTTTCATCGAAATTTAACAGCCCTCCTACACCTCAAAACACATACACACACATAAACATACAATGAAGAACACCATTAATAATGGTAAAGATATGGTGACAGACCCCATCGTCTTTCTTCGACCCCACTTGCACTATTTTTGGGTTGTTTTCTACAGCGAAAGAATATAGGAGGTTTCGGGATTGGGTGATTTTGGGGGATGGACAAAACTACTTGAAATCAAAGAAGATTACCAAAGATTAATAGTGAGCTTAACTACCTTGAAATCGAACCTACTTGGTATTGGGTTTACCTTAATTGTTGGGGGAAGAAGAGGAACAAATGAAGGGCTTTGGTGGTTTCAGATGATGCGAAAGGGGTTTTCTCTGATCACCATCATTTCTTTGCGTCACCAGGTTGATCAAGAACGGATTCAAGATATCTACCGAGAACGATTGTCTGAAGGTCCACCTAGTGAATATCCGAGGGGATTGGCTGGCTTCTTCAATGTTACATGTACGATGGAAGATGGAAGATTGAGGGTGAGAGAAAGACAAGATTGAAAACAGGTGTGTTTGTGATCCCCTGCTAAATTCTCTCTAATTGACGATGGAATCTCACCAGAAAACTGATTCCGTTAGAGACGAAGTTCCAAAAGTGATCTATGAGATCAACAAATCTCTGGTGGGATCCCCCTTGCTTAAACAATTATCACTAAGGCATAACCTTTTTTAGCCAGTTCAGTAGTCGAAAAGTAGGAACTGAGCCAGAAAGCTTATTGGCATCAAGAAATGAATGGGTTAGACGTGAAAGTTTTTCGAACTCCGGTGGGATCCGAACCGTTTGATCTTTGAGTTTGCTAAGGTCATAGAAAGAGAAGGAGAGAGAGTAGCGGACATGGATGTGTCGAGGATGGAATCCCTGAATTAGGGGGTGAAAGGGATGAACTTTTTTTCTGGGTTATTTCTTTGGCAGAGAGAGAGAGGCCTTATATTTTAATTTAATAAAACATTAAATTAAATAGAAAAAGGATAAAAAAAATATTAGGAGGGCATATTAGTCATTTCCGTTTTGCGAGGGACCAAAACCACAACCAAAGTAGCTCAAAAGGACCATTAATCCAAAAAAGTCGAGGTTTGGACTAAAACCCCAAAAAAATGCATACCGCAGGAACCATTTTTGCAGTTTTGTCTTTATTAAAAGAGGTACTCTGATTTTTATAAAGCATAAACAAAATCGGTCTTTTCTGGCTGTGAAAATAGGGATGTCACAGTTGGTTTCAGAGCATTAGTTTAAGCGAACTAGGAGTATGAATTTATTTGTAGACTTAAACTTAGAATGCTAAGCAATGACTGTGAGAAGTGTGTCTTAGGTAATACACCTGAATAGACAGAAGCACTAGCTTATTTAGGGAAAATGCCTAACATGCTTTTATGTGCTAAATGATTTATGATGCTAAATTAATGATTGGATCTATGGTCTATTGCCGACTGGATCTGGAAACTTTATGTGTTCAGATTTCTAAATGTTTAATTACAGTATTAGAACTGGCATGTAACTTTTCGGAGTGATAAGGAGATTTACACGTCGATCATAAATAAAATTTTTCTTATGTAAATTCTCGTCGCTACACACTGAACGTTTAAATTGGTGAATAGATCGAAATGGCAAGAACCCGCAGTAGAGCTGGGAATGTGAATGGAAACAAGAATCAAACACTAGTGATTGAGCAAATACCTGTTGTAGTAGGAGCTCCTGAGCCAATCACAATGGGCGGAGTGCAAGCGTTGATCCAGATGATGTTGGATCGTCAAATGGAGGAAACAAGGCGTTTACTTCAACAAACTCGAGAGGAACTTATGATGCCTATTGAACAACCCGAGTTGAACGATGGGCAGTTAGAAGGAGGGAACTACAGTGGGACCGTTGGTCAAGCCAACCCACCAATAGTTCGACAAAACAACCAATATGACGGAGTCGAGAGGAATGGATGCAAGTACAAGGATTTTCTGACTTGCAAGCCATCGACTTTCACTGGAAAGGAAGATCCGATCGGAGTCATGGTTGGATCTCGGAGATGGAGTTACCTTTCATGACGTGTGGTTGCAGAGGCAAGTTACAGACCACCATTGCAGTACGCCAATTCAGAGGAGGCACTATTCGCTGGTGGAACACCCTGGGGAAAACTCTAAGCCCTAATGAGCCCCTGCAATTGACTTGGGCAGAGTTTTTGGTGCAATTCAAGCGTAAGTATTGCTCAGCCCAAAACCTGCTCGAGCTAGAGAACCAATTCCTAACTTTGAAGAAAAGAAGCATGTACATCGATGAATACACCAACAACTTCACAGACAAAATGGAGTTTGCTTTGCGCCTTGTCCTAGACGAGTTGAAAAAGGTTGACAAGTATGAAAAGGGACTTCCTTGGGAATATGCGGTTCCGGTACGTCAGGCACCTACTATAGAGGCAGCTATCTTGGCTGCCAAGTCTGTTGAAGATATGATCAAGGGAAGAGCCGCCAGCATGGTTGAAGTTGGCGATAAGAGAAAGTTTGAAGGATCCACAAGGTCCAATGAGAAGAGAAAATTCTCAAAGTCTGGGGAAGGAGTACAATGGTGTGACAAGTGCAGAAGGAAGCACATTGGGAGATGCTCTAAAGAAATGACCTGCTTCAAATGCAGGGAAACTGGTCATTATGCCAGCGAATGCACCACCAAGAGAGAAGTTTGCTTTAAGTGTGGTGAGGAAGGACACTTCAAGCAAGACTACCCAAGGAAAGAAGAAGCTACAAAGCCAAATGTGTCGCCAAAGCAGAAGGCAAGAGCATTTCATATGATCCTTGATGAAGCAGATGATAATGCAAGGAATCAGGAATGAGAACTAATATCCGAAGATCAAGTTATAAAGTAGGCATGCGGTTTGTATCAGGAGGTGTAGCCTATTAGATGCATAGTCTAGGGTGAACTTGAACACCTATGTAATCATTTCAAGAAATAATATAAATCTTCGTTATGTTATCCATTGTGTTAAATGATTATGTGAAATTTGTGAATGGTGACTTGGAAAACTGCAAGACAACACTTGGGACGAGTATGAGTAGGTGTAAATGGTAGTAGAGGCCTATGCTACCGGAAGCACATGACTCACGCTTGGATCAGGGAAAGCCACAATGTTACCAAGAAGCTAGTAATTGATACCGTTTTATTCAAATATGTCGTTACTATCGTTTCGGTAATGATTAAGAAGATGATTGTCATTTCAACCCTAGTGGTCATATCATATCGAGTCCAACTAAGATGAGTATGTTACATGGTTAAGAGAGCCAAGATCGATGTAGCATCCGACTTAAGCCACACGATTGAAGTAAAATCGAAGTGATCATAAGAAGTAGCACGATCATTGTAAGAGCTTGTAGCTAGAAGAGATACATGTTAGAATGTGATTATATTACATTAGAGCATGAAGGAAGTTGTCTTCAAGTCTGAAATTTGATTCTCAAAGACCTGAGTCTAAGCGTCGCATCATACGATGGGAGGTCATTAGAACATGACCCATCAGTCTATTATGATAATCAAAGGAAGAAACTTACCTCAATATTTTTAAAGAAGGAGTCTCCAACAAACATCGAGATTGTGACATGAAGATCAAGATTGGAAGTCTAACATGAGATAGAGAGCGGGTCCAAGATCGGGCACCGCCTGCAATTAGGAAGTCTTAGAGTTAGATACTCATTCGAAGAAACATGAAAGTTACGGTTATTACTTAGGATTAAGAGATCACGTATGGATTCATCATGTGATCCCTGTTTCGTTGATGATTCCGGGACGTAATCATCCTAAGGGGGAGATAATTGTAACGCCCGTAGATCCGGGCTAGTCAATTTAGAGATAATAGGGGTCGAAAATGACTTTTTGACAAACGATTATTTAGAATAAATATTCTTAACCAAGTTTTATAATATGTCCCAAGGGTTCCGTACATATAAAGAACGCCGAAATCCGAGTTATAATGAAGAAGTTATGGCCCGTCGAAGTTTTACGGCAAAACCGGCACGACACCGGGAGACGTAAATAGTGAATTTTTGATAAAGGACTTTTTAGCCTTATCAATCCAAATAAAATTTGTAGTATATGTTAAACCGAGAACATACAAAAAAAAGAATGCCCAAATCTGACTTCGTATGAGGAAGTTATGAATTTTTTAAGATTTAGCATAGCAGTGCACGACCCGAAACTCGAATTTTAGTTCGAGCAGTTTTTGACCTATGTGACCTAAAGGAGAATTGAATATCTCATTAATAGGAACTCAACGATAAAAGGACAGACGAAAACAGAGTTCGTATGTAGAAGTTATGAATTTTACGCGGACATTTAACAGTATAATCTCCTCGTACTGTTAAATTTAAGATCGGTCAAGAATTAGCCGACGGAATCAAAACGAAAGTTGTAGATATTATTTTTACCTACGCGTGGATATAAAGAACGTCAAAAACAGAGGTCGTATGTGAAAGTTACGGATTTTAGAAGTCGGAAGTGTGATGAGCGAAAATGGATGATGTGGCACAATCTTGGCCATTGCTTTCTCCCCAAGTCTTGCCACTAGATGGTGACATGTGTCACCAAGTTCATCCATTTTCACCCTATAAATAGAATCTCTCTCACCCTCATTTTCTTCACACCTTTCCCATTCTTTCTTCTTTTTACTCTCTCTAGAACCTCTCTCTAGCCCCGAAACCCCCCGAAAAGCCTAGGGAACCTCCCTGGCACGAGGCGGAAGCCCCGGAGTGCTTGACGGCTCTGAGAGAAAGAGCTTTTCGGCTCGGGAACGCTGCTCCAAGCAAAGCCCGGTTTTCTATAAAACTCATTGTAAGTGAGCTGCACCTACGCTATTTTAAATATATCGTTTATTTAATTATAGTAACGTTTTTAGGAACTTATAATAAGTACTTGGGCTATTATTATGGGTTATATAAGTATTGTTTAACGCTTATATAATAGTAATAATAGCTAGCCTTTTAATTAGTCTCGACAAATAATAGACTAAACTCTAGTGGTAATAATACTAGGTTTCGTCGAAGGAAATTATTTTTAAGAAGCGAAGCGCTGTCTGAGTTTGGAATCACCACTTTTTCAAGTGAGTGCATAGTCCCTTTCATGAACGTGATTTTAATACAAGTATCGATTGAAGTATTAAATATATGTTTATGTGTGAATTATTTGATGTCGCCTGGGATACTTGTTAAAGAACATACCTGATTATATATGCTGATTTAGGATAAAGAGTAAACCTAAATTAATTATGAGGAATATTGGGTAGTGTTTTCTTATGAGTACGAGTGAATTATACTTAGAGAATAAAACCTTAGTATATGTCATTGATCCGGGAGCATGGATTAGACATAGTCATTGTCCCTGGTCCGAGAGTATGGATTAGGCATAATCATTCATCATTAATCCGAGAGTATAGATTAGTCATTCGTCCCTACTCCGAGAGTATAGAATAGGTAAAGTCGTTCATTTCTGATCCAGGAGTATGGATTAGGTAAAATGGCAAATCTTAGGTCCGAGAGTTTGGATAGTCTCGTTGTGAGGATCGACGGGGTGGAATAAGAGTTGTTTATATATATGGTGAAATTGTATATTTTGTGAGTTTTAAACTATATATATGGTATAACATTATGGGATTGAAATCCCTATGTACTCACCAGGTTTCCCAACCTGACCCACTCAGTTTATTTATATCACAGGTGTTGATATGAAGTCACATTACACTGAGAGATTAAGGAGATATAAATCACTAGTGATAATGAATGTAAGTTCTGGTTATGCTTATGTTTATGTATTGACGATGACATCCCAAATGTTTTGAAATGAATAAAAATATTTTTCTTTGGAAGTGCTTTGATAACGTATTTATCATGTTTTACTGGGAACAAATTCCACAACATTTTTATTAAAAGAGGTACTCTGATGTTTATAAAGCATAAACAAAATCGGTCTTTTCTAGCCGTGAAAATAGGGATGTCACAATAGTCAATGCATGTGGGAAAGCTAAGGAATACAATATCACATTTTTATGGCTCTAAACACTCCAAAACGTCTAAAAGGACAGCTCAAACAAATTAGAGTATCCCATACTCAAATACATCAATCTTATGGGACCAAAATGAACACAATCCATGGACAATCAAGATCTAAGCAAAACTTCATCAAGATTAGAGCTTTTTACCTCCAAGTAGTGCCAAATGATGATGTGTTTCTGGATCCAAAGCACTTCACTCTTCTAAGATGGTCTCCTCTTCCTTCTACCTCCTTCGAGATCACCAAAATACACACTCAAGGCTCAAAGATGCTCTAAAATGGATTAGGGTTTACAAGGGTCAAAGATGCTCTAAAATGGATTAGGGTTTACAAGGGTCAAATATGAGGCTAGAGGCTGATGAATGAAAGGAGCTTTGTGAGTTAAGGGTGAATAAATAGTGCACAAACCCTAAATATTAGGGTTTTCGGTCCAGGCCACGTACGCCCGGTGTACACTTGGGTACGCCTAGCATACGCAAGCAGCTTCCAAAAATTACAAAACTGTCATACGGGACCAAATTTTCAAACAGTACTCATGTCAATGTTCAAAATGTAAACTACCTAGAAATCGAGACGTTACACTGTAGTTGGTTTTACAACTGGACTAAATATGTCATGATAATCGATGCCATGTTGTTGAGTGAATCCACGAGAAAATAGACGAGCCTTATGATTGTCAATAGAGACATCCAGATGTGTTTTGAGCATAAAACCCATTTACAACTGACAAGATTAACACCAAGAGGTCGTGGGAATAGAACCTAGGTGTGTGTTTCATGAAGTGCATCGATTTCAGCTTTCATGGCTAGTCTCCATGTTAGGTCTTAGAGAGCTTGACGATGAGAGATATGCTCAGCAAAAAATGCTTGCTACTTGGCGTCATATCGAACCGTTCCATCAACATATGTTTTTGGAAACACCTTTCCAGTTTGGGTACGTTTCACAACTTCTTGTGGTGGTGGAGGCGAAGTTGTCAGTTTAGCAGTGCTAGCCGAGGCACCACTGTTGCCAATAATAGGTGTTGTAACAGGAGCTGAAGTATCAGCTCAGCTAGATTATCTTGAGATGTTGTTGGAGGTATTGGCAGTGTTGGACCTTGTTGTTTGGCTGAATTTGATCCTTGATTTTGTATCAGTAGAGCAGCGATAAGATCAAGTGGTGTTGTAACTACATTAGAAACATTAGTGCACAAGTAGGATAAATCGTAATTCTGCATATGATCATTTATAATTGGCGGTTTACTTTGAGGAAAAGATCCAATTTTAGATATGGATGACGGGGACTTGGAAATAGTTGAGACTACAAAAGGATATCATGACTCGTCAAAGATCACATCCCGCGATATATAAATTCGACCAGAACTTTTATGTAGCCATTTGTACCGCTTATGAATGGGGTTGTACCATATAAAGACACACATCTTGGATGAAAAATCAAGTTTTCGATAATTATACTTACAAAGACTTGGCCAACACACACAAACAATGTTATGAAGAAAGGAATAATCTAGTTGAATATTTAGAAGACAAGTAATGGGTGTAGAATTCTTTGTGACACGACTAGGCATGCAATTTATTAAATAACATGCAGTTAAAATGCCTCATCCCAAAATCGAAGAGGAAGAGAAGAGTGTGCTAGAAGAGCCAAACCTGTTTTAACAATATGGAGATGCTTTCATTCAACCATTCCATTTTGTTGTGATGTATGTGGACATGACACTCGATGAGATATACTCGTTTGTCGAAAATATTTATGAAGTTTGTGGTATTCACCATCCCAATCGGATTAAATTACATGGATTTTTTCATTCAGGAGACACTCAACATGATTTTTAAAATTATAAAAGATTTGCTCAACATCAGACTTATGCTTAATTAAATAGATACATATATATATATATATATATATATATATATATATATATATATATATATATATATATATATATATATATATATATATATATATATATATATATATATATATATATATATATCGACTCTAATCATCAACAAAAGTAACATAATATCTAAAACCTCCAATGGACAATTGAGTAGGTCCCAACACATACATTTGAAGAAGCTCGAGTGAAGACGAAGTGACATGAACATACTTATTATAAGGTTGTTGATGACTCTTTGCATGCTCACATGCATCACAGACAGAAGACTTGTTATTAAAATAATGACCTAAATTATTTGAATTTAAAATGGACTTGATAATTGTTGGAGTAGGATGATGAAGCCTTTGATGCTACTAGGATGGAGACACTTTAGCATTAGCTACAACATGACGAATAGGCACTGGACAGAGACCTCCATTTCTTCTACCGAATAAAAAAGTTTTCTTCATGACCTTATCCATAACAAAGAAAGCACTTGGATGAATTTCAATGAATACATTATTGTTAGATGCAAGTTTGTGAGCAGAAAGCAAGTGCTTATTGATTTTAGGAACATGTAAAATATTTCTAAGATCAAGTAAGTGATTATTTAAACCGAAAATCGTAGAATGACTGATATGAGAAATATGCAAACTTGCACCATTGGCCACTTAAACCTGATCTTTACCATGGTAACAGTCTTGCATAGTCAAACGAGCAAGATCACTTGTGAGATGTTTTGTTGCTCCAGTATCAACATACAAGTTTTGGTCATTATTGTACTTCCATGAAGTAGCGTTGTGGCTACCACGATATTCTTCTGACTGGTATGCGTGATTGAATCGATTTTTGCAACTCAAAGCTGTGTGGCAAGGATTACCACATACTTGACAATGTGGCCTTCCACCATAACTTCTACCACGACCACGGCTGCCACAACTACCACAATTACTTCGTTGCTGATTATTAGAGCCGTCATATCTATTGTTATTGAAATTTCGATGAGGTGAACTTGAACTGGTTGTTTCTTGTTTTGCAACATTGTTAACAGAGGATGAGAACTCCACTGAACCATTCATTGCAGTGGCTTGTGCTTTGCATGGAATGAGATACAAATAGAACTCTAGTAGAGTTACGTCTTGTTGGTTACTGACTGTTGTAATAGCTGTGAAAGGATTGTTGGATTAGTGTCTAAGACTATAACTATTTTTGGTAAGTACTTGACCCGGTTATGTATGGTCCTTTTGGGTTGCCTTCACCATAGCAACTTGATAGGATGATTTATATAGAGAGAAGAGATATTATTATAGTATTATAAGGATAATATGATAAAGGAATAATAATATTATTCGATTGATATAAGTCATAAATTAATTAGGAATTAATTTGGTGACTTAAAGAGATTAATTGAATAAAGGGGCATAAACTGTCAAATGTGTGATAGTTGTGTTTTGGGCTATGAATCCTTATGGATATGGGAAGGGACGATTTTAAGGATATGGATATCCTAGAAATCGTCCAAGGCCTTATCTACAAGGATCTTTGGATTGCTTTGAGGCTAAGTTATTCAATTAGGGTTTAGGGTGAAACCCTAAGAGTTCATAGTATAAATAGATCCCTTGGGTGAGGGAAATCGACCACTCTATGATTGAGAAAACCCTAGTGCCGATTTCTCACTCTCCTCTCTCTCTTTCTCTCTCTCTCTCTCTCTCTCTCTTTCTCTCTCTCTCTCTCTCTTTCAAATCATCCTCTTGATAGTAGGTGTTTGTAAGCCATTAGAGGAGTGACAATTGTGACTCTAAGCTCCAAGAAGAAGAAGTATCAAGCAAGCAACTCAAGGTATTCTTCTAGATCTGTTTTTTCATATGATATGAATTGTTTGTTTACACTAGATCCATGAATAAAAGTCTTGGATACATGCATGTTCAATTAGAGAAACCTAGATCCAAGCAATTAGGGTTTCCATGTGCACATAGGAAAGTTCTTATGGCTCAAACCCATCAGTGGTATTAGAGCTTTGATTGACTTCTATTGAATTGATGCATTGGTTGATTGCTTGTTGCTTAACAAATTCGATTTTGTGATTCTGCTTGATGAACTCGGCGAGTTCCACTGTGGACTCGGCGAGTAGCTCCAACTCGACGAGTTCATAGTTGGAACTCGGCGAGTTCGAGCGTCAGAATAAGGCAGTTTCAGGATTTCTTGCTGTTTTACTTGAGGATACTTCCCTTATATGTTTTGGGTCATCAATATCCGAATTATATGATATATATGAGTATATTCTTAACAAAACAAAAGATAATTACCATTTGAATGAATAATAATTTCCTTATATGATAATGATTGATTATTTGGATTAAATTGGATAATTATCTTATAAGTAATATTAAATAAATCAAATATAGATAATTATGAGATTAATTGCTTGATTTAAATTATTTTTTATTTGATTCCTTTAATTTTGAAAAGTTCAAAAGTTGTCCTCAAGTTTTGAAATTTGAATTTTGTGATTAAAGGTTTAATTTTGAAGAATTTAAATTTCAACCCCTAGAGTTTTACAAGGTTAAAATTCAACCTTATACTATTATATTATTACAAGTATAATGAATATATATGTATAATTAAAATGCTAGTCTTACCGTTAGTAGGCCTCATTCACGAAGTCGGTCTATAAGGTGGGTATAACGTTGCTGCCTATAAAATAGCGCTTAATGGGTGTACACTCACACCTACCGCTTGCTTGACTGGTGGAGGGTTGTTAGCCGAACGGGTAGGATAGGGCAAATCTATCCTCATTAAAAAGTATAATGTTAAAATATAAAATAACTACATGTTTTTCAATTTCCCAATCTTAGTTACTTTAGGAAAAGTGAATTGATGCAATCCCATGAAATTACACTTTGCACCCTTGCTAAGAAGTTAGTGGAGCGTGTGTGGTTAACCGGAACACAAATTGGTTCTAAGCAAAGGTGGCAAAGGGTGATTCTTTGTTTGTCATAGTTCAGTGGAGCGTGTGTGGTTTACCGGCACATCGAATAGGTGATTGTAACAAAGAAGGCAACGTGTAGATTTGCATGGTTATTCATAGCCGCTTTGTGATCCTCGGCATCCCAGTCACAAACTAGAGGGGCATATCGAGATTTAAACATGCCATTGAAAGGTTCAATGAATCTAAAAAAAACTAGGAATTCTCAATACATTTAAAACTTAAGATTGTGTTTTCATGGTGAAGAATTAGTGAATCGTCATTCACTTACCTCCAAATTGTTTGCATGTTGGATCACGGCATCCCTTTTCTAATCTGTAAATAATGTTGTTGGTTCCTAGCGCTAAATTTTATTTTGGGTGTTAATTAGGGACTTAATTCTAATCAACTTTGTTCCTTTCTATTTGTAGATGTATAATGCAAACAACGCTGATGCAAGCTCATTCACGCTAATGAGCCTTTGTCAAAAAGTGACTTTCGATGGGTCGAACTTTAACGAATGGATAAGATACATTCGCACGATCACGCGTTACGTGGACAAAGAGTATGTTCTCGATGAAAAGCTCGAAAAGATCAATCTAGAAACTGCTACTCCCGAAGAGATGGCTGTCTTTGAGAGACATGAACGTGATGCAATGAAAGTCCATTGCATCATGATAGCCACAATGAACTCCGAATTCCAAAAGTCCTAGGAGGACATGTATCCTTATGAGATGCATCTAGACTTGATGGAGAGATATCACCAAAGCGCGAGGCAAGAGCGCTATGAGATCATTACGAATATGATCACTGCTAAAATGGGAAGTGGAGAGTCTCTAACCGTGCACTTGCAAAAGATGCAAAGGTATGTTGATCGTCTTCGCAAGTTGAATGTCAACTTCGGGGAAGATTTGGCTATCAACATTGTTCTTCACTCCTTTCCCTCATGCTACAAACAATTTAGGATGACCTACCACATGAACAAGGACGAGGTCACCCTAAGCAAACTCCAAGGGCTCCTAAGGACTGCTGAGAGCAACCTATAGGACAAGTCTGTTGCACCAACTCCCAATCCAACCGCTGCTCCTGTTTTGGCTATTGGACAGGGAAGGGGCAAGAAGAGGAAGGCTTCTTCAAAGAACCACCGCAAGGGAAAGTCCCAAGATGGTTCCTCTTCTAGTGGGACCAAGGTTGATCCTGCTAAGCCCAACCCAAACCCAAAGGAGGCAGAGTGCCATTATTGCCACAAAATAGGGCATTGGAAGAGAAGCTGCCCGGAATATCTGCAAGCCATCAAGGATGGGAAGATCAAGCCATCTTTCGCAGGTATTTACACAATTAAATCTAATGATTCATCTCATGCTATTTCTTGGGTTCTTGATACAGGGTGTGGTTACCAGATTTGTTATGATTTGCAGGGACTAGGAGGAAATAGTGATGTGGAGCTTGGAAGAATAAATCTAATCATGAGGAACAGAAGATCGTCGCCTGTTACCAAGATTGGAGTGTATTCTTTAGTGCTTAGTAATGGATTGAATTTAGATTTAGATAATTGTTGCTACTCGCCAGATATGGCAAGAAACATCATTTCATTTCATGGTTTTTTTAGACAAGGATTTAGATATTCATTTAATAATGAGAATGGTTCTATTTATGTTTACCTAAATGGTGTTTTATACTTTGAAGCAATGCCTTGTAATGGAATTTATGAAACTGTTATGGCTGTAGATAACCTAGGAAAAGATGTGTTGTGTAAGGATTCTTCTAATAGTATGGATAGAGCATCCTTGTGGCATTGTCGTCTTGGACATGTCAACAGGAAGCGCATAGCCCAACTCCAAAAGGATGGAGTGTTGGAGTCATTCGACCCTAGGGAAGATGACACGTGCGAATCTTGTTTACTTAGAAAGATGACCAACTCACCCTTCATTGGTACTTGTGAGAGGGGTGATGCTTTATTGGATCTCATATACACCGACGTGTGTGGGCCATTTTAGATCCACCACTGTAACACCCAAAATCTGGAAGGCCAAGAAAGGAAAGAAACCCTAATTTTTTTGGGGTGACTCGGCGAGTCCAAGGAGGAACTCGGCGAGTCCGAGCGGGATCCGAGTCGAGGAGTAAGTGACCGACTCCACGAGTCGGCCAAGGTGACTCGGCGAGTCTGGTCTGTGCGAGGAAAACCCTACTTTCGGGACTTGGAGCCTTTATAAACGCCATAATCTCCTTCCTAGGGTCCCTTTACTGCCTCTTGCACCCAGAGCATCGAACCCCAAGCCCAATTCTTGCCCATTCAAGCTCCCAAGCCATATTGAGTGATTTGAAGGAAGAAGAAGAAGGGGAAATCATTGAGGCTTCAAGAATTGGTCTTGGATCTAAATATTGGGGAACATTTCTGAGCATCTGAAGGTAATAAGTCGTTTCTCTCTTTTAGATCTTCTATGGTTGTGAGATTTGGGGCTTTTAAGCCATGGTTTGCCACCCAATTGAGTTAGAAGCCGGATCTGGAGTTGCTACTTCAGATCCAAGTGTGTTATGGCCTAGAGAAGCATAAAGTATCAGCCATTGAGTCAATTTAGGAGCCTCTTGGTCTTAAACCCTAGTTTATGGTGGATTGTGCCTAGATCTCCTTCTCTATACGTAAAGTTTGCAACTTTACGTGGGGAATAGGCTTGGGAAGGATAGATCTACAGTTTGGGGTCCATGCATGACTCAAAAATCCTCTGCATGTATGTAGATCTGAATGGACTCAACGAGTCCTTCGAGTGGACTCGGCGAGTAACATGAAGATGAGGAGGAACTCGACGAGTGGGATGAACAGCTCGTCGAGTCGAATGATGATGGGCATGAACTCGGCGAGTTGGATGAACAACTCGACGAGTTGGATGAAGATTTACTTGTGCTCGGCGAGTCTGTTCTTGGACTCGGCAAGTCAGGTCGCGTAGCCCCAAACCCTTCGAGTTAAGATTTGAATCAGTGCGTCGGGTGGAGACTCAGCGAGTTGGATAGGTTAGGACTCGGAAATCGTTGGACTCAGCGAGTCATGGACTGACTCGGCGAGTCATGTCGCGAATGGAAGAACCCTGAGTATATGAACTCGGTGAGTCAGTATGTGGACTCGGCGAGTAGGGTTGACTTGGAAAGGTTGACTTTAACCAGGACTTTGTCATTGGCAAGAGTTGACTTAGTTGACCTTGGAGGTCAGTTAGACTAAGTGATATGTTGATATTGGTAGCTCGGGGAGCTAGTGGAGCAGCAGTTCAGAGTCAGTGGTCAGGTAGCGGTCAAAGGGATTACCAGCAGCAGTTCAGCAGTATCAGGTGAGTTTCCCTTTGTGTGAATGGGTCTACGGCCACAATGTCGGCCCATGTATATACGGGTAGAAGACCCGGGGGTTAGCCCTAGGCATCGTATGCTAGTATGTTGTTCAGGACGAGGTCCAATGTTAGCGGGTGGGTGCCCAAGGAATGGTTTATGTGATAGTTTATACTTGTTGTCTGTGTGATACTTGTATGTGTCTGGTAGGGTGGTGAGTGTGGGCGAGGTCCCGTACCTCACCAATAGCAGAGTGTGGATGGTGTTCCACATCTCATTAGCAGCAGATCAGGGACGAGGCCCAAGTTAGGGAAAGAGTGAGTGCGGGCCGGGCCCGTATCTCACTATCAGTAGGAGCATGGACGGGGCTCCCTGGCTCATCAGTAGAGTTCGGTTGTTAGGACCGGAGGGTAGTCAGACACCCCAGATACGTCTGACAGTATGTGATGTTATGTTTATGTGCTAGCATGATATGATGTTATGTGATAGTGGTAGTAGGGGGTGAAATAGTCCCCACTTACCGGTCGACAGGACCAAAGGGGTAGGTCAGCACCCAGATATGCTAGGCAGTATATGGCTTATGTGTTTATGCTACGCTTTTATGTGGTAGTGTTAGGGGGTGAAATAGTCCCCGGTTACCGGTTGAAAGATACCAAAGGGGATGCCAACACCCAGATATGCTAGGCAGTATCCGGTCGAGAGGACCGAAGGGGAGCCAGCACCCAGATATGCTAGGCAGTATCCGGTCGAGAGGACCGAAGGGGAGCCAGCAGCCAGATATGCTAGGCAGTATCCGGTCGAGAGGACCGAAGGGGTAGGTCGGGCACCCAGATATGCCTGACAGTATATGTATGTTATATGATTGTATGGTATGATGGGGGAACTCACTAAGCTTCGTGCTTACGGTTTTCAGTTTTGGTTTCAGGTACTTCCGGTAGCGGATGATGGAGCTCGGGATGTCACATGGCACACACCATATTTTAGATAGCCTGGGATGTAGTACTCTGATAATGAACATGTGTTTTGAAAACTATTACTTTGATTATGCTTTGAATCGACGATTTTACTTTAAGTAATATTTTATTAAAAGAAATTTTTATTCTTGAATAGAGGTTGAGTAAGGGTTGAAGTGGACGTGGGAGAAAGGGACCAAGAAGAAAAAAAGTCGTAGGCAGAGATGACTAAGTGAAGAAGGCCCTACCCCATTTGGGACATTACAAGTTGATATCAGAGCCTTGGTTTGAGGGATTCGGACATGCTCTCGGGTGTGTCTGAACTCAAACTGAGGAATTGGTATAGAAGTTTTCAAAATGAAAAGACAGTTTTGTAAAAAGAGAGTTTTGGGAAAGAAAACAGTTTTAGAAAGGCAAAAAAATAATTCAGAAAGAAAAGAACTTTGAAAAGAGAAAAAGGGTGTGGTGCATGCAATCAACCGAGCTCAAGTAAGTACCCCAAAATACCCATACAAGTTTATGTTATGATTATCAGTTGATAGAACAGTATGCTAGAATAGGACTAAGGATCTAGGGATGATGCCTTATGTGCCTGTTACTTGTGCTTTTGAGCTGCATGATAGTGCTGATTAGACAGTAGTAGGATAACTTGTTTAGGTTATGCCTGAGTTTATGAGTTTGTGTTGCATGCTAGTTTAGATTCTTGCTATGTGGATATGATTACTTGAGTATGTTATGGTTAGATTTTCCCTTGTCTGAATGCTGCTTGCTCTGTGCATTGTGGGATTCTGAGTGATGGGAGTTAGCCATTAGGTGGATACGACACGTCACATGTGATTAGGGTTGGATAATCTCAGAGTGCTGGACTTGGTCCTATTGCGCAGCTCTCATCTGAGTCCAACCGTTGTAGGGACGAGTCTTTTACTTGAAGGATTATCTGAGCCTCATCGTATGTGATGGTATCCAGGTGATGGCTAATTGGAATCACAAGGAGACCTTCTGCAGCTGAGGATTGGTTGGAGTTGAGTCAGAGGTTTCCCTAGGGTAAGCCTAGGATGAGATAGTGCTAGGAGCAGTATTAGTGGATAAGGGACCTGGTGGAGTCGAAGCAATTCCTGAGGAAACTACGGATAGATGTGGAAGGTAGTATGGGCTCGTACTACTGAAAGCAGAGGATCCGTACTCGATTCAGGAAGGGCCGAGACAAGATCGGGAACCTAGTAGGGTGTGTTTGTTCTCGCAACAGTGATCAGTATTTTGATTGAGAATGTATTATATTTTCAGCATGGTGACGTTACGAGAGAGACCAGTGGGCGGATCAAGCGCCAGAGAGGGATCAGGCTCGGGCTCAGGAGCCGAGCAGCTCGAGGAGCGAATGAGGGAGTTGATATCCGCCGAGGTTGCGCACAGTATGCTAGATCAAACTCCTGTGATCTTTGGCACGATCAAGGAGGGTATATTGGAGATTTTGGATGAGAGGCTAGGAGCCTTCCGTACTGAGATGATGGCCTTGATAGGAGCGCGTACCTTGACATTTCTGGAGTTCAGGGCTTGCGGGGCACCAGATTATCATGGGGCTAGGGACCCCATCGCTAGCAGCAGATGGTTGGCTGATGTTGCCAACGCATTCCGTACGAGCCGGTGCCCTGAGGGGGGACAAGGTCAGACTCGCTTCCTGTCTTCTAAAGGACAGAGCGAGGGATTGGTGGGAGGAGATTGGTCATGCTTTGGGTGATGATGTCGCGTTGGACGCGATGACTTGGAGCGATTTCTCGGCCAAGTTCAGGGCGGAGTTTTTGCCGATTATTGAGGTGCAGCAGTTGGCACGGGAGTTTCAGGATTTGGCGCAGACCACTGAGACTGTGGCGGAGATCACCACCAAGCTCAGGAAGAGGGCTCTTCTTGTACTGCAGTATGTCGCGGATGAGGAGATGAAGAAGGCCCGATACCATGAGATGTTGAAGGATGACATCAGGGAGTTCGTGAGCAGATCCAGCTGTAAGACGCTGGAAGATATGATTTCTCGGGCCAGGGAGAGGGAGATTGATTTGGAGCAGATCCGGAAGAGGAAGCCGGATGAGGTTTAGGTGGTCGCGAGTTCGGGCAAAAGGCCTAAGGGATCGGATTCGAGATCGAGGGATTATCAGGACCGCAGCCGATGCGGGAAGTGTGGCAGGGCGCACGGGGGCGCGTGCAGGAGTGGTAGCAGCGGTGAGTCTGGCTGCTTCAAGTACAGTCGGACTGGTCATTTCAGCAGGGATTGTACAGCTACCACCTCACAGGGATCAGAGCTGTTATGTTTTCACTGCAACCAGCGGGGGCACAAGAAGGCCCAGTGCCCCAGTTTGTTTTCAGCGGGATGGGTGATGGCACCTGCCCCTGCAACTTTGAGGATCACAGACGGCTGTCAGGGCCGTGCAGAGGCACCTGCGGTAGGCGGCAGATCTCTTCAGATGACTACCTTAGAGGCGCGATCAGCACCGGACGTTGCAGGTATGCGATTTCCATTTTTAGTTCTTTTATTTGCGCATGATTATATTGTTATGGTTTTGCATCATTATCGGTATGAGTATCTTATTTTTCGAGCGGTTGATTGTGATTGAGTTATATGCCATCTGCATACCTTGGATATTCGAAGGGTAGTGAGGGGATGTGCCCTATTGGAGAAGGTTACATAGGATGCAATAACTGTAGCATGCTTGGGAGAGACTTGGTATGTCTCGCTAGATCGGAGTTGTATAGTGTTAGAGATGGATTTGTTAGATCCCTAGCTATGGTAAGCTTGGGTTCCTCGACAGATTGATTATGGAATGGTAGCAAGGATTGGGATTTCTTTCTAAGTATTGAGTAACAAGGGGTAAGCAGGATCGAAGTGGGGGAGAATCCTCCGAGTGTGCAAAGGTAGGAGCATGCAGACCCAGGATGAGTGTGCGGCCTCCGAGAAGGAAAGGAAGTAGTTCAGCGTTTGATGGATTGATGATTTCAGGGTTGGGAGTTTGAGAAACTCCCCATCAATTAGTGCGTGTGATGGTAATGGTTAGTGCGTAGTTGGGAATTCAGGTTGTGAATCACCCGTAGGACTCGGGGGAGTCGGAATGAGGATCTTGAGAGCTAATGGCACATGGGTGCCTTCGTGTTAGCAGTCAGTGGTAGGAAGTGATGTAAGACTACAGGGCAGCCGTAGCATTCACTAGCAGTGAGTGGTGGAAGTGTTGTAAGACTACGAGGCAGCCGTAGCATTCACTAGCAGTCTGCAATGGATGGTGATGTAAGACTATGGGTAAGCCGTAGCATTCCTTAGTAGCTTCATTATTGGAGTTGGGGTGAGGCCCTTATCTCCTAGTGATCAGATAGGGATCAGGAATGGGTAGTGGATGAGAATGATAGGGAGTTGCCTGTATAGCCCTAGAGAGGTGAGACCTTGGGAGAGGCCGCTTCAGGATATGGTTGGGTGAGACCAGTGGGCGAGGCCCGTGAGTTTTAGCAACACAGGTGCGACCTGGTAGGGACCTTAGTGTCAAGATTAGGGGATCGGGGATCCCAGGTTTGTAGTGCCTGAACAACAGAATAGATTGAGCAGTTATAGGTGGTCGAAGTTTCTTCGGAAGTCGCTGGGAGCGACTAGTGGTGGTGTTAAGACTAGCTACCAGTGGGAGCCGGTAATCCAGACACTGATAGGTTGGTAGGGACCAGGGTGGTCTCAGTTCATCCGGAAGGCAGACAAGGAATAACAGGATTTTCAGTCGGTAGTACTGCGGGTAAGCAGTGTATGGTGGAATTCAGTTAGTTGAATCGAGGGGTGCTCGACACCAAGTTTTGGCAGAGGGGAGCGTCAGTGGTTACCGACGGTGATGACCCGTACTGGTAATAGCGGGGGTGATGGAGTTGGTGAAGGTTAGGGCCTTCACAGTGACAGAAGGAATAGTTGGTTATGGAGCTTTGCCTTTGGGAGGCAAGGAATTGTGCAAGGAAAGAAGGGGTGAACCCCTATAGGTTTAGTGCAGTACTCGGTGAGTACCAGAAGGATTGTCGGTTGAGTAAGTTGTGTTTCTAAGTTGTTCAGGGTCAGGTTTGACCCGAGGTTTTATCCGTGGGGTTTATGTTAGTCAGAATGACCAGGTGGAAGACCAACGAAGGTAAGCAGCTGGTGTTCGGATAATTGGTGGGTTTTGGAAGCAGATCACAGGCGGTGGACCATGGCAAACTTCAAGGACGAAGTTTAGTTTAAGTGGGGGAGAGTTGGAACACCCAAAATATGGAAGGCCAAGAAAGAAAAGAAACCCTAATTTTTTGGGGCGACTCAGCGAGTCCAAGGAGGAACTCGGCGAGTCCAAGCGGGATCCGAGTCGAGGAGTAAGTGACCGACTCGGCGAGTCGGCCAAGGTGACTTGGCGAGTTTGGTCTATGCGAGGAAAACCCTACTTTCGGGACTTGGAGCCTTTATAAACGCCTTAATCTCCTTCCTAGGGTCCCTTTACTGCCTCTTGCACCCAGAACATCGAACCCCAAACCCCATTGTTGCCCATTCAAGCTCCCAAGCCATATTTAGTGATTTGAAGGAAGAAGAAGGGGAAATCATTGAGGCTTCAAGAATTGGTCTTGGATCTGAAGATTGGGGAACATTTCTGAGCATTTGAAGCTAATAAGTCGTTTCTCTCTTTTAGATCTTCTATGGTTGTGAGATTTGGGGCTTTTAAGCCATGGTTTGCCACCCAATTGAGTTAGAAGCCGGATCTAGAGTTGCTACTTCAGATCCAAGTGTGTTATGGCATAGAGAAGCATAAAGTATCAGCCATTGAGTCAATTTCGGAGCCTCTTGGTCTTAAACCCTAGTTTATGGTGGATTATGCCTAGATCTCCTTCTCTATACGTAAAGTTTGCAACTTTACGTGGGGAATAGGCTTGGGAAGGGTAGATCTATAGTTTGGGGTCCATGCATGACTCAAAAGTCCTCTGCATGTATGTAGATCTGAATGGACTCAACGAGTCCTTCGAGTGGACTCGGCGAGTAACATGAAGATGAGGAGGAACTCGACGAGTGGGATGAACAGCTCGTCGAGTCGAATGATGATGGGCATGAACTCGGCGAGTTGGATGAAGATTTCCTTGTGCTCGGTGAGTCTGTTCTTGGACTCGGCGAGTCAGGTCGCGTAGCCCCAAACCCTTCGAGTTGAGATTTGAATCAGTGCGTCGGGTGGAGACTCAGCGAGTTGGATAGGTTAGGACTCGGAAATCGTTGGACTCAGCGAGTCATGGACTGACTCGGCGAGTGTTGTCGCGAATGGAAGAACCCTGAGTATATGAACTCGGCGAGTCAGTATGTGGACTCGGCGAGTAGGGTTGACCTGTAAAGGTTGACTTTGACCAGGACTTTGTCATTGGCAAGAGTTAACTTAGTTGACCTTGGAGGTCAGTTAGACTAAGTGATATGTTGATATTGGTAGCTCGGGGAGCTAGTGGAGCAGCAGTTCGGAGTCAGTGGTTAGGTAGCGGTCAAAAGGATTAGCAGCAGCAGTTCAGCAGTATCAGGTGAGTTTCCCTTTGTGTGACTGGGTCTACGGCCACAATGTCGGCCCATGTATATATGAGTAGAAGACCCGGGGGTTAGCCCTAGGCATCGTATGCTAGTATGTTGTTCAGGATGAGGTCCAATGTTAGCGGGTGGGTGCCCAAGGAATGGTTTATGTGATAGTTTATACTTGTTGTCTGTGTGATACTTGTATGTGTCTGGTAGGGTGGTGAGTGTGGGCGAGGTCCCGTACCTCACCAATAGCAGAGTGTAGATGGTGTTCCACATCTCATTAGCAGCAGATCAGGGGCGAGGCCCAAGTTAGGGAAAGAGTGAGTGCGGGCTGGGCCCGTATCTCACTATCAGTAGGAGCATGGACGGGGCTCCATGGCTCATCAGTAGAGTTCGGTTGTTAGGACCGGAGGGTAGTCAGGCACCTCAGATACGTCTGACAGTATGTGATGTTATGTTTATGTGCTAGCATGATATGATGTTATGTGATAGTGGTAGTAGGGGGTGAAATAGTCCCCACTTACCGGTCGACAGGACCGAAGGGGTAGGTCAGCACCCAGATATGCTAGGTAGTATATGGCTTATGTGTTTATGCTATGCTTTTATGTGGTGGGGTTAGGGGTGAAATAGTCCCCGGTTACCAGCTGAAAGATACCGAAGGGGAGGCCAGCACCCAGATATGCTAGGCAGTATCCGGTCGAGAGGACCGAAGGGGAGCCAGCACCCAGATATGCTAGGGAGTATCCGGTCGAGAGGACCGAAGGGGAGCCAGCACCCAGATATGCTAGGCATTATCCGGTCGAGAGGACCGAAGGGGTAGGTCGGGCACCCAGATATGCCTGACAGTATATGTATGTTATATGATTGTATGGTATGATGGGGGAACTCACTAAGCTTCGTGCTTACGGTTTTCAGTTTTGGTTTCAGGTACTTCCGGTAGCGGATGATGCAGCTCGGGATGATCGCATGGCACACACCATATTTTAGACAGCCTGGGACGTAGTACTCTGATAATGAACATGTGTTTTGAAAACTATTACTTTGATTATGCTTTCAATCGACGATTTTACATTAAGTAATATTTTATTAAATGAAATTTTTAGTCTTGAATTTTGGGACGTTACAACCACAAAGGATGAGAACCGCTTATATGTGACTTTCACCGATGATTATAGTAGATATGGGTATATTAACTTAATCAAGCACAAGTCAGAAACGTTTGAAAAGTTCAAAGAATTCAAACATGAAGTGGAGAATCAATTAGGCAGGAAAATCAAGATGCTTCGATCCGATCGAGAAGGAGAGTACCTAAGTCTTGAATTCCACGACTATCTCAAGGAATGTGGAATAGTTTCGCAATTGACGCCACCTAGGACACCGCAGTTGAATGGTGTGCCAGAAAGGCGTAATCGAACCTTGCTAGACATGGTCTTTTCTATGATGAGTCGTGCTTCACTACCTATCTCATTCTGGGGGTATGCCTTAGAGACTACCGCCCATATCCTTAACCGAGTCCCTACAAAGAAGGTTGCCAAAACACCTCATGAGATGTGGACAGGTAAAGCTCCCTCGTTGGCACACATCAACGTTTGGGGTTGTGAAGTTTTCGTAAGACGAGAAACTCACGACAAGCTTGAACCTCGTAGTGAGTGATGTATTTTCATCGGCTATCTGCAGAAATCCTTGGATATCTCTTCTATAGACTGAGTGACAATGTTGTCTTCGTTGCGAGGAGAGGGGTTTTCTGAGAGCGAGAACTCATAAGCCAATGAGACAGTGGGAGGTAAATCGATATTGAAGAGGTTCAAGAGTCGAGCGATGAAGGAACCTCTAACGCTAGCGCTCAACCCGAGGAGGAAACTCCGGTTGAACCGATTGACTAATCCTTACCTCTTAGACGTTCCGAGAGAGTTAGAGTTCAACCCCAGTTGTATGGTTTTCATATTACTACCGAAGGGGACACGTATATTAGTGAAAGTACACTAGTAAATCTAAATGAGCCTAACAGCTATAAGGAAGCCATGGCAGGCCCGGAGTCTGCTAAATGGAAAGAGGCAATGGACAACGAGATTCAGTCCATGTATGAAAACCAAGTTTGGAATTTGGTTGACAATGTGCCCGGACGTAAGACGGTTGGGTGCAAATGGATCTTCAAGAAGAAGACTGACGTGGATGGGAATGTGCACACGTATAAGGCGCGATTGGTGGCGAAGGGCTTTACTCAAACTCCCGGAGTTGACTATGATGAGACCTTCTCACCAGTTGCTAAAATAAAATCTATTAGGGTGATGCTAGCTATTGCTGCATACCATGATTATGAGATATGCAGATGGATGTCAAGACCGCCTTCCTGAATGGGAAGTTGGCTGAGGATGTTTACATGGCTCAGCCAGAGGGTTTTGTCGATCCGAAGTGTCCCAATAGAGTGTGAAATCTTGAGAAGTCCATTTATGGACTTAAGCAAGCATCTCACAGATGGAATCTTTGCTTCGATGAGAAAGTCAAAGAGTTTGGATTTGTATGGAGTGAAGACGAATCATGTGTATATGTCAAAGCCAGTGCGAGTATAGTTAGCTTCCTCGTTTTGTATGTCGATGACATACTGATCATAGGAAACGACATCCCGACTTTGCAGGAGGTTAAATCCTGGCTCGGGAAGTGCTTCGCTATGAAGGACCTCGGAGAGGCTTCCTATATTTTGGGAATAAGGATAGTGAGAGAACGAAGTAAGAGACTAATAGGACTTAGTTAGAATACTTACTTGGATAAAGTACTAAAACGTTTTAGTATGCAAAACTCGAAGAAGGGAGAACTACCGATACAAAGTAATGCCAAGTTGAGTAAGACTCAAAGTCCGAGTACCGAAGCCGAAATAGCTGAGATGAGCCAAGTACCCTACGGTTCCGCAGTTGGCTCAATCATGTACGCTATGACTTGTACTCGCCCTGATGTGGCCTTTGCTTTGATCATGGTCAGTAGATATCAAGGGAACCCTGGCAGAGCTCATTGGATTGCGGTCAAGAATATACTTAAGTACCTTTGCTTTGATCATGGTCATAAAACGCATTATTGTGTATGATTTATTAGTAAATAATAAATGCATATAAGTCGAAGTTTATCTGTTACTTTTATCCTAAGAGGGTAAAAGCAATATCAGGGCTGCTCAATGATTTGATTTGACTTATGTGTCGGGCCCGGTCAGGACTGAATTGATGTGTTCAATTAAGTTCTATATCAAATGAATCTGAGATCGAGAAATCAAATAGGATAATAAATTCCATAAGATTGTCCGCATAATATCTAAACAGAGGACTGTATGATCCCTTATCTAAAGGACAGGATATTGATAAGATCAGAGTTGACAGCGTCTTTGAGAGCTATGATTGCTAATCGGATTGTGTTTGCATATATAGTTACTAGACTTATCCAAGTGGGAGACTGTTGGATTAGTGTGTAAGACTATAACTATATTTGGTAAGTACTTGACCCAGTTATGTATGGTCCTTTTGGGTTGCCTTCACCATAGCAACTTGACAGGATGATTTATATAGAGAGAAGAGATATTATTATAGTATTAGAAGAATAATATGATAAAGGAATAATAATATTATTCGATTGATATAAGTCATAAATTAATTAGGAATTAATTTGACGACTTAAAGAGATTAATTGAATAAAGGGGCATAAACTGTCAAATGTGTAATAGTTGTGTTTTGGGCTATGAATCCTTATGGATATGGGAAAGGACGATTTTAAGGATATGGATATCCTAGAAATCGTCCAAGGCCTTATCTAGAAGGATCTTTGGATTGCTTTGAGGCTAAGTTATCCAATTAGGGTTTAGGGTGAAACCCTAAGAGTTCATAGTATAAATAGATCCCTTGGGTGAGGGAAATTGACCACTCTATGATTAAGGAAACCCTAGGGCCGATTTCTCACTCTCCTCTCTCTCTCTCTCTCAAATCATCCTCTTGCTAGTAGGTGTTTGTAAGCCATTAAAGGAGTGACAGTTATGACTCTAAGCTCCAAGAAGAAGAAGTATCAAGCAAGCAACTCAAGGTATTCTTCTAGATCTGTTTTTTCATATGACATGAATTGTTTGTTTACACTAGATCCATGAATGAAAGTCTTGGATAAATGCATGTTCAATTAGAGAAACCTAGATCCAAGCAATTAGGGTTTTCATGTGCACATAGGAAAGTTCTTATGGCTCAAACCCATCAAGGATCACCATCACCAGGTCCTAGGCCAGAAAGGATGTAGCCTATGACCTCTTCATCTATCATAGGATGTCCGATATTGGCCATAGTATTCGCTAATCTTGTCATATTTTGTTAGTATTCTGAGGTACTCATATCACCCTTTTTATGTAGTTGAGAGTTGTGTACTTTTCTGGATAGAATTATGTTTTATGTTGAGAAGAGAACATAGTGTGAAGGGATGTCCAGAGTTGGATCAAAATATCAATATAGCGGGTGATTTGGGTTAATACGCCCTCCGTCATTGAAGATAGAAACCCATCGATAATGGCCTGATCTTGAACAGAACAGGTTTCGTATTATGGGTTTGGAGCTTCTCTGGCATCATTTCCTGTTCCAACAGTTACTTTTGCAGCAGGAGCTGCAATGGTACCGTCAAGATACCCATAGAGTTGAATAGTCGGTAGAATGGGGATAAGTTGGGCTTTTCACTTCAAAAAGTTTGTGCGGGTTAGCTTGCCTATGATTGCAGTGGCCAGATTGGATGAATTAACAAAAGAGGGTGCCATGGAGATGCGATTTAAAATAGGAATGATCAGAACACCAACAGGAAGAAGACAGAGAGGGTGGGAAGTGGAACCCTAGAAAGATAGGGCTCTGATACCAAGTTAAACAAAATATTTGCCACATAAAACCCATATGTATCATTAATATATATATATATATATATATATATATATATATATATATATATATATATATATATATATATATATATAGGCTTAGGTTATTCTATTCACACTAAGTATTGTATTCACGCTAATTATTGTATTTATATTCTATGCTATGAGAATTATTAAAAAAATAAGTTGCTTAGCAATACGAATACGTTAAACCTAACAAAATATCGTCATTTTCATGCATTCTTGCTAATTATTATTTATTTTTGTTCTCACACATCGTTTTTCATTCTGACGGAATACAGCCCAAAAAAACATTTTGACAACATTCTGATAGAAATGAGAATAATAATAATAAGTGTATAATAACCTTATAAACGATTTAATCTATGAAAAATTGTGTTAATGACACTACTTATGTAAGATTGAATGTATTTATATTATCAAACAATATATTTTCTTTATTATTTTCATTGTATACGAAAAATATACAATAATTAGTTAGAATACTTGAACCTAGCTCTCTCTCCCTCTCTCTCTCTCTCTCTCTCTCTCTCTCTCTCTCTATATATATATATATATATATATATATATATATATATATATATATATATATATATATATATATATATATATATATATATATATATATATACTTGATAAGGTTACATTCAATTGTTATTATCTATATAACAAACTTATAATTCAAACTATTCTACATTATCTTCTATCTTTCGTTTTACATTGACACTGCCGCCAAGTAATGCCTAATGTTATTTAGAACCTTGTTATCATCTAAACATTAATCTAGCATTTTTAGAAGCAAATATATCAATTACAACTTCATAATCAATATGTTTAATCAAATTAAAATCCAAAGTGTTTAATCTCTCATAAGGCATGGTAGATTTTCAAACAATATTTTAAAATGTTAGTTTTGAAGAGTTTTCTTCCACTAATTCAACTATAATCGAAACAATGAACAATATTCTTTATGCTATATAAAAAAACTAGATAATTGTTTTCCTAAAAGATTTAGTATTTTCTTAGTTATGTTAGGTTCAATTTGTAATTTTTTGTAGTAAATCCAATTTGTTGAATAAATCATCACCATTGATGTTTAAGATATGACCATTTTGTAACATATTTTCAAAAAAAAAGTTATAACTTGTCTTTAGTCACATATTCAGTTACGTTAATTTTTATGTTGTGAATGATTGTTGTGTGAATGTTCATATACTTATTCAGATACTCTCAGTAGTCTTTAAAAGTAAATAAGTGTTCCGACACTACTCATTAACTCATCAATTCGTTGACACATCAATATGTATAGTTTCAAATTGTAGTTGTATGCTTAGATTAATTACTTTAGTTGGTATATAAATACCATATAACAATTCTAGTGATAAAGTCGTTGGAGGGCAGCAACATCATTGGAAAAGGCTGAGTCGAAAAAGAGATATGAAGAAGAAGAGGTTAGTTGGGGATAAGTCATAAGGTTCGCCATAAGGTTCGGAGACAGGACCATCCGAGGATGAGGCAGAAGTAGACAAGGCAGTGGAAGAAGCAGGTGAAAGAGCTATTGTTTGGTGCCAACATTGGTTTTATATTTAGAAGGAAAAAGAAGAAAGAGAAAAATATGAAGCATAAAGAATGCACATCCGATGAATATTAGCAGTGGTCGTCGAAGGTGGAGGGCGGCAGTTAGGGACAATCTAGAATAGAAAACTACATAGTTCACTTATTTTTCTATAGAAAATTTTCTATACAAAATCAAAAAATTTATGGAATAGGAAGGGCTAAAATTATTTAAGATACATCACTAAATAAACTATAAAATTTGGTGGGTCATTGGACCCACCTTACTTATACATAGCCTCCCCCTTGGCGGCGGTTGGGGATTATAGTCACCAATAAGGTTTTAATCTAAAGCTATATCATTTTAAGTTATAAAATGTTAATGACTCAAATGACAATGGGTATTAGCCTAACCTTAATAACTAAATCCTATTAGGTAGGGCTGTAAACGAACTGGACGTTCAACAAACTATTTGTGAACCATTCGGCAGAAGTTCGTTTATGTTCATTTATTTAATAAATAAATAAACATGAACACAAATTCTCGTTTGTTTAATTAAACAAACGAACATGAACAATTGTCTCGTTCGTTCAATTATGTTTGTGAACATTCGTTTATGTTGTTTATTTACGTTTATTTATGTTCATTTATATAAGTTCCTTTTATCTTCATATATGTTTAATTGTGTTTGATTACATTACTATATTATATGTTCATTTATTTTCATAAATATGTTTGTTTATCTTTTTTCGTTTATGTTCGTTTGTTTATATTCGGTTAGCATGTCCACGAGCATAAACGAACGAACATGAACAATATAATTTATTAAATGAACGAACATAACAAGAAAACTCGTTCGTTTAACTGTTCGTGTTCGTTTATTTGTTCAGTTAACTTAAACGAACGAACATGAATAAGCCCCGTTCGTATTCGTTTAATTCGTTTATATCCCTACTAATAGGTATTAGCTAGCCTAACCACTAACTTCTTAAATGTCATTCAATAGAACAAAATAAAAAATCTTTCGAAGCATCATCAAAATTAACAATAATACCGTTCAATAAATAATAGTTTCTACCTCCCTCAAAATTAGTTGATTATTAGTTTTGATTTGTAAAAGTAGAAATAATCGATTTAACAATTGTTGGATGAAGATACGAATGTCACTTTGAAATATCCACCGGATGTGCATATGAACTCAAATATCCAATGAAACTAACAGTATATGGGTATAGAATATGCCCATCCGATACTTTTAACGTCCATTTACACCTAAACCAAAGTCAACATTTATACATTATTGTAACAATTAAGTTTAACTTCCTGAGAAAGAAAAGTATGCATGCAAACTCAACATCAAACAAGGAGTTACCAAGAAAGATCCATGTTTTGATTGTTCTTGTCTTCACCTCATTGTGAAGACTCCACCTGGATTATTAAAACATTGTGTAAACATCGTCTAATGTGAATTAAAATATAGCTAAGAGTTAGAATACTTTTATTAGTCTATTTTCTGACTCAAACCAACATCAGCTTATTCGCGAATCTGTTAATCGTCAATTCGAAAAATAAAAAACCATTATCTTCTAAATAGACTAATTTAATTCTAACAAGTCCCCATCAATAAGATTTTAGACGACAAGGATCTCGTTTAAAATCATTACTTTTGAGTAATTTAGAACTTAAGAATTGTGTTTAGAGAGAGAAAGAAATAAAGAACAACATAAGATGGCAAACACCGGTCTAGAATTACTAATGGAGAGCTTGAAGCAGCTAATATACTGTGACCACAACCCATCGATCAATGAGAACCCATTTGTTCAGGACAAGAGGTCACAGATCCAGTCTTTGTATGAGGAACTTGAGTCCCTGAGAAACTTTGTTATTGATATGGAGGTCACAAAAGAACCCCTTGAGATCGAAAAGGCGAGAAACTTGAAGAGAAGGCTCAAAGATGTGGTAGATGATGCTGAGGACATTGTCGATCTATTCCTCACCAGTGCTATCATCAGAAACAATGCAAGCATGACGATTTGTGTAGCTGACAACTGTGATCTCTCCCCAAACCTTGATAGTGCTATACAAGAGATCAAGTCAATTAAGAGAGAGATTATGGATACGAAGATGCAGTCTCATCCAACTCAAGGCCTGCATCCGGCTTCTGCTAGAACTTCGCCTACCAGAAATTCATCTAGTGAAGTCCTAAAGGAAGAAATCATTGTGGGTCTTGAAGACGACTCAATGGTTTTACTCGACAGACTTACAGGAAATCGAAAGCAATTAGATGTCTTGTCCATTGTTGGTATGGGTGGACTAGGTAAGACTACATTGGCAACAAAAGTATTCAACCATCGGTATATTGTCTATCATTTCCATGTTCGTGCATGGGTTACAGTCTCTCAAGCATATGATAAAAAGGATCTGTTAATTTCCCTTTTAACATCCATTGGTAAGCTAGAGCCAGAAGATCTTGATAAGTTGAAGGATCATAAAATCTCAGAATTGCTGTACAAGAGCTTGAAAGGGAAGAGATATCTAATTGTTATTGACGATGTATGGAGTGCAAAGGCGTGGGATGATTTGAAACTTTACTTCCCAAATGACAACACCGGGAGTAGAATTCTGCTAACCACTCGCCTCTCAGAAATAGCTTTTTACGCAAAACCAGATGGCTTCACACACCACCTACAATTTCTGACCGAAGAGGAGAGTTGGGAGCTATTGTGCAAGAAAGTGTTTCTGGAAGAGGGTTGTCCCGAAAGATTGATCAAGTCTGGAATTAAAATTGCCAAGAAATGTCAGGGATTACCATTAGCAGTAGTTGTGATAGCGGGATTGTTAGTAAAGGGAGAGAAGAGCGTAGACTTGTGGGAAAAAGTTGCTGAAAGTGTAACTTCATACATTGTTGGGGATCCGAATGGATACTTGGACACATTGGCTTTGAGTTACGACCATTTACCTAGGCATTTACGAGATTGTTTTCTCTATGTAGGGGGTTTCCCAGAGGACTATAAAATCCCAGTGCGAAGGTTAATCTGGTTATGGGTGGCTGAGGGATTTATACATGAAGATAGCCCAAAACTCATGGAAGAAGTGGCTGAAGATTACTTGATGGATTTAATAGATAGAAGTCTACTGATTGTTGCAAAAAGAAGGTCCAATGGTGGGGTCAAGGCTTGTCGTATCCATGATCTACTGAGGGAGCTATGTTTGAAAAAAGCTACAGAAGAGAATTTCTTCTCAAGGTCAGGTTACCTTTCGTCATCTAAGTTTATTTCATGTAAAGATAAGCAACGGCGTTTATTTGCGGACTCTAAGTTTTTATCTAAGATTTCTTCTGACAATTCTGCCCCACATGTTCGCTCGTTTTTGTGCTTTAACAAGGAATGGTACTTCAGTTTAGGAGATGAAAGGTGTTTCCATCCCTTTCTACTTATCAGAATACTTGATCTACAAACTATTCACACATCCACAGTTCCTCTTGCGTTAGAATTTCTAGTTCATCTTAGGCACTTAGCTCTTTGGTCTGAGGTCACAAAGCTCCCCTCCGCAGTGTGTGATTTGTGGAAACTTCAAACTCTCATTCTTAAAGAAAATTACTCTGGTTTCATGAACTTACCTGAAAACATTGCAAAGATGATTAGTTTGAGGCATTTGTGGATTGAAATGATCATTTCTATTCCTGATATTCACAACCCAACCAAATCTGATGTGTTTTCCAACTTGCAAACTCTTTCCATGGTAAGATTAGATGGTAGAGCTGAAAGTTTGTTGAAAAGGATTCCAAATATCAGAAAGCTTGGTTGTGCTGTTTATGGGGATCAAAAAGATGACTCATTCCCGAATTTTGCCTTACTAGATCATCTTGAAACATTGAAGGTGATCCAGCCGGAAGTTCTGCAGGTGGAATCACTGTTGTCAAATAAATACTTTAGTTTCCCGGTAACTTTGAAAAAACTTACTCTATCAGGATGTCGTCTTCCTTGGTTTTGTATGTCAAATATTCAATTGTTGCCTAACCTTGAAGTTCTCAAATTGCTAAACTATGCTTTTGAAGGACCCTCGTGGGACACAGGTGAGGGGCAGTTTCGCCAACTAAAGTTCTTGAAATTTCAGAATCTGGATGTTCATCAATGGGACGCTTATAGCTGCAACTTCCCCTGCCTTAAAAGATTGGTGTTGCTAGAATGCTACTATCTTAAGGGTATTCCAGAGAATATAGGAGACATCCCCACGCTTGAGATGATTGATATTGATAAACGGAACCACACTGTCGTCAAATCTGCTAATAGAATACTGGAAAAGCAGCATGAAATGGGAAATTATGAGTTGAAGATCAATGTGATAGGTTTTTTGACATCAATAAGATGATTTCTACTGTTCTGGATAGGCAGCAAGAAAGTATGTAAATACTTGTATTTTTTTTATTATGTTGTGTTCTGTAAATGAAAAAAATGGGGAAGAAGATTAACACTCAAATGTAAACTAGAATGCGGTCCTTACTCCTTATTGAATAAGTGACAATGGTGAGTTTCAATACCCAAAGTACTATTAGTGTAAATTATTATTTGTATTGTTTGTATCTCAACCCATTATAGAGTAGCCCAATGCTAGCCAATTGTATTGTACATGTAATTATACTAATTGAGAAAATATATTAAACCCTAATATGGTCGCAGAGCTGTAAAGGGCTCCCACCAAAAATTCATCCCGCTCTATCGACACGGTGTCGACCTAATCATCCCGTCCCCTGGCCGACACACACACACATATTTAGGGGTGTTTGACATTATCCAAATTTTTGTGTGTCTAATTTTTTGGATTCTGACTTGGATAGTAATTCTATAAATTTTCCATTTTTTCGGTTTATTGGGTGTTTATTTAAGATTTTTTAAAGGTCATTTTGTACAAACACCAAAGAACTCAGAAGAAAACTTCCACATCACTAACTCAAATCATCACCCAATGTGCTCCTAAGTCATCCTTTGCTTCTATTCTTGTTTGTACTTCCTCTTCTTCCCTCGCTGTAACCAAGGCTCATGTCGAACCAATCTTTCCTAATATTATGCTCCTAAACAACCATCTACTTTCAATGGGGCTCCAGGCGCAACAATGCCTATTATGATTTAATGTTACATGGACAAAATATTTGGTTATTCCAATAAATTTTGAAGTTTATGTTAGAATAGGTGTCCGAAGGCATAACTGACCGGTCAAAATGAAATCTAAATTTGTATAACTTAATGCAATAAAAATAAAGTCATTTATGGTTGCCCTTAAAATCCAGAAATAGCTAAAATGACTTTATGAAGGAGATAAAATGATTTGTTAATTTGTTATATGATTAATAAATTAATTAGAAAATAATTTGAATTAACTAATTATTAATCAGAATTAATTTGAAATTAATTTGAGAATAATTGAAATTAATTAAAGATACAAGGACTAAATTGTAATTGTTCATAACCGAGCAAAAAAAGGCAATTTTGGAATTATCCATGGTATGTACGATTTTAAGGTTTCCGGAAGCCTCCTAGAGCTGATAAGGATACCTTACCTTGAATAAATAAAATCTAATTATCTTATTATTAAAATCAGGATTTATCCTAATGATTTCATAGCTATAAATGAGACTCATTGGGCATCAAATTTCATGGTTCTTACTTCCCACAAGGTGGAAAACAAATTTTACAAGTCACATCCTCTCTCCTATTGATTTCTAGTATTTTTAGAGTTTTAGATGTGAATCATTAGAGACAACCATACTTTTAGTGTTGCCTTTCTGAAGGAGATCTGAAGATTTAAGAGTTTACATACGATCATAGCACTAAAGCTATGTAATTCAATCTATTGATTTTGATCTAGGCTAGGGTTTATGATAGTTTCAATATTATGTTGTTATAATGAGAAAAGACATAGATCTATAGGTTGCATGTGCTCGTAATTAGATTTTATGATGTTTCTATTGTGCAAAAAAGTTTAATGTAACCTAAAAAACTCATCAATGATATCAGAACCTAGGGTTCTTTTTATTATAAGTGTATAATTGAAACTGGAATCAAAATTGAAAAATCGAATAACTCTTATGTTCGTCGAGCGCGGCACACCCTTTGCCTGGTGTGCCTCCTTTTCTGCCAGATCCATATATACTTGCCTTTTTTCGTCTTTGAGGATAATTACTTGATAATTAATAGTTATCTTAAATCATAAACAATCTGAACTTTAATTATGTAATGAGATATATCCAAATTTGAAAATAAAGGAAGATAAATATTGAATTAATATTTAAGTTAATAGTTTAATTAAGATAATTATAATCCATAAAATATTATTAATCTAAATATTTGAATATTTAAATTAATTAAATAGATTCAAACCTTGTAAGTTTGAAATGTTTAAAATACACATTTATATATTATAAGAGTTTATAATAATATACGTATGAGATTAATAATTTTAGTCAAACAAAGACTAGGCATCATTCATAAAACTATATATATATATATATATATATATATATATATATATATATATATATATATATATATATAAAATGAGATGGCCTATAAAATGAACATGGAATGAGTGTCATTTTCACCCACCACTTTTTTGCATAGTGTATTTTTGTTAGTCAAAAGGGTGTTGATAGGACACTAATAACTTTAAAAGTATAACATATAAGTACTAGAACATACATTAAAATCTCACACTAGTTACTTTAGGAAAAAATGTGAAATTGTATGTTGATCCATGAAAACGCATATCGTTTCTTTGTGAGTCGTTAGTGGCATGTGTGTGGTTAATTGACATACTAATTTGGGACTGCAAAGTTGATGAAGCATGTGTGGTTAATCGGCACGTCAATGTGATATCATAAACATCGAGGGTGCCACACGTGTTTGTATGGTTATCTATATCTTGTTTATGATCCTCGGCATTCTAGTCACAAATATAAGAGCATAATATGAGATTAACATGCCATTGGTAGTTCAATGAATCTCAAAGATCTCTAAGTTTCAAAATAAACTGAAATTCTTCAAAAGTCCTACCTACCTAAAATAGATTCGCAATTTGATTACGACGTCCCTCTTTAAAGTTCAAATCAAAAATATGGATCGTAGCCATAATTTAAAATTGGGTTAATAATTAAGGATTGAATCAACTTCTTTAAACCTTCTTCTATAGGTTAGATGGAAATCCTCTCCCACCTACTCCCGTATTTTCAAATTCTAGCTTCTCTATGTTCTTCATCAAGAATAACATATTTGCTATGGAATCTTCCTCGATTAAAAATTGTCAAATATATCCTCATTGAGAATGTCCCTAAAATCAATAATGGGTAAACTTTGAAGAAGTTGTTATTCCCATAAACATGTAGATTTGTCAAATAAGGTCTATTGCATCATTATCTCTATGTCCTCAATGCTCCAGAAGGATCTTTTTGTGAACATGTGAACTTATGAAATGGATTTGCAATTAAGTGAAATGTTTCACCAAAATGCATGGAAAGAATGATTTGAAAACCATTAAAAAGTTTCTAATTGCATGCAATCTAATGGATAACGTTTTGTATGTGCTCAATCAGAGCTACATAGATAAATATGAGAATCTCAATGTTGCCCGTGACAAGAGTCTTGCTATAGATCTTGTTTGGATTTCTCACTAGTTCTTATGATAATTTAAACATCATCTATCATATGAATAGAATGGAGAAAACATTGATGGAATTCTTAAACCTTCCCCAAAACATAGAAACAAAAAAGAAATTAGATTTATTATCCAGTTCCAATTATTGTATTTCTGAACGTTGGCGGAAAGAAGAGGAAATGTTCAAATCCTAAATGGAAAGGAACAGTTTCGACCGGAACTTCCCATTATGGTGGAATGGAACTAGTATGTCCTATATTTTATGAAAACATGATTTAAAAGAGGCAAATTGCAATCAATGCAATGATAAGGATTATAAGAAACGAAGCTAACGTAAGTGCTTGAAATGCTAAAGTCAAATGTTTGACTCTACATCAAGTACATGAATAATCAAACTCCAAATACATTCAATTTTTGGATCCTTTGTGCATGATGTGGTAACCACATTTGGATAGCATTGTAGGATCTAAAGGAAGGAAGGAAGTTAAGCATCCAGAGCTAAAACTATCATTAGAATGGATGATTGTCACATTTCTCGATGATTGAGGATTTCGAACTTGTGCTTAGTCATGGAGTTAGGATAAATCTACTTATTTTCTATTACTCTTTAGAGATGTCTACAACCAAATTCCATTTTATGTGTTGTATAAACATAAATATCAATTTCATTTGATATTGGAAATGTAATATTCTAGTCTATAAAGATGGTTGTTTTATGTTTATAACATTTTCTTCCAATTGGCATTCATGAAATTGTAGTTTGTGTTTCTAATAATATTAAGCATGACTTTGTTGTTGATTCCTCTAATAGTTTAGCTAAGAACGTGTTTGTGGAATAATAGCCTTGGATACATAAATAAGAATCGCATCGCTAAGCTCCAATTGGACCGGACTTGGAATCATTCAACTTCGAGTTGGATGATGTATGTGAATCTTGTTAGAAAGATGACTAAATCACCATTCACATGGAAATGTAAAGGAGGTGAAGGATTATTCGATCTTGTGCACAATGATATGTGTGGACCCTTCAGATCCGCCACAAGGGACGGAAAACACTACTACGTCATATTTACTAATATTTTTAGTAGATATGATTATGTTTATATGATTAAGCATAAGTATGACACTTTAAAAAGTTTCAAATAATATTAGAACAAATAGGGGAATCAATTGGGCAGGAAGATAAATGGTCTTTAATTTGAAAGAAAATGAGAATAACTTAGTATCAAGTTATATGATCATCTTAGAGATTGTAGAATGGTTTCCATAATTGGCTTCCCTAAGAACACCATAAAGTAATTGTGTTGTTAAGAACACATCATGAAATGTGGACTTGGAAATTTCCCTCATATTTAGATATGGTGTTGTGAGGTCTTTCGTTAGATGAGAAACCAATGGCCAACTTGAATTAAGATCTGATAACTATTACATGGCGGGTATTCACTAAATACTTTTGATATTTTTTTTAAAGACCCATGATAATGTGGTGCTTGTAGCTCGAAAGGAGTGTTCATTGAGAGAAAGAACATATACATATCAAGAAGTCAGTGGGAGTCATGTTGACCTTGAAGAAATTCGAGATATGAACGAAAATGAATCTATAGTTGGAACTAGCTCTCAAACTAAGGTTGAAATATCAGTTGAGTCCACACACGTACTAACCCCAAAGCATGTACGTTAAGCATACAATCTGAGTACGTCCAGCATACTCATCAGATGGGCTTCGGTTTTGGGGTTCTCGATTTTAGGCCATGTGTGGAACTTAGGAGTTTTGGGACTTTGCTAGGCCATCCGATTTCTAGCTTGGACTCGTTTGGTTGAAGGCCTACGAAAGGATTTGGGCACAATTTGGAAATTGGGCCATATTTGGGCCTTGGGTGATAATTTTAGGAGTTTGGGCCTTTAGACAGTTGGTTTGGGCCTTGGCCTTGGGACAAGTTAGGAAAAGGGTAAAAAGTCTTTTATTCTAGTTTAGAATCTTAGTGTGAGTCTAGATCCAATCATTAATTGGATGTTATTTTTTTTTGTTGATAACGCGGGGATTTTAGCGGGCTAGCTGACAGAGATTTATTTGTGAGATTCAGCAATCTGGGGCGAATCTTCCTTAATGTGTTTAGCGGGTTGAAGGCAACAATGCCGACCCATGGTTTATTATGTTAGTGTTCTAGATGTATGTGTGACTCTCGCATGTGTATGTATGCTTAGTGGGTGGGGCCCAATGGATAACCTATATGTCATTACTTGTTATACTTGTATGATTGTATGACAGGCAGAGCCCATTGTGAGAGTTAGGTTGAGGCCCGTTAAACTCAATGGGAGGGGCCCATTATACGAGTTAGGGCGACGCCTGTTATACTTAGTGGCAGGGGCCCGTTAGGCAAGTTAGGGTGGAGCCCGTTACACTCATCGAGTGGGGCCTATTATATGTTTGATAGGTGTGGTATGTGGTATTTGTGAGAAAATCACTAAGCTACATGCTTACGGTTTTTTAGTTTATGCTTCAGGTACTTCTGGTGCAAAAGGGAAGAGCTTGGGTGATTGTAGTACACACACAATATTGTTCCGCTTTTCATGATAACTATGATATTTTATGATGTTTTTGATATAATTGTTCCACTTGGGATTTGTGATGATGTTTTTGGATATTGTTTTATTAATTGAAAAATGAAATTTTTGGATCTTATTTTTAGGACATTACAAGTTGGAATCGGAGCCTTAGTTTGAGGGATTTGGACATACTCTCTGGTGTGTCTGAACTGAACTTGAGGATTTGGTAAAAAAAATTCCAAAAGAAATGTTTTTAAGACAAAAGGTTTTTCTAATACAAGAAAGGGGTGTGGTGTATGCAATTGATCGAGTTCAAGTAAGTTTTCCCAAAATACTTATACATGTTATCTGATATGATTTGATTTGTGAATTTGTGAATTGCATGCTAGTTGGGGATAAGGTTCTGCTCAGTATTTGCATGATAGAATGCTAGGAGCGATGCCTTTGTATGCCTGTATATGCGCTTGTAGACTTTCACACTAGTACTGATCAGCCAGTGATAGGATGGCCTAATTAGGTTATGCTTGGTCTTGATTACTTGATGCTCGAATGTTGCTTTCTTTTTGCTTTTTAGGAGTTTTCACTAGTTTCAGCTAACTAGTAAGCGAATATGTTAAGTCGCATATTACTGAGACCTAGGCAGTTATAGCGGTCCAAAATCAAATATCGGTCAACGGCCTATATTTGAGATATAGGTTATCGTGGTGGGATATCGGTATTTTTATATCATGTATAATTAATATATATATATATATATATATATATATATATATATATATATATATATATATATAAACATAAAACATATATAAAAGTAATATAAAAAGTCAAAACTTAAAACAATCAATGTTCTAAACATAATCTTATGTAATTCATGGAATCTTCCTCCAAGTCCACATCAACCAAGGCATCCAATTATTTTATCTAGATCTTCCATATCAACTCTAATATCATCATCATCATCATTTGAAAATTAAGTACTTAACACATCAACATGATTAAACATATAGGAACTAGCAAGTTAACACTTAAGTATTTAACAATTAACATAACAATAAGATCAATCAATACTTAAAACAAGAGTTTATGACCTAAAACTACCAATTAGGTACTTAACATGATAGTAGGTTCAGTTAAATTAAGACCATAAGACTTAAGGCCATGAATTAACACTAAAAAAAGCAAGTAATATTACTTAACCGATATCCCACCTAGAAATCCCACCTGGAAATCACTTGGAAATCGATGATATTAACTGCTTAGACTGAGACTAGATAATTTTAGAAGGTTAGGTTTTAACACTATTGCACAGCTCCTGTTTGAGTCCAACCGTTGTAGTGTAAGACCTCTCATTCGAAGAATTATCTGGTTCTGGTAATATGTAAATGTATACGTGAGCTAGTTAGAGGAAGTTAGCAGGAGTTCCTTCTGCAGCTGATAAAGGAGAGTGGTGTGGAGTTTGCCCAAGGAAAACCTAGGAGGAGATTTAGTGTTGGGAGATTTATCTTGATGAGGGTTAACTGTATGGATATAAAGTAACTTGGTGGATTTAAGGTAATCATTGAGGAAAGTACGGATAGATGTGGAAGGTAGTATGGGCACGTACTACTGGAACCAAAGGATCCATACTCGATTCAAGGAGAGTAGCGATGAAACCAGGAAGCTTGTAGATTTTTTGATCCATCGATATTTTTTGATGCGTATTCTGATGGTTTATATGGCCTATTTTCAGTATGTTTACTCTGTGAGGCAGATCAGTTGACAGTTCTGGTGTTGGTGAGGACTCGGGTTCAGGTTCTGGATCTAAGCAGTTGGACGATTAGACGAGGGAGTTCAGTTCATCTAAGATTACGTGCAGTATTCTGGAGCGGACTCCTGTGATCTTTGGCACGGCCAATGAGGGCATTCTGTAGATTTTGGACGAGCGTTTGAGCTCCTTTCATTTGGAGATGGTGGCCTTGATTAGGGCACATTCATTGACCTTCAAGGAGTTTCGGGCATGTGGAGCTCTGAAGTATCACGGGGTGAAGAACCTAATAGTGAGCAGGAGGTGGTTAGCGGATGTTGCTAACGCCTTCCGCACTAGCAGTTGTCCCGACAGGAAAAAGGGCAAGCTTGTTTCATGTCTTTTGAAGGACAGTGCATGAGAGTGGTGGGAGGAGGTGGGTCATTCCTTGGGAGGCGAGGTGAATGACTCCATGTAATGGGATGGTTTTGTAACTATATTCATGGTCGAGTTTGCACCACTGATCGAGGTGCATCAGTTGGCGCGAGAGTTCCAGGATCTCCGCCAGACTACTAAGACTGTGGCTGAGTTCACCTCGATGTTTCGTGAGAGGGGATTGTTAGTTCTGTAGTATGTGGTGGGTAAGGAGATGAAGAATGCTAGGTACCATGAGATGATGAGGATTGATATCCGACAGTTTGTGAGTCGATCCGGTTGCAGGACACTGGAGGATATGATAGCGAGAGCTAGGGAGAGAGAGAGAGAGAGATTGATTTGGAGATGGAGAATAAGAGGAAGCTATATTATGTGTCGATTGTAGAGGGTTCGGGTAAGAGGCACAAGGTTTTTGATACGAGATCGAGAGGCCAGGATGGTCGAGGCTGCAATGGCAAGTGCGGCAGGACGCACGAGGGGGCGTGCAGGATGGGTGGTTCTAGCTGCTTCAAGTGCGGCCGGACGGGTCATATCAATGGAGATTGTACTGCTACAACCATCACCACCCCGGTATCTGATCTGATTTTCTTTCATTGCAATTAGAGGGGACACAAAAAGGCCCATTGTCCGAGTTTGGCTGTAGCAGGACCAGTGTCATCACCTGTCCTGCAACCCTGTGGATTACTGATGGTCACCTGAGCAAGGTGGATGTACCTGTGATGAAGAGCAGGGCTTTCCAGTTGACAACCGAGGAGGCTCGTGCAGCTCCTGACGTGGTGACAGTTGTGTATCTTCTCCTTATCTCTTTATTTATATTGAATTTTCCACTTATATTTATGTGTTTTATTTTAGGATCATTCCTTGTGAATGGTATTTCTGCATTGGTATTGTTTGATTCGCGGGCTACCCGATCCTTTGTGTTGGTTGCACTTAGTAATAGGTTTATCGAAGCTCTAAGGGAGTTGGATTGTCATTTAGATGTCGAGATTGTAGAAGATAAATCTATCTTGGTAGATAGGGTTCATCGGGGTTATGTTCTCTAATTGTTCAATGAGAAGTATCAGGATTGATTTGGTTCCCATTCCTTAGTGTGGGAACAAGGTTATTATGGGTATGGATTTGTTGAGCCCCAATGGGGCGGCGATCTATTGTGAACAACAGTTAGTTCAGATTTGAACCCCAAGTGGGAGAGAGTTAGTGATTTAGGGAGAGAGCTCATATTGGGCCGATGTTGTGTTCAACAACAAGGGCCAGACGCTATATTCAGCAGGGTTGTTCCGGATTTTTCACCTATGTTATGGATACCTGTGATAAGGGTGGGGCGATTGTGAATGATGTGCCTATTGTGCGGGATTATTCGGATGTTTCCAGAAGATTTACCTCGGATGCCTCCGGATAGTTAAGTTGAGTTCAGGATTGACCTGGTTCCAAGTGCGGCTCCGTTAGCCACAACACCATATCAATTGGCTCCTCCCGGGATGCAGGAGTTGTCTACACAGCTAAAAGAGCTATTAGACAAGGGAATCATTCGACTGAGTAGTTTGCCATGGGGAGCACTGACAGGAGCTGAATAAGGTAACAGTGAAGAATCGTTATCCACTCCCGAGAATTAATGATATGTTTGACCAACTTCAGGGTGCATCTTGATTTTCCAAGACTGATTTGCGTTCGGTTTATCATCAAATGAGGGTTAGGAATGATGATGTGCAGAAGACAGTTTTCCGAACTCATTATGGTCATTACGAGTTCGCTGTGACGCCTTTTGGGCTCACTAATGCTCCAGTTGCGTTCATAGTTCTCATGAACCGCGCGTACATATCGATGCTGGATCGGTCTATGATTGTATTCATTGATGATATTTTGGTCTATTCTAAGAACCAAGAGAAGCACAAGGAGCACTTGAGGGAGCTGCTGGAGACTTTCCACGAAGTGCTCCAAGTGTGAGTTTTGGTTGTGCGAGGTGCAGTTTCATGGACACCTTATCAACTAGAATGGTATTCTGGTCAATCCGGCCAACGTCGAGGTTGTGATGCGGTAGGAGGTTCCGAGGTCTCCATTTGAGATCCGGAGATTCCTTGGTCTAGCAGTTTATTATCGAAGATTCATCCAGGATTTCTCCATGATGGTTGTTCCTTTGACTCGGTTGCCAAAGAAGACGGTTACATTTTGTCAGGGGCCTAAGCAGCAGGTAGCTTTTGAGACCTTGAGACAGCGGTTGTGTGATGCACCGATTTTGACAATGCCGGAGGGTGTGGAGGATTTTGTGGTTTATTGTGATGCATCGATCACATGTTTGGGGTAGTGTTGATGCACAGAGGCCGCATGATCGCCTATGCTTCGAGGCAGCTAAAGCATCATGAGGCAAATTATCGAGCAAGGGGCCGTGGTTTTCGCCCTCAAGATTTGGCAACATTACCTTTACGGGATGCTTTGTACTATTTACACGAACCACAAGAGCCTAAGGTATCTGATGGATCATCCAAATCTGAATATGAGGCGGCACTGATGGTTGGATGTGGTGAAGGATTATGATTGTGAGATCCTTTATCACCTAGGGAAGGCCAACTTGGTGACCAATGCTCTCAGCCGCAAGGTGGTCGCGGTCCCGATCATGGATATATGTTTGAGAATGACTGTGATTACTCTGCTTTTGGAGCGGATTCATGAGGCTCAAGTAGAGGCTATGAAGGAAGAGCATCGGAAGAGTGAGCATATTATGGGTCAGGTGGCTTCCTTCGATTATGATAGTTATGGGTTGTTGACTCTCCATCAGCGATTTTGGGTTTCGTATTGGGGTGATGTGTGTCGGGTTCTGATGGAGAAGGCGTACAAATATAGGTTCTCCATTCATCTCAGGGAGACGAAGATGTATAGAGATCTTTATCCTGATTATTGGTGGCCCTACATGAAGCGAGATGTGGCTTGGTATGTGGAGCGGTGCTTGAATTGCAAGAAAGTCAAGGTCGAGCATCAGCGACCTCACGGCAAGATGCAACCGTTAGAGATTCCTGTATGGATATAGGAGGATATTACCATGGATTGAATCATGAAGTTACCTCGGATTGTGTGATGGGTGGATTCGATTTGGGTCATCATTGATTGATTGACCAAGAGCGCGCATTTTATCCCGATTTAGGAGAGTATTTAGGCGGAAAAATTGGTTGAGGTATATATCAGGGAGGTTGTGGCGCGGTACGGGGTGCCATTTTCCATGGTTTTAGACAGGGATGTCAGGTTTACTTCCAGGTTTTGGAAGAGGTTCCATGATGAGTTGGGTACTGGTCTCCATTTCAGCACAACATTCTGTCCGCAGACCAATGGTCAGAGCAAGCAGACTATTCAGACCTTAGAGGTTATGCTTCGGGCGTGTATTTTAGACTTTGGTGGGATTCGGGATACATATCTTTCATTAGCAGAATTTTCGTATAATAACAACTATCACGCCAACATCGATCGACCTCCTTTTGAGATGCTCTACGAGAGAAAATGTTGGATCCTAATTTGTTGGGGTGAGGTCGGTTAGCGGGTTATTGGGATTACCAAGTGGTACTCAAGACTACCGAACTGATCCAGCAGGTTCGGTGAAGGCTTTAGACAACTCAGAATCGACAGAAGACTTATACCGACAAACATCGATCAGACTTAGAGTTCCAGGTTGGGGATATGGTTCTCCTAAAGGTGTCACCTTGGAAAGGTGTCATCCGAATCAGGAAGAGGGGTAAGTTGGGCCCCAAGTATATCGGTCCTTCCAGGGTTTTGGCCCGGATGGGCTGGGTTGCATATCGCTTGAATCTTCCAGATGAGCTCAGTCAGATTCCATGTCACTCAGCTACGAAAGTGCTTAGTGGAAGATTCCAAAGTGGTACCGTTGGAGGATATTCAGGTGGATGACCACCTAAATTATATTAAGTGACCAGTAGGGATTCTTGATCAGAAGACGAAAACATTAAGGAACAAAGTTGTTGAGTTGGTGAAAGTCCAGTGGCGGCATCGCAAGGGTTTTGAATGGACGTGGGAGCCGAAGGACAAGATGAAGGAGCACTATCTGGAGTTATTTGGAGCAACGGACTTCGAGGACGAAGTCTAATTCAAGTGGGAGAGAATTATAACACTTGAATTTGGTAACTTTGATATCTAAATTCTATTTTAATAAGTTTGCAAAAATGGTACTTAAGTTAGTATGTGGGGCATACCGAGTGGTACGCTTAGCGTACAAGCGTAATAGCCTATCATGGTCGCGGAGCTCATCCACGTACGTACGCTGGGAGTACGAATGGCGTATGTGAGCAATTATAAAACCCTAATTTTAGGGCTTGCACCCTATATAAACCATATGATAGCCTCATTTGGTCATCTTTACCCAGCATCCATATCTTCAAAACCCTAATTTCGTCCCTTAGCCTTTATGTGGTGCTTTTAAGCTCTTGTAAAGATCTATGGTGTGTTTTGTGCATCTTGAAGTGGTAGAATGAGAAGATTGAAGACTTATCCTTAGGAGAAGAACTTAGAGATCCATATTTAGCTTCTCAATTTCATGACTTTTTAGGTATAAAGTCCATAACTTGTGAACTCATTGTTTAGATCTTCTTTTGGGCTTGTTTGTCAACCAAGGATGGTGGAAACGTCTGGGGGTGGAGGCCTTTGTGTATAGTATCACAACAACGAGTATAATATTGCTCAAAGTAAATACAACCATCATAAATATAATCGATAAAGTTACATGGTTTTATAAGAGTACATGTTTCAAAATCGATTACAATATAATGATAAAATGTTTTGACTAACGCCGAAGCACTCCATCCTCAAAAGCTGGTAGTCACCTATTTTTATTGATTACCTGAGAATATAAGTAATTTTGAAATAGTGTCAACTACTACGTAGGTGAGTGCATAAGCTTTTGTATATAGAATTGAAACCTTTCTTTGTAAATGTAATGTTTTCACAATAAAAATCCAATATTTTCCTTATAAAATGAGTTGCAGTCTTAAGACCTAAAGACCAAAATGCACAAGTACTTTACCATACTTATAATAGTGTAAGTAGTTTTATAAAAATAAAACCCATATTGAATGTAGAGATCCCTATAAACTATGGGTGTTGTTATTTCCTTATGTGAGTTATTATAACCATACTGATTGACATAGTAACTTGTGACGACGTTCTTCAGGCGTCGGAATGTTATGACATTTGTCACCCCAGACCTTCCGGTCTAGCTGTTGCATTGTGGTTTGTCAATCCCAATATAGATCTATATACAAGTATCACGCTCTCCCTACAAGAGACTCTAGTTATAACTACATGATTTTAACTAGTACTCTAAGAGTACAATGAAGTAGTGCCTCACAACCGGATTTAATGAGTTTACGTGTAGTGTAATTGAAAAACCTTTTTGTTGTAGGAGTATAACCCTCCTTAGTAAGTTCTTAGAGTTGATGTAACATAAACTATACCTATTATAGCTTATCATGAATGTACATAGCAATGAAAAACTCGTTTGTAGTGAGAATTGAACCTTTTCATAGTGAATAGTAATATAGCAAATCATAAACTATACTTATTATAGTTCATCATGTATGTTTGTAATGACCAAGAATCCTTGTAATGAAAGAGTATTTCTGTTATTTAAGTGTAACTTAGCAGAAAACACAAGTAAATATGTAGTCATCATAGATAAACACTTTGCTCAACACATTACAAAGTGCTAATAACTTGTAAACTGTTTGTATCTAGTTTTACTTTTCTGCCACTGTTTTTGTAAAACTCACATAAAAATCATCATGAGTCAAAATCTTAATCTGTAAACTCTATAAGTTCAGAAAATGTGTCTAGTATACCCACAATTTTTATTATGATTTTTAATGATATCTAACTAGTGTCAAAATGACCATTTTCACTAACTGGTCCGAAATCTTTGCTACAGTGATAGATAGTTGTGTAAAAATCACCATAAATTGTAGAAAAATCGTATTAACACGTGCGCATAGTTATTTTAAATTTATAAACCTGAAATATTTTCATATTGAACAGTTTTGAAAGTTATGGAGTTTAAGATGGTCAAAACAGTTCGTGACTGAGCCATAATTTTTCTGTTGAAATGAAAGTTGTCATTTGAGATTAAGCATGTTTTGATGTTGTAACTTGTATTCTCCCCCATAAAACCATATGAAAACATGAAAAGAAAGGGGTATGAACTCACCTTGAGTGATTCTTTAAGATGGATGGTTAAAGAAAATGAGGTTTCCAAGCCAAGAACACTTGGAGAATGCTTAAGGATTTGAAGGTCCTAAGAACAAATATGACGATATTTGTATAAGAAACCTATGTTTTGAGTGAAAGAATGAAGTATGCTTAAGATTAATGGTGAAGAACTTACCAAAAGTGAGGGAAGAACTCGTGACTTCCTGGAGTTCTTTTTTCCAGAGAATAATTGAGAAGAGAGAGAGAGAGAGAGAAAAGAGAGAGAGAGAGAGAGAGAGAGAGAGAGAGAGAATATTTGATTGAAGAGTGTGGTAAATGAATCTTTTGGGAAGAGGAGAAGAATATAGAGTTTTATGTGGGTTTTGTGTAAGTAAATCTGATGGAGTGTTGGGAAATGTATAAAAAGGACAATGATTTGACATGGTAAGGTGTGAATAGTGACATAAAGTGGGTATGGTGTCATAACTTCTTGGAAAAGTCAACCAACCCTTAGATAATATCTTGTACAAAAGATATGTTCCATAATAAGAATTTCCCCAAAAATAAGGGTAAGATATGAATTTATGGGGTCTCATATGTCAAAATATGAGTTTGGGTGAAAATTCGCCGTCAAAATCATCGAAAACGGGCTTAAACCGTGAAAATGGTCGAAAACAGGGAAAAGAAGTGAACTTACGAGAGTGAGGAGTCCGGATGGGATGGTCTCGGTCTATGAGGCTAAGGACCGAATAGTAGCTTGGACCGAAAGTGGTTGAACTGAAGGTAGGTCTCGGACTGAAGGTATCTCGGACCGAGGGTGGTCTCGGTTCTAAGGTAGGGTTCGGCCCTAGGCAGAGTTCGGTACTAAGGAGGGTCTGTGGGCGAGGAGGTTCGCTGTAGGAGGGGAAGTTCGGTACTAGAGAGGGTTCATGGTCGAGGAGGTTCACTACAGGAGGGGAGGTTCGGTTTGGTAGGGGTTGCAGGCAAAGGTTGCTAAGGCGAAGCGAACCTAGCCGACCAGAGGCGAGAGTGTCTGGAGCGAACCTGGTCGACGCGGCCAAAACTCCTTTGTTGCCTAGTGAAGGCGACTAAAATGAAAGGGCTTCGCTTCCGAGTGCTAGGGCGAAATCTCCTGGAGAAGGTCCTCATCAAGAGGTTTCGCTTCCTCAGGAGGGTTCGCCTCTTGAGAGGGTTCGCCTCTTGAGAGGTTTCGCCTCCTGAGAGGTTTCACTCCCAAAGTGCTATTTTTCACATTTTCTTCCCGTTTCGCGGGATTTTGAATTATTTGAAGTGTCAAAATGGCATGGATGTTTATGAAGAAGTTGAGAGAGATTTGGGGGAGAGAGAGAGAGAGAGAGAGAGAGAGAGAGAAAGAGCGAGAGAGGTTTAGAGGGACTTTGTTTGTGGCCTTTGCTAGTGTTTAGCCTTGTAATGAAAGGTTTGAAAACCTCCTTATGCCTCATTATGAGTGTTTTACACCCCCAAAGGGTATGTAACAGTGCATTATAGAGTCGTTACATCACTCACCCTTGTTAGGGTTTTAGAATTTATGAACATTTGACACTTCTGAGTGATAATTTGTATTATGATAGAAATTTGTACATACGAAAAACATAGATTATACCCTATCATACAAGCATTGAATGAGTTTATCGGCTGATCCGTTGACTTTTATTGACTTTGACTTGACCAGGATTTGACAGTTGTCACATTGTTTATGGCTATTTTGGTCCCTTTTGGTTAGTTCTTGTGAGCCAAGGCCTTTTCAGAAGCTTAACCTTTTTGATCTGGACATTTTAGGGGTCCCTGAAGCATAAAAATGCAAACTCTATGGTGTATGATGTGTGTAAAACTCACTAGTTTTAAACCTACTTTTAATTATCAAATAACACACAAAAGGCAGTGAACCTATCAATTGTGGTATAGCTAAATAAGTAGGGTATCGAACACAGGGAACGGCAAATTAAACTAAAAACTAATTTAATCTAAGTTAATTAAAAAGTAGGAGTTGTTCTCTAGTTTTACAAGACTAGAAACTTACTAATTTAAGCTAGAAAATAACGACTTTGACTAGATTCAATAACGGAGAAGTACTTCTATTTAGTTCAACTTAATTGATCCTATGGTTGATTTCAAGGTGAAAGTGCAATGGATTAATTCTTTTGCTAGTTACCGATTCAATTGATTAGTTCCGTATTCATTTCATTAATCCTTAGCAAATAAATCAATTTAAACAATGGCCAGTTGTCTATTTCAATTAAATTTACTAGATATAATATTCGGGTTAAATTAGACTTGCAATAGCTAATTAATTTCTCTTTTAATTAACTTCTTGTTTAATGGTCATCTCACAAGCTTGCACATAAATTTACTTGATTTTCTTATTAATCCTAGTTTCATGTTCACTAAACTAGACATATGACAAAAAGTGTTCACTAAGCATATGAGATTGATAACTAATAGATGTTCATGCTAATTAATTATCTCCCTATCAACAGAAAATCAATTATCATTCACACACAAGGTTCTTTAGCAAGCTAAAATAACTAAATTAACCAACATAGAATTAATCCTACCAAGAATCAAACCATACTACCAATTTCGTATCCCCAAATAGAAGTTTAAAGAATTTAGTTCATAACTAAGGTAAATAACAGCAAACAAATAAGTTCAAGTTGCTTAATCATGTTGACAAAACAAAAGAAATAAGTAGAATGGTGAAATTATGCCTTAATTACTCCCCGAATTGGATTCTAGCTTCCTTGGTCGACTTCTAGGGTTCTTCTGGCTTCTTATTCGCAGCTAAGCACTTCTGAAACTTCCCAGAACTTCTCAGAACTTCTTTTTCTCTCGATCTGTAGAATTATCTTTAAATAAGCGGTCCGACTCGTCGAGTCAATTGGTGACTCGTCGAGTCCCTCTCACATTCCCTGTATTGCGATAACTATCTGGGATCCCGAGTCATTATCCTTCTGATTCCTCGTCCGGACTCGTCGAGTAGCTATCTGACTCGACGAGTAGAAGCTTTTTTTAGTGTTTTTCCTTCTTCATTCCACTATCAATCTTCTAACTGTTTCTCCCGCTTCCTTTTGCTTCCGAGCTTCATCTTTGGACTGAAAAACATAATTTAACACTTTTAAGTACCTTTTGTCCATAATATGCGATAATTTAGCTAATATATGAATAAAAACTATACTAAATACACACTAAATATGCACATATCAAAATACCCCACACTTGTCTTTTGCTTGCCCTCAAGCAAAACTGAATTTTAATCACATTAGAATTATGTATAACAACTCCAATCTAACCCAACCATTATGCCAAGACCGCAACGCATGCATTTGTGTCTAAAATTTTTCCTAAAGAACCCCCCATATTCCAAACACTCACAATCCTCATAAACATTCACCCACTCACCCCGAACTATGCTCATTTTATGCAACCCTCCGAATCCATCCTCAAAAAATCTCTTTACCCTCAAGGTATTTTTAATTGAGCAACCCAAGCATACATATTCTAGAAAATTACAACTTTTCGATACCACTATGAAATTCTTTGAATTCTTCACTTTCTTGATAATTTGATCTTTGATATCTTTGAACTCACCAACTTGTATTGACTTTTGGCATCTTCAACTTTTTTGGATTTCTTGGAATTTTGATCTTTTGATCTTCACTTTATTTGCTCCAAAATTCTTATAACTTTTCTTGTAATTCTCTCTTTTTTTTTACATGTATACCTCACTTTTTCTTTCACTCAAAACCCTACATGCTTAAGCAGGGGCGCTCAATCTCAACCTTTATTGGCTAATGATAAAAACTTTCCTGGATACATTTCAGGTTTAGGCTGCTAAACATATTGCATCCCTCAGGCTGAGCAAGGTCGTGTTTTTGTCTCATGATTTCACTAGAATAACGAAGCCACAAATGCACTACAACGTATATAGGCTCAACTAAACATTTGGGTTATCATGCAATTATCAACACAACTTTAACATGGAATCCTAATTTTTTACCAAAATTTTCTAAATAAATCTTAAGTAATACTTTTGGTATGCAAAATTTTTTAAAATTGACTATTATGTAACCAACCCCCTACCCCACACTTATGTGATGCAATGCCCTCATTGCATATTATGCATGATAAGGAAAAATACTAAAGTAAAGAGGGAATTGGAACAAACTCCCCTGGGATAGCAGTGACGAGGCTGATCATCTTCAATTTAGCTCCATCTTCAATTAACTTTAGACATGGAAACAGCTCTTCCATGCCTTGGGTGTCAAGTATCGTGTGGGTCGCTCCAAATATGCGGAAATCAGTGTAAGATCTTCAAGAATGGAAATGGAAGAATAAGTGAGCAAGTAGAACAAGTAGCAGCATCAAATCAGCAGTCCGTCGGTATAAAAAGTGAACGACTCGTCGAGTCTTATGGTGGACTCGTCGAGTACCAGCGCGCCTTCTCAGAATATGTAGAAATACAAGGCGACTCGTCGAGTCAGCTTAGTGCACTCGTCGAGTAGGCCACTGAACGAAAAAAACTTGGTATTTTGCAACTGTTTTAGCCTCTAAAAACTTCTCTAACCCTTCCTCTCATTTGGACTCAATTGCTCATACCCCTAAGACCGGACTCGACACTTTGACGTTAAAAACCCGCTTCCTTGACTCGCTCTCACTCTCGAAAACATCCATGCTTTACATCTCTAAACCATCCTAAGCAAGCAATCATAATTCAATCCTGAAAAATAACTAAAGCAAACAACCATTAAACATAATAAAATCTCAAAGCATACACACCAAATAAAAAAAAAACAAAAAATTAAAATTGTTTGATTAAAAACACAAAAACATCAAAATCAATCTTCATCCTCCTCATCATCATTGGCGGCTCCACTTTCCCCGGCTCCGCTTCGTCGCGCACCAATCGTCTCATCCCAAGATGGAATGAATGGGTAATTTCCACCATCAATATGTGGAATATTGAAGTGGTCAAAAAGTCGTATGTGGGATTGGTTGCTAAAGTTCAGCCCCCTCGCCAATTGATCCTGCATCCGCCTCATCTCTACAGTGTACCAATCCATTGGTATGTCTTCATTCTCGACCGGAATCACTGGCGGTTCGTCCTCCACATCCCGTTCTCTTCTTGATCTCACCCTCCTTCCCGGTGCTTCGGGACCAACAACGGGGTCATCGTTTGGAATGGCATAATGGCCACCACCATAGTCTTCAATTATCCGTGCTCTTCGGAAAAGAATGGGATTAAACGGGGGTGTCGGGATCAATGTCATGAAGTTCCAGGCACCGCGGTTCATCAACCCGAATGAATTAGCCAATCGAGTGACAAACATCCCACCATTTATTCTTGAAGTCTTGCGATCTTTGACCTCACCCTCCGAAAGATATGAAGCAATACACCAAGGGATGTTGCAAAAGACGCCGGGTGTAATGATGCTCCATAGGAAAAAGACATCAAGGTTGGAAACCTTGTCATCATCCTTTCGTTGGTTGATGGTGGATGAAATGAGGCGGTGTATTAAGCGGTGTATTGGGGATCGAATGCTCCCTTCTTGTGCCGACTTCGGAATGTAAACTTTATTGCCAATGGTATTCCACCAGCCCGCACTTGTAATTCCTTCGGGAAATGCCATATGGGTTTGTGCTAAAAAGGCCCGAAAGATGGGTGTCGAGACCAAGGGCTGGTCATAAACCCCCAATCGGCATGCAAGATCCACCACTGAGCATTGATGGAACTCTCCCCCAAGGCAGAAACTGAAGCTTGTCGGGTGAAAAACATCTACTCCCCCGGTAAAAGACACCGTGGAAAAGAATTCTAAACATAGCTCCAAATAAACCGGTTCTTGAATACGGAAGACCCGGCTCCACCCGTCACACACCATAGTTTCGCCATTATAATGAAACTCCTTTAAAAGATAAGGAGCGAGTTCCTCCTCATAACGAACATTTTGCAACCATTCCCAGTCGATCCGGTTGGGCACATAGACCTCCTTCTTCTTAATATCAGCCAACTTCTTCTTCCATTTCCGCATTGTTGAAGCGGACTCAATTTGCGGGAAATTTAACCACGGAAAATCGCCTTGGTTGCCACTTGAAGACTGTCCTCTTCTGAACATGATTTCTGCAAAACATATAAACAAAACCCAGAAACACAGAATATAATTAAAAACTGGATTGTATCTGTAAATCGACTGGACTCGTCGAGTCCATGCCCGACTCGACGAGTCGCGCAACCTACACGAGTCAGTTGACGGGTCTCATAAAATTGGACCATTAAACCTGTAAATTCTTTCTAGGGTTTTGTTCAGGGACTTCCTACTAAGTAATAAGGCCAAAATAAACGTTCAAAACAACAATATTCATGAAAAATCGAAACCCTAGAATTTCATTACTTTTCAAAAACGGGTTTTTCATGCAATTGCAGGTATAGATGGCCTTATAATCACATTCTTTCTAGAAATCAAGAAGAAAGTTGTTACCTTTTGAGTTTAAACCTTGAGAAATTGGAAGAAAATTGAAGAACTTGATGAATGCTTGAAAGAGAAGTTGCAAAAAAAAAAACGGCCCGTCGACGAGTGTAGAAGTGAAACTGATTCTTTAGGGTTAAAACCCTATTTACTAGATGTAAAAGTAATTTCGAGATTATATTTTTTTTCTGTAAATAAAAACGACTCGTCGAGTCAGGGTCAGACTCGGCGAGTCTAGTCGCGCAGTCAAAGATTTTCTAGAATCCATGCGGACTCGTCGAGTCGTGGTCAGACTCGGCGAGTCATTTAAAAATTTGCATAATTTTCAAAATTTTTCTGTTTATTATGAATCATTTCACCCCACACTAGGCTGTGCAACTCTCAAGCAGACATGCCCGATGATTTAGAAGATTAAGAATAAAAACGAAGGGAAAATAAAAAGAAAAACAAAAAGAAGACTAAAAAGTAAAAGAAAGCAAACTCTATTGAACGGGTTGCCTCCCGCCAAGCGCTTCTTTTTGAGGAGTCATTAGCTAGACTCCTTCCCATCTACGTTTTGTCATCTTCAAACATCGGGAATGTATGCCTCTCTTTTTGTGGTTTATACTTGGTCTTGTAGGCGTGAATCTTTTTCTTGTAAGCCCTCTTCAATTCGTCTCTTCTCCTTTTCATTGCCTCATCTTCAGCTACTTGGGCTTTCCTTTTTCTCTTTTTCTGCTTTACCCTCTTCTTTTCACCAACTCTTGAACATCCTTCTCTTTAAATTTAATAACTTCATATTTCATGATGGTCTGTGCTCTAGGTTTAGTGGTGAATTGGTGATCAGCTTCCTCCTTCCTTTCCTTTATTCCTGCATCCTTTCCCGTGCTTAACCCTTCCTCGAATTTGACCGTATCGAGGCATGCCACATCGGCGTGTTGGACCTCCATTCCTTTTACTTCTTCTGCCGATTGTTCTTCCAAAGAATCAAAAACAGTAACTGAACCCAGGGTATGTGAAGAACTATCAACAAACAAATCAGCTTTGGTTAAGTTTTTATCCAAATCGACTGGACTCGTCGAGTCCATTATGGTGACTCGGCGAGTCTGATCGGGTTCCATCAATCCTGGAGTGTTTTCTGAGCTGGCTCCTTCCAGTAGCTTTTCTAGCTCCTCCAAGTCTTTGTTAGCATCTTCAACTCCTTCAGAGTGTAGCGTGAACTTACTTGGGTCTTCTTTTAGTAAAATTTCAAGCTCTTTTTGTAATACCTCATCATCCAATTGGATAAATGAGATTTCTTCTCTCTTTTCTTCTTCTTGCTTGACTTCTGGAATAGCTCTAAACATCACCGACTCATCACCCACTCTTAATGTCAATGTAGACTCACATATGTCAATTAGGGCACACACGGTGTTTAAGAATGATCTTCCCAAAATAATTGGTATTTCGGGGTCTTCTTCCATTTCCACCACCACGAAGTCTACTGGAAAAATAAACTTGTCCACTTTGATAAGGAGATCTTCACAAATGCCTTGTGGATGAATTATTGTTTTGTTTGCCAAATGGATTCTCATATTTACCGACCTTGGTGCTGGTAAATTCAGCTTCTTAAAGAATGAATAGGGCATCAAATTAACGCTTGCACCTGAATCAGCCAATGCTCGTGTAGAAACTTCATTACCAAATTGGCACGGAATTACTATGTTACCCGGATCACCCTTCTTCTCAGGCAGCTCACTCATCAATATCTCCGCGACTTCAGCCAGATCTTTCCTAGCAGCAAAAAGGGCTTTAAGCAAGTTAAAGTATTTAGGAGTTTGGAGCATTGTTTCCACAAATGGCATGTTGACTTGTAAAGCTTTAACATGCTCCATGAAGGTTCTATAGGCTTGAACTTTTTCTGCAGGCATGGCTCTGGTTGGGTATGGCAAAGGAGGATTGTATGGCTTTAGAAAACTGGCAGTATCTTCATTCCCGACTGGACTCGTCGAGTCCATGAGAGTGACTCGGCGAGTCTGATCGGGTTTTTCTGGTTCTGGTTTTTCTTCCTTTTCTGCCTTCTTCTTGGAGACTCTTAGTGTTTCTGTAAATTTTTCTTCACTGCTGGAGGTTATTACGCTCACGTTCTCCATTCTTGGATTGGGCTCGGTGTTGCTTGGAAGTTGACCCAGTCTTCTTTCCTTCACTTGATGTGCAAGCTGTCCCAGCTGTTTCTCAATGTTGAAAATGGAAGCTTGCTGATTCCTCAACATGTTTCTGGTTTCTTGCATTGCTACATCGTGATCATTATGTCTTTTCTCGGACGCGGTTATGAACCTTGTGAGTATATCTTCTAAATTTGCCTTCTTTTCCGTCACCGGCTCTTCCTTTTGATAGAATCCCCTCTCCCTCTGTTTGTATTTCTCCTCCTTAGCCTTTTTATACTCTTCGTATGGGAGCCATTCCTTCTTTGGTTTCCTCCAATCTTCATCGTATCTATCGCCACTGGAATAGAATACTTGAGCCTTTTTATTTCCATTCTCGTCTCGATCACATTCCTTGGTAAGATGGGGGCCGCCACAATTTTCGCATCCTACCCTAGTAGCATGGATCGTTTGATCCATTTTCGTCATTCTTCGGTCTAGGCTATCGAGTTTAGCTATTACCGCTGCCATGCCATCGTTCACCGAGTTTACTGCTCCACGACTCACTTCATTCCTCGGATTGTGGTATTCTCTAGAATGCTTAGAGAATTCTTCAATTAATTCCTTTATTTCCGGAGGTGGCTTTCGGGTGAGCGGGCCTTGTGAATCGAGTAGTTGCCTTGTGGTGACATTAACTCCATCATAAAAGATGGAGACCTCTTGTTGGCTATTAAGATCATGGTGTGGGCAATTTCTAAGTAGGCTCTTGTACCTTTCCCAAGCTTCATAAAGAGATTCTCCGGGTTGTTGCTCGAAGTTGGCAATGGCTTTCTTTAGCTTGGCTATCTTGGAAGGTGGGCAGAAATGGTCAATGAACTCTTCTTTCATCTTGGCCCATGTGGTGACCGATCCGGGAGGAAGTGATTTTAACCAATCTTTTGCAGCGCCTTTAAACGTGACAGGGAGCATTCGAAGAAGCTGGGTCTCGCGTGGAACATTAGGCACGTTGAAGTAATCGGCCACATCATTTACTTCGTCCAAATGCTTGTAAGCGTCTTCATGATCTCTCCCGTAAAAAGGGATCTCCTTGAGTTGAGCGAGAATATGGCCCTTTAGCTCAAACGTAGCGGTTGCGGGAATTGCGGGTTGCACAAGTCCCGGCCCGGTGTCATCACGCATCCTTTTCTTCCACTCCCCCATGGGGACTTCATCGATGTTAGCCATAGTGATAGCTAACTCTTCTTCGGAATCGGTTTCGTGCTCGGAAATATGCTCTTCTTCTTCCTCGGTCTCGTACTCGATATCTTCGTGAATTGGTTCTTCAATTGTTAACGAGGCACTGGATGCTCCTGATTTGCTGCCTTTCTTCTTGCTGAAAACAGATTTCAAGTTCTTGAGTGGTGAGTTCTTTGAAGTTGCGGTTTCTCCTACGGCTTTTCCTTTGCTTCTTTTTAGTGCGGATTCCGGGTCTTCCAAAGGTGGTACTAGAGGTGTGTCCGATCCTCGGGTCATGAAACAGCTGAAAAAAAACGAAACAAAAGAAACGAAATGCGTAAAAGGAACAAAAACGGAATAAAAATAAAGACTGACACAGCGATGGACTCGCCGAGTCTGCTCGAATGCACTCGGCGAGTTCAAGTCCAAAATAGAAAAGAAAATTTTCTAGTAAAAAAGAAACTGAATTGTAATAAAACTAAGTCTACTTACTGGATTTGCTTTGTAAATAACTTTGTGTAAGATAAATCTCACACAAAGGATCGATTAAACTAGACTTTATTATTAATTTTAGAACCGTTCCCCGGCAACGGCGCCAAAAACTTGATGTGTGTAAAACTCACTAGTTTTAAACCTACTTTTAATTATCAAATAACACACAAAAGGCAGTGAACCTATCAATTGTGGTATAGCTAAATAAGTAGGGTATCGAACACAGGGAACGGCAAATTAAACTAAAAACTAATTTAATCTAAGTTAATTAAAAAGCAGGAGTTGTTCTCTAGTTTTACAAGACTAGAAACTTACTAATTTAAGCTAGAAAATAACGACTTTGACTAGATTCAATAATGGAGAAGTACTTCTATTTAGTTCAACTTAATTGATCCTATGGTTGATTTCAAGGTAAAAGTGCAATGGATTAATTCTTTTGCTAGTTACCGATTCAATTGATTAGTTCCGTATTCATTTCATTAATCCTTAGCAAATAAATCAATTTAAACAATGGTCAGTTGTCTATTTCAATTAAATTTACTAGATATAATATTCGGGTTAAATTAGACTTGCAATAGCTAATTAATTTCTCTTTTAATTAACTTCTTGTTTAATGGTCATCTCACAAGCTTGCACATAAATTTACTTGATTTTCTTATTAATCCTAGTTTCATGTTCACTAAACTAGACATATGACAAAAAGTGTTCACTAAGCATATGAGATTGATAACTAATAGATGTTCATGCTAATTAATTATCTCCCTATCAACAGAAAATCAATTATCATTCACACACAAGGTTATTTAGCAAGCTAAAATAACTAAATTAACCAACATAGAATTAATCCTACCAAGAATCAAACCATACTACCAATTTCGTATCCCCAAATAGAAGTTTAAAGAATTTAGTTCATAACTAAGGTAAATAACAGCAAACAAATAAGTTCAAGTTGCTTAATCATGTTGACAAAACAAAAGAAATAAGTAGAATGGTGAAATTATGCCTTAATTACTCCTGGAATTGGATTCTAGCTTCCTTGGTCGACTTCTAGGGTTCTTCTGGCTTCTTATTCGCAGCTAAGCACTTCTGAAACTTCCCAGAACTTCTCAAAACTTCTTTTTCTCTCGATCTGTGGAATTATCTTTAAATAAGCGGTCCGAGTCGTCGAGTCAATTGGTGACTCGTCGAGTCCCTCTCACATTCCCTATATTGCGATAACTATCTGGGATCCCGAGTCATTATCCTTCTGATTCCTCGTCCGGACTCATCGAGTAGCTATCTGACTCGACGAGTAGAAGCTTTTTTTAGTGTTTTTCCTTCTTCATTCCACTATCAATCTTCTAACTGTTTCTCCCGCTTCCTTTTGCTTCCGAGCTTCATCTTTGGACTGAAAAACATAATTTAACACTTTTAAGTACCTTTTGTCCATAATATGCGATAATTTAGCTAATATATGAATAAAAAACTATACTAAATACACACTAAATATGCACATATCAGTGTACATGGACTCATGCATGTGTTAAGACCCTTGGTTAAGCTCTTTTGAGCTCTAGAGACCCATTAAGCCATTCATGCACGTAAATTTACCAAATTTACATGATAAATCATCTTTTGGGACTAGATCTAATAGTATGGAGTAGGGTTTGAATAAATTAAGTGCTTTTTGGACTTGGGGTAGCCAACTGGGGAGTACGTTGAGCATACGAGCTGGTACGTTGCGCGTACTAGCCCAGAGCGTGTACACTAAGCGTACGAGCTTAGTACGCTCAGCATACTCAATAGATGGGCTTCGGTTTTGGGCTTCTCAATTTTGGGCAGAGTGTAGACCTTATGAGTGTTGGGGTTTTGTTGGGCCATCAGATTTCTAGTTTAGAATCGTTTGGTTGAAAGCCCACGAAGGGATTTCGGCCTAATTTGGAAATTGGGCCATTTTTGGGCCTTGGGTGATAATTTTGGAAGTTTGGGTCTTTTAGACAGTTGGTTTGGGCCTTGGCCGTGGGCCAAGTTAGGAAAAGGGTAAAAAGGTCTTTACCCATTTTAGACTCTTTGTGTAACTCTAGATCCAATTATTAATTAGATTTTATTATGTTGTTGATAGCCCGGGGATTTTAGCGGGCCAGTAGCCAAAGATTTATCTGTGAAATTAATCAGTATGAGGTAAGTCTTCCTCACTATGTTTAGTGGGTTAAAGGCACCAATACCAACCCATGGTTTATTATGTTAGTGTCCTAGATGTCTACATGACTCTTGCATGTGTATGTATGCTTAGTGGGTGGGCCCAAGGGGTAAAACGTATGCCATTACTTGTTATACTTCTATAAATGTATGTTGGGTGCGGATGGTTGTGAGAGTTAGGGCGTTGCCCGTTATACTAAGTAGGTGGGGCCCGTTATACGAGTTAGGCCGAGGCTCGTTATATACTCAGTGGGAGGGGCCCATTATGTGAGTTAAGGCGGGGCCCATTATATGTTTGATATGTGTGGTACGTGATATTTGGGGGAAAATCACTAAGCTTCTTGCTTACGATTTTCAGTTTATGTTTCAGGTACTTCTGGTACAAAAGGGAAGAGTTCGGGGTGATTGTAGTGCACATACGATATTGTTCCGTTTTTCATGATAACTCTGATATTTTAAGATGTTTTTTATAAAATTGTTCCACTTGGGATTTGTGATGATGTTTTGGGATATTGTTTTAGAAATTGAAAAATCGAATTTTTGGGTTTTATTTTTGGGACGTTACAAATGGCCCTCGATTAATCTACGCCTACCCAATTAATCCCATAACCACAGTCTGCCGACTAGCTAACGCCGAGCGTTTTTTACAACATTGGCATATATATATATATATATATATATATATATATATATATATATATATATAAATATATATGATGCGACCTGGTCACCGAACGATAACGCCGTAAGTCAATGATGATTCCGATGAGCCTGCGAGGTCACAACGTGTAACGCTCTACTCCAAATTGACTCCTAGTCTGAGGTTGTGACTCAAAGTTCAGTCATTATAAGGATTAAGGCTTTTAGGGAGGAATGATCTAGGCCCATTTGGGTGCGGGTGATGTATTAGAAGTGATCCGGGTGTTCGATTCGTGTTTTAGAGCCTAGGGGTATTTCAGTTAAGTGGCAATTCGAGCTTTTGTGGAAAAATCGATTTTTGTTCGGAAGGTATTAAGAAAGGATCGTTGGAATCGGGCTTATAACGAAGAAGTTATGGCCTTCAGAAGTTTCATGGTTTTTCAGGCTTAGCCGAGTACACGAAGTGTACACAAAGAGTACGCGGGGCGTACTAGTGATGAAGGTAGTACGCTGGGCGTACCTTGGAAGTACATTGGGTGTACTGACCAGGATGGTCGTGAATGTTCCCCCAAGTACGTTAGGCGTACTCCAGTCAGATCAGAACCCTATTTTAGGGTCTTTGACCCTATTTAAGCTTCATATCTCATAACCTAACCCTAATATCTTCATCCTCCACCCGTCTAAACCCTAAAAATCATCTTATATCATCCATGATAGCATTTTGAGCTTGTGGAGTCCAGTTTTTGAGGTGTTTAATCCATTTTCAAGAAGGTGGAGTTTGATGCAAAGATGGGAATCAAGGAAGAGCTTATGGATTTGGCTTTTAGGACTCATTCTCAGCTTGATCAAGGTATAAAGCTTTTAACTTGATCATTCATCTCTTAGATCTACCATTTTGGGTTTTGGTTTCTTTTTGGTACCAAGGTTGAAACTTTATGGTTCAAAATCGATTCTTAGACTTGGGGTTGCCACCCTTGATGCTATTTGAGTCCCTAAGGCATCAAGTTGCCATCTTGGTGGTCTTTAAGGGTTCATGCAAGAGTTATGGTCATTTTCATGGAAGTAGATGCTTATACTTTGATTTTGGGTTCATGTGGGTCATATAAGTCACCAAGTCAGTGACTTTAAGGATTAAGACGTTAGGTAGAGCTCAGATCTGTAATTTGGTCCCTTGTTTTGAAGCATTAAGCAATTAATGGATTTTGTGCATCATTCGTTTGTACACTGGGTGTACAATGTAGTACGTTGCACATACAACCCTTTTTGCCCAGTACGCTAAGCTTACAAAAGAGGTACGTTGGGGGTACGCTCTTAGGAGGTCTTGGCCCTTTGTGGACTTCGGACCTTTAGGCCCTAATGGTTTTGGGCCTGGATTTGCTGATAGTTGGGCTTGAATGCATCTTTGGGCTAATAATGGAATAGTTGGGTCTATTGGGCCTTGTGGTCCAATATAGAAATGAGCTTCGCATTATGGGCCTCGGTTTGGGCCAATTCTTGGACTAGGTTGTTGTGGGCCTTTGTGGGCTATGTGGGTCAGGATTATTGACTAAGAAGAATATTGGGCTTTTGTTTTGGGTTTGGGCCTTAGTTGTGGATCATATTAGGCCAGGGGTAAAATGGTCATTTTACCCCATATGTGGATTAAGGGTTATGGTATGGGGCCCAATTGCTAATTTGGGTATTTTGATTGGTAGTGACAGCTCAGGAAGCTGGTGGGGCAGCAGCTAAGGATTTCTTCTGGAAGCTTCTGCATTCGAGGTGAGTCTTCTCACCATACCAATGGGTCTAAGACACCAAGACCGGCTCATTTTATATTATGTGGTATGATAGTTAGCTTTATACTAGGTGGTATGCTATTAAATTATATGATGTGTGGTATGCTGGTTGCCCTCGTGATACTTGCATGGAAGACCCCGGGGGAGTCCATGGCATTGGATGTAAGACCATGTGGGGTAGCCCATAGCAGTCTTAGGTAAAGACCATGTGGGGTAGCCCATGGCATTGGATGTGAGAACATGTGGGGTAGCCTATGGTAGTCCTATGTAAAGACCATGTGGGGTAGCCCTTGGCATTGGATGTAAGACCATGTGGGGTAGCCCATGGCAGTCCTAGCTAAAAACCATGTGGGGTAGCCCATGGCATTCTTGCAAGTTTTTTGCATGCATGGCTTATGTGTTATATGTAGCTTTTATAGCTAGTAGTAAATGTCATACAAGTTGCTTTTATAGCAACATGATATGTGATATGTGGTTTGTGTGTATGGTATGCTCTGGGAAACTCACTAAACTTCATGCTTACAGTTTTTGTTTTTGGTTTCAGGTATCATCGTTTTAGAAAGGAAGGGCTTGGATTGATCGCATTGCATACACCTATGATTTCCACAATGAATGATTTTGGGATAAGCTGCGATAAATTTTTTACTTAATGATGATCTGAATTGTTTAGAATAAATGGTATCAATGTTTTAGCTATATTAAAAAGGAAATTTTTACCTTGATTTTTGGGTCGTTACAAGTTGGTATCAGAGCCTTGGTTTGAGGGATTCGGGGATACCTTCAGGTGTGTATGAACTAAAACTGAGGATTTGTAAAGCATTCAAAAAATTTCACAAGAAAAAGTTTTCAAGGAAAATGTTTTCTAAGACAAGAAAGGGCGTGGTGCATGCAATCAACCGAGCTCAAGTAAGTTTCCCCAGAATACCCACATTTGTTATATGTTATGATTTGATTATGAATTTGTGAATCGCATGCTAGTTAGGGCTAGGGGAGATGCATGTATATGTTGTATGAGATGGTAGACTTGCATGCTAGTGTTGAGTAGTCAGCAATATGTTGGCCTGATATGTGGTTCTTGTAGTCATGAGAATATTGGATGTCATGCCGTAATGAGAATGATAATTGTTATTAAAAATTGCAATGTGTATGTTTTGAAAATTATATATGGTTAGGATCTTATAGCCTTAGAATAACTGATTTGACCTTATTTCTAGTGGTCTTAGGGTAGAGTCTATTATTCAATAGTCTATTAGATCCTGTTCAGTGTATAATTTGCATGCATAAGGAATCCGACAGTGTGGGTGAATGTGGTCAGCAGTGGTTGTGGTATATGGGCAGAATGTTCTATGATAGTTTGCGGGTCGTAGATTACCCTAGGATAAGCCTAGGATAAGGTTAACAACAGGTGTTACCTGCTTGCGGGATGTATGTGTGGATAGACTAATTTGTCTAGTATATGCTGGTTAGATTTTCCATTGTCTAAATGTTGCTTGCTTTGTGCTTTGTGGGACTCTTAGTAATGTGAGCTAGCTATTAAGTGAATATGCTAAGTCACATGTGGCACAGGTTGGATAATCTCAGAGTGATAGATTGCGCAGCTCTCGTTGGAGTCTAACCGTTCTAAGGGTGAGTCTATTACTCGAAGGATTATCTGATATCTGTTGCATGTGGCTATATTCATGAGGTAGCTAGTTGACATTACTGAGAATCTTTCAACAGTTGAGGACTCGGTGAGTGCGGGAACCTAGAAAAGCCTAGGATATTCTACAGTGAGCTTAGTGGGGTGATTCGGTGGAGTTGGGAACCTAGGGGGAGCCTAGGAGGTGCTACAGTAGAGATCGTCATGCTTTTTAGCAAATCTTTAGTATATTGGTAGAGTAAGTGACTCAGAGGATTCAGGAGGATTGTTGACGATAGTATGGATAGGTGTAGAAGGTAGTATTGGGTCCGTACTACTGAAAGGACAAGATCCATACTCGAATCGGTGAGAGTATTTGAGAATCTGAGAAGTTTATGGGAAGGAGAATTATTGGTTATGCCTTGATCGTGGGAATAGCTGATTTGCAGAATGAGGATGAGCACGTAGGGATGGGACAGGGTTTGGTCCCAGCTCCGTTGGTGAGCCAGTTGGTGGAGGGACTGCCAAGATTTTGAGTTTGCCTCGGATATCTTGTATCAGGCGGAAAGGGTTGATTGTGCGATCTATTCCACATTCGGGTTTGGAGACCGAGTCTCAGGGATAGTTTGTATCCCAGTTTAGAGCGGAGATTGCTCCAGCTATTGCAGTATAGTCATCACGGTTGAGCTAGTAAGTGGATCAGGGTGCGAGACCTAGAATGATATAGATCTCATATTCGAGGACGGAAGATTGATTAGGAGTACCTCATGAGAGAGGTTCAGGTCAGGCGAATTGATTGGAAGGTCTCGAGCAGAGACCCAAGAGTTTGGATCAACTTTTGAGAGGCCATCACGGTTGGATCCAGTGCGATGCTTGCAGAAACTGCGCGATGAAGTTTCGTTCCAAGGGTTTGGACTGTCATTGGGATCAGAATGAGGTGCTACATTATGTTCTCAGGGTGGTCAGGGTACCACAGGAAGAGGTGGTCAGGAACCCTTCAGATGTTCGTGGATATGCTATCTTCGGCCATTTCCGGTGGATACCGGGTATTTGTATCGCTTGGGTAATTGTGATGAGTTGGATCTCGGGTTAGATTTCTGCTATTGTTTGGGATAGCAAGGGTTGACATATGCCTTTCAGCATGTCGAGGAATCTTTAAGGGATATTCGGGCGGACGTATCTTGCGAAGTGGATTCCGTGATTGCTCTGAGTCGTTGTCGGAATCTGTTCAATGATCTAGGTTGCTACAGGTGTAGCAGGTTTGGCCACATCATCAGAGATTGGCCATAGGGAGCAAGCTCATTACTATTTCGTTGTGTGGACGACAAGGAGGTCGACTGTCTGGCGATCAGGGAGGAGCAGTGAGTGTACCTGCTCCAGCCATTCTTGGGGTTGGTTCAAGGGCTTGAACAAGGGGGTATGGCTAGTTTTCATTAGCCTTAGTATTTATGTTTTGGAGGAGCCATCGGGATTGCCGGGGGAAGAGAGAGTTGTCGCTAGGGTTTTTGTTGGATTATCCGTTCGTTGGACTCTGAGATCCGAGGGTGATGTCACTTTTAAGAGTTTGACGTCATTGATGTAGTTGGGATACAAGAAGTGGTAGTTGAATTTCAGGAAGTGTGTTGTTTGAGCAGGGTTATTTTTGGTGTTCTAAATTAGGTAAGCACCGGCTGTCAGCAAGGTGAGCAATGGAACGTAATGAGGATTGGAAATCCTTCAATTTTCGTGTGTCGAGCGGACTTAGTTGAATCTAAGTGGTGGAGAACCGTCTCGATATCCATGGCAGAAGAAAGGGTGAAATTGATGTAAGACTATAGGGGAGCCGTAATATTCACTAGCAGTAGAGAATGATGTAAGACTACAGGGGAGTCGTAGCATTCACTAGCAGTAGAGAGTGATGTAAGACTGTGGGGGAGTCATAGCATTCACGGATTCTTTCAGGTGATGAGGACTAGGACAGGCTAGTTCGGAGGGTCGTGAGGGGAGCCATAGTGTAGTGAGGATCAAGACCAGAGGTGATTGACTAATCAGTTATCCGGGGGTGAGCTTGGATGGTTATGGGAATTTAGGATAGAATCGGTAGAGATTGTTGAGCTAAGGGTTAGTCCTTGTGATAAAGGATCTTGTGGGCGAGTGGCGTATGTTTCTGTAGGGTTGCGGCTGGGTAGCCCTGATATTGGATCTCATAAGAACCTGGTGGTTGGACCGGGTGCGAGACCGGAAGTCTCAGGGAATCGGCTAAGGGTATTTACTAATCGGTCGAGTTAAGGGTGACGGGAAGTCATCGTGCATTATGCAAATGTCAATTCGAGGATCTCTGGATAGGACCGGAGTAACAATTTGTATTTGGATAGGAACCCGAATCGGAATTCATGCGGGATTTTGTTTCAGTGAGTTGGGATGTGGGGAATCTATTATTGGATTAGATGTCTAAGCCTAAACTATTATTGATATGTATTCGACCCGACTTGGCATGGTCCATTTGGGTTGCATGGCATTGGAACATTTGGATAGACAAAATGAGAAAAAGGATACCAGTGATGTATATTAATATATATATATATATATATATATATATATATATATATATATATATATATATAAGTTCTAATATATTAATATGAAATCATATTATTTAATTAGTATTGATCAAGAATTAATTTAGAATTAATTTAGTGATCAAAAGGAACTAATTAAATATGGACTCTTATATATAGTTGGTGGGCTAAGTTCATTTAGGTTGGGCTAAGCTTTCATGGATAGTCCACAGAGTGTTTAACCCATGGATCCTATGGAAATGAAAGGTCATGGGTATTAGAGTTTACATGAATGTGACCCTAATCCTCGACACTATATAAAGAGGTCTATGGTTCATAAAATGACACTAGTGGAACTAGTTTGACTAGTGTGTGTACACAAGAGGGCAAAACCGAATTTTGTACAAGTATCCTTATTCTCATGTTATTCCAAGTGTTCTTGATGTTGTGTGAACCATTTGAGGTGTCACATTTGAGGCACTACGCTCTTAAGCTCCATGGAATAAAGCTACAACAAAGAGGTATGTTATTATACTAGTTTTTATATTACTTGTACTTCATAATATGCTAGTTAGGATAATACCTTGGTAAATTGATATTTGCATGTATAATAGAGAAAATATAGATCTAAGGTATTTAGGGTTGCATGTACAACTTAGGAGTGTTAGAATGCTCAAAACCCTTCATCTATATGCCAAGGGCATTGAAGGCAGAATTCTAGGGTAGTGAACGGGTTGGTTTGATGGTAGTTTAAGCCATTGTGATGTGTCTTAGATGGCTCTATCCATAATAGAGCCACAACATGCCAGAATTAGGAAGCAATAGGTCGAAGGAGACTGGGTATGAGGTAAGTCTACAGCTATTCTGGTAGTATTCACCTTTTGTGTTAGATTCAGTGGTGACCGGTTGTCAGCCTATCTCGATCAGATGGATCAAATGGATTGAAGGAAATAGGGAGGTTTGGGTTAGACGAGGTATTCTTCGGAGGTCGTAGGGAACTACTAAGTGTATTTTTGGCTCAGCAATCGGGTAGGTGTGTAGTGTTCAAGACAAGTTAGGAACAGGGAGGTCCCCGGGTGTTCTCCAGGAAAGCAACCAGGTGGAAGCAAGAGGAGTAGGAGCGACTTCGGTGATTTGGTTCTGTATGTGGAATTGTTGGTTATTCAGTAGTCGCAATTGACCGGTGATTTTGTTCTTTAGGAAGCCTCAAGGTATTACGAGTTGGAAGTATTCTATCTAGACTGGTTTCTTGTGAAATCAGTTCGATGATGATTTGATGTGGGCAGTCAGTCAGGGAGACAGACCATCTCGAGACTTCAGATTTCAGGTGGGGCAGGTGTGATCAGGTTGCAAGGAATTTGTTCATCTCCGTGTTCTAGAACCTTGTGAGGATTGGTTTCAGTTGCCTTGGGTAGGTTGTGGTATTCACGGGTTTGTGGCAGTTTTGCTCAGGTTTTCTATTATGTCAGGGATGGTGATGCATGATTTCAAGGATGAAATCCAATTTAAGTGGGGGGAGAGTTGTAAGGCTCTGCTCCAAAATTGACTCCTAGTTTGAGGCTATGACTCGAAGTTTGGTCATTATAAGGATTAAGGCTTTTAGGAAGGAATGATCTAGGCCCATTTGGGTGCGGGTGGTGTACTAGAAGTGATCTGGGTGTTCGGTTCGTGTTTTGGAGCCTATGGGTATTTCAGTAAAGTGGCAGTTCGAACTTTTTTGAAAAAATGGATTTTTGTTTGGAAGGTATTAATAAAGTTTTGATTATTTAGAAGTGTAGAGCTTCTCTTCACCTTTTCGTGGATATAAGGATCGTCGGACTCGGGCTTATAACGAAGAAGTTATGGCCTTCGGAAGTTTCATGGTTTTTCAGGCTTAGCCGAGTATATGGGGCGTACACAAAGAGTACGCGGGGCATACTAGTGATAAAGTTAGTACACTGGACGTACCTTGGAAGTACGCTGGGCGTACTAACCAGGATGGTCGCGAATGTTCCCCAGAGTACGCTGGGCATACCATATGTACGTTGGGCATACTCTAGTCAGATCAGAACCCTATTTTAGGGTCTTGGACCCTATTTAAGCTTCATATCTCATAATCTAACCCTAATATCCTCATCCTCCACCCCTCTAAACCCTAAAAATTGTCTTATATCATCCATGGTGGCATTCACTACTAGAATATATGCCTTTAATGACACACAAACCACGACACGCACTGATTAATGTTACGCAAAAGAGAGCGACCTTAAAATAGTATCATCTCTTCAAAAAATTTAAGGATTTACGTCACGCATTTTTGCATGCCCTTAAATTAGTGTCTAAAGAAAAAAAATTAAAAACACGGAGAGCGCTTTATCTTAAACGCGCGTCCTCTATGTGTGTCGCTTTATAATTTTAATGAAACGCGCCTTTAGACAGAGGGAAACGAAATCCCCAAAATTTTGATAACACGCCTTCTATCTTTCATCTTCTCAATCTCCTCTCTGATCCGATCCTCCCCTATTCCTGACATCCTTCTTATTGGTCTCATCAAACATCTCGTTCCTCACCTTTGCCGCTGACCATTGGACCTTCCCCATCAGCCATGCTCCTACCGAATGATCATCTGTCCAAACACAATCAGCGGTGTCTATCTACTTTTCTTCTCCTGTTAATTTATGTAACTCAAATCCTAGTTAAATCGATTCCAAATTCTCTTTGCACCCTGAAGATGATGATGCCTTTGAAGCTATTTTCTGCACCTCCATATCATCAATATTACAACCTTTTGGGTCAAAATCACTAATTATTGGATCGATTGTGATTGGTCTTTTTAGGGTTTTTTTTTTCAGAAGATACTGGAGATCCTATACTATCATAAAGATTAGAGCTTTTTGATAATGATAAATTGAACCCATCCACACTAATTTTGATATCTACTGAAGTTGATCTTCTTTCATTCTACTGATATTCTTAGAAAAGAACCAGAGGACGAAACCTTTGTAAGGCTGAGAATCAGCCCATCTGGTAATCTTCTCTCTCTCTCTCTCTCTCTCTCTTTGAAAATTCATCTAAGTGGGAGTCCTAGGTACCGATTGCCTTCAAAATCATTTATGCTAATGTCATCAATTGGGAACCTTCTACAGAATGGTTCGGTGCTTGTTGACATCCCATTGGTTGATGAGAAATTTCCAGCTCAAGGTACCTGCTATGACTGTATATAGATCTTTCCAAAGTTGTTCAAGTATCATTTTTAGACTACAAGAACTCAATTGATTTTACCTTGTTTCCAGTTTAGTGTGATGCATGAAAGAGTCCTACTTGTAAGGACTTTTGTTCATTGTTATTATGTAATTATGTATAATTGTTAAGATTATTAATATTATTTTAATATATTATATATAGGTGAATGATAGTGTTGGGACATTAACTCTTGGACATTTCAATGATAAAGATATAGTTGCAGCAGTTGTAATTGGAACAGGAACAAATGCATGTTATTTGGAGAAAGCTGATGCTGTTATAAAATGTGGGATAATGACTTAAAAGGGTAATATATTCTTCGATTTGTACACATTTGGTCACTGAGTTTATTTTTTGTTCACATTTACCCCTTCAACTTGTTAAACTGTACACATTCAGTCCTTATGACCGGTTATTTCAGGTTAACCAGTAAAAATGTATTAATAGGGTAATATATTTCTCATTTTGTACACATTTAGTTCTTAATATTTTTGTACACATTTAGTCCTTAATTTTTTTTTGCAAAATCATTTATTTTTGTTTTTGTACTCATTCAATACTTATGAATGTTTTCTATAAGTTTTTCTCACATCTTACGTGGAACAATTATTAACAAGGTGTTTTAGGCTTTTGATGCTTATGTCCATCGCGATCTCGACTACTTAGTTGCTTAGGTCATGTGTTTTGAACGTCATAACGTTTTCATATTATCTGGGATTTTAACGATCTTTATATCTATGTGTTTGTATTTTAGTCTACTACAACTTTCATCAGATATTGTATGAAGAAGTTACAACGTTTGGAATACAAAACCTAAGTCAAACCACAAGACCTATGCAACCAAGCAGTCGAGGTCGCGATAGACATAAGCATCAACAGCCTCAAACACCTCATCAATCAGGGACAGACGCAGGATTTGGTAGTAGGTGTTGCCGGTAAGTAGAAAAAATATAAAAAAATCAAAAAATTTACACTGCGTACAGAAAAAGCAGGGGTTGTCGATGCCACTGCGGGCACCTAAAGAGAACCGTCTCTGTCATCAATGATAGTCTCATGTTAAATGTCGTGAGAAAAATCCTAAACAAATCATTCATAAGTACTGAATTTGTACAAAAACAAAAAATGACTAATTTTGAAACAAAAAAAATATTAATGACTAAATGTGTACAAAAATATTAATGACTAAATGTGTACAAAAATATTTAAAATCATGACACGCAAAATGTGTGTCGTCTTCCTCTATGACAGGGGCTTCCTTGATACGCATTGCGTGTCATAAACACGCGCGTCGTAAGGTTACGACACGCAAATGCGTGTCATCTTCCTTTATGACAGGGCCTTCCTTGATACGCATTGCATGTCATAACCATGCGTCGTAAATGTGTATCATAAATGCGCGTCATAAATAGACGACGCGCTAAAGCATGTTGTCTCTCGTTATGACAAAGTCTTCCTTGACACGCATTTGCACGTCATCTGAGCGTTTTACGACACGCATTGCACGTCGTAAAAGGCTATTTTTCTAGTAGTGATTTTGAGATTATGGAGTCTATTTTTGAGGTGTTTAATCCATTTTCAAGAAGGTGGAGTTTGATGCAAAGATAGGAATCAAGGAGGGGCTTATGGATCTGGCTTTTAGGACTCATTCTCAGCTTGATGAAGGTATAAAGCTTTGAGCTTGATCATTCATCTCTTAGATCTACCATTTTGGGTTTTGGTTTCTTTTTTGTCCCAAGGTTGAAGCTTTATGTTTCAAATTCGATTCTTAGACTTGGGGTTGCCACCCTTGATGCTATTTGAGTCCCCAAGGCAACCAGTTGCCATCTTAGAGGTCTTTAAGGGTTCATGAAAGAGTTATGGTCATTTTCATGGAAGTAGATTGTTATACTTTGATTTTGGGTTCATTTGGGTCATATAAGTCACCAAGTCAGTGACTTTATGGATTAAGACGTTAGGTAGGGCTCAGATCTGTAATTTGGTCCCTTTGTTTGAAGCATTAAGCACTTAATGGATTTTATGCATCAGTTTTTTGTACGCTAGGCGTACAATGTAGTACGCTGCACGTACAACCCTTTTGCCCAGTACGCTAAGCGTATAGAAGAGGTTCGCTGGGCGTACGCTCTCTGGAGGTCTTGAGCCTTCGTGGACTTCAGACCTTTAGGCCCTAATGGTTTTGGGCCTGGATTTGTTGATAGTTGGGCCTGAATGCATCTTTGGGCCAATAATGGAATAGTTGGGCCTATTGGGCCTTGTGACCCAATATAGAAATGAACATCACATTATGGGCCTCGATTTGGGCCAATTCTTGGACTAGGTTGTTGTGGGCCTTCGTAGGCCATTTGGGTTAGGATTATTGACTAAGGAGAATATTGGGCTTTTGTTTTGGGTTTGGACCTTAGTTGTGGATCATATTGGGCCAGGGGTAAAATGGTCATTTTACCCCATGTGTGGATTAAGGATTATGGTGTGGGGCCCAATTGCTAATTTGGGTATATTGATTGGTAGTGGCAGCTCGGGAAGCTGATGGGGCAGCAACTAAGGATTTCTTCAGGAAGCTTCTGCATTCGAGATGAGTCTTCTCACCATACCAATGTGTCTAAGGCACCAAGGCCGGCCCATTTTATGTTATGTTGTATGATAGTTAGCTTTATGTTAGGTGGTATGCTAGTAGTTATATGATGTGTGGTATGTTAGTTGTCTTCGTGATACTTGCATGGAAGACCCTGGGGGGAGCCCGTGGCATTGGATGTAAGACCATGTGGGGTAGCCCATAGCAGTCCTAGGTAAAGACCATGTGGGGTAGCCTATGGCATTGAATGTAAGACCATGTGGGGTAGCCCATGGTAGTCCTAGGTAAAGACCATGTGGGGTAGCCCATGGCATTGGATGTAAGATCATGTAGGGTAGCCAATGGCAGTCCTAGGTAAAGACCATGTGGGGTAGCCCATGGCATTCTTACATGTTTTATGTATACATGGTTATGTATTATATGTAGCTTTTATAGCTAGCAGGAAATGTGATACAGGTAGCTATTATAGCAACAATATATGTGATATGTGGTTTGTGTGTATGGTATGCTCTGGGAAACTTACTAAGTTTCGTGCTTACAGGTTTTGTTTTTGGTTTCAGGTATCATCGTTTTGGAAAGGAAGGGCTCGGATTGATCGCAGTCCACACACCTATAATTTCCGCAATGAATGATTTTGAGATGAACTCTGATAAATGTTTTACTTAATGATGATTTGAATTGTTTAGAATAAATGGTATCAATGTTTTAGCTATATTAAAAAGGAAATTTTTACCTTGATTTTTAGGTCGTTACACAACGAGAAAAAAACGTCAGCCGTTCTCCTACTTCTCATCATGTAAGAGAATATATATTTGGAAATCAAAAATCAAATAATTTCTTATTTTTTTCTTTTTATTATTTTCTTATACACTTAAGTTTAAGTTTGTGAAATTTATTATATTTAAATAAATTTATACTTATCATCTTGTGAAAAATATATATAAGAAGATGGATAAAAATAAAAATTAAAAAAAAATCTAATTTTTCTTTGGAAAGAAAAAATGGATTGTATTCCTGGCCACACACCCTACACGTTTCAAAAAGATAAGAGATGCAAAATTGAAAGGTAAATGTGATGATATTTTTTAAATAAGTTCCCCCTTATATCATGTTCCCATACATGTAAACCCATATTTCTCAAAACATTTGAAAAACTTCTGTATTTTTTCAATTATGTTTTCGAGATTTTTAATTTTTTATTAAAATTATATTTTTGATTATATTTTCAGATATTTTTATCAAAATAATATAAAGTCAAGAAGATAATAATATATTTATAAAAATATTATAAAATAAGAATAATATATAAGTTTATGATACATTTTTTAGAATATTTATACGAAATAGAATTATTATATTTATTTATTTATTTTATGTTAACAAGAAAATTTGTTCCATAACCTCTTTGTCCTTCATAATGTCTAATTAGAAATGAGTCATTACAAGATAAACATTAAAAGTGGAATCCATTTGTTCAAAGTGACATGTTTATGCCACGTAGCCAACATATGTGTGCTCCAAATATTCTGTCACGTGGCAAACACCGATTTTGAGTGCTTCACCCTTAGGAACAAACGCTTGTCACAAATCCGTGCGCTATATATATATGGCTTCGTTTCCTCTTATAGACATATTCAGTTTTTCCAGAGAGTTGTATCTGGCCTCGTTTCCTAGAATATAGAGGTAAGTTTTGGCAAAGTACATGCACCGAGAACGAGAGAAGCTTAAGAGGATGTTTTTTAGACGCACACAAGTGTGGAACCATAGAATCATACTACATGCAGTCTTCATGGTTATGGTGCCACGCTGTGTGCGTCTAAAGATACACCGCTCTTAAGAGAGTCCAGCTTTTCCGGCACTCACGGTGGTTGTGTAGATCAGTATAGTAGAAAAATAAGAAACTATATCATCTTAGAGGCTTACGATTGAACCTGTCCTAGACCTATAGCTTAGGAGGTCACTTGTCAACTGTTAACAATATTCTAGATAGTAGATATATCAAGATTTGAACTTCGACCTTTTATTTGGAATTCCACACTCCAACGAGTATGCTCCTATCATGGACTTGTATATGTAGTGGAGTCTGGATTGCGCATGATACCTTTTTCTTGCCGAACTTCGGCCCTCCTATTCGGTCTGTGACTTTTTAGTGTGAAAAACTGTTCGATGTGCAGGTTCTTTATGATTGTGTTTGTAGTTTTGAAAAATAATTATCTGTGTTAAACCTATATTCGTCAACTTATTCATTATAATGAATTAATGATGCACTGAGTAAGCTTTTTTGGAAAAGGCATGTGTTATCATCTTTTCTGGAAGAAAAAAAAAGATCAGACGTTTTTTTTGACAGCCGGCGGACTTCTTTTGGCAAGAACATATTCTAGCAGATGAAATGATACCATTTAAAATATTATCTTCCAAATAGGTACATATGTATTGCTATCTATAATACATATTATTTATTATTTTATTTAGTTATGCAACAAGTTATATGTTTTAACTATTACAACTCACACTACTCACTACTCGAGTTTTCTACATATGGCTTGTATTTTTTTAAAAATATATACCAAAGTATGATACTTTTGAAAGTATTTACACAAAGATAGTAAAAGTAGTTTCTATGGATGAGGGCCCCATACCTTGTTACAAAAAATAAAAAATAAATGAACCTATTTGTTTCCTTCTACCATCTCCATTCGCCGGAAACAGAAATAATATACGTAGCCAATATGAATCGACTGATTTCTGATAGCTTCATTTGTTGGTGGAGCGGAGCGAGAAGAAAGTATTCACCGACGATCCATGTGGCGATCATGGGGAGGCGAATGTTCATCAGTTCTGAGAGCGGGGGACATGCAGTTCACCGGTGGTGTACGGGTTGCCTGCTACAAAGGTAAATCTCGTCCTGGTTTCCCTTTTGTTTTTCCCTATCTTGATATTTGATCATCAAGAAAAAAATAAAGTTCCATGATGTTGATCTTGATCGTTCAATAACCGAAAAGGAGAAAGCACATGGGTCCCATCTTCATCGTTCAGATCGTCGGAGATAAACCCTCCAAGTCACCAACAAGTTTTGAACTACCCTTCCCCCACAGACGCGGCAGGTGATGAACGGTCGGTGAACGATCTCCTTGTATTACCTGTTGAAGAAACCATCGAGAAACCCATTTCTGCTCATCGTCGGTGAATTCCGCCTTGCCCATACTCATCACCTACGAACCCTTGCCTCTTCCTCTGTTGCCCCAACAGTTAAATAATGTCGGAGAATATTACATGTTAGTCGCTTTTATCTTTTGTACAAGATTTCAAAATGATGACGGCCTTGGTCTCCGACGAGCAAATTATGATTCATGAAGAACTAGGAAAGATATGGATTTATTAAGTTTTTTATTTTATTATAATAAAGTGTTTCCATTTTTTATTTGAAAACATCTTTTAAATAATTTGAAAACTACGGTATTTAGGTAAATATTTTTTTGAAATGTATAGTTATCTAGGTTCTTAACAATTTTTATCGAATTGTCATTAAATGATGAAAGAAATTAATAAAATTTGTAACATGGTAGCGAAATTTCGTAAAAGAAGATGGATCAACATTATATCGTTCTGAGGTAAGAAACTCTATATTACTAATTATATATCAAGTTCATCAATTAATCGTTCTGAGGTAAGAAACTCTATATTACTAATTATATATCAAGTCCATCAATTAATTGTATGTATCAACACCCTCACCCCAGAATGAGATGGGATGGGAGAAACGTTAAGGATATATGAGTACAAGTCACATGTCACCTAACAAAATGACAATAAATCTCTGTTTGGGGTGTTCATGAAACAAGACATTCGGGGGAATATTAGTGACACTTTTATTATAACATCAGATGACAACCGGTAGGAGAGAAAGACCGATATATGATGGAAGCCAACACAACTATACAAGCTCTTGAGTAGTGTCTGCAAGATCCCGATATTCAATTTCGGTGCTAGATCTAGCGATTAGACATTCTTCCTTAGATCACCTTGAAATGATCGAGAAAGAAACAAAACCCCATGGTAAAGCAATGTGGTATCCTTATCCCAATCCACATAAGAGAAGGCATGAAGCTCAAAGGATGAGGAGTATGAGAAGATGTGACCATGAAGTATGGTAGCTTTAATGTATAATAGGATACACAACACTACAACACAATGATTCATCTAAGGATAAGCCAAGAACTAGCTAACAATGTAAACAGCAAAGGCAAGATCATGACGAGTAATTGTAAGGTATATAGAACCGACGAGTTGATGGTAAACGGTAAGATCAGAGACAAGAGACACCATGTGAGATGAAAGTTTAGATCTATGGGTGTATTAGCAACCTTAAAATCTATTATGTCGATACATGAAAGAAGAGCATATGCATATTTTGCTTGAGAGAAATAAATATGAGTGTCATGAGGAAACACTTTAAGACCAAGAAAGAGTTGAGTGCTGTCACACCCCCAAACCAGGCGGCGGAAACGTTCGGGGGCTGTCGTGACTCAATTGAATACCATAACATTGAATATATATGAAACGTAACAACATTCGTCACCATGCATTAATATAGTACAACCAGTAGAGTTTACATGAAGTACATTGTTTAAACATTTCATTCCCAAAATAGATTGTTCGATTCGTACATAAATAAACTGCAAGCCATCACTAAATATGATTTCTTTTGATTCACTGGTTCCCTGAGAATACAAGTATTTTGAAAAACGTCAACATATGAAATGTTGGTGAGTTCATAAGTTGTATTTGAAAAACAATGTTTCGTATCGTTTGAAAACCACCAGAAAATCCGATATTTTCTGAAAAGAGAAGCTTTTGAAAACGTTTGTGAAGATCCATAAGTATGCTTGTTTGTTTCTATACTTGTAAAAATTGTGCATTGAAGTTGTATGTATTTCGAATCTGTATGTATTGAAAAACCCTAGGAAAACCCGATGTTTTCCTAATTCTTTGAATTCCATGAATTTACATTGAAACCATTGCAACGCATGAAGTTATCATTACCAGACGACATTGGATTATGATTATCTGCTACAAACACGCGTTACACAAACGACTCGTCTATAGCAATACTAACGATCCCGTAGGCGTCGTCCGTACTAATCACGTTATCCAACCGCCCTGACTACGTGTAGTCCCACATCCGAAGAGAAAGAGGACACGAAGACCTCGATGACTCCATTAGCCGGTTGGGGATAAAAAGGTACGAGGGGTCCCAGACCCGCCTCGCATAAAAGGCAGACTCTACTAGCGACACTAAAGGACCCTTGGGGACCAGTAGTCTACAAGCCATTGAAAGTCCGGTTATGTCGTGTCGGATCGGTAAAACCCAACACTTCGTAAGATTGAAGTCTTTGGGCCTTAAGATCAGGTCGTCGGGCTAGCTAGGCTCAACGAACAAGATTTTACACTTGTGGGGCCCAAAGATAGTGCGTAGACGTCTGTGCACATTCGCATGTATAATGAATTCCAAATCGTTAGTTGTATGAATCGTAGTGTTGTAGTATCGTAGTGTCGTCGTGTGTGACAACCGTCAATTTTCGGTCAAGTCAAAGTCAACAAAAGACAACAAGTCAAACCGGTCAACCCAATTTGCCGTGAGTACTAGAGTTTACATTAAGTAACTTCTAAACAACTCTCTATTCTAATGAGAGATCATAAATCGAAAAGTGCGTTCACCTAAATCTCCTTAACCTGAAACGATGGTACGTAGAAAGCCAAACCGATACGACAATGTTACATACTCATCGGGAGTATGCAAGATCCCTAATCAAGGCTTAACTGGGTTTAAGGACCTTGCAGTGCGTTGCCGGACACTCAAAAAGGTCACCAGTGAAACCTCTCCCACATATCTCTAAGCATGTGAAACCTCTCCCACATGTCTCTAAGTATGTGAAACCTCTCCCACATATCTCTAAGTATGTGAAACCTCTCCCACATGTCTCTAAGCATGTGAAACCTCTCCCACATGTCTCTAAGTATGTGAAACCTCTCCCACATATCTCTAAGTATGTGAAATCTCTCCAAGTATGTCAAATCTCTCCCAAATCTCTCTAAGTATGTGAAATCTCTCTCACATATCTCTTTGTATGCGAAATCTCTCCAAGTATGCCAAATCTCTCCCAAATCTCTCCAAGTATGTCAAATCTCTCCCAAATCTCTCTAAGTATGTGAAATCTCTCTCACATATCTCTTTGTATGCGAAATCTCTCCAAGTATGCCAAATCTCTCCCAAATCTCTCCAAGTATGTCAAATCTCTCCCAAATCTCTCTAAGTATGTGAAATCTCTCTCACGTATCTCTTCGTATGCGAAATCTCTCCAAGTACGTCGAATCTCTCCCAAATCTCTCTGAGAACGAGGAATCTCTCTCAAATCTCTCTCGAAATCTCTCCCAACTTTCTATAATCACTCGGGGCATCCCGACCCTCGAATTTGGCGAAAATAGCCCAAGAACGGAAGTCTACGCGAAAAACGGACTTAAGGAAACGAACCCTCTGAACCGAAAGTACTATTCATGAACCGAACCGAAAGCACTATTCATGAGGGTCCGAACCGAAAGTACTGTTCATAAGCTGAACCGAAAGTACTGTTCATCCGAACCGAATCCGACCATGAAGGAGATCCGAACCGAAGGCTGCTAAGAAGAAAGGTCCGAACCGAACCTCGGGTAGAAGGGAGATCCGAACCGAAGGTACTGTTCACTACTGTTCACTACAGTTCCTTCGGTTCTAGCCACCCTTCGGACCGAACTCTACCTTCGCGTCGGATAGCCTGCCTCGGACCGAACCCGCTTTCGCTTCTCGCCTTCACTTCGGACCGAGCCTCGGACCAGCTTCGCTTCGTTTCTTCCCTCCGGCTCGCGCCTTCGCTTCCGAGACTAGCCACCCGCGTCCGAACCCAAGCGCCGCCTGACCAGACTTCGGCCTAGGGACCGAGCCTCGGCCTAGGTCCGAAGAAACTTGCTGGAAATTGCATTTTTCGCCCGTTTTTGCATATTTTTGCGTTTTAAACCCATTTTTAATTATTTTAACATGGGATTTTCACCCAAAACTTTATTTTTAAATATAAGGCCCCTAAATTAACGATTTAATCACATTTTAAGGATAAAATCTTATTAAAAAGGAGTTGGTAAAGTACAAAAAGAAGAGTGTTGACTTTACCTTATTTTATGACACAAGCAACCCCCCTCACCCACTCCATGACAACCCACACTCCTCCCCACCATACCTTATACTTTTTACCTCCCTCACAAGCCACCTCCATGCTTTGAGGGCTGGATAATCATCCTCTCTCCTCATTTTTCTTTCATTTGTTCTCATTTCACAAGAAGATCAAACTCCTTTCTCTCTCACTTTCTCTCTCTAGAAATCCAAGATTCAAGGGCTGATCTTGAGAGTTTCCTCCACCTTTGGTAAGCATAATCTATTTCCTTTATGATTACCTCTATTATTTCCACTCAAATCATGGATATCTTACATAAACTCCATTATGTTTGTGTTAGAGCTTCGAATCTTCAAACGGTTCTTCTAGTGTTCTTGGGTTGAACACTTCTCTTCTTCATCACTTATCTACTGAAATCACACAAGGTGAGTTCATACCCCTACATTTTCACGTTTTCTCAAGTTTTTAGGGGGGGGGGGGGGGGAATACAAGTTAAAATGCTTAGAACATAACTACATTCTTCTAACAGCCTTCATCAGAAAAGTTTCACTCCATTCACGGACTGTTTTGGACATCTTAAATATTTTTGTTTTCAAAACTGTTTTAGGTGCATGTAGTTCCACTTCTTAGCTTTAAAATGACTACTTGCACATCTCCATACGATTTTTCTACAATTTATGGTGATTTTTACAAAACCGCCTATCATTTCAAACATCAATCCGGACCAGCCTGTGATTATGGACTTTTTCACCCAAGTTTGAGATCATTAAAAATTATAATAAAAATTATGAACAAACTAGACTCATTTTCCAAACTCCCAGAAGTTACAGAACCTGATTTGGACATTTTATGATTTTTCTACAATTTTTCCAATATCAGTTACAGAAAAGGTTATTAACAGAAAAACACAATAAATTTCATTTCACCTTGTAACATGTCGAGCAAGGTATACATCGTTAGTTGATTATGTGTAGTTGCAATATATGACAAATTTTGTATTCCTACATAGACATACATCAGAAAACACATGGATTTACATCTTCACAAGTATGACAAATATATATATATATATATATATATATATATATATATATATATATATATATATATATATATATATATATATATATATATACGATACTACGAGGCTATATCCATTAAAATATAAATATTGATAAATTATGACAAGTAAGGCCTATGCTCATTTCCCACGAAATCAATCGATAAACTATAATAGGTATAGTTTAGGGTCATTCATATAACAAACACAATATTAAAGGTCTTACACTTACATAAGAGTTATTGCCGCTATGGACGATTAAGATAATCTATAATAAGTATAGTTAAGCCATTATACCCCCACAAACGAACTCGTTAGTTATAATTGGTATAGTTATGGTAAATACATATTACAAACAATGTAATAAACTATAATAGGTATAGTTTATGTTTCATCTACTCTAGGAACTTAATTACAAGAAAGGAATTCACCATCACTTTCGATAAGCTATTCATATGCATAGTTCAGGTTCACTAATCTCTATTATTCCCCGGTGAACTATGATATGTATAGGTTATATTCACATTAACACATTGTATAGGTTACACTCACCATCACCATCACTTTTGATAAGCTATTCATATGCATAGTTCAGGTTCCCTAATCCCTATTACTCCCGGTGAACTATGATATGTATAGGTTATAATCGCAATAGATTTTCATATGGTTAGACTTCAACTATAATCGTTGAGCGTATATGCTTGAGTCATACAAGAATTTAGTCTGGATTGGCTTGGAATTGGTGGTGCCCGCCTTATCTCCTGTTCCTTGTTTGGTTGTGGACCTAGGGCGGACCCATTACATTCGACGTTTTATCTAACCTAAATCTTATATAACTTATATAGGCTGGACAATTATAGGGGAAATCTACGGGTAAATCTAGAATACATCAGCGTATCATTTAGGATTATTCTGTTTACACTTAACTAAGAAAATATTGGATTTTCTGGAAATCAAACTTCATTGATTTTAAGAAGGAAAACGGTTTCTACTCCAAACAAAACTCTTATGAACTCACCAACTTAATTGTTGACACTCTTTTTCAAAACTACTTGTATTCTCAGGAAATCAGTGAAACAGGAAAACTTCAGCGCTTTGAGGATGGGACGTTAAACCGTCAACAATTTATTTTTGTCATCATATTGTAATTGATTTTGAAACATGTAAACATATACTTTGATGTAACTTTTTCAATTATATTTATGATGGTTGTATTTACTTTGAGCACTATTATACACGTTGTTGTGATACTGTACATGAAGTCCTCCACCCCTGGACGTTTCCGCCATCCTTGGTTTGGGGGTGTGACAGATTGGTATCAGAGCATTGTTTATAGTGAACTTAGTATATCGAACCACATAAGATATACAAACTATAAATACATTGGGACCGAAAGTCTCTGATTTAAAAGTTTTCAAAACAACTATACTTTTAGAAACAAATAATTCTTCGGTAAAAGTAAGAGCATGTGCACACACACACTAGGGTCAGTATCACGATGGGATGGGACAAAAGTAGTAATTGTTGAACAATACGAGTAGGCTTGGGGATGTATAGTCAGGACTGGGAATGACATAGCCTGATCAACTATGTCTCACCCAGAAATGATTACCATATGCCCAGGAATGGTCGTAGGAGTTGCAACAAGTCTAAAAGCTTACCAACACTACCACAATGAAATACCATAGGGGTATTTGGTGTTATTATAATTACTTATCTGAGAACTAAATAGATTTTTATCAATAGGTCAATAATTGCTTAGTGGATACATTACAATTATATGTATCCAGGACGTCATAGACTTAGAATCTGTGGATCTTTGCTTTACTTCCTGTTCTCGTTGGATTGGGGATTTAGAGTTAGGGTCGCTTATTCGAAGGTCTATCCTATCCCAAATACATATGACTAGTATGCACTAAACAATGCATTGAAGTACCTGATAAAGATCATCTTATAATTATCTAATTAGTACATCTACTTAGTTACTTCTTATATCCCCATTTCTCGCGAAGATATCATGGCTGGATTCATCCCCACGACGACCCGTACTACCCTAGCCACAACAATACTGAATGGCTCGGAGAGGAGCCAGTGAATGATCACCCAATCCCTGTGGATGGTCACCAAATTGAAGGCCTTGCTGACGGGTCCGGCCCCGACCCTGAAGTGGAGAACCTACCCTAATGGCCCTTGTTCCAAATCCTAACCCTCGTCCGGTTATTCAAGGCCCAACGCCTCCTTGGGTAGAATGCTTTGAAACCTGGAACGAAGAACACGACCAACCTAGGTTGTTAAGTGGAGACATTCGAATCCTTCAGAATCCGGAGACTACACTATTCCAGGGAACTGTAGCATTGCCCAAAATCCTCCTTACGTTAATGAGATGTAGACCTATTATCCTCGAACCCTATACTACAAAAAAAAAAAATTTACATAGGGTAACTCCAAGAAATTCTTAAATTATATACCAAGTGATTTTAGAAGGAGAGACCACCCCGGAACTGCCCGCAAATATTAGTACGTGTTTCTAACATCGACGACTAAAGTCCAAATTTCTTTGTTTAATTAAGTCTAGCATCAATTAAAGCATGCATAGTAGTAATGCCAAGGATTAAACTGAGAGCATAAACAATAAGGAATTCCAAGGCCGTCATAAGACCATTCTAGGAATTGCTTCGACTCCGCAATAGGACTGCATCATAGGGATGTAGGTCAACTTTCGAGAACATGTTTCTACTTTATAAGTGAGCGATTAAAATACATCTAGGTTCAATGTTAGCCCTGACTAGGAACTCTAATTCGTTAAGAAGAATTACTAAGTTATTTGTTATGATTTCCTCGCTTGTACATTCCCCAGTTATATATAACAAATACCTGGTAGATAATAAAATGTGAGAATTCTGACTTAGTTTCTTTTCCTCGTTGGGATGTGAAACTGAAATGGAATCACACATTTTACTATCCGCCCAGTATTGGTTATATCATAATGTGTATAAGCTAAGTTTTCATGTATGATAACTCGTCTCTTAGTCAGAATCAAAATAATGTAGAGTCGACCTTAGTCATTTTCAAACTCCTTGCCTAAATTCGAATTTCGGGACGAAATTCCCTCTAACGGGGGGATGATGTGACAACCGTCAATTTTCGGTCAAGTCAAAGTCAACAAAAGACAACAAGTCAAACCGGTCAACCCAACTTGCCGTGAGTACTACAGTTTACATTAAGTAACTTCTAAACAACTCTCTATTCTAATGAGAGATCATAAATCGAAAAGTGCGTTCACCTAAATCTCCTTAACCTGAAACGATGGTACGTAGAAAGCCAAACCGATACGACAATGTTACATACTCATCGGGAGTATGCAAGATCCCTAATCAAGGCTTAACTGGGTTTAAGGACCTTGCAGTGCGTTGCCGGACACTCAAAAAGGTCACCAGTGAAACCTCTCCCACATATCTCTAAGCATGTGAAACCTCTCCCACATGTCTCTAAGTATGTGAAACCTCTCCCACATATCTCTAAGTATGTGAAACCTCTCCCACATATCTCTAAGCATGTGAAACCTCTCCCACATGTCTCTAAGTATGTGAAACCTCTCCCACATATCTCTAAGTATGTGAAATCTCTCCAAGTATGTCAAATCTCTCCCAAATCTCTCTAAGTATGTGAAATCTCTCTCACATATCTCTTTGTATGCGAAATCTCTCCAAGTATGCCAAATCTCTCCCAAATCTCTCCAAGTATGTCAAATCTCTCCCAAATCTCTCTAAGTATGTGAAATCTCTCTCACGTATCTCTTCGTATGCGAAATCTCTCCAAGTACGTCGAATCTCTCCAGAATCTCTCTAAGTATGTGAAATCTCTCTCACATATCTCTTTGTATGTGAAATCTCTCCAAGTATGTCAAATCTCTCTAAGTATGTGAAATCTCTCTCACATATCTCTTTGTATGCGAAATCTCTCCAAGTATGCCAAATCTCTCCCAAATCTCTCCAAGTATGTCAAATCTCTCCCAAATCTCTCTAAGTATGTGAAATCTCTCTCACGTATCTCTTCGTATGCGAAATCTCTCCAAGTACGTCGAATCTCTCCCAAATCTCTCTGAGAACGAGGAATCTCTCTCAAATCTCTCTCGAAATCTCTCCCAACTTTCTATAATCACTCGGGGCATCCCGACCCTCGAATTTGGCGAAAATAGCCCAAGAACGGAAGTCTACGCGAAAAACGGACTTAAGGAAACGAACCCTCTGAACCGAAAGTACTATTCATGAACCGAACCGAAAGCACTATTCATGAGGGTCCGAACCGAAAGTACTGTTCATAAGCTGAACCGAAAGTACTGTTCATCCGAACCGAATCCGACCATGAAGGAGATCCGAACCGAAGGCTGCTAAGAAGAAAGGTCCGAACCGAACCTCGGGTAGAAGGGAGATCCGAACCGAAGGTACTGTTCACTACTGTTCACTACAGTTCCTTCGGTTCTAGCCACCCTTCGGACCGAACTCTACCTTCGCGTCGGATAGCCTGCCTCGGACCGAACCCGCTTTCGCTTCTCGCCTTCACTTCGGACCGAGCCTCGGACCAGCTTCGCTTCGTTTCTTCCCTCCGGCTCGCGCCTTCGCTTCCGAGACTAGCCACCCGCGTCCGAACCCAAGCGCCGCCTGACCAGACTTCGGCCTAGGGACCGAGCCTCGGCCTAGGTCCGAAGAAACTTGCTGGAAATTGCATTTTTCGCCCGTTTTTGCATATTTTTGCGTTTTAAACCCATTTTTAATTATTTTAACATGGGATTTTCACCCAAAACTTTATTTTTAAATATAAGGCCCCTAAATTAACGATTTAATCACATTTTAAGGATAAAATCTTATTAAAAAGGAGTTGGTAAAGTACAAAAAGAAGAGTGTTGACTTTACCTTATTTTATGACACAAGCAACCCCCCTCACCCACTCCATGACAACCCACACTCCTCCCCACCATACCTTGTACTTTTTACCTCCCTCACAAGCCACCTCCATGCTTTGAGGGCTGGATAATCATCCTCTCTCCTCATTTTTCTTTCATTTGTTCTCATTTCACAAGAAGATCAAACTCCTTTCTCTCTCACTTTCTCTCTCTAGAAATCCAAGATTCAAGGGCTGATCTTGAGAGTTTCCTCCACCTTTGGTAAGCATAATCTATTTCCTTTATGATTACCTCTATTATTTCCACTCAAATCATGGATATCTTACATAAACTCCATTATGTTTGTGTTAGAGCTTCGAATCTTCAAACGGTTCTTCTAGTGTTCTTGGGTTGAACACTTCTCTTCTTCATCACTTATCTACTGAAATCACACAAGGTGAGTTCATACCCCTACATTTTCACGTTTTCTCAAGTTTTTAGGGGGGGGGGGGGGGGGGGGAATACAAGTTAAAATGCTTAGAACATAACTACATTCTTCTAACAGCCTTCATCAGAAAAGTTTCACTCCATTCACGGACTGTTTTGGACATCTTAAATATTTTTGTTTTCAAAACTGTTTTAGGTGCATGTAGTTCCACTTCTTAGCTTTAAAATGACTACTTGCACATCTCCATACGATTTTTCTACAATTTATGGTGATTTTTACAAAACCGCCTATCATTTCAAACATCAATCCGGACCAGCCTGTGATTATGGACTTTTTCACCCAAGTTTGAGATCATTAAAAATTATAATAAAAATTATGAACAAACTAGACTCATTTTCCAAACTCCCAGAAGTTACAGAACCTGATTTGGACATTTTATGATTTTTCTACAATTTTTCCAATATCAGTTACAGAAAAGGTTATTAACAGAAAAACACAATAAATTTCATTTCACCTTGTAACATGTCGAGCAAGGTATACATCGTTAGTTGATTATGTGTAGTTGCAATATATGACAAATTTTGTATTCCTACATAGACATACATCAGAAAACACATGGATTTACATCTTCACAAGTATGACAAATATATATATATATATATATATATATATATATATATATATATATATATATATATATATATATATATATATATACGATACTACGAGGCTATATCCATTAAAATATAAATATTGATAAATTATGACAAGTAAGGCCTATGCTCATTTCCCACGAAATCAATCGATAAACTATAATAGGTATAGTTTAGGGTCATTCATATAACAAACACAATATTAAAGGTCTTACACTTACATAAGAGTTATTGCCGCTATGGACGATTAAGATAATCTATAATAAGTATAGTTAAGCCATTATACCCCCACAAACGAACTCGTTAGTTATAATTGGTATAGTTATGGTAAATACATATTACAAACAATGTAATAAACTATAATAGGTATAGTTTATGTTTCATCTACTCTAGGAACTTAATTTCAAGAAAGGAATTCACCATCACTTTCGATAAGCTATTCATATGCATAGTTCAGGTTCACTAATCTCTATTATTCCCCGGTGAACTATGATATGTATAGGTTATATTCACATTAACACATTGTATAGGTTACACTCACCATCACCATCACTTTTGATAAGCTATTCATATGCATAGTTCAGGTTCCCTAATCCCTATTACTCCCGGTGAACTATGATATGTATAGGTTATAATCGCAATAGATTTTCATATGGTTAGACTTCAACTATAATCGTTGAGCGTATATGCTTGAGTCATACAAGAATTTAGTCTGGATTGGCTTGGAGTTGGTGGTGCCCGCCTTATCTCCTGTTCCTTGTTTGGTTGTGGACCTAGGGCGGACCCATTACATTCGACGTTTTATCTAACCTAAATCTTATATAACTTATATAGGCTGGACAATTATAGGGGAAATCTACGGGTAAATCTAGAATACATCAGCGTATCATTTAGGATTATTCTGTTTACACTTAACTAAGAAAATATTGGATTTTCTGGAAATCAAACTTCATTGATTTTAAGAAGGAAAACGGTTTCTACTCCAAACAAAACTCTTATGAACTCACCAACTTAATTGTTGACACTCTTTTTCAAAACTACTTGTATTCTCAGGAAATCAGTGAAACAGGAAAACTTCAGCGCTTTGAGGATGGGACGTTAAACCGTCAACAATTTATTTTTGTCATCATATTGTAATTGATTTTGAAACATGTAAACATATACTTTGATGTAACTTTTTCAATTATATTTATGATGGTTGTATTTACTTTGAGCACTATTATACACGTTGTTGTGATACTGTACATGAAGTCCTCCACCCCTGGACGTTTCCGCCATCCTTGGTTTGGGGGTGTGACATCGTGTTAGTAGTTTCGGATTTTTATTGGTTCGAGACCGAACCAATTCGTTTAACAACGACTTTTGGTGTTGTAATGTATTGTATTTTGTCGATAGTCGTGGTACCATTATTTGGTCAAATTGCATGTATTGAATTAGTCTTGAAAATTTTTTGTTTTCAGCCCCTCCTTGTTTGTAAAATTTACTTTTTCAACCCTTTATTCAAATACTTTCCGGTTTGGTCCTTAAATCAATTTTCTTGACATTTTAACACCAAAAATTTTTGAAATAAATATTTTCCAGCATATTTTTCATAGAAAACAGCTTAAGTCCCTGAAATTTCAGTTTTCTCGGTTATAACCCTTCTTTTTTGCAAGTTTGACAATTTTGGCCCAAATTGTAAAATTTTTGCAACTTTGGTCCTTTTTAATTTAAAAAGCATTTAAACCTTTGAAAAGGACTTGGATCACTTATGGTCCACTGTTTTACAGAAAATCACAGTTTTGGCCCTCCAAAACAGAAAAATTCGCATAATGGGCCTCATTGGGCCGAAATTGTCATTTTTAGCCCATTAAGCTTGAAATTTATATTTTTAATCCTCTAAATGAGTATATTTCCAGAAATTGTTTTATTGAAACTGTTTTGACACACTTCATCCCTCAGAATTCGTGATATGTCAATTTGGGCCCTTAATTTTGTATTTTTCACATTTTAGGCCCAAAATTTGTGTTTTTAGCCCAAAGAAAATTGTTACTAAACCACTTAGCTATTTTTCTTGAAACACTTGGTATGTAGAAATACATTTGATGCTAAAATCATTTAACATAAGATATATCTCGGTTTTGAGGGGTTTTATGGCTAGATCCAACATTATAGCACACAAAAGCATACATGTAAGCATGGAAATCATACAAGGCATACAAAACACATATAGATCTACACTTTCACTTGTATTCCCCCCCCCCCCCCCCCCCCCACAAAACTCATGAAAACAGAAAATAGGGGTATGAAGCTCACCTTGGGTGTGGGGGCTCGGTTTTGCAAAGAAAATGGAAGGAAAATGAAGTGATTTTCGGCCTTAGCACCCTCCCTTGGTAGATCTCGAGTTTGGTGACTTCTAAGGTGTATGATCACAATTTGGAATAGATTTAGAAGAGGTTTTTGATGAAATGAAATAGCTAGATCATATATATAAGTAAAAACTTACCTAAGATGATGATTAACTTGCAAGATCCTCTTGAAAGCTCCTAATTTTCGAGATTTTTGGAGTGGGGAGGAAGGAGTGTTCTTGAGTGATCTAGAGAGAATTTGTGAGAGATTTGTGAATGTGTGTGTGTGTGTTTCGGCCGAGAGTGAGAGGGAGGAGAGAAGAGAAGTGATTTTGAAGTGATGTGCATGGAGGTATGTGAGATATTTTACATGGAAGTCCTTTGGATAACAATGATGTGGCACAACAAGTCAACTCTTCCATCCTCTTGGGCTTGTGCATTTGGGCCGAGAATTTGGAAAGAAAAGGAAAAAATTTGGGCCTTTGCCCCTAAGCCCAACATTAGTGTTAATCTTGAGTATGTTTTAAGTCTAAAGAAATGTGGTAGGATTTTCATATTTTTATTGGACTAGTTTAGGTTATTCATGTATCAAGGCTTTTAATTCTTTTCATTCTAGGTCCAACATAGCCCAAAATGTTGAAACAAATAGATGTGGGTCCAATTAGAGCCCATTTAAGAGTTCTAAACCCAAGATAGTCAAATTGGAAGTTTATTGGTCCATTAGGTCCAATAAGGAAGTTCTAGTCCAAAATGGACCTAAGTAAGAACTTCTAGGGTTTCTAATTGTTTGATGACTATTTGTAGTACTTGTATGATGTATTTGATTGAAGTTTTTGATTCACATTAGCTTGAATGTATAGTTTACAAGACACAAAATTTCCAGTTGTGACATCATCCCCCCGTTAGAGGGAATTTCGTCCCGAAATTCTCTTTGAAAGCTAGATTTGAGACTGCTAGAATAGGTGAGGGTACTTTTGCTTCATTTGGTCTTCGCGTTCCCAAGTGAATTCTGGCCCACGCTTCGCGTTCCACCGTACCTTCACGATTGGGATGCGGCTCTGTTTAGTACGCTTCACCTCCCTGTCCATGATTTCGACTGGTTCTTCGACGAACAGGAGATTCTCATTGATTTCGATTTCGTCAAGCGGAATGACAAGGGTTTCGTCTGATAGGCACTTCTTTAGGTTTGAGACATGGAACACGGGGTGTACACCGTTTAGCTCCGCGGGTAGTTGTAGTCTGTAGGCTACCGGACCTATTCGGGCGACGATTTCGAAAGGTCCAACGTATCGCGGGTTCAGCTTTCCCCGTTTTCCGAAACGTATAACCCCTTTCCAGGGTGAGACCTTCAACAATACTCGATCACCGACCTGGAATTCTAAGGGCTTTCGCCATTTGTCAGCGTAGCTCTTTTGTCGGTCGCGTGATGCTTGTAATCGAGCTTTGATCTGGACAATCTTTTCTGTGGTTTCGCGAATGATTTCCGGTCCCGTTAGTGCCCTGTTTGACGTATGCGTTTTTGCTAGCTGGGTGTCACCTACTTCCGCCCAACATAACGGTGATCTACATTTACGCCCGTACAGTGCTTCGAAAGGAGCCACCTTGATGCTCGAATGGTAACTATTGTTATATGAAAACTCGATCAACGGTAGGTGGGTATCCCAAGACTTTCCAAAGTCTATCACACATGCACGAAGCATGTCTTCAAGCGTTTGAATGGTTCGTTCACTTTGACCGTCCGTTTGTGGGTGATATGCGGTGCTCATATCGAGATGAGTACCCATTGCCTTGTGGAGTGACTGCCAAAAGCGCGACGTGAATCTACTGTCCCTATCCGAGATGATAGATTTAGGCACTCCATGGAGCCTTACGATTTCTCGTAGGTACAAACGCGTCAGTCTCTCCATCTTGTAGGACTCTTTGATTGGTAGGAAATGGGCGGATTTCGTCAGTCTGTCCACTTGAATGGCACGCCCTTTTGTGTAAGCAAGGTAAGCGGCTTGGCGATCTTAGAGAAGTTTTGGATGAATCTCCTATAGTATCCTGCTAGGCCTAAGAACTGACGAATTTCTGTGGGCATAGTCGGAGTTGCCCATCCTTCCACAGCTTTGACCTTAGAGGGGTCCACATGAATTCCGTCTTGGCTAACCACGTGGCCTAGGAACTTCACACTCCGAAGCCAGAACTCACACTTGGAGAGTTTGGCGTAAAGCTTTTCCGATCGCAGAGTGTCTAGCATTTGCCGTAGATGTTGGCCATGCTCCTCTTTGCTTCGAGAATAGACAAGGATGTCATCGATAAATACAATGACGAAGTTGTCAAGGAACGGTCGACAGATTCGATTCATTAGGTCCATAAATGCGGCAGGTGCATTTGTTAGACCGAAGGGCATTACGACGAATTCATAATGTCCATAGCGGGTTCGGAAAGCGGTTTTGGGAATATCCTCTTCTCGGACCTTGAGTTGGTGGTATCCAGACCGTAGATCTATTTTGGAGAAATAATTAGCTCCTTGGAGCTGGTCGAATAGATCATCGATTCGTGGGAGTGGGTAGCGGTTTTTAACAGTGAGTTTATTCAACTCTCTGTAATCGATGCACATTCTGAAAGATCCGTCCTTCTTTTTGACAAAGAGCACCGGGGCTCCCCACGGCGAGTAGCTAGGTCGGATAAATCCCTTGTCCAGAAGCTCACTGAGTTGGGCCCTTAATTTTGTATTTTTCACATTTTAGGCCCAAAATTTGTGTTTTTAGCCCAAAGAAAATTGTTACTAAACCACTTAGCTATTTTTCTTGAAACACTTGGTATGTAGAAATACATTTGATGCTAAAATCATTTAACATAAGATATATCTCGGTTTTGAGGGGTTTTATGGCTAGATCCAACATTATAGCACACAAAAGCATACATGTAAGCATGGAAATCATACAAGGCATACAAAACACATATAGATCTACACTTTCACTTGTATTCCCCCCCCCCCCACAAAACTCATGAAAACAGAAAATAGAGGTATGAAGCTCACCTTGGGTGTGGGGGCTCGGTTTTGCAAAGAAAATGGAAGGAAAATGAAGTGATTTTTGGCCTTAGCACCCTCCCTTGGTAGATCTCGAGTTTGGTGACTTCTAAGGTGTATGATCACAATTTGGAATAGATTTAGAAGAGGTTTTTGATGAAATGAAATAGCTAGATCATATATATAAGTAAAAACTTACTTAAGATGATGATTAACTTGCAAGATCCTCTTGAAAGCTCCTAATTTTCGAGATTTTTGGAGTGGGGAGGAAGGAGTGTTCTTGAGTGATCTAGAGAGAATTTGTGAGAGATTTGTGAATGTGTGTGTGTGTGTTTCGGCTGAGAGTGAGAGGGAGGAGAGAAGAGAAGTGATTTTGAAGTGATGTGCATGGAGGTATGTGAGATATTTTACATGGAAGTCCTTTGGATAACAATGATGTGGCACAACAAGTCAACTCTTCCATCCTCTTGGGCTTGTGCATTTGGGCCGAGAATTTGGAAAGAAAAGGAAAAAATTTGGGCCTTTGCCCCTAAGCCCAACATTAGTGTTAATCTTGAGTATGTTTTAAGTCTAAAGAAATGTGGTAGGATTTTCATATTTTTATTGGACTAGTTTAGGTTATTCATGTATCAAGGCTTTTAATTCTTTTCATTCTAGGTCCAACATAGCCCAAAATGTTGAAACAAATAGATGTGGGTCCAATTAGAGCCCATTTAAGAGTTCTAAACCCAAGATAGTCAAATTGGAAGTTTATTGGTCCATTAAGTCCAATAAGGAAGTTCTAGTCCAAAATGGACCTAAGTAAGAACTTCTAGGGTTTCTAATTGTTTGATGACTATTTGTAGTACTTGTATGATGTATTTGATTGAAGTTTTTGATTCACATTAGCTTGAATGTATAGTTTACAAGACACAAAATTTCCAGTTGTGACAGGTGCAGTTTCATCGGGTTCTAGTCGTCGATTTGATTAGGTGTGATGCTTCCATTGTAACGTTCCAAAAATCATGTCCAAAAAATATCATTTTAAAACTATAATAAAAACCATAGTTATCAAACCATTCATTCAAAACATATTTAATTAGAGTATCATGTCTAAACATATCATATCAGAGCAAATTATCCCAGGCTAAAACATCATGGTGGGTGTGATGCAGTCATCCCGAGCTCTTCCCTCCGCTACTGGAAGTACCTGAAACCAAACTGAAAACCGTGAGCATGAAGCTTAGTGAGTTCCCCATACTACACATATAACCACATACTGGGCCCCCGCCTGCTGCATCGGGACTTGCCCGGCATCGGGCCTCGCCCGACATCAGGCCCCGTCTGGCATCGGGCCCCGCTCGGTATACAGATCTGTTTCTCTTAGGCCTCGCTTGTCTCTGGGCCTCGTCCGCTAAACACATACAAAATATAACATAACACATAACAAATAGCTAAACATACTTTACTATACTCCGGATCTAAGGCCTCGCCTAACTTGGGCCTCGCCCTTGTCCTGCTACCGATGAGTCATGGAACCCCGTCCATGCTCCTGTTGATAGTGAGATACGAGCCCCCTCCCACACTCGCCTCCCTCCTAACTCGGGCCTCGCCCCTGCTCTGCTACTAATGAGATACGAGACCTCGTCCATACTCGGCTAGTGATAAGATACGGAACCTCGCTCACACTCACCTCCCTACCAGGCACATACAAGTATCACATAGACAGCAAGTATAACTAGCATAGTAACATTCCTTGGGCTTCGCCCGGCATCGGATCATAATCTGGAACATATATCATAATAATGCCTAGGGCTAACCCCCGGGTCTTCCTACTATACACAAACATAATGGGTCGGCATTGTGGCCGTAGACCCATGCACACAGTGAGGAAACCCACCTCGCACTGCTGAAACCCTGCTAATACTCCTCAGGCTGCTATTTGGCAATTCCCCGAACTACTACTCCTTTGGCTCTCCGAGCTATCAATACCAAAATATCACTTAGTCCAAAACAATAATCCTCCTTAGGGTAAAATAACCATTTTACCCCCTAATCCAACTTGGTCCATAACTAAGGCCCAAACCATAACATATAAAGGCCCAACACTAGGTAGGCTTACCAAGCCCACTAGAGGCCCACTAAAGGCCCAATTTGCTAAATTGGACCCAAACCCTCTAATGGGCCTTACCCTTAGCCCAAACATCTTCTTGGCCCATATATCTGACTTCTGATGGCCCATCAAGCCCAAACACCCAAAAATTGGCCCAAACTTAGGCCCAAAAACGCAAAGCCCACATCTGATACGTACGCGGGGCGTACATCTATGTATGCTAAGCGTACTAGCTGATGGCTTGTACGTCGTGCGTACCTGCTTGTATGCCCAACGTACAACCCTGTTAAGCCACTTTTCCATTAAATGCTTAATACTACAGGCTAGAAGCTACAAACACATATCTATGATCCTCATTAATGTCTTAATCCCATAAAGTCGACTACTTGGTGGCTTGCAACCCACCAAATGAGCCCAAACTTGAAATGTAACAACATACTTCCATGGAAATGGCTAGATCTCATGCATGAACCCATTAAGACATTCAAGATGGAGACTTTACTGCTTATGGGACCCTTTTAGCTCAAAGGGTGGCAACCCTAAGCTCAAACACTAGGTTTCATCAAAATATCCATTCTTTGGACTAAAAGAGTCCATAAACTCCTCCTAATAGAGATCTAAGAGAACAATCATCAAGCTCAAAACTTTATACCTTGAAAGGGTCTGGAAAGAGGCAAAAGTCCCAGATCTACAACTTCTCCTTTGATCTACCACCTTGCTTTGCTCCTTCCTTTCTTGGAAAATGGTTATATAACACCAAAATGCTCACTAATGGCCACCAAAGCTTCAAGAACACTCAAGGGAGGATTAGGGTTTCGTGGTGGCTGTCCAAGGGTCAAATGGCGGCTGACCCTTGAGGCTTATCATTCCTTTTTATAGTAGCATGCCCAAAATTTTAGGGTTTCTGGACTATGGACGTACATTGGGCGTACCTCTTGTACGTTGGGCGTACGTCTAATGCACCCGCGATCCTCCTCCTTTATACGATGGGCGTACCCACGCGCCTTTCACTTTGCATGTATGGTCCTTCTTTGCCAACTTTTTCCATTAGGGACCATTAATGCCAATAACTTCCAAGTGTCATATCTTCCTTATCCGAGGTCCGTTTCCAACGAACTTTATATCCCCGAAAAAGTGGCGAGAATCCCTACGTTTCTAGCGGCACACCCCAACCCCAAACCTCTCGAATAAAAACTTCAATACCCATAAAGACCGAAACGCCCCTAGCCTAGGCCTTTGAAATCCATAAACAGACATTTTCAGAACTAGGTGTTACATCCATGTTACCTTTCATGCATCTTGGAATCTCAATGGGGCAGAATATAGGTCAAGATGAGGCTTAGAGACCTATGGCTCATCGTTTCATTAACAATCTTTCAGTGTGGAAAGGTAAGACTCTTTCTATTGGGGGCTTGTTGACTTTGCTTAAGTTAGTTCTCGGTTGTCTAAGGAGTTATTTCATGTCCATATTTTCGATTCCATTTACCATTCTAAGGAGTTTAAAGTCTTTTCGATCCCTTTTTCTAGGGAGCGGATCTAAGATAGGAAGGTGCCTTAAGTTTGGTGGGATAAGCTATTGGTGAGTCGGGTGAAGGAGGTCTGGGTGTTACGGGCCTTTTTGTCGTTAATAGGGTTATGCTTTTTAAGTGGAGGTTGACTTTTTTTTCATAGTTTGAATGCATTGTGGCTTAGGATTTGAATGCTATGTATGGATTAGAAAGGAGATAGAGTTCACGTGTTCCTTTGCCTTCCTGCATAGATCCTTGGAATGGTGTTATTCGTTCCTTAGCCCATTTATGAGGTCGAGGTTTTGATTTTGTTGAAAATATTTAGTGTTTTTACTTTTTAACATTCAGTCTCATTGTTTATTAGTTGTGGATTAGTTTTGTATTTATTTTTTGTTAGACGGTTGTTTGTGTACATATTGTTATTCCTTGTTGTGGCACTTTTTGTTATTAATCTGGTTCAAGGGGTTGTTTCTATTATTATGGCGTTCTGAACTGCGACTCGTTTTATCAAACTTGTGTAGAATTAGACATGTGGATTTTGGGATCCAAACCACAATCTTGACGCAATGATATAAAGGAAGGGCAGTTGCGTTTTTGCGGAAGTAGATTCATTTTTTCTTTTACACATACACGTTCCTCTGTAACTTTCTCTCTTGTTTTTTTCATCTCTCAAAAATTAGGGTTCATTGATATTATGATGTATTCTTGATAATCTGTTTAGATTAGGCTGAGTGATTTGTTCAGAGAGTATAATAGGTGATTGTAGTGAGGTTTCCTTTGTATGTACATGAAAACCTTCTAGTTCTCTATCCTTAAATGATATAAGAATCTTTGATGTTGGGAAAAAATTGTTTCTATACTTTTCAACAAATTTATAGGCCTTTTTCCTATTCGGGTTGGTAATGAGGTGTTCACGGATTTTTTTTGGCGTGATGCCGACATCAATCCCTTTCCTCAATCTTCCACAGGGTTTCGGTGGACTTGCATAAGGATGTATTGGTTAAAGATCGGGTGAACATTGGTTGGGAGTTTCATCCCCTGAAGCAACCTCCTAAGGGCGGAGTAGGGCAGGAGCAGTAGTCAGAATTTGGTTCTCTAATGAAAACCGTTTCACTTCTTGATTGAAATGACAAGTCGGGTGGTTGTTGGATGTTAATGATTCTTTTTCAGTTTCATATGCTCGTGTCATCTTGGACAACGTTATGCTAAGGACAAGGGGATAGAGACTTGGTGGCATAATTGGTTCCTATCAAGTTGAACATTCTCTTATGGCCCATCAAATTGGATAACATCTCGACGAGGGAGTGGCTTTCGTCTAGGGCATTACAATGTACTCAATTTTGTGTTCGTTATGTTCTTATTTTGTTGAGACGGTTGGCCATTTTTCTCAGGTTGCTCCCTCTCGATTGATTTGTAGGTGGGAATTGGTATTTGGTGGCGTCTGGGGTTCCTAAATGTCTTTCTATTCACTCCCATTTCTTTTGGGTAAATTTGACTTGATTGACAAGAGGTCATTGGAAGGCTTTTGATGCGGTGGTGATAACTTCTTTATGGAGTTTGTGTGCAATTATCGAAATTTTCTGCTTTTTAGATCTTCTACTCCTTGAAAATATGATTTGTTTGATAATGTTGTTGATGGGGCATATTTCTGGATTTGTAATAGGAGTAGAAAGGCTAAAATTAACTAGGTTGATTGGCTTCATAACCCAGTTTTAGCTTGCACCGGTTTGCAATGGTTTTTCTCTAGCTTCTTGCAAGAGTTATTTTTTTAATATATTCTTCTATCATACCAAAAAAAAGTAAACCCAGATACTTCGGCTCAAAATGAAAATTAACCAACTTTTTTAGATCATGAACATTACCATACCTAAATTAATTATGTCATTCACATAGATAACAATAAGAATAGTACTTGAGGCAACAATTTTAACGAGATGTCTGGTGTCATAGTTGATAGCGGTAAAACACTAAAACCCGAAGACTAAATGATGGTGGTGAATTTCTCAAATCAAACTCTCAGTCACTATTTGTTATCATAACAAACATTTTTTAGACGAAAAATATGATCCCATTTCTTAGAAACACCTAGAGGGGGTTACATATAAACTTCCTTACCGAGACCATTACGGAGAAAAAGCATTTAACTTCTATACGGTAAAAAAGTCTCCTTATAGTAAATTTCATACTCTTGATTTAACCTTTTGCAACTAACATAGCTTTATATCGATCAATAGAGCCATTAGAGTTATATTACCTTTGAAAACCTGTTTAGAGCCAATGATGATCTTTCATGAAGGTAAATGGACAACGCCCCATGTTTAATCCTTATTAAGAGCTCACAATCCTTTAGATATAGCTTTCTACAAAAGTGAGTTGGTAAGTTCTTCTTCGTATGAAGATGGGGTATGCGAAAAAATAGAGTAGAGTAATACTTGTAATCATGAATATAAAAAGGTATATTTTTTACTTGGTTGGATCGACGGTTGTTGGTCGTAGAATCCTCATGCATTGTAGAAATTTCGCAACAGTCCATAGAGGAAGAGTTAGGAGTAGATTCATGGGTAGAAAATCGTGAAAGATGGCAATGTATGATGGAGACTTAGGATGGACAATAGATGGTGTTTTAGAAGACAAGTCCGTAGATGGAGACGAAGGAGGGGCAATAATCTCAAAAGATAGCACATAAACAAAGGTTGGTCTAGAAATAGCTGAATAGATTGGTAAAGACTGAATGTAAAAAAATCACATTAGAATTGATATGTTGGAGGAGAACATTTTGTTTTTCTAGATGATTGGATATACGAATTCGTTTAGAGATAGGATCCTACCACCGATATCCTTTGTATTTAATACCCTATCCCATAAAACAACAAAGGCTATAAATAATTTGAACTTTTGTATCTTCCTATGACAAAGCAAGCACAACCCCAAACTTTAAGAATATTGTAATTAGGGGTTTTCCATATGGAGCTTTATGTGAACATTGATTATGCAGAAGGATGACTACTAAAAGAGCAGCCTCACCCCAAAAATATTATGGGCATTGAACGGAGATGAGTAACGTAAAAACAGTGTCTAGAATATAACAATGTTTTCGCTCAACTCCACCATGTTTTTGGGAAGTGTGTGGACAAGAGTATTCGATATGGCACGTTGTAAGCTGAGGAATTCAAGGAAATAACATTCATTGTAGTCCATGGTAGGCATGAAATAATTTTATGTAATTAACAAATTGTATTTCTATCATGCAGGCAAAATTAATGTATATATAAGGCAGTCTATAAAGTTTTTATTTATCTATATCTTAAGTAGATCGGAATGAACCAAATCAAAAGGCAGTCTATAAAGTTTTTATTTATCTATATCTACAAAAATGCAAGTAATGTTGTTTTCCTTGAATAAATTTTACCACGTTTGACCCATTAAAGAAATCAAACAATAGCACTTTCTTAAGCATCAAATTTATGAACAATTTTCCTGTTATGTCATTATCGAAATGAAAAGGTTCAAATTTCCATGCATTTTGGCTTGTCCCAATAAATTGTCCAACATTTTTTACATGTCATCTAATTACAATATAAAAAATTAGAACATATTTATATAGCATTAAAATCAACCGAAACAAAGTATTGAAATACTTACAACTCAATGTCATGAAAGCATACTGTAAACTACCTCAAACATCTACCACATTGGGCCTATTATTTGCCATCTTTATCATCAACGCGCTTAAAATTCTACCAAATCTTGGACGTTCAACTCAAGTTGTTAAAAGATTAGGATCCAACGTAGAATCATATTTAGATTTACAATATAGTGATCGTAAGATGTAATTGGGATCCTAAGATCCTACCAAAAGGGACCGGTTACAATTACACAAAAATTACAGTACATATCCCATATCATAACTAATTAGTAAATATATTTGTATAATGTTTTGTTTTGTTTAGGAATTTCAGCAATGGGTTGGGTTTTGTCACTTATTCAAATCCGTAATAAGTATTAGAGCATTTGCATCACTACTTGCAAATGACTTTTGAAAGACCACATATGCTTAAAATCATGTCATGTTACCCAATGTATTTCATAGGTCGAAAGACTTGCAAATTGTTTTGGGGCCCAATTTATGATTATAATATTAATGTAATATATTAAATATTGCACTAATCCATCGATTTGTTTTATCAATTGTTATTACTTTTGGTTTTTAATCTGTATTTCGAGTTGTTAGTATGGGACCACTTTTAAAAGAATATTGTGACTGTAAGGATGTGAGATGTAATTATGTGACATAATTGAAAGAAGAGTGGTAATGCACTGATATTAATGGTCATAGAGCTTCCACAACCAGAGTTTTCAATCCAAATTGCAATGCTACCTCATCCACATTTGAAAGCCAGCTAGATCAGTTCTTTCAATATGTGAAAGACTTGCAAGCTCATTTTTTTTTCTATGTAATTACGATCTCTATTTTAATATTACATTTAATTAAATAATTATACAGTACTATAATTTGTTATCATATGGATTTTTTTATATTAAAAATCGGATATTAATTAGATCACATTCTTCTTTTTTGTTTTCAGTTTATCACCAATATATTATTATTCAATTATTAAATATGTAATAATTATTTTGGTACTTAAAAGTATAAATGAAAACAGTGATATCATGTTAAGGTGTTATCTACATAGGAGTAATCTCTAGACTAAGTGATGTCTTAGAGTTAAATGTTGAGGCATAACCTAATGAGACTAAGAATCAGAGCTTCATATTTACAACTTGAAACAAACTAACCTATGTCTTTCCCTTTCCCTTTCCCTTTCCTTTTTCCTTCTCCTTTATCTTTTCCCTTTCCTTAGATAGACGTTCTTTTTTCATCTTACCAATTTCTGTGGCTTTTGACTCATGAGTGACAATTGTTACAAGAGACATTGTTGTAAAGGACCCATCTTCTTTGCATACATGTAAATATTCTGCCTTGGGTAGACTATACAAGTGGGCTAGAACTCTACACACTTCATCTATACCACTTTTCTCAACCTCAAATGCTTCCCACCATGGAGGATTTTCGGGCAGGGGAACATGTACTCTTTGGGCAGCAGCATATACAACACCACATGCCACAAACTCAGCCTTCAACCTCACACATAAAGTTGAGCGTAAGCTGTTTGTTCACAAGAAAGAAAAAACAAGTGTCATTTCATTTCATCAAACAAGAATGTGAAGAATAGATGATAACAACAATATTATTAAGGAATAAAAGAACTGAATATCGCATACCTATCATTGGCAAGATTCCATGATTCTTGCATCAACTTTGGATGTGTCCCCAAAACTGAAATGTAACTTACCATGAGTTTATGAGGAATTTCAACATGGCATGAGAAAGCCAACTCCTTTAGGATATGTCCTTCGCATCTGATCAAATCCATCTTTAATTCTGGATGCTTTTTCTGCATAATAATATAAGCATCAAAGATAAAACATTGAAACTCCAGCCTCCTTCAACTAAAGCAAAAAGACTAAATTACCATTGAAGAAGCATCCAAATAATCTAGAGTGAGATTCTCCCTCCTATATTCCATTCTTTTGAATACATTGATCACGTCTCTTGCTCTCCTTGGATTTTCACCTTGTCGTGATGCTAGCCAAATACAAGCAGCAGCAATTCTCTGGCATCAAGGAACATGTTAGTCACAAGAAAACAAAAAAAAATCCTCATTTTAAACTAAAGTTTCAATACATACAAAGTTACAAACTCTTTCAAAATTTGAAATCACATCATCACAAGTGTTAATAAGCATACCTTCACATTGAAACGAACGAATGATGTCTTGCAATAAAATCGATGAAACAAAACCTGACCTGTTGCCATCACATGTTGTGGTCTGTATATTAACATGAAATATAGTTAAGAATGTTTATAATTGTTCCAATTATTCAGCAAACATAGAAATAAAGAGTATATAGCTAGATTCTTAGAAGTTAAAATGATGACAAATATTGAGTATACAACAATAGATAAATATCGATTGTCAAAAGGATACAGCCTAAGCAAAATGCCACTCTCTTGAATAAGATCACACCCATAGATTCTAAGTGTTGTCTATGTGGCTTCATCTATTCCATCTTTTCTAGAAGGACTGTTATGGAGTTGTTCATCTGTCAGATAGAAGGTATCCACAGCTGCACTGATCATTGGTCACACTGTCACAAGAACACCAACAAACATTTAAGATTCAGAATGATGACTTTCAAAATTACTAAGGTTATATGATGTTCCACCAAGAAAAAAAACAACTACTAATGGCCTTCTAGGCCTCCTGTTTGTCTTTAGGATCAATATTTCAACTCATATTATATGATATCAGCACTAAACACTTAACATATGAACCAATAAATACAATGCCTTATGTCTGGATGGTGAATTTTAACTATACAGATAGAAAACCCTAGGAAGAAAGGTGGACACTTCCTATGATGACTAAGATGAGTAAAAGAAGAAAAAACACAAATCGGCAACATAAAACCACAAAAAAGTAGCAGTGTTACACTTACATTGTAAATTTCGTCGTATGACGCCTACTGACGTTAAAACTCAAGTATCTGATCTGCAATAAAACCCTAAAACCCTCGATAAAATAACTCAAAACGCAAATTGTAAACAAAGAATCACAAAAAAGGAAAAAAAAAAAATCAGAGTTACACACTTACGTTATTGAAGAAACGTATAAAACGTTCGACGATGATGAAGAGCAAAGAAGAGGATGCCGATTCATGACTTTGGTTTTTAGGATTATCGTTGGTGATAGAAATTTTTAATTTTAGCAGTAGTGCCACCCGCTGCCTGCCTGCCTCTAATTGGGGTTTGAAATTTTAGATAACACCTTTTTATCCTATTTAAATGTAAACGAATTTGATCATAAGTGTATTGATTTGTATATATTTTTGTGCTGATATTTTGAAGTAATATTGTAATGAGAGAAATATATTATTATTAAGTTAATATTAAAAGGTAAAACTATTATATTGTGAATTAACGAACAAAAAGGAATTTTGTTTCATAAGAAGTGATAAATGGTTGATTTTTTTTTTCTTGAAAGTTAACTTTTCTAACAAATGTTTTCGAGCACACCGCCTAATTCTGAAATCACTGCAGGGGTGAGCAAAAATCAAACTACAAACCGAATAAACCGAAAAACCCGCATAAACCGAAACCGAAAAACTGAAACCGAAATCAAAACTGACAGTGCGGTTTTTAATTTTGCAAAAACCGAAAATTTTATATATATATATATATATATATATATATATATATATATATATATATATAATTAAAATTTCTATAAATATAAATATTTATCTTATTAGAACATCATTGTATATTGTTAAGCATATCTATAGTAATATTTACAAAAACAAATAACGTTTATTATATTTTTTAACATTTAAATATGAAGAATACTAGTGATCATAGTATTATTTTTATGAATACATCAATTGATATTATCGGATGTACCTATTAAACAAATATTATATTTAATTCGTATTATATTCGAACATTAGAATCATGTTGGTTGGGTGGTTATATCATTTGATTTCAATCAAAGATGTCCTCGTGTCAGTTGATCTATATATAAAGTTTCTTAATAAATGATTAACACTCCTCATCCGAGTTAAAGTAACTCTTTGAGTTATTGAGCTTTAGTAAAAAGGTAAACAAAAACCAAATAAAAAAATTGACAAAAAAAACCGCAAAAAAAAACGAACCGCAAAAAACCGCAAAAACCGCACCGTATAAAACCGAACGGTGTGGTTTCTAAACTTCAAAAAACCGAAGTTACGGTTTTTGGTTTGATTTTAGTAAAAAACCGCACCAATCCGCACCATGCTCACCCCTAAATCACTGTGAGTGAACTTTTATGGCCATGGGAGCCGAGTAGTTTCATGATCTTATCAACTATGTTATTTCTTAAATAATTTTATTATACCAAATAATTTAAAGGGATGTTGAAATCTTAATAAATTCAATTTTATTAATTTTATCATATGATCACAGGACGAATGATTTTCAATTTAATGTTCTTCCTATATTTTGTTTTTCTTCGGTTAGTACCTATTGTCTAATTTGGAATTTAAAGACTGACATGAAAAATTGTTACTTACCTGATTTTCCTTAACTTAGTAATAAATAGTAAATTACATGATCTTACCTGCTTTTCCTTAAACTATAAAAAATATTAAATTACATGTCTGATAGATGATACATAAGATATTAGCATTGAGGAAGACAAACGTGATCATTTTTAATGTAAAACACAAGAGCTAAAAGGATCCAATCATAAAGATAAGACAAAATTACACAAATGGTCCATGTAGTTGGAATAATATACCATCACAAGTTTTTAAGTGGAACTTTCTAACACGAATAGTCCTTCTATTTTCAATTTCTTGCGTAGTTGGTCTTACGACTAATATCGTTAACAAGACCATTAAATACATGTAAAAAGACCAATTTACTTTTCTTGTTTCTTTTTTGTTGTTTTATACACTATTAAAGATCATTTTAAAAAACCCATCCTGCCATAGCGTGTAACAGCCCGGATTTCCAGGTATCTTTTATGTTTATGATTTTGGTGTTTTGAGAGGGGACTCGGCGAGTTGGAGCTCAGACTCGCCGAGTAGGATCGCGAATCTGGTCGCGGGTTCGCGCATGGACTAGGCGAGTCCGCACTGTTAAATGAAACCCTAATTTCTCGGGTTTGGGACCTATTTAAAGGGCCTTATGGCCGTCATTTGTGCTCACCAGTCCTTTGAGCGAAACCCTAATCGAGTGTGAGCGTTTGGAGCAAAGTAGGAGGCCATTATTGATCTTTGAGGTGTCACCTTGCAAGGGAAAGGGAGGATCAGCTAAGGGGAAGGCAAGAGGAGCCACTTTCTGAGAGTTTGGAGTCCAGAGCATCGCTATTGTGGTAAGATCTTCGAGCTATCCTCTTCTATGTTGATGTTTATTTTGATTTAGGGCTTATTGAGCCCTTTGTGGCTAGATCTAGTGCTCCCTTGGTCCCTTAAGCGATTTAGACCGTAGATCTGGACCCTTGGAGGTCCAGAGTTCCCTTTGCCCAAGCTTTTTGTAAAAAATGGAGGTTTTGGATTGGAATCTTTATGCCTTAGGTCAAAATATCATTTATGAGCCATGGGGTGTGTTATGAACACCAAGATAAGGACTTTACGTGATGAATCAGTCTAGGAAGGCCAGATCTATGAATTGTCGGAACAGATCTGACCTTAGAAGCAAGTTTGAGTGGTTGCATGGCATGGACTCGCCGAGTCTGATGAACAGACTCAGCGAGTAGTTTGAAGATTGCCTAGAGTTCGCTCAGTGAATGGTCCAGTCGAGTCATAGGTTGACTCAGTGAGTCAGGGTGAGTTAGAAAGGGTCGACAGGTGGACTGAGTCGAACTGGGACTCGCCGAGTTGTTCTTGAGACTCGGCGAGTTGAGTCGGGGTGGCCCCGCGATTCTTCCAGGTGGAACTCGTTGAGTCAGGGGGAGTACTCGACGTGTAGAAAAGGAATCTTAGAGTGTTGGTAAAAACGTCTAGACTCGCCGAGTCGCCTAGCGCACTCGCCGAGTCCGGTCAAAGTTGACCGTTGACCGTTGACCAAGAGTTGACTTGTGTGACTTAAAAAGGGAAGTCAGCCTGAGTGGTAAAAGTGATTAATAAGAGACGAATGATGTTATAGGGAGATTGTAGCTCGGAGGACCGAGCACGTGTGATTTCGGGATTCGCTAGCTATCGATATTCGCGAGGTGAGTCTTCTCACTATACTATACCGGAAGGGTTTGACTGTGTGACCGGAAGGTCGGATATGTTATGAGTTATATGCATTGTATGTGATATGTTAATCGTGTATATGTGCCATGTATGAAATGTTTGATATGGGCCAGAAGGCGTTGTAATGTGGACCGTAAGGTTGGCGTGGGTAGGACCGGAAGGTTTACCCAGCAGGGACAGAAGTCCCCTGAGACACATGGACCGGAAGGTCAGGGCCTGGAAAGGCATATGTGCGTAAGTTGTATTTTGGGGAACTCACTAAGCATTTATGCTTACAGTTGTTGTGTATGTGTTTCAGGTACTAGCGAGGACCATGGGAAGGCGCCGGCGTGATCTGTACATACTGACGGAGGATTTATGATCTTGGGATTTACATGATTTGTATTATGACATGATACGTTGGATATTTATGCTTTGTTTTGAATGAAAATACATTTTTTAGAAATGAAAATTTTGTTTTAAAATTTCCGTTGTTACAATTTGGTATCAGAGCCTTGGTTTGAGGGATTCGGGTACACCTTCGGGCGTAACTGAACTCAAACCAAGGATTTGAGGAAAACTCTTAAGAACAAAGGCATAAAATTTTTAAAAAGGATTTTGTGATAAACAAAAATGACGCAGTGTGTACAATCAGTCAGCGCCCGAACGGTAAAGATCCCCAAAATACCCTTACAATGTTGTGTTAAGAAATATGATATGATATGAATTGTTATGCATGCTAGAAGACTAGGTATTCATGATACGACTAGAGTGGCCTGATTTGTGATGCCTTAGTCTAGGGATGTCTCTTGCTATGAGATGCTTTGAGAGCGAGCGGGTAGTTAGTGCATAACAAGAGTAGTGTACTCAGGATCCGGGGTTTGGGGAGGAGGACTTGGGATGAATGCTGATGCGGTGTGGTCGGTAGTATTGGGCCCGTACTACCGAAGACACCGGGTCAGTGGGCAACCCAAGTAAGAATCCCTGGGTATCGGAGATTGAGTAGGGTTGCGTTATTGAGTACGATTATGCTCGATAGAGTCTCTGATAGTTCTATGTTGTATTTCAGAGGCATCATGGTTGGACCACGCCACAGACCGAGTACGAGCCGTGTGGGTGACGAGGAGATTCGTCAGATGATTCATGAGGAGGTGGCTGCAGCGATCCGGGCTGAGATTCCGGAGATGTTTGGGTCTATTAAGACCACTTTGATGGAGACCTTTAATGAGCGGTACGCCGCGTTGACTGAGGCTGCAGCCGCTGCAGCTACCGCAGCTGTGGCCGCTGCCAGACCACAAGGAGGTGACTCGTTGCTGTTTCGGGAGTGCAGCAACACGAAGCCACCTGAGTTTGACGGAACGCAGGATCCGATCGCTGCGATGAGATGGATTGCTGATGTCGAGGGATGCTTCTACACTTGTTCATGTCCGGAGCATCTGAGAGTTTGGTTCGCCTTGAACCAGCTCCGTCTGGGAGCAAAGGATTGGTGGAAGTTCGTGACGGCGAACTTCACTTTGGCAGAGATTTCAGTTGTGACGTGGGAGAGGTTCACCTCTATGTTCAGAGACGAGTACGTTCCCCCGTTGGAGAGGGAACGGTTGGTCCAGGAGTTCTTGACCCTCAAGCAGGGTAATGATTCAGTTGCGGTGATCACGCGGAAGTTCCATGAGAGGGCGATGTTCTGCCCCGAGCAGGTGTCCACAGAGCAGGCTCGGATAAGCCGGTATTTGGGTGTGTTGAGGAGGGATATCCGGGAGTTCGTGTCGAACTCAACATATCATACCTTTTCTGAGCTTCAGGCGAATGCCAGGAAGCGCGAGATCGAGTTGGAGACCCAGGCCAGGGAGGAGGCCGAGTCTCAACGGGTGGATCGGCGGCCGGCTCAGTCTCAGCCGGCAGCCAAACGGACTAAGTCTGCCGATTCGAGGTCGGGAGGTCTGAAGGGCCGCACTTGTGGAAAGTGCGGCAAGGGTCACGAGGGGACATGTCGATCAGGAGCTTGCTACAAGTGTGGCAAGGAGGGGCACATTGCGAGGGATTGCCCCAAGGGGTTTATGGTTTGCTTTCATTGCAACCAGACCGGCCATCGGAAGGCCGAGTGCCCTCAGCTTCTTCAGGGATCTGCACCTGCTGCCAGGGCTGCTGAGATTCGACCAGTGAAGGTCGAGGCCCCGAGGGCTCGTGGGAGAGCCTTCCAGTTGACTGCGGAGGAGGTCTGCGCTGCGCCTGATGTTGTGGTAGGTATGCTTTATTTCATGTATTTATTTTGATGTTGAGATATTATGCTTATGTTACGTTATGTGTAGGTACTTTCCTTGTGAACTTTGTACCTGCTTTAGTGTTATTTGACTCGGGTGCGAGTCGGTCTTTTGTATCTTTGGCCTTTAGTCAGCATATCAGTGTTAGTTGTGAGGCGTTGAGTCGGCCTCTGAGGGTTTCTATAGCTGACGATAGAGTGATTTGTGCCACGGAGGTCCTCCGGGAATGTGTGTTAGAGATTTTCGGGGTTGAGTTTCCGATTGATCTGATTCCTATTGCGATGGGTGATGTCTGTGTCATTGTGGGCATGGACTGGTTGAGCCGATTCGGCGCGGTTATCGACTGTGAGCGACAGCTGGTGACCATACGAGACCCTAGTGGGGGAGTTCTTTCAGTGTACGGCGAGGGTACACGTTCAGGATCATCTTTTTGTTCGGCCGCTAGGGTGAGGCAGTGTCTACAACAGGGCTGTAAGGGTTTTGTGGCGTATGTGATGGATACGCGAGTGGCTTCCGAGAGACCGAGTTCAGTTGAGGAGGTTCCGGTGGTGCGTGAGTTTCCAGATGTCTTTCCCGAGGAGTTGCCGGGTGTGCCTCCTGTGAGGCAAGTGGAGTTTAGCATCGACTTGGTTCCGGGGGCCGCGCCTATCGCTAAAGTGCCTTATCGCCTTGCACCTCCAGAGATGCAAGAGTTATCCTCGCAGCTTCAGGAGCTGCTGGGGAAGGGATTTATTCGGCCGAGCAGCTCGCCGTGGGGATCGCCTATTTTTTTCGTCATGAAGAAGGATGGTTCACACCGGATGTGCATTGATTACCGGGAGTTGAACAAGCTGACGGTCAAGAACCGTTACCCATTACTGAGGATCGATGATTTGTTCGACCAGTTGCAGGGAACATCTTGGTCCTCCAAGATCGACTTGCGGTCTGGGTATCATCAGGTGAGAGTGTGGGATGGGGACGTCCAGAAGACAGCGTTCAGGACGCGTTATGGGCATTATGAGTTCGTGGTGATGCCTTTTGGGCTCACCAATGCCCCGGCGGTGTTCATGGATCTCATGAACCGGGTATGCAGGCCGATGTTGGATCGGTCGGTGATTGTATTTATCGATGACATTCTGGTATATTCGAGATCTAGAGAGCAGCATGAGGAGCATTTGAGGGAGGTCCTTGAGGTTCTGAGATCGAAGAAGATTTATGCAAAGTTCTCCAAGTGTGATTTCTGGTTGCGGGAGGTCCAGTTTTTAGGACATCTTGTTAACCAGGAAGGGATATTGGTCGATCCGGCCAAGGTTGAGGCGGTGATGAGTTGGGAGGTGCCGAAGTAACCCTCTGAGATCAGGAGTTTTCTAGGGTTGGCGGGGTATTATCGGAGATTTATCAGAGATTTCTCCAAGATTGCAGTGCCACTCACCAGATTGACCCGGAAGGGTGTTGCTTTTTCATGGGGTCCCGAGCAGCAGGCCTCCTTTGAGACACTTCGCCAAAGATTGTGCGAAGCCCCGGTATTAGCTCTCCCGGAAGGGATGGAGGATTTCGTAGTGTATTGTGATGCATCGATATTGGGGCTGGGTGCGGTGCTGATGCAGAGGGGGCATGTGATAGCATATGCATCGAGGCAGCTGAAGCCTCATGAGACGAGATACCCTACGCATGATCTAGAGTTGGGGGCAGTAGTGTTCGCCCTCAAGATTTGGCGTCACTACTTGTATGGGGTTCGGTGTACGATATACACGGACCATAAGAGTTTGAGGTACTTGATGGATCAGCCCAACCTAAACATGCGGCAGAGGAGGTGGTTGGATGTGGTCAAGGATTATGATTGTGAGATCCTGTACCACCCAGGCAAGGCTAATGTGGTAGCCGATGCGTTGAGCCGCAGGGCGGAGAGCACTCCACTACGGGATGTATGTTTGAGATTGACCGTGATGACTCCGGTACTGGATGCCATTCGTGGGGCACAGGCCGAGGCTGTGCAACCAGAGATGCAGAAGAAGGAGCGAGTCTTTGGGTTGGTTTCGGAGCTTGTTATGGATGGACGAGGGCTTATGACTTTTCAGAGTCGGATTTGGGTACCGTTTGTGGGCGGTACGCGTACTACTTTAATGGAGGAAGCGCATCGGTCGAATTTTCGATCCATCCCAGGGCTACGAAGATGTATTTGGATTTGAGGAAGGAGTATTGGTGGCCCTGTATGAAGAGGGACGTCGCATGGTTTGTCGAGAGGTGCTTGACCTGCCGTAGGGTTAAGGTCGAGCACCAGAGACCGCATGGTAAATTGCAGCCATTGGAGGTTCCCGAGTGGAAGTGGGAACAGATCACTATTGATTTCATCACCAAATTGCCGAGGACTGCCAGAGGAGTTGATGCAATTTGGGTGATTGTGGATAGGTTGACGAAGAGCGCTCACTTCCTTGCCATCAGTGAGAGTTCTTCGGCGGAGAAGTTGGCGGAAGTATATGTGAGAGAGGTTGTATCTCGGCATAGGGTGCCGATCTCGATTGTTTCGGACCGTGATGTGCGTTTCACTTCCAGATTCTGGAAGAAATTTCATGAGGAGTTGGGTACTAGATTGCATTTTAGTACCGCATACCATCCCCAGACAGACGGCCAGAGTGAGCGGACGATTCAGACGCTTGAGGACATGCTTCGAGCATGTGTGTTGGATTTCGGGGGTAGCTGGTGTTGGGTTTTGAGCATTCTAACACTCCTAAGTGTACATGCAACCCTAAATACCTTGTATCTATGTTTTCTCTATTATACATGCAAATAAGAACATCCAAGGTATTATCCTAATCTAGCATACAAAACAATGACTATAGCAAGATAGAATACATACCTCTTTGGTGTAGAAAGTCTTCATGAAGCTTGAGTGCCTAGTGCCCCAAGTGTGACACCTCAAATGGTTCACACAACACCAAATACAAATGGAATGACTTGAGAGAATTCTACACTTCATGAAAATCGGCTAGCCCTTTCTTACTCTCTCTAGTGGCCGATTTTTCCCAAGAATGTGATCTTTATATAGTGTTACAATTAGGGTAAACCCTTAATTGTCATGGCTTTCCATTTCCTAGGATCCATGGGTTCAAATACACCATGGAGCATCCATGGACCATCCTATGGGTTTTAGCCCAACTTGATTATCCATGGAGCATTAGCCCACTATACAAGTATGGATGATTTACACAATCAACCCATATATTTAATTAGTCTTCTTTTGATCACTTAATTAATCCTAGATTAATTCCTGATCAATACTAATTAAATAATCCTATTATTCTTATTATTAATATACTAGAACTTATAATATATTAATAACCAAAAGTGTCTTATTTCTCTCATTAAAGTCTATCCAAGTGCATGATGCCATGCAACCCAAATGGACCATGCCGGGTCGGGTCAAGTCTTACCAATTATAGTTATGGACTTAGACATTAATCCAACAGTCTCCCACTTGGATAAGTCTAAAACTATTATTGCGTATGACTTCAGGAACCAACCGACAATCGTAGCTCTCAAAAGCTTCTGTCAACTCTGACCTTGTAGATGAACTCTGACCTTTGTCAATGACTTGTCCATTAGATAAGGGATCATATATTCCTCCATTCTAGATATCATATGGACTGAGACATGGATTATAATCATTCTCTCTGTCCATTTGTTGTTTCCCGATTTCCGATTTATGACGACTGACTAATTGAACAAATCAAATCAGTCCTGGCCCGGCCGAGCACTTCCATTTGTCATCATCAAATCATCGAGGGGCCCACAGATATCGCTTTTATCCCGAAGGTAAAAGGAACGGATAAACTTTGACTCATATGGCTTGTGCTACTACTTGTTGAATCATACACAAAGGCACGTTTTATAGCACCGAGTTACCAAATGCGTTTTCGTGCAATCAATGTACTATCAACTCATAGTAACAACTCATATCTCTAGGTTTGAAGAATATAAGATATTATCATCTCATGATCACTCGTGATAAAATCCATGAAGTGATTCCAATGAGCGCGGGTTGAATCCAATACCCAGAACTTATGAGCACTCATGAGTGTTGTAGCCCTTTGTCCAACACCTTAGACCTCTACAAGCCAACCCATGACAGTCTTAATTCATATCTACTTCCAACATATGACCGACTGTGGATGGTTTGAATAACTTAGTCATTCCGGAAGAATAACCTAGTTTATTCGGGAAGTCAAAACATGCAAAGTGAAACACAATAATAATTGAATCCAATATGGTATCAAAACCTATGAACATAAATAAAACACCTTTTATTTATCACCATATGATTACACATTATTCATTGTATACTGTTTCAGCTATCAACTTTATTCTTGAATTTAAAACAATAGTTGTCCCATGCTCCAAGCATGTACACTATGTTTTCTAAACACTAGTCATGCCATACACCAAGTATGCATACTATGTTTGTCTATGATCTTTACTTTGTGAACTAGATCAATTGAACATAACTTCAATGATTCTCTTTTCACACTCCCAAATCCTTACTGCAAATGCAAGAATTCCAAATTCATGCCATTTACTGAAATCTGTTAGATTCTAAACTTATATGCATTGATCCTCTTGTAATGATTATGCACAAAGTCATAAAGACTTGGCAACAATCATCACAGAGTATTCCAAAGGAGATCAGCTCCTTGGAAACATCCTTCTTGCATTAAGTTTCCTTAATCTTACACAGATTGAAAATTCTAACTTTGAAACATTTCCAGATTCCATTTTGACTATCACTTCTGAACAAGAGTTGCCTCCTTACAGATTATGTCAATATGGTCCTTCCAAAATTATCACTATACTTCCAACTGTCCTTGAGCAACCAATCTTTGGTAAACCTTAGATTGTCCACGACAATTGTTTAATCCTTTTAGTCATATCCAGTTCTAAACCTTTTCCCTTCTTAATGCCCCGGGCATTTGGAAAATTTTAGAAAGGATGAATATAGCACATGTAATCGATCCTATATCCGAAGCATATGGGACACGATTCATGATGTCTCACATAAAGACTAAACCAGTCTTTTGCTATAACATTTCCATTTCTATTTTCCAAGTTCTCATAATTCAGATTATGAAAAGGGATGCCGTAATCATAATCGAATTTTAGAACGCAAATAATGGACCCATATACAGAATTTCCTTATGTTGAGCCATTCCAACATGAAATTCATATATATCCTTGACTAAATGATTAAAACCTCACGATCTAAGCTTATAGATTTGAGATGAAGTATAATTTTCTCTCCCTTAATTATAGAAAAACAACCTTTTCCCAATTGAAAGCTTTTGTTTTCTATAATTAACATTGCTAACTTGCAATACTTATCATAATTATCATGCTCCCACTAACATGATGATTATTAGCATAACACTTATACTCCCACTAGCTTTGACATGTACTCAAAAATCAGCTAACTTTCTTACCAAAGTTCATATTTCTGATACTAGATTGTTTTGATAAAACTTAATCAAAAGCATACACCTTCCTTTAGATAGCACACTTGTGTATCTAAACAATTATGAAGAGGGATGCCGTAATCATAATGGTTAGACCTTTTTACCACTTCTCACAAGTCCAGGTTAGTGTGCCGGTAAACCACACACGCTCCACTAACGACTTTGAGAATGCAAATATCACAATTGCTATCTAGCTAAAATATACTTAGTGAAAGTGTTTCCTCACCATCATTTTCATGAATCGGAGAGAAACCTTATGACACTTTGATTTAATGGTGTATGTGTTCTTATCCATGTGAATTGTCAAAATCATAGTCACAAGACAAGGATAATGACAAATCCAAACTCATATGGACTGAACTCAATCTTAATTTCTTGCCACCTGGCAGCTCAAGGGCCTACCATTGCTTCCAAGTTGTTGTGCAACAAATTGAGAACTCTAAGAACTCATATGCAAAGCCAACTTTAACTGGAATGGGCACAGATATGTCAACACGATAGGTTATAAACCTCAAGTCATGTGCTAGTGAAGAACTTCAGGTTCCATTCTTGATTTGTTCTTGAGACTTTCAAGATCTTTCAGACTCCCACTGTCCTCTTGACATATAAGACTCCCTTGTTAAACATCCAAGAGATAGTGCGGATTCTAATCAAGACAAACACTTCACACAATTGGCCTTAGTTGGTCTTTGTTTTATCCAAAACATCACAACTTACCAATTTCAAATGCACAAGAGTAGAAAAATTTTACTCTTACATTTGACAAGTGTTTTAAACCTTCTTTAAGACATGTCACTCAAGTTACAATCTTGGAGTATGACTTTAAAAATTGTTCTGGAACGAAGTATGACTCATCTTCTTGATTTAACCATTTCAACAATTCAAGTTCCTCTTCTTATTCATAAGATATTTCCTTAGAGAACTAATTGTGATATGGTTTCTTAATCATTAACATGATCACAAAACTGATACTAAAGTCCTCTCCCATCTTTTCAGATTTGAGAAACTTTTATCCTTCTACCTAATTTGATTCTTCTTATTCGCTCTGTCATACATTGGAACCCTTTTTCCAATGTCTCAGAATTACACTTAAGCTTGTAAATGTAATCATATTTACTGAGCTTTAGTAAATTATGATGAATAATCTTATTGATCTTTTGTGGTGGACTTAATCAGTGCACAAGGATGTGTACTCGATCCCTTAGTCCTTTACTTGACTCACACATCCATGTGAACAAATAATTAGTCTTAATTTTCCAATACTTGAAAGTTCTCATTCATCATGCTATACACCTTGCATGATTCCAAGTCCCGGTCCAATTGAGACTTGGGTGATGAGAATCTTTCCTTTATTTGGTAAATTTAGACATTACCACACATGAAAGAATCAATTTCATATTTCCACTCTTGCTATTAATGGAATCATATAAGCAACAATTTTTCCTCAAATGCCATTGTAAGGATATTTTAAAATAAATAAAATTATCATTTTTTTCCTTTTATTTTAAAAACTTTGCGGAAAAACTATCCTTACTATCCATATGAAAACTTGTTGTTATCTATTCCTAAGCAAAAATATCATAACTCCTAAGAAGTAGCTCAAGAATCCAATCTTCAAACTACGCGATAGAAATCCATCTACGCGATCAGATTCAGCATATTCTTTCTTTAAGTTCCTTTACTTTTCTTTGATTCTTAAAACATCAACATGTGACCCAGTCACATCATGTAATAAGAATCTCAGAATAGAAACTTAGCGGAGTTAGATAGTGAACTTTACCTAAAGTAGAGTCAAACTTATTGACTTTAACTCCCTTAGGTAAATTGGCAGATTCGCAACCAATGCCCATTCCTTTGGCAATATAAACATATGGACCCTTTGGTAATGGTACACGGGACTATCACAGACTTAGCTTTTCTCTTTACCATTTGGTCAACCCAGTTGACTATGGCCGATCCTTTTCCATTGGGAAGAGAATGCTTTTCTGGATTTCCTGTGTCACTATTATCAATGTCCATCAAGTTTTAAGGAAGTTGATCTTAGCAAATAGATAAGATCATTAAGGGTCTTGTCATAGTCTGTTTCATAGGTGTTCCAAAAGAACTCACTATGTGACTTAGAAAGTAGTTGAACCACCAACTTTCTCAAGACTTTGACACCCAACTCTCCCGGCTTGTCAATATGTGACTACATTTCCAAGATGTGACCACACCTAGACCTTGCCTTGCCAATAGGGCTTGAGTGACCTTAACCTTTTTTCAAGAACTTGTGGGTTAGGGAGAATAATTGGAGGAGGAGAAAGAAGTACGATATCCATGGGACATCATCTTCATTAGGAAACCTTGTTTCAAGAGATTTGGGAAGATCATAGGTGTCTAAACCAGACATCTTTTGGGAGATATTCAAGATAGTTGATTTAAAGTCCTTAATATGACACCCAATATGAAATATTAAGGCTAGGACCCAACAAACTATTTTATAACTTAGAAGAGGTATGCCATAATCCAAACTATAAAATATTTGAAGGTAGGTGAATGACGATTCACCAATTTCCACCAAGATAAACGAAATGTATTATTAGGTTTTAATTGGATTTGAAACTCTTAGATCTTTGAGATTCATTGAACTTTTCAAAGGCATGTTTCAATCTCGAGTGTGCCCTTCAGGTTTTGTGACTGGGATGCCGAGGATCACAAAACAAGGTGTGAAGTAACCATGCAAATTACTTGGTACCCTTAAGTGTTTACCCCTTAATAGATGTGCCGGTTAACCACACACGCTCCATCGATACTATGATAAACATTAAGTTACCCTTTGCCTACCTTGTTAAATACGAGTTAGTGTGCCGGTTAACCACACACGCTCCACTAACTGACTTAAACAAAGTGAAAAGTGTAATTTCATGGATTAGCACCTTATTCACTTTTTTCTAAGTAACTAAGATTGGGTATTTATTAAGAGTTTAGTTACTTAGTATTTATCATTAATACTTTTAATGAAGGGAGAATTATAGTCCTGTCAAACCCGTTCGGCTAACGACCCTCCACCGGTCAAGCAAGCGGTGGGTGAGAGTGGACACCCATTAAGTTTCCATTTTATAGGCAACAACCTTATACCCACCTTATAGACCGGCTTCGTGAATGAGGCGTACTAGCGGTAAGACTGACTTTACTCTTATACATATATATATATATATATATATATATATATATATATATATATATTATTAACTTATAATATTATAAAGTATAAGGGTTGAATTTTAACTTTTAAAATTCTAAGGGCTAACTTGGAATTAAAGTATTCATAAGAGAAAACTTTACAAATTCCAAAACTTGAGGGCAAGTTTTGAAACTATTCAAAACTAATTAATTCCATAACTTATGTGTTTAAAGTAGTTTTAATCCAAAAACTCTTCAAGTTCCATAACTTGAGGACAAGTTATGGAAGACTTTAAACTAATAAAAGAATTAACTTTTCTTTATTTTATAACTTATGGATTTAATTATGGTTACATATTTTATTACTTAATGAAGTGACTCTTGAACCTCCATAACTTAAGGACAAGACTCTTCATCTTTTGTAACCATTGCCAACTTTTATGAGTTTTATGAAACTTAAATGTGACTTTTCATATAACTTGAGGACAAGTTACAAAAACACATTTTAGAATCAACTCTTAGATTAATTTGGATTGAAAACAATAATTTCACATAACTTTCCTATTAATTTAAGCAACTCATAAGAACGAGATAATTCAAATCAAACTTTTTCATGTAATTAGTCTAAACCTTAAACTAATACAAAACATGAATCTATTGACAATTATCTTTGAAAATGGATTAGCATGAACATTACCACATCAAAAAAAACAAGTTTATAAGTTCAAAACAACTTAGGGTAATGTTCCTAGTCCATTTCTAGCCAAAAAACTCGAAAATATGCTGTCTGGGGGTCCAACTCGTCGAGTGCATGAACCAACTCGGCGAGTTGGATCGAATTGATCACATTTTAGGCATGGACTCGCCGAGTCTCCTGATGGACTCGCCGAGTCTAATGATCAGACAGCAACAAATTCGTTTTTTCAGCTTCTATTGCAGGTATAACAAGAAAACAAGCCTAGGCTCTGATACCACTGTTGGGTTTTGAGCATTCTAACACTCCTAAGTGTACACAACCCTAAATACCTTGGATCTATGTTTTCTCTATTATACATGCAAATAAGAACATCCAAGGTATTATCCTAATCTAGCATACAAAACAATGACTATAGCAAGATAGAATACATACCTCTTTGGTGTAGAAAGTCTTCATGAAGCTTGAGTGCCTAGTGCCCCAAGTGTGACACCTCAAATGGTTCACACAACACCAAATACAAATGGAATGACTTGAGAGAATTCTACACTTCATGAAAATCGGCTAGCCCTTTCTTACTCTCTCTAGTGGCCGATTTTTCCCAAGAATGTGATCTTTATATAGTGTTACAATTAGGGTAAACCCTTAATTGTCATGGCTTTCCATTTCCTAGGATCCATGGGTTCAAATACACCATGGACCATCCTATGGGTTTTAGCCCAACTTGATTATCCATGGAGCATTAGCCCACTATACAAGTATAGATGATTTACACAATCAACCCATATATTTAATTAGTCTTCTTTTGATCACTTAATTAATCCTAGATTAATTCCTGATCAATACTAATTAAATAATCCTATTATTCTTATTATTAATATACTAGAACTTATAATATATTAATAACCAAAAGTGTCTTATTTCTCTCATTAAAGTCTATCCAAGTGCATGATGCCATGCAACCCAAATGGACCATGCCGGGTCGGGTCAAGTCTTACCAATTATAGTCTATCCAAGTGCATGATGCTCACAATCCTTTAGATATAGCTTTCTACAAAAGTGAGTTGGTAAGTTCTTCTTCGTATGAAGATGGGGTATGCGAAAAAATAGAGTAGAGTAATACTTGGTAGTAGAATCCTCATGCATTGTAGAAATTTCGCAACAGTCCATAGAGAAAGAGTTAGGAGTAGATTCATGGGTAGAAAATGGTGAAAGATGGCAATGTATGATGGAGACTTAGGATGGACAATAGATGGTGTTTTAAAAGACAAGTCCGTAGATGGAGACGAAGGAAGGGCAATAATCTCAAAAGATAGCACATAAACAAAGGTTGGTCTAGAAATAGCTGAATAGATTGGTAAAGACTGAATGCAAAAAATCACATTAGAATTGATATGTTGGAGGAGAACATTTTGTTTTTCTAGATGATTGGATATACGAATTCGTTTAGAGATAGGATCCTACCACCGATATCCTTTGTATTTAATACCCTATCCCATAAAACAACAAAGGCTATAAATAATTTGAACTTTTGTATCTTCCTATGACAAAGCAAGCACAACCCCAAACTTTAAGAATATTGTAATTAGGGGTTTTCCATATGGAGCTTTATGTGAACATTGATTATGCAGAAGGATGACTACTAAAAGAGCAGCCTTACCCCAAAAATGTTATGGGCATTGAACGGAGATGAGTAACGTAAAAACAGTGTCTAGAATATAACAATGCTTTCGCTCAACTCCACCATGTTTTTGGGAAGTGTGTGGACAAGAGTATTCGATATGGCACCTTGTAGGCTGAGGAATTCAAGGAAATAACATTCATTGTAGTCCATGGTAGGCATGAAATAATTTTATGTAATTAACAAATTGTATTTCTATCATGCGTGCAAAATTAATGTATATATAAGGCAGTCTATAAAGTTTTTATTTATCTATATCTTAAGTAAATCGGAATGAACCAAATCAAAAGGCAGTCTATAAAGTTTTTATTTATCTATATCTACAAAAATGCAAGTAATGTTGTTTTCCTTGAATAAATTTTACCACGTTTGACCCATTAAAGAAATCAAACAATAGCACTTTCTTAAGCATCAAATTTATGAACAATTTTCCTGTTATGTCATTATCGAAATGAAAAGGTTCAAATTTCCATGCATTTTGGCTTGTCCCAATAAATTGTCCAACATTTTTTACATGTCATCTAATTACAATATAAAAAATTAGAACATATTTATATAGCATTAAAATCAACCGAAACAAAGTATTGAAATACTTACAACTCAATGTCATGAAAGCATACTGTAAACTACCTCAAACATCTACCACATTGGGCCAATTATTTGCCATCTTTATCATCAACGTGCTTAAAATTCTACCAAAATCTTGGACGTTCAACTCAAAGTTGTTAAAAGATTAGGATCCAACGTAGAATCATATTTAGATTTACAATATAGTGATCGTAAGATGTAATTGGGATCCTAAGATCCTACCAAAAGGGACCGGTTACAATTACACAAAAATTACAGTACATATCCCATATCATAACTAATTAGTAAATATATTTGTATAATGTTTTGTTTTGTTTAGGAATTTCAGCAATGGGTTGGGTTTTGTCACTTATTCAAATCCGTAATAAGTATTAGAGCATTTGCATCACTACTTGCAAATGACTTTTGAAAGACCACATATGCTTAAAATCATGTCATGTTACCCAATGTATTTCACAGGTCGAAAGACTTGCAAATTGTTTTGTGGGCCCAATTTATGATTATAATATTAATGTAATATATTAAATATTGCACTAATCCATCGATTTGTTTTATCAATTGTTATTACTTTTGGTTTTTAATCTGTATTTCGAGTTGTTAGTATGGGACCACTTTTAAAAGAATATTGTGACTGTAAGGATGTGAGATGTAATTATGTGACATAATTGAAAGAAGAGTGGTAATGCACTGATATTAATGGTCATAGAGCTTCCACAACCAGAGTTTTCAATCCAAATTGCAATGCCACCTCATCCACATTTGAAAGCCAGCTAGATCAGTTCTTTCAATATGTGAAAGACTTGCCAGCTCATTTTTTTTCTATGTAATTACGATCTCTATTTTAATATTACATTTAATTAAATAATTATACAGTACTATAATTTGTTATCATATGGATAGACGTTCTTTCCCTAATGAGACTAAGAATCAGAGCTTCATATTTACAACTTGAAACAAACTAACCTATGTCTTTCCCTTTCCCTTTCCCTTTCCCTTTCCCTTTCCTTTTTCCTTCTCCTTTATCTTTTCCCTTTCCTTAGATAGACGTTCTTTTTTCATCTTACCAATTTCTGTGGCTTTTGACTCATGAGTAACAATTGTTACAAGAGACATTGTAGTAAAGGACCCATCTTCTTTGCATACATGTAAATATTCTGCCTTGGGTAGACTATACAAGTGGGCTAGAACTCTACACACTTCATCTATACCACTTTTCTCAACCTCAAATGCTTCCCACCATGGAGGATTTTCGGGCAGGGGAACATGTACTCTTCGGGCAGCAGCATATACAACACCACATGCCACAACCTCAGCCTTCAACCTCACACATAAAGTTGAGCGCAAGCTGTTTGGTCACAAGAAAGAAAAAACAAGTGTCATTTCATTTCATCAAACAAGAATGTGAAGAATAGATGATAACAACAATATTATTAAGGAATAAAAGAACTGAATATCGCATACCTATCATTGGCAAGATTCCATGATTCTTGCATCAACTTTGGATGTGTCCCCAAAACTGAAATGTAACTTACCATGAGTTTATGAGGAATTTCAACATGGCATGAGAAAGCCAACTCCTTTAGGATATGTCCTTCGCATCTGATCAAATCCATCTTTAATTCTGGATGCTTTTTCTGCACAATAATATAAGCATCAAAGATAAAACATTGAAACTCCAGCCTCCTTCAACTAAAGCAAAAAGACTAAATTACCATTGAAGAAGCATCCAAATAATCTAGAGTGAGATTCTCCCTCCTATATTCCATTCTTTGGAATACATTGATCACGTCTCTTGCTCTCCTTGGATTTTCACCTTGTCGTGATGCTAGCCAAATACAAGCAGCAACAATTCTCTGGCATCAAGGAACATGTTAGTCACAAGAAAACAAAAAAAAATCCTCATTTTAAACTAAAGTTTCAATACATACAAAGTTACAAACTCTTTCAAAATTTGAAATCACATCATCACAAGTGTTAATAAGCATACCTTCACATTGAAACGAACGAATGATGTCTTGCAATAGAATCGATGAAACAAAACCTGACCTGTTGCCATCACATGTTGTGGTCTGTATATTAACATGAAATATAGTTAAGAATGTTTATAATTGTTCCAATTATTCAGCAAACATAGAAATAAAGAATCTATAGCTAGATTCTTAGAAGTTAAAATGATGACAAATATTGATTATACAACAATAGATAAATATCGATTGTCAAAAGGATACATCCTAAGCAAAATGCCACTCTCTTGAATAAGATCACACCCATAGATTCTAAGTGTTGTCTCTGTGGCTTCATCTATTCCATCTTTTCTAGAAGGACTGTTATGGAGCTGTTCATCTGTCAGATAGAAGGTATCCACAGCTGCACTGATCATTGGTCACACTGTCACAAGAACACCAACAAACATTTAAGATTCAGAATGATGACTTTCAAAATTACTAAGGTTATATGATGTTCCACCAAGAAAAAAAAACAACTACTAATGGCCTTCTAGGCCTCCTGTTCGTCTTTAGGATCAATATTTCAACTCATATTCTATGATATCAACACTAAACACTTATCATATGAACCAATAAATACAATGCCTTATGTTTGGATGGTGAATTTTAACTATACAGATAGAAAACCCTAGGAAGAAAGGTGGACACTTCCTATGATGACTAAGATGAGTAAAAGAAGAAAAAACACAAATCCGCAACATAAAACCACAAAAAAGTAGCAGTGTTACACTTACATTGTAAATTTCGTCGTATGACGCCTACTGAGGTTAAAACTCAAGTATTTGATCTGCAATAAAACCCTAAAACCCTCGATAAAATAACTCAAAACGCTAATTGTAAACAAAGAATCACAAAAAAGGAAAAAAAAATCAGAGTTACACACTTACGTTATTGAAGAAACGTATAAAACGTCCGACGATGATGAAGAGCAAAGAAGAGGATGCCGATTCATGACTTTGGTTTTTAGGATTATCGTTGGTGATGGAAATTTTTAATTTTAGCAGTAGTGCCACCCGCTGCCTGCCTGCCTCTAATTGGGGTTTGAAATTTTAAATAACACCTTTTTATCCTATTTATATGTAAACGAATTTGATCATAAGTGTATTGATTTGTATATATTTTTGTGCTGATATTTTGAAGTAATATTGTAATGAGAGAAATATATTATTATTAAGTTAATATTAAAAGGTAAAACTATTATATTGTGAATTAACGAACAAAAAGGAATTTTGTTTCATAAGAAGTGATAAATGGTTGATTTTTTTTCTTGAAAGTTAACTTTTCTAACAAATGTTTTCGAGCACACCGCCTAATCCTGAAATCACTGCAGGGGTGAGCAAAAATCGAACCACAAACCGAATAAATCGAAAAAACCGCATAAACCGAAACCGAAAAACTGAAACCGAAATCAAAACCGACAGTGCGGTTTTTAGTTTTGCAAAAACCGAAAATGTTCGGTGTGGTGTGGTTTCTAGTCTTGCAAAAACCACAAAAAACCGAACCGCACCAATTATATATATATATATATATATATATATATATATATATATATATATATATATATAAAATTAAAATTTCTATAAATATTATTAGAGCATCATTGTATATTGTTAAGCATATTTATATTGATATTTACAAGAACAAATAATGTTTATTATATTTTTTAACATTTAAATATGAAGAATACTAGTGATCATAGTATCATTTTTATGAATACATCAATTGATATTATCGGATGTACCTATTAAACAAATATTATATTTAATCCGTATTATATTCAAACATTAGAAGCATGTTGGTTGGGTGGTTATATCATTTGATTTCAATCCAAGATGTCCTGGTGTCAGTTCATCTCTATATAAAGTTTCTTAAGAAATGATTAACACTCCTCATCCGAGTCAAAGTAACTCTTTGAGTTATTGAGTTTTAGTAAAAAGGTAAACAAAAACCAAATAAAAAAATTGACAAAAAAACCGCAAAAACCGCACCGTATAAAACCGAACGGTGTGGTTTCTAAACTTCAAAAAACCGAAGTTACGGTTTTTGGTTTGATTTTAGTAAAAAACCGCACCAATCCGCACCATGCTCACCCCTAAATCACTGTGAGTGAACTTTTATGGCCATGGGAGCCGACTAGTTTCATGATCTTATCAACTATGTTATTTCTTAAATAATTTTATTATACCAAATAATTTAAAGGGATGTTGAAATCTTAATAAATTCAATTTTATTAATTTTATCATATGATCACAGGACGAATGATTTTCAATTTAATGTTCTTCCTATATTTTGTTTTTCTTCGGTTAGTACCTATTGTCTAATTTGGAATTTAAAGACTGACATGAAAAATTGTTAATTACCTGATTTTCCTTAACTTAGTAATAAATAGTAAATTACATGATCTTACTTTTCCTTAAACTATAAAAAATATTAAATTACATGTCTGATAGATGATACATAAGATATTAGCATAGAGGAAGACAAACGTGATCATTTTTAATGTAAAACACAAGAGCTAAAAGGATCCAATCATAAAGATAAGAAAAAATTACACAAATGGTCCATGTAGTTGGCATAATATACCATCACAAGTTTTTAAGTGGAACTTTCTAACACGAATAGTCCTTCTATTTTCAATTTCCTGCGTAGTTGGTCTTACGACTAATATCGTTAACAAGACCATTAAATACATGTAAAAAGACCAATTTACTTTTCTTGTTTCTTTTTTGTTGTTTTATACACTATTAAAGATCATTTTAAAAAACCCATCCTGCCATAGCGTCTTTTATGATTTCGTCTTTGGAAACCGCACCTCAATCACCGCCACCAATTTTCATTTTCCCAAAATCGAACCCTTAAATCTCTCTCTCTCTCTCTCTCTCTCTCTCTCTCTCTGTGAGATCCATATACTAATAAAACACACTTAATTGTATACACTTTTGAAGGGTTTGGTGGCCAAGAATAAGAGGGAGGGCGGTGGCTCACTTGTGGTGGCTCTAGTGGCCGAACAAGCTGCTTAATGTTGGTGGTGCCATCACTCTCAAAGAACCATATAAAAGTTTGGTGTAACACCCATTCTGCAGGTACATCTCCTAAAACTTTAATTTCATTTTATTTTTGGAAAATAGGTCCTACACGGGGTGTAGGTAATCACCTACGCATGGCATAGGTTAACAAAGTCAAAGCGGGAGTTTAGTGCCCTAAGTGGGGCGTAAGGCAAGGTACGCCCTGCATAGACACGTAATGAGGAAACCCTAATTTCGGGGTTTTGAGCCCTATTTAAGGACTCTAACCCCTTGAGGTCCTTCTTATCATCAACCTCCACTTTCCCAACCATCCATCTCGAAACCCTAATTTCCTTTAACTAAGATTTGAGCCTCTTGTGTGTTTGTGGTTTATTTTGAAGAAGGAGGAGTCCATCTTTAAAGCTTGGTAAAGCTCAAGCTTGTAGATCCAAAGTCTACCTTGTATTATTCAGCCCCAAAAGGTATAAAGCTTGAACCTTTAGGTTCCTTTTTGATAGATCTTAAGTTAGCTCGTGATTTGTTATACTTTTGGTCCCAAGACCTTGGCTTTATGGAGTATGAACTACTCCAGGCCCTATGAGCACCATGTTCTGCTAGTTTTGAGTTTGAGAATTCATAAAAATGGGAGGTTTTTCACTCCCATCCATCCATCCATGCATGAACTCCTGAGCTCTTGAGTGGGGTTTTGGACCCAAGGTTTGGCTTTGTTCCCTTTGAAATCGTGCAAAGGCATAAAAGTTTTCGACTTTATCATTTAAGACGTCCTTTAGGTTTAAATCTGAGAGTTGGACGTTTGGTCTTAAGGTATTAAGGTCTCAATATGAAAGTTGGCAAACAACATGATTATGAGGGCGTAATCCTGCAGCATAGCCTAGCTTTGCCCTATTTTTTCCATCGAAAGGCTCTACACGATGTGCAGAGCAAGAGTACGTATGGTGTAGCTCCAAAAGCCCAACTTTTGGTCAAGGTGTATGTTAGGTCAAGAGGGGTGGGTCCTAGCCATAGAAGGGTAAAATGGTATTTTATCCAAGTAGGTCAATCAAAAACCAAGACTTTTTGTTTAGGGCTGTTACCTAACTCTAATTAGGGTTTTATGATGTGTTGTATAAGGTGGGGAGTTCCAGTTTAGGCGGCTCAGGTGTGTGTGATTCGTTACCTGACTTCAAATTGAGGTGAGTCTTCTCACTGTACTTGTGGGTCGAAGGCACCAACGCACTGGATTGTGTTATGTAGAATGTTAGTTGTCTTTGTGACTCTTGCATGTATGATTGGGTTGAAATACACCCCAGGGTTGGCCCCATTACTTTATGTTTGGGTTGAGATATACCCCAGGGTTGGGCCCATTATTGCATGTTTTGGGTTGAAATACACCCCAAGGATGGGCCCCAAGACTAGGATCATGATTGTATGTTGGGTTGGAACATTTTTCACATTTTTCCTAAAGTAACTAAGATTGAAAAATTATAAAAACATTTAGTTACTTTATAGATCATTATACTTATTAATGAGGAATTAGTTGCCCTATCATACCCGTTCGGCTAACGACCCTCCACTAGTCAAGAGTGCGGTGGGTAAGAGTGGATACCCAATGGCTGTCATTTTATAGGCCGCTTCTTCAAACACCCTTATAGACCAACTTCGTGAATAAGACCTACTAACGGTAAGACCAGCTCGTCTTATACATACATACATACATACATACATACATATATATATATATATATATATATATATATATATATATATATATATATATATATATATTAATCTTATAATATTATAATAGTATAAGGGTTGAATTTTAAACTTGTAAAATTCTAGGGTTTAGAATTTAAATATTTCAAAATTAAAACTATTAATCAAAAATTTAAATTCCAAAACTTGATGACAAGTTTTGAAAATTTTCAAAACCTTCTAGATCAAATTTCAAATAATTTAATTAATCACATAACTTGTGATTATCTAAATTTGATCTAATTCAATTTATGGAAAGATAATTCATATTAAATAATACTAATAATTTATTTTATCATATAAACAAGTAATTATCTTATTATTTAACAATTATCTTATAATTGGATGAGGATAACCAATACTATATTGAAAAAATCGAATTTTATCAGTTAAAAACGTTTATGGTAATTATCCCAAACCAATTCAAGTCAAAATCCCGAATAATCTGCTAACAGACGAGCCAACTCGTCGAGTCACAACCCTGACTCGTCGAGTTCATCAGGGGACTCGACGAGTTCATCAGGCATCAGCAGATTTTTCGACTTTTTCAACTTTGAACAATTTAACTATGCATCAAATATAATATAAAAATGACCTAGACTCTGATATCACTGATAGGTTTTGAGCAAAACATCAATCCTATGGTGCACATGCAAACCCTAAAGCTTTGGATCTAGGTTTTTCTAGTTGTACATACAACAATCATCCAAAGCTTGTATATCCTAAATCTATCATATAGAAATCGAAAACTATGACTAAAACAAGTTAGAAACATACCTTTCAATTGTAGCTTGATAACCTTGAACCTTTAAGAACTTAACACCTCAAATGTGATGTCTCTAATAGACCACAAACACCAAAAGCAATTGGAGAATATTAGAGAGAGAGAGAGAGGGGGGGGGGGGGAGGAAGGCTAATTTCGGCTGTAGGGATCCTTAGGGTTCAGTGTAGCCGAAAAGCAAATGCCAAGGGGGTCTTTATATATGTAAAGAATTAGGGTTTCAGTCAAATACCTAATCCGGTTGCTTAAGCCTTAAGTAGCCCATAGAAATCTTCTAGAACACCTAGTCTTGGACGAAATCCTTATGGGCTTCTATAAGGTTTTGTCCACCCCTTTCCTAAGGGTTCCTCAGCCCATATTTCAATTATCTTATAATTACAATATCAGTCTCCTTAATTTAATTAACATCTTTTGACAACAAAATTAATTCTAAATTAATTTTTGACCAATATTAATTAAATAATATGATTTCTCTTTTAATATATTATTCTCATAATATATTAATAAATCACATTTATCCTCTTTCTCCATTATTCATCTAATCAAGTGGTTTTGGTTAAGGCAACCCAAAAGGACCATACTACTATTGGGTTAAGTACATATCAAATATAGTTATGCGCTTAGAGACCTAATCCAACAATAAATATATAATACATCAAAAAATAAGACATAAAAATACATAAAAATATGTAAAATATTTAAAAATACATATAAATACGTTTATACATTTAAAAACTTAAAAAGAAATACATAAATATGAAAAAATAGATATAAATACATAAAAAATATGTTTATACATTATATATACAAATTTGACGAAATCTTTAAAACCCATTATTTTGGAAAAATTAATTATTTGGTCTTATGACCTGAATAGGTAAAAAAGAACTAAAATAAAAAATAAACATTTTTTTGGAGTTTTCTATTAAAAAAAAGGTAAATAGTCGAACCTTTTTTTTTTTTTTTTTTTTCTTTTTTTAGGATTTTAATAAAAAATTTCTTAAAATATGGAGATTTTTTTAAAGATTTTCTTAGATTATAAGCTAAAACCACTTTTCTATTAAAAAATAAAGATTAAGATAAACAAAATAACCCTGAAGACGGCATCAATTTCTTTTCGTTCCCTTTCCTTTACCTTCGTTAAAATTCGCTAAATCGACATTTTTGATCGTACAATTATTAAAAAAAAGTCTCCCCCGTTCTTTGTACTTCTGCAGATTCCTTAAACGAATGGTCCTTCTTCGATCATTTTCATCTCGCCATTGATATCAAATTATCAATCCCTTTTCTAGGGTTTCTTCCCCTTGCACACTTACCATCTCTGGTTTCAGGTCTTACAACTCGGTTGAGCGATTCTGATAATTCTAGGGTTTCTTCAAGGTAACTTTGCTCTTTCAATTTACGAATTTCTGTTTAAATTCTTTAGACTTTTAATCAATTTCTCTTCGATTCGTGGAAATCGCACAGCACTGGTGTTAATCAAGTTCTTTAATCAATGTTTGTGGATTTTTAGCGTTCTTCTTTTTCCTCGAAACTTATTATCTCTATTTTCTGAATTTACAGGTCAGTCGAGCAATTCTCCGGATTGTAGGGTTTGTTTACAGGTAAATCATTTAATTAATCCCTCAACTTTTTTTATTCGACCAAAGCTCGATTATTGAGAAACGCATTACAATTGCGTGGCTCAAGACCTTTTACATTGTTTTTGCAAATTTTTGCTTTTCTTATTCTTCACTCTAGAATTACTATCTCTGTTATCGGTTTTGCAATTATCCATGGTTTTAGCCTTTTAGGGTTTCCTTCCACCTCTTTTAATCTGACAATCCGTTTGAAGTCTTCAACTTTTTGATTGATCGCATTCCGACCCTTTCGAGATTTTCATTTAATTTGTTTTACACGAATTATCTCAAACATCTAACATGTTGATTCATCTTTCTTGAACTCATAGGGTTTCAATTCCGACACAATAAGAACTGAAGTTCATCGAGACAAATGGGTTAAAACATTCATCCAAGTTACAAACCTAATCACCAATTTCAACAATGGAGGACGGAGAACTCGATTTCTCAACCCAAGAAATGTTTCCACCTCCAAACATCGGTGACATTCCCAGCAATGATTCAATGGACAGTTTCTTTGATGACATTTTCAAGGACACACATGCATGCACCCACACCCACACATGCAACCCACCAGGCCCTGATTCCTCCCACACCCACACCTGCTACCACGTCCACACCAAAATCGTTCCCGCCATTAGTGGAGATGATGACAAAACCCCAACAGATGACACTGCAGAGTCAGCAGAAAAGAAAGGTAAAAAACGACCTATAGGAAACCGTGAAGCTGTAAGAAAATATCGGGAAAAAAAGAAAGCACGTGCTGCTTCTTTGGAAGATGAAGTGGTTAGATTAAGAGCTTTGAATCAACAGTTAATGAAGAGGATTCAGAGTCAAGCAGGATTGGAAGGTGAGGTGGCAAGATTGAAGTGTTTGCTTGTGGATATTAGAGGGAGAATTGAAGGTGAAATCGGGTCTTTTCCTTATCAGAAGCAGAATCTAGTTGGGAATAATGTGGGGAGTGTTAATTTGGGTGGTGGGTATGTGATGAATCCTTGTAATATGCAATGTGGGGATCAGGTTTATTGCCTTCATCCTGATGGAAAAAGTGCAGAAGATGCTTCAATACATGATCCAGGTGTTAATGGGTGTGAGTTTGAGAATTTGCAATGTTTGGGGAACCAAAATTCGTTGCTGAATGGACTTCCAGGGTGTGGAAATGAAGATGGTTTTCCTGTAGCCAATCCGAATCCGCCAGGTGGACGAACTAAACGAAAAGGTAAATAATAAATGAATAATAAGCTATTTTAATTGTTTGGATATTAGAATATTAAAAACACTTATCGACTTAAATAATGAGTTTTTGATAAGTTACTTTTTCACTACAGGTTCTCGTACAGCAGTGTCCAAATGAAGTGATCTGCCATTGTTTCTGTGTTAATGGTTTTTGAAGTTGGATTGTTCTCTATTAGTTGGGTTTATGAGTAGTAGGATCGTTTTTGTTCTGTTTAGTCAAACATAATGGAAGAAAATGCTTCTTGATGTGTCATGTGCTTAAATAATGTTTTTGTGAAATTAAAATGTTTTCTCTTATGATGCTTGCATGTGTTTGGTTCTTTTTGGGGTATCTTAAGTTTTGTGAAAATGCTTCTTTGGCAATTGCCACCTCTCTAGTGATGATGATGATGATGATGATATAAGGAGTTGATTTGATCTTGTTTATATGTTTTTTCAGAAGTTTTTTATATTGTAGATTTGATTTGAGGAAATTAGAAAACCCATGGAAGAAAAAGATAACTCCTGCTTTGGTGATGTGAACTTCTGTAAGTAGTTTTAATTTAACTAATAAATTTATTATATTCTTCAATTGCAAAGTGTTGTGAGAATAAAAAAAAAAAAGCACACCAGGGGCAAAAACGAGATTAGTGATCCAGGTGGAGACTCGACAAAAAACGGACAAAGCAACAAGAAGTACAAAGAACTAATAAAAACACCTCTACCAAAAAACTAAACAAACAAGACAACCTCGAACAATAAAAAAAAACACACCAGGGGCAAAAACGACAAAACACCAAGAAGAAGCCAAATCAAAAGGAAGACAACAGCTGCATCAACTAGCAAGGTGAAGGAGAAAAAACCAAGGGAACCACGATCCAGAAAAGCCAAACATCAAACACTAGAGATCACAGGGGTAGAATTGTCCAACGAAACACCAAAGAGAAGATGAGAAAAGCATTAAGCACCACTAAGATTACCCCACCAAAACCCCAATCACCCCCAAGCAATTAAGTACAAAGAAAGCAGGATACGGGAGCCTAACTACATATGCCAATATATTGCTTTGAATTTAGATCTTGTCATCAACCAATTAAACGTGAACATGCTAATGTCATCCACAATTAACAACACAGCATGCCTGTCCTTCCTATACATCTAAGGTGCTGTTTGTTTTTTTGGAAAAAACCTCTTCAGACCTCTTATTGCTACGCGGCGCAGCACACGTGCAACAGTTTTCATCTCGTAGCTGTTTATTTTTCAGAAGTTTTCGGATTAAAAAACTTTTTTGCGTGTTCTTGGCGCAACACTTGTTTTGACTCTTCCTACCTCTTCCAACCTTTTTTTTTCTTGCTAAAATATTGATTATATATTGCTGAAATCTTATTTTATTTTATTTTTCGTTTTCTTTTGTTTATTCTTGTTGATTTTTTTTATATTGAATAATAATAATTTGTTGATGAAATATCATTATTTTATGTTAAAATATATTTAATTTTTTTGTTAAAATATCATTATTTTTTTGCTAAACTATAATAAATTTTTGCTAAAATGTCATACATTATTATATTTTCGGTATTAAAAAACTATTTTCGGATTATAAAATTAGTTTATTTTAATTTTTTTAATATTTGCAACAGCATGCAAATGTTAAAAAAACAAACATGCTTCTTATTACAGTCTGCAGCCATTTGTTCCACCTCTTTTACTGCAGAGGGTTGCAGAGGTTGTCCGCAAACTTTATGGATTTTTTCTTCAAAAAAACAAAGAACACCTAAGTATTTCTAGCTTTCCATATCAATATCAACCACACAGTACAATAATCTAAAGCCAACCTCAACTTGCGATTTTTCTTGTCCCCAGCATTTGAGGTGATCATCTTAACCAGATCAAGGCACGAAGAAGGTTGCCACTATAAAACCTTCGACCACTCCAACAACCAAATTCCATATACTAGAAACGTAAGCATAAGTGAAGAAAACATGATCAATCTACACCTTGTCAGATTCGGAAATAACAAAACTATGTTTTTGATCATTCTTCAAATAAAACAATTAATCTTCAAAGGAATCCATCTACTCGATTGGAACAAGATCATGCCATATGAATTGAAATTACCTAGAAGTCGTCTTAAGAAATTCACTGAGAACTCGCCATTCCCATCCACACTCTAAATCCACTTGTCAAGGTTATTTGTAAATTAAAAATCATTCAACATATTGATCAAACTGAAAATTAGTATCACTTATTGACCTTTTCTCAACTCTCTAGACTAGCTTAATAGTAAGATTTATTTAAATCAACCCCAAAATTATCTATATCTTTTATTAAACAGTCTTTGTAGGTCTCAATAGCATATAAGTTAGGGAATAGTTCTATGAAAGAAAGGTCACCACACCACACATCCTTCCAAAAGTGTGTCATCAATCACCCTATTAAAAAGCGTGGTTAACTTAATACCTTTTCCACCAAACTCCGACTCAACTTGAGAAATATCAAGGCAAACACATTTTATTGGTTTTTTCGCCATAGCCTTGCCATCAATTAACCTTATATTGTGTATATAGACTTGGTACATAAGCACCAAAAAGAATTGCATCCCATTTTTGATCTCCACCACCATTTTGCTACTAAAGCAAGGTTCATCGACTCAAGGCTACTCACACCAAGTCCACCATTTGATTTCAGTTTTGTAAATTGCATTTTTGATTATTTATAAGCCTTGGATTGTTTATTCGATAGTTGCAAAATATTGGATTTTCTATACAATGTAAAATTGTAGATATGTTTATTAAGGTAAAATGTTATTTACTTTTATTTAGAAGTTTTATTTGATTCGGGTTAGAAACATATTTTTGCATACAATAAACATCATTACCTATTTTTATATATTTTACCTCCAAAGGACTTAACTAGGAGAAAGAAAAAAAAAGAGTAAACGACAAATTTATTAAAAAAAATGTCGTTTCCAAAAAAAATGATGGGTTGTCCACAAACTCAAATTTTATAGCTAGTCTTGCGAAATTGCCATAATTTAACACAAAAAAGAACATTTCATAAAAACTTTACTGATTTTGTAGGACATACATGCAAATTTTACTGACTTCGTAGGACATACATGTGAAAATGACGAAAGTCCATAGAAATGCTCGATTTTCTAGGAATAACTTGCAAAATTTATGAAAGCCTGCAAAAATAGAGTACTACAGTCTTGATTTTGACATATGTTATACGAAATATGACATTCGTACCGTGAAAATCAAATACATTTTTGAAAATTTGTATAAATTCTTTTAGTTAATATGTGAAATTTGTGATTTGTTTTTTCTTTCAAAAAAATAAGTTCATTATGAAACAAGTTTTTCATTGTTATTTGTATCGAAAGGTTGTAGAATACATAAAAGGTCAAACTCAACATGTTAAGCAAGTAATCAAGAACTATGGTGTAGATTTTGTCCACAAATACAAACTTTTTTGAGTTTTTAAATTAGATGAAATTAACGACGAGTTTGGAAGATAACCATAATATAAATTTATCTTTCCAACATCTTGATTTGTGATATGTTATACATATAGTTTATGATAGTGATGTGAATCACTTGAAAAACATTGTTTATAGTACTTAAACCGTTGTATATATATATATATATATATATATATATATATATATATATATATATATATATATATATATATATATATATATATATATATATATGTATCTGGTAGATGCTGATGATACTTCGAAATAAGAGGCTTCAATGAATCGGTGCACTGCAATGAATAATTCAGTTGTTGGTGGAAACCCGAGCAGTAGAAAAGGCTCGAGTGGAAGAGGATACGATGAAAATCGATCTAGTGGACATCTATTACTTATGAGAACAACATTCTAGTAGGTATTTATTATGTCGTCTTCCTGCACATTATGTATATGAAACATCATTAAAACCATCGATGCAACATATTGTTTATGTTTGTCAAAAAATTATGTACCACGATGATGATAATGTTGGCACATGTGAGGATACTGTTTAAGGAATGGTATCTCCCCTTGTTAATGATACTAACTGGGTTTTGTTTATGGCTATTTGACATTGAAATAATAATTCCGATAAAAGTTGGTCGATGATGAATACATTTGCCATCACATCAATAATACACCATTCCAGAGTATGTCTTATGTACTGCAATGTCCAAATTCGGTTTATGCACCTACTCCATCACATATTCAAAGAAAAACACAAAGGATAAAAAAGCATTCAAAAGCAAAGAAGATCTTTAACTAGCTCCTGGATTGGAAAATATACAAGAGAGGTTTCGCTATACAACCAAAAAATATACAAAAGAGAGATTTGAGGTATTGATTGAGGCATTATCATGGCTAGCCTTATTTAACACCGCAACCTTTTCAAGGTCTGAAAACTCGATGACAACAACTCACTTACAAGATTAGTCTTTGATACACTTCCACTTGAGTTGTTATCAATGTTATAGTAGTTTTTTGCTTCATATTTTTTGGACTTCCAACATTGACACGTGAGCTTCCGAAATTGAAAACTAACCCACATTTCCAAATCTCCACTTAAACAACCCACACATTACGAGGTTTCCATTAGTTATATTTTGTTTAGTTTGCTAACAACTCAAACACGATAAATCTAAAAGACATAAAGTAACGACTAGTATGAGTAAATAAGACTATGTAAAAAGAGATTATTCTTCGGTGTGGACCGTGGGATATGACCATTTCGCATTGGCGTACGGCGAAAAGAGGTCATTATATGTCCATTTCGCAGTGGGTATTATGAATTGGCCAATTTCTATACTGAAATATAGCAAATGTAAAAATGCATATATTTACACACTAAGAAATGAGGCCATTTCTCAGTCTAGAAAAGGGCAATTTGCCACACTACAAATTGCTTATTGAGAAAGTGTAAAAACTTTTAAAACATAAAGTTAGAATCATTATTTATAGGATATGAAGTTTGAATCAAAATCGAAGTTGGTATTAGACTTAGAATTTTCAACCTTCATTATTTTGTAAAATGAAATTTTATAGATTGGACTGCAAAATCAATAACTATTTTAAAAATAACTTTTAGTTTTTGTCTTAAACTTATAAAATACTTTATATTTTCTCTTAGATTTGTGTTTTTTTTTTTCAAAAGAAACATCACAAACTTATGGGCTGTTTGATGAAGGTTCTGACCAAGTCCAAAGCTAGGACTCGGTCTGAAATTTCCAATCAACATGTTTGATTTGTGCTAAGGGTTCTAACTCGGTTTTAATTTCTGACTGAGTCGGTGTGTCCAACCTTTTTCTCCTGATCTGATCTGGTCCGACAATTTACCGGTTGAGACTCATCATTTTCGGACTCAGTACTTAATCAGCATGTTTGGTATCCATTTTTGCTTCTGACTTTTTCCAAACCTATAACCTAGTCGGTTCAAACCCATTGAACCTCAACCTCTATAAACGATCCTTATTAATATAGAGCTTAAGAGCTTTATATTTTAAAGACACACTCCCCGCCCAAAAATTGAGATGACTTTTTATGTTTTGTCCTTTTTTTTTTCCCTCTAAACGATAGTAAATATACTTAGTTGGCGTGGTCGACCCATGTCCATTTATGGAGGCTTTCATGGGTCATAATGAAGAACACCATTTAATGCAAATTACACAGAATTGAAAAGCAGAGAAATCACAAATGGTAGTTGGTTTACTTCTAAGTGTATTCTTATTTAAAAAAGTGTCGATTCTGATAAGTAAGGTTTGCATGTAATATCTGATAAATCAAATTTGCTATTTACTTTGTCTGCTGCATAAGCATTCTGGCAACCATTTTATCATGAAATTACTATTCACTGGGAAATAATTATCTGATAAATTTATTGAATTAAAATATTAAATACAAATAATGTTAAATGTGGACGATTTAACTAAAAATATTTGTTTTAGCATAATGGTATAAATTCAATGATATTTAACCACAAAATCATCAATAATGCAAATAACACAATGTTTAAATGTCCAAATATGTACCAATAAAATGCAAAATTATAACATTAAGGATGAACAATATAATTTATAACTAATAAAAATACAGATTCAAAAGCACTTGCTTATCTTTCTTTCTTTTTTTTTTTTAAATATATTTGTTAATATCATGTTAACAGCAACAACTTAATCAACATATATGGAGACCCTTCAAAATAATGAGTTGTCCAAAACAAATATGTCTACATGACTTCATATAATTTACATATTAAGTCGTTTTTTTTATTAAATTCATTATTTTGTGATATCAACCGGAAAACATAAAGTATGATTGGCAAAAAAGGAAGAGCAAAATTAACAGCAAACAATTTGTGTTTTTAATATCGACTCTCAAAATTACTAATCTAACTCAATAATTCCAATGACCATTCAGTGGACACCGAATTAATAATAAGCTCTATAATTTCAGCGTCATGTTTTAGTAAAATCAAGATCACCTAAGTGACTCGGTTATCAAATTTTTTTTTTTTTTTTAAAAGTGTCTTATTTCATTAAGGTAAGGTTGAACGGTATACCATGGGAAAGACGAGCGGGAAAACTTCCCGCACCTTGGAACACAATACCAAAGGTGTGGGAATCGTTGTGCGCGAACCAAGTGAGGGGAACCTTCCCTTTTTCATCTCTCTTGCTGTGATTGGTAAAAAAAATTATTATTATTATTTTTTTGCTTCTAGCCGTAGCAACGGTCGAAAAAAATAAAAAATTATATATATATATATATATATATATATATATATATATATATATATATATATATATATATATATATATATATATATACACACACACATATGTATTTTTTTTTTTTTTTACCATTTTACACATCTATAAATACCTTACTACTTTCACCTTCAAATTCACAAATTCTTCTATCAATTTCTTTTTATTTTCTTTAAAAAAATGAATCCTAACAATCCAACCCCGACATCCGATAGAACAAAAAAAAATCAATATTTCAAGTTCAAGCACTCAGAGTCGAAACATTTTCGCCATCAATCCATCCCAAATGTTAGACAATTCTAGCCCATGCAAAATGCCATTAATTAATTTTTGGGTTTATTAATCATTTTAAAAAAATCATATTTATTTTTTGAATTATAAATCTTAAAAATCAATTATTTTGTTTAAAAATTAAATAAAAATGAAAGGTGACAATTTCATACCTTTTGTTAAGGGAAAAGAAAGTGATGAAAAACTAATGTGTCATTCAAAAAAGTGAAAGATGTTTCATGAACATACCCTATGGTCTAAGGGGTATGAATGTATGATCACTACATCTCCACTTAAAAAGTGTTGTTATATCTGCGCCACGTCATCTTCGCTACATGCTCTACCACACTACTACCCATTGAATATGGTTACAACTCCATATTATTATTATTATTTATTTATTTATTTATTTATTTTTACATTAGATTAAATTAAAAACATAAGTATTAAACATAAATAAATATTTTTACTTTACTGAAAAATCTATTACATTACTTAATAAAACATAGAAATTGAAAACCTAAATTACTCAAAAAACATAAAAACATAAAAATTTAAAATTTAAATTACTAATAAAAACATAAAAATTTAAAATCTAAATTACTAAAAAACATAAAAACATATAACTTTAAACCTAGATTACTAAAAAAAACATAAAAAATAAAACATAAATATTAAAAGCCTTAGAACATAATTGTCATATTTTCATGGACTTTCTTTGAACTTTTAAAAATGTTGCTAGATTTTTCGGGTTGAGATACGGTTGAGGCTTTATGTTTATTAGTTGAAGATTGGTAAGTGTTATTTTTTGGCAACCACTTTCCTCCATTTTCTTTTATATTTTTTTTTTGAGAAAAAGTAGAGTTTTGTCTATTTTTTCCGAAAGTACTTCTTCGGTACTCGCTTTTCTAGATGAAGACGCCGCTCATTTCCTTTTGTCCCTTCCCGGTGGTCGATGAAGTTGGACTTTCGGTGGACCCTCCCCCTTGGTGCCATCGAAGTTATCATTGAGGTCGTGGCCAAAACCGACATCCGACTCGGAAGTTCTTGGCCTTTTGTTGGAGCCGATGGTCGATTCCGAATGTGTTATCTTCGGATTAAGGACCCATTTTGGACCCTACAGTAAATATTCCACTCTATTTGATGGTCGAATGCTTTACAATTGTTGGAAAGCTTGTATTGGTAGCACATGGTTGCTAAAATATTGAAATCATTGCTACCACTTTTGTGCATATTATTAAGATTTTCAAATCATATCATATCATATCATACTATATTATAAAAGAAACATTTTTTTCTTTCACCACATTCATTTGAAACTCCTAACTTTTCATATTTCCATACAATATACTTAATTTATTAACTTAAATATACTTTTAGTTGTAAACATTATCATAAATGGAAGAATTTGTGACTTATCAATATGATATACTTAATTTGTTAACTTCAATATACAGTTAAATAAATAACTTACATTAATATATCAAAGAAGCTTAAAAATTTAGTGTAAAATTTAAAACCTAAAGTAAAATATCAAATAATGTTTAAAAAGATTCAACATATATATATATATATATATATATATATATATATATATATATATATATATATATATATATATATATATTAACATAGTTAAAAGGAAAACATTAAATATAATAATAATAAAAGAACCTAAATTGATGAATCGAATTAACTAAAAGGTGTCTGAAAACTATACTCTAACAATATATTTTTAACCTGCGCCGCGCAACGCGCGGGAATTCGTCTAGTATATCATTAAATTTGGTACAAGCCCCTCGTATGCCACGTCATTTTTCATTCATCGCACCATATGTCTGATTTGTTTGCCTTCATAATAGTGTGTTAAAGTGATCTAAAATACGATTCCAAAAACTTTGTCTTGTTTACGTGTTGTCGGTTTGCGCGTCTGACGATATGAACATCCAAGCTTTCGTTAAAGCTTCCTCCTCTTCTTCACACTAACTCGTAGTTTTTTTTACAGTTTCCTTTCTTTTGCCTTATTCTAGATGATGGTTGTGTTTCTTGGACCCTTTCATTGTCGTCATTGTTGAGGTTTATAGGTTGGTATTGAGAAAATGAGACTTGAGATGATTGTGTTTGAATTTGTTGAGGTTGAGAAGGTTGTGATTAATTTTTTTTAGAAAGTTGTTGTTGAAAAGTTTGAAATTGGGGTTGATTGAATTGTTGTGGTCTTTGTTGTTGGTAATAGTTTGGAGGGTATGGAAGATTGGTGAATAGATGTTCTTGTTGAATTAGGGAGGTTAAGAGGCAATTTGTTTTTTCAGAAAAACCTATTCAGACCACTTTTTGTTGCGCATCGCAACATATACACAACACTTTCCATCTTGCAACAATTTGTTTTTTGGAAGCCTTTAGAGTATAAAACTCTTTGCACGTGTTCTGCGCGACGCAACATTTGACTTACATTTTCAAACCTCTTCAACTTTCATTTTTTCCAAGTGATTTTTTTAGAAATCTTGTATAACTTCATTTTTTTAAACTTTGATTTACGTATTTGATACAATTTCTTTTTATAGTTTCCATAATTTTTTATAACGTGATTTTTTTTTTTTAAAAACTTTGATGTTTTTAATTTTTTACCGTTTATTTTAATGATATTTTTAGTTTCGGTTGCCTCTTTTCTAATGTGTGTGATTCTTTTACGAATTTCTAAACTATGTTTGCAATATTTTCTTAATTTTTTATTTTCTTTTTTATGTTCTTTAAAATTAGTTTTTTCTAGAAAAAATTGATAGCATATTTATATTCTTTTAGATTTTATTTTTAGATTTTTTATATTTTTTTATGTGTTCTTTTTGTTTTATTTATTTATTATTCTGACAATGTTTTAAGACTAGAAATATTAAAATTTCAGTGTTGAGAACTATTTTCAGTTTGTAAAATCAATTTATTTAAATTTCAGTTTATTGCAAAAGACTGCAAAGGTTAAAAAAACAAGCTTTTATTACAGACTACAATCGTTTGGTCCACGTCTTCTACTACAGATGGTTGCAGAAGTGGTCCGTAGACTTTATGAATTTTCGCTTCGAAAAAATAAACAACACCTAACATTTTGCATGTAACCAAAATGTGCATATTTATCATTTGATGTGTTTGGGGGTGGTCGGGGTATTTAGAGTGGGTGAAGCATTTTGATTTGGATCCGAAGAGAATATGAGAAAATAGAAAGAGCTTTGTGTGTTGTACTGTGAAATGTGTATAAAATGGTTGGTATTTATAGTTAGGTTGTATGGTTTAAATTTGAAAAATAAATAAATTTGTTTTTTTATATACAAAATATGCATGCAACGGTTCTTTTTCGACCGTTTTGGAAAGAAACACATTCTTTGGACGTGATCACCAGTGTATCCCTCCAATCTGTATCACCCCTAAGTGCCCGTTGGGCGGTGTTCACGCTTGGACATCACATCTACGTCAGCCTCCTACACATGAAACTATTGCCATACCTGAAAGCCTTATAAATTTGATAATATACATCAAGGCCGACTCTATGATTTATTGTGTTAAGTTATAGCTCAGGGCCCTATTTTTTAAAGGGTCCCACTTAACCCAAATACCTCAATGTCAATACTTATATTCTCCAACTCCATTCGCTGATTACTGATACAGATACCTCCTCAAAAATCAAAAGAGACGTTCTGACTTCTGTTCTTCTTATTTTCTTCTCCATTCTCGACGTCGTTGATTGATTCATTATTGATTTAGGCTTCTCTAATCTTGATTCTTGGACAGTAAAAGGCTGCATGAACCGCTAACATCTCGATTCCTTCTCCATTCTCGGCTTTTTCTGATGAATTTCTTTGATTTTCCATTGTTGAAAAATCTTTGATGATTCATTCAACTGATTCAAGGTATGTGCAGTCAGTGTTTTCACTTGATTTTTCCATTATCTTCTTTTCCATTTCTCTTTGTTCATTGATTAATGCTCGATTTCTTTGTTTCTGTTTGATTTTTTTTGAGTTAGTGTTTACACTTAGTTTTTGCGTTGGCTTGCTGCTTAATATTTATGTTTCCATTCTTAATTATAATATCATGCAACTTGAGTTCCTCTGTTTTTACATCACAACTCAACATATATGAAGCTAAGAAATATTGGTTATTGATTGATTTCTGTGTGGCTTGTTCATTGATTTATGTGTTGAGTTGTGCATAGATTTGAGTTAAAATAATCTTGCAAGTCTGAGTTCCCTTAAAAGTTATAGATAAGCTCTCCTTTTAATTAAAACAAGTTATAGATAAATTCTCATTTTAATTAAAACATTGCAAGTTTAAATAGAAAAAAAAAACAACCTTCACTTTTATATTTGTTTTTATTACAAAATATGGAATGAAGGTTGGAGTGAATTTGAGCCTTTCCAGTTTTGAGCTTTCTACTACCTTCTATTTTCAACACAGTAGATATTTCTATTAATCCATAGTTCATTACTTCAAGTTTATTGTTTGTTCATTTGTAGTTGTATTTGTGATTGTTCATTGCTATTATTAATCAAATAATTAATAATCATATCTAATGTTGGTGATTTTGCATCATCAATGTGTATTTAAGTGTAATGGATTGACTTGTTGACCAAAAATAATCTTGATGAATATTAAACAAGTAAGGAAGGTGCGGAGTGCACACTTATTTGAGTTTATTCAAGATTTAAAGTAGACTGTCATTTAGGGGCGAAGCCCCTAAACTAACGGGGGTCCGGGGGCAGTGCCCCTGAGAGCGGGGTCCAAGGGGCAGAGCCCCTGGCTGAGATTTTTCTATATAAAAAATGCCTTAGAAATCTGAATTTTCTATAAATGAACCCGGTTTTTTTTACTTCGTTTTAACCCTTTTTAATGATCCGGTTTTAGTGATAGTTTTTGACTGTTATAAACCGTTTTGATAGTTGGAGTAGTTTTTGGACAAAGAAAACTGCCTTGACAGTTTTCAGACAAATGATATACATAATCATTCTTTGGTCATTATTTTCCTGGTACAAGAACAATTATGAAATCATAACTTCATATTCTCTATTCTAAAAACTCTTCCGAGTCTTATCCGATTAAAGGTTGGGAGTACCACCCAAATACTTTAATCTGAAAGTGTTTAACACGATTATCAGGATTTCCAAGTCTTTCCATACCTCAATTTTCTAACATCTAAGAGAAAATACGAATTAGGAGTTTTAAAAAGAAAAAGAAAAAAATGGAGCAAGTATAGTAAAGGCTGTATCACCTTAAATTTTTGATTCGCTTATAACCCCCAAATTGATTGAGTGATATAAGTCTACGTTTTTCTCAAATGAAATTAAGTCAAAGTACATTCTATTTACATACAAATTTTTTTTCTAATAATAAACCGTTTATAATATTTTGATGTATGAATATGTTAATTCAAGATCTATAATTATATAGGATTGCAACTCTTGGTTTTAAACCGACCAGCTTGTGTACTGTTTTTATTATTCTTTTTCGATAAAAAAAATTGATCTATGATATTAGAAATTTCTAACTTTTAGATAAAACAAAAAAAAATTTTCAAAAATTAATTCAAATAACGTTTAAAAAAAAACTCTTCTATAATTTTACAAATTGATTTAATTACTTTTTCTTAAAATAATAACGTGTTTTATACAAATCATTTTATGTACGTTTTTTTATATGTTTTAAAATTTTCCATTGTACAGAAAAAATTGTTATAAAAGAATCGCATAAAATATTATCATGTTAAATAATAATGATTTTTTTAAAGCATTTGCCTAACATCCTACGTTGTGAGGTGTACACATTTTTAATCGCATATTAGTATTCATCGCATGCTGACCATAGACGTGGTCAGCCATGGCCACAAGGTTCTTATCACCTAGCCAATGCTTGTGACACAACGATTGGTTTTAAAACTTACATTTCCAACAAAAACATTTCCGTTTAAAAACAAAAATAAAAAGAAAAGAAGTACACCCCAACACAATTAATAGATAAATGGAGTAAATATCAACAAAGTAATTATTTTAGTATAGCTAAAGAAAACTTGTAAACTACTCATTCCGTCCCAATATTATTGTCCACAGACAAAAAAACATACAAAATAAGGAAGCATTAATTACCACTAACTTTATACAATAAAATGACAATTTTGTCATTACTTTGCATTTAATGTTCCATTAAATGCTTAGTTGGTTAAGTAATAATGAGGGGTATTTTGATAAAAATGTTATTTATTTTTAGAAGTGGACTATTATTTTGGGACAAACCAAAAAGAAAAGACGGACTATAATATTGGGACGGAGGGAGTATAATTATTTCCAATCGATAAATTGTAATAGGTTGAATTGGAGTTTAATGGAGAGTTTAATCTTATTAAACTCAAAATTATTATTATAGAAAAATGATTAGGACTAAATGAAATGGAGAGTTCAATTCCTATTTGAGCTCTATATTTTTTTTTTCTCTCTCACACACATACACACACACACACACACACACATATATATATATATATATATATATATATATATATATATATATATATATATATATATATATTATTTTTTATTTCAAATTTATAATTTGTAATTTTAGTTAATGTTAATTTTAATTGTAGTTTTTAATTTTTAATTTCATGTTAATTAATTATTTAAAAAATAACAATAAGTAAAAAAAAATGATAAATTATCTGACAATCCATTATATTGTATAAAATTTAATGGAATGTAAAGTTGAATAGATAAAGTTGTATAATAAATGAAATATACATGTGTTAATCCATTAAACTTATATGATATGAGTTCATCGCATTAGAGATAGACTTTAGATTAACCTATTTAGTTAACCTATTTAGTTAAACTACTTTACATTCCATGTGTAATATTTTCATAGATAAGTTGACCTTGGACGAATTTTATATATATATATATATATATATATATATATATATATATATATATATATATATATATATATATATATATATATATATATATATATATATATATATATATAGTTAGCTTTATTTGATACCATTATAGTTAGTGAGACATAGGGATATAATCCTAACCATTCATTTTGGGGATAAAAAAATAATTTTAAAATACAAAATAATTGAAATTTTTAAAAAAAAAAAATTTAAAAATTTTCGTCATTTATATTTGAAAAAAATAATACTAAAAAAAGCACCGTTTATTTGAAATATCCATGAAATATTCTAATAGAATATCATAGTAAAAAAATCATAATAAACTTGTTAGAATATTCACATATTCTACTAGCTTATTAGACTATAAATATTGAAACAATTCTACTATAATAGTAGTATTAGAATATTCTATAAATTTAAATAATTTTAGTAGAATATTAGAATATTTTAACTTATCTAACAACTCTAGTAGAATATTAGAGTGTTTTAACATTCTAAAAAAAGGTAATTCTTTATTTATTTATTTTTTGGGTAAATAAAATAACAAAAATAATAATTAAAAAAAGATTTTCCGGATTTTTCATTTTAGATTTATTTTTTAATTTTTTGATCTCTAAGATAAATGACTATGATCATGTCCCCATGTATGTATGTATATATATATATATATATATATATATATATATATATATATATATATATATATATATATATATATATATATATATATATATATATAAGGAAACATTTTTCCTTTCACCACATTAATTTGAAACTCCTAACTCTTCATATTTCCATATAATTTACTTAATTATTAACTTAAATATGATTTTAGTTATACACATTATCATAAATGAAAGACTTCTTGAATTATCAATAAGATATACTAAATTCGTTGACTTCAATATAGTGTTAAATACAACATAACCTAAATTAATATATTAAACAAACTTAAAAATATAGTGTAAAAGTTAAAAGCTAAACTATATAATGTTAAATACATAACCTGAAAATATATTAAATAAACTTAAAAATATAGCGTAAACATTAAAACCTTAACTAAAATATAAAATAAAGTTTTAAAAATTCAACGTTATTTTTTAAAATAGTTAAAACGAAAATATTAAATACGATAAATATAAGAATCTTAAATCTATAAGTCAAATTAACTAAAAGATGTCCAAAAAACTATTTTTCATAATAACTAAAACTCAATTAAGTTGTTTTTAAATTAATTTATAATAATAATTAAAAATAACACACACACACACACACATATATATATATATATATATATATATATATATATATATATATACACACACACACAGACACACACATAGAGAGAGAGAGAGAGAAAAAGAGAGAGAAAGGTCAAAACGAGAGCAATTATGAAATCGAGAACGCGAGAACATGGTTAAATCACATATGAATGATTTAATTGCATGTGAATAATAGAGTTTAATCACATATGAATAATTTAATCACATGTGAATAACAAGGTTAAATGATATATAAATAGTTTAATTACATGTGCATATCAATGCTTTAATTACATGTGAATAACAATGCTCAAACAATTATACAAGAACACAACAGTGTCTTGAGGGAGGAGTTTAGAGGCCTTATAGTATCACGTACTTCTTTTTATGTCTAGGTCATGCGAATGGGGCCAGTCTAAGATCGTATTATTCCTCTACAAAGACAACAGACGCTCTCAACGGCTAGGCGCCACTCTCTTTCTGAGTTATTCCAGCTTCTTCATGATTTCGTGCCGCGGTGAACAAACAAAACAAAAAAGAGGCCCATCTCAGCGGAAGGAGAAGGACCTGCAATGGCAGAGACTACTGACCCTATTCTTCTTCCTAGCCGTCTTTTACGAGTCCGGAAAGCCTCCTCAGAGGGATCCGAAAAATAGAATAGAGAAGGGCAGGCAGGGCTTCCGCAAGAGCCTCCCCCCTCTTCCCGGTCAAGATAGATGGGAAGGAGCCCTATTAAGGCCATAACCAGTCTCTTTATTTATATACGTACACCTTTGTTTCAACCCAAACCTGGGTGATCTATCCATGACCAGGACGAAGCATGGGTGAAACTAAGTGGAGGTCCGAACCGACTGATGTTGAAGAATCAGCGGATGAGTTGTGGTTAGGGGTGAAATGCCACTCGGATTTACACCGAATAAGCATTTGTTACATTCGCGAAGTACGAGCTTTTGTAAAAGTTTTCATTTTCTGATCTACCTTTAACTAAGAAAATGCCATTGTCCTATGGCTGCACTAAACTTTAAACTAGACTAAACGGCTCTCGGTCGGGATGGTCCTGTCAAAGAACTTTATTCATGTAGAGAAAGACACTTAGGATAGGAGACTTATGGATGCAGGGTCTGCAAGTGAAACCCCAAAACCTAAAATCCCCTAATGCCTATCAAATAAGAGTCCTACCGGATTCGAACCCAGATTAAATTCTGACCATCTGTCAGAGAAAAAAGAACGAACGGATCTTGTAGGATTCCCAAGAAATTCTACGATTTCTTCTGGAAGCAGATGATTAATCATCTGCTTCTCACGTTGGGGCATAGAAAGAAGACCTGAACTCGGTGTTTCCTCAATCTGAATAGATCAATCTGGATTATAGGCCAGCAAGCCCGAACCAACAAGTGGGAGATATTATATCGATATTAATGTTCGTTTATAGATAACTAATAATTAAATTTTTTGATATATTTTAAAAAATAAAATCAATAAAAATAACATTTCGAAATATATGCTCAATATTCGTTCTTGCGTTCTTGATTTTATAATTTTTCTCATTTAAACCTAGTGATATATATATATATATATATATATATATATATATATATATATATATATATATATATATATATAAACCCAAAAACTAACAAAACATATAAAAAAAAGTTAGAGATATCTTATCTTTTTTATTTTATTTTATTTTATTTTACTTTGAAAGTATAAAAATCCCCCCCCCCCCACACACACACAACACACACACACACACACACACATATATATATATATATATATATATATATATATATATATATATATATATATATATATATATATATATATATATATATGCCCGATTTTTATGTTTCCAATGTCAAAAAAATATTAAATATCTCTAAGTATTTTTTTATATGTTTATATGTTGGTTCTCTGGGTTTTCATGAATCTTTGAGTTCTTTCTCTCTCTCTCTCTCTCTCTCTCTCTCTCTCTCTCTCTTTCTCTGGGTTTTCAAAAAAATATTAAATATCTCTAAGTATTTTTTTATATGTTTATATGTTGTTTATGTGTTGGTTCTCTGGGTTTTCAGAAAGGGACTCGACGAGTTGAGTCGGGTTGTCCCGATTCTATGCCAGGTAGAACTTGACAAGTCTGTGAAGGGACTCGACGAGTTGACTCGGTTGATAACGAGTCTGAGTAGTACAGGAACTCGTCGAGTTAGGAGGTAAATCGACGAGTTGAGTCGACTGGGAGTTGACCTTGACTTTGACTTTGACCAGGACGTTGACTTTGACCAGGTGTAAAATGTTCATTTTACCCTAAGAAGGATTATCAGATTTTGATTAAGTGTTATTGTGGAATTGATAGCCGTGGAGTCGTTGGAGCAGCCGTCAGAGATTCCTTACATGAGATTTCACAGCTAGCATATGAGGTGAGTTTCCTCCAGTAGGAATGGGTCTAAGGCACCAAGGCCAGCCCGTTTAGCTAGTAGTAGTTCCGGACTATGGTCTGATGATGGACGGGGCCCGATGTAGGTTTATATGCTTTTCCGATTTTCGATCCGATGTCGGGGTGGTCCCGAGGAATGCTTGTATGCTTGATGTCTTTCTGATTCTTGCATGTGTTTGTATTTGTATGTTTTTGGACTTCGGTCCGATGTCGGGGCGGTCCCGAGGAATGTTAGTATGTTTCTGGACTACGGTATGATGCCGGGTAGGGCCCGAGGAATGTTTAAATGTTAACGATATATGCTTAGGTTTATGTGTATTATTTAACCGTGTTGAAATGTATTCCGAGATTTGCTCGATGTCGGGCGGGGCCTGATGCCGGGCGAGGCCTGATGCCAAACAGGGTGCGATGCCGGGCGAGGCCCGATGCCAGGAAAGCCGATGCCGAGTCTGACTCGATGTAGCATGGGCGGGGCCCGAGATAGGTTTATGTGATATATGTATGGTATGTGGTAGTTGGGGAGACTCACTAAGCTTCGTGCTTATAGTTTTCAATTTTAGTTTCAGGTACTTCCGATAGTAAGGGGAAGAGATCGGGATGACTGCATGACACACACCACAACTTTTAGCCTGGAAGGATTCACTCTGATATTTGGCATATGATTTTGATACATTGATAGACGATATGAGATTTTTGAGATACGTGATTTATAACATTTTGATACTTGTGGTTTTGCTATTATGATGTTTGACAAAATATGGTTTTTCTTAAATGATTTAAAACGAAAATTTTGGACCATGTTTTGGGGATGTTTCAGACACAATGTAAAATGTTTAGCAAAGTCCAATACTTCTCACAAGCTCGGAAGTGTAAAGACTTGTTTTATCAGTTTATATTAGAGTTAATCTTGACACAAAACTGTAACACCCTTAAAAATATGACCCGAAAATTTCATTTTTAAGTTTAACAATCATAAAATAAACCATAACATTTTTCCCCAAACCATGTAAACATAAAATAGTTTAGTTGTGCAATCCAATGATACATATAAAATCATCATCAGAGTCATAATCCCAAAATCACTAATGCGGAAAATCATGGTGTGATGCGATGCGATCAACCTACCCATGTCAGACATACTGGGGTGTCCGACCTACCCCCGTTAGGCATACCTGGGTGCCCGACCTACCCATCGATTTTATTCCAACCAATTACAGGGTCTATTTCACCCCTAACTCTAACACATAAATCATGTATTTACACATAAGCATCAAACAATACATACCACCTTAATAATTATCACAAAGATAATTACTAAGTCATAACAATACTAGTATGCCGACATGGTGCCTTCGACCCATGGTTTCTACGAAGGGAGACTCACCTCCCTGTGTATGCCGAAATCGTACTCCTCGGCTGGCTTGTAACTGCTCTCCCTAAAGCATAATGAATTCCCTAGTCAGTCATTAGGTCCAAATAGAACTCCCTTATGGCCCAAAATTCTAATTCATGTCCCATGGCAAGGTTTCCTAATCCTTGGCCTATTGGGCCTCTTTCTCCCAAGGCCTAACTCCTAATTAAATTAAGGCCCAAGTCCACCCATTTAAGTTTCAAGGCCCATTAAGGCCTAATACCATATATCCTAGGTCTAGGCCCAGAAGCCTTACTCCACAGTGGGGCATGAGGACCAACTATTTTCAGGCCCAACATCTTATGGCCCAAATACCCATTTGACCTCTCTGCATGCGTACGCATGGCATTCCTGGCACATACGCCCAACGTATGCTGGTCTTGACCATTTTGGGGAGATTGATCCAGTACGCGCAACGTACCAGGGGTACGCCCATCGTACTGGCTAGTTTCCTTAGAACTCCTTTTCTGACTTAATCCATTAAGTCCTAACGTCCAAAACATAGATCTAGGTCCTTTAAGACGTCCTATACCATAAAGTTACAAACTTTATGTCTTTGCATGCATGGATGGGGGTTAAGACATGTTTTAGGTCCTTAAACACACTTTGTGACCATCTAACACTTGCATGATTGTGGCTTAACCATCAAGGCCCAATTTTTATTGCTGTAAATGCTTCCAAGAGCTCAAAAAGACAACTCTTATGGGCTGGAACTACTAAAACAAAAGAAATCTCAACTATGGAATCAAAATGTCACATAAAACACCCCAAAACTGCAACTAAGCATGCAATGGTCAAGTTCGAAGCTTGATATCTCAAATGAGTAAGAAAAGATGCTAAACTCTTGGATCTACAAGCCCTTCTCACGTTCTTGCTCTTTCTCCTAACTTCCTTGTCTTCAAAACCACCAAAAATCACCCAAAAGTGCACCAAATTATCTCACAAAGCATGCACGTGGTTTAGGGTTCAAATTCTAATCTTTAGGGACAGTGGATGCCGAGGGAATGAGGTTTGGGACGGAGTTATTGTCTTTATATATGGTGAAAACCCTAAAATTTAGGGTTTGCAACTGGACAGGTTATGCCCAGCGTACACTTGGGTACGACGTGCGTACGCAAGGCTTCCCCCTGCTTCACGCCTCAGTCGTGTATGTCGTGCGTACACTATGTACGCCCAACATACGACCTTTCTCCAAGTTACAATATATTACGCTTAATTAAATCGAAGGGAAATAGCTGGTGAATCGGATGTTACAAATCTCCCCCACTTGAATTAGACTTCGCCCTCAAAGTTTGCTGCTGCTGGTGGGAATAGCTCGAGGTATGCTCCCTCATCTCGTCCTCTGGCTCCCATGTCCATTCCACGCCCTTACGGTGTTGCCACTGCACCTTTACATGTTCTACTTTTTGTTTCTCATAGCCTTCGTCTTCTTGTCGAGAATGGTTACATGACTCTTGATGTAATTCAGACGGTCATCCACCTGTATGTCCTCCAAAGGAACCACTGCTGAATCATTGACTATGCACTTTTGCGGCTGCGAAACATGAAAACTGCTATGGATCTGTCTAAGCTCTTCCAGAAGGTCCAACCGATATGCTACCTTTCCTACCCGAGCTATCACCTTGAAAGTTCAGATATACCTGGGGCCCAGCTTACCTCGTTTTCTAAAGCGGATGACACCTTTCCAAGGTGAAAACTTCAGAAGGATCATGTCCCCGACCTGAAACTCCAAGTCCGATCGTCATCTATCGGCTTAGCTCTTCTGCCGAATCTGGGCCGTCTGGAGTCTACTCCGGACCTTCTGGATCTTCTCCATCATCTTGAGTACCACCTTGGCACTCTCCATGACCCTCTAACCAACCTCACCCCAGCATATTGGGGTCTTACACTTCCTCCTGTAAAGCATCTCGAAGGGAGGCCGGTCGATACTTGCGTGGTAAGTATTATTATAGGAAAACTCTACCAAGGGAAGGTAGGTATCCTAGCTACGACCGAAGTCTAGAATGCACGTCTGCAACATACCCTCCAAGGTCTGGATGGTTCGCTCGCTCTGACCATCCGTCTGCGGGTGGAAAGTTGTGCTGAAGTGCAGACGAGTACCCAACTTGTCATGATATTTCTTCTAGAATCTGGAAGTGAACCGCACATCCCTGTCAGAAGTCACGAAAACTGGCACGCTGTGCGAGAAACTACCTCCCTGATGTAGATGTTTGCTAGCTTCTCGGCCGAAATACTCTCCTGAATCGGTATGAAATGGGCGCTCTTGGTCAATCAATCCACGATGACCTTTATCGCGTCAACTCCGTGCGCCGTCCGAGGTAACTTTGTAATGAAGTCCAAGGTAATATCCTCCCATTTCCACATAGGGATATCCAATGGATGCGTCTTGCCGTGAGTTCTATGGTGTTCATCCTTGACCTTCTTGCAAGTCAAGCACCTCTCGACGTAGCAGGCTACATCCTGCTTCATGCAGGGCCACCAGTAATGAGGACAGAGATCTCTATACATCTTCGTCGCCCCAGGATGGATCGAAAATCTAGATTTGTGTGCCTCCTCCATCAGGATTTGGTGCACACCGCCCGTGTACGGAACCCACAGTCTACGATGGAGTGTCAATAGCCCACGACTATCATAGTCGAAGGAGGAAATCTGACCCATGATATGCTCACTCTTCCGGTGTTCCTCCTTCATAGCCTCCTGCTGAGCCTCCCGAATCCGCTCCAAAAGCAGAGTCACTACTGTCATCCTCAGGGAGATATCTTTGATCAGCGTCGCGAATGCCTTGTGGCTAAGTGCATCAGCCACAACATTGGCCTTCCCCAGGTGGTAGAGGATCTCGCAATCGTAATCCTTCACCACGTCCAACCACTATCGCTGTCTCATGTTCAGATTTGGCTGGTCCATCAAGTACCTCAAGCTCTTGTGATCCATGTAAATGGTACAACGGACCCCATAGAGGTAGTGTCGCCAAATCTTGAGGGAAAAAACAACCACCCCCAACTCCAGGTCGTGCGTCGGGTAATTCGCCTCGTGAGGCTTCAGCTGCCTCAACGCGTAAGTGATGATGTGCCCTCTCTGCATCAACACTGCGCCCAAACCTGAGATAGGCACGTCAAAAATACACTACAAAATCCTCAACGCCCTCTGGCAGGGCTAAGATCGGCGCCTCGCATAACTTCTACCTCAAAGTCTTGAACGTTGCCTGCTGCTCAGGCCCCCAACGAAAGACAACAGCCTTCTTTGTCAGTTGGGTCAGGGGCACCGCTATCTTGGAGAAATCCTGAATGAATCTCCAATAATAGCCTGCTAAACCGAGGAAGCTCCGAATCTCAGATCGAGACTTCGAAACCTCCCATCTCATCATGGCCTCCACCTTGGACGGATCGACCAAAATACCGTTCTGGTTGACAAGGTGCCCCAGAAACTGCACCTCGTGCAACCAGAACTCACACTTGGAGAACTTTGCGTACAATATCTCCTTCCTCAGGGTATCCAACACCTCTCGCAAGTGCCTCTCATGCTGCTCTTGGGTCTTGGAGTAGACCAGGATATCATCAATAAACACTATCACTGAACGGTCTAACATCGGCCTGTACACGTTGCTCATGAGGTCCATGAACACGGCCGGGGCATTGGTGAGCCCAAAAGGAATCACCACAAACTCGTAGTGCCCATATCAAGTCTGGAAGACCGTCTTCTACACGTCCGCCTCCCTGACCCTCATCTGGTGGTATCCTAAAGGCAGATCAATTTTGGAAAACCAAGACGCACCCTGAAGCTGGTCGAATAGATCATCGATCCTCGGGAGTGGGTAACGGTTCTTCACCATTAGCTTGTTCAGCTCCCGGTAGTCTATGCACATTCAGTGCAACCCATCCTTCTTTTTCACGAACAAGATCAGTGCACCCCACGACGAGCTACTCGGCCGGATGAACCCCTTGTCTAACAGCTCCTGCAGCTGCGTCGACAACTCCTGCATCTCTGGCGGGGCCAATCGATATGGTTCATTGGCTATGGGAACTGCACTGGGAACCATATCGATCCGAAACTCCACCTGCCTCTCCGAAGGCACCCTAGGTAGATCCTACGGAAATACATTTGGGTACTTACGAATAACCGATACCTTATCAATTGTCGTTTTAACCTGCTCCAGTGTATCCATAATGTAAGCAACAAACCCCGAGCGACCCTAATGGAGATAACATCTGGCCCTAGCAGCCGAACATAAAACAGGGTCGCGTTAAGCTGTCTCCTCCTGGACCACCAACTCTCCCCCACTTGGGGTCCACACTCATAGCAGCTGGTTCACACAATGAATCATCACCCCATTGGGGCTCAACCAATCCATCCCTACTATGACTTTGATCCTGCGTAGAGGGATGTGTACAAAGTCGATAACGTAGCACTTATCGTACATCCTCAAAACACAACCTCGATGAGGCCTCGATGCCTGAACGAACCGCTCATCTACAATCTCCACCTCTAGTGGGTAGTCTAACATGCTCGAAGAATGAGGAAACTTATTGCTGAGTGTAAGAGATACGAAAGATCGGGTGGACCCCGAGTCAAATAACTTCCAAACAAGAATATCGTTCACGAGGAACGATCCTAAAACAAGACATATAAAAATGTAAGTACTGTCATAACGTGAAATAGGAGTTAAGGGAAGAAACATACCCATCACCACATCTGGTGCGGCCCATGCATCCTTGGCAGTTCACTGAAAGGCTCAAATCCTCACCACTAGAGCATCCGTCTTGCCTTGCCGACCGTCTGTGATACGCAGGGTCGCTGGAGGCGGCGCCACCACTGGTGCTCCTATTGCTAAGCTCGGATAGTGGGCTTTCCTGTGGCCCTTCTGATTGCAATGGAATCAAATTAGATCTGATGTCGGAATGGTAGGAGCGGGAGCGGTACAATCCTTGCTAAAGTGCCCAGTCTTGTCGTACTTGTTGCAGCCTGAGCTCCCTAACCTACAAGATCCCTTATGTGGCTTGTTGCGTTTCCCACAGCGTCCCCGGACCTGATGGCCCTTCGACCTTGAGTCGAATCCCTTGGGTTTATTCGTAGAAACCCCTCCTCTCTACCCAGACTCCGCCTTCCTCTTCATTATATGCTCCATATCAATCTCCCTCTCACATGCCCTGGCTATCATGTCGTCCAGTTTCGAGTATGCCGAGTAACTAACAAATCCCTTGATATCTGGCCTCATCATATTGTGGTATCGAGTCTCCTTCATTTCCTCATCAGTTGCATACCGGGGCACCAACAAAGCCCTCTCCCTTAATTTGGCGGTGATCTTCGGCACAGTCTCAATCATCTGTCTCTTGGCTAACTGCTGAATCTCCATAGCGGGTGCAAACTCGGCTCAGAATTGGGTCACGAAATCTGGCCTGGTCATGGTCGCAATGGCTGGGCCTCCCAATGCGTAACCGACCTCCTCCCACTAGTCCCTAGCTCGATCCTTCAAACACCCCCCGACAAACTTGACCTTCGACCCCTTAGGGCAGAAGCTGGTCATCTGAGCACAATCAATATCCGTTATCCATCGTCTGGCTGCAATGGGGTCCTTCACCCCGCAGAAGTCTGGCGCTCTGCATGACCTGAAATCCTTGAAGGAGAGCGTACGAGTCCTCGACTGGCCAAGTGCCATGTCACTCCTGAATGCCCTAAGACCATCCTCCATCAGCCTAATGATACCTCCCTTGATCGACCCGAAAATCACCGGGGTCGACTCAAGGATACCTCTCGTAATCACGAATGCAATGAACTCGCGTAATCCCTCATCAATCGGCTCGAAACTCATACCTAAACTAGACCCAGATCCTGAGCCTCCTGCTCCATGATGTGTCACCACCATTCTGAAACAAACCATATAATTGTCAGAATTATATATAATTGTCGAAAGATCTCACACTCTGCCACTCCTGGTTCCCCGTAAATCTGTAGGAGTCAAGTACGGATCCTCTGCATTCAATAGTACTACCTTCTACATATATCCGTACTTTCCCCTGGTTTGCATTGGGTCAGCAAAGTTGCTCCCTATCCACACATACAATTCGCAATCCGATCACTCATGTCACTTATCTCATCATAGGCTTACCCTAGGGTAATCTCCGACCCACTCTCTGCCATCAACTGCATAAGATGCCCTGCTACCTCTTCCTAACTAGCTCGTGAATACCATTACATATTACTGAGACCAGATAATTCTTCGAATGAGAGGTCTCTCCTTACAATGGTTGGACTCAAATTAGAGTTGCACATTAGGGCTAAACCTAACCTTCTGAAATTATTTAGTCCTCACAATATTTAACTTAGCGTATTCGGTTACTAGTTAGTTAGAGATAACTAGAACTCTTAATAGCACAAAGCAAGCAGCATTCGAGCGTTGAGTAATCAAAACCAAGCAAATCCTAACCAAGCCATCGTATCACTGACTAATCAGTACTAGCATGCAGTTCAATAGACATATACAACAAGCATACATGGCATCCTTCCTAGATCCTTAGCCTTAATCTAACATGCAATTCTCATACACATACAATAGGCATACAAGACATCCTTCCTAGATCCTTAGCCCTAACCTAGGATGCAATTCTCATACACATATAGTAGGCATACAAGGCATCCTTCCTAGATCCTTAGCCCTAATCTAGCATGCAACTCTCATAATCACAACATATATCGTAACGAACATGTATGGTATCTTGGGGAAAACTTACTTGAGCTCGGTAGATTGCACGCATCACACTTCTTGTTCTTTATCTAAAACCCTTATTTTAAATTTTAGAAAAATTATTTTTCTTGTAAAAATCTCTCAAACCCTCGATTTGAGTCCATACACCCCCGAAGGTGTGTTCGAATCCCTCAAACCAAGGCTCTGATACCAACTTGTAACACCCTTAAAAATACAACCCGAAAATTTCCTTCTCATGTTTAACAATCATAAAATAAACCATATCATTTTTCCCAAAACCATGTAAACATAAAATAGTTTAGTTGTGCAATCCAATGATACATATAAAATCATCATCAGAGTTATAATCCCAAAATCACTAATGCAGAAAATCATGGTGTGATGCGATGCGATCAAGCTGACCCTTTCCCCTTGAAGCTGGAAGTACCTGAAACCAAAACTGAAAGCCGTAAGCACAAATCTTAGTGAGTTTTCCCCACCATAACACATACAGATCATAAACATACTGTCAGACATATCTGGGTGCTCAACCTACCCATGTCGGACATACTGGGGTGTCCGACCTACCCCTGTCAGGCATACCTGGGTGCCCGACCTACCCATTGGTTTTATTCCAACTGATTACGGGATCTATTTCACCACTACCACTACCGCATAAATCATGTATATCACACATAAGCATCAAACAATACATACCACCTTAATAATTATCACGAAGACAATTACTAAGTCATATCAATACTAGTGGGACGGTATGGTGCCTTCGACCCACAATTTTTACGAAGGTAGACTCACCTCACTGTGTATGCCAAAATCGTACTCTTCGGTTGGCTCGTAACTGCTCTCCATAAAGCATAATAAATTCCCTAGTCAGTCATTGGGTCCAAATAGAACTCTCTTATAGCCCAAACTTCTAATTCATGTCCCAAGGCAAGGTTTCCTAATCCTTGGCCTATTGGGCCACTTTCTCCCAAGGCCCAACTCCTAATTAAATTAAACCCCAAGTCCATCTATTTAAGTTTCAAGGCCCAATAAGGCCCTTTAAGGCCTAATAAGCCCCATTAAGGCCCATTAAGGCCCAATAAGCCCCATTAAGGGCCAATACCATATATCCTAGGTCTAGGCCCATAAGCCTTACTCTACAGTGGGTAATGAGGCCCAACTATTTTCAGGCCCAACGTCCTAAGGACCAAATACCCATTTGACCACTCTGCATGCGTACGCGCGACGTTCCTGGAACGTACGCCTTTTGTATGCTAGTCTTAACCACTTCGGGGAGATTGATCCAGTACGCGCAATTTACTAGGAGTACGCCTAACATCCTGGCCAGTTTCCATAGAACTCCTTTTCTGACTTAATCCATTAACTCCTAACGTCCAAAACGTAGATCCAGGTCCTTTTATGATGTCCTAGGCCGTAAAGTTACAAACTCTTATGGGTTACAACTACTAGAACACAAGAAATCTCAACTATGGAGTCAAAATGTCACATAAAACACCCCAAAACTACAAATAAGCATGCAATGGTCAAGGTTGAAGTTTGATACCTCAAATGAGTAAGAAAAGATGCTAAACTCCTGGATCTACAAGCCCTTCTCAGGTTCTTGCTCCTTCTTCTAACTTCCTCATCTTGAAAACCACCAAAAATCACCCAAAAGTGCACCAAATTAGCTCACAAAGCATGCAAGAGGTTTAGGGTTCGATTTCTACTCTTTAGGGACAGCGGAGGCTGAGGGAATGAGGGTTGGGATGGATTTAATGTCTTTATATATGGTGCAAAACTTAAAATTTAGGGTTTGCAATTGGAAAGGTTACGTGCAGTGCACGCTTGGGTACGCCCTGCGTACGCAAGGCTTCCCCCCGCTTCGCGCCTCAGTCGTGTACGCCGTGCATACACTATGTACGCCCAACGTACTGCCTTTCTCTAAGTTACAATATATTACACTTAATTAAATTGAAGGGAAATACCTGGTGACTCTGTTGTTATAAAAACCAAGCTAATATTTGTTACATTTACTGATTAATAAAGACAATTACGGATCTATATAATCAGATAACTGGAATGATTCAACAACAATTAAGGTGGTCAATAGAAATTGAATCCAAATCAAATGTTCAATTAAACACAAAACCGATCAAACTAAACAGTAAACACAATCCGAAATTGTGCCTAATGATTCATGCACAAAAAGTAGAGTATTTTGCGAAACCGAAATCTAGGGTTTTTAGCCTGACATGGCTAAAAATGAATTACAAAAGATAAAATAAAGTCTAAACAATAGATCTTACTAAACTAGATGAACAAATCAAACTGAAATCTTTAGATATGGAAAATCACTAGAAAACTTCAGGAAATTGTAGTAGTTAATTTAATTAAGTAATGAATCGAGATCAGAATCAAAATGAATTAAGAACACAGAGAGTAAATATAATTTGGTTTTAGCTCAATTATGCTTTCACGATACAAAGAGTATTCAGACAGAAGAGTTGCAAAAGTTCTATCTATCTTATGTATCAACCCTATTTATAGGAAAAAATAGAAAGCTTACAAAAAATACAAAGGACTATGCATTACAGTTTCGAAACATAAATGTCGTTGTAATAACATTACATCACTATCGTAAATACAAAACAACTTAGACACCTTCGACACATCACAACCTTCGAACCCCAACATTCTCCCCCTTCATGATAAGTGTTCAATCTAGGTTGTGAACAATTGAGCAGCTTGATGTAACACCCTCGTTATCTCAGAGTACCAATTGAAAATCTTTTGAATCTCTACTTTCTGCTTTTCGTTATTCTTTGCACAAATTTTCATTCGAATCAGCAAATTTGACGATTTTTGTGAGTAAACCCGCCTGTTTTTTGCGTTTACACTTCTTCTTCTTTTTCATTCCCATCTTTTTTCATCTTGAAGATTTGATTTCAAGGACCACTTCATTCTTGACAACTTCAACTTTACAAGTTTGAATCAAATCTTTTGGAGTTTGATACTGTCACACCCCAAAACCAGAACAGCGGAAATGTTCTGGGGTGGATGACGTCATGTCAAGTATCACAACATATGCAGTATAGTAATCAAAGTACAACAACCATTGCATTAATAGTAATAGTTTTACATAAGTTACATTTTATAGAGACATCAAAGTAATACATAAACTAGTATAGATGCAGCTCGGTTCTAAGCTGGCTTCACAAAAGCTCCCGGGTGTACCTGTCTATTGCTGACCTGAGAATACAAGTTATTTTAAAGCGAGTATCAGCATTTTTCATAAATGCTGGTGAGTTCATAAGTATTTAGTGTCATTTGTGTAAGTAAGCATTTTATTCAAAATAACTTTATAAAAAGTAGTAGTTTAGAATCTACGGTGTATTAACATCCTTTCCAGAAATCCTATATTCTCTAATTAAAAGCAGTCTTTTACCAAGACTCGACAGTGTTGTGTTTTAAAGAGAAATTTTCCCTGAAATACTATCATTACTAAAATACGGTATTTGACTTTAAAGAAAGTAGGAGAATATCACTAGTAAAAATGCTAAGGGAAAATAACATATGCCTCAGCAAAAAATACTGCTGACTAAGGCAAAAGAAATCATAGACTCCAGGAGAGTATCGAATGAATGATATGCCTGGCTCAGTCTAACAAAAGGAAACACAGACCCCAGACGGTATCAAATGTACGATACGGCTAGCAAGGTCTAAAACAAAGAAACACAGACCCCAGACAGTATCAAATGAACGATACAGCTAGCAAGGTCTAAAACAAAGAAACACTGACCCCATACAGTATCAAATGAACGATACAACTAGCAAGGTCTAAAACAAAGAAACACAGACCCCAGATAATATTAAATGAACGATCCAGCTAGCAAGGTCTAAAAAAAAGAAACACAGACCCCAGATAGTATCAAATGAACGATACAATTAGCAAGGTCTAAAACAAAGGGTAATCCTAAGAGTGTTGTTTCAAGAATACAGTGTTAAATTCTCGTTACCTTAAGGCCATGAATTATAAGGTAAAAATGGAGATACTCGTAACCATACTGATTAACACTAGAGTACTTGACGTCCTGCAAGCGTCGGAATAAATGTGACATTTGTCACCCCTTGGCTTGGTAGGCCATGGACTGTAGCTAGCAGTCAGGGTGCGGGAGTGTCAGTCCCGTATGGATCTATACACATAATGCCCACTCTCCCTCCAGGAGACTCTGGTTACCAACATTGACGACGGGGAAATCCGTGTCTTGAAGATGCATCTCGTATATTGAATTCTATTGTAAGTACTGGAATAACTATATAGCCTCACGAATGAACTGACTCCTTTGGAATATTCTAAACTAGGAAGAGTGGTTAGAATCTCCTAAATATTCCTATAATAGTTACTAGTGTATCTGATCTATGAATGAGGAGTGGGAGGATGCCCTTGCTACCCAAGGGACATGAACTGGTTGATGTAAACCTTTATGTCTATACATGTATACATGATATATAACTAATGTTTAAATGACCTTCGGACGGATATCCGATACCCACCAGACCACATCCCAACGAGGAAAAGGAAATAGGGCGAACTAGCCTTCCTAAGTTTTTTAAACATTATTTATATAACTATGCAAGTACAGGCATGCATTTAACGAAGTAGAAGCCTAGATGTATAGAATAAAAGTTTGGTAAAACCTTTGGAAAACCTCTAAAAATAAGAATTTACGACTTGATATCGTTATGTAAAACAAGCTTTGAAAACCGTTCATAAACACGTTTTGAATATAATTTGATAACACAATATAAGTAAAGAAAACCTTTGTTTAAAAACACTGCTGTAACTGGTTTAGAAGTAAAACATACAGCACGAGAGACAATTTGAGAAAAGATTTAAACAAGTAAAGACGTTTTGGAAAACCATCTATAGTATTATACTGGGTAAAACAACTGAAAGTGTAATAAATCCTTGTGCATGCAGGTTATTAATCACATATGATTGATATGATAACTAGCATGTTTTAACTTGTATCCCCCCCCATAAAAGCATGTAAAAACATTAAAAAGGTTAATTCAAAGGTATGAACTCACCTGTTGTAAGTGGATCAGATGGAGGTGCTGGTTGGGTGCTCGGTGTCAAGTGAAGACTTGAACACACTTAGTGACCTATTAACATATGGTGACATATGTTTACATAGAATTAGTGTTTATAATACTAATTTAAACACGTAAACGCATCCTAATGTGCAAAAAAAACTTTGGTCAAGTGCTAGGAGGATATTGGGTTGCAATAAGGGAGTGTATGGCCTAGTTAGGGAGTTTACTCTTCAAGAGTAAACTCTTTATAGAGTTTACGGCCCTAAGACCATATCCTCATGAGTTTATGGCTGTAAACTCATGGGTGGTGTGCTCTTTGATGCTAAAAGGTCTTATATCACTTGTAAAGTTTGGCTAGGTTCACATTTAGGGCATATGAAGGGTTTAAGGCTCCAAATGAACCACTTAAGGGAGTTCACGGATGTAAACATGGATTTTACGGCCGTAACTCTCACTTGGTCATTCCCTTCATGAATTTAGGTCTTAAATGGAAGGGTATAAAGTTCTATGCATTTTTCCAAGCCATATAGGGAAGTTAGGGCATCATTTGGCCTCCTTTTGGGAGTTTACGGGCCATGGACCAATCCTAGGGGGGTTTACGGCCGTAAACTCCTAGGTCCTTGGTTTATTTGAGGTTTAAAGCCCCTACTTCATTTGTGGTTGATTCTAGACATTTTCCCAGGCCATAGGAGGTGTTTAAGGGCAATTCTAACACCTTTATAGGTGTTCACGGCCCATCAAGAGGGGTTTATGGTCCAAGAGTGTTCTTGGGCTGTAAAATCAAGTTTACTCTTCATATGATAAGGTTTTGGTGTTCTAAGCTCGAAGGTGTAAGTCCACAAGTCATATCTAAGCCCTAGGAGTGATTTGGAAGGGTTTTGGGGCTTCAAAACCCCACTTATGGGTGTTTACGGCCCAAGAGTGTTCTTGGGCCGTAAGCACATGATTTGGCCCCTTTTTGATGTCTTAAACATGAATTTGCATGTTAAATGAGCTAAACAACACGTTAGGGTAGATCACTTACTAGTTTGGGGCTCGAAATGGGCGGTTTTTGGATCGAAAGCAACTTGTAGAGAGAGAATGAAAAGTCTCCAATGGAGTCCACTCACCCTTATATAGGGGTTTGAATTTGTCGCTCGGAGGAAATCTACCCGATACTGACGTTAAACGGGGCTTTTGGTCGCACCCGATTAAATAATCGTATTTTGACTTGGTTGTAACTAAAACTTTTCAAGGAATTATTGAGGGTGTTTCTAACTTGTTTCAACCCTTAATAAGTCATAATAAGTCCCAATTTAATTAACCTAGTCCAAAAGGTTAACGGAAAATTAATAAAGCGGTTTTATTAACGGAAGATGTTGTTAAAAATGACGGGATGAATTTCGGGTTGTCACATCATCCCCCCGTTAGAGGGAATTTCGTCCCGAAATTAGGGTTTAGGCAAGGAAGTAATCATGAACAATCGGGTAGTGGTATGAGAGTACTTTCTATCCGGTTGGTCCTCGCACTCCCAAGTGAACTCTGGCCTTTGCTTGGCGTTCTAACAAACCTTCATTTATGGGATGCGGATTCCGTTTTGTTCAGTTAGCGATTCCTACAGGTGCCTCTACGAAGTTAGGATTCCCAATGGTTTCTATCAAGATGAGTGGGATACAAAGAGTGACGTCGGGCAAACACTTTTCAAGTCCAAGAAGTGGATTGATTTCGGGTGAAACTGATGGAATTTCCGAAGGTAGTCGTGGTCTGACTAGGGTTGGACCACTTTTGTAAAGAATCTCAGATGGTCCTAAGCTCTCGTAAAGGTAGAGCTTTTCGGTACTTAGAACATAGTGTACTTCTATGGCGAGATCATCACTGGTGTGTTCGCCATTCTGAAGTTCTGAACTTTCTCTCCTACTGGGAGTGTAGTCCTTCAGGTTGGTTCTTAGAAAGCTCGGGTTGTCCTTGGATTCGTGTTTCCCGTCGATTGGCTTTTAGAGGTTTTATGGATTATCGGATGAATTGGATGTGTACGGGTATCTGTTTGCTGCAGGCGTCTATCTCAACCTTGTGCGAAATGAATCTGCACTTCTGGTTCTTGAGATGTTTCTAACGGAAACTCTCAGGGTCGGGGAGATAGGGTTTCACGAGATGAGTGCTTAGAAAGTTTTTAAACTTTACATTATCATCTAGTTAGCGCTTTCACAATATGATTCCTAACGGGAAGGATCATGCTCTTACTTGCCTTGCTGTTTCATGAATAACAGGATCTGCTCAGGGCTAACTCAATCCTTAGAGATTTTCTGAAGTGTTGGACTATCTCGGGAGGTGGTTCTACTATTTCTGCGCGAGATAGTATCCTTGGAACATCTATTAGTCCAATGAATCTCTAATAAATGCCCTATTCTCTAAGGTGTCGGTTTTTTTTAGTTGCAGAAAGCGCGTGCTCTTGTATAACCCATCGACTAACACCTAGACTAGTGTCAAGTCTATAATCTCCTCGGGATCTGGGTTATAAGGGATTATGCAACCTACTTTCATACTTTATTCAAGTATTCTTGGCTGCGGAGGTTATCCTGTGGTTCTTGGCATTCTATTATTCACTTCGGAGAATGCAGTCTATCGTCTACAGGGCGACGGTGACTTCTTCTTCGTGAGGAGGCGGAGTGTCCTAGGCACTACTCGTCGGTAATGGGGAGGACGAAATGCCTGAGTAGTGCGAGCATCTTCTGCAACTACTCTTCCGTTGGTACTGAGTTTTCTTGATTTAGGTTAAGTCTAGAAATATAGGGTTTCGTTACTCGGAACTTCTAATCTTTTCATCCACCCTTCTCAGAGTTTAACTTATCGCAGCTTCCAAGGTTCTGGGATATTCGCTGAGATTCTTAATTCGTGGGATTAAGCGTGAGTGGATGGTCGTAGTCAATGTCCTTGACTCTTACGACTCAGATTTCTTTACCAACTGAGGGTGTTAGCTACTATGTTGGCTTAACCGGGATGACAACAAATTTCGGATTTGTGGTCATTATAGTAGCTCAACTCGCAGTGGTTCTCTTGACTCTAGTTCTTATTCTATGGAATAGGATGAAGGGTTTTACTATGAGGTCCGTGGTAGAGCTCATACTTGGCTTAACCACTAATACTTGGTGTATGCAAGCCGTATATAATTGAGGTCGGCAGGATGTTCAGTTGTGCGACTCCACCCCAGACCCACAACCCAACGAGGAACAGGGAGTAGGGAGGAAGCACACATCTTAAATCTTTTTGATCTCAATTATATACCACCCTTATGCATATACTCAGTTATAGTAGTCAGTCTAATGAGTTCTACCCTCTTGATTCACGAACCTGATTGTGAGGTGCGAAGGGTCCTTCTGGGGAATCTACGGAGTAGGTTTCGGGTGGTTATCGTCTTCTGGAATACCTGCAGTGTCTTTCGCTTTGGTTCCTATCTGTCTAAGAAGGGTTGGTTAACAGCGCGCAGTACCCTTCTCCTGGGTACTTCGGAAGGTTTGAGATAAGAGGGATGACTGACGGATCGCATTAGGTTTTATTATTTTCAGGTTCGGAAGAACCTTTATTTGCCGAAATGGCTACGGTGAAAGTTCTTTTTACACAACACTAGGGATTTACACATGGTTGCACGAAGTCGAACCATGATTGATAGGGGCGTCGAAGTTGGCATACATCGACATGATATAGAATGAGGGTCGATAGGGCCATGTGCTAAACGGGCACACAAGTTCTTGGTGTCTCGGATTTCGTCCCGTGTATCACTGCCGCAGATACTTGGACTGATAGAGTCGACATGAAAAGTATAGAGGGTCCTAAGTGTTTCTGAATAATGTACTTTTCCTGTATGGATTCTCACGAGGCCTTTCTATAATCGCCTAACATATACTAGTCATGTATAATTAAGGTGGGGAGGACTGTTGACTTAGCGACTCTGCTCTAAATCCACAACCAAACGAGGAACAGGAAATGAGGCAGCATCACTCACTCTAGGTCTATCCATCTTAATTATACATGGCTTTAATGTATATATCGAGCAATTATAGCTCTACCTGATGAAATTTTAATTTATTAACAGTGCTGCGACTTTCGCCTTAATGGCGAAGTAATTACATTTAGAATTAGCTTTTTAATGTTTTTGGTAAGTTATCTAGGACTGAGAGATGTACCAAAATCTATCGGGTTCCTTGATGCTTCTCCCTAAGCATTAGAGTTAGACTCCTCCTGTGTCCTTGTCGTTTCTTTCAATTGGGCAATCTCGCTTTAGGTGCCCAATCTCACCCATGGATGGCATACTGGATTGGTCGTTACATTGGTGGTTGTTGTAATAAACTCAACCGGGGTTCTGTAGACGCGAGCGGTATGCCCCTTCATGTTGCACCTAGTACAACAGAGTTCTCGACAGATACCATGATGATGGTAGCTACACTTGCTGCAGTGGGGAAGGTTTCCTAGGTATGGTCTTCTTGAAGTCGAGATGGAAGGGCTGGCAGGGGTATTGACTGCCTCAGCTCGTTGCCCTTTGGAAGGTCCTTGAGCCGAGGTACTTCCCTCCTCGTTTTTGAACTTTCTCTTCAGTGGAGTTGGCTGAGGTTCTTGGGTGGCTGGGCGTGCAGGTGTTGGTTGCTGTTGTCCATTGCTAGGATTGGGAATCCCGATAGGGCTCTTGCTAACATGGGCGTTGTTAGCATTTAGATGAGCCATGACAGCTGCTACGGTTGCCGAGACTGCAGCTTGGAACGTAGCTTCATCGAATAGGAGAGTAGGTTTCTTTCCAGTAAATTGGTTACGCTTCTTCGGAGGCATGGTTTTCCTATATGGAAAGGAACACAAGCTGGTGAGAGACGATGGTTAACCCTGGACGTATCTATCCTTACTATATTGGGCATAAATTTTTCCCGTGCCTTGGATATTGGTTATCTGACTGTCGACCTACATCCCTATGATGTAGTCCGGGTATCAAGATAGGAGTATGGGTATCAGAAAATCCATAAGATGGGAGTCGTTACTACTAAGTTACCTTTATACTGGGAAAGGCTCACTCTCCGGCTTGGAAAGATCTGAGAACAGTTCGGAACGAAGACCGCGGGAAGAAAGGATCATGAAGACTTATGGCTAAACACTCTCAATAGAGGTGTTGGGATCTGCTCTAATCGTATTACTTGCAATGGGAAAAGGCGATTTACCTAACACATAGCGTGAGTAGTGTGATTACTAACTCATTAAATTGTATTATTTTATGGGTGTATTTGCGCGACAATAACGAGGACAAGACACTTCTCGGGTTCCATGTACTGGCTCCCTCTGTCTACCTCATATCATTGACTGGGACCGGCGTTGGTTTCCTTCGGGTAGTTATCTAGGGTTCTCTTCTCATATAGACATATTGAATTTCTACTCCGTCTTACTTCCGATTCTGACTCTGGGTGTCATCACTTCATGATGGATGACTGGAAATCTTGGAAGTTTAGGCGAATTTCCCACCATGTCCCTAAAAAGGTATAGGCACTTGGTGATTTCAATAGTCTCGACCTAGTTCATTTATTTCCGAACTGGAAATCTTCTCAATGAACCTCTTCTGGGTCTGAATCAACTCTTCTGTCAAATACTGAAGTGGATAGGGTTTTCTACAGGGTTCGTGCGAGAATGGAAATGTCTAAAGAATCCTAAGAGATTATTAACATTTCACTGGGTGATCCATATCGAGTCCTGCTACAATTACATAGGGTACACAAATCATATATAGCTTAGATCCGATAGGCCTTCGAATATGCGATACTACTCTATATCCACATCCCAACGAGGAAAAGGAAGTAGAGCGAAACCACACATTCTTAGTCTATGGGATCCTTATTAAATATAACCTTGGGAGTATACCCTCTGTAATTGTAGGTATATCAATAAGGATCTTTTTAGTTCTTCACACAAGGTTATCTATGGATCCTAAAACACCGCTATGGTATTTTAATTTCTTGTTTGTTTCTTAACTTCTGAATATGATTCTGGGATTAATGTGAGTCTTTTAGTATTCCAAAATACTCCCATAGTATTTTAAACTTTATGTTTGGCTCTAGCATTCCTAGTTGGTAAGTTTCAGACTCGTTGCAACACCACTATCACTCCAAAGCACACGTTCATCGCATCTCGAATAAATGTAGTTGATCAGGTTACATTTATTCCAGCTTACGATTACATAACTGCCCAGGTTTGACGGTAATTCTCAACATCCGAAGACTTTTATTCTTGTTCTTCTTGTGATACTTTGTTCGAGTGTTTAGATTCTGGATGTTCTTATACTTTGCTAAAATATTGTTATATTTTAAAGTATAATTCTTGGTCAGAGTGTTTTATCCCTATGTATTTATAGGCTGTATATCTTTTATTAATTGATATACTGAGCTCACTATAAACAATGCTCTGATACCAATCTGTCACACCCCAAAACCGGAACGGCGGAAACGTTCTGGGGTCGATGACGTCATGTCAAGTATCACAACATATGCAGTATATTAATCAGAGTACAACAACCATTGCATTAATAGTAATAGTTTTACATAAGTTACTTTTTATAGAGACATCAAAGTAATACATAAACTAGTATAGATACAACTCAGTTCTAGGCTGGCTTCACAAAAGCTTCCAGGTGTACCTGTCTATTGCTGACCTGAGAATACAAGTTATTTTGAAAGCGAGTATCAGCATTTTTCATAAATGCTGGTGAGTTCATAAGTATTTAGTGTCATTTGTGTAAGTAAGCATTTTATTCAAAATAACTTTATAAAAAGTAGTAGTTTAGAATCTACGGTGTATTAACATCCTTTCCAGAAATCCTATATTCTCTAATTAAAAGCAGTCTTTTACCAAGACTCGACAGTGTTGTGTTTTAAAGAGAAATTTTCCCTGAAATACTATCATTACCAAAATACGGTATTTGACTTTAAAGAAAGTAGGAGAATATCACTAGTAAAAATGCTAAGGGAAAATAACATATGCCTCAGCAGAAAATACTGTTGACTAAGGCAAAAGAAATCATAGACTCCAGGAGAGTATCGAATGAATGATACGCCTGGCTCAGTCTAACAAAAGGAAACACAGACCCCAGACGGTATCAAATGTACGATACGACTAGCAAGGTCTAAAACAAAGAAACACAGACCCCAGATAGTATCAAATGAATGATACAGCTAGCAAGGTCTAAAACAAAGAAACACTGACCCCAGACAGTATCAAATGAACGATACAACTAGCAAGGTCTAAAACAAAGAAACACAGACCCCAGACAGTATCAAATGAACGATACAGCTAGCAAGGTCTAAAAAAAAGAAACACACACCCTAGACAATATCAAATGAACGATACAGTTAGCAAGGTCTAAAACAAAGGGTAATCCTAAGAGTGTTGTTTCAAGAATACAGTGTTAAATTCTCGTTACCTTAAGGCCATGAATTATAAGGTAAAAATGGAGATACTCGTAACCATACTGATTGACACTAGAGTACTTGACGCCCTGTAAGCGTCGGAATAAATGTGACATTTGTCACCCCTTGGCTTGGTAGGCCATGGACTGTACCTAGCAGTCAGGGTGCGGGAGTGTCAGTCCCGTATAGATCTATACACACAATTCCCACTCTCCCTCCAGGAGACTTTGGTTACCAACATTGACGACGGGGAGATTCGTGTCTTGAAGATGCATCTTGTATATTGAATTCTATTGTACTTAGCAGTCAGGGTGTGGGAGTGTCAGTCCCGTATAGATCTATACACACAATTCCCACTCTCCCTCCAGGAGACTCTGGTTACCAACATTGACGACGGGGAGATTCGTGTCTTGAAGATGCATCTTGTATATTGAATTCTGTTGTAAGTATTGGAATAACGATATTGCCTCACGAATGAACTGACTCCTTTGGAATTCTATAAACTAGGAAGAGTGGTTAGAATCTCCTAACTATTCCTATAATAGTTACTAGTGTATCTGATCTATGAATGACGAGTGGGAGGATGCCCTTGCTACCCAAGGGACATGAACTGGTCGATGTAAACCTTTATGTCTATACGTGTATACATGATATATAACTAATGTTTAAACGACCTTCGGACGGATATCCGATACCCACTAGACCACATCCCAACGAGGAAAAGGAAATAGGGCGAACTAGCCTTCCTAAGTCTTTTAAACATTATTTATATAACTACACAAGTACATGCATGCATTTAACGAAGTAGAATCCTAGATGTATAGAAGAAAAGTTTGGTAAAACCTTTGGAAAACCTTTAAAAATAAAAATTTACGACTTGATATCATTATGTAAAACAAGCTTTGTGATAGCTTCATTTTATTTACTTATTTTTATAGTTTATTTTAGTACATTTCATTCGCATTTTAGTTAACTTTCATGCATATTTTCCTTTTTGTTATTTTTATGACCATTTCGGGGTACTTTCTAGTTTCTTGAGCATTATTGCAGATTTTCTTGGAAACTAGCGGGGCGGCACTCTTGCGAGGCGATTGGGCTTGAAGGGAATTGGAGATTTCATGCTTGATGGCTATGAAGGTGATTCATGGGGTGGACTTGTCAATTGCTTGAAGGCTTGGAAGAATTGAGCTTTAAATTTGAAAGATGCGGGGGAACATTCAAGCGTATGAAAATTATTAATCGGGCGAGTTCACGAGCTTTGGAGGATTTAGAGAGGTCAAATTGGGCTTTAAATGAAGAAAAACCTGAAGAAAATGGGCTAGGAGGTGATTGGATTCGATCTGGGCTAGTGGGATATGCTTTAGAGACCCAAAATCTCAAAGGAGCCCATGTCAGGTACCACCCGCGCAACCCACCCGCGCAGCAGCACGCGGGTCGCGCAAGGCCCTGCAGGGGCAATTTCGGAAATCCTTCTTTTGAGCTATTTGAGGAAGGTTGGTGCCCATCTTTTTCATACTCTTAGACATCCGATTTTTGGAGATTCTCTCTGGAGTTTTGAAGACTTTTGAAGGCCAAGAACACTTGAAGAACATCATATTTTTACCTCTTGATTCTTGCTTAATGTTTGGTACAAATTTCTTTAACTTTGTTTCTTTGTGTTTAGCCATGCTTGGCTAAACTAATCTTGGTTGACTTTTGGTTAATCCTTTGAACTTTTGTTGAATGTTGAAGAATCCATGAACATGTTCTTAAATCTTTATGGGAATGTTTAGTGTTTTAACATCTTATCACTACTTGTATGTTTTAGTTCATGAGTTTAAATATGTTTGTGGTGATTAGTTGGCTAATTTCTTGATTAAGTAAAGGATCTTCAAACTAGCAAGCAACAAATGATTTTTGTGTTGTTTTTGCTTCACACAATCATAAAAGCATTTCCTCTAACATGGTGGTGAAAGCATTTGACCCCTCTTGGATTTGGTGACTTTTTGGTTCTTAATGCTAGTTGACTTTCACTAATTACATGCTATTTGGAATTAGTGACTTTGACTAAGGAAATTGTTATGAGCTTCTCTAGCCATTTCAACAATTAAGAAAAGTCTAGGTAATCTCAAGCTCCTTGGATTACTATAGCCAAATTAAGGATTTAAATCAAAGTATTGCACCATTGGATTCTAATGATATGTTCATCAAAAGTCAAAGTGAGGAAACTTTAAGTCAACCATCTCTCCCTTATTGATTTTACATCAAACTCTTATTTTTGTTCCATTTGTCTATTTAAATCATAGTTGATTCTAGTTTGTTTCAAGTATTTCAAAACACCAAAACCCCCCATTTTATTTTTATTGTCATTTTACAAGTACTTTTACAAAGAGATTTTTCATAGAGTTATAAATTGAACCAATCTCCGTGGATTCGATCCCTTTACCACTATACACTATTTTAGTGTGTAATATTTAGGGTTATTATTTGTGTTGGCCTCGACAACCACCAAATTTTTGGCGCCGTTGCCGGGGACTGGTTTATTTTTAATCAATTTGTTTCTCTATGCCCAGATCTCAGCGTACAGGTGACTTGATTTACAATCCAGAAATCGAAAAAGAAGTAAGGCGTTTAGCAAAGGAAAAGCGAATTGAACGTGGTCAAACTTCTAACCTCCACGGGGATTTGGAGGTTGAAACCGCTTCATTAAGTGATATAGAACCCGATTCTAGTCCCGACCCTCGCCAAGAAATTCCCGAAACACCACCCCTACAACAAAATCCACCCATTATTGAACCAATTGTAATGGCGGACGGAGGAGAAGTTCCCGAGAGAACCTTGAGGCAAATGATGGAGACCGATGTTACACAAACTCCAACCGGTATCAATTACCCGGTTTTGGAAGGAGGTTCGGAATTGAAGTCAAGTTTAGTCCACCACCTACCAACTTTTCATGGATTGGAGAACGAAGACCCTCATAAGCACTTGAAGATGTTCCACATTATTTGCACTAGCATGAAGCCACAAGGGTCAACCGATGACCAAATCAAGCTAAGGGCATTCCCCTTTTCATTGGCCGATAGAGCAAAAGATTGGTTATTCTATCTTCCACCGGGGTCGATCAACTCATGGACCGACATGGCAAGAGCTTTCCTTGATAAGTTCTATCCCGCCTCAAGAGTCTCAAGTCTTCGAAATGAGATTTGTGGAATCCGCCAAGGTCAAAATGAGACTTTCCATGATTATTGGGAGAGGTTCAACAACTTGTGCTATAGTTGCCCACAACATCAAATTCCGGAACAACTCCTCATTCAACACTTCTACGAGGGATTGTTGCCAATGGAGAGAAGACTAGTTGATGCCTCAAGTGGTGGAGATGTCTTTAGTAAAACCCCACAACAAACAAGACAACTTTTCAACACCATAGCCGCGAATTCACAACATTTTGGCCCTCGCCAAGATATGAAAAGAGACACACAACACAAAGTCAATGAAGTGGGAACATCAAATCTCGAGTCTCAAATCGAAGATCTAACCTCCGTTGTCCAAAAGCTAGCCATGGGACAAACTCCACAAGTGATGGTTTGTGGAATATGTGCAACAATGGGACATCCTACGAATATGTGTCCCATCCTTCAAGAAGATGCGGAGCATGTGAATGCCACGGGAGAGTTCCAAAACTACCACAACAAACCATCCGGTTACCAAAATGCATATAACTCAAGTTGGAAGCCAAATCCCAACATGAGCTACAACCGAAGACCATTGCCTCAAAATGCATTGGTTAGACCATCCTATCCACCACCACAACCTCATTACCAACATCAACAACCACACTATCAACCCAAACCGCACCCTCCACATCATCATCAACAACCTCCTCAATCCCAACCAAGTAGCTCCGGAATGTCTCTTGAAGACATTGTCAAATCTCTAGCCACTAGTACCCAACCATTCCAAAAAGAAACAAGGACTAGTATCTCCAACCTTGAAGCACAAATGGGAGATATAGTTACATCCATAAGCAAGTTGGAATCCCGTGGTAAACTCCCTTCTCAAACCGAAAAGAACCCAAATGTCAATGTGGTGACATTGAGAAGTGGCAAACAAGCCGGAGAAAGTAGTTCAAAGAAGAAGCCGAGGGAAGAAGAGGAAGAGATAGAAGTTATTCCCGTTGAAGTACCTATAATCAAGAATGATGCACAAGCCGGAGTTCCAAAGAAGACTGCCCCTCTAGTAACACCAATATCCACTCAACCACCGTTCCCCTCCCGACTTTCAACTTCAAAGAAGAATATGGAGGAGAAAGAGATTTTGGACACCTTCCGAAAGGTGGAAGTAAACATCCCTCTACTTGACGCAATCAAGCAAATCCCGAGATATGCAAAGTTCTTGAAAGAACTTTGTACCAACAAGAGGAAGTTGAAGGGAAATGAGAAAATTTTGATGAATGAAAACGCATCCGCGGTTTTACAAAGGAAACTTCCACCCAAATGCAAAGATCCCGGAATGTTCACGGTTCCTTGCAAGATTGGGGATGTCACTTTTAGTAGTGCTATGCTTGATCTTGGTGCTTCTATCAATGTCATGCCCTATTCGGTATATGAATCATTAAATGTCGGACCCTTAAGTGAAACCGGTGTCATAATCTCTCTTGCGGATAAATCGAGTGTCTTTCCTAGAGGTGTTTTAGAAGATGTCCTAGTGCAAGTGAACCAATTAGTCTTCCCGGCGGATTTCTATGTGATTGATCTAGATGAGCAAGTGTCCTCCAAATCGGCTCTAATCTTGCTTGGGAGACCGTTTTTGAAGACGGCTAGGACAAAGATCGATGTGTATGCGGGAAGTTTGACAATGGAATTTGATGGCGAAACAATAAGTTTTAATATTTATGATGCCATGAGATATCCTAGTGACGTCTCATCTTTGTACTTTGTTGATGTTGTTGAGCCAATTACTCAAGAATTGTTTGAGTTGTCTAACGGTGATATGTTGGAAATGATCTTGAGCAAAGGATTCGATTGTGGGAAGCTAGCCGAACAATTAAAGCTTTATTCTTTGGATCCGGAAGTTGAGAAGTTGGTAAGTAAAATGGAGATGAAAAAATTCACAAGATTAGATGTCAAGCAAATTGAATTACCCCCAACTCACACAAAATTGCCGCCATCCCTTGTTCAACCACCCGAATTGGAATTGAAGGTCTTACCTCAACATTTGAAGTATGCTTACTTGGGAAAGAATGAAACCCTTCCGGTTATCATTTCAACTCATTTAACCGAATTCGAAGAAGAGCAACTCCTCAAGGTGTTGAAAGAGCATAAAGAAGCCATGGGTTGGACGATTGCGGATATCAAGGGTTTGAGCCCCTCCACTTGCATGCACAAGATCTTAATGGAGGATGAATGCAAGCCAAGTAGAGACGCGCAAAGAAGGTTAAATCCGCCAATGATGGAAGTTGTGAAGAAAGAGATATTAAAGCTTCTTGATGCGGGGATGATCTATCCAATCTCGGATAGCAAATGGGTGAGCCCGGTGCAAGTCGTTCCAAAGAAGACGGGAATCACGGTGGTCGAGAACAACAAAGGTATGATGGTCCCCACTCGTGTGCAAAACGGGTGGAGAGTATGTATTGACTACCGCAAACTCAATGCAAGCACAAGAAAAGATCATTTCCCATTGCCTTTCATTGACCAAATGTTAGAAAGGTTGGCCGGGAAATCTCATTATTGTTGTCTCGACGGGTATTCCGGTTTTCACCAAATCCCGGTGGCACCGGAAGACCAAGAAAAGACGACATTTACATGTCCATTTGGTACTTTTGCCTACCGGAGAATGCCATTTGGATTGTGTAACGCCCCGGCCACTTTCCAACGTTGTATGGTTAGTATCTTTTCGGAATACGTTGAAAACATAATTGAGGTTTTTATGGATGATTTCACGGTCTATGGCAACTCCTTTCAAGAATGTTTGACTAACCTCACAAAAATTTTAAAAAGATGCATCGAAACAAACTTGGTTTTGAATTTTGAGAAATGTCATTTCATGGTGAGTCAAGGTCTCATTTTGGGTCACATTGTGTCTAGAAAAGGAATTGAGGTGGATAAGGCCAAAATTGATGTTATTCAAAGCTTACCTTACCCGACTTGTGTTCGGGAAGTTCGTTCTTTTCTGGGCCATGCAGGTTTCTACCGAAGGTTCATCAAGGATTTTTCAAAGATAACAAGACCAATGTGCCAACTCTTGCAAAAGGAGGTCGATTTCGAGTTCAATGAGGCGTGCAAAGAAGCTTTTGACAAGCTCAAAGAGTTGCTTACATCCGCTCCCATCATGCAAGCACCAAATTGGGATCTCCCCTTTGAGATCATGTGTGATGCAAGCAACTATACGATAGGCGCCGTTTTGGGTCAAAAGAATGGGAGGGCCTCCCACGTGATCTATTATGCATCAAGGACACTAGACAATGCTCAAAGCAACTACTCTACCACGGAGAAGGAGCTATTGGCCATAGTGTTCGCCTTGGAGAAATTTAGACAATACCTACTTGGTACCAAGGTCATAGTGTATTCGGATCACGTAGCACTTAAGTACTTGATGACGAAGAAAGATGCAAAGCCGAGACTCATCCGGTGGATCCTACTGTTACAAGAATTTGACTTGGAAATCCGAGACAAGAGTGGATGCGAGAACCTCGTTGCCGATCATCTAAGCCGGATCATTTCAAATGAAACTCCTCTCCCATTGCGGGACGAGTTTCCGGATGAGCATCTTTTTTCCCTTACTCAATCTATTCCTTGGTATGCCGATATCGTTAACTTTTTGGTCACAAAAAGGTATCCCGACACATTCACACGTGCTCAAAAAGACAAGTTGAAAAGTGATGCAAAATACTATGTGTGGGATGAACCTTATTTGTGGAAACATTGTCCCAATCAAATCATTAGGCGATGTGTGCCCCAACAAGAGCACCAATCCATTTTGCAATTCTGTCATGAATTTGCTTGTGGGGGACACTTCGGACCTAGCCGGACTTTGAGAAAAGTCCTTGAATGTGGATTATTTTGGCCAACCATGTCACGCGATTGTTATATGTTTTGCAAAAGTTGTGAGCGGTGCCAAAGAACGGGAAACATTTCGCAAAAGAACCAAATGCCCCAAAATCCAATCCTTGTTTGTGAAATTTTTGACGTATGGGGGATTGATTTTATGGGCCCATTTCCCGTGTCATTTGACAACGTTTATATTTTACTCGCGGTTGACTATGTTTCTAAATGGGTTGAAGCCAAAGCCACAAGATCGGACGATGCCAAAACGGTTATCGAGTTTTTAAAGTCTAATGTTTTTGCGAGATTTGGTGTGCCTAGGGCTTTGATTAGTGATAGAGGGACGCACTTTTGCAACAAAATGATGGAGGCTCTATTGAAGAAGTATCACGTGACTCATCGTGTCTCCACTGCCTATCACCCTCAAACGAATGGTCAAGCGGAGGTGTCGAATCGTGAAGTGAAGTCTATTCTAGAGAAAACGGTGAATCCGACAAAGAAGGATTGGAGTTTGAGACTCGACGATGCCTTATGGGCATATCGGACCGCTTATAAGACCCCGATTGGAATGTCGCCCTTCAGATTAGTTTTCGGAAAACCTTGTCATCTTCCCGTCGAGTTAGAGCACCGAGCATTTTGGGCGGTCAAGAAATGCAACTTCGACATTGACGAGGCTGGAAGGCATAGGAAACTTCAACTCCAAGAGCTAGAAGAATTGAGAAACGAATCCTATGAAAACGCAAGGATTTATAAGGAGAAAAAGAAGCTCTTCCACGACAAGTCCATCACCCGGAAGAATTTTGAACCGGGACATAGGGTCTTACTTTACCACTCACGGTTGAAGTTATTCCCGGGCAAATTAAGATCAAGGTGGATTGGCCCATTTGTTGTAATAAAGACTTTTGACCATGGAGCGGTGGAAATCCAAAGTGAAGAAACGAGACAAATTTTCAAAGTCAATGGGCACCGATTAAAGCCATTCTATGAAGGTTTTAATGCAAGTGTTATTGAAATCATCCACTTGGATGTCCCGGTGTGTTGAACCAAGCTAGAAGGACGTCTCGCCTAAGACGTTAAAGAGGGGCATTTTTGGAAAGCTTTATGCTTTCATATTTCTACGTTCGAATAAAGAAGTTTTGAAAATGTTTTGATGCAACTTTTGAAGTCATTTTTGAAGAAGCCAAGAGTTTCTAGGTGTTTGGGGCCTTCCGAATCAAGAACTAGTGAAGAAAACGAAAAAAAAATCGCAAACCGGGACCAGAACTCTGCGCGACCCGCGCACGGGTGCGCGGCTGGTGTGCGCGGCCGGTCTCCAACATGCAACAAAGATCAAATCCAAACTGCAACATGTGCGCGACCTGCGCGCCCCCTCTGCGCGACCCGCGTGCTGCCTTGACGATCATCCCATAATTTGTTGACCAGCTTTGACTTTCGTTGACCAGGTGGTTTAATGAGTTGACCAACATTGACCGGGTGTTGACCACACTTGAATATGGATTGAAAACCTCCAGCAACTCTCCTTCTTCATTTCATTCTCTCAAAACCCTCTCATTCTCTCTCAAACTCTCAAGAACACATACACCCACTTTTCACAAAAATTTGATTTCCCAGAGTTCCACCGGTCGGAATACGACGAGACCACCACCATTCTTCACCATTTTCCGTGCTCTACAAACCCCACCTGAAGTTTACTCCGATCCATCGCCGGGTCTAGGGGCGCCACCACCACCCAACTCGCCGCTTTCCGGCCATTTTCCGGCCAACTCCTACCACCTCTCGCAATTCCGACACCACCAAAGTGTTTCTTTTTCGGGGATCTTTACATCTAACCAAACAAAACCTCAAAATCTCACAAAAAAAAATTTTCCATAATTTTTGAGCCGCCGGCGGATTTTTCACACAAATCAAGTTGAAAATATCCGTTCAGTGAACAAGTCTTGCATTTAGGCACCCACGAATAACCAAAGCTTAGGGTGCACGGTAGCGGATTCCGGGTTCAAGTTCAATTTTGGGATAAAACGGGTATTCTCTTTCCTTGGTTTTTATTACATTGCATTGTTTCAATTCAGTAATTGCATTCAATTATGCTTTGGAAATTGCCTAAGATCGTTAGTTGTTGCCCGGTTTATTTGGAAACATTGATTTGAGAAAGGTTGAGATTGGTTAATTTGTTTGGAAATTTGTTCAAAAATTGTTTAAACTTTGGTTGGGATTTCCTCATTTTGTCTCGTATTGCTGCCGAATTTTTGTTGGGATTATCAAATTAACCGAGTGTTGTTGTTGAAACAATTTTACATTGTCAAAAGTTGGGTGTCATTATTTCTTGGATTTTTTTTGTGTTCAGTCTAAAGATAGTTGCATTAATTTGAGAGTGGTGAGGTGAGGGATTACGTTGGTGAAGTTGTTTTTGATATTGTAGGTTTCGAAAATGGGCAAAACCACGGCTCGGACACGCACCCATGGATCATCGATCGATCCTAACCCGCAAAAGGATACCGCCGGTCCATCACGCAAAGCAGCCGGTAAACGGAAAAAAAGAGGAGAAGAGGGAAGCGATCCTTCCCTTACAAATGCTGAGATCAAAACCTATCGCTCCAATCTTCGGGGTCGCGCAATCCGGCCGACAAAATTCTACCATAAAAAGTCCATGAAAAAGCTTGCGGTGCATGATGGTGTATACCATTTGTTCATAAAACTCGGTTGGTGTGGTTTTCTTCGACTTTGTGACAGAAATTACGAGGAACCCACAATGGAATTTCTTAGCACATATGCACGAGATGATGACACGGAAGTCCTCACATTCCAGTTGAAAGGGGAGCATCATAGACTCACATACGCAGAGCTTGATTCTATCATGGGTATAGACGATCCGTTCCGGTCAAGAGTACCAAGATTTTCTGCGTTGCCCTGATGCAAACTTCTGGATGCAAATTTCCGGTCTCCCAACCTTCAACCCAAGCCGACAGCGAGCCAAGCACATCGTTCACCCCTGTTGGCGAATTGCTCACCGAGTCCTTACGACGAGTATCTTCGGGCGTCTTGAGCCCGGTCAAATCAACAGATGTGAGCTATTTTTCCTCCGAAGCCTGAGGCATGCACTCTCCCTTAGTTTTTCAGGCTTCTTTTTAGACAAATGTGACTCCATACGCCAACGTTCCTCAGGGGAAATTTTCATCGGGGGACTCATCACGATCATAGGTCGAGCCGTCGGCCTAGACTTCCCGGCCCCCGAGTACATACCTGTCGACACCCGACCGAACTTCCTGCTAGATTGTGATACTCTCATCCGGATGGAGATGTTGCTCGATCGGGGAACACGCACGTACAATTGGTTAGACTCTGACAAAGCCCCGGTTTACATCCTGCCAAGTTGGATCGGTTCTTCATTCGATACAGACGACCCCGACACTTGGCTTCCTCCAGATCAGTTGACCCAAGCAGGTGTATTCCCAGAATTCGGTGATGATGAGGGTGACGATGCAGATGAACAAGAGGAAGAAGATGCAGAAGAGGACGATGAGATGCCCGAAGCTGAGGACCATTTTGACCAGCCTTCGATGCAGCAGCCGATGTTTCAGCATAATCAATTCCAGGCCCCTCCACATCATTTTGACCAGCCGCATCAGCAGGAGGGACACGAAGTCCCACCATATTTACCCCCCACGTTCTTTGACCAATTTGCCACAATGTTCTCCACGGTGCAGCGTATCGACGCCCAAACGCAAGAGAATTCGAGAGCCATCCTAGATGTGGCAAGCCGTGTTGATCGATTGGAGCAGTCCTCCTCTCACACTTCCCGCCAGCTCCAGGATATGTGGGACTACCACCATCGCCATGGGCATTTCCCGCCGCCCGACCCCCCGATCTAGGTCCTTTCTGCCCTTTCCTTAAGCATTGAGGACAATGCTTGTTCTTAAGCTTGGGGTGGGGCATTTCCCTTTTTTTTTTCTTACTCTTTTTCATGCATTTTTAGTTAGGTTGCATAACATATTAGTTTAAGTTAATTTGCATTCATTTTTTTTTATTATTTTATTAAATTTTAAAAAGATTTTATTTTCTTCTTTTCTACTTTTTATTTTTGCATAACATTTAGCTTAAGACATTAGCATTCATGCATTTTTGTTGTCTGTTTATTCCCACCTCTCTTGGATGCCATGGAACAGGTTCATAGTTATTGTATCATTATTGGTCCAGGATCTTGTTGCTATCTCACCCATCGAACCGGGACCACTAGCTGCAGTTTGGGATTTCATACTTGGGATCAGATGCTGGTAGCTTAAAGGGGTAAGTGATCATGGACAGGTAGTTTTCATGAAGAATTATGCATACAATACTAACAACTGTAGGATATACTATAGCAATGGGTGTTCTTAGCCTTGCGGTCACTACCGCGGAGAGGATCACACTTGATCATGTTTGAACTGTTAGGATGAAGCATTGGTGCTTGTCCCCGAGTAGAATCCATATCCGGTCTCTTTACATCACCATATCTTTTTGCGATTTTCTTAGAATTTAGAGAGTCTTTGAGTCCACATTTGGACATTTTCATTATCTTTGAAAAACCACAAGTTTGAAAAGGAGCTTACATTACATCTTTATGCTCCACACATGGTCATTTTCACACTTAGGCCATTCGGATTATATCATTACCCTTTCGGTTCCACCTACACACCTTTGGGAACCAAATTTTGAGTCAAAGGGTTTTATCATCAAAAAAAAAAAAACAAACAAAAACAAAATGAAGCATGCAAATTTTCAGTCGCAACTATCTTAGATAGGTGGCCGGTTCAATTATTGAACAAATTTCCCAACATCTTGGTCACCCGACGTTTGATATTCATTTGTATAGATCTGTTTTATTGTATATAGATCGAGTTGTTATTTTTTTTATTTTTTTATTTTTTTTCCTTTCTCACAAATTGGTGATGTTAGAGAGACTGTCGAGTCGGATACTACGGGAGGTTTGGGCCAACACTAAGTGAACTGATTCCTACAACGGTGCCCGAGCGATTAAACCTAGTTACACATGAGAGAAACCGGCAAATGTGAGATCAGAGTGTACACTTAAAGAAGAGCTCCACCCGAGCCCATCCAGTTGGTTTCTCCCTACTACAGATGTTCTTCATTGTATACATGTTCCATTGAGGCTGCGACTGCTCATCCCTCCTTACTCACCTAAAGGAGTTGTCCTGGCTATGGTTTATGGTTCCATTGTCATCGGATGAAAAAGTTGTGAGATAGCAGCGAAATCAATTCTGACCATGTTGACTAACGTCGAACAGGTTCCATGGTTCTATCCATTCTTTTTATTTCTAGGGTAGTTCATCCCAAGTTCATTTAGTCTTGTCTTACTTGAGGACAAGTAAGGTTTAAGCTTGGGGTGATTTGATAGCTTCATTTTATTTACTTATTTTTATAGTTTATTTTAGTACATTTCATTCGCATTTTAGTTAACTTTCATGCATATTTTCCCTTTTGTTATTTTTATGACCATTTCGGGGTACTTTCTAGTTTCTTGAGCATTATTGCAGATTTTCTTGGAAACTAGCGGGGCGGCACTCTTGCGAGGCGATTGGGCTTGAAGGGAATTGGAGATTTCATGCTTGATGGCTATGAAGGTGATTCATGGGGTGGACTTGTCAATTGCTTGAAGGCTTGGAAGAATTGAGCTTTAAATTTGAAAGATGCGGGGGAACATTCAAGCGTATGAAAATTATTAATCGGGCGAGTTCACGAGCTTTGGAGGATTTAGAGAGGTCAAATTGGGCTTTAAATGAAGAAAAACCTGAAGAAAATGGGCTAGGAGGTGATTGGATTCGATCTGGGCTAGTGGGATATGCTTTAGAGACCCAAAATCTCAAAGGAGCCCATGTCAGGTACCACCCGCGCAACCCACCCGCGCAGCAGCACGCGGGTCGCGCAAGGCCCTGCAGGGGCAATTTCGGAAATCCTTCTTTTGAGCTATTTGAGGAAGGTTGGTGCCCATCTTTTGCATACTCTTAGACATCCGATTTTTGGAGATTCTCTCTGGAGTTTTGAAGACTTTTGAAGGCCAAGAACACTTGAAGAACATCATATTTTTACCTTTTGATTCTTGCTTAATGTTTGGTACAAATTTCTCTAACTTTGTTTCTTTGTGTTTAGCCATGCTTGGCTAAACTAATCTTGGTTGACTTTTGGTTAATCCTTTGAACTTTTGTTGAATGTTGAAGAATCCATGAACATGTTCTTAAATCTTTATGGGAATGTTTAGTGTTTTAACATCTTATCACTACTTGTATGTTTTAGTTCATGAGTTTAAATATGTTTGTGGTGATTAGTTGGCTAATTTCTTGATTAAGTAAAGGATCTTCAAACTAGCAAGCAACAAATGATTTTTGTGTTGTTTTTGCTTCACACAATCATAAAAGCATTTCCTCCAACATGGTGGTGAAAGCATTTGACCCCTCTTGGATTTGGTGACTTTTTGGTTCTTAATGCTAGTTGACTTTCACTAATTACATGCTATTTGGAATTAGTGACTTTGACTAAGGAAATTGTTATGAGCTTCTCTAGCCATTTCAACAATTAAGAAAAGTCTAGGTAATCTCAAGCTCCTTGGATTACTATAGCTAAATTAAGGATTTAAATCAAAGTATTGCACCATTGGATTCTAATGATATGTTCATCAAAAGTCAAAGTGAGGAAACTTTAAGTCGACCATCTCTCCCTTATTGATTTTACATCAAACTCTTATTTTTGTTGCATTTGTCTATTTAAATCATAGTTGATTCTAGTTTGTTTCAAGTATTTCAAAACACCAAAACCCCCCATTTTATTTTTATTGTCATTTTACAAGTACTTTTACAAAGAGATTTTTCATAGAGTTATAAATTGAACCAATCTCCGTGGATTCGATCCCTTTACCACTATACACTATTTTAGTGTGTAATATTTAGGGTTATTATTTGTGTTGGCCTCGACAACCACCACTTTGAAAACCATTCATAAACACGTTTTGAATATAATTTGATAACACAATATAAGTAAAGAAAACCTTTGTTTAAAAACACTGTTGTAACTGGTTTAAAAGTAAAACATACAGCACGAGAGACAATTTGAGAAAAGATTTAAACAAGTAAAGACGTTTTGGAAAACCATCTATAGTATTATACTTGGTAAAACAGCTGAAAGTGTGATAAATCCTTGTGCATGCGGGTTATTAATCACATATGATTGATATGATAACTAGCATGTTTTAACTTGTATCCCCCCCACCCCCATAAAAGCATGTAAAAACATTAAAAAGGTTAATTCAGGGGTATGAACTCACCTGTTGTAAGTGGATCGGTTGGAGGTGCTGGTTGGGTGCTCGGTGTCAAGTGAAGACTTGAACACACTTAGTGACCTATTAACATATGGTGACATATGTTTACATAGAATTAGTGTTTATAATACTAATTTAAACACGTAAACGCATCCTAATGTGCGAAAAAAACTTTGGTCAAGTGCTAGGAGGATATTGGGTTGCAATAAGGGAGTATATGGCCTAGTTAGGGAGTTTACTCTTCAAGAGTAAACTCTTTATAGAGTTTACGGCCCTAAGACCATATCCTCATGAGTTTATGGCTGTAAACTCATGGGTGGTGTGCTCTTTGATGCTAAAAGGTCTTATATCACTTGTAAAGTTTGGCTAGGTTCACATTTAGGGCATATGAAGGGTTTAAGGCTCCAAATGAACCACTTAAGGAGTTCACGGATGTAAACATGGATTTTACTGTCGTAAACTCTCACTTGGTCATTCCCTTCATGAATTTAGGTCTTGAATTGAAGGGTATAAAGTTCTATGTATTTTTCCAAGCCATATAGGGAAGTTAGGGCATCATTTGGCCTCTTTTTAAGAGTTTACGGCCCATGGACCAATCCTAGGGGGGTTTACGGCCGTAAACTCCTAGGTCCTTGGTTTATTTGATGTTTAAAGCCCCTACTTCATTTGTGGTTGATTCTAGACATTTTCCCAGGCCATAGGAGGTGTTTAAGGGCAATTCTAACACCTTTATAGGTGTTCACGGCCCATGAAGAGGGGTTTACGGTCCAAGAGTGTTCTTGGGCCGTAAACTTAAGTTTACTCTTCATATGATAAGGTTTTGGTGTTCTAATCTCGAAGGTGTAAGTCGACAAGTCATATCTAAGCCCTAGGAGTGATTTGGAAGGGTTTTGGGGCTTCAAAACCCCACTTATGGGTGTTTACGATCCAAGAGTGTTCTTGGGCCGTAAACACATGATTTGGCCCCTATTTGATGTCTTAAACATGAATTTGCATGTTAAATGAGCTAAACAACAAGTTAGGGTAGATCACTTACTAGTTTGGGGCTCGAAATGGGCGGTTTTTGGATCAAAAGCAACTTGTATAGAGAGAATGAAAAGTCTCAAAATGGAGTCCACTCACCCTTATATAGGGGTTTGAGTTTGTGGCTCGGAGGAAATCTACCCGATACTGACGTTAAACGGGGCTTTTGGTCGCACCCGATTAAATGGTCGTATTTTGACTTGGTTGTAACTAAAACTTTTCAAGGAATTATTGAGGGTGTTTCTAACTTGTTTCAACCCTTACAAAGTCACAATAAGTCCCAATTTAATTAAACTAGTCCAAAAGGTTCACGTACAATTAATAAATTGGTTTTATTAACGGAGGATGTGGTTAAAAATGACGGGATAAATTTCGGGTTGTCACATCATCCACCATTAGAGGGAATTTCGTCCTGAAATTAGGGTTTAGGCAAGGAAGTAATCATGAACAATCGGGTAAAGGTATGAGAGTAATTCCTATCCGGTTGGTCCTCGCACTCCCAAGTGAACTCTGGCCTTTGCTTGGCGTTCTAACAAACCTTCACTTACGGGATGCGGATTCCGTTTTGTACTCCATTGTAAAGAACTTCAACAAACTTAAGAGCACAAAGATCATTTGGGTTTACAATTAGAGAAATGTATTTCTTATTAAACAAATCTCTTTGTTCTCCTTCCTTTTGATTTCTACTACAAACTAATGTGGACAAGGCAATTTTATTCAACCATGCAATCTTAAAAAATTGGTTGAAAAATCAAGCTTCCATTATCATCCTTAAAATCTCCATAAGAAACCATATTACCCCATTGATAACGTGCCCTAGCCAGCATGAAAGAGTCGCGCCCAACTCAGAAGGCTGGCGTGCCCGACAGAATAGACCCGACGGGCTTAGCACCCACCAAAGGTGTCCTCGCAAGAGGCTCACGCGTGCCAAGGGCTCCCTCAACTCCAAGACAAATGATATGGTTGTTGGATTAGCGTCTAAGTCCATAACTATTTTGGTATGTACTTGACCCGATTATGAGCATGGTCCTTTTGGGTTGCCTTCACCATAGCAATATGTAGGATGATTTAAGGAGAGAAAGGTTTAAATATGATTTATTAATATATTATGAGAATAATATATTAAAGGAGAAATCATATTGTTTAATTAATATTAGTCAAGAATTAATTGTTAATTAATTTTGTGGCTAAAAGAGATTAGTTAAACTTAGGGGAATGAAGTTGTAATTATAAGATAATTATAATTGGGCTATGGATCACCTAATAATATATAGGTTGGACGAATTCTATGGGAAGCCCATTAGAAATCGTCCAAGGGATATGTTTAAGGAGTCCATGGGCTGCTTAGGGCCTAAGCAGTCATATTTGGGTTTCCTAGTTGTAAACCCTAATAGCCTACATGTATATAAAGGGCCCCTATGCCCCAAAAACGTGGACAAGTCTTCCATTAGGGTTTCCAGCCATTTTTGGGCAGCCTCCTTTCTTCTCCTCTTCATCCAAGTTGTATATGGTGTTTGTGACTCCATTAGAGGTGCAACACTTGAGGCACTAAGCTTTCTAAGGCCAATCCAAGCAAGGAATTGATTGTTATTGCTATATAACAATCAAAGGTAATTCTCTAAACCCTAATTCAGTTTATAATATGTTAGATCTAAGTTTATTAGTCTTGGATTCAAAGCATGTACAATAGAGAAACCTAGATCCAAGCATTAGGGTTTGTATGAGCACATAGGATTGTTCTTATGCATAAAACCCATCAGTGGTATCAGAGCCTTGATTGGTTTCAGTTGTATGTCATGATTATATGTTTTATTTACTGAAAAAACGTTTTTTAGCCTCTGCCCGACCTGACTCGGCGAGTCAGTGGAGAATTCGGCGAGTCTGTCCCTGACTCGGCGAGTCCAGTCCCTGACTCGGCGAGTTCAGGGGTCAGACAGAGGGAATTCCGGGTTTTTGCTGCTGTTTTGACTTGGATTTGATACCTAATTCGTTTTTTTGAAGTTAAAATCCGTTTTTTATCTTAAATTAGTGATTATCCTTGCCAAAACAATAGATAATTTCAAATCTTTTAAATATTGGTTGTTTATATGATAAATATGGATTATTTCAAATTATTTGGTAATTATCTAATGACTAAAATAAGATTAGGTCAAATATAGATAATTATGAAATTAATTGTTTAATTTGAATTATTTGTTGTTTGATCCCTAATGTTTTGAAATGTTTCAAAACTTGCCCTCAAGTTTTGGAATTTAAAATTTGATTAAAAGGTTAATTTTTGAAATGTTAAATTTTAAAACCCTAGTAATTTGAAAAGGTTCAAATCTCACCCTTATGGTTTTATTAATTAATTAAAGTGTATAATTAAAAGTGATTTAATAAACCCATAAAGTTTTTGGTTTACATTTAATTAAATTAAAAGCATAATTTCACTAAATTAAACCACCTAGTATTTTAAAAGTGTAAAATACACCCTATACTATATATAACATTAAAAGTTTAGTATTATATATGTATGAGTAAACAGTCAGTCTTACCGTTAGTAGGCCTCATTCACGAAGCTGGTCTATAAGGGGTGTTTAAGGAAATTTCCTATAAAATGGCGATTGAATGAGTATCCACTCTTACCCACCGCACTCTTGACTAGTGGAGGGTCGTTAGCCGAACGGGTAGGATAGGACATAAACCTTCCATTATAAGTATAATGAAGTACAAAGTAACTAAATGCTTTTTCAAACTCCCAAATCATAGTTACTTTAGGCAAAATGTGAAATTGCATGCTAACCCATGGAATTACACTTCGTACCCTTGTCAAACGTTAGTGGAGCGTGTGTGGTTAACCGGCACACTAATTTGGGGATGACATTGGTGGCGGAGGGTGGCTCGATGCTTATCATAGATCAATGGAGCGTGTGTGGCTAACCGGCACATTGATTAGGTGATTGTAGCAGTGGGTGCACCACGTGATTCGTATGGTTATTCACACCTTGTTTGTGATCCTCGGCATCCCAGTCACAAATAGTAGGGCATAATCGAGATTAAACATGCCATTGAAAAGTTCAATGAATCTCAAAAGATCTAGGAGTTTCAATTCATTTAAAACTTAATCTTCCTTTTCGTTTTTCATGGTGGAAATTGGTAAATCGTCATTTACCTACCTTCAGATATTCTGCAACTAGATTACGGCATCCCTCTTCTAGGTTGTAGAGTATTGTGTTGGATCCCAGCTTGATGTTTCATTTGGGTGTTACATCAAGAATTCTAATCAACTTAACTTGAATTTTCTCCCGTTTTGTAGATGTCTAACCGTGGTATTCCCGAATCCCAAGGAAAAAGTGTTCCTAATGAAAGTGAAAGCTTGATTCAAAGTGAGAGATCAATGTGGACTAGCTTAATTTCACTTCCTCCTCTTCCTCCCGTTGTTCTCCCTAGCCCTAATGATCGAAGACTTGAAAGGTTCACGATCACCGAATCCCTATTGGAAATGGAACATCAAGATGGCAAACCCGTGTGTGCTCACATCCTAGGGATGAAATCACACATTGATAGGTTGATCATGTTGGGTGCGTCTATCTCAAATAAGTTGGCTGTTGACTGGGTTCTTCAGTCACTCCCTGAATCATATGATAAGTTCATTAGAGAGTATCATATGATGAAACTTGACGCAACCCTCATTGATTTGACTTATATGCTTATTGCTGCCGAATCAGAAATGATTTGGCGAAGTAAGGGAGCATATTTGTCTGATAAATCAACCAACCATGCTTCCGTGGACAATCTAGGAGAATCCACCTGTTCCTGCTGCCAAGGAAAGGGGAAATGGATACGAAGCTGCCCGAAGGACCTGAAGAATCTAAGAGATGGGAGAGTCGATAAGTATGACTCTACTTCAGGTATAAAATCCACTATCTAACTCCATTTAAATTCCTATTCTTTAGTCATAATGTGATAAGATTACATTTGCATGTTTTGCAGGTTTAGAGAAAAGAGAGGAAGTTTGATGGAAGAGCAAGATGAGTCTGATCACGAAGAAATGGATTTCGATCGCATGAATTCGAAGATCAGATTTTGAGCTTAGGAAGTTATGATAGATTTGTTAGGAGTATATGATTACATAGTTTTTCATTTGAATTTTGCATTGTAAGGACATGTTTTCCGTTGTTTTATGAATAAAATAAATTTTGGTTTTTATCTTATTTGTTTATCCTTGCAATGAAATATATGAAAAATTGATGTTTGTGTACTTCTATTATTAGCAAAATGGATTTGATTCTTAATTATGTTATTTGTGGAAATGTCAAAAATTTACCAAATAGGGAGAGTTTCTCATCGCCCAAGTTTCAAGTGGACAGAAACTTGGAATCATGCAATGTGTATTGTATGATGAATGAAAAACTTTCACATTTGGGAAACTTAGACTAATTCTTTGGCAAAGTGTCAATTGAAGGACTAGGAGCTCGAGTACACTAGGTCGTACGTTGATCAAGTCTACCACAAGAGTGACAAAGATATTTGTCATGATTTACTAAAGTTTAGTAAATATGGTTATACTTATAAGATTGAGTATAATTCTGAGTTAACTGAAATAGTTTCAATCAATAGCAGAACAATAAGAAGAATCAAGAAGGCAGAAAGATAAAAGTTTCTCCATTCTAAGAAGAAGGGAGAGTACCTTTTATTGTGTTTTATGATAAGTCTTAATGATTAAGAACCATGTCTCAATTGATCCTCTAAGTGAGTCTTAGTGCAATTGCATGTCTAAGAAGAGGAATCAAGAATTGTAGAAATGGTTAAATCAATAAGTCAATCATACTTCGTTCCAATATCAAGTCTTAAAGTCAAGATTGTGACATTGAGTGAAAAGTCTTAAGTAGGTTTATAACACTCATCAAATGTGAAATTTGGAAAAAGTTTTCTCATTCTTGCACATTTGAAATTGGTAAGTTGTGCTGTCTTGGATAAGACAAAGACCAACTAGGACCAATTGTGTGAAGTGTTTTGTCTTGATAAGGACTACACTAACTCTTGAATATTTGGTTTGTCAAGAAATGTTTCTTGACAAGAGAATCTTATATGACAAGGAGTCAGTGGGAGTCTTAATGGTCTTGAAAAATTTCAAGAACAAATCAAGAATAAACCTTATCGATCATCACTAGCACACGACTTGAGGTTTACAACCTATCGTGCTGACATTATTTTGTTTCTTTGCCATTCCAATTGAGTTAATTGTGTATGTGAGTTCTATGAGTACTCATTTGAATGCATACTAGAGCCTTAGTCGATGGAAAGTACATTGATATGTAAGGACAAGTTACTAAACTACTTGGAAGACATGGTGGGCACTCGTGTTACCATAGGGCAAGAAATCAAGATTAAGAAAGTTCGGTCCATATGAGTTTGGATTTGTCGCAAACCTTGGTTTTGGCAAATTCACATGGATAGGAACTCATACACCATAAAATCTAAGTGTCATAAGATTCCCTCCTTCATGAAAATGAATGTGAGGAAATACTTTCACTAAGAGAGGTTTTAAGAAGATAGCAATTGTGGAAATTGTATTCTCACATTCGATTATGGTTACGACATCCTTTTCCATAGTTCGAATTGTGAGATTTGGCAATTAGTTTGAACATTTGGAACTTAGTAACATAGATTCTAAATTGATTAAGCACACATATGAGCTATCTAAGGTAAAGGTGCATAAGTTCAAGAAGCTTAGATAAAGGCTTATCGAAGCATCTAGTATTAAAAATATGAATTTCAGAAATTCAACAGACATTGTTTTTCTGGAAGTTCATTCGCTTTCTGAATACATGTCAAAGCTAGTGGGAGCATAAGTGTTATGCTTATATGATAATAATCATCATGATAGTGGGAGCATAAGTGTTATGATTGTATGATTATTATGGCGAGTATTGCAAGTTAGCAATATTAATTATAGAAAAACAAAGATTCAATTTGCAAAGTTGCATAGGTTGAAACGTTGTTTTGATATAATTAAGGGAGAGAATATTATACTTCGTTTAAAAATATAAAGCTTAGATTAAGAAATTTTAATATCTTCAGTCAAAGGATACATTGTGTGTTCTCAAATTACGATTATGATTACGGCATCCCTCTTCATAGTTCGAATTGTGAGAACATGACACATAAAATATTATGGCAAAAGATTGGTAAAGTATCATATCTTTATGTAAGACATTATGCATCATGTCCCATACGCTTCGGGTATAGGATCGATTGCAAATGCTATAATATTTACCATTCTAAAATTTTTCAAATGTCTAGCGCATTAAGAGGGAAAAAGGACTAGAATGGATTTTGACTAAAATTATTAAACAACTATCAAAGGACGATCCGAAGTTCGCTGAGGATTTGTCGCTTATGAGTAGTTGGAAGTATGGTATTGGATGGACAATATCGACATTATTTTGAATAGATAAGATTCTCTTAAGAATGAGTTGTCATATGGGAAATATGGAAATGTTTCCATATTGGGAGTTGGATATTAAGAATCTATGTCTAGATTAGAAACTTTTATGCAAGAAGGATGTTCAAAGGAATGTACTTTGAATGTGAGACTTCACGTCTATGGAATTGTCATGTAACAATTTCTAAGAAAGCACTTTGTAATTTCATTAGCCAAGTGTTGGTGACTTTTGTGCTATGACTTTACGAAAGGATCGTTGCATAAAATGTTAGAATCTAGCATATTCTAGTAGTGCCAAGAACCTTGTGTTCTTACACTAATAATAAGGATTGGGAATTGTGAAATTAGCATCATTAAAAAGGTTTTTCAATTGATCTATTTCACAAAGTAAGGACCATAGGAAACATAGTGTGCATGCTTTATGCATGGGACAGCTGTTGTTGTAATATAAGTAATAAGTTGATTTTCTGAAACAGTAAACGATAATAATGAGTAATCAATATGGTGGTTAAATAGAAGTGTTTTATTTACTCTCACAAGTTTGAGGCCATATAGGATTAAATATTATTGTTATGTTTCAATTTGCATGTTTTGACTTCCATAATAACTAGGTTATTTAAACATCCACAGTCGGTCATACGTTGGAAGTAAGTATGAAGGAAGACTGTCATGAATCTGTCTGTAGATTATCTGAAGTGTTTAGACATGGCACAAGTTTGCTGCAGAGTTCATGAGTGCTTTGATAAGATTAGAGTATTGGATTAAACCCATGCTCACTTGGATCACTTCATGGTTTTATCACGAGTGATTAGTGAGACGATAATATTGTATATTCTTGAAACCGAGACATGTGAGTTGTTATTTGTTGGTCGGTTACACATTGATAATAAGTAAACGCACCAGTAACTTGGTGTTATAAAACTTATTGTTGTGTGTGATTCGATTAATAAATGCAAGCGAGCATTTGAGTCGAAGTTTATCCGTTCCTTTTACCCAAAGTGGGATAAAAGCGATATCTGTGGGCCTCTCGATGATTTAATGATGACACCTAAGCGCTTGGCCAAGCCGGGACTAAGTTGATGTGTTCAATTGTAGTTTGTTATCAGTCGTCATAAATCGGAAGTCGGGAAACAATATGGAGAGAATGATTGAAATTCATGTCTTTTGTCTATACGATATCTTGAGAATGGAGGAATATATAATCCCTTATCTAGAGGACACGCTATCTGATAAGATCAGAGCTGACAGCGGCTTTTGAAAGCTACGATTGCTGATCAGGTTCTGAAGTCATACGGAAAATAGTTATTAGACTTATCCAAGTGGGAGACTGTTGGATTAGTGTCTAAGTCCATAACTATTTTGGTATGTACTTGACCCAATTATGAGCATGGTCCTTTTGGGTTGCCTTCACCATAGCAATATGTAGGATGATTTAAGGAGAGAAAGGTTTAAATATGATTTATTAATATATTATGAGAATAATATATTAAAGGAGAAATCATATTTTTTAATTAATATTAGTCAAGAATTAATTGTTAATTAATTTTGTGGCTAAAAGAGATTAATTAAACTTAGGGGACTGAAGTTGTAATTATAAAATAATTATAATTGGGCTATGGATCACCTAATAATATATAGGTTGGACGAATTCTATGGGAAGCCCATTAGAAATCGTCCAAGGGATATGTTTAAGGAGTCCATGGGCTGCTTAGGGCCTAAGCAGTCAAATTAGGGTTTCCTAGTTGTAAACCCTAATAGCCTACATGTATATAAAGGGCCCCTATGCCCCAAAAACGTGGACAAGTCTTCCATTAGGGTTTCCAGCCGTTTTTGGGCAGCCTCCTTTCTTCTCCTCTTCATCCAAGTTGTATATGGTGTTTGTGACTCCATTAGAGGTGCAGCACTTGAGGCACTAAGCTTTCTAAGGCCAATCCAAGCAAGGAATTGATTGTTATTGCTATATAGCAATCAAAGGTAATTCTCTAAACCCTAATTCAGTTTATAATATGTTAGATCTAAGTTTATTAGTCATGGATTCAAAGCATGTACAATAGAGAAACCTAGATCCAAGCATTAGGGTTTGTATGAGCACATAGGATTGTTCTTATGCATAAAACCCATCAATGGTCAGGTGACAAAGCAAGGGATCAAAGCATTACCGACAGGACCAATGGCAACACTCTGACAGATAGAGGAACACGATCTTCCAATTAACGCCCCGGATCTTGTTGGCCCAGGCGATTCTGTCTCGTACAGATGAGCGAGATCGCTGAGTATAAAATGGAATGCTCGCGACCCCGGAAGGTAAGTCATCTTCCCAAAGCTACACTCATACACACTCATAGAACCCTACTAACTTGACCATCGGAGCGTCTTTCCGGTAGCCTCCTCCCGGGAAATGGTTGACGACCTCCTTTCTCTGTGATCTTGTAGGAGCAGATCACGAACTGTTGCCAAAATCTAGCATGAATGAGAGCAAGGTCGTATCATTTGGCGCCATCCGTTTGTGTGACAAAGAACGAAATCAAAAGCACACAGTTCAACAACGAAAATGGTGTTTGACGGCACTGGCGGAACCGACAGGACGAAACACTGCTGCCTATAACAACAAACAAAGAACAATCAATGGTGCCGTTGGACAAAACACTGCCGCCCATAATGACAAAAAGGGAAGTCATGGACAAAGGTGGTTCAACAGTAACAGTCGAACCACCAGATGGTCAACAACCACCAAATCCCGCAGGACAGTTTCTGCTAGCAACTGCCTCAATGACACACCTACCCCAACCGTCGCTCGTATCATCGGGGGCGAACGCTTATACCATAATGTCGACACCGCTTCAGCAAAAGACGCCGGTTTAGATGACGATGCCACCAATCACATTCCTCCAAACGCCGCCATTAGGCCAACCAGCGTCGGCACAAACTGCAATATCCCAAATGCCACCATTTTTCAACCCGATGTTGCAGGGGCAAACGCTTATCCCTCAGATGATACTGCCATTAGACCAAGCCACCAGTGCTCAGCCGTTACTCCAAGCACCACAAATAAACCAAGCACCGATAGGCATGCAACCAACATTATCCCTTCTACCTTTGGCTCAAGCAATGACAAACCAATCACCCATTTTCTTTTCTTCGTCGTGTATTACGGGCGAAACCGTTGTTACTACAAACGCCTATTTCCAACAAACCACCATGAACATCCTTCAAGCCCAAAGCCAACCCATATCCTCCAGTCATTCGCTTCAACTTCCATTCCAGCTACAAGCGTTCTACGGTCCTAATCCAGGCTATCATGCATCCTACAGTAACCTAGGTGTGCAGCCGTATAACACGTTTTACCCATACAACATGCACAGACCACTACCCATACCGAATCAAGATTGTCTGTCACAAAGTGTTACATCATCATTCGCTAAAGAACTGCTAGACTATGAGATTCCAAACACGGCCAAACTCCCCAACTTAAAAACCTACAATGGAACCACACACCTAGATAGCTACATCGATACCTACGAGTGGACAATGACGTCACTCAAGCTAGATGAGCGATTTTGGTGTACGTACTTCGCAACAACCCTCGATGAAAATGCAGGCACATTGTTCAAAACGCTCCGCCTAGGCATCATATACAACTTCGGCCAACTAAAGTACGTGTTCCTCAAAAACTTCATGCAACTACAAAAATACAAAGGCGAATCCCACTGAATCATTGGTTGCAAGCAGAAAGAAGGGGAAACAGTGAGGGAATACTTCACAAGGTTCACGAATGCGACGCTAGACGTCCCAGGGCAAGACGAAGGTCTGATAGCTGGGGCCTTCACATGGGGAATCTTGCTGCCCCCTATCCCAAAAACTCATGGGCAATAAATGGAAAACGCGAGCCGAGTTAAAGGAGAAAGTGGAGCGGTACTTGAGGCAAGAGGAAGGAGAGGCGACGAAGCAGACATACTTAAACGCCATGATGTCTCCCGCGAAACGCTATAGGCCAACCCACATAGAAATGCTAGGTTGGAGTAGGCACTTTGGGCGAGGAAAGAGCTTGCAAGGATGCGTCAGGTCATTTGCTAGAGATGACAGGCGGAACCATCAACCAGATGTCTATGTATTTGCAGACAAGTCACAGCCGATGAAAGCGACAAAGGGACGGTACTGCGAGCACCCCAAGAGCAAAACACACGAAACAGTTAATTGTTTAGTCTTGAAGAAGGGAATGGAGGAAAAACAGTTAAAGGGAAACCTCATTGAAATATCACGGAGCCTCTGAGCCAAATTTGACACCGAAAATGCCAAGGACGCAACAAGAGAACACACCCAGCCTAAGGAAATACTCATGGTGCGTGTCAAAAGGGAACGACAGGATGAGCAAGGCGATCTGATAAGCATCGCGACAACAACCCAAGGATTCACATTCTCAGCGAGATACCCCTGGCCTAAAGGTTGGAAGGGCGATAACCCACTCATAATCCAAGCATCATAAAGAATGTAACAATTCACAGGGTATACATCGACACAGGCAGCTTAGCAGACATAATTTACGAACATTGTTTTTGCTTCCTCCCCGATAGGTGGAATGAAAACCTCAGACCCACCGTAGGAAGGCTAGTAGGTTTCACGGGACACAACATATGGCCCCTAGGTACAATCCACCGGCCTCTCACACTGACTAGCCATGAACAACAACGAAGGAAGACGAACTTGATCGATTTTGTGGTGATCTGACACTCTGCAGAGCACAAGATCATACTTGGAAGGACGCCCCTGCTCAAGCTTGGGGCGATCCCTTCGACAATGCATGGGATCGTAAATTTTAGTACCACTGAAGGACCAGGCATAGTCCTCTCCACGCCACCAAAGGAATTGCAATGCTTCGAGGTCATGCAACCGACAGAAATAACGCAGGAGACCATGAAGGCTAGGGTTGAGACGGCAAACGAAAAAGAGGTAATTAATGAAGAATTCCCGGAGCATCCGATTAGCATTGGTTGTAACCTCTCGGAACGCATCAGGAGAGCGCTGGTAACCCTACTAAAACAATACAAGCATGTGTTCGCATGGACTCCCAGCGACATGGTCGGCGTAAATAGGAAAGTCATAGAGCACAAGCTGATGATCAAACCAGGCACAATGGAGGTTAAACAAAAGAAGGGAGTCAAAGGAGGGGACCACAACAGGGTGATCAATGCAAAAGTAGCGAAGCTAATGAGGGCATGAATCTTGAGAGAAACAGTTTTCCTAACCCGGATCGCCAACCTCGTCATGGTAAAGAAGCATGACGGATCATGGCGCATGTGCATCGACGATTATGACTTAAATAAAGCATGCCCCAAAGATTGTTATCCCTTACTGGAGATCGACCAAAAGGTGGAATCATTAGAGGGCTTTAAACTAAAATGCTTCTTGGACGCATACAAGGGGTACCACCAAATCTTGATGAGCGAGGATAAGGAGAAGACAACCTTCTACACAAATCATGACTCTTTTTGCTATACCAAGATGCCATTCAGATTGAAAAATGCGGGGGTGACATACTAGCGAGTAGTCGATTCCATATTCGCCAAGAAAATCGGAAGGAACATCGAGGTATATGTCGATGACATAGTCATCAAAAGCCCGAATGAAGCGAAAATTCTAGAAGACATCGAAGAAACCTTCAAGATGTTGGAAAAAGCAATGATGAAAATGAACCCAGGAAAGTGCACCTTTGGAGTAGAAGATGGGTAGTTTTTAGGATATTACGTGACTAGACAAGGAATACAGCTTAGCCCGGTCAAAGTAGACGAGTTCATGGAGACTCCACCACTGAACACCCTAAGAGATGCACAAGGCCTAAATGGAAAGCTCACCGCGCTCACTCGATTCATCTCGAAATCAGCTGACAAGGCCATGTCACTCTTTCACATGATTAAGGGATGCATTGAGAAAAGCAACTTTCAATGGACAACGGCATCGAAGACGACCCTCCAGCAAATCAAAGAAGCTTTGCATAAGCTGCCCATGCTAGCTAGCTCTATCCCGGGCCAGACGTTACAGGTATACCTCTCAACTTCGACCAAAGCCATATCATCTGTGCTGGTCATTGAAAGGAAGGAGAGCAAAGGCTAGTTTACTTCGTCAGTCAGGCACTACAGGCTCCATAACTCAACTACCCTGTCCTCGATAAGTTGGTGCTCGCGCTCATCTACGCCGCATGATGAAAAAGGCGCTATTTTCAGGCACATCAAATCGAGGACTTGACAAACTTCCCGATCAAGCAAATATTGCTCAAGTCGGAGACTTCAGATCGACTCGCAAAATGGGCAACCGAGCTGGGCGAGCACGACATCAACTATCACCCTTGAACAAGCATCAAGGGTCTGGCACTTGTGGATTTTTTTCTCGAAATCCCCGGGGGAGGGGAAGGTATGATGCAAGAAGAGGTACCCGTGGCAGGGAAAACCCTGAAGGATATCCGGAAATGGATGCTATATACGGATGGGGCGTCCAACAGAGAAGGCTCAGGGGCGGGTTTGATCCTAACCAGCCCGGAAGGAGAAGAGGTCACGTACGCCCTGCGGTTCGACTTCCACACATCAAATAACAAAGCGGAGTATGAAGCTTTACTCGCCGGCTTACGGTTGGCCAAACAAATAGGGGCGGAAGCAGTAATGGCATTAGGAGATTGGAGGCTGGCCGCGAACCAAATTAATGGGAGCTTCGAGGAAAAGGACAGAAGGATGGAGAAATATGCCAGGATAGTGTAACGGCGTACTAAATCCTTTAAATAATTCAAGATCAAACAGATACCAAAAAGTGAAAACAGGAGGGCGGATGCCCTGAGCAATTTAGCATCAACATCCTTCGACCACTTTTCCAAGAAGGTCCTGGTCAAAGTACTCAAGGACAGAAGTATAGATGAACAAAAAATGAATGCCTTGATAGCGGCTAGACACACGTGGATAACCCCGCTGATCGAATACCTACAACACGCCATCTTGCCAGATAACCACGAAGAGGCTAGAAAGATACGTATAAAGGCGCCCTTATACGCGCTTGTCAACGGGGAACTGTATAGGAAAGGTTTCACAACGCCCTAGTTGAGTTGTGTGGACGAAGCCAGGGGAAGAGAAGCACTCCAAGAGGCGCACGCTGGCCAGGCAGGCACACACGAGGGGGGCACTCGCCCTAACAGGGAAAGTGCTCCACATGGGAATTTATTGGCCTACCACACACCAAGATGCGGTGGAACTAACAAAGAAGTGCGCAGAATGCCAAGCTTACTCCCCAGTCCAAGGAAACTCCCCGGCTCCCCTGATCAACATCTCCAACCCATGGCCATTATATCAATGGGGGATAGATATTGTCTGACCATTCCTAAAGGCCCCAAGGAAACTAAAATTCATGGTGGTCACGGTGGACTACTTCACGAAATGGATCAAGGCTGAGCCATTAGCATGCATATTAGGAAGACATATGATTAAATTCGAATGGAAAATCATACTAAATGGATTCAGAATGCTCAAGACACTCATCAGTGATAACAGGCTGTAGTTCGCCGAAAATCCATTCAGAGATAGGTGCGGTAGTAAAGGAATCACTCAGCGGTTTACGTCAGTAGCATACCCCCAGTCGAATGGGCAAACAAAAGTATCCAATCAAACGATCATAAACAGAATCAAGAAACGACTGGGGAAAGCTAAAGGGAACTGGGCCGAGGAACTACTAGTAATGCTATGGTCGTATCGGACGATGCCAAGAACAGGCACGCAAGAAACCCCGTTCAGCCTGACATACGTAGCAGAGGCGATGCTATCGGTAGAATTAATAATAGGTACCTTGAGGACAATCCACGCCGAGGAGAAAACTAACTCCCAAGACTTGAGGCTAAGTCTAGACCTCCTCGAAGAACGGCGAGAACGGTCAGGTGTACGACAGGCTGCATACAAGCTTGCTGTGGAGAAATACTACAACCAGAGGGTCAAGGAAAAAGCCTTCAGAGTAGGAGACTATGTGCTAAGGCGGAATGAGGCTAGTCGAGCCCAACCATAAGGCAAATTAGGCGACGTGTGGGAAGGGAAATATAAGATCATTGAGTCAAATCGTAGCAGAGCATACACGCTAGAAACAATGGAAGGGAGAGGAATCCTAAGGACCTGGAACGCAAGGAACCTAAGGAAATTTTACTTCTGACAAGACCCACCAAGTCGGACAAGCAGTACCAAGGATTCAAAACGCCCAGACAAGCAGCTTTGTTTAGCGCTTAAGTTGGCAAGTCCAGATTCCTCCACCTAACATGTCAAGGGCAGATTATATAATTGTAATGCTTGGTGTAATACTCAGCGTATTAAAGAGCAAAATCCCCATGCTTAAATACTTAGTGTATTTAGCGCATGCTCAGTGTATTGATGATTAAATACTTAGTGTATTAAGCACAAAACTCTCATACTTAGTGTATTGATGATTAAATACATAGTGTATTAAGCGCGGCAACCCTCATACTCAGTGTATTGTGTTGAATACTTAGTGTATAAAACGCGAAACTCTCATACTTAGTGTATTGATGATTAATACTTAGTATATTAAACGTGAAAACTCTCATACTCAATGTATTGATACTTAGTGTATTAAACGCGAAACTCCCGTACTTAGTGTACAAACCTCGAATTGACATATAGAGCACTAAAGGGATGCTCCCATTAACAAAATTGGCATAAATAAGAGCACTTAGAGCAATACATAAACAAAACCAACAAAGCCAATGCATATCAAACAAGCATACCCAGTGCAACACGGCCTAAGGGCCACAACAACAATCCAAAAGTAGTGGAAGGCCAACAAAGCCAAATCCACGAATATTCTGGTAAAAAAACAAGAGACAAGTAAATAAAAGATTTTCACGCCCCAAAAGGGGTAGGACACGGTGCATGAGTACCATTACTAGCATCAATAACAAGCCCACCAGCATGTTCACCTACATCTTCCTCAACCCCACTAACAAGTCCACCACCACCACCGCTGCCGACACCATCACTGCCAACATACTCGTTACCAACAACATCACTAACCCCATTATCAACATTACTAGTACCTCTGCCACCGCTAGCACCTCCATCATCATCACCAACCAAATCGTCAACATTACCTCCAACACCAATATCATCTACAACATCGAATGTCGTACCCTCAGGAGTACCTTTAGAACCTGTGAAAGCACAAAGCTCCCGGATGTCTTGGATATCCAAATCCCCTAATCCTAGTAAAGATGCATGGTCCATACTAGAAAAAGCAAGTAGGGCCTCATTTTCACTCACAACGGGACTAGGATTGGGGACGCCAGCACCAGGATTAACAGACTCAGATCGTGCTCCAGAAACCAAGGCATTGCGACTGGATTCCACCCCAATAACAAAAGCAGAATGGCGGATGAGACTCACAGCACTTGTAAAGTCTGGGTGTTAAATTAGCTTATCCACAATTCGCATAAGACCCGCACGCAATAGCCAGTCCAAATCACGCTGGGTAGCTTTAGCACCTGCTTGAACATCGGCAATCAATCTGTTACGATCAGCAACATCGCGCTCCAGAATTTCAACCTGAATCATCAACCCTTCATTCACTTGAGTAAGGGAATCCACCTTGGCCTCCAGGGCGGACCTGATTTCCTCCGCGGCAGCCTTCTCAGCAGTAAGCAGCTGACACTTCTGCTCCATAACCTACATGTCACTCCCAATCTCAGACACTTGGCGCTTTAACCCAACTTCACGAGATTCACATCCTGCATGGGCAGTCTCCATTTCACTGAGCAACTGAATACGCCGTGCACCTACAACAAGGTAAAACATTGCCTGTGCAGCAGCATAAGTCATGTTTTGAGAAAGAACGGAGCTGCCCATGGCCTCCGTGTTAGCAACTGTAGTGGGAGGAAATGCATGTCGGGAAAACTCCATTGCGTTAGTATGCACAGAAAGGCGAGATTCGTTGTTGAGACTCCAGGCAGGGACAAAAGTGGAAGGCCCAGAAGAACCCCCGCCAGTGCCCCTACTAGGAGGAGTTGAGGCCCACTCCACAATACCGAAACCTTTGAGCGGAGAAGAGTTAGAAGGCACTTGAGAAATAACGTGAACAAGAATATTGGGCTGCTTGGACACCCCTTAGATCCCCTCAGACTCTTGAACGTCATCATCGGGGATCACGACAATCGCTACTGGTGTTGAGGATATCGAATTCAGGAGGCGGGCGAAACCACGCCTTGTCTGAACCCGTTTAGCGACGTTAGGTACACCGGTAAGTATCTCACCCATGGCTAAGATGTCCTTCCTCTTGACCTGCATGCGGCAGACATCAAAGATAATACCATCTATGTTGTCCTCCTCCACCTCAGCTGAACTAGAGTAAGTGCTACTCAGGGGTACGATGGTTGAAATTGGACAAGCGGCCAAAGCGCTTCTCCCAACTAATGTCGACGTCCCACCAACCACAGGAGGAGTAGAGGCGGCAGTAGTCAGGGCAAGCTGGTCAAGACTTAGCGACGGAGGAAGACGATACACGAAATCCACCTCTCGGTGCTCCAGCTTCCCACGGTAACGCTTTCGTAGCACCTCGTCCATGGACAGGGAGGAGTCAACACCTGCAAACGGTGAGACATGTGGAAAACCCATAACCAAAATGTAAAGATCAAGCAGACTAAAATCTGTCACACCCCAAAACCGGAACGACGGAAACGTTCGGGGGTGGAGGACGTCATGTCAAGTATCACGAGATATGTATATGGTAAGCAAGTAATGAACAACCATTTCATTTAGAAAGAAAGTGTTTATAATGTATGTGTTCACAAAACATAGAAGTCATAAAGCAATAACAAAACAAGACTTGAAGCTATAAATCTCCATCTTCTGAAGTCCCAGCACGAGCACCTGTCTAATAGTCTCCTGAGAATACAAGTTATTTGAAAGAGTTGATCAGCAATAAAGCTGGTGAGTTCATAAGATTTTAGTGATGTGAGTAAGCTGTAAAAATGTGGTTGAAAATGTATATGTAAAGTACTGTAAGCTGTAAGGTGTTGTTTTGTAAAGTTTGCTTGTTCCTCTAGAAAATCATATATTTCCTACTTAAAATGGGAGTTGCGTAAAATGACACCACAAGCCTTTCTATGCGTAATAAGTGGGTACAAGTTATATATAATTGGAGTAAACAAACAATCGATTATGCACATCTGCCCTCAACCTACAACCCGACGGGGTACAGTAAGTAAGGCGGACATCACATATTCCATTGGTTAGAATCGTTGTCATATATAACCTTGGTGTATTCATTTGTTACTCATGGAGTTATTTGTAATGGTTCCTTTATATTTAATGGAGAGTTCCTTTAAAGAAAACCTATATTTCTTATAATAAAATATTGACTATGGTGATTACTTTTACAATAGCTTTGTTTATACTACTATATATAATTTGATATCGGGTAGATAGTAGATTGGGTGACCTCGGTGTAAGCCCACATCCAACGGGAACAGGACGTACAACGAAGAGCACACATCCTACTAGCTGTCGGATACTAGTCTTACATATAAACATGGTGTATAAGATAAGGTATTATAGAGTTAACTCACTTAAAGTCTTTAAAACTGTACTGGCTTAATAAAAAGGATTAAGCCCTTAACTGGGAAATCGCTAGTTTTGTATATCAAAACTACTGACTTTGAAACGAAAGTTTTGTACTAGAAAAACTGTGCATTGACCCTGTGTCCTATGACCTGATCCATACCTACTACCCTTATGATGACTTAATGTATACTAAGCATAAATATATATAGATTCGGGTAGATAATAGATTGGGTGACCTCGGTGTAAACCCACATCCAACGGGAACAGGACGTACAACGAAGAACACACATCCTATTAGCTGTCGGAATCTACTTAACATATATGTATCCTATAGTGTATACATTACGGAATCATAAGGTTAGCATCATGGTTCAAACTTTTTAAAAGTAGCCTTCTACCAAGACTCAATTGTTTTGGAAGCAATCTTCTACCAAGACCCTACTGTTTTGAAAGCAGTCTTCTACCAAGACCCTACTCTTTTGAAAATAGTATTCTACCAAGACCCTACTGTTTCGAAAGCAGTCTTCTACCAAGACTCTACTGTTCCTTTGTCAACTGAAAAGTACATTCTCCCTAGTTTATAACCTATCTCGATTAGAGAATAGATCAACCTTCAAGTGTTATCGACACTTTATGAAAGTAATGGGAGAAATGAGTACCCTGATGTCGTTTATAATGACATACGGAGGTACTAACAACCTAAAAACATATGTGTGTTTTATTATGGTCATAATGTGAAAGCTGGAACCCCTACTAACCGCTCTCATGTATGGAGATTGAGGGAACCATACGCGACCCGAGAAAATCCATGCAAGCCGTGTATTTCACATTAAAGATAAATCATGTCTGTGTGTTATCATGCTATAGCAAATTTACTTGTTTGTTATGTTCTGTTTTGGTATTGTTCTGTTCTGTTCTGTTCTATTCTGTTCTGTTCTGTGTGTGCTTCATTGTACTAGAAGTAATGAATAACATTCTCCTAAACTATACCTATAATAGTTTACTAATGTTCTAACTGGACTGATACTGAAAAGACTAATTTATCTACAAAGTTATGCTTATACTTTAAAAATGGAGTTTTGTATAACTATAAAGTAACATAACCTTTAGAAGAGTTTTGAAATGTTTTAACAACTTATAAATAACATAAGTAACATTTTGAAAGATGTTTATAACAAACATTTAAACAATTAACATTGTGTTCAACTTGTATTCCCCCCTTAAAACAATTAAAATAGTTAAAAGATTCATTACGGTGTATGAACTCAGCTGATGTGGGTGATTCAAACGGGTATGCGTGTACGGATGAGAAGTTCCACGAATGAAATCCCGAGACACAGTAAGTCCTAAATGATATGTAAGGACACATATTGACATGAATATAGTGTTTATACACAACTATATGAAAGATAACACCTTCCGGGACTAGGAAACACCTTGGCTAGGTGTTGGAATCACATGTGATTCAACAAAGGGAAGTGAAATGGCACTAATGGTGTTTACGGTTTTGGAAAAAACTCCACTTGAGTTTACGGTGGTAAACCCATGAGTTTACGGTCGTAAACTCATGTTACATTGATCATGTGGTGGGTTGAAGTCCTAGAAGTCCTTTTGAAGCATCCTAACTTCAAGTTTTAGCCTTAGGGAGTGATTAGGGCAACATATCACTCCTTTATAGGGTTTACGGTTTTTGGATCATATGGCTTTGAGTTTACGGTAGTAAACTCAAATGGTTTATGGTCAAATGAAGTTTTCAAGTCCAAACACTTCTAGGTAAAGGTTTAGGCTAGTTTCTAAGCTTAAGGAAGCAACATGAGGCATTAAAACCCTCAATGGGGTGTTTACGGTTTTGGGAGCTCCCGAAACCGTAAAAACCAAATCACAGGACATTTTTGTGGTTTTCTTGTGCTAAACACAACAAAGGAAGGTTCCATGTTTGCTTCTAAGGTTTGGCTAGAGTTTAAGGCACTTTGGCACACTTTTAGCAACCTTTATAGTGTTTACGGTCCAAGGAGATTCTTGGACTGTAAACCCCTTATCCATGTGGTATTTGGGTGTTTTCTTGAGGCTCTTATGGTTTAAACATGTTAGGGGTTGCTTCTATGCTTGTTCTAAAGGTCTAAAGGGAGAAAAGGCACATTTAAGCCTTACTTTTAGTGTTCACGGTCCAAGAAGATCTTGGGTCGTGAACACCTTGTTCTTGGGGAATCTTGATGATTTCTTGGTGTCTAACACTTGATCTAATGATAATAGGGCTAGAAACACTTACTAGTTGAAGATCTTGAAGAAAAACAGGATGCTACTTGAGAGAGAATTGGCTCTAGTCTTTGGAATTGTGAAAAAGTGATAAAAATAACTAAGTCACCCTTATATAGCCTTTTGGGTTTACGGTCCCAATTCCATTTTGGACCGTAAACTCAAAACTCTTGAAGTTTTGGGCATGATTTTCTACTTAGTACACCCTAGGGTATCCACTCTCCTGATATCTCTTGAAGCACTAACTTTAAACCATCAAACTTATTCCAAAAAGTTTGAAAGTTAGCAGAAATAGTTTTAACTTATATTGAAGTGAATGGTTGAACAGAATGGAATGTTTTGGGTTGTCACATCATCCCCCCGTTAGAATGAATTTCGTCCCGAAATTAGATCTATTAACATTACTATAGGGATTGAGCTCTTCTGCTTTGTAGAACACTCACTCGTAGACCTGACCAGTTGCCCTGGTGTTCATGATAGGATTCATACTTGGTCCATCTATCATTACCTCGTGTATACAAGCCATATATGATTAAGATTAGTAGGACTGTCGGATGTGCGACTCTGCCCCAGGTCCACAACCCACGGGGAAAACAGGAGATAGGGCGGAAACACACATACTAGATCTGCGAAATCACTCTCATATACCACCATTGCATATACATTCAAAATAATAGGCTGGTTGTATTCGTCCATAGCCTCTATGATCGAACTTGGTCTGCTGGACGAGTGGTATTTCGTGGCGGTCTGCGGATATCTGACGATAAGTCTTCGGAGGACAAAGTACTCTTCGCACGAGTGCTTCAGGGATTTAGAATGCAAAAGATATAGTTTAGGTTTAGGTCGGACCTTCGATACGAATGAAGAAAGTTTCGAGAATTTGCCGATCGAGGCGATAGGAACTTATGAACTCAGTATGGTGAGGACCACGCCAACTCATGACGAAAGAAAACAACGAACTCTATATCGAACAAAGTTTTGGTCAAGTGAAAGAAACGTCTGATAAACGACGATGTATCCCTGGTATGCTTGGTACTGTACTCCTCGCATGTTCAACCATGTAGTCCTTGTAACTGTTCTCAAGTTTCCTGTTTTCTATTTTGAAATTTTCACTCCTACGTATCATGCCGCTATGTGCGCATACATACAAATAAAGTGCTTTACTTACTGAAAGGATACTTTTATACTATGATCCCCCATGGTACCACTACCATCGCCCGTCATATACAAGTTGTGAATACTTAAGATGAGTCAGGCAGTCGACTGAGCATCTTTACCTCAAATCCTCAACCAATTAAGGAACGGGACCTAAGCAGAGTCACTCACTCTAAGTCTGCAACATCTCAGTTGCGCACAAATTTGATGTATATGGTGAGTCATAATAGCTTCTCTAAGGGATCTTTTATTTATCTTGAATTTTACGACCTATTTCAACGTATGAGTTGTTATAGTTACTTTTAAGTGTCATCCCCGATATTTTAATCTTATATGAATATAAATTAATTTTAAAAGTAAATACTATTTTAAAAAACGTACCACTACTCGACGACGACTCCGGGGTAGATTCTCCTGCGATGATCATCAGAATACGTCCATCCGCACCTGAGTTCTTGGTTATTGGGCAGTCCCTCTTAATGTGTCTATTCTCACTACAACCATAACAGGCTCGGTTTTCTTCAACTCCGAGGACTTGGGAGATCGGTTGGGCCGGTGCCCTGCAGTAACGGACTGTGTGTCCTTTTCTGTGGCAGTTCAGACACTGCATTTCTCGGCACACTCCAATGTGGTGAAAGTTGCACTTTCCACACTTTGGAAGGTTTCCAGCATAACGACTGGCAGATTCTGAAACGGTAGGTGTCTTTGCGGTGTACATAGTACTCGTTTGTTGCTCTTGCGGGGTGTCTTGCGGTGTTTGTTTCTACTTCCTCTTGTTCCCTGACCTCTGATTATAGTCCTCTTCCCTCGATGACTCGACAATAGGGACTTTTATGCTGTGGCGGACTCCATGATCGATGAGTCGCTGAGCAAGCATTTAGCACTTTCGAACGTGGTTGGGTTAGAAGATAATACATTCCCTTGGGTCGGAGCAGTCAGACCCCAAATGTACCTTTCTATCTTCTTGCTCTCCGAAGTAATCATCTCGGGGCATAGAGCTGCTAGTTCGATGAACTGGTCTGTGTAGGTCACTATGTCTGAGCCGACCATAGTGAGATCCCACAGCTCTTGTTCCAGTTTCTGAATTTGGCCTAACGGGCAATATTATTCCCACATTAACTCTTTTAGGTTTTCCCAACCTATTAAGTTTGCCATTGATAGGGTCAGTGACTTAACATGGCTGTTCCACCATGTTAGGGCCTTGCCATCGAAGGTACAGGAAGCAAACTTCACTTTGCTTCCTTCGGGGCATAAACAGATTTCGAAGATCGACTCTGTTTTCTCGAACCATTGCAAGAGGGCAATGACCCCTTCAGTCCCTTTAAAGGACAGTGGTTGGCATCTGGTGAAGTCCTTGTAGGAGAACTCTCCCTGGCGCACAAGGACTTCACCTTGAGTAGAATCGGTAGGCGCTTCGCCTCCACCTGTACTGGTGGAGTGATATTGTGCCATGGCTGTTGCCACAGCCTCGGCCACTGCAGCGTTCAAAATTGCTGCATCGATTTATGGTGAAGGTATGGGAGTTATCGGAGTAGCGTGTCTGGGTGGTCTGCGAGGAGGCATCCTTGCTAATAAGAAAACAAAGATGAGACAGAATAAGTCTATAGCAACGGACACAAGCCGAAAGCTGAACAGACAAGGTTATCCAAGTTCTGGATGTATCGGGTCCTGACTTCCACAGGGTTCTAGGAACAATTCATAAATGAGTCTATACCTAATAAACTCTATGAATTTGAAATAACTATCCTCGAATGAATATCTGTTTCCTGAATAACTGTTACCAGCTGCATGTATGAAAATAATTTTGACACATGTAATGTGAGCAGTGTTTCCACTCGCTCGCTAAATTAACCTAGTTAATATTTATTAGTGTGACGCGTAAGACGTTTTTGGTTACTTCGGATGATCTTTCCTTGAGACCTTCTCATTGGTTTGTCCTTGTTCCTCCTGAACTCTTCTGTTGTCTACTATGAGGGAGTGGTTACGTTTATCTGGGCTTGTCGTGCGAGAATGAAAGTGACTAAAGAATCTATGAACTTTAAGATAACTTTATGGGGGTGATCCTTACAGAATCTTCCTATAATTGTAGTAGGTATACCAGTTAGTATTGTATATAATTGAATATCAAATAGACCTTCGAACAATTAATCCCACCTCAACACTACTTCCTTAAAAGGAATGGATAGCGAAGCGTCGGTCACAGATTCTATGTCTATAAGATCTTGATTATATATAAAACTTTATGAATATACCATGTAAGATTATAGACCTATCCGCAAGGGTCTTTTAAGTTATCACATAAGTTATGTATCTGGACTAAAATACTCCTATAGTATCCTAACGTAATGTACTTGTTATGTTCTAAACTTGTTATCGCATTATCGTATCATAGAATACTCCCATAGTACTCTAACTCTAACTGTACTTGTTCTGGCGTTCTCTTGGCTGGTGTTTTGGTAAGTTTTTACCCTGTTGCAACACCACATCATTCCCAAACACATGTTGGTCACATCTCGAATGAATATAGTTGATCAGGCTATATTGATCCTAGCTACGATTACATAACTGTTCGGGTTGACGACAGTGCCCAACCTTTAAATACTTTTAGTTCTGTTCTCCTCGTGATCCTAGTTCTATTATGTACATGTATGAGCAAGTAGGTATATTTTTATAACTTGAAGTTATAATCTAAAATATATCATTATCCAGAGCACTTAAGCCCCATTGTATTTATAGACGTATATCTTTTATCGGTTGATATACTTAGTTCACTATAAACAATGCTTTGATACCAATCTGTCACACCCCAAAACCGGAACGGAGGAAACGTTCGGGGGTGGAGGACGTCATGTCAAGTATCACGAGATATGTATATGGTAAGCAAGTAATGAACAACCATTTCATTTAGAAAGAAAGTGTTTACAATGTATGTGTTCACAAAAAATAGAAGTCATAAAGAAATAACAAAACAAGACTTGAGGCTATAATGCTCCATCTTCTGAAGTCCCAACACGAGCACCTGTCTAATAGTCTCCTGAGAATACAAGTTATTTGAAAGAGTTGATCAGCAATTAAGCTGGTGAGTTCATAAGATTTTAGTGATGTGAGTAAGCTATAAAAATGTGGTTGAAAATGTATATGTAAAGTATTGTAAGCTGTAAGGTGTTGTTTTGTAAAGTTTTCCTGTTCCTCTAGAAAATCATATATTTCCTACTTAAAATGGGAGTTGAATAAAATGACACTAAAAGCCTTTCTATGCGTAATAAGTGGGTACACGATATATATACTTGGAGTAAACAAACAATCGATTATGCGCATCTGCCCTCAACCTACAACCCGATGGGGTACAGTAAGTAAGGCGGATAGCACATATTCCATTGGTTGTTAGATCGTTGTCATATATAACCTTGGTGTATTCATTTGTTACTCATGGAGTTATTTGTAATGGTTCCTTTATATCTAATGGAGAGTTCCTTTTAAGAAAACCTATATTTCTTATAATAAAATATTGACTATGGTGATTACTTTTATAATAGCTTTGTTTATACTACTATATATAATTTGATATCGGGTAGATAGTAGATTGGGTGACCTCGGTGTAAGCCCACATCCAACGGGAACAGGACGTACAGCGAAGAGCACACATCCTACTAGCTTTCGGATACTAGTCTTATATATAAACATGACGTATAAACTATGGTATTATAGAGTTAACTCACTTAAAGTCTTTAAAACTGTACTGGCTTAAAAAAAATGGATTAAGCCCTTAACTGGGAAATCGCTAGTTTTGTATATCAAAAGTACTGAATTTGAAACGAAAGTTTTGTACTAGAAAAACTGTGCATTGACCCTATGTCCTATGACCTGATCCATACCTGGTACCCTTATGATGACTTAATGTATACTAAGCATAAATATATATAGATTCGGGTAGATAATAGATTGGGTGACCTCGGTGTAAACCCACATCCAACGGGAACAGGATGTACAACGAAGAACACACATCCTATTAGCTGTCAGAATCTACTTAACATATATGTATCCTATAGTGTATACATTACGGAATCATAAGGTTAGCATCATGGTTCTAACTTTTTAAAAGTAGCCTTCTACCAAGACTCAATTGTTTTGGAAGCAGTCTTCTACCAAGACCCTACTGTTTTGAAAGCAGTCTTCTGCCAAGACCCTACTGTTATGAAAGCAGTCTTCTACCAAGACCCTACTGTTATGAAAGCAGTCTTCTACCAAGACTCTACTGTTCCTTTGTCAACTGAAAAGTACATTCTCCCTAGTTTATAACCTATCTCGATTAGAGAATAGATCAACCTTCAAGTGTTATCGACACTTTATGAAAGTAATGGGAGAAATGAGTACCCTGATGTCGTTTATAATGACATACGGAGGTACTAACAACCTAAAAACATATGTGTGTTTTATTACGGTCATAATGTGAAAGATGGAACCCCTACTAACCGCTCTCATGTATGGAGATTGAGGGAACCATACGCGACCCGAGAAAATCCATGCAAGCCGTGTATTTCACATTAAAGATAGATCCTGTCCGTGTGTTATCATGCTATAGCAAATTTACTTGTTTGTTATGTTCTGTTTTGGTATTGTTCTGTTCTGTTCTGTTCTATTCTGTTCTGTTCTGTTCTGTGTGTGCTTCATTGTACTAGAAGTAATGAATAGCATTCTCCTAAACCATACCTATAATAGTTTACTAATGTTCTAACTGGACTGATACTGAAAAGACTCATTTATCTACAAAGTTATGCTTATACTTTAAAAATGGAGTTTTGTATAACTATAAAGTAACATAACCTTTAGAAGAGTTTTGAAATGTTTTAACAACTTATAAATAACATAAGTAACGTTTTAAAAGATGTTTATAATAAACATTTAAACAATTAACATTGTGTTCAACTTGTATTCCCCCCCCCCCCCCCTTAAAACAATTAAAATAGTTAAAAGATTCATTATGGGGTATGAACTCACCTGATGTGGGTGATTCAAACGGGAATGCGTGTAAGGATGAGAAGTTCCACAAATGAAGTCCCGAGACACAGTAAGTCCTAAATGATATGTAAGGACACATATTGACATGAATATAGTGTTTATACACAACTATATGAAAGATAACACCTTCCGGGACTAGGAAACACCTTGGCTAGGTGTTGGAATCACATGTGATTCAACAAAGGGAAGTGAAATGGCACTAATGGTGTTTACGGTTTTGGAAACAACTCCACTTGAGTTTACGGTGGTAAACCCATGAGTTTACGGTCATAAACTCATGTTACATTGACCATGTGGTGGTTTGAAGTCCTAGAAGTCCTTTTGAAGCATCCTAACTTCAAGTTTTAGCCTTAGGGAGTGATTAGGGCAACATATCACCCCCTTCATAGGGTTTACAGTTTTTGGACCATATGGCTTTGAGTTTACGGTAGTAAACTCAAATGGTTTATGGTCAAGTGAAGTTTTCATGTCCAAACACTTCTAGGTAAAGGTTTAGGCTAGTTTCTAAGCTTAAGAAAGCAACATGAGGCATTAAAACCCTGATTGGGGTGTTTACGGTTTTGGGAGCTCCCCAAACCGTAAAGACCAAATCATGGGACATTTTTGTGGTTTTCTTATGCTAAAAACAACAAAGGAAGGTTCCATGTTTGCTTCTAAGGTTTGGCTAGAGTTTAAGGCACTTTGGCACACTTTTAGCAACCTTTATAGTGTTTACGGTCCAAGGAGATTCTTGGACCGTAAACCCCTTATCCATGTGGTATTTGGGTGTTTTCTTGAGGCTCTTATGGTTTAAACATGTTAGGGGTTGCTTCTATGCTTGTTCTAAAGGTCTAAAGGGAGAAAAGGCACATTTAAGCCTTACTTTTAGTGTTCACGGCACAAGAAGATCTTGGGTCGTGAACACCTTGTTCTTGGGGAATCTTGATGATTTCTTGGTGTTTAACACTTGATCTAATGATAATAGGGCTAGAAACACTTACTAGTTGAAGATCTTGAAGAAAAACAGGATGCTACTTGAGAGAGAATTGGCTCTAGTCTTTGGAATTGTGAAAAAGTGATAAAAATAACTAAGTCACCCTTATATAGCCTTTTGGGTTTACGGTCCCAATTCCATTTTGGACTGTAAACTCAAAACTCTTGAAGTTTTGGGCATGATTTGCTACTTAGTACACCCTAGGGTATCCACTCTCCTGATATCTCTTGAAGCACTAACTTTAAACCATTCAAACTTATTCCAAAAAGTTTGAAAGTTAGCAGAAATAGTTTTAACTTATATTGAAGTGAATGGTTGAACAGAATGGAAAGTTTTGGGTGGTCACAAAATCCTAACCCTAAAAGGAGGAAGGAGGGGGGGGGGAGAAGAGAGGAAGAGTAAGGGGAGATAAGACGTGCATTTACCATCAGCAATGGAGAAGATGACCGTAGTCTTCCCCCGCCGCCTCCAGGAAGGGCTCATTCCCACGCCGGCCAAAACCGCCTCAGAGTAGTCCTCAAGGGTGACCTGGATGTTCTTGAGGATGTTCGTGAAACCTTGGTTGCGTGGAAATAGTTTGGAAGTAACGTCGAAAAAGGAGTTAGCACGATACTGTCCACTACCTGCCAAGCCTTGATTCACCCACAGCCACTTATCCTACCAGCTCTTCGGGGTCCTTCCATCGAGAACCAGGGTGTGCCCTCCTCGTCCGATGAAAAAAGTGCATTTGTCACCAGCACATCAGAACCTAAAGAATTACTTGAAGACGAAGGAGTCGGGGAGAACGCCATTGGCACGACATATCATCTCAAATGCCATTACCTTACTTACGGCGTTAGGAGTCAGTATCTGGATGCTACAACCGTCCTTCTGCAGGACCTCCTCCTGGAAGTCGGTGAGGGGGAGGTGTAGTCCAACGTCAAGGGTCTTTAGATAAACCCCAGCCTTTCCAGGGGGAGGAGGCATAATAGATGAACCCGGTGACGGGAACTCGACCCCATCTGCTGAAGAAAGTGTTGGGTTTTGAGCATTCTAACACTCCTGTGGTGTACATGCAACCCTATAAACCTTGGATCTATGTTTTCTCTATTATACATGCAAATAAGAACTTTCCAAGGCTTTAATCCTAACTAGCATATTATGAAGCTCATATACTACAAAGTACTAGTTAGATGACATACCTTTTGATGTAGCTTCACGTTTTCAAGATTTAAGAGCTTAGCCCCAATAGTGTGGAAGCCTCAAGTGGAATCACAAATCACCAAAACACCTTGGAAGAGTTTAGAGAATATGGATACTTTGGTTCTCTCTAGTGTAAATGGCTAGCCCTTCTTAGTGTACCCACACTAGCACCAATTTCACCAACCAAGGACATCTTTATATAGTATGGAGACTTGGGTTAAACCCATGACCTTTCATTTCATATGATCCATGGGTTAAACACTCCATGGACTATCCATGAAAGCTTAACCCAACCTAATTGAATTTGGCCCATTCCATATATATAATAGTCCATATTTAATTAGTTCATTTTGATCATTTAATTAATTCTAAATTAATTCTTGATCAATACTAATTAAATAATATGATTCCATATTAATATATTAAAACTTATAATATATTAATATTAACCATAAATATACTATTCTCAAAAGATTATCCATATAAATTGTGTCGGTGAAGTGCAACCCAAATGGACCATGCCGGGTCGGGTCAAGTACATACCAAATATAGTTATGGACTTAGACATTAATCCAAAAGTCTCGCACTTGGATAAGTCTAAAACTATTATTGAGTATGACTTCAAAACCTAACTGGCAATGGTAGCTCTTAAAGCCGCTGTCGAACTCTGATCTTTGTCAACGAACTTGTCCATTAGATAAAGGATCATGTATTTCTCCATTCTAGATATCAGATGGACTAAGACATGGATTATAATCATTCTCTCTGTCCATTTGTTGTTTCCTGATTTCCGATTCATGATGACTGACTGACTGAACAAATCAAATCAGTCCTGGCTTGGCCAACCACTCACATGTGTCATCATTAAATCATCGAGGGGCCCACAGATATCGCTTTCATCCCGAAGGTAAAAGGAATGGATAAACTTCGACTCATATGGCTTGTTCTACTACTTTTTGAATCATACACAAAGGCACGTTTTATAACATCGAGTTACCAATGCGTTTTCGTGCAATCAATGTAATATCAACTCATAGTAACAACTCATATCTCTAGGTTTGAATAATATAAGATATTATCATCTCATGATCACTCGTGATAAAATCCATGAAGTGATTCAAATGAGCGCGAGTTGAATCCAATACTCAGAACTTATGAGAACTCATGAGTATTGTAGCACATCTTTGTCCACCAACTTGGACCTCTACAAGGCAACTCATGACAGTCTTGATTCATATCTACTTCCAACATATGACCGACTGTGGATGGTTTGAATAACTTAGGCATTCTGGAAGAATAACCTAGTTTATTGTGGAAGTCAAAACATGCAAAGTGAAACACAAGAATAAATGAATCAAATATGGTATCAAACCCTATGAATATAAATAAACACTTTTATTTATCACCATACTGATTACTCATTATTCATTGTTTCGGTTTTATCAACTTTATACTTGAATTAAAAACACTAGTTGTCCCATGCTCCAAGCATGTACACTATGTTTTTCTTAAACAATAGCTTTTCCATACACTAAGTATGCACTCTATGTTTGTCTATGATCCTTACTTTTGTGAAATAAACCAAGTGACCAAACTTTCAATGATTCTAATTTCACACTCCCAAATCGAAATCTGTTAGATTTTAAACTTAAATGCACTACCCTCTTGCAATGAATGTGTACAAAGTCACAAAGACTTGTAAACAACCATTACAGGGTATTCCAATGAAGACCTACTCCATGGACACAAAGCCTTATGTTCAAAGTATGCATTGCTTTGAACATGCTTCTTGCAGTAAGTTTTTTTTCTAATCTTACACAGATTGCTTCCATCTATGGAGACAACTCTATATTCCCATTTTGACTACCACTTCTGAACAAGAGTTGCCTTTTTCAGACTATGTCAATATGATCCTTCCAATATTAACAATATACTTCCAACTGTCCTTGAGCTCCCAATCTTTGGTAAACCTTAGATTGTCCTCGATAGTTGCTTAATCACTTTAGTCATATCCAATTCTAGACACTGTTCCCCTTAATGCCCCAATGACATTTGGAAAATTTAGAAAGGATAAATATTATAGCACATGTAATCGATCTTGTATCCGAAGCATAGGGGACACGATTCAATATGTCTCACATAAATACTAAACCAGTCTTTTGCTATAATATTTCCATTTCTATTTGCCAAGTTCTCATAATTCATATTATGAAAAGGGATTTCGTAATCATAATCGAATTTTAGAACGCAAATAATGAACCCATATATAGAATTTCCTTATGTTGAGCCATTCCAACATGAAATTCATATATATTCTTGACTAAATACGATTAAAACCTCAATTTAGGCTTTTAGATTTGAGATGAAGTATAATTTCCTCTCCCTTAATTATAGCAAAACAACTTTTTCCCAATTGAGACCTTTTGTTTTCTATAATTAACATTGCTAACTTGCAACCTTTATCATAATTATTATGCTCCCACTAACATGATGATTATTAGCATAACACTTATGCTCCACTAGCTTTGACATGTATCCAGAAATTACAGGACTTCTAGAAATCAATACTTTATTGACTTTCTTACTAGAGTTCAGATTTCTGATACTAGATTGCTTTGATAAGACTTTATCAAAATCATACACCTCTCTTAGATAGCTCACAGGTGTGTCTAAAAAATTATGAAGAGGGATGCCGTAATCATAATGTTTAGACCTTTTGTCATTCCCACAATTGCTATCTACTCAAAATCTATGTAACGTCCCAAAATTCAAGACTAAAAATTTCTTTTAATAAAACATTACTTAAAGCAAATTCATCATTTCACAACATAAACAGATTATTAGTTTCCAAAATACATGTTCGTTATCAGAGTAAACATTCCCAGACTGTCTAAACTATGGTGTGTGCCATGCGATCACCCCGAGCTCTTCCCTCCGTTATCGGAAATACCTGAAACCAAAACTAAAAACCGTAAGCACGAAGCTTAGTGAGTTCCCCACCCTACCACATACCATGCATAACCACATACTGCATATACTGGGCCACGCCCGCTATCCTGGGCCTTGCCCCCTACCTCGGGCCTCACCCGCTACAACGGCCCCGCCGCTCCAGGCCCCGCCTGGCTTCGAGCCCCGCTCGGATACAGATCTGTTTCACTTAGGCCTTGCCTGTCACAGGGCCTCACCCACTAACATATAATAGCACATAAACATATCACATAATCTAAACACATACTAACGGATCTTGTCCTAAGGCCTCGCCTATCTCTGGGCCCCGCCCCTGACCTGCTACTGATGAGTCATGGAACCCCGTCCATGCTCCTACTGGTAGTGAGATACTGGCCCAGCCCACACTCACTCCTTTCCTAACTTGGGCCTCGCCCATGCTCTGCTGCTACTGAGATGTGGAACACCATCCACACTCTTCTATTGGTGAGATACGGGACCTCGCCCACACTCACCTCCCTACCAGGCACATACAAGTATCACACAGACAGCAAGTATAAACTATCACATAAACCATTCCTTGGGCACCCTCCCTCTATCATTGGACCTCGTCCCGAGTATCATACTAGCATACTGTGCCTATGGCTAACCCCCGAGTCTTCTACTCATAACTACATGGGTCGGCATTGTGGCCGTAGACCCATTCATACAAAGGGAAACTCACCTGCACTGGCTGATGAACCCACTAGCTGCTGCCCGACAACTCTCTGAACTCCTGCTCCACTCGCTCCCCGAGCTACCAATATCAATGCAACACTGAGTCCAACTGACCCTCAAAAGACAACCAAGTCAACTCTGGTCAAAGTCAAAGTCCTGGTCAAAGTCAACCTCCCAGGTCAACCCTACTCGCCGAGTCACCCTACTGATTCGCTGAGTTCATATGTTCAGAGTCCTTTTATTTGCGACTCGACTCGCCGAGTGAGTCCATGACTCGCCGAGTCTATCGATTACCGAGTCCTGACCTGTCCAACTCACCGAGTCTCCATTCGAATCACTGATTCGAGTCTCATCTCGAAGGGTCTGGGGTTTCGTGACCTGACTCGCCGTGTCCAAGAACAGACTTGCCGAGTCCAAGACAACCTTCAATAGACTCGCCGAGTTGTTCATCCAACTCGCCGAGTTCCTGCCCAACATCATCTGAGTTGACGAGCTGTTCATCCCACTTTTTGAGTTTCTCCAAATCTTCATGATACTCGCCGAGTCCACTCAAAGGACTCGTCGAGTCCATTCAGATCTCCCAACATGTAGAGGACTTTTGAGTCATGAAGGGAATCCAAACCATAGATCCTTACTTCCAAAGCTCAATCCCCAACTTTACGTACAACTAAAGAGATCTAGGCTCAAAACATACTAGGGTTTGGTTTAAGGACAAAAGGGCTTCACCAACTACTCATCTCCTGATGCTTTATGACATATTGGACCATCCCAACACTAGATCTGAAGTGGCAACAACATATCTAAGCCCCTAACTCGAATTACGTCTTAATCAACCATAAAACCCCCAAATCTCATAACAAAATAGATCTAGATGCAAAGAAGGGAAAATGGCAGCTTAATACCTCCAAGATGAACACAAACTGAAGTAGATCTCGGATATACACCTCTCCTTTGAAGCAACCTTCTTGATCTTCAAGTTCCTTTCCAAAATTCCTTCCTCCAAAGCTATATCTCTCAAATGATGGAAGCTCACACGAAATCTAGGGTTTACATGTTCTCTAGGATGATATGGAGGCTGAGGGAGGGACATAAGAACCTTTATATAGGATACAACTCCCGGAATTAGGGTTTTCCTCGCACAGACCAGACTCGCCGAGTTTCCTTGGCCGACTCGCCGAGTCGGTCACTTGCTCCTCGACCCGGATCCCGCTCGGACTCGCCGAGTTCCTCCTTGGACTCGCCGAATCGCCCCTAAAAATTAGGGTTTCTTTCCTTTCTTGGCCTTCCAGATTTTGGGTGTTACAATCTACTTAGTGAAAGAGTTTCCTCACTATCATTTTCATGAATCAAAGAGAAACCTTATGACACTTAGATTTTATGGTGTAAGTGTTCCTATCCATGTGAATTTGTCAAAATCATAACCACAGGACTAGGTTAGTGACAAATCCTAACTCATATGGATTGAACTTATGCAATCTTAACTTCTTGCCACCTGGCAGCTCAAGGGCCTGCCATTGCTTCCAAGTAGCTATGCAAACAATTGAGAACATGTAGAACTCAAATTTATAGCCAACTTAACTGGAATGGGCACAAAAATGTCAACACGATAGGTTATAAACCTCTAGTTGTGTGCTAGTGATGAAATACAAGTTTTTGTTCTTGATTACTTCTTGAAACCCTTTCAGGATCTTTTAGACTCCCACTATCACCTTGACCTATAAGACTTTCTTGCCAAATATTCAAGAGATAGTGTGGTTTCTAATCAAGACAGAAACTTCACACAATTGGCCTAAGTTGGTCTTTGTTTTATCCAAAACATCACAACTTACCAATTTTAAATGTACAAGAGTAGAAAACTTTTACTCTTACATTTGACAAGTGTTTTAAACCTTTCTTTAAGACATGTCACTCAACTTACAATCTTAGAGTATAACTCTATGAATTGTTTTTGGAATGAAGTATGAATCATCTTCTTGATTTAACCACTTCAACAATTCATAACTCCTCTTCTTAACTATCAGAATGTACTTAGAGGATGAATTGTGATAAGGTCTCAAAATCATTAAGATGATCTTAAAACATGATACTAAAGTACTCTCCCATCTTTTCAGATTTGAGAAACTTTTATCCTTCTGCCTAATTTGATTCTTTTTATTCGTTCTGTCATACATTGAAAATTTTTCAATGCTTTAGAATTATACTTAAGCTTGTAAGTATAATCATATTTACTAAACCTTAGTAAATCATGACGAATAGTCTTATCCATCTTTTGTGGTAGACTTTCACAAGTGCACGATAAAGTGTACTTGATTCCTTAGTCCTTCTCTTGACTCACACATCCAGGTGAACAAGTAGTTAGTCTTAATTTTCCAATGCTCGAAAGTTCTCATTCATCATACTATACAACTTGCATGATTCCAAGTTTCTATCCAATTGAAACTTGGGTGATGAGAATCTTTCCTTATTTGGTAAATTTAGACACTACCACAAATGAAAGAATCAAATTCATATTTCCAATATTGCTATCAATGGAATCATATAAGCAACATCTTTTTTTTCCTTTCGTTTCCATAAATGCCGTTGTAAGGATATTTTAAAATAAATAAAATTAAAAACTTTTCTTTTATTTTAAAACTTTGCAGAAAAACTAATCCTTACAATGAAAATGTATATGAAAACTTGTTGTCATCTATTCCTAAGCAATCTATCATAACTCTTAAGTACCTGCTCAAAATTCTGATCACCGAACCATGCGATTGAAATCCATCTTCGCAATCAGATTCAACATATACTTCCTTTAAGTTTCTTTACTTTTGTTTGATTCTTAAAGCATCAACATGTGACCCAGCCACATCATGTAATAAGAATCTCCAAGTAGGAACATAATAGAGTTGGACAATGGACTTTACTTGAAATAAAGTCAAACTTATTGACTTTACCATCCTTAGGTAAGTTTGGCAGCTTCGTAACCAAAGCCCCTTCCTTTGGCAATAGAAACATATGGGTCCTTAGGTAATAGTACATGGGACTATCTCAGACTTAGCCTTTCTCTTTATCATTCGGTCAACCAAGTTGACTATGGCCAATCCCTTTCCATTGGGAAGAGAATGCATTTCTGGATTTCCTGTGTCACTATTGTCCCTGTCCATAAAGTTTTGGGAAGTTGATCTCCTAATCAAATTTGCTTTACTAGTACACTAAATCATTTCTGATTTAGCAGCACCAAGCAAATAGATAAGATCATTAAGGGTCTTGTCATAGTATATTTTATAGGAGTCCCAAAGGAACTCACTATGTGACTTAGAAAGTGATTGAACCACTAACTTTCTCAAGACTTTGACACCCAACTCTCCCGGCTTGTCAGTATGTGACTTCATCTCCGAGATGTGATCACACCTAAACCTTGCCTTGCCAATAGGGCTTGAGTGACCTTGAACTTGTGGGTTAGGGAGAACAATTGGAGGAGGTTGAGGAAGTGAAGTTCCAAGATATTTGGGAAGATCATAGATGTCTGAGCTAGACATCTTTTGGGAGATATTTAGGATAGTTGAATTAAAGTCCTTAATATAACACCCAATATGAAATATTAAGGCTAGGACCCATCAAACTATTTTATAACTTGGCAGAGGGATGTCGTAATCCAAGCTATAGAATATTTGAAGGTAGGTGAATGACGATTCACCAATTTCCACCATGAAAAACGAAATAAATTATTAGGTTTTTAATTGGATTTGAAACTCCTAGATCTTTTGAGATTCATTGAACTGTTCAATGGCATGTTTCAATCTCGAGTGTGCCCTTCAGGTTTTATGACTGGTATGCCGAGGATCACAAAACAAGGTGTGAAGTAACCATGCAAATTACTTGGTACCCTTAAGCGTTTACCCCTCAATCGATGTGCCGGTTAACCACACACGCTCCATCGATACTATGATAAACATTAATTTACCCTTTGCCTACCTTGTTAAATACGAGTTATTGTGCCAGTTAACCACACACGCTCCACTAACCGACTTAAACAATGTGCAAAGTGTAATTTCATGGATTAGCACCTTATTCACATTTTCCTAAGTAACTAAGATTGGGTATTTATAAAAGGTTTAGTTACTTAGTATTTATCATTAATACTTTTAATGAAGGGAGAATTTATAGTCTTTGTCCTACCCGTTCGGCTAACGACCCTCCACCAGTTAAGGAAGCGGTGGGTGAGAGTGGACACCCATTAACTACCATTTTATAGGCAGTAACCTTATATCCCCCTTATAGACCGGCTTCGTGAATGAGGCTTACTAACGGTAAGACTGACTTTACTCTTATACATATATATAAATATTATTAATTTATAATATTATAAAGTATAAGGGTTGAATTTGAACTTTTAAAATTCTAAGGGCTAAACTTGGAATTAAAGTATTCATAAGAGAAAACTTTTTCAAATTCCAAAACTTGAGGGCAAGTTTTGTAACTTTCAAAACTTTTCTATTCCATAACTTATGTGTTTAAAGTAGTTTTAATTAAAAAACTCTTCAAGTTCCATAACTCGAGGACAAGTTATGGAAGACTTTAAACTAATTAAGAAAGTGACTGTTAATAATTCATAACTTATGGAAGCTTTATGAAATTAACTAAGGTTACACATATTTTATTTAATGAAGAGACTCTTGAACCTCCACAACTTGAGGAAAAGTTATGGAGTCATAAAACCATTTAATGAGAACAAGACTCTTCATTTTGTAACCTATGACAATTTTTATGAGTTTTATGAAACTTAAATGTGACTTTTCATATAACTTGAGGACAAGTTACAAAAACAAATTTTAGAATCAACTCTTAGATTAAAATGGATTGAAAACACATAATCAATTAACTTTTCTATTAATCTAAGCAACTCATAAGAACAAGATAATTCAAATCAAACTTTTTCATGTAATTAGTCTAAATTTTAAACTAATACAAAACATGAATCTATTGACAATTATCTTTGAAATTGGATTAGTATGAACATTACCACATCAAAAACAAGTTTATAAGTACAAAAACAGCTTAGGGTAATGTTCCTAGTCCATTTCTAGCCAAAACAATCGAATATATGCTGTCTGGGGGTCCAACTCGTCGAGTGCACGAACCAACTCGGCGAGTTGGATGCATTTTGTCTTGGACTCGGCGAGTCCAGTGCCCGGAAAGCCAGAAAATCGATTTTTTCAGCATTTTTCAGCAATTTGCATCAAGTATAATTGAAAACAAGCCTAGGCTCTGATACCATTGTTGGGTTTTGAGCATTCTAACACTCCTATGGTGTACATGCAACCCTATAAACCTTGGATCTATGTTTTCTCTATTATACATGCAAATAAGAACTTTCCAAGGCTTTAATCCTAACTAGCATATTATGAAGCTCATATACTACAAAGTACTAGTTAGATGACATACCTTTTGATGTAGCTTTATGTCTTCAAGCTTTAAGAGCTTAGCCCCAATAGTGTGGAAGCCTCAAGTGGAATCACAAATCACCAAAACACCTTGGAAGACTTTAGAGAATATGGATACTTTGGTTCTCTCTAGTGAAATCGGCTAGCCCTTCTTAGTGTACCCACACTAGCACCAATTTCACCAACCAAGGACATCTTTATATAGTATGGAGACTTGGGTTAAACCCATGACCTTTCATTTCATATGATCCATGGGTTAAACACTCCATGCACTATCCATGAAAGCTTAGCCCAACCTAAATGAATTTGGCCCATTCCATATATATAAGAGTATATATTTAATTAGTTCATTTTGATCACTTAATTAATTCTAAATTAATTCTTGATCAATACTAATTAAATAATATGATTCCATATTAATATATTAAAACTTATAATATATTAATATTAATCATAAATATACTATTCTCAAAAGATTATCCATATAAATTGTGTCGGTGATGTGCAACCCAAATGGACCATGCCACGTCGGGTCAAGTACATACCAAATATAGTTATGGAGTTAGACATTAATCAAACAGAAAGGCCGTACGTTTCCTTCAGGAACTTGTATTCAGCTTCAGTAGGAAGGGTTCCAGAGGGATCAGCCATAGAAGAGAAGAGGAAAAAGAACCCTAGAAGAAAGAAGAACAGAAGAGAGGAAGTGTGAATAAAAAGGAAAGAACAACGATAAGCGTTCTTATATAAGAAAGGAAAAGGCGGGATATTCAAAATCCCTGAAAAATGATGTAACCACTAGCCATGATGAGCGGTCACCTCATCATTAAAAATCAGAACGGCGGGCGAACAGAAAACACACACGTATAGAGAAATTAAGTCCAGAACGCCGTCGCTAGCGCAATAACGCTACGTATACCAGACTGGGGAACTTGATAACGTGCCCTAGCCAAAATGAAAGAGTCGCGCCCAGCTCAGAAGGCTGGCACGCCCGGCAAACTAGACCCAGCGGGCTTAGCACCCGCCAGCGACCCTAAGGGCTGGGCGCACTGGCAAAAGGATAAGTGCCCGCCAGAGGTGTCCTCGCAAGAGGCTCGCGCCCGCCAAGGGCGCTCTTAGCTCCAAGACAAATGATATAGTCAGGCAACAAAGCAAGGGATCAAAGCAATACCGGTAGGACCAATGGCAGCGCCCTGACAGATAGAGGAGCTCGATCCTCCCATCAACGCCTTGGATCCTGTCGGCCCAGGTGATCGTGTCTTGTACGGACGAGCAGGATCGCTAAGTATAAAAGGCAACGCTCACGACCCTGGTAGGTAAGTCGTCTTCCCAAGGATACACTCATACACACTCACAGAACCCTACTAACTTGACCATTGAAGCGTCTTTCCGGGAGCCTCCTCCCGGGAAACAGTTGACAACCTCCTTTCTTTATGATCTTGTAGGAGCAGCTCAGGAACTATTGCTAGAATCTAGCGAGAACGAGAGCAAGGTCGCATCACCCATGAAATCAATTTGCTTAACACCAACCCATAAAATTGATCTTCATTGACTTTGTATTTGATATCATCAACGATCACAATCCAAGAATCATACGGCAAATCCACCATGATCACAAGAACTTGAAAATTTCTAGAGAGAGAAAATGAATTTGAATGGGTATTCTAGAGAGAGAAAGTATAAATCACTCGAATTTTAGTGAAGAAAATCGAATTATGAATAGAATCAAAGATGAATTTGATTTCTAGAATCCAAACTCTCAATGACACGAAGATGAAAACTCAAAATGAAGAATCACCAAATATAGAAAGCCATCAAGGATCAATTCTTGATCCGATCAAGAACACCCGTTCTAATACCAATTGTAGTGGTGTTAATTATTATGGCATGCACGGAATAAGAAAGATGTAGTGAATCATCATACAAAATCAAGAACACGTGAAGTAAATAAATATGGGTTTAGCTGTCATTAGTATCGATAGAAAGAGTACAAATGGGTCTTGCAATTTCGCTCTCTAAACTAATGCTCTCAAAGTGTTCATTATATAAAATGAGTGTCACTCACTTCCTTGTAAAGGAAAGACAACTCATTACACATATACAAAGGAGTAAGCCCCTATGACATCCAAGAGTGACTTTTCACCCTAACATAAATCACCAAAAAAACCGTCTGCAGTAGCTTGGTGTTCGACTGAGAAGACATCCCCTATTTATATAGTGGGCTCTAGCGAGAAGTACGAACTGTTCTTGGGAGGCATGACCCGTGTTTAGAGGTGAATCTAGTCCATGTGTGATTAAATGACGTAAACTACCAAAACAAAAGTTTTTATTGGAGCATGGGCATGAAGCACGACCTGTGCTTGTGTGACCAGGCCGTACCCTTCAAAAACAAAATAACACGATCCTTCAATTCTCAAAACTTCAAGAAATTTTTCATCAAGGAGTAAGCACGGCCCGAGCTACTCATTTTTTCACATTTAAGGGACAAAAAATCATTCCAAGCTACTTTTTTCCATTCTCTAACATCCTCAGCACATTTAGCTTTGGTTAAGCTCAAATCCTCCACTCTTACAACCAAAGTCCAATTCCAAATCAAAATCGTTGAAAAACACATTAAAATAGAAGCAATATAGGTATTCTTATGGAAATTGTTCAAATTATACTAAAAACATGGTTACAAAAATCCTAAAATATGATATAGGATCAGATTAAATGTTGCCAAAATGATGCATAAAAATGCATCCAAGAGTGACCTTCTTGGTCATTTATCCGGATGACATACTTATTGTTAGATTAGTGTCTAAGCCCATAACTATATTTGGATGTACTTGACCCGGTTGTGCATGGTCCTTTTGGGTTGCCTTCACCAAAGCAACTTGACATGATGATTTATGGAGAGAGAGAGAGAGAGGTTATTATGCTTTATTAATATATTATATGAATAATATATTAAAGGAGAAATCATATAGTTTAATTAATATTAGTTAAGAATTAATTATGAATTAATTTTGTGGCTAAAAGAGATTAATTAAATAAAGGGGACTGGAATTGTCAATTGTGTGATAGTTAGTTTTTGGGCTGTGGATCTTCCTGGATATAAGGTGGACGAAATTAGGAGTGGAAGCCCAATCTAATTTTGGCCATAGAGGCCTTATTCTAGAAGATTCCCAAGTTGCTTAGGGCCTAGGTCATCCAATTAGGGTTTTGACTGAAAATCTAGCAGCACAAGTATATAAGGACCCCTAGGGCTAGCAAAATCGGCCACTTGATCCCTTGGAAGCTTGGAGCCGATTTCTAGTGTGACAACCCGTAATTTATTCCGTCACTGTAACCCGTTCCCGTTAATAAAACCGTTTGTATTTCTAATTTTTCCGTTAACTTTTGGGTTAAGTTAATTAAATGAGACCTTTATTATAATCTCATGAGTTTCCAAACCCATTAGAAACAAGTGAAAACATCCCCAATATTCACTTGTAAAATTGTTAGTTTCAACCATGTCGGGTTACGAAAAATTAATCGGGTACGACCATAAGCCTCGTTTAACGTCGGTATCGGGTAGATTTCCACCGGGTCTCAAAATCAAACCATATATAAAGTTAAGTGGACCTCATTTGAGGATTTTCCACTCTCTCTCACTACTCTCTCTCTCTTCAATCCAAATCTTTGATCCAAAATCACCCATTTCAAGCTCCAAATCGGTATGTAATCTATCCTAGATCATAATATAGCTTGTTTAACATTCAAATCCGTGTCTAAATCATCCAAAAGGACCAAAGATATGTGTTTACGGCCTAGGAACAACCCCAAACCGCAAACACACATAAATGGGGTTTTGAAGCCCCAAAACCCTTCCAAACCACTTCTGGAGCTTAGATATGCCTTAGGGGCTTACATGAATGGACTTAGAACACCAAAACCTTGATATTTAGGGAGTAAACATAAGTTTATGGACCACGAGCATGCTTGGACCTTAAACACCCCTTCTAAGGCCGTAAACACCTTTTAAGGTGTTAAGATGCCCCTTAAACACATCCTAAGCCTTGGAGCAATGTCTAGAATCAACCACCATTGTGTTAGGGACCTTAAACATGAAAGAAACCACCCCCTTAGGAGATTACGGCCGTAAACCCCACAAGGAATGGTTCCTGGGCCATGAACTCCTCTATAGTGGTCAAATGGTGCCCTAACTTCCTTCCATGGCTTGTACTTTGGACTAGAACCACTTGTGCTTAACCTAGGACCACCAAAACACATAAGGAAAGGGTACATGAGAGTTTATGGCCGTAAACTCCTTGTTTATAGCCGTAAACTCCTTAAAATGGACCATGTGCTGGTCAGTTCACTTCCCTTGCCTTAGAACTAAACCTAGCATCATCCCTCAAGTGTTGTAAGACCATTAAGCAACCAAGAACACACCATCCATGAGTTTACGGCCGTAAACTCATGGGGATATGGTCTATGGGTCGTAATCTCCTTTAGGAGTTTACTCTTGAAGAGCAAACTCCATATCTAAGCCCTACACACCCTTAGATGCTACCCGGATCACTCCTAACACTTGAAATAAAGTGTTTTCGCGTCTTGGAGTGTGTTGTATTACTTAATTGGTAGTTCAAAGTCTAATTAGATACAATTATGTATCTCTTCATATTACATAGGAACCTCACATGTTTTCAAGCCCCGAACTGACACTTAGCATCCCAATCGGCACATTTCTCGACTGGTGAGTTCATACCCTACTCTTTCTCCGAGTTTTTCATGTTTTCAGGGGGGGGGGGGGAATACAAGCAAACCATAAAAGTTTTTGTAACTTAAAAAATGATGTAATTATACGATTTTCTAACAAAATTTTAGCTATCTTTATCCCTTTTGTAATATGCGGAGCATAAGGGATGTTTTCTGAATATAATTACATAGTTTTTTTCAATACAGTGTGGGGAAATTTATCAAACCAATCAAATTATTATGGGAATAATTTGGGATATTCATTACTTGTTTCACGGATTCAGATTTCATGAAAAGATGATATATATAAACTATGTCTGATTTAGTTTATCCATGTTTAATCTAGAGTATCATGCTAAATAATTACTTTGTATTTAATTATTTATACTCTACTACGGTTCAAACGATTTCGAAACTCGATAACGACCAAGTGTACCGTGAATTATTTAATACTAGCTTGTGATATTCGTCTTCGTTATAACCTTCGGGCACGCCTGGGGTGACAAATTTTGGATATCGTTCGATGCCTAAAGAACGTCAAGGAGGTCACGGGTCAAATCATTATGGTTATACGACTCACAATACGTATTAAACTAAATAGTTTTATTCACGGGTTTATTTCTTCCTTTCTTCTATAGTCTTATTTATGTAATAAGACTATCTACTTTCATACTGGAGGGTATTCCAGAGTTTCTTAACCTATAGTTTGATGTATTAAAACTACCTACTTTCGTACTGTAGGGTATTCCAAGGATCTTAACTTATGGTTTTCTTATCGTGCTAGTGATAACCGGGGTTTTTCTTATCTTATGGAAATCGACTTACATGTTAGACAATATGGGATTTTTTGGGAAAACATGCATATGTATTTCATAACTCAGTATCAATGGTTTTCGATATTACAGAAATCTTTATCAAAGGAAATGAATTATTTATCACAAGATTAAATAATCGGTTTTCCTTTCAAACATGCTTATGAACTCACCAACTTTATGTTGATATTTTAAAACTGCTTGTATTCTCAGGTCCTCATAAGACAGGTATCCCGCGATCTTTGGAGAAGACGGAGCATTTTAGTAGTCTTGTCTTTACTTTTTCTCATTTTGGATGTATATATCTATAATCGTGTATAACTTTACTTTCAAAAAAATGTAAATATATCTATGTAATGTAATGGTTGTGTTTACTACGCTTACTATGTACATTGGTTGTGATACTACGCATGATGTCACCTCCGCCCCGGAACGTTTCCGCCTTCGGTTTCGGGGTGTGACATCTAGCCTCTCATCCTCTCTCCTAAACATCATCCTCTTGCTTGTGGTGTTTATGATCCATTAGAGGTGTTACACTTGTGACACTAAGCTTCTTGAAGATCATCTAAACTAGTTTATTATAGATTTAGAATTTTTATAGTATGCTAGAATAGGGTATTCAAGTCTTGGATGAATTGCATATACAATAGAGAAACCTAGATAAAAGCTTTAGGGTTTTGCATGAGCACATAGGATTGTTTTTTTTCCTCTAAACCCATCAGTGGTATCAGAGCCTTGATTGGTTTCTATTGTATTTGATGCTTTGTTTTTCATTCATGCTTGAAAAATTGATTTTTTGGTCTCTTGCTTGACAAACTCATCAAGTCTCAAAGTGGGCTCGATGAGTAGGATGAACTCGACGAGTCCATAAGCGGACTCAGCGAGTCGGGTTGTCAGACAGAGGGTATTTCAGGATTTCATGCCTATTTTGCTGTGGGATAATTACCAAATCGTTTTTAGTTAATAAAATACGAATTTTATTGATATTGTATGATTATCCTTACCAAAATAAAAGATAATTTAAAATTAATTGAATAATTACTTCCTTATATGATAAATGTTAATTTTTGGATTATTTGCTCATATCTTGCATGAAATTGGATTAGGTCAAAATTAGATAATCACCATAACTAATTGTTTAATTATTTATTTGAATTTAGATCTAGATAGTTTTGAAATGTTTCAAAACTTGCCATCAAGTTTTGAATTTAATTTTTGGATTAAAAGTTTAATTTTGAAATTATTAAATTCCAAACCCTAGAATTTTACAAGCTTAAATTCACCATATACTATTATAATATTACAAGAATAATTATTATATATGTATAACATAAATGCTAGTCTTATCGTTAGTAGGCCTCATTCACGAAGCCAATCTGTTAAAGGGGGGGGGGGGATAAGGTTATGGCCTATAAAATGGCCATTTAATGGGTGTCCACTCTCACCCACCGCTTCCTTGATTGGTGGAGGGTCGTTAGCCGAACGGGTAGGATAGGGCAACTCTTTCCTCATTAAAAGTATATTGATTTATAAAGTAACTAAATGTTTTTACAAAATTCCCAATCTTAGTTACTTTAGGCAAAATGTGAATTTGATGTCATTCCATGAAATTACACTTTGTACCCTTGCTAAGACGTTAGTGGAGCGTGTGTGGTTAACCAGCACACTAATTTGGATCTATGCAAAGGTGCAAAGGGTGATTCGATGTTTTTCATAGATCGATGGAACGTGTGTGGTTAATCGGCACATCGATTAGGTGACTGTAACAATGTGGGCACCATGTATATTTGCATGGTTATTCACACCCTGTTTGTGATCCTTGGTATCCCAGTCACAAACTTGAGGGGAATATCGAGATTGAAACATGCCATTGAAAAGTTCAATGAATTTCAAAAGATCTAGGAGTTTTCAAATACATTTAAAACTTAATTCTCTTTTGTCTTTCATGGTGGAAATTAGTGAATCGTCATTGACTTACCTTCAAATTATTTGTTGTTTAGATTATGGCATCCCTCTTCTAAATTGAAAATAATGTTGTTGGATCCTGGACCTAATTTCTCATTTAGGTGTTTAATTGGGGGTTCTTATCTAATCAAACTTTGTCTCTTTTCTTTTTCCAGTTGTCGAACTTGAACAACAACGCTTCCGGCTCAAGTGCCTCCGGCTCATTCTCACTCATGAACTTGTGTGGGAGGGTGATCTTCGAAGGAAACAATTTCAACTATTGGATCCATAACATAAGGATGGTCACCCGGTACGCGGACAAGCAGTATGTCCTGGACAAGGAGCTGAAGGAGGTTGACATGACAACAGCCACTTCCGAAGAGATCGCTGCCTTCGAGGCCCATGAACGTGATGCCACGAAAGTTCGTCGCGTCATGCTAGCGACCGTGATTGTTGAACTCCAAAAGTCCTACGAGGACTTCTATCCCTACGAAATGCATCAGGACTTGGTTAAAAGGTATCACCAAAGTGCAAGGCTGGAGAGGTACGAGATCATCACTTCAATGATCACGACGAAGATGAGAGACAGAGAGTCTGTCACTGCTCATCTGCAGAAGATGCGGAGGTATGTTGACCGCCTACTAAAGTTAAATGTTAACTTCGATGAAGAGCTAGCGATTGACATCATCCTTCATTCATTGCCACCTTGCTTCAACCAGTTTCGGATCACCTACCACATGAACAAAGAGGAGGTCATGTTAAGCAAACTTCAAGGTCTACTGAGGACTGCTGAGAGCAACCTCAAGGACAAGCCCGTTGCACAAACTCCTACTCATGTTGCTACCCTGTCTTGGATATTGGGCAAGGAAAAGGTAAGAAGAGGAACGCTCCTTCAACGAGCCACTATATGGGAAAGTCCCATGATGACACCTCTTCTAGTGGAACCAAGGCTGGTTATCCTGGACCCACCTCCAACCCAAAGGATGCAGAGTGCTACTAGTGCCATGAGAAGGGGCATTGGAAACGAAGCTGCCCGAAATATCTGCAAGACATCAAGTATGGGAAGATCAAGCCGTCCTTCGTAGGTATTTATACTATTCAATCTAATGATTCATCGCATGGTATTTCTTGGGTACTTGATACAGGATGTAGTTTTCACATTTGTTCTGACTTGCAGGGCCTAAGAAGAAATAGGGATGTGGAGCATGGGAAGATAAACTTGATCATGGGGAACAAAAGATCGTCGCCTGTCACCAAGATTGGAGTTTACTCTTTAGTGCTTAGTAATGGATTAGGACTAGATTTGAATAATTGTTGCTATTCGGCAGAAATGGCAAGAAACATCATTTGTTTTCATGGTTTGTATAGTCAAGGATTTAGATAATAATTTGATAATGAAAAGGGTTCTATTAATGCTTATCTTAATGGTGTTTTCTATTTTGAAGCATTGCCTTGTATGGAATATATGAAGCTGTGATGGTTGTTGACAACTTAGGAAATGATGTGTTGTATATCGAATCTTCCAATAGTTTGGACAAAGTGTGCTTGTGGCATTGTCGTCTTGGACATGTCAACAAGAAGCGCATAGCCCAATTCCAAAAGGATGGAGTGTTGGAGTCATTTGACCTTAGGGACGATGACGTGTGCGAGTCTTGTTTTCTTGGAAAGATGACCAAGTCACCCTTCACTGGTACTTTTGAAAGGGGTGAGGGTTGATTGGATCTCATACACACCGATGTGTGTGGGCCCTTTAGATTCACCACAAGGGATGTGAGCCGCTTCTATGTGACTTTCACTGATGATTATAGCAAATATGGATATATCTAATTAATCAAGCACAAGTCAGAAACCTTTGAAAAGTTCAAAGAGCTTAATCAAGAAGTGGAGAATCAATTGGGCAGGAAAATCAAGATGCTTCGATCTGATCGAGGTTGAGAGTACCTTAGTCTTGAATTCCACGACTACCTCAAGGAATGCGGAATTGTTTCGCAATTGATGCCGCCCAGGACACCCCAGTTGAATGGTGTAGCTGAGAGGCGTAATCGAACCTTTCTAAACGTGGTTCGTTCCATGATGAGTTGTGCTTCGCTACCTATCTCATTCCGGGGGTATGCCTTAGAGACTGCCGCCCATATCCTTAACTTAGTCCCTACAAAGAAGGTTGCCAAACAACCTTACGAGATGTGGACATGGAAAGCTCCCTCGTTGGCACATATCAAGTTTTGGGGTTGTGAGGCTTTCATAAGACGAGAGACTCACGACAAACTCAAACCTCGTAGTGAGCGGTGTATTTTCATTGGCTACCTGTAGAAGTCCTTTGGATATCTCTTTTATTGACCGAGTGACAATGTTGTCTTCGTTGCGAGGAGAGGGGTTTTCCTAGAGCGAGAACTCATAAGCCAAGGGGACAGTGGGAGGCAAATCGATCTTGAAGAACTTCAAGAGTCGAGCGATGAAGGAACCTCTAACGCTGGCGCTCAACCCGAGGAGGAAACTCCGGTTGAACCGATTGACAAATCCTTACCTATTAGACGTTCTAGTAGAGTTAGTGTTCCTCCTGTATTGTATGGTTTTCATATAACAAGTGAGGGTGATACGTTTATTAGTGATAGTACACTAATAAATTTGGATGAACCTAATAGCTACAAGGAAGCCATGGCAGGCTCGGAGTCTGCAAAATTGAAAGAGGCTATGGATAGTGAGATTCAGTCCAAGTATGACAAGCAAGTTTGGAATTTCGTGGACAATTTGCCAGGTCGTAAGACGGTCGGGTGCAAGTGGATCTTCAAGAAGAAGACTGACATGGATGGGAAGGTAAACACCTATAAGGCGCAATTGGTTGTGAAGGGCTTTACTCAAACTCCTGGAGTTGACTATGATGAGACCTTTTCACCAGTTGCGAAGATAAAGTCTATTAGGGTGATGCTAGCCATTGCTGCATTTCATGACTACGAGATACGGCAAGTGGATGTCAAAACCGCTTTCCTTAACGGAAAGTTGGCTGAAGACGTTTACTTGAGTCATCCAGAAGGTTTTGTCGATGCGAAGCACCCTAATAGAGTGTCTAAGCTTGAGAAGTCCATTTATGGACTGAAACAAGCATCTCACAGATGGAATCTTTGTTTTGATGAGAAAGTCAAAGAGTTTGGTTTTCTGCAAAGCGAGGATGAATCATGTCTATATGTCAAAGTCAGTGGGAGCATAGTTAGCTTCATCGTATAGTATGTTGATGACATACAACTCATAGGAAACGACATCCCGACCCTGCAGGAAGTCAACTCCTGGCTTGGGAAGTGTTTCGCTATGAAGGACCTCGGAGAGGCTGCCTATATTCTGGGAATAAGGATAGTGAGAAACAAGAGTAAAAGACTAATAGGACTTAGTCAGAATACTTACTTGGACAAGGTACTAAAGCGTTTTAGTATGGAGAATTCCAAGAAAGGGGAGATACCAATCCAAAGTAATGCCAAGTTGAGTAACACTCAAAGCCCGAGTACCGAAGTCGAGGTAGCAGAGATGAGCCGAGTACCTTACGCTTCCGTAGTTGGCTAGATCATGTATGATATGATTTTTACTCGCCCTGATGTGGCCTTCGCTTTGAGCATGGTCAGCAGATATCAAGGGAACCCTGGAAAAGCACATTGGACCGCAATCAAGAATATTCTTAAGTACCTTCGGAGGACCAAGGAATGGTTTCTAGTCCTTGGTGGGAGTGATGACTTAAGGGTGCGAGGGTATAGTGATGCCAGTTTTTAGACCGACAGGTACAACGACCATTCATAGTCGGGATGGGTCTTTACCCTAAATGGAGGAGCAGTGACTTGGAAAAGTTCAAAGCAGGAGACTGTAGCTGATTCAATGTGCGAATCAGAGTACATAATGGCAAGCGAAACGTCAAAGGAGGCGATATGGTTGAAGAACTTCATTGGAGACCTTGGAGTTGTGCCAACCATAAAGGAGCCCATGGAAATTTTATATGATAATGAAGGAGCAGTTGACTTGACCAAGGAACCGAGGGATCATGGCAGATCTCGACATATCGACAAGAAATATCATTTTATTCAACATTGGGTGGAATAAGGACTCCTCGTAGTGAAGAGGGTATCGTCGGAGGATAACCCAACAAATCCCCTTACGAAGGGAATGAGTAAGGTTAAGCACTTGCAGCATGCTAGGAGCATCGGGCTGAAGGACGATATTAGTTTAGATTAGATAGTTTCAAAACGTGTAATAGATAAATGTAATTGACATTTGACGATTAAATAAAGGAGTATTATTTATAAGTAAATTTATTGTCTTATGTTGATTGTTTACCTATTGTTTCACTTTGCATGTTTTGACTTCCTGAATAATAAGATTATTCGAAAGTTCCACAGACACGCATACTTTGGGAGTAGCCGAGTAGGTATGAAAGAAGATTGTCATGAATTGTTTTGTATATTTTCTAAAGTGTGTTAGACATAGCAAAAGTTTGCTGCAATGTTCATGAGTGCTTATGAATAAGATTTGAGCATTGGATTAAACCCGCGCTTGCTGGTATCACTTCATGGAATTAATCTCGAGTGATCGCAAGACGATAATATCATATGGTCATAAAACCTAGATAAATGGTTTATTGTTTGCAAGTTGGTTGTGCATTGATAATGCGTAAATGCATCAGTAACTTGATGTCATAAAACGCATTGTTGTGTATGATTTGATGAGTGAATGGTAAATGCATACAAGTCGAAGTTTAGTTGTTCCTTTTATCCTAAGAGGCTAAAAGCGATATGTAGGACCCTCGATGATTTGGTTTGACTTATGTGTGGGGCTCGGTCAGGACTAAATTGATGTGTTCAATTAAGTTCTATGTCAGACGAATCAAAGATCAAGAAACAAACTGCTAGACAATAAGTATGACTATGTTCCATGTGATTGTCAGCATGATATCTAGAACGAAGGACTATACGATCCCTTATCTAAAGGACACGTTACCGATAAGATCAGAGTTCAACAACGTCTTTAAGAGCTACAATTGCTAATAGGATAGTACTTGCATTTATAGTTACTAGACTTATCCAAGTGGGAGACTGTTGGATTAGTGTCTAAGCCCGTAACTATATTTGGTATGTACTTGACCCGGTTGTGCATGTTCCTTTTAGGTTGCCTTCACCAAAGTAACTTGACAGGATGATTCATGGAGATAGAGAGAGAGGTTATTATGGTTTATTAATATATTATATGAATAATATATTAAAGGAGAAATCATATAGTTTAATTAATATTAGTCCAAAATTAATTATGAATTAATTTTGTGGCTAAAAGAGATTAATTAAATAAAGGGGACTGGAACTGTCGATTGTGTGATAGTTAGTTTTTGGGCAGTGGATCTTCCTGGATATGAGGTGGACGCAATTAGGAGTGGAAACCCACTCTAATTTCGGCCATAGAGGCCTTATTCTAGAAGATTCCCAAGTTGCTTAGGGCCTAAGTCATCCAATTAGGGTTTTGACGGAAACCCTAGCAGCACAAATATATAAGGACCCCTAGAGCTAGCAAAATCGGTTACTTGATCCCTTGGAATATTAGAGCCGATTTTTAGCCTCTCATCCTCTCTCCTAAACATCATCCTCTTGCTTGTTGTGTTTGTGAGCCATTAGAGGTGTTACACTTGTGACACTAAGCTTCTTGAAGATCAAAGGATTCTAGCAACTATTGAAAGGTATCATCTAAACTAGTTTAATATAGATTTCGATTATTTATAGTATGCTAGAATAGGGTATTCAAGTCTTGGATGAATTGCATGTACAATAGAGAAACCTAGATCCAAACTTTAGGGTTTTGCATGAGCACATAGGATTGTTCTTTTTCTCTAAAACCATCACTTAACATGGGAAATCACATTCCAACTTTACGAGGTGTAAAGGCTTGGCTTGGAAAGTGCTTCTTAATGAAGGATCTTGATAAGGCACAATACATTCTTGGTATTAAAATATATAGAGATATATCAAAATAATTAATAGGTTTAAGCAAAAGTACATATATTGACAAAGTCTTGAAATACTTTAAGACGAAAAACTCCAAAAGAGGATTTGTAGCCATGACACATGGCACATTACTAATTTCATCTCAATGTCCTAGCACAAAGGCTGAGTTGAACAAGATGAAAGATGTCCCATATGCTTTGGCAGTTGGATCCATCATGTATGCCATGAATTGTACTAGACCTGATCTTGTATATGCTATGAGTGTGACTAGAAAACTCCAAAAATCTAGGGGAGATTCATTGGATAGATATGAAGAACATCCTTAAGTACTTGCATAGAACTAAGGACATGTTCCTCATCTCTGGAGGCATTGAAGAAAGCTTTAGTGTAATGTGTTACATTGATTTTTCATTCACAACACATCGAGATGATTTTAAGTCACAATCAGGATATGTGCTCATTGTGAATGGGGGTGCGGTGTCTTGGAAATGCTCCAAGTAAAGTGTTATTGCACAATCCACTACAATATCAAAATACATCGCAACTTTAGAAGTTGCACATGAGGCTGCTTGGATGAAGAAATTCATTGCAGATCTAGGCATTGTTCCTTCTATTTAAGATCCCCTAGGAGTCTTTTATGATAATGTGGGTGCTATTTCTTTAGAAAAAGAACCCAAATCATACAAGAATACCAGATACACTAGCCGTAGATTCAAATTCATTCAGTATAAAGTTGAATAAGGTGAAATCAGTATTTGCAAAGTTCACACTTATCAACATCTGGTAGACCCTTTCCCGAAGCCCCTTCCTCAACAAAAAGTCTGAAGGACATGCTCTAGAAATTGGACTTCAATATTCTATGATTGGCTTTGATCTATGTATTTGTATTAAGTATTAGAACATTATGTAACATCTTCTGTTGTAATGACTATGATATATATGGCATATGATATTTTCATTAAATGTTTGTTGTGTTCTTTATTAACATGTTTAATCCTTGAGTAAATTTATTCAATCTAAAATCCATAGTCGGTTATTATTGTGGGAGCAGTAATGAAGTAAGACTAATATGAATTGGAATGGTTGAAAAAGCATTCCAACCAATTTCATATATACTTTCTAGAGAGCAAGTATTGGATTGAACCGTTCAAGATCACTCCATGGATCGTTGTCATGAATGATACTTGATACAAGGTAATATATGTATATCCTTAATACCTGAGATACATATATGGGACTTAATTATGGGGAGTGTTATGCTTTAATATAGTCAAATGTTGTTATGTAAACATGTATAGAAGCTATTATTAGGTATGATGTGAACCATGAAAGAGGCGTATCTAGTTAAGATGAGATTTGTTCCTATTATTTGTTGAGAGTTAGACATCTAAGGCCTGATGTGAAGTTGAAAACCTATATGAGATTGACTGCGATCTATATCTCATGTTTAACAAGATGTGTGTAGCAAAGGGAGAACTGATAAACTTACCGTATACACCAATTGTAGCTTTGATCTTCTGGGGAATTCGACATTGTTAGAATGACACAAAGTCATATGTTTTCAGGTGTGGTGAAATGTTTATATAATTTCATCACCGTCTATATCAATATAATATAAGTCTTGCGTAAGTGGGAGATTGAAATATCTTGTATGCTCAAGAGTCATATTAAAATGATATTGTTAAATAACATATGAACCTAAGGGTTACACTAACAACAACTTGATACAGTTGATTATTTATTAGAAATTGATTTTAATAAATATTCAATAAACTCTTATAAATAAATTGGGACAATATTTATTTCATGGAAATAATTATTTTACAAATACAAGTAACACGTTAATTCATAAGGCGTGAATTAAATAGTTATGTAGAATATTTTGGACAAGATGAATCCTTTTTCCTTTTACCAAAAAGTTAAAGTCTAAAGCTTATAAACTAGTTATGGGATTTATAAAAATGTTTACTTCTTTTATAAACAAGACCTTAGGTTCTCTTTTATTGGAAGACTATGGACTTTTGAATTAGTTAATTAAAAGAAACAAGCATGGATTGCATGATGGATATCCTTGTCTTGTGTCGTAAGGGCTTAATGGTCATGGACCTTTAGGTAAGATTTCCACTTTAAGTATACATGGAAAGGCTTTCATTTTGGTTATTATTGAGCCCCAAAACCATATTGCTCTCTTCGAACTAATAATTGGATATTTGCTTCCAAGCTTAAGAGTTAACCAAAAGACTAGCATCTTGAAGTCAAGTTGACATTTTGTTGGTGTCTCAAAGGTTCCACATTCTTCATCAGCTTCAAGCCTCTCCTTGAGGACCAAAAGAACAACATAGGTTTTTATTTCTTCATCTCCTCTATGGTTGTGTTTTTATCTTTCTATAACTTGCAAGATGATCCTTTGTGGGTTGTAACATTTATATTATGTTCAAAAATTTAATTCTTCCATTTGCCATTTTATGAGTTTATGAAACTATTTTTGAACTAAAACCCAACGTATATGATGCGAAAGAAATTGCTTGTGGCCTCCCTGAAGTTCCTTTTGCAATACCAGTATGATTTTTTTTCCTTGTCTGTTGCTTTTTTTATGGTTCATATTTGAGGTAGGAATTGTGGATGTGATGGTGATGAAGCTGATTTAGCATCTCATCATGCTTGCTTATATGGCGGCGAAATATGAGGTGACACATGAGGGAAATATTATATGATGGTGTGAGGGATGGTGCATGTTATATAGTTACGAATGCAAAGCATCATGATCAATCTAGGTGGAGCTATAGGCCCACCATGTTGTATGTTGCTCACCAGGTGTCGGCTCTAATGTCTCTATAGGCTTATTATCCTCCTAATACAATTTCAAATCAATTGTAAACAACGTATATAGTAAATATGGAAATTTTATATAAAAAATCATACCCACTCAACATTAACCACCACATCACATTGAGTCTTTTGTAACCTTTTTAGCCTCGACCATGCAATGGTCCGATGGATCAAATTTGTTTCCGGGTACCAAAGACAATGCTAATTGGTAAAGTCTCAAAAATCTAAATCTATCAAAATCTTGTATCATGATGCTAGAAAATAGGAAATGCTCAAATGATAAATCATAAATATAATTTATTTTACCTTAAAATTTTATATAAGTTCACTTAGCATATACAAAAATTTATGATGTTGTTTTTCTTTACCTTGACAAGATGAATAAGTTCATAAGCTTTTTTTAAATACTGCATTTAGTTGACTGTACATTTATTCCCAAATTATCCTTCCCGCTGGATATCTATGTAAAAATCCATTAGTTACTTCAAAAAAATTACAAATGATATTTGAAATAACTGTAAATGGTAAAGGATATGGTTGAAGTCCCAAAGTTAGATACTAGGTCTAAGAAATCCTTCTTCATGGTCTGATATGGCAACCGACTGTTAATCCCCTTCTAACAAGTAAAGTGGGAACACTACCTTGAAAAACATCCTCGTCCGATAAATCATTAAGAGATTTATCAAAATACACTCTTTATATATTCCAACCTTACAAAGCCGGTCAAAACAACCGTAAGAAACACATGTAATTGTAATCCAAAGCTGGGAAAAAATCACCAAACTGGTAGCCGGCAACAAGACAAAATTCCTTCCTCCCAAATGGCAATTTGTAGTCCTTGATCTTAAAAAAACCACTCTACCTTGTTGCGAGGTTTTGTGACAACTTCTTGTAAAAAGTATAATGTATAAGTAAAACGTCCTTTCCACACCTCACATGCCATTTGAAGCTTTAACATACCAAGATTATCGATTAAGGATGCCAACAGGACTAGAGGAGTAGCTTCCCTCGCTCCTGCCCCAACCCTAAATCCATCTTTTTCTACGACTCCGATCCCAAACCTGAATTCCCCATTTCCCTGCCCCCGATCCTAACCCTAAATTTCAAGATCACCCCCATTGTAAAGTCTTGATTTTTACCACATAATATTTCAATTATTTAAACCTCTTTTTAACAGAAAAATGCAACGAAAATCTATTATTATTAAAATATCTCAAAACAGACTACCAAGTTAAGTTCATTTAAAAATATCCCAGTTAAAATCGTTTATGTTTAGGGAAAATGAAATGAAACATAAGTAACAATCAATACACGTCCAATTGGTATCGTCTATGTGAATAACATATTACCCAAAATAAGTGACCTAAACTCACCAAGCTAAGCTCCTAAACTACATGTACTGATCATATAGCACAAAGTTAAACAAACAATGTCAAACCTTGCTAAGTGAGTTAATAAGATTTTCACATAGTCAACAGGAAAGCATAAAATCCCCCAAATAGGTCAATCATTCAAATTACAAGAAGGCATACAATGATAAATGGATATCACATAGCAACAACCGCATATCATAATCAATCCATCGCAAAACTACCACATACATACATATTCATCCTCATATTATGTAATCATCATTTTATAATATATTTCAATATTTTATCACATAATTCATCCTTTATATAATTCATCTTATATAACATATGATTAATCTTTTATTACCTCATTCATCTTTATATATAAATTTCCTTTTATCACATCATTCATATTTCATGATATAATTTATCTTTGATAGGTTAGGGTCTCTTAATGCTTTCTAACCTAAGAGAACTACCCCCATTCACTACTCGTCTGTTAGGCCAATCAAATGCTCTAAGTGGCTCATGACTCCCACCCAAAACACCAACCCTAAATATCTACTTTAGCTACCCCGACTTTGTGAAATACAAGTAATCCATGACATAATTCAGGGATTGGTACTAATAGTGACATAAATCCATAACACCTCCTAATATAAGGTGACATTTATACAGATCCACATCCTTCAGACCAACACCACTCTAGTCCATAAACACTTTAGCGACAGTGCACATGTACCATGTGTTACGAGAGCTTCTGGATAGACCAAACAAGTAGATCTTGAATGGATTTTTCTCTTTCCTATTAGGTCATCTATTAACCAAAATAGTTCGTTGAATAATCCAGATATGGTTAAAGGAAAAATACTATTTACTACCCCCATTATGCATAACCTAACAATATCAAACATACATCATGTAAATCATGCAAAATCATACAACCAAAACGAGTATTATAGCATGTACCATATTCAATAACTCCTCATCTGAGTATAGGCAATTAACAATCTTTTCCATTTAGCTTAAGCTATCATGCCACTTACAACATTTTCATGATGATCAAATCAACATAACAATTGACTCCCTAAATCATGGGAAATAACATACGGAGCATATAAGTTAAAACATCATATACATGCACAATCAATAACAAATCCCATATTAATGTGAATCAAAGAACCATGTACTAAGTTTTGTTTTTTAACTAAGCACTTTAATGACGAAAACTACCAAATCACCTCAAGTCCCATTAAATATGAAGTAAGGAGAGAAAATTATCAACATGTCAATTCACTCCAAGGTTTTCGATGGAAATTCTTTCTCGACACCTACACGGGATACCACCAGATCTTAATGAGGCACGAAGGCGAGGAGAAAACTGAATTTTACATTGACCATGGAAAGTTTTGTTACCAAAAAAATGCATTTCAGAATAAAGTGTGTTGGATCAATGTGCTAACGGTTACTTAACAATATATTTGCTGGCTAGATAGGTTGCAATATGTAGGTAACATGGTTTTTAGGAGTTCAGATGAAACAACCCTACTTAGGGATATTGAGGAAACTTTCCAAACCTTGGAGAAAGACTAGATGAAGCAAAACCCTAGGACATACACCTCCAGAGTTGAGGAAGGCCAATTCCTGAGATACTATGTCATGAAATAAGGCATACAACCGAATCCCTACAAGATTGAAGAAATACCCGGCACCAAGGCTCACCAAACTCTTCACGACATGCATGTCCTAAAAGGAAAGTTAGCAACACTTAGCCGCTTCATCACCAAGCCAGCTAAAAATCCCTCCCGCTTTTCTAGAAACTAAAGGGTTGCATAGACAAGAGCAATTTCAAATGGACTTTTGAGGCAAAGCTTGCTCTATAACAGTTAAATGAAACCCTACATAGACTACGAAAGCTATCCACTCCAATGACAGGTAAGACATTCTCTATGTATCTTTCAACTTTGAAAAAGGCAGTCTTATTAGTTTTAATGGTAGAACAAGAAGGCAGGAAACTACCAATACACTTCGTCAATAGAGCTTTGCAAGGCCCAAAAATTAACTACCCAACAAAAAACAATGCGTACAAGCGACAAGAGTAACGCTCAGAGCATTACAACCTAACATATTCACAAGCTCTAACCAATAGAAGAGCACGATCCTCTATTCAGCATCAATGTCTCCTTTCAAAGATGATGCTCATGTCCCTCGTGTGAGACCAATCGTATAGATTTACTATAAAAGGCCTCTATCATGAAATGGTAATGGATATGCTTTCATACCCTAACTATGACAACAAACCTCTTCTCTAGAAACTAACTTGACTGTCAAAATGTATTCCCAGGATCCCCTCCCGGAGAACAACTGTTGGAACCTGAAAGTGACCCTCTAGCAATCTCTAACCTTTTTGATGTTCCGAAGTCAGTCTCAGTTTCAAAACAAAAGTTCGTACGAAGTCAGTTTGCAGTCCGGAGTAAATCTTGAGTTCAGAAGAGAAGAGAAGATTAGAAGTTTGTGTACCGAACCAAATGAAGGCATTCCAGAATGGATGTTATTTCCGGAATTCTGGGATGTTAACTTGTCTGAATCAATGTTTTATCCATTTGCATTAATTGTATTTGTCACTTAGTTTGATGTTAAATATCATAGGATTAGATCTCTTTGTAAAACTTAGATAGTGTCAAGAGTAACTCTATTATCCAGTCTTATGTATGTTATTGGTTTGTACGATGTATCATGCTCTCCTATTTATAGGAGTTTTCAATGACAAATTAATTGACTGATTGTTCAAACAAATATAGCAATATTCCAGTTTACTTCACTCTCTAAGTTATTCTCTCAAACATTCTCATTGTTCTTCATTTATTGTCTTTACCTTGATCATTATCTTGACTCTTCATTAATATCTTGAATACTTTGTTGAATGCATTAACTCGAGTTTGACTGGTCTTGCCAGACATGACTGGAAAATTCCTTAGCAAGCAGACATTGATCTTAACCATTCACTCAATGTTTGAGTTTTCAAACTTTTTCCCTGCGCATCAAATCTCTTGTTCTCATAATTGGTATCTGAGCTTGAGTGGTTGTCCTTTAAATTCATAAGATCAGATTATAGCTGGTTTGAGATTACCATGGTATTGCAACCATTTATGTGTTCAGGATAAAAGTTCTTCTATATACCACTTTTGCTTAAAGATATCTTAACTTCAACGGCTGCTTCTAATCCTCAACAAATGTATTAAATTCAAATAGCAAATAGCGTGGGTTGCCCTACTCGTGCCCCACTGCTAGTTGTTGAAGAATATGATCATTGGAAAGTCAGAATGGACAAATTCTTACTGGCTAAAGAGAAAGGTGAAGCTATCTGGAGATCCGTCAAAGAAGGTCCTCATGTTCCAGTTAGAACAACAATTAGAGATGCTACTGCTCAACTCATGGGTCAAGATGAACAACGCCCAGCTCCTCTCACTACTAACAATATAGAGAATATGCATGTTGATCAAGTGGCATTTCCTGAAATGGTGTTTAGCATTCCACCATCTCTCTTTGAACATATTAAGCTGTGTAAATCTGCCAAATAGATTTGGGACACTCTTCAAGATTTGATCGAAGGTTATGAAAATATTAAAGACAAGTGTCTGGCATTTGTTGTAAATGAGGTTGACACCTTTACAACAACTCCTGGTGAATCAGTTGTCTCAGCCTCCAACCGATACCGAATCATAGTCAACAATATGACAGCTCATGGGATTGTCCGAACTCCCTTGGAGTACAATCTTAAGTTCATAAACAGCCTTGGTAAAGGATGGGGAAACGTGAAGTCTTGTCTTCAACGCAATGGATCTCTGAAAAAACTGAAGTTTTTTATCAACTATTTGATAAATTGCATAGTCATGAATCAAACGTTGCTCAGACCTTAAGAGAACTCTCTGGAGGTCCTCTTACTCTAGTCAGTTCATTTGAACCCTCAATTTCAAATCCATCCATCTTAGATCCTCTCAAAACCATTATTCCACCTGCTCAACCTTCATTACCTATCCTATCTACTAAGAACTATCCTATTGATGGTACTCTCGATTCTGAAGCCATAGACTCTGAACTCCATGTTCAGCAGGAGTTCGCACCGCTTTCAATGAAATACAAAAGTCCATTTAATCTATCTCATAAAACTTATCACAATCGTTTTCATGCTCCTTATCAAAACAATCCTCAACCTTACTCTACTCCGCAACAAGAAACCACTCCGGAAAACCCACCAGCCTACATACCAAACATCTCTAAACCCAATTCCACCTCGGAACCTCAGCAGATTCCGAAATCTGACAAGCCAAAAATTGTGTATCATAAGTGTGGACATGCAAACCATTTTGCAAAATATTGTCTGGCTGATATTCCACAAAAACCAAAAATCAAGGATTCTGCTTACTATGCTCGAAAAGCACAAGAGATGGCTGAAAGTGAAAAGGCATTTGTGACCATTATGTCTAGAGATGTGGAAGGATATTGGTCATCCGGAGATGATGATGATATGACTACTAGAAGAAACACGTGTTTGATGGCACGACAAACCATTAAGTTTGATGAAGGCTATTGGTCTTCAGGGTCAGAAAATGAAGATGAAGATGATGTTGCTGAACCAAACTACTGCTACATGGCCACAAAAAATCCACCAGGTCAAAGCATCGTTCAACAGGTAACATCTATTATTACTGATAATAATTTTGATATGACTCTCTGTGAATCTTACCTGACCCAGATCCAAACAGATATGAACACCATCTATAGAGCCTATGAGTCAGCCATAGAAGCCAGTGAGAAGAAGGAAAATGAATTGAGTTGTCCAAGGTTACGTTTCGAGGATAAGAAATTAAAAATAGCCTTTAGAACGAGAACTTGTAATGTCACGAGATGAATGTATCATTCTTAAAGACAAATGTTAAATCACTTATTCCGAAAGAAATGTCTTGATTTCTGATAACAAACGTCTCAATGCTAAAATAGATGCTTTGCATAATTCTATTGACTTGCTTGAAGCAAATGAACGGATGACTCACAATTTTCATCATCCTTGGTCAAAAGCTCTTGGTCTCGGAAGTGAGTTTCCGAAACCAGTTGTTCGTCCCTTAAAAGAGTTAAAAAAAATCTGACCTTTATGGGAGATGTTCTAAACTATAAACATTCGGATACACCTGTTTCTTCCTTGTCACCCCTTCATGAGACTTTTCACCATTTTGCATCTTTGATTCCTGGCTTTAAGCCTATAGTTGTGAAATGTCCTGATTCCATGCCCCTTCCTCCTTTGACAAACATGGACCTAAATCAGACCACGGAATTCCACCATAGTGTTTCAAATCTTATTGATTATTTTGTGAAACATAATCCTCCTAACAACTGTGTTGTTGAAGAAATTCTCCCAGTGACAACTGAATCAGTTACTTCTAAGTTTGCATGGGCATGCTTAGATGATAACATTGAAACTACAAGCAATGTCTCCTCTGATTCTTGTGAATCAAATTCTTTGGTAACTTCCAAAACAACCCTGGTGCCCATTAAGCCCAAGTTTAGCAATCCTTCAAGTGGTCAGACATCCAAGTCAACATCTGATCAAAGAAAGAAACCCTCCTTGAACCAAAAAGATGTCATTAGTCCTAAAAAGAAGCTAAAAACTCTCTCAAAAAAGAAGTTAAGACCAGACAAAATTCAAGATTCCTTGAGAACTCCAAAATCAGTGTATCTCGGAATTGTCATTCCTCAACTCACAGTCAAAACTCCCTCACACCCACTAAAATTCTCAAGAGACCTTCCAATCCTCCCAATCTTGTAGAACAAAGGAAAGTAGTTAGTTCCATTCCATAAAAGTCTAGTGTGAGCACTAAATCTTTTCTAAACAACTCTCCTTGGACTGTTTCACCCGTTTTTATTGCTAAAACTAATGGCACAATTTTTAAACCTAAATCTACAAACCCAAATGTGCCACCAACGAAAGCTAAAAGTGTTAAGAAAACAATTTTTCCAAAATCTTCAAAACAAAATCTTATCTGCAAAGTTAAAACACACAAAGCTGTGACAACAACTCCGGAAGACACAGTAGTTTCTACTACTCTGGAAGTTCAAAGTCCAAAGAAAGTTTTTCCGAACTCTCATGTCATTAAGTATACTACTGGATAGATGAAAGGACTATGACCTTTTGTTTGTTTCCTAAGGAATCTAGAAACAAACCTTCCAAACCTTCTGTTGCTCAGAAGTCACTACCAAAACCCAAGACTCGTGGCTTTGTCCCAAAACCTAACTTAGAGCCTTAAAACTCCACATCTCACTAATTTTTCCAGGCACTCTGTGCGTTGGAGCAACAGAAAATGTGGTATATTGATAGTGCTTGCTCCATGCACATGACGGGGGAAAAAAACTTTCTGTGAGATCTCAAACTTTCTCCTAATGCTAGTTACGTGACATATGGCAACAACTCCAACTCTCAGATTCGTGGTTATGGCATCCTCACCAATGGAAACTTCTCTATGTCAAATGTGGCCTACGTAGTTGACCTGAAGCATAACCTAATAAGTGTACCTCGACTCACTGACTCATATCGGTGTGTTGAATTTTGCAAGAAACATAGCTACGTAATGACCGAAGATAGAAAAGAATGCTTGATCAAGTCAAATTGCAACAAGAATATACACCCGCTCGACATCAACATTTTTGTTGGCAAGCCTCAACTGTGCCTTCTTTCCAAATCTGTTCATGATGCTAGTTGGTTATGGAATTGAAGGGTTGCTCATCTGAACTTTTGCTACATGAATGATTTTATGTCTGGTGAAATGGTAAGAGGACTACTACTCCTCATGTTCAAAAATGATCATTTATGTGTTGTATGTGAGTGTCGTAAGCAGTCAAAGAAGGGTCATCCTGTCATCATTGAAAAATCAATCTCAAAACCATTGGAACTTCTTCACATTGACTTATGTGGACCCTCAACTGTAGAAAGTCTTCATCACAAGAAATACATCCTTGTGATTGTTCATGACTTTACAACGTTCACTTGGTTCTTTTTCCTTAGGCTAAAGTCTGAAATAGCCTCTGAACTCATCAATTTATCAAAGGAATAGAAGTTCTCATCAAACTTCCTGTAAGATGAATCCAAAGTGATAATGGTTCGGAATTCACCAATGGAACCATTGAGAAATTCCTCACTGAGAAAGGAATTGATCATAACTTCTCTGCTCCTTACATTCTACAATAGAACGGTGTTGACGAAAGATGCAACAGAACACTTGTTGAAGTTGCTCAATCTATGCTCAACTTTTCAAATCTTCCACTCTATCTTTGGGTTGAAGCTATCTTTATGGCATATTTTACTCAGAATACAAGCATCATCAATCGACGCCTCAACATGACACCGTATGAAGCCATGAATGGTCGAAAGCCAAGTATCTCTTTTCTTCACGTCTTTGGATGTCGATGCTTCATAAAAACAAATCGTGATCAGCTTACAAAGTTTCAGCCCAAAGATAATGAAGCAATTTTTAATGGTTACTCTACAAAATCAAAGGCGTATCGAGTACTTAATCATTGTACTCGAGTTACAAAAGAAAACTTTGATGTTACCTTTGATGAAAAATTCGTTCAAAATTCTGATCCTACTCATGTTACTACTCATATAATGGAGTCTGATGCTCCACCTTCGGACGCTCCAAACATTCACGTAGTTCATGAAGTTGACTTTGAAACCCTCTTCGGACCCTCAGAAACAACTCTTGATTCAGAATCTCGATCAAGACCAACCACATCCGAAGTTTCGGTATCCCAAAACATTTCCGGTCCTACTCCTAGTCTTCCTCCATTTGATTCTGAACCATTTAAACCTTCTCAAGTAGAGGGGGAGAATGGTCACTCTTCCCTCGAATCAAATGTGGATGGATTTTAAGATACAACAGCTGATTTCGACGATTCCAATCCTATTAACATCGATGATCATGCAAAATTCTTTGAATTCCCACTTAAAGATGACTTCAACCTATCCGGTTCCGAAGTTCAGGGGGAGAATCATCCAAATGTTCAGACTATTCAGGAGGAGCAACACAACCTCATTATTGATATTGGATCGTCTGCTGCACAAGAACATCCAAGGTTACATGCTTGGACCAAGGATCATCCTCCGAACCAAGTTATCAGAAGCCCAAATGCTGGTGTACAAACTCTCTCTGCCACAAGTATTCAAAATGAATGTCATTTCTCGGCATTTATCTCAATGGTTAAACCCAAATCCATCAAAGAAGCACTAGAACATGCTGATTGGATTATAGTCGTGCAAGAAGAATTAGCAGAAATTGATAGAAATGAAGTTTGGACTCTCGTCCCTCCTCCTCAGAATCATCCCATTATTGGCACTAGATGGGTATTTCGGAATAAATTAGATACTGCATGAGTTATCATTTGAAACAAAGCAAGATTGGTAGCTAAAGGATTTACACAGATTGAAGGGCTTGACTACGATGATACCTTTGCTCCTGTTGCACGTCTTGAAGCTATCAGAATCTTTCTTGCTTATACTGCTCATAAAGGCTTCAAGGTTTACAGATGGATGTCAAAAGTGCTTTTCTAAATTCTAAACTTGATACTGAGTTATATCTTCAATAGCCTTCCGGTTTTGTTAATCTATCATATCTGAACCACTACTACAAAATTCGGAAAGCTGTTTATGGCCTTAAGCAAGCTCCTCGCGCATGGTACGAGACCCTCACTGACTTTCTCAAGCGTTCAGGCTTTCAAAGATGAATTCTATATCCCACTCTATTCCGTAGATCAAATGGAAAACATCTCATGCTAGTCCAAATTTATGCCGACGATATCATTTTTGGATCCACCGATTCATCAGTGGTTGCTGACTTTGCTAAGTTAATGGTCAGTAGATTTCAAAAGACTATGAATCGGGAATCGAGCTTCTTTCTTGGTCTCCAAGTCAAACAGACGAACAGAGGAATCTTCATTCACCAAGAAATGTACATTTAAGAACTCCTCAAAAAGTACTCAATGGACACCTGTGCATCAGCCAAGGTACCAATGGGTTTCAGACACAAATCTTTTCGGACCCTTCAGGTGTAGCAGTTGATGAAAAGAAGTATAGAGGAATGATTGGATCCTTACTCTATCTCACAGCAAGTCATCCATACATCATGTTTTCAACATGTTTGTGTGCCAGATTTCAAGTCAATCCCAAGATGTGTCATCTTTTGGTTGTTAAGCAAATATTTAGATACCTCAAAGGTACAAAGAATCTCGGAATCTGGTACCCAACAAATGAGATTTTTCTTCTTCAAGCATATTCTGATTCAAACTATTGCGGTCTTCAATTAGACAGAAAAAGCACATCTGGTGGCTGTCAATTTTTAGGTGGTCAATTGGTTAGTCGGTCATCCAAGAAGTAGAACTGCATTGCTCTCTCAACAGCCAAAGCAGAATACATTGTTGCTGCTAGTTTTACTTCTCAATTTCTCTAGATGAAATCTCAACTTCTAGATTATGCTTACCGTTTTCAGCGCATTCCAATCTATTGTGATTCTCAGAGTGCAATTACAATCTCGCACAATCCAATTCAACACTCAATGACGAAGCGCATTGATATACAGTACCATTTTATAAAAGATCATCTTTTGAAGGGCAATATTGAACTCATTTTTGTTCCATCTGACGATGAAATTGTTGATGTCTTTACTAAGGCATTGGACGAAACCAAGTTCAATGGTTTTCTGAACAAAATGGGTATGATGATGCCTGATCCTCAATTTTTTTCAAGAAGTATGTACTCTCTAATGGCAACATCAGAAAGTACTCTTGGTTCCGAAGCAAAATCCTTTTACAATTCGGAACCATTGCCTCTCGAAATAATCAGGATCATTTTATGTGTTTGTTATCTAACCACCAATTGAAGTGTTAAGTTGTACAACCTAAGTCTGTTGAAGTTCAAAGACCAATATAGTCACATTGGTCACAATCTTGTCTCAGAACTTACTTCATAAAGTATCTCCGGAATTCAAATCCAAAACGATAGAAAAATTTTTCTATTCTTTGCTCTAGAACGTCCTAAACCTTACTTTGGAAATCATTCTCAACTTTTCATTCAGGAATGTTTTCAAAAATTTTTCTCTGTAATTTCAAAATCTTTGCTCCGGAATGTTTCTTGAATTTGCTTCGGATTTCCTTTTCCAAAACTGTCATTCTGGACATCCATTCAAAATTTTACTTCGGAAATTTCAAAAACTCTTTCTCAAAAATTCTTTCTAAGATTTGTCTCTAGAATTTAAAAACAATCTTGCTCCTGAAAATCATTTTAAAGTTTCACTCTGGACTTTTTCATTTCAAAAATATTTCGGACCTTTTCTTCAAGATCACCTTGTTCCGGAATACACTTCATAACCCTCCGGTAGTCAGACTGTCTGAAATCAATCATCCGAAAGTTCAAAGGTTTCTAAGGTGATACATTTTTAAACGATTACATTTCAAAAGATGCTTATTGTGTCCCTTGAAATCGTGCCACGTTTGCATGTCCTATAAAGCAAACATCCCATCATCGAATGACGGTTTCCATTCTTCACTTTGTTCCATAGAAACCTTTCGTCACCATTAGTCAACTCACCCCCAAAAATGGTAACATAATAAATGCTATCCATTTCCAAATTCAAATCTCATAATTACCATTCGTGACCCGACCCGTTTCCATCACCTATATAAACCTCAATTAACATTCATTTACCCTTTACACGCTTAAACTCTCAAAAAAATCCCCAAACTTCTTCTATGTTCTAAGTGTTCTTCAAGCTCTCATCTTCACTCAACAATGGCGTCCTCATCCCCCATCAAAACAGCTTCCAAAGTCATCAAAACCATTTCCAAGAAGAAATCATCCAAAGGATCATCTTCTTTAATGTCTACTGAACCTTTTCTTAGGGATACCACACAACTTTTCTCCCTAAACCCCATGGATTCTGACGAACCAATTCATGATGATTGAGTTCATCACTCATCATCCCATCTCCATCCCTCTCTCAAAAATCCCAGAATCACCTCTTCCACTCAACCTTCTTCACATCGCATTCTTAAGAGTCAGAATCTACAACCGTGTTACTGAAACCAAAATCACCAGTGATCGCATTGTTCCCATTCATAAATCGACATTTCTCAGGGTAATAGGTGTCAAAGAAAACCCAAGGGTTTTAAAGTTCAAGAACCAACCAACGAAGAATTTCAGTAATTATCGGAACACAATGTTACGATCAGGAGTACAAAGCTAAGGAGTTTAAGAAATCAGTGGTTTTCGGTCTCTGGACCGTATTGATGCACTTCATCATCTGAGGGCTGTCCAGAAAGCACGGTGGTACGGACACCTTAATCCAGGATTGGTTGTATGTGGTATACACTATCTACTCCGGATGTGACAATTTTGTGGATCTTCCTAAAGTCTTATGGCAAGAATTCTAGAAATTTGCTATCAAAAGGAAGGACAATGAGAATTCCAGCCCTAGGTTTTGGGCCTTGACAATCCAAGAGCTTTACAAAGAAAGGTCTGAACCTATTCCGATTGCAACAATTCCAGAAGAGGTATTTGTCTCTTTTAAAACTGTTAAGCACTACCGTATTTTAGACCAATCTTCCTTTGGACCTGTCCGACGTTTGTGAGAACATATGTTGGCCTTAATTCCTTCCAGATCCATTCATCTTAAGAAACATTTGGAGACTTCGATTATGTACAACCCAACGCAATCTACCCAAGTCCCCATTGAGCCCATTCCGGAAGTGGTCAAACCATCCTCGTCCGTAGGGAAGGTTAAGAAGTCAGCTAAAAGGAAGACTTCTCCCTCAAAGCCAAAGCCTAAAAAGAGAACCAAAGTCATCTCTTCCTCTCAAAAGGATGGAGCCCATGACACTCCGGCTGACTCTGGCCATCCGATCACCCCACCAACCCACTCATCTGAGGTACCCCTTGATGTTTCAAAACCACTTGCACACACTCACGGTGAGTCTGCTAATAATCCGCCCACACCTTCCCAACAAGGTGATGTTGGTGTTGAAAAAAGTTCCTTGCACCCCCTGGAACTCACCCACGTGTCATATTTGATATCCCATCTCCTTCTACACACACACACACTCCAGAACCCCTGTTCTGGACCCCAAGCACTCAGAGGCTGGAGTAGTCCCTCCAACCTCTCGTGCCACAACTGGTCTGATACCTGGTAAGGGTACATGACGAATAGGTACTAATGACCCAAAATGGGATGATTATGTTGACATGGCTCACACAAAGCATCCGGAGCTCACTCGATCTCAGGTTGAAGCTACCCTGATTGCAATGAGGAACAGAGTCATTCCAAGCAATCAACCCTTTATTGCTCCGTCATACGATGTTAGAAAATAATAATTTTTTAGTGAAATTTTTTGTTTTTATATTAAATAAACCATCAACCAAACATGTTTGACAAGATCATAAAGTATTCACAAAACATCCCAAAGGTACATCAAAGTTAAATAAGCGGAAATCATGGTGTGTGCAATGCGATCATCCCGATCCCTTCCCTTTTGAACCGGGGGTATCTAAAACATAAAGTGAAAATCGTAAGCACAAACCTTAGTAAGCTCCCCAAAATACCACATACCATAAATATCTGCCAGCTCAATGCTGTGCCATGTCTATTTCACCCCGGGTCCATTTCACTCCCCGAGTCTATTTCAACTCATATATTAGCACAAGGCTGTACCGGGTCTATTTCATTCCTAGGTCTATTTCACCTCCGAGTCTATTTCAACTCATATGTCAGCACAAAGCTATACTGGGTCTATTCACCCCAGGTCCCAACTCATAACCACAACTCCATGCCTGGGGTAAAAGAACCATTTTACCCCTAACCTAGCCTTGTCCATATTTATGACCCAACTACAATTCGAAAGGCCCAAATGCTCACAAATCAATCATTGACCCAATTGTCCAAATTGGGCCCAAATCCCTTACATGGTCTTTCCTTAAGGCCCAACACTTCTCTCTAGTCCAACACTTTGTATTTTGATGGCTCATTTGTTGGGTTTTATGTACTCTAACATTCCTATGGTGCACATACAACCCTAATTCTTTGGATCTAAGTTTTCTCTAATTATACATGCAACATTGGTTTCCAAATCATGAAGCCTAAACTAGCATACAAAATTTGATTCATGAATCATAATACTAGTTAGAAGATTACCTTTTATGTATCTAGTAAGACTTTGGCCTTATGAGAACTTAGCACCCCGAGTTTTGTGCCTCAAACAAGTCACAAACACCAATAAACAACTACATGGATATAAGAGAGATTTAGGAAACTAGAAATCGGATTCTATTTCTTGGAATGCAAGGTGTGTGTAACCGATTTTAGCTTAAGAATATATATATATATATATATATATATATATATATATATGTGTGTGTGTGTGTGTGTGTGTGTGTGTGTGTGTAGAATATCAAGGGTTATGTGTAACCCTAATCCATACCCATAAGATTATAATCCATCCATTTGATTTGGATAAATATTTCATGGATTAACTCATAAGCCCATCACAAATCAAACCATGCATCATTAGCCCAACTCATATGTATCAATTTAATTAGTCACTTTTGATCACTAAATTAATTCTAAATTAATTCTTGATCAATACTAATTAAATTATATGATTCCTCAATTAATATAGTATACTTATAATATATTAATAAATCATAAATAACCTCTTACTCAAATATCCATCTATCAAATTGTTCTGGTGAAGGCAACCCCAAATGGACCATGATAGTATCGGGTCAAGTACATACCAATTATAGTTAAGGGCTTAGACACCTAATCAAACATCATTAATGACTCAAACTCTCAAGCCCAAAACCAAGGGATCCACAAAGGTCTAGTAATGGCCTAATTTTCCAAATTGGGCCCAATCCCATTGGGGTCTTATCCTAAGCCCATAATTTTCTTAATTACACTTTTGATTACCTAAAGTACCTACTTAGAATTACTTGGTCTAAGACAGGATCAAATGTCAAAGTCAACGGTCCAAGTTGACCCAACTCGCCGACTTCTCCTTCAACTCATCGAGTTTCTCCATCAATCAGCATAGATTGGGAAAAACCAAGTCAACTCACCGAGTTGACCCAACAATTCGCCGAATCCCTCTATCAATCTAAAAATGTCAGCGAAAGTCGAGCCAACTCTCCGAGTTTATCCAACAAACTCGTCGAGTTCGCTAGAAACCCACCTCCTAACACATTACGCACTTAATCCATGAGGAGATGACTCCAAAACATAGATCTGACTTCCTTGAGCTGGAAAACCACGTAAAGTTGCCAATTTTACATTTATGCATGTCTAAACGAAGCTATTAAGCTTGGAATGGACTTAATCATTGACTTAATGCATGCATGACACCAAAATCCTCATAAAGTTTGCACCTTTAAGCTCAAGGGTACCAAAACTAACTCAAATCTGAAAGAAAAACCCCTAAAATGACTTTACTCCATCATTATCCCCAAAAATAAGCCAAAACACATCAAAACCCAAAATAAGGAGATCTAATCATCTATAAGTCAAGGTTTGAACTTGATCCCTTAAAATTACTGCAAGAAGTTATTCTGGATCCAAGACTTCCTTCTCCAAGCTAGAAACTTGAAGATCTTCTAATTCCTTCACAATGCACAAAATGAACACCAAATTTCCTTCCAAGGCTCCAAAAACTTAACAATGGAGGCTACAAGTCGATTTAGGATTTGGACAACAATGGAGGCTGATAAGGAGGCCATGAAAAAGACTTAAGGACTTTAAATAGGGTGCAAGGCCCTAAAAATTAGGGTTTCCTTCCCAACTACCAACTCATCGAGTTAAGGCTCCCTAACTCGTCGAGTTGGTTCATTAAACCTTCACAATCGATCCATCTTCAACACGACGAGTTGGTCCTTCCAAATCGTCGAGTTGACCTAGAAATAAGGTTATTCTCAACAATTTCTATTCAAGATTTCGGATGTTACAACTTGCTAGTTCCAAACTATGATGCATTTTGTTTATGATTCTTTAGCTCTTAAAGTTCCATATTGCTCCCGATTAGAGAAATAACTTTCTAATTATAAGTCTTCTGGAATGACAATCAGTGGGATCATAGAAACTTCATCATATACAATCACTTAGGATAATCTACATAAATGTAATTAGAAGATGTCAGGTTGAGTTAAGCTTCTTGTCTAACACAAGCTTCATAACTTTGTACCTTTTGGATAAGGATAAGAACATTTCATCCTTAGTCTAATGAAAGTATTTCATTTACTTTTTTGGTTGGAAATATATATTCAATATATATTTAAAACATCATATAACAGACTGTAAGGTCTGATCTATCCTCTTCAAAAACTTATAATATCAACACGAAACAAGTAGCTAGTTGATCCTTCAAACAGAATTTCGGGACGAAATTCCCTCTAACGGGGGGATGATGTCACAACTAGAAATTTTGTGTCATGTAATCTATACACTCAAGTTAAATGTAGAATCAAAAACTCAAAGAGCATGTATGATGCTTACTCTGTGACAACAAAATTACAATCCAATACACCATACAAATACTACTAATAGTCAATAAGCAATTGGAAACCCTAGAAGTTCTTGTTTAGGTCCATTTTGGACTAGGACTTCCTTATTGGACTCAATGGGCCAATAAGCTTCCAAATTGACTATCATGGGATTAGAACCTTTAAATGGGCTCTAATTGGACCCAATTCCATTTAATCCAATATTTGGGGCCATAATGGGCCTAGAATGAAATATAACACCCTAATGGACCTTATTGGGTCACAACAAACTCATATAGCCCTAATGGATCATAATAATCATACCTTGATGTAATTGGGCCGAAAAATTACATAATTAAGTCATAATATGGGCTTAAACAAAAGAAGCCCAATATTCTCCCTTTCCTTCTTCACTTCTCGGCCCAAACAACCCAACATGGAAGAGGGTTGACTTTCAAGTGCCGCCTCACTATTACCTCTTGGTTATCCATGCAACATATCTCATATTCCCATGCATATATCACCTCAAGGTCTACTTCTTCCTCTCTCTCCCATTCTCGGCCGATTTCAAACACACACACACACACAATTCTCTCACAACTCTCTCAAGAAAACTCCCTCCACTCTTCATCAAGATCTCGAATCTTAGAAGGTTTTTCAAGAAGATATTTCCACAAATTCTTCATCTAAGGTAAGATTATGCTTGGATCTATGATCTAGATTCTTTGTTTTATCAAAAATCTCTTCCTAATCCATGCAAAAATCATGATCTTGCATCCTAGAATCACCTCAAGGCCAAGATCTTCATCAAAGTGTGCTAGGGCCGAAAATCACCTCATTTTCTTCCATCTTTTCTCCAAAACCGAAACCACACCCAAAGGTGAGCTTCATACCCCCTTATTTTCGGTTTTTATAAGTTTTTTGGGGGGAGAATACAAGCAAATGTGTAGATATATCATTATGTGTATGCCTTGTATGATTTCTATGTTTATTTACATACTTTTGTGTGTTTATGGTGTTGAAACTAGTCAAAAGGACCTAAAAATCGAGATTTGTATTATGATGCATGAATCAAGTGCTAAAACATAACATTATACATAAGTCATTACTAGAAAAATAACCAAGATGGTTTAGATGAACATCTTGGGCTAAAAATCACATTTTTTTGACTTAAAATGCTAAAAATATGAAGTTTAAGGGCTCAAAATTTCAAAATACAAATTCTGGAGGTTAAGATGTGTCAAAACAGTTTCATAAAGGAATTTTCCAGAAATATACACTTTAGAATGATTAAAATGTAAATTTCTAAACTTAATGGGCTAAAAGAGAACTTTTCGGCCCAATAAGGCCCAATATGCAAAAATTTCAAAGTTGAGGGGCTGAAAATGCGTTTTCCTGTAAAACAGGGGACTACTAATGTCCCAAGTCCATTTCAAGGGTTAAAAATGCTTTTCACATTTAAAAGGGACCAAAAATGCAAAAATTCTCTATTTTGGGCCAAAAGTGTAAAATTTGCGAAAATGAAGGTTCCAGCCGAAAAAGTTTCATTTTGAGGGACTAAAACTGTTTTTCAAAAAGCTTTGAGCTGAAAAATACTTTTTCTATAAGTTTTGATACTAAAGTGTCAAGAAAAATGGCTTAGGGACTAAAATATAAATTATTTTATATAAGGGTCCAAAAGTGTAAATTCATCTAAAAAGAAGGGTCTGAAAAATGTAAAAGATTAATGTCTTAAGCAATGAACCCGACACAATGAAATGCTAGTACCTCAACTATCGGCGAAATACAATACACCTACAACACCAAAAATCGTTATCAAACGAATTGATTCGGTCTCAAATCAATAACAAATCCGAAACTACTAACGCGGCGATAGTTCAATACACACATGGAAATCTCGAAAACTCAATACACACGCGGAAATACACTAGACGTCGACACTCCGTCCTTGGGCCCAAAAGTTTCAAATCATGCTTGTTGGGCCTAGCTAGCCCAATGACATGATCTTTAGGCCCGAAGGAAATTTGCTTACATGTAGTTAGGTCTAATACGACTTAATTCCGTGTAAAAGGACTTTCAATGGCAAACGTGCTGCTGGTCCCCAAGGGTCCTTCGGTACTGCTAGCGAAGTCGAGAATTCACCAATGCGAGTTGGGCTAAGGGCCCTCCGCATTCACTATAGCCTTGAACGACGTAGGGAATTACCGAGGGCTTCGCACCCTCTTTTTCCCCTCGGTCGTGGGGCTACATGAGTCCCAGGGGGGGGGGGGGAGGGGGTTAAGTGAATAAGTGCAAGCGACGCCTAAGGGATCGTTTGTACGGTTGTCAACTGGTCGTTTTCAATAATGTACGTTACAACAATTCACAATCCACTATTAATCCAACGTCTCCGGAGCTCAACGAATACACCTGTCGTAACGAAATAACAACACATAAACTAATTAAAGTAAAGTGATAGGAAAACGTCGGGTTTTCCTAGGGTTTTCAATTAATACACCTTCGAACTACATACCGAGTTTTACAAATCATACTCTTACATTTATAGAAACAAACAATCATACTTATGGATCTTCACACCTTTTAGACTATACTATTTTCAGAAAATATCGGATTTTCTGGTGGTTTTCAAAACAATACAAAACATTGGATTTCAAACATTACTTATGAACTCACCAACATTTCATATGTTGACGTTTTTCAAAATACTTGTATTCTCAGGTAACAGATAAAGTGAAGGAAGAATTGTATTCTATGATGTTTTGTTGTTGTTTAATTAGTATCGAACAATCTACTTTTGGGCATGTAATATTATGGAACAATGTAATGGATGTAAACACTATCAGTTGTAATATTCAAATGCTTGGTGATGAATGATGTTATGTTTCATGTATATTCATTGTGATGGTATTCAATTGAGTCACAACAGCCCCCGGACGTTTCCGCCGTCTGGTTCAGGGGTGTGACACTATCTTGTCCCAAACCTTAGCCCTAATGTGCAAAATGCATGGATCTCTTTGGATTCATGTAAAGTTTGCCACTTTACGTGATGGATAAGTTGTAGGAGGCTAGATCTATGTTTTGGAGCAATTGCATGGCCTGGAATGCTTCTGAATGGATTCAGACCGGTGGTACTCGGCGAGTCACATGGGTGTACTCGACGAGTTGCTTGAAGATGAGCTGAAACTCGACGAGTTGGAAGAACAACTCGGCGAGTTGGATGAAGATGACCTGGAACTCGGCGAGTTGTATGAACAACTCGGCGAGTAGGTTGAAGATAGCCTTAGACTCGGCGAGATAGTGATCTTGATTAGTGGAGATAGTGCGGGGGCTTGATTAGTGGTCTTGATTAGTGGAGATAGTGCGGGGGCTTCAGAGTCCCTGCGATGAGAGTCAGAGTATGTGTGTTGGATGGATAGCGGATATGCTAAAAAGGGTGGTGTAGCGTTGGGCGAGCACCGTGGCACTTGTTGGAGTGGCAATATGGCCAAGTGGATTCCTTGGAAAAGGAAGTGAGAGAGGTGTGTAACTCCGAGAGGGAGTGCAAGTTCACGGAAGTGAAAGCGGCAGAGCAGAGTTATGATTAGAGTAATTCGAGTGTGGTTTTTGAGCAGCGTGTTTGCGGCAGTGGAATAGAAGCTCATCCAGTTTGGGATGTCTGCTGAGGTTGCGGAGGAATTCCGCAGATGTAGAGCCAAGAGACTCGGAAGGGATGCAGGGAGAGAGTCTTGGGCTCTCAGTGTGATTCTGATCAGGGTATTGGATATGTATTAGTGGTTCATCCTGGGGGATGTTAGAGGATATCATCAATGTATCGGGTTTTCCCAACCTGAGGGTGCTGGAGAAAGTTCAGCACGTGTATGTGATTGCAAGAGGAGAACTCGTGGGAGTTGCTCTGAGATTGAGAATGGGCCTTTCCGGCGTCACGGAATGGATAGAGTGGGATTCGCATCAGGGATCCGATGGTTCATGGCTTTCTAGCCCTTATGGGTCGAGTGATTGTTGGGATTTGGGGCAATGATGTTTCATGGGTAATTCTCGGTTGTTGAGTGTGATTATCAGAGGGTACAGCCGGTGCCCGGCTCAAGACGGTGGTCAGGACACCGTAAGGAAAGAGAAAGTGTGTTTGAGTTTCGATGGGTATGCCTTGAGGGACTTGACCTGGTTAAGGCCAGGTGGCGCGTTGTGGGAGTATCTTTGGGATTGAATTGTTGTAGGCTTCGAGGACGAAGCCTAATTTAAGTGGGGGGAGAATTGTAACATCCCGAAATATCAAGAGTAGAGTAGAAGGGCTAAAAGAGTATATTGGGAAAGAGTGACTCGGCGAGTCCATGGATGGACTCGGCGAGTAGAGTCGCGATTTGGTCGCGTGTTAAGTAGCCGACTCGGCGAGTCAGTGAGGTGGACTCGGCGAGTAGGCGCTGAGTGGAGAAAACCCTAATTCTCGAGGTTGAGCCCTATATAAAGAACATTATGTTTTCCTCCCAGCCTCTTTATCACCCCTTGAGTCCCAGAAACCCTAAAATCGTGGAGAAGCACCATTATTGAGCAAATTAGAGCTTGGAGAGGTGGTTATTGAAGAGATCTTAGAGAAGGAGAGGCTTGGAGCAAGGGGCTTTGCTTGGATTCAAGTTTCATTACAGTTGGGGCGTTCTTTTGAGGTAATATCTCGTCTTTGAGCTGGCTTTTCCTTGATGCATCATTTTGGGGGTATTAGAGATTAGATATTTGGATGTGTTGGAGTTTAGAGGTTAGATCTGAGGTTGCTACCTCAGATCTGTAATGGAGAAGAGTTGGAATGCATGAAAGTCCCTGTGTTGAGTGTTGGATGAAGCTATCATGTCCCAAACCTTAGCCCTAATGTGCAAAATGCATGGATCTCTTTAGATTCACGTAAAGTTTGCCACTTTACGTGATGGATGAGTTGTAGGAGGCTAGATCTATGTTTTGGAGCAATTGCATGGCCTGGAATGCTTCTGAATGGATTCAGACCGGTGGTACTCGGCGAGTCACATGGGTGTACTCGACAAGTTGCTTGAAGATGAGCTGAAACTCGACGAGTTGGAAGAACAACTCGGCGAGTTGGATGAAGATGACCTGGAACTCGGCGAGTTGTATGAACAACTCGGCGAGTAGGTTGAAGATAGCCTTAGACTCGGCGAGTCTGTTCTTGGACTCGGCGAGTCTTGTCGAAGAGTTCCAATATTTTCTGGTTGAGTTGAGAATCGGCGAGTCAAGGGATGACTCGGTGAGTTGTGGGCGAGTGGACTCAGAGTTGTTGGACTCGGCGAGTCTCGGGGTGACTCGGCGAGTTAGGTCGCGGATTGAGGGAAGTTCTGAGTATGGGGACTCGGCGAGTCATCGGGTTGACTCGGCGAGTAGAGTCAGTCAGGGGTTGACTTTGACCTTGTCTTTGACCAAGGGTTGACCAGTGGTTTCCAGGGGCATTTTGGTAATTGTTGATTATTGTTTTGAGTTCAGTGCATTGGTGGTTGTCCAGTGGTGGAGATCGTATCAGTGAGCGGAGCAGCTTGGGTTATCTGTTCAGTCGGCAGTTTCGAGGTAAGTTATCCTCACTATATCAACAGGGTCTAAGGCACCAAGGCTGGCCCTTATCGGATTGAGATCCGGGTAGTTGTTGTTATGTTGTTGCTATGATATGTTTGCATCCTGAGAGATAGGATGGTATATGTTAGAGACCTGATTAAGATCGGTATCCTGAGAGTTAGGGAGATGCTATGCTAGTGACCTGTTAGGTCGGTATCCTGGTTAAGATGATGATATGCTATGTGATCTGTTTGATCTGCTTGTTGTCTGTGAATTGTTGTATGATTGTATGTATATGTGCACATGGTTGTTGGACTGGAGTTGGGTTGAGGCGGGTCCTACTGTGTGCTGTAGGCCAAGATACCCAGGGCGGACCGGTTGTCCCGAAGGCCCAGCGAGCGGTCCGAATAGGCTGTAGGCCCCGAAAGGGTGGACCAGACGTGCCGAAGGCTCGGAGAGTGGACCAGATAGACTGAAGGCCCGGTGCGGGCGGACCAGTCATACTGTAGACTCAGAGAGTGGACCAGGTGGATTGAAGGCCCGGGAGCGGGTGGACCAATCACACTGCAGACTCGATGTATGTGGATAGACTCAGAGGGTGGACCAGGTGGACTATAGGCCGGTGCGGCGGACCAGTCACACAGTAGACCCGAAGTGCATGGCTGTTCTGTGGTCAGATATGTTATGGCATGTTATGCGTGTATGGTATTTGTGGTTGGTATTTTGGGGATATCTCACTAAGCTTTCGGGCTTACAGTTGTGGTTTCATGTTTTTCAGGTTCTTCAGGAGACTGTGGCAAGGCGAATGCGTGATCGTACCGCTCCTCATGATTTCGTAGTATTGTGATTCTGGGAACACGTTAAATGTTTTGTATTGAAAACCTTTTTGTAAAGATTTAATGGAGTCGAGATGTTTTTGAAAACTTTAAAATTGGTTGTATTTTTCGGTCGTTACAAGTTAGATGTTTTTGAAAAATTTAAAATTGGTTGTATTTTTCGGTCGTTACATAATGACCAGGTTATCCGGTGACACCAGGACAATACAAATGATGTGTGAGTATTCTTCAAAAGGACAACACTGACTTACATGTTAAGTGATATGAGGATAATTAGTTAATTATTTAGCACATATTTTTTATCATTTTTAATTAATTATGTGAACAATGTGGACAAAAGGTACTTAAAATGTTTTGAATTTTGTTTTTAGTCCAGAAGACATGCTTGGAAGTAAAAGGGAGTAAAGGAAAGCAGTTGAAGACCAAAGAATGAAAATACGGGATAAAAGATCATTTACTCGGCGAGTAGACGGCTTTACTCGGCGAGTACACGTGAATGTTCCAGAAGATAGCTACGATTCCTGATCCAAGACGGATAACTATACACCTACTCGGCGAGTAGGACATATATACTCGCCGAGTACCCCCTGTTTTGAGATATCTATAAAAATCGAACCTTTATCCGAGGGGAAGACATTCCTGGCGATTTTTGAAGGTCAAGTTGCGATTAAGAGCCCTAAAGGACGCTGAGGAACCCTAAGCTTCAATCTTTTGAAGAATTCAAGCAATTAGGTTAATCCTACCACTTAGATTTAAGAATTGAATATGTTTGATCTAGAAAACCTTGTTTTTAAGTTTGTTCCTACTGCAACTATGAACTAAATTCGTTTTTGTTTCTGTTTGGGGAATACCAAGGAACTCCTATGGTTTAATTATTAGTTTTTGTTTGATTGTTTATTGGTGATTTATTAAATTAAGTTTGTTAAAGAACCTTATGCATTAATCACTACTATTTTCTGTTAATTGGAAGACAATTAGGCTGCATGAACATCTCTTAGTTGTTAACCTCATATGTCTATGTGAACACTAAACCATATGCTTAGAAGTAATGATTATGAAACTAAGATTAATAAGACAATAGGAAGATTAATGTGTGAGCTTGTTTGAGAAACCATCAAACAAGAGGTTAATTGAATTAATAACTTAATTGACCATTACAAATCTTATTTAATCCAAACCATTAATCTAGGGAATTAATTAGTTTAAACACTTGATCACCGCTTAAATTAGTTAATTGTCTAAGGGTTAGGAGTAATGAACATGAACCTAACCATTATAATTGGTAACCAATAGCAATTAATCTATCATAATTACAAATAAACATAGGAGTGAATTGGTTGAACCTAAATAGAAACATCTTTATCAAACTTGGTGAATAGTTGTTGCTTTAGTTATTTAGTTAATTTAGTGTGCCTAAGTTTCTAGTCTTGCAAAACTAGAAGAAAACCCCTTTTACTTTTATTAGTTGTTTAGTTAAAATTAGTTATTAGTTTAATTTCCCGTTCCCTGAGTTCGAAACCTTACTTACTAATCTATACCACTAAAAGACAGGTTCACTGCCTTTGTGTGTTAAATTTATTAATTAAAAGTAGGGATAAAACAAGTGCATTTTACATACATCAAGTTTTTGGCGCCGTTGCCGGGGAACGGTTCTAAATAATTAATCTAATTCCTAATTTTTTCGATCCTTTGTGTGAGTTTACTTGCATAAAGTTCATTTATTGCAATTTAGTAATTAGTAATTAGGTTTTAGCATCTGTTTTAGTTTAGTATTAAATTTAGAATTTTTTTCAAAATATCACTGATACTCGCCGAGTGCAATCGCACCGACTCGGCGAGTAGCAGTTTATTTAGCAGTAAATTTTAATTTTTTTAGTACATTTTTTTTGTTCTTTTTACGCTTTTATTATGTTTATTTCAGGACTTTCATGACCAGAGGATCAAACACCCCGCTGGTACCCCCGTTTGAAGATCCCGAAACTGCATTGAAAAGAAACAAGGGAAAGGACGTGGATAGTTCAAGTACACCAAAGAAATCACCCTTGTCCAATTTGAAGACTGTTTTTGGGAAAAAGAAGAGCAGCAAATCAGGAGCATCCAACGCTTCCTTAGTAATCGACGAACCGGCTAAGGAAGATATCGAGTACAAGACCGAAGAAGAAGAGGACCCGATATACGAGCACGAAACCGAATCCGAGGAAGACTTAGCTGTCACAATGGCTAACATTGATGAAATCCCCATGGGAGAATGGAAGAAGAGGATGCGAGACGACACTGGCCCAGGACTTGTGCAACCCGCAATTCCCGCAACTGCTACCTTCGAGCTAAAGGGTCATATCCTAGCTTTACTTAAGGAAATACCTTTTTATGGAAAATACCATGAAGATGCCTACAAACATTTGGATGAAGTCAATGATGTAGCTGATTACTTCAATGTTCCAAATGTGCCCCGCGAGACTCAACTACTTCGTATGCTTCCGGTGACATTCAAAGGTGCTGCAAAAGACTGGCTCAAGTCACTTCCCCCCGGATCAGTCACCACTTGGGCCAAGATGAAAGAAGAATTTATTGATCACTTTTGCCCACCTTCCAAGATAGCCAAGTTAAAGAAGGCCATTGCTAACTTTGAACAACAAGCTAGAGAATTGCTATATGAAGCATGGGAGAGGTACAAAAGCTTACTAAGAAACTGCCCACACCATGACCTAAACAGCCAGCAAGAAGTTTCCATCTTCTATGATGGAGTCAATGTCACAACCAGGCAGCTACTAGACTCGCAAGGCCCACTCACAAAGAAGCCACCCCCGGTAATTAAAGAATTGATTGAAGAATTCTCTAAACACTCTAGAGAATACCACAACCCTAGGCATGATGTCACTAAGGGAGCTGCTTATGCAGCTACTGAAGACTTATCCACAATCATGGCTATGCTAAAAACAATGGATAGGAGGATGGATAAGATGGATCAAACAATACATGCTATTCGGGTGGGTTGTGAATACTGCAATGGACCTCACCTCACTAGAGACTGTGATTTAGATGAAAATGGCAACAAGAAGGTGCAAGTGTGTTACTCAAGTGGAGACCGATATGATGAAGACTGGCGAAAACAAAAGAAGGATTGGCACCCATATGAAGAGTACAAGAAAGCCAAGGAGGAAAGGTTTAGGCAAAAAGGGAGAGGGTTCTACCAAAAGGAGGAGCCGGTGCAAGAAAGGAAGCCAAGCTTGGAAGAAATGCTCACAAAATTTGTAGCTGCTTCAGAAAAAAGACACAGTGACCATGATGCTGCAATTCAAGAAACAAGGACCATGCTAAGGAACCAGCAAGCATCTATTCACAATATAGAGACACAGCTTGGGCAACTTGCTCAACAAATCAACCAAAGGTCACCGGGCGAACTTCCTAGCAAAACTGAAAATAACCCACGAGGCGCGCAAATAAACATTGTCACAACAAGAAGTGGGAAGATAATCACTCCCCTGGCACCTATTCAGACCGAGCCATCCAAGAAATCACAGAAGGAGGAGGCAGAAAAGCAAGCAGAAAACCAAGAAACACACTCTGACAGTCCTACTCGCCGAGTACCACGTATGGACTCGGCGAGTACATCACAAAATCCCACTGCACAAATTCCTGAAAAACTTTACCAGCCTCCCATGCCATACCCAACCCGAGCTAAGAAGGAGAAGCAGGAAGAAGAGTATCAGAAGTTTCTAGATCACATCAAGACTCTTCAAATCAATATACCCTTCATTGAAGCCGTCATGAAAATGCCCAAGTATGCAAAATTCCTCAAGGAACTTCTCACCAATAGAAAGAAGATGGAAGAAGTGAAGAAGGTAGTAATTAATGAAAACTGCTCAGCTGCTATGCTAAATAAGCTACCAAAGAAGAAAGGTGACCCGGGGAGCTTGACCTTACCTTGCCAATTTGGCAACTTGACCATCATTCATGCCTTAGCCGATTCGGAAGCAAGTGTGAATCTAATGCCATATTCATTCTTTAAGAAGCTGGATCTCCTGGAACCAAGGCCAATTCGCATGGCAATACACTTGGCCAACAAAACAGTCACCTTCCCAAAAGGCATATGCGAAGACATACTAGTCAAGGTGGACAAATTCGTCTTTCCCGCTGATTTTATTATTCTAGACATGGAGGCGAATCCACAAGTGTCAATTATCCTTGGAAGACCTTTCCTCAACACGGCAAGTGCTATAGTAGACATGAGGGACTCAAAGCTCACCTTGTGGGTAGGAGAAGACTCAGTCACATTCGGAGTGGACCAAGCTATGAAGTATTCTAGGAGCAGTGACGACACGGAATTCTCAATCGACATGCTTGATGAACTATTGGAGGAAGACATACCTGAAGATTCCAACAAGTTTGCAGCTTTAGATGAAGCATTTGATCCAGAAAAGATCTATTAGAAATTGAAAGACTGTTGGAAGAAGCGGAGTATGAAGAACTAATGAAGCAATCTGACAGCCCTACTCGCCGAGTAGGGCCGATCTACTCGCCGAGTATATCTGAAGAAAAGTCAGAATTCGTGAATGCAGCCACAAACTCGCCGAGTACCCTACCTGCACTCGGCGAGTCCAACAGTCAGAGCCAAAAATCGGAACTGAAAACCTTACCTGATCATTTGGAGTATGCTTTTCTCGAAGAAGGAAACCAAAAGCCAGTAATTATAGCCTCTGACCTGACCAATTCTGAAAAAGAAGAACTCGTGCAAGTATTAAAGAGGCGGAAACGGGCCATAGCATGGAGCATCACCGACATCAAGGGAATAAGTCCATCCTATTGCTCCCACAAGATCAACCTGGAAGAAGGAGCAAAGCCGGTTGTACAACACCAAAGAAGACTGAACCCGAATATGCAAGAAGTAGTCAAGAAGGAAGTGGTCAAGCTCTTAGATGCGGGAATTATATATTCCATTTCCGACAGTCCATGGGTGAGTCCGGTCCAAGTGGTGCCCAAGAAAGGAGGGATGACGGTCATAACCAATGAAAATAACGAGCTAATTCCGACACGAACGGTAACCGGTTGGAGAGTGTGCATCGATTATCGAAAGCTAAACGATGCCACTCGTAAAGACCATTTTCCCTTACCTTTTATTGATCAAATGCTTGAGAGATTATCGGGCCATAGCTATTATTGTTTTCTAGATGGATTTTCGGGGTATTTTCAAATACCCATAGACCCAATGGACCAAGAAAAGACCAAATTCACTTGCCCAAGTGGGACTTTTGCTTATAGAAGCATGCCTTTTGGGTTATGCAATGCATCCGCGACTTTTCAAAGGTGCATGACAGCTATATTCCACGATATGGTGGAAAAATTCATAGAAGTTTTTATGGACGACTTTTCCGTTTTTGGATCATCTTTCCATGATTGTCTCACTAATCTTGACTTAATGCTTGCTAGGTGTGAAAAAACCGACTTGGTGCTCAATTGGGAGAAATGTCATTTTATGGTCAAGGAGGGTATAGTGTTGGGCCACAAGATTTCCAAAATGGGAATTGAAGTGGATAGGGCAAAGATAGGCACTATTGCCAAATTACCCCCACCAACCAATGTAAAGGGCATTAGGAGTTTTCTAGGACACGTGGATTTTTACCGGCGTTTCATAAAAGATTTTTCCAAAATAACTAGACCTCTAACACAACTACTACTAAAAGATGCACCATTTAATTTCACTAAAGAGTGTTTAGAGGCATTTGAATTTTTAAAGGAAAAACTAACTAATGCCCCGATCATCATTGCACCAAATTGGAACTTACCTTTTGAGATTATGTGTGATGCTAGTGACTATGCATTAGGAGCTGTCCTTGGTCAAAGGGTTGATAAGCACTTTCAACCCATATATTATGCTAGCAAGACTCTAAACCCAGCCCAAGAAAATTACACCACCACTGAAAAAGAATTACTAGCTGTGGTGTATGCCTTTGACAAATTCCATCCTTATTTGGTTTTATCTAAAACTACTGTTTTTACTGACCACTCGGCTATCAAGTATTTGTTTTCCAAACAGGATGCCAAGCCAAGACTAATATGATGGGTGCTACTTCTTCAAGAATTTGACATAGAGATATGAGACAAGAAGGGAATGGAGAATGTGGCAGCCGACCACTTGTCAAGGCTTGAGAACCCGCAATTGCAAGAAGATAAAGTTGGAGACGACTTCCCGGACGAGTACATCATGGTGATAGTGGGAGAAGAGCCATGGTTCGCGGACATAGCTAATTATTTAGCTACAAAATACATCCCGAAAGACTTTAGCAGCCAACAAAAGAAGAAATTTTTTGCTGAAATAAAATATTACTTTTGGGATGATCCATACCTCTTCCGAAGCTGTGCGGATGGAATCATAAGAAGATGCGTATTCGGGAAGGAAAGCCGGAAAATACTAGAGCATTGTTATAGTGGGCCCACGGGTAGACATCATGGAGCACACTACACGGCGAAGAAGATCTTTGACATTGGGTTTTATTGGCCAACAATTTTTAAAGATACAACCCAATTTGTTAAAGAATGTGATGCTTGTCAAAGTTTGGGAAACATTTCATCTCGAAATGAAATGCCACAACATAGTATCCTAGTATGCGAGGTGTTCGATGTGTGGGGAATTGACTTCATGGGACCATTTCCCATGTCTAAAGGAAACAAGTACATACTAGTGGCGGTGGATTACGTATCTAAGTGGGCGGAAGCACAAGCATTACCAACAAATGACGGACGGGTGGTAGTACGATTTTTAAAGAAACTATTCTCACGATTTGGAGTCCCAAAAGCCCTTATTAGTGACCGAGGCACACATTTTGCCAATGATCAATTGGAAAAGGTGTTAAAGAAATATGGGGTTACCCATAAGTTCTCCACATCATATCATCCACAAACGAGTGGACAAACCGAAGTGACCAATCGAGCCTTGAAGCGAATTTTAGAAAAATCGGTGGGAAGCAATCGCAAGGAATGGTCGGATAAGCTAGATGATGCACTTTGGGCCTTTCGTACAGCTTTCAAAACACCTATTGGTGCCACACCATATAGGTTAGTCTATGGGAAGCAATGCCATTTACCGGTGGAGTTAGAACACAAGGCGTTTTGGGCATTAAAGAGTTGTAACTTCAACATGGATGAACTAAAGAGCAACCGGTTAATGCAAATGAATGCTCTTGAAGAACTAAGGAATGATGCATACTCCAGCTCATGGCTATATAAAGAGAAGACTAAGATGTGGCATGACAAGAGGATCAAAGATCAACAAATTCATGAAGGTCAAAAAGTGTTGCTCTTCAACTCAAGACTAAAGCTTTTCTAGGGAAAACTCAAGTCAAGGTGGGATGGGCCTTTTGTAGTGAAGACCGTGTTTCCACATGGCGCCATAGAGCTATTATCAAGAGATGGCACGCCCTTCAAGGTCAATGGTCATAGGGTTAAAAAAATATGAAGAAGGAGTCCCCCGTAATGAAGGAATGGAAGAATTGTTGTTGCTGGAAAAGAATGCAGCCACGTAGAAGAGAAGGAGTCCAGCTAATGACTCCCTAAAAAAGAAGCGCTTCTCGGGAGGCAACCCGAGTTTCAAGTTTGCATTTTCTTTCCTTTTCTTTTACTTCATTTTTCTTTCTTTTCTTCATTTATTTTGAGAACATAACTGCTTGAGGACAAGCAATGCTTAGAGTGTGGGGTGGAGGGTTTAAAAAAAGAGAAAATACATAAATTCTTTAAAATTGTCACAAAAATTTTCAAATCTGTAAGGTTTACTCGCCGAGTAGGGCCGTATACTCGGCGAGTACCTACCCGAGTAACCCGAGAAAACGCGAAAATGCATATGTACTCGGCGAGTAGGTCCTTTCTACTCGGCGAGTATCCGATTTACACGGGTAAATAATAAATCTGTAAAAAGAGTTTTTTTTTCACCCATTCCACCTTATACTCGCTGTGCACAGCAACTCTCGAGCAGCCAAGCGATTTTCGCGAGTTCGTCCAAGTTTCTCCGAATTTCTACTCGATTCTCAACATTTAACCAAAAAGGTAGCATGGCAAGAAGGGGTCAATCTTCGCGAGGGGGAAGCCATGGTGATATGCCATGGCTATCTTTTCAACAAATTACGTCCAAATCATAAAAAACAAGAGCTCTAAACAGACTGGAGGCACTTAGGCAGAAGGAAATTCACCTTCCAAATGCAGTGGATTGGGGATGGATGGGAAATGTTGGTTTGGAAGAAGAACTCACCCCGTACTTGGTAAAGGATTGCTATTTGGGATATGCCAACATCACTTGTGATGGTTGGTTGCAGTTATTTAAAATCCAAGAGCCGGTTTACGCTGAGTTATGCTGGGAATTCTTTGCTACCATCTCATTTCGAGGTGGTAGTGAGCTCTATAATCCTAACACAATCTCTTTCTCTTTGGGCGGGGAGCTGCGACAATGCAGCATGGTGGAGTTCTCATGGAGGTTGGGTGTTTATGATCAAGACATGGTGATGACGGACTATTTTGAAGCCTTCTTGGAAAATTGTTGCAAAGAACTTCCCGAGGAGGTAGTGGCGTCTACATGGTGGAACACAATTGCCAACCGAGTCTACATTCCCTCCACCGCGCAAGAAGGTCACATTCGTTCTCCGATCCACCGACTCATTCACCGGTTTGTGGCTAGTACGATAAACATGCGGAAGGATGGGGACAAAGTCCCCACCCTTGACATCTTCTACTTGTGGAGCATCATCACTCCGGACATTTTTTTGCAACCTTCCTTACTGCATTGCCAAATTTCTTGCTGAGGGGGCGGTCAAAGAGAAGATCAATTCAAAGATAAATGGAGGCATGTTTATTACCCGACTTGCCAAATCATTTGGGATCTTGGATTTGCCACAAGCTCAAGCACTAACGGTTCTCCACCCTCCACCATTCAACACTGCACTTTATAGGAGGGCACGGATAGTTGAAAAGTTTGGTGATTCCTTCACTATTCCACATGAAGATGAGTCGGCGGTCCCCGAGGAGCCGGGAAGGCGGGTCCGACAAAGGAGCGAACGGGTGCGGGAGGATCCACCGGTTATTCCGGTGGAGGATAATGATGGTTGGAACCAAGTAGAGTACCGACGCTACTTGGATGATATTGGGCGAGGGGTAAACTACACTAATCAATCTTTCGAGTACCTCTTTCAACAAATGCAAATTGCCCCGAGACCTGGACCCGGCTATCCCTATATCATGAATTGGGATGAGAGGATGCGAAGAAGAGATGGAGAGGGAGGAAGTGGAGCAGGAGGAGCTGGAATGGATGATGAAGATTGAAGAATTTGTTTTGTTTTTTTATGCTTATGATGTTTTGTTCTAAGACAATTGTTGAACACTTTGGATTTTGTTTTATGGTGGTTGGATTATTAGTGTCACTGTTAGTTTTTTTTTCAGGGATTGAAGATAGGGAAGCATATTAACTAGTGAGGGTCAAGAAAGGAATGAAAGATTTTTAAGCAATTATGAAGTGTTGTTCTTAGAATTGAGTCCGTGCAAGTTGAGAGTGATGGAGTGTACTATTACTGGATGAATTAGAAGAGAGGGTCAGATGCATGTCCAAACTAGAGTCGAATGGAGCTATAGTATTAATTTTTCTGGACCAGTCAGATCTACTCGCCGAGTGCACAAAACCTACACGGCGAGTACCCGAGTTATTGCATGACATTGTATTGAGACAAGATATACTCGCCGAGTATGCTGCTAATTTTCGAATCCCATAATTGCTTTTGGCACTTTCACTGCAACATTTACATACTCTTTGTGAGGGATTACTACTAGAGACTTTCTAACGACCTTGTTCCATGGAATTTTCGAGCTGTCAACCACACGAGACACATGACACCCGTGCTATGGATGAGTTGTTCCCATGGCTAAAGTCAATTGAAGACGGAGCTGAAGAAGAGAGTGTCAACCTATCGACTGCTACCCCAGGGGAGTTTGTTCTAATTCTCTCTATATTTGCATTTTTTTAAGTATGCAACGAGGACATTACATAAAATAAGTGTGGGTTAGGGGGTTAGTCACATTTTTAACATTTTAGAAAATTTAGAATCTTAATTTAGGCTAATTTTTAATTGTTGCATACCAAAAATATGACTTAGGGATTTAATTTAGGGAATTTTGGTAAAAAGAAAATTAGGATTCCATGTTAGAATTATGTTGATAATTGCATGAAAACCCAAATGTTTAGTTGAGCCTATACATGTTCCAGTGCATTTGTGGCCTCCCTTATTTTAGTGAAATCATGGAACAAAAACATAACCCCGCTTGGTTTGAGGGATGCAATATGTTTAGCAGCCTGAACCTGAAATGTATCCAGGAAAATTGTAACTTTAGCCAATAAGGGTTGAAGTTGAGCGCCCCTGCTTAAGCATGTAGGGATTGAAAGAGAAAAAATGAATGATGATGAAAATACATGTTAAAAAAAGAGAAAAAGATACCAAAGAAATTAAAAGAGAAAAAAAAAAGTGAATTCAAAGAGATCGAGAAAAATCAAATGATAAGAAATGAAGAATTCCAAAAACTTTAGTATGGTATCATGAATTAAAAGTTATTTAGATTATGTATGCTTGGGTTGCTCAAACAAAAATACCTTGAGGCTAGGAGGTTTTCTGGGGATGGATTCGGAGGGTTGCATAAAATGGGCATTGTTCGGAAAAAGTGGGCGAGTGTTTATGAAGATTGTGAGTATTTAAAATATGGGGGGTACTTTAGAAAAAATTTTAGACACAAATGCATGCGTTGCGGTCTTGGCATAATGGCTGGGTTGGATTGGAGTTATTGTATGTGGTTCTAATATGCTTAAAAATTAGTTTTGCTTGGGGGCAAGCAAAAGTCAAGTGTAGGGTATTTTGATATGAGGATAATTAGTTAATTATTTAGCACATATTTTTTATCATTTTTAATTAATTATGTGAACAATGTGGACAAAAGGTACTTAAAATGTTTTGAATTTTGTTTTTAGTCCAGAAGACATGCTTGGAAGTAAAAGGGAGCAAAGGAAAGCAGTTGAAGACCAAAGAATGAAAATAAGGGATAAAAGATCATTTACTCGGCGAGTAGACGGCTTTACTCGGCGAGTACACGTGAATGTTCCAGAAGATAGCTACGATTCCTGATCCAAGACGGATAACTATACACCTACTCGGCGAGTAGGACATATATACTCGCCGAGTACCCCCTGTTTTGAGATATTTATAAAAATTGAACCTTTATCCGAGGGGAAGACATTCCTGGCGATTTTTGAAGGTCAAGCTGCGATTAAGAGCCCTAAAGGACGCTGAGGAACCCTAAGCTTCAATCTTTTGAAGAATTCAAGCAATTAGGTTAATCCTACCACTTAGATTTAAGAATTGAATATGTTTGATCTAGAAAACCTTGTTTTTAAGTTTGTTTCTACTGCAACTATGAACTAAATTCGTTTTTGTTTCTGTTTGGGGAATACCAAGGAACTCCTATGGTTTAATTATTAGTTTTTGTTTGATTGTTTATTGGTGATTTATTAAATTAAGTTTGTTAAAGAACCTTATGCATTAATCACTACTATTTTCTGTTAATTGGAAGACAATTAGGCTGCATGAACATCTCTTAGTTGTTAACCTCATATGTCTATGTGAACACTAAACCATATGCTTAGAAGTAATGATTATGAAACTAAGATTAATAAGACAATAGGAAGATTAATGTGTGAGCTTGTTTGAGAAACCATCAAACAAGAGGTTAATTGAATTAATAACTTAATTGACCATTACAAATCTTATTTAATCCAAACCATTAATCTAGGGAATTAATTAGTTTAAACACTTGATCACCGCTTAAATTAGTTAATTGTCTAAGGGTTAGGAGTAATGAACATGAACCTAACCATTATAATTGGTAACCAATAGCAATTAATCTATCATAAATACAAATAAACATAGGAGTGAATTGGTTGAACCTAAATAGAAACATCTTTATCAAACTTGGTGAATAGTTGTTGCTTTAGTTATTTAGTTAATTTAGTGTGCCTAAGTTTCTAGTCTTGCAAAACTAGAAGAAAACCCCTTTTACTTTTATTAGTTGTTTAGTTAAAATTAGTTATTAGTTTAATTTCCCGTTCCCTGAGTTCGAAACCTTACTTACTAATCTATACCACTAAAAGACAGGTTCACTGCCTTTGTGTGTTAAATTTATTAATTAAAAGTAGGGATAAAACAAGTGCATTTTACATACATCATTAAGAAAAGTTTTTATATATGTTTTACAAATATAGTTATGAAAAACATCGTCTCATTAATATTGCAAGCATCCAACAATTCATGTACCTTTTGTAAAAATCATATCTCTTGTATAAGGTTCTTCAGGTTCCAAATAAAACTTCAGTTTATTAACAGTTAGTCACGATTAATTATAAACTAATATCTAATATTTAGAGTTTAGTCATAGAACACTTTAAGAACCGATTATAGTCTTTTAATAACGCTTCATTTTGCAGTTAAGACTTGAGGTTTTGGATGAGTTCTAAAATCATAATTTGAAATCTCCTTTTATTAATCAAAATCTTATGACTTAATAAATTTGTAGAATAAAAATTCATTTTATTTTATAAACTCATTTTATATATCTTAAGATAAAAAGTCATATTTTGATAAACCAAAAACCATGGTGATGATAATAATGTCTTAAATCTCATTTAGCATGAATAAAACATAATACATGTTGCATTATGTTTAAAAAATTAATATCATATATTAAATTTTGACGTATTCATAATAACCAGTGTTATAGTTTGACGTTATAACGCTATAAACCGATTTTAATATATATTGTTTTTTAATAAAACTCTTATTTGTTATAAAAGAAATGGGGTTTAGATGAAATTTAAAACAAATACCATTTAAATATTTTAAAGTTGGCTATTAAGAGTTTTACAATAAAAACTAAATTTTAAATGTTTTAAACTGCTTTAATAAAAACTCATTAATAAACATCTTATGTTATCTTTTAAATATTTATTTCTCAAACTTCAAGTGATGCTATTTTATGATAAACTGTTATTTGACATGTAAAAAACAATTTTCATGCAAAAAACATAACATATAACAAAATAAAATAAACAACACAGACATGCATAAAAAATGTGTATAAACCAAACCATAAACTAGTAATAACTTTTGTGAGTCAACACAAGAATTATGAAGTCATTCCTAAAGACTTTAGGGACACTTCAAAAGGTTTTCAAACTCCCACTTGCATAGAAAATATTTTCTTACAAAAGGACTTCAAGGCTCCATGTGTTGTGATGACACTTAAATCATTAAGACTACAATTAAACCCAAAACCAAAAGTAAAAGTTTAAGATTAGGATTATAGTCTTAAGTGGTTAAGTCATCTTCAAAGTAGTCATTTCTTCAACTTGTTATATTTGGAAAAAAAATGCAATTATTCCAACTAATTTATTACATACAAAATAAACAAAAAAAATACATATTTATCTATTACATCTTATTAATAAATAAATATCAACCAAAGACAACATGAACTCTTGCTCTTCTGCGTCTTCTACTTCTACATGCTCATGCTCTTCAACATGCTCTTCAAAGTGCTCTTCAACATACTCTTCAACAAGTTGTCTATGGATAAACTTATCTAGAGTACCAATGTCAGTCTTTCTATTTTCTTAATCTTGTTTTCTATTTTTACGTTTTGACTACCGGATGGTTGTTGAGACTCATCACTACAAGTTCCTTAGTTTCAAATTTCAACATTCAAGTAATTACAATAAACATAATCTGAAAATATGATAATGAGATAACCTAATTTTCTTATAAACAATTATACAAATAACATAATCTAATAATCTAATTTTAGTTTTTGATAATCTATTATAATTTGATGCAACATTCAATCAGATTTCAGAATTTCAACATTAATGATAATTTGATAAAGTGGTATTGATTCTTTAAACACTCTGATTTTTGAATTCTGATAAATAATTATACAATAAACATAATCTCATAATTTAATTTCATTTTCCAATAATATATTTCATAATGATTCATTAAACATTCTATAATCTAATTGAATAAGATTTCAAATAACATTAAGATTTTAGTTATTAACTATTAACTATAATACTAATATGGTATAGTGATAAACTATTAATATGATACAGTACTATTAAATGATATAATATTAATATGATATAGTGATAAACTATTAAACTAATTTCTATGAATATGATAAATTGATAATCTATTATTTTATTCATTCAAGTATTCAGTTAACAGCTATAAACTGATAATCCTCATAACCTATTACCTTATTAGCAGGAGTGCAGTGCATTCAATCGAGTAAACGAGTAATCGACCCTTGTTGAGTCGTTGTCGTTGATCGCTTCTTCTTTTTTTTGAATGTGATTGCTTCTTCTGCGATGTGATGCTTCCTTGTGCTTTCCCTTTACATGGCCAATTTCGGACTATAGATTGGATTGAAACTGAACATAGTATTAAAAAATCATGTTATGATGTCCACTTTGCCCTTGCTCTAAACCGGGTTTGCTTATCGTGCCACTCTCCACAAAATGCCTTGGTCGTGGCACCAGGGGTTATGTGCACGACCATGAACAACCAGCCACCTAGTCACGAGCCTGGTTCGTGTTGTGTATACCTACAACCTTATGGGTGTGAGAGATACATCTCATAGCCTAAGTGTTGCAAGAGCTTTAAGAAAGGACACTTTGGCCATGGTAAAAAAAATTATAGGATTAGTAACAAGTTTTAGAAAACATCCACATTGGGATCTCCTATAGATTTGTGTGCAGATATTTTGAATAGAAAATTGTATTTTTCTATAACTCTAAAATGAAAGTTTATTATGTATTCATTACCAAATAATTAAAAATGAGAATGGTTGTTATATTGGTATACGTGTTTTTTATATGCATCTGAATTTAGTTTAAATCCCTTTGGTTCCCCATGTGCTTGGGTCACTAGCAGAGAAACGTTGTTGAATTATTCTGCTCTGATTAACCATACATTTTTTAGACGGATGAGTATGGGCAACACCCTTATGGCGTTATCCGATGTGGCATCGTCATAACGGCAAACAGTGCCCCATCCTCCCGTTATTAGGCGTTATGTTATCATTCCTTATTGTGGTAACGGGTCGTAACATGTATAATTCGAACGTTGCAAACTTTTTACCGTTTAAAAACGGTACAATATTCAAATTCCATATTCCGCCAACTTTTTCAATCCCGCCTCACCCCCTACTATACTTCTCTACCTCGCCTTTTATGCGACAAACAACCACATAACCCCCACCCACGCAAGAAACGATTATCGAGACGCAAGTCGGGGTTAGTCGGAAAGCATCGAGAAAAATATGGTGATCAAAAAAGAAAGGGAAAGTGGTCGTGGTCGGGGCGGAGTAAACAGAAGAACCTCCAACATGGTGGACACCGGAGGAAGAGCATGCGTTGGCGGTGACTTGGTGCGGGACTTCAAAACAACCAACTTTGGGGAACGGTATGAGGACAGTTGCTTTTTAGGAAGCCGTGATTGTCAAATTTCGCACAATTTTGAACAAGAATGACACATATCGCAATCACGATATGCTTAGTGGCAAATGGACTCAAATTAACCGGAAATGCACCAAATTCAATTTCGTCTACAACAAACTTTCTTAGTAACAACAAAGTGGTGTGAATGAGTTCGATGTGTTTAGAGTCGCGAGGGAGGAATATCACATACAAATGGGTCATGTATTTGAGCACGAAAATTTTTGAGAGATTGTGAGGAAATATCAAAAATGGATAAAAACGTCAACATCATCGGAACAACAATCAAAGAGGTCTCGTGGTTCGGCTTCGGTTGACGTCTTCGGCAGACGCATGAACATCGACCTCAACGCGGACACCGATGAGTTCTCAGACGACTTTGACGACATCGGGGAAATCTCTCCGCCACAACGACCGATGAGCGACAAAGCGAAGCGTGCTCAACGACATACGGAGGAGAATGAAAGTCGGCTTCGAGAGCACGCGGAAATGAAACAAAAATCCGATGCTCACACGGAAATCACAAATAAAAGATATGAATTGCAACGTCAACATTTAGAGTTCCTTTGTCAAGAAGCCGAGCAAGATCGCATATCGAAGGATTTGGCAATTCTTACGACAAACGAAGAAAATATGCCACCGAGACGAGCTGAAGTGATACGGAGGATGAATGCAAAGATCGAGAGAAAATACTTGGACAAAGAATAGTTTATCGATGTTTTTTCTATAAATTATTGTATGTTTTTTAGGACTATAGTGTGTTTTTTGGTCAATGTTTTTTTTAGTTTGTATGATATTTTTAATTTACTATTTAATGAAATTATGTGTTATTAATTTATGTTTTTTATAGATATATGACATAAATTAAAAAAATAAAACAAGTTAGAAATATACGAAGTAAATAAAAAAATAATTAGAATAATAGAAATTAAAAACATGAAAAAAAAATAACAATAAAAATAGAAATAGTAAGTGTTATCCCATGTTATTTGGTGTTGTCAATTTCTACATTAGGTGTTATAACACCAAATTGCGACTAAGATGATAAGGTGAAAATTTTGGATCTGATAACATATAATAACATTTTGTCCGCATCTAATAATCTTATGTTTATTTTAAATGGGTTAGGATCCATTTTATCTTTCCTAAAATAACTTATTTTAACCATATATGTTTAATTCCATACGCTAAATACGTCGGCCAAAACCATTTAAATAATAACCTGCATTGTTATATAATAATATAAGTATAAAAAACTAGCTACAGTTATGTGAGGTGTATAGGATTTGGATTTTTAACCTTGTTTATTAAATGATTTGATAAATCTAGAATTGGCGATTATTACGTTAAACTATTTTTAGAAATTACAATAAAACTTAAATTATTGATAGTTCCAAAGATTCAAGTTAACTGATAATGACATTGATAATCCTAAAGTATTGTCTTTTCATATCATATCAATTAGGCCAAATGGCGTTGTCATCACGTTTTCCAAGTATTGGTATACTGTTTTTAATAAACTGGTATTTAGTGATAACAATATTAACCAAAGCACTTCCTAATTTGAAATTAATAGCATCTACGTCATCAAACGATTAGTTGGAGACCTTAAGTTGTAAATCCATTAAATTTTAAAAATTAAATGACTAATTAATAAAATTGGTAAATACCAATCATATCATAAACAAAATAGATTAACGTGATTAATACAACAATAATCATTTTTCAAATAGTTTTCATCCATATACAACTTTTTCAAAGAGTTAACGGTTCTTCGTCTTCTATAGCTTTACTCAATGTTTAGGCAGGATACTAATTGCTACTTTAAGTTGACCGAGTACGGTTTAGGGAATAATCGGATATTAATAGGGAACTAGTTCATCGTCTTTTATAGCTTTACTCATTGTTTAGGTAGGATACTAATTGCTACTTTACGTTAACCGAGTATCGTTTAGAGAATAATCGGATGTTAATAGGGAACTAATTGAAATTTTTACAACACTGATATTATCAGTATGATACGATGAATAGGATGGATCTGTAAGGTTTTGAAAACACTAACACATAATTTATGGCAATAGAAGCATATGATAATCCTAGTCAAATGTTCATACAAAAACATACAAGAATCTTATGTTCATACTATTATTGCAACCACAAGAAGGTTAAGATTAGATACCTCTTTGTTGGGGAAAGAACTACGTGCTTATAATCTTGTTCTTGCCATTTTGATTGGATGTCAAGGATCCAAAGGAAAAATGAAATCACACCTAAGAACACCAACTAAGCAAAAAAACAACCTTTTTAGAAAGAGAGGAAAATTGCAAAACCACAAACCTAAATGAGATTGTGTCGTCGAATTTAGAGAGAGGGGAGGGGAAGGCCAAATTTTTCAGGCATCCGATTGCTTCATGTCAAAACAACTATCTTTTTACTAAAATCGTCCATGAGTTGTTCCATTTAATCAACCTTTAATTAATTAACAACCAATCCCTACAATGAATTAATTCTAAATAATCAAAATCTGATTCCATTTAATTTTTCGTAAAATTAATAAATTAATTTCTTTCAAAATTCTTTTATCTTCTAATTGTTCAGTTGGGTCATAATGGTAACTCAAACTGAACATATATTTATTAAAAATATTACCAATAATTATCACATTGGACCCCATTTCCAACGGTCTTCATATCAAATAAAAAATAGCATATTTGTTTTAACAAAATGGCATCAAATATACATATATTAATTACAAATCTACCATTGACAACCTCGTTTGTGTTCCAAAAATGATTCGCGGATAAGTTTTATATAATTTTACTAATAAAATAGCGCAACGCTTACATGAAATAAAAAAAAAATAAAAAAAAAAACCATGGAAGAACAAAATATGTTTTCTTGAAATATAAAAGACTGTTACACACAATATCACATATAATAGATAATTCATTATAAAAAAAATATACAAATATCAAAACAAAACCTATCCACTATAAAATACGACAAAAAAAAAAGAACTAAAAGACAACAAAATAACCCATAGACCCGACACTATTTTTTTTTCCCCTTTTCATCATTTTTCTACAAATAAATAAACATTAAACATGGCTCTGACATATGCACCAATACTTATATTTGCTTGTATATTTAGAAGTCATTTTGGTTAACTTTTAAAATTTCAAAATACTCTCCGACCAATCACATGATGGCACATGCGGCCGGATTCTCATCACTGAAAGCAGTGGTGTACCGAACTTCAGTAGAGCTGGCTCGTGCCAACTGGTTGTGTGGATCTTCAACGTACCGCACATATCCAGCCGGTGCCTTTTTGTCATACACACCTTGCGCGTATGGATGTGCCACAATATCATATGGCACATAAGGCCAGAGTTCTACCTTTTTACCAGTACGATGAGCCACACGAGATAAAACTTTGTGTGGTTCAACGTATCCAACAACTGTAAGCTTGTGCTGTTTTCGTTCAACAGTTACAGATGTCACGCCTTTCATCCCTTCTACTGATTTCCTCACTTTCCTTTCGCAACCATCACAATCGATCTTCACTTTGATCTCCACCGTCTATTACATGACACAAAAACTCAAATTAGAAAAAAAAAATTACTATAGATTCTTTACATAAAAGAAATAGCAATGTATTTTATTAATTTGTTTATTATAGCAACTTATTTTTCATATATTTTGTATCATAACATTAAACATTAAAAAGTGTTTGTCATCCAACTACAAACAAACTTTTAATAGAAAAATAAAGATACAATATTATAATGAGATAGATTTTACAAAGCAAATAATTTTTAAATAGAAAAATATAAAACACAAAATTATAATATATAAATAAATAAAATATTATTTCTTTTTCTATGTTCTAAATATAAAATAGAGTTTTGAATATTCGGTACTTCACTTTATGAATTTTGTGGCATGTTCATACTTGATATGAGAAAGGTGGCAAGAATTTATTTGGTGAATGGGAATGGTTAGCGGCGGATAAGGGGGAGTGACAAATAAATTGTGACATTTAGTGCCATGCCAAAACAAATCGGCATAATGTCTATGTGGGCCAATCTGGACCACTTTTTGGTCAACTCAAACATGCATCGTGGGACTTCTATTTAGATTGATATCTAACCATTTGGTTGATTATGTTTATTAAATTTATAAATATTTTAGAAAAAAAATATAGGAAACAATTTTGTTACACAGAATAAACGCAAAACAATCTTAATCTTATACTGTATTTGATATTTTTACTAAACTGAAATGGATTGAAATGAATATCAACAAACAATCTTATCCAAAAAAGACAAATACTCTCGTATATTCAAATGACGTAAATGTCCCTAGGCATGACCCACTAGAGAACATGTATGAATTGTTTTTCTTATTTAATAAGTACTATGAAGTATGAACTAACATAAAATACGACTATAAGGCATCACAATTAAAATTAAAATTATTGATGATCATTCATGGCACATGATTACTAGAATATAGAAATATTAATGTTGTTATGATTAATATCAAAGCACTTTATATAGAAAGAGTACAAAAGTTAATCATTAAAGCTTTCAATAATACCATATAAATTGAATAGCCAGGTTCTGATATGTTACCAATTATACCCAAAAAAATAATAATATATTTCTTTAGTAATTTGAAATAAAAGTTATTACACTTATTTAAAGATTCAAAAAGCATATAACTTTATTTTTTAGTTAGATTAAATATGTGAAAAGCCACCAAAAAGCTATCTAGCGGTATTAATATTCTTTTTTTTTTTTTTTAAATTTTGTGCTGTGTTGTCTTAGACATGAGAAAAAGCCAAACAAGGCTGTAAGCATCATTCCTTTTGCTTTCATTAGCTAGGCTTTCTCTATCATCTTCCTAAAGGCAGACAAGTATCATCAAATAACCGAAGCATTACATTTGTACAACTTTTAATGCACAATGTACAAACCCACACCAGAATATACTACTATTTTCTTGATTGTTTTAAAAAAATCATTTTTTTTGCTAGAAATTGATATGAACAACGGAAATAACTTGAGATCAAGAATTCCGATCCTAAAATCAGTGTTCGTGAATCGTTATTTGTGTTCATTTTTTCAAAATCTTCTTTCGAATTTTTAGCTGGAAGTAAAAAATCACAAGTGAATTTGAGTTAAAAACTCGAAATCGAAAAATATGATCCCTAATTTTACGTTCGTGTATATGTGATCTTATTTCATAATCGATTTACCAATTTTAAATATCTTGAGAACACGAACGCCGATCAAACAGCGGACATAATTTCAGAAGAAATCTGAATATGTCAAATTCAAACTCTACTGGATCTGAGTACCACTCGAATCAATTATATTTGGCTACAGAATTTTCCTTCTATATATGTGATCGAGTGTATGTGTTCATGGAGTCATTAGAATAAAATCTGTAGACAATAAAGCAAAAATCGAATGCAATTAAGCTGTATTTTACCTGTAACTGCTTGCGCTTTTTGTACTTTCTATTGCTTCCACCTCTGCAATCGAATATGTTGGAAAGATGATCAAGAGCTCCCATGGCTGCTTTCTCTCTGTTGGTTTAGATATTTCTACTCTGACAACGGTAATATCTCACTTGATAGCTAGTTTTCTTTTCTAGTTTACTTAGTCAATACGGTTTTGAAAACAGGCGTTAGCTAGCTTCATATATTTATAGTGGAAATGGAATGTCGTATTGGCCCTTGTGATTTATTTGTTAGTTATTCAAGGCCTTGAAGTTTTGAGAAGTTGCTATACAGTCCTCTAAGTTAAGTCAAAGTGAGTTGTCAGGGAGGAAGAGTGTGGCAAACATAATTGTATATTTGTATCATTTAAGTTTCAAACATGTGAAGAAAGTAAACAGGATAGCAAACATAAGTGAAATTGAAATATAATACGTAATGATAACAAACAATATTGATTATGATTTATGAACATTTAGTAAGTGTTAGTTGTAGCTCGTGTCAATGGGCACAGTATTTTAGATGATGACTTAGGGCCTTTAAATTTTTAAGGCCTTACTTTTATATGCTTTATTATTTTAGTATAAAAAACCTGATATATATCGTATACAACAGTTGAGTAGAAAAGAGAAAGAAAATAAAGTAAAAGAAAATAAACAAAAAATGTTAGAATACTAAAGATAAATTTATAACAACGACATTAAAAAAACAATAACAAAAAAGGTCACCCTCTTTTACTAATTATTTCATTGTAAGATTCTAATTTTTTTTTTATATATTGCCTAGGGCCTCAAATCGCCGTGTTTAATATATTACTTGTTTTTAGTTTTGATGGGTGTTTACACATGAGTTTTGAATGTTATGTTAGTTACAGTGTATTGAACTATAAAGTTGATTGATTTCTCACATCTTGATTTTATTTTTAATTGAGCTTAATCATTTGTGGGTTAGCCATGAAAAGAGTTGTCAACGTTGTTGTTTTAATGCGCCATTTCCAAAACTATGTGACCTTAGAGTGAGCTTTTTTTTCTTTGATCTTGCATGAGCATTGCCAAACTATTCTTTTCCCCGAGGACATGCCAACCCACTCACATGGAGATGCAGCTTTGCTCTTTGATAAAAGATTATGTGGGTCGATTGAGGACATTGTAGTTTGTGAATGTCCTTTCCTTAGGGACATCCAATGGCGACTTGCTTGGTTACCCATTAGGTTTGGTGGTTTGTGGTTGTACGCAGCGGTAGAGACTTCCTCATATGCTTTTCTGGCCTCACAACCTAAATCGTGGTGTCACATGACCATATCTTACGAGATAACAACATATGTGGTATGAATTCTGATTATGTTTGTGTTTTGGCTTGTCTTTGTGGTATGATTCCAGAATTTGACTTTAGAGCTTTCACTAATAAGGAAATTTTCATCCTAACGTCCAACATGCATTGGCAAGTGTTATTTTTAATAAAATTGTCCAAGACATGAAAATATATTTCGACATGACTGTTAGACAGTATGTAGTTTCTGAGTGTCTACGTGCACTTTATGTTCATGATTTTCTTATGGTTATTCCTATTAATGGTCTTGGCCAACATATATCATCCGTGAAATATCGTGCTATCCTCAAGTAAACCTTCTGATAACTTGATTTCCAGTTGACGAGATATGTCATATTTGTCACAAGACATGCTTGGACTCTTTTAGGGAGCATACAATACATTGTATAGAGCTCTCGGGTTTTAAGTACCGACACGATCTAGTGAGGGATGTTCTTTTAACATATTTAAGAGTGTCGAGGTTTCTTACAATAAAGAGACACATGTGAACTTTTTGACTGACCCGCTGGAAGGAAGATCAATACTTCGACCAACTGATGTTTTAGTTTTTGGATGGATATAAAGAAAACACAAATGTGTAGATCTAATAGAGATATCCACTCTTGTTTGCTTGGGGAGTGGGGTTTTTGTTATGGGCAGACTGTTTTAAAAGTTATTTCATGCAAAGTAATAAAACATGATAAAAACAAGCATGGAAAATCAATATACATTTATATTATTTGCGTTTGGTACATGTGTTTTTAATATGTCAGATGTGAAACTCCTCAATATAGTCCAATGGGTCATGCATAATAATGTTATGACCGTTAGATCTATAGATGTGGTTTTTAAAAGAATTAAATTCGTCACCCAAAAAATGTTAACAATATATTTTGTTGTTTTTTTACCCGTTACTACTATATAAAATTTTTAAAATTATGAAGCAAAAAAGATTTAACTATAAAAGGTTCAATGAAACATATTTATAAAAAGTATTACAAAACCTAATTTATGATATTTATTTAAGTGTTGATTTGTATTTTCCAATTGTTGACTAAGAAAACTTATGGTCAACCAAGTCACTAGACGTTATGACAAGTGTATTACTTATATTATGTATAACATAACAATCACATAAAATTATATATTCGAAATGATGGGACATTTAACCATTGATACCGTCATTTAAAATAAAAATATCTAAGTATATTGACGAGTAGTTAAGCTCAAACAATTTATTATCAAGTTACGTATAAGATTAGTAAACAACGAAGTTACAAAGATATTAAGGATTACGAGAAAGCATGTTGTATTCAATAGGTTTAAGGACGTTAACCCGGACAGATTCTTTGTTAAACCTAGGGGTGTTCGTTTGGATGGATCGGTTTGATCCGATCCAATTAAGTGAATCCAAATTGATTTCGGTTTTCAAAACATGGATCTGAATAGTTCAATCTAAATTCAAATCCGATCCGATCCGATCCAATTACAATTCGGTTGGATCGGTTTTTATAATTCAGTTTTCAAAAAACGAAACATTTTAAAACGATATATATAATTATAATATTACCCAAATTTACACAAGAGCCAAAAACAAATTATTTAGTTGTGTTTTGAAATTTATAAACAACTATTAAGAAGATATATTATGGTTAAATATTTTATAGATAGAAAACTTTTGAGAGAAAATACATATTAATGTTTTTTTTATCGGATGAAATGTTTTGAACCTATTTGAAAAAATAAATTACCAAATTAATAAATAACTATGGATATATATTATAAATAGATAAATATTAGTAAATGTTTATTTGGTTTTTTTGGACTATTCGGTTCTTATTTTATAAACCAAAACCAATCCGAAATCCAAAATTATAATTCGGTTTTTTTAAAAACCAATCCAAAAATTCGTATATCCGAACCAAATAATCCAATCCAAATTGTCCAATTGGATAATTCGGTTTTATCCGAATAGTGAACAGTCCTAGTTAAACCTCCTTTAAACGAATCGGTCTAATTACGTTTTTAAAAACATTGGATAGGCTGTGTTTTATGGGGTTATTTGAAAGAAGTGTTTACGAGAAGGATAGTTAATGTACAATTAGGAAAAGTAGAAGGGAGAAAATGTAGATACAGTAGGCAAAGTCGGCAGTCGTGGGACCACACGTTCTTCCACGTGTCAAGTGATGATTTGAAAGCTATTAATAGCGTAGATATGGGATTATGCATGGGAAAATCTGCAAATTGCACCGACCATCAAGACTGCATCTCGTCACACTACAAGGTGGTTTCAAAGAAGCTGCATCTTGGCCTTTTATTTATTTATTTATTTTACTTTTATTAGTATGGACAGTAATAAATGCTACTAAGACTCGAAGTATGTAACTGGTCTTTGAAATCATTATAATAGTATTAGGAAAAAAAAAATTCATATCATAAGACCATCCGTTATACCCACCACATATCACATATGTGGTGGGTGCCACATCAACACTACATTTCACTACTACTAACATAGGATACCTACTACTAACACACCACTCCACATCATTATTTTTATTTTTCTTTTAATTCAAAAATACAATAAAATTACTTTTTTTTAATTCAAAAATTACAATAAAATTACATTTTTTATAATTAAAAAGCATTCATTTTTTTAAAACTATTTTTTCATTAATTATAGAAATAAAATAAAAACTTTAAACTACATTACTTAGTTAATCTAGAAAAAAAAACATTACATTGATAAGAAAACGAACAAACGTACATATAAAAATCCTAATCGTCGTTCATGCTATGTTGGTACAAATGTTCCGCGACATCTTCTCGAAGATTGAAACACGTTTCACTGTTATGAATTTCAACAACTCGCTCTAAAAAAGCATTCGTTCCGGGTACGAACTCCTCAATTGGAACGACAACGTCGTTCGGATCATACGTGCAAATCGCTCGACCTTCATCTTCAATAATCATATTATGCATTATAATACATGCTAGGACCATTCGCTTAATTCTTTTTTTATCCCAGAGTCGTGTAGCATATTTCACTACATGTCATGTTTGCTTAAGGACTCCAAATGCCCTCTCGATATCCTTTCTCGCCGATTCCTGTTTTTTTGTAAAAAATTTTGCTTTTTCACTTTGAGGAACCGAGTATGCCTTCATCAATGTAGAATAATCCGGGTATATCCCATCACCAAGGTAGTAACCGTATTTGTACGCGTGCCCGTTTACCGTGAACGTCATATCAGGTGCTTTGCCGGTCCAAATATCGTTGAAAAATGGAGACTGACCAAGAACATTAAGGTCGTTGTTAGACCCCGCTACTCCAAAAAAGGCATGCCATATCCACAAATCTTGAGATGCAACAGCTTCTAGGATGATAACCGGTTCACCTATATCTCCTAGAGTGAATTGACCATGCCATGCAGTTGGACATTTTTCCCAAGCCACATGCGTACAATCTAGACCGCCAAGCATACCAGGAAATCCATGCCTCTCTTCATGAGTCGAATATAATCTCTCAATATCACGTTGAGTAGGTTTACGCAAATATTCTTCATGAAAAACCTCATAAACACATGCAGAAAACCAATCTACGCATTCAACTGCGGTCCTCTCGGATACTTTCAAGTATTCGTCAGATGCATCAAATGCTATACCGTATCCCAAATACCTAAGAGCAGCCGCACATTTTTGTATACTACTAAAACCCATTCTTCATCTAGCGTCGCGTTTTTGTTTGAAAAAATCATAACGAGATTCTAAAGCATTACTAATACGTAAAAATATAGCCTTATTCAGACGGAAACGACGTTCGAACGAGTCATCATTATAAAGACAATTATCGGCAAAGTAATCACGTACCAATAAGTCGTGTGCGGCTTGGCGATCACGATTGACGACCGCCCTTGTACGCGCTGCATTCGAACTTTCTTCGGCGTGAACGTGTTGCACAACATTGAAGAATGTCTCGACGAATTCTACGTCGTCATCCGAGTCAAAACTTTTTAAAAATTCCATATGTATTGTGGGATCCATGTGTATGTGTTTTGTGGTTTTAGAGAATAGAATGGGGTGTAAATTTTTGTATAATAGAAGTGTTATTTATAATTAGTAAATTGTGTTTGAAAAAAAAAACGGCCAAAATAGCCGTTCAACGGCCAAAAAATCGAACACCAATCAGCTTTCTCGTTTGAATCCGTCGTCGGGAACACGAAGAACCACGACCACGCCCGACCACGGAACGTCGGGGTGGTGTGCACGATCCGTGCTCGTTGCCACATAGACCACGATTGCCTTTGTGGTATGTATACCACAAGGCCTAATGATAAAAGTTATCTTGAAAAGAACTTATTTTGTTTCTCAAATTTATCGATTTCATATTTTGGGTGGGTTTAAACTCGCACCAGTCCGATCCTAATTAAGTAATTAGGCTCCAATCCAATTTTGATTGTTAGATGGCGATTTATTTAAGATTAGCCTATAAATGTCAATGAAGTTTTGAGCATTTTTAGATTTTGTATTATATTTGTTTAAAATTTCTAAAATATAAATTACGCAAAATCCCATAAAAATCATGATAGTTTATAATTTTTTTTCTTTTAACTATGTAAAAATACTTTTCAACTTCAACAATGGGTCTTTTATTAGTATTTAAGAAAACAAACAAATACTAGTTTCAATTTCACAAAAACCATTATAATTTGAAGGGTTTTTTTTTTTATTTTTTATTTTTATTTTTTTTAATACATGTAACCATAACAATATTCTTTCGGGGTTTTCAAGTTAGTATTGAAAAGCATTTAAGATGAATTTGACAAAACTAGCTGGTACATGGTAGCTGAAAGCTGGAAGCTGTAGATTTTATTTATACAGAAGTGTTAGACAAAAGTATATGTTAGTGTTGGAAATAATGCCTATTTCATTACAATCTTAATCACCTATCAAGTATGGATACTACTAACTTAATCTGGTTAGTATAGGTTTGTTGGAGACTAAAATTGAACTTTTTGGAATTTGATGGTTTAGTTTTAGAGTTATAGTGTAGTTGTGTAGAGCTTAAATTTGGATGTACAACACGACATTTCACAAAGGAGTTTGGAAGCTACTAATTTAAAGGGTTGATGACTATTTATCACTATATATGTATTTTTCCCGCATGAGGTTCAAATACACTCCATGTTTTGTATTGAGTGAAAACTGACATCAACTGATTTTGTGTATAGTTCATTCACAAATTACTCTCTCGTTTTCTATGACATCCCTTAATTTCTCGGCCAGAAAAGACCGATTTAATTTATGTTTTTTAAAATAAAATAAGAGAAATCTTTTCAAAAGATGTTGCGAAATTGTTCCCCAAACAAAATATGATAAAAGTTTATCGAAACCCTTCATTAAGAAGGTATATGTTTTCCATATATATATATATATATATATATATATATATATATATATATATATATATATATATATATATATATATATATATATATATATATCAAAACCTCGGGATGTAATGTTCCGATACAGATCAAAAGCATAAACAAGACATTATAAGCTTTTCAACAGTTATTTACAACTACTGGCCTATAATCCAAAAATTTCTCGTCGTCCTCCGACTATGCTCGGGGTCCACTACCTGTAACATAAAAAGCTGAGTGGGTCAGGCTTGGGAGCCTGGTGAGCATATAGGGTTTTCAACCCACAATAATAATAAACTTATTAAGTTCACCAATCAACAATAACCCTGATTACCCGTTCCCGTTATCCTCACTTTACGTCCCTAAACACTTTTCACAAGGGACCTAGCCTAAAGAATATCATCGGGATGGACACTACTGCTAAGGGGTTTCCTCAGCCATACATGTCCTAAAGGCAACCATGAGGGGGATGGAGTATAGCGAAAGAACACTCTTAGTTCATTAACACCTACAGGTTGCGGACCTGCTAATGTTTCCCACCGGACTGTCTAGAAAGTCCGTGGTCGTCATCCAAACTCCGCTAGATGACTTGATCTCAAAACAGATCGATGTCTCTCATCAATTTTATTTTATCACACATCACTATCTACCCATGTTCTACCCAACATATTTGTAGATAAAAATACTTATACAGTTTAAAACTTGTATAAAACATCAACACAACAATCACCTCAAATAAACAATTAATATATTTACACATAGCACATATTATAAGGTAAATACTTCATATCTATGTGTAAAATGAAAGTGACTATACACTCACATGATTTGATGATAATCGGGCAGCAATTCGTTTCCTAAAACGATCGTTTCTAATAAAACGGGGAGTTTTATTGAGAAACCGGGCTTTGTAAAAGTCGGGCTTCGAAACAAAAAAAAATAAATTTTCCGGGCTTCTCGGGCACTTCGTGGCGTATTCCGGGCTTTACAATCGATACCGGGGCTTTGGGGGATTCTAAGATGAAGAAAATATGAAGAGAGGGGCTAAATATGGCAAAACTCCAAAAGTAACCGAGAGCCTTCGCAGGTACCCTTCTATTTATAGGGTCCGAAGTCCTGATCCAAGGGCTGAGAGTCTTCTGATCCAACGGCTAAGAGGCTTCGCAGGGGGGGTGGCTCGCACATGGTTTGCGCATGCGAGGGCTCGCTGGCAGTCTGTGATTGGACCGAGGCGTGTGTCCGATGCGCAGGTGGTTAGCATGTGCGAGGGTCTCGGTGGCACTCGCTGATTGGACCGCTTCGGATAAAGCCAGGTGCTCGAATGACTCAGCAGCTCGGGTGACTCAGCAGGACACGTGGCGCATGCGAGGCGAGGGTGACGTGGCAAAGTGTGACTATGTGAATTTTCTTGATTTTCGCGCCAAAACTTCTAAAATCCATAACTTTCGCATACGAGCTCCCTTTTTGATATTCTTTATATGTACGCGTAGCTAAAATTACGCTCTACAACTTCCGTTTAGACTTCGTTGGCTAATTTTGACTTTAAATTTTATATTATTATTTTTAACAGACCGAGACAGGAAATCCGTTAAAAATTCATAACTTCTTCATCCGACGTCCATTTTCGTCAGACTTTTTACCGTTGTGCTCTTAATGACGAGACCTTCAATTCTCGTTTAGGTTGTGTCGGCTAAAAATCGCTCGATCTAAAATTCGAGTTTTTAGTTATCTACTTCTAAGCTGAAACTTCGAAAAATCATAACTTCCTCATACGAAGTCAGATTTGGGCGTTCTTTTTATCGAACTTCTCGGTTTAACGAATACTACGACTTTTATTTAGATCAGTAAGTCTAAAAACTAGTTTATTGAAAACTCACTTTTTACGACATTCAGCACCGTGCCGGTTTTGTCGCGAAACTTCGACATGTCATAACTTCTTCGTTATAACTCGGATTTTGGTATTCTTTATATCCCCGAAATCCTTGTTTCGACAACTACAACTTTATGTAAAGATATCGGGCTTATCTTACACTTTAATTTTGACGCTTATTTTTATTCTTAATTAATTAAGCCCTAATAATTATGCATAAAACACATAATTCACATAATATTCACATAATTCCTTTTCATTTCTTCAAAATGAGTTACAAAGGTTAACCTAGACTATCACTTCAATATAAATGCCTAGGCTAGAAACACGAGTGTTACAATTCTCTCCCCCTTAGGATGATTCCGTCCCCGAAATCACATATCACCAAACAAATGCGGGTAGCGACTCATCATGTCACTCTTCGTTTCCCAAGTGAGATTTGGTCCATTTGTATGTTTCCAGCGCACAAGCACTAAATCGACCATCTTGCGTCGTAACTTCATAGTCTTATGGTCAACGATTGCCTCGGGTTCTTCGATCAACCTCTTGTTTTCATCCAACCTTAACTCAGAAATCGGAATTATGTCGGGTACATCTCCCATGAACTTTCTCAAGTAACACACATGAAAGGTGTTATGAATACCCTCCAGTTCTTCCGGTAACTCTAGCTTGTAAGCTTGATTCCCGATCTTCTGAAGAACTTTGAACGGTCCAATAAACCTTGGACTCAACTTCCCTCGTTTCCCAAATCTTAAGTGAGACTTTAAGTAAAACTGAATCTTCAACTTCAAAGGTTATCGGTTGTCTTTTCTTGTCAGCATAACTCTCTTTTCGATCTTGAGCAGCTAACATCCTTTCCCTTTTCACTTTCAACTTTTCAGCAGTCTCATGGACTATTTCAGGTCCCATAAACTGCTTTTCCCCACCTTCCAGCCAACATGATGGCGTTCGACACTTTTCCCCATACAAAGCGTGATAAGGTGCCATCTTAATACTTGAGTGGAAACTATTATTATAGGGAAATTCTACTAGAGGTAAGTGTTCATCCCAGTTACCTTGGAATTCTAGGGTACATGCTCTCAGCATATCCTCCAATGTTTGGATCGTTCGTTCGCTCTGACCATCGGTTTGCGGATGGTAAGTTGTACTCAAACACAACTTGGTACCCAATTCCTCTTGTAGACTCCTCTAAAACCTTGTGGTAAAACGGCTGTCACGATCGGACACAATCATTAACGGAACACCGTGAAGCCTCACAATTTCCTTCACGTAAGAATTCGCAAGTTTATCCATAGACCACTTCTCTTTGGCTGCTATGAAATACGCACTCTTAGTGAAGCGATCAACGACCACCCAAATCATGTCGTGACCGTTCCTTGTTCTGGGCAGTTTAGTCACAAAATCGTCTTCCCATTTACCCATGGGTACGGGTAAAGGCTCTAAACTCCCATACGGTTTCTGATGTTGTGCCTTAACCTTAGCACAAGTTACACACTCGGCCACATACTTAGCAACATCGAGCTTCATCGTCGGCCACCAATAATAGGGCTTTAAATCCCTATATATTTTTGTACTGCCAGAATGAATCGAGTACATGGTCTTGTGAGCTTCTTCCATCAGAAGATCTCTTACTCCGCCCGTCTTAGGTACCCAAATCCTATCTTGGAATACCTTTAACCCTTGGTTGTTTGTACCGAACACTAACGATTTGCCCAAACGTTCTTCCTTTCGGTCATTTTTCTCCAAAGCTTCCTCTTGAGCTTCCTTTATACTTTCCACAATTGTCGAGACAACTTCAATTCTCAACGCTCTTGGCCTTTTCTTTTCAAGGTTTACCTTCCGACTGAGAGCATCATCAACAACATTTGCTTTACCAGGGTGGTAAAGTATCTCACAGTTGTAGTCCTTGAGTAACTTTAGCCAGCATCGTTGCCTCATGTTCAATTCCTTCTGATTAAAGAGATATTAGAGACTCTTATGATCAGTGAAAAGTTTACACTTTGTGCCATAAAGATAATGCCTCCATATCTTTAGGGCGAATACTACCGCTGCCAACTCCAGATCATAAGTGGGGTAGTTCTTTTCATGTTCCTTCAATTGCCTCGATGCATATGCTATAACTTTATCCCTTTGGTTCAGAACACAACCTAACCCAACTCCAGACGCATCGCTATAAACTACTAGTAGTCATCAACTCCTTCAGGCAACGAAAGAATCGATGCTTCACACAATCTCTTCTTCAACTTCTCAAAGGCTTCCTTATGCTTCTCATTCCAAGCATAAGTAGCTCCTTTGTGAGTCAAAGCTGTTAATGGAGTAGCAATCGAAGAAAAGCCTTGGATAAACCTTCGGTAATATCCAGCTAATCCTAAAAAGCTTCGAATCTCCGTAGGACTTTTTGGTTGTTCCCACTTCATCACAGCTTCAATCTTTGCTGGGTCAACCATTATTCCTTCTTAGTTAACCACATGACCTAGAAATTGGACTTCTTGAATCCAAAATTCACATTTGGAGAACTTTGCATACAACTTCTCCTTTTTCAGGACTTCTAGCACTTCATGAAGAAAATGTTTTCATGCTCCTGCTTGCTTTTCGAATAAATCAAGATGTCGTCTATGAATACTATCACGGATTTATCTAAGAATGGTTTACAAACCCTATTCATCAAATCCATGAAAGCTGCTAGGGAATTGGTTAGTCCGAACGACATAACCAAAAATTCATAGTGTCCATATCTTGTTCTAAACGTAGTTTTTTCGATATCCTGCTCTCTCACCTTTAGTTGATGGTATCCCGACCTAAGATTGATCTTTGAGAAATAGCTCGAACCCTGCAACTGGTCGAAGAAGTCATCGATCCTTGGCAACGGGTACTTGTTCTTTATCGTCACTTTGTTTAGCTCTCTATAATCGATGCACATTCTCATGCTTCCGTCTTTCTTCTTTACAAATAACACAGGGACTCCCCAGGGCGATGAACTAGGTTGAATGAAACCCTATTCCAATAACTCCTGAAGTTGTGTCATAAGTTCTTTCATCTCTGTTGGTGCTAATCGATAGGGTGCTTTTGCTATCGGCGTCGTTCCTGGTAACAAGTCGATACGAAATTTTACTTGTCGATCATGGGGCAATTCGGGAAGATCTTCAGGAAAGACTTCCGGATAATCACACACCACCGGAATATTCTACACCTCCTTCTTTTCCATCTTAGCATCGATCACGAACGCTAGATATGATGTACATCCCTTGGCCAAACACTTTCTGGCTTTCATTAGGGAAATGATTCTAGAATTTACTTTGCGTTTGTCTCCATACACCATAAACGACTCTTTCCCTGGCGGGTTTACTTTTACTATCTTCTTTCTACATAATATTTCTGCATCGTTGGCGCTAAGCCAATCCATTCCTAAAACTATGTCGAATCCATTTAACTCGTTAGGCAATAATTCCTCGTGGAACTTATTCCCATCCAAGTCAATGAGGATGTTTTTCATACGATGGCTAACAGGTACAAACTTGCCACTAGCAATCTCGACTAATAAGGCATTAACTAGCCTATCTAAAGGCAAAGCTAGCTTTCTACCAAATTCATGCGATATAAAGGAGTAATTGGCTCCAGAATCAAACAAAATTTGGGCAGAAAATTCGTTTACAAGAAAGGTACCTGAAGCGACATCAACTTCTTCTTTTGCAGCTTCAAGTGTCATCTGAAAGGCTCTCGCCTTCGGCTTTGGTGGTAGATTGGGCTTTGTGGCATCCTTCCTCTTTGGACAGTCTTTAAGAACATGCCCTACTTCATGGCACTCAAAACATACCCTCTTGTCGGATGGACACATGTTGGCATAATGCCCAGTCTTTCCACATTTGAAGCAAGTCACCTCCTCACTACATCTCCCAGAGTACTTTTTCTTGCACTTCTCACACCATTTCACTTCACCTCCTCCTCCTCCAAACTTCTTGGACTTATAAAATTTGCTTTTCTTGTTGGAACCCGAAGTTCCTTCAAATTTTCTCTTTTCACCAACTTCTGCCCTCTCCAGACCCTTCTCTTTGATCTGAACCTCAACATTCTTAGCATCCCAGATGGCGGCTTTCAAAGTGGTTTCTTGCTTAACCATCGAACCAAAGTCTGCTGGTAATCTGAGGGCAAACTTGTTGACCTTAGAGAGTTCAGGTTGAACTAGATGAGGAACAAGCTTCATCTTTTCCATAAAACTAGCAGCGTATTCAGTAACGCTTATCTTTCCTTTCTTTAAATTTTGGAACTCATTGTTGATTTCCAGAAGATCCTGCTCAGAGCAGTACTGCAATTTCAGTTGTACCACAAATTCTTCCCAAGACATCTTACTAGCTTCACCCTTGGGCATCGAATCAGCTAGTAACTTCCACCAGCTCAACACACCAGACTTTAACAGAGGGATTGCAAGTGCGGTCTTTTGTTTGTTGCTGCACTCGCAACTTTCAAACATCGTCTCCATTTCGGAGATCCAATTCATGACTTCCACCGGTGTCGGACTGCCAGATAGACATGGTGGTTTAGATGCCATGAAATCTTTGTATTTGCATCCGCATCCATCAACTCCTCCATCCTGGTTGTTTTGTCTAACTATCGGTGGCTTGGCTTGACCAAGAGTCCCACTGTAGTTCCCTCCTACTGATTGGCCTTCATTCAATACGGGCTGTTCAATAGGCATCGTAGTCTCTTCCCTATGTTGTTGTAGTAATCGCCTTGTCTCCTCCATTTGGCGATCTAACATCATCTGGATCATTGCTTGTACCCCATCCATCGTCATTGGCTCAGGTGCAGCTCCTACAATAGGTACTTGCTAAACTACTTGAGGTTGAGGCTGTTGATCCCTGTTTCCGTTTGCATTTGCAGCTCCACTACGAGTTCTGGCCATTACAATCTATATAACGAATAAGGCGAATTTAGGTATTTATCCTTGTGAGACATGTCAATTCCCTTATCACTCTGAAACGTTTACATGTTAGTTCTAATCTCGTAATCATACTCTTAGAATCCTACACACATAAGGTTTCCAGATCCGGTCGGCAACAGACCATAGATCCGAACAAATAATGGCACACATGGCAAACACATAGCATTTAGCACATAAGGGCATTTTAGGCATCTTCCCTAAAATAAACTAGTGCTCGTGTCTAAAATATGGTAGACACTCATCTCACAATCATCACTTAGCATTCTAAGTTCAAGTCTAGAAATTCTACAATTTCTTAGTTCGCTTAAACTAATGCTCTGATACCAACTGTGACATCCCCTAATTTCTCGGCCAGAAAAGACCGATTTAATTTATGCTTTTTAAAATAAAATCAGAGAAATCTATTCAAAAGATGTTGCGGAATTGGTACCCAAACAAAATATGATAAAAGTTTATCAAAACCCTTCATTAAGAAGGTATATGTTTTCCATATATATATATATATATATATATATATATATATATATATATATATATATATATCAAAACCTCGGGATGTCATGTTCCGATACAGATCAAAAGCATAAACAAGACATTATAAGCTTTTCAACAGTTATTTACAACTACTGACCTATAATCCAAAAATCTCTCATCGTCCTCTGACTATGCTCGGGGTCCACTACTTGTAACATAAAAAGCTGAGTGGGTCAGGCTTAGGAGCCTGGTGAGCATATAGGGTTTTCAACCCACAATAATAATAAACTTATTAAGTTCACCAATCAACAATAACCCTGATTACCCGTTCCCGTTATCCTCACTTTATGTCCCTAAACACTTTTCACAAGGGACCTAGCCTAAAGAATATCATCGGGATGGACACTACTGCTAAGGGGTTTCCTCAGCCATACATGTCCTAAAGGCAACCATGAGGGGGATGGAGTACAGCGAACGAACACTCTTAGTTCATTAACACCTACAGGTTGCGGACCTGCTAATGTTTCCCACTGGACTGTCTAGAAAGTCCGTGGTCGTCATCCAAACTCCGCTAGATGACTTGATCTCAAAACACATCGAGGCCTCTCATCAATTTTATTTTATCACACATCACTATCTACCCATGTTCTACCCAACATATTTGTAGATAAAAATACTTATACAGTTTAAAACTTGTATAAAACATCAACACAACAATCACCTCAAATAAACAATTAATATATTTACACATAGCACGTATTATAAGGTAAATACTTCATATCTATGTGTAAAATGAAAGTGACTATACACTCACATGATTTGATGATAATCGGGCAGCAATTCGTTTCCTAAAACGATCGTTTCTAATAAAACGGAGAGTTTTATTGAGAAACCGGGATTTGTAAAAGTCGGGCTTTGAAACCGAAAAAAATAAATTTTCCGGGCTTCTCGGGCACTTCGTGGCGTATTCCGGGCTTTACAATCGATACCGGGCTTTGGGGGATTCTAAGATGAAGAAAATATGAAGAGAGGGGCTAAATATGGAAAAAGTCTAAAAGTAACCGAGAGCCTTCGCAGGTACTCTTCTATTTATAGGGTCCGAAGTCCTGATCCAAGGGCTGAGAGTCTTCTGATCCGACGGCTGAGAGGCTTCGCAGGGGGGTGGCTTGCACATGGCTCACACATGGTCTACGCATGTGAGGGCTCGCTGGCAGTCTGTGATTGGACTGAGGCGTGTGTCCGATGCGCAGGTGGTCAGCATGTGCGAGGGTCTCGGTGGCACTCGCTGATTGGACCGCTTCGGATAAGGCCAGGTGCTCGGATGACTCAGCAGGACACGTGGCGCATGCGAGGCGAGGGTGACGTGGCAAAGTGTGACTATGCGAATTTTCTCGATTTTCACGCCAAAACTTCTAAAATCCATAACTTTCGCATACGAGCTCCGTTTTTGACGTTCTTTATATGCACACGTAGCTACAATTACGCTCTACAACTTCCGTTTAGACTTCGTTGGCTAATTTTGACTTTAAATTTTATATTATTATTTTTAACACACCGGGACAGGAAATCCGTTAAAAATTCATAACTTCTTCATCCGACGTCTGTTTTCGTCAGACTTTTTACTGTTGTGCTCCTAATGACGAGACCTTCAATTCTCATTTAGGTTGTGTCGGCTAAAAATTGCTCGATCTAAAATTCGAGTTTTTAGCTGTCTACTGCTAAGCTGAAACTTCGAAAAATCATAACTTCTCATACGAAGTCAGGTTTGGGCGTTCTTTTTATCGAACTTCTAGGTTTAACGAATACTAAGACTTGAATTTAGATCACTAAGGCTAAAAATTAGTTTATCAAAAACTCACTTTTTACAACATTCAACAACGTGCCGGTTTTGTCGCGAAACTTCGACATGTCATAATTTCTTCGTTATAACTCGGATTTTGGTATTCTTTATATCCCCGAAATCCTTGTTTCGACCACTACAAATTTATGTAAAGATATCAGGCTTATCTTACACTTTAATTTTGACGCTTATTTTTATTCTTAATTAATTAAGCCTTAATAATTAAGCATAAAACACATAATTCGCATAATTCCTTTTCATTTCTTCAAAATGAGTTACAAAGGTTAACCTAGACTATCACATCAATATAAATGCCTAGGCTAGAAACACGAGTGTTACATTTTCTCTATCAAGTCTTAAGGTATTTAGGGGTAACGTAGGGCCGACTCTACCCTTTGCAAAACTAAGCAAGGGCAATGGGCCCCTAATTTTAAAGTTTATTCTATTAATTATATATGTATCTATATGTATTTATTGGATTACAAAGACAAGTTAGAGCTTGACCTGGTGGTAAAAGTGTTAGTGTATTAAACTAAGGGTTTGAGGTTTGAATCTATTTGCTTACCTTTCATTTAAGTTATAAAACCGAAGGGCCCTAATATTTTTTGTTTGCTTAAAGCCCCCAAATTGGTTGAGCTGCCCATGAGTTAGCGTTTGTTAGCTCATTAATGTTGAGTCTATAATGTTTTTCTTGTCTAATTTCTTCTTTAGAGTACTTGCATGAGTAACAAAGATTGTGTAATGAGTTTTGTGTTGTAAGTTTGATGTAAACCAATTGGATCTTAATATTAATAAAAGAGATATGTTGATGTTGGAATCGTTTGAGATTTTCCACGTGGTATCATAGCTATGGGTAGCTTATTATGTTGGTTTTCATCATTGTTTTGTCACTAGATCTTTGAGATCTAGTTTTTTGTTTTGTTCCATTTAGTGTTTTCTTTGTATAGATCTCTCATGACTTGTGGTCGATTCTAGCTTCATTGATAACGTCTATTTTATGCATATATTTATGATGTTTTCTCATTATTTTATACTGTGTTTTTATGCTATTTAGAACTAAAAAATAGTTAAGACGCTTTGAAATGTTAAAATATAGTTAAAATGGGAGCTATAATGCAAAAGGAGGAGAAATGAGCTAAAAAGACGCAAAAAGGGTGTTGTTGGACAACTTTACCCCTTGTAAGTGTTTTGGCCATATCTCATGACTCGTAACTCTGATTGACGATATTCAAAATGTTCTGAAAACTAGACACAATTTTGGACGACTTTCGTGTTTTGAGAAAATGGTTATTCCAAATGAAATCGTCAAGTTTAACACAAACTCCCCGTGTTGAATGGAATCTCCGCGATTCTTGATGTTGACTTGGGGAATACGGGATTGTAATGAATAAATTGACGAGTTGGTATCCAAACTCGTTGAGTTGACGCTGAAAACTATAAATAGAGCTGAAAATTATCCCTAAAGGGAGATCTTAAACCCTATATTGATTCCTGTAATTATAAACCCCCAAGAAGCCGTTTTGAGGGTCTAGGAGGCGACGGGAAGGCCATTAAGCTGACAGGAGTGAAGATCTGAAGGATTGGAGAGCTGATTCATGCAGGTATTCATGTTGTTCATTGTTCCGACCAAGATTAACGTTCAAACATTGATTCTATATGCAATTACTTTCTGATTTGGGTGTTAAAACCCTTTGCTTTGTGTTTATGATTAGATGAAACCTTGATTTTGTGGATTAATTGCTATATGGATTGTTTTATTCATGTTTAATTTATCTTGTAAGCTTTTTTAAAAGATCCTTATGTGTTAATGATAATTATTTTTTGTTAATTACTAAGTATATTGAGTTGTATGAACATCTGCTTGATTCCTTGCCTCTTATGATTTTGATGACCATCAAGATTGTAAGCCTAGTGTTGTGAACATAACCTAGGGGTAACTAGAAAATAAGTAAGTTAATATGTGAGCATGTGTGATGACCAACCACATATGACTTAATTGAATCAAACAATTTGATTAACTATTATTACAAGTTTAACTTGATACAAACTAAACACTAGGAAACTTGTTAGTTTAATCAACTGATCACTGCTTGAATAAATTAGTAATAGTGAACATGAACCTAATCATTTTAGAAATCGGTGAACATGAATAAATAAATCTGTGTGAGCAATTATTTATGATTTAAGATGTAATTTGTTCAAACCAAAGTACCTAAAGAAATTTGTCTTCAGTCACTTTATGGATGTTTGATGTTAAGTGGTATTAAAATAGTTAATAAAACTCTTTTATTGCTTTCGTGCATTTTGTGTAACCTATAATCAAACATTCTAAATTAATTTACTACCGTTCTCCTTGTGTTTAACACCCTTTCTTATCAAAGCTATAATATACTCAATCGAGTTCAATGCCTGTAACGTGTGGTTTAGATGCGATAAACTAGGAATTATAAATAAAAAACTAGTGCTTTAAATATACACATCAAGTTTTTGGCGCCGTTGCCGGGGAACACTTTTCAATTAATTTAGTTTGTTTGATTATTCGTTATTTGTTTTTAATTTTTAGTTTTATTTTATTTTTATTTTTATTTTCGTTGATATCATGTCACTTGTCGGGAAGTTTTTTGTTCTTATTTACAGGAATTCATGATCATACACATTGCGTGGTTTTACTTTTTGCATGGGTTTTGAGATTGCAAACGATTAGGAAATTCTTGACTTCTTTAGTCTACTACTTTGGTGATTTGTCCAACTCAATCCACGACGCGTAGTATAACAAGGCGTATCGAGGGGGTTAAGTGGAAGACCGAACTGTTGCTACTCTTCACTAGTTGGTCAACTCTTGTTCTATATATTAGTTATGGTGCAAAGAAAAAAAGGAAATAGTCTGACAGGTCCCAAAAGTTTTTGTTTTCACAAACCACATCTTACATGCAAGAGATTTAATCAACAATTATTGCTTGATTTCGATGAAAATGAGTGATCATGATATCCTTCTTAGTTATTTTGGTTTGCTATTTTTTTTTAGTTATTTTAGTGAGTTTTTATTTTATTTTTAGTTTGTTTAAACTTTTGATTTCTAAGTTGATGCTCTTGATGTTTCAGATCTTTGCAGAATTTTTTCCCTTCGGATGCTTTCAGAAATTTCCACAAATGGGGTCTAATGCTGATTTGTCATGCAAAAAAATCCGTGAGAGAGTTTGAAGTTGAAAATTGAGAGCCACGACTTTTAATAAGTGTGGGGGTGCACGTCGATTTCGTGAGAGGTTATTATTTTCAAAGAGTGGCGTTTCTAACTATACATTGATTCCTATGACATGGATGATTTGTTCCCATGCCATGGAGTTTTATTTCAACACGAAGCAAAATTATTGTCCCGACTACCACGACATAGTTGACACTTTCTGATGTCGTGGGGAAGCTTTTCATCGCAAGAGGATGCTGCCGATACCACGATGTGGCCACTACTTACCACGTCGTGGCCATGCTATTATTGTTATATGGATTTTTCCTCATTCGACGACACGACACGGTCGACACTTACTCATGTCGTGGTCATGATACATTGCATTATTTTTCAATCTTTTGCACCACATTTTAGAAGTCGACATTCTTGATTTTATTTTTCAGCACATTCAGAATGTCACACCTCAAACCAGAACGACGGAAACGTCTGGGGGTGGATGACTTCATGTACAATATCATAACAAATGAATAATAATGATTAAAGTCACACAACCATCATATTGATAATTAATATGTTTAAATTATATCTAACACATTGTTTGCTTGATACTAAGTACATATGACAAAATAAATGGCGTGATGTGTGACGCCCCATCCTCAAAACTCTTTGGATTATCTGTTTACTGATTTCCTCAGAATACAAGTGATTTTGAAAAGTGTCAACAATTAAGTTGGTGAGTTATAAGAGTTTTTTATGAGAAAAATCAGTAACTTTTCCTTGTAAAATGATAGAGTGCGCTTTCAGAAAATCGAATATTTTTTTAAAAAAAAAATGAACCGTAACTCTTAAACCCAAAGACCAAAAATGTAAGAAGTGTTGTACTGGAAAATAGTATTATGAAGTTTTATCTTTATATAAAACTAATTGAATATATGTTAACCCCGTAAACCAAATGTATTGTTAATACCCCAAGTGAGTTATTATAACCGTGCTAGCGACTAGTGGCCTGCTACGATGTTCTTCATGCGTCGGAATGTTAGACATTTGTCACTCTATACGTGCCGGTCTAACTGTAGCTAACAACTTGGGTGCGGGGTTGTCAGTCCCATATAAATCTATACACAAGTGTCACACTCTCTTACTGAGATTCTGGTTATAATTCATGATTTTAGCGTGTACTCTGGTAGGTACGATGAAGCCAATGTGTCACAAAATTGTATCAACCGGTTTACATCTAGTGTAATGAAAACCTTTTTCTTGTAAATGCAAGTATTACTCTTCCATAGTGGTTACATAGTGTAAAAAAAACAATTATACCTTTAAATAATTATATGTTTCATCCGAAATGATAAAGTAGTGTTTCTGACTCCCAAACTATACCAATTATAGTTTATTATGATTGTTTTGTTAAGACTATTTATATAATCATTCATATAAATACGTAGTAGTTATCTTGTGTAACGCCCGCGTTTCCAGACTAGACATTTTCGTTGATGTAATAGTCTAGGCTAACCCTTGTAACTCTTTTTGAAGTATTAATGATGAAATATTTGAGTATTATGTGAATTATGTGTATTTGTGTGCTTATTACTTAATTATAAAGATATAATTAATAAAGGATAAAAATAAGCGTCAAAATTAAAGGGTGAGATAAGCCCGATATCTTTACATAAAGTTGTAGTGGTCGAAACAAGGATTCCGGAGATATAAAGAACGCCGAAATCCGAGTTATAACGAAGAAGTTATGATCTGTCGAAGTTTCGCGACAGAACCGGCACGACGCCGAATGACGTAAAATATGAAATTAAGATAGAGAGATATCTAGCCTTAGTGATCTAAATGGAAGTTGTAGAGTTCGTTAAACTAAGAGTGTGCATAAAAAGAACGCCCAAATCTAACTTCGTATGAGGAAGTTATGTTTTTTCCGAAGTTTCGACTTAGCGATATGCAGCCCGAATACTCGATTTGAGATCAAGCGGTTTATAGCCGAAACAATCTAAATGAGAATCGAAGATCTCATTGATAGTAGTGAAACGATAAAAAGATAGGCAAAAACGGACGTCGGATGAAGAAGTTATGAATTTATAACAGAGTTTTCCTGTCCCGGCCTACTAAAAATAATATAAAAGCATTATATTAATAATATTTTAAATTTAAAATCAAAATTAGCCAACGGAGTCTAAACAAGAGTTGTAGAGCATAGTCTCACCTACGCATGCATATAAAGAACGTCGAAAACGGAGCTCGTAAACGAAAGTTATGAATTTCTGAAGTTCGGAGCACGAAGCTCGGTACTGTGTCAGAGTTCACGACGTGAACACTGTGTTCACGACGTGAGTTTTGAGATTTGACCCTTCTGGAGCTGTAAGACCCAAGTCCCCATGACGTGAGCCTTAAAACTCACGACGTGAACCCTGAAATCTCAGCCTATAAATAGAAATCAGGGGTCAACCAATTTAGGTTGTTAATCTCTTACTCTCCCACTCTCGATACTCTTTCTAAGCCCTGTTTTAACCCCCCGAAGCCCCACTATCATCCCGAGACCCGAAGCAAGTCCCGAAGCTCGAAGATCCCGTGAAGAAAAAGAGTTTCCGAGCCGAAGCTCTGCTCGTGAGAAGCCCGGTGTGTGAAGATCTTCTAGTTTCACCGAAGAAGTACTACTCTTAGAGCCGTAGTGTTGTCCGCTCATATTTTGATCAAGCGAGTGTGTAGTTACTTTCTTCTAATGCATAATTATGAAGTATTTTATACGAGATACATGTTATATGTATATTATGTTGTTATATGTGTGAAAGTATATTCACTTTCTTCTATCTCATATTTATTCTCTATGAAATACATGTTATGTGTATGTGCCTCATCTGTTGTTTGGAATATGAATTGAATGAGAATGCTATACAGGTTTTAAACTATGCATAAAAATATATATTTTTATCTACTAATATGTTGGGTAGAACATGGGTAGATAGTTGATATGTGATAAACAGATGAGAGGCCTCGATGTTGTTTTTGATTCAGTCATCTAGCGGAGTTTAGATGACGACTACAAACTTTTTTAGACAGTCCTGTGGAACGCTAGTAGGCTCGCCACATGTATGTGTTAATGAACTTGGGTGTTCATTCGTTGTACTGCATCCCCCTCATGGTTGCTTTATTTGACCTATATTGCTGAGAAACCCCCGAAGCGTGTGTTGTCGCCTCGATGAAATATTCTTATACTAGATCCCTTGTGTTAGTTGTTTTAGGGACATAAAGTGAGAATAACGGGAATGGGTAATTGGGTTATGGTTGGTTAATGAAAATAAATTTAATTACTTATTGTGGGTTGAAAACCCTATATGCTCACCAGGCTCCCAAGCTTGACCCACTCAGTTTCTTTGTATTACAGGTAGTGGCACCAGAGCATAAGTTGGATGACTTGTCAAGTTATTTTTGGATTATAAACCTGTTGTTGTAAATAACTGTTGTAAGGTTTGTATTGAAATGTTTATGCTTTTGGTCTGTTTATCGGAACATGACATCTCGAGTATTGTAATATAATGAAAAATACATTTTTTTAAGAAATGCTTTGGTAAATCTTATTTTATCATATTTTGTTTTGGGAACAAATTCTACAACTCTTTTAATCAAATGATTACTCTGAAATCATTTTAAAAACATAAATTAAATCGGTATTTTCTGGCCGTGATTTTGGGGATGTCACATCTTGTCTAGACGCTTTTAAAAGATTATATCATATAAACTTACATCTAACACAAGTATGAGAAATTGGTATGAACAAGTCCATTTCTAGCTTTTGCCCCTGTTTAACGATATTTACCGGTGCCAAAACAAATATAACTTGATAAAACTTACTTTTACCCTTCTTGGGGTTTTTACTCAAGTTAACTTTATGCATTTTTAAAATTATATATTTCTAGTTAAAACCCACAAAATGATGTCATAAACTTGTTATAACCACTTTTGTATAAAAATCCATTTTTACATGAAATACTAGATTTTTGAGTTTTCTTTTTGTTTAGCTAACACTTTGGTATTTTTGTCTAGTTTCAAAATGTATGGTCAAAACAATGTATTTTTGGTTATATCCCACCAAAAATGGTGAAGTAACTAGAATCTGACCATTTTTTTGTTGGGAAGGATGCACCATTCATGTCACTAAGTCAACTCCTTTTTTTATCAATCGATAACATCATTAAGCCACCGAAATCTCATGGTGATTTCGGTCCAGTACCACCGAGATCATAGAGTTCTCGGTCCTAAACCAAGAACGAGATCATAGAGTTTCCAGTCTTAAACCGAAAACTCTAAAAGAAAGGTATAAAACCAAAATTTATGTCCTAATTAGTTGACTTTCGTTGACTTGTTTGACCTTTGTTGACCCAGAACTGCTAGTTGTCACACAAAAGTAGTAGTTCCAGTTTGCAGTCTTCCAACAATTTATGGAGCAACTTTTAACAACTTTATTCGATCTCGCCACTACTTCCCCAGGGGAGTCTGTTCCAATTTTCTCTCTTAAATTTTATGATCTTTAATTGTTTTAACATGCAATGAGGACATTGCATAAAATAAGTGTGGGGTGGGGAGTCGAATATATGAATACAAGCTTACTAATAATTAACTTTGAAAAATGACTAGGATTTAAAAATTATTAGAAAGATTTGAAATAATAATCTAAAATTGAATCTACTGAAAAAATTGTTGTGTCGAGATCTAGGTTGCTAGCATAGTGTGGGACGATCCGGTGCGAGTTTCAATGTTTATTTGAGCCAAATATATGCTATACTGTATTTGTGGCTTCCTTACCCTAGTGAAATCATAGAACAAAACACGACATTGCTTAGTTTGAGGGCCGCAATATGTTTTTCATTGTGTACTAGAAATGTATCCAGGAGAGCTTATATAGTCATTGCACATTAGACTAATATATCTAACTAATAAGGGTTGAAGATTAAGTCCCTTTGCTTAAGCATATATTTTTCTTAGGTTTTTAGTTTTGAGTTAAAAAAGTGAGTTATAAAAAAAGTGAGTTATAAAAAAAGAGAAAAAAAGTTGTGAAAAAAAATGAAAAAAAAGTTGAAAAAAAATGTTGTTGATTGGATAAGAGCTATCAAAGGATGAAGATCTTGAAGAAAGTGAAGAAATAAGGCAATTTTCCAAGTAATTATTTATTGTAATTTTTTTCTAGGTTATTTTTCTATATGTATGCTTCAGAGCTTAATCAAAAATTACCTTGAGATTAAGAAAGATTTGGGGGGATGGATTCAGAGGGATGCATAAAATGAGCGTTGTTCAAAAGAAGTGGACAAATGTTTATGAAGATTGTGAGTATTCAGGATTAAGGAGGTTTTTAAGAAAATTTAGACACAAATTCATGCATTGCGGTATTGAAGTAATAGAGAGGATCAAAATAGATTGTCTTATGCGATGTTGGCAGCTAAAGTCTCGATATGATAATAATAATATCAGTTTTGTTTGGGGGCAAGCAAAAGGCTAGTGAGGGGTAGTTTGATAACGTCTATTTTATGCATATATTTATGACATTTTCTTATTATTTTATGAGTAAATTACACTAATGGTCCCTATGATTTGGGGTAATTTGCACGTTTGGTCCCTAACTTATTTTTTTAACTCGGAAGGTCCCAAATGTTTATTTTTGTTACGCGAGGGGTCTTACCTTAAATAACTATTATGCCCTTATTTAAATAAATTAAAATAGTCTTTTTAGGTAAGATAACATGAGGTGGGGGTGGGGTTAGGGTGTGTTTATTTAAATAAGTTAAAAAATCAAGGGCAAAATAGTCTTTTTAGGTAAGACAGGGACCAAATGAGCAACAAAAAAATAGTAAGGACCTTCCAAGTTAAAAAAAATAAGTTAGGGACTAAATGCACAAATTACTCCAAACCATAGGGACCATTTGTGTAATTTACTCTTATTTTATACTGTGTTTTTATGCTATTTAGAACTAAAAGATACTTAATATGCTTTGAATTATTAAATTACAGATAAAATGGGAGCTGGAATGCAAAAGGAGGAGAAATGAGCTAAAAAGACACAAAAAGGGTGTTGTTGGACATCTTGACCCCTCGTCAGTGTTTTGGCATATCTCATGACTCGTAACTCCAATTGACGATATTCAAAATGTTTTAAAAGCTAGACACAACTTTGGACGACTTTCTTGTTTTGAGAAAATGGTTATTCCAAACGAACTCATCGAGTTTAACAGAAACTCGCTGATTCTGGAAAGGATCTCGAATGGTCCAATATACCTTGGATTCAGCTTCCCACATTTTCCAAAACGTATCATTCCCTTGCAGGTGAGACCTTCAATTGAACGCAATCACCAACCTGGAATTTCAAGGGTTTGCATCACTTATCCGCATAGCTCTTTTGCCGATCCCTGAATGCCTTTAATCGTTCACAGAGTTGAAAAATCTTCTCTATGGTTTCCCGTATGATCTCAGGGTTGATGAGTGTGCTATTAGGCGCTTGTCCCCTTGCTAGTTGTGTGTCACCCACCTTAGCCCAACAAAGAGGTGATATGCACTTGCGTCCATAGAGGGCTTTGAATGGAGCAACCTTAATGCTAATGTGATAAGTGTTATTGTATGAGAATTCGATGAGCGATAAACGGGTATCCCAGTCTTTACAAAAGACTATCATAAAAGCTCTCAACATGTCTTCCAGCGTCTGTATGGTTCCCTCACTTTGCCCATCGTTTTGAGGGTGATAAGCTGTACTCATGTCAAGTTTGGTTCCCAAGAACGTTTGTAGTGATTGCCAAAACCGTGAGGTAAATCTACTATCTCTGTAGGAGATAATGGATATTGGCACGACATGCAATTGTACAATCTTTTTGGTGTACGTCCAATCCACCCGTTGTTTTGGCACCTTGGTTATGAAGTCCATGGTTATCTGCTCCCACTTCCACTCGGGTATATCCAGTTGCTGAAGCCAACTTGAGGGCTTTTGGTATTCTACCTTGACCTTGGCGCAAGTTAGGAACTTGCCGACATAGGTAGCGATTCCTGCCTTCATTTTTGGCCACCAATAAAGTTTCTTGAGGTACAGATACATCTTGTCTGAACTGGGACGAACAGAGTATTTGGTTTTGTGAACCTCGTTCATGACAACTTCTCTGTACCCTCTAAATTTCGGTGTCAAGATTCGGTTCATGAGATAATATGTCTCGTCCTCCTTGGCTTCAAGGTTTTTGTCCATTCCCCACAAGACCTCACTTGCGATGTTCTTGGGTTTCAAGGCTTCCAGCTACACCTCCTTGATCTGTATGGACAGGTGTGAATGGATGGTCATGGTCAATGATTTTACTCGGCGGCCCGAGTATTCTTTTCGACTTAGGGTGTCCGCTACTACATTGGCCTTTCTTGGATGATAACGAATTTCTCATTCGTAGTCATTTAGCAGCTCTACCCATCGTCGCTGTCTCATGTTGAGCTCGTTTTGAATGCGAATTTGCTGAAGACTCTTATGATCAATGAAGATGGTGCATTTCGTACCCTACAGGTAGTGCCTCTAGATCTTCAAGGCAAATACAAATGCTCCTAATTCAAGGACGTGCGTGGTGTAGTTTACCTCATGAGTCTTGATTTGCCTTGAGGCATAGGCAATGATCTTTCCTCGTTGCATAAGCACACATCCTAGGCCCTGTTTGGATGCATCATAATAGGCCACAAAGTCCTCAGTTCCTTCTGGGAGGGACAAGATTGGAGCAATGCATATGGGATTGTTTTAGCGTTTGGAAGGCAATTTCTTGTTTATCCTCCCAGCTAAAAGTCACTCCCTTCCGAGTCAAGGTAGTGAGCGGCTTTGCGATTTTGGAAAAAGTTTGTATGAACCTTTGATAGGAGCTCTCACGGCCCAAAAAACTGACATATCTCTACCGGTGTTCTTGGTATTGCCCAGTTTTCAATCGCCTTGAATTTGGAAGGGTCCACCTATATGCCTTCCTCGGTAACTATTTGTCCCAAGAAGTCTACCCTTCGAATCCAAAATTCGCATTTCAAGAATTTCGCATACAGTTTCTCTGCCCTTAACGTCTCCAAGACTTATCGTAGGTGCTTACTATGTTGTTCCTTACTTCATGAATAGATTAGTATGTTGTCGATGAATGCTATCACAAATTTATCCAGGTAATGTCGGCGTACACGATTCATTAGGTCCATGAACACTACTGGCGCATTAGTCAAACTGAAAGGCATCACCACAAACTCGTAGTGACCTTAGCGAGTTCTAAATGACATCTTAGGAATATCTCCTTCCAAAATTCGCAGCTGATGGTACCCCAACCTTAGATCAATCTTTGAGAAATAGCTTGATCCCTATAGTTGATCAAAAAGGTTGTCGATTCGAGGTAGGGGATAACGGTTCTTGATAGTGAGTTTGTTCAGTTCACGATAGTTTATGCACATGCGGAATGATCCGTCCTTCTTTTTCATGAACAAGACCGGTGCTCCCCAAGGTGAGAAGCTCGGTCTGATGAATCCTTGTGCTAAAAAGCTTCGAATACTTGAAGGTGGTTGAAGAACACTTGAAGATAGTATTATCCAAAATGTCAAGAACTACTTGGAATAATTAGCCTAATGAGGAGGAGATTTGTTCTTGAGAGAATATGGAGTAAGTTGAAGAAAAATGGAGATGGTGGGGGGTTTGGGGAGCTCTCGGCCGAAGTTAAAGAGGGGGGGAGGTGAGTTGATGTTTGTATTGTTGTTTGTTGGATAATAACCTTGATACATGTCGGTTAATGTTTTGTGTTGGGAAGGATGAAACACTCATGTCACTAAGTCAACTCCTCCTTTTTTTATCAACCGATAACATCATTAAGCCACCGAAATCTTATGGTGATTTCGGTCCAGTGCCACCGAGATCATAGAGTTTTCAGTCCTAAACCGAGAACTCTAAATGCGAGATCATAGAGTTTTCGGTCCTAAACCGAAAACTATAAAAGCAAGGTATAAACCCAAAATTTATGTCCTAATTAGTTAACTTTCGTTGACTTTTTTGACATTTGCTGACCCAGAACTGCCAGTTGTCACACAAAAGCAGCAGTTCCAATTCCTAGTCTTCCAACAATTTATGGAGCAACTCTTAACATCCCTATTCGATCTCGCCACTACTACCCCAGGGGAGTCTGTTCCAATTCTCTCTTTAATTTTATGTTCTTTAATTGTTTTAGCATGCAATGAGGACATTGCATCAAATAAGTGTGGGGTAGAGGGTCGAATATAAGAATACAAGCTTACTGATAAATTAAATTTGAAAAATGAATAGGATCTAAAAATTATTAGAAAGATTTGAAACAATAATTTAAAATTGAATCAAGTGAAAAAATTGTTGTGTTGAGATCTAGGTTGCTAGCATAGCGTGGGATGATTCGATGCGAGTTTCAATGTTTATTTGAGCCAATATATGTTATAGTGTATTTGTGGCTTTCCCTACCGTAGTGAAATCATGGAAAAAAAAACATGACCTTGCTTAGTTTGAGGGATGCAATATGTTTAACATCGTGTACCAGAAATGTATCTAGGAGAGCTTATGTAGTCATTGAACATTACACTAATATCTCTAACTAATAAGGGTTGAAGATTAAGTCCCCTTGCTTAAGCATATATTTTTCTTAGGTTTTTAGTTTTGAGTGAAAAAAGTGAGTTATAAAAAAAAGTTGAAAAAAAAGTTGCTGTTGAGTGAATAAGAGCTATCAAAGGATGAAAATCTTAAAGAAAGTGAAGAAATAAGACAATTTTCCAAGTAATTATTTATTGAAATTTTTTTCTAGGTTATTATTCTATATGTATGCTTGAGTGCTTAATCAAAAATTACCTTGAGATTAAGAAAGATTTATGGGGATGGATTCGGAGGGATGCATAAAATGAGTGTTGTTCAAAAGAAATGGGCAAGTGTTTATGAAGATTGTGAGTATTTAGGATTGAGGAGGTTTTTAAGGAAATTTAAACACAAATTCATGCATTGCGGTATTGAAGTAATAGAGAGGATCAAAATAGATTGTCTTATGCGATGTTGGCAGCTAAAGTCTCGATATGATAATAATAATATCAGTTTTGTTTGGGGGCAAGCAAAAGGCTAGTGAGGGGTAGTTTGATAACGTCTATTTTATGCATATATTTATGACATTTTCTTATTATTTTATGAGTAAATTACACTAATGGTCCCTATGATTTGGGGTAATTTGCACGTTTGGTCCCTAACTTATTTTTTTAACTCGGAAGGTCCCAAATGTTTATTTTTGTTACGCGAGGGGTCTTACCTTAAACAACTATTATGCCCTTATTTAAATAAATTAAAATAGTCTTTTTAGGTAAGATAACATGAGGTGGGGGTGGGGTTAGGGTGTGTTTATTTAAATAAGTTAAAAAATCAAGGGCAAAATAGTCTTTTTAGGTAAGACAGGGACCAAACGAGCAACGAAAAAATAGTAAGGACCTTCCAAGTTAAAAAAAATAAGTTAGGGACTAAATGCACAAATTACTCCAAACCATAGGGACCATTTGTGTAATTTACTCTTATTTTATACTGTGTTTTTATGCTATTTAGAACTAAAAGATACTTAATATGCTTTGAATTATTAAATTACAGATAAAATGGGAGCTGGAATGCAAAAGGAGGAGAAATGAGCTAAAAAGACACAAAAAGGGTGTTGTTGGACATCTTGACCCCTCGTCAGTGTTTTGGCATATCTCATGACTCGTAACTCCAATTGACGATATTAAAAATGTTTTAAAAGCTAGACACGACTTTGGACGACTTTCTTGTTTTGAGAAAATGGTTATTCCAAACGAACTCATCGAGTTTAACAGAAACTCGCTGATTCTGGAAAGGATCTCGAATGGTCCAATATACCTTGGATTCAGCTTCCCACATTTTCCAAAACGTATCATTCCCTTGCAAGGTGAGACCTTCAATTGAACGCAATCACCAACCTGGAATTTCAAGGGTTTGCATCACTTATCTGCATAGCTCTTTTGCCGATCCCTGAATGCCTTTAATCGTTCACAGAGTTGAAAAATCTTCTCTATGGTTTCCCGTATGATCTCAGGGTCGATGAGTGTGCTATTAGGCGCTTGTCCCCTTGCTAGTTGTGTGTCACCCACCTTAGCCCAACAAAGAGGTGATATGCACTTGCGTCCATAGAGGGCTTTGAATGGAGCAACCTTAATGCTAATGTGATAAGTGTTATTGTATGAGAATTCGATGAGCGATAAACGGGTATCCCAGTCTTTACAAAAGACTATCATAAAAGCTCTCAACATGTCTTCCAGCGTCTGTATGGTTCCCTCACTTTGCCCATCGTTTTGAGGGTGATAAGCTGTACTCATGTCAAGTTTGGTTCCCAAGAACGTTTGTAGTGATTGCCAAAACCGTGAGGTAAATCTACTATCTCTGTAGGAGATAATGGATATTGGCACGACATGCAATTGTACAATCTTTTTGATGTACGTCCAATCCACCCGTCGTTTTGGCACCTTGGTTATGAAGTCCATGGTTATCTGCTCCCACTTCCACTCGGGTATATCCAGTTGCTGAAGCCAACTTGAGGGCTTTTGGTATTCTACCTTGACCTTGGCGCAAGTTAGGAACTTGCCGACATAGGTAGCGATTCCTGCCTTCATTTTTGGCCACCAATAAAGTTTCTTGAGGTCCAGATACATCTTGTCTGAACTGGGACGAACAGAGTATTTGGTTTTGTGAGCCTCGTTCATGACAACTTCTCTGTACCCTCTAAATTTCGGTGTCAAGATTCGGTTCATGAGATAATATGTCTCGTCCTCTTTGGCTTCAAGGTTTTTGTCCATTCCCCACAAGACCTCACTTGCGATGTTCTTGGGTTTCAAGGCTTCCATATACACCTCCTTGATCTGTATGGACAGGTGTGAATGGATGGTCATGGTTAATGATTTTACTCGGCGGCCCGAGTATTCTTTTCGACTTAGGGTGTCTGCTACTACATTGGCCTTTCTTGGATGATAACGAATTTCTCATTCGTAGTCATTTAGCAGCTCTACCCATCGTCGCTGTCTCATGTTGAGCTCGTTTTGAATGCGAATGTGCTGAAGACTCTTATGATCAATGAAGATGGTGCATTTCGTACCGTACAGGTAGTGTCTCTAGATCTTCAAGGCAAATACAAATGCTCCTAATTCAAGGACGTGCGTGGTGTAGTTTACCTCATGAGTCTTGATTTGCCTTGAGGCATAGGCAATGACCTTTCCTCGTTGCATAAGCACACATCCTAGGCCCTGTTTGGATGCATCATAATAGGCCACAAAGTCCTCAATTCCTTCTGGGAGGGACAAGATTGGAGCAATGCATATGGGATTGTTTTAGCGTTTGGAAGGCAATTTCTTGTTTATCCTCCCAGCTAAAAGTCACTCCCTTCCGAGTCAAGGTAGTGAGCGGCTTTGCGATTTTGGAAAAAGTTTGTATGAACCTTTGATAGGAGCTCTCACGGCCCAAAAAACTGACGTATCTCTGCCGGTGTTCTTGGTATTGCCCAGTTTTCAATCGCCTTGAATTTGGAAGGGTCCACCTATATGCCTTCCTCGGTAACTATTTCTCCCAAGAAGTCTACCCTTCGAATCCAAAATTCGCATTTCAAGAATTTCGCATACAGTTTCTCTGCCCTTAACGTCTCCAAGACTTATCGTAGGTGTTGACTATGTTGTTCCTTACTTCATGAATAGATTAGTATGTTGTCGATGAATGCTATCACAAATTTATCCAGGTAATGTCGGCGTACACGATTCATTAGGTCCATGAACACTACTGGCGCATTAGTCAAACTGAAAGGCATCACCACAAACTCGTAGTGACCTTAGCGAGTTCTAAATGACATCTTAGGAATATCTCCTTCCTAAATTCGCAGCTGATGGTACCCCAACCTTAGATCAATCTTTGAGAAATAGCTTGATCCCTATAGTTGATCAAAAAGGTTGTCGATTCGAGGTAGGGGATAACGGTTCTTGATAGTGAGTTTGTTCAGTTCACGATAGTTTATGCACATGCGGAATGATCCGTCCTTCTTTTTCATGAACAAGACCGGTGCTCCCCAAGGTGAGAAGCTCGGTCTGATGAATCCTTGTGCTAAAAAGCTACGAATACTTGAAGGTGGTTGAAGAACACTTGAAGATAGTATTATCCAAAATGTCAAGAACTACTTGGAATAATTAGCCTAATGAGGAGGAGATTTGTTCTTGAGAGAATATGGAGTAAGTTGAAGACAAATGGAGATGGTGGGGGGTTTGGGGAGCTCTCGGCCGAAGTTAAAGAGGGGGGGGGGGTGAGTTGATGTTTGTATTGTTGTTTGTTGGATAATAACCTTGATACATGTCGGTTAATGTTTTGTGTTGGGAAGGATGAAACACTCATGTCACTAAGTCAACTCCTCCTTTTTTATCAACCGATAACATCATTAAGCCACCGAAATCTTATGGTGATTTCGGTCCAGTGCCACCGAGATCATAGAGTTTTCAGTCCTAAACTAAGAACTCTAAATGCGAGATCATAGAGTTTTCGGTCCTAAACCGAAAACCATAAAAGCAAGGTATAAACCCAAAATTAATGTCCTAATTAGTTAACTTTCGTTGACTTTTTTGACTTTTGCTGACCCAGAACTGCCAGTTGTCACACAAAAGCAGCAGTTCCAATTTCCAGTATTCCAACAATTTATGGAGCAACTCTTAACATCCCTATTCGATCTCGCCACTACTACCCCAGGGGAGTCTGTTCCAATTCTCTCTTTAATTTTATGTTCTTTAATTGTTTTAGCATGCAATGAGGACATTGCATCAAATAAGTGTGGGGTAGAGGGTCGAATATAAGAATACAAGCTTACTGATAAATTAAATTTGAAAAATGAATAGGATCTAAAAATTATTAGAAAGATTTGAAACAATAATTTAAAATTGAATCAAGTGAAAAAATTGTTGTGTTGAGATCTAGGTTGCTAGCATAGCGTGGGATGATTCGATGCGAGTTTCAATGTTTATTTGAGCCAATATATGTTATAGTGTATTTGTGGCTTTCCCTACCGTAGTGAAATCATGGAAAAAAAAACATGACCTTGCTTAGTTTGAGGGATGCAATATGTTTAACATCGTGTACCAGAAATGTATCTAGGAGAGCTTATGTAGTCATTGAACATTACACTAATATCTCTAACTAATAAGGGTTGAAGATTAAGTCCCCTTGCTTAAGCATATATTTTTCTTAGGTTTTTAGTTTTGAGTGAAAAAAGTGAGTTATAAAAAAAAGTTGAAAAAAAAGTTGCTGTTGAGTGAATAAGAGCTATCAAAGGATGAAAATCTTAAAGAAAGTGAAGAAATAAGACAATTTTCCAAGTAATTATTTATTGTAATTTTTTTTCTAGGTTATTATTCTATATGTATGCTTGAGTGCTTAATCAAAAATTACCTTGAGATTAAGAAAGATTTATGGGGATGGATTCGGAGGGATGCATAAAATGAGTGTTGTTCAAAAGAAATGGGCAAGTGTTTATGAAGATTGTGAGTATTTAGGATTGAGGAGGTTTTTAAGGAAATTTAAACACAAATTCATGCATTGCGGTATTGAAGTAATAGAGAGGATCAAAATAGATTGTCTTATGCGATGTTGGCAGCTAAAGTCTCGATATGATAATAATAATATCAGTTTTGTTTGGGGGCAAGCAAAAGGCTAGTGAGGGGTAGTTTGATAACGTCTATTTTATGCATATATTTATGACATTTTCTTATTATTTTATGAGTAAATTACACTAATGGTCCCTATGATTTGGGGTAATTTGCACGTTTGGTCCCTAACTTATTTTTTTAACTCGGAAGGTCCCAAATGTTTATTTTTGTTACGCGAGGGGTCTTACCTTAAACAACTATTATGCCCTTATTTAAATAAATTAAAATAGTCTTTTTAGGTAAGATAACATGAGGTGGGGGTGGGGTTAGGGTGTGTTTATTTAAATAAGTTAAAAATCAAGGGCAAAATAGTCTTTTTAGGTAAGACAGGGACCAAACGAGCAACAAAAAAATAGTAAGGACCTTCCAAGTTAAAAAAAATAAGTTAGGGACTAAATGCACAAATTACTCCAAACCATAGGGACCATTTGTGTAATTTACTCTTATTTTATACTGTGTTTTTATGCTATTTAGAACTAAAAGATACTTAATATGCTTTGAATTATTAAATTACAGATAAAATGGGAGCTGGAATGCAAAAGGAGGAGAAATGAGCTAAAAAGACACAAAAAGGGTGTTGTTGGACATCTTGACCCCTCGTCAGTGTTTTGGCATATCTCATGACTCGTAACTCCAATTGACGATATTCAAAATGTTTTAAAAGCTAGACACAACTTTGGACGACTTTCTTGTTTTGAGAAAATGGTTATTCCAAACGAACTCATCGAGTTTAACAGAAACTCGCTGATTCTGGAAAGGATCTCGCATGGTCCAATATACCTTGGATTCAGCTTCCCACATTTTCCAAAACGTATCATTCCCTTGCAGGTGAGACCTTCAATTGAACGCAATCACCAACCTGGAATTTCAAGGGTTTGCATCACTTATCCGCATAGCTCTTTTGCCGATCCCTGAATGCCTTTAATCGTTCACAGAGTTGAAAAATCTTCTCTATGGTTTCCCATATGATCTCAGGGTCGATGAGTGTGCTATTAGGCGCTTGTCCCCTTGCTAGTTGTGTGTCACCCACCTTAGCCCAACAAAGAGGTGATATGCACTTGCGTCCATAGAGGGCTTTGAATGGAGCAACCTTAATGCTAATGTGATAAGTGTTATTGTATGAGAATTCGATGAGCGATAAACGGGTATCCCAGTCTTTACAAAAGACTATCATAAAAGCTCTCAACATGTCTTCCAGCGTCTGTATGGTTCCCTCACTTTGCCCATCGTTTTGAGGGTGATAAGCTGTACTCATGTCAAGTTTGGTTCCCAAGAACGTTTGTAGTGATTGCCAAAACCGTGAGGTAAATCTACTATCTCTGTAGGAGATAATGGATATTGGCACGACATGCAATTGTACAATCTTTTTGATGTACGTCCAATCCACCCGTCGTTTTGGCACCTTGGTTATGAAGTCCATGGTTATCTGCTCCCACTTCCACTCGGGTATATCCAGTTGCTGAAGCCAACTTGAGGGCTTTTGGTATTCTACCTTGACCTTGGCGCAAGTTAGGAACTTGCCGACATAGGTAGCGATTCCTGCCTTCATTTTTGGCCACCAATAAAGTTTCTTGAGGTCCAGATACATCTTGTCTGAACTGGGACGAACAGAGTATTTGGTTTTGTGAGCCTCGTTCATGACAACTTCTCTGTACCCTCTAAATTTCGGTGTCAAGATTCGGTTCATGAGATAATATGTCTCGTCCTCTTTGGCTTCAAGGTTTTTGTCCATTCCCCACAAGACCTCACTTGCGATGTTCTTGGGTTTCAAGGCTTCCAGATACACCTCCTTGATCTGTATGGACAGGTGTGAATGGATGGTCATGGTTAATGATTTTACTCGGCGGCCCGAGTATTCTTTTCGACTTAGGGTGTCTGCTACTACATTGGCCTTTCTTGGATGATAACGAATTTCTCATTCGTAGTCATTTAGCAGCTCTACCCATCGTCGCTGTCTCATGTTGAGCTCGTTTTGAATGCGAATGTGCTGAAGACTCTTATGATCAATGAAGATGGTGCATTTCGTACCGTACAGGTAGTGTCTCTAGATCTTCAAGGCAAATACAAATGCTCCTAATTCAAGGACGTGCGTGGTGTAGTTTACCTCATGAGTCTTGATTTGCCTTGAGGCATAGGCAATGACCTTTCCTCGTTGCATAAGCACACATCCTAGGCCCTGTTTGGATGCATCATAATAGGCCACAAAGTCCTCAATTCCTTCTGGGAGGGACAAGATTGGAGCAATGCATATGGGATTGTTTTAGCGTTTGGAAGGCAATTTCTTGTTTATCCTCCCAGCTAAAAGTCACTCCCTTCCGAGTCAAGGTAGTGAGCGGCTTTGCGATTTTGGAAAAAGTTTGTATGAACCTTTGATAGGAGCTCTCACGGCCCAAAAAACTGACGTATCTCTGCCGGTGTTCTTGGTATTGCCCAGTTTTCAATCGCCTTGAATTTGGAAGGGTCCACCTATATGCCTTCCTCGGTAACTATTTCTCCCAAGAAGTCTACCCTTCGAATCCAAAATTCGCATTTCAAGAATTTCGCATACAGTTTCTCTGCCCTTAACGTCTCCAAGACTTATCGTAGGTGTTGACTATGTTGTTCCTTACTTCATGAATAGATTAGTATGTTGTCGATGAATGCTATCACAAATTTATCCAGGTAATGTCGGCGTACACGATTCATTAGGTCCATGAACACTACTGGCGCATTAGTCAAACTGAAAGGCATCACCACAAACTCGTAGTGACCTTAGCGAGTTCTAAATGACATCTTAGGAATATCTCCTTCCTAAATTCGCAGCTGATGGTACCCCAACATTAGATCAATCTTTGAGAAATAGCTTGATCCCTATAGTTGATCAAAAAGATTGTCGATTCGAGGTAGGGGATAACGGTTCTTGATAGTGAGTTTGTTCAGTTCACGATAGTTTATGCACATGCGGAATGATCCGTCCTTCTTTTTCATGAACAAGACCGGTGCTCCCCAAGGTGAGAAGCTCGGTCTGATGAATCCTTGTGCTAAAAAGCTTCGAATACTTGAAGGTGGTTGAAGAACACTTGAAGATAGTATTATCCAAAATGTCAAGAACTACTTGGAATAATTAGCCTAATGAGGAGGAGATTTGTTCTTGAGAGAATATGGAGTAAGTTGAAGACAAATGGAGATGGTGGGGGGTTTGGGGAGCTCTCGGCCGAAGTTAAAGCGGGGGGGGGGGGGGGGGGGGTGAGTTGATGTTTGTATTGTTGTTTGTTGGATAATAACCTTGATACATGTCGGTTAATGTTTTGTGTTGGGAAGGATGAAACACTCATGTCACTAAGTCAACTCCTCCTTTTTTATCAACCGATAACATCATTAAGCCACCGAAATCTTATGGTGATTTTGGTCCAGTGCCACCGAGATCATAGAGTTTTCAGTCCTAAACTAAGAACTCTAAATGCAAGATCATAGAGTTTTCGGTCCTAAACCGAAAACTATAAAAGCAAGGTATAAACCCAAAATTAATGTCCTAATTAGTTAACTTTCGTTGACTTTTTTGACTTTTGCTGACCCAGAACTGCCAGTTGTCACACAAAAGCAGCAGTTCCAATTTCCAGTATTCCAACAATTTATGGAGCAACTCTTAACATCCCTATTCGATCTCGCCACTACTACCCCAGGGGAGTCTGTTCCAATTCTCTCTTTAATTTTATGTTCTTTAATTGTTTTAGCATGCAATGAGGACATTGCATCAAATAAGTGTGGGGTAGAGGGTCGAATATAAGAATACAAGATTACTGATAAATTAAATTTGAAAAATGAATAGGATCTAAAAATTATTAGAAAGATTTGAAACAATAATTTAAAATTGAATCAAGTGAAAAAATTGTTGTGTTGAGATCTAGGTTGCTAGCATAGCGTGGGATGATTCGATGCGAGTTTCAATGTTTATTTGAGCCAATATATGTTATAGTGTATTTGTGGCTTTCTCTACCGTAGTGAAATCATGGAAAAAAAACACGACCTTGCTTAGTTTGAGGGACGCAATATGTTTAACATCGTGTACCAGAAATGTATCTAGGAGAGCTTATGTAGTCATTGAACATTACACTAATATCTCTAACTAATAAGGGTTGAAGATTAAGTCCCCTTGCTTAAGCATATATTTTTCTTAGGTTTTTAGTTTTGAGTGAAAAAAGTGAGTTATAAAAAAAAGTTGAAAAAAAAGTTGCTGTTGAGTGAATAAGAGCTATCAAAGGATGAAAATCTTAAAGAAAGTGAAGAAATAAGACAATTTTCCAAGTAATTATTTATTGTAATTTTTTTTCTAGGTTATTATTCTATATGTATGCTTGAGTGCTTAATCAAAAATTACCTTGAGATTAAGAAAGATTTATGGGGATGGATTCGGAGGGATGCATAAAATGAGTGTTGTTCAAAAGAAATGGGCAAGTGTTTATGAAGATTGTGAGTATTTAGGATTGAGGAGGTTTTTAAGGAAATTTAAACACAAATTCATGCATTGCGGTATTGAAGTAATAGAGAGGATCAAAATAGATTGTCTTATGCGATGTTGGCAGCTAAAGTCTCGATATGATAATAATAATATCAGTTTTGTTTGGGGGCAAGCAAAAGGCTAGTGAGGGGTAGTTTGATAACGTCTATTTTATGCATATATTTATGACATTTTCTTATTATTTTATGAGTAAATTACACTAATGGTCCCTATGATTTGGGGTAATTTGCACGTTTGGTCCCTAACTTATTTTTTTAACTCGGAAGGTCCCAAATGTTTATTTTTGTTACGCGAGGGGTCTTACCTTAAACAACTATTATGCCCTTATTTAAATAAATTAAAATAGTCTTTTTAGGTAAGATAACATGAGGTGGGGGTGGGGTTAGGGTGTGTTTATTTAAATAAGTTAAAAAATCAAGGGCAAAATAGTCTTTTTAGGTAAGACAGGGACCAAACGAGCAACAAAAAAATAGTAAGGACCTTCCAAGTTAAAAAAAATAAGTTAGGGACTAAATGCACAAATTACTCCAAACCATAGGGACCATTTGTGTAATTTACTCTTATTTTATACTGTGTTTTTATGCTATTTAGAACTAAAAGATACTTAATATGCTTTGAATTATTAAATTACAGATAAAATGGGAGCTGGAATGCAAAAGGAGGAGAAATGAGCTAAAAAGACACAAAAAGGGTGTTGTTGGACATCTTGACCCCTCGTCAGTGTTTTGGCATATCTCATGACTCGTAACTCCAATTGACGATATTCAAAATGTTTTAAAAGCTAGACACAACTTTGGACGACTTTCTTGTTTTGAGAAAATGGTTATTCCAAACGAACTCATCGAGTTTAACAGAAACTCGCTGATTCTGGAAAGGATCTCGCATGGTCCAATATACCTTGGATTCAGCTTCCCACATTTTCCAAAACGTATCATTCCCTTGCAGGTGAGACCTTCAATTGAACGCAATCACCAACCTGGAATTTCAAGGGTTTGCATCACTTATCCGCATAGCTCTTTTGCCGATCCCTGAATGCCTTTAATCGTTCACAGAGTTGAAAAATCTTCTCTATGGTTTCCCATATGATCTCAGGGTCGATGAGTGTGCTATTAGGCGCTTGTCCCCTTGCTAGTTGTGTGTCACCCACCTTAGCCCAACAAAGAGGTGATATGCACTTGCGTCCATAGAGGGCTTTGAATGGAGCAACCTTAATGCTAATGTGATAAGTGTTATTGTATGAGAATTCGATGAGCGATAAACGGGTATCCCAGTCTTTACAAAAGACTATCATAAAAGCTCTCAACATGTCTTCCAGCGTCTGTATGGTTCCCTCACTTTGCCCATCGTTTTGAGGGTGATAAGCTGTACTTATGTCAAGTTTGGTTCCCAAGAACGTTTGTAGTGATTGCCAAAACCGTGAGGTAAATCTACTATCTCTGTAGGAGATAATGGATATTGGCACGACATGCAATTGTACAATCTTTTTGATGTACGTCCAATCCACCCGTCGTTTTGGCACCTTGGTTATGAAGTCCATGGTTATCTGCTCCCACTTCCACTCGGGTATATCCAGTTGCTGAAGCCAACTTGAGGGCTTTTGGTATTCTACCTTGACCTTGGCGCAAGTTAGGAACTTGCCGACATAGGTAGCGATTCCTGCCTTCATTTTTGGCCACCAATAAAGTTTCTTGAGGTCCAGATACATCTTGTCTGAACTGGGACGAACAGAGTATTTGGTTTTGTGAGCCTCGTTCATGACAACTTCTCTGTACCCTCTAAATTTCGGTGTCAAGATTCGGTTCATGAGATAATATGTCTCGTCCTCTTTGGCTTCAAGGTTTTTGTCCATTCCCCACAAGACCTCACTTGCGATGTTCTTGGGTTTCAAGGCTTCCAGATACACCTCCTTGATCTGTATGGACAGGTGTGAATGGATGGTCATGGTTAATGATTTTACTCGGCGGCCCGAGTATTCTTTTCGACTTAGGGTGTCTGCTACTACATTGGCCTTTCTTGGATGATAACGAATTTCTCATTCGTAGTCATTTAGCAGCTCTACCCATCGTCGCTGTCTCATGTTGAGCTCGTTTTGAATGCGAATGTGCTGAAGACTCTTATGATCAATGAAGATGGTGCATTTCGTACCGTACAGGTAGTGTCTCTAGATCTTCAAGGCAAATACAAATGCTCCTAATTCAAGGACGTGCGTGGTGTAGTTTACCTCATGAGTCTTGATTTGCCTTGAGGCATAGGCAATGACCTTTCCTCGTTGCATAAGCACACATCCTAGGCCCTGTTTGGATGCATCATAATAGGCCACAAAGTCCTCAATTCCTTCTGGGAGGGACAAGATTGGAGCAATGCATATGGGATTGTTTTAGCGTTTGGAAGGCAATTTCTTGTTTATCCTCCCAGCTAAAAGTCACTCCCTTCCGAGTCAAGGTAGTGAGCGGCTTTGCGATTTTGGAAAAAGTTTGTATGAACCTTTGATAGGAGCTCTCACGGCCCAAAAAACTGACGTATCTCTGCCGGTGTTCTTGGTATTGCCCAGTTTTCAATCGCCTTGAATTTGGAAGGGTCCACCTATATGCCTTCCTCGGTAACTATTTCTCCCAAGAAGTCTACCCTTCGAATCCAAAATTCGCATTTCAAGAATTTCGCATACAGTTTCTCTGCCCTTAACGTCTCCAAGACTTATCGTAGGTGTTGACTATGTTGTTCCTTACTTCATGAATAGATTAGTATGTTGTCGATGAATGCTATCACAAATTTATCCAGGTAATGTCGGCGTACACGATTCATTAGGTCCATGAACACTACTGGCGCATTAGTCAAACTGAAAGGCATCACCACAAACTCGTAGTGACCTTAGCGAGTTCTAAATGACATCTTAGGAATATCTCCTTCCTAAATTCGCAGCTGATGGTACCCCAACCTTAGATCAATCTTTGAGAAATAGCTTGATCCCTATAGTTGATCAAAAAGGTTGTCGATTCGAGGTAGGGGATAACGGTTCTTGATAGTGAGTTTGTTCAGTTCACGATAGTTTATGCACATGCGGAATGATCCGTCCTTCTTTTTCATGAACAAGACCGGTGCTCCCCAAGGTGAGAAGCTCGGTCTGATGAATCCTTGTGCTAAAAAGCTTCGAATACTTGAAGGTGGTTGAAGAACACTTGAAGATAGTATTATCCAAAATGTCAAGAACTACTTGGAATAATTAGCCTAATGAGGAGGAGATTTGTTCTTGAGAGAATATGGAGTAAGTTGAAGACAAATGGAGATGGTGGGGGGTTTGGGGAGCTCTCGGCCGAAGTTAAAGAGGGGGGGGGGGGGTGAGTTGATGTTTGTATTGTTGTTTGTTGGATAATAACCTTGATACATGTCGGTTAATGTTTTGTGTTGGGAAGGATGAAACACTCATGTCACTAAGTCAACTCCTCCTTTTTTATCAACCGATAACATCATTAAGCCACCGAAATCTTATGGTGATTTTGGTCCAGTGCCACCGAGATCATAGAGTTTTCAGTCCTAAACTAAGAACTCTAAATGCGAGATCATAGAGTTTTCGGTCCTAAACCGAAAACTATAAAAGCAAGGTATAAACCCAAAATTAATGTTTTAATTAGTTAACTTTCGTTGACTTTTTTGACTTTTGCTGACCCAGAACTGCCAGTTGTCACACAAAAGCAGCAGTTCCAATTTCCAGTATTCCAACAATTTATGGAGCAACTCTTAACATCCCTATTCGATCTCGCCACTACTACCCCAGGGGAGTCTGTTCCAATTCTCTCTTTAATTTTATGTTCTTTAATTGTTTTAGCATGCAATGAGGACATTGCATCAAATAAGTGTGGGGTAGAGGGTCGAATATAAGAATACAAGCTTACTGATAAATTAAATTTGAAAAATGACTAGGATCTAAAAATTATTAGAAAGATTTGAAACAATAATTTAAAATTGAATCAAGTGAAAAAATTGTTGTGTTGAGATCTAGGTTGCTAGCATAGCGTGGGATGATTCGATGCGAGTTTCAATGTTTATTTGAGCCAATATATGTTATAGTGTATTTGTGGCTTTCCCTACCGTAGTGAAATCATGGAAAAAAAACACGACCTTGCTTAGTTTGAGGGACGCAATATGTTTAACATCGTGTACCAGAAATGTATCTAGGAGAGCTTATGTAGTCATTGAACATTACACTAATATCTCTAACTAATAAGGGTTGAAGATTAAGTCCCCTTGCTTAAGCATATATTTTTCTTAGGTTTTTAGTTTTGAGTGAAAAAAGTGAGTTATAAAAAAAAGTTGAAAAAAAAGTTGCTGTTGAGTGAATAAGAGCTATCAAAGGATGAAAATCTTAAAGAAAGTGAAGAAATAAGACAATTTTCCAAGTAATTATTTATTGTAATTTTTTTTCTAGGTTATTATTCTATATGTATGCTTGAGTGCTTAATCAAAAATTACCTTGAGATTAAGAAAGATTTATGGGGATGGATTCGGAGGGATGCATAAAATGAGTGTTGTTCAAAAGAAATGGGCAAGTGTTTATGAAGATTGTGAGTATTTAGGATTGAGGAGGTTTTTAAGGAAATTTAAACACAAATTCATGCATTGCGGTATTGAAGTAATAGAGAGGATCAAAATAGATTGTCTTATGCGATGTTGGCAGCTAAAGTCTCGATATGATAATAATAATATCAGTTTTGTTTGGGGGCAAGCAAAAGGCTAGTGAGGGGTAGTTTGATAACGTCTATTTTATGCATATATTTATGACATTTTCTTATTATTTTATGAGTAAATTACACTAATGGTCCCTATGATTTGGGGTAATTTGCACGTTTGGTCCCTAACTTATTTTTTTAACTCGGAAGGTCCCAAATGTTTATTTTTGTTACGCGAGGGGTCTTACCTTAAACAACTATTATGCCCTTATTTAAATAAATTAAAATAGTCTTTTTAGGTAAGATAACATGAGGTGGGGGTGGGGTTAGGGTGTGTTTATTTAAATAAGTTAAAAAATCAAGGGCAAAATAGTCTTTTTAGGTAAGACAGGGACCAAACGAGCAACAAAAAAATAGTAAGGACCTTCCAAGTTAAAAAAAATAAGTTAGGGACTAAATGCACAAATTACTCCAAACCATAGGGACCATTTGTGTAATTTACTCTTATTTTATACTGTGTTTTTATGCTATTTAGAACTAAAAGATACTTAATATGCTTTGAATTATTAAATTACAGATAAAATGGGAGCTGGAATGCAAAAGGAGGAGAAATGAGCTAAAAAGACACAAAAAGGGTGTTGTTGGACATCTTGACCCCTCGTCAGTGTTTTGGCATATCTCATGACTCGTAACTCCAATTGACGATATTCAAAATGTTTTAAAAGCTAGACACAACTTTGGACGACTTTCTTGTTTTGAGAAAATGGTTATTCCAAACGAAATCATCGAGTTTAACAGAAACTCGCTGATTCTGGAAAGGATCTCGAATGGTCCAATATACCTTGGATTCAGCTTCCCACATTTTCCAAAACGTATCATTCCCTTGCAGGTGAGACCTTCAATTGAACGCAATCACCAACCTGGAATTTCAAGGGTTTGCATCACTTATCCGCATAGCTCTTTTGCCGATCCCTGAATGCCTTTAATCGTTCACAGAGTTGAAAAATCTTCTCTATGGTTTCCCATATGATCTCAGGGTCGATGAGTGTGCTATTAGGCGCTTGTCCCCTTGCTAGTTGTGTGTCACCCACCTTAGCCCAACAAAGAGGTGATATGCACTTGCGTCCATAGAGGGCTTTGAATGGAGCAACCTTAATGCTAATGTGATAAGTGTTATTGTATGAGAATTCGATGAGCGATAAACGGGTATCCCAGTCTTTACAAAAGACTATCATAAAAGCTCTCAACATGTCTTCCAGCGTCTGTATGGTTCCCTCACTTTGCCCATCGTTTTGAGGGTGATAAGCTGTACTCATGTCAAGTTTGGTTCCCAAGAACGTTTGTAGTGATTGCCAAAACCGTGAGGTAAATCTACTATCTCTGTAGGAGATAATGGATATTGGCACGACATGCAATTGTACAATCTTTTTGATGTACGTCCAATCCACCCGTCGTTTTGGCACCTTGGTTATGAAGTCCATGGTTATCTGCTCCCACTTCCACTCGGGTATATCCAGTTGCTGAAGCCAACTTGAGGGCTTTTGGTATTCTACCTTGACCTTGGCGCAAGTTAGGAACTTGCCGACATAGGTAGCGATTCCTGCCTTCATTTTTGGCCACCAATAAAGTTTCTTGAGGTCCAGATACATCTTGTCTGAACTGGGACGAACAGAGTATTTGGTTTTGTGAGCCTCGTTCATGACAACTTCTCTGTACCCTCTAAATTTCGGTGTCAAGATTCGGTTCATGAGAGAATATGTCTCGTCCTCTTTGGCTTCAAGGTTTTTGTCCATTCCCCACAAGACCTCACTTGCGATGTTCTTGGGTTTCAAGGCTTCCAGATACACCTCCTTGATCTGTATGGACAGGTGTGAATGGATGGTCATGGTCAATGATTTTACTCGGCGGCCCGAGTATTCTTTTCGACTTAGGGTGTCTGCTACTACATTGGCCTTTCTTGGATGATAACGAATTTCTCATTCGTAGTCATTTAGCAGCTCTACCCATCGTCGCTGTCTCATGTTGAGCTCGTTTTGAATACGAATGTGTTGAAGACTCTTATGATCAATGAAGATGGTGCATTTCGTACCGTACAGGTAGTGTCTCTAGATCTTCAAGGCAAATACAAATGCTCCTAATTCAAGGACGTGCTTGGTGTAGTTTACCTCATGAGTCTTGATTTGCCTTGAGGCATAGGCAATGACCTTTCCTCGTTGCATAAGCACACATCCTAGGCCCTGTTTGGATGCATCATAATAGGCCACAAAGTCCTCAGTTCCTTCTGGGAGGGACAAGATTGGAGCAATGCATATGGGATTGCTTTAGCGTTTGGAAGGCAATTTCTTGTTTATCCTCCCAGCTAAATGTCACTCCCTTCCGAGTCAAGGTAGTGAGCGGCTTTGCGATTTTGGAAAAAGTTTGTATGAACCTTTGATAGGAGCTCTCACGGCCCAAAAAACTGACGTATCTCTGCCGGTGTTCTTGGTATTGCCCAGTTTTCAATCGCCTTGAATTTGGAAGGGTCCACCTATATGCCTTCCTCGGTAACTATTTCTCCCAAGAAGTCTACCCTTCGAATCCAAAATTCGCATTTCAAGAATTTCGCATACAGTTTCTCTGCCCTTAACGTCTCCAAGACTTATCGTAGGTGCTGACTATGTTGTTCCTTACTTCATGAATAGATTAGTATGTTGTCGATGAATGCTATCACAAATTTATCCAGGTAATGTCGGCGTACACGATTCATTAGGTCCATGAACACTACTGGCGCATTAGTCAAACTGAAAGGCATCACCACAAACTCGTAGTGACCTTAGCGAGTTCTAAATGACATCTTAGGAATATCTCCTTCCTAAATTTGCAGCTGATGGTACCCCAACCTTAGATCAATCTTTGAGAAATAGCTTGATCCCTATAGTTGATCAAAAAGGTTGTCGATTCGAGGTAGGGGATAACGGTTCTTGATAGTGAGTTTGTTCAGTTCACGATAGTTTATGCACATGCGGAATGATCCGTCCTTCTTTTTCATGAACAAGACCGGTGCTCCCCAAGGTGAGAAGCTCGGTCTGATGAATCCTTGTGCTAAAAAGCTTCGAATACTTGAAGGTGGTTGAAGAACACTTGAAGATAGTATTATCCAAAATGTCAAGAACTACTTGGAATAATTAGCCTAATGAGGAGGAGATTTGTTCTTGAGAGAATATGGAGTAAGTTGAAGACAAATGGAGATGGTGGGGGGTTTGGGGAGCTCTCGGCCGAAGTTAAAGAGGGGGGGGGGGGTGAGTTGATGTTTGTATTGTTGTTTGTTGGATAATAACCTTGATACATGTCGGTTAATGTTTTGTGTTGGGAAGGATGAAACACTCATGTCACTAAGTCAACTCCTCCTTTTTTTATCAACCGATAACATCATTAAGCCACCGAAATCTTATGGTGATTTCGGTCCAGTGCCACCGAGATCATAGAGTTTTCAGTCCTAAACTAAGAACTCTAAATGCGAGATCATAGAGTTTTCGGTCCTAAACCGAAAACTATAAAAGCAAGGTATAAACCCAAAATTAATGTGCTAATTAGTTAACTTTCGTTGACTTTTTTCACTTTTGCTGACCCAGAACTGCCAGTTGTCACACAAAAGCAGCAGTTCCAATTTCCAGTATTCCAACAATTTATGGAGCAACTCTTAACATCCCTATTCGATCTCGCCACTACTACCCCAGGGGAGTCTGTTCCAATTCTCTCTTTAATTTTATGTTCTTTAATTGTTTTAGCATGCAATGAGGACATTGCATCAAATAAGTGTGGGGTAGAGGGTCGAATATAAGAATACAAGCTTACTGATAAATTAAATTTGAAAAATGACTAGGATCTAAAAATTATTAGAAAGATTTGAAACAATAATTTAAAATTGAATCAAGTGAAAAAATTGTTGTGTTGAGATCTAGGTTGCTAGCATAGCGTGGGATGATTCGATGCGAGTTTCAATGTTTATTTGAGCCAATATATGTTATAGTGTATTTGTGGCTTTCCCTACCGTAGTGAAATCATGGAAAAAAAACACGACCTTGCTTAGTTTGAGGGACGCAATATGTTTAACATCGTGTACCAGAAATGTATCTAGGAGAGCTTATGTAGTCATTGAACATTACACTAATATCTCTAACTAATAAGGGTTGAAGATTAAGTCCCCTTGCTTAAGCATATATTTTTCTTAGGTTTTTAGTTTTGAGTGAAAAAAGTGAGTTATAAAAAAAAGTTGAAAAAAAAGTTGCTGTTGAGTGAATAAGAGCTATCAAAGGATGAAAATCTTAAAGAAAGTGAAGAAATAAGACAATTTTCCAAGTAATTATTTATTGTAATTTTTTTTCTAGGTTATTATTCTATATGTATGCTTGAGTGCTTAATCAAAAATTACCTTGAGATTAAGAAAGATTTATGGGGATGGATTCGGAGGGATGCATAAAATGAGTGTTGTTCAAAAGAAATGGGCAAGTGTTTATGAAGATTGTGAGTATTTAGGATTGAGGAGGTTTTTAAGGAAATTTAAACACAAATTCATGCATTGCGGTATTGAAGTAATAGAGAGGATCAAAATAGATTGTCTTATGCGATGTTGGCAGCTAAAGTCTCGATATGATAATAATAATATCAGTTTTGTTTGGGGGCAAGCAAAAGGCTAGTGAGGGGTAGTTTGATAACGTCTATTTTATGCATATATTTATGACATTTTCTTATTATTTTATGAGTAAATTACACTAATGGTCCCTATGATTTGGGGTAATTTGCACGTTTGGTCCCTAACTTATTTTTTTAACTCGGAAGGTCCCAAATGTTTATTTTTGTTACGCGAGGGGTCTTACCTTAAACAACTATTATGCCCTTATTTAAATAATTTAAAATAGTCTTTTTAGGTAAGATAACATGAGGTGGGGGTGGGGTTAGGGTGTGTTTATTTAAATAAGTTAAAAAATCAAGGGCAAAATAGTCTTTTTAGGTAAGACAGGGACCAAACGAGCAACAAAAAAATAGTAAGGACCTTCCAAGTTAAAAAAAATAAGTTAGGGACTAAATGCACAAATTACTCCAAACCATAGGGACCATTTGTGTAATTTACTCTTATTTTATACTGTGTTTTTATGCTATTTAGAACTAAAAGATACTTAATATGCTTTGAATTATTAAATTACAGATAAAATGGGAGCTGGAATGCAAAAGGAGGAGAAATGAGCTAAAAAGACACAAAAAGGGTGTTGTTGGACATCTTGACCCCTCGTCAGTGTTTTGGCATATCTCATGACTCGTAACTCCAATTGACGATATTCAAAATGTTTTAAAAGCTAGACACAACTTTGGACGACTTTCTTGTTTTGAGAAAATGGTTATTCCAAACGAACTCATCGAGTTTAACAGAAACTCGCTGATTCTGGAAAGGATCTCGAATGGTCCAATATACCTTGGATTCAGCTTCCCACATTTTCCAAAACGTATCATTCCCTTGCAGGTGAGACCTTCAATTGAACGCAATCACCAACCTGGAATTTCAAGGGTTTGCATCACTTATCTGCATAGCTCTTTTGCCGATCCCTGAATGCCTTTAATCGTTCACAGAGTTGAAAAATCTTCTCTATGGTTTCCCATATGATCTCAGGGTCGATGAGTGTGCTATTAGGCGCTTGTCCCCTTGCTAGTTGTGTGTCACCCACCTTAGCCCAACAAAGAGGTGATATGCACTTGCGTCCATAGAGGGCTTTGAATGGAGCAACCTTAATGCTAATGTGATAAGTGTTATTGTATGAGAATTCGATGAGCGATAAACGGGTATCCCAGTCTTTACAAAAGACTATCATAAAAGCTCTCAACATTTCTTCCAGCGTCTGTATGGTTCCCTCACTTTGCCCATCGTTTTGAGGGTGATAAGCTGTACTCATGTCAAGTTTGGTTCCCAAGAACGTTTGTAGTGATTGCCAAAACCGTGAGGTAAATCTACTATCTCTGTAGGAGATAATGGATATTGGCACGACATGCAATTGTACAATCTTTTTGATGTACGTCCAATCCACCCGTCGTTTTGGCACCTTGGTTATGAAGTCCATGGTTATCTGCTCCCACTTCCACTCGGGTATATCCAGTTGCTGAAGCCAACTTGAGGGCTTTTGGTATTCTACCTTGACCTTGGCGCAAGTTAGGAACTTGCCGACATAGGTAGCGATTCCTGCCTTCATTTTTGGCCACCAATAAAGTTTCTTGAGGTCCAGATACATCTTGTCTGAACTGGGACGAACAGAGTATTTGGTTTTGTGAGCCTCGTTCATGACAACTTCTCTGTACCCTCTAAATTTCGGTGTCAAGATTCGGTTCATGAGATAATATGTCTCGTCCTCTTTGGCTTCAAGGTTTTTGTCCATTCCCCACAAGACCTCACTTGCGATGTTCTTGGGTTTCAAGGCTTCCAGATACACCTCCTTGATCTGTATGGACAGGTGTGAATGGATGGTCATGGTCAATGATTTTACTCGGCGGCCCGAGTATTCTTTTCGACTTAGGGTGTCTGCTACTACATTGGCCTTTCTTGGATGATAACGAATTTCTCATTCGTAGTCATTTAGCAGCTCTACCCATCGTCGCTGTCTCATGTTGAGCTCGTTTTGAATGCGAATGTGTTGAAGACTCTTATGATCAATGAAGATGGTGCATTTCGTACCGTACAGGTAGTGTCTCTAGATCTTCAAGGCAAATACAAATGCTCCTAATTCAAGGACGTGCGTGGTGTAGTTTACCTCATGAGTCTTGATTTGCCTTGAGGCATAGGCAATGACCTTTCCTCGTTGCATAAGCACACATCCTAGGCCCTGTTTGGATGCATCATAATAGGCCACAAAGTCCTCAGTTCCTTCTGGGAGGGACAAGATTGGAGCAATGCATATGGGATTGTTTTAGCGTTTGGAAGGCAATTTCTTGTTTATCCTCCCAGCTAAAAGTCACTCCCTTCCGAGTCAAGGTAGTGAGCGGCTTTGCGATTTTGGAAAAAGTTTGTATGAACCTTTGATAGGAGCTCTCACGGCCCAAAAAACTGACGTATCTCTGCCGGTGTTCTTGGTATTGCCCAGTTTTCAATCGCCTTGAATTTGGAAGGGTCCACCTATATGCCTTCCTCGGTAACTATTTCTCCCAAGAAGTCTACCCTTCGAATCCAAAATTCGCATTTCAAGAACTTCGCATACAGTTTCTCTGCCCTTAACGTCTCCAAGACTTATCGTAGGTGCTGACTATGTTGTTCCTTACTTCATGAATAGATTAGTATGTTGTCGATGAATGCTATCACAAATTTATCCAGGTAATGTCGGCGTACACGATTCATTAGGTCCATGAACACTACTGGCGCATTAGTCAAACTGAAAGGCATCACCACAAACTCGTAGTGACCTTAGCGAGTTCTAAATGACATCTTAGGAATATCTCCTTCCTAAATTCGCAGCTGATGGTACCCCAACCTTAGATCAATCTTTGAGAAATAGCTTGATCCCTATAGTTGATCAAAAAGGTTTTCGATTCGAGGTAGGGGATAACGGTTCTTGATAGTGAGTTTGTTCAGTTCACGATAGTTTATGCACATGCGGAATGATCCGTCCTTCTTTTTCATGAACAAGACCGGTGCTCCCCAAGGTGAGAAGCTCGGTCTGATGAATCCTTGTGCTAAAAAGCTTCGAATACTTGAAGGTGGTTGAAGAACACTTGAAGATAGTATTATCCAAAATGTCAAGAACTACTTGGAATCATTAGCCTAATGAGGAGGAGATTTGTTCTTGAGAGAATATGGAGTAAGTTGAAGAAAAATGGAGATGGTGGGGGGTTTGGGGAGCTCTCGACTGAAGTTAAAGAGGGGGGGGGAGGTGAGTTGATGTTTGTATTGTTGTTTGTTGGATAATAACCTTGATACATGTCGGTTAATGTTTTGTGTTGGGAAGGATGAAACACTCATGTCACTAAGTCAACTCCTCCTTTTTTTATCAACCGATAACATCATTAAGCCACCGAAATCTTATGGTGATTTCGGTCCAGTGCCACCGAGATCATAGAGTTTTCAGTCCTAAACTGAGAACTCTAAATGCGAGATCATAGAGTTTTCGGTCCTAAACCGAAAACTATAAAAGCAAGGTATAAACCCAAAATTTATGTCCTAATTAGTTAACTTTCGTTGACTTTTTTGACATTTGCTGACCCAGAACTGCCAGTTGTCACACAAAAGCAGCAGTTCCAATTTCCAGTCTTCCAACAATTTATGGAGCAACTCTTAACATCCCTATTCGATCTCGCCACTACTACCCCAGGGGAGTCTGTTCCAATTCTCTCTTTAATTTTATGTTCTTTAATTGTTTTAGCATGCAATGAGGACATTGCATCAAATAAGTGTGGGGTAAAGGGTCGAATATAAGAATACAAGCTTACTAATAAATTAAATTTGAAAAATGACTAGGATCTAAAAATTATTAGAAAGATTTGAAACAATAATTTAAAATTGAATCAAGTGAAAAAATTGTTGTGTTGAGATCTAGGTTGCTAGCATAGTGTGGGATGATTCGATGCGAGTTTCAATGTTTATTTGAGCCAATATATGTTATAGTGTATTTGTGGCTTTCCCTACCGTAGTGAAAGCATGGAAAAAAAACACGACCTTGCTTAGTTTGAGGGACGCAATATGTTTAACATCGTGTACCAGAAATGTATCTAGGAGAGCTTATGTAGTCATTAAACATTACACTAATATCTCTAACTAATAAGGGTTGAAGATTAAGTCCCCTTGCTTAAGCATATATTTTTCTTAGGTTTTTAGTTTTGAGTGAAAAAAGTGAGTTATAAAAAAAAGTTGAAAAAAAAGTTGTTGTTGAGTGAATAAGAGCTATCAACGGATGAAAATCTTAAAGAAAGTGAAGAAATAAGACAATTTTCCAAGTAATTATTTATTGTAATTTTTTTCTAGGTTATTATTCTATATGTATGCTTGAGTGCTTAATCAAAAATTACCTTGAGATTAAGAAAGATTTATGGGGATGGATTCGGAGGGATGCATAAAATGAGTGTTGTTCAAAAGAAATGGGCAAGTGTTTATGAAGATTGTGAGTATTTAGGATTGAGGAGGTTTTTAAGGAAATTTAAACACAAATTCATGCATTGCGGTATTGAAGTAATAGAGAGGCTCAAAATGGATTGTTTTATGCAATGTTGGTAGCTAAAGTCTTGATATGATAATAATTAAATCAGTTTTGCTTGGGGGCAAGAAAAAGGCTAGTGTGGGGTAGTTTGATAACGTCTATTTTATGCATATATTTATGACATTTTCTTATTATTGTATACTGTGTTTTTTTGCTATTTAGAACTAAAAGATACTTAACATGCTTTGAAGTGTTAAATTATAGTTAAAATGGGAGCTGGAATGCAAAAGGAGGAGAAATGAGCTTAAAAGACGCAAAAAGGGTGTTGCTGGACATCTTGACCCCTCATCAGTGTTTTGGCCATATATCATTCTCGTAACTCTGATTGATGAGTATCAAAACGTTCTGAAAACCAGACACAATTTCAGAGGACTTTCATGTTTTGAGAAAATGGTTATTCCAAACTAACTCGTCGATTTTAACACAAACTCGTCAAGTTGATTGGATTCTTCGCGATTGTTGACGCTGACTTGGGGAATACGAAATTTTAATGAAGAACTCGCGGAGTTGGTGGCCAAACTTGTCAAGTTGACGTTGAAAACTATAAATAAAGCTGAAATTTATCCCTAAAGGGAGATCTTAAACCCTATATTGATTCCTACAATTATAAACCCCCAAGAAGTCGTTTTGAGGGTCCAGGAGGCGAGCAGAAGGCCGTTCAGCTGACATGAATGAAGATTTGAAGGATTGGAGAGCTGATTCATGTCGATAATCATGTGGTTCATTTTTTCGACCAAGATTAACGTTCAAACATTAATTCTATATGCAATTACTTTCGTATTTGGGTGTCAAAACCTTTTGCTTTGTGTTTATGATTAGAGGAAACCTTGATTTTGTGGATTAATTGCTATATGGATTGTTTTATTCATGTTTAATTTATCTTGTAAGCTTTGTTAAAAGATCCTTATGTGGTAATGATAATAATTTTCTATTAATTATTAAGTATATTGAGTTGTATGTACATCTGCTTGACTGCTTGCCTCTTATGATTTTGATGACCATCAAGATTGTAAGCCTAGTGTTGTGAACATAACATAGGGTTAACTAGAAAATAAGTAAGTTAATATGTGATGACCAACCACATATGAATCAACCAATTTGATTAACTATTATTACAAGCTTTACTTGATACAAACTAAACACTAGGAAACTTGTTAGTTTAATCAACTGATCACTGCTTGAATTAACTTGGTTGCTAAAGGATTAGTAATACTGAACATGAACCTAATCATTTTGACAATCGGTGAACATGAATAAATACATATGTGTGTGCAATTATCTATGATTTTAAGATGCAATTTGTTTAAACCAAAGTACCTAAAGAGATTTGTCTTCCAATCACTATATGGATGTTTGATGTTAAGTGGTATTAAAACATTAAAAAAAACTATTTTTAATGCTTTTGTGTGTTTTGTGTAACAAATAATCAAACATTCTAAATTAATTAACTGCCGTTCCCTTTGTGTCCGGCACCCTTGCTTATTAAAACTATACTATACTCGATCGGGTTCACTGCTTGTAAGGTGTGGTTTAGATGCAATAAACTAGGGATTATAAATAAAATACTAGTGCATTAAATATACATATCAAGATTCATCTATTGCGTTCTTGGTCGTTGGTGAAATCTTCCATCTAGGACTATCAATTTATTAATTATCATTTGTGTCGGACAGGCTAGGGTGTTATATGTAGATGTATAACATTCTCCAAGCTTTGTTTTTGGTCTCCTCATTATTTAGGGTTTTATGGAACAATGACACCAATCATTGTTCATTTGGGGTTTTCTTGAATTCTTGGGCCTTGGTATATCTCATATTAGATCCAATGGAAAATTATGACTAATACATTGATCACATGTTTATGTGAGGCAAGTGAAGGATACATATTGATATGGACTCTTCAGATCCACCACAAATGATGATAACTCTATTTTCCATGATCTTATGATGTTTCAGTATATATGATGGTGTTTATAAGATTAAGCTTAATTCTGATATTTTGAAAAGATTCAAAGAGTAGCATAATGAAAACGAAGAATCTATTTGGCAGTAAGATAAAAGTTTCTCCAATATGAAAGGAAAGGAAAGTGCTTTAGTATCATGTTTTATGATCATCGTAGTTATTACAGATTTATATCACAATTGATTCTCGAAGAACGTCTTAGTGCAATTGTATGACAAAGAAGAGGAATCAAATATTGATGAAAATAGTTTCGATCAAGAGATGAGTCATACTCATTCCAATCAGAGTCATGCTCTAGTAACTATGAATACTATCTTAAAACTCATTTCAATTTAAGAATGTTGAAAACACCTCGAAATATGTGAAGTAAAAAATGTTTTCTTACTTTAGCATATATAGAGTTGGAGTTGTGACGTTTTCGTTAATCAAGGAATAAAAGATAAATCGAGACCTATTCTATGAAGTGTTTTCTTGTCGAGAATCCACATGAACTTTTGTGCAACTCCTCAAAATCATGGATAAAATTTTTACTTTTAATTTAATCGAAAACCATTCCAACAATCCAAAAAAAGTATGTCAAATGAGAATAATCAACAGAGTACAAATACAAATTATAAAGAAAATGCGGAACATGGGTGGATTTGTGGTGATCATGACAAGCCCTTTCCTTTTTGTACCAAAAGTACCTGAAACCATAAACATAACTGTCGGGCCCTTACCTTTTGTACAGGAAGTACCTAAAACCATAAACATAATTGTCGAGCCCTACCCTTTTGTACCAGAAGTACCTGAAACCATAAACATAACTGTAAGCACAAAGCTTAGTGGGCTCCCCCAAAATACCATATACAATAAACATATACATATAACATCACATGGCCGTGTCAGGTCCATATTAACCCTGTATGACAGCATGTAGCTGTGTCGGGTTCATATTAACCCCACATGACAGCTGTTGGGTTTTAATTCAAAAATTGTTTCAAATACATAAACAATGCAATGGGAGACTTAATATTTGAAAAAAAAAACTAGTTTTATTCCCACGAAGTATCACTTTGAAAGACTTAGAAATATTAAAACAACCATAGAAGCGAAAGCATAATAACCTTTATGGACTTTGATCCTCATGGGAGGTTAGAAGTTGATGAAGATGACATTAAGATCTAAATTACGAGATCTCTAGAAGTATCCACCAATCAAGAGTAGAACCATCAAAACATGATAGTATACACTTGTATTAGTAGTTCATTAGCCTTAGAAATATATACAAAATATATGTTCTAAAGTGAAGCAACTAAGATACATAAATATAGCACCAATTTGCAAGAGAATGGAGGAGAAAGAGAGATTGAAAAGCTCAAAATTTGGTAGACCCATAAAGCCTTTATTTTCTCGGTTTTTCATCTTCAAAAAGAGAGGTATGAAGATTCTAAGAACTAGTCCCATTTACTTCCAAGACCACCCTTTTATAATCCATCCAATGTAGACAAAGGATGTTGACATAAAGCAAAAGCATGGAACACCTTTCTAACAAGTATGGGATTTATATTAAACAAAGAAAAAGCAACCAAAGACCATGCTTCTTGATTTTCGTCCACCATGGTCAAAGGGACAAGTGATGGTGTGCTTCTTTCTTTATTCATGACTAGATGGTGTATATATTTATATACCAACTTTATATACAAGCCTATCATTTAAATAAAGTGATTCTAACACACACACACACACACACACACACACACACACACACATATATATATATATATATATATATATATATATATATATATATATATATAGGGAAAGGATCAAATGACAACACCTAAAATGTTGAGAACGTGAGAACATGTATATTCATTTGTAATTCCATGTATTCATTTGTGGAGAAATGATAAATTTTTACGCACAATCAACATGAATATGCCTTTTATCTTCAATTGAAATTAAAGGCATAAAAATTTATTATTTCTCCACAAATGAATACATGGAATCAGAAATGATTATATACTTTGTTCTCGCGTTCTCAACCTTTTAAGTGTTCTTATTTGATCCTACTCCTATATATATATATATATATATATATATATATATATAGATATATATATATATATATATATATATATATATATATCTTTTATATAAAAATACATTTTATATAAATATACTCTGACTAGTTTATTAAGATATAAATATAACTAATAAATAATCATACTTTATGATATATTTCATAAATTAGTATTCCTCCAATAAATATTATTTCCACAAGTAATAAATTCCCAATTTGCAAAATATTATTTCCATGACATAATAATTTTCCAATTAAATACAAGTGTTGATATATTTATTAATAATAAAATGATACTAATAAATAATCAATTGATGATAACTTGCTATAAGGTGTGACCCTATATGATCATCTATTATTAGCAATATCATTTTATAGTGACTCTTGGGCATACAAGATATTTTAAGCTCCCACTTGCACAAGACTCATCATAGGTTGATATAGACAATGGTAAACGTCTAGCGATATTTCACTGCCCCCAATAACATATGACAAAGAACGCCATTCATCAACATTCAATTCCTAAAATCTCAAAGCCTCAATTGATGTATTAAGCTAATTTTATCAATTATCCATTTGTTACAGACATCCTGTTAAACATGAGATTTGGATCGCAATCAATATCATTTGTAATTCAACTTTGGGTAACGCGCATTAGATTCCTAACTCTCAACACATACGAGAAACAAATCTTGACTACATAAGCCTCTTGCATAGTTCATACCATACCTGAAAATGGCTTTTATAACTGTCCGGTTAAGGATCAACATTTGACCATATAAAAGCACAGTACTCCATATACTTAAGTCCCACTATGTATCTCAGGTGTTAAGGATACAAAGATAGTACCTTTTAATCAAGTGTCACTCATGACTGTGATCTGTGAGTTGATCTTGATGTGGGTCCGTTCAATACTAGTTCTCTAACAACTATTTATGAAACTTGGTTACAACCACTTGCCTACTTTCATCTAGTGAGAGTCAACCTATCCAATACATATTAGTCTTACTTCATAACTGCTCCCACAGTTACAACCGACTATGAACTTTTACAATAATAAAATTATTCATGGATTAAACATGTTAATATAGAACACAAAAAATGTTAATGTGATGATAATATCCTAATATATCAAAACATTATGTAATAATTGTTGTTACAATGTTCCAATATCCAAAATACTAAATCCAAACCAAAATCCCATTTCTTGAATAATAAAATCCTATGGCTGAAGTGTTACCACTCATACTTAGCTTAAAAGGAAAGACTTTATTAACGGGTTCGACTAAATTTAATTTGTGTGAATTTCGTGAATACTATCATCTACATATTTGACTTTTACTCTAGGTATAGTTAAATATCATGGAGAATATGATTGTTGTTCTTTCATGGCATAGAGTCTCTTAGCTTGATTAAGTGAACTCTCAAAGTCACAAATATTTCTATGTGATCCTCGAATGATAGAAATCAACATAGCTTTTCAATGAACTAATTCACCCAATCATATTTGATTTCAACTTTAGAAGTTGTGTATTTTTATTTTGTAGTAGATTGTGTCATTATGTTTTGTTTGGACCTCTTTCCAACTAAACTTATTCTTCATTCCAAAAGAAAGTTATATGTATCTCTTTACATTAAGATTTTATTCTAAACTAATTATCTCATATACATTGTCTTAGCTCTTCTTAAGTACTCTTAGAGTGTTCTCATAGTTATCTAGTGACTTAGCCGTGTATTCAATTTGTATCTCATGATATGACATAAAGGATACACTCGGTTTCCAAGTAAACAGAATGTAAATCATTACATCTAGCTCAAACCTATCTGTTAGGTCCTTTTGAGACATACTCAAAAAGGTGTCATGCAAAATAACTTAAAACTTTTAACGTTCATATTTATCTATCTATATAGATTTTACAATCCAAGAATGTATCTTGTCCTTCCTAAGTCTTTCATTTTAAAAAATACTTTTCGAATTAAAAAGAAAACAACCTTGCATAGTCGGAATATTATTTCAAATGATTAAGTATGTCTTATTCATACAAGATTAGGAACATCACTATCCACCCACTAGTTCTTAGTAAACACACATGTCCTTTTCATTTTGATACAAAAGCATACCTTGTATATTTATATTGAAATGATTATTCCAGCCTTGAGTTATTTGCTTTATATCCACAAGTGGATCTTAAGCTTTACACATTTGGTTAGGATAACATGGATTAAAAAACCTCTAGGCTAAGCTATATAAATATCTTCTAGTAGATGTCTATTAAGAAAAAGCGGTCTTTCTTGAAATCTCTTTGCTATATATCATATTAAGAATATGAAGTTATATGAAATAATATCCTTGTTGATCTAATCATAGCTACTTGTGAAAAGGTATGATTATAGTGAACGTCATGATTATGTTACGGATCATAGTGAATTACACGAGTATGATAAAATCCTTTTATGACAACCTTGCTAAATGTGAATGCTATGTATGTATATATTCTTTCTAAAGGAATCTCTTACTCTTTCTAGCTTTGCTATAGAGAGGAAGACTAACCAAGCCCATACTTGTTTATTATACATGAATTACGTCTCAATGTTCATGACTCTAAGTCATTCATCAAATTCCGGATTTGATATTGCATCATGGTAATTGATGGATTTCCTAGAAACCTTCAAGAAGAACTCATCAATGAGAGATTCCATATTTCTCAAGTCAAAGATGATTTCTACCATCAATGTGAACAATTTGTGCTTGTGAATAGCTATTATTTAAGTTCAACAATTCCTTGTTGAAACTAGTTCCAACATGAAAGATCTAGTATGCTCAAGACTCATATTAAAATGATATTGCTAAATAACATATGATCCTAAGGGTCACACTAATAACAACTTGATACAATTGATTATTTATTAGAACTTGATTTTAATAAATATTCATAAACTCTTATAATAAATTGGTAAAATATTTATTTTAAGGAAATAATTATTTTACAATACAAGTAACACATTATTTCAAAATGTATGAATTAATAAGTCATGTACAACATTTTGGACTAGTTGAGTCTTTTGTTTTTACCTAAAGATAGTTTATATTTTATAAACTTTGAGTTTATAAAATTTAAAATGTTTGTCTTCTTTTGAGAGCGTGGCTTTTGTATTTGTTTAATGCAAAAGTAACCACCCTAGGAGACATAATTGATGACTTAGGGGCATGGTAGTCTTAAAAGTGTAAATACCTCATGGTTAAAGACCATGCTTTATGGCTATAACAGGACGAAGCTTGCACTTGTAACAGGCATACCTTTTGGCTTGCATTTTTGCCCAAAAATTCATGAGCTTATTCATGCTTTCTCCATCTCTTATTTATCTTTGAGTTCTTGAAGAAATTGTTACTTGTTTATCTCTTTTGGAACATATACTTGGGTATTTTGATCCAAGCTTAAGAGTTAACATAAGAACTAGCATTCTAATCAAGTTGGGATATTGTTGGTGTCTCAAGGGTTCATCATTACTCCATCAACTTCCAAGCCTCCCCTAGAGGACTCAAAGTGCTTCAAAGGTTGTTACCACTTCTTCCTTCTATGTTTGTGTTTTAAATCTTTCTTATACTTGCAAGATGATCCTTGGTGGGTGATAAAATGTTTATGTTACTTTATAAAACTCATGTCTTCCGTTTGCCATTATTTGTAGTTTTTGAAACTAAGTTTTAAATAATACCCAACAATTGGTATCAGAGCCACCTTACAAGTTTGGTTAGATTTTTATTTATAGAAATCTTAGTTTTTGGAGAATATGGATAACTTGTTTTTGTATAAAAACAAGTTCATACATATTTTCTTTGACAACTTTATAGTTGTTATTTTATGTGACAAAACTCACATGCATTTTTTTCACTTAAAGTTGTCTTAGAAAAACAAAGGTTGTTTTATGTTTATATGTGTTTTAGAGTGCATAAACAAGCCTTGGGCCATTTGTGTTGTTGTTTGTGTGATTTGGTTGAAAATGGTTTGTAATATTCTTTTATTCATAAAGTATGTAATAAAAGTAGCTAGTTTTTATTCTTGTTATTTTTTGATGTAATAGATTAGTTGTAGACTAGATTTATTTTGTGAAAAGTGTAATAGGATGAAGATAGAGACCGTTTCTTGAAGAACCATGGAGACCCACAGTTTTTATAAAGATTTTATAAAGGTTCATAACTTTTATAAAGTTTTTATAAAATTACAAGAAATTTGGTTGTCAATGCAAGTGGGAGCTTGAAGATCACATGAAGAAAAAGTTGTAATATTTGGTCCCTTTGTCCCTTAGGAAGGACTTAACACTTTTGTGTTGGCTCACAAAAGTGTTATATAGTTTAAGGCTTGTTTATGTCAAATGCAAGCTTGTGTTGTTTATTTTTCAAGTAAATATTTGTGTGGTTGATAACTTAGTTTTTCACAAACCCAAACTTATTTTAACTAAAATAAACATCAAATGGAGTTTGGATTTCAAAAGGTAAAATATGGACATAAGATGTAACATATTCTAGCAATAAAATTGTTAATTATGACAACTTTTGAAATATTGAATTATTGGTATAAAAATCATGTTTTTATAACTTATTTAAACTTCAAAGTATTATTTAATGAAAGGAAGTTTTATTAAACAATATTTAAAAAGGTTCTACATGGCTCAAAAACAAACTTAATACTATTTATTAATTTTAAAATGGAACCAAGCCGAAATATAAAAACCGGGTTTTTTATAAGAACCTTAAAAGTGATTTTTTTTAAAAAAAAATTGATACCATGACATATTGGATGCATGCAATTGTCATGATTTCACATGTTTTAAATAGAATAATAAAACATACAAATCCCTTTTTTCAAAATACAAGTCTATGCCATCCAATTTTAGAAACATTTACACATTACTTGTATAATGCTAGTGGGATAAAGGATACTTAGCCATTAGTATTATCTTTAGATGGCCAAAGTATTTTTATGATTTCTATAACCAAGTTATGGACCAACTGTATAAGTTTCTCTAATTGGATGACTTGATTGGAAACATCTTGTGATAAAGGTCACCTAAGCAAGAGTATTCCAAGGCATAGATGAGACCAAACATGTCAAATTAAAAAATGGATTGTTAAGGGTCTCATAAATCTAGGAATTACAAATGGTGTAATTAATACAAGTTATATACCTTGTTAAAATTGAATAAATGGGATAAAGGATACCTAACCATTTATTTGATTTGTAACTTGGATCCTAGACTTTAAATGAATAATGTTTTAGGAAAAAAAAAAGGGGTATTATTATTTAAAGAATTAAATACTAAATGAAAACTTTGTTAAAATTTTGTAGATGGCTCCACCAACTATTGTAACACATCACCCAATGAACATTCAGTCAATTTTTGACAAAGATAAGCTCAACCACTTCAACTTTTTGGACCGGCACAGAAAATTAAGAATCGTTTTGAAACAAGAAAAGAAAGACTATGTCCTTGAAAACCAAACCCCTGATGAACCACCTGCTCTCCCAAAGGTTGCACATGATGCATTTCTAAAGCATATAGATGATTCGCTTGATGTTTCAAGTCTTATTCTTGCCTCTATGGTTACCAATCTTTAGCGGGATCTGGAACACTTCACTACCTTTGACAGAACATCTCAAGGAGATGTTTGGAAAACAAGCTAGAACCGAAAGGTTTGACATTGTGAGAGCACTTCATGCCATGAAAATGGAGGAGAATAGGAATGTGAGCACACATGTTATCAAGATGAAAAGCTACATGGATCAATTGGAGAGATTGGGCTCTCCATACTCATAAGACTTGGCTACAGATATCATTTTGAACTCTTTGCCAAAGTCTTACAATGCTTTCATCATGAACTATAACATGAATGGGTGGGAGAAACCTATCTCTGAGTTGCACGGGATGCTAAAAACTGCAAAGAAGAATATCCCAAGTAAAACTCCCCATGTGCTCATGATTAGGGAAGGAAAAGTCAAGAAGAACAAAGGAAAGAACTTCAAGGGAAAGCCACAAGCTGGCAAAGGAAAGGGGAAGAAAGCTCCACAAAACCCACCACCCAAGAAGAAGGAAAAGGTTGCCAAATATGACACATGCTTTGAGTGTGGAGTTGTCGGGCATTGGAAAAGGAATTGTCCTAAGTACCTTGCAGAGTGTAAAACAAGAAGGCCGGGGAAGGCCCTTAAGGTATATCCATTTTCATGATTGAAATGGGATTATTTATCTTTTCATCTAACACTTGGGTATTAGATAATGGTTGTGGAACTCATATTTGTAATTTGTTATAGGGGTTTAGATAGAGTAAGGAACTGAAAGCAGATGAGATGGTATTACATATGGGCAATGGAGCACATGTTGCAGTTCAAGCTTTAGGACATTTTGATTTATGTTTACCATCTGGTTTGTACTTGAGATCAGACAACGTGTGTTTAATTATTTCTATTACTAGAAATATCATTTCAGTTTCGCGTTTGAGAAAATCTGGTTATGATTTCAAATTTGTTGATGATAACATTCACTCTTTCTTGAAAGGAATCTAATATTTTAAGGCTAGACAAATAAATGGAAATTCTGAATTAAACCTAGATGACACCTCAAACAATAAGTCCCTTTATCATGTTAACACCAAAAGGCCCAAACCAGATTTGAACCAAACACATCTATGGCATTGTCTCCTTGTTCATATAAACAAGAAGCGTATATCTCAACTCCAAAAAAGCAGACTTTTGGGGGAAAATGACATTGATTCATTTGACATATGTGAATCGTGTTTATGTGGCAAGATGACAAAATCCACTTTCTTTGGAACAAGTGAAAGGGGAAGTGTTTTATTAGGCATCATACACACCGATGTATGTGGACATTTCAAAACAATGTCAAGATATGGTGAGAGATATTATATCACCTTCACTGATGACTTCAGTCATTTTGGTTATGTGTATTTGATGAAACATAAACATGAAGAATTTGAAAAGTTTAAATTGTTTCAAAGTGAAGTTGAAAATCAACTCGACAAAACAATTAAAATCCTTCGTTCGGATAGAGGAGGCGAGTACAGAGCCAAGAGTTCCAAGACCATCTAAGGATTCGTGGGATTATCTCACAACTCACTCCACCTAGAATACCACAACTTAATGGTGTTTATTAGAGGTAAAATCGGACCTTACATTATATGGTTCGATCCATGATGTGTCGAAGTACCCTTCCTTTATCATTTTGGAGTTATGCATTACTCACCGCAACCCGTATCTTGAATATGGAACCAACTAAGAAGGTAGAGAAAACACCTTATGAGATGTGGTATGGAAGACCTCTCTCCTTATCTTATATAAAAGTTTGGGGATGCGAAGCTTATGTTAGACAGGAGACTTCCAACAAACTTGAGCCTAGATCTACCAAATATATCTTTGTATGATTTCATAAAGACTGTTTAGGATATTACTTCTACATCCCTAGTGAAAATAAGATCTTTATATCACGAAAAGATGAATTCTTAGAAAGCAAGTTTCTGACGGATGAGGCTAGTAGGAGGCATGTGGAACTTAAAGAAGTTCAAGAACCTCAACCCGATGCATCTTTAGTTGGCACTAGTATTGAACAAGAGGTTGTTGAAGATGAAGAGATCATTGTCCTTCAACCTACTAACACACAAGGCGTTCGCAGATCTGGTAGATTTTGTCATGAACCTGAGAGATATGGATTTCTCATTGACGAGTGCTTCGTAACGACGAATGCTGATGAGCCGGTCATCTACCGATATGCAATGTCAGATCCCAAATCTGACAAATGGCTTGAAGCCATGAACGTTGAGATGCAATCCATGAGAGAAAATCAAGTCTGGGACTTGGTTGATCTTCCTCCCAATAGCAAGACTGTTGGAAGTAAGTGGGTCTTCAAGAAGAAGATTGACATGGATGGTAACGGACATACATTCAAAGCAAGATTGGTTGCCAAAGGATTCACTCAAACTCATGGGGTTGATGATGATGAAACCTTTTGAAGGGTTTTGGTATACTACAACATCCTATGGTTCACATACAACCCTAAATGCTTTGGATCTATGTTTTTCGCTAATTATACATGCAATATTGTTTCCAAAGCATTAAGCCTACAACTAGCATACACTTGACATAAACAACAGAAAAATGAGTTATAGAATGTAGCTTGTAGTTTTCTTGAGTTTGGCCTTTAAGAACTTAGTGCCCCAAGTGTTTCACCTCAAATGGAATCACAGCACACCTTTGGACAATGGATAACTTTTGAGAGAGTTTCTTGCACTCAAATCGGCTCAATGATCTCCAAGAACAATAGTGCGCCATTTTGGATGCTAAGGGGCTTCTTATATAGTGTGGCTAGGATTAGGGTTACATCCATGTAAACCCTAATGTGAATGACTTTTCATATTACTTAGGATCCATGGGTTAAAACCTCCATGGACTATCCATGACTACCATATTGGTTTAGCCCATCCTAAATAACCATAAGCCCACACCATAAGAATGATTTATTTACCAAATCAATCCACCTACATTTAATTAGTCTCTTTTGATCACTAAATAAATTCCAAATTAATTCTTGACCAATACTAATTTAATAATTTGATTTCATGTTAATATATTAGAACTTATAATATATTAACAAATCATAAATAATCTCTTCTCAAAAGTCCATCCTATCAAATTGTACTGGTGATATGCAACCCAAATGGACCATGCTACTCTCGGGTCAGGTAAATACCAATTATAGTTATGGGCTTAGACACCTAATCCAACAGTGTCCCACTTGGATAAGTATAATAACTATTATTGCAAGAACGACTCCACAAACCGACTAGCACTCGTAGCTCTTTAAAGTCGTTGTCGAACTTTGACCTAGTTAATGATGTGTCCATTAGATAAGGGATCATATATTCCTCCAGTCTAGATACTATATGGATTGAGACATGGATTATAATCATTCTCTCTGTCCATCTGTTGTTTCTCGATTTCCAATTTATGATGACTGACTAATTGAACAAATTAAATCAGTCCAGGTTTGGCCAAGCACTTAGGGGTGTCACTACTAAATCATCGAGGGGCCCACATATATCGCTTTTATCCACATGGGGTAAAAGGAAAGGATAAAATTCGACCCAAATGCTCACATGTACTTACTCATGAAATTATACACAACAATATGTTTTATAACACCAAGTTACTAGTGTGTTTACATATGTCAATGTGCAACCGACCTGCAACTACAACTCACATGTCTTCGTTTCAAGAATACAAGATATTATCATCTCATGATCACTCGTGATAAAATCCATGAAGTGATTCAAATGAGTGTGGGTTTGATCCAATACTCAAATCTTATTCCAGGAGTATTCATGAACACTGCAGCAAACTTGTGCTATGCTTAAACGCCTTTAGACAAATCTACAGACCCATTCATGATAGTCTTGCCTCAATACCTACTTCCAAAGTATGATCTACTATGGATGGTTTTGAATAACCTAGTTATTCGGGAAGTCAAAACATGCAAAGTGAAACACAAGAATAATTTAATCCAATATGGTCTTAGAATTTATGAATATAAATGAAACACCTTTTATTTAATCACCATATTGATTACACATTATTCATTGTATAACGTTTCGATTTATCAACTTAATACTTAAATTAAAAAATAGTTGTCCCATGCTCCAAGAATGCACACTATGTTTGTCTATGGTCCATACTTTGTTTAATAGATCAACTGAACATAATTCAATTGATGCTCATTTCACAATTCCAAATCTTAATCACAAGTGTAAGAATTCCAAATTCTTCTCACTTCTAGAATGTGTTAGATTCTAAACTATCATGCAATGATTCCTTTTGTAATGACTTTGTAAAAAAGTCATAGAGACTTGGCAATAGACATTACAAAGTATTCTAATGGATATTGACAGCAAAACAATTCCAAGGAAGCGAAGTCTCAAATTCAAAGTACATTCCTTTAAACATCCTTTTTGCATAAAAGTTTCTAACTTTCTCATGTATTCTTAATCTCCAACTCCCAATATGGAAACATTCCATATGTTGCCATACGACAACTCATTATTAATAAGATATTGTTATTCATAATAATGTCAATATGGTCCATCCATTACAATACTTCCAACTGTCCTTAAGTGACCAATCCTTGGCGAACCTTAGATTGTCCTTAACAATTTTTTAACCACTTTAGTCATATCCGATTCTATTCCTTTTTCCCTCTTAATTCCCTAGGCATTTGGAAAATTAGAATACGAGAATATTATAGCATATGCAATCGCTCCTATACCCGAAGCATATGGGATACGGTTCATAAAGACATGATACGCGACCAGTCTTTTGCCACAATATTTTTGTTTGCCATGTTCTCATAATTCGAATTATGAAGAGGGATGTCGTAATGATAATCAAATTTTGAGAACACAATTATCATTTCCATATATAGAATTTCCTTATGTTGAACCATTCCAACATAACATTCATATATATTTGACTAAATTTGATTAAAATCTCAATCTAAGATTTTAGATTTGAAATGAAGTGTAACTTCCACTCCCTTAATTATAGCAAAACAACTTTCAAACCCTGCAACTTTGCAATTTGAAACCTTTTATTTTTCTATAGTTAACATTGCTAACTTGCAACATTTTCCATAATAATTATGCTCCCACTAGCATAATTATTGTTATCTTACTAGCACAACACTTATGCTCCCACTAGCTTTTACATGTATTAAAAAATCAGCTGGACTTCTAGAAATCAATACTTATTGGCTTTCTTACAAAAGTTCAGATTTCTGATACAAGATGCTTCGATAAGACTTTATCTAGGCTTCTCAAATTTATACACCTTTCCTTAGATAACTCACATGTGTGTCTAAACAATTTTAGAAATTACAACAATAAGTCTCAAATGTTTAAACTGTTGCGATTTCTCACAATTCGAACTATGAAGAGGGATGTCTTAATCATAATCGAATTTGAGAATGCAAATATCACAAATGCTATCTCCTTAAAATCTACTTAGTGAAAGCGTTTGCTGACAATCATTTTCATGAATTGGAGATAAACCTTATGACACTTAGATTTTATGGTGTATGTGTTCCTATCCATGTGAATTTATCATAACTATAATCACAAGACATGGTTAGTAACAAATCCTAACTCATATGGACTGAACTTGTTCGATCTTAATTTCTTGGCACCTGGCAGCACAAGGGCCTACCATTGCTTCCTAGGTTGTTATGCAAACAACTGGGAACTCATAGAACTCACATGCATAGTCAACTTTAACTGGAATGTGCACATAAACAAGGATATGTCAACACGATATGTTATAAACCTCAAGTCGTGTACTAGTGTTTAACAATAGGTTTACTGTTGATTAGTTCTTGAAACTTTCAAGATCTTTAAGACTCCCACTGACCTCTTGACATATAAGATTCACTTTTTCAAGAACCATTACTTGAAAAACAAATATTCAAGAGTTAGTGCGGTTTCTTATCAAGAAAGACACTTCACACCATTGGTCTTAGTTGGTCTTTATTTTATCCAAAACAACACAACTTACCAATTTCAAATGTACGAGAATAGAAAACATTTTACTCTACATTTGACAAGTGTTATAAACCTTTCTTAAGATTATGTCACTCAAGTTACAATCTTGGAGTCTGACTCTAAGACTTGTTCTTGGAACGAAGTATGACTCATCTTCTTAATTTAACCATTTCAACAATTCATGATACCTCTTCTTAGCAATACAAATGCACTAATATATCCTTAGAGGATTAATTGTGATATGGTTTTCCATAATCATTAAGATGATCATAAAACACGATACTAAAGTACTCTCCCATATTTTTGGATTGGGGAAACTTTTATCTTTCTGCCTAACTTGTTTCTTCTCATTCGTTCTGCATTACATTGAAACTTTTCCAATGTTTCAGTATTATACTTAAACTTGTAAGCATAACCATATTTACTAAACTTTAGTAAATAATGAAGAATAGTCTTGTCGTTCTTTGTTGTCGACCTGACCAACGCACACCCAGAGTACGCAATCCCTAGTCCTTTACTTGACTCACATATACATGTGAACAAGGAATTAGTCTTAATTTCCCAAAGACGAAAATTCTCATTCATCATACAATACCAATTGCACGGTTCCAAGTTTCTATCCAATTGAAACTTGGGTGATGAGAATCTTTCCTTATTTGGTAAATTTTGACACTACCACAAACAAAAGAATCAAATCCATTTTCCCAATATTGCTAGAAACATACAAACATCAATTTTTCACAAATGCCATTGTAAGAAGATATAATAAAATAAAACAAAATTTTATTTATTTATAAAATGCAGAATTTTTTTTCCTTACAATGCAATTACAAATGAAAACTATGTTATTACAAATTTCTAAGCAATCTATCATAACTCTTAAGCAGCAGCTCAAAAATCCGATCATCAAACCATGCGATTGAAATCCATCTTCGCGACCAAATTCAACATACTCTTCCTTTAAGCTTCCTTCCTTTTGCATGATCCTACAAAACATCAAAATGCAACGCTGTCACATCATGTATTAATAATCAACAATTAGGAACTTAATAGAGTTAGATAGTGGACTTACATGAAGCAGAACCATACGGTCTGACTAAAGTTCTCAGGTAGTTAGGTTAGCTTCGATTCCAATGTCCCTTTCCATGGCAATAGAAACAAAAAAGCTCATTGGGAATGACATATGGAACAATCTCATATTTGGCCTTTCCCTTATGATCAAAATGTAACGCCCGAAATCAGAAAGGTCAAGGAAGGAAAGGAAGACCATAAGTTAAAGAGGGTCGACTCGTCGAGTCCAGGGAGGAACTCGGCGAGTCGGAGCGGGATTCGGGTGTAAAGTAAGTGACCGACTCGGCGAGTCGGAAAGTGGACTCGGCGAGTCTGGTCTGGGTTGGGAAACCCTAATTTCGGGACTTGGTACCCTATTTAAGCACCTTATTCTCTTCCTCAGGGCTCATTTGCGGCCCCTATAGTCCAGAACCCCAAACCCTAGCCGCTATGGCCGTTTTTGGAGCAAGATCTTCCCTTGGTGAAGTAATTTGAAGCTTGGAAGAGAAGAGAATCATAGTGGTGCAAGAGGAGGCCTTGGATCCAGAGTTGGTGGAACTTTTTAGAGCATTTGGAGGTAATGAATCTTTATACTTGGCTTTCTCCTTTCTAGATCCATATTTCATGGAGTTTTAGGGTTTCTTTGAGAATATGTGATGAGAAATTGGTGCACAAGTTAGATCTAGAGTTGAAACTCCAGATCTGAGTTCTATTTGGATCAAAGATGTAGAAAGCCCTGTTAGTTGCTATGCAAAAGCCATTTCCCATGATTTAAGTTGACTTTGACCAAGACTTTGACTTTGAAAAGAGTTGACTTAGTTAACTTTTGGAGGACTGTCAGACTAAGTGTTATATTCATATTGGTAGCACGGAGAGCTAGAGGAGCAGCGCCTCAGAGGGTTGTCGGTTAGCATCCAAAGGGTTATCAGCAGAGCTGAGCAGTTCAGGTGAGTTTCCTTCCAGTAGGAACGGGTATAAGGCCACAATTCCAGCTCGTCTAGTTAGCAGTAGTTTCCGGACTTCGGTCCGATGTAGTAGTTAGTATGTTTGATGACTTCGTGGCTCAGACAGGATTTATGTGTTATGTGTTCCGGGCTACGGCCCGATGCAGTATGCAGTATATGTGTTCATGCTAGTTGATATGTTTATGATATGCTATGTTATGCTCAGTCAGTTTCCGGACTTCGGTCCGATGCAAGGGACAAGGTCCCAGTCAGTTCCAGATTTCGGTCCGACGCAGTTAGTTCCGGACTTCAGTCCGATGCAGTTTCCGGACTTCGTTCTGATGCAGAGGGCAAGGACCTGGTTAGTTCCGGACTTCGGTCCGATGCAATTAGTCTGGACTTCATTCCGATGCAGTGGGCAAGGCCCAGTATGTGCTTTATATGTTATTGTGTGGTATGTGATAGTTTGGGGGAGCTCACTAAGCTTCGTGTTTACGGTTTCAGTTTTTTGTTTCAGGTACTCAGTTTTCAAAATAGGAGCTCGGAGAGGTTTCAGTGCACACACCATAGTTAGCTAGCCTGGGAATGTTTTACTCTGATAATAAGATTATGTTTCGAGTTAATACTCGGAAATTATGTTATGACTTATGATACGATTTCTTTAAATATGGTTTTAGTAATGTTTTAAAAGAAATTTTTAGTCATGATTTTTGGGTCGTTACAAGTTGGTATCAGAGCTTTGGTTTGAGGGATTCAGACATACCCTCGGGCGTGTCTGAACTCAAACTAAGGGATTGGTATAAAGGTTTTCAAAAGGAAAAGTCAGTTTTGTAAAAAGAGTTTTGAGAAAGAAAACAATTTTAGTAAAGCAAAACAATTCAGAAAGAAAAGAGTTTTGATAAGAGAAAAGGGTGTGGTGCATGCAATCAGCCGAGCTCAAGTAAGTACTCCCAAATTACCTATACAAGTTTATGATTATCAGTTTCTGTTTCAGTTTTACTTCAGTTTCAGTTTCAGTTTCAGTAGAACAACATGCTAGTATATGACTATGGATCTAGGAGGATGCCTTATGTGCCTGCTTATGTGTTTCAGCCTTATGAGAATTTCATGCTAGTATTGAGTAGACAGCAGTAGGATAGCCTGTTTAGGTTATGCCTGATAGTATGTGTTCAACATTGTATGCTAGTGCAGTTTCTTGTTATGAGAATAGTTTGCATGAGTATGTTTCGTTTATCCGAATGTTACTTGCTTTGTGGTTCGTGGGACTCTGAGTAATGGGAGTTAGCCGTTAGGTGAATACGTCACGTCACATGTGGTCAGTGTTGAATAATCTCAGAGGGATAGATTTGAACCTACTGCGCAGCTCTCATCTGAGTCTAACCGTTGTAGGGACGAGTCCCTTACTCGAAGGATTATCTGAGCCTCGTTACATGTGATGGTATTCAGGTGATGGCTAATTGGCATTACAAGGAGGCCTTCAGCAGCTGAGGACTGGTTTGGGTAGAGTCAAATATTTCCCTAAGGCAAGCCTAGGATTAGAGTAGCAGAGATCAGTAGTAGAGAAAAGGAACTTGGTGGAGTTGAGGTAACTCTTGAGGAAAGTACGGATAGATGTGGAAGGTAGTATGGGCCCGTACTACTGAAAGCAGAGGATCCGTACTTGATTCAAGAGGGGCTGAGGCAAAACCAGGGAACTAGTAGAGTGTGTGAGAGATCCCTCAGCAACGGTGTGTATTGATCAGTAATGAGTTATGTCTCCAGCATGGTGATGTTGCGTGAGATACCAGTTAGCAGTTCAGGTACCAGGGAGGCATTTGGCTCAGGTTCCAGAGCCGGGCAGCTTGATGATCAGATGAGAGATTTCATTTCCGTAGAGGTTGTACGCAACATCATTGATTAGACTCCAGTGATTTTCGGTTCGGTTAGAGAGGCCATCGTGGAGCTTTTGGATAGTCGTCTTGAGGCCTTTAGGGTCGGGTTAGTTTCAGGGCAGTTTAGGGCTCGTCTAGAGCCCGATTCTTATGGGGTTCAGGGATCCATCAGGGAGGGAGATCCCATTTTTAGCTCTTGCCATCAGGGGGCGGGAGTGAGCGGGGCACCCTATCTGCAGGAAAGATTTCTGCATGATTGGATAGTCAAGGAGGTTTCGCAAGCCATTCGCGAGGAGCTGCCCGACATTGTTGTGAGGATCATTGATAGGTTGACCAGGAAGCTCTAGGATCGGACAGCGGTTGTTCAGACGATGGATGGGGTCGACGAGGTAACGCATGAGCGAGAGAAGGGCAGGGAGTCGAAAAGGAAGAGGAAAACAGATGAGACTCAGGTAGCCACAGGTTCGGGCAAGAGGCGCAAGGGGTCGGATTTGAGATCGAGGGACTATCAGAGCCGCAGTCGATGTGGGAAGTGTGGTAGGACGCACGAGGGTATGTGCAGGCGTAGAAGTGGTGGCGATGCTGGATGTTTCAAGTGCGGCCGGATTGGCCATTTTAGCAGAGATTGTACTGTTACCATTGCCCAGGAACTTGACCCGATATGTTTCCATTGCAGTCGGAGGGGCCATAAGAAGGCCCACTGTCTGAGTTTGTATACAGTAGAGCAGGTGATAGCTCCTACCCCTGTGATTTCGAGTACCACCAGCGGTTGCTGGGGCCGCGCAAGGGTGCCCACGGCTTGGAGAAGCGTATTCCAGATGATTTCAACAAGGATTCGTGTAGCACTGGATGTTGGGGTACGTATCTTTTACCTTCCTATCAATTATTATTCATGATGTTATTGTTATGTTGCTGCATTGATATCAATAAGCATATGTGTTGGGGTATTATATTACCTGCTTGTGACGGAGTTTTATGCCATCTGCATACTTTGGAATTAGAATGGAAATTTGGAGGTCGTCACCTCTAGATCAGCTTACTTCAGATGCGGTGATTGTAGCATGTATGTGTAAGAATCAGTAATGCCTCACTACTTTCGAAAGGTGTCATTCGGGATTGATCAGTTAAATCTTTAGTAGTGACAATTTAAAGCTTATAGTGAGGTAGCCAGCAGACAATAGGGAAGTGGGTTAGGGATGTAGTCCCTAAAGCAAATACAATTAAGGATTGAAGGGTGCTCAGTTAGATAGCAAGAATGGTTCGGATCTGGTAAAAGTTAGTTGGAGTGCCGACAAAGGTAAACGTTGGCGGACATCAGATCGCCCTTTTAATGGAAGGAAGATTGGGGAATCCTTTCGACCAGTGAGCAGTAAGGAGTTAGCCGAATCCAAGTGGCGGAGAACCCTCCGAGTATACAAGGGTAAGAGCACGCAGACCCAGAATGAGTACACGACCTCGAAGAAGAAAAGATAGTAGTGCAGCGATTGATAGATTGAGGAGTTCAGGATTGGGAGTTTGAGGAACTTCCCAACAGGTAGTTCATGTAATCGAGTTGGTTAGTAGCTGGTTGGGAATCCATGATTGGAGGAACGCCTGTAGGACTCTAGTGATTCGGAATGAGGATCTTGAGAACGATTAGCAAGAGATGCTTTCGTGTTAGTAGTTAGTGGCAGAGACGGCATGCAGGGTTGTGTGGATTTAGGAGTTGGGGGTTTGGAAACTTCCCAATGATAGTTTCATGTATCCGGATTAGTAGACGGTTGGTTTGGGAACCAAGCCAAAGGATTCCTCGACGGAACACTAAGTGTATCAAGGATATAAGATGTCAAGGTTGATGCAACATTTGATGACCAAGGGCTGGTTTTGAGAAATCAGGATGAGGAATCACTAGCAAGACTAGGGATAGTCAGGATGTCCTTGGAATAGTAGTTAGTAAAGCAGTCAGATAGTAGTAGAGTGTTGTAAGTCTGCGGGGGTAGCCGTAGCATTCACTAACAGTCCGATAGTAGTAGTGTTGTAAGTCTGCGGGGGTAGCCGTAGCATTCACTAGCAGTCAGATAGTAGTAGAGTGTTGTAAGTCTGTGGATGTTGTCGTAGCATTCTTCAGGTTAGTAGATCGTTAATGTTCGAGTGTTGTAAGTCTGAAGGCTGCTCAACCACAGTACCAAACATGGAGCGCTCAGAAGATCGTTAATGTTCGAGTTTTAAAGCCGTATACCGAAGGGAGATTCATTAATGTTCGGTTCAGGGTGATCAGAGGGTCTGCAAGAACCGAACATCTTATATCCTTAGCAGATCTACCGAATCTCAATCCTCATGATTGGATCGTTTTGCATAACATCCTTTTGACGAATGAAGCCGAATATGGTCCAATTATAGACCATCTCAAAAGGATGTTAGTCTGTTACATCATGGAGGTCGCCTTGATGGATCAGGAGGTAGCCACAGTCTTCAAGAAGAAACCGAAGATATCTCATGTTGGCTCGGCCAGTGATCTCAATCAAATGAAGATGGGCAAGATCGAACCGAAGCGTAATTCGGTCATGTTCACTATAGCAGAAGGACATAAATGTCTCTTTGCTTTAGCGGATAAACATCTTTATACCACTGCTTGTCTAGAGCATGTGCTGGAGATCATCCGTCGGTGTAAAGAGAATGCAGCGGACGATGTCAAATACTTCAATGATATGATCCAATGGTACATCAGATTCAGACAGACGATACTTGCTCTTATCTCTCGTCTGTTTCAGACTGTAAAGAAGAAAGTACCTGCCGCCGCTGCTGGCCCAAGTAACAAGTGAAGATCTCGCTCCAATTGACGCAAAGGGGGAGATTGTTGGGTTGAAGATTTGTTTAAGTATTGCGTCATTGGGCTCGGCTTTTTGTCCAATTATTTTGTACTCCGGTTTGGGCCTGTCCAACCGTGACCCTATTAGGTTTACTATATAAGTATATGCTTGCATGCATATTAGGTAAACGATCTAGAATACAAGATAGAGAATTACGACAGCTTTAATTTTCTTCATCGTTCGTGTAAACCTTCTAACCCTCTACAGTTGATGTTCTTGATCGAGCTCTTCTGAGGGTTGTTTTATAATCATTCGACATGTTTGATTCATTCTTGAGTTGTTCATTATTTTTGTGTTCTTGCTGTTTAATCTTTATTTACCTATTTAAGATCTAATCGATCTTCAAGATTAAGTTTTAATCTCATCAGATCGATATGAAGAAGTTCCAGTGGTTTCGAAATAGACGTTTCAATGATCACAACATGACCTTTCTTTGATTGCTTCTCACATTCACACGCAGCGTAAAGATTATCATTTTCAAATTTGAGGAGTGGCAGACCTTGAACCATTTCACCAGAAACCAGATCATTCATGTATCGGAAGTTAAGATAAGCGAGCATCCGATGTCATAGCCAACTTATGTGAGGAACGACCTTTGAAAGAAGATAAAGTTGAGGCTTTCCAGTGATCATGTTGATGTCTAAAGGATACACATTTTAATGCGATCTGATTTGATATGACATTTTCTCCGCTCGTCTTTCATAACATAGCTATTCTTCTTGTAGAATTTAACTCTCTGGTGTGCATCAGTGAGTTGAGCCACATTGATCATATTATACTTGAGATCAGCTACATATGGCACATTAGAGACAAAGAATTTTCCATTGGTCAAGACGTCATAACCTCAAATTTGAGAATTCGAATTGTTTCCATAAGTAACATAACCAGCATTAGGAGCAAGCTTCAGATCGCACAAAAAAACTTTCTGCCCTTTCATGTGCACGGAACAAGCACTATCAATATACCATATGGTATCTTGTTCTGATGCACAAAAAGCCTGCAAACTCAGTAAGTTTTGGATTTTTTTAGGCTGTGAGTTAAATTTAGGGACTTTACCATGGGCTTTGGACTTGATTTGTGATTTTTGAGCCGCTGGTATCTCGGAAGGCTTTTTCCGAGAATCTTTTGGAAAGATGCAAAATGTTAAGGTCTTTTCATTTGTCCAAAAGTCATACTCAACCATTGGTTGTTTAGGCACTGCTTTCCTCGGAGGAACATTTTTTTGAGATGTTGATGGAAGAACTGTGTTCACAGTGTTTTAGTTGTGTTTTCAGACTTTCACTTTCCTTTGAAACTTTTGTTTTAAAACTTAAGAAGGTTTCCAAGCAATAGTGTTTCGAGCATCTTTTCCTTTTTTTGTTGCATTCGAAGGCACATTAGGTTTTGAAAGTTTTTTAGGTTTAAAAATGGTGCCATCTAAGGTAGCAATAAACACGGAAGAAGTCATTGTCTGAGGAGAGCTAGTTTTTTTAGATTAGGCTTCAACAAATACATTTTTAACACAACAATTGAAAAATGTGTTCCGAACATTCGAGCTAAAAGGATTAGATGGCCTCTTAAGGATCCAAACAGGCATGAAAATATTGTGATTCCTAGTAGTTGGACTAATTGTTTGAGACACTTTCTTTTTGGATTTCTCAAGAAACTTAGAACATTGCCAAGACCGAGTTTCTTTTTCAAGATCTTTTCTAACTTTAGTCTTTGGATGAATAATGTCTTTCTTGTTTAGCTTGGGTTTCTTCCGAGATTTAGATGATGACTTCGAAGTTTGTCCACTCAATGGATTGTTGAAATGAGGCTTAATTGACACTAGAGTCAATTTTGAAACCACTTTGGAATTGGAGACACATAAGTCAGAAAAGATGTCATCGTCACTCTTAAGTTCTACATCACTATCAAGAGACGCCCAAAACAAGTCGGATTGGTCTGAGTCATGTTCGTTTGTCTCAGGAATGATTCCCTCAATAACACAATTATTCGGAGGACCAGAGTTCGAAAAATGAACCCCAATATAGCCTGTGTTAGGTAAGGATTCCGAAGACTGATTCAGGTCCAGGGATATCAAAGGCGGAAGAGGCACGACGTTAGAACATTTAACAGTGATAGTTTTGAACTCAGGAATCAGGGGTTGATATTTGTCTGAAGTCTCAGGAAGAGACGACAATGGTGAGATAGGGATATCCAAATAAGTATGGTTTGGAATGTCTCCCATAAGCATTAAGTTTTGAAGTTCCTTCAAGGGACGAGCAATGGCTTTCGTAAACTTGCTTCCGAGACCCGGTGCTTTGGACCAAGGATGACGAGAATTATGTGTCATCTTTTCGTTAGCTTCAAGAACGTCAATAGAGTTATGCAAAGCATCAATTTTAGCATTAATACGTTTATTATCAGTGAATAAGATTTTTATTTCACTACAAGTACTTTCACATTTGTCTTTCAAAATAATACATTCATTTTTATCCATTACAAGTTCCCTCTCTAATGATTCAATCTTAAGCTTGTGGTCTTCAAATCATAATGTAAGACGAGTCAACTCACTATCCAGCTTTTCACTAACTTTTATGGCAGACTCATAGGCTCCATGAATAAATGTCATAGCTTCTTGACTTTGAGTTAGATAAGGTTCACAAACAATCAAATCAAATTTATTATCATTGATCATGGATTTTACCTATTGGATGATGCTTCGGTCAGGTGGATCATTTGTTGTCATGTAGCAGTAGTCTGCCTCAGCCTTGTCATCATCATCTTCCAAACCAGAAGACCAATAACCTTCATCACATTTAATCGATTGTATAGACACTAGAAACAAATACATTGCAGATTTATCTTCACCCTCATCTCCGGACAACCAATACCCATCAAAATTCCTTGAAACCATGGTAACAAAAGACTTTTCACTTTCAGCGAGTTCTTGTGCTTTACGAGCATACTAGGCAGAATATTTCAGTTTTGTTTTATGAATAATTTCAGCCAAACAATCCTTTGCAAATTGGTTTTCGAAACCATATTTGTGACACACAATATTGGGTTTGACTGATTTGGAACCTCCTGAGGTTTCGAGGGGTGAATTGGAATGTTGGGTTGATATGCAGGTGGATTTTCATTGGATTTGGGGTAAGGTTGAGTATTGTTGTGGTGATGAGCTTGAAATCAATTATATGGTGGTTTTTGATTTGGATTCCAAGGACGTCTGTGAAGGGTTTTGAGCATTCTAACACCCATAAGGTGTACATGCAAACCTGGAAACATTGGATCTATTTTTTACTATGATACATGCAAATTTGTTTTTCCAAGGTTCATAACCTATCTAGCATACATGGGGAACTTTTAAACATAAAAGTTAGTAAGAAATACATACCTTTAATTGCTTGGATTCCTTGAGAACCTTGTGAGCCTAGCACCTCAAGTGTGATGCCTGAAATGTCTCACACAACACTACAACTATTGGAATAGACTTGAGAGATGTTCACTTAACCTCAAAAATCGGATTGCCCTCTTGTTCTTCACTTAGTGGCCGATTTTGCTTGCCTTGGAGGTTCTTATATAGTTGTGGCACAAGTAGGGTTACACCATGTAAATCCTAATTGTCATGGCTTTTCATATTCCATGATCCATGGGTTTGTAACCTCCATGGATTATCCATGGAGCACCTTGTGGGTTTTAGCCCAATCCATACAAACCATGGATCATTAGCCCACTATATAAGAATAGATTATTTACACAATCAACCCCATATATTTAATTAGTCTCCTTTTGATCACTTAATTAATTCCAAATTAATTCTTTCATCAATACTAATTAAATAATATTATTAATATATTAGAACTTATAATATATTAATAATCCTTAAGTGTCCTTTCTCTCATTTAGTCTATCCAAGTGTTGCAATGCCATGCAACCCAAATGGACCATGCCAACCGAGTCAAGTACATCCCAGAAATAGTTATGAACTTAGACACCTATTCCAACAGTCTCCCACTTGGATAAGTCTAATAACTATATCTGCATCAATAACTTTAGGAACCGATCAGCAATCGTAGCGCTTTCAAGGTCTCGCGGAACTGAGATGATGATGATATGCCTTTTAAGATAAGTGATCATATAACACCCTGTTCTAGATATCAGCCAAGAAAATACATGGAACAATGTCTTACTTATTGTCCAGCAGTTTGTTTCCCAAATTCCGATTTGTTTGACATAGAACTTAATTGAACACATCGACTTAGTTCTGATCGGGCCCAGTAAATGGGTCAACACAAAATCATCGAGGGGCCCAGATATCACTTCTAATCCAAGAAGGAACAGATAAACTTTCACTCATATGCTTGTTCTACTACTTGTTGAATCATACACAAAGGCACATTTTATAACATCGAGTTACCAATGTGTTTTCGTACAATCAATGTATAACCAACTCATAGGCAACAAGCCATATCTCTAGGTTTGAAGACTTATATGATGTTACCGTCTCACGATCACTCGAGACAAATTCCATTAAGTGACACCAGTGAGCGTGCATTGAATCCAATACTCAGAACTTATGATCACTCTTCAATGTTGCAGCAACTCGTGCTATGTCCCATACCTTGGACATCAACAATCCAGCTTCACGACAATCTTGATTCATATCTACTTCCAACATATGACCGACTGTGGATGGTTTGAATAACTTAAGCATTCGGGAAGAATGACTTAGTTATTCTGGAAGTCAAAACATGCAAAGTGAAACACAAGAATAATCGAATCAAATATGGTCTCAGAACTTATGAATATAAATAGAACATCTTTTATTTATCACCATATTGATTACACATTATTCATTGCATATTGTTTCAAACTATCAACTTTATACTTGAATTAAAACAATAGTTGTCCCATGTTCCAAGCATTTACACTATGGTTTTTTCTAAATACTAGTCATGCGATACACCAAGTAAGCACACTATGTGTTTCCAAACATTAGTTATGCCCTACACCAAGTATGCATACTAAGTTTTTCTATGATCTTTACTCTGTGAAATATATCGATTAAACATAATTCCAATGATACTCATTTCACAATCCCAAATCCTTACCGCAAATGCAAGAATTCCAAATTCCTACCATTTACCTAAATCTGTTAGATTCTAAACTTATATGCATTGGTCCTCTTGTAATGATTATGCACAAAGTCACAAAGATTTGTCAACAGACATTACAGAGTATTCCAATGGAGATCAACTCCACGGAAATGAAGTCTCATATTCAAATTTAATTGCTTTGAACATTCTTATTGCATTAAGTTTCCTAATCTTACACAGATTTCATGAATAACTTCCACTTATGGGATCATTTCCATATTCCTGTTTTGACTATTACTCCTGAACAAGAGTTGACTCTTTTCAGAATATGTCAATATGGTCCTTCCAAAATTAACAATATACTTTCAATTGTCCCTGAACAACCAATCTTTGGTAAACCTTAGATTGTCCTCTATAATTGCTTAATCAAATTAGTCATATCTAGTTCTAGTACTTTTTCCCTCTTAATGCTCTAGGTAGTTGGAAAAATTTAGAACAGACGAATGTTATAGCACATGCAATCGATCATATATCCGAATCATATGGGACGAGATTCATAAAGACATGATACTAGACTAGTCTTTTGCTATAATATTTCTATTTCTATTTGCCAAGTTCTCATAATTCAGATTATGAAAAGGGATGTCGTAATCATAATGGAGTTTTAGAACGTAAATAATGGACCCATATATAGAATTTCCTTATGTTGAGCCATTACAACATAAAATTCATATATATATATATATATATATATATATATATATATATATATATATATATATATATATATATATCCTCGACTTAAGATGATTAAAACCACAATCTAAGCTTTTAGAATTGAAATGAAGTATAATTTCCTCTCCCTTAATTATAGCAAAACAACTTTTTCCCAATTGAAACCTTTTTTCTATAATAAACATTGTTAACTTGCAACACTTATTATAATTATCATGCTCCCACTTGCATGATGGTTATTAGCATAACACTTATGCTCTCACTAGCTTTGACATGTACTCGAAAACCAGTTAGACTTCTAGAAATCAATACTTTATTGACCTTCTTACCAAAGTTCATATTTCTGATACGAGATGCTTTGATAAAACTTTATCAAAATCATACACCTTTCCTTAGATAGCACTCATGTGTGTCTAAACAATTTCAGAACTATGAAAAGGGATGTCGTAATCATAGTCTCAATTTTTTAGACCTTTGCCACTTCTCACAAATCCATGTTAGTGTGCCGGTTAAACACACACGCTCCACTAATGACTTTAAGAATGCAAATATCACAATTGCTATCTACTTAAAATCTACTTAGTGAAAGTCTTTTCTCACCATCATTTTCATGAATCGGAGAGAAACCTTATGACACTTAAGATTTTATGGTGTATGTGTTCCTATACATGTGAATTTGTCAAAACCATAATCACAAGACAAGGTTAGTGACAATTTCAAACTCGTATGGATTGAACTTGTGAAGTATTAACTTCTTGCCACCAGCACAAGGGCTTGCCATTGCTTCCAAGTTGTTATGCAGCCAATTAAGAACTCTCAGAACTCATATGCAAAGCCAACTTTAACTGGAATGGGCACAAAAATAGGAATATGTCAATACGATAGGTTATAAACCTCAGGTCGCGTGCTAGTGACAAACTATAGGTTTTTCTTCTTGATTAGATCTGGAAGCTTTTCCAAGATCTTTAAAACTCCCACTGTCCTCTTGACATATAAGACTCACTTGCCAAATATTCAAGAGATATTGTGGATTCTTTATCAAGACAAACACTTCACACAATTAGCCTTAGTTGGTCTTTTTTTATCCAAAGCATCACAACTTACCAATTTCAAATGTACAAGAGTAGGACACATTTTACTCTTAAATTTGACAAGTGTTATAAACCTTTCTTTAAGATATGTAACTCAAGTTACAATCTTGGAGTATGACTCTAAGATTTGTTTTTTGAATGAAGTATGACTCATCTTCTTGATTTAACCACTTCAACAATTCATGATTCTTCTTCTTAGCCATAAGAATGCACTAAGATGTCCTTAGAGGACCAATTGTGACATGGTTTCTTAATCATTAAGATGATCACAAAACATGATTACTAAAGTACTCTCCCGTCTTTTAAGATTTGAGTAACTTTTATCTTTCTATCTAATTTGATTCTTCTCATTCGTCCTGCAATACATCAAATATTTTCCAATGTTTCAGAATTATACTTAAACGGGTAAGTATAACCATATTTACTCAGCTTTAGTAAATCATGATGAATATTCTTATCGAACTTTTGTGGTGGACCTTGACCAGTACACAAGAATATGTACTCGATCCGTTAGTCCTTCACTCGACTCACATATACATGTGAACAAGGTATTAGTCTTAATGTCCAAAGATGAAAGTTCTCATTAATCATACGACTTGCATGATTCCAAGTTTCTATCCAACTGAAACTTGGGTAATGAGAATCTTTCCTTATTTGGTAAATTATGACACTACCACAAACGAAAAAATCAAATCCATTTTCCAATGTTGCTATCAATGGAATCATATAAACGACAATTTTTTACAAATGCCACTATAAGGATATTTATAATAAATAAAAATAAAAATTTTCTTTTATTTAAAACTTGCGGAAAAACTTATCCTTACAATGCAAATGCATATGAAAACTATGTTGTTATCTATTCATAAGCAGTCTATCACAACTCTTAAGCAGTAGCTCAAAAATTCAGATCACTGAACCATGCGATCGAAATCCTATCATCGCGATCTGAATCAACTTACTCTTCTTTAAGCTTCCTCTCTTTTCTTTGATTCTTAAAACTTCAACATGTGACCCAGTCACATCATGTAATAAGAATCTCCAAATAGGAACTTAATAGAGTTAGATAGTGGACTTACATGAAGTGGAGTCAAAGAAAAATTGACTTGACCAACCTTATGATCTTTCAGGTAAATAGGGCAGCTTTGCAACCAATGCCCCTTCCTTTTGCAATAGAACCATATGAACTCTTTGTTAATGGTACATGGGATGATCTCAGACTTAGTCTTTCTTTTTACCATTTTTTCAACTGAATTGGCTATGGCCGACCCCTTTCCATTGGGAAGAGAATGCTTTTCTAGATATTCAATGTTTCCATTCTCAATGTCCATGGAAGTCTGGGAAGTTGATCTTCTTAATCAAATTTGCTCTACCAGTGCTCCAAATCATTTTTGATTCAGCAGCACCAAGCAAATAGATAAGTTCATTAAGGGACATGTCAAAGTCTTTTACATAGTAGTCCTAAACGACACACACTATGAGACTTAGAAGGTGATTGAACAACCAACTTTCTCAAGACCTTGACACCCAACTCTCCCGTCTTGTCAATATGTGACTTCATCTACAAGATCTGAGCACACATAGACCTTGCTTGCCATTAGGGCTTGAGTGACCTTAAACTTATGGGATAGGGAGAATAATTGGAGGAGGTGGAGGAATTGAAGTATGATTTCCATGATCAAGTCACGGGACATCATCTTCATTAGGAAAGCTTGTTCCAAGAGTTTTGGGAAAATCATATATGTCTAAACCAGACATCTAATGGGAGATATTCAAGATAGTTGATTTAAAGTCCATAATATAACACCCAATATGAAATATTAAGGCTATGACCCAACACAATATTTTATAACTTGGAATAGGGATGTCATAATCCAAGCTATAAAATATTTGAAGGTAGGCGAATGACGATTCACCAATTTCCACCATGAAAAACGAAATAATTATTAGGTTTTAACTGGTTTTGAAACTCCTAGATTCTTTGAGATTCATTGAACTTTTCAAAGGCATGTTTCAATCTCGAGTGTGCCCTTCAGGTTTTGTGACTGGGATTCTCGGATCACAAAACAAGATGTGAAGTAACCATGCAAATTACTTGGTACCCTTAATGTTTACCCCTCAATCAAATGTTTCGGTTAACCACGCACTCTCCATCGATACTATGATAAACATTAAGTTACCCTTTTCCTACCTTGTTAGTTCAAGCTAGTGTGTCGGTTAACCACACGCGCTCCACTAACCGACTTAAGCAAAGTGCAAAGCGTAATTACATGGGTTAGCACCTTATTCACATTTTTCCTAAAGTAACTAACATTGGGAATGTAACGCCCCGATTCACAGGTATTGATTTAAATAAGAATTTCTTTGGTTTTAAGTCCAACTCGACGAGTTGGTTTCCCTACTCATCGAGTGGCAGCGGGGTGGGATCGCGTGTTTGGCGACCTACTCGCCGAGTTAATGAAGGGACTCGACGACTAGGAGTTGGCAGATGAAACCCTAAATCCTGGGGTTTTGCACCCTATTTAAAGAGGCTTAAGTCTCCCATGTCCTCTTTGCAGTCCTTGAGAGCTCATAGAAACCCTAATTCATGTGGTGCTTCATTCTTGTGTGTTTTGAGCTTTAGAAAGAAGTTTTTTGGAAAGGAAGAGCTTGGAGGGCAAGACTAGGAGCAAGGAAGGTGTGGGAATCAGAAATCTACCTCAATTAGCATCATTTGGAGGTATTAAGCCTTCACCTTTACCTCATTTTCCTTCTAGACCTCATTTGGTTGAGATCTAGGGTTTTTATGGTTTTATTGTGATAATATTGTGCGGTATGAGCTAGATCTGAAGTTGTAACTTCAGATCTGGACCCTTCTTGGGTCCTAGAGTCATAAAGCTCCGAGTTCGACCATGTATGAAACTTTCCTTGAGTATGAAACCCCATTGTGAGTGTGGATCTGACATTAAGAGCCTTTTTAGCTATGCATGCACGTAAAGTTTGCAACTTTACGTGAAAAACATGTCTTACGAGCTTGGATCTGTAATTTGAAGCCATTGCATGGCTTAAAAGAGTCTGTATGGCTTAAGGACTGAAGGGACTCGGCGAGTCGCAAGGTCGACTCGGCGAGTCATATGAAGATAGGACTGGACCCGACGAGTTGGATGAACAACTCGGCGAATCTGATAAAGATTGCCATAGTACTCGACGAGTTGTATGAACAACTCGGCGAGTCGGTTGAAGTTTCCCCAATTTATGTATGCATGTGTAACCGTCGAGTTGCAAGAAGGAAACTCGATGAGTGGCCTTAGAGTTCGATCGTAAACCAAAGGAACTCGACGAGTCACTCCGGTGACTCGGCGAGTGGGAAAATACTTCAAGGAACTCAGCGAGTAGGCGAGGGTACTCGACGAGTAAGGGTCAACATGGACTGTTGACCTTGACTGGGGACTTTGACTTTGACAAAGGGTTGACTAGTTGGTTTATGGAGTACCTTGAAAGGTTGGGAACTGATGGGTATGATTGTATTATGGTAATAGGTGGCGGAGTTTTTGGCAGTGATCCGAGAGTTGGAGTTCATCTACCGAGTCGACATCTGCAAGGTGAGTTATCCTCACTGTATCAAAAGGGTCTAAGGCACCAAGGTCGGCCCTTTAGTTGTTATGGTTATGATATGATGTATGAGATTATGATCTGATAGATCGGAATCAGGATAGACATTATGTTATGTTTTATGATCCTTAGGGATTGGTATGTTAGTGGCCTGTTGGGCCTGTGCTCTAGTTATGAGAGATTGATATGATTGATGATCCGTAAGATAAATATGTTTGATGTCTGTATATGCCAGTATATGTTAGCTATGCGCACATGATTATTTGCTTGTTGGTTGGGTTGAGGCGGTCCCACTTTGTGCTGAAGCCCAACATACCCTACGAGCGGTCCGGGGAGACTGTAGGCCCACGTGGCGGTCCAATCATGCCGAAGGCTCGGTGTGGATTCAGTTAGACTGTAGGCCCTGTAGGGCGGTCCAGTCAGGCCGATGGCCCAGTATTCATGTTGATTGATTGATTATTACTGATATGATATTATCAGTGTGGTATTGTTATTTTGGGGGTAGCTCCCTAAGCCCTCGGGCTTACAGTTTATAGTTATTGTTCCAGGTACTTCGGGAGATCATGTCAAGGCGAAGGCATGACCGTACCGCTCCTCATCCTTATGATCTGATATTTTGGGACACTCTGATTGAATAATGATTTGAAAACCTTTTTGTTAACAATACTATTGGGGTTTTTAATTATGATTGAAAAAGTTTGAATTTGGCGTAAAATTTATGGATGTTACAAGTTGGTATCAGAGCCTTGGTTTGAGTGAATTGGAGGAACATTCGTGTGAATCCAGTCTCAAATCAAGGAAAGGTTTTCAAAATGATTTCTAAAATGGTTTTCAAAATAAGTAAAGGAGGATGCAGGGTGTACGATCAGACGGAGCCAGTAAGTAGACCTAAAAATACCATATAGTTTTTTGATTATGTGATATGTTAGAACAGCATGCTAGTACTAGGCTAGGGATCTTCATCAATTGCATGATAGAATTGCCTGATTACATGATGCCTACTAGCCTAGAGTTTACCTTATAGGAGATTGACATCATTACTGTAGTTACTTGTGTATGCATCACAACTATATATAATTAAGATCTTATAGCCTGAGAATGTTTGATTTGGCCTTATGTTCTGTTCTCGCTTGGGGGCTTAGGGTAGGATCAGATATTCAAAAGTCTATAGGATCCAGTGTTGTGTATAGCTAGCATACACCGGTGCTGCATGGTTGGTGGAAGTTTCATGGATGGGTGAGTTGTGTGAGGCCGGTAGATCAGTTGTGAGACAGTTAGCCTCCCTCTAGGAGTGAGGATCGAGCGACCACCATGTATATGGTTATTTTTAGGGTGTTGTGGTGATACTTGAGACAAATATGGGTAGGTGTGGAAAGTAATATAGGCCCATACTACTGAAAGCACAGGACCCATACGCGTATCAAGGAAGTCACAACCCATAGGGTTTGGTTGGGAGTTGGTCCTTTGTCATTATATGGATTATCAAATATCTTTATGGTGTCTTACCAGAATGGTGGTTACGAGACGTCTTGAGACCGGATCCAGGTTAGGATCGGGAGCTGGCAGCCAGGATAGGCCAGCATTTTCAGAGGACCGTATTAGTGAGATCATTCGGGAGGAGGTGATCGAGTTTGTATGTGGACAGTTACCAGAGTTGTTTGGGTCTATTAATACCGCTATGGTTGAGTATTTCGACGAGCGTTATGAAGCCATTGTTGAGACGACTGCCGCATCAGCTTCAACAGTTGTAACGTCGGCAGGGGGAGGAGCCAGTCGGGCTTTCCAACATAGGGACTTCGATAATGCGAAGCCCCGACCTTCGGTAGGGTTTAAGACCCGGTTATATCCATGAGGTGGCCATCTGACGTGGAGGGTTGTTTCTTCACGTGTTCATGTCCTACTGACCAGAAGGTCAGGTGTGCCCTAAACCTGCTGAGGCTTGGGGCAAAGGATTGGTGGAGATTGACGAAAGGGTCGTACACTGATGACCAGCGAGCTGCTGTTACTTGGGAGTAGTTCAGGGATATGTTCCACACCAGCTACATTCCACGTGTTGAGTGGGAGCGGCTGGCACAGGAGTTTTTGACATTGAGGCAGGATGGGGAGCCTGTGATGGAGATTACTCGTATGTTCATGGAGAGGGCTATGTTTTGCCCGGAGTTTGCTTCTAAGCAGTCTCAGATGAATCATTATCTGAGTATGCTCAAGACGGATATTCGACAGTTTGTGGCTACACAACGTTGTGATACCCTTTTGGATCTTCAGGAAGCCGCGAGGCGGCGTGAGTTAGAGATTGAGCTACAGTTGAGGGAGCAGCGTCAGGTTCCGGTTCAGTCTCTGTCGGCACCTAAGCGGTCTAAGACCGCTGATACTCGGACCGGGGGTCAGTAGAGCCGCGTTTGTGGGAAGTGTGGCCGGGGTCACTCTGGGGTTTGTCGAGCGGGAGGTGGTTGCCACAAATGTGGCAAGGAAGGGCATTATGTCAGGGACTGTCGTCAATCCGCCCCTCCAACAGATATGAGGATTTGTTTCCATTGTCATCAGGTTGGTCACGTGAAGACCAATTATCCGCAGCTCGCTGCCAAGCTGGTGCACGGTTCCGCATCGACTACTTTGAGGACTGGGGATGGGAGGCCAGTCAAGGTGGAGCCTCCGAAGGATAAGGGGTGTGCCTTCCAGCTTATGGCCGAGGAGGCCAAGGCAGCACCAGATGTGGTTGTTGGTATATTTCTATTTCTCTATTTCAGTTATTATATCTGTGATATGCTTATTGGTTGTACCTGTGTTTAGGTACGTTTTTAGTAAATTCTTTGCCTGCTTTGATATTATTCGACTCGGGGGGCGAGTCGATCGTTTGTATCTCAGGATTTCAGTGGAGGTTTCAGTGTGTCAGTGGATGAGCTTGAGTGTCCGAAGCGAGTGTCGATCGCCAACGAGCACAGGGTTTCTGCTTCTTCGGTCTACCGAGGATGCAACTTGGAGATTTTCGAGGTATCCTTCCCGATAGACTTGATCCCTATTCCCATGAGGGAGGTATGCGTGATAGTAGGGATGGATTGGCTCGGTCGATTTGACGCCATGATCGACTGTGAGGGACAACGAGTGGTGGTTCGAACCCCAAGTGGGGGAGAACTTGTGGTATATGGCGAGGGCACAAGGATCGGATCAGGGTTTTGTTTGGCAGCCAGGGCTCGACAGTATATTCAGCATGGGTGTGTCGGTTATTTAGCGTATGTGGTGGATACGCGGGATAGGGGGCAGCCCTCAGTCTCAGAGGTCCCAGTGGTAAGGGAGTTTGTTGACGTGTTTACTGAGGAGTTGCCCAGAGTGCCTCCGGAGAGACAGGTTGAGTTCAAGATTGATCTAGTGCCGGTTGCGGCCCCTATCGCCAAGGCGCCATACCGTCTGGCACCACCTGAGTTGCAGGAGCTATCATCTTAGCTGAAGGAGCTGCTGGGTAAGCAATTTATTTGTCCGAGTAGTTCACCCTGGGGAGCACCGATCCTCTTCGTCAGGAAGAAGGACGGTTCGCACAAGATGTGCATTGACTACATGGAGTTGAACAAGCTAACGGTGAAGAACCGTTATCCACTCCCGAGGATAGATGATCTTTTTGATAAGCTACAGGGTGCATCTTGGTTCTCCAAGATTGATTTGAGATCCGGATATCACCAGGTTAGGGTGCGGGAGGAAGATGTGGAGAAGACCGCGTTTCGGACTCGTTATGGTCATTACGACTTCGTGGTGATGTCGTTTGGGCTGACCAACGCGCCGGGCGTGTTCATGGATTTGATGAACCGAGTCTGCAGACCGATGCTCGATCGCTCGGTTATTATGTTCATAAATGATATCTTGGTGTATTCCAAGACCCGAGAGCAGCACGAGGAGCATCTCAGGGAGCTGTTGGAGGTTCTGCAGCGAGAACGGCTATATGCCAAGTTCTCGAAGTGTGAGTTTTGGTTACGAGAGGTCCAGTTCGTTGGACATCTCGTTAACCAGGAGGGGATTTCGGTCGATCCAGCCAAGGTGGAGGCGGTTATGTAGTGAGAGATTCCGAAATCTCCCTCAGACATCAGGAGTTTCTTGGGTTTAGCAGGGTACTACCGGAGATTCATTCCATATTTCTCCAAGATTACAGTGCCCCTCACTCGTTTAACGAGGAAGGGGTGGATTTTTGGTGGGGCCCTGAGCAACAGAGGGCATTTGAGACCCTCCGATGGTGTTTATGCGAGGCGCCGGTGCTGACACTCCCCGAGGGAGTTGAGAATTTTGTAGTATTTTGTGATGCATCCATCTCGGGCTTGTGGCAGTCCTCATGCAGAGGGGACGAGTGGTAGCTTATACATCACGGCAACAGAAGCCGCATGAGACGAGATACCCTACACATGATCTTGAGTTGGTAGCGGTGGTTTTTGCTCTCAACATTTGGAGGCATTATCTGTACGGGGTCCGTTGCACTATATAAACCGATCACAAGAGTTTGAGACACATCATGGATCAGTCGAACCTGAACATAAGGCATCGCAGGAGGCTGGATGTGGTCAAGGACTATGATTGTGAGATCCTTTACCATCCAGGTAAAGCGAATGTGGTTGCGGATGCTTTGAGCCGCAAGTCAGCTGGGTTTTCTACCCCAGCAAGGTGTATGAGGATAGTGGTGGATTCCCCGCTTGTGAGCCTGATTAGTGATGCTCAGGTTGAGCGTATGAGATCGAAAAACTGGAAGTTAGATAGGATTAAGGGCGAGAGCACCCAGTTTGTTCAGGATAGCCGCGGGTTATTGACTCGATTCGATCGGATTTGGGTTCTGATGTCCGCAGGGGTCCGCCAGACGGTGATGGAAGAGGCTCATAAGTCTCACTTTTCCATTCACCCGGGGGCCACCAAGATGTACCGCGATATGAGTATGAGTTATTGGTGGCCTGGTATCAAGCGAGAAATCGCTTGGTATATGGAAAGTTGCTTGACCTGCAGGATGGTCAAGGCCGAGCATCAGAGGCCGCATGGTAAGCTGCAACCTCTGTAGATTCTCATGTGGAAATGGGAGCAGATCACGATGGACTTCATTACGAAGTTGCCGAGGACGGCGAAGGGGTTCGATGCTATACGGGTCATCGTGGATCGATTGACCAAGAGTGCCCATTTCTTGGCCATACGGGAGAGTTCGTCGGCTGAAAAGCTGGCTGACATGTACGTCCGCGAGATTGTCTCTCGCCATGGGGTCCTAGTCTCCATTGTCTCCAATCGGAATGTCAGGTTTACTTCCTGTTTCTGGCAGAAGTTCCATGAGGAACTGGGTACGCAGCTGCATTTAAGTACGACGTTCCATCCGCAGATCGATGGGCAGAGTGAGCGGACCATTCAGACCCTTGAGGATATGTTGAGGGCGTACGTCATTAACTTCGGTGGGAGTTGGGATTCCCACCTACCGCTTGTAGAGTTCGCCTACAACAACAGCTATCATTCCAGCATTGGCACCCCGCCATTTGAGCTGTTGTATAGGCGGAGGTGTAGAACCCCAGTTTGCTGGGGTGGGATTGGGCACAGGGTGATGGGTCGGACAGAGGTAGTTCTACAAACTACCGAAAAGATACAACAGATTAGGAAGCGGTTGCAGAACGCTCAGAGTCGACAGAAAAGTTATGTCGACCAACGCCGATCTGAGTTGGAATTTCAGGTGGGTGACATGGTACTTCTGAAGGTCTCGCCCTAGAAGGGTGTGATCCGCTTCAGGAAGAGGGGAAAATTGGGCCCCCATTATGTTGGGCCATTCAGGGTCATTGCCAGGGTTGGCACTATGGCTTATAGGCTAGAGCTTCCGGAGGAGCTTAGCCAGATCCACAGCATGTTCCATGTTTCGCAGTTGCGAAAGTGCATCATGGACCAGGAGGCAGTAGTATCGTTGGATGATATTCAAGTCAATGAGCGCCTGAATTACGTGGAAAGGCGTGTGGCCATCTTAGAGAGGAAGAAGAAGACTTTGCGAAACAAGGATCTACCTTTGGTGAAGGTGCGGTCGGAACGTCGAAAAAGATCCGGGTGGACATGGGAGCCGGAGGCAGAGATGCGCGAGCACTACCCGACATTGTTTATTCCAGAGGACTTCGAGGGCGAAGTCTAGTTCAAGTGTGGGAGAATTGTAATGCCCCGATTCGCAGGTATTGATTTAAATAAGAATTTCTTTAGTTTTAAGTCCTACTCGACGAGTTGGTTGCCCTACTCCTTGAGTAGCAGCGGGGTAGGATCGCGTGTTTAGTGACCTACTCACCGAGTCCATGAAGGGACTTGACGAGTAGGAGCTGGCAGATGAAACCCTAAATCCCGGGGTTTTGCACCCTATTTAAAGAGGCTTAAGCCTCCCTTGGCCTTTTTGCAGTCCTTGAGAGCTCATAGAAACCCTAATTTGTGTGGTGCTTCATTCTTGTGTGTTTTGAGCTCTAGAAAGAAGGTTTTTGGAAAGGAAGAGCTTGGAGAGCAAGAGACTAGGAGCAAGGAAGGTGTGGGAATCAGAAATCTACCTCAGTTAGCATCATTTGGAGGTATTAAGCCGTCACCTTTACCTCATTTTCCTTCTAGACCTCATTTGGTTGAGATCAAGGGTTTTTATGGTTTTATTGTGATAATATTGTGGGGTATGAGCTAGATCTGAAGTTGTAACTTCATATCTGGACCCTTCTTGGCTTCTAGAGTCATAAAGCTCCGAGTTTGACCATGTATGAAGCTTTCCTTGAGTATGAAACCCCATTGTGAGCTTGGATTTGACATTAAGAGTCTTTTTAGCTATGCATGCACGTAAAGTTTCCAACTTTAAGTGAAAAGCATGTCTTAGGAGCTTGGATTTGTAATTTGGAGCCATTGCATGGCTTAAAAGAGTTTGTATGGCTTAAGGACTGAAGGGACTCGGCGAGTCACAAGGTCGACTCGGTAAGTCATATGAAGATAGGATTGGACCCAATGAGTTGGATGAACAACTCGGCGAATCTGATAAAGATTGCCATAGTACTCGACGAGTTGTATGAACAACTCGGCGAGTCGGTTGAAGTTTCCCCAATTTATGTATGCATGTGTAACCGTCAAGTTGCAAGAAGGAAACTTGATGAGTGGCCTTAGATTTCGATCGTAAACCAAAGGAACTCGACGAGTCACCCCGGTGACTCGGTGAAGTGGGTAAATACTTCAAGGAACTCAGCGAGTAGCCGAGGGTACTCAACGAGTAAGGGTCAACATGGACCGTTGACCTTGACTGAGGACTTTGACTTTGACCAAGGGTTGACTAGTTGGTTTATGGAGTACCTTGAAAGGTTGGGAACTGATGGGTATGATTGTATTATGGTAATAGGTGGCAGAGTTTTTGGCAGTGATCCGAGAGTTGGAGTTCATCTACCGAGTCGACATCTGCAAGGTGAGTTATCCTCACTGTATCAAAAGGGTCTAAGGCACCAAGTTCGGCCCTTTAGTTGTTATGGTTATGATATGATGTATGAGATTATGATCTGATAGATCGGAATCAGGATAGACATTATGTTATGTTTTATGATCCTTAGGGATTGGTATGTTAGTGGCCTGTTGGGCCTGTGCTCTAGTTATGAGAGATTGATATGATTGATGATCCGTAAGATAAATATATTTGATGTCTGTATATGCCAGTATATGTTAGCTATGCGCACATGAATATTTGCTTGTTGGTTGGGTTGAGGTGGTCCCACTTTGTGCTGAAGCCCAACATACCCTACGAGCGGTCCGGGGAGACTGTAGGCCCACATGGGGGTCCAATCATGCCGAAGGCTCGGTGTGGATTCAGTTAGACTGTAGGCCCTGTAGGGCGGTCCAGTCAGGCCGATGGCCCAGTATTCATGTTGATTGATTGATTATTACTGATATGATATTATCAGTGTGGTATTGGTATTTTGGGGGTAGCTCGCTAAGCCCTCGGGGTTACAGTTTACAGTTACTATTTTAGGTACTTCGGGAGATCATGGCAAGGCGAAGGCGTGACCGTACCTCTCCTCATCCTTATGATCTAACTTTTGGGACACTCTGATTGAATAATGATTTGAAAACCTTTTTGTAAACAATACTATTGGGGTTCTTAATTATGATTGAAAAAGTTTGAATTTGTTGTAAAATTTATGGATGTTACAGGGAATTTATAAAAACATTTAGTTATTTTATATTCATCATACTTTTAAGGAATATTTAAACTCCTTGTCTTACCCGTTCGGCTAACGACCCTCCACCGATCAAGGAAGCGGTGGGTGAGAGTGGACACCCATTAAGCTGTCATTTTATAGGCAGCAACCTTATACCCCCCCCCCCCCCTTATAGACCGGCTTCGTGAATAAGGCCTATTAACAGTAAAACAACTTATACTTATACATATATAATTATTATTAAACTTATAGTATTATAAAGTATAAGAGTTGAATTTTAACTTTTAAAATTCTAGGGGTTGGAACTAAAGTTTTTAAAGTGACTTTACATGTTCCAAAAACTCGAGGGCAAGTTTTGTAACTTTCAAAACTTTTCATTTTTCATAACTTATGAGTTAAATGGTTTATTAAAATGAGAGACTTTTCATTTTATGTAACCTATGTATTTCTTTAATAGAATTTCAAAGTGTGACTTTTGGTAATCCATAACTTGAGGACAAATTATGGATTACATTAAAACACATAATGATCAAGAATTAATATTAACAAGCAAGTTACAAATAATTCATATGATCTTCTAAACTCATAAGTGTATGAACTTTCATATCAACAATTTCAAGAATCATAAATAAACCATACAAATCTTGAAATTTTGATAATAACCTTTGAAATTGGATTAGCATAATCATTACCACATCAAAAACAGGTTTTAAGGTTAAAAAAACAGTTTAGGGTAATGATCATCATCTAATACAAAGAAAAACCCCGAAATTCTGCATACACGGGCATCACCACGTCGTGGTAAAGACCGCCACGTCGTGGTGAGCATGCAAAACCCCGAAATTCTGCATACAGGGGCATCACCACGTCGTGGTGAGCAGTCAGATGCAAAAAATACAGAATTTTAACTTTTGAAAACACATGTAGCATCAAGTATCAAGAAAACAAACCTAGGCTCTGATACCACTGAAGGGTTTTGAGCATTCTAACACTCCTAAGGTGTACATGCAACCCTAGAAACCTTGGATCTATGTTTTACTATGATACATGCAAATTTGTTTTTCCAAGTTTCATAACCTATCTAGCATACATGGGCAACTTTTAAACATAAAAGTTAGTAAGAAATACATACCTTTAGTTGCTTGGATTCCTTGAGAACCTTGTGATCCCAGCACCTCAAGTGTGATGCCTCAAATGTCTCACACAACACTACAACTCTTGGAATAGAATTGAGAGAAGTTCACTTAACCTCAAAAATCGGATTGCCCTCTTGTTCTTCACTTAGTGGCCGATTTTTCTTGCCTTGGAGGTTATTATATAGTTGAGGCACAAGTAGGGTTACACCATGTAAACCGTAATTGTCATGGATTTTCATATTCCATGATCCATGGGTTTGTAACCTCCATGGATTATCCATGGAGCACCTTATGGGTTTTAGTCCAATCCATACAAACCATGGATCATTAGCCCACTATATAAGAATAGATTATTTACATAATCAACCCCATATATTTAATTAGTCTCTTTTTGATCACTTAATTAATTCCAAATTAATTCTTTGATCAATACTAATTAAATAATATTTTTAATATATTAGAACTTATAATATATTAATAATCCTAAGTGTCCTTTCTCTCGTTTAGTCTATCCAAGTGTTGCAATGTCATGCAACCCAAATGGACCATGCCAACTGGGTCAAGTACATCCCAGAAATAGTTATGAACTTAGAAACCTAATCCAACAGTCTGCACTTCATAGATAGAAGTGCAAACTCTTGCTGGAAACGAAGTTCAGAATCACTAGCTTTTGGATCAAGTTCTACATCGTACGAATATTTTGGAATCAGAGGAATAGGTGTAACAGGTTAAGTGGTTCGAGTAGGTTGAACAAGTGGGATGACTACAAAATGATCTGAAACAGATGGATTCAGAATCAGTGGATTGATAGAGCTCACTAAAGCGAGAGGACCTCATGAGAGTTCTCTCACCGTTTGAGCAACGTTGGATTGATGACCTTGTAGTTCATCAAACAACTGATAGAGCTTCAGTTTCTTCAGAGATCTATTACTCTAAAGACATGATTTAACATTTCCGCATCCTTTTCCAATGTTGTTGACGAACTTGAGATTATATTCGGGTGGAGTTCGTACTACACCATGTGTTGTCATATTGTTCACAACAATTATGTACCGATTTGATGCAGAGGCTACAGATTTACCGGGAGTTGTATTCAAGGTGTCAAATTTGTTTACAACTGATCTCAAACACTTATCTTTCATGTTCTTAGACCCTTCGAATAAGTATTGAAGTGTATCCCAAATCTCTTTGGTAGTTTTGCATAATTTTATATGCTCAAAGAGAGAAGGAGGAACACTAAACACCATCTCTGAGAAAGCAATCTGATATGCATGAAGCATTTTAATTTCGGATGTAGTTAGTGGTGTTGGACGAAGTTCTTCTTGACCCATGAGTGTAGTAGCAGCATCTCCGAGCATTTGTCTTTCGGGAACATGATGACCTTCTTTTACTGATCCTGAATCTCTTAACTTTTTTCTTTACCAACCAAAAATCTCTCCATTCTAACTTTCTAGTGATCATACTCTTCAACAACTAGCAATGGTGCACGCATTGGGCAACCCATGCTATTTTTCATTTGCATTGAATACATTTATTTAGTTTTATTACAAGCATCCATTGAAGTTAAGATATTAGAGCTGAAGTGGTATATAGAAGAACTTTTATCCTGAACAAAGAAATGATTAAGATACCAAGGTAATCTTCAATCAACTATAATATGTTCTTATAGATTCAAATGACAACCACTTAGGATCTGATACCAATTGTGAAAGCAAGAAGCGATCTGCATGGACAAGGTTTGAAAACTCAAACCATGAATTAACTTAAGAATAATGTCTGCTGCTAATGAAGATCCAATCAAATCTCTGGTCAACCAGTCTTGTCTCGAGATAGAGATGTTCAACAAAATATTCAGGATATAAAAGATTAATAAATATGAACAATGCAAAGTGATGTAAGAACAATAAGAATGTGAAAGAGAGTGATTTGACTGAATGATTCATTGTATTGATATGATAGAGAAAAAGTGAGTAAGACAAATCCCATAAAGTGCATGTACTAGAAGACCACCGAAGGTCAACAAACTATTAAATCTGTATTTGTTGATCTTGTACCATGTAATGTACAATAAAAGAACTACTAAAGGAAAAACTAGTAGTAGGAACATTTAATGCACAATACACACTCAAATAACAAGTAACAAAAGGATGTCTCTCGGACAGATCATCACTTCGGAACTGGTATCATCTCAGAACTCTTCTACCTACGGAATTGGATTCACTTTGGATTGCTAAGGGATCACTTTTCATGTATCAACATCAACAACCTAAAAGACATATTAAAATCTTAGAGATCGAAGATAGCCCAATATGAATCACGTGGGCTCAAGTTGCTTCATGAACAGGTTGATCGAATCGAATATGAAGCTGAATACCGATCTCTTTCCGATCTAGAGATCATGGATAGGCAGGAAACAAAACAAAAAATTGGTGAATTGGAACATATTTCCAAACTGGACATCCATCAAAAATCAAAGGTCAAATGGATGAAAGATGGGGAAGAAAACAACAGATTTTTTCATGGAATGTTGAAAAATAAAATTCGGAAAAGTTGAATTCATGGGCTTGCAATAAATGGGTGTTGGTCGTCTGATATGAAAGTATTTAAAAAGGAGGTTTTCAATTTCTTCTATACAAAATTTCATGATCATTGGCCATCCTGACCGAAATTGATAAGCCCTCTTTTTAAATGGTTGCCTCATTATCATAGGCGTCTGCTTGAATCTCAAATATCATTCAATGAAATAAAAAGAGCTATTTGGGGATGCGGGGGTGAGAAAGCTTCGGGATTGGACGGTTTTGACTTTTAAGCTTATCAGAAAAAAAGGACTTGATGAAAGAAGATATTATTTGTTACATAAAAAAATTGAAGCAACGGGCACATTCTGTCAAGGATGTAACACGTCTTTTATTACCCAAATTCCAAAGGTGAAGGACCTAATCACACCTAGCGATTACATGACAATTTGTATTATTGTTTTCTTTATAAGATTATAGCCAAATTTTTAGCTAATCGACTCAATGGTTTCATACATCTTGTAGTCAATGAAGTATAAACTGCTTACATTGAAGGGTGAAACATCCTAGATGGAACACTCGTAGTAAACGAACTATAGTCCTGGGCAAAAATGAAAAAGAAACCTATGTTTTTTTCAAAGTCGGTTTTGAAAAGGCTTTTGACTCCATCAATTGGGAGTATCTAGTATCAATAATGGAACAAATGGAATTTGGAAGCCAGTGGTGCAAATGGATCCTCGGGTTTCTCTCTAGCTCCAGGGCGTCTGTGATGGTAAAAAAAAGCAATTCACCCACATAGAATTTCAAATCTCATGAGGGGTGAGGCAAGGCGATCCACTTTCACCTTTTCTATTTATACTAGCCATGGAAGGCTTACACATCGCTCTTCAAGGTGCAAAAGAGAAAAATCTCATTCAAGGCATGAAATTACCACACAATGGTCCCAAAATTTCTCATCTTTTTTATGTCGATGACACACTATTCATTCGAGAATGGAACCATGGTTGCATCCAAAACCACTCACGAATCCTCAAGTGTTTTCAAATCTCATCCAAACTGAAAGTTAACTTTTGTAAATCATGTCTCTTTGGTACTTGCATCAATCGAATTGCAATTGAAGGCCCAAATATTTGGTTGTTTGAAAAGTTCATTTCCGTTTTCATATCTTGGACTTCCTGTGGGTGCTAACATGTCTCAAAAGAAAAACTGGCAGCCAATTCTTGACAAGTTCCAAATAAGACTATCCAGCTGGAAGGCTAACACTCTTTCTTTTGGGGGTAGACTTACATTGATCAAATCAGTCCTTAGTAGTCTCCCCACTTATTTCTTATCACTATTAAAAGTCCCTCAGGGGGTTTTTGACTCCTTGGAAAAAGTTAAAGAGGCAATTTCTAGAGGGAGGAAATGATGAAAAATAGAAGATACACCGGATAGAATGGTCCAAGATTGTATCGGGCAAAAAAGTTGGTGGTTTGGGTGTGGGAAATCTACTAGCACAAAACATAGCACTCCTAACCAAATGGTGGTGGAGACTCAAAAACAAACAGGGTCGTATTTGGGTTGATGTAATTGATAGTATCCATAATCTCAAAGCACATCCATCTAATTATCTATGTAGAAAAGGCACATCAGGGGTATGGAGCAATATTGATAAGGTTGTTAAAAGGCTTTCCAATTAAATATTGTCTGGAATGGCATCTTCTCTCTTGTCCCGAGCTATAATACTCGAATACTTTTCTGGAAATATTTATGGTATACGGATAAAACACTTCAAACTTGCTTTCCACATCTATATCAAAATGAATCTCTCAAAAGATGCACGCTTGTCGATCGATTATGTGCAAATGGCTTCCAATGGAATTGGACACATCATTCTCCTGGTGACAAGTTCCTATCAAAACTAAATGAATTTTATGCCCTCTTCGGTGCTTAGGAGTTCAATTTTTCTTCAAATATTGGATTTTGTTTCAATTTGAATCTGGAAGGAAAGTATGCAGTGATCATCATGAGGTGATTGGTGAACTCTACAATTACTCAAACTATTGATACCGTGATTTGTTAGTAAAATATTATACCTCTGAAAGTGAAATGTTTTGTATGGAGGGAAAATTTGGAAATAATTCTTATGTCAGATGCTCTTTTATCAAGGGGGTGTCTCGGTGCTCAATTCTCGTTGTGTGAAATGGGTACAAAATCTATGAAACATCTATTATTGGATTATAGTTTCTCCAACACTTTCTGGTTCTGGATATCCGGATAGTGTAGGATTCAAGATATGCGGTTTGGAAGTATAAGGGAGTGCATTGATTATGCTTCATCTTGGGGAAAATGTACCAAGAAACGTCTTACATTATCTGTGATCCTATACTCGACATTGTGGAATATTTTGCTAGCTTGCAATGATAAACTCTTTGTTGGAACTTTATATATATATATATATATATATATATATATATATATATATATATATATATATATATATATATATATATATATATATATAAAGTAATTGGAATTTTAGCAATTTCCTTTGTATCCCACATTGGTGGGAGGAAGAAACCTTCGTGGGGTTATAAGCTTATTCCCTTGATAGGCTTTCAAATGTTTTAGTGGATTAAAGGAATGGGCCCATCCCCCTCACGCTCCTAGCCTAGCCTAGCACCGGTCGACGTCGCGAGTGCACGAAATGGCACGATTTAGGTGCACTTTTCTATTCTCACGATGCATCGGTCGTTGGGAGCTGAGGAGCTTTTATTTTTGACGAGTTCGGGTCAATACGGTTTGACCGGTCCGGTCAAGTCAAATCATTGACCGCCGTTGACTTCATGGAGGACAAGTCGGAATATTCTAGAAGGCCCAAAAAACGTTTTGCTTGGAGAACAATTTGTCGCCCTAGGGTTTCTAGGGGCTAGCCTATGAGGGCCCTTTCCATGCCTTCTAGGGTTTCGATACCTATAAATACAGCTCCCTAGGAGTCGTATTAGACTCTCACGAAAATCCAAGCTCTCTCCCTTTCTGTAGGGAGATAATGTGCACTATGAGGCCAAACAGCCTATCAAAGGAATAAGCTTATAACCCCACATTAATTAGTGATTAAAAAAAAACAACAATGTAATTTCAATTTTTTGTTTATTAAGGCGTATAGTCTAGAGATCAGAATACACATTAATTAGTGATTAAAAAAAAAACTCATTACGAAGTTTAATAGATTTTATGATTCGGTTAGGAAATTTAAATAAAATATCAAAGTGACTGAGTAAGTTACAAAAATAGTCCTTGTGCTTTCTAATTTTTAACATGTTTTGTCGAAAATTGAAACCTTTTTCATTTTTTGTCCCTATTTCAAGGTTTCGTATCCATTTTATCCAATGTACTTTCTGTTTTGAGTATTTAAGTTCAATGGAACAAAATTAATATAAAATCCTGAAATAAGGACCAAATCTGAAAAATGTTTAATACTTGAAGTCATTTCCATTTATAACATCATTCCAATATGCTAGCCAACTGACAATATTATCATGTCTAATTTCTTTCCAACTATCGAACATCAAAGAATGTCATGACTTATTCCACTCCCTTGTTTATTCCATCACTCTATCCATTCCACTCCATGTCCAACCAAGCAAACACAAAGAAGAACAAAGTCAAACCTTTCACTAGGAATTGGACATTCTGGGATAAGGGCATCATTGCCAATATTTGTTGTGATATCACATAGGCAGATACGACCTTTCGGTTTTCCCATCTAAACAACAAAGATAAAAATCACAATTTAATAGATTTTAAACGAAATCTAATAATTTTCTACTCTAAACCAAATTACAATTAAGAAGTTTAAAAAATTCATAACAGGAACCGAGTTGTCATTTAACCTTCGGATGGTCCCCATGACCTTGGAACAACCAAGGTGGCATAACCCTAAAGTTTCCAACCTGCAAAGTTAAGTAATGATCATATTTTTAGTCGATGAACTCAAATAAAAATAAAAATAGAACATAAAAATGATGATATATTACTCGAAGTTACCTTCTCTTTAACACCATAAACAATTGCCGACGTATATTTCTCCTCGAACTTCACGAATTTGTTTTAAAAACAAAAGGAGAGACTTGATTAGGTAGTGAAGATGTTGCAACTTCACATCATCGTCAAAGTCTATTTTTGGCATCTGTTCTTTCAAAAAATATCAACAGTAAATAATCTGATAATTTAATTTCTTTAATATGTAGAACATCTCATAAACCTTATTATTTGAGTGATTGTCCTCGTCACCCATTTTTCCAGTCATCATGTACATCATTTTATCAAAATCAAAGGCACCAATGCCATGTTTTTTTGCACGCACTATTATCTGGTTTGTTGAGAAACAAATATTACCAAGCTTTACTTTGTTTTATAACCATGTGAAGTTTCAAAATACAAAATCTGCTCCAAGTAATCATGAAGCATGTACAAAAGCCCTATAAGAGGCTAAAATGGTTTGTTCAACAAAAAAAACGCAAAAAACAGAGGTATAACCTGTTAAAGCTCAATGGTTCATCTTCGTTCAAGGTTGTTGGGATGCTACATTCCAGATTTTTGGAACTGCAAATCAAACATATTACATTGAGTTATTGAGTAGAAAACCGATAAATCAAACCAAGTAAACCAAATCAACATTTCTCTTGTTTGATCGGTACAGTCTAAGAAGACTTCAAGATTATTTGAGCCCTAGTAGATGAAAACGAAAGCCACACGAAAATCAATTGATATTCTCTCTTAAATTCAATTTCGATCATATATAACATGCATATTACCCTATATGCTTCGTGATAGACCAACATACACCAAAATTGGGGGTATATTGAAGCATCAATGGCATGTGTGTTTCACGACTATGAAAGAACAGACAAAAAATAAGGAATAAAAAGTCGATCAAATTCACCTGAGTCATCGACTGCAATTGAAGGTTTCTGGATGAAAGCCCTAATTTTCATAAAGAAGAAGAGGCGACTAATCTGTAAATCAAAGCCTTTGGTCCGGTAGCATCCTCAATTTGTTGTTGGCGATAGCAGATGCAGAGGAAGATGAAGAAGTTTAGGGTTCTCCAAAGAGACGAAGAGAAAATAGGGAAACCACAACAAAACCGGGGCCTAGACAACGGGGAATTTGAAGCTGTTGAGGTTTGAAATTCTCCTGGCTTTTGAGTTTACGAAGTCAGCGTGGGTGGGGTATCGATGTTCTCGCTTATCTTCAAGCTGCAAATGGTTTCTTCAAAACTGTTGCCCAGTCCACCATGACGCAGGTGAGAGAGATGACGGGGAGGTGGGAGCATACCCGGGGAGATTGAGTTACCGGAGGAAGAAATCTCTGATATCGGTGAGGATGAGGGGGAATCAGAGGATTGAGGTAAGGACTTGATTGGGCGTGGTGAGGTAAGCAGATAAGCAAAAGGAGAAGGCAAATAAGGGAGAAAAGCGGTGGAGGAGGAATAAGCGAAAGAAGAAGCGGTGACAGCAATCTAATCCCTATAAGTTTACAGAGTCGGTGCCATTGGAATCTGTAGGAGGTGATGCAATCTGAATCAGTGGAATGAACCGGCTAAAAAAAATTATGTTGGTCCAATAGGAACAGAGCACTGTTCCTAAGGGACTTCTAAATTAATTTATATATATATAATATATATAATTGTAAATCTCAAAACTTCCAAATAAGTGTTTGTGAAAACTTTTTTTCTTCGTTTTCTAGGTTTTTTTTTTGGTGGTTACATAAGTGTTTGTTATTTTTTTTATAACTATATATGTGATAGCTTTATTTAGTTATATTTTAATATTATATATTTTTGTAGTATATTTTATTTATATTTTTATAAGTTTTTTTTGTCGCGGTCAATATTGTAATATATTTATTTAGTTATATTTAAATATGACAAAATTAAAAAAAAATAATAATAATTACATAAATGGGCTTTATCAAGAAAAATAATTACACAAGTGGGCTTTACCATCTACAAAAGGACACTTTTCAACTTCTTCAAATGTTCAACTTCATCAAAGGAATAAACATCCCATTAAAGGTTTGATTTATGCACATTAACCTTCAATCATGACACTAAATAAAAACAATGTAAAATTATAATAATATTGCTAATATTATATTTTACCCAATCATCAAGGAAGATAGCATCATCCGTATAAAAAAGATGAGAAAGCCAAAGACTACAATTTCTAACCTTCATATCAGAAAAATAACCAGCTTCTTTTGCATCTTTTATGGCTCCATGGAGACCTTCCATAACTAGAATAAAAAGGAAATGAGACAAATGATCTCCCTGACGAAGACCGCTATACATTTGAAACTCTTTGATAGGACTTCCATTAACAAGAATAAAAGTCTCGGATGAAATTAAACAAGCTCTAATCAAAGAACATCATCTTTCACCAAAGTTCATAAAATGTAACACGTTATCAAGATAATAACAACTCACCGAATCATAAGCTTTTTCAAAATTAACTTTGAGAAGCTTCAACTTTTTCTTTTTCTTCTTATACCAACCAATCAATTCATTCACCATTAAAGGGTTATCTAAAATTTGTCAATGCTTTATAAACGCCGAGTGTTCACCACTAACCACCAGATTAATAACTTTTGACAATCTCAAAGCCGAAGATCTTAGCAAAAATATTATAATGAATACCAATTAGACTAATAGGCCGATAATCATTTAAGACGATCGGACTATTTTTCGTAGGTATTAAAGTAATAAAGGAAGAATTACAACTAGACGAAATTCTCGCTTTTGTCATGAAATCATCCACATAAGCTAAAATGTCTTCTTTTAACAAATCACAATATCTCCTAATAAAAGCAAAAGTAAACCCATCAGGACTTGGCGCCTTCTCACCACCACATGACCAAACTACATGTTTTATTTCCTCCAAAATGACCTTTTCTTTTAAACTGAGAGCTACATTACTAGACAAAGATCGGATTTTTTTACTTCAGTTGGCAATTTCGATAGAAATTTTTTTTTTGAACTTCTCTTTATGAAAAACGGAAAAAAAAATAGTAACTTAAGTTAGGTTGTCAAGCCAAACACCATCTACTTTCAACCCACAAATAGCTATTTGACGTCTTTTACTATTGATAATGCCATGAAAGAACTTTGTATTTTCGTCACCCTCAATACATCACTTGATCTTTGTTTTTTTAGAAAGGTCTACCATCTCTTTTTTTCTCCGATAGCTGATTTTTAATATTTACCTTTTCATTTTTTTTTCTTCCAAAGAAGCAACCCCCATATCAATCTTCACATCAATCTCATATAATATTTTTAAAAGATTAACTTAATCCTCATCACACTTAATTTTAACCTTATTCCATCATTCACGCAAGATCACTTCTAAACCCTTTAATTTTTCTTTAAAAATAATAGGTGCACAATATCCAACATTATTAGAATCACTGGACCAAAACGAACGAACAGCCTGGTCAAAATCATCCTCAAGCATCCAAGAATTAAAAAACTTAAAAGGATAAAGACCATAATCCGGTTTATCTTGCACAAGGAAAATCGGCATGTGATCAACAATATTAAGATCTAAAGCTAAAGAAGAAGAATTAGACAAGAATACATCACAGGATACTGAGAACCGATCCAACTTACTAGATTTAGCACCATTTTTGCTAACTCTAGTGAAAGAAAAGTCTCCCATGTGACCAGTAATATTAAGCTCTACTTTTTATTTTTTAAAAATACCACCTTAGACTACTTAACTAATGAATGGTTAAACATCACGAGTATGTTCTTCGTTTTCTTTTTGTTTGTTTAAGGTTCCTACTTTTCTACAGTTACTTACTGTTCCGGAATTCGTAGACCACATCCGGAATGAACTGAAAACGTTTTGAAGTTTAAATTAAAGATGTCATTATTGTAGGATCAATTGAAAAGTAGTTTATATGTTTATTTTTTGTTGATTTAAACAAAATGTCGTGTTTCGGATCTTAAAATTTCATTCCGGAAGCCTCCAGAACGCGAAGAACTGTTCCATAACACAATGAACTTGTCTGGAACATGAAGAACAGGTTTGGAATATTGGTCATTTCCATTTTAGAATGAACTGATAACACACTTTTTATTTCTACAACAAGACATGGTTTTTGATGCATCAGTTACACTCTCGTGTAAACCTAAAATCGACGGGGAAATTCTTATAGCATTCAGAAACAAACAAGATTGTGAGACTATGTTCTGGAATACATGTTTCAGGAGGTGGTTAGACATTCCTAATGTAGATGGGGATCCTTTGATTCTACATTATGCCTTTTGCCATGAAGTTTTCATCGACCCCCGAAGCCAAGTAGAGGAAATGGTTTTTTGAGATTGAGGGTTATGAGCTGTCATTTGGGAAGAAAGAATTGTCGCATCATCGACTTCCAATTTGGTGACTATTTTACTGCTTTTGTATCCGGCGCCGTCTTCCGTTCTCGTGTCTTTCCTATGGTCCCGACGAATGTCTTGGTCAAATTACACCATGTTACGAATGTATTTCAACATTCACTTAATGAGTTATCGTACGAGGATATAGTTCATGTATATCTTATATACATGTTAGAGAAGGGTTTCAATGGACGGTTGGCTAAACAGCCTGTTACAGAAGAGTATTTCGCTTTGCTATCCAACCTTGATGAATTCAACAGGTATAATGTTGTCTATTTTATAATTACTGGTTAATTAAATTACCTATCATTACTAATATTTTTTAGAAATTTAATTGTTAACTAATCTTTTATCTAGCAAATATCCATTGGGGGTGGGGGGTAATTTGGGATCAATTGTACAATCAACTATATATTGTATTCAATAAAGTTAACAAGCTTATACATCCAGAAGAACTGAAAGAGAACGAACCTCAAAAATTGATTTACACTTTACAAGGGTTTTTATACACTTTTAAGGTAAGTATATGATGTAAAAAGTAGTATTTATTTTTGTATGTTAACATTCTAACGATTTTTTATTTATTTGTTTGCCAACATTCATATATGGATTGTAACACCCGGTAATTTGAAGGTATTTATTTATTTAATTTGGTTACTCATTTAATTATGATTTTGGTCTTGAAGACCTTGGACTTAATCTTTGGGCTTGGGGGTGCCGTACGTGGGGCGTACCACCCATATATGTGGGGCGTACACGAGTAAGTGAGTCGTAGATGTCATGCACGTACACGCAACGTACAAGTTGGTACGCGTGGCGTACATGTCCAAACACAAAATCCTAATATTTAGGGTTTGAGCATTATCTAAAGAACATTATGTCAAAATGATCTTATCTATTAGCCTCCCTTTTGTCCCTAATCAGCCTCCACCTAACTCCATTGTTGAGTGTTCTTTAGCTTACAAGGCCAGTTTGGGTGTATTTTTGTGCATTTAAAGGAAGGAGATCATCTTGAAGCTTCATTGGAAGAGTGAGAGCTTATAGATCCGGAACATCATCATCTTTTGCTACTCTTTGGAGGTATAAAGTTCTGAAATTGATGTGTCATAGCTTAGATCTAGTTTTACCTAGATTTTGGTTAACTTTTGGTCCTATGAGTGAGTTTTGGTGGCTTGATGCAATACTAGAAGTTATGAGTTGCCCCTCTTGACGTTTTTGAGGTTTCTATGTCTTAAAGTTAGCATCTTTTGGGTTGGAACGCACCCATGCATGAGTGTGAGTTCATTTAGTGGAAGTAGAATGTTATATTTCGAGTTTGGGTTCATTTGGGGCATGCAAAGTCACCAAGTCAGTGACTTTATGGTTCTAGACGTTGATTATGACTCAAATCTGTGGTTTGGACCCTTGGACTTAAGCAATAAGAACTTAATGGAAAAGTTGGCTTAATGGATGAGTATGTTGGATGTACAAGCTCGTATGAGCAGCGTACAAGCCGAGCAGCGAGTACGCTTAGCATACAGCTGAGTACGCCCCGCGTACCCAGTCAGATGGATTTTACGTGTTGGGCCTCCTGGTGGGCTTAGGTTTATGAGCTCTTGTTGGGCCTTCTGAGAACAAGTGTCTTGGTCTTAGGTAAATTTATTAGGCTTAGGGTTAGGCCTATGAAAGGGTTGGGCCCAATTGGGAAAATTAGGCCATAAATGTGCAATGAAGGATTAATTGGTTTTGGGCCTTTTAGATTGTGGATTTGGGCCTTAGTTTTGGTTTAAACTAAATCAAGGGTAAAATGGTCATTTTACCCCAAGTATGGATTATTGGATATAGTTTGGAACCTAAGTGTTAATTGGGTGTTATTTTGTACATATAGCTCGGGGTGTCGTCAATACAACAGCTAGGGATCTTCAGTGAGATTTAGCATTCGAGGTAAGTTTCCTCACCATGTATAGCGGGTCGAAGGCACCAATGTTGACCCATCATTTGATATGTTAGAATACTCATTGACTGTGTGACACTAGTATGTGTATGTTCTTGTATGCTTTCTGGCAGGACCTGGTCATTATCTTGTATGTTATTATTTGATATGAATTGTATGTGGGCGGGGCCTGTTATGCGAGTTAGGGCAGGGCCCGTTATGCGAGCTAGGGTGGGGCCCGTTATACTCATTGGGTGGGGCCCGTTATACTCTTTGCGTGGGGACCGTTATGTGTTTATTGTTTGTTATGCGGTATCTCAGGGAACTAACTAACCTTTATGCTTACAGTTTTCAGCTTATGTTTTAGGTACTTCTGGTTCCAAAGGGAAGAGCTCGGGTTGACTATATCATACACACCATATGGAATCCGTACTGGAGATTTCACTCTAACTTTTATGATGTTTGATAGACGTATTTTATTCGGGATGTATGGAAATGTTTGGAATACTGCTTTTACTTAAACAAAAAAAATGAAATTTTTGGATCATGTTTTTGGGATGTTACAAGTTGGTATCAGAGCCTTGGTTTGAGGGATTTGGGCACACTCTCGGGTGTGTCTGAACTCAAACTGAGGATTTGGTAAAGTTTCTCAAAATAAGCATATTTTAAGAAAAAGTTTTTCTAAAATAAGACGGGGTGTGGTGCATGCAATCAGCCGAGCTCAAGTAAGTTTTCCTAAAATACCCATACATGTTATTTGTTATTCTTTGATTTGGGGATCTGTGAATTGCATGCTAGTTAGGGCTAAGGATCTACTCAGTATTTACATGATAGAATGCTAGTAGAGATGCATTAGTATTCATGTTGTATGAGCTTGTAGACTTGCATGCTAGTATTGATCAGTCAGTGAATGGATGGCCTGATTAGGTTATGCTTGGTTTTGGTTACTTGATGCTCGAATGCTACTTGCTTTGTGATTTTAGGAGTTCTAACTAGCTTCATCCAACTAGTAAACAAATATGCTAAGTTACATATCATGGGGACTAAATTATTTTAGAAGGTTAAGTTTTAACTCTATTGTGCAACTCTTCTTTGAGTCCAACCTTTGTAGTGTGAGACATCTCATTTGAAGAATTATCTAGTTTTGGTGATATGTAATTGTATTAGTGAACTAGTTAGAGGAAGTTAGCGTGAATTCCTTCTACAACTGATAGCAGAAAGTGGTATGGAGTTTGCACTTAGAGAACCTAGGATGAGATCTAGTGTTAGGAGCCTTATCCATGAGGGAATGTTATATGGATATAGAGTACCTTGGTTGTGTCAAAGCAATTCTTGAGGAATGTACAGATAGATGTGGAAGGTAGTATGGGCCCGTACTACTGGAAGTAGAGGATCTGTACTTGACTCAAGGAAATCTGCGATGGACCCGGGAGCTTGAGGAGTTTGTGATTCCCTGATATATATATATATATATATATATATATATATATATATATATATATATATATATATATATTGATGTGTATTCTGATGGTTTGTATGGTCTATTTTCAGTATGGTGACATTGCGAGGCAGACCTGTTGTCAGTTATGGCACTGGCGAGGGCTCGAGCTCAGAATCTGGAGTCGGGCAGCTAGATGACCAGACGAGGGAGTTCATATCGTCTGAGATTACGCGCAGTATCCTTGAGCAGACTCCTATGATCTTTGGCCCGGTCAAGGAGGGTATTCTGGAGATCCTAGATGATCGGTTGAGTGCCTTTCACGCAGAGGTTGTGGCTTTGGTTGGGATGCGTTCTTTGACCTTCAGGGAGTTTCGGGCATGTGGAGCTCCGAATTATCATGGGGCAAGGAACTCGATTGTGAGTCGGAGGTGGTTAGCAGATATTGCTAACGCCTTTCATACCAGTCGTTGTCTCGAGGGGTACAAGGTCAGACTAGCTTCCTGTCTTCTGAAGGACAGGGTACATGATTGGTGGGAGGAGGTAGGTCATGTGGTAGGTGATGATGTTGTTGATGGGACGACATGGGATGATTTCTTAACCCAGTTCTAAGCTGAGTTTGCTCCAGTGATTGAGGTGCAATAGTTGGCGCGAAAGTTTCAGGATCTCCACCAGACTACGGAGACGGTGGCCGAGATCACCACTATGTTTCGGGAAAGGGCACTTCTGGTTCCACAGTATGTGGCAGATGAGGAGATGAATAAGGCCTGGTATCATGAGATGTTGATGAGTGACATTGGCAGTTCGTGAGCCGATCTAGCTGTAAGACGTTGGAGGATATGATAGCGAGAGCTATGGAGAGGGAGATTGATTTGGAGATGGAGAAGAAGAGGAAGCCAGATTATGTGTTGAGTGTTGAGGGTTCGGGAAAGAGGCCCAAGGTGGTTGATTCGATAGGGAAGGGCTAGCAAAGTCGAGGTTGTTATGGTACGTGTGGCAGGTCGCACGAGGGGACGTGCAAGGTGGGTGGCTCTGGTTACTTCAAGTGCGGCTGGACTGGGCATATCAGCAGGGATTGTACTGCTACTACCACCGTCACCCTGATATATGATCTGATTTTCTTTTAGTGCGATCAGATGGGCCCCAAGAAGGCCCATTTTCCGAGTTTGGTTGCAACAGGACCGGTGTTAACATCCGCTCCTGCCACTCTTCAAATTATTGACAGCCACCAAGGCCGGACAGTCGCGCCTGTGGCGAAGAGCAGGGCTTTTCAGTTGATGGCCGAGGAGGCACGTGCAGCTCCTGATGTTGTGACGGGTATGTATTCTCTCCTTATCTCTTTATTTATATTGAACTGCTCGCTTATGTTTGTGTGTTTTGTTTTAAGATCGTTCCTTATGAACGATGTTTCTGCTCAGGTATTATTTGATTTGGGGGATACCCGATCACTTGTATCCCTTGCACTAAGCAAGAGATTTATTGGAGCTCCGGGGGAGCTAGATCGTACTCTAGATGTCGAGACTGCTGATGATAGGTTTGTTCGGGTTGCGAGGGTTCATCGAGGTTGTACTCTCCAGATTTTTAGCGAGCAATATCCGGTTGATTTGGTTCCATTCATCTACGTGGGAACAAGATTATCGTGTGCATATATTAGTTGATCCCTAATGGGGCAGTGATCGACTATGAGCAGCAATTAGTTCTGGTTCAAACCCCAAGTAGGGGAGAGTTGGTGATTTATGGGGAGAGACTGCAGCGTGCGCCGATTATGTGTTCTGCAGCGAGGGCCAGACGTTATCTTCATCAGGGATGCTCGGGTTTCTTCGCCTATGTCATGGATACCCGAGTTAAGGGTAAGGCGATCGTGGATGATGTGTCGGTTGCGTAGGATTATCCAGATGTATTCTCGAAGGATTTTCCTGGGGTGCCTCCGAAGAGGCGTGTTGAGTTTAGAATTGATCTGGTTCCAGGTGCGGCTCTGATAGCCAAAGCACTGTATTAGTTGGCTCCTCCCGAGATGTAGGAGTTGCTACACAGCTATAGGAGCTGTTACACAAGGGATTTATTCGATCAAGCAGTTCAACTTGGGGGCACAGATTTTGTTTATGAAGAAGAAGGATGAGTCTCATCGTATGTGTATAGACTACCGGGAGTTGAATAAGGTAACAATGAAGAATCGTTATCCCCTCCTGATGAATGATAATCTTTTTGACCAACTTCAGGGGGCATATTGATTTGTGATGGAGTTATCATCAGATGCGATTCAGGGATGAGGATGTGCACAAGCCAGCTTTTTGGACTCAATATGGTCATTATGAGTTCATGGTGACACCTTTTGGGCTCACCAATGCTCCATTCGCGTTCATGGGTCTCATGAACCATGTGTGAAGATCGATGTTGGATCGCTCTATGATAGTATTTATTCATGGTATCTTGGTTTATTCCAAGACTCAAGAGTAGCATGAGGAACACTTGAGGAAAGTATTGGAGACAATGAGGAGGGAGAGACTTTTCACAAAGTTCTCCAAGTGCGAGTTCTGGTTGCGCGAGGTGTAGTTCTGGGTCACCTTGTCAACCAGAAGGGTATTCTGGTTGATCCAGCCAAGGTCGAGGCCATGATGCATTGGGAGGTTCCAAAGTCTCCATCTGAAATTCGGAGCTTTCTTGGTTTGGTTGGTTATTATCTGAGATTCATACATGATTTCTCCAAAATCGTTGTTCCTTTGACCCGACTGAACAAGAAGTCGATGACTTTTTGTTGGGGGCCTGAGCAACAGGTAGCATTTGAGACTCTGAGACAGGGGTTGTGTGAGGTGCCGATTCTGACCCTGCCAGAGGGTGTTGATGATTTTGTGGTTTATTGTGATGCTTTGATCTCCGTTCTGGGTGTAGTGTTGATGTATAGGGGTCACGTGATCGCTTACGCTTCGAGGAAGCTGAAGCCTCATGAGGCAAATTATCCGATGCATGATTTGGAGTTGGGGTCCGTGGTTTTTGCCCTCAAGATTTGGCGGCATTACCTCTATGTGGTTCGTTGTACTATTTACACGAATCACAAGAGCTTGAGGTACTTGATGGATCAGTCAAATCTGAACATGCGACAACGTTGATGGTTGGATGTAGTGAAGGATTATGATTGTGACATCCTTTATCAACTGGGGAATGCTAATGTGGTGGTCGGTGCTCTCAGCCACAAGGAGGTTGCAGCTCCAATCAGATACATATGTTTGAGGATGATTGTGATTACTCCATTATTGGACCAGATTCATGAGGCACAGGTTGAGGCTATGAAAAAAGAGCATCGTAAACGCGAGCCTATTGTGGGGTAGGTGGCTTCCTTCAATTATGATAGTCGTGGTTTGTTGACTCTGCATCGGCGAGTCTGGGTTCCGTATTGGGGCAGTTTACGTCAGATTCTGATGGAGGAGGCTCACAAGTCGAGGTTCTCCATTCATCCCGAGGCGACGGAGATGTATAGGGACCTTTGTCCTAACTATTGGTGGCCCTGCATGAAGAGGGATGTAGCCTGGTACTTGGAGTGGTGCTTGGCCTGTAGGAAGGTCAAGGCCAAACATCAGCGTCCTCACAACAAGATGCAGCCGTTGGAGATTCCTGTATGGAAATAGGAAAACATCACCATGGATTTTATCACAAAGCTTCCTGGGACTGCGCGCGGTGTGGATTCGATATGGGTCATCGTAGATTGTTTGATCAAGAGCGCACATTTCATTATGATTCAGGAGAGTATTTCTGCAGAGAAGTTGGCCAAGATTTATATTAGAGAGGTGGCAGCACGTCATGGGGTGTCGATATCAGTGGTTTCTGACCAGGATGTTCGGTTCACTTCCAGGTTTTAGAAGAGATTCCATTATGATTTGGGAACTCATTTTCTTTTCAGTACAACTTTTCATCCATAGACTGATGGTCGAAGTAAGTGGACGATCCAGACCCTTGAGGATATGTTTCATGCGTGCCTATTGGATTTTGGTGGGAGTTGGGATGCGTATCTTCCGTTAGTGGAATTTTCGTATAACAACAATTATCACGCTTGCATCGATCGACCTCCTTTTGAGATGCTCTATGGGAGGAAATGTAGGACCCCAATTTGTTGGGGTGAGGTCGGTCAGTGGGTTATAGGGAGTACTGAAGTGGTACTCAAGACCACGGAGCTAATTCAACAGGCTCCAGACAACTTAGAGTCGGCATAAGAGTTATGCTGATAGGCGCCAGTCTGATTTAGAGTTCCATGTGGGAGATGTGGTTCTCCTGAAGTTGTCACCTTAGAAAGGTGTCATCCGGTTAAGAAATCAGGGCAAGCTGGGTCCCAGATATATTGGTCCTTTTAGGGTTTTGGCTCAGGTAGGCTAGGTTTGCTTATCGCTTGGATCTTCCAGATGAGCTCAACAGATTCATGGCACGTTTCATGTCTCTCATTTGCGGAAATGTTTAGTGGATGATTCTTCAGTGGTACCATTTGAGGATATTCAGGTATTGAGAGATCGGTTGCGATCTTGGATCGGAAGACAAAGGCCCTGAGGAACAAGGTTGTTGAGTTGTTAAAGGTGTAGTGGCAGGACCGGAAGGGATCAGAGTGGAGTTAGCATCCCGAGGATGAGATGAAAGAGAACAATCTAGAGTTGTTCGGGGAGGCAGACTTCGAGGGCGAAGTCTGGTTCAAGTGGGGAAGAATTGTAACGCTCGGTAATTTGAAGGTATTTATTTATTTAATTCGACTACTCATTTAATTATGATTTTGGGCTTGAAGACCTTGGACTTAATCTTTTGGGCTTGGTGGTGTCGTACGCAGGGTGTACCACCCATATACGCGAGACGTACACAAGTAAATGAGTCGTGGATGCCATGCATGTACGCGCAACGTACAAGTTGGTACGTGTGGCGTACATGTCCAGACCCAAAAACCCTAATATTTAGGGTTTGAGCACTATTTAAAGAACATTATGTCCCAAGGATCTTTTCTATCAGCCTCCCTTTTGTCCCTAATCAGCCTCCACGAAACCCTAACTCCACTGTTGAGTGTTCTTGAGCTTAGAAGGTCATTTTGGGTGTATTTTGGTGATTTTGAAGGAAGGAGATCATCTTGAAGCTTCATTGGAAGAGTAAGAGCTTGTAGATCCAGAACATCATCATCTTTTGACACTCTTTGGAGGTATAAAGTTCTAAACTTGATGTTGTTGGATATAGTGTCTAAGTCCATAACTTTTTTTGGTATGTACTTGATCCGACCCGGCATGGTCCATTTGGGTTGCATGGCATTGCAATACTTGGATAGACTAAATGAGAGAATATGGCACTTATGATTATTAATATATTATAAGTTCTAATATTAATAATAGTGTTATTTAATTAGTATTGATCAAGTATTAATCTAGTATTAATTTGGTGATCAAAGTGAGACTAATTAAATATATAGGGTTGATTATGACAATCATCAATTCTTTTATGGTGGATTAATGATCCATGGTTTATGGGTTATGGATGTAACCATTTGGAGCTCCATGGATAGTCCATGGGAGTTACAAACCCATAGGTCATGAGAAATGAAGAGTAATGACAATTATGGGTCTTCTTAATGAAACCCTAATTGCGACACCACTATCAAAGGAACCCTTTGGCTAGCAAAATCGTGACCTAGGGTTACAAAAGAGGGCATAACCGATTTTGAGTGCTAGAAGTATTCTCTCAAGTTATTCCAAGTTTTGTGGTGTTGTGTGAAGCATTTGAGGCACAACATTTGGGGTGCTAGGCTCACAAAGTCTTGAAGGAATCCAAGCAACAACAAGGTATGTATTTCTACTAGTTTTTATGTTTCATATATTCCCCATGCCATGCTAGTTAGGAAATAACCTTGAAAAGAAATTTGCATGTATATAGAGAAAACATAGATTCAAGGTTATTAGGGTTGCATGTACACTTAGGAAGTGTTAGAATGCTCAAAACCCATCAGTGGTATCCGAGCCTAGGATTGTTTTCTGTATACTTGATGCAAAACTACTTGAAAATCGAAAATTCTACTCATTGTTGACTGGACTCGCCGAGTCCATGTACAAATTCATCCTACTCGTCGAGTAGGATCATGCACTCGACGAGTAAGTGCGTGCTGGGCAGTCTTTTCGTGTTTTGTTGCTGGAAATGGATTAAAATCATTATCCCAATCTGTTTTGGACTTGTAAAAACTGTTTTTCAAAATGATAATGATTATGTTAACCCATTTTCACATGACTTTTATCAATTTTCAAGAATTGTATATGTTAATATGATTCATGAAATTGCTTGAAATGAATTTGTGTTCTTATGAGTTTTTAGAAGATCATAGGAATTATGTGTAACCTCCATGTGTGTTTAATTCATGATCTTAATTTTAATGATGGTGTTCATAACTTGTCCTCAAGTTATGGATAACCAAAAGTCACTTCTTTAAATTATGATTAAAGAACTAAAGAGGTTTCATAAAATGAAGAGTCTTCATTTTTATGAACCATTAAAACTCATAAGTTACAAATTGAAGAGACTTGGAATAGTTTCAATTCTTGCCCTCAAGTTTTGGAATTTGAAAAGTCTTACACTTTAATACTTTAATTCCAAATTAAACCTTAGATTTTTAAAAAGTTTAAAAATCAACACTTATACTATTATTATAATTTTATTATATAGATATGTATAAGAATATGTCGTTCTTACCGTTAGTAGGCCTCATTCACGAAGCCGGTCTATAAAGGGGGTATAAGGTTGTTGCCTATAAAATGGTGACTTAATGGGTGTCCACTCTCACCCACCGCTTCCTTGATTGGTGGAGGGTCGTTAGCCGAACGGGTAGGATACGACTTTAAATTCTCATTAAAAGTATAATGAATTATAAAGTAACTATACATTATAAATTCCCAATCTTAGTTACTTTAGGAAAATGTGAAATTGGTGCTAGCCCATAAAATTACACTTTTTACCTTACCAAGTTGTTAGTGGAGCGTGTGTGGTTAACCGACACACTAACATGGACTAGTAAGAGTGGCAAAGGGTAACTTGACTTTATTATAGATCGGTGGAGCGTGTGTGGTTAACCGGCACATTGATTAGGTAATATTGTTAAGGGTACCAAGTCAATTTGTATGGTTATTCACACCTTGTTTGTGATCCTCGGCGTCCCAGTCACAAACTTGAGAGGGCACATTCGAGATTCAAACATGCCATTGAAAAGTTCAATGTATCTCAAAAGATCTAGGAGTTTCAAAACCAATAAAACCTAATAATAAAATATTTCGTTCTTATGGTGGAAATTGGTAAATCGTCATTTACCTACCTTCAAATATTTTATAGTGTGGATTACGGCATCCCTCTTCCACCTATAAATAGTTTGTTGGATCCTAGCCTTAATATTTCATTTGGGTGACTTATTAAGGACTCTTAATCTAATGAAACTTATCTTCCTTTTATTCCAGATGTCTTCCAATAATGCTGCTGGCTCAAACCCTACAGGCTCCTTTTCCCTAATGAACTTGTGTGGTAAAGTCATCTTTGATGGATCCAACTTTAATGAGTGGATCAGAAACATCTGGATGATTACCCGCTATGAGGACAAAGAATATGCCCTTGATAGGGAGCTTAAGGTTGTTAATGAAGCCATTGCTACTCCAGAAGAGCTTGCGGAGTTCATTACACATGAAAAGGATGCCACCAAGGTGTCCTGCATCATGATGGCAACAATGACTCCGGAACTCCAAAAATCTTATGAAGATTTCTACCCCTATGAGATGCACCTAGATCTGATGGAAAGGTACCATCAGAGCGCGCGTCAAGAGAGGTATGAAATCATTTCCTCCATGATAACCGCAAGGATGAAGGATGGTGAACCCATCACTGGTCACTTGCAGAAGATGCAGAGGTTCGTTGATCGGTTGCTAAAGCTCAATGTTGACTTCCCTGAGGAATTGGCGATTGACATCATTCTCCATTCCTTACCTACAAGTTATGATTAGTTTTGTATGACTTATCATATGAACAAGGAGGAAGTCACACTTAGCAAACTTCAAGGACTCTTAAGGACAGCTGAAAATGGCCTTAAGGGTAAAGCGGTTGCTACTTCTACTCCTTTAACAGCCCCTGTTCTTGCAATTGGGCAAGGGTAGGGTAAGAAGAGGAAAATCCCTTCGAAGGGTACCAAGGGTAAGACTCTTGATGGTTCCTCTTCGAGTGGGACAAAGAAAGGTCCCATTACTCCTTCTTCAAACCCAAAGGAAGCACAGTGCTTCTATTGCCAAGATAAGGGACACTTCAAGCGAAGCTGCGCCAAATATCTGAAAGATGTAAAGGATGGGAAGGTTAAACCTACCCATGCAGGTATTTACACAATATTGTCTAACAACTCATTTAATGCTAATTCTTGGGTGCTTGATACAGGGTGTGGTATTCACATTTGTACTGATTTGCAGGCACTAAGAAGAAGTGAGCAAGTGGAGCACGGGAAGATAAACTTAGTCATGGGCAACAGGAAAGCATCACCTGTTACCAATATAGGATTTTATTCTTTATTGCTTAATAATGGGTTAATGTTAGATTTGAATAAGTGTTATTACTCGCTCGAAATGGCGAGAAATATTATTTCTTTTCATGGCTTGTACAAACAAGGTTTTACATTTTCATTTGATAATAAAAATGGTTCTATTAATGTTTATTACAATGATGTATTTTACTTTAAAGCAATACCTTGTGATGGTGTATATGAAGCTGTGAATGCTGTAGACAATTTAGGAAATAATGTGTTATATATTGATTCTTCTGATAGCTTGGACAAAGCCTCCTTGTGGCATTGTCGTCTTAGACATGTTAAAAAGAAGCGGATAGGCCAACTCCAAAAGGCTGGAGTCTTGGAATCATTTGACCTCAAGTCAGATGATAGTTGCGAATCTTGTTTACTTGGATAAATGACAAAGTCACCCTTCACAGGTACTTGTGATAGGGGTGAAGGTTTGTTGGACCTTGTACACACTGATGTGTGTGGGCCCTTCAGAGTTGCTACAAGGGATGCTAATCGTTATTATGTGACTTTTACTGATGATTACGGTAGATATGGATATATTTACTTAATCAAGCATAAGTCAGAAACCTTTGAAAAGTTCAAAGAGTTTAAGCAGGAAGTTAAGAATCAATTGGGCAGGAACATCAAGATGCTCCGATCCGATCGAGGAGGAGAGTATCTTAGCATCGAGTTCCTTGACTATCTTAAGGAATGTGGGATTGTCTCACAATTGACACCTCCCAGGACACCACAGTTGAATGGTGTAGCTGAAAGGCACAATCGAACCCTATTGGATATGGTTCATTCCATGATGAGTCGAGCTTCGTTACCAATCTCTTTCTGGAGGTATGCCTTAGAGAATGCCGCCCATATTCTTAATCTAGTCCCTACTAAAAAGGTTGTCAAAACACCTCACGAGATGTGGACTGGTAAAGTGCCCAATTTGGAGCACATCAAGATTTGGGGTTGTGAAGCTTTTGTGAGGCATGAGACTCATGACAAGCTTGAGCCCCGAAGCGAGAGGTGTATATTCATCGGCTACCCACAAAGATCCTTTGGTTACCTCTTCTACAGACCCAGTGAGAATGTGGTCTTTGTAGCAAGAAGAGGAGTCTTTCGTGAGAGAGAATTCATAAGCCAAGGGGACAGTGGGAGGCAAATTGACCTTGAAGAGCTTCAAGAGTCAAGTGGTGAAGGAACCTCAAATGTTGTCAGCCAACCTGAGGAGGAAACTCTTGTTGAGCCGATAGATGAGTCTGTACCTCCAAGACATTCCACTAGGGTGAGGAACACACCTGAATTTTATTATGGTTATCACATCACCACTGAAGGTGATACATTTATCAGTGATAGTACACTAATAGATTTGGATGAACCTAATAATTATAAGGAAGCCATGGAAGGCCCTGAGTCTGCGAAATGGAAGGAGGCTATGGACAGCGAGATTCAGTCCATGTATGACAATCAAGTTTGGAACTTGGTTGACAATGTACCAGGTCGTAAGACAGTTGGGTGCAAATGGATCTTCAAGAAGAAGACCGACATGGATGGGAAAGTACACACTTATAAAGCACGACTGGTTGCGAAGGGCTTTACTCAAACTCCGGGAGTTGACTATGATGAGACCTTCTCACCAATAGCTAAGATTAAGTCTATTAGAGTGTTGTTAGCCATAGCTGCATTTCATGACTATGAAATATGGCAAATAGATGTCAAAACCGCTTTCCTTAATGGGAAGTTGGCTGAGGATGTTTACATGGCTCAGCCAGAGGGTTTTGTCGATCCAAAATACCCTAATAGAGTGTGTAAGCTTGAAAATCCATTTATGGATTGAAACAAGCATCTCGCAGGTGGAATCTTTGCTTTGATGAGAAAGTCAAAGAGTTTGGCTTTTCTAGGAGTGAGGATGAGTCTTGTGTGTATGTCACGGCTAGTAGGAGCATAGTTAGCTTCTTGGTGTTGTATGTGGATGACATACTTCTCATAGGAAACGACATCCCAACTTTGCAGGAGGTTAAGGCCTGGCTTGGGAAGTGTTTTGCTATGAAGGACCTTGGGGAAGCTGCCTATATCCTAGGGATAAGGATATTGAGAGATAGGAGTAAGAGACTAATTGAACTTAGTCAAAGTACTTATGTGGATAAGGTACTGAAGAGGTTCAGTATGCAAGATTCCAAGAAAAGAGAGTTACCAATCAAGAGTAATGCCAAGCTAAGTAAGACTCAAAGTCCGAGCACAGAGGCTGAGATAGCTGAAATGAGTCAGATACCATATGCTTCCGTTGTGGGCTCGATCATGTATGTTATGACTTGTACTCGCCCTGATTAGGCCTTTGCTTTGAGCATGGTCAGTAGATATCAAGGGAACCCTGGCAAGGCACACTGGACAGCGGTAAAGAACATTCTCAAGTATTTGCGGAGGACAAAGAACTGGGTCCTTACCCTCGGAGGTAGTGATGACTTGAGAGTGGAAGGATATAGTGATGCTAGCTTTCAAACTGATATGGATAATTTCCGCTCTCAGTCAGGCTGGGTCTTTATCCTAAATGGAGGAGCGATTACTTGGAAAAGTTCCAAGCAGGAGACAGTAGCTGATTCAACTTGTGAATCTGAGTACATAGCAGCAAGCGAGGCAGCAAAAGAGGCGATATGGCTAAAGAACTTCATCGGAGACCTTGAAGTTGTACCAGCTATAAAGGAGCCAATGGAAATTTTCTGTGACAATGAAAGTGCGGTTGCTTCGGCTAAAGAACCAAGAGATCACGGGAGATCTAGGCACACTGACAGAAAATACCATTTCATCAGACATAGAATAGAAGAAGGACTCCTCGTGGCAAAGAGGGTATCATCATATGAGAACCCGACAAATCCCCTCACAAAGGGACTGAGTAGGGTTAAGCATTTACAACATGCAAGGCGCATTGGGCTGAAGGATGATATTAGTTTCAATATTTATATTCTTGAAACTTGTAAAATGTAATTGACATTTGATGATAAATAAAAGTTGTTATTTATTTATGAGTAAGGTGTTACTATCTTGTGTTGATTGTTTACTATGTTTCAATTTTGCATGTTTTTACTTCCAGAATAATCATGTTATTATTCAAACCATCCACAGTCGGTCAAACTTTGGAAGTAAGTATTGATTCAAGACTGTCATGAATTTGGCTTGTATGATTTGTCTAAAGTTCTTTAGACAATGCACTGGTTGCTACAACATTCATGAGTACTCATAAGGACTGAGTATTGGATTCAACCCACGCTCACTTGCATCACTTCATGGAATTTATCTCGAGTGATCATGAGACGGTAATGTCATATAAATCTTCAAACCTAGAGATATGAGTTGGTTATTCATTGATTGTACGAAAACGCATTAGTAACTCGATGTTATAAAATGTGCCTTTGTGAGTAATTCAACAAGTAATTAGTACAAGCATATCAGTCGAAGTTTATTTGTTCCTTCTAGAAATAGAAGCGATATCTAGGCCCCTCGATGATTTGGTTTTGACCTATGTACCGGGCCCGGTCAGAACCAAATTGATGTGTTCAATTTAGTTCTATGTCGAAACAAATCGGAGATCGAGAAACAAATGCTGGACAATAAGTAAGACCATGTTCCATGTGTTTGTCCGGCTGATATCATGAGAGTAGAGGATTGTATGATCACTTATCTTAAATGGCGTATCATCATCATCTCAGTTCCAAGAGACTTTGAAAGAGCTACGATTGCTAGTCGGATTTTGAAGTCATATTTGCAAATATAGTTATTAGACTTATCCAAGTGGGAGACTGTTGGATATAGTGTCTAAGTCCATAACTTTATTTGGTATGTACTTGATCCGACCCGGCATGGTCCATTTGGGTTGCATGGCATTGCAATACTTGGATAGACTAAATGAGAGAATATGGCACTTATGATTATTAATATATTATAAGTTCTAATATATTAATAATAGTGTTATTTAATTAGTATTGATCAAGTATTAATCTAGTATTAATTTGGTGATCAAAGTGAGACTAATTAAATATATAGGGTTGATTATGACAATCATCAATTCTTTTATGGTGGATTAATGATCCATGTTTTATGGGTTATGGATGTAACCATTTGGAGCTCCATGGATAGTCCATGGGAGTTACAAACCCATAGGTCATGAGAAATGAAGAGTAATGACAATTATGGGTCTTCTTAATGAAACCCTAATTGCGACACCACTATAAAAGGAACCCTTTGGCTAGCAAAATCGTGACCTAGGGTTACAAAAGAGGGCATAACCGATTTTGAGTGCTAGAAGTATTCTCTCAAGTTATTCCAAGTTTTGTGGTGTTGTGTGAAGCATTTGAGGCACAACATTTGGGGTGCTAGGCTCACAAAGTCTTGAAGGAATCCAAGCAACAACAAGGTATGTATTTTTACTAGTTTTTATGTTTCATATATTCCCCATGCCATGCTAGTTAGGAAATAACCTTGAAAAAAAATTTGCATGTATATAGAGAAAACATAAATTCAAGGTTATTAGGGTTGCATGTACACTTAGGAAGTGTTAGAATGCTCAAAACCCATCAGATGTGTCATAGCTTAGATCTAGTTTTAGCTTGATTTTGGTTAACTTTTGGTCCTATAAGTGAGTTTTGGTGGCTTGATGCAATACCAAAAGTTATAGTTGCCCCTCTTGACATATTTGAGGTTTCTAAGTCTTAAAGTTAGCATCTTTTGGGTTGGAAGTCACCCATGCACGAGTTTGAGTTCGTTTAATGGAAGTAGAATGCTACATTTCGAGTTTGGGGCATGCAAAGTCACCAAGTCAGTAACTTTATGGTTCTAGACGTTGATTATGACTCATATCTATGGTTTGGACCCTTCGACTTAAGCAATAAGAGCTTAATGGATGAGTACACTATGCGTACAAGCCCATGCGCACATCATACAAGCCGAGCAGCAAGTACGATTAGTGTACAGTTGAGTACGCCCCACGTACTCAGCCAGAGGGATTTTGTGTGTTGAGCCGAGGGTTTGGACCTCTTGGTGGGCTTGGGTTTATGAGCTCTTATTGGGCCTTCTGAGAATAAGTGTCTTGGACTTAGAAAAAGTTATTTGTCTTAGGGTTAGGCACATGAAAGGGTTGGGCCAAATTGAGAAAATTGGGTCATGAAGGATTAAGTGGATTTGGGCCTTAGTTTTGGTTTAAACTAGACCAGGGGTAAAATGGTCATTTTACCCCAAGTATGGATTATTGGATATAGTTTGGAAGCCAAGTGTTAATTGGGTGTTATTTTGTACTGATAGCTCGGGGAGTCGTCATGACAACAACTAGGGATCTTCAGTGTGATTCAGCATTCAAGGTAAGTTTCCTCACTTGAAGGAACCAATGCCGACCCATGATTTGATATGTTAGAATACTCATTGTGTGTGTGACACTAGTATGTGTATGTGCTTGTATGCTTTCTGGGCAGGACCTGATGATTATATTGTATGCTATTATTTGATATGAATTGTATGTGGGCAGGGCCCGTTATGCGAGTTACAGTGGGGCTCGTTATACTCATTGGGTGGGGCCCGTTATGCGAGTTTGGGAGGGGCACGCTATATTCATTGGGCGGGGACTATTATGCGAGTTAGGCCGGGGCCGGTTATACTCTTCGGGCGGGGCCTGTTATGTGTTTATTGTTTGGTATGTGGTATCTTGGGGAACTGACTAAACTTTGTTCTTACGGTTTTCAATTTATGTTTCAGGTACTTTCGGTTCCAAAGGGAAGAGCTCGGGTTGAGTGCATCGTACACACCATATGGATTCCGCACTTGAGATTTCACTCTGACTTTTATGATGTTTGATACACTTATTTTATTCCGGATGTATGGAAATGCTTGGAAAACTGTTTTTACTTAAATAAAAAAATGAAAATTTTGGATCATGTTTTTGGGACGTTACATGGATTTTGAGACTTTTCCGATGATCAGTTTGTTTGGTATGCGGCAACAGAATGCGATCTCTCGGGCTGTTGCATGGTTAAAACTAGTGTCGTTACAAAATAACTCACTACAACCACTTTTTACAAATCGGCGACGTATGGTTACTTTATTATTTAAATATTTATTTATTTATAATTTGTGTTTATTTATAATTTTATAATTGTGTTAGTAGGGTAATACACTCGTATAGAAGTTGGAGCCGACAAAAGATGAGATGTGTGCTGAATGATGTATTGTTAGCTCGGCGTGGATTGATCACCCTGATTTTCCCGACATTGAAGTTCACAAGCAACCATCCCTAACACCATCACCCAAAAACTCCCCTAGCCATGATCCTCAAGAAAAGAAGGCACAAATAGATGATCCATCTCACCCACCGCCACCACCACCACCGCCAGCCGCTGACCCATCAACTGACAATGACCGAATTATTAGTGACTTGTAGAATGAGGTCGGTCAAATGAGGTCCGTGAATTTTGCGAGCAGTTTTGGTCTCAGAAGGAGCGTTTAGCAGAGCATGAGGCTACTTTATCCATGGTTCTAAAACTTATCAATAAGACTCCCAAAGACGATGTTGGTACCTCAAAGGGATGGAGGTACATTTTTTATTATTTCATCGTTTATGGTCGTTATGTTTTTTCATCGTTTACAGGTATACATTATTGAACCGTATAGGGATACTACAATGACAATGAGTTATGGGAACATGATAATGTCTTAAGCACCCCCAAAAACCCGCTGAATGATGGCACTGAACAGTCGTTGAATGTCGGCCCTGAGCAACCATCTCCGGTTATTCACTTGTCGGATGTAAAAGAGATTTTGCATGATGAATACAAAACACCGTCACCAGCACCTCTTAGGCGTTCTAAGCGCCAAAAGGTTATGTCCATATGGTATAAGTCGCCTTGGATACAAATGAAGAGGAAAGGTGTTACACAACAACAACACAACACCGTTGGACAATCTTTTAGATCCTACCATACACTCTGTTTATAAAGAACGGGATGGCTTGCTGTTGTTTGGTCATAATTATTTGACTGGTTTTGCTACGCTTAAGTTTTGGATACGGTTATATGCGGATAGTCATGGAGGATGGTTGTCATGTGGTGTAAGTAATATAATTAATTGTTTATTACATAATATGTTTCTAATAACAATACTTACTTTACTGCGGAAAAATTAATTGACATTACATCATGATGTGGATCTCATTGTTGGTAGAGCGTAGAGCGGATGATGCTCGGTGGACGGTTGTGTCGTCAACTTTCAACACTGATACATTTGACTGGAGTGACATGGTTGACGGATCCGTTTATCCAGCTTGGGCAAAGTGTGATACGGTATAATTTTGTTTTGATTACATTACCTGAGTATTTGTATACCAATTAATTATTTCTAACCTTTTTTTGTAGCTTTACATTCCAATCAATATACCACATGCTCATTGGTTTTTGAGTGCTTTGGATTTGAAGACATTCCAAATGACTATATATGATAGTTATTGGAAGGTCGACTATTGTTCATAAAATGATGATTAGTTTATAGGTATGAGAGTCTGAATCTACAAACTGCTAGTGGGAGTCAACTACTAGGTACCAAACCAACGGATTCAATCCCACTCGAGGGCTTCAAGATGACCCTCGAAAAGGCCCCATATGTACCACAATAGATTGACAGCAGAGGGGATTGTTGGGTATTTTTAGGGGTGGGAATCGGTTCGGTTTATGAGTTCTTCGGTTTCCTCGAATCCGTTTCTTTAATTAGAATATTCTTTTGTCCAATTCGAAAACAGAACCAAATCGAATAAAAAATTTCTAGACCAAACTAAAAACCTAATTCTAATTCAGTTTGGTTCGTTTTGAAAACCAAGGAAACCAAATATTAACTAAAAAAAGTGTTGTAATTTTTCAAACATAAATTACAATGTTTTAACATAGAAACCTATAGTTGCAAACATAAAGATACAAAATTTCATACAAAAAGATCCAAAATTTCATACATAAAATGATACAATGGTACTTGTGTAGTAGCTAGAAACATAAAGTTTAACATTTAAGTTTCAAGTTCCAAACAAATGTATAAAATATTCGGTTCAAAAGTTGTTCATGTATTTAATCTCATTTATATATCAAGGACATCTGATTTCATCGTTGATTGGTGCACGTCTACAATAAAACATTTTAAAATCAATACCTAACATACCAAATGGGTTAAAATGATTTTTACTTTGTAATTAATATTTTTATTTAATATATAAAAAATATAATATATTTTTTATTTAATTTATTTATGAAATTCAGTTTTTCGGTTCGGTTTGGTTTAAACTTCATGAGACCAAAACTCGAACCAAAAACCAAATTCACAATTCAGTTTGGTCTCGAACCAAACCGAAAACTGAATTTGAATATGGTTTGTCTGGAATCGGTTTTAGTTCGATTTGGTTTTTGGGGTTTTCGGTTCCGGACCAAATAACTCCCACCCTAGGTATTTTTGTGTTGGTTCCCGGAGGCGTTTATCACGGGAAATCGACTTGTATAGAAGGTAAAACCACCGGTCTATGGGCTATGAGTTATAAAAAACGACTAGCAGAAATATTTTAGGTTAGAATGACAAAGATAATTTGAACATCGTATTTGTTATATATGACATACACACACTCTTTATTTAATTTATATATATTTATTAGTTGTTTGTTCATTTTAATTGCATTTTATATTTTATAAAACCAAAAGTTATAAATTTTATGAAAGCAAAACTTATACATTATACTTCGGAACCATGTATTACAAATGTATTCCGGAATGATGTATTACATTTTATGAAAGCAAAACTTACACGCAAAAAAAAGTCAAATATATTCCGGAACTATAGTTCGAAATCGTACTCCGAAATTCTGGAGACCTCTTCGGAACAATATGTTCAAGAGAATATGGTTACTTTACCAAAAAAATATAAAATGAATTGATTTTTTTGTTAAAAATATGGTTTATAAGGGTTAGATTACCTAATTTTTCCTATGTAATTAAAAATATGATAAATATACATTGACAAAAATAATTGTAATGTTATTACTCTAAAATAACCATTGTCATACAAAATTCAAAATCTGATATAAAAGATGCTAGTATTTTAAATCGTATGACCCTTATATCACAAATAAATAAAATGATTTACAAATTTTAATTTAATATTACGTTTAGCAAATACTATCATAGTTAGTTAGTTTAGATATAAAAGAGCTTCTAGCCCAGCGATAGTCGGTATTGCCCTTTCTCCTTGAGGTTGAAGGTTCAAGTCTTATTGTGAATATAAGTGGATTTAAGTTGTAATTTAGGAGTTAAAAAAAAATTAATTTAGATTTAGAATAAATAAAATTATATACAAATTTTGATTTAATATTAATTTCATCTATTTTTATAGTTAGTTAGTTTAAAATCTATCTATTTAAATACTTTTTAAATTTCAATAATCATAATTACTTCAAATACCAACAATTTTTGAAAATTATTTTCAATGTAATATAACCATTTATTTTATGCATTCAGCCATCAGGCGGCTTCTAGGTTGAATAAATTATTTGGGTTTTAGCCCACCTAAGACCCTAACCGATAATTGGACCACCCATTCATACTACTGAAATATGCGTTCGGCTTATCTAGCCAGGTTTTCGAATTTGAATGGACTATAATTTGCCTAAGTCGGAACATCTTTAACTGTTAAATATTAAATTTTAGAGAGGAAAGAAATGTTTCAACATACTTATTATTTTTTAAAAGAATATGGCAAATTTAATAGATGAGGTGATAGTTGTGATGACTTGCTAACTTATTTGTATTTTTTTTAATAATAATAATAATATGTAAGTTATGTAAAACAGTAATTTTTCTGATAAAATAATTTATAAAGTTATAAGCGTTTGAATACTGAATACATATTATGCAAGTTTCAAATTCGTTTTATTTCTAGCTTTGTTTTCAATGTTAAATTTCACATATTCAACCAACCGATTTGCCATAAAATAAACAAAATCCCCTATATTTAGAAAAAAAAAAGTATTTTATCATACATGAAACAAAATCTTAATGCTTCCAAAAGGAAATTATCTCCACAATCAAATCCACAGTAATATACAAATTTTATTCTATATAATGTATGAAAAATTACAAAACTGTGCCTCCAAATCTGACCATTTATACGCCAAGGGTAGACAACATCATTTTAGAAAAACATTTTTAGGCTAAAATGTTGTATCTTAAAAAAAATACTAAATATTAGAATTTTTATTCAAATATCATAATTTAAAAACTTTTCACAGCAATAGATCTTAAAAAAATGGTAAACTATCCGAGCGGCCTAAGTCAATCCATCTCAAAACCCAAATGAGAGTCAATCACATAACACTAAGAATAATATTTTAAGTATGTAATGATTTAAACTCTTTACTTCTTCCTGTTTGTAATTACGTACGCTTGTCAACCATTAAGTTCTTATATCCTAATAAGTGGGGTCTAAGGGTAAAGGATATCCATCGCATACTTCTCGATTACATTCCCTCATTTTGATAATGATTCAAGTTGATGGGGCCTCCTGGGGTGATGTATAATTACAAGTGATAATTCTTTTTGAAAATAAAATGATGTATTTTGTATACTTTTCAAAGTACAAGAGAACATTCATATAATTTTTTGTAATAAGAAAATAAAAATTGCATTATAAAATAAAAACAAATCATACATACTTATAAAGCTAACATTTTTCCTTGAACCCCATACATTTGAAACCCAAATAAAAATTTACAAACACCTCATTCATTTGAAACCTCCTATTTTAATGATTACCACTCAAAAGTCTCTTAACAATGATTAACAATTCAAAGGTTTTATAACTTATATAATATATTTAATAAACAATTAACTGATACCCTACTATAAAAAGGTAGACACACAAATAAATATCACATACAAATTTCACAAAGCAAACAAGTTTAAAGTTTTTTATATTGGTTTGAGGGCTTTGAACAATTTTTCGAGTCATGTTATTATGTTGAAGTTTTTAATTTGTAAGTTTGTTATATACTAATTCTTTTTGTATTTTCTTGATTTAAGTATTATTTTAATAATATCATTGTATGTTGTGATTGAAATTTTAATGTAAATTAAATTATATTCAAGTTATCGATCATATATTATGGAAGGTGATATATATATATATATATATATATATATATATATATATATATATATATAATATTTAATTAACTATTGTATATATGTTTGTATGTTCATGTTGCGTCAAAACAATAATTAATTAAAAATCATGGATATGTTATATTATCCATATTATCCATGTAAGCCTTTTTTAAAATGCAAATTGTCTATCTTATCACTTATATTTTAGTAAATGTTTAACTTTTTAATTATAATAATAAGTGCTTTTTAAAAGTTTCTTTCACTTATTAATAAGAACAAATGGTTTTAAAATTAATAAGCAACAATTATAAATAATAAAATTAAATTACATGGATATGTCATATTATCCATTCAAGTCTCTTTTGAAATGCAAATTGTCTATCTTATCACTTTATTATTCAGTGTATGTTTCACATTTTAATAATAATATTAATTGTTTCTTAAAAGTCTTCTTTAATTTATTATTAATAATAAGTGGTTTAAAATTAATGAATAACAATTTTAAATGATAATAACATCAAATTATAAATTACATTTAGCTATAAATAAATTATATTTTAAATGAACATCATTATTGAAATTAGAAAATAATCGTATAAGTAAAAATATAATTAATCAATAATAATAATTGTTAAAAATAATACTAAATAGATAATTATATTTAATTCTATTAATGAGGAATGTGGGTTGATGTCAATGAATATTATTGTTCAAAATAATTGAGATTTTATATATATATATATATATATATATATATATATATATATATATATATATACACACACACACACACACACACATTAGTGTAAAAATATTATCTCAAAGTTAATGTCAATAACATAACCATTAAACATATATTTTCCAACATTTTAACCATATATTTTTAATCGTCGCTGCGTAACGCACGGAAATTCGTATAGTATAAATATAAATATAAACATAAATACATAGTTATTTCTTATGCACAACCTACCTTTATCTCTCTTGTAGAAAAAAAAAGTATCAAATTTATATGAATGAAACGTTATGCATGAATAACAGAATAACATTACACAAGTCATAAATGCAATGAAAAGGGTAATTTGCCTTTTGAAACTAGGTGACAAACACTAAATGGACATCATTATTAGGTTCCTTTTTGACTAGTAGTTGTACATGAATGTGGGACACATGGGTAAGCCAAGATGGTGCACCATAAATGATGGTCCTCAACACATATGGAACCACCATGAGCCATTTTGGACCCAAATGAATATTTAATATTTGTAATTGTGATGATTGTTTCCATAAAGAGAGACAAAGCAAGAAACATAACACACTAAAAAACATACACTTAACGTATGTGGAAGGAAATTTAGTTGGATTGCAAAGTGTGGCATTAAAACATGGGAAGAGTATTATTTTTATAGGTCCACATACCATTGATACCAGTAAACAAAGTGGTCCAAATATTGAGGGGATGGCACCTCAAAAATATTTTTAATTTAAGTTTCAAACTTTGTCTATTCATATCTATATCATTTTAAATCTAAATGCCATATTTATGGAATTATAAAGAAAATATTTTACTTAAAGAGTTTTAATTCATATTTTATATTGTACTAATCATATAACACTACAAGAAAATCACCCTTTAGCGGTGACTCTATTACCGGCGACAATGGTCTTTACCGGCGACTCTAGATATTGTCGCCGCTAAAAGCCTATGTCGCCGCTAAAGGATTACCATCCGAATCCACGTTTTCCCCCTCTGTTACATCTAAGCCGTTTGATCAGATATCCAATCCAACGGTTGGGGTCCCTTATCCTGACTAACCTAATATCGGCGACATATGTGTCGCCACTAAATGCATATGTGTCGCCGCTAAAGGTTAAAAAATGTCGCCGCTAATAGTTCACTAAGAATGACGCGATACTCTTCCCTCCAGTTTGTCGCCGCTATTGACCATTGTCACCGGTAAAGACCTAGTTGTCACCGCTAAATGTTCACTAAAGATGCGTTTTATTTGCATATGTTGTCACACTTTAATTGGTATCTTGGTAGATTGTAAAACTTTGGTTGTTTTTTGTAATTACTGGGCGACATTATTACTTTTTATATTTAATCGGATATTATGACTTTTGATATTTAATTGTAATCGGATGTTTGTTTTGTAATTAGCGTTGACACTATTATTTTTGATATTTAATTATCGGATGTTTGTTTTGTAATTATCGCCAACACTATTATTTTTGATATTTAATCAAATATTGTTATGTAATTACCAACGACATTATTACTGGCAACTAAAATCATTAATTAAAAAAATTTTAAAAAAAATGAAAACTATTATTACCGGCGACACTATTACCAGCGACAAAACTCATTATCGGCGACAAAGTGATCAATAGCGACGAAGCGATAGCGGCGACTCAGTATCGGCGACGTATCGCCGCTATTAATATTACCGGCGACTTTTGTCGCTGGTAATGGCCTTTTCCTTGTAGTGATAAGTAGATATACAAATATATAGTAAAGGGCAACTGACTCATGTGAGATCTATTGTTGGTTGCAACTCTGATCTTCGTCTATGGTATTTTGATCATTGTTCATAGCATTTCGTGGAGGTTTCTATTTTTTTTGGGCTTGTTCGGATATTGTTGTGAGTTCTTGATGTTGGTCGTGTGTTCTAGGGTTTGGAGCATGGCTACTCGAGATGGATGGAGATATATGGATAGACGCAAGATAACACAACCTGGTAGATGGAATCCATTTGGTAAGTTGGGTTTGAAACTTCATCCAAGATATGTACACTTGAATGTTGCATATGTTACTAAGGTTCCCAACGTTTCTATTTTTAGAAAATTTCCACCCATAATTATTAACTAGAGGGTACTTGAGCCCACCGTTGATACGGTTATGTGTATAATAAACAAAATATAATTTAAAATCAAATTAATGTTAATTATACATGATAATGTATATTTGGTTTGTGGAAACGAATATGTAAAAAGAACACAAATTTTTATATCTTTAAAAAGAAAACCATGTATAAAAAAAATATTAAAAACGTATAAAAAGAAAGATGTAAGACTAGAAAAAACAACTAAAACCTTACGTAAAAACAAAAAAGTAAATAAAATTGTTGTAAAAATAATTTTTTTAAATAAACTAAATTTATATAAAATCCCATCAAACAATAAGTTGCAAAAAATTAATTCTACCAAATGAAGTTTTATAGAAAATGGGAAAACAAAGTTGTAAAAACAGTTGGGAAAAATTGTGAAAAAAAGGCTGCACCATATCCATAATAGAAATTAAAATGCTATTCAAAATTGTAAAAAGAAAAAAACTAGATGTGGCATAGGGTAAAAATGGATAAAATCTTGGGCAAATTGTAAAATGCTAAAAAAAGGAAAATGATAGTAAGAATAAAAAGAAAAAAGGAATGGGTTTAGAAGATTCAAAGACGCATGATAAAGGTGGTTTGAAAAGTAAGTACGTGAATTGTTTTGTGGTTAATAGTTCTTGACAAAAACTGTCAACTAGAAGAAACTTGAAGTAATAATTTGACTTAGTCAAGACCATTTTGATATGAATGAGAAGATTATGGGGGCAAATGTATGAGAATAAGAAGTTAAATTAAAATGACCAGTCAGTTGGTGCCCATTCTGGAGAAATTAAACTTCAGGGCCTAGATTTTAACTTGGGGAAGTATATAAAATAGAGGGTTTTCTCCCCTTAAAGGGAAAATCACGATCTAGAGGGAAAGAAGAGAAACCATGTACGAATCTTAAGCAATTCATGGTGGTTTGGAAGGAATTAATTGAACGAGAAGCAAATATTTGAGGCATAATAATCATGTAACAACTTGGCAGGTACAAACCATCCCTTTTACCTTGCTAAATTCAATCTAGGGTTTGTGTCTAGACCCAAATTTAAACATATCATGTTGATTAATGATTGAATCTAGTGTTAGTTGTTTCAATGTGACTCATAAAATTCATCCATGATGTAATTCTCTTTTAAATGGATTTGAGTGATTCTAGATAATTAGGTCTACTCTTCCAATGATTTAGAATAAGTCTCAATCTAGATAATCATAAAACACCATGGAATTCATTATTAAGATTCGTATGTTGAGTATGAGCTTAATCTAGGGTTTCAATGACAACTCATGAACTTGAATTTATAATTCCAATGTTTGATTCAAGTTTGTTGGAATTATATATCATTAATAAATGAGGTCATGTTAATGGTTAAATTGGAAGAATGAGTTGATGGTAAAAATGAACCGGAGGTTCGGAAGAAAATGAAGTAAAGCAAGTTTTGAGTTGCATCAATTCTAGGAAATCACCCATTACAACCCATTATTCCATTGAAATTGGATATTCCAAAGGTTGGTGGATAATTGTAGAGTACATGTTGTTGTGAAGATATTAGATGTTGAAGTCTTAATATCTAATGCCTAAGTTTTAGTGTCTGTATCGAAGAGTTTATTTGTACTTTATATCGAAGGTTATGCACCTTCGATATATCTATGTATTTCTGAGAGCACTTATGTTTTAAATGTTAGTGTCGAAATCTCTTTGTATATATTGTAGTCTGTTGAGGGCACTATAAATAGTGTTGTGTTCTAGGTTACTAGTAGCACTTTTTCAAATTTCATTTCATATCTTGTAACCTTGATTATATCCAGACTAAGCAGAGCTTAAACATAGTTATTTACTTCTCATGTTCTATTACTTTTACTAAAATCATTACTTGATTGAATTCATAACTCATCAAATGGTATCATAGTGGGATCATCAACGTGTTTAAAGAATTCTTTTTGATTTCATCTGTTGGTTCAATCGTTTCCGAATTCAGCAATTCCGCATTTCGAAATTAGTTTTCCTTTGAAAATTGTTTGAGATTGTATGATTCTATAATAAAAAATTTATTCATTTTCATTTGATTTCAATTCAATCTGATCTTCTTCCTTTTCTAAACAATTCAATGTCAAACATGAATGTGAACACAATGATGAATTACACAAACTTGCTTGGATCATCTAGAAAGAAACTGATGTTACTTCAGGAGTACTACGATCAAGGGGCAAATTGTATGGATGAGTATTTGAATACAAATGATGAAGATATGTGGCGTTCAATCGATGAAGGTCCATATAATGTTGGTGTTATTAAAGTTGCTGGTATTGCTGCTCAAAATGAAAGTGGAACTGAAAATCGATGCAAGCAAGAAGCGAAAAACAAAAGAAGCATCAGAGAACTGAGAGGTGCATTACCTCCAATGGTTTACAACTATATTCATGGTTGTAAAATTGCACAAGACATATAGAATATTTTGAAAGAAAAGTTTCAAGGAAATGAAAGAAAAAAGAATAGTTTTGTAACTCAGTGTTGTCTGAGTTGTCTGAGTTTAAGCAAAAAAAAAAAAGACTGAGTCCATTGAAGCTTATTATGATTGATTTAATGTATTGATCTATAAGTGTTCAAGGTATAAGGTTGTTCAAACTGAGTTAGAGTTCAACATAACCTTCATACTGGGATTAAGGAAGGAATGGAAGAATATTTGTCTGATGATCAAAACTCTTGAAAATTTTGATTCGTGCTCTTTGTCAGTCTTTTATAACATTCTCAAAGCACATGAGTCTGAAGTCAAACAAAATTGTTGATGAAAAGGATAAATCAACTTTTGGAGGTCCTTTAGCTCTTGTTACGAAGAAAAATGTCAAGGATGATTGTGATAGTGAAGAAGGTTTATGTAACATTCCAAAATCCAAGACCAAAATTTTCATTTTTAATTTGATAAATCATAAAACAGATTATTGAAAACAACATTAAGTTATCTCATATCATAAAAACTCATAAGTCATATGTATCAAACATGTCATCATATAATAATGTCAGAGTACAAATCCCAAGAACATCATAGTGTGGAAAATCGTGGTGTGATGCGCTGTTATCATGTCGGCTCCTTTCCTTCGAAGAAGAATGACCTGAAACAAAAACTAAAAACTATAAGCACAAATATTAGTGAGTTCCCCCATCATACTACATACCATACAATAAACATACAGTCTAACATGTCCAGGTACTGGCCTACCCCTTCGGTCTCTTTCAATTGGTAACTTTCCTAACATATCATGGTGCTGGCCTACCCCTTCGGTCTCTTTTAACCGGTAACTTGCCTAGCATATCAGGGTGTTGGCCTACCCCTTCGGTCCCCTCGACCGATACATTGCCTAGCATATTAGGGTGTTGGCCTACCCCTTTCGGTCCTTTCGACTGGTATCGGGGACTATTTCACCCCCACTTCTACCATATAATATCCTAGTATATAAACACATAAGTCACATAATTCCTAGCATATCAGGGTGCTGGCCTACCCCTTTAGTCCTTTCGACCGGTACGGGCCTATCCTACCCCTCTTACCACTATCACATAATATCATAGCATACTAACACATAAAGCATAATAGATAGTGGCATCCTAGATAATTATCACAAAGTGTAACACCCTATTTAATAAGTAATTAAATAAATAAATTAATGAATGTATAGTAGCCCAAAAATCGATAATTATATAGTAAGGTGTTGGTCTTGAGGAGCTAATCATTATAATATAGAGATTGGTGGTTAAAATGTAAGTTTCAGATTCATTCTGTAAATATTTATGAAGGCAGGGACTAATTGGTGAATTTTTGGGACTCAAAAGAAGAGATTTTGGAAACATAGGGGCTAGTTGGTAAATTCCTAACCTTATTTGTAAGGATTTCAGAAGATGGGGCTTAAAGGGTAAATTATTGACTTAATTTGAAAGGAATTAGGATGGAGGGGCTGTTAAGGTAAAATATAGATCTATTTCGAATTTATTTGGAGCTGGAGGGACCATTTTGGTCATTATGGCAAACTTTTATAATGGGGTCGGGTATATAAGGTTATGTAACCTTAACCCTAGCCAAAACCCTTGCAGCCGTCATCTCCTTATGCCCCCTCCTCCAGCCGCCGGTCTCGCGTCTTCTTCCTCCGGTGCTGCACCACCACCTCTGTTGAGGTCGTCAACCACTGTTTCCGATCCGCCAACACGTCGCAGCCCCTAGCGCCCAGTGAGAGCAAGTCGACGACGAGTTTCGGGTGTGTTCGCTGCCACCGTTATGCTCCATCAGTTGAAGAAGAAAGCGCCGCTAGCCGGCGGTCAACGTTGCTTCAGTCCACGGCGGCCTCCATTCATCCTCCTCATCGTTCTCATGGTGCTATTTCTCAGTCACGACCTCCGTATGGCTCAAGTATGTCGCTCCGGTCATCGTTTGCCACCCCGAGGGGCTGTTGTGTTCGTAAGTTTGGGCCTCTATCAAGTAGAAGTCGTGGAGAACCACCATGACAGCTGGCCATGGTGGCTGTCATCACAAATCCTACCACTTGCAGCTAGTTCTTCTACTTCTTTCCGTCGCTGCCTTGGCTTGTCACCATCAGCCACCGTGGGAGGTGGCTGTGAGTTGTGTGGGTGTGTGATTTTGCTTTTATGTGGGTGTTGTGTGTGTTTTGTCTAGCCGGAAAGTCGGGAATAGCTACTGCCACCACGTGCCACCACAAGGGTGGTTGCGGGTGTATGTTTATTTAGTATAGTGTGTGTGTGTGTTTACTTCGTGAGTTTACTATAATTGTAAAAACTGGAATAATGAACGGAAAAATCAAACCACCACCGTTAGGTGGTGGCTGCTGCCTCCTGCCGCCGCCGTGTTGGATTAGTGTCTAAGTCCATAACTATTTTGGTATGTACTTACCCCGATGGTGCATGGTCTTTTGGGTTGCCTTCACCAAAGCAACTTGATAGAATGAATTATGGAGAGAAAGGATTAATTATGATTTATTAATATATTATGAGAATAATATATTAAAGGAGAAATCATATTGTTTAATTAATATTAGTCAATAATTAATTAGGAATTAATTTTGTGGCTAAAAGACGTTAATTAAACTTAAGGGACTAGAATTGTCAAATGTATGATAGTTGAATATTAACCTAATGGACTCCATATTAAAGGGGTGGACGAATTATATGGGGAAACCCATTAGAAATCGTCCTAGGCCTTTAAGGAAGAAGTCCATGGGTTGCTTAGGGCCTAAGCGTCCAAATTAGGGTTTCCTTGTTAGATAACCCTAATAGCCTCACTATTTAAAGATCCCTAGAGCACCAAAACGTGTGGAAGTAACTCCTTAGGGTTTTGGACGGTTTTGGGCAGCCTTCTCTCTCCTTATTCTTCATCCTTTTGCTCTTGGTGTTTGTGAACCATTAGAGGAGTGACATTTGTGACTCTAAGCTTTCTAAAGTCATTACAAGGAGTATTTGTGATTGTTATTTCTACATAACAATCAAGGTAAGATCTAAACCTCTTTCTCATGTTAATATGATTAATTGTATGCTAGAACTAGGGTTTAAAGTCTTGGATGAATTACATGTACAATAGAGAAACCTAGATCCAAGCATTAGGGTTGCATGAGCACATAGGATGTTCTTATGGCTAAAACCCATCAGTGGTATCAGAGCCTTGATTGGTTTCTATTGTATTGATGCCTTGGTTATTTGTTCAAGCTTCAAAAATCGTTTTTTTAGCTCCTTGCCTGATGAACTCGGCGAGTTCCAATGTGGACTCGGCGAGTTCGAGCGTCAGAAGGAGGTAGTTTTGGGATTTTTACCTATTTTGACTTAGGATAATTGCCATAATTGTTTAAAATTAATAAAATTCGAATTTTGTTGATCCATTATGATTATCCTTGTCAAAAATAAAAGATTTTGGTCATCTAGTTAGATAATTCTTACCTTATTTGATAAATGTTAAATTATATGAATTATTTGATCATTATCTTACAAGAATTTGAACTAGATCTAATTAGATAACCACCAATTAATAGTTAATTGCCTTATTTGAATTATGTGATCTAGAATATTCTTGACAAAGTTTGGAAAAGTTTCAAATTAATCCCTTTAGGATTTATAGTTTAAATTTGAACTTAAAAGTTTTGTTTTTGAAATTTAAATAAGTTAAACCCTAATGTTTTGAAATGTTTCAAAACTTGCCTTCAAGTTTTGGAATTTAAAAGTTGATTAAAAGTTTAATTTAGAAATGTTAAATTCTAAAACCCTAGTATAGTTTTGAAAAGTTCAAATCGCACCCTTATGGTTTTATTAATTAATTAAGGTGTATAATTAAAAGAGATTTAATAAATCCATAAGTTTTGGTTTACAATTTAATTAAATTAAAAGTATAATTATTAAATTTGACCATCTAGTATTTTAAAAGTGTAAAATACACCCTATACTATATATAACATTAAAAGTCTAACATTATATATATGTATGAATAAAAAGTCAGTCTTACCGTTAGTAGACCTCATTCACGAAGCTGGTCTATAAGGGGTGTTTAAGGAAATTGCCTATAAAATGGCGATTGAATGGGTATCCACTCTTACCCACCGCACTCTTGACTAGTGGAGGGTCGTTAGCCGAACGGGTAGGATAGGACAGAAACCTTCCATTATAAGTATAATGAAATACAAAAGTAACTAAATGCTTTTAAAAAATTCCCAATCTTAGTTACTTTAGGCAAAAGTGAATTGATGCAATTCCATGAAATTACACTTTGTACCCTTGCGAAGATGTTAGTGGAGCGTGTGTGGTTAACCGGCACACTAAATGGTTCTAAGCAAAGGTAGCAAAGGGTGACTCAATGTTTGTCATAGTTCGGTGGAGCATGTGTGGTTAACCGGCACATCGAATAGGTGACTGTAACATGTGGGGGCACCATGTAAGTTTGCATGGTTATTCACACCCTGTTTTGTGATCCTTGACATCCCAGTCACAAATCGAGGGGCATATCGAGATTTAAACATGCCATTGAAAAGTTCAATGAATCTCAAAAGATCTAGGAATTTTCAATAGATTTAAAACTTAATTTTGTTTCATTTTTCATGGTGGAAATTAGTGAATCGTCATTCACTTACCTTCAAATGTTCTGCAATTTGGGTTACGGCATCCCTCTCCCAAGTTGTAGAGTATTGTGTTGGGTCCTAGCCTTAATATCTCATTTGGGTGATTTATTAAGGACTCAATCGATCAACTAACTTGAATTTGTTTTCTCCCGTTTTGTAGATGTCAAAGTATGACAACTATGGTATTCCTAAATCCCGTGGAACAAGCTTTCCACATGAAGATGATATTCCATGATTCGATCGAGGAACAAGAGATCATGCTTCACTTCCTCCACCTCCTCCAATTATTCTCCCTAACCCACAATTTCAAAAGATTGAGAAGTTCAAACTCACTCAAGCCCTTTTGGCAAGTAAACATGAAGAAGGAAAGTCAGTGTGTGCACACATCCTAGAGATGAAGTCACACATTGATAGATTAAGAATGTTGGGATCTGTTGTCTGTGAGGAGCTGGCTGTTGACTGGGTTCTTCAGTCACTTCCTGACTCATATAGTGAGTTTGTAAGAGAGTACTATATGATGAACCACGACGTAACCCTCATTAATCTCACCTATATGCTTATTGCTGTTGAATCAGCAATGATTTGGCGCACTGGAAAAGCAAAGTTGATTGGTGGATCTGCCTTCCGGACCTCTATGGATATAGGCAATGGCAACGAAAGACATGCCATGATCGAAAAGGTTGATCATAAGAGAAAGGAAAAGTCAGAAGTAGTTCCGTGTGCTATTCCAAAAGAGTCAATTTGCTTTTATTGCCAAGAGAAGGGGCATTGGAGACGAAGCTGCCCTATTTACCTAAGAGATCTAAGAGATGGGAGAGTCAAAACGTATGGCTCTGCTTTAGGTAAAATCCATTAACTAACTCTTTTAAGTTCCTATTCTAGATTCTTAATACATGATGTGATAAGATTACAATTGATGTTTTATAGGATCAAAGAAAAGGAGAGGAAGCTTAAGGGAAGAAGTGAGCGGAATCTAATCGTGAAGAAATGGATTTCGATCGCATTTCTTGAAGATTAGATTCTTGAGCTACTACTTAGAGTTAGAAAAGATTGCTAAGAAATATGTATTAACATAGTTTTTCGATGAGTTGCATTGTAAGGACAAATTTTTCCGCATTAAAATAAATTTTGTTTTATATTATTTATATATCCTTGCAATGGCATGCATGAAAAATTGATGTTTGAAGATTTCTATTATTAGCAATAATGGATTTGATTCTTAATTGTGTTATTTGTCGAAATGTTAAGAATTTACCAAATAGGGAGAGTTTCTCATCGCACAAGTTTCAATTGGACAGAAACTTGGAATCATGCAACGTGTATGATGAAAGAAAAAACTTTCACATTTGGAAATTAGACTAATTCGTTGACAAAGTGTCAAGTGAAGGACTAAGAGATAGAGTACACAAAGTTGTGTCTTGATCAAGTCCACCAGAAGAGTAACAAAGATATTCGTCATGATTTACTAAAAGTTTTAGTAAATATGATTATACTTATAAGATTAAGTGTAATTCTGAATTGATTAAAAGAGTTTAAATCAATAGCAGAACGAATAAGAAGAATCAAGTAGGCAGAAAGATAAAAGTTTCTCTATTCTAAGAAGAAGGGAGAGTACCTTTTATAATGTTTTATGATAGGTCTTAATGATTAAGAACCATATCTCAATTGATCCTCTAAGTGAGTCTTAGTACAATTATATATCTGAGAAGAGGAATCAAGAATTGAAGAAATGGTTAAAGCAAGAAGTCAATCATACTTCGTTCCAAAACAAGTCTTAGAGTTAAGATTGTGACATTGAGTGACAACTCTTAAGAAGGTTTATAACATTCATCAAATGTAGAATTTGGAAAAAGGTTTCTTATTCTTGCACATTTGAAATTGGTAAGTTGTGATGTCTTGGATTAGACAAAGACCAACGAGGACCAATATTGTGAAGTGTTTTGTCTTGATAAAAGCTACACTAACTCTTGAATATTTGTTTGTCAAGAAATGTTTATTGACAAGAGAAACTTATTTGTCAAGGAGTCAGTGGGAGTCTTAATGGTCTTGAAAGGGTTCAAGAACAAATCAAAATAAACCTTATCGAACATCACTAGCACACGACTTGAGGTTTACAACCTATCGTGTTGACACTATCTTGTTTCTGTGCCGTTCCAATCGAGTTAATTATGCATATGAGTTCTATGAGTTCTCATTTGAACGCATAAAAGGCAAGCACCTTGATCAATGAAAAATACATTGATAGGAAAGGGTGAGCTGCTTAACTACTTGGAAGACATGGTGAGCACTCGTGTTACCATAAGGCAAGAAATCAAGATTGAGAAGGCTCGGTCCATATGAGTTTGAATTTGTCGTAAACTTTGGTTTTGACAAATTCACATGGATAGGAACACATACACCATTAAAATCTAAGTGTCATAAGATTCCCTCCTTCATAAAAATGACTGTGAGGAAATGCTTTCACTAAGAGAGATTTTAAGAAGATAGTGATTGTGAAAATTGGAGTCTCGAATTCGATTATGGTTACGATATCCCTTTCCATGATTCGAATTGTGAGATTTGGCAATTAGTCTGAATTGTTTAGACACACATGTGAGTTATTTAAGGCAAAAGTGTATAAGTTTGAGAAGCTTAGATAAAAGGATTATCAAAGCATTAAGTATTAGAAATATGAACTTAAGAAATTCAATAGGTATTATTTTTCTGGAAGTTAAGCTATTTTCTGAATACATGTCAAAGCTAGTGGGAGCATAAATGTTGTGCTTGTATGATTATTAGGGTAAGTATTGCAAGTTAGCAATATTAATTATAGAAAACAAGAGTTATACCTTGCAAAGTTGTAAGGATAAAAAGTTGTTTTGCTATAATTAAGGGAGAGAATATTATCCTTCATTTCAAATATAAAGGCTTAGGTTGTGGAATGTTAATAAATTTAGTCAACGATACATAGTGTGTTCTTAACTTTCGATTATGATCATGGCATCCCTCTTCATAGTTCGAATTGTGAGAATGTGACACATTAAATATTATGGCAGAAGATTGATAAAGTATCATATCTTTATGTAAGACATTATGCATCGTGTCCCATACGCTTCGGGTATAGGATCGATTGCAAGGGTTATAATATTTAAGCATTCTAAAAATTTTCAAATGTCTAGCGCATTTAGAGGGAAAAAGGACAATAATCGGTTTTGACTAAGATAATTAAACAACTATCAAAGGACAATCCAAAGTTCGCCGAGGATTGGTCGCTTGTGAGTAGTTGGAAGTATAGTATTGGATGGACCATATCGACATTATTATGAATAGATAAGATTCTATTAAGAATGAGTTGTCATATGGAAAATATGGAAATGATTCCATATTAGGAGTTGGATATTGAGTGTCTTTGTCTAGATTAGAAAATTTTATGCAAAAGGATGTTCAAGGAATGTACTTTGAGTGAGAGACATCACGTCTATGGAATTGTATTGTAACAATCTCAGATAGAGGAGTTTGTAATTTCATTGGCAATAGTTATTGTGACTTTTGTACTATGACATTGTGAAAGGATCATTACATAAAATGTTAGCATCTAGCATATTCTATAAGTGGTAAGAATTTGATATTCTTTCACTTGTGAAAAGGATTAGGAGTTATGAAATGAGTATGATTGAAAATGTGTTCATTTGATCTATTTCACAATGTAAGGACCATAGGTAAACATTGTGTGCATGCTGAGAGCATGGGACAAGTATTGTTATAATTCAAGTAAGAAGTTGATTACCCGAAACAACAAATAATGAGTAATCGATATGGTGATAAATAAAAGGTGTTTTATTTATACTCAAAGGTTTGAGGACATATGGGATTAGTATATTCTTGTGTTTCACTTTGCATGTTTTGACTTCCTGAATAATTTAATTGGTTCAGAACAGTCAAATTATTCGAACGGACCACAGTCGTTCATATGTTGGAAGTAGGTATGAACGAAGATTTTCGTGAATTGGTGTGTGGATTGTCTAAAGTGTATTAGACATAAGCAATTGTTTGCTGCAACGTTCATGAGTGCTTATGAATATGATTTGAGCATTGGATTAAACCCACGCTCACTTGGATCACTTCATGAATTGTATCACGAGTGATTGGTGAGACGATAACATCTTATATTCTTGAAACCGAGATGTGTGAGTTGTATCTTGCGAATCGTTTGCACATTGATAATATGTAAACGCACCAGTAACTTGGTGTTATAAAACATATTGTTGTGTGTGATTCGGTAAGTGAGTGAAAGAGAGCATTGAGTCAAAGCTTATCCATTCCTTTTATCCAAAGTAGGATAAAAGCGATATCTTTGGGCCCCTCGATGATTTAGTGATGGCACCTAAGCCCTTGGCTGAGCCGAGACTAAATTGATGGTTCAATTGTAGTCTGTTTCCAGTCGTCATAAATCGGAAGTCGGGAAATAGTATAGAGGGAATGATTAAGTTCATGTCTCATATCTATATGATATCTAGAATGGAGGAATATATGATCCCTTATCTAAAGGACATACGTATCTGATAAAATCAGAGTTGACAACGGCTTTGGAAAGCTACGATTGCAGATCAGGATCTGAAGTCATACGCAGAATAGTTATTAGACTTATCCAAGTGGGAGACTGTTGGATTAGTGTCTAAGTCGATAACTATTTTGGTATGTACTTGACCCGATGGTGCATGGTCCTTTTGGGTTGCCTTCACCAAAGCAACTTAATAGGATGAATTATGGAGAGAAAGGATTAATTATGATTTATTAATATATTATGAGAATAATATATTAAAGGAGAAATCATATTGTTTAATTAATATTAGTCAATAATTAATTAGGAATTAATTTTGTGGCTAAAAGACATTAATTAAACTTAAGGGACTAGAACTGTCAATTGTATGATAGTTGAATATTGAGCTAATGGACTCCATATTAAAGGGGTGGACGAATTCTATGGGGAAACCCATTAGAAATCATCCTAGGCCTTTAAGGAAGAAGTCCATGGGTTGCTTAGGGCCTAAGCGTCCAAATTAGGGTTTCCTTGTTAGATAACCCTAATAGCCTCACTATTTAAAGATCCCTAGAGCACCAAAAACGTGTGGAAGTAACTCCTTAGGGTTTTGGACGGTTTTGGGCAGCCTTCTCTCTCCTTATTCTTCATCCTCTTGCTCTTGGTGTTTGTGAACCATTAGAGGAGTGACATTTGTGACTCTAAGCTTTCTAAAGTCATTACAAGGAGGATTTGTGATTGTTATTGCTACATAACAATCAAGGTAAGATCTAAACCTCTTTCTCATGTTAATATGATTAATTGTATGCTAGAACTAGGGTTTAAAGTCTTGGATGAATTACATGTACAATAGAGAAACCTAGATCCAAGCATTAGGATTGCATGAGCACATAGGATGTTCTTATGGCTAAAAACCATCACACCGGCCGCCGTTTCGGGTGGCGGTGTGTCTTGCCTCGTCAAGTGTGATTCGTTTGGGGTGCTTGAAACGCTAATGGGCCTTGTTAGGCTAATGGTCCCAATGTAGCCTAATGGGCTTAGTGAAAATCCTAATGAGTCTAATGGATTCTAATTGACCCAATAAAACCTTATTGGGCTTAATGACATTCTAGTGGGCCTAGTAGGCCCAATAAAGCCCTAATGGACCTAAATGCCCAATAAATTAATAAATGGGCTAACATTTGGGACGGTAGAACCGCAATGCCAATAAAACCCTAATTTGGGGAATTAATCGGGACACATGGGAATTATTTAATAACTGGAGATACTAAATAATAATTGTTGTCAAGAAATTAATCTAAGTAATATTGGGCTTAATGGATTAAGTCCTTAATGGGTTAAAAGAGAAGACTTAACCCTAATCATCATTTTATGTGAAAACCCTAATTTCACTTGGGTGTATTGTTGGACCTTTTATTGGGCCTTGATGATTGGGTTATTAAATGGGCTATCCAAGATCAAGCAAATGGTCTAGAGTAATTTAAGGGGCCTAGGGTAAGGCTCATGTAAGGGGCTTGGGCCCAATTTGGAAAATTAGGCCATAGTTTGGGCCTTAATGATTATATGATGTTGGGCCTTAGAATGAGACCATGTATAGGCTTAGGCCCAATTTGGAAAATTGGGCCATGTGTTGGGCTTTGATTCCTAATTGACTTTGGATCTATGGTTTGGGCCTTGGGCTTGAATAAGCCAAGCTAGGGTAATGTAGTAATTATCCAAAGAATGTACTTTTGGTTATGTATTGGGACCCAATTATTAATTGGGTGTTATTTTGGTGTTGACAGTTCGCGAATCTGTCAGCCAGCAGCTGGGGTCGAGTCTGCGGGACTTCGACAAGTATGTGATTGTGTCTTCGGGACTTCAGCAAAGTGAGGTGAGTTACCTTCCAGTAGCGGTGGGTCTACGGCCACAATGTCTGCCCACCGGTAGGAGTTGTATGTTAGATGATTGTCTTTGTGATATCATCTAGGTTTGCTACTACCTGATATGTTATATGCTAGCTTGATATGTTATAGTAGTAGAGTTCGGTTGTTAGGACCGAAGGGTAGTCAGACACCCCAGATACGTCTGACAGTATGTGATGTCATGATTATATGCTAGCATGATCTGAGATATGTGTTAGGGGTAGTAGGAGGGGAACAGTCCTCGAGTTCGGTTGTTAGGACCGAAGGGTAGTCAGACACCCCAGATATGTCTGATAGTATGTTATGTTAAGATATGTGATAGTAGTAGTGGTAGGGGTGAAACAGTCCCCGAGGTTCGGTTGTTAGGACCGAAAGGTGGTTGTCACCCCATAATGGTCGCACGGGTAGGACGACACCCCAGAATGGCCGCACGGGTAGGTCGGCACCCCAGAATGGTCGTACCGGGTAGGTCGGGCACCCCAGAAATGCCTGACAAGTATGGTATGTTATATGATTGTACTGTATGTTATATGATTGTATGGTATGTGGTATGATGGGGGAACTCACTAAGCTTCGTGCTTACGGTTTTCAGTTTTGGTTTCAGGTACTTCGTGTTCAAAGGAAAGGAGTCGGCTTGATCGCAGCACATCACACTATGGTTTTCCACACATGAGATCCTTGGGATTACACTCTGATATTGTTTTATGATAACACGTTTGATTATTTCTACTTTGGTTTTGACATGACATGATATTACAGATGTTTTATTACACTGTTGGTTTTATAATGACGTATTTAAAAATGAAATTTTTGGCCTGTATTTTTGGGATGTTACACAAAGACAATCATCTCTATTATAACACTTACTAGTTGGCTGACATTGGTGCCTTTGACCCATTTCTACTGGAAGGTAACTCACCTCAAATGTTGTGAAGTAGTTGAACTGTCCTCGGATCTGAAATCAACTCCACTCAATCTCCTACACACAAAAGATCTTCTTTAATTACCTTTTCATACCCATAACCCCTTACGGGTCAACTTTAGTCAAAGTCAAAGTCACAGTCAACACCCTGGTCAAAGTTAACCTTCTGGTTAAAGTCAACATCCTGAGTTGACTCAACTCGCCGAGTTGGTCCATCAACTCGTCGATTTCCATGAATCATAAACCCTGAAATTACGATCCAACTCGTTGAGTTCCTCCCTATAATAGAGTCGGGACTTCACAACACAACTCGCCGAGTTCCTCCTTGAACTCGTGGAGCTCTTCAGTCTTCAAAACCCAAAACCATGGCCAACTCGCTGAGTCATCTCCTAGACTCGCCGAGTTTACTCAATAACAGAAAGGGTTGGGGGACTACGATCCAACTCGCCGAGTTGGATGAACAACTCATCGATTTCTCCTTGTTTAAATCCATTCAGTCATTTCCAATCAAGTTCAATGCTTCCAAACCATAGATCTGGTCCCCTAGGGCTGTTATATCACGTAAAGTTGCTAACTTTATGTGCATGTATGATGTCATGAAGCTAGAAACACCAAAACTAAGCTATATAAGAGATCTAGGGCATGGAGAAGGGCCAAGGCTTGATAAAGCTGGCAACTTTAAGCCTCATAAGCTCATGAGTGCCAAGATCTGAAGTCACAACCTCATAATATACTCAAATCCCGAAAATCACTTCAATATGGCCCAAAAGTGACAACATACTGCCCTAAATGAAGATCTAAGTAATAGAAAGCCAAGGTATCAACTTTATACCTCAAATGAGTCAGAAATGCAGCTCAAAATTCAGATCTACTAGCTTCCTCTTGAATCCTCAAGCTTCTCCTTCCTTCACAAGCTTCAAAATCACAAAGAATGCACAAAATGACTCAAAACTCTCCAAAAGTGGATTAGGGTTTCTTGGCTAGGGTTTGGGATGATAGAGGCTATAAATGAGGCCAGCCTTTGGAGGTTAAGGTGTTTAAATAGGGGGAAAAACCCTTAAAATTAGGGTTTAATTCTGCCAGGCCTACTCGTCAATTTGAGGCTCTCAACACGTCCAGTAGACTTTATAAACCGCATCCAAATCCATCTCTACTCGACGAGTTTGGGGCCTCCAACTCATCGAGTTCCTATACAAAAGTGAATAACTTATAACTTTAAATGCATACCAGGAATTGGGTGTTACAAATCTCCCCCACTTATTTTAGAATTCGTCCTCGAAGTTTGCTGCGTCTGGAAATTACTCGGGGTAGTGCTCCCTCATCTCATCCTCTTGCTCCCATGTCCACGCCGAGCCCTTGCGGTGCTTCCATTGCACCTGCACCAACTCTACCCTCTTGTTCCTAAAATCCTTCGTCTTCTTATCGAGGATGGCTACTGGTCGCTCGATGTAGTTCAGGCCGTCATCCACCTGGATATCCTCTAGGGGCACCACTGCGGAGTCGTCTAACAAACACTTCCGTAGCTAGGAGACATGAAAAGTGTTGTGGATCTGACTAAGTTCAGCTGGCAGATCTGGCCGATATGCAACCTTGCCCACCCAGGCTATAACCCTGAACGGTCTGATGTATCAGGGGCCTAATTTTCCCCGTTTTCTGAATTGGATGACACCTTTCCAAGGTAACACTTTCAGGAGGACCATATCTCCTACCTGAAACTCCAGGTCTGATCGTCATCTGTCGGTGTACTGCCGACTCTCGGTCGTCTAGAGTCTACTCCGGACCTGATGGATCCTCTTTGTCTTCTTGAGTGTCACTTTGGTACTCCCTATGACCCTCTATCCAACCTCACCCCAACATATCGGGGTTCTGCACTTCCTCCCATAAAGCATCTCAAAGGGAGGATGATCGATGCCAAGGGACGGTAGGTATCCCAGCTACCACCAAAGTCTAATACGCACACCCGCAACATGTCCTCCAAGGTCTGGACACCATCCTTCTGTAGGTGAAAATCCGTGCTAAAGTGCAGACGAGTACCCAAATCGTCATGAAATTTCTTCTAGAATCTGGAAGTAAACCGTACGTCTCGGTCAGAAATCACGGAAACTGGCACTCAGTGTCGAACTATAACCTCCCTGATGTAGATTTTAGCCAGCTTCTTAGCCAAAATACTCTCCTGGATCGGGATGAAATGGGAACTCTTGGTCAACCAATGCACGATAAGCTAAATCGAATCCATTCCTCGTGCCGTCCTGGGAACCTTTGTGATGGAATCCATAGTAATATCCTTCCATTTCCACATAGGGATATCCAACGGCTACGTCTTGCCGTGAGGTCTCTGGTGCTCGGCCTTGACCTTCCTGCAGGTCAGGCACCTCTTAACATACCAGGCTACATCCCGCTTCATGTAGGGCCACCGGTAATCAAGGTGAAGATCTCTATACATCTTCGTCGCCCCAGGATGGATGAAAAATATGGACTTGTGCGCCAACTCCATCAGGATTTGACACACACCGCCTACGTACAGAACCCACACCCTGCGGTGAAATGTCAACATCCTGCAGCTATCATAGTCGAAGGAGAAAATTTGGCCCATAATATGCTCACTCTTCTGGTGTTCCTCCTTCACAGCCTCCTGCTGGGCCTCCTAGATCTTCTCCAGAAATAGAATCACTATTGTCATCCTCAGACAGATGTCTCTAAACGGGGTTGCGAATGCCTTGCGGCTAAGTGCATCAACCACAACATTGGCCTTCCCTGAGTGGTAGAGGATCTTACAGTCGTAATCCTTCACCATATTTAACCATCGATGCTGCATCATGTTTATATTCGGCTGATCGATGAGGTACCTCAAGCTCTTGTGGTCCGTTTAAATGGTATAATGGAGCCCATAAAGGTAGTGTCACCAAATATTGAGGTTGAAAACAACCGCCCCCAAATACAGATCGTGTCTCGGGTATTTCGCCTCGTGAGGCTTCAGTGCCTCGAGGCATAGGCGATGATGTGCCCTCTCTACATCAACACTGCGCCCAAACCCGAAATGGACACATCAGAGTATACTACAATATCCTCAACGCCTTCTGGCAGGGTTAAGATCGGCGCCTCGCACAACCTCTGTCTTAACGTCTCGAATGCTGCCTGCTGCTCAGGCCCCCAATGAAATACAACGACCTTCTTCGTCATTCGGGTCAAGGGTACTGCTATCTTTGAGAAATCTTGTATGGATCTCCTGTAATAGCCTGTTAACCCGAGGAAACTCCAAATCTCAACCTCCCATCTCATCACGGCCTCTACTTTGTCCTGGTCGACCGGAATACCGTTTTGGTTGACAAGGTGCCCTAGAAGCTGCACTTCGAGCAACCAAAACTCAAACTTGGAGAACTTGGCATACATGCTCTCCCTCCTCAAGCTATCCAACACCTCTTGCAACTTCTCCTTATGCTTCTCTTGCGTCTTGGTGTAAACCAAGATGTCATCAATAAAGACTATCACAGACCGATCCAACATCGGTCTGCATATGCGGTTCATGAGGTCCATGAACACGACAGGGGAATTGATGAGCCCAAAGGGCATCACCACGAACTCATAGTGGCCATAGCGAGTCCGGAAAACAGTCTTCTATACATCCTCATCTCTGACTCTCATCTGGTGATAGCCTGAACGCAAATCTATCTTGGAAAACCAAGATGCCCCCTGTAGCTGGTCGAAAAAATCATCAATCCTCGGGTGTGGGTAACGGTTCTTCACCGTTACCTTGTTCAGCTCCCGGTAGTCTATACACATCCGATGCGACCCGTCCTTCTTCTTCACAAACAGGATCGGGGCTCCCCAAGGCAAACTGCTTGACCTGATAAATCCCTTGTCTAACAGCTCCTGCAGCGGTGTAGACAACTCCTGCATCTCAGGAGGAGCCAACCAATATGGTGACTTGGATATCGAACTGCACCAGGGACTAGGTCGAACTTGAACTCCACCCGTCTCTACGGAGGTATCCCAGGCAGCCCCTCTGGAAATACATCCGGGGTACTCTCGCACAATTGGCACATCACTCATGGTCGCCTTACCTGCCTCCCGAGTATCCATAACGTAGGCGACATACCCTGCACAACCCTGTTGAAGGTAGCGCCTAGCCCTCGCTGCTGAATACAAGGCTGGTCCACGTTACGGTCTCTCGTCCTGAATCACTAGCTCTCACCCACCTAGGGTCCTGACATGAACCATCTGCGGCTTAGAGTCGAACACCGCCCCATTAGGGCTTAGCCAATCCATGCCCATAATACCCTTTTTCCCCCTTAAAGGAATGGGAACCAAATCCACGAGATAACACTCATCATACATCTTCAAGACACAATCTCTGTAGAACTCAGATGCCCAGATGGACCGTTCGTCAGCAATCTCGACCTCTAAAGGACAATCCAACATGCCTGAAGACTCAACAAACCTCTTGTTGAGTGCAAGAGAGACAAATGATCGGGTAGCCCTGAATCATATAACACCTGTACTGGGATACCGTTCACATGGAATGATCCTAAACAAAACAAAATAAACATAGAGCATAAATATCATAACCGACATGCGATAAGAGTTAAGGAGAAGAAAACATACCCGCCACCACATCTGGTGCGGCACACGCCTCCTCGGCGGTCAGCTGGAAGGCTCGGCTCCTCACCACTAGAGCATATGTCTTGCCCTGTCGGCCATCCGTGATCCGCTGGGTCGCTGGAGCTGGAGTCGCCACTGGTGCTCCTGATGTCAATCTCGGGCAGTTGTCCTTTTTATGGCCTTTATGATTGCAATGAAAGCAAATCAGGTCTGCTGTCTGAAGGGTGGGATAAGGGCAGTACAATCCCTCCCTCATGCGACTTGCCGCATTTCCCACACGGCTCCAGCCCTGCTGGCCCTTCGACCTCGAGTCAAACTCCTTGGGTTTCTTCCCAAAAACCCAGTCATCTGCCCGGTCTCTGCCTTCCTCTTTTGGATGTTCTTTATATCAATCTCCCTATATTTCACCATGGCTATCATATCCTCCAAAGTCAGGCATGTTGAGTAGCTAACATGTTTCCGGATGTCAGCTCTCAACATATCGTAGTACCGGGTCTTCCTCATCTCCTCATCACCCGCGTACTGAGGCACAAGTAAGGCCCTCTCCCTGAACTTGGCAGTAATCTCTGCCACTGCCTCAGTCGTGTGTCTCATATCAAGAAACTCCTTGGCTAGCTGCTGAATCTCCACAGCTGGCGAAAACTTAGCCGTAAACCTGGTCATAAAGTCCGACCAAGTCATAGCCTCAATGGCCGCGGCTCCCAACGTGTCATTGATGGCCTCCCATCAGTCTCTAGCTCTGTCTCTTAAACATCCCGCATCATAACGGACCTTCGAACCTTCAGGGCAGAAGCTCGTCAACTGTGTAGACTCGATGTATGCAATCCATCTTGTGACGACTGGAAAAATTTTGAGTCAAGCAAAGCCTAATGGGGTTTTGTGTATAAGTGTACCCACAACGTATATATGTTGCTTTAAAATCATTGAAATCCAAAAGGCATCATTTGTATGATTAAATATGTATATATGTTGAAAACCATGCTTGTAATGAACCTTGAAAGTCAACAAGTTAGAACCTAAATCACACTTTACTGAATAACCCCAAAACCGAAATCCCATGATTAAGGATACCACTACGACCGAAAACCCCCTTTAATGGGTGATACCAACCGAAAACACCATGTGGGAAGGCTTGTACCGAAAGCGCTATGCTTTTGGGGGGTTCTTGGTTAGGACCGAGGACCCTAGGATATCGGTGGAGCATTGGACCGAGATCCCTAGGATCTCGGTAGCCTTGGACCGAAAACCCCACACGATATCGGTAACACTTTCGACTGAAAACACATCGGTAGAGCATAAGGGATCTTGGTTGGGAGGGAAAAGAGAAGAGTTGACTTTATTAGGTGATGGATGCATCGATTCCCCATAAAGAATTATTATCCAACATATAACCATGTTTTAACCCCTCAAATAACAATGTAAACATCCCATCGACCTCCCCTTTTTATCTTCGGCCGAGAAGGCTTCTCAACCCCCCCCCCCCCCCCCCATCATGATCTTCATTTATCTCCATTCACCTCCTTCCCTCAAGAACAAGGGCAAAATCCTCTAAGAGTTAATCCCTTCAAGTGGTCCTTAGAGATTTGGAAAGCATTTTCGTGATAATCTAGTTTTTTTATACATTTCCATGTTAGTTTCATCCTATTTACACACATTATTATGTGTCAAAACTCTTAGGATAAGATTATTTCTAAGAAAGTTCATCGACCACATTCAAGTGTTTAGGCTTGAAGATCTTCACATCATCTCTTCAAACAACCCACAAATCGATTGAAGGTGAGTTCATACCCCCCCCCCCCCCATTTTCGAGTTTTTCATGTTTTAGGGGGGGGGGATACAAGTCAAAACTTGGTTTACCACACAAATACTTGCAATGTTGCATCTTTTTGTTTAAAATAAGATATTATTTGCATGAGTTATGATTATTACTAGCTTTTGTACAAATATTTGTGATATATTAGTTTTCAAATGCAAATCTAACAAAAAAACATAATCCATGTCATAAAATCATATGAAAAATTATGATTTGTAAAACTACAAGGTTTTTGGAAGCTTTTTACAAAAATATAATTTTTCTAACAAAAAGGAGTACATTCTAGTTATTTCACTATTTTGTTGGTTACAACCCAAAAATATGAAGTTTAACCTTACATTTTGAAACTAAACACGATGATTACTATGTATTTATATAAATGATTATATAAATGTTCTTGACAAACAAACATGACAAACTATAATTGGTATAGTTTAGGTGTCACAAAACTACACTATCATTTCAGAAGAAACATATAAATATTTAATGGTATTATTATTCCATTTACAAGAAAAATGAGTTTTCAGTTCACATAAATTGATTGATACTAGTTGTGAGACATTTGGCTTCACCGTACCTACCAAAGTACACATACTAAGATCTGCATTATAACCAGAGTCTCTTGCAGGGAGAGCGTGACACTTGTGTATAGATCTATACGGGATTAAAACCCCGCACCTAAACTGTTAGCGACAATTAGACCAGCAGGTCTGGGGTGACAAATGTCGTAACAGTTCCGACGTCTGAAGCATGTCGTTCAGGCAACTAGTCGCATTAGTATGGTTATAATAACTCACATAGGGTATCGTCAACACATATGATTTACGGGTTAAGATACATTCAAGTAGTTTTATATAAAGATAAAACTTCATAACGCCATTTTTAGTACAATATTACTTACATTTTTAGTCTTGGGATTTAAGACTTACAACTCATTTATAAAGAAAATATCGGATTTTCTGGAAGTATACACTATCATTTTACACGAAACATTTACAAATCCTTCTCATACAAAACACTTATGAACTCACCAACTTAATTGTTGACACTTTTTCAAAATCACTTGTCTTCTTTGGAAACCAGTAAACAGGTAAGCACATAAGTTTTTGGTGGATGGGACGTCGTCGCCTCATGTTATTTATTTTTTCTTATACATTTGATGTTAAAAACCAATGTTTTAGAGTACAATGTAAACATATTATATATTTAATGCAATATTTGTAATGCTTTGTTTCGCTACTAGTTATTTGCTATGATACTCTACATGAAGTCATCCGCCCCAAACATTTCCACCGGTCTGGTTTGGGGGTGTGATAGATTGGTATAAGAGCATTGTTTATAGTGAACTAAGTATATCAAACCATGTAAGATATACAATTATAAATACAATGGGCCTAAAATACTCTGACTTAGAAGTATACTTTTAAAATATAATAGTATTTTATAAAAAGTATACATACATGCATACATACTAGAAGCAATGTCATAATAAGAACTATATAAAAGTATTTAGAGGAGTTAAACACTATGGTTAAGCCTAGACAGTTATGTAATCATATATGAGATAAATATAGCCTGATCAACTATATTTATACGAGATATGACCAACATGTTTTTAGGAATGGTCATGGTGGGCAACAAATCTAAAACTTACCAACCCTATATACCAAGAAGCTCTAGAATCAAACATAAAAATTAAAATTATATAGGAGTATTTTAGATTACTACATGATCATACACATAAGCCTTTCTTGTCTTTCTCATATCTCCATTCTCGCACAAAACTCATTGCAGGATTTCACATGCCCGGAGACCCCTATTTCCCTAACCAGGGAAATGGTGGGTGGATCGAAGAGGATCCTGAGTAACTAATGGAAGAAGAACCCAAATAGGATCAAGAGGTGGAGGAAGAAGAAGACGAGGAAGACGAAGAGGGGGACTCGGACGCAGAGTACGAAGTCATAAATCCTCCTTACGTAGCCCGAGTTCCCACCCATCACTTGGGCTACCATGGACCCACACCCTATTGGGCGGAAGACTTGGAGAGGTGGAGCAGGCAGCAACATCAGCCCTCTCCATTCAGCATGCAACGAGGTTTCTGTAACCTCAGTCACAGAGGGCCGGCGGACAGGGCCCTCCCTATCATGGTTCAGCGTATCTCACACCTCGAAGATTAGAACAGAGTGTCATCAAATCAGATCATGGAGCTAGGGGCCGCTACTGAGGCCACTGACGTACGGGCTCAGTTACTGTAGAGGGTCTACCCCGGGTATGTCACCTCATTTACAGTGTTCATCAGGACCTTACCACCACTCGAGCGGAAGTGAGAGAGTATCAAGAGAGACACTCGGCTCTCGAGGAGAGGGTGATTGCAGCTGAGAGTTAGATAGCAGAGTTACAGGGCGCCTCGACTTCATCATCTGGCCCACAAAAAACTACCCGCTATGAGTAAGCCTAATGGGGTTTTGTGTATAAGTGTACCCACAACGTATATATGTTGCAATAAAATCATGTGCAAGAAAAACACACCAACATCCCCACCACCACCACCACCACCTCCACAAATGGATTCTGCTGTGTTCCAGGTTGTAGTAACAACCAATGTGGCTGCCGCTGTGGCACAAATCGGCAGCAACAACAACAAAAGCGGAACCGGGACTGACAATTCTAATCAGGGAGAAAACCAAGGGCACCAGCGAGTGTGCTCATACAAAGAATTCATGAATTGCAAGCCTAGGATGTATCATGGCGATGACAGGGTTGTTACTTTGACAAGGTGGTTCGAGAAAACCGAGTCCATGTTCAAAATTTGCTCATGTCCTGACGAATTCAAGGTTAAATATGCCGCATGTACATTTGCGGACTCAGCCTTTTCGTGGTGGAACAACCACATTAAAACTTTGATTGTAGCTGTTGCCAACTCTATGAGTTGGGAGGACTTGAAAGCAATGATGCTCGGGGAATATTGTCCAAGGTGCGAGATGCAAAGCTTGAACAGGAACTGTGGGAACACTCCATGAAGGGGTCTGATATCACCACTTACACTTCCCGATTCAACGAACTGGCAAATATGTGCCCAAGAATGGTCACTCCAGAGGCCAAGAAAGAGGAACGTTACATTTGGAGGCTATCCCCTCAGATCCAGGGGATAGTCATGTCTGCCAACCCAAGCACCCTCAACAGTACCAAGCGCCTCACATAAACTCTTGTCAACCAGGGAGTTCGTCAAGGCATTATAACCGCCACGCCCGAGCAGCCAAAAGGAGGTGACAACAAGAGGAAGTTTTGGAACACAAAGAAAGGCCAACCCGCTAAAGACCCAGCCAAGAAGCAACAAACTGTGGTTGTCCATGCCATCACCGCCCCTATTGCACATACTGCCCCTGCACCACCCAAGCAATATGCTGGAACTCCTCCGAAATGAAACAAGTGCAATTTCCACCACCACAGAGACTGTCGAAAAATGTAATGTAACAATTGAAACAAGAAGGGGCACACAACCTGTTTCTGCACAACACCGACACAACAAAACACCTAGGTCGCTAATGCTGGGGTGAGCCGTGCCTGCTATGGGTGCGGTGAAACCGGGCATTTCAAGAGGGACTGCCCGAAAGCACAAAACAGAAATAGTGGAGGTGTGCAAAGGATTCTAACAATGGGACATGAGGAGGCAGTGAGGGATCCCACCATGGTTACCCGTACGTTCCTCCTAAACAACTCATATGCATGCATACTATTTGATAGTGGTGTGGAGAAAAGCTCGTGAGCCACCAATTTAAATACTTACTCACAAAAAAACCCCAAACACTAAATGAAACATTAACTGTAGAAATGACCAATGGAAAGACAAAAATCACTAAAGATATATTCGTAGGATGCACACTAACTCTAAACAATCATTCCTTCCTAATCGACCTCACCATGCCGATATTCTGTGTTATGAAAAGTCCCTTCACCTCAACCTACCAAATAACGAAACCCTCATCATATATGGAGACAAACCCAATGCGAATCTACAAATCATCTCCTGCATCAAGTCTCAGGAATATTTACGCAAAGAATACCACACTTTCTTAGCTCATGTTGTTGATAAGTAACAAGAAGTGCAAGACATCAAGGATATTCCTGAGGTCTGCAACTTTCCTGATGTATTCTTGGAGGACCTTTCAGGAATATCACCCATACGCCAAGTCGAGTTTAGAATCTACTTAATCCCCGGAGCTACCCCCATAGCCAAATCCCTATACCGCTTAGCACCAGCTAAAATGCAAGAACTGTCTGGTCAATTGAACGAGCTGCTGAGCAAAGGATATATCAGAACAAGCTTCTCACCTTGGGGAGCACCGATCTTGTTCGTGAAAAAGAAGGACGAATCTTTCCACATGTGCATAGACTATCGAGAACTAAACAAGCTCACTATCAATAATTGTTATCCCTACCTCGAATCGATGACTTATTTGATCAACTGCAAGGCTCAAGCTACTTCTTAAATATTGATCTAAGGTTAGTGTACCACCAATTACGAATTTTGGAGGAGGATATTCCTAAGACGACATTCAGACCTCGCTACGGTCACTACAAGTTTGTAGTGATGCCCTTCGGTTTGACTAATGCACCTGCAGTGTTCATGGACTTAATGAACCGTATGTGCCGACCTTACTTGGATAAATTCATAATAGTATTATACTAATTTATTCACGAAGTAAGGAGGAACATAGTAAGCATCTACGACAGGTCTTGGAGACGTTAAGGGCATAAAATCTATACGCAAAGTTCTCAAAGTGTGAGTTATGGATTCGAAAAGTAGTCTTATTGGGGCACGTAGTCGGTGAGGAAGGGATACACGTGGATCCTTCCAAAGTCAAGGCGATTGAAAACTGGGAAACACCAAGAACATCGATAAAGATCCGCCAGTTTTTGAGCCTTGCTAGCTACTACCAAAGATTTATACAAAACTTCTCTAAGATCCCAAAGCTGCTCACTACCTTGACTCAGAAGGGAGTAACCTTCAGCTGGGAGAATAAACAAGAAATTGACTTCTAAACTCTTAAGCAAGCTCTGTACAACGCTCCAATCTTGTCTCTCCTAGAAGGAACGAAGACTTCATGGTCTACTGTAATGCATCTAAGTAGGGTCTAATACAAAGATGAAAGGTCATTGCCTATGCCTCAAGACAACTCAAGACTCATGAGGTCAATTACACCACGCTCAACCTCGAACTAGGAGCAGTGGTGTTTGCTCTGAAGATTTGGAGATACTACCTGTACGGTACCAATGCACCATCTTCACAGATCATAAGATTCTATAACACATCCTCAATCAAAAGGAGATCAACATGAGACAACAACAATGGTTTGAACTGCTAAATGACTACGAATGCAAAATTCTTTATCATCCAGGAAGGCCAACGTAGTAGCAGACGCCCTAAGTCGAAAAGAATACTCGGGTCGCCGAGTGAAATCGTTAACCACGACCATGCATTCACACATGTCCGCACAGATCAAGGAGGCACAACTAGAAGCCTTGAAATCTGAGAACATTGCATGGGAGGCATTGCAGGGAATGGATAAAAACTTCAAAGTCAGGGATGACGAAGCTTTTTTACTTCATGGATCGAATTTGGACACCGAGATTCGGCGGGTACAGAGATGTTGTCATGAACGAGGGTCACAAGACAAAATAATCCGTTCATCCTAGTTCAGACAAGATGTATTTGGACCTCAAGAAATTTTATTGGTGGCTGAACATGAAAGCAGAGATCGCTACCTATGTAGGAAAGTGCCTGAATTGTGCAAAGGTCAAGGTAGAATATCAAAAGCCCTCGGGTTTGCTTCAGCAACCAGACATACCCGAGTGGAAGTGGAAGGGAATAACCATGGACTTCATCACCAAGTTACCCAAGACGATGGGTGGACTTGACGCCATATGGGTCATCGTTGACAGATTAACCAAATCCGCACACTTCCTGCCAATAAAAATGGCCGACAAGATGGAAAAGCTAACCAGGACGTACATTAAAGAAATCGTGCAATTACATGGGGTGCCAATATCTATCATCTCCGACAGAGATAGTAGGTTCACCTCATGGTTCTAGTAATCACTACAAAAGTCCTTGGGAACCAAACTCGAAATGAGTACAACATATCACCCTCAGACTGACGGACAAAGCAAGAGAACCATACAAACGTTAGAAGACATGCTGAGAGCTTGTATGATAGACTTTGGTAAGGACTGGGATATCCACTTACCACTCGTTGAATTCTCCTACAATAACAACTATCACACTAGCATCAAAATCGTGCCATTGGAAGCCCTCTACGGATATAAATGCAGATCACCTCTGTGTTGGGATGAAGTGGGTGACACACAACTAGCAAAGAGGCAAGTGCCTGATAGCACTCTCACCGGCCCGTAGATCATGCGAGAAACTATAGAGAAAATCGTTCAGATCCGCAAATGGTTAAAGGTATCCTAGGATCGGCAAAAGAGCTATGCTGATAAGCGACGAAAACCCTTGGAGCTCCAGGTCAGTGATCGCGTACTGTTGAAGGTCTTGCCGTGGAAGGGAATGATACATTTTGGCAAACGTAGGAAACTAAATCCAAGGTACATCTGCCCATTCGAGATCCTTGCTAGAATCGGCCGGATGGTTTACAAGCTTCAACTACCACAAGAACTCAACAACATACATCCCGTCTTCCACGTGTCCAACATGAAGAAGTGTCTGTCAGAAGAGACTCTTGTGGTCCCACTTGACGAGATCGAGATAAACGAGAGTCTACACTTCATAGATGAACCTGTTGAAATCATGGACATGGAAGTCAAAAGGACGAAACAAAGTCGTATACCAATAGTGCAGATCTGCTGGAACGCCAAGCGAGGACCCAGATTCACTTGGGAGTGGGAAGATTAAATGATATAGACATACCCACAACTTTTCCTCTAGTTGCAAGAACCCGTTCTAGATGCAAATTTTGGAACAAAATTCCCTCTAATGGGGGGATGATGTGACAACTGTAAATTTTTTTGAGTCAAGCAAAGTCTAAAGGGGTTTTGTGTATAAGTGTACCCATAATGTATATATGTTGGAATAAAACCATTGAAAGACAAAAAGGCATCATTTGTATGATTAAATTTGTATTAACATGGTCTCAAATGAACCTGAACATATGTGTGTGTGTGTGTGTATATATATATATATATATATATATATATATATATATATATATATATATATATATATATAAAGAGAGAGAGAGAGCTAGATTGAAATGTGGATTGACATCTATTGTGCGGACGTGTGGACAATGTTATTCTGTGAGAATGACAAAGAAAATATGTTGTTTGATAATGTGAATACGTTCAATCTTACATAACTATTGTCATTATCACTCATTCTCACCAATTAAATCGTCTATAAGGTTATTATAGATTTTTTTTCTCATTCTGTCAGGATGTTTGTCAAGTCGTACTCTGTAAGAATGAAAATGAGTGAAAAACGATGCGTATGAACAAAAATGAATAAGAATTAGTGAGAATGCATGTAAATGACAATAAATATGTAAGGTTGAACGTATTCACATTACTAGACAACTTATTCTTTGAGGAATTATCATAGAATAGCATTGTCCACACGTCCGCACAATAGTGGTCCATCCATATTATAACCTAGCCAATATATATATATATATATATATATATATATATATATATATATATATATATATATATATATATATATATATATATATATATATATATATATATATATATATGTTGAACGCTGAAGCATATATGTCGATATATGAACCTGTTGGTGGTTTTTAAGCCATTAGTGTTTCATGGCCTTCACTCTTCAGATAATTTGGATTACATGTATTTTGTAATCATTTCGCTTCCTAAACAAAAAGAAATTGGTTTCATCCACATTAATGTGGTCCTTTGGTTCATTTATCTCTATATCAAAGGGATACATACATAACGATAGATCTATTTTGACATGTTAATTTTTGATTTTTCGTTTTTGAATTGAGACGGGACCGGTAGGGACATGATACCGACTATTTTTTTTGGATCCGGATTTAATGAAGATTTTCTATTTGGGATCGGGTAATACAAATGTCAAAATGTCTTTACAAAACTTTAAAATTGATGAAAACTACTAATTTCTAAAAAAAACTTTAGAGATAAAGTTAGAAAATAAATATAAGAAACAACTATGAAGGCCCTTTAAAATATAGATTAAAAAAACATTTTTTTCTCAAAATATAGAATAATATTTTTTCTCTAATAAATAGAATATATTTTGTAACTTTTTTTTACTAAGTTTATACTAAGACCATCTCCAATCCATCTACATTTCCTCCTCCCCCCATAATGGGAGTAAAAAATGGAGTAAATAGTATTTCATCTCCCACTCTATTTTATTTTTTATCCCAAAAAATATATTCCTAGAATATTTTATTTTTATAACTTATATATATTGTCAAATACACATATCTATTAATTAAACTCTATATTTATGATTAATTAATATAAATTAGTATATAACATGATATTATAAATATTAAATATTGCATTTAAATTATAATTAGTACATAAAATAAAATAGAAATGTATAAAATAAAAATGAGAGAGACTAAAATTGGCAACCAAACTTCACCTCCATTTTTAGAGATATGAATAGTATTCCCCCATATATGGGGGAATACTATTTATATCTCCAAAAATGGAGGTGAAAATGGGATAAGGTTGGAGAAGAATAGGGGATGAAATGGAGTTTGGGGTGGGTTGGAGATGCCCTAAGTATCATTATTATATCTTCTTCATGTAATTTGTTAATTTTTTTTTATAGAACATCAACGATGCGTCATCGTGGGTTTCCGGGTAGCTGGATGAATGAAAGTAGTACTTTTTAAAGTGCTAATGATGGGAAGTTAAGATCATTACCAGAGAGGCCCTCGTTAATGCTCTCTGATGCCTAAGTTAGTATTGAATGTGATTGTTGATTTATATTGCTATAAGGAGTCTTAAAAGATGAGTTGTTGTTATTGCCTTATCTTGTCGATGTTGATCAAAGTATATAAATGTGTAGAGAAGACCCTTGGTTTATCGTGTAGCCCGGGTGGTTATATTGTGTTGCGGTAATAAGGGTAGTACCTTTTAATATAATAATATTTTCCCCTAATTTACAGGATATTGCTTTAACATCATCCGATTATACTATATGTGGGGTTGTTCTCCGGATTAGTGCAAATCAGATAGATTGTCACCCCCCCCCCCCCCCCCCCCCCCGCGGACCTGACGACGGAAACGTTTGGAGGCGGGTGACTTCATTGTGCAGTATCATAACAATTGCATATAACTGAAACATAGCAATCCAAACATCATACATTTAGATAACAAACTTACATTGTTTACATAATGTATTTGTTCTTTAATTTACACAAAAGAGACATAAACATAAATATTCCAAACAACAGCAAAAATAATCCAGCATCCACGTTCCTTTTTACCTGCTTACTAGATCCCTGAGAATACAAGCCGTTTTGAAAAAGCGTCAACTAAAAAGTTGGTGAGTTCATAAGCGTTTTTGATATAAAAATAGTTTTACACATGTTTAGAATTGTTCTCATTGTACTTTCAGAAAATCTGATATTTTCTATGAAATCGTTTGAAGTCTTGCTTTGAAAATTGTAGATATATGCGTGCGTGTCGATACTTTTTGTTCATCCTTATAAGGAGTGATCTTTGAAAAGTAGTATAGTTTGTAAAGGTGAGTTGTTTTCGAGAATAGTTTTTTGAGTAGTAATAACCAACAGTTTCTAGAAAATCCCCTATTTTCCAAAAAGAATATAGTTGTAAATCTTGTTTTTCTTATCAAGTATAGGTGAGTGTGCGTTCTAGTTTATCGTTATCGAAATCGTATAAAATCATTTTCTCCAGAAAATCCTATATTTTCTGCTACGTAAGATTTGTTTCCAATTGTGTATACTTACATATGTATGTGTCGGTTTATTGTTTTCAAAATCGTTTACAAATGTTTTTCTCCAGAAATTCTATGTTTTCTTATTAGTAAAATATCAGTACTAAGACTCTAATACTTGTTAGGTGAAAGAAATCAACATGGCGATTGTGGACATTCTACGCAATGAAAAAGGACAGTCAACACAACAAATGCGAACCATCACTACCATGCGTAGGACAGTCAACACAACGTGCCAAAATTTATTTATGAGATTTTCCTTACATAAATTTCTAGCTAACATAACGTATTCTAGTGAGTCGTTGTAACCATACTAATATGACCGAGACCTATTTTGGCGTTTCTTAAGTGCCCTTGTTTTGTTAAAGACATTTGTCACGCTAGACTGGCCGGTCTAGCTGTTGCGAACAGCGAAGATGCGGGGTGTCAACCCCGTATAGATCTATACACAAATTCCCGCTCCCTCTCCAGGAGACTCTGGCTATAACTCCTTACAGGAATTTAGACGTACACTAATATTTTTGTATTTAGGTATTTTTGAGATTTGTCTGACTAGAATATTAACAACCTTTTGAGAAATCGTGAGATCCATTATTTGTTAGTTAAATAATGATACTCGTACTCATTGAATAGAAATATTGTTTTTGTTTCATATCGTTTATTGTGCTTGTTGACTGGGTGCTTCGTGTTCGTTTCGTTTCGTTTATTGAAAAATAACCCATTTTGAACATTTATCAAAATGACCCAATATTATCGGAGTTGGCAAAAATGTTCCTTCCTTTCTATTAATTTATTGGCTCAGGCCCATATTAGTCAAAAGAAAAAGTGTCAAGTTATAATTTTTGTAAATTTATGACTGCAGGTTATGACACGCGTTTTCTGTTTTATGACATGCAGATCATTACTTATGCTTCTGAAGGTTTTACGACAACAGTTTATGACATGCAAATATTTTGTCATGCAAACTCTGTTTTCGTATATTTTTCTTGGTAGGATTATTTTTATTAAATAATTATAAATAATCTCTAATAGTTTTGTTAATCTGGTACAAAGTCATGAGCATGACATAATGTTCCAAGATAACCCTTATGTTTATGTTTGGCCAAAAATGATGCAAAATATTATTATTTCCTTAATTTAATCACTTTCAAAATATTTTGTTCCACAACTTGTTTAAGTAACTTGAAGCAAATCCTTATAGTTTTTGTTGTAATAATTCATGACTTATACTTGGTAACACACTAGTTATTGTTTCCAAACATGATTTGTGGAACATAATCCAAACTCTTGAGGCTTAACTAAAAATCTCAAGTTTTTGGACTATTTATAAGGGGTTTCATACTTAAGCACAGGTAATATGGCATGCATACACAATAAGCAAATAGATTATGATTTATTCAAGACTTTGACTTATATTCTCCCCCAAAACAATAAAACTTTGAGAAATAGGTAGGGGTATGAAGCTCGCCTTGAGTTGGTTGATGAGTTGTTTAGAATGATGGAGTGAAGATTTCAAGATTAGACCTTTGGCTGAGATGAGGAAATTCCCTGGGAGGAATGTTGTCTTAAAACTCTAGAGAGAAGTTGAGAATTTAGTTTTCAACCAGATCTTGGTCTTGCTTTTGAGATGAGTTCTTGAGATAAAATGAGAGGAGTGAGTGAAAATGTGAAGCCCGAATTCCTTTTACTGACGTTGCTTTAAGGGTATAAGATAATGGAGGGAAAATCATGTGCATGGTTTCTGGTAGTTCATGCATTGATATTTGGTGGATAATGCCTTGATTACTATGATTTGCATGGGGAATAGGAATTATATCAAATCACAAAGTCAAACCTCCTTGTCCTTATCTTTTCCTTATCTTGATTGAAAATAATACCTTTATAAATCTTAAATATTATTTTATGTAAATATGTTTTAAATAATCAAATTTGGCATAAAATAAGGGTTTTAGGGGTCTAATTTAAGAAAAACATGAGTTTGGTGGCAATCTCGACGTCAAAATGCCTCAAAATGAAGAATTGGTCCCAAAATAGTCCAAAAACTTGGAGCCAAAAGGTGAATTCCGGAGCTATATCTCAATTTCCAAAGTGGAGGGTTAAGTTTGCGAGCGTACAAAGTGGGTACAAGGGAGTTCCAGAGGTACTGGGCGAGTTCCAAAGCTCTTCTCCTACTTCCGGAGTCAATTCACAAGTTCTGGAGCAAAGTTCAAATTTCCGGAGCCGACACTAGTTCGGAGCAATTACTTCCGAAGATACGAGGGTTTCCAAGGCTCCAAGGCTTCCTGTCCGGAGGCGCGAAGCTGTCCGGTTCAGCTTAGGGGGGGGGGGTCTGAAATGCTCTACTCATTCCGGAGTCAATGGAAGATTCCGAAGCAGGAGGGAAGTCTAGACTAAGGAAGATCCGAAGCGAAATTGTCCGGAGCATGTTGAAATCCGAAGTGAGAACCTTCTTGGTTCCCTAGAAGGTATATGGACCAAGAGGTTCCTTTTGGGTTTTCTCCTTAGATTTTGAGCTGTTTTCGACTAAAGAAAATATGTGGAGAGATTTGAGATAAATTTCACATACTTAGAGAGATTTCATATACTTTGAGAGATTTGGGAGAGATTTCTTATACTTGGAGATATTTCATATACTTGGAGAGATTTGGGAGAGATTTTGTATACTTGGAGAGATTTGGGAGAGATTTGATATACTTGGAGAGATCTGATATAGTTGGAGAGATTTGGGAGAGATTTCATATACTAGGAGAAATTTATGAGAGATTTCATATACTTGGAGAGATTTTGGAGAGATTTGGTATTGGAGAGATTTGGGAGAGATTTCATATACTTGGAGAGATATGGGAGAGATTTGGTATACTTGGAGAGATTTGGGAGAGATTTCATATACTTGGAGAGATTTACATTCTAACACTACATGGCTCATTAGGAACTCATATTGTACACTTAAATATGTTAGCACAAGTCTCACAATAGTCCTTGCTTACCCGAGGATAGAATTTCCTAGCCAAAATGCTAGTTGTGACATAGATTGGATTTGAGTAATCTGGCATTGTTGATGTTGCTTATCTGGGTCAGAGAATTACATTGTTTGAGCCTGCCTGCTATTGTGTATGAGTTAACACAATACACCATTAAGTCGTCCGTCCTAATTGTTGAAGACTGGATATTGTCGGGCTTCAATAATTAGGTTTAAATTGGCCTGGTGTGGAATCGAATCATCTAACATAGTTTACATGTGCTTGAATACACGTGTAAATGTGTGAGTAGTTACGAATTTGCCAGAGATATACATTCTTATCCCATTAGTTATTGTTTATTTCTCTCTTCTACACATTCTTTCTACAATTGTAGCTTTTGTTTTTTTCGATATCATGTCTTGTTTCTCCATTCCTATCATTTATTCAACCATTTCTCCCGATCATTTGGAAAAAGTCGTGGAGAATACAATTTGGTGGAGGAGGACCGCACTGAAATTCCTTCCCCCAACTTGACTATTGATTGTCCTCCTCCTTGTAAAATAAGGTTTATGCTTACTTTTTTGAGGGGGGTTTGTGGGTACCACCTTCTTCATTCTTTGGGGAAGTTATTGAGACCTATAATACCCATACATGTCGGTTAAAACCACACTCTATTTCCTAACTCATATGTTTCGAGTTAGTATGTCGTGCTGACCTAGTTGTGCCGACTATGGATCTCCTTTGCTACTTCTTTCGTATATGCAATAGCGATGCTTGGTTTTACTTTCGATATCGAGGGAGAAGTTTCATAGATGGGCTTCCTTGGTCCATAAAAAGGTGGAAAAATGAATTTATTTGGCTCAATGCTTCATGTTTCCCGTTTCGAAACGTTTTTCAAGCCCAAGGTACTATTAAAGACAAGCAACCTCAGCGGATGCACGATCTCTCTGATGATATCTCAAAGATTTCATCATTAAGTGTTTCGATGAATTTTTTTCTTGAAGTTATGTTAGCTCAAGCCGACATGAGTCCACACTGATTCATATGGGGATTGTTCCTTCGTTGCATGTTCGGGGAAGAGGCGTGTCTCTTGATCTTCATGATTTCTGTTTCTAGGGTTTCTTTTGATCTGTCCCCTTTTTTGTCTGTTTTTTATATACCATATCATTGTGTCCTTCTAAGTGAATTTGTTGAAGAAAAATTATGCATAAGGGACACTGGTTTGGGTGATTTTTATTTTGAACCTATTGATAATAGTGTTGAGTTTTATATCGAGGAAGAGAATAAAGACGATGAATATGATGATGAGGAGTCGTATTCTTCCATGTATGTGCATGATTCTTATGATTCAGACATTAAAAGTGGTGGTAGTAATTTTACTGGGGATGCAATGGTGGCAGCCGTTGATGGTGGCGACAATGAGGATGATGATAATGATCATGGTGGTGATGGTAATTCCTTGATTCAACAAAAATGGTCCAGGGGCCGCGACTTCTGCTGCCTTTGCTACCGCTATTTCTGGCGATGATTGGGGTAGTTCAAGTCATACGATGAAGGGTTCTCACTCTCTTAACCCTTCTACATTTCAATCATTCACTACCGGTATCAGGGTAAGTAGGTTTCCATCCTATTCAAATCATCTTAATGTTGTCAGTCCCTTTTGTGATGAGGATGCTCCTCACCCCGATGCTCCTATTTTTATCCCTGACTGGGACTACTATCGAGATCAAAACCTGTTGGAGCCTAAAGAGGCATTTTCCATTTTTGATAATTTTGCTTCCCTGAGGACTCGAGTTAATTTGAGAAATAATAGGTGGGAGACTATTCGGGATATGTCTAAAGTTATACTTGTTGAGAAGTTGGCTTTAGCAAGTGAAGCTCTCAATTGGTGTGACAAAAATGCCAGCCTCTTCCGGGAGAATGGAGACTTATATGATGAGTTCGAGGTGACATATGACATTATCAATCCTTTTATCACTCCTTCATCAAGGTTATCTTGAAACGTCCAATTGTTTTGAGATAAGTTTTTCGAGATGTTGAAGAAGATTTATGAACTGGAGGGGGCTACCTCGAGTGTTGGTATAGTCCCTATGTCTAAATTGGAGGATTTAAAGAGATATGTAGTGTTGTTTCAGGAGGATAATTTTTTTTGGAGAGTTGGGTCGTACATATTCATCGTTTAGAGGAAGAGATGCAAGCTTTGTATGCTCAAGTTGCTTTTATAGCTAGAGAAGATTGACATGGTTGATAAAATATTGATGCTCGAGATTGAGAATCGCAAATTAAGGAGTGAGTTTACTGAGGCGAGTTTGAAAAATATTGATTTACAAGAGAGTGTTACCGGGTTGACTGATTAGGTTAGGAAACTTGAAGAGGATATGAGGTGGGTAATTTTTGAAGGTATAAATGAGGATGTGGATTGGGTTATTGATGGGGAATCATTTTATAAAGCTAATTGGTTGCTTCGCTCCATTTACACTAAATACAAAAAGAGACCGGGTTATGAGATTATGAACCAGGAGCACTTTCTGGGTCCTTCTAAAGAGAGGATTCCTTTCTATGATCCTTCCCGTCATCGACAATTAAAGGATGCATTTGCAACTTTGTTTAGTAGGGACTATCTATCCGAACTAGGATTCCATGTTGGTTCTGTGGCCGAGCTTTGTTTATTTGTGGCAGGATTAGGTGGAATGGTGTTTATACAAGTGCTGGCAATGATGAGGTGCTGAAGGATGATCTGCGTGGCTATGGTTGGTGTAGTTATGTGATATGTTGGATGTTTCTTGATTTAGGTTGATACTCTTTGACACATGTATTGGGTGTTGGTTTTGTAAGTATATGTGTGGTTGTCCTATGTTCTTTCGACTTTGAATGGTGCTTGTGTCATATTATCTTGATTATCTTTGGTATGAAATTCAATGTGTATCATGTATTTTGTTCATTTTTTTATCCAACGTTCTTTGTTTTCTTCTATGTTGAGTATCTTTTGAATCTTGCAAAATGGTTCCTCTAACCACTCATTATTAATATTCTGAAGGGTTATGAATATATTTTGGGTCTTAGAAATGTTTCAAGGAATTTCCTTAGATGTTTAGCTATTGGGTCATTTTGGTATGTCGTCCTCTCTTGTTTTATATAACTAGTCGGTCCTTACGTAGGTCGTGGGATAGGGTACTTAGAGTTTTTAATTATTTCATTTTAGTTATTAGGTAGCCTTATTCGTCATCTGGCATCGACCATACTCGTAAGTAGTTGGCACGCTAGGCTACTTAAAGTTAGTTATTGCATTTTGGCTATCAGGTAGCCTTGGTTAACATATAGAATCAAATCAAACTTTAAAGTAGTAGGTAGGTCACACTACTTTGAGTTAACGATAGCGTTTTATCTATCTAGTGGCTTTGGTTGGTATGTGGCCTAGACCCAAACTTTGAAGTAGTTGGTAGGCCAAGCTACTCCGACTTAGTTATTGCATTTTAGCTAGCTATCTGGTAGCTTTGTTCAGTATGTATCCTTGACCCAAAATCTAAAGTACTTGGAAGGCCAAGCTACTTTGTGACATCCCCATTTTCATGGCCAGAAACGACTGATTTTGTTTATGCTTTGTTTAAAAATCAGAGTAACATTTTAAATAAAAGTTTTGCGGAATTTGTCCCAAAACAAAATATGATAAAGATTTATCAAAAGCATTTCCGTAGAAATGTATTTCATTAAAAAGACTCGGGATGTCATGTTCGATACAGATCATAAGCATAAACAATACAACATAGGCCTTACTATATTATTCCGTATTTACAGGCCTAAAATTCCTTAATCTCTCATCCCAAGACATCACATCTATGCTCATATGCCACTACCTGTAATACAAGAAACTGAGTGGGTCAAGCTTGGGAGCCTGGTGAGCACATAGGGTTTTCAACCCACAATAAATAAGTTTATTAACTTTATCAAACCAAACAACCCGATTACCCGTTCCCGTTATCCTCACTTTACGTACCTAAAACATCTAACACAAGGCACCTAGGCTAAGGACTTTCATCCGGACGGACACTACTGCTAAGGGGATTCCTCAACAATAAATGTCCTTACGGAAACCTGGTGAGCACACAGTTCAAATAAACACATAGTTCAAATAAACACCTACAGGTTGCAAGCCTGCTAGCGTTCCACTAGACTGTTTAGAATAGTCTGTGGGCGTCATCTATACTCCGCTAGATGATTGGATCATCAATAAAATCTATAACGAGGCCTATCATTATTTTATTTTGTCACACGACAACTATTACATCTACCCATGTTTTACACAATACATTTTGTAGATATAAAATACATATATAGTTTATATCATTTAAAAAAAAATGTATAAAATCGTTCATCCAGCATAGATAGCAAGTATACAGATAATATGCACACACAACACGTAATTTATATAAAATACTTCATATCTATGTGTAAGCTGAAAGTAACTATGCACTCACCTGAAAAGGTGGTTCATTCGAACTCAGACAACGCTTCGCTTCTTAAAAATAATTTCCTTCGACGAAACCTAGTATTATTACCACTTGAGTTTAGTCTATTATTCGCCGAGACTAATTAATAATCTAGCTATTATTACTATTATATAAGCGTCAAACAATACTTATATAACCCATAATAATAGCCTAAGTACTTATTATAAGTTCTTAATAACGTTACTATAATTAAATAAACGATATATTAAAAATAGCATAGGCGTAGCTCACTTACAGCGGATTTTATAGAAAACCGGGATTTGCTTGGTGCAGCGTTCCTGAGCCGAAAAGCTCTTCTTCTCGGAGCCGTCGAGCACTCCGGGGCTTCCGCCTCGTGCTAGGGAGGTTCCCTAGGCTTTTAGGGGGGTTTTGGGGCTAGAGAGAGGTTCTAGAGAGAGAGAGAAAGAGTAAAGAGAAGAAAGAATGAGAAAGGTGTGAAGAAAATGAGGGTGGGAGAGGTTCTATTTATAGGGTGAAAATTGGCTGATCTTGGTGCCACATGTCACCATCTAGTGGCAAGACTTGGGGAGAAAGCAATGGCCAAGATTGTGCCATATCACCAATTTTCGCACAGCACACTTCCGAATTCTAAAATCCGTAACTTTCACATACGACCTCCGTTTTTGACGTTCTTTATATCCACGCGTAGGTAAAAATAAGATCTACAACTTTCATTTTGAGTCTGTCGGCTAATTCTTGACCAATCTTAAATTTAACAGTACAAGGAGATTATATTGTTAAACGTCCGCATAAAATTCATAACTTCTACATACGGACTCTGTTTTCGTCTGTATTTTTACCGTTGAGTTCCTATTAATGAGATATTAAACTCTAATTTAGGTCGTGTAAGCCAAAAACAACTCGAACTAAAATTCGAGTTTCGAGCCGTGCACTGCTAAGCCGAATCTTAGAAAAATCATAACTTCCTCATACGAAGTCAGATTTGGGCGTTCTTTTTATGGATGTTCTCGGTTTAACATATACTACAACTTTGCTTTATATCATTAACACTAAAATGTCCTCCATCGTAAATTCACTATTTACGTCTCCCTGTGTTGTGCCGGTTTTGCCGTAAAACTTCGGCGAGCCATAACTTCAGCGTCATAACTTGGATTTTGGCGTTCTTTATATCCCCATAATCATTGTTTCGACCACTACAACTTTATGTAAAGATGTCAGAATTATCTCACACTTTAATTTTGATGCTTATTTTTATTCTTTATTAACTATATATTTATAATACACATAATTCACATAGAATTCAAATATTTCATTTTTATTACTTCAAAAAAAGTTACAATAGTTGACCTAGACTATTACATCGTCCAAAAATGCTAAGCCCTGAAACATGGGCATTACAATTCTCTCCTCCTTAGGATGATTCTGTCCCGAAATCATGCATCAACGAACAAATATGGGTGGCGACTCATCATGTTACTTTCTGTTTCCCAAGTGAGATTCGGCCCATTCAAATGTTTCCATCGGACTAGCACTAAGTCAACCATCTTGCGTCGTAACTTCTTAGTCTTATGGTCAACAATTGCCTCAGGCTCTTCGATCAACCTCTTATTCTCATCCACTCTTAACTCTGAGATTGGAATTATGTCGGGAACTTCTCCTGTGAATTTCCTCAAATAACACACATGAAAAGTGTTATGAATACCATCGAGTTCTCCAGGAAATTCCAGTTTGTAAGCTTGGTTCCCAATCTTCTGAAGAACTTTGAATGGTCCAATAAACCTTGGACTCAACTTTCCTCGTTTCCCGAATCTTATAAGTCCCTTCAACGGCGAGACTTTAAGCAAAACTGAATCCCCAACTTCAAAAGCCATTGGCCATCTTTTCTTGTCAGCATAGCTCTTCTGACGATCCTGAGCTGCTAACATCCTTTCCCTAATCACTTTCAACTTCTCAGAAGTCTTATGGACTATCTCGGGGCCCATAAACTGCTTCTCTCTGGCTTCAAGCCAACAAGACGGCGTACGACACTTCTATCCATACAAGGCTTGATAAGGTGCCATCTTGATGCTCGAGTGGAAACTGTTGTTGAAGGAGAATTCTACCAGAGGTAAGTGCTCATCCCAGTTCCCTTGGAACTCAAGGGTACATGCTCTCAGCATATCTTCCAGTGTTTGAATCGTTCTTTCGCTCTGACCATCAGTTTGCGGATGGTAAGCAGTACTCAAACACAACTTTGTACCCAACTCCTGTTGTAGACTCCTCCAAAACCTCAACGTGAAACGACTATCACGATCTGATACGATTGTAAGAGGAACATCGTGAAGTCTTACAATTTCCTTCACGTAAGCATTTCCAAGCTTATCCATAGACCACTTCTCGTTGGCTGCTATGAAGTGTGCACTCTTGGTGAAACGATCCACGACTACCCAAATCATGTCATGTCCGTTCTTCGTCCTGGGCAGTTTAGTCACAAAATCCGTGGTGATGTCTTCCCATTTACCCATGGGTACAGGTAAAGGTTCTAAACTCCTATATGGTTTCTGATGTTGTGCCTTAACTCTTGCACATGTCACGCACTCGACCACATACTTCGCAACATCGAGCTTTATCGTCGGCCAACAGTAGTAGGGTTTTAGGTCCCTATACATTTTAGTGCTACCGGGATGAATCGAGTATATGATCTTGTGTGCTTCTTCCATCAGAAGATCTCTTATTCCACCTGTCTTCGGTACATAAATCCGATCTTGGAATACCTTCAGTCCTCGAATGTTTGTACCGAACACTAACGTTTTGCCCAAACGTTCTTCGTTTCGGTCATTCTTCTCTAAAGCATCTTCTTGGGCTTTCTGGATATTTTCCATATTTGTCGAGACGAATTCAATTCTCAATGCTCTTGGCCTTTTCCTTTCAAGTTTGACTTTCCGACTGAGATCATCAGCAACAATATTTGCTTTACCGGGGTTGTAAAGTATCTCACAGTCGTAGTCCTTGAGTAACTCTAGCCAACGTCGTTGCCTCATGTTCAATTATTTCTGATTAAAGAGATACTGGAGGCTCTTTTGATCAGTGAAAAGCTTGCACTTCATGCCATAGAGGTAATGACTCCATATTTTTAAGGCAAATACTACCGCTGACAACTCTAGATCATGAGTGGGGTAGTTCTTTTCGTGCTCTTTCAATTGTCGAGATGCGTATGCTATCACCTTTTCTCTTTGGGTTAGAACACAACCCAACCCGACTCCAGATGCGCCACTGTCTACCGCGAAGTCTTCAACTCCATCGAGTAGAGAAATTATCGGTGCTTCACATAACTTCTTTTTTAGCTTCTCGAATGCCTCATCGTGTTGCTCACTCCACGTATATGTAGCTCCTTTGTGGGTCAATGCTGTCAATGGAGAAGCTATCGAAGAAAAGCATTGGATAAATCATCGGTAATATCCGGCTAATCCTAGAAAGCTTCGGATCTCCGTGGGACTTTTCAGACGTTCCCACTTCATCACAGCCTCGATCTTTGCGGGGCCAACCATTATCCCTTCTTGGTTAACCACGTGAACCAAGAACTGGACTTCTCGTATCCAAAAGTCGCATTTGGAGAACTTGGCGTAAAGCTTCTCCTTCATTAACACTTCCAACACTTATCGTAGGTGCTTGCCATGCTCCTCTTGGTTTTTCAAGTAGATCATAATGTCGTCGATGAACACTATCACAGATTTATCGAGGAATGGTTTACAAACCCTTTTCGTCAAATCCATGAATGCTGCTGGAGCATTGGTTAGTCCGAATGACATAACCAAGAACTCGTAGTTTCCATATCTCGTTCTAAATGAAGTCTTCTCAATATCCTGCTCTCTTAGCTTCAGCTGATGATATCTTGACCTAAGATCGATCTTTGAGAAATAGCTCGAACCTTGCAGCTGATCGAATAGGTCATCAATCCTCGGCAATGGATACTTGTTCTTCACCGTTGCCTTATTCAGCTCTCGGTTGTCTATACACATTCTCATACTTCCGTCCTTTTTCTTCACATATAACACTGGAGCTCCCCAGGGTGATGAACTAGGTTGAATGAAACCGTTGTCCAATAGCTCCTGAAGTTGCGTCATAAGCTCCTTCATCTCCGTCGGTGCTAATCGGTAAGGTGCCTTTGCTATCGGTGTTGTACCTGGTAACAAGTCTATCCAAAACTCCACTTCCCTATCAGGTGGTAATCCAGGAAGATCTTCGGGAAAGACTTCCGGATAATCACACACAACCGGTATATTTTGCACCTCTTTCTTTTCCTTTTTAGCATCGGTTACGAATGCCAAGTATGATGCACATCCTTTGGACAAACATTTCCTGGCTTTCATCAGGGAGAGGATTCCAGAATTCACTCTGCGTTTGTCCCTGTACACCATAAATGATTCCTTTCTGGGTGGTTTTACCCTTACTATCTTTTTTCGGCATTGAATCTCAGCATCGTTGGCGCTAAGCCAATCCATACCCAAAACGATGTCGAAACCGTTTAACTCTATGGGTAATAGCTCCTCATGGAATTCGTTTCCGTTTAGGTCGATAACTATGTTCTTAATACGATTACTAACAGGTACGAACTTGCCTCTGGCAACTTCTACAATCAGGGCATTATCAAGTTTTTCTACAGGTAATGCTATTTTTCTACCAAATTTACACGACACAAAGGAGTAGTTGGCTCCGGAATCAAATAGTATATTGGCAGGCAAACCATTTACAAGAAAGGTACCTAAAGCGACGTCTGCTGCCTCCTTTGCAGCCTCGAGTGTCATCTGGAAGGCTCTCACCTTCGGCTTTGGTGGAATGTTGGGCCTTCCCGCATCTTTCTTCTTTGGGCAATCCTTAACAATATGCCCTTCTTCATGGCACTCGTAGCACACCCTCTTGTTGATGGTGCACTCATTGGCATAGTGCCCCGTTTTCCCACACTTGTAGCAGGTTACTTCCTCGCTACATTTTCCCGAGTGCTTCTTCTTGCACTTCTCGCTCCATTTCAATTCATTTCCTCCTCCCACGAACTTGCTCTTATTTTTGTTGGGTTTAGCAGACCCTTCAAATTTCCTCTTCTCACCAACCTCAACCTTACTGGCAGCTCTTCCTTTAATCATATCCTCCACAGACTTGGCAGCCCAGATAGCTGCCTCCAGAGTATGTGCCTGACGCACTGGCACCGCGTACTCCCATGGAAGTCCCTTTGCGTACTTATCAATTTTCGTCAGCTCATCCGGAACAAGACGCAAGGCAAACTCCATCTTTTCTGTGAAGTTGTTCATGTATTCATCGATTGACATGCTTCCCTTCTTCAGGGTTAGGAACTGGTTCTCTAGCTCGAGCATGTTTTGAGATGAGCAGTGCTTTCGTTTGAATTGCACCAGAAATTCTGCCCATGTCAGTTACAAGGGCTCGTTGGGGATTAAAGTCTTCCCCAAGGTATTCCACCAACGTACAGCGCCACCTTGAAACTGACGCACTACAAACATGGTCTGTAGTTTTCCTTTGCAACCGCACATCATGAAAGCTAACTCCATCTCCGAGATCCAATCCATGACCCCGACCGGATCTTCTTTTCCAGTGAAAGTCGATGGCTTGCAAGTCAAAAAATCCTTGTACTTGCATCCATTTCTCTCGACTCCGTCATCTTGGTTGTTTTGTTGAACTATTGGTGGGTTGACTTGACCAACGGTTCCACTGTAGTTTCGCTCCTCAGTCTGCCCTTCGTTCAACTCGGGTTGCTCGATCTGTATGGTTGCTTCCTTTCGATTTTGCTGGAGCAAACGTCTGGTTTCCTCCATTTAACGATCCAACATCGCCTGGATCATCGCTTGCACTTCGGCCATCTTTATTAGCTTAGCAACGACTTCCACAAACGGTATTTGCTCAATCACTAGGGGTTGGTTTCTTTTTCCATTTGCATTCACGTTTCCGCTACAGGTCCTTGCCATCTTGATCTATACACCGAATAAGGTGAATTTAGATCTTTATTTAGGACTGATGTTCAAATCATCCTTATCTCTCCGAAACTTTTACATGCTAGTTCTAATATCGTAGTCATACGTTTAGAATCCTAAACACATAAGGTTTCCAGATCCGGTCAGCAACAGACCATAGATCCGAATAATTAATAGCATATATGGCACAAAGCATTTAGCACATAAAAGCATTTTAGACATAATTCCTAAAATAAGCTAGTGCTCACTTCTCACAATCATCGATTAGCATTCTAAGTTTAAGTCTAGAAATCCTAGAAATTCCTAGTTCGCTTAAACTAATGCTCTGATACCAACTGTGACATCCCCATTTTCATGGCCAGAAAAGACCGATTTTGTTTATGCTTTGTTTAAAAATCAGAGTAACATTTTAAATAAAAGTGTTGCGGAATTTGTCCCAAAACAAAATATGATAAAGATTTATCAAAAGCATTTCCATAAAAATGTATTTCATTAAAAAGGCTCGGGATGTCATGTTCGATACAGATCATAAGCATAAACAATACAACATAGGCCTTACTACATTATTCCGTATTTACAGGCCTAAAATTCCTTAATCTCTCATCCCAAGACATCACATCTATGCTCATGTGCCACTACCTGTAATACAAGAAACTGAGTGGGTCAGGCTTGGGAGCCTGGTGAGCACATAGGGTTTTCAACCCACAATAAATAAGTTTATTAACTTAATCAAACCAAACAACCCGATTACCCATTCCCGTTATCCTCACTTTATGTCCCTAAAACATCTAACACAAGGGACCTAGTCTAAGGACTTTCATCAGGATGAACACTAACGTTAAGGGGATTCCTCAACAATAAATATCCTTACGGAAACCTGGTGAGCACACAGTTCAAATAAACACACAGTTCAAATAAACACCTACAGGTTGCGAGCCTGCTAGCGTTCCACTGGATTGTCTAGAATAGTCCGTAGTCGTCATCTATACTCCGCTAGATGACTGGATCATCAATAACATCTATAACGAGGCCTCTCATTATTTTATTTTGTCACACAACAACCATTACATCTACCCATGTTTTACATAATACATTTTGTAGATATAAAATACATATATAGTTTATATCATTTTAAAAAAAATGTATAAAATTGTTCATCCAACATAGATAGCAAGTATACAGATAATATGCACACACAGTACGTAATTTATATAAAATACTTCATATCTATGTGTAAGCTGAAAGTAACTATGCACTCACCTGAAAATGTGGTGAATTCGAACTCAGACAGCGCTTCGCTTTTTAAAAATAATTTCATTCGACGAAACCTAGTATTATTACCACTTGAGTTTAGTCTATTATTCGCCGAGACTAATTAATAATCTAGCTATTATTACTATTATATAAGCGTCAAACAATACTTATATAACCCATAATAATAGCCTAAGTACGTATTATAAGTTCTTAATAACGTTACTATAATTAAATAAACGATATATTAAAAATAGCGTAGGCGTAGCTCACTTACAGCAGATTTTATATAAAACCGGGATTTGCTTGGAGCAGCGTTCCTGAGCCGAAAAGCTCTTCTTCTCGGAGCCGTCGAGCACTCCGGGGCTTCTGCCTCGTGCTAGGGAGGTTCCCTAGGCTTTTAGGGGGGTTTTGGGGCTAGAGAGAGGTTCTAGAGAGAGAGAAAGAGTAAAGAGAAGAAAGAATGAGAAAGGTGTGAAGAAAATGAGGGTGGGAGAGGTTCTATTTATAGGGTGAAAATTGGCTGATCTTGGTGCCACATGTCACCATCTAGTGGCAAGACTTGGGGAGAAAGCAATGGCCTACATTGTGCTACATCACCCATTTTCGCACAGCACACTTCCGACTTCTAACATCCGTATCTTTCACATAAGACCTCCATTTTTGACGTTCTTTATATCCACGCGTAGGTAAAAATAGTATCTACAACTTTCATTTTGACTCCGTCGGCTAATTCTCGACCGATCTTAAATTTAACAGTACAAGGAGATTATACTGTTAAACGTCCGCATAAAATTCATAACTTCTACATACGGACTCTGTTTTCGTCTGTATTTTTACCATTGAGTTCCTATTAATGAGATATTCAACTCTCATTTAGGTCGCGTAAGCCAAAAACCGCTCGAACTAAAATTCGAGTTTCGAGCCGTGCACTGCTAAGCCGAATCTTAGAAAAATCATAACTTCCTCATACGAAGTCAGATTTGGGCGTTCTTTTTATGGATGTTCTCGGTTTAACATATACTACAACTTTGGTTTAGATCATTAAGGCTAAAAAGTCCTCCATCGTAAATTCACTATTTATGTCTCCCGGTGTCGTGCCGATTTTGCCGTAAAACTTCGGTGGGCCATAACTTCAGCGTTATAACTCGAATTTTAGCATTCTTTATATCCCCAGAATCCTTGTTTCGACCACTACAACTTTATGTAAAGATATCGGACTTATCTCACAATTTAATTTTGACGCTCATTTTTATTATTTATTAACTATATATTTATAATACACATAATTCACATAGAATTCAAATATTTCATCTTTATTACTTCAAAAAGAGTTACAATAGTTGACCTAGACTATTACATCGTCCAAAAATGCTAAGCCCTGAAACCCGGGCATTACATACTTTGAGTTAATTATTGCGTTTTAGCTATCTGGTAGATTTGGTCGGTATGTAGCCTCGACCCAAACAATGAGGCCAAGCTACTTCGAGTTAATTATTGCTTTTTAACTCTCTAGAAAATTTGGTAAATATGTACCTTCGACCCAACTCTAAAGTAGTTGACAGTCCAAGCTACTTCAAGTTAATTATTTCATTTTAGCTATCGGGTAGCTTTGGTATTCATGTTTAATCTTGAGATTGTTACTTAGTATTAGGCAAGCCATATTACTAGTAATAGGTGTTGCATTGGTTACATATATAGCTGTTTGATTGATTCTTAGTTGTACATGATCGCATAACCAAGATTGGTGTTACTATTTATGAATACTAACCATACGACTCTTTTCCGACATGTTGCTGTGCTCGAGAATTTTTGGCTCTGGTTGTAATGTTCTACCCTTACTTTCAATGTTGTACCGACACCTCATCCATCTCTATACATCATTTCTTCATCCCCCATGGAGCGAGGAATCTAGGATTCTTTTTACCGAGTTTCTGTGTCGGACATAATACCCCTATGTAAGTTTCTTGCATTGGTTTCCTGCTGTAGATTGTCCTAAGAGTTCTTATTTTCATACTCGGCCTATGCTTGTGTTGGCTTCTACTTTATTCTATATCTTCTACATTTGTGACATCCTTGGTATTCTTCTTCTGAACGAGGTAATCGTTGTCCCCTTCAGTATTGTACCGTCTTAGCGTTATTTGCATCCAGATACCTGCTACTCCTTCCTACCTAACTTCTGAGAATTTGGTGGCTATGTATTTATTCTTCGACCCTACCTTCATTGTCCACGTGAATTCCCCAATTGTGATTGATGCCTCCTAATCCTTTATTGGGAAAGGCATGGTCTCTGCGAGTATTTCTATGACATCACTTAGCTTGCTATGGTTGTCATTCATGATTACCCTGACTTTTGAACTGGTATGAACATTTCTCTTTTGATTATTGTCCTCTTCCCTATTATATTTCTCTTCTACTTTCATTTCCTTTTCCTCTTCCAAAGTCAGATCAAATTGATATTTTTTCATGACCTGAGGGCCATTTTCTTGCTTGAAGTCCCACTCTACCTTTCTAGATTTTTTCTTTGTTGGGATGGTACCGACTCCCGACATTGTGTAAAATTTCACCACTCCATGGATGGTAGAGGCTATTACTCGGAACATGTCCATAGCTATTCTCCCAAATATGAAATTATAGGATGGAGACACATTTATGATGACGAACCTAATGGCTTGGGTTCCGTTTCTATAGTTGTTATAGTCTACAAATGTTATCAGATACGAGGATAAATTCCTCTTCCATATGTCTTGTTTCTCCACAGAAGAAACAAGATCCATATTTGTGTGCTTTCTTGGATTTTTTGGGTCAAATGTTTCCTTTCCATAAACTATGGACCTCTTAGATCACACATATTGACTCTCTTCAGCATTACATTCTTCCATTGTTTGAATTGACTCAAACTAAATACCACTGTATTGTTAGAATATTTGCTTAACCTGTCAGAATATCTGGCATACATCAAAATTATCCAAGCCTTCCTAGAAGGAAGGAATAATTGTTTATAGTATGATGTTAGAAGCATATTTAGCATCACAACGATGCATTTACCAAGTATCATGTTCGGGTCTACTGCTCATAGTAGGTGGTTCATGAATATGGCCTTTATTAATGTACAATTTCTCATTTTGAGATTGTCTCTCAAGACATAAACACATTCATTGAAATTGTGTGACATCCCCCATTTTTCAGAACCAATTTAAAAACTTTCTTTACGCTTTTAAGTATTGAAATGCAGAAGTTCCCAGTTAAATGAACATTCTTAAAATAACAAAAGTTATTTTATTAAAACCTTGGGGAAGTCATTTGTTTATATCCCAACGTATGTTACCGTGTAAATAAAAAGGTCTTAAAATAACTAATGCAAGCCTATCCTTTATTCCATTCATCATCCTAACTAGGCAATTTCAACTTTGGCTCCACAACCTGTGATGTAGTAGAATTAGTGGGTCTGGTTTGGCAAACCTGGTAAGATACGTAGGGTTTTCAAGCCCATAACATTTTAATGATAAAATATCATTCCTGCAAGACATATATCAGGTGTAAATATATAACCTGTCTTAAGACCATCTACCCAATCCCAACCGATCCTCACAAATCCTAATTTGACAATCATCTTGAAGAATCACCTTATCGGATGAATTGTCTAAGCAACTGCTTGACTACACCTGCTAGGGGAGTCCTTGGCTAGTGTAAGTCATATAAGGCAATCAATGTTCAAAGATTTTGATGAAAATGCGTTTCCATTTCATCAACGTCCATGGATTATAAATCCATGTTAGCAACGTAATTCACATGACCGTCTAGAACAACCAAGTGTTGGTCATCTACTCTGGCTGATGACCCATACATACCGTCCGATTGTCTGATCGGGACCCACCATTTCTGGTCATCCCAAGACGGGGAGGATTACACTCCGATCTGGTCCCACACACTAACCCAACTATGAGACCTAATCGATTTCAAGCGTATTTGACACTAAGCAATCCTTTATAAGTCTGATTCCTAATCTAAGGCAAGACCTATATCCAAAGGAATTTTGATTTCTATAACAATTCCTAATCCAAATGTTACTATCTTATCTTTACAAATAGCACACAACACAAATAATACAAGAAACATTTATTATATGGATACTTTTAAGTTAAGATTATGTTCTTGATAATAACTACGCAATCACTTGACAGAGTGTTGGGTTGAAGATTTGTTTAAGTATTGCGTCATTGGGCTCGGCTATTTGTCCAATTATTTTGTACTCCGGTTTGGGCCTGTCCAATCGTGAGCCTGTTAGGTTTATTTACTATATAAGTATATGCTTGCATGCATATTAGGTTAACGATCTAGAATACAAGATAGAGGATTACGATAGCTTTGATTTTCTTTATCGTTCCTGTAAACCTTCTAAATCTCTACAGTTGATGTTCTTGATCGAGCTCTTCTGAGGGTTGTTTTATAATCATTCGACTCGTTTGATTCATTCTTGAGTTGTTCATTATTTTTGCGTTCTTGCTGTTTAATCTTTATTTACCTGTTTAAGATCTAATCGATCTTCAAGATTACGTTTTAATCTCATCAATTGGTATCAGAGCAGGAGGCTGTGTAATCGATACACTTCTTTTCTGTGAAAAGGTTTCAATTAGGGTTTTCCGCAATTACTGACATTTATTGAGCCGTCATCTCATTAGTGACGTATCTTGATATTTATTGTTTTGCCCTAATCTGATTTATTACAAGTCTGATCTTTAAACAGGTTATTCGATCATTATGGACGAGTCGCAATCAAATCCCATCAATATTTCCAACAACATTGGATCAACCACGAAGATTCCCATCCTATACACCCATGATTATGAAGTCTGGGCGCATCACTTTGAAGACTATGTTATAGGATCTGAGGATAATGGATACCTCATCTGGGAAGCAATTCGTCAAGGATTATTAAAACTCAAAAGGAGTATAATGATCTATTGAAGGATGTTAAAGATATTGCGCAAGATGAAAAGGATAAATTCCAGTGCAATATCATGGCGTTAAGATTGATCAGATTCGCCCTTCAGTCCGGCACTTTCAGGTTAGTAAGTTCATGCACGACGGAAAAGGAAGTTTGGGATAGACTTCGTGAACTGTACTCTACAGACGAGGATCTTGAACACTCTATCCAAACCTTACTCTTATCTGAGTTTGGAGAATTCAGGCAAGGAACCGAAGAAACTGTGACCCAAACGTTCGATCGCTTCAATCATCTTCTCAGCAAGATGATCAAACATGACATCGAAAGGAAGCTTATCGAGCAGAAGGTTACATTTTTAAATGGTCTAAGATCAGAGTGGAGAGCAGTGGTGTCTACAGTTAAAGCCCATGAGCAGTTTAAATCATATTCTTTGGAGAAACTGGTGGGTATTCTCAAGTCTCAGGAGAAAACTGTGCTGCAGGAAAAGAATGTTGTCTCAAGCCTAGGTTCGCTGGCCCTCCTGTCAAAAAGTAAAGCTGTGATGGAGGACGAAGACCTCAACTTGGAGGAGTATGACCTCACGGTTGAGGATTATGCTATGATGGTGTCTAACCCCAAGAGGTTCATTAAGAAGAGATTCCCCAGCAACAAAAACCGAAACTGGTAGGGGAGTTATAGTTCAGAAAAGGTTAAAGATGAACCGAAGGTTGATGAGTCTAAGAAGGAACCGAAGGCAGAGGGTGATTCTGGAGTAAGCTGTTACTACTGTGGAGGGAAAAACCACTATGCTAAGGATTGTGTCCTCAAAAAGATGGCTGAAAAGGATGAGGAAGCTTTGCGACAGAAAAAGCTTGATGAGATGAGGAAGAAGAAATCTACCGCTAACCCTTCCATGAATGCTCTAATTGTGCAGGGTTCGGTTGCTGATGACGAGTTCGGTGGCGTGGAAGTTTGGTCAACCGACTCTGAAGACGATGAAGTGAGGAAGCCTTCTCATGGAAAGGCTTATGTGGCAAAAGAGGAGAGCAGTGGAGGAAGGTGCTTCATGGTGTCCGAAGTATCTCAGATGAGGGGATACAACACTGATGGTGGAAGCAATGAAACGAAGGAGCAGCAGGACATGTGCTTTACAGCCAAACCGCTCAGCGTGCAGTTCAACGAACTTGATGAACTGATCAAAAAGGTACAATCAGTTTTTGTTCCATTTAAAGTACCACAATGCTCATATGAAAAAGAACTAAAAAGTGTTAATTCACGAATCTCTCATCTAGATAGTAGTTTAACTCAAACTCGAGTTACCAATTCTAACCTAACTGATCAATTAAGAAGGGTGTCTTCGAAGAGTGAGGAACGGCGCATGTGGATCGAGTTGAAGGAGTCAGAATTAGTTAAAATAAAAGATGAAAACATTTATTTACAAAGAGACAATTTAAAGCTGTTAAAACAGCGAAATGTTTTTTGTCTGATTGCAAAACGTCTTTACACTAATATTACTCAGCTTCACTTGGACTGTGAAATAGGACAAAAGATTCATCGCATGATTTTGCCCTTCCTTGAGTTTAAGGAGGATGAAATTGATGCTGAAGCTTATAATTGTGAGAGTGTGATATCATCTGACGACGTCAATCCGACCTATATGTATGGACTGGACAAAATAGAATCTTTCATGAAATCCAAGGACCATAAGGACATGCTTAAAAACCTTTTGGATGAAAATGATAGACTTAAACTGAGAACCGAAACCATACAAAAATTTGACTCGTTAAACTCCAACTTGAGCTCAGAAAACAAAATTGATGTTGAAAATGCATTTGAGCTTAATGAGGATGACAATATGAGTGAAATTTCTGTAGAGGACACGGTTGACTGCTCAGAATTTGTGAAAAGCGAACCTGAAAATCACAAGAATCTAATTTCAGAAAATTCAGTGGAGTTCGCTCGATTGTCCCAACAAAAGTCCCCGATATTAGCAGAGAAAGCGGTTGTATATCAAAAGGTTAGGACCACTCCAAATCAAGTGTACAAGGTCAAAGGAGTAACCGAATATCAGACTGCTGAACTCACAACAATTGTAAACGAAGACAATGTTGATGGCTGCGATAAGTTCTTCTGGTCAGCTCCAATCGATAATGCTGCTGAAACAGTAGGTTTATCCGAAAGGACCTCATGGATAAGTAAAGGTAGATACATACCAGAACCCTTGAACAAACCAGATAATTTCGATGTGCCAAGTACCAGTGGTACGAAAGACATTCCTCAAGAAAATGGAAGTTCAGCAAAAGAAGACGTTCCCTCTAGTTCCTCAGTTCAAAGTGAAACTTCCACAGTTCAAAGTGAAACAGCCAAAGAGAAACCGATAATGAAAGCCAATATCCATCATCGACCGAAGCAGATGAGGAATCAGAAACGTCAAAGGAACCAGAGATACAGGAAGAATCTCTCTGAAAGGAAACAATTCTGGCAATCTCAGAATGCATATTTCTCACATCAAGACAAGAATCTGAAGTTTGAGAATAATCCTGTTAAAAAGCACGAGAGCCACAACAACCGAAAGCAAAGGTTCGGTTCTGAGAACGAAACCAACCGAAAGCAAAGGTTCGGTTCTGAGAACGAAACCAACCGAAAGCAAAGGTTCGGTTCTGAAATCAAAAGAGATCAAAACTCTAAGGTTAGTCCCACCAATGATCAAAAGCAAAAAGGCCACCTAGAGTCTCCAGCCAAGAAGTCATCTCAATCTAAGCCCTCTCAATCTCACTCATCTAATTCTTCTAATTCTTCTAATTCATCTCCATCTCGCTATAAAGTTCATTCTGTTCATTCTCAAAAATCTCATTTGTCAGCTGAACACAAAGGCAAACAGAAGGTTTCTGCATCCAAACCAGAGTCTAAACCGAACGCACCTAATCCTAATAAAATCAAAGTTTTTACCATAAAAAAGAAAGATGAAACAACACTAATAAAACGAACATATCTTGTTGACATCTCTCTTACTATTCCTGTACCTGTGAAAGGCTCACGAGGACCCAAGAAACTTTGGGTTCCTAAATCTGCTTAATTTTTGCAGGTTATAAGTGACGAGCAGTTTGACGAAGAATGGTACATCGATAGTGGCTGCTCGCGTCACATGACAGGGAGGAAAGAAGAGCTCAGGGAATACAGGTCTCTTACAAATGGTGGCAACGTCAAGTTTGGAAATAACTCCTTCGACACCATAAGGGGATACGGAATGATTACCAATGGTGATTTCACTATAAGGAAGGTGGCATACGTGGAAGGACTACAACACAACCTCATCAGTGTATCTCAGCTTGTTGGAGGTACAGGTCTCAAAGTCTCATTCGACGATGAAGGTTCTGAAATTATTGAGAAGAAGACGAAGAAAGTAATTCTCAAATCGGAGCATAAGGGTGAAATGTTTCCTCTAAACCTCAAACCCTTCAAAGGAAACCCAGCCATATGCCTGTTATCAAAAGCACAATATGACGAAAGCTGGTTGTGGCACCGAAGACTCTCTCATCTCAACTTTAAAGATATCAACAAACTTGTCACTGGAGGTCATGTTCGAGGTCTTCCATTGCTCAAGTTCGATAGAGATCATTTGTGTGCTGCATGTGAAATAGGGAAGCAGAGTCGTCAAAGTCATCCATCTATAATTAACACGAAAGTTGTTGAACCACTTGAATTACTTCATATTGATTTATGTGGTCCATCATCTATCGAAAGCATCGGTGGTAGCAAGTATATTCTTGTTATTGTTGATGACTTTTTGCGGTTTACATGGGTGTTCTTTTAAAGCTCAAATCTGAAGCGACTCATAAGCTGAAAGTGTTCATCAAGCAGATTGAAGTACAGCTCAAGAAGGTCGTTCGCAACAACAGGAGCAACAATGGTCTGGAATTCAAAAATAGAGAATTTGAAGAATTTCTGGCAGAAAAGGGAATAAGTCACAACTTCTCAGCTCCCTACACACCTCAACAGAATGGAATTGTCGAAAGACGAAACCGATCTTTGTGTGAAGCTGCCCGAACAATGCTAAGTTTCGCTTCCTTACCTCTTTATTTTTGGGCTGATGCTATTTCTGCTGCTTGTTTTACACAGAACAGGTCATATCTCAACAAGCGATTCACGCTCACACCTTATGAGATTCTCAACAATAGGAAGGCCAATGTGAAATTTTTCCATGTGTTCGGCTCACGGTGTTTCATCTTTAACTCTAAAGAACACCATAACAAGTTTGATGTCAAAGCCGACGAGGGAATCTTTCTGGGCTACTCTCTCACTTCCAAAGCATACAGAGTTCTAAACAAGCGTTCGAGAAAAGTCGAAGAGACTTATTACGTGACTTTCGACGACAGCTATGTCAAAAAGCTACAGGCCAAAGACGACACAGCTGGGGAAATATTTCCTCAAACTGGCCAAGTCACAGTCTCGATTTCTATTCTATTCGAAAAGTTTATGGAGCTATTTGACGAACCAGAGAAAGCTACTCTCTCAGAAGCAGGCGCAGCAGACAACAAGGTAGACCATATGAAGCAAATTGTCGAAGAAGCTGCCAGGAGAATAAATGAAGGGGGATCGAATTCTGACGAACCTCCATCAAACGATGCTTCAGTCGAGGGGGAGGATCAACCGTCATCAGCTCAGCCGACTTCACATGTTGAGGGGGAGCCAAGCTCTCCAACTGCTCCCGAAAGTACTTCTCCAACCGAAAGTGCTTCACCATCCGAAGATGCATCAATGCCTGAATACACAACACCACAAGAAACCTCTGAACCTCAAGTTTCTCAAAGCATTCCAGAAAGCTCATCTATCGAGGGGGAGCAAGCTGATATGTCATTCGACTATGAAAGCCAATCCGAGCCAGAAGAAATGATCAATGCTGAACTGGACCCAACCTTTGATCCAAACTACCCTCCCCTCACCAAATGGACTAGAGATCATCCTATCTCTCAAGTGGTTGGGGATATCTTTGAAAAGGTTCTAACCCGATCACAACTCAAGGCAAAACAGACATCCTTATTTTCCATAGTTGAATTTTGCATGTTTAACTCATTCGTATCAAAAGTTGATCCGAAGACAGTTAACACTGCTCTTGATCACTCCGACTGGGTTCAAGCGATGCAAGACGAACTGAACGAATTTGAAAGGAACAAAGTCTGGCGCCTCATTCCAACTCCTCCAGATGCCTTGGTTGTTGGTCTCAAATGGGTCTTTAGGAATAAAATGGACAAGGAAGGGAACGTTATAAGGAACAAAGCTCGTCTGGTCGTAAAAGGATATTGTCAGGAGGAAGGGATTGATTATGAAGAGACTTTCGCTCCTGTAGCTAGGCTTGAATCTGTCAGAATATTCCTTGCCTATGCTGCCCACAAAAACTTTGAAGTTTTCCAAATGGACGTCAAGTGTGCATTTCTTAATGGAGAACTCGAAGAAACAGTGTATGTGGAGCAACCTCCTGGGTTCGTGAACGAAAAATATCCAAATCATTGCTATATTCTGGATAATGCCGTGTATGGACTCAAACACGCTCCGAGAGCCTAGTATGAAACGCTAACTAAATTCTTAAAGATGTCTAAATTCAAACAAGGTTCGGTTGACCCAACCTTCTTTCGCAAAAAGGAAGGTAACCACCTTATGATCGTTCAAATCTATGTCGATGATATCATCTTTGGCTCAACGAATCCCAACCTAACAGCTGAATTCAGAAAGCTGATGGAGACTAAATTTGAAATGAGCTCAATGGGTCCTATTAACTTTTTCCTTGGTTTAAATATTAGACAGGGACTCGAAGGCATCTTTATCAATCAGGAAGCCTACACAAAGACTCTTCTAGCAAAGTTTGGTATGATGGGAGATTCCAAAGTCAAAGTCCCAATGGCATTCGGCACCAAGCTAACTCCATCCCTAGACAAACCGGCTGTTGATATCACGCTCTATCGACAAATGATAGGCTCACTGATGTATCTCACTGCTAGCAGGCCTGACATTATGTTTTCTGTGTGTTACTGTGCTTGATTTCAGGCAAACCCACGCGAACCTCACATGCTTGCAGTGAAAAACATTCTACGATATCTCAAGCGAACTGCCTCCTTAGGTCTATGGTATCCTTCCAACTCAGGCTTCTTCGTTCAAGCCTACTCAGATGCAGACCTTGGAGGATGTGGACTCGACAGAAAAAGCACCACTGGCGGCTGTCAATTCCTTGACAGGAAGTTGGTTAGCTGGCAATCAAAGAAACAAACGTGCGTGTCATTGTCTACTGCCGAAGCTGAATACATAGCCGCTGCTTCCTGCACCTCCCAAGTGATTTGGATCCAGAGTCAACTTCGAGACTATGGACTCAATATGAAGAAGATCCCACTATATTGTGACTCTGAAAGTGCAATTAGGATTTGTCATAACCCAGTGCAACACTCTAAAACCAAACATATAGCACTGAGGTATCACTTCATCAAAGATCATGTGGAAGATGGAAACGTCGAAGTACACTTTGTTAGAACCACTGATCAACTAGCTGACGTCTTTACCAAAGCTCTTCCTGAAGCATCATTCAACAGAATATTACAAGGGCTAGGTATGATGGAATCAGAGTCAGTACCTCAAACTACCTCTCATCCTCAAACGTAAGAAGCGAAATCGACCGAACGTTCAGGTTAGACTCGCTCATCACCACAAAGGTAGTTTTCTTGGTTATACATTTCTTGCTCAAAGTTGTTTATCTTATTGTCAAAAGTATTTTCTTATTGCAAGCCTAAATTCCTTGGTTTTCTAAAATTTTCTTAAACCGAAACCTACCGAAGGTTCGGGTTCGGTTTCTCAAAATTTTCCAAAACTAAAACCTACCGAAGGTTCGGGTTCGGTTTCTCAAAATTTTCCAAAACCGAAACCTACCGAACGCTCAGGTTCGGTTTTTCAAAATTTTCTTAAACCGAAACCAACCGAACGCTCGGGTTGGGTTTTTCAAAATTTTCTTAAACCGAAACCAACCGAACGCTTGGGTTCGGTTTTTCAAAATTTTCTAAAACCGAAACCAACCGAACGCTCGGGTTCGGTTTTTCAAAATTTCCTTAAACCGAAACCAACTGAACGCTCGGGTTCGGTTTTTCAAAACTTTTCTCAACCGAAACCAACCGAACGTTCGGGTTCGGTTACCAAATTTTTCCAAAGTTTTTTTTACTCTTTCTAAGTCTTATTTTTTTCCTTGCTTAATTTTTTTTTATTTTATTTTCTTTTAATTTTTTTTATATATATCAAAAACTCTAAAAATATTTTCTTATTTTATTTATGTGTTCGTTCGTTTATGGGGATATAATTATTGGATTACTTAAGTGTCCCTAGAAGCATGCTGCTGTATGTGTCCCAAGCCTCATAAGATTTTGAATAATAGCCTTAATGACCTGGTATAAACAAACCTTGTCTTCCCAATTAGGCTACCACATTTATTCTAATCGTGAGCTACCTCACTCTCTTCTCATATGAGATAAGAGTTTTCTGCTTGGTCCTTATTTTTGCCACTGAGATACTTTAATTCCTTACACCATCTCCATTACATTTCTCCATTACATTCGTTTCATCAACGTAACCCTTGAGACTCTCAGAAATTACCACTGAGGTTTATGGTTACACACCAACTGTGTTTATGATCTTAGTTTCGTGCCACTACGAGCTGAGTGAAACCCAACATTCAACACCAAATCTGAATTGACGGTGAATAATTAATTTGCTCAAGTTTTCACCAAAGAATTGACGGATGTACCTTGATGAAATCTCAAATTTTAATTTGTGTGATTCCTATGAAATTGTTAAACACCATAACATTTCTTCCCTTGGGATCCAGTTTTTTTTTTATATTTTTTTTTTGAGATTTTATATTTTCCAAGCCAATTTCAAATTAATTCCCACCTACTTGTTCAACAGACTACACCGGTCTCACAAGTACTTTGATCACTTTCTTTCTTATTTCAAGATTAGAATTTTTGCATCCAAGCGAAAGCCACCCTTAAGTATCCTAATTAAAAGAAGCCTTTCAACATTTATTAATAAATGTTTGATCGTCATTCAACGGGAAACCACACCAACACTTTAAGGTCTCTCTTGACTTTGAAGGAAGAGATTCGTGCCCGGGATCATTTGTTTCGTGTCATTATTGACATCACATTTATTCCTAAAAAGAGTTGCTTTATTTCTTTTCTTTTTTACACTCTTAGCACGAAAATCTTTGATTTTCCAACATTCTGGTACTAATAATTACAGGCTGTATTATTGCTTTGGTGGTTCTTTATCAAGTTGTGGTAAAAAATCATCCACGTGGGCAATTACTTCAAAAAATGCCATTTCAAAGATAAGCTTAAGGGTTGCTGACTTAGGCGGGAGATCAAAGGCTTAAATTTCAAATGACGGTTAAATAAAAAGGGACGCGTGTGAATATGAAACGCCCATTCTTTTACTGACATAATAGACGCGTGTGCGAATTTCAAGCGGTTCCTCTCTGGCACTTAAAGGCGCGTGTGGATTTGAAACGGTTTGTTCTGAAACGACGCTTGTTGGGCAGTGTTTTCCTAGGAATCTGACACTCTCTCTCCTACGTGATCATCGCATGCCTTAACTGTCAAGCATCTGTCATTCCGGAAAACCTTTTCGTATTTCCATAGAAGATTTGAACCGATTTTTCTCTCTCCTTTCACCCACTATAAAAGGCAGTCTCCACTCCCATTTACCTCTTTACTGCATCCGAATTTCCAAGAGAGCAAAAATTCCCTAAAGCTTTTACTGTTCATCATCTTCTTCCCACTTCAACAATGGCAGATTCCTCGTCAGTCCATGCCACATCACACATCCTTCCCATTCGTCCTCAACAATGTTTGGTGATTGACCTAACCCCTCAGGCGTACGATTCCTACATGTTTCCGATCATCGAGTGCCTGAAGTACTCACAAATCGCTCCTGCACTTTCTAGGGTTGAGTCTGTGCCCATGGAGCTCCTCTCGTAGGTGTATGCGACTGCACATTACGATAAAGCAGTCGATAGGGTGTTTTTTGAGGTTTCTGATCACAAGACCTCGATTTCAAGGCAACGATTTGGTACACTGCTAGGGTTTGCTGCTGACCCTTCAAGGATCAATCCGGAGACGATTCCGGTTGGCTATCTTTACAACATGTTTTATAATATGGGGTACATGAAGGTGCTAACTTCCGTCGCGAAGTTTAAAAAATCCTGCTTGCCGCCACAGTGGAATGGCATGTTTACAGTCCTCTTCAAGGGCTTATCTGAACGGAGCTCAGGATCCGATGGTTCTAGTCGACTGTTCTTGTCGATTATGTATGGCGTCTACAACGGATTCAATCTTGACTATGGGTTTGTTCTCTGGCAACAACTCATCCAGAGCCTCTCTTCTTCTTCACGACATTCTGAGGTGTCGTATGCCCGGTTTTGGACTCTCATCACAAAGTGGGCGATGGATAAGTTTGATGTCCCCACTGCTGCCGTTGCATCGATGTCTTCGATCGGTTCTTTTCATACCACGAAGATCATCGTCTCTGATGCATCTAAGTTTTCTTTCATTGGCTCCATTCCGGAGACAATGTACGGCGATGTTCCATCTGACAGCAGGATCATCCGGACCATTAAGGAGTTCAAGGCGTCTGGACCTAGGGAACTCACACAGGAAATGCTCAAGTCCATCCATGATGCTGACAAACCTGTTAATAGGGGTAAAAAGGCGGATAAAGGGAAGCAAGTGACCAAAGCTGCTAAAGGTCCTTCCCAGGAAGAGGAAACCAACCAAAGCTGCACAATCCCCGCAGCCGAAGAAGCGAAAGACTCAACCGAAGCGCAAACTCATAATCGCTTCCTCTTCGAGTGACTCAGAAGGCGAGAGTTCGGGTTCGGACGGCTCTCAAAGAGGCGAAGCCCCTCCAAGAGGCAACACCCCACCCCGATCACCTACCCCAGACATGGAAATTCATGTCTCACCCATTCTTTCACCTACTCAAACAATCCCTACTTCCATTCCCACCATAACCCCCACTACCACCATTCCTAAAACCTCTTTCCCTATACCACCACCCATTTTCATAGATACAACAACCACAACTGCAAAGGTTACAACCAACGTATCTGATACGAGGGTTCATACCGATGCAACTGAAACACCACCTGTAACCGAACCTCCTTATACAACCGAAACCCAGCATACAACCGAACCTATCCACACTCAACCACCACCCGAAACTATCCCCACCAACACTCAACCTGAACCTACACATACCACCACACCCCCAGCTTCCCCACCCCCAACATCTCCAGATCATGCCTCTGATGGAGATAACCCTTTTCTTGGAGGGGAAAATATGACCTTCGATTCGGTCTACTTTAGTCCGTTTCAAGTTCAAAGCGACGACGAGGACGATGCTCCAGTAACAAAGAAGCATCTTAAGGAGCTAAACGAGAAGGTCGACTTGCTTATTGCTGCATCCTCCAAAACTCAGTCCTCTCTCTCTGAAGCCGCTCTTCAGAAGATTGTTGATGCCTTCTCCAGGGCTCAGCATGATTCTGTCGCCTCTGCCACTGCAGCAATAGACGCCTCCACAAAAGCATGTGAGGCTGCGACCGCAAAAGTCGATAAACTATTCTCTGAAGCCTCTTCCCTGTTAAAGTCCTTACAGGAGAGCGCTAATGCAACAAAGACAACGTTGGAACCAATCGTTCAACAATTGGCCACGTTCGTCTCAACGGAGTTGAAGTCGTTCGCTACCCTTCGCCAATCCATCAGCGACGACAACTCGGCCCTTTGTGCCTCTATTGACGAGCGCCTCGCTAAACTTCAAGAGGATCTCGCTGCCGAAAACTCGTTAATGGACGTTCTTGCTAATAAAACCACCGCCCTCAAGGTCAAGAGCACTCAGCTTTCAAACTCTCAGTAACAGATTGAAGCTCTTCGATCCGAACGGGAGGTTATCAAAACATGTGTTTCGGATGTACACTCTGCCCTATCCAACATCCTGGAAGCACACGATCCGATTCTCAATTATTCGGTGAGGCGAACCCTTGCTGAAAAACTTGCTCCTGCCCTGGACCTCCTCAGCAAAATAGAAGGGCTACCTAGTTTCGTGTCCGATCCGAAACAAGGGGGAGAAGTGAAGTCCGAATCGAAACCACCTCCTTCCTCAAAAGCTGCTCACACAACCGAACCACCTCCGACTGGTCAAACTTCGGGTTCGGGTGTGAAGGATAAAGGAAAGAAAATAGCTGAGGAAGAAGATGAAGATGATAAAGAAACCATTGCGGACTTGTAGAAGCGCAAAAACAGTCGCAATGTTGATGATGACAACATTCGTGTGGCGCGGGAAGCTAAAGAAGCCGAACGCAAGAAGAAAGAAGCCCACGATCTCCTCGAGAGCAGGAAGACTCTCTTCCCTGCTTGGACTCGGGAGAGAATGATAAAGGAGGCCATAGATACTCCTAGCATCCTATGGCTCGAACCGGTGATCTCCTTCGACTGCTACAATTCTGTCGATTCGCAGTTCGATATGCCCTTGACCCGAAAGGCGTTTATCTTCCACGCCTTCTCCAACATTTTTGAAGTCCCTCATCCTAATCCTGAGATCGATAGGGAGTTAATCGATTTCTATCTGAAAGCTGCTCAACCACAGTACCAAACATGGAGCGCTCAGAAGATCGTTAATGTTCGGGTCTTGAAGCCATATTCCGAAGGAAGATTCATCAACGTTCGGTTCAGGGTGATTCGAGGGTCTGCTAGAACCGAACATCTAATATCTTTAGCAGATCCACCGAACCTAAACCCCCATGATTGGATTGTTCTGCATAACATCCTTTTGACGAATGAAGCTCAATATGGTCCGATTATAGACCATCTCAAGAGGATGTTAGTCTGTTACATCATGGAGGTCGCCTTGATGGATCAGGAGGTAGCCACAGTCTTCAAGAAGAAACCGAAGATATCTCCTGTGGGATCGGCCAGTGATCTCAATCAAATGAAGATGGGCAAGATCGACCCGAAGCGTAATTCGGTCATGTTCACTAGAGCAGAAGGACAGAAATGTCTCTTTGCTTTAGCGGATAAAGATCTTTATACCACTGCTTGTCTGGAGCATGTGCTGTCGATCATCCGTCGGTGTAAAGAGAATGCAGCGGACAAAGTCAAATACTTCAACGATATGATCCAATGGTATATCAGATTCAGGCAGATGATACTTGCTCTTATCTCTCGTCTGTTTCAGACAGTAAAGAAGAAGGTACCTGCCACCGCTGCTGGCCCAAGTAACAAGTGAAGATCTCGCTCCAATTGACGCAAAGGGGGAGATTGTTGGGTTGAAGATTTGTTTAAGTATTGCGTCATTGGGCTCGGCTATTTGTCCAATTATTTTGTAGTCCGGTTTGGGCCTGTCCAACCGTGAGCCTGTTAGGTTTATTTACTATATAAGTATATGCTTGCATGCATATTAGGTTAACGATCTAGAATACAAGATAGAGGATTACGATAGCTTTGATTTTCTTTATCGTTCCTGTAAACCTTCTAACTCTCTACAGTTGATGTTCTTGATCGAGCTCTTCTGAGGGTTGTTTTATAATCATTCGACTCATTTGATTCATTCTTGAGATGTTCATTATTTTTGCGTTCTTGCTGTTTAATCTTTATTTACCTGTTAAAGATCTAATCGATCTTCAAGATTACGTTTTAATCTCATCACAAAGTGTCTAGTATTTGGTGAATCGGGCAGCGCTTTGCCTTATACCTTTCTCAAAACACCTAGATGTACATAACACTACGTATTAGTTTAGTTTCATACTATGTGGAACTACTATCTTAAGATTTTAGATTCCTCAAAAATTCCAAAGTCTACTTCAAGATCAAACAAGTTAGCACATCCAGGCAGGACAGTCGGGAGGTAGGATTATTTTGACATATAGTCTTTCTGAAATCCAACAACCAAGCCGACATGACCATTCTAGACACCTCTCCCATAGTAGATCAATCAACATAACAACCTGGAATCATTGATAATTCTTAGTTATAAGATCCTGGTAACGACTTACAACTATAATTATAAATTACACAGGGGAAAAGTAAGTGCAACTCACTTACAGAGTACAATAGACAGGAATTGGGATCTGAACGGGTAGAATACTAACTTATGTACTTCCTACATAAAGATTATGGCAAGGTTAGCACTCGAGGGTGTCGCAAGGCTTCGCTGTAGGATAGAATGAAGAAAAATGGGCTAAATTTAGACTATTTTAGAGAGATATCGACTGGAGGGTTTGGGGAGGAGTGAAAGAATGGGCGTCTTGCAACAAGAGGTGCGCCACACATAAGGGTGACATCGATCGACTGGGCTGCCGACACATGGCACGATTTGGGTGGGGCTAAGTGGCTGAGTTCGCGCGCAAGCTATACGCGATGTGCATGCGCATGTGACGTTTTCCAGCTTTTCAAAATTGCATAACTCCTTCATACAAGTTTTGTTTTGAGGTTCTTTATATCCATGGAAAGCTCTTGACGAGATCTACGACTTTCCTTTAGACTTCGTTGACTAATTTTGAATTTATTTTTTTACTCAAACTTATCCTATTAAAGCCCATATAAAATGCATAACTCTCACATCTGGCGTCCATTTTCGATGGTTTTTACATCGTTTGAATCTTAACAGTGAGATATTTAACTCTGGTTTAGATTGTCTTGGCTAAAAATCTATCAATCTAAAATTCGATATCGATCTAGTGAATTAAGATTTAGACTATACCTATACGCACGCATTCACTTTTACGACATCTATGAATTCCGTTTAGACTTCCTAATCTAAAAACCAATCTAACTCAGATTCACTTTTTATGCTATCCGTAGTCGTGTTAGTTTTATCGTGAGACATTGTCTCTTCATAATTTCTTCCTTCTAAGTAGGATTAAGGTGTTGTAGATATGTATGGGATCCTAATTACGAATACTTAAACTAGGTTGAGATTATTTTCCCTAAGTGGTCTTTTATTTTTGACATGTATTTTAAATCTTATTTATTTTATTATATAATATATCTTAATATCATATAAAACACATACGCACAAAATATATGAATAATAATGTCTTATTCATTCACAAAATGACTACATGACTTGACCATAAAGGTTACATGTTTGATTAATAAGCCTAGTTAGAAACGAGGGCGTTACAAATTGTATCCATTGAAAGTTATGGTTTTTTTCAGATCATTACGAAAAGGACAATTCAATGTAATCATAATGGATTATTTATCTACAAAATTTTAACAAAATTCATTTAATATTTTCAATATTTAGGTCTTTGATTATTAATACCTTTTTATTTTTAAACACATTAATTATCAAAATCTAGGATCTAATTTGCAAAACAAATAAATGGTTAGGTATCCTTTATCCCATCCCTTTGAATCAAACTAGGTAGATATCAATTATCAGTTATATAATAATATATAATTCCTAGATTTACGCGATCACTAATAACAAAATTTAATAGATATGTTTTATATTATCTATGTCTCACATCTCTCTTGCTTATGTATCATTTATCATAAAAAGATTTCCTATCAAATAATCCAATTTGAAAAGCTTTTTTAATCGACCTATAACTTGGTTATAGAAATTGTAAATGTACCCTGACCATCAAAAGATAACACTAAGCGGTTATGTGACCTTTATCCCACTAGCGTACCAAGATACGTGCGAGTGCCTTTCAAAATGTATTGCGTATATTTGAGTTTAACAAGGGGGTCTTTTTAATGTTTTTATAATTCTAGTTTTAAAAGGAAAGATATTCTATCATGATTTATTGCATGCATCCAATAAGTCGTGACATACTTTTATCTAAAATCACATTTTAACAATATTCTTCTATAAAATCCAAATTTTATATTATCGTTGACATGATAAAATTTTACATTTAATAACTAGTACTAAGTTTTACCATTTAAGCGCTAAAGAACATTTATACACCTTTTAATAAAACTTCCTTTTATAAAACTAAGTGTAACGTCCCAAAAATATGATCCAAAAATTTCATTTTTAATTTAAATAAAACAGTATTCCGAAAACATTATCCATACATATGAAATGAAAATAAGTATCACAATAACATAACAATCAAAGTGATTTCTCAAAACTGGAATCCATGTGGTGTGTACGATGCAGTCGTCACGAGCTCTTCCCATTGGAACCGGAAGTACCCGAAACATAAACTGAAAACCGTAAGCACAAAGCTTATTGACTTCCGCACATCGAACCCCGCTCGGTTTGCAGATATGTTATTCTCAGACCTCGCTTGTCACTGGGCCTCGCACACTATACACATACAATGTATATCACCTAGTCATGCTAACACATATAATGATCATAAACACTAGCATGTGTTCCAGTCCTCAGGCCTTGCCCGTCATCGAGCCCCGTACGATATACGTAGTAGCACATAATACATGCAAGGGTTACACAGACTCCTAGCATCCTAGCATAATCAATAAGGGCTTACATTGGTACCTTATACCCGCTAAACCCAATGAGGACACTCACCTAAAATGTTGAATCTCACTAAAAGAAATCCGTAGCTGCTACTCCTGACGACTCCCCGAGCTAAATAATCCAAACAACACCCATTTAATACTTGACTTCCAGTCTATAACCAATAATCCATACTTGTCATTTTACCCTGACCTAGTTTGAACCAACACTGAGGCCCAAATCCACAAACCAAAAAGGCCCAAAACCAATTGTTCCTCTAAGGGCCACTTATGGCCTAATTTCCAAATTGGGCCCAAATTCCCCATATGGGCCTTACCCTAAAGCCTAATAATTTTCCTTAGTCCAAAACCTTGATTTCAGATGGCCCGATTAGACCGAAAGCAACAAGTTCCAAAGAAGTGGCCCAATCAAGGCTCAAAAGACGTGAAGCCCAATCAGACTGAGTACGTGGGGTATACTCAACTATACACTAAGCGTACTCGCGTCATGTCTTGTACGCTTCTTGCATTGACTTGTACGCCCATCGTACTCCTCAATTAAGCCAACTTTTCCATTAAGCTCTTAATGCTTAAGTCCAATGTTCCAAAACAAAGATGTGAGTTCCAAAGAGTATCTAGAACCATAAAGTCACTGACTTGGTGACTTTACATGCCCCAAAAGATCCTAACTTCATTTTATAACATTATACTTTCATAAAAAAAGGCCAAAACTCATGCATGTATGGATCTAAGCTTCAAAGATGACAACTTTATGAATCTAGGACCAAAAGCACACCAAGAGTGGCAACTCTAAGCTTCAAAAGTGATATTAAACAACAATATCTCATCTATGGGACAAAAAGGGTCCAAAACTAAAAAAAAAGGAGTTCTAAGCTTCTAAAGAGCAAGATTAAAACTTTATACATCAAAGAATCCAGAAATGAAGCAGATAATCCGAATCTACAAGCTCATCCTTGAACCACTACCTTTATCGAACCTTCTCCTTCTTGAAAATGAGACAAAACACACCAAAATGGACAATATAAGCTCAAAATTTAAGAGAGAGGCTTAGGGTTTTGAATATGATGCTTATGGGTCTGAGGAGGCTGAGAAGATAGGGTTTTAAAAGCCATAATGATGCTGATATAATGTCCACACTTGAAAACTAGGGTTTTCATCAAACCTTGCGTATGCCCCACGTACAAGGTTGTACGCCCCGCGTACGCATCCGGAACCCCGACCAAGCCTTAGCATGAGTACGCTAAGCGTACCACTTGGTACGCCCTGCGTAGTCGCTTTATATCTTGTACGCTAAGCGTACCTTGTGGTACGTCCCATGTACAATATAAGGACCATATTACAAATTATTAAATACACAAGGACCATAAATAACATACCAGGAATTCAAGTGTTACAATTCTCCCCCACTTGAATCAGACTTCATCCTCGAAGTTCGCTGTCCCAAAAAATTCCAGATAGTGCTCTCTCATCTCATCCTCTGGCTCCCAAGTCCACTCTGACCCCTTACGGTGTAGCCACTGCACCTTCATTAGCTCTACAACATTGTTCCTCATGGTCTTCGTTTTTCCGATCCAAAATTGCCACCGGTCTCTCATTATAATTTAGGCGGTCATCCACTTGAATATCCTCCAATGGTACAGTTGTAGATTCATCCACCAAACACTTCCACAGCTAAGAGAAATGAAACGTGTTATGAATCTAACAGAGCTCGGCTGGAAGATCTAGACGATACACAACCTGGCCCACCTGAGCCAAAACCCTGAAGGAACCAATATACATAGGGCCTAACTTGCTTTGCTTCTTGAATCGGATGACACCTTTCCAAGGTGACACCTTCAAGATAACCATATCTCCCACCTAAAACTCAAAATCTGACTGGTGTCTGTCAGCATAACTCTTCTGTCGACTCTGAGCTGTCTGGAGCCTGCTCCAAACCTGCTGAATCAGCTTAGTGGTCTTGAGTACCACCTTAGTACTCCCCATGACTCGCTGATCAAACTCACCCCAACAAATAGGGGTCCTGCATTTCCTCCCATAGAGCATCTCAAGAGGAGGTCGATAAATGATAGTGTGGTAACTATTGTTATACGAAAATTCCGCTAACGGAAGATACATGTCCCAACTCGCTCCAAAATCCAACACACACACACACACGTAGCATATCCTTAATGGTCTTCATAGTCTACTCACTCTGCCCATCAGTCTACGGATTAAAAGTTGTACTGAAATGGAGACGAGTGCCCAACTCTTCATGAAACCGCTTCCAAAATCTGGAAGTAAGATGAACATCCCTGTCTGAAACCACTAATATCGGCACCACATGACCTACCACCACCTCCCAGATATAAATCTCGACCAATTTCTCTACTAAAATACTCTCTTGAATTGGAATGAAATGCGTACTCTTGGTGAATCGATCCACGATGACCCAAATCGAATCCACTCCGCGTGCAGTCCTGGGAAGCTTCGTGATAAAATTCATGGTCATGTCCTCCCATTTCCATACGGGAATCTCCAACGGCTGCATCTTTCCATGAGGATGATAATGCTCGACCTTGGATTTCCTGCAAGTTAGGTACTGTTCGACATACCATGCCACATCCCGCTTCATGTAGGGCCACCAATAATCAGGACGACGATCCCTATACATCTTCGTCGCCCTGGGTTGAATGGAGAACCTCGACTTGTGGACCTCCTCCATCAGAACGTGGTGTACACCACCCTAATAAGGAACCCAAACTCATCGATGCAGAGTCAACAATCCACAACTATCATGATCGAAGGAAGCCACCAAACCCACAATACGCTCACTCTTCCGGTGCTCTTCCTTCAAAGCCTCGGCCTAAGCCTGACAAATCTGCTCCAACAATGGAGTAATCATGGTCATCCTCAAACATAAATCTCTGATCGGAGCCGCGATCTCCTTGCAGATGAGAGCATCGACCACCACATTGGCCTTCATTGGGTGATAAAGGATCTTACAATCATAATCCTTCACCACATTCAACCATCGACGCTGCCTCATGTTCAGATTAACCCAATCCATCAAATACCTCAAGCTCTTGTGATCCGTGTAAATAGTACAACAAACCCATAGAGGTAATGCCGCCAAATCTTTAAGGGCGAAAACCACGACGCCCAACTCCAAATCATGCGTTGGATAATTCGCCTCATGAGGCTTCAGTTGCCTCGAAGCGTAAGCGATCACGCGACCCCTCTGCATCAACATTCCCCCTCCCCCCGAACGGAGATCGAAGCATTACAATAAGCCACAAAATCATCAACACCCTCAGGAAGGGTCAGAATTGGCGCCTCACACAACCATTGTCTAAGAGTCTCAAAAGTTCCTTGTTACTCAGGCCCCCAGTGAAATGTCATTGAATTCTTGGTCAATCGGGTCAAAGGAACGACGATCTTGGAGAAATCCATGATGAATCTCTGATAATAACCAACCAGACCCAGAAAACTTCGAATCTCGGATAGACACCTCAGAACCTCCCACTGCATCACAGCCTCGACCTTGGCCGGATCGACTAGAATACCCTTCTGGTTGACAAGGTGCCGCAGAAACTGGACCTCACACAACCAGAACTCGCACTTGGAGAACTTTAAGAAAAGTCTCTCCCTTCTCAATGTATCCAGCACTTCCCTCAACTGCTCCTCATGCTGCTACTGAGTCTTGGAATAAACCAAGATATCATCAATAAATGCTATCACAAAACGATCCAGCATCGGTCTACACACGCAGTTCTTGAGATCCATGAATGCGGCTGGAGCATTGGTGAGCCCAAAAGGCATCACCACGAACTCATATTGACCATATCGAGTCCATAAAGTTGTCTTCTGCACATCCTCATCCCTGACCTACATTTGATGGTAACCCGATCGCAAATCAATCTGGGAGAACCAAGATGCACCCTAAAGTTGGTAGAAAATATCATCAATCCTCGAGAGGGGATAATGATTCTTCACCGTTACCTTATTCAACTCCCAGTAGTCGATACATATACGAAGAGACCCGTCCTTATTCTTCACAAATAGAATCAATGCTCCCCAAGGAAAACTACTTGGTCTAATAAATCCCTTGTCTAACAGCTCCTGCAGTTGTATAGAAAACTCCTACATCTCGGGAGTAGCCAACCGATACGGTGCCTTGGCTATCGGAGCTGCACTTAGGACTAGATCCATCCTGAACTCCACCTACCTCTCAGGAGGTACCCCAGCAAAATCCTCTGGGAACACATCCGGATAATCCCACACAATCGGCACATCATCCATGGTTGCCTTACCCTTATCCCGGGTCTCCATGACATAGGTGACAAAACCCGAGAAAACCTGAAGAAGATAGCATCTGGCCCTCGCTACAGAACATATAATTAGCCCAAGTTGCAGTCTTTCACCATGAATCACCAACTCTCCCCCACTTGGGGTTCGAACCCAAACTAACTACCGCTTATAGTCGATTAATTCCCTATTATGGCTTAACCAATCCATGCCCATGATAACCTTATTACCATGTAGAGGAATGGGAACCAAATCAACCAGATACTGATCGTTGAATAATTGGAGAGTACATCTTCGATGGGCCCTTGTAACCCGGACCGTCCTATCATTAGCAATCTCAACATCATGAGGACAAACCAGCTACCCAGAGCTCCAACAAATCTCTTGCAAAGCGCAAGCGATACAAAGGATCGGGTAGCCCTTGAATTAAACAATACCAAAGCAGAGATATCGTTCACATGGAACGATCCTAAAATAAAACACATAAACATAAGCAAGCAATGCAATATAAATAAAGATATAAGGAGGATATACATACCCATCACAACATCAGGAGTTGCACGCACCTCCTCTTCCGTCAGTTGTAAAGCCCTGCTCTTCACCGCAGGTACATCTGCCCAACCCTGGCGGCCGCCAGTAATCCGAAGAGTTACAGGAGTAGATGCTAACATTGGTCCCGCTGCAGCTAAAATCGGAAAAAGGGCCTTCTTGTGTCCCCTCTGATTGCAATAAAATCAAATCAGGTCTGATCCTTGGGTGGTGGTAGCAGTATAATCCCTGCTATAATGACCCGTCCGGCCGCACTTGAAGCAGCCAGAACTACTACCACTCCCGCAAGGTCCCTCGTGTGTCCTACCGCATTTGCCATAACGACTATGGCCCTGATGGCCCCTCGATCTTGAATCCGATACCTTGGGCCTCTTGCCCGAACCACTAATGTATGAACCTCATCTGGCTTCCTCTTCCTCTCCATCTCCAAGTCAATCTCCCTCTCCCTGTCATGAGCTATCATATCCTCCATCGTCTTGCAGTTGGATCGGCTCACAAACTGCCAAATATCGCTCCTCAACATCTCATGATATCTGGCCTTCTTCATTTCCTCATCTATCACATATTGTAGAACCATAAGTGCCTTCTCCCTGAACATCACAGTGATCTCAACCACTGTCTCCGTAGTCTAGTAGAGATCCTAGAACTCTCACACCAACTGTTGCACCTTAATAAATGGTGCAAACTTAGCTTGGAACCAGTCGATAAATCATCCCATGAAATCACATCAACCGCATCATCACCCAATGCACGACTGACCTCCTCCCACCAGTCTCGCGCCCTGTCCTTCAAAAGGAAGGAAGCTAATTTGTCCTTGTCCCCCTCGGAACAACGACTGGTGCAGAAAGCGTTAGCAACCTATACTAACTATTTCCTTCTTGCAATGGGTTCAGTCAACCTATGATTATCCAGAGCTCCACATGCCCGAAACTCCTTGAAAGTCAAAGAACGTGTTCCTGCTAGTTTCATTATGTCAGAACGAAACGCGCTCAATCGCTCATGCAAACCTCCAGGATACCTTTCTTGGCCGAGCCGAAGATCACATGAGTCTGATTGAGAATGCAACGAGTAATCATTGACGAGAGAAACTCCCTAGTCTGCTCATCGAGCTGACCAACTCCAGATCCTGAGACCGGACCCTCATCGCCACCAGAACTGCCAATAGGTATGCCCCGCAATACCACCATACTGAAAATCAACCATATAAACCATCAGAACACACACATCGATATATATATATATATATATATATATATATATATATATATATATATATATATATATATATATATCGGGGAATCACAACACCACAAGCTCCTTGATTTTATCACAACTCTCTTTGAATTGAGTAAGGATCCTCTGCTTCCAATAGTACGGGACCATACTACCTTCTATATCTATTTGTACTTTCCTCAAGAATTGCTTTGAGTCAACCAAGTTTTTCTTTATCCATATAACCTTCCCTTACAAATAAGGCTCCTAGCAGTAGATCTCATCCTAGGTTTTCCTACAACAAACTCCATACCACTCTCTGCCATCATCTGCAGAAGGAAATCCTGCTAACTTCCTCTAACTAGCTCACAAATACAATTACAGATCGCTAAAAGTAGATAATTCTTTGAATTAGAGGTATCAAACTACAACAGTTGGACTCAAATAAGAGCTGCACAATAGAGTTAAAACCTAACCCTCTAACATTATTTAGTTCCCATAATATGTAACTTAGCATATTCGTTTACTAGTTAGCTGAACTAGTTAGATCTCCTAAAAGCACAAAGCAAGCAACATTTGAGCATCAAGAATTCAGAACCAAGCATAACCTAAACAGTCCATCCTATCACTGACTGATCAATACTAGCATGCAATTCTACAAGCTCATACAACATGTATACAAATACATATCTCCTAGCATTCTATCATGCAAAAAATGAGAAGATCCTTAGCCCTTACTAGCACGCGGTTCACATATTCATAGATCAATGCATATCAAATAACATGTATAGGTAATTTGGGAAAACTTACTTGAGCTCAGTTGATTGCATGCACCACACCCTTTCTTATTTTAGAAAAACCCTTTTCATAAAATATTTTTCTTTTGAAACACTTTACCAAATCCTCAGTTTGAGCTTAGACACACCCAAGAGTGTGCCCAAATCCCTTAAACCAAGGCTTTGATACCAACTTGTAACGTCCCAAAAATATGATCCAAAAAATTCATTTTTAATTTAAATAAAACAGTATTCCAAAAACATTATCCATACATCTCAAATAAAAATAAGTATCTCAATAACATAACAATCAAAGTGATTTCTCAAAAGTGGAATCCATGTGGTATGTGCGATGCAGTCATCCCGAGCTCTTCCCCTTGGAACCGGAAGTACCTGAAACATAAACTGAAAACCAATAGCACAAAGATTAGTGAGTTACTCAAAGTACTCCATACCATACATAATAATTTTTCTTTAAATCCATAAGTGGATCAAATGGTTTGCACATTTTGTTAGCATAACATGGATTAAGAAAACCTCCAGGCTAATCCATATAGATATCTTCTAGTAGATGTCTATTAAGAAAAACAATCTTTCTTGAAATCTATTTGTTATATCTCATAATAAGAATATGAATTTATTGTAAATAATTATAGCTATCGTTAAAAGGTTTGACCGTAGTCAATGTCATGAGTATGAGAAAATCCTTTTATAACAAGTCTTACTTTAAATGTGTATAGTTATCCATGTAATGTATTCTTTCGAGAAGAAGCACCTACTCCTTATATCCTTGCTATAGGGATCCTCAATGTAATGTCGGCCCATGGTTTATGATTTCGATGCTAGTTGTATGTGTGACTCTGCATGTATGTTTTATGATATGTCTACAGGATAGGGCCCAATTCCAGGCAGAGCCTAATGATTATACTGTACACTACTTATCTTTGTGATTTTTGCATGTGTTAAATGTTTGTATGTATATCGGGCGGGGCCCATTTCCAGGTAGTGCCTCATGACTGATAGATTTGTTCCAAGCAGGGCTTGATGTCGGTTGGGGCCTAATGCCGGTGTTGGGTCAAAAATATGGTTTATACTTTGCTTTTCTAGGAAAATATATTTTTATGTAATGTTTTATGTGCGGCTGTACACATGTGTATGGCTGGAGGTCCATATAAATAGGTGTAATGAGTAGTGGAGTGTAAGGCTAGAGAAAAGAGAGAAAATTAGAGAGAAGAAGTGTGTGTGAGAGAGAATCTATTGTAAGGAGCATCACTCAATTTCATAAATACATCATAGATTCATCATCATCTTTTTCTCCTTCTCTTCTATTTTGATCTGACATCATCCAATTGATTGGGATTCCGCACCATCAATTGGATCTGATTGATACACAAGCAATTTTGGGGACTTACAATTGGTATCAGAGGTTGGATTGTATTAGTAAATTTTGTCAGATCTGGAGCTTATATGATCTTATTTTGAAAAGATAATTGGGTTTTTGGATAGATCTCTGAAAATTAAGGGGGGTTTCTTCTTTGCATTTTTCATAAAAACGAGTTTTTGATCGAGTTTTGGAGCAAAAAAGGGTGAAAACTTCGTTTTTTCGCGAATCTGTTGATGGTGTGCGGCTGGTTGAAAGAGTGCGGCTCGGGTGTGCTGTTCGAATGTGTGCGACCTCGATGTGCGGCCAGCCTCGCATAGGGTCTGAAGTTCGCATGTATTACACTTAAAAAAAATTAAAGATCGAGTTGCGGTTGCCGGGGTTCAAACCCAAGTCTCTTGGTTCTTCACCAAGGGCCTTACCAGTTGAACTACAAAAGAACACGTGAAACATCTTCCGTTTTTAGCTTCTATAGTCTTCGCAGGATCAGAAAATAATCAAAAGGGATTTTGGGGTGGCCAAGGATCGAACCCAAGTCCCCTAGCTCATCAACTAATGCGTCATACCAGTTGGGCTAAGCTGCCTCTTGTTTCAATTCTCCCGAATTTAGTTCAAAAAGACTCGAATTCGAACCTAATTTCGCATTTTTGACACTTTTAGCCCAAAAATCAATTTCTTTTTATTTTTAAATTTCATTTTCAACCAAAAATTTTAGTTTTTATTTTTGATTTTTTTTTGATCTAAAATTTTGACATTGACTTTTAAGATTTGACCTTTGACTTTAAACTTTGACTTTCTCGATTAACTTTTAAATATTCAAATTTAGCTTTTCAATTTGACTTTCGAGTTTGACTTTTTAAATTTGACTTTTAAGGTTGACTTTCTCGTTTGGTTTTTAAGTCAAATGGCAATCAACAAAAACAAAAATAAATAAAATAAATAAATAAAAATCAAAAAATCAAAAAATAAAAAAAATAATAATGAGTTCTTCAAATATCAAGGTCAAAGAGGTAAATGAATCAGGTTGCTCTTTGTCTTGTGGTAAAACTATTAAGTTTTTACGAGAATCAATAGATCTAATCAAGAGAGAGAATGAGGACTTAAAATACGAACGATACCCAATTAGGAAGGATCAAAAACCCCTAAAAGCACAATTAGAAGCCAAAATCAAAGATTTCCAAAAACAGCAAGAAGATTATAGCAACAAGTGTGAGAATTATGATCACATCAAAAATAAACTTGCTGCTGTAACTTAAGAACTTGACAATTTGAAAATTTAGTGTGGAAAAACAGATGTTAGTTTCAAAAATTATACTGCGTTAAGTAAGACAGTCGAGTCCTTAGTAGAAAACAATTGAGTTTTAAAGATAATCAAACCAAGGGTTTAGGATATCACAATGTTCCACCTCCTTTTAATCACAACTATAACCCACCCCTTAAGACCAATGAGGAAGAAATGTCTGCTCAGTATGGCCAAACCCCTATCCCATCTTCAGTTAAGACTGAACCATCTGGGCCTACTGAGGCTATTCAAGTGAACGTTTCTGATGTTTCTACTTCATGTGCAGGTAAAGTAGCAGAGATGAGAACAAGGAGAAAAGAATTGAACAATCCAATCACTCCTTGAACTCTGAATCTGTTGCTTCTAACTCAGTTACTTCTAATCAACCTACTGTTGAGAAATACAGGCCTCCAAAACATGCAAAGCCGACGGCTTACTGTAAGTGTGTATGTGGGAACAACCAGAGACAAGGCAAGGATATGCCACCAGGGGCAGGAAGAAACAACTTCACAGTGAAGAAAAAGACTTGTTTTCACTGTGGAACAGCTAGACACATTGCCAGAAATTGTCCTAATCAAGCATACGTTCCCTACTATGTACAAGACTGGTAGAACACGCCAAGAGGGAGATACGTCAAAAGAAACCCTTCAAGGTCATGTTCAGACAATGGCGACTGGAATGCCCAGAAGGCCAAGAATCAAACCCATAAGGCCAAGAATCAAAATCCTAAGGGCAAGAAGGGAATGTCGGCTAAGAAGCCAAATCCAAGAGATGCTCTCGTGAAGCCAAAATCAAAGTCATCTCAACGGCCGACATCAACTACAAAAGCAAGTATTGAGCCACCCATAAGATCGAAAAAGAAATGGGTTAAACCCAACTACAAATGGGTTCCAAAGGCTCACTCTCCCAAATCTTCTAACGACTCTAATATTTCTTCATCTTCTGTTTGTGATAAACATGATCCCGCTCTGTGTCGGAGCAACGATGGAGGCATATCATCAGACTTTGTTTTGTTGGTAGTGGCTGTTCCAGGCACATGATAGGGGACATCTCTCAACTGTACAACACTCAGAACTTTGTTTGAGAGTATGTGTCCTTTGCAGGAGAAAGGAAAGAAGGAGAGGATCACATGGGGTTTGTGCTTAACGAAGTGAAGAATTTTCGGATCTGTTCGGAGATTAGGCGTGCTGTTCTCAGACCTTTTGGATGCAAATTCAATCGGTGACTTACGGTTTGAGTTTTCTTCTCTATACTCCTGAGTTTTTCTTAAGCTGATTCGCTTTAAAGACTAATTTTCGTTTTAGGATAGTCTAAATTTAGGCATGTACTTTTGTTTTTCTCCTATGCACAAACTTAGGGGGAGAAATAAAAACAAAACAAAAATAAGAAAATTTTAAAAAAATCCAAAAACATTAGAAAATCAAAAAATCAAAAAAATATGTTGGTTATGAAATGTGTTTGAGGGAGATGTTTTGGGAAGTGATATGAAGTTACAGTGATAACGGGCAGTCTAAACCAGTGTAAGGGACTGAATCTGAATTGTCTAGACTCTGTGTTCAATGTGCTGGTAGGCATGAAGGATTTGACAGTGTGGATTTAGATAGGATTGTTTGGACTAACCATACGACGCTCAGGAAGATTGAGCAGTGAGATAAACACGGAACCCACGAGATACACTAAATTAATACGCATCTAGAACTGTGGCTTAACTTTTACTTGATGTACAGACTTATGTCCTTAATTCTGGTTCTGATAGGGCGACTGGGGGATTCTAATAAAGTAGGTCTGTAGGAAATTATTTTCTTGCTCTCTATCTGTCAGTCATATGTTGCTTCCTCTGCGTGATTGGAAGAGATCCGACCTGGAATGCAACATATGCAACTCTATTTCTATGTATCTCCTGATCTATGAAATTCTTCCTATCTGTTAGCCATATGCTGTCTCCTCTGCGTGATTGAAACATATCCGACCTGGAACACAACATATGCAACATTCTACTTCTCAATCCCTCTATTCTAGTTAGTCATATGTTGTCCCCTCTGTGTGATTGAAATAAATCCGACCTGGGACACAACATATGCATCTATCTCTAAATCTGACTTCCTCCTTAATAATTGTTCACTTACCTAAAGTAAGGAGTCCTTAGGAAGTTCTTGATAACCAGGGTATATCGGGAAGTGGGGAACACGTTCTAGTGCAACTAAAATTGAACCATTTAGAGGTTGTCTGTAGATCTCGCTGCTTAATTTAAGTGGACAACAATACCCGTGGTTGTCGTCAGCTAAATGATTTATTTAGAAAAATTTGTCGATATCATTCGTGTTTAAGTGGACCACAATACCGGAAATTGACCAGATCTATTCATGAAGTTGAAGGTACCGATAAATGAGTTCAGACTGTCTCACAACTTTGATCCCCAAATATTTTGGTTTCTGGTAATTTTGTTCATAGTTTTCCTCTATGCACTATTTCAGGGGGAGAATTACAAAAAAAATAATAAAAATAATTAATTAAAAATCAAACAAAAATCAAAAAATTAAAAAATCAAACAAAAATCAGAAAAATTCAAAAATCAAACAAAAATCAGAAAACTGAAAATCCTAAAAATATTTTTGTGTGCTAAGTTTTCTTTTAGTTTAGTTTTGTCTTGAAAAGTGATTTTAGGTATAGATAAAACTCATGGAGACTGTATCGAGATTTTCTGAGCCAAGGCTTCATCTGTGATCATCGAAGAATTCGCATTCGAAGGAGCAAGAAATGAAGACTATTCTTCAATCATTCAATCTTTCAACCTCAGAACCAAGGTGAAGCTGTTCTTGAAGATTATGCGACGGATTGCATTGAAGCCTCCTCAATCAGTCTGCTGCTATCTTGTACCTGCTGAAGTGATCCAGAAGATTATTTCTCTCTAATGTTCTCCCTGAAGATTCTCAAGCTGAAAGAGCTATCTTTGAAGAATCTTTTCAAGAAGCCTCCTCACCCAACGTGCATTCAATGCCAAATGCTGAAGAAAATCCCAACTGCTCAAGATGAAGTCATTGAAGAGTAAAGCTGAAGCCAAGCTCCCATTGAAGATTAACAAGAAAAAGCCAGCTACTTTTTAGGGGGAGTTTGTTGGGCCAATTAGAAAAGAAAGTTGTAAACCAAGGGGGAGATTGTTGGGTCAAAAATATGGTTTATACTTTGCTTTTCTAGGAAAATATATTTTTATGTAATGTTGTATGTGTTTGCGGTTTGTGTGTACGGCCGTACACGTTCATCTAAAATGGGAGACCTTTATTGGAACAAGTTCATCTAAAATGTAAGATAACATAACACAAAAAGGCCTACCATATCGAACAACCATTCAAAACAAGGAAATGTATTATGCCATGACATACGAGGTGTGCCTTCCAGCGACTACGTTCCTGAAGATACATACGTTTGAACACAATACATCAATAGTAATGTTGGTGAGCTTTACAAGTTTTGAGTCTGTATGTTTTTATAATCAAAACTGTTTTTAGACTAATGAATTATAAATTAAAATGCAATACCCTTGTAAACCTATACAAGCAAAAGATATTTGTTTATGGTTCTAACTATGTATGTTTTTATAATCAAAATCATGTTTAGACTAATGAATTATAAAAGTGTAAAGTGTGACATGTCCGACACTCAACCATTTGAATAAATTGTTATCATTTTACTCCTGCACATTCTAGAATAAATTTCCAGGATTTTCTACGGAGCCTACAACTGAAATATGAACGAGAAAGCCTCTGAAGAGCACAGTGAGTAGATGTGTCGAGATAATCACTAACACTTCATCAACGTTGTGAAAATATGAAGATAATGAACAATTATGCCCGTATTGACTCGTCTGATGGCGGTTGTAGCTAGCAACCACATGTAAGATTGTCAACCTATATAGATCTATACCAATAAGTTTGACGCTCCTTGCGGATTAACAGTTATAGCACATAGGGATTTTACTAAGTTTTTATGTTCTTAGTGGATCAAGAGTATCAATTTCATATAAAGAATCACATGTGTGTGCTTAAATACTTCAGCTTTAATGAAAAGTTTATTTGACTAATTCGCTCTAGTTGTTCAAGAAAGTAAGTCAAGCTTTAAAAACTGAACTAGTAAAGTTTACTATACTTACACTTTAAGTTGTAGAACAAGTTTTCTGATGAAAATCGAACATCATAATGGTTGTGTTCTAATAACAATTCAGATTTCAACCATTGTGAAATCAACCCATAAATACAAAATTTGAAACACAAATATTCAAGTAAAGCAATTATAAATTCGATACCATAAATTATTCACTTTATAGAATTTGTTCATAGCGTTGTTAAATTCATTTTGTTCACATAGTTCATGTTTTTAGTTCATTCCTTATATATATTCTATGTATTTTTCAAAATGATTGGTGTGAACCTACGAACTCCAAATAGGGATGTTGTTTGGGTTGAAACTGAACCGAAACGACCCGAACCTGAATAACCCAAAAACAGAATAAGGGTAATTGCATGAACCAACAAACAGACCAAATAACCAATACGAGTTCGGTTTGATTTAGGTATTAATCGGTCCGGTTCAGTTATTATTCGAATAACCCGAATAACCTGTACAAAATGATTAAGGACCTAATATAACTGAATAAACCGTATTAGAATTCTATAACTCGAATAAAATTTCCAATATGATTATAAACATTGTATTTTTATGATATTTGCAGCTTATGATTCCATAAAAAATGTTTTGAAGAAACAAATTTCTTAATTAAAAATAATGCTTGAGTAGGGATTCGACTTTAGTAATACGATTAAAAATCTTTTTTTGACACTGAATTTATGAATAAGAATGCTTCAGTAGGAAGTCGACTTCGGTAATACAAAGCAATATGGTTTTTGTTTCTGTTTTGAAAGTACAACTCGATCACAGAAGGAGGGACAAGGAAAAATACGAGGAAAAATACGATCGAATTGATTGAATGTAGGTTATTTTGCGTAGTAATAAAAATACGATTAAAAAATGACTTTTCATTTTCAGGTCGGGTATTTACAACTGAATAAACGCTTATTTGGGTAACTTGGACCGAATAACCCAAGAATCGAATCAAATTTCTTATTTGAGCCTAATTCGGTTCGGTTCGGGTTTCCGGGCCAAATTATTATCTCTAATTCCAAATCAGCAACCAATATCACTTCTGATTCATATATATATATATATATATATATATATATATATATATATATATATATATATATATATATATATATATATATATATATATATATATATATATATATATATATAAGCAGTCATACCTGCGTCCGCAGTCCATATATGAATCGACAATCATATTGACAGTTGATTTGGAGTTCTCAACTACTGATTTGGCATTCTTAACTGATGAATTGGAGTTCACAGGTTTACACAAATATTTAGGTTCGTTCTTAAAAAAACGTCCGTCTATATATATATATATATATATATATATATATATATATATATATATACACACACACACACACTCACACACACATACACTTCATTATACAAAATATTTAAATACCTTTATTGTTCCATTTTTATATAAAACATTTGTGAGCATTATTTGACATCATTTTATATAAGAACCGCTTATGAACCCTTTTTGACATCTTTTTATGTAAAAACCCGTTTGAAAATATTTATGGACTTCTTTTTGTTTAAAAAAATTATATAAAACCATAACCCTTTTTATATAAAATGTTGGGATGAAAATCCTTAAAGATCGATTAGATTGAAATAGGTAAGTAAATAACACAAAGATGATCGAACAGATGTTGAATGATTAATAGTCACGCTTCATATGAACTCGATAAAGAATTTCAATTATAGAGGCGTGTTAGAGTTACAAAAGATATCTAAGCAAAACGTTAACTATCTATAGTGCATGCATGCACAATAAATACTCAAACCCCAATTAATGAGACGGTTGGACAGGCCCACTACTATATAAAAAATGGACTAACTATTACATGCCCAATCAAGCAACATCTAACACCTGACAATCTCCTCTTTTGCGTCAATTGAGGCGAGTGATGCTTCACTGCCGAGTCTTTTTAATTGTCTTGAAGAGCTTGGGAATCACAGCGAGCAAAGTTTTGCGAAACAAGATATACCACTGAATCATATCATTGAAGTTCTTCTTTGCTGCCGCATCATTGAGGCTACATTTGTTAACGATCTCCAAAATATGTTCTAAGCAGGTTGTAGAGAACAAGTGTTTGTCAGGTAAAGCAAAGAGACACTTCTTGAAATCCCTAGGAACATCAGTTCCACGCTGAAACATCAAAGTCAAGTGAACTGTATCAATCTTACCCATACTCATTTCACTCATATCGCTGGCTTTTCTAATCGGATTAACGGTGGGCTTTCGCTTCAGAACTTTAGCAATCTCAATGTCAAGCTTCGCTACCTCATATATATACGATATTAACATTCGCTTTAGGTAAGCCAGAATGGGTTCACATTTTTGTTCTTCGGTTAGCAGGAGGTTAAGCAACAAGATCCAATCATGAGGATTAAGATAGGGCAGATCAGCAAGCATGATATCATGCATAACATTTTCTGAACCCCTTGTCGCCTTGAACTTCACATTTACAAAGCCTCCTATAGCGATTGTCCTAGTGACCTTGACTGTTGATAGCTTCTAAGCACTCAAGGTCAGGTACTAAGGCTTGCTATGAGTGAGATAAATGTCAATTAAGGCTTGATCTACTTTCACATCAGGAGAGGGAGCATCTACAATTGAATCATTGGGAGAGGGAACATCAGCAGTTGCTTATAGAGTAGGAAAAACCGAAGATGGTGATAAATACTACAACAATATCGAAATTGATGTTGTGAAAGATTTAGAAGACTTCAATGAAAATTAAAATGGAAAGGATGATAAAGTTTCCAGACTTAGTATTTAATAAGATCGAGTGACTTACTTGTTAAAGTAAGGTACAATACTTAGTTGAAGAAGATATACACTCATAGTATTGTATGAGAAGAGATGTTAGGAATGAATGAGAACCAAGTTGAAGCTAGTAAAACATGCTGAGATGCAGCTATAATGCAGAATCCCTTAGATAGATTCATATGAAGAATACTTGAAAGATACACCCATGAGAAGAAGATTTACTCATATATAGGATGACGATGTCATAAAAGGATAATGAAATTGTAACACCTGATTCCTTGTATGCATTTAATTCAAGTAATTCTTATATTTTTCTCTCGAACTCGATGAGTTGGGGGCCCAACTCGTTGAGTAGACTCATGATCCGTGGGAAGTTTAAGTGATCTACTCGACGAGTCGGGAGACCGACTCGGCGAGTAGACGCTGTTCGAGTGAAACCCTAAATTAAAGGGTTTGCACCCTATTTAAAAAACTTATCTCTCCACATCTCAGCCTCTATCGTCCCTTATACTTCCAAAAGACATAAGCCTGAAACCCTAGCCTTGTTGGAGTGTTCTAAGGCCATTTTTCTGCATTTTGGTGGATTATGAAGCTTAATAAGAGGAAAGGAGCTTGGGAGTTCAAGTTGAAGCTACAAGATCCAAAGATTTTGTTCCATTTCCAGCTCATTTAAGGTAAAAAGCTTCTGTCTTGATCTTCCATGTGTTTAATCATCTTTAGGACTTGGATTTTGGTATATTTAGGGCATTCTATGCCATTTTCGGGTTGAGGAGTGTAATATGGAGTTATGGCTTCAGATCTTGGTCTTTGGAGGGGTCTTATGGCATAAAGGTGCCAACTCTATGGCCATGAGAGCCCCATGCATCTTGTAGGTTTCATTTTTGGTCCTTTTGAGCTTAATGACCCATGCATGGACGTAAAGTTCGTGACTTTACGTGTTATATCGACCCTAAGAGGTTAGATCTACCCTTTGGATGAGATGAGCTTAGCAGAAATCGAGTTTATGGACATGGACCTTAGTGGACTCGACGAGGTATTCTTGGGACTCGGCGTGTCGAGTAGTGGTTCCCCAACCTTTGCTATTTTGGGGGTTTGGTTGAGTCTAGAGAAGGACTCAACAAAGTTGGACAAGATTATAGACCTGGAAATCATAGGACTCGACGAGTGTATGAACAAACTCGGCAAGTCCAAGGCAATCTCCCAAACCGTGAAGCTGGACTCGACAAGTTGTTCATACAACTCGGCGAGTCATAGACTGAACGCATTCTTATGAGGGATATGAACTCAACGAGTTCAAGGGGAACTTTGCGAGTCGGTTGAAGATGGTCCGTATGGTATGATTGAAGGAGAACCTGTCGAGTTCTTGCTATACTCGACGAGTTGAGTCGGGAGTTGTATTGATATGGAGGAGTATGGACTCGACGAGTCAAGTCAACTGGATGTTGATCAAGGTTGACTTTGACCGGATTTGATTTAACCCTGGTTAAGGGTTACAAGTACAAATTGATAACTTAGAAGGGTGGTTGTGTAGGGATTAAGGAGTCGAGAAGAGTCGATTTTCACGCCGAGGACAATTCAGACACTACGCGACATTGAGGTGAGTTACCTTCCCGTAGAAGCAGGTCTAAGGCACCAAGGCCGACCCACTAGTTGTTGATTACAGATGAGATGATTGTCTTTGTGATAATTGTCTGATTTTCTATTACTTGATATGTTCTATGTGCTAGTATGCTATGTTCTATCTGATAGTGGTAGTAGGAGGGTAATAGTCCCCCGATCGGTTGTTTGGACCAAAGGGTATGTCGGACACCACATATATATATATATATATATATATATATATATATATATATATATATATATATATATATATATATATATATATATATATGCCTGAAAACATGTTTATGATATGTTATTATGTGATAGTAGTAGGGGTGAAATAATCCCCGTGACCGGGTGAGATAGACCGCAAGGTAGGCAGGCACCCCAAGATGGCCTGACATAGGTAGTCATCACCCCATAATGGCTTGACACGGGTAGTAGCACCCCAGAATGGCTTGACATGGGTAGGTCGGGCACCCTAGAATTGTCTGGAATCATGTATGATTGTATGGTATTTGGTATGATAGGGGAACTCACTAAGCTTTGTGCTTACAGTTTCAGTTTTGGTTTCAGATACCTCTTCATCCAAGGGGAAGGAGCCGGCGGCGTAGCAACGCATCACACACACATGATTTCTGCAATGAGTTTATGGGATCGTAATCTGATTTATACTACTGTTCGATGTTTTGATTTTGGAGACAAGTTCATGATGGTTTATGGATTAATATGATATTGACAATCTTTAGTAAACGAATTTATAAATTACTTAATTACAAACGAAATTTTTGGACTCGGAATTTGGGATATTATAGAAATTAAAAAATATACACGATGACTTGCATGAATTAGAAGATGATGCAGGTAGTTGGAAACCGTTTGTCTCCACACTACTAGGATAAATTCTGGTATAGCGTGTCTTGCAGAGTAGACACTACCCGAGAAAGAATTTATATGAAGAACTTGGAAGTGAAATTTCTATCGACCTAGGAAAAGTATTAAGATATTCTAGATTAAGCATATGCGTGAAAAGGATTCTAGAAGGAAAGTATAAGAATTCCAAGATACATTTGATAGAAATCTGAATTCCTTAGTTGAGTTTAGGAGAAATTGTCGTATGTACTTATTTGAACACATTCATGTGTGATAAGTCCCTTTGTGAAAACTTTTGAAAGACGACTTGGAAAACTGTGAGATAATACTTAGGATGAGTATGAATAGGTGTAAATAGTAGTATAGGCCTATACTACTGGAAGCACAGGACTGACACTTGAATAAGGGAAAGTCACAAGGTTACCATGAATCTAGTAATTGATTCTGTTTTCGTTCAAGTATGTCATTACCTTCGTTTCGGTGATGACTAAGAAGACGATTTCCGTTCGAACCTTAGTGATCATAAAGAATTGAGTCCGATTAATATAAATATGTGAAGCGAGTTGATTGGTTCAGAAAACCATGTCTTATGCAGTAACAAAACTTCAGTTAGAAAATTTTGGAAGAAGATGGTCAAGGGATAGAAATATAATGATCTTCATTAAAGGATGGAGCAACCATTAGCTAGAGATGTTACCTAATATAAAGATGATGAAAAATTTAGTTATTCATGAAGGATTACGTTATGAAATCCATGATTTTGTGATCAATTGGAATATTATGTGATTCGATAAAGCTGTTGAGTATGCTCGAAAGTGCGAGAATGACTTGGAGATACGCGGTGTCACTCTTTCTGTTTCAAAGCATCGACTCAAATGGTAGGAAGTCAAGCTTCTGTTCAACAACCAAAGAATACTCCAACTAAGAAGGAGGAGGTGCCAAAAGCTAAAGATCGTGCATTCCAGTTTACCACTGAGGAGACACGCAACGAGCCGAATGTTGTGACTGGCTTATTTCTCATCAATTCTAGACTTGCTCGCATCTAATTAAATTCTGATGCCTCAAATTCTTTTTTGCCTCATCAATTCATGTATTCCTTCCAAATTGTTTGTTATTCATTCACCCAAACATTTCATGTAGATACCATGGGAAGTGTATCATTACTTGCTGATAAAATCTATCGAGATTTTATCATAGAAACTGAAGGTTATATTTTTCTTGCTAACATGATTCCTATTTTCATGCCCAACCTTGAAATTATTCTCGGTATGAATTGGTTGTCAAAGAATCGCACATAACTCTTGTGTTGTGAAAAGATGGTACACATCCCTATCGAAGGGAAGAATCTTATTTATATCCACAGTAAACAAAGAGTTAAAATCTTAAAAATAATCTCTTTCCTAGAAACCCGTAAACTTATATTGAATGGGTATTCTACTTATCTAGCCTATACATTTGATACCTCAAAAGAGGAGAAGAAAAAAACTGTAAATGATATTTCTGAATATCCTGACGCTTTTCCCGATGATTTTCCTAGACTACCCCGGATAGATCCAATGGAGAAATACGCACAAGTATACTTGGATGAAACTGTTGCGATACACGGTGTGCCGCTAAAGATTATTTAGAGTCGTGATAGTAGCTATACTTCTTAGTTTTGGACAAGTATGCAATGTTAATTGAATCTCGTGTCACTATCATCACAACTTGTTATCTCCAAACAGATGGTCAGACGGAGAGAACATTCCAAATATCAGAAAATATATTGAAGGTATATGAAGCACTATATGAGAGTAAATGTCATACTTCATTATGTTGGTGTGTTGTAGGACAGAAAATCCTTGGTGGTCCCGAAATGATTCAAGACGTCATTGACAAGATTTAAATTGTACGAGAAAGAATGAAAGCGGCCCAGGATCGACAGAAGTCCTATGCAGTAAAGAGAAGACGACCTATAGAACTTCAGGTGAGTGAATTTGTAATGCTGAAGGTATCCCCATGGAAAGGCATTATGTGATTCAGGAAGAAAGGAAGATTGAGTCATAGATATGTTGGACCTTTCAAAATTATCTAGAGAATTAGTAAACAAGAATACATCTTGGAATTGCCAAAAGATTTGGTAGGTATTCATGATGTATTTCATGTGAGTTATCTACGTAAATGTTTAAGTATATATGATGAAACGGTCCCGTTATCCGATGTGAAACTGAATAATAAATTAAGATATGTAGAAGAGCCTAAAGAGATCGTAAACGAAAGAACGACTGGATTACGTAATAAAGAAGTGGAATTGGTGCTTGTCAAGTGGAAACACCATCGAGGCCCAAATTATACTTGGGAAAATAAGAATGAGATAAGAACGAAATATAACCATTTGTTTAAATCGTTATGATTTCAGGGACGAAATCCTCAAAATCAGAAGGTATTTGTAACATAAACGTTCAGTTATCGTGTTATGTAATTTTAAATGTAACAATATAATGAAATATTATATAATTTTGAGCATTGAGTTCTAACAGATAGTTTTTACTAGAAATGAAGTAAAACAATGTTTAGAATCACTTGGAAAATATTGGAAGTATTATAAGATTCTAATCAAAAGTAAAATATTAAAAATTAAAAAAATATAAAGTTTAAAATAAGTAAATTTATATTATTGAAAGTTTTAAAGAATCTCATTAGAAACATCTAGGCGAAAACCTCATCGAAATCCGAGTTATGACGAAGAAGCTATGACTTATTGAAGTTTCGCGACACAACCGACACGACGCCGTATGACGTAAAAAGTGAGTTTTCGATAAACTACTTTTTAGCTTATATGATCTAAATGAAAGTTGTAGTATTTGTTAAACCGAGAACTTTCATAAAAAGAACGTCAAAATCTTACTTCGTATGAGGAAGTTATGATTTTTCTAAGATCGAATGATTTTTAGCTGACGCAACCTAAACGAGAATCGAAGGTCTCTTCAATAGTAATACAACGGTAAAAAGGCAGACGAAAATGGACATCGGATGCAGAAGTTATGAATTTTTAACGAACTTTTCCTATCCCGGCCCGTTAAAAATATAATATTAAAAATGAATTCAAAATTAGCCGACAGAGTCTAAACAAAAGTTGTAGAGTATAATCTCACCTACGTGTGGATATAAAGAATGCCAAAAACGGAGCTGGTACGCAAAAGATATGAATTTTTGAAGTTAAATTTTTTTTGAGACTTATTCGAAGGTGTACGCCCATCATACTTCGCTTCGTACACCCAGCGTATGCATTGTAGGGTCTCGGATCAGCCACGTCGTCGGTCTTCGCATGCGAGCCACGTATCAGCCTCATCCGAGCCTGGGTTCCAATAAGAAGATGCCTCACAGTACGCCCAACGTACCGAGGACTAAGCCCAGCGTAGTCAGCAGCTTCAGACCCTATAAAAGGGATGTGAATGCAGCTGTGTTTATGTTACAAATTCGCACTCTCTTTCACTTTCTAGCCTCTCTCAAGGCCCTCTAACACCCTCGAAGTCCCAGTATCATATCCGACACCCGAAGCTAGTGCCGACGCCCCGACCGAGAAAATTATATTTTTAAGTTGAAACTCTGCCCGAGTAAGGCCGGTTTTCAACTAAAATTTCCGGTTTTGTCAAAGAAAGTCGTATTTAGAGCCGAAGTGCTGCCCAAATTATCATTCAATGCCCGGTTATTTCACGGTGAGTTCAATATATAGGAACAATTGTATGTTATGTGTTATATGTGCTATGTGCTTTTTCCATGTTATCATCTTGTGTTATTATTTCATGCTATTATTGTAGCAAAGCTGTACCTCTGACCATGTGATCAGTGAAAGGACTTAGATTCACGATGGTATTAGTATGTAGCCTCTGGCCGTGTAGAGCATGTCTCGTAAGAAGGTTAGATAGGGCTAAAAGCCTGAAATTTACCAAAATGTTTAATAAGAAAGTGTATGTTGCCGAAATTTTAGTGGTGTATATAAAGTATTGAAATTGTTACATATCATTGATTATATATCTTTGAATCAAATTATTCGTTGATATGGAAAGCATGTCACATAATACTCATCTGCCTTGGTTGTTCTTTGCCCCCCTTTGTTTATGTCATATTGGTATATATATATGGCATAAAGTTATATTGTATATATTATTGAACTCACTAAGCATCACCGCTTACCCCTCTCAGTGTTTAACAATTGCAGGTAATAAGCATCCAGTATAGTCATATACTATTGGAAGATTTAGAATAGTTTATACTATTACTTCCGTACTCGGGTTTACATTTGTATAAAAGCTTTAATATCCTGGGTAGTTATGTAATATACTAAAACTTAGTCGGTTTGTATCCAATCTTTTGTAATCAAATTATCAATGTAAAATATTATTTTTGAATATGCATGTAACATGTTTTGGAGTAACTTGGAGTAACAATGTCTTTAGTAAGAGATTTAGGGTCTTTCAGATTAATAGTCACGTCTCAGATGAACTCGATAAAGAATTTTCACTATAGAGGCGTGTTAGGGTTACAAAAGATTTATGAGCAGAACGTTAACTATCTACGGTGCATGCATGCACTATAAATACTCAAAACCTAATTAATGAGATGCCTGAACTCGCCCAATACCGTATACAAAATGGACTAACTATTACAAGCCCAATGACGCAACATCTAACTCCTAACATAAAACCTTATTTTGACCATTTTGTGCAAGTCTTTTATATAATTACATAAATGCATAATTTTAACAAATATTCATGCATATACACACAAGATTATATTTCCTTTTACAAAATTGCATTATAAACCCATTTTCATATAACACATATAAATACATTTTTGGTTGTTATTTTATGCATAACTCCCATTTATATTGAAATAAATTTCTTTATGTATTTAACATATTGTTGTTACAGTGAAATCGAAGTGTGTGTGTAGCTCTTCGTCAAGGGACCTCGTCTAATAAGCATCCGGCAAGTCACTCTGTATGAGACAAGCAAACACTAGGTCAGGAAATCATACCTATGGTTGGACCCCGATATTGTTCTTCGATGCCTAAGTTAGACAACGTTTATATAAATTTCTTAAGAATTGCTTGTGGTATTTCTCCGTTCTACATTCCTTTCTATCATTCTTATGGGAGTATTTATACGCCTTTGTAGTTTTTGTAGTTTAATATTGGGTCTGGTCCTTCCTCATTATCTGGTTAATAAGGGGTTACACTTTTGTCCTTCCTTTATTATTTTGATGTTCTAGATCCTTTTTTTTCATGAACCATGGGATATGTTGCCCATACCTTCCTTTATCCTTGTGATATTAGTGATGTTTTGCGGGTTTACCTATGACCGACCTGTTCTTTATTAGTTCAAGAATATGTCTACAATTATTCAGGTCCATGTATGTTTATGATGGCATGTGATTGCAGTCTTTTGGTTCCTGACCTTGAGGCGGTGGTCCGATTGTTGGGTTGGCTTGGATAACTGGCATGGGTACTCTATTAAGCCCCCCAGTCTGAAGCATAAAATTGGTGTGAATTTATTTTATTGTTCAGACTATAGAATCTGCCTCGATTGTGGAAACATCTATCATATGGTGTCGGCAGGTGCGCATTAAATGTGTGCGGCGTCAGTAAGTCACGTCTTCTATCTTGATTGGATTTTCTTAATTAATGCTTTAACTTACCCTTCTTGTTATTTAATGGATAAAAGTTTACTTTTTAGAGGCTTCCGTTTTTCTATCATTTATCTTCTTTTCCATCATGGATGCCATGGCTTGTGACATGTCGACTGTGGTTTTTGAGGTAGACAGTTTTATGCTTGACCGGTATATGCACGAGTATCATTCTTCCTTTATTTTTGGTATTGAACCTCCATCCCTATCATCTTCTATTCTTGATGCTCTGTATGGAAAAGTAGGGTTGTATCTTAGGAACCTCGTTTGTGGTTTAAGGTTACCTCCTTCTTCTTTCTTTTTGGAAGTGTTATGTTTTTACAAAGTTAATCTAGTGTTACTTTGTCCTAATCTTGTATCAAGTTTGTTCACCTTTGAAGCTTTTTGTGTCTCTCTTCATATTCCTATAAGTGTCATTTTGTTTCATTATTTTTATCATCTAAAGAGATACAGTGACTAGTACTCTTTCGGTAGTCGTCACTTTCCCCTTTCTCTTGATTTATCTGGTTCAAGGGGCGGATGGTAGAGAAAGTTTTGTTGGGTAGATATTCATATTTTTTGTCTTCCCTTTGCTACTGGTCCTCTGCCTCTCATTGATGCTTCGGTGTCTTTATCTTATGATTTATCAACGTATATACCTTTATTTTTGCATTTCTATGTGCAATGGTCTTTTCTATGAAAAGTTGTACTTGCACTATGTCGTATGAGACCTTATTGAAAAGCTCGATGTGAATTACCAGTTCTAGTTGTTCTTCATGCAGGTTATTAAATATTTATACCTTTTACTTGATTTTGTAATGCCTCTTGTTTAGTCAGCTACATGCATTCTCCTAATATGAATGTTGTGTTTTCCTTTTTGTACATTTTCTATTTGCTCCTGTAATACATAGATGGTAGTAAATGCCTGTTTCAATTGACTACGTATTTGTCTGGTGATATTCATCCCCATGCTATTATGTAGGAGGTTGTCACTTCGGACATGGATCGAGTAGTTATGCTTCCCGAGTCACCTCTAAGGTTACATGTGTTCAAATCAGATGCTTTTTCCGTTGGTCAACTTGTGGAAACTTATTGCCCTCCTTTGGTTATCCCATCGCACATTGATTTTTCTAGAGTTATGGATGTTGGTTCAACAAGTTCTCCTTCACCCAGTCATAAGCGCAAGTGACCTTTAACACCTCATCATTTCAAGCACTTTTTCCGTGAAGTTTCGAGCGATCCTCATTGTATATCTCCCTTGCCCTTATTTTATACTCCCCCGACCTTGGCTGGTATCTTTGATATATATATATATATATATATATATATATATATATATATATATATATATATATATATATATATATATATATATATATATATATAGTGTTTTACGTCTGACCATTTAGTAGGATTATTATAATTTCTTTGCTCTTCTCCCCCCACCCTTTTATTTTCTTAAATGTATGATGGTTGTTCTTCTGGTATTCTATTTAAGGAGGAACTAAACAAGGCATGTGGTACTATAGCTCATGTTGAAATGTCATATCTACTGTTCTTGGATAGGAAGTGAAGTTTTTTGATGGGTTATTAAGTCTTCAAGAACAATATTTGTATGTTGAGGTTAGTTTACAGGCGACAAAAGGAATGAAGCTTGTAGGCAAGGATATGTTGTTCAAAGACGGGGAGATGTATGCCGAATTGGATGGTTGATACCGCGATGATGTTAGCAGGGTTATGATGTTGGAGAATCAAATGGGACTCTTGGAATTAGAATATGAAGCATGTCTTCTAGAAAATTACGTGCTTCGTGCTCAGTTTACATCCAAATCTCCCCGATTCTTAAGATGGGGTTTAATTATGCTTTTATTTTGTTGCAAAAAATGATTTATCCCTTGCATGTGAGCCTAACCAAACCTCTAGTCATGAATATGGTGATGTAATATGTTTTGTTGTTCTTTTGTCAAAAACTCTTTTTAGTAATGTGAAGTTTGTAACTTGCAAATTTGGTTTTGTGAAATGCTATCATGGTTTAAGTGTTTTCTTTTGGCTAAACAGATAACCTAGGTCATATTATAGTACTTAACTTTGATTTGAGTGTAGGCGGATGTCCGATCTACATAAGATTTGAAGATTAAGTGTATTCTTTGGCTAAGTGGGTAGTCTAGGTTGTAGTGTAATACTTAACGTTGATGTGAACGTAGTCGGCTGACCACGCTACATAATATTTGAAGAATAAGTGTATTCTTAGGATAAGCGCGTAGTCTAGATTGTAGTGTAATACTCAACCTTGATGTGAAGGTAGTTGGCTGGTTGAGCTACATAATATTTGAAGAATAAGTGTATTCTTTGGCTAAGCGGGTAGACTAGGTCAGAGTTGTTAGATTAGGTGTCTAAGCTCATAACTATAATTGGAATGTACTTGACCCGAGAGTAGCATGGTCCTTTTGGGTTGCCTTCACCAATGCAATTTGATAGGATGGAATTTTGAGAATAAGGTTATTTGTGATTTGTTAATATATTACAAGTATAATATATTAATATGAAATCATATTATTTAATTAGTATTGATCAAGAATTAATTTGGAATTAATTTAGTGATCAAAAGAAACTAATTAGATATACGGGGACTGATTTGGTAAATCAATTGTTCTTATAGTGTGGGCCAATGATCCATGGTTAATTAGGACGGGCTAAACCAACATAGATTGTCCATGAAGGTTTAACTCATGGATCCTAAGTAATATGAAGAGTCATGTTGCATTAGGGTTTGCATGGATGTAACCCTAGCACTTGTCACACTATAAAAGGAACTCCTTAGAGCTAAAATCGGTTGCCACATACATTCTTGGAGAGTGTGAACCGATTTTGTGTTAAGCAACTTATTCTCTCAATTCTCCTTTTGCACTTGGTGTTTGTGACACATTAGAGGCATCACACTTGAGGTGCTAAAGCTTTTGAAGGCCAAGAACTTCTAGTCCTACTAATAGGTAGGTTATCTAACTAGTTATATTGTTAAATTGTCAAAAATTTTATGCTAGTTAGGATGTATGCTTTGGAAAATCAAATTGCATTTATAATTAGAGAAAACATAGATCCAAAGCATCTAGGGTTGCATGTGCACAATAAGGTTATTAAAGTGCTCAAAACCCTTTAGTGGTATCAGAGCCTATGATTGTTTTCTGTTATACTTGATGCTTATTAATTTTCCAAGTTGAAAAAATCGACTTTCTGGTCTCTAACTGATGAATTCGCCGAGTCCACTCAGTAAAGGGCTAATTCGACGAGTAAGGTTCATGCAATCGTCGAGTTGATGGCTCTGGTTGCAGAATTTTGAGTTTTTAGCCAAAATTGGATTAGGATCATTACCACAAACTGTTTTTTGAAACATAAAATCTGTTTTCTTGATATGGTAGTGATCATGCTCATCCAATTAAAAGATAATAGTCAAAATTTCAAGATTTGTGTTAGTTTCTATGATTAGGCTAATTTCATGCAAATTCATGATATGAATTATCTTGACTTATGAGGGTAATTATATCATAGATAAGTTATTTGATTAATTTGTTGATTAATATGTTGATCTAAATGCCTTTAATGAATTCCATAACTTGTCCTCAAGTTTTGGAAAATGAAAAGTCTCACTTTTAAAAGTTATTAAACTCATAAGTTATGGAAATAAATTTTTTTGAAGAGTTTCACAACTTGCCCTCAAGTTTTGGAATTTGTAAAGTCACACTTATGAGTACTTTAATTCCAAACCCTACAATTTTAAAAGTTTAAAATTCAACCCTTATACTATTATAATATTAAAATTTTAATAATTATATATATGTATAAGACAAGTCAGTCTTACCTTTAGTAGGCCTCATTCACGAAGCTAGTCTATAAGGGAGTATAATGTTACTGCCTATAAAATGGTGGTTTAACGGGTGTCCACTCTCACCCACTACTTCCTTGACTGGTGGAGGGTCGTTACTTGAACGGGTAGGATAGGACAATAATTCTCGTTAAAAGTATAACGAAAATTATAAAGTAACTAAATGTTTTTTTTTAAATTCCTAATCTTAGTTACTTTCGGAAAAATATGAAATTGATGCTAATCCATGAAATTGCACTTTGCACCTTGCCAAGTCATTAGTGGAGCGTGTGTGGTTAACCGGCACACTAGCATGGACTAGTAAGGGTGGCAAAGGGTAGCTTGATGTTTGTCATGGATCAATGGAGCGTGTGAGGTTAACCGAAACTTTGATTAGGTGACAAATGACATCGAGTGTACAAGGAACATTTTCATGGTCATTCACAACTTGTTGTGATCCTTGGTATCCCAGTCACAAACTTGAAGGGCATAATCGAGATTTAAACATGCTATTGAAATGTTCAATGAATCTCAAAGGAATCTAGGAATTTGAATCCAATTAATATTTAATAATCAATTTCGTTTTTCATGGTGGAAATTGGTAAATCGTCATTTACTACCTTCAAATATTTTGCATTTGGATTACGGCATCCCTCTTCCAAATTGTAAAATATTGTGTTGGGTCCTAGCCTTAATATTTCCTTTGGGTGTTATATTAAGGATAATTATCTAATCTAAACTTTGTATTTCTTTTTCAGATGTCTTCCAACGCTGCTTCTGGCTCAAACCCTACTGGCTCTTTCTCCCTAATGAACTTGTGTGGGAGAGTTATCTTTGATGGTTCCAACTTTAATGATTAGATCAGGAACATCAGGATGGTTACTCGTTATGCAGACAAGGAATATGTCATCGACAAAGAGCTTAACGAAATTGATGAGTCGTCTGCTACTCCTGAGGAGATTGCTGAGTATAGGACTCATGATAAGGATGACACCAAGGTGTCTTGTATCATGTTGGCTACTATGATAGATGAACTCCAAAAGTCCTATGAGGACTATTACCTTTTTGAGATGCACCAAGCCCTGATGGAAGGATACCATTAGAGTGCTCGTCAAGAGATGTATGAAATCATCACCTTTATAATAACAACAAAGATGAATGATGGAGAATCCATCACAGCCCACTTGCAGAAAATGTAAAGGTTTGTGGACCACATGCTGAAGTTGAATGTGAAGTTCGATGAAGAGTTGGCCATAGATATCATTCTACACTCTTTACTTCCATGTTATGATCAGTTCCGTATTACCTATCATATGAACAACGAGGAGGTCACTCTTAGCAAGCTTCAAGGCCTTTTGAGGACTGTTGAAAGTAGTCTCAAAGGTAAAAATGTTGTTCCTACTGTTACTGCTACTACCCCTATCTTGGCAATTGGACATGGGAAAGGGAAGAAGAGGAAGGCTCCTTCTAAGAGTCGTAAGGGAAAGTCTCTGGATGGATCCTCTTCAACTGGAACCAAAGGTGGTTCTGTTGCTCCCTCTACCATTCCTAAGGAAGTAGAGTGTTTCTATTGTCATGAAAAGGGGCTCTGGAAGCGAAATTTCCCCAAATACTTGCAGGATGTCAATGATGGGAAGGTTAAACCCACCCATGCAGGTATTTAGACTATTCTATCGAATAAATCATCATATTCTTGTTCTTGGGTCCTTGGTATAGGTTGTGGAATTCACATTTGTTCTGATTTGTAGGGACTAAAAAGAAGTAACGATGTGAAGCACATGAAGATGAACTTGGTCATGGGGAATAGGAAAATGTCGGCTATCACCAAGATTGGAGTTTATCTTTATTGCTTAGTAGTAGGTTAGAATTAGATTTGAATAATTGTTGCTACTCATCTAAAATGGCGAGAAATATTATTTCCTTTCAAGGTTTGTACAAACAAGGTTTTAGTTTTTCATTTGATTATCAAATTGGTGCTATTAATCCTTTTTATAATGGTGTTTTTTATTTTAAAGCATTGCCTTGTAATGGTGTATATGAAACTGTGATGGTTGTAGATAACTTAGGAAATAATGTGTTGCACATTGATTCTTCCAATAGTTTAGATAAGGCATCCTGGGGGCATTGTCGTCTTGGAAATGTTAACAATAAGCGCATAGGCCAACTCCAAAAGCCTGGAGTCTTGGAGTCATTCGACTTAAGGTCGGATGACACTTGCGAATCTTGTTTGCTTGGAAAGATGACCAAGTCAGCCTTCACTGGTACTTGTGAAAAGGGTGAAGGTTTGTTGGATCTCATACACACCGATCTGTGTGGACCTTTCAGAACTGCCACAAGGGATGCTAACTGCTTTGATGTAACTTTTATTGATGATTACAGGAGATATGGCTATATCTACTTAATAAAACATAAGTCAAAAACCTTTGAAAAGTTAAAAAAGTTTAAACTAGAAGCGGAGAATCAGCTGGGCAGGAAGATAAAGATGATCCGATCTGATCGGGGTGGTGAGTATCTTAGTATCGAGTTCCAAGACTATCTTAAGGCATATGGGATTGTTTCACAATTGACGCCACCTAGGACACCACAACTTAATGGTGTGGCTGAGAGGCGCAGTCGAACCTTGTTGGACATGATTCATTCCATGATGAGTCGAGCTTCATTACCTATCTCATTCTAGGGTATGCCTTGGAGACTGCCGACCATATCCTTAATCTAGTCCCAACTAAGAAGGTTTTCGAAACACCTCACGAGATGTGGACATGGAAGGTTCCCTCATGAGCACACATCAAGGTTTGAGGTTGCAAAGCTTTTATGAGAAGCGATACTCGCAACAAGCACGAACCACATAGTGAGCGGTGTATTTTCATCGGCTACCTACAGGAATCCTTTGCATATCTCTTCTATAGACCGGGTGACAATGTTGTCTTCGTTGCGAGGAAAGGAGAATTTTGCGAGAGAGAACACATAGGCCAAGGTGACAGTGGGAGGCAAATCGACCTTGAAGAACTTCAAGAGTCAATTGGTGAAGGAGCTTCGAACACTAGCAATCAACATGAGGAGGAAACTCTTGTTGAACTGTATGACGAATCCGTACCTCTGAGGCGCTCCAGTAGAGTTAGTGTTCCACCTGTGTTATATGGTTTCCATATAACATCTGATATTGATACATTTATCAGTGATAGAACACTGGTAAATTTGGATGAACCTAACAATTACAAGGAAGTCCTGAAAGGCCCCGAGTCTTCAAAGTGGAAAGAGGCTCTGGAAAACGAGATTCAGTCCATGTATGACAATCAAGTTTGGAACTTGGTTGACAATGTACAGGGTCGGAAGATAGTTGGGTGCAAATGGATCTTCAAGAAGAAGACCGACATGGATGGGAAAGTACACACATATAAGGCACGATTGGTTGTGAAGGGCTTTACTCAAACTCATTGAGTTGAATATGATGAGACCTTCTCACCAGTAGCGAAGATTAAATATATTTAGGGTCATGTTAGCCATAGCTGCATTTCATGACTATGAAATATGGCAAATGGATATCAAAACCACTTTCCTTAATGGGTGTTGGCTGAAGATGTTTACATGAGTCAGCCATAGGGTTTTGTCAATGCAAAGTACCCTAATAGAGTGTGTAAGCTTGAGAAATCCATTTATGGATTGAAACAAGCATCTCGTAGATGGAATCTTTGCTTCAATGAGAAAGTTAAATAGTTTGGATTTTCAAGAAGCGACGATGAGTCTTGTGTGTATGTCAAGGCTAGTGGGAGTACAGTTAGCTTTCTAGTGTTTTATGTGGATGACCACCTACTCATAGGAAATGACAATCCAACCTTGCTGGAGGTTAATTCCTTGCTTGGGAAGTGTTTTACTGTGACGGACCATGGAGAAGCTGCTTACATCCAAGGGATTAGGGTATTGATAAATAGGAGCAAAAGACTAATTGGACTTAGTCAAAGTACCTACTTGGATAAGGTGTTGAAACGGTTCAACATGGAGAATTCCAAGAAAGGTGACTTACCCATCCAAGGCAATACCAAACTGAGTAAGACTCAGAGTCTAGGTATAGAGGCTGAAATAGCTGAGATGAGTCGAGTACCATATGCTTCCGTAGTTGGCTCGATCATGTATGCAATGACTTGTATTCGCCCTGATATGGCATTTGCTTTAAGCATGGTCAACATATATCAAGGGAATCCTAGTAAATCTCACTGGACAATGGTAAAGAATATTCTTAAGTGCCCACGCAGGACTAAGGACTTAAGAGTCACAGGGTATATTGACGCCAACTTTTAGACCGACAGACATAATTTTGGCTCTCACTCGGGCTTGGTTTTTACCCTGAATAGAGGAGTAATAACTTGGAAAAGTTCCAAACAAGAGACTGTAGCTGATTCAACGTGCGAATCAGAGTACATAGCAGCAAGCGAAGCGTCGAAGGAGGCGATATGACTGAAGAACTTCATCGGAGACCTTAGAGTTGTACCAGCTATAAAGGATCCTATGGAGATTTTTTGTGACAATGAGGGTGCGGTTGCCTTAACCAAGGAACCAAGGGATCATGGTAGATCCAGGAACATCGACATGAAATATCACTTCATAAGACATCGAGTGGAAGAAGGACTCCTCGTGGTATCATCAAATAAGAACCCAACAGATCCCCTCACGAAGAGATTGAGTAGGGTTAAGCATTTGTAGCATGCGAGGAGCATTGGGCTGAAGGATGATATTTGTTTTAATGATTATATAACTATTTTGAAACTTGCAATAGATAAAATGTATTTGACATTTGATGACTAAATAAAAAGTGTTTTTTATTTATATGTAAGGTTACTGTCTTGTGTCAATTGTTTACTATTGTTTTATTTTGCATGTTTTGACTTCTAGAATAATAAATTATTCAAATTGTCTACAGGCAATCATACTTTGGAAGTAGGTATTGAGGCAAGACTGTCACGAATTTGGCATATAGATTGTTTGAAGTGTTTTAGACATATCAAGAGATTGCTACAACATATATGAGTTATCAAAAGGTCTGAGTATTAGATTAAACCCACGCTCACTTGAATAACTTCATGGAATTTATCATGAGTGATTGTGAGACGATAATATAATATAAGTCTTCAAACCAAGATATATGAGTTCTTGGCCATGAGTTGGTTTTACATTGATAATGCGAAAACGCATTAGTAGTTAGTACAAGCATATAATGTCGAAGTTTATCTGTTCCTTTTAATTCTTGGAGGATTAAAAGCAATATCTTGGGCCCCTCAACGATTTTGTTTTGATTTACGTGTCGGGCCTGGTCAGGACTAAATTGATGTGTTCAATTAAGTTCTCTGTCAAAAAAATCGGAAATCGAGAACAAACTGCTGGAAAATAAGTATGACATTGTTCCATGTTTTTGTCCGGCTGATATCTTGAAGAATAGAGGATTATATGATCCCTTATCTAAATGGCGCGCCACTGACTAGGTCAAATCTCGACAACGGGTTTTTAAGAGCTACGATTGCTAGTCGGTGTTTTAAGTCATAATTGTAGTTATAGTTATTAGACTTATCCAAGTGGGAGACTGTTGGATTAGGTGTCTAAACCCATAACTATAATTGGTATGTACTTGACCCGAGAGTAGCATGGTCCTTTTGGGCTGCCTTCACCAATGCAATTTGATAGGATGGACTTTTAGAATAAGGTTATTTATGATTTGTTAATATTACAAGTATAATATATTAATATGAAATCATATTATTTAATTAGTATTGATCAAGAATTAATTTGGAATTAATTTAGTGATCAAAATAGACAAATTAAATATACGGGGACTGATTTGGTATATCAATGATTCTTATAGTGTGGGCCAATGATCCATGGTTAATTAGGAAGGCCTAAACCAACATGGATAGTCCATGTAGGTTTAACCTATGGAGCCTAAGTAATATGAAGAGTCATGTTGCATTAGGGTTTGTATGGATGTAACCCTAGCACTTGTCACACTATAAAAGGAACTCCCTAGATCTAAAATCGGTTGCCACATACATTATTTGAGAGCGTGTACCGATTTTGTGCTAAGCAACTTATTCTCTCAAGCCACTTTTTGCACTTGGTGTTTATGACACATTAGAGGCATCACACTTGAGGTGCTAAATCTTTTGAAGGCCAAGAACTTCATGTCCTACTAAGAAGTAAGTTATCTAACTAATTATATTGTTCAAATGTCAAAACTTGTATGCTAGTTAGGATGTATGCTTTGGAAAATCAAATTGCATGTATAATTAGAGAAAACATAGATCCAAAACATCTAGGGTTGCCTATGCACCATAAGGTTGTTAGAGTGCTAAAAACCTTTCAAGAGTGTAGTACTCAACCTTGATGTGAATGTAGTCAGTTGACCGAGCTACAAAATATTTGAAGAATAAGTGTATTATTTGGCTAAGCGGGTTGCGTAAGTCTGAGTTTAGTGCTTAACCTTGATGTGAATGTAGTCGGCTGACCGAGCTACATAATATTTGAAGAATCAGTGTAATCTTTGGCTAAGCGAGTAGCCTAGGTCAGAGTGTAGTGCTCTACCTTGATGTTAATGTAGTCAATTGAACGAGCTACATAATATTTGAAGTATAAGTGTATGATTTGGATAAGTGGGTTGCGTAGGTCTTAGTTTAGTACTCAATCTTGAATTGAATGTAGTCAGCTCACCGAGCTACATAATATTTGACGAATAAGTGTGTTCTTTGGCTAAGCGGTTTGCCTAGGTCGATGTGTAGTACTCAACCTTGATGTGAATGTAGTCGGCTGACCGAGCTGCATAATATTTGATGAATACTTTTATTCTTTGGCTAAGCGGGTAGCCTAGGTCAGAGTGTAGTACTCAACCTTGATGTGAATGTAGTCAGCTGACCGAGCTACATAATATTTGAAGAATAAGTGTATAATTTGGCTAAGTGGGTAGCCTACGTCAGAGTATAGTACTCAACCTTGATGTGAATGTAGTCGGCTCACCGAGCTACATAATAAGTGACGAATAAGTGTATTCTTTGGCTAAGTGGGTTGCCTAGGTCGAAGTGTAGTACTCAACCTTGATGTGAATGTAGCCGGATGACCGAGCTACATAATATTTGAAGAATAATTTTATTCTTTAGCTAAGCGGGTAGCCTAGGGTAGAGTGTAGTACTCAACCTTGATGTGAATGTAGTTGGCTGACCAATCTACATAATATTTGAAGAATAAGTGTATTGTTTGTTTAAGAGGGTAGGCTAGGTCATAGTGTACTAGTCAACCTTGATGTGATGTCATCGCCTGACCGAGCTACATAATATTTGAAGATAATTGTATTTTTTTAAATTGATACCATGTTTATTTAGTTTTAGATATAGATTATTTTCACATCTGGTCTTCTTCTCTGATCGACTTATTTGGTCTACATTTCCTTCGTTTCCTTGGTTACTTGGATGTAGAATTTTCTTAGGTTTTTTACGTGCCAGGACCGTGGTACCATATCTCCCTCCATTGTTTGTAAAATATATAATCCATCCCTATTTGGTTCTTGAATTTTATATAGACCTTCCCATACTAGTCGTAGCTTCCCTTGAGGCTCTTATCTAGTTGCTTCGTTATTCCTTAGAACTTTCTGTTGGATAAGGTGTCTAAGTCCATAACTATATTTAGTATGTACTTGATCTAATTTGGCAATGTCCATTTGGGTTGCATGGCATTGGAACAATTTGGATAGAATTTTGTGAGAGTAGGATATTTATGGTTTATTAATATATTATAAGTTCTAATATATTAATATGAATAATTTAACTAATATTGAACAAGAATTAGTTTGGAATTAATTTTGTGATCAAAAGAGACTAATTAAATAAATGGGGATTGATTTGGTAAACATTCATTCTTATATAGTGGGCTTATCATCCATAGTTCTTCATGTTGAACTAAAACCATGTGGTTACCCATGGATACTCCATGGAGGTTAAAAACCATGGATCATGAAGAATATGGAAAGGCATGAGTTACATGGTGTAACCCTAATGTGCACACTATATAAAGGAGCCCCATCCAAGAAAAATTGGCACTTAAGTTATTCAAGTGAGGGCTAGCCGATTTTGGTGCATAATAATCTTCTCTCAAGTTATTCCAATTGTTGGTGGTGTTGTGTGAATCATTTGAGGCATCACATTTGGGGTGCTAGGCTCACAAAGTCTTAAGGAGTCAAAGATAAAAGAATGGTATGTCATTCTACTAGTTTTTTATGTTACATATACCCCATGATATGCTAGTTAGGATGAAACCTTGGAAAAATGAAAGTTTGCATGTATAATAGAGAAAATATAGATCCAAGGTTTCTAGGGTTGCATACACACCATAGGAGTGTTAGAATGCTCAAAACCCATCAGTGATATCAGAGCCTAGGCTTTTGTTCAATTATACTTCATGATACATGTTTTTCCAAAGTTGAAATTCTGCCATTTTTGCATCTGACTGCTCACCAGGACGTGGCAGTCTTTACCACGACGTGATGATGCACATGTGTGCAGAATTTCAGGTTTTTGCTTTCTATTGGATGAGGATCAATACCCTAAACTGTTTTTTGAACCTAGAAATCTGTTTTCCAAGAGGGTAATGTTCTTGCTTGTCCAATTGAAAGATAATTGTCAAAGTTTCAAGTTTTATATTAACTTTATATGATTCTTGAAAATTGTTGATATGAATTAAGCATGCTTATGAGTTTTGTTAGATCATAGAAATTATTTGAAATGCTTGTTAGTTTAATTGTTGATCTAAATGTATTTTAATGAACTCCATAAATTGTCCTCAAGTTTTGGAATTTGTAAAGTCACTTTAGAAACTTCAATTCCAATCCCTAGAATTTTAAAAGTTTAAAATTCAACACTTATACTTTATAGTATTATAAGTTTATATATATATATATATATATATATATATATATATATATATATATATATAAGGTCAAGTCAATCTTACCGTTAGTAGGCCTCATTAATGAAACCGGTCTATAAGGGGGTATAAGGTTGTTGCCTATAAAATGACAGCTTAATGGGTGTCCACTCTCATCCACCGCTTCCTTGACTAGTGGAGGGTTGTTAGCCGAAGGGTAGGACAAACACTATAATTCTCATTAAAAGGATAATGATAAATATAAAGTAACTAAACTTTTTATAAATTCCCAATCTTAGTTACTTTAGGATAACGTGAAATTGATGCTAACCCATGAAATTACACTTTGCACCTCGCTAAGTCGTTAGTGGAACATGTGTGGTTAACTGCCACACTAACTTGGACTAACAAGGGTGGCAAAGGGTGTCTTAATGTTTATCGTAGATCGGTGGAGCGTGTGTGGTTAACCGACACATTGATTAGGTGATAAAGTTAAGAGTACCAACTTAATTTGCATGGTTATTCAAACCTTGTTTATGATCCTTGGTATCCTAGTCAAAAATATGAAGGGCATAATTGAGATTTAAACAAGCCATTCAATTGTTCAATGAATCTCAAAAGATCTAGGAGTTTCAATCTAATTAAAACTTAATAATCAGTTTTGTTTTTTCATGGTGGAAATTGGTAAATCGTCATTTACCTACCTTCAAATATTTTGTAGCTTAGATTATGGCATCCCTCTTCCAAATTATAAAATATTGTGTTGGGTTCTAGCCTTAATATTTCATTTGGGTGTCTTATTAAGGACTCTTTATCTAATCTAAACTTGTCTTTCTTTCTTTTCAGATGTCTTCCAACAATGCTTCTGGCTAAAACCCTACCGGATCCTTCTCTCTCATGAACCTTTGTGGGAGAATCATCTTTGATGGAAATAATATGAATGATTGGATTAGGAACATAAGGATGGTCACTAGTTATGAGGACAAGGAATATGTCCTTGACAAGGAGCTTAAGGTCATCGATGAGTCTTCTGCTACTCCCGAGGAGATTGATGAGTACACTACCCATGACAAGGATGCCACTAAGGTATCTTGTATCATGTTGGATACCATGATAGCAGAACTCCAGACATCCTATGAAGATTTCTACCCGTATGTGACAACCCGAAATTTCCATTTTGTACGAACATTAACTATTCAATAGAAGCTAGTCCAGGTTCAATGAATTTCAGACTTTTCCGAATAAGTTTGTGTACATTAGGGTTTACGTTTAAGGAGATATCAGGAGAGTGGATGCTCTTGGGTTCGTGAAACTTGGGCATTTCAAAACTTCATAATGTTAGAGTCCTATTCCAGAATAAAAATATTTTCTGCCAAAAATATTTCAGGACTATAAATAGATTTCTGAACTAAATTCATTCATTATTCACATTTCCAACTAGAGAAAATCCATATTCTCTCTCACGGATCTTCGGGTTTTCATCCCAAATCGTAAGTACACTTCTCTAGTTGTGTTATAATGTCTGTTTTATGCTTATTAACATAGATTGTATGTCATATATGTGAGATCCGGGAGTTTACCGCCCAAGAACGTTCTTGGGGAGTAAACTCCAAAATGAAGCTTTATGGCTATCTAGTCCCAATTCCTTGTTAGGCAACTAGTTTAGGATAGTATGTAGGATCATTTGAGACTAGAAATCAATCAAGAACACATAGTTTTAGGAGTTTACGGCCCAAGAGTTTCTTGGACCGTAAACACCATTTTCAAGGGCTTAATGTGCCCTAATCACCCCCCTAAGGCTTTAGACTTTAACCCTCAATTACTTGTAGCTAAAATGGGGACTTTAACACATCAAAAACACCCCTAAAAGGGAGTTTACGTCCAAGAAATGCTCTTGGGCCGTAAACTCCAAGTAAGGGCGCCAAAGTGTGCCTAGGGTTCCCCTTAGCCTTAAACAAAAGCCTAGAAATTATCCTACTTGTGCAAGAGACTTGAAAGAATTAAAACATCCATCCCATGAGAGTTTACAGCCGTAAACTCTAAGGGATATGGTCTTTTGGCCGTAAACTCCTCAAAGGAGTATAATCTATGCCCTAAACTACCCAAAGGATTAAACCACCAAGCTAGGCTTATTGTAGAAATCATTTAGCACCTTAAAACACCCAAAACCACCAAGATTGGAGTTCATGGCCGTAAACTCAAGGGTTTACGACCGTAAACTCCTTGGGTGGGGTTTATTGGGTAGTAGACTCTTATACAAGGTCCTTGGAAGCTTTAAACCCCTTTAGCTTGTCCCATAACAACTTAGATGCAACCATTAGGACCTATAACACTTATACAAAGTGTTTACATGTTCCTAAGTGTCCCAACTTATTTCATTAAGTTATTATTTGGCTAATTAGTTATATATATGCTCATTATATGATAACTAGGCTCGTGCGTGTGAACAAGTCTCCGTTTGCCACCTAGCACGGTATCCGACACTACAATCCAAACCACTCACCACAAGTGAGTTCATACCCCTTTAATTAACCTTTGAAATGCTTTTAAATGTTTTAAATACTTTATGGGTGGTTACAAGTTAAATGCTTATAGTTATTGCTTCAATCACATGTGATTACATTAATCACATGTGATTAATAACTAGAAAACCAATGATTTTATCACTGTTCAAATTGTTTATCAAACTGTTTTACTTCAAAATGTTTTACAAACTCTTTTACTTACCAAATACTTTTATTTAAACTTTGTTATACTTCTTATAAATTGCATGCCCATATATGTATAGATATATAAGTAATGTTTAAAGGGCTTAGGAAGGCCATACGCCCTATTTCCTTTTTCTCGATTTGGATGTGGTCTGGTGGGATTTCGGGTAACCGTACGAAGGTCATTTCAATATTAGTTATATATCAAATATACATATATAGACATAAAAGTACTTCCAAATTCATGCGTACTATACACATCATTAGTATGTTGCCATCGGGGTAACACAAGATCATACGACTACAACTTCTAGATCAACGAGTCAGTTCATTCATGGGTCTATATTTTACATTACTATGAGAACATATACATTACATTACTACGAGAACATATACAACTATATTAGAAAGGGAACATATACAACTATACTAGGAGGAGAACATATACAACTATACTAGAACGAGAAACATTACACTACATATACAAGAATACGTTAACAATTGTGATCCACTGTATCGGAGCATGCCTTAAATGTCATGGCCCGAGTTGTTTCCAGAATTCTCTTGGAGGGAGAGCGTGAGTTTGCGTATAGATCTATACTGGAGTGAATATCCTACACCTTGCTGCTAGCTACAGCCGGACCTGCAGGTCTACGGGTGCCAAACGTCATTCCGTTATTACGACCATTCGTATGTCGTTGTTACCAGTCGATAGTATGGTGCAATTATCACATTATACCTTAATATAAATCCGGTTTAAGGTAGTTAGTACAGCAGTAGTTTCTATAATACAAAACTACAGTACTACAATGATTTACCCATTACATTTATTTAGTTATTATTTCACTCAAACTTTAATGTACAAACTATATTTTGTTAAATGATAGTTACAGTTGGGAAATTACACACACATTTACAACGAACGAGCATACAAACCAGTTAAGCGTTGGTAGAAGGCTACTTTAATAGAAAATATAGGTTTTTCTGAGAGATTCAAACTTTTACAAACACTTACATACATTTTACAAACTTATACTTGAGACATGTTCAAACGTTTTGATAACAAACATTGACACTAAAATACTTATGAACTCACCAGCTTAATGCTGATAAACTCTTTCAAAATAACTTGTATTCTCAGGTCATCAGTAGACAGGTACCGATGCCAACTTTTGAGAAGATGGAGAGCATTCAAGACTCATCATATTATTTTGATTTACATTATATTTTTGGTCTTTAAAACTGTACGGAACACGCTTGTATTAAAATTATATATTAAATGCAATGGATGATGTTGTTTGCTTATTTACATTTACTGTGTTGTGATACTGTACATGACGTCCTCTGCCCCAGAACGTTTCTGTCGTTCTTGGTTTTGGGGTGTGACAGATTGGTATCAGAGCATTGTTTATAGTGAATCAAGTATATCGACCCATAAAAGATATACTAAACTATAAACCCAATAGGGATTAAGGCACTCTGACCTAGAGTCTATACTTTAAATATTAAAATATTTAATTAAGTATACTAGTCTGCATTCATACTAAAATCAGTGTCACAATGACAAGAACAAAAGTATCACGATTGTTAAACATCACAAGTGAGCTCGAGGATGTATGGTTAGTCCTGGGAATGGCATAGCCTGATCAACTATGCTGGTCCAAGGAGTGATTAGCATATGCCCTAGAATGGTTGTGATGTGTTAACAAGTCTAAAAACTTACCAACAATACCACAAGAAGATCAGTAGAACTTAAACTTAAAATACTATAGGTGTATTTTGTACTACTAGTTACATGTATACTATATTCTTATACCTCTCTTCTCGCGTAGATTTAAATGGCTGGATTCCATCACGGCGACGCGTACTTTCAAAATGAAGGCAATGCTGGGTGGATCGAAGAAGAGCCCGAAGATGAGCGTCCAATCCCTTTGGATGATCACCTCGCAGAAGGCTTTTCAGATGGATCTGACTTAGAGCCTGAAGTCAACAACCTACCGCTAGTAGGTCAAGCCCCGAACAACAACCCCCGACCAGCTTTTCCAGGTCCTACACCCTTGTGGGCAACCAACTTGAATCGCTGGAGTGACGAATAGGGTCAACCCTTACCATACTTTGGGGACCAAAGCGTTTACAACATCAGTGAAGGTGGTTCTGCTGACCGAGCTCTGCCCGTCATTATCCGCAGAATAGCTCGTATTGTTGAGCAAGGTCAAGCAGCCATCGACCGGGTCATGGAGATTGATGCCAACTCTGGTGTCAACACAGTCCGCATCCGCCGTGTTGAAGAAGACATGGAACGGACCTGGAGAACCAATGAGACCCTGCAACAACAGCTGGCTGCCTCCCGAGCTGAAGTCTTGGAACTTCGAGCCCGTCAGAGGGCTCAGGAGCGACACCTTCAAGAGGTATTTCGTCAAGTGTCAGACCTCAAGGCTCGCCCGAGGATTTCCCATCGCCGTTAGATGATGTCTAGTACATCTCTGTCTTTTGGTTAAGGAATAGCCTTTAACATCTGTGCTCTAAGTAGCACTTGTCTGTAAAATATTCCTAACTTTCAGTACTCTAACTAGGAATCTAAGAACTGTCAAACTTTTTCTGTATGGTATGATGTAAGACCTACTGATAGGTTGATTTTCCCTAAACTTATTACATCAGTAATACCAGTATTATTGACATCTATCTAATCTGTGGGAAAAATCTGTACATTTGTGTTTCCTACTAATATTCTTTGTTGTGATCTCAAACACTCATACAACTATTGGGCTATGGTTAGTTAGTCCATGTGTCACTCTCACGTTGCTTACGAATTGATTCTTACCATTTTTCTTATCTTTATAAACTTATAGCTGAAAGATGCCTCCTCGCAAATCTCCCAGGAATAACCCTGCACCTCCACCGCCTCCTCCGCCTCCGGTCATCGATACTGCAGCCCTGAATGCTGCCGTAGCTACAGCAGTGGCAACTGCCATGGCTCAGTATCACTCATCTGATTCCAGCAGAGGTGGAACCCTTGTTGAATCAATTCCGGTTGAAACCCCTGTGCGCTCGAGAGAGTGCTCCTACAAGGATTTCACCAATTGCAAGCCGAAGTCCTTCTATGGCACCGGCGGAGTCATTGCCCTCTCGCAATGGTTCGAGAAGACTGAATCAGTCTTCGAAATCTGTTCATGCCCTGCTGCGAGCAAAGTCAAGTATGCCGCATGCACCTTTGAAGGAAAGGCCCTGACATGGTGGAACGACCATGTTAAGGCACTAACCCTCGTCGTAGCCAACGACATGGGCTGGGAAACGATGAAAGACCTCATGATTGAGGAATACTACCCGAGGGGCGAAGTCCAGAAACTGGAGAAGGAACTTTGGAACCTGACTATGAAGGGCACCAACATGGTCGCTTATACTGCCCGATTCAGCGAACTGGTGGCCCTCTGCCCCAATATGGTTCCCACTAAGGGGAAAAAAGATCGAAAGGTACATATGGGGGCTAGTGCCTCCGTATCAAGGGAATGTGCTAGCATCAAACCCCGCTACCTTCGACAGTGCCAAGCGACTGGCACAGCGACTCATTGACCATGGAGTCAAAACCCCTGCAACAACAACCACCCTAACCATCCCGGAACCCTCCAAACCCACTGACACTAAGCGGAAATTCTTGGATGAAAAGAAGAAGCAGCAAATTGTGGCAGTGCATGCCGCGGTAACCCCTGCTGCTGCTACTGCTCCGGGGAAGCAGTATGATGGAATTTTGCCTAAGTGCAACAAATGCAACTTCCACCACAACGGCCCCTGCCGTGAAATGCAGTGCTCTAACTGCAACAGGAAAGGACACACAGTCCGTTTCTGTAAGTTCCCGACACAACCGATCACCCAAGTCCCTGGCTCTGGCGCGAGCCCGACCTGCTATGGATGTGGCGAAGCAAGCCATTTTAGGAGGGACTGCCCCAAAGCGAAGAATGCTGGAGGAGCAGAGAGGGTACTAGCTATAGGCCACAGGGAAGTAGTTGCTGACCCGACAGTGGTGACTGGTACGTTCCTCCTCGATAACTCCTATGCATGCATTCTGTTCGATAGTGGAGCGGAGCGAAGTTTCGTAAACCATAAATTTGCTCGCATGCTTAAGCAACAACTACACGCACTCAAAGAACAATTCACAGTAGAAATGGCTAATGGAAAAACTGAAAGTACGAATAGCATATACTTAGGATGTACCCTAACTCTAGATAACCATTCATTCCCAATCGACCTCATGCCGGTGTCAATAAAAAGCTTCAACATTATCATTGGCATGGATTGGTTAAGTCTTCATCGTGCCGACATCATGTGCTACGAGAAAGCAGTCTGTCTAAACCTTCCGTCTAACGAAACTCTTATAGTCTACAGCAACAAACCTGGTGCGAGTCTTCGCATTATATCAAGTATTCAAGCGCAAAAGTATCCGCGTAATGAATACCATGCATTCCTTGCTCACGTCGTCGACACGAGCCTCGAAGCGAAAGAACTAAAGAACATCCCAGTAGTGAGCGACTTCCCCGACATTTTCCCAGAAGAGCTACCTGGATTATCTCCGCAACGACAGGTCGAGTTCAGAATCGACTTAGTCCCAGGAGCTACCCTAGTAGCCAAGTCGCCCTACCACTTAGCACCAGCTGAGATGCAGGAACTCTCTTGTCAACTTAACGAACTGCTCAGTAAGGGCTTTATAAGACCAAGTTTCTCACCTTGGGGAGCACCGGTCTTGTTCGTTAAGAAGAAAGATGGATCATTCCATATGTGTATCGACTACACAGAACTCAACAAACTGACGGTCAAGAATCGTTACCCTCTTCCTCGCATAGACGATCTATTTGACCAACTGCAAGGGGCGAACTATTTTTCCAAAATTGATCTGAGATCTGGATATCACCAATTACGAGTACTAGAGGAGGATGTGCCGAAAACAGCCTTCCGAACTCGTTGCGGACACTACGAGTTCGTGGTGATGCCATTCGGATTGACCAATGCGCCCACAGTGTTCATGGATCTAATGAATAGAGTATGCTGACCTTACTTGGATCAGTTCGTCATCGTTTTCATTGACGACTTCCTGATCTACTCCCGAATTAAGGAAGAACATGGCGACTACCTGCGACAAGTTCCAGGGACATTACGAAAGGAGAAACTTTATGTGAAGTTCTCGAAATGTGAATTTTGGATCCGAAGAGTCGAATTCTTAGGACACGTGGTAAGCGAAGAGGGAATCCACGTGGACCCATCCAAAATTAAAGCCATTGAGAACTGGTCAACACCGAAGACGCTTACTGAAATTCGTCAATTTCTAGGCCTCGCTGACTACTACCGCAGATTCATACAGAACTTCTCCCGAATAGCGAAACCTCTTACAACCCTGACCCAGAAAGGTGTGGCCTTTGACTGGGAAGAGAAACAAGAGAGAGCGTTCCAAACGCTCAAACGAGCCTTGTGCACTGCGCCAATACTATCCCTCCCCGAAGGGATAAAAGACTTCGTAGTCTATTGTGATGCATCCAATCAAGGGCTCGGGTGTGTTTTGATGCAGCGAGGTAAGGTCATCGCCTACGCCTCTAGACAGTTGAAGACACACGAAGTTAACTACACGACCCACGATCTCGAACTAGGAGCAGTGGTGTTTGCTCTGAAGATCTGGAGACATTACTTGTACGGAACGAAAAACACTATCTTTACCGACCACAAGAGTTTACAACACATTTTCGATCAGAAGGAGCTCAACATGAGACAACGACGGTGGGTCGAGCTACTCAGTGACTACGAATGCGATATTCGTTATCATCCGGGTAAAGCCAACGTAGTAGCAGACGCCCTAAGTCGGAAAGAATATTCTGGTCGCAAAGTCAAGTCATTGTCAATAACCATCCATTCACACTTGTCTAAGCAAATTCAGGCGGCCCAACTTGAAGCCATGAAACCTAAAAATGTGACGAGTGAATCCCTTAGAGGAATGGACAAGAATTTAGAAGCCAAGGGTGACGGAGCCTTATATTTCATGAACCGGATCTGGACACCGAAACACGGTGGTTTCCGAGACTTGGTCATGACCGAAGCGCACAACACACGATATTCCATCCACCCAGGTTCAGATAAGATGTATCTGGATCTTAAAAAGCTATACTGGTGGCCTAATATGAAAGCAGAGATTGCTACCTTCGTAAGTAAATGCCTTACATGGGCAAAGGTTAAGGTCGAGTACCAGAAGCCCTCTGGTTTACTGCAACAACCAGAGATTCTAGAATGGAAGTGGGAGCGGATTACTATGGATTTCATAACCAAGTTGCCCAAGAAAACGGGTGGACTTGATACCATATGGGTCATCGTCGATAGATTGACCAAGTCTGCACACTTCCTGCCTATCAAAGAAACTGACAAGATGGAGAAACTTACGAGAACATACATTAGGGAAATCGTACGGCTACATGGTGTACCTATGTCCATTATCTCCGATAGAGATAGTAGGTTCACCTCAAGATTCTGGCAATCACTACAACATTCCTTAGGAACAAGGCTGGAGATGAGCACAACCTACCATCCACAGAACGACGGACAGAGTGAGAGGACCATCCAAACACTGGAAGATATGTTGCGAGCCTGCGTGATTGACTTTGGGAAGGCATCGGATACTCATTTACCCCTTGTCGAGCTTTCCTATAATAACAGTTATCACACGAGCATCAAGGCTGCTCCATTTGAATCTCTCTACGGCCGAAAGTGCAGATCTCCTCTATGTTGGGTTGAGGTGGGTGATACCCAATTAGCCAGGGGCAAGCTTTTGACAGTACTCTCACCGGTCCGGAGATCATTCGGGAAACGACAGAGAAAATCGTTCAGATTTGTGAACGATTAAAAGCCTCTAGAGACCGACAGAAGAGCTACGCTGATAAAAGAAGAAAACCTTTGGAATTTCAGGTGGGAGACAGAGTCCTTCTCAAAGTCTCACCATGGAAGGGCTTGATACGCTTCGTAAAGCGTGGGAAGCTTAATCCGAGGTACATAGGGCCTTTCGAGATTCTCGCAAGAGTCGGCCCCGTAGCTTACAAAGTCGACCTACCCGACGCACTTCGTAACGTACATTCTACATTCCACGTATCTAACTTGAAAAAGTGTCTGTCCGACGAGACTCTTGTAATCTCACTCGACGAGATCGAGATCAACGAGAGCCTCAACTTCGTGGAAGAACCAGTACAGATCATGGACCGTGAGGTCAAGCAGACGAAGCACAGCCGTATCCCTATCATGAAGGTTCGCTGGAACGCCAAGTGAGGACCGGAATTCACTTGGGAACACGAGGATCAGATGAAACTGAAATACCCTCATCTTTTTGCTTAATTGTTTGTAACTTCTTGTTTGCTTAAATTCTAATTTCGAGACGAAATTCCTTCTAACGGGGGGATGATGTGACAACCCGAAATTTCCATTTTGTACGAACATTAACTATTCAATAGAAGCTAGTCCAGTTTCAATGAATTTCAGACTTTTCCGAATAAGTTTGTGTACATTAGGGTTTACGTTTAAGGAGATATCAGGAGAGTGGATGCTCTTGGGTTCGTGAAACTTGGGCATATCAAAAATTCATAATGTTAGAGTCCTATTCCAGAATAAAAATATTTTCTGCCAAAAATATTTCAGGACTATAAATAGATTTCTGAACTAAATTCATTCATTATTCACATTTCCAACTAGAGAACAGCCATATTCTCTCTCACGGATCTTCGGGTTTTCATCCCAAATCGTGAGTACACTTCTCTAGTTGTGTTATAATGTTTGTTTTATGCTTATTAACATAGATTGTATGTCATATATGTGAGATCCGGGAGTTTACCGCCCAAGAACGTTCTTGGGGCGTAAACTCCAAAATGAAGCTTTAAGGCTATCTACTCCCAATTCCTTGTTAGGCAACTAGTTTAGGATAATATGTAGGATCATTTGAGACTAGAAATCAATCAAGAACACATAGTTTTAGGATTTTACGGCCCAAGAGTTTCTTGGACCGTAAACACCATTTTCAAGGGCTTAATGTGCCCTAATCACCCCCTAAGGCTTTAGACTTTAACCCTAAATTACTTGTAGCTAAAATGGGGACTTTAACACATCAAAAACACCCCTAAAAGGGAGTTTACGTCCAAGAAATGCTCTTGGGCCGTAAACTCCAAGTAAGGGCACCAAAGTGTGCCTAGGGTTCCCCTTAGCCTTAAACAAAAGCCTAGAAATTATCCTACTTGTGCAAGAGACTTGAAAGAATTAAAACATCCATCCCATGTGAGTTTACAGCCATAAACTCTAAGGGATATGGTCTTTTGGCCGTAAACTCCTCAAAGGAGTATAATCTATGCCCTAAACTACCCAAAGGATTAAACCACCAAGCTAGGCTTATTGTAGAAATCATTTAGCACCTTAAAACACCCAAAACCACCAAGATTGGAGTTCACGGCCGTAAACTCAAGGGTTTACGACCGTAAACTCCTTGGGTGGGGTTTATTGGGTAGTAGACTCTTATACAAAGTCCTTGGAAGCTTTAAACCCCTTTAGCTTGTCCCATAACAACTTAGATGCAACCATTAGGACCTATAACACTTATACAAAGTGTTTACATGTTCCTAAGTGTCCCAACTTATTTCATTAAGTTATTATTTGGCTAATTAGTTATATATATGCTCATTATATGATAACTAGGCTCGTGCGTGTGAACAAGTCTCCGTTTGCCACCTAGCACGGTATCCGACACTACAATCCAAACCACTCACCACAAGTGAGTTCATACCCCTTTAATTAACCTTTGAAATGTTTTTAAATGTTTTAAATACTTTATGGGGGGATACAAGTTAAATGCTTATAGTTATTGCTTCAATCACATGTGATTACATTAATCACATGTGATTAATAACTAGAAAACCAATGATTTTATCACTGTTCAAATTGTTTATCAAACTGTTTTACTTCAAAATGTTTTACAAACTCTTTTACTTACCAAATACTTTTATTTAAACTTTGTTATACTTCTTATAAATTGCATGCCCATATATGTATAGATATATAAGTAATGTTTAAAGGGCTTAGGAAGGCCATCCGCCCTATTTCCTTTTTCTCGATTTGGATGTGGTCTGGTGGGATTTCGGGTAACCGTCTGAAGGTCGTTTCAATATTAGTTATATATCAAATATACATATATAGACATAAAAGTACTTCCAAATTCATGCGTACTATACACATCATTAGTATGTTGCCATCGGGGTAACACATGATCATACTACTACAACTTCTAGATCAATGAGTCAGTTCATTCATGGGTCTATACTTTACATTACTATGAGAACATATACATTACATTACAACGAGAACATATACAACTATACTAGAAAGAGAACATATACAACTATACTAGGAGGAGAACATATACAACTATACTAGAACGAGAAACATTACACTACATATACAAGAATACGTTAACAATTGTGATCCACTGTATCGGAGCATGCCTTAAATGTCATGGCCCGAGTTGTTTCCAGAATTCTCTTGGAGGGAGAGCGTGAGTTTGCGTATAGATCTATACTGGAGTGAATATCCTACACCTTGCTGCTAGCTACAGCCGGACCTGCAGGTCTACGGGTGCCAAACGTCATTCCGTTATTACGACCATTCGTATGTCGTTGTTACCAGTCGATAGTATGGTGCAATTATCACATTATACCTTAATATAAATCCGGTTTAAGGTAGTTAGTACAGCAGTAGTTTCTATAATACAAAACTACAGTACTACAATGATTTACCCATTACATTTATTTAGTTATTATTTCACTCAAACTTTAATGTACAAACTATATTTTGTTAAATGATAGTTACAGTTGGGAAATTACACACACATTTACAACGAACGAGCATACAAACCAGTTAAGCCTTGGTAGAAGGCTACTTTAATAGAAAATATAGGTTTTTCTGAGAGATTCAAACTTTTACAAACACTTACATACATTTTACAAACTTATACTTGAGACACGTTCAAATGTTTTGATAACAAACATTGACACTAAAATACTTATGAACTCACCAGCTTAATGCTGATAAACTCTTTCAAAATAACTTGTATTCTCAGGTCATCAGTAGACAGGTACCGATGCCAGCTTTTGAGAAGATGGAGCGCATTCAAGACTCATCATATTATTTTGATTTACATTATATTCTTGGTCTCTAAATCTGTACGGAACACGCTTGTATTAAAATTATATATTTAATGCAATGGATGATGTTGTTTGCTTATTTACATTTACTGTGTTGTGATACTGTACATGACGTCCTCTGCCCCAGAACGTTTCCGCCGTTCTTGGTTTTGGGGTGTGACACCGTATGAGATGCATCAGGACCTGATGGAAAGATACCATCAGAGTGCTTGTTAGGAAAGTTATGAAATCATCACCTCCATGATGTAACAACGCAAATTTTCAAACAAATTTTTCATTTTAAAAATAAAGTATTTCCATTCAAAACAAGGCATAGATAGTTTAAGTATTCTGTCAAATACAAATAGTCAAAATCCCAAGATCATAAAAGCATTCTTCAGTGTGTATCGATCACGCCGGCGCCTTCCCACGGTCCTCACTAGTACCTGAAACACATACATAACAACTGTAAGCATAAATGCTTAGTGAGTTCCCCAATATACACTTACGCACATACGCCTTTCCAGGCCCTGACCTTCCGGTCCTCTACACAATGCCTTCCGGCCCATAACATAATCGCCTTCCGGCTCATAACATATTGCCTTCCGGCCCACATAACATACATAGCACATATCACAAATAACTTACCACATATAGCATACATATCACATATCATATCTGACCTTCCGGTCACACAGTCAAACCCTTCCGGGTACAGTATAGTGAGAAGACTCACCTCGTGAATATCAAAAGCTAGCAAATCTCGAAATTACTCGTGCTCGATCCGCCGAGCTACAGACTCCCTATAATACCATATACCCCTTATTAATACTCTTATCATTCAAGACAACTGACCCTAAGAATTTACATGCATGTCAACCCTGGTCAACGGTCAACTTGACCGGACTCGGCGAGTGCCATGGCGACTCGGCGAGTCTAGACGTCCTCCAACTCTCTGAGATTCCCTATGTACTCGTCGAGTATCCTCCTTGACCCGACGAGTTACCACTGGAAGAATCGCGGGGCCACCCCGACTCAACTCGCCGAGTCTGAAGAACAACTCGACGAGTCCCAGTTAATCTTCAAGCTACTCGCCGAGTCTGTTCATCGAACTCGGCGAGTCCATGCCATGCAACCGCTCAAACTGCATCCGGGGATAAGTATGGTTCTGAAATACACAAGCATGGGACCTTCTGGACCTCTAAAGGTCCTAATACAGGGTTATATTCGTTTGGGTAACAAGGTAATAATCCATCTAATCACCAAATGGGTTCCATAAACCCTAGATCCATGCACACATCAAATTAACAGAAATGATCCGAAATGTTACCTGAATAACACACTCTCTGTGTCCCCAAACCTCAGAACTCGAATCCCTTGCAGTTCCTTTAGCCAAGACTCTTCTCCTCCTTGCACCACAATTTCTTCAAGTCACCAATGGCCTTCAATCTTGCTCTAGATGCCCACAGCCGCTTAGGGTTCTTCTCAATCGACTAAAAGACGAACAATGACGGCATATAATGCGTTATATACGACCCAAACCTGAACGGTTAGGGTTTTCGCTAAACAACGTAGACTCGTCGAGTCCATATCTGGACTCGTCGAGTCCAGTCGCGAACCCCCGACCAAGTCTGCGATCCTACTCGGCGAGTCTAGGCTCCAACTCGCCGATTCCCCTCTTAAACACCCCAAAAACATAATTTTAACAATACCTGAGATTCCGGGCTGTTACAATTCTCCCCCACTAGGATTAGACTTCGCCCTCGAAGTCTCACTCTAAAAATAGTTCCGGATGTTGCTCCCGCATCTCACGTTCCGGCTCCCAAGTCATTTCCGATCCCTTCCGGTGTTGCCACTGAACCAACACCAGAGGTACCTCCTTGTTTCTCAGAACCTTGATCTTCCGATCCCTGATGGCCACTGGTCTTTCGGCATAATTCAGGCTCGCATCCACCTGAATGTCCTCTAATGGAACCACTGCCGACTCATCGGCTATGCACTTCCTCAATTGCGACACATGGAAGGTGTCGTGGATCTGTCCCAACTCCGCTGGCAACTCCAACCGATAGGCTACCCGGCCTATCCTTGCAATCACACGAAATGGCCCAATATACCGGGGCCCCAACTTGCCCCTCTTCCTAAATCGAATCACTCCTTTCCAAGGAGAAACCTTCAGGAGAACGAAGTTGCCGACTTGAAACTCAAGCTCGGATCGGCGCCTGTCTGCATAACTCTTCTGTCGGCTCTGGGCGGTCAATAACCTCTGTCTAACTTGCTGAATCTGCTCTGTCGTCTGAAGCACGATCTCTGTGCTGCCCATCACTCTCTGTCCCACCTCTCCCCAGCAAATGGGGGTCCGACATCTCCTACCATACAACAGCTCAAAAGGTGGCATACCAATGCTCGAATGATGGTTGTTGTTGTAGGAAAACTCTGCCAATGGTAAATATGCATCCCAACTACCCCCGAAGTCTAACACACACGCCCGGAGCATGTCCTCCAGCGTCTGAATCGTCCGCTCGCTCTGACCGTCTGTCTGGGGATGGTATGCGGTACTAAAATGCAATTTAGTACCCAGCTCCTCATGGAATTTCTTCCAGAACCTGGAAGTGAAGCGCACATCACGGTCTGAAACAATCGAGATCGGCACTCCATGCCGAGATACCACTTCTCTCACATATATCTCTGCCAACTTCTCCGTTGAAGAACTCTCGCTGATGGCAAGGAAGTGTGCACTCTTCGTCAACCTATCCACAATCACCCAAATTGCATCAACTCCCCTGGTAGTCATCGGCAATTTGGTGATGAAATCCATAGTGATCTGTTCCCACTTCCACTCAGGGATCTCCAATGGCTGTAACTTGCCGTGCGGTCTCTGGTGCCCGGCCTTAACCCTACGGCAGGTCAAGCACCTCTCAACGAACCATGCAACGTCCCTCTTCATACAGGGCCACCAATACTCTTTCCTCAAGTCCAAATACATCTTCGTAGCACCAGGATGGATCGAGAATTTCGATCTATGAGCCTCTTCCATCAAAGTAATACGCGTACCGCCCACAAACGGTACCCAAATCCGACCCTGAAACGTCATAAGCCCTCGCCCATCCTTAACGAACTCTGAAATTAACCCCACAACCCGCTCTTTCTTCTGCATTTCTAGTCGCACAGCTTCGGCCTGTGCCCCACGAATAGCATCCAATACAGGAGTCATCACTGTCAGTCTCAAGCATACATCTTGCAATGGAGTGCTCTCCGCCTTGCGGCTCAACGCGTCGGCTACCACATTAGCCTTACCTGGGTGGTACAGGATCTCACAATCATAATCCTTGACCACATCCAACCACCTCCTCTGACGCATATTTAGGTTGGGCTGATCCATCAAATACTTCAAGCTCTTAGAGTCACAAATATCACTCCTCTAATGGTTCACAAACACCAAGAGCAAGAGCATGAAGAAGAGAAGGAGAAGGAGGCTGCCCAAAATGTGTGGAAACCCTAGAAGGAAGCTTGTCCACGTTTTTGAGGCATAAGGGCTCTATGTATAGTGAGGCTATTAGGGTTATCTAACAAGGAAACCCTAATTTGGATGCTTAAGCCCTAAGCAACCCATGGACTCCTTTCCTTAAAGGCCTTGGACGATTTCTAATGGGTTTCCCCATAGAATTCGTCCAACCTTATAATATAAGGCAATCCATAGCCCAATTGTAATTATCTTATAATTACAATTCCAGTCCCTTAAGTTTAATTAATCTCTTTTAGTCACAAACTTAATTCTTATTAATTCTTGACTAATATTAATTAAACAATATGATTTCTCCTTTAATATATTATTCCCATAATATATTAATAAATCATATTTAATCCTTTCTCTCCATAATTCATCCTATCAAGTTGCTTTGGTGAAGGCAACCTAAAAGGACCATGCACCATCGGGTCAAGTACATACCAAAATAGTTATGGACTTAGACACTAATCCAACAATGGCAACCTAGGCCACACCATGGCCACTAGGTTGAGGGTGTCTTAATGGGTTAAGTCGAATCCTCGGATCCCAAAGGTTCAAAATTAGGGATGAAAGTGGGTCCAAACCCGGACCGAATGGACCCGGACCCGGAAAACCTGGAACCGTTTAACGAGATTTTTTAGACCCGGAAACCGGACCGGTATATAGGAACCGGTTCCCGTTCGGTTCTGGGTACGGTACCAGGTAAAGTGGGTCTAGAACTGAAAAATCCGGAAATAGGAAAGTGGGTAAGGTGGAACCGGATAAAAAGGGTTTAGAACCGGAAAACCCGGATTTATTATTATTATTATTATTATTATTATTATTATTATTATTATTATTATTATTATTATTATTTGTAATTACCTCAATCGCATAATCTTTCAACCGTTATAAAAAAAATTAATAAAAAAAATTACATTTGGGTTATTGACGACATTGATTTTTTTTGAAATATAAACTTTTAGTTATATGATTGTAATATATATTGTACATTCATAGGGATACTTAATTGTAACTGGATTAGAGGTTTTAATTAAAAAAATAGTTAGAATAATTAAACAACAAATTGAATATATAACCTTTTGTAAAAGATCCACTGTAAATAGGCTAAAAGTTTATAGAACTTCAACCCATTAAGCCAACAAAACAACCTTATACTAAAAATAATAAAACTTTCGATTTCATTCTTTTTAATCAAATACACTATTATATAGTCAAATTCACTTAAATAAAACACCATAAGTCAATTTTTCAAAATTTCCTACAAATGACAAAATCACCATTTTTAACTAAACCATTGTTTAATCTATAAAACCAAACATATAACCATTTATCTAATATTAATATTACATATAAATTATGGTTTTTACAAATAAAGCTCACCACAGAAGGGAATGGGAGATATGCTGAGATTTTATTAGATAAATGTCATGCTTCATATCTGCGAATTTTCCATTACTTCAATGTTTTCTTTATTATTATTATGAAAGATCATATGCAAATTGAGATTATGATAAACAACCATCTCCAATCCTACATCCATTTTCATTAGATCAAAAATCTATAAATAATTTTTCATCTTTAACCAACATTATTTTTTATACAAATTTCTATACCAAAAATATATTTCTAGTATATACATTTTTTTAAAACTTATATAGATTATGATAAAATATTCATCAACTTATAATCTTTTATACATATTTATTTATATTTCCTATATAAAAACTTTATAAAACGTACAAAAATCGGTTCCCGTCCATTAAACCCGGTTCCAGTTTTTTTACATATCCGGTTCCAAAAACTGGTTCCGGTTTTTTTACCCGGAATACCCGGACCCGTTGTACCCATACCCGAAATACCCGGAACCCGGATAAGACTAAATTTGGAACCCAATACCCGGACCATTTAAACATTTTCCAGTTATACCGGTTCCGGTTCCGGTCTGATTCCGGTTTCGGTCCGGTTTTTCGGTTTTATAACTCATCCCTATTCAAAAGTCTAGATTTGATCATATTTATTGTCTAAATGGATAAAGTTTCCAAATTTATCCCTTGAGACTCACCAAGGGGTCTAGATCTCAAGTCTTAGGTCCATAAGACACAACCAAGGCATGGGCTTAACCAAGAAGCATTTAACCCCTTAAGTCTCAAACCCATTTGCTCCAGAAGAGCTTATAACACTAAAACCAACTTAAATATTGGTGATTTTTAGACATGCATGTACAATGCATGTCTTGGACTTAACTTAGGTGAAAATGTTGTTTATGACAAAATTCTTATGCATGGCTCAATTAACTAACCAAACTTCAGATCCAAACCATGGACTACTCGAATTGATCTAGATATTCATAAAGTCGCAACCTTTATGAAATCTCACCATCCCATCTAAAAATTTCAAGAAAAAAATAGAACACAATTTGTAACATCAAAAAAATACAGGCCAAATTTTTCATTTTTAAATACGTCATTATAAAACCAACAGTGTAATAAAACATCCGTAATATCATGCCATGTCAAAACCAAAGTAGAAATAATCAAACGTGTTATCATAAAATAATATCAGAGTGTAATCCCCAAGATCTCATGTGTGGAAAACCATAGTGTGATGCGCTGCGATCAAGCCGACTCCTTTCCTTTAAACACGAAGTACCTGAAACCAAAACTGAAAACCGTAAGCACGAAGCTTAGTGAGTTCCCACATCATACCACATACCATACAATCACATATCATACATACTGTCGGGCAACTCTGGGGTGCCCGACCTACCCGGTACGGCTATTCTGGGGTGCCGACCTACCCGTGTCAAGCCGTTCTGGGGTGCTGACTACCCATGTCAAGCCATTCTGGGGTGCTGACTACCCATCGGTCCTAAAAACCGATCCTCGGGGACTATTTCACCCCCTACTACTACTATCACATATATCATAACATAACATATTATCATACATATCTGGGGTGTCCGATCTACCCTTCGGTCCTAACGACCGAACTTGGGGACTATTCCCCTCCTACTACCACTATCACATATAACATATCATGCCAGCATATAAACGTATCATCACATACGGTCAGACATATCTGGGGTGTCTGACCTACCCTTTGGTCCTAACAACCGAACTCTACTACTATCACATATACATATCATGTCAGCATATAACATATCAGGTAGTAGCAAACCTAGATGATATCACAAAGACAATCATCTAACATACAACTCCTACTGGTGGGCCGGCATTATGGCCGTAGACCCACCGCTACTGGAAGGTAACTCACCTCACACTGCTGAAGTCCCGTAGACACAATCCCACACTGCTGAAGTCCCGCAGACCCAACCCCAGCTGTTGGATGACATATTACTGATCTGTCAATATCAAAACATCACCCAATTAATAATTGGGTCCCACTACATAACCATAAACACTTACTTTGGATAGTTACATTACCCCAAGCTTGGCTTATTCAAGCCCAAGGCCCAATCCGTAGGCCCAAAGTCAACTAGGAATCAAAGCCCAACACATGGCCCAATTTTCCAAATTAGGCCGAGGCCTATACATGGTCTCATTCTAAGGCCCAACATCATATAATCATTAAGGCCCAACTATGGCCCATCTATGGCCAAATTTTCCAAATTGGGCCTAAGCCCCTTACATGGGCCTTACCCTAGGCCCATTCAATTATTCTAGTTCATTGGCTTGACTTTGCATGGCCCATTAATTACCCAACCCTCAAGGCCCAAAAGAAAGGCCCAACAATAAACCCAAGTGAAATTAGGGTTTCACATAAAATGATGATTAGGGTTAAGTTTCCGACTTGACCCATTATGGACTTAATCCATTAAGTCCATTATCGCTTAGATTAATCTTTGCCAAAGTTCATTATTTAATATCTCAAGTTATTAAATAATTCTTGTGTGTGTGACCTGATTTATTCTTAAAGTTAGGGTTTCATTGGCATTAGGGATTTCCAAACCCTAATTAGGGTTTCCAACCCATATATTAGCCCATTTATTTACTTGTTGGGTTTTTAGATCAATTAGGGCTTTATGGGGCCTATTAAGCCCACTAAAATAATATTAAGCCCCTTAGGGTTTTATTAGGTCCATTAGAGTCCATTAAGCTTCATTGGGCCTATTAGAGCTCCTTTGAGCCCATTAGGGTTTCTAGCACCCCGAACGAATCTATCATGAGAGGCAAAGCGTACCGCCACCCGACACGGCGGCCGGTGGCGGCAGGAGGCGGCAGCCACCACCCTAAGGTGGTGGTTTTCACGTTCTTTTATTATTCCAAGCTGTGATTTACATTTTACAATGCTAAATATCAAAATAAACACACACTAAACAATTAAACACACAAAACACAGCTACCTTGTGGTGGCCGGCGGTGGCAGATGGTGGCAGCCACCACCCTATGGTGGTGGTGATGCCTTTTCCGAGGACTCCGGCCAAACACCCACGCACACATCGACTGAATCATGCACCTCTTCATTCCTTTACTTGGAGAGGGAAGCCAACCACTCACTTTGTGGTATAAGCCGGCGGCAACAAGGTAATGGCCACCATGGCGGCTACCATGGTGGTTTCCACGCTTTTCTGGCCAACAGTAAGCAGTCATACACGCACGAAGACGAGCTGAGCAAGGAAGCGCACCCCAACTCGACAGGTGATAAACCACACGAACTCGACAGCCCTTCGGGGTTGTGACCATGACCGGAGCAACATAAGTGATCCCTTGGCGGCGGATGGAGCAAAAGAAAAAGAAGAAAACGGCGGCATCGTGACGAGTTCGAAATGGGCAGCGGTCACAGTCCATCTCCGACCATACACGACCTAACCGACGGCAACAGGTGGTGGAATGGCGACCTTCGTCGACGAAGCAGTAGGCGGAGACGAGAGCTATCGAACTCGGTGATGCCATCTGCGGTTGAGGGGGTTCTATGGTGATGGCGGCGATCGGAAATGAAGGAGGAAGGTAGAGGCGCCAGTGGGGAGCTATAAGGTCGGGAGGCGGCTGTAACATGCTCTTTTAGGGTTAGGGTTAGCATTGTATAAATACCCAACACCCCCTTCAAACTTTATTCCATAATGCCGTAAATAGCCCCTCCCCACAAGATTATTTTCACAGAAAGTCCATAATTTACTCTTTCCACCCCTGCTCACATAGTTCCTTACATATGTAGTCCCATAGTTACCATTCGGCCCCTCCAGCCAGAAATTATTTCAAAATAAATCCCATATTTGCCTTTTTAGCCCTCAGCCTTAAAATTCCTTACAAATTGCGTATAATACTTACCAAACAGCCCCCTTCTCTTCAAGATCTTTTCAAATAAGGTCCATATGTTAGTCTTTTAACCCCCAATCTCTTAAAGTGTGACAACTAACTCCTCGAGACCAACCTTTGACCTATAATTATTTATTTTGGGGCTACTATTCGTTCATCAATTTATTTATTTATTTAATAAATAAACGGGGTTTTACAACTTTCCCCCACTTAAATTAGATTTCGTCCTCGAAATCATTCCTTACCAATCCTTACGTACCAGACCACTCTAGTAACATAGTCATCTTCCTGGGCACGCCCTAGCCTACCCAGGGTAGCTGCCCTAATATCCTCATGTGAACGAATTCCTCGCAACAGGATTACATCTACTTCATCTGAATCTACTATCTTGAGATGGTCTGATTCCCCAACAGGCCACTCATACTGAATCATTATCATTGAATCCAGTCCGTTCATCCCTCGACATGCTACTCAGCATCGGATAGCTTTAGGTTCTCACTATAAAACATGTTCACAGACCCAATTATCCCTGTAGATCACTTATACTTGGCCAACGCTCAGCTGGTCCCGCTGTGAGTGACTTGTCACTTCCCAGATCAACCAGCTATTCCGTCCGTACTTTCAACCTGAAACACAAATACTAATACTGCCCAACACTGAAACTGCCCGAACGTTGAACTGCCTGAAGCAGTATACGCTGCTACATAGCTACTTAGCAAAAGCTACCGAGACCTCCTGGGTCTCAATTCGCTTTCCAATCCTCTGAAATACCGGGTTTACCACCAGCTACGGAGCCAAAGGACTCACTACCTAGTCGCCTCACATGAATTATGAACGAAATCCTTCTCTGGAACTAGTTGCCACTAGTTATCATGACACTGTGACTCTACTACTTTCTGATATAACCAATCGGGTCCATACGTCGAATCCTGTCATCTTCAAATCCAAGGTTGAAAGTGATTGCTACCTGACCAATGGTAGCCTTATCTCATATGTCCTGAAGCAGTCCGTTGCTTCTCTGATCTCATAACGGTAGTGGCGCTCCTATAGTCCTATCACTGGCTCAACCAGATCTAATCCATCTAGGTAATTCCGAAATCCAATCCGTGGATTTCCTTATCCTTACTGCTACACCCGAACTGGTGGGTACTACTGTCCCTTCTGCGTCCTAGCAACGCGCTCACACTATCTACTAACCTAGTGAATGCTGCGGCTACACCCGCAGTCTCACAACACTCTATCGTTATCTGACCGCTAGTGAATGCTACGGCTACCCCCGCAGTCTTACAACACTTTCCATACCATCTGACTACTAGTGAATGCTACGGCTAGCCCCGTAGTCTTACAACACTATCCTTACCATCTGACTACTAGTGAATGCTACGGCTACCCACGTAGTCTTATAACACTTTCCAAACTATCTGACTGCTAGTGAATGCTACGGCTACCCCCATAGTCTTACAACACTTTCCATACTGGGTCGAACACGCACTCGACCTAACACACAACTGAACTTGAGTCCTAACCGGAACTCAAATTTGGTTCCCGAGACTTGCTATCATGTGACCCCACTATATCAGTACCGTACCCATGCCCGTGATCAAAGCATCACAATAAACCATGAAATCATCTACACCCTCTTGCAGGGTGAGAATCGGTGCTTCGCATAACCGTTGTCTGAGAGTTTCGAAGGCTGCCTGATGCTCAGGCCCCCAATGAAAGGTCACCGACTTCTTGGTCAGTCGAGTCAAAGGAGCCACAATCTCGTAGAAATCCCATATAAATCTCCGATAATAACTCGCTAGACCCAACGGAATCCGAATCTCAGATGGAGACCTCGGAATCTCCCACTGCATCACGACCTCTATCTTGGCCGGATCAACTAGAATACCCTTCTGGTTGACAAGGTGGCCAAGAGATTGCACCCCGCGCAACCAGAACTCACATTTGGAGAACCTTATAGAAAGTCTCTCCCCCACTTAGATTCGACTAAGTCTTCACGGCATGCGGGAATTGAAGGATTCCCAATCCGTCTCGCTTTCTAATATCCCACCGATGACCAAATGTGCTTACCAATGCTAGTGTTTAATCACCAATTAAACCTTAAGATCGCCCATCCTCTAAAATCTTGAAGAGTGCTCTTGAAATATGTTCCATTCTAACACCTCAATTCATCTCCCAGGCTGACCACTGAAGACCTTAATCTTCACTCTGGCTGATGAATCCTCGTTCTCATTTCCAATCTTGCAGTACCACTGAACTTTGACCGAGCACAGCCCATGCGAAAATACAATTCTCTTGAACATGCTATGACCAACCACTTTTGCATCTAACACCTGTGACTAACATCATCCTTTTCATGTCACCAGCTCTGTCCTAGCAACGGTAGTGCCTTGAACTCCAAAATTCATCCATAGATAATTGCCGACCATACCTGAACAAGGATAGAACCTCTGAATGCTGACTTCATTGGAGAACAATCACTCCAACCCTGATCGAGTATCCTTAAAATAATACTCCTGTATAGATCCTGACAAAGATCCGAAATGATAACGGTGCGCGTGGAACCCACTCTGCAAGATACGTCCCTCTGTAGGTTCATCAAGGACCTTCCGGCATGCAAGATGGCATATACGGTCCTTGATAACCGAACACTAGCAGAAAACTGACTCGAGATCCGACTTATCCAAACTCACTCGCAATCCCAAAGCGATACGTATTCCCAATATCCATCTAATAAGATGACATACCCGCAACATCTGGAGGAATACTGATCCCCTTCTGCTAACATGACCAATCTTGCTACCATGTAGCAGCCTGAACCCTTGGAGTGACAAACTCCCTCGTGTACTTTCTCTAATGCGCTGCACTGACTCAGGCCCTGCTGACCTTTCACCCGATGATCAGAAGTCATGGGTCTCTTCCCGGGACCCTCTACTATACGCACCTGGCACGCATCTCTCTTTCCAGGGTGCTCCCAAATCGATCCCGCATTTGCAACTCTTGGGAATCATATCCTTTAGGGTCTGACACCCTGTCACGCTCACTAGCTTGCTTGCCAATGGCTAAGCTGCAACAACTGGAACATCCTATGTCCCCAAACTGGCTCACAAACTCTTCCCTGAAGCTTCTTAGATTCTCCAAGACTCTCGCTGATTCGAGTATGGATCCTGTGCTTTCAGTAGTACGGGCCCAATACTACCTTCCACACCTATCCATACTTTCCTAAACAATCCTCCCAGATCCTCCAAGTCACTTCCTCAACTAGTACACCCAAGTCTAACTGAGCCTCACTACTTACTCACTAAAATATATCCTAGGCTTCCCTAGGTTCCTGAACTCAGCCAGTCCTCAGCTACCGAAAGATTCCCAGTAATGTCAACTAGCTACCTCATGAATATAGCCACATGCAACAGAGATCAGATAATCCTTCAAGTAACAGACTCATCCCTATAATGGTTGGACTCAGACAAGAGTTGCGCAATAGGGTCAAATCTATCACTCTGAGATTATCCAACCTACCACATGTGACTTAGCATATTCACTTAATAGTTAGCTCACATTACTAAAAGTCCCACAAAGCACAAAGCAAGCAACATTCAGACAGTGGAAACTCTAACCATCATATTCCAATCAAATCATTCTATCCTCTGATCAGGAATCTGTACATGCAATTCAAAGGCTCATACAATCAGGCATAACCTAAACAGGCTATCCTATCACTGACTGATCTGTACTAGCATGCAAGTCTACAAGCACATACAATAGACATATAAGGCATCCTCCTAGACCCTTAGCCCTAATCTAGCATGCAGTTCTCATAATCATATCATATCATATCATAACATGTATGGGTATCTTGGGGAAAACTTACTTGAGCTCGGCTGATTGCACGCATCACACACTTTGTTCTTCTCAAAGTTCTTTTCTCTTTTTAGATTCATTTCAAACTCCTTTTATAAAATAGTTTTACTTTTGAAAACTTTCATACCAAGCCCTTAGTTTGAGTTCAGACACACCCGAGAATATGTCCGAATCCCTCAAACCAAGGCTCTGATACCAACTTGTAACATCCCAAAAATACAGGCCAAAAATTTCATTTTTAAATACGTCATTATAAAACCAACAGTGTAATAAAACATCCATAATATCATGTCATGTCAAAATCAAAGTAGAAATAATCAAATGTGTTATCATAAAATAATATCAGAGTGTAATCCCCAAGATCTCATGTGCGGAAAACCATAGTGTGATGCGCTGCGATCAAGCCGACTCCTTTCCTTTAAACATGAAGTACCTGAAACCAAAACTGAAAACCGTAAGCATGAAGCTTAGTGAGTTCCCCCATCATACCACATACCATACAATCACGTATCATACATACTGTCGGGCAATTCTGGGGTGCCCAACCTACTCGGTACGGCCATTCTGGGGTGCCGACCTACCCGTGTCAAGCCGTTCTGGGGTGCTGACTACCCATGTCAAGCCATTCTGGGGTGCTGACTACCCATCGGTCCTAACAACCGATCCTCGGGGACTATTTCACCCCCTACTGCTACTATCACATATATCATAACATAACATATTATCAGACATATCTGCGGTGTCCGATCTACCCTTCGGTCCTAACAACCGAACTTGGGGACTATTCCCCTCCTACTACCACTATCACATATAGCATATCATGCCAGCATATAAACGTATCATCACATACTGTCAGACATATCTGGGGTGTCTGACCTACCATTCGGTCCTAACAACCGAACTCTACTACTATCACATATACATATCATGCCAGCATATAACATATCAGGTAGTAGCAAACCTAGATGATATCACAAAGACAATCATCTAACATACAACTCCTACTGGTGGGCCGACATTGTGGCCGTAGACCCACCACTACTGGAAGGTAACTCACCTCACACTGCTGAAGTCCCGTAGACACAATCCCACACTGCTGAAGTCCCGCAGACCCAACCCCAGCTACTGGATGACAAATTTCCGATCTGTCAATATCAAAACATCACCCAATTAATAATTGGGTCCCACTACATAACCATAAACACTTACTTTGGATAGTTACATTACCCCAAGCTTGGCTTATTCAAGCCCAAGGCCCAATCCGTAGGCCCAAAGTCAACTAGGAATCAAAGCCCAACACATGGCCCAATGTTCCAAATTAGGCCGAGGCCTATACATGGTCTCATTCTAAGGCCCAACATCATATAATCATTAAGGCCCAACTATGGCCCATTTATGGCCCAAATTTCCAAATTGGGCCTAAGCCCCTTACATGGGCCTTACCCCAGGCCCATTAAATTATTCTAGTTCATTGGCTTGACTTTGGATGGCCCATTAATTACCCAACCCTCAAGGCCCAAAAGAAAGGCCCAACAATAAACCCAAGTGAAATTAGGGTTTCACATAAAATGATGATTAGGGTTAAGTTTCCGACTTGACCCATTAAGGACTTAATCCATTAAGTCCATTATCGCTTAGATTAATCTTTGCCAAAGTTCATTACTTAATATCTCAAGTTATTAAATAATTCTTGTGTGTGTGATCTGATTAATTCTTAAAGTTAGGGTTTCATTGGCATTAGGGCTTTCCAAACCCTAATTAGAGTTTCCAACCCATATACTAGCCCATTTATTTACTTGTTGGGTTTTTAGATCAATTGGGCTTTATGGGGCCTATTAAGCCCACTAAAATAATATTAAGCCCCTTAGGGTTTTATTAGGTCCATTAGAGTCCATTAAGCTTCATTAGGCCTATTAGAGCTCCTTTGAGCCCATTAGGGTTTCTAGCACCCCGAACGAATCTATCACGAGAGGCAAAGCGCACCGCCACCCGAGACGACGGCAGGAGGCGGCAGCCACCACCCTAAGGTGGTGGTTTTCAGGTTCTTTTATTATTCCAAGCTGTGATTTACATTTTACAATGCTAAATATCAAAATAAACACACACTAAACAATTAAACACACACACACAGCCACCTTGTGGTGGCCGGCGGCGGCAGATGGTGGCAGCCACCACCCTATGGTGGTGGTGATGCCTTTTCCGAGGACTCCGGCTAAACACCCACACATACATCAACTGAATCATGCACCTCTTCATTCCTTTACTTGGAGAGGGAAGCCAACCACTCACTTTGTGCTATAAGCCGGCGGAAACAAGGTAATGGCCACCATGGCGGCTGCCATGGTGGTTTCCACGCTTTTTTGGCCAACAGTAAGCAGTCATACACGCACGAAGACGAGATGAGCAAGGAAGCGCACCCCAACTCGACAGGTGATAAACCACACGAACTCGACAACCCTTCGGGGTTGTGACCATGATCGGAGCAACAGAAGTGAGCCCTTGGCGGCGGATGGAGCAAAAGAAAAAGAAGAAAACGGCGGCATTGTGACGAGTTCGAAACGGGCAGCGGTCACAGGCCATCTCCGACCATACACGACCTAACCGACGGTAACAGGTGGTGGAATGGCGACCTTCGTCGACGAAGCAGTAGGTGGAGACGAGAGCTATCGAACTCGGTGATGCCATCGGCGGTTGAGGGGGCTTCTATGGTGATGGCGGTGATCGGAAATGAAGGAGGAAGGTAGCGGCGCCGGTGGGGAGCTATAAGGTTAGGAGGCGGCTGTAACATGCTCTTTTAGGGTTAGGGTTCGCATTGTATAAATACCTGACACCCCCTTCAAACTTTATTCCATAATGCTATAAATAGCCCCTCCCCACAAGATTATTTTCACAGAAAGTCCATAATTTACTCTTTCCACCCCTGCTCACATAGTTCCTTACATATGTAGTCCCATAGTTACCATTCGGCCCCTCCAACTAGAAATTATTTCAAAATAAATCCCATATTTGCCTTTTTAGCCCTCAGCCTTAAAATTCCTTACAAATTGCGTATAATACTTACCAAACAACCCCCTTCTCTTCAAAATCTTTTCAAATAAGATCCATATGTTACTCTTTTAACCCCCAATCTCTTAAAGTGTGACAATTAACTCCTCGAGACCAACCTTTGACCTATAATTATTTATTTTGGGGCTAGTATTCGTTCATCAATTTATTTATTTATTTAATAAATAAACGGGGTTTTACACAATTCAAGGTCTAGCACCCTACTATAAAAAAGGTGGAGCCTTGAACACTTACAAGGGTCCAAAATCGAACTAGGAAAGGAGATGGGGAGTTTCTTGATGATCCTTGGCTTACTCCTTCTTGCTTCTTCCTTCAAAACTCTCTAAAGCACTCAAGAAAGTCTCAATAATGGAGGAAAACGAATTAGGATTTCTTCTAACTTAAAGAGGGTGGTGGAGGCTAAGGGTAAGCAAAGCCTAGCCTCCTTATTTCTTTAAATAAGGTGGAAAATCTAGAAAATTAGGGTTTAAGACGTCAGCAGCGACCACATCGTAGCATGTCAAAAGAGACCTGCGACCAAAAAATGCTTTGCCACGCCGTGCGATCCCTCCTCATGTTGTGGCAACTCCAAAAGTCAAATTTTAAATTAAAATAAAATATACCTCAAATCTGGATGTTACACCCGCACTTAAAGATTACTTCATGGACCTTAATCACGAGTAATTCTAAGACGACAATATCTTCTATTCTTAAAACGGGAATATATAAGTCATAGTTTTTGAATCTGTTGTACGTTACTTTGCATCAATGCATCCGTAATTGGATGTCATAAAGTGTATTTCCATGTATGACATGACAAGTAAAATGTATTGTTATATAGATGAAGTTTATTCGTTCCTTTTTCCTATTTAGGGAATATGGTATCTTTAGGACCCTCGGTGATTTGATGTTGACATTATAGTGTTGAGCCCATCCATGACTAAATTGATGTGTTCAATTTGAAGTCTAATGACATCATAAAAAATCAGGAAAAACGAGAAACATAATATTACACCATAGGATTGATTATAATCTATGTCTCATGTTCATACGATATCAAGAAAACAAAGGAATAGTTGATCACTTATCTTAGGGATAAAGTCTGATTTAATTAGAGTTTAGCAGTAGCTTTGAATGCACTCTTTAGTAGTTATTCAGATAGGTATACTTGCAATTGTATTTAACGACTTATCCAAGTGGGTGACAGTTGGATTAGAGTATCCAACATCTTAACTAAATTGGTATATTGAGTGAATAATAGTAAAGTCATTTTTCGGTTGCCATCATAAGCAGAAAATGGCCTGGATTAATACTAAGAGAGATATATAATTTATCAATATATTATATGATTAATATATTAATTAGAAATAGAAATAATTAAGTAAGAATTAATCAGAGTTAATTGAATTAATTGCTCTTGAGTAATTAGAATTAGTTAATGGGTTTAAGGATTAGAGTATAATTGTTCAAAAGTTGAACAAGGAAGCATTCTAGAACTTCCGTAGGAGGGGACGGTTTTGAGGTTCCCTTCTAGGGCTTCTAGAAGCCTCCTTGGTTGATAAGGAATATGAATTTGAATTGCAATATAATATTATTATTTTAAATTCAAACTAGGGTTTCCCACAACTATAAACAAGGATCTCTATAAGACCCAAAAACACTACACAATCATAAGGAATTTCAAATTTCTCCTATCCCTCCCCCCTCCCTCTCTCTCTCTCTCTCTCTCTCTCTCTCTCTCTCTTTATTTCGATCCTAGGGTTTTCCTTGGGTTTGGGTGTGATTAACTAAAGGCTTCCATACTATTGGAGCTAGCATTCCAAGAAGGGTTCTTGAATGTACATTGCTATTTACGATAAAAGCAATAAGGTATATGGTTTAAACCTTTGTGTTTTTTTAGCTAGGTTGTTTAGAAGTTTTAAAGTATGTTGCTATTATGAAAAAAACCATATAATTTTCTAAGATGCATGTGCCCATAAATTAGTTATGTGAAATTCCGCAAGTACATAGAAGTAATTTGTCTAACATTTCTAGGTTCTAGAACATTCTAGTTGCTCAACTATTGAACAATTAATATTCAGTCCATGTACATTTAAATAATTTACTAATTAATTCAAATTAATACTTATATAGCCTGGGGGCTATGCCCCCCCCCCCCCCCCCTCCCCCCTCCTCCGTTCTTCAATTTTTATACATATTCTATTTTCAGTCTCCTAATTAAAACTTCAAGCTCCGCCACTACCGGCGGGAACAATCAAATAGAAATATGGAGAAAATGAGGGAGTCAATTTGTTAAAGGAATGGGGTGGGAGGGGGCATACTTTATTCTTTAATTATTAAATTATTAAGAAAATGGTAAATTATCATTAAAAAAAATAGTTTTTGTAAGTTTTTCATACCAAAATCAGAAGAATTTTTTAATTTTAGATTTTCCACGAAAATTGAAAACTTTTTAACTTTGTCTATAATTTTTTGAAAATCACAATCATCAATTTTACAGTGATTAAAAGTTTCTTAGAATTAATGGAGGACCATGACAACAGGGAAAACATTGACCAAATAAAAAGTTTGAGTGCATTTATGATAAAGTTGTACGGTTTATCAGTTTTAGTGTTATCAATGTCTTGGCAAATAAAAATTAGTTTTATATAAGTATATGTAACGGCAGATTTTAATAATGTTCTTACCAGTTACCAAAACAACATACTAGTAATTAATGTACCATTTTTCTAGTGAAAGGAAATCACAATTTTCAATAACAAAAAATATTGACCCATTATTTTAGGTGAAACTACTCTAATATTAGCTGTTTTTCGAATAAACAGGATTAATTTACCATTTATATTGCAAGAATGGAGGAATCCTAGACTGCATAACAAAACGAAGTACCTTCCATTAATTCACTATATATATATATATATATATATATATATATATATATATATATATATATATATATATATATATATATATATATATATATATATATATATATATATATATATAAAGATTTCAGCAAATCACTTAGACACATGTTATATACTAGGTGTGAAATCCGTGTATTAAACGGGTTGATTTAAAAAAAGATTAAACATTAAAGTGTAAACAAAAAATATTTTTTAATGTACAACTTTAAAATAAGAAAAGAAAAACGTATTTACTGCAATTTAATATCATATATATATATATATATATATATATATATATATATATATATATATATATATATATATATATATATAATTAGGTTCAAATGTTTTCACTATCTATTGTGTACCTGTATGATTGATTCTAGACAAATCATTTTAGTTATTTTAAGAAAATAATTAATGCTTATTAAATGCTGAAGATGTAATTAATACTTATTATATCTTCAACATATAATATGCATTAATTACTTTTCTTAAAATAACTAAAATGATTGGTCCAGAATCAGTCATACATGCACACAATAGATAGTGAAAACAAAATAACATAACCCTATATATATATATATATATATATATATATATATATATATATATATATATATATATATAATATTATAATATATATATATATATATATATATATATATATATATATATATATATATATATATATATATATATATATATATATATATATATATATATATATATATATGACTTTAATTTTAAAATTTGAAACAAACCAAAAATTGACAAGTAAATAATATTTCTTTCAAAAATACCACAAAATGACAAGTGTCAAAACTCATAAAAGATTGACATGTGTCAAAAAAAAACTTTCATTTATTAAGGAGGATATGTTTGCTGTTTTTTTTAAATAAACATAGGAAACAAAGTATTTTAAGTTCTCGTCGTTTTTATTATCACATTAGTTTTTTACTTTATATCTATATATATTCACAAAAGAAAATTATACAGAATACTAATAATAAAAAATGATAAAGTATATTAAAGGAAACGTTGTTGTGAAAATGACTATTTTGTCTGTTCTTTATCCAATTTTTTCTTCCTATTTAATAAAATAAGAACTATAAATCCACAAGGAAAAAAGAGAGTCTTTAATTACATCACACGTCTATCGCCACTTTTGAATTTATTGATTAAAAACCACCACCCTCTGAAATCAAAGACGCCATCACGAAATCTGCATGTGTACGCCCACTTCCTTTGTTTAAATCCTCACACGTCCCCATCTCTCCCTTTAATGCATACAAACACGCACACCCCACCCCCACCTCAACAACCCCCCCCCCCCCCCCCCCCCCCCCACCCCCACCTATTATTTCTATTATATATATATATATATATATATATATATATATATATATATATATATATATATATATATATATATATATATATATATATATATATATACCTTAAAAACTTAAAATGGTAAAAATAACTTATGCAATCTTTATTGGAGAAAAATATGGAAAATTGGGTAAGGAAAATTGAAAACGTTATAATCTTTGATTTAAGCTTTATTGTAAATTAAATTCTTTGATTGATTGATAAATATTTCGAAACAAAAGTATAATATTCAATTAATATTCGTTTATATTTGGAGATACATCTAGTGCATATTAAATGCAACTTAATCTTTCAAAAATATAAGATTCAGTAAATATTATATATATGTATGTATTTATATATATATCAACACATGCAACCCCACCACCCCTCATCCCTTGTTTTTTTGGTGATAACTAGAGGCCACCCTCTTCTTCTCTATACCAAACCAAAAACACATCACATTACAAAAGAAAAACAATCTCTCTTTCGCTATAAAAACACATCAAGTTTGTATTCTTTTTTTAGGCCAAAAGAACGTTGATTTTCGCATGGCGATTCAAGCCCGTTTGTATTCAGACAATCTTGCGTTTCCTTTCATCGGTGATGATGGTGGTGGTGGGAATTTTTCACAAGATTTGATGGAAAACGCTTGTGGTCTCAATGATTTTTATCTGTTCAATCTTCAACAACAACAACAATATCAACAATATCAGCAATCATACCAACCACCAACGAAGAATCAAGATTCGTGCTTTGAATCCGGGTTTCATAAACCGGTATCGATGCATTCTCAATCTGTTGCGGCTCATATTCAAAACCAGAATCAAGAAATTGAAAGGTTCATTAGTTTACAGGTAACCTATCTTCGATTATTAACCGGTTTTTCTATATTTTGGGTGTATTCTCAAGAATTTTAATGATTTAGTCATTTAAAACGCGAAAAAAACCAATATTTTTTGGTATGCTGAGTCTTCTTTTAAGAGAGAATAGTGATTTAGAGGAAAAAAAACCAGCATGAATTTTTTTGTGGTTTCTACGACAAAAGTTGGATTCCAAATACGGAAAGAAATGACTGAAATGTTTATAGTTTTTCAATGACCAAATTAGCTTTATGTATACTATCACTATTTACACATGAATATAATGATAATAAACTGTTCTTTTTTTCTTTCTTTTCCTTCAAACTTGAGAATAAACATAGTCTAAAAAAATTACGATTTTATAGAAGACTTTTCTTTTTAAATTTATGAAGATTAACAAGATAAAGATTGATATTTTTTAATGCCAAACTACCATTTTAACCTGTTAGATAATTATTTGCACATGAATGACATGATATATAGAAATTATATGTTTTTTTTTTTCGAATTTAAAAGTACAAAATAATATATATTAGGTGATTTTGTTTGTATTTATAATTCATTTAATTACCAAACTACAAGTGATCTATAACATAATTATTTATTTTTAATAATATTATAATAAAGACTAATTAAACACGGAAAAGAAAAGAATCTTGATCAATTTTCTATATGTTTATAATTATTCAATACCAAACTAACCTCAATTTGTTTGTAATTATGCAATACAGAATGAAAGATTGCGATTAGCTCTACAAGCATATCGAAAGCAACAGCTATTAACAATCTTGAAAAAATACGAATCAAAATCCGAAGTGTTACTGAAACAAAAGGACGAAGAGATCAGACGAGCAACCACAAGAAGAATCGAACTGGAAGAATTCTTGAGAAGAACCGATATCGAGAGACAAAAATGGCAGATGACAGCCATGGAAACAGAATCAATGGTGATGAATCTAAGCAACAAAATCGAGCAGTTGAGAGAAAATGCGAAGATAGAGGTTGAAGATGAAGGTTCTTGTTGCCATGAAGAAAATAATATGGAAAACAAGAACACGATGATTTGCAAGAATTGTTTCAATGAAGATTCATGCGTTGTGATGATTCCTTGTAGACATCTGTGTTGTTGTAGATCATGTGATGCTTTTCTGCATTCATGTCCGGTATGCAAGATGGTAAAGAAAGCTAGCATACAACTTTCTGTTTTTGAATCCAATTTGTAAAGTTACTGATATTATTTTGTTTTATTTTTTAATATATGCAAAAGAAAAAAATCATTTTTATAATTTTGGTAAGGTATTATTTATTATGGTTGTAATTAGGATGGTGTAAAACTTCCTACCAACATGTAAAACTGATAATTCGAGTCAAAACCGTACAAAACCTAACTAAGAATGATAATTGATTTTTTATTCTTTACCAAACCTAATTATCTGATTTAAAATAAATAAATAAATAAGTGCCAGGTCAACTCAAACTTGAGGGATTTAAGATTTTAGCATCAAACAACTCCAAAAGAGTTCTTATTTTATTTCTCTTGCTTTTTTTTTCTATATATCTTCCTATCCCATAAAATAATGACATATATAACATTTAATGTTCATTTAATGAAATTTAATAATATTTATGGTACTAATATGACACATGTATGGGTAGGAGAAATATGTAACATTTAATGTTCATTTAATAAAATTTAATGATTTTTATGATATTAATATGACACATGTATGGATAGGAGGATTGTTAGAAATAAAATGTAAGATGATATTTAATTTCTTTAATATTAGCGATAATCTTTCCTCGTATATTTATATTTATTTATGTATAAAATTTGCATAGCTTTAAAATTAGTTGTATTTTGTTATTGTAAGGATGTTGGCTAAAACCTAGCCCATGAGTTTCTATCTTATAATTACTTCTACTTTGTATTTTATTTATTGCTCATTTGTACTCTCTCTTGCATTGTGCTGGTTTTTTAGTTATATATTCATGACAAAATTGCAAAAATGTTATTTCTTGTTATCAAAATTATATGGTTTCGTCCAATAGTGTTTTGTGACGCAAAAGTGGTCAAATTTTAGATACCTTACGTATTTTCGGTCAAAAAATATTAATTTTAACAGTTTAATTATTGATTTTTTTTAAAATAATAATTTTGTCGTCAGAGATAATTTCTGCAACCAAACTTAGAAAGACCATATATGCATCTCTTCTTTTTAATTTTATCAATTATTATACATTAGTTATTTTAATTAATTTCTTTTTATTAGATTATTCTTATTTTATTATATATATTAATAAATATTATTTTTAATATATAATTTATATATTAATAAATATTATTTTATTAGATTATCAATTACATTTAGTTACATATTCTTAATTTCTATTTTAATAATTTTTTTTTAATTTAATAAAGTTACTTTAAATATATAATTCAAAAATATTATTTTATTGGGTTATTAAGTTATTTGAATTTCTTTTTAAGTATTTTTATTGGATTATAACTTATTAATAATTTTTTTAATATAAAATATTTATATATAAATATAATATATTAAAAATAATAATTATTGTATATGTTATCCAATAAAAAAGAACTAATCTAATAAAACATAATTTAAAAGAAATTAATAATCCAATAAAGATATATTTTTAAATATAAAAATATTACTTATTTAAAATAATATTTATTAATATATAATAATCCATTAAAAAAACAATTTATTAAAAAAGAAATTCAAAAATAGATAGCTAAATGCAATTAATAATCCAAAAAATAATATATTTAACATATAAATATTATATATTAAAATCAATATTTATTAATATATAATAATCCAATAAGAAAAGTATCTAATAAAATGAAATTAAAAAATAATTAATTAAAAGAATTAATATACAATAACCGAATAAAATTAAAAGAAAATATACATAATTAGTAATTTTAGTTTGGTTGCAGAAATGGTTCATGATGATAAAATCAATCATTTTAAAAAAAGTTAATAATCAAGTTGTTAAAATTAATATTTTTAGACAAAAATACACATTGACTCTAACACCACAAAACATTTTTGATCAAAAATCAAATAATTTTGACAAATACATTTATTATTTTTGCAACTTTGTCTTTATACATCTTGCTGTTTCAAAAAGTAATTTATAGAAATAGGTAAACGTTCATTTCAAAATGGTTATTTTTTACATAAATATACGTAAACCTTCATTTAGAATGGTTATTTTTGAGACATAAATCCGCATTTCTTGTTATATTTATCTTAATAAATAAGGATAATTTTGCCACTTGTCATTCTTCCATTCAATTGGCCACATGTCATTTTGTCATAATTTTGAGATATATTTATTTCCACTTGTCATTTATTTTATTTTTCATTTCCAATATATCATTAATTTAGTTTCCATAAATTAAACCTACCATAATGACTATTAATTTTAAATTTCAAATTCTAAATTTTAATTTCAATTTCAAATAAATTTACAGTTTAAACTTTTATGTTTAACATTTGTTATAATTTACCCGTTTAGTATACAAATCTATAATTAAACACATAATTTTAATTTATTTATTTTTTGCATGATTTTTTCTCATAATTTTCAGTTATTTTAAATTTCAAATTCAAATAAAACTTTCATTTAATCGTTTATATTAGCATTTTGTTTTAATTAACCCGTATAATATACGGGTCTCACAACTAGTATATACTAAAAAAACGATAAAAAATTATTTTGAACTAACTTCCATTATTTTATTTTGTAGAAAAAAAATAATAATTGTTTTAGTAAAATATTCTAATAAAACTTGTTCATAATATATATACAATTTTCAATATTCTATAAGAATATTATAACACCTCAAATTTTAAACTAAGTTTTTCATTTTTAAATCATCAAAATATTGTTTATAAACCAAGTCATCAAAAACATAAGTGTCAAATACAAATGATCATCACAAAATATAAGAGTATCACAGACTCTCCCAGTAACAAATCTCTCAGCGAGTGTGTACAATCAGAAATCCGTCTTCCCACGATCCTCAGAAGTGACTGAAACATATTTATCAACAACTGTAAGCACGAAACATAGTGAGTTCCCTAAAATATCACATACAACACAACATAAATAACAACTATGGGTTATCAACAACCATGGGGACTATCAGCAGTCTCAGTGGGCAACAACACGCCTTATAGGTTATCAGCAACCCTACAGACTATTCGCAGTCTCAGTCACACATAACAACATAATGCAAGATAAATGTTAGACCCAGCTGGTCATTAAAAATACAACTATATATTCTACCATACATGTAAGAATAAGTGAGGAGACTCACCTGATACTGCTCACATATACGTCTCACACCCGAACTGCCGGAACTAGACTCTGCCTAATAACACAATAATTAACCCTAATTAATATTAAGGTCTAAAACTTAAATCTCAAGTCCAAATCCTAAAACCAAGTCTCTTAATGGCAAAAAGACCATTTTGCCCTTCCTATGGTCTAAAACCCTAAATCTTGACCAAATGTCAAAAGTCAACAAAAGTCAACTGCTCGGTACGTATGTTGGGTGTACTCTCTTTTATGCGGTGCGTACAAGTCAATCAACGACCAATCGGGGACGGGCCTAGCTATGCAGGGCGTATTTAAGAGGACGACCGAACTATTCTGCTTGGTCCAACTCCATCAACTTTTATGTCTTAATCCGTTAAGACACTTATCCTAACTTCAGATCTGACCATAATGGGGTGTCTTAACCCACAAAGTCACAAACTTTAATCCTTTTCATGGCTAGGAAAGACCCAAAGTATAAAACTCTAACTCCCATCACACTCCAAGTCATTTAACTCATGAATGGGCCAAGGGAAAAGATCAAGCAGCCATTTTTATGAATCTACAAGACATAGTATGCATGAAAAGAAAACTAGTATTCTCTGGAGTGCAAGCTGTAGGACAAAAAGCTCATAAAACTCATCTATAGAGATCTAAAAGGAAACTCATCAAGGTATAAACTTTATACCTGAAAAGATGCAAAATGAGGAGTAACTTTTGGATCTACAAGCCTACAAGCAACACCTCCTTCTTCACTAGTCTTCTTCTTCAACAAGTAAGAACTAAAAACACTAATAAGCTCCAAACTTTAACAAACAAAGCTTAGACTCGAGATTAGGGTTTGTGAGGGAAAGGTGGATGATAAGGAATGTCCAAGGGAGGCAAAAGGTGGATTGAATAAGGAGCCAAACATTAAAATTAGGGTTTAAAGGCTTGGCTAATACACCTGACATGCGACACATACGCCCAGCGTACTAGCATGGTTTCCACGATTAGGCAATCTCATGAGTACGCTGCGCGTACCATCATGTACACCTGACGTACGGCTGAAACAAGAAACTTTTACCACAAGGGACTAATTATGCAACTTTGGTTAAGTTAAGGGCTAAAATTGATAATACCTGAAAATCGGATGTTACAATTCTCGCCCACTATTATCAGACTTCAACCTCGAAGTCATCCTCGAGAAATAGCTCAGGATAGTGCTCGCTCGTGTATCTCAGACTCGGGTTCCAACGTCCATTCCGAGCCCTTCAGGTCTTGCCACTGAACTTTGACCAAGTTCACCACCTTGTTCTTTAAGGTAGGCTTCTCGATGTAATTCATGCGATCATCAGCCTAAATATCCTCTAAAGGAACTACATCTGTTTTGTCAGGTATACACTTCCTCAGCTGGGAAACATGGAAGATATCATGAACCTGTCTCAACTCCTCCGGTAGTTCTAACAGGTAAGCTACCTTGCCCACCCGGGCCAATACTCTAAACGGGCCGATAAACCTGGGGACCAGCTTGCCCCGCTTCCTGAAGTGGATAACACACTTCTAGGGTGAAACCTTCAGAAGCACTAAATCTCCCACCTGGAACTCTAGCTCACAACATCGTCGATCCACATAACTCTTCTAGCGGCTCTAGGCTGTCAGCAATCTCTGTCTAACTTGTTGGATAAGTTCGGTCGTCTTGAGCAATACCTCCATGCTCCCTATCACTCTTTGTCCGACCTCGCCCCAGCAAATAGGAGACCGACACCTCCTTCCATATATAAGCTCAAAGGGAGGCACACCAACGCTGCCATGATGGTTATTTTTATAAGAAAACTGTAACATCCGGATTTCCAGGTATAATATTTTATGTATTTCTATTTTGAGACATGTGGAGTGACTCGACGAGCTGGTGCCTCAACTTATCGAGTAGAGTCGTGACTAGTGACGTGGATTAATGAATGGACTCGACGTGTCTGTGAGCCGACTCTCCGAGTCAGCACTGCTAAAGGAAACCCTAATTTCTCGAGCTTGTGGCCTATTTAAAGGCCCTTATGGCCTCCCTTTGTGGCCACCTTCCCCAGAGAGAAACCCTAACCTTCTTTTTTGTTGTGTAGAGAGAGAGAGAAAGAGTCAATTTTGAGCATTCTTGTGCATTTTGGAGGAAAGATTGGAAGAGGTTGGTGGATCTAATCAAGAGAACGTTGTGGATCTTGCATTCTTCTGTCATTAGCTTCTCCTCTGAGGTAAAAAGCTCTTACCTTGGCCACATTTTTGTTAGATCTCATTTTGGGGAGTTTCTTGGGTTTCTCCCAAATCATCTTGTGCCTTTGAGTTATTTGGACATGGTTGAGGTTAGAACCTCAGATCTGGACTAGATAAGGTCTTCGGAGTCCAAAGATTCGAGCTTCATTGAGCTGGAGGCAAGCCCTTGTGCATTTAACCTTTCTTGGGGCTTGTAATGGCGTTTTGGAGCATATATGCCATGCATGAACATAAAGATCAAAGCTTTACATGACATTCAAGCCTAGGGAGTCTAGTTCTAGTGTTTGGAGCGATAGATCTGCCCAAAAACGTCTGAATGGGAGTATGGATTAGATGGACTCGCCGAGTCCATGTGCAGACTCGGCGAGTCGATTAGGGTTTACTCGATAAAGTCTGATTACGCTGTAACTCGACGAGTAGACGGGTCTACTCGGCGAGTAGAGATGGTTTACATAAGGCCTCTAAGGGAACGGGGGGACTCAACGAGTCCTCCCGGTGCACTCAACGAGTTAAGTCAACATGGACTGTTGACTCAAGTTGACTTTCGTTGACTTTTGGAGTTTAGACCAATTATGGGTAATAGGGACCCTGGAAGGGTAGGATATTCTTTTACCCTTACCGAGAGTTAGAGAGGGGTTAGTGGGAGCTTATTAGAATAATTGATCTAATTATAGATAATCACCATATATATTAGGCGGAGGCTGTTTTGGTGATTCGTGTACGAGGTGTAATAGCTTGCTTACTTCGAGGTGAGTCTTCTCACTATACCTTACCTAGAGTGGTAGCTATGTGTGACCAGAGGGCCTTATGTGTTTGCTTGAGTTACGCATGTTTGTGTGATATGTATTGTATGCTACATTATTTGTTGCTTAGACCAGACTGGAGGGTCCGACGAACTATGAGGCCGGAGGGTTCTCAACCAGACCGAACCAGAGGGTCCAACAAGCTATGGGACTAGAGGGTCCCACTGAGACACATTGACCAAGAAGGTTTTCCAGAGCTATAACCTTGAGTGGCTAATTAGTTGTACATGGTATTTTGGGGAACTCACTAAGCATTCGTGCTTACCGTGTTATGTGTTTATGTGTTTCAGGTACTTCCAAGGATCGCGGGAAGGCACCGGTTTGATTGTACACACACCCACCGGGCCGGAGTTATATGTTTTATTGATCCTGGATTGTGATAAATACTTTTGAAAACTATATTGTTGATGGATAATTGGTGTTTTGAGAAATGTGATATGTGTTTTATTATAATTAAAAAGGAAAATTTTGTTTGAAAATTTACGTTGTTATAAAAACTCAGCCAATGGGAGATAAGAGTCCTAGCGCCTACCAAAGTCACTGATACTAGCACGTAACATATCCTCAATGGTCTGAATAGTCCACTCGTTATGCCCATCCGTCTTTGGATGATATGTAGTATTGACATGTAACCGGGTACCCAACTCCTTGTGAAACCTCTTCCATAATTTGGAAGTGAAACGAACATCCCCGTCCAGTAAAATTGAATTTGGTACCTCATAAAAAGCCACCGCCTCTCGAACATAAATCTCAGCCAACTTCTCTATAGAAGAGCCCTCGCTAATGGCTAGCAAGTGAGCACTCTTTGTCAAACAGTCCACTATAACGCAGATAGCATCAAAACCCCTCGCAAATTTTGGCAACTTTGTGATACAATCCATGGTGATTTGCTCCTAATTCCATAGTGGAACCTCCAAGAGCTGCAAACTTTCCATGAGGGCGTTGGTGCTTGACTTTGACCTTCCGGCAGGTCAAACATCTCTCTATAAACCATGATAGATCTCTCTTCATACATGGCCACCAATAACTATGCTCCAGATCGAGATACATCTTAGTAGCCCCTGGATGAATGGAAAACCTCGACTTGTGGGCCTTTTCCACCAATATCCGTCGAGCCCCACCTGCATAAGGTATCTAAAACCGCACGTGAAGATTCAGAAGCCCACTACTATCGATATCAAAAGCTGAAACATGACCAATCACCCATCACTTTTTCAATTTCTTCCTTTATGGCCTCCGACTATGCATCTTTGATAATTTCAAAAACTGGGGTCATCAAAGTCATCCTCATACACACATCCCGAATCAGGGAACTAACCGCCCTCCGGGTCAAGGCATTAGCCACCACATTGGCCTCTCCCGGATGATATATAATCTCACAGTCGTAATGTTTCACTACATCCAACCACCTCATCTGCCTTGTGTTCAGGTTAGGCTGATCCATAAGATATCTCAGGCTCTTATGGTCTATGTAAATGGTACACTAAACACCATGGAGATAGTGGCACCAAATCTTGAGGGGGTAAAACCATTGCCCTTAACTCAAAATCATGAGTGTGATAAGTTACTTCATGAGGCTTCAGCTACCTCGAAGCATATGCAATCATATGCCCCTTTTACATCAACACAACACCCAATCCTACAATGGATGCATCGCAGTAGACAACGAAATCCTCAACTCCCTTAGGGAGTGCAAGTATCGGAGCCTCACACCGTCTCTGGCGGAGAGTCTTGAATGATGTCTATCGCTTAGGCACCCAACTGAACACAACATCCTTCCTCATCAACTTAGTGAGAGGAACAACAATCTTGGAGAAGTATCTTACAAATCTCTGATAATAGCCCGCCAGACCGAGGAAGCTCTGTGTAACATCCCAAAAATTATAGCAAATTTAAACTTTTCAAATTAAACAACCCATTTATTAACAAAAGTGTTTACAAAAACATTGTCTCCAAAACATTATTTAAAATTAGAGTCTCCCAAGATCCAATCTGTTGAAAAGCCAAGGATGTGTACGGTCACGCCTTCTCCTTGCCATGAATCATCTGAAGAACCTGAAACCAAAAGCAAAACTGTAAGCACAAAGCTTAGTAAGTTTCCCCCAAAGTACCAACACATAAACAAATAGCACATAAACAATAACAACAACATGCACCGGGTCCACATCTAAAAGACTGGATTACCCCTGAGCCCACAGTATGAGTTTGGCATGCCTATCAGCCCCACAACTCATATCTGGCTTGCTCTTGAGCCTACAACATAAGTCTGGCTTGCCACCGGGGCCCACGACTTATGTCTGGCTTGTTCCCAACCCAATCAGTCATCGGACTGGAATTCAAATGTTCAGTTCTCAATCCGATTCTGGTATACCACACGATCCTTAACTCGTATCTGGAATTCTCCTAAGTCCTCAATATGAGTCTGGCATGCCTTTTCCGGCTCTCATCTCATATCTAGATTGCTCCAATACCCTCAAGCCCTTAGTATGAGTTTGGGATACCAACCGGGTGCTCATCTTGTATCTGGAATGCACCTGAGCCCTCAGTATGAGTCTAGCATGTTGTACTGGGCCTCAGCTCATATCTGGAATGCACCAGGGTTTGTTGGCTACAACACGAAGTAGTACAACCTCAACCCAACACAATATGCCGACAGCTAACAAACATATACAGGTAATCATGCAGATAAAATTACAGGTAGTCAGACTGAACTACCAGACTAGCATATCAAAACTAGCATGCATATCTATTTCGTACTCAGTATATCAACAATATCAGGTTATTTAACCAATGGGCCGACCTTGGTGCCTTCGAACCAAAAGTATAGTAAGGAAAACTCACCTCACACTGCCGAATCATATAGACAATCCTTGGCTGCTAGCTGACAGATCCTAGAACTGTCAATATCAAGACAACAACCCATTAACAGTTAATCCTACGACTAATCTCTGACTGCAGATATGCTAAATCCACGATCTATCAATTACCATAATCACAACCCATCAATATCTAGCCCCTAAATCACACTATGAGTCCAATTAGAGTAAACCATCATTTTACCCTTCCTCAAGCTTCGCCCAACTTAGCGACCAAAGGCCTAAAATCCAAAATAAATATCTAAGGCCCAAATATGGCCCAATTTTCCAAATCGAGCCGAATTCCTTTCGTAGGCCTTCTCCTAAGAAGGTCCAACAAGACACAACAGCTCAACCATAAGAATCCAGATGGCCCAAAATGGTCCAATACATCCAGGACCAAAACCGAAGCCCAAGACGAGAGAGCCCGAGTCTGTCGGGTGCGTGGGTTGTACTTAGTATGTACGCTCATCATACAACATGGTAGGCTTGTACGTGCAGTGTAGACACTTGTATGCCCAACACACTCACCAGTCATAACTATCTTTCTAATTTAGCACTTAATCCATTAAGACTTCGGTCCAAACTCAGATATGACTTCTATAAGGTGGTTAATCATATAATGTTTCCAAATTTATGTGCAAGCATGGCTAAATGGGACACTAGAGCTCAAAAGAGCTTAATACTTGATTTAATACATGCATGGAACCAAAACCACCATAAAGTTTGCACCTTTATACCCAAGGAACCCATGATATATTCAGATCTACAATTACAAGCTTCAAAAACGACTTAACGCACCAAACATCAACTAAAAGGGTCAAAATGACCAAAAAAATGAACCAAGAAGAAGATCCATGAAATTAAAAAGAAAAGGTATGGACTTTATGCCTCCCAAGCTACCAAAAAGAGATGAAAATGTTGGATCTTAAAGCTTTCCTTCATATAACAAGTCTTCAAGCCTCTCCTACTTCTTCAAGATCCACAAAATGAACACCAAATTCTCACCAAATGCTAAAACGCCCAACAATTGAGACTAAGACTGGTTTTTAGGATTTTGAGGATTTAGAGGCTGAAAAGGAGGCCAGCCCTAAGGAATAAGGATATTTAAATAGGGTGCAAATGATCAAAAAATTAGGGTTAAGGCACCCCTCGTACACCCAACATATGAGGCTGTGGTTCGTGATCCTTCCTTCTTGGTATGCTATGCGTACACCAATGTACCCCCCTCCCCCCGTGTATTACCCCTCACACTAGTACGCCATGCGTACTCCTTATGTACGCCCCGCGTACTATGGTTTCTTCTTAGACCCTGAAAACTCCAAAAGGCCATAACTTATTTGCTATAAATCCAATTTCAACGATCCGTATTACCAAAATGCCCTTTGGCTCCAAAACACAACCGAACACCCGAATCATCAAAGTTAAATCACCCACCCCCAAAAGGGAATGATTTGGGATAGGGTATTACAACTCTCCCCCATTTAAATTAGACTTTGTCCTCGAAATCAATCCTTACCATCCCCGGCATGCCCGACAGCCCGAGGGGCACAACCACAACCTTGAATATACCATTACCTTCCTAAGGAATCTGAACCCAACAGAACTTCTACCCGAAGAAGATGAATCCACAATCCCATGCAATAACCCACTTACTTTATTTGAACTTGAAGTCTCAAATTGATCTGTCTCCCTGACAGACCTCCCATACTGAATCAATGGTAAATCCGTGACATTTATCCATTAACTATCTATTCAACTCCTGATGATAACAATTTCATGAGCATAAGAAGGTACAAGATATTGATTTCCTTAACTGACGGACCAATATGCTGTTCCTATAATTTTCAGGCCTCATCACTTGCCCGACCTTCACACACGTAGAACCATCCCATAACACAAATGTAACATCCATAAAATTCAAGCAAATTTAAAACTTTTTCAAGCGTTCAAAAACCTTTAATTCTTACAAAATGTTTTTAAAATAGTTTCATATCAGACTATCCCAGAAATCAAGATCATAAAAATGTGAGGAGGTGCACGATCACGCCTTCGCCTTCCCGCGATCATTTGAAGTCCCTGAAACAAAATCCAAAACTGTATGCCCGAAGCTTATTGAGTTCCCTTAAAATACCCATACACACAACAATATACATATAATCACAAAAAGCATACTATAGGTCCAATCAACCATCAGGTTGGAATACCCTACGCCCTCAATCATCGGGTTGGAATGCCAACATACTATGGGTCCAATAAACCATCGGGTTGGAATACCCCCGACCGTCAACCATCAGGTTGGAATGCCAACATACTATGGGTCTAATCAACCATCGGGTTGGAATGCCAACATATTATGGGTCCAATAAACCATCAGGTTGGAATACCCCCGACCCTCAACCATCGGGTTGGAATGCCAACATACTATGAGTCCAATCATCCTCGGGATGGAATACTCTCACTACCAATCAAAGATGTGCACCTATATCAGATAATCATATAGCAGTCTACAAAGACAACATAAGAGGGTCCAATCATCCACAAGATGGAATACTATCAACTACCAATCAAACATGTGCACATATAACATGTAATCAAATAACAGTCTACAGAAAGTAAAACAGATCTACAGATCTCTAATCATAGCAACATCCTATCTAGCAGGATACCAATCTAACCGATCTCACTAATAACAAAGCAGGTTAACAATCTAAAGGGTCGGACTCGGTGCCTTCAACCCTTGAGTATAGTGAGAAAAACTCACCTCACAATGTCGAATTGTAGTGATAAGCCAAACTCCTGGATCTCAGCCACAGACTCGACCACCTATAACCATCATAGGGCCAAGTCCATAAAAATCCTAAATTACTAGAATACACTCAGGAGTCAAACTTGGTCAACCGTTGGTCAAAGTCAAAGTCAACGGTCATGGTCAACAGTCCATGTTGACCCAACTCGTCGAGTGCAGCTTACTGACTCGCCGAGTTCCTTCAGAACTCAGAAACCGTGAAAACTTGAGTCAACTCACCAAGTTGCCAACCAACTCATCGAGTCCATGTAGTGTCCAGAATATCAAGGAAAACCCTTACCACTCGTCGAGTCACCTCATTAACTCGCGGAGTTCATGCAGAATCCATAAAACAGGAAAACCCGTCTCAACTCGTCGAGTTTGGCCATCCAACTCATCGAGTTCTTCAACCAATTTGCATTCAGCCCATTCCAGTCGAGTCCAAAGCTCCAAATTCTAGATCTAGCTTCCTAGATTGGAGTTACCATGTAAAGTTGCCAACTTTACGTGCATACAAGACCTTAAGAGGCTTAAAATACCAAAACCAAGTCTAATATGGGGTTTAAGGAATGGAGAAGGACCAAAGCTTCCTAAAGTCAGGAACTTTATGACTATGATGGCTTAGAGGAGTTTAGATCTAAAGTTATAACTTCAGATCATGCCGAATACCCAAAATGACCCAAAAATTTGCTAAAATGGCCTTAACCCATGATTAAGGAGATCTAACACTAGAATGATCAAGGTAACAACTTGTTACCTTCAAAAGGAAGAAAAACGATGTAGATGTTAGATCCACAAGCTCCTTCCCGTGCCAAGCTTCTCAATGTTCAAGCTTCTTCAACAAATGCACCAAAGACACTCTTTTCGCCTTACAAACACAAAGGAGCAGTAAAGAACGGCTAGGGTTTCCTTCTCTGAGTAATGAGGTGATAAGGGAGGCCAAAGGATCTGGGTTAAGTCCTTTAAATAGGGTGCAAACCCTAAAAATTAAGCTTTTCTCATTCAGCTCCTACTCATCGAGTTGGGGTCCTCCATCTTGTCGAGTAAACCTCATAAATCATGCAGGTTGGCTACTCTCTACATGAAGAGTTGGGGCCGCCAAATCGCCAAGTAGGCTTCCTTATTTACAAAAAAATCCCTAAAATCACACTCCTAGAAATCAGGATGTTACAACAAACACATAAGTTAAATCCTAAACCCTCCGACTGATGCCTTTGACATACAAATTTCATAACCCACATCTCTCTAAATACAGACCTTGCACGGATGCACTGATGATTCCCAATGCGAGTTTCCACCAAAATCCCACTCGGAAATGGCGACTCATAATCTCTTCTTGTAGACCCATCCCTAAAACTGATGGGTATCCCATTATAAATCTAGCCCTAGTCCCTAACTGGAGACACCACCAGAAACATGCAGAAATGATCCTCAAAACATATTGATCGCAAATGTCACCCAAAACCAAACCATATGACGTACTAAAACCTTAATAGCCCTTGACTCTATGCTATGCCATTACCAAAAAATTTCGTGTTACATCCAACCCCTTATCTTCTCAGGTGTACCCCCAACTGGGCATCCACTCGAGACATTCATAAAGAACATTATGATTTGCAACTTCATAACCAATTCCCAACTTGAAAATCAAAATCCTAGAAACAATTTGCGAACAACCAAAAATATAAGGCATACATCCTACAGTGACTTTCTGATACCTGACTGATACTCCCCACAACCCTTACCGTTCCCTTTATCCAACCAATAGATTTATGACTCACCTGACTCCCATCAGAGTGTCAACACTGAAAGTACCACAAGCAAAAGAAATGAGCAACTATGTTCACTAGGCCCACAACATATGACTGGAATATTTGTGTCAAGTCCTCAACCTAGGTTTGGATTGCCTCTGAGCCCACGACATGAGTCTGGAATGCCCTCCCTGGCCCTCAGTCCTTTTCTGAAATGCTCTCGATATCACACCAACCTTGTTATCACCACATCATCCACCCGACACTCTGGGCCTAAAGTTACTCACCTCATTCCATCGCATCATCCCAACGCCGACTAAGTACGACAATGTTTCTTACCAAAGCAAAATCTTACGAAAACATGTTCGCACTCGGCCCAAGAATAGGATAACGGTTGCACTATTGGTCCAATTAGAAGGCTATAAACCAAAAGAACCATGCACATAATTCAAACTAAGGGCTCCAATGCTATCTTGCCCAACTCACATGACAGACCACCACACCCAAAATCTCATCCAAAGATAGAAGAAATACAAAGATAATCGAAATAACACCTCGTTGAATAATAGAAAACATCCTCACGATCAGTCGAAACATGATCCCATACTTGATTGAGACTGAAAGGTGTTGGATTAGTGTCTAAGTCCATAACTATTTTGGTATGTACTTGACCTGATGGTGCATGGTCCTTTTAGGTTACCTTCACCAAAGCAACTTGATAGGATGAATAAGGATTAAATATGATTTATTAATATATTATGGGAATAATATATTAAAGGAGAAATCACATTGTTTAATTAATATTAGTCAATAATTAATTGGTAATTAGTTTTGTGACTAAAAGAGATTAATTAAACTTAAGGGACTGGAATTGTAATTATAGGATAATTGCAATTTGGGCCATAGATTGCCTTATATTAAGGAGTGGACGAATTCTATGGGAAAACCCAAGAAGAAATCGTCCAAGGCCTTAAGGAAAGGGATCCATGGGTTTCTTAGGGCTTAAGCATCCAAATTAGGGTTTCCTTGTTAGATAACCCTAATAGCCTCACTATATATAGACCCCTTAAGGACCAAAAACGTGGACAAGCTTTGTTCTAGGGTTTCACACGTTTTTGGGCAGCCTCCATCCTCTCTCCTCTTCATCCTCTTGCTTATGGTGTTTGTGAACCATTAGAGGAGTGACATTTGTGACTTTAAGCTTTCTAAAGTCAATACAAGGAGATTTGGGATTGTTATTGCTACATAACAATGAAGGTAACATCTTAAACCTATTCTCATGTTAATATGATTACTTGAATGCTAGAATTAGGGTTTATAGTGTTGGATAATTTGCATGTACAATAGAGAAACCTAGATCCAAGCATTAGGGTTTGTATGAGCACATAGGATGTTCTTAGGACCAAAACCCATAAGTGGTATCAGAGCCTAGACTGGTTTCTATTGTATTGATACATTGTATGATTGAAAAATTCAATTTTTGTGGTTCTGGAGGCTGGACTCACCGAGTCCATAGATGAACTCGCCGAGTCCATGCTGACTCGACGAGTCCATGCCTGACTCGGCGAGTCGGCTCGTCAAATGGAGGGAAAACCAGGATTTCTTGCTGTTTTTGCTTAAGGATAGTTACCTTATCATATTAGATCAATATTAATCCAATTTTATGATATATTTGACTTAATTCTTGATCTAATTGAAGATATTTATCAATTAATAAGATAATTGTTTCCTTATGTGATAATTGATTAATTATTTTGATTAAATTGGTAAATTGTTTTGCAAGAAATCATTAAATAAATCAAATATGGATAATTATGTGATTAAATGTTAATTTAGATTATTTGTTATTTGATCCTTGTTGTTATGAAAAGTTTCATATTTTCCCCTTTAGGTTTTATAGTTTAAATTTGAACCCAAAAGTTTTGTTGTTTTGAAATTTAAATAGTTAAAACCCTAATGTTTTGAAAAAGGTTTCAAAACTTGCCCTCAAGTTTTGGAATTTAAATTTTGATTAATAGTTTAATTTTGATGTATATTTAAATTCTAAACCCTAATGTTTTGAAAAAGGTTTCAAAACTTGCCCTCAAGTTTTGGAATTTAAATTTTGATTAATAGTTTAATTTTGATGTATATTTAAATTCTAAACCCTAATGTTTTGAAATGTTTCAAAACTTGCCCTCAAGTTTTGGAATTTAAAAGTGATTAAAAGTTTAATTAAGAATGTTAAATTCGAAAACTCTAGTATTGTTTTGAAAAAGTTCAAATCACACCCTTATGGTTTTATTAATTAATTAAGGTGTATAATTAAAAGAGGTTTAATAAATCCATAAAGTTTTTGGTTTAAAATTTAATTGAATTAAAGGTATAATTATTAAATTTGATTACCTAGTATTTTAAAAGTGTAAAATATACCCTATACTATATATAACATTAAAAGTCTAATATTATATATATGTATGAGTAAAAGTCAGTCTTACCGTTAGTAGGCCTCATTCACGAAGCTGGTCTATAAGGGGTGTTTAAGGAAATTGCCTATAAAATGGCGATTGAATGGGTATCCACTCTTACCCACCGCACTCTTGACTAGTGGAGGGTTGTTAGCCGAACGGGTAAGATAGGACGAAACCTTCCATTATAAGTATAATAAATTACTAAAGTAACTAAATGTTTTTCAAATTCCCAATCTTAGTTACTTAGGCAAAGTGAATTGATGCAATTCCATGAAATTACACTTTATACCCTTGCGAAGACGTTAGTGGAGCGTGTGTGGTTTACCGGCACACTAAATGGTTCTAAGCAAAGGTAGCAAAGGGTGATTCAATGTTTTTCATAGTTCGGTGGAGCATGTGTGGTTTACCGGTACATCGAATAGGTGACTGTAACATGTGAGGGCGCCATGTAAGTTTGCATGGTTATTCACACCCGCTTTGTGATCCTCGGCATCCCAGTCACAAACAAGAGGGGCATATCGAGATTTAAACATGCCATTGAAATTTTCAATGAATCTCAAAGGATCTAGGAGTTTTCATAAATTTAAAACTTCAATTTCTTTTTCGTTTTTCATGGTGGAAATTAGTGAATCGTCATTCACTTACCTTCAAATGTTCTGCAATTTGGGTTACGACATCCCTCTCTCGAGTTGTAGAATATTGTGTTGGGTCCTAGCCTTAGTATCTCATTTGGGTGATTCACTAAGGACTCAATCAATCAACTAACTTGAATTTGTTTTCTCCCGTTTTGTAGATGTCAAAGTTTGACAACTATGGTCTTCCCAAATCCCGTGGAACAAGCTTTCCACATGAAGATGATATTCCACAATTCGATCGAGGAACAAGAAATCATGCTTCACTTCCTCTACCTCCTACAATTATTCTCCCTAACCCACAAGTTCGAAGGCTTGAAAAGTTCAAGATCACTCAAGCCCTTTTGGCAAGTAAACATAAAGAAGGAAAGTCGGTGTGTGCACACGTCCTAGGGATGAAGTCATACATTGATAGGTTAAGAATGTTGGGATCCGTTGTCTGTGAGGAAATGGCTGTTGATTGGGTTCTTCAGTCACTTCCTAACTCATATAGTGAGTTCGTAAGAGAGTACTATATGATGAACCGCGACGTGACTCTTATAGATCTCACCTATATGCTTATTGCTGCTGAATCAGCAATGGTTTGGCGCAATAGAAAAGCAAAGTTGATTGGTGAATCTGCCTTCAAGACCTCTATGGATATAGACAATGGCAACGAAAGACATGCTATGATCGAAAGGTTTGATCATAAGAGAAAGGCAATTTCTAAAGTAGTTCCATGTCATGTTCCAAAAGAGTCAATTTGCTTTTATTGCCAAGAGAAAGGGCATTGGAGACGAAACTGCCCCATTTACCTAAGATATCTAAGAGATGGGAGAGTCGAAACGTATGGCTCTAATATAGGTAAAATCCATTAACTAACTCTTTTAAGCTTCTATTCTAGATTCTTAATACATAATGTGATAAGATTACAATTGATGTTTTGTAGGATCAAAGAAAAGAAAGGAAGCTTAAGGGAAGAAGTGAGCAAAATCTAACCGTGAAGGAATGGATTTCGATCGCATTTATCGAACATTAGATTCTTGAGCTACTACTTAGAGTTAGAATCAGATTTCTAAGAAAGATGTATTAGCATAAGTTTTTCAATGAGTTGCATTGTAAGGACAATTTTTCCGCAATAAAATAAATTTTGATTTTTATATTATTATCCTTACAATGGCGTGTATGAAAATTGATGTTAAAATATTTCTATTATTAACAATAATGGATTTGGTTCTTATTATGTTATTTATGGAAAGTCGAGAATTTACCAAATAGGGAGAGTTTCTCATCGCCCAAGTTTCAGTTGGACAGAAACTTGGAATCATGCAACTTGGTTGCACGATGAATGAGAAATTTCATATTTGGAAATTAGACTAATTCATTGACAAAGTGTCAAGTGAAGGACTAGGAGATCGAGTACACAAAGTTGCATGTTAATCAAGTCCACCATAAGAGTAACAATGATATTCGTCATTATTTACTAAAGGTTTAGTAAATATGATTATACTTACAAGATTAAGTGTAATTCTGAATTGATTGAAAAAGTTTAAATCAATAGCAAAACGAATAAGAAGAATCAAGTAGGCAGAAAGATAAAAGTTTCTCCATTCTAAGAAGAAGGGAGAGTAGCTTTTATGCTTTATGATAGATCTTAATGATTAAGAACCATATCTCAATTGATCCTCTAAGTGTGTCTTAGTACAATTGTATGTTTAAGAAGAGGAATCAAGGATTGAAGAAATGGTTAAATCAAGAAGTCAATCATACTCCGTTCCAATAACAAGTCTTAAAGTTAAGATTGTGACATTGAGTGAAATGTATTAAGAAGGTTTATAACATTCATCAAATGTGGAAAGTTGTGATGTCTTGAATAAGACAAAGACCAACTAGGACCAATTTATGAGGTGATTTGATAAAAGCTACACCAACTCTTGAATATTTGTTTGTCAAGAAATGGTTGTTGACAAAAGAATCTTATATGTCAAGGAGTTAGTGGGAGTCTTAATGGTCTTGAAAAGTTTCAAGAACAAATCAAATAAACCTTATCGATAATCACTAGCACACGAGTTGAGGTTTACAATCTATCGTGTTGACATTATTTTGCTTCTGTGCTATTCCAATTGAGTTAATTATGCATGTAAGTTCTATGAGTTCTCATTTTGAACGCATAAAAGGCACAACACCTTAATCAATGAAAGGTACATTGATAGGAAAGGGTGAGCTGCTTAACTACTTGGAAGACATGGTGGGCAGCTGTGCTACCATAAGGCAAAGAAATCAAGATTAAGAAAGTTCGGTCCATATGAGTTTGAATTTGTCGTAAACCTTGGTTTTAACAAATTCACACGGATAGGAACACATACACCGTTTAAATATAAGTTTCATAAGATTTCCTCCTTCATGAAAATGATTGTGAGGAAATGCTTTCACTAAGAAAGATTTTAAGAAGATAGTGATTGTAAAATTGCATTCTCGAATTCGATTATGGTTACGGTGTCCCTTTCCATGATTTGAATTGTGAGGTTTGGCAATTAGTCTTAATTGTTTAGACACACATATGAGCTATCTAAGGCAAAGGTGTATAAGAGGCCTTGATAAAAGATTATCAAAGCATTAAGAAACATGAATTTAAGAAATTCAATAAGTATTGTTTTTCTGAAAGTTTAGCTGTTTCTGAATACATGTCGAAGCTAGTGGGAGCATAAGTGTTATGTTTATAATAATCATCATGATAGTGGGAGCATAAAAGTTATGATTGTATGATTATTAAGGCACGTATTACAAGTTGGCAATATTAATTATAGAAAACAAGAGTTATACCTTGCAAAGTCGTAAGGGTTGTAAAGTTGTTTTGCTATAATTAAGGGAGAGAATATTATGCTTCATTTCAAATCTAAAGGATTAGGTTGAGAAACGTTAATAAATTTAGTCAAGGGTACATAGTGTGTTCTTAAAATTTCGATAATGATTATGGCATTCCTCTTCACAATTCGAATTTTGAGAACATAGCAAATAAGACATTATGCGTCGTGTCCCATACGCTTCGGGTATAGGATCGATTGCAAATGCTTTAATGTTTGACCATTCTAAAATTTTCCAAATGTCGAGCGCATTTAGAGGGAAAAAGGACTAAAATTGGTTTTGACTAAAATAATTAAACAATTATCAAAGGACAATCCAAAGTTTGACGAGGATTGGTCGCTTGTGAGTAGTTGGAAGCATGGTATTCGCTGGACCATATCGACATTATTATGAATAGAAAAGATTCTATTAAGAATGAGTTGTCATATGGAAATTATGGAAATGTTTCCATATTGGATGGACCATATCGACATCATTACGAATAGATAAGATTCTATTAAGAATGAGTTGTCATATGGAAAATATGGAAGCATGTCCATATTGGGAATTGAATATTGAAAATCTATGTCTAGATTAGAAACTTTTATGCAAAAGGATGTTCAAAGGAATGTACTTTGAGTGAGAGACATCATATCTAAGGAATTGTCTTGTAACAATGTCCGATAGAGGACTTTGTAATATCATTGGCAATAGTCTTTGTGACTTTGGTGCAGTGACATTACGAAAGGATCATTGCATAGAATGTTAGAATCTAGCATATTTTATAAGTAACAAGAATTTGATATTCTCACACTTATGAAAAAGGATTTGGAGTTGTGAAATGAGAATGATTGGAAAGGTGTTCAATTTGATCTACTTCACAAAAGTAAGAACCATAGGTAAACATTGTGTGCATGCTAAGAGTATGGGACAAGTGTAATAATTCAAGTAAGAAGTTGATTACCCGAAACGACAAATAATGAGTAATCGATATGGTGATAAATAAAAGGAGTTTTATTTATACTCAAAGGTTTGAGGCCATATGGGATTAGTATTATTCTTGTGTTTCACATTTGCATGTTTTGACTTCCAGAATAATTGAATTTATTAAGAATAATCGAATTATTCAAACGGGCCACAGTCGTTCATATGTTGGAAGTAGATATGAATGAAGACTGTCGTGAATTAGTGTGTGGATTGTCTAAAAGAGTATTAGACATAAGCAAATGTTTGCTGCAACGTTCATTAGTGCTTATGAATATGATTTGAGCATTGGATTAAACCCACGCTCACTTGGATCACTCCATGAATTGTATCACGAGTGATTGGTGAGACGATAACATCTTATATTCTTGAAACCGAGATGTGTGAGTTGTATCTTGCAAATCGGTTGCACATTGATAATATGTAAACGCACTAGTAACTTGGTGTTATAAAACATATTGTTGTGTGTGATTTGGTGAGTAAGTGCAAGCAAGCATTGTATCAAAGTTTATCCGTTCCTTTTATCCAAAGTAGGATAAAAGCAATATCTTTGGGCCCCTCGATGATTTAGTGATGACAAACGTAAATGCTCGGCCGGGCTAGGGCTAATTTGATTTTTTCAATTAGCCAGTCGTTATAAATCGGAAATCGAGATATAGTACAAAAATAATGATTTGAAATCATGTCTCATACGATATCTAGAATGGAGGAATATATGATCCCTTATCTAAGGACACGCGTATCTGATAGGATCAGAGTTGACAGTGGCTTTAGAAAGCTACAATTGCAGATCAGGATCTGAAGTCATATGCATAATAGTTATTAGACTTATCCATGTGGGAGACTGTTGGATTAGTGTCTAAGTCCATAACTATTTTGGTATGTACTTGACCCGATGGTGCATGGTCCTTTTGGGTTGCCTTCACCAAAGCAACTTGATAGGATGAATTATGGAGAGAAAGGATTAAATATGATTTATTAATATATTATGGGAATAATATATTAAAGGAGAAATCATATTGTTTAATTAATATTAGTCAATAATTAATTGGTAATTAGTTTTGTGACTAAAAGAGATTAATTAAACTTAAGGGATTGGAATTGTGATTATAGGATAATTGCAATTTGGGCCATAGATTGCCTTATATTAAGGAGTGGACGAATTCTATGGGAAAACCCAAGAAGAAATCGTCCAAGGCCTTAAGGAAAGGGATCCATGGGTTGCTTAGGGCTTAAGCATCCAAATTAGGGTTTCCTTGTTAGATAACCCTAATAGCCTCACTATATATAGACCCCTTAAGGACCAAAAACGTGGACAAACTTTGTTCTAGGGTTTCACACGTTTTTGGGCAGCCTCCATTCTCTCTCCTCTTCATCCTCTTGCTTATGGTGTTTGTGAACCATTAGAGGAGTGACATTTGTGACTCTAAGCTTTCTAAAGTCAATACAAGGAGATTTGGGATTGTTATTGCTACATAACAATCAAGGTAACATCTTAAACCTATTCTCATGTTAATATGATTACTTGAATGCTAGAATTAGGGTTTATAGTCTTGGATAATTTGCATGTACAATAGAGAAACCTAGATCCAAGCATTAGGGTTTGTATGAGAACATAGAATGTTCTTAGGACCAAAACCCATCAAAAGGATCCCAGTACTGTGCAACTAGCTTGAGAAGAATTCCAAGGTGATCCTGAAGGTTATCAAAACCTGAGTCTGCTATGAACCAAATTCCCACTCCACCATTGAGGGTAAACGTAGCTGAAGACCAATGGAACATAGAGTATACTAAACAACATGATAGATTGGCCCGACCGTTAAATTTTGGCTGACACAATTAAACTTTTGAGAGAACTTTTGTTGAATGATGAACCCCACGACCAATCGTCAAGGACACAATGACACTTAATCCAACGAATCAAGATTCACATGGAACTAAACATACATGCTTCTAGAAAAGATCCACCGATCCACATCTACCCAACTAATCCAAAAACAACAATACAAACAACGAACTGGAAAATCCCTCAACAGATAAAATACTCAACCCGAGAATCCCACTTCTCCCCCACTTAGGGCTCAAACTACCCCCCCACTGGCGCTGGAACCAAATTGTAAAGAACCCAAGTTGATCATATTCATCGGCCCCTTCCTAACTCTAGAAATTACGAGCCTGCTCACTCCTTCTCCAAACTCAGAAAAATTGAGAGGGCATAACCCTTTCCACAGATAATGACACTCCTATCCGTCAATCAACCATCCCATTTCTAGCTAAAGAACCCAAGTTGATCATATTCATCGCCCCCTTCTTGAGTCTCGCAACTCGAATACCTGGCATCGAGCAAAACCTTTGAGGCCTCAAACCAAATCTCACTAGGTCTGCACCAAACAACCCAATTCAATAATGCCACTGGGGCTCAAAACACTTACCAGGTCCAACCTCATGCCTAAACAACCATAACAAAAAGATTGGTAGGAACAAAAACATTACCGCGAATCATGGTATCCAACCATGCTACCTTCGCCGACCAGCCTTATAATCCATGAAATCCTCTTCGAGTATGGATCTTGTGCTTATAGTAGTGCGGGCCTAATACTACATTCCATACCTATCCATACTTTCCTCAAGAATCATCTCGGGTCCTCTAAGACCTAATCATGAAATACTTCCTAGGCTCTCCTAGGATTCCACCCACACCCCCTCTGCCATCAGCTGCTAAAGAACCCCTACCGACACCAGCTAACCACTTGAAGAATACAATTACATGAAACCAAGCTTAAATAATCCTTCGACTAAAGGGCTTAGCCCAACAACGGTTGGACTCAAACAAGAGTTGTGCAGTAGGACTGAGTCCTTCATTCTAAGATTATTTAACCTTCTGTAACACCCCGAATTCAAAAGACCAAAAAAGGACAGAAAAACCTCAAAATAAGGAAGTGACTCGTCAAGTTGATGGAATGACTCAACGAGTAAGAGCACGATTTGGGCCATGGGTTAAGTGACCTACTCGACGAGTCGGGGGACCGACTCCGCGAGTTGGTCTGGGTTTGGAAAACTTTAAATTCGGGACTTGGTACCCTATTTAAGGATCTTATTCCCATTCTCATGGTCTTTTCTCTAGAAACATAAATTTGGGAGCATGTACATTGACATTTCGAGAGTTCATAGCTTGTGGAGCTCCAGACTATCTTGGGCTAGGGACCCCATTGCTAGCAACAGATGGTTGGCTGATGTCACCGACACCTTTCGTTCTAGCCAATGTCTCGAGGGGGACAAGTTCATACTAGCCTCCTGTCTTTTGAAGGACAGAGCGTGTGATTGGTGGGAGGAGGTTGAACATGCTATGAGGGATGCTTCTATGTTGGACGCGATGACATGGAGTAATTTCTCGGCCAGGTTCAAGGCCGAGTTTGCACCAGCGATTGAGGTGCAATAGTTAGCACGAGAGTTCCAGGACTCGTGACAGACTACAGAGACAGTGGCGGAGATCACTGCCACGTTCAGGGAAAGAGCCCATCTGGTTTCGCAGTATGTGGCGGACAAGGAGAAGAAGAAGGATCGGTACCATGAGATGTTGAGGAGCAATATCAGTCAGTTTGTAAGTCAGTCCAGTTGCAAGACGCTGGAAGATATGATTGCTCAAGCTAGAGAGAGAGATTGATCAAGAGACAGAAAAGAAGAGAAAGCTAGCAAAGGTTCAGGTATCTATGGATTCAGGAAAGAGGCCCAAGACATCGGATTCTAGGATGAGAGGTCATCAGGACCGGGGATGTTGTGGCATGTGTGGCAGGACGCACAAGGGTGCGTGTAGGAGCGGAAGTGGTGGTGATTCAGGCTACTACAAGTGTGGCCAGATCAATCATTTTATTAGAGATTGTACTGCTACTACCACCCAGGGATCAGACCTGATATCTATCTATTGTAGTTAGAGGGGCCACAAGAAGGCCCAATGTCCAAGTTTTCTTTCAGCAAAACAGGTGATAGCACCTGCCCCTGCAACCTTGAGGATCACCGACGTCCGTCACGGCCGGGCAGAGGCGCCTGCAGCGAGGAGTAGGGCATATCATTTTGTTTCAGAGGAGGCGTGAGTATCCCGATGTGTCAGGCGCGTATATTTTATTTATTTGTCATTTATGCTATGATTTTAGTGTTTTGGTTCAGCATCGATATTGGTAAACGTATTTCTGAATTTGGTGGCCTACTTGTGATAAAGTTATATGGCATCTTCATACCTTGGATTTTAGAATGATAGTTAGAAATTGTTCCCTTTAGAGCAGGTTACTCAGGATGTAGTAACTGTAGCATGCATGTGTGAGACTCGGGTGTGTATTGCTAGTTTTTAGGGGAGGTATCGTTTGAGAATAGGTCGGTTAGATCACCAGCAGTGGTAGCATGGGTCGTCAGTAGAGTGGCTGGAGGATAATGGGGAGAATTGGGGAATTCTTCCAAGTTGTGAGCTGTGGGAAACTAGCTGAATCGAAGTGGGGGAGAGCCATCCGAGTGGCAAAGGGCAGAAGTAAGTGCGAGACTAGGATGATCTCGCATTCTTGGTAAGTAAGAAGCAGCTCAAGTGGTTGCATGGATTGAGGGGCATATGAGTGGGAGTTTGGGAAACTTCCAACATTGAGTTTGTGTCCCCACGATTAGTTGTTGACTGGGTTGGGAACTAGGTTGGAGAATTCCGGCAAGGCGCGGGTTTAAGCAGGATTTATGACTGCGAGATAGTCGCAATATTCCCTAGCTGTAAGTCAGTGAGGGAAGTGTTGTGAGGTTGCGGGTAAGAGGTAGCATTCATTAGTGTCCTAGTTAGTAGAGTGTGGGCGAGGGCCTGTATCTCCTAGTTCACGGAGTGTGGGCGGGTGCTCGTACCTCCGAATTAGCATGATAAGAATCAGGAAAGGATAGCAAGTTGAGATAAGAGGATGAGTGGGATTGCATAGCCCTGGATAGGTGAGACCTATGAGAGAGGCTGCTCCAAAGTGTAGTTTGGATGAGACTCGTGGTCAAGGCCTGTGTAGTTATAGTAGCAGGTGGGACCTGGTAGAGACCTTAGGGTTAAGGTATGGGATCGACGATCCGAGATCTTCTAGAGCCGGAGTGGCTAGGTTGGTAAAGCAATTCAGGCAGTCGTAGTATCTTTAGAAGTCGTTGAGAGGTAACAGGTGGGGGACCGGTATTTCGGGTAATGGTAGATCAGTTGGGACCAGGGTGGTATCGGTTCATCCGGAAGTCAGATGATGTGACATCCCCATTTTCACGGCCAAAAAAGACCGATTTTGTTTATTCTTTATAAAAATCAGAGTACTTCTTTTCATAAAAATGTTGCGGAATTTGTTCCCAGAAAAACATGATAAATATGTTATCAAAACATTTTCAAAGAAACATGTTTTATTTATTTTAAAATGTTTGGGATGTCATTGTCTATACAGAAACATAAGTATAAACAGAACTTACTAGTGATCTATATCTCTTTAATCTCTCAGTGTAATGTGACTTCATAACAACACCTGCGACATAAATAAACTGAGTCGGTCAGGTTGGGAAACCTGCAGAGTACATAGGGTTTTCAACCCACAATAATATAATTATTATGTTCAAACAATCAAACAATCAACCAAATTACCCATCCCCATTATCTTCTTTACTCTTAAGGATCTACCCTAAGAATCAACCATTCCTCGTTCATACATTCCTAAGGATCATCCTAAGGAATCGAGATGAAGTCCATCATCATCGGGGTTTAGGCACTAAGTCTGCATAGTCGCTAGAATTTATACAACATGCACTAACTCTGCATAGTCGCCAGGGTTTTGGTACCAAGTCTGCATGATCACCAAGGTTTAGAGTACACCAAGTGAACACATCATTCCCAACACTTACATGTTGCGAGCCCACTAGTGTTCCACTGGACTGTCTAGAATAGTCCGTGGTTGTCATCCATACTCTGCTGAATGACGGGCCATCGTTTGGGAAAAGGCTTCTCAAATCGTTCACCTCTCAACCTCACCTCGTGGTCTATAACACCTCTCAACTCATCGTCCAACTTATATTCCATCTATTACATCTACCCATGTTTTACCCCAACATTTTTGTAGATATAAAATACATATACAGTTTAAATTCTTTAAAACGTGTATAAAATCGTTCAACTAGCATAGACAGCAAGTACTCAGATAATACGCACATAACACATAATTTATATAGAATACTCCATATCTATGTGTAAGATGAAAGGGACCATGCACTCACTTGAAAGGTGGTGACTCAGCACTCAGACAGTGCTTCGATACTCTCAAAACAATTTCCTTCGATAAAACCTAGTATCAATACTACTAGGGTTTAGTCTAATGATAACCGTGACGAATTAATAGTCTGACTATTATTATTATTATATAAGCGTTAAATAACACTCAATATAACTCATAATAATAGCCCAAATAATTATTTTAAGGACCTAATAACATTACTATAATCATTTGGAAGCTATATTAAAAATTGCGTAAGCGTAGCTCACTTAAAGCGGATTTTAAAGAAAACTGGGCTTTGCTCGAAGCAGCGTTTCCCAAACCAAAAGACCCTTTTTCTCGGGACTCCGGGAGCCTCGGGGCTTCCTTAGGGTGCTAGGGGATCACGTAGGCTTAGAGGAGGGTTAAAACCCTTAGAGAGAGAAAGAAACCAGAGAGAGAATGAGAAATGGTGTGAAAAATGCGGAGACCCTTGCCCCCTTTTTATACCCTGCGATGTCGTAGACTACGCTGGGCGTAATCCTTGGCTATGCGGGGCGTAACTTCGGATAGGGTCCAGTTGCGTCCAGCTGTATCGCACTTTGGAAGAGGATAAGGACCGAGGGTACGCTAGGCGTACCGAACTCCGACGCGGGGCGTAAGGCGAATCGAGGCGACGTGGCATGATCCGAAGGGTGCTTTGCGATCGGCGATGGACGGCTGCGATGAGACCACGTCATCCATCTCGCATCAGATTTCACAATTTGCACACTCAAGTTTAAAAATTCGTAACTTTCGCGTACGAGCTCTGTTTTCGACATTCTTTATATCCACGCGAAGGTGGGAACATACTCTACAACTTTTGTTTAGATTCCGTCGGCTAATTTTGACTCTATTTTAAAAGTTATATTATTAACAGGCTGGGACAAGATTGGTCCGTTAAATCCTCATAACTTCTTCATCCGATGTCTGTTTTCACCCATATTTTTCTCGTTACGCTACTCTTAACGAGGTCTTCGATTCTCGTTCAGGTCGTGTCGGCTAAAAACTGCTCGATCTAATATTCGAATTCGGGCTGTACACTGCTAATCCGAAACTTTGAAAAATCATAACTTCCTCATACGAAGTCAGATTTGGGCGCTCTTTTTATGGACGCTCTCGGTTTAACGTATTCTACGACTTTTTTTTAGATCGCTAAGGCTAAATCTCGCTCTATCGTAAATTCACTATTTACGCTTCCCGGTATCGTGCCGATTCCGTCGCGAAACTTCAACGGGTCATAACTTCTTCATTATAGCTCGGATTTCGACGCTCTTTATATGTACGGAAACCTTGTAACATATACTTCAACTTGGTTAAGATTATTTATTCTAAATAGTATTTTGCCGAAAAGTCATTTTCGACACTTATTGCCTCTAATTTGACTAGCCCGGATCTGTGGGTGTTACAATTATCTCCCCCTTAGGATGATTACATCCTAGAATCATCAACGAAACAGGGCTTGTATAATGACTCCATACTTCATCTCTTCATCCTAGGTAATAATTATAACTTCTATATTCCTTCAAGTCTATCTCTTAGACTTATTGACTGTAAGCAGTACTCAATCGTGCACCTGCTTTCTATCTCAGGTTAGACTCCAAATTAAGACCTACCATCATGTGATGCACGTTTAGACTCAGGTCTCTTATAGTTATATTCCAGAACAGACTATACCTTCCTTCATGTTCTAATCACATCTTAAAAGGTAGCATTTCTAGCAACATTCGCGATACTTCCACTGATCGCTTTGATTAATTCTTCCGGCTTAAGTTGGGTGCTACATCGAACTTGGTTCTTTGAACCACGTAACATACTTATCATAGTCGACCTCAATTCAATATGACCACTAGGTTCGGAATAACAATCATCCTCTTAGCCATTACCGAAACGATGGTAACGACATATTTGAATAAAACGGTATCAATTACTAGCTTCTTGGTAACCTTGTGACTTTCCCTGATCCAAGCGTGAGTCCTGTGCTTCCGATAGTATATGCATCTACTACCTTTCACACCTACTCATACTCGTCCCAAGTATTGTCTCGCAGTTTTCCAAGTCACCATACAGGAAAATCACATAACAATTTAACACATCAAATAACAAAATGAAGGCTTTATTATTTCTTGAAACGATTACAAAGGTGTTCAAGTTCACCCTAGACTATGCCTCTAATTTGCTACATCATAAGATACTATGGCTACTGCATAACTTGATCTTCGGATATGAAGTCCTCATCCTTGATTCCTCGCATGGTTCTCTGCTTCGTCGAGGATCATGTGGAATGCCCTTGGCCTTGGTGGCGTGTTTGGCCTTGCTGACTCGTTTTTCTTTGGGCAGTCCCTAGAAATATGCCCTTCTTTGCTATATCCATAGCACACCTTCTTGTTGGACGCACACTTGCTGACGTAATGCCCTGCCTTTCCATATTTATAGCAAGTCACCTCCTCGCTACATTTCCCGAAGTGCTTCTTTTTACACTTCTCGCACCACTTGGTTTCACCTCCTCCTCCTTCTTCAGTGTTTGAGAATTCCTTTCCTTGTTGGATTTTGAAGATCCTTCATGCTTCCTTTTCTCGCCAACTTCAGCTCTCTCCAGACCCGTTTCCCTAATTTGGGTCTCAACATTCCTGGCTGCCCAGATAGCAGCTTTCAAAGTGGTTGCTTTCTTGACAATTGGTCCAAAGTCTACTGGTAATCCATGGGCAAACTTGTTAACCTTGGAGAGTTCGGTTGGGACTAGGTAAGGAACCAACTTCATATTTTCCGTAAAGCTTGCAGCGTATTCTATAATGCTTATTCTTCCCTTTTTTAGATTCTGGAACTCATTGTTGATCTCCAAAAGATCCTGCTCAGAGCAGTACTGCATCTTTAACTGCACCAGAAAATCTTCCCATGACATCTTGCTCGCTTCTCCTTTGGTCATCGAATCGGCTAGTAGCTTCCACCAGCTTAGTACTCCAGATTTCAACAGAGGAACCGCGAGAGTGGTCTTCTACATGTTGCTACACTTGCAACTCTCAAACATCGTCTCCATCTCGGAGAACCAGTTCATGACTTCCACCGACGTCGGGCTTCCGGATAGACTCGGTGGTTTGGATGCCATGAAATCCTTGTATTTGCATCCATGTCCATCATTTCCTCCGTTTGGTGATCCAACATCGCCTAGGTCATCGCTTGCACTCTGACCATCGTTATTGGCTTAGCAATGGCCACCACAACCGGTATCTGCTCAATCACTGGGGGCTGATCTCGGTCCCCATTTGCATTCACGTTTCCACTACGGGTCCTCTCCATCTTGATCTATATACCAAATAAGGTGAATCTAGATCTTTATTTAGGACTGACGTTCAAATCATCCTTATCACTCCGAAACGTTTACATGCTAGTTCTAGTATCGTATTCGTACATTTAGAATCCTAAACACATAAGGTTTCCAGATCCGGTCGACAACAGACCATAGATCCGATCAAACTATAGCATAACAAATCATTTAGCACATAAAAGCAATTTAGGCTTCATTCCTAAAATAAGCTAGTGCTCACACCTCACAATCATCGCTTAGCATTCTAAGTTTAAGTCTAGAAGTAAATCCATATTCCTAGTTCGGTTAAACTAATGCTCTGATACCAACTGTGACATCCCCATTTCACGGCCAGAAAAGATCGATTTTGTCTATGCTTTATAAAAATCAGAGTACTTCTTTTCATAAAAATGTTGCGGAATTTGTTCCCAAAAAAAATGATAAATACGTTATCAAAACATTTTCGAAGAAACGTGTTTTATTTATTTTAAAATGTTTGGAATGTCATCGTCAATACAGAAACATAAGTATAAACAGAACTTACTAGTGATCTACATCTCCTTAATCTCTCAGTGTAATGTGACTTCATAACAACACTTGCGACATAAATAAATTGAGTGGGTCAGGTTGGGAAATCTGGTGAGTACATAGGGTTTTCAACCCACAATAATATAATTATTATGTTCAAACAATCAAACAATCAAGCCAATTACCCATCCCCATTATCTTCTTTACTCTTAAGGATCTACCCTAAGAATCAACCATTCCTCGTTCATACATTCCTAAAGATCATCCTAAGGAATCGGCACGAAGTCCATCGTCACCGGGGTTTAGGCATTAAGTCTGCATAGTTGCCAGAATTTATACAATATACACTAAGTTTGCATAGTCGCCAGGGTTTTGGTACCAAGTCTGCATGATCACCAAGGTTTAGAGTACACCGAGTGAACACATCGTTCACTACACTTACAGGTTAAGAGCCTGCTAGTGTTCCACTGGACTATCTAGAATAGTCTGTGGTTGTCATCCATACTCTGCTGAATGACGGGGCCATCGTTTGGGAACAGGCTTCTCACATCGTTCACCTCTCACCCTCACCTCGTGGTCTATAACACCTCTCAACTCATCGTCCAACTTATATTCCATCTATTACATCTACCCATGTCTTACCCCAACATTTTTGTAGATATAAAATACGTATACAGTTTAAATCCTTTAAAACGTGTATAAAATCGTTCAACTAGCATAGACAGCAAGTACTCAGATAATACGTACATAACACATAATTTATATAGAATACTTCATATCTATGTGTAAGATGAAAGGGACCATGCACTCACTTGAAAGGTGGCGACTCTGCACTCGGACAGCGCTTCGATACTCTCGAAACAATTTCCTTCGATAAAACCTAGTATCAATACCACTAGGGTTTAGTCTAACGATAACCGCGACGAATTAATAGTTTGACTATTATTATTATTATATAAGCGTTAAATAACACTCAATATAACTTATAATAATAGCCCAAATAATTATTTTAAGGACCTAATAACATTACTATAATCATTTGGAAGCTATATTAAAAATGGCGTAAGCGTAGCTCACTTACAACGAATTTTAAAGAAAACCGGGCTTTGCTCGAAGCAACGTTTCCAAAACCGAAAGACCCTTTTTCTCGGGACTCCGGGAGCCTCGGGGCCTCCTTAGGGTGCTAGGGGATCACCTAGGCTTAGAGGAGGGTTAAAACCCTTAGAGAGAGAAAGAAACTAGAGAGAGAATGAGAAATGGTTTGAAAAATGCAGAGACCCTCGCCCCCTTTTTATACCCTGCGAGGCCTCGGACTACGCTGGGCGTAATCCTTGGCTACGCGGGGCGTAACTTCGGATAGGGTCCAGCTGTCTCGCACTTCAGAAGAGGATAAGGACTAAGGGTACGCTGGGCGTACCGAACTCCGATGCGGGGCGTAAGGTGAAGCGAGGCGACGTGGCATGATTCGAAGGGCGCTCTGCGATCGGCGATGGACGGCTGCGATGAGGCCACGTCATCCATCTCGCATCAGATTTCGCAATTTGCACACTCAACTTTAAAAATTCGACATTGTTTATATCCACGGGAGGGTGGGAACATATCCTACAACTTTCGTTTAGACTCCATCAACTAATTTTGAATCTGTTTTATAAGTTATATTGTTAACAGGTCGGGATAGGATTGGTCCGTTAAATTCTCATAACTTCTTCATCCGATGTCCGTTTTCGCCCATCTTTTTCTCGTTACGCTACTCTTAACGATATCTTCTATTCTCGTTCAGGTCGTGTCGGCTAAAAACCGCTCGATCTAATATTCGAATTTCGGGCTGTATACTGCTAATCCGAAACTTCGAAAAATCATATCTTCCTCATACGAAGTCAGATTTGGGCGTTCTTTTTATGGACGCTCTCAGTTTAACGTATTCTATGACTTTTGTTTAGATTGCTAAGGCTAAATCTCGCTCTATCGTAAATTCACTATTTACGCTTCCCGGTATCGTGCCGGTTCCGTCGCGAAACTTCGACGAGTCATAACTTCTTCGTTATAACTCGAATTTCGACGCTCGTTATATGTACGGAAACCTTGTAACATATACTTCAACTTGGTTAAGATTATTTATGCTAAATAATATTTTGCCGAAAAGTCATTTTCGACACTTATTGCCTCTAATTTGACTAACCCGGATCTGCGGGCGTTACAGATGAGAGTCAGCATGATTTCAGGAAGGAGTGACGATAAGGGAATTCGTGCGTAGAGTAGTGAGCTAAACAAGAGATGCTAAGTCGCTCACGGCAGGATTAAATAATCTCATAGTGATTGATTTGACTCTGTCGTGCAGCTCTTGTCTGGGTCTTAACCGTTACAGAGGAATCTTCTACTCAAAGGATTATCTAATTCACATTGAGTGGAGCTTACAGCATGGGAGCATAGTAAGTGAAATCATTCAGTGGGTAATGGTGTGATGGCCGGCACCGGGGGTGGCCGAGATTGCAATTTCAATAGAAGGTTTATTCTTGATGGAGATAGGTAAGGTTTGTTTCTTATGGCGAGTTGCCTTGGGAAGGCCAGTGAAGGTTCAGGGTAAGGGGGGGGGGGGAGTGAACCCCTTGGATGTCAAGTGTAAGTGCTCGGGAAGTACCAGAAGGATTACCGGTTGAGTAAGAGTGTTGTACTCGAAGGTTATAGTGAGTGGATTGCTCCCCGGATGATATTTTCAAGGATTTAATCGAGCAGGAAAGGTATGCGATAATTAGAAATGTCATGAGAGGTTGCGGGGTTGTTAGCCGAAGAAGACTTCGAGCATGAAGTCTAGTTTATGTGGGGGAGAGTTGTAACACCCCGAATTCAGAAGAACTAGAAAGGACAAAAAAACCTCAAAACCAAGAAGCGACTCGTCGAGTTGATGGGATGACTCGACGAGTAGGAGCGTAATTTGGGCCGCGGGTTAAGTGACCTACTCGACGAGTCGAGGGACCGACTCGACGAGTTGACATGGGTTTGGAAAACCCTAAATTCAGAATGTGGTACCTTATTTAAGGATCTTATTCCCCTTCTCTTGGTCTCTTCTCCAACCTCCAAGATCAGAACCCTAGATATCGAAACCCTAATGCTTGTGAGCCAGTTTTTAGAGTATTTTGTCTTCTTAAAGTCAAGAAGAAGAAGAGGAAACTTGAAGGCTCATGGAAAGGCTTGTAGATCCAGAAGTAGCTTCTCAATCTCATCATTTTTTGGTAATCAAGTCTCTAACTTGATCAGTAGCTCATTAGACCTATTCTTTTCCCCTTTTATGAAGATTTTGGTCCAAGAATGGTTGCTTTTGGGATTTGGACGTACCCAAGCAAGATCCTTCTAGCTCTGGAAGTATTTAGGGTGGTTAAGGCATAAAGGTGCAAGCTTTATGCCATTAGAACTCCCTATGCAAGGTTTAATAGGTTGTTATGGCATTTTGAGCAAAAAGGGTCATGCATTGATGTAAAGGTAGAGGCTTTGCGTGTTATTTCGACCCGAGAAGGCTAGATCTGGGTCCTGGATGCTTTGTGCTCGACTGAAATTGTCTGATTGGAATTGGACTTAGGAGGACTTGACGAGTTGCTCTTAGGACTCGGCGAGCCAGGCCGTGTTCTTGCCCAAAAATCCTTCTGATAGCAGGTGTGTATTGAGTTGGTAGAGGACTTAGCCAGTTGGTATCATTATGGACTTGAAGATCATCGTACTCGACGAGTTCAAGGAATGAACTCGACAAGTGTAAGCCAATATTCCTAACTTATGAAGATGGACTCGACAGTTAAAAGGTGAACTCGGCGAGTCAGTTGTAAAAGGGTCCCGACATGTTTGAATGTGAACTCGACGAGCTCAAGGAAGACTCGACGAGTAGGATCGAAGTCTATAGTTATGTGTGGATTGTGGGACTCGATGAGTTGGTGAGTCAACATGGCGAGTCGAGTCAACTCGGAGCGTTGAATTTGACCTGGTTTGACTTTTGATGGTTTTGTGGTCTAAGTGTTTTTTTGGGTATTGATAGTTCGGGGAGCCGAAGGATCAACAGTTTAGGAGTTGCCTGTTAGCAGTCAAAAGAGTCGAGCTAGTCTTCGGCAGTGCGAGGTGAGTCTCCTCACTGTGTGCATGGGTCTAAGGCGACAATGCCGACCCATTATGTTTATGTATCGTAGGAAGACCCGGGCGTTAGCCCTAGACACATATAGTATATGTTACTGGTTACGACCCGATGCCGAGCGAGGCCCGAGGAATCTTAGGATGCTAGAGGTCTTTGTGATTCTTGTATGTGTCGGTGCGATAGGTTCCGGACCAAGGTTCGATGTCGGGGTAAGCCCGACGTACATATATATGGTAGTATGTTCTAGACCGGGGGTCCAATAACAGGGAAAGCTTGAAGTATGTTTAGATGAGAGCATGTTTCCGGACCGAGGGTCCAATATCAAGGCTGTCCCGGGGAAGGTTTATACGTTGCATGATAGATTATACTTGTTGTCTTTGTGATAATTATCTAGGTTTGTTACTACCTGATATGTTTTATGTGCTAGCATGATATGACTGTTGGGTTTTGAGCATTCTAACACTCCTAAGTGTACATGCAACCCTAAATACCTTGGATCTTTGTTTTCTCTATTATATATGCAAATATGAACTTTCCAAGGTATTCATCCTAACTAGCATAATAACATTGATTCAAGTGAATATATCAAGTTAGAATTACATACCACTTTGATGTAGATTGTCTTCATGAAGCTTGAGTGCCTAGTGCCCCAAGTGTGACACCTCAAATGGTTCACACAACACCAAATACACTTGGAATAGATTGAGAGAACATACACACTTCATAAATCGGCTAGCCCTTCATTCTCACACATAGTGGCCGATTTCTTATGCCATGGGATTCTTTTATATGGTGGCTATTAGAGTTACACCATGTAACTCATAACTTTACCCATTCCTTATGCTCCAGGGATTTTAACATCCATGGAGTATCCATGGGTCACCCCATGGACTTAGTCCAACATAAGGAATCTTGGATCACAAGCCCACATATATAAGAATGAATGATTTACACAATCAACCCATATATTTAATTAGTCTCCTTTTGATCACTTAATTAATTCCAAATTAATTCTTGATCAATACTAACTAAATAACCTTATTAATATATTAGAACTTATAATATATTAACAAACCTTAAGTGTTATTTCTGTCATTTTAGTCTATCCAAATGCATGATGCCATGCAACCCAAATGGAGCATGCCGGGTCGGGTCAAGTCTTACCAATTATAGTTATGGACTTAGACATTAATCCAACAGTCTCCCACTTGGATAAGTCTAAAACTATTATTGCGTATGACTTGAAGAACCGACTGGTAATCATAGCTCTCAAAAGCTTATGTCGAACTCTGACCTTTGTCAATGACTTGTCCATTAGATAAGGGATCGTATATTCCTCCATTCTAGATATCATATGGACTGAGACATGGATTATAATCATTCTCTTTGTCCATTTTTTGTTTCCCGATTTCCGATTTATGACGACTGACTAATTGAACAAATCAAATCAGTCCTGGCCCGGCCGAGCACTTACATCATCACCAAATCATCGAGGGGACCACAAATATCGCTTTTATCCTGAAGGTAAATGGAATGGATAAACTTCGACTCATATGGCTTGTTCTACTACTTGTTGAATCATACACAAAGGCATGTTTTATAACATCGAGTTACCAATGTGTTTTCGTGCAGTCAATGTACAACCAACTCAGAGTAACAACTCATATCTCTAGGTTTGAAGAATACAAGATATTATCGTCTCATGATTACTCGTGATAAAATCCATGAAGTGATTCCAATGAGCGTGGGTTGAATCCAATACTCAGAACTTATGAGCACTCATGAGTGTTGTAGCACAACTTTGTCCACCAACTTGGACCTTTACAAGCCAACCCATGACAATCTTGATTCATATCTACTTCCAACATATGACCGACTGTGGATGGTTTGAATAACTTAGTCATTCAGGAAGAACAACCTAGTTATTCTAGAAGTCAAACATGCAAAATGAAACACAAGAATAATTGAATCTAATATGGTATCAAAACCTATGAACATAAATAAAACACCTTTTATTTATCATTATATGATTACACATTATTCATTGTATACTGTTTCAGCTATCAACTTTATTCTTGAATTAAAACACTAGTTGTCCCATGCTCCAAGAATGTACACTATGTTTTTCTAAACACTAGTCATGCCATACACCAAGTATGCATGTTATGTTTGTCTATGATCTTTACTTTGTGAAATAGATCAATTGAACATAACTCCAATGAGCCTCTTTTCACAGTCCCAAATCCTTACTGCAAATGCAAGAATTCCAAATTCATGCCATTTACTAAAATCTGTTAGATTCTAAACTTATATGCATTGATCCTCTTGTAATGATTATACACAAAGTCAGACAGACTTGACAACAACCATTACAGAGCATTCCAAAGAAGATCAGCTCCTTGGAAACATCCTTCTTGCATTAAGTTTCATAATCTTACACAGATTGAATAATTTATAACTTTGAAACACTTCCATTCCATTTTGACTATCGCTTCTGAACAAGAGTTTCCTCCTTACAGCTTATGTCAATATGGTCCTTCCAGAATTATCACTATACTTCCAACTATCCTTGAGCAACCAATCTTTGGTAACCTTAGATTGTCCTTGACAATTGTTTAATCCTTTTAGTCATATCCAATTCAAGACCTTTTCCCTTCTTAATGCCCCAGGCATTTGGAAAATTTTAGAAAGGATGAATATAGCACATGTAACCGATCCTATATCCGAAGCATATGGGACACGATTCATGATGTCTCACATAAAGACTAAACCAGTCTTTTGCTATAATATTTCCATTTCAATTTTCCAAGTTCTCGTAATTCATATTATGAAAAGGGACCGTAATGATAATCGAATTTTAGAACGCGAATAATGGACCCATATATAGAATTTTCTTATGTTCAGCCATTCCAACATAACATTCATATATATACTTGACTAAATACGATTAAAACCTCAATCTAAGCTTTTATATTTGAGATGAAGTATAATTTCCTCTCCCTTAATTATAGCAAAACAACTCTTTCCCAATTGAAACCTTTTGTTTGCTATAATTAACATTGCTAACTTGCAACCTTTATCATATTTATCATTCTCCTACTAACATGATGATTATTAGCATAACAGTTATGCTCTGACTAGCTTTGACATGTACTCAGAAATCAGTTGGACTTCTAGAAATCAATACTTTATTGACTTTCTTACCAAAGTTCAGATTCTTGATACTAGATTGCTTTGATAAAACTTTATCATAATCATACACCTTATCTTAGATAGCTCATAGGTGTGTCTAATCAATTTTAAGAACTATGAAAAGGGATGACATAATCATAGTCTTGATTTTTTAGACCTTTGCCACTTCTCACAAGTCCATGTTAGTGTGCCGGTAAACCACACACGCTCCACTAACGACTTTGAGAATGCAAATATCACAATTGCTATCTAGCTAAAATCTACTTAGTGAAAGTGTTTCCTCACCATCATTTTCATGAATCGGAGAGAAACCTTATGACACTTAGATTTAATGGTGTATGTGTTCTTATCCGTATGAATTGTCAAAACCATAGTCACATGATAAGGATAATGACAAATCCAAACTCATATGGACTGAACTCAATCTTAAATTGTTGCCATCTGGCAGTTCAAGGGCCCGCCATTGCATGCAAGTTGTTGTGCAACCAACTGAGAAGTCTAAGAACTCATATACAGAGCCAACTTTAACTGGAATGGGCACAGAATATGTCAACACGATAGGTTATAAACCTCAAGTCGTGTGCTAGTGAAGAATTTCAGGTTTTATTCTTGATTAGTTCTTGAGACTTTCAAGACCTTTAAGACTCCCACTGTCCTCTTGACATATAAGACTTCCTTGTCAGATATTCAAGAGATAGTGTGGATTCTAATCAAGACAAACACTTCACACAATTGGCCTTAGTTGGTCTTTGTTTTATCCAAAACATCGCAACTTACCAATTTTAAATGTACAAGAGTAGAAAACTTTTACTCTTACATTTGACATGTGTTTTAAACCTTCTCTAAGACATGTCACTCAAGTTACATTCTTAGATTATAACTCTAAGAATTGTTTTTGGAACGAAGTATGAATCATCTTCTTGATTTAACTACTTCAACAATTCATAGCTCCTCTTCTTAGCTATCAGAATGCACTTAGAGGATAAATTGTGACCAGGTCTCTAAATCATTAAGATGATCATAAAAACTGATACTAAAGTACTCTCCCATCTTTTCGGATTTGAGAAACTTTTATCCTTCTGCTTAATTTGATTCTTCTTATTCGCTCTGCCATACATTGGAACCTTTTCCAATGTCTCAGAATTACACTTAAGCTTGTAAGTATAACCATATTTACTGAGCTTTAGTAAATTATGATGAATAATCTTATCGATCTTTTGTGGTGGACTTGACCAGTGCACAAGAATGTGTACTCGATCCCTTAGTCCATCACTTGACTCACATATACATGTGAACAAAGAACTAGTCTTAATTTTCCAAAGATGAAAAATTCTCATTCATCATGCTATACACCTTGCATGATTCCAAGTTTCTATCCAACTGAAACTTGGGTGATGAGAATCTTTCCTTATTTGGTAAATTTAGACACTACCACAAATGAAAGAATCAATTTCATTTCCCAATATTGCTATCAGTGGAATCTTATAAGCAACAATTTTCCACAAACGCCATTATAAGGATACATAAAATAAATAAAATAAAAAATTTCCTTTTATTTTAAAACTTTGCAGAAAAACTTATCCTTACAATCCATATGAAAACTTGTTGTTATATATTCCTAAGCAATATCTCATAACTCCTAAGAAGTAGCTCAAGAGTCCGATGTTCAAACTATGCGATAGAAATCCATCTACGCGATCAGATTCAGTATATTATTTCTTTAAGTTCCTTCACTTTTCTTTGATTCTTAAAACGTCAACATGTGACCCAGTCGCATCATGTATCAAGAATCTCATAATAGAAACTTAGCAGAGTTAGATAATGGACTTTACCTGAAGTAAAGTCAAACTTATTAACTTTAACATCCTTAGGTAAAATTGGCAGCTTCGCAGCTAATATCCCTTCCTTTGGCAATATAAACATATGGACCTTTTGGTAATGGTATGCAGGACTATCACAGACTTAGCTTTTCTCTTTACCATCTGGTCAACCAAGTTGACTATGGCCGATCCCTTTCCATTGGGAAGAGAATGCTTTTTCTGGATTTCCAGTGTCTTCATTGTCAATGTCCATAAAGTTTTAGGAAGTTGATCTTAGAAAATAGATAAGATCATTAAGGGTCTTGTCATAGTCTGTTTCATAGGAGTCCCAAAGGAACTCACAATGTGACTTAGAAAGGAGTTGAGCCACCAACTTTCTCAAGACTTTGACACCCAACTCTCCAGGCTTGTCAATATGTGACTTCATCTCCAAGATGTGATCACACCTAGACCTTGCCTTGCCAATATGTCTTGAGTGACCTTGAACTTGTGGGTTAGGGAGAATAATTGGAGGAGGTGAAATAAGTATAATTTCCATGGGATTTCATCTTCATTTAGGAAAACTTGTTTCAAGAGATTTGGGAAGATCATATATGTCTAAACCAGACATCTTTTTGGGAGATATTCAAGATAGTTGATTTAAAGTCCATAATATAACACCCAATATGAAATATTAAGGCTAGGACCCAACACAATACTTTTATAACTTGGAAGAGGGATGTCGTAATCCAATCTATAAAATATTTGAAGGTAGGTGAATGACGATTCATCAATTTCCACCAAGATAAACGAAATGTATTATTAGGTTTTAAATGGTTTTGAAACTCCTAGATTCTTTTGAGATTCATTGAACTTTTCAATGGCATGTTTCAATCTCGAGTGTGCCCTTCAGGTTTTGTGATTGGGATGCCGAGGATCACAAAACAAGGTGTGAAGTAACCATGCAAATATATTGGGTACCCTTAATATTTACCCCTTAATCGATGTGTTGGTTAACCATACACGCTCCACCGATACTATGATAAATATTAAGTTACCCTTTTCCTACCTTGTTAAGACCAGGTTAGTGTGACGGTTAACCACACACGCTCCACTAACGACTTAAGCAAAGTGCAAAGTGTAATTTCATGGGTTAGCACCTTATTCACTTTTTCCTAAGTAACTAAGATTGGGTATTTATAAAAGGTTTAGTTACTTAGTATTTATCATTAATACTTTTAATGAAGGGAAAGTTATAGTCCTTGTCCTACCCGTTCGGCTAACGACCCTCCACCAGTCAAGGAAGCGGTGGGTGAGAGTGGACACCCATTAAACTACCATTTTATAGGCAGTAACCTTATACCCCGTATATAGACCGACTTCGTGAATGAGGCCTACTAATGGTAAGACTGACTTTACTCTTATACACACACACACACATACACACACACACACACACACACACATATATATATATATATATATATATATATATATATATATATATATAAACTTATAATATTATAAAGTATAAGGGTTGAATTTTAACTTTTAAAATTCTAAGGGCTAACTTGGAATTTAAGTATTCATAAGTGAAGACTTTTCAAATTCCAAAACTTGAGGGCAAGTTTTGAAACTATTCAAAACTAATTAATTCCATAACTTATGTGTTTAAAATAGTTTTAATTAAAAGACTCTTCAAGTTCCATAACTTGAGGACAAGTTATGAAAGACTTTAAACTAATAAAAGAATGTAACTTTTCTTTATTTTGTAACTTATGGAATTAATTAAGGTTACACATTTTATTACTTAATGAAGTGACTCTTGAACCTCCATAACTTGAGGACAAGACTCTTCATTTTTTGTAACCATTGCCATCTTTTATGAGTTTTATGAAACTTAAATGTGACTTTTCATATAACTTGAGGACAAGTTACAAAAACACATTTTAGAATCAACTCTTATATTAAAATGGATTGAAAACACATAATCAATTAACTTTTCTATTAATCTAAGCAACTCATCAGAACAAGATAATTCAAATCAAACTTTTTCATGTAATTAGTCTAAACCTTAAACTAATACAAAACATGAATCTATTGACAATTATCTTTGAAATTGGATTAGCATGAACATTACCACATCAAAAACAAGTTTATAAGTCCAAAAACATCTTAGGGTAATGTTCCTAGTCCAATTCCAGCCAAAACAATCGAATATATGCTGTCTGGGGGTCCAACTCGTCGAGTGCACGAACAAACTCGGCGAGTTGGATGCATTTTTCCTTGGACTCGGCGAGTCTACTGAACAGACAACATAAAAACTCGATTTTTCAGCCAATTTTGCAAGTATAACAAGAAAACAAGCCTAGGCTCTGGTACCACTGTTGGGTTTTGATCATTCTAACACTCCTAAGTGTACATGCAACCCTAAATACCTTGGATCTATGTTTTCTCTATTATACATGCAAATATGAACTTTCCAAGGTATTTATCCTAACTAGCATAATAACATTGATTCAAGTGAATATATCAAGTTAGAATTACATACCTCTTTGATGTAGGTTGTATTCATGAAGCTTGAGTGCCTAGTGCCCCAAGTGTAACACCTCAAATGGTTCACACAACACCAAATACACTTGGAATAGATTTAGAGAACATACACACTTCATGAAATCGACTAGCCCTTCATTCTCACACATAGCGGCCGATTTCTTGAGCCATGGGATTCTTTTATATGGTGGCTATTAGGGTTACACCATGTAACTCATAACTTTACCCATTCCTTATGCTCCATGGATTTTAACCTCCATGGAGTATCCATGGGTCACCCCATGGACTTAGTCCAACATAAGAAATCTTGGATTACAAGCCCACATATATAAGAATGAATGATTTACACAAGCAACCCATATATTTAATTAGTCTCCTTTTGATCAATTAATTAATTCCAAATTAATTCTTGATCAATACTAATTAAATAACCTTATTAATATATTAGAACTTATGATATATTAACAAACCTTAAGTGTTATTTCTCTCATTTTAGTCTATCCAAATGCATGATGCCATGCAACCCAAATGGAGCATGTCGGGTCGGGTCAAGTCTTACCAATTATAGTTATGGACTTAGACATTAATCCAAAAATGACGTTATGTGATAGTGGTAGTAGGGGCATAGTCCTCGGTTACCGGCCGATAGGGCCAAAGGGGTAGTCTAGTACCTAGCTATGCTAGAAAGTATGTCTATGTGATGTTATGTTATTATGTGGTAGTGGTAGGGGTGAAATAGTCCCCGTAATCGGTTGAGATACATCGGAGGGTAGGTCGGACACCCATATATGCTTGACAGTGGGGTAGGTTGAGCACCCTGATATGCTCAGCAGGGTAGGTCGGGCACATAGATATGCCTGAAAGTGTAGGCCGGACACCTAGATATGCCCGACAGTATGTGATTATACTTACGTGTTATGTGGTAGGTTGGGGAACTCATTCAGCTTCATGTTTATGGTTTTCAGTTTTGGTTTCAGATACTTCCTGTAGCAGAGGGAAGAGCTCGGGATGATCGCATGACACACACCAAGAAGTTTAGTCTGGGATGTTTTACTCTGATAAAAAGCACATGTTTAAAACGATACCCCGATTTGATATATAAACCTTTGTTATGGATGAAACAATTTGATGATTTATGTTTTTATTAATGCTTGAAAAAGAAATTTTTGTTCATGATTTTTGGGATGTTACAAGTTGGTATCAGAGCCTTGGTTTGAGGGATTCGGGCATACTCTCGGGTGTGACTGATCTCAAACCGAGGACTTAGTATGAAAATTTTCAAAAGATAATCATTTTTAAAAACGAGTTTTGAGAAAAGGAAAAGAGTTTTGAAAAGAGAAAAGGGGTGTGGTGCATGTAATCAGCTGAGCTCAAGTAAGTTCTCCCAAATTACCCATAGATGTTTGTTTATCTTATGATTATGTGATCTGCATGATAGATTTAGGGCTGAGGATCTAGGAATGATGCTTTATATGCTTGTTATATGTGCTTATTGAGCTGCATGTTAGTATTGGTTACACTGTGGTAGGATAGGCTGATTAGGTTATGCCTGATTATATGAGCTTATATCACATGCTAATGCAGATTCCTGATGTGTGAATATGATTACTTGCTTATGTTATGGCTAAATTTTCCTTTTTGTCTGAATGCTACTTGCTTTGTGCTTTGTGGGACTCTAAGTGATGGGAGTTAGTCATTAGGTGAATACGCCAAGTCATATGTGATTAGGGTTGAATAATCTCAGAGTGATGGATTTCGCCTTATTGCGCAGCTCTAGTTTGAGTCCAACCGTTGTAGGGACGAGTCCTTTACTCAAAGGATTATCTGATCCTCGTCACATGTAATGGTATTCAAGTAATGGCTAATTTGCATTATGATGATACCTTCAGTGGCTGAGGACTGGGTTTGGGGTTGGAGATTTCCCTAGGGTCAGCCTAGGATGATTTTAGTGCTGGGAGCAGTAGTAGTAGTGAAAGGGACTTGGTGGAGTCAAGGTACCTCTTGAGGAAAGTACGAATCGATGTGGAAGGTAGTATGGGCCCGTACTACTGAAAGTAGAGGATCTATACTCGATTCAAGAGGGACCCAGATAAAACTAGGGAACTTATAGTGCATGTGTGATCCCTTGGTAATGATGTGTATTTTGATTGCGATTATGGCTTATTTTCAAGATGTTGACGTTGCGTGAGAGACAAGTGGGAAGATTAGGCACCGGAGAGGGATCATACTTGGGTTCAGGGGTCGAGCAGCTCAAGGAGCGGATGAGGGAGTTTGTATCAGCTGAGATTATGCGCAGTATTCTAGACCAGACTCCTGTGATCTTTGGTACGGTCAAGGAGGGCATACTATAGATTTTGGAAGAGAGGTTGAGAGCCTTCCGCACTGAGATGATGACCATAATGAGAGCGCGTACATTTACATTTCGAGAGTTCAGATCTTCTGGAGCTCCATATTATCTTGGGATAGGGACCCTATTGCTAGCAGCAGATGGTTGGCTGATGTTGATGGGTTATATACAAACAATAATGTGTGTGCATGCAACCCTAGATACGGATCTATATGTTCACTATTAGTTATACAACATTATGAACTCAAAAAGAAACCTAGCATTCTTCTAGTATTTTTGAAAATCACATAGAAGAATAGAATACATACCTCTTGTTGTTATGTAGTAATAACAACTTGTTTCTTGAATCTCCTTATCTTTGAAAGCAAGTACCACAAGTGTAGTACCTCTAATGGCTCACAAACACCAAGAGCAAATGGAGAGGCAAGAAAGAAAGAGGGGAGGTATAAAATTGTGCTCTAGGAACCCTAGGTATCAAGTTGTTACACCCCCGAACCAGACGGCGGAAACGTCCGAGGGCTGTTGTGACTCAATTGAACACCATCACAGTGAATATACATGAAACATAACATCATTCATCACCATGCATTGAAATAGTACAACCGGTAGTGTTTACATTTAGTACATTGTTTCATAACATTACATTCCCCAAAAAGTAGATTGTTCGATACTAGTTAAAGAAACAACAAGACATCACTGAGTACATTTTTCCCTTTGATTTACCTGTTACCTAAGAATACAAGTATTTTGAAAAACGTCAACATATGAAATGTTGGTGAGTTCATAAGTAATGTTTGAAACATAATGTTTTGTATTGTTTTGAAAACCACCAGAAAATCCGATATTTTCTGAAAAGTGTATCGTGTAAAAAGTGTGAAGATCCGTAAGTATGCTTGTTTGTTTCTGTAAATGTAAAAAAAATTGTTAGACTTGGTATGCATCTTGTAGGTGTATGAATTGAAAACCCTAGGAAAACCCGATGTTTTCCTAATATTTTGAATTATGCGTTTTGTATTTTATTATACCGTTGTGACGTGTGTATTCGATAATTCCAGGTGACATTGGATTAATTATGGATTGTGAATTGTTATAAACACACATTAATGAAAACGACTAGTTTATAACTATACAAACGATCCCTTAGGCGTCGTCCGTACTATTCACTTAATCCAACCACCCTGACTTCCTATAGCCCCACAACCGAGAAGAAAAGAGGGTGCGAAGCCCCCGCTATTTCCATAAGTCGTTCAAGGCTATCGTGAATGCGAAAGGCCCTTGGCCCGACTCGCATTGGTGAATTCTCGACTTTGCTAGCAGTACCAAAGGACCCTTGGGGCCCAACAATACAAAAGCCAGTGAAAGTCCTTTTACATGGAATTAGGTCATATAAGACCCAACAACATGTAAGCGAGTTTCCTTCGGGCCTAAAGATCATGTCATTGGGCTAGCTAGGCCCAACAAGCACGATTTGAAACTTTCAGGCCCAAAGATGGTGTATCGACGTCTGGTGAATTCCCGTGTGTGTATTGACTTCCCGTAATTTCAGCGTGTGTATTGTAGTATCGTCGTGTATAGATTTTTGATTCATTATTGATTCGAGACCGAATCAATTTGTTTGGTAACGATTTTTGGTGTTGAAGGTGTATTATGCTTCGCCAGTAGTCGTGGTACTAGTATTTCATCATGACGGATTTATTGTTTAAAACATTGGAATTTTACTTTGGCAGCCCCTTTCTTTTGAATAAATTTACACTTTTAGCCCTTTTTATAAAAGAATTTCCATTTTAGTCCTTAAACCATTTTTTTTGACACTTTAGTATCAAAACTTGTTGAAAAGGTATTTTTCAGCTCAAATTTATTTGAAAAACAGTTTTAGTCCCTCAAAATGAGTTTTTCTCGGCTGAAACCTCTATTTTCGCAATTTTTACACTTTTGGCCCAAAATAGAAAATTTTTGCATCTTTGGTCCCTTTTAAATATGAAAAGTATTTTTAACCCCTGAAATGGACTTGGAGCACTAGTAGTCCCCTATTTACAGAAAAGTACAATTTCAGCCCCTCTAATTTGAAAATCTCGCAATTTGGGCTTTATTGGGCCGAAAAGTTCATTTTTGGCCCATTATGCTTAAAAATTCACATTTTAATCCTTCAAAAGAGTAAATTTCCAGAAAATACATTCTTGAAACTATTTTGACTCATCTCATCCCTCAGAATTTGTATTTTGACATTTTGGGCCCTTTCGTTTCATATTTTTAGCATTTTGAGTCCAAAAATGGGGTTTAAGCCCAAAAGATGTTCATATTAACCAACTTGGTTATTTTTCTAGAAATGATTTGTGTCAAATAACATAATTTATACTTATTTCATACAACTTAATGTAGATCTCGGTTTTAAGGTCTTTTTGACTAGATCCAACACCACAATCACATAAGAACATATATACAAGCATAGAAATCACACAAAGCATACATATACTCATAGATCTACACATTTGCTTGTATTCCCCCCCCCCACAAAACTTATAAAAACCGAAAAATAGGGGGTATGAAGCTCACCTTTGCTTGTTGTTTTCGGTTTAGAAGAAAGAAATGAAGAAAACTTGATCCTCGCAAGCCTCCTTGGAAGATCTCGAACTTAAGGAGTTTTCTAGGAGTATGATCACCAAAAACTTGTTTAGAATAAGTGATCTTACATGAGAGATGAGTTTTGTAACTTAGACATGTGAAAACTTACCAAAGGATGATGATTATCGTGTGAAATCCTCTTGAAACACAAGCAAAATTTCAAGATTTTTGGATGAAGAAGAAGGGATGAGTCTTGAGTGATTTAGAGAGAGTTTTGTTGTGAAGTGTGTGTGTTTGGGAGACTCTCGGCAAAAGGAAAAAGAGAGAGGGGGAAGAGAAGTGAGTGAAGTGATGTGTGCATGGGAACACGAGTTAGTGTATGGAGATCCAAGAGGTAATAAAGAGGTGGCAAATGAAAGTCAACCCTCTTCCATGTTGGGTTGTTGGGCCGAGAAGAGGAGAAAGGAAAGGAAGAATATTGGGCTTCTTGTGTTTAAGCCCATATGATGACTTAATTATGTAATTTTCGGCCCAAATAAATCAAGGAATGATTTTCATGATCCATTAGGGCTATATAAATTTGTTGTGACCCAATAAGGTCCATTAGGGTATTTTATTTCATTCTAGGCCCAATATGGCCCAAAATATTGAATTAAATGGAAATGGGTCCAATTAGAGCCCATTTAAGAGTTCTAAACCCAAGATGGTCAAATTGGAAGCTTATTGGTCCATTGGGCCCAATAAGGAAGTCCTAGTCCAAAATGGATCTAAGCAAGAACTTTTAGGGTTTCCAAATGCTTATTGGCCATTTGTAATGCTTGTATGGTGTATTTGATTGGAAATTTTGATGTCATAAAGTAAGCATCATACATGCTCTTAAGTTTTTGATTCAAAATTTTACTTATGTGTTGTAGTTACAAGGCACAAAATTTCTAGTTGTGACAGAAGTGGCTGAATTTCCAAAGCCAAAGGGTCCTTTATATAGGTGTAGGAATTAGGGTTTCAGTCCTTATCCTTATCTGGTTGCTTAACCACCAAGCAGCCCAAAGGATAACCCTAGTGTAACAACGTGAATTTCCAAAACATTTTTTTTCAATTTTAAAACATAATTTCATTCATAAGCAATATCAAATCCAATGTAACACGTGTCCTCCAAATAAAACAATCCCAATATCTCAAATACATAAAACTCCATCAATGTGTACAGATCATGCCGGCGCCTTCCCACGATCCTCGCTGGTACTTGAAACACATATCACATAAACAGTAACCATAAATGCTTAGTGAGTTTCCTAAAATACCACATACAACACATACGCCACTCAAGGCTACAACTCTACAAGACCTTCCGGTGAATGTGTCTTAGGGGACTTTCGTCCCATAGTCCTGGTAGACCTTCCGATCCCACTTCTCTGACCTTCCGGTCCGTATCATCTTGACCTTCCAGCCCATACACTGTTGACCTTCCGGTCCATATCATAATACTCATAACATAACATAGCACATACATATCATATAACAACATGCATCATATACTCATCATAACACATAAGACCTTCCGGTCACACATAATTACCACTCTAGGTAGAGTATAGTGAGAAGAATCACCTCGTACGATGTCGGATAACCTCCCGTGCTCGATAACACGACCTAGCCTCCTCTTATCAACATAATAACATCTCTAATCAATACTTTCTCTTGTCCTCATTTCTAAAGAATGGGTAGAAGACCATTCTACCCCTCCCTGACCTCTCTTGAACCAGCTTGACCAAAACCCTAAGGTCAACTGAAGTCAACTCTAGTCAACGGTCAAACTTTGACCAAACTCATCGTGTCCACTCGTGTGACTCGGCGAGTCCATGCGTGTCCTCTTAATCCTCATAAATCCTCACTCAGCTTGTCGTGTTAACCTTTCACTTAACAGGTTACCACTGGTCACGAATCGCGGGGCAACCCGACTCAACTCATCGAGTCCCCTTATGGACTCGGCGAGTTCCCTCCATGGCAACACTCAAAAGACCTTCTGAGGTCAGATCTGCTTCTCTAACCTATATATCTGACCTTCCAAAACACAATAATCACGTAAAGGTCTAACCTTTACACTCATGCAACACTCATAGGGCTTCTTTTGGTGAAATAGTTTCTAAAATGGCAACCTAGGTTCATAACTCCAAAGGAATAGCATATTGCTGGATAGATAGGACTCTATGGAACTCTTAAGGTCTAGATCTAAGAAGAATTCCACCTTGGGACCTCATATGCTTCAAATTCAAGCTAAAGAAGGCATAAGAAAACCCTAGATTCAAGTAGATCACCATATACATGAGAATGAGCATATATTTATACCTCTAGCAACCTCTTCTGATCAAATTGTAGTAGAACTGAGCTCCTCAATCTGCTTAGCTTGCCTCCTTCCTTCTTTCTATCAAGATCCCACTAGAAATGATGAAAATGGCTTCTTTTCTCACTTACAATGCTCTCAGATTCTCTGGTTCTCTCAAGGGTGAAGGTAGCCGCAAATGAGGGCCATAAGATCCGTTAAATAAGGCACATGCCTGAGGATTTAGGGTTTCTGTGCACAACGCGGACTCTTCGAGTCTATTCATTAAATCCAGTCTCCAATCGCGATCCTACTCGACGAGTCTAGGCGTCAACTCGTCGAGTCCATCTTCTTGACACAACTAAATAATTAAAATATGATACCCGGAATTCCGGATGTTACAATTCTCCCTCACTAGAATTAGACTTTGCCCTCGAAGTCTCGTTCTACAAACAACTCTGGATGCTGCTCTTGCATCTCCAACTCCAGCTCCCAAGTCAGATCGGACCCTCTCCGATGTTGCCACTGGACCTGAACTAGGGGCACCTCCTTGTTTCTCAGAACCTTGATCCTTTGACCTAAAATCACGATCGGCCTCTCAACATAATTCAGGCTCACATCCACCTGAATATCCTTTAGTGGCACTACCGCCGACTCGTTGGCTATACACTTCATCAACTAAGGTACGTGGAGGGTATCATGTATCTGGCTTAACTCCGCAGGTAGCTCTAAACGATATGCTACCGTGCCCACCCTCACGGTCACCCTGAAAGGACCAATGTACCGGGGCCCCAACTTGCCCCTCTTCTTGAATCGGATCACTCTCTTCCAAGGAGATACCTTCAGGAGTACGAAGTCACCAACCTGAAACTCAAGCTCGGATTGTCGCCTATCCGCATAACTTTTTCTGATGACTCTGAGCTGTCAACAACCTTTGTCTGACCTGCTGTATCTGCTCAGTCGTCTGAAGCACTATCTCAATGCTACCCATCACTCGCTGCCCTACCTCTCCCCAGCAGATGGGAGTCCGACACCTCCTCCCACACAACAACTCGAAGGGAGGCATACCAATACTTGAATGTTGGCTGTTGTTATAGGAAAACTCAGCCAATGGTAAGTACGTGTACCAACTTCCTCCGAAGTCTAACACATATGCTCGAAGCATTTCCTCGAGCGTCTGAATCATCCGCTCACTCTGTCAGTCCGTCTGCGGGTGGTAAGCGGTGCTGAAATGCAACCTTGTACCCAACTCCTCATGGAATTTCTTCCAAAATCTGGAAGTGAACGTACAAATCGATCTGACATAATCTAGATTGGTACTCCATGTCGCGATACTACCTCTCTCATATACATCTCTTCCAGTCTCTCTGCTGAAGAGCTCTCACTGATAGCAAGGAAGTGAGCGCTCTTCGTCAGCCGGTCAACGACCACCCAGATTGCATCGACACCCCTCGCGGTCCTCGGCAATTCGGTGATGAAATCCATAGAAATATGTTCCCACTTCCACTGGGGAACCTCAAGTGGCTGCAACTTGTCGTGCGGAAGCTGGTGCTCGGACTTAACCCTGCAACAAGTCAAGCACCTCTCAACAAACCATGCAACATCCGTCTTCATATAGGGCCACCAATAATCTCTTTTTGGGTCGAAATACATCTTAGTGGCCCCAGGATGGATGGAGAACCTTGATCTGTGCACCTCCTCCATCAGAATGGTACGTGCCCCGCCCGTAAATGACACCCAAATCCGACCCTGAAAGGTTATAAGCCCTCGGCTATCGGTAACAAACTCAGATACCTGCCCAATCACCTGCTCTCTCTTGCGGTTCTCCGGTCTCACAGCCTCTGCCTGGGCCTCTCAGATGGTATCCAACACCGGAGTCATCACCGTCATCCTCATACAAATATCTCGTATCAGGGCACTCTCCACCCTACGACTCAGAGCATCGACTACAACGTTAGCCTTGCCCAGGTGGTATAAGATCTCGTAGTCATAATCCTTTACCACATCCAACCATCTCCAATGGCACATGTTCAAGTTAGGCTGATCCATCAAGTACTTCAAACTCTTGTGGTCCATGTATATGATACACCGAACCCCATACAAATAATGACACCATATCTTGAGGGAGAACACCACAACCCCCAACTCCAAATCGTAGGTGGGATACCTCACATCGTGAGGCTTCAACTGCCTCGATGCGTATGCTATCACGTGCCCAACCTGCATAAGCACCGCACCTAACCCTGATATCGATGCATCACAATACACCGCGAAATCCTCCATTCCCTTTGGAAGGGCTAACATCGGGGCTTCGCACAGTCTCTGGCGAAGAGTCTCAAACAAGGTCTGCTGCTCTGGACCCCACGTAAAAGCAACGCCCTTCCAGGTCAACCTGGTGAGTGGCACGACAATCTTGGAGAAATCCTTGATAAATCTCCGATAGTAGCTGGCCAACCCCAGAAAACTCATGATCTCGGTAGGGGATCTCGACACCTCCCAATTGATCACCGCCTCAATCTTAGCCAGATCGACCAATATCCCATTCTGATTAACGAGATGCCCCAAGAACTGGACCTCTCGTAACCAGAAATCACACTTGGAGAACTTGGCGTAAAGCCTCTTCGATCTCAAAACCCCGAGGATCTCCCTCAAATGCTCCTCATGCTGCTCTCGGGATCTCGAATACACCAGAATATCATCGATGACCATGATAACCGATCGATCCAACATCGGTCTGCACACCCTGTTCATGAGATCCATGAACGCTGCCGGTCCATTGGTGAGCCCAAAAGGCATCACCACGAACTCGTAATTCCCATAACGAGTCCTGAACGCCGTCTCCTGGATACCCTCGTCCCGCACTCTCATCTGACGATATCCAAACCTTAAATCTATCTTGGAGAACCAGGACGCTCCCTTTAACTAATGGAACAGTCCATCGATCCTTGGCAAGGGGTAACGATTCTTGACCGTCAACTTGTTCAACTCCCGGTAGTCAATGCACATCCGGTGTGAACCATCATTTCTCTTGACAAAAATGATCGACGCTCCCCACGACGAGCTACTCGGTCGAATAAACTCCTACCCCAGCAGATCCTGAAGTTGCGAGGATAACTCCTGCATATCTAGCGGCGCAAGGCGATAAGGCGCCTTGGCGATAGGCGCTGCCCCCGGAATCAAATCGATGCAAAACTCCACCTGTCTCTCGGGAGGCACACCCGAAAAATCCTCAGGAAAAACATCTAGGAACTCACGCACTATCGAAACATCATCAACTGAACTCGGCGTCTATGCGGCCACTCGTGTATCCATCACATAAGCTACAAACCCGCTACAGCCCTGCTGTAAACTCTGTCTTGCTCTAGCAGTCGAACAAAATGCTGACCCACATCGGGTACCCTCACCATATACAGTCAGAACTCCCCCATTAGGGTCTCGTATCGTCACCATCTGCCACTCGCAGTCTATAATCGCCCCAAATCGGCTCAACCAATCCTTGCCCACTATAACGCAAACATCCCCCATAGCAATCGGGAATAGGTCTATCGGGAACTCAACACCGAAGATCTCGAGTAAACATCCTCGAAACACATTAGTAGCATACACCGCTCGCTCGTCAGCTATGGAAACTCATAGAGGTCGACTCAACGCCTCTCGTCGAACACTGATGTGCTGACTAAATGCTAACGAGAAAAATGATCGACTCACACCCGATTCAAATAACACCAAAGAAAATACATAACTCACAAGAAAAGTACCTACGCATATCATAATATAAGCACAATATCTCAACTCAACATAAATAAATGAAAGAATACATACCAGCCACGACATCGGGCGCTGCACGGACCTCCTCCGTTGTCAACTAGAAGGCTCTCCCATGAGCCTTCGGTGCCTCGACCTTCACGGGCCGACCCTCAGTAGCTCGTGCAGTAGCAGGGGAAGATCCCTACACTGATCCTTGTAACAGTTGTGGGCACTCGGCCCTCCGGTGACCCGTCTGGTTGCAATGAAAGCAAACCATAAATCCCTTGGGGCAGTCCTTGGCTATATGCCCCTCCTTGCCATATTTGTAGCAAGCACCCACGCGACACACTCCATCATGTCCCTTGACGCACTTCCTAAAAATGCGACCCTTCTGGCCTCTAGATCTCGTTTCAGCGGGCTTAGCCCGCTTGGCTGTCGGCTGTACCTGTATCGGTCGCCTATCCCTCATCTGAGACTCGACCTCCTCCTTGGCCTGAGTCTCTAGCTCAATCTCCTTCTTCCGGGAATTTGCCTAGAGCTCAACAAATGTCCGGTAAGTCGAGTTCGCCAAGAACTCCCGAATGTCCCTCCTTAGAATGCTCAAATACCAGCTCATGCGTGCCTACTCAGACGACACGTGCTCAGGGCAAAACAACACCCTCTTGTGGAACATCTGTGTAATTACAGTCACGGACTCTATCCCCTGCTTGAGGGACAAGAACTCCTGTGCCAACCGTTCCCTATCTACCGGGGGAGCATACTCGTCTCTGAACTTGGTGGTGAACCTCTCCCAGGTCACCTATGAGATCTCTGCAAGAGTGAAGTTTGTCGTCACAAACTTCCACCAATCCTTTGCTCCCAAGCGGAGCTGGTTCAGCGCAAACCGTACCCTCAGATTCTCCAGATACGAACAGGTGTAGAAACATCCCTCAATATCAAAAATCTATCTCATCGCAGCAATCGGGTCTTGTGTCCCATCAAACTCTGGCGGCTTCGTGTTGCTGAAGTCCCGGAACAGCAAGGAGTCACCCCCCTGAGGTCTAGTAGCAGAAACAACGGCCGTAGCTGCAGCGGCTGCAGCGTCAGTAACCGCGGCGTACCGCTCATCGAATGTCTCAATCAACATGGTCTTAATACACCCAAACATCTTCGGTATCTCTGCTCGGATAGGCGAAACTACCTCATCGTGGATCATCTGACGAAGCTCCTCGTCAATCATGCTGCTGGTCTATGGTCTGTGGCGTGTCCCAACCATGATGTCTCTGAAATATGACATAAAAAAATCAGAGACTCGCTCGAGTATACTCGCACTTGATAACTCAACCCTACTTGTTCCCTAGTACCCTAAGGATTCTTACTTGGACTGCGCATTGATCCGGTGTTTTTAGTAGTACGGGCCTTATACTACCTTCCACACCGCATCAACATTCATTCCAAGTCCTCCTCATAGGATCCCATATCACAAGTACTCTACATCTCACTAAGCATAGGCTACCCTTCGATAGACTTCTCATAAGCTCCTCACTGCTACCTACTCACTCTCGAAGCATCTCATAGAAGCAGTAATCCCTAGGCTAAGGCATTACAAATCAGGCCACTCTAGTCCTAATTGGAATACCTAGCCTACTCATGCATAACATATCATATCATATCTCATAACACATAATGTAAGGGTATTTTGGGAAATCACCATTTGGGTGCTGGATTATCGTACACACTGCTTCTTTCTGCTTTCCTCACCTCCTTTACTTTTTAGAAAAATTATTTCTTTTATGAAAAACTTTCTCAAATCCTCAGTTTGAGTTCAAATACACCCGAAGGTGTATCCGAATCCCTCAAACCAAGGCTCTGATACCAAATTGTAACAACATGAATTTCCAAAACAATTTTTTTTCAATTTTTAAACATAATTTCATTCATTAGAAATATCAAATCCAATGTAACACATGTCCTCCAAATAAAACAATCTCAATATCTCAAATACATAAAACTCCATCAATGTGTACAGATCATGTCGGCGCCTTCCTGCGATCCTCGCTGGTACCTAAAACACATATCACATAAATGGTAAGCATAAATGCTTAGTGATTTCCCCAAAATACAACATACAACACATATGCCACTCAAGGCTACAACTCTACAAGACCTTCCGGTCAATATGTCTCAGGGGACTTTTGTACGATAGTCCTGGTAGACCTTCCGTTCCCACTTCTCTGACCTTCTGGTCCCTATCATCTTGACCTTCCGGCCCATACACTGTTGACCTTCCGGTCCATATCATAATACTCATAACATAACATAGCACATACATATCATATAAAAACATGCATCATATACTCATCATAACACATAAGACCTTCCGGTCACACATAATTACCACTCTAGGTAGAGTATAGTGAGAAGAATCACCTCGTACAATGTCGGACAACCTCCTGTGCTCGATAAAACGACCTAGCCTCCTCCTATCAACATAATAACATCTCTAATCAATACTTTCTATTGTCCTCATTTCTAAAGAATGGGTAGAAGACCATTCTACCCCTCCCTGACCTCTCTTGAACCAGCTTGACCAAAACCCTAAGGTCAACTGAAGTCAACTCTAGTCAATGGTCAAACTTTGACTAAAATCGTCGTGTGCACTCATGTGACTCGGCGAGTCCATGCGTGTCCTCTTAATCCTCATAAATCCTCACTCAGCTTGTCGAGTTAACCTTTCACTCGACGGGTTACCACTGGTCACGAATTGCGGGGCAACCCGACTCAACTCGTCGAGTCCCCTTATGGACTCGGCGAGTTCCCTCCATGGCAACACTTAAAAGACCTTCTGAGGCCAGATCTGCTTCTCTAACCCATATATCTGACCTTCCAATACACAATAATCACGTAAAGGTCCAACCTTTACACTAATGCAACACTCATAGGGCTTCTTTTGGTGAAATAGCTTCTAAAATGGCAACCTAGGTTCATAACTCCAAAGGAATATCATAAAGTAGGATAGATAGGACTCTATGAACCTCTTAAGGTGCAAATCTAAGAAGAATTTCACCTTGGGACCTCATATGCTTCAAATTCAAGCTAAAGAAAGCATCAGAAAACCCTAGATTCAAGTAGATCACCATATACACGAGAATGAGCATAGATTTATACATCTAGCAGCCTCTTCTTATCAAATGGTAGTAGATCTGAGCTCCTCAATCTATCTAGCTTGCTCTCCTTCCTTCTTTCTTGGAAGATACCGCTAGAAATGATGAAAATGGCTTTTTTCTCACTCACAATGCTCTCAGGTTCTCTAGTGCTCTCAAGGGTGAAGGTGGCCGCAAATGAAGGCCATAAGATCCCTTAAATAGGGCACATGCCCGAGGATTTAGGGTTTCTATCCACAGCGCCGTCTCGTCGAGTCAATTCATTAAATCCAGACAACAATCGCGATCCTACTCGACAAGTCTAGGCGTCAACTCGTCGAGTCCCTCTTCTTGACATAACTAAATAATTAAAATATGATACATGGAATTTCGGATGTTACACCTAGAAATGTTATCATTGAAGAATTCTAAGCCCTTATCCACTTGAATTCGTCCACCCTATCATATAGGGCATCCTTTGCCCTACTTTGCAACTATCACATAATTACAGTTCAGTCACCCTAGTTCAATTAACTTCTTTTGATCACAAAATTATTTCATAATTAATTCTCGACCAATGTTAACTAAATAAATATGATTTCTCTTGCAATATATTATTCATATAATATATTAATAAACCATAATAAACTCTTTCTCTATTATTTCTCCAGTCAAGTTGCATTGGTGAAGGCAACCCAAAAGGACCATGCACAACCGGGTCAAGTACTTACCAAATATGGCTACGGGCTTAGACCCTAATCCAACAGTCTCCCAATTGGATAAGTCTAATAACTATAAATGCAAGTACAATCCGATTAGGAATTGTATCTATGAAAGATGCTGTCGATGGATTAGAATCATTCTCTTAGTCTATGTGTTGTTTCCCGATTTCTGATTTATGACGACTGACAACAGACTACAGTTGAACACATCAACTTAGTCCCGGCTTGGCAAAGCACGTAGGGTGTCATCACTAAATCATCGAGGGGCGACACGAATATCACTTTTATCCCACTTTGGGTAAAAGGAACGGATAAACTTCGACTCAATGCTCGCTTGTACTAATTCACCGAATCACACACAACAATATGTTTTATAACACCAAGTTACTGGTGCGTTTACATATTATCAAAGTGTAACCGACTCGCAAGATACAACTCACACATCTCGGTTTCAAGAATATAAGATATTACCGTTTCACCAATCACTCATCATAAAATCCATGAAGCGATCCAAGTGAGCGTGGGTTTAAGCAATTAATCTAATCTTATAGCGGCACTCATGAACTCTGCCACAAACTTGTGCTCTGTCTAAACGCTCTAGTCAATATACAGATGGATTCATGACAGTCTTCTTTCATACTTACTTCCAAAGGAGGAGCGAATGTGGAGGGTTTGAATAATCTTATTATTCAAGAAGTCAAAACATGCAAAGTGAAACACAAGAATAATACTAATCCCATATGGCCCCAAACTTTTGAGTATAAAAAACATCTTTTATTTAATCACCATATTGATTACTCATTATTTGTTTTTTTGGTTAACCAAATTCGTACTTTAATCACAACAATAGTTGTCCCATGCTCTTAGCATGCACACTATGTTTTCCTATGATCCTAACTTTGTAAAATAGATCAAATGAACATATTTCCAATGATGGTCATTTCATAGTTCCTAATCCTAATCAATCAGTGTAAGAATACAAAATTCTCACTACTACTAGAATATGTTAGATTCTAACACTTTATGCAACAGTCCTTTCGTAATATCACAGCGCCAAAGTCACCAAGACTTTGCCAATGAAATTACAAAGTGCTCTATTGGATATTGTTACAAGACAACTCCATAGTCTCATATTCAAAGTACATTCCTTTGAACATCATTCTTGCATAGAAGTTTCTAATCTAGACATAGATTCTTAACGTCCAACTCCCAATAAGGAAACATTTCCATATTAGCCATACGACAACTCATTTTAAATAGAATCTTATCTATTCATAATAATGTCTATATGGTCTATCTATGACTATACTTCCAATTGCCCACAAGCGACCAATCCTTAGATTGTCCTTGACAGTTGTTTAATTATTTTAGTCAAATCCAGTTCTATTCCCTTTTTCCCTTTAAATTCCCTAGGCATTTGGAAAATTATTTGAATGGTCGAATATTACAGCATATGCAATCGATCCTATACCTGAAGCGTATGGGATACGATTCATTACTTTATCAGCTTCTTGCTATAATATTGTCATAGTGTTCCTATTTGTTGTGTTCTCAAAATTCGAACTATGAAGAGGGATGCCGTAATCATAATCAAACTTTGAGAATGCAAATAATAAATATATCCTTGATTAAATTCAATTAAAATTTCTCGATCTAAGCTTTTAGATTGGAAACGAAGTACAACAGTCTCTCCCTTAGTTATAACAAAAACAATTTTTCAACCCCTATAACTTTGCAAAGTCAAACTTTTGTTTTTCTATAATTAATATTGCCAACTTGCAATACCTAAAATAATAATAATCATGCTCCCACTAACATGATGATTATATCAATTCCAACATAACATTTATACTCCCACTAGCTTTGACACGTATTCAAAAAACAGTTGGACTTCTAGAAGACAATACTTATTGACTTCCAAAGTTCATATTTCCAATACGATGTGCTTCGATAAGCCTTTTATCTAAGCTTCTCAAACTCACACACCTTTCCTTATACAACTCACATGAGTGTCTAAACTAATTTAGAACTTATATTACTAAGTCCCAAATGTTCAGACTAATTGCCAAATCTCATAATTTGAACTATGAAGAGGGATGTTGTAATCATAATCAAATTTGAGAATGCAATTTACATAATCGCTATCTCCTTAAAATCTATCTTAGTGAAAGCGTTTCCTCATAATCATTTCCATGAAGGAGAGAAACCTTATGACACTTAGATTTTATGGTGCATGTGTTCATATCCATGCAAATCTGTCATAAGCATAATCATAAGATAATGTTTGTGACAAATTCAAACTCTTATGGACAAAACTTGTTCATTCTTATTTTCTTGCCATCAAGAGTACCATCATTGCTTCCAAGTTATTTAGCAGCTCACCTATGCTAGTCAATTTACTTTCATTGAATAAGGTGTTTGCCTTTATACAATCAATTGAGAACTCGTAGAACTAATATGCATAAGTAACTTTACTAGAATGGCATAGAAATAAAATTTTGTCAACGCGATAGGTTATAAACCTCAAGTCGTGTGCTAGCGTTTAATAGACTTACTTCTTGATTTGTTCTTGAAACTTTTTCAAGATCTTTAAACTCCCACTGACCTCTTGACATATTTGATTCTCTTATCAAGAATCATTTCTTGACAAAAGAAATATCCAAGAGTTAGTGTGTGTCTATATCAAGACAAAACCTACACACAATTTGGTACTAGTTGGTCTTTGCCGTATTCAAGACATCACAACTTACCAAAATGTGCAAGTGTAAGAACATTCCTACTTAATATTATGTTACTCAAGTCACAATCTTTGAGTACCACTACAACAATTCTCAATTCCTCTTCTTAGCCTAACTAGTGCACTAAGGTGTCCTTAGAGGATGAATTGTGATATGGTTCTTAATCATTAAGACGATCATAAACATGATACAAAAGTACTTTCCCTTCTTCTTAGATTGGAGATACATTTTATCCTTTTGCCTTCATTGATTCTTCTTATTCGTTCTGTCATTCATTAACACTTTTCAATGATTCAGAACCATGCTTAATCCTATAAGCATGATCATATTCACTAATCTTTTAATAAATATGATGAATAATCTTGTTGATATTTATGATGGACTCAACTAGTACACAACATTGTGAACCCAATCTTCTAGTCTTCACTTGACTCTTTGTCAAGGAATTAGTCTTAAATTTTTCTAAGTACTAAGATTTCCATACATCACATGACTTAAATCTATGATTCCAAACTTCTGTCCAATTGAAATTTGGATGATGGGAATCTTTCCTTACTTAGAGAAATTTGACACTTCCATAAATAACATAACTAAGAATCACATCCATTTATAGAAACACACAAACATCAATTTTTCACAACGATTTCATTGCAATGATATATATAAATAAGACAAACAAAAAAATTTATTTTATTCATAAAAGCAATGGAAAACATGTCCTTACAATGCAAAATCAACTAAAAAACTATGTAATCAAATATTCCTAACAAATCTATCATAACTTCCTAAGCTCAAAATCTGATCTTCGAACCCATGTGATCGTAATCCATTTCTTCATGATCAGACTTATCTCGCTATTTCATCAAGCTACCTCTCTTTTCTCTGATCCTACAAAAAACATCCAAATGTAATCTTATCACATCATGTATTAAGAGTCAATGAACATGAAATTAATGGAGTTAGATAATGGATTTTACCTGAAGTAGAGCCATACTCCTTGTCTCTTTAATCTCTTAGATTCCTCAGCTGATCGGGTTAGCTTCGTATCCAAAGCCCCTTCTTTTGGCAGCAGAAATAGGTGGCTTCTTCTGGAGTGACCACGGAAGCATGGTTGGTTGAATTACCAGACAAATATGCTCCATTACTTTGCCAAATCATTTCTGATTCAGCAACAATAAGCATGTAAGTTAGGTCAATGAGGGCTGCGTCAAGATCATCATATAATACTCTCTTATGAACTTATTATATGATTCAGGGAGTGATTGAAGAACCCATTCCACAACCAACTTCTTTTGGAAAGTTGCACCCAACATTATCAACCTATTGATGTGTGATTTCATCCCTAGGACGTGAGCACACACGCGTTTTCCATCTTCATGTTTCATTGCCAACAGGGCTTAAGTGAGCTTGAAATTTTCAAACCTTTGAACTTGTGGGTTAGGTAAAACAATAAGAGGAGGTGGAGGAAGTGAAGCATGATATCTTGTTCCTCGATCGAATTGCGGAATATCATCTTCATGTGGAAAGCTTGTTCGAAGGGATTTGGGAAGACCATAATTATCATACTTTGACATCTACAAAATGAGATAAAATTCAAGTTAGTTGATTGATAGATTGAGTCCTTAATAAAACACCCAAACGAGATATTAAGGCTAGGACCCAACACAATATTCTAGAACTTAGAAGAGGGATGCCGTAATCTAAATTGCAGAACATTTGAAGGTAAGTGAATGACGATTCACTAATTCTCCACCATGAAAAATGAAAAAGAGATTAAGTTTTAAATGTATTGAAAACTCCTAGATCCTTTTAGATTCATTGAACTTTTCAATGGTATGTTTAAATCTCGATATGCCCCTCAATTTTTGAGTGGGATGCCGAGGATCACAAAACAGGGTGTGAATAGCCATGCAAATATACATGTTGCCCCCAATGTTACAGTTACCTATTCGATGTGCTGGTTAACCACACACGCTCCACTGAACTATGACAAACATCGAGTCACCCTTCGCTACCTTTGCTTAGAACCCATTTAGTGTGCCAGTTAACCACACACGCTCCGATAATGTCTTAGCAACGGTACAAAGTGTAATTTCATAGAATTACATCAAATTCACTTTTTCCTAAAGTAACTAACATTTGGGAATTTTATTAAACAGTTAGTTACTTTATAATTCATTATACTTTTAATGGAAAGGGTTTGCCCTATCCTACCCGTTCAGCTAACGACCATCCACAAATCAAGAAAGCGGTGGGTGAGAGTGGACACCCATTAAACGACCATTTTATAGGCCATATCCTTATACTTCCTTCATAGATCGGCTTCGTGAATGAGGCCTAATAATGGTAAGACTAGCATTTAAGTTATACATATATAATATTAGACTTTTTAATTTTATATATAGTATAATGGTGTATTTTACACTTTATAATACTATGTGGTCTAATTTAATAAATTACACTTTTAATTTAATTAAATGTAAACCATATCACTATGGATTTATTAACTCTCTTTTAATTATACACTTAATTAATTTAATAAAACCATAAGGGTGCAATTTGAACTTTTCAAAATTAGGGTTTTAGAATTTAACATTTTAAAATTAAACTTGTAATTAAAATATAAATTCCAAAACATGAGGGAAAGTTTTGAAACATTTCAAAGCATTAGGGTTTTAATCAAATTTAAAATTTTTGGAAGTTAAAATCTTTAAATTTGAAATTTTAAATATTAAAACTTTGATTTAATAATTATCCCAAAATTAAACAGTTAACTTGAATTATCAAATCTTCAAGGATCATCTTATTAAATTAAACAATTAATTTAACCTAATCCCTGAAATCTTCTAAAATTTGAAAATATGGGATGGGATAATTCAAAATCTTTAATTAAAAAATTAATTTTTAAAGAGATAATCAAAAGATACTGAAATATCCAAATCCCTAATATTTAGGGATCTTATCTTAGGGAGGAGGCAAATTTCGAAACCCTAGGGTTGGATTACCCTAGAATTCGAAATCTTGGAGGCTAAGGAAAGGGTTTGGGAAACCTTATCAAATTTTGAAATCTGGGGTTTAAGAACCCTAATTTCGAAAATCATGCCTCTAGGGTTTATGGGCTATAAACCCTAATGTGTCAAATTCATACATTTGTATAAAGCTAATTGAAAACAAAACAAAACGTTCTGATACCACTGATGGGTTATATACAAACAATCTCGTGTGTGCATACAACCCTAGATACATATCTATGTTTTCACTATTAGTTATACAACATTATGAACTCAAAAATAAACCTAGCATGCTTCTAGTATTTTCGAAAATCACATAGAAGAATAGAATACACACCTCTTGTTGTTATGTAGTAATAACAACTTGTTTCTTGAATCTCCTTATCTTTGAAAGCAAGTGGCACAAGTGTAGTAACTCTAATGTCTCACAAACACCAAGACAAAATGGAGAGGTAAGAGAGAGAGAGAGAGAGATAGAGAGAGAGAGAGAGAGAAGGGAGGTATGAAATTTGGCTCTAGGAACCCTAGGTATCAAGTGGCCGAATTTCCCTAGCCAAAGGGTCCTTTATATAGGTGTAGCAATTAGGGTTTCAGTCCTTATCCTTATCTGGTTTCATAGCCACCAAGCAGCCCAAAGGATAACCCTAGAATCCTTATCATGGACGAATTCTAAGGCGTTATCCCCTTGAATTCGTCCACCTTATCATATAGGGCATCCATTGCTCTACTTTGCAACTATCACATAATTACAGTTCAATCCCCCTAGTTCAATTAACTTCTTTTGATCACAAAATTAATTCTTAATTGATTCTCGACCAATGTTAACTAAATAAATATGATTTCTTTTTTAATATATAATTCATATAATATATTAATAAACCGTAATAACATCTTTCTCTATTATTTCTCCAGTCAAGTTGCTTTGGTGAAGACAGCCCAAAAGGACCATACACAACCGGGTCAAGTACTTACCAAATATGGTTACGGACTTAGACACTAATCCAAAAATTGTCACCAATGCCTTTTGTTCTAGCTGATGTCCTGAGGGGGACAAGGTCAGACTAGGCTCCTGTCTTTTGTAGGATAGAGAGCGTGATTGGTGGGAGGCAGTTGGACATGCTATGAGGGATAATGGCGCGTTGGACACGATGACGTGGAGTGATTTCTCAGCTAGGTTCAAGGCCGAGTTTGCATCAGTGATTGAGGTGAAATAGTTAGCACAGGAGTTCCAGGACTTGCGGCAGACTACAGAGACAGTGGAGGAGATCATCGCCAAGTTTAGTGAAAGAACCCTTCTGGTTCCATAGTATGTCGCAGACGAGGAGATGAGGAAGGCTCGATACCACGAGATGTTGTGGAGCGATATCAGTCAGTTTGTGAGTCGGTCCAACTGCAAGACGTTGGAAGATATAATCGGTCGAGCAAGAAAGAGATTGATCTAGAGACACAAAAGAAAAGGAAGCTGGAAAAGGTTTAGTTATCTACGGATTCGGGCAAGAGGCCCAAGACATCAAATTCTAGGTCAAGAGGTCATCAAGACCGAGGCCGAGGCCCGTGTACTTATACTAGCAGGTGGGACCTGGTAGAGACCTTAAGGTTAAGGTAGGGGATCAAGGATCCGAGATCTTCTAGAGCCAGAGAGCAATTCAGGCAGTCATAGTATCTTCAGAAGTCACTGAGAGCGATTGGGAGATTGTTCTTGCATTCGGTAACCGGTGGGGGACCGGTATTTTGGGTAATGGTAGATCAGTTTGGACCAGGGTGGTCTCGTTTCATCTGGAAGTCGGATGAGATTCAATAGGATTTCAGGCAGGAGTGATGATAAGGGAATTTGTGCATAGAGCAGTGAGCTGAACAAGAGATGCTAAGTCGCTCACAGCGGGATTAAATAATATTTGAGTGATTGATTTGACTCTATCACATAGATCCTGTCTGAGTCTTAACCGTTGTAGAGAGGAATCTTCTACTCGAAGGATTATCTGATTCACATTGGGTGGAGCTTACAGCATGGGCGCATAGTAAGTGAAATCATTCAGTGGGTAATGGTGTGATGGCCGACACCAGGGATGGCCGGGATTGAAGTTTCAGCAGAAGGTTTGTTCTTGATGGAGATAGGAAAGGTTTGTTGCTTATGGCGAGTTGCCTTGGGAATGCTAGTGAAAGAGCAGGGTAAAGGGCGGGGGGCGGGGGGGGGGGGGGGGAACCCCTTGGATGTCAAGTGTAACTGCTCAGGAAGTACCGAAAGGATTACCGGTTGAGTAAGAGTGTTGTACTCAAAGGTTGTATTGAGTGGATTGCTCTCCGGATGATAGTTTCAAGGATTGAACCGAACAGGCAAGGTATGCGATGATTAGAAATGCCATGAGAGGTTGCGGGGTTATTAGCCGAAGCGGACTTTGAGGACGAAGTCTAGTTTAAGTGGGGGAGAGTTGTAACACCCCCAATTCAAAAGACCTAGAAAGGACAGAAAAACCTCAAAATCAGGAAGTGACTCGATGAGTATGAGCACGATTTGGGTCGCAAGTTAAGTGACCTACTCGACGATTCGGGGGACCGACTCGGCAAGTTGGTCTGGGTTTGGAAAAACCTAAATTCAGGAATTGGTACCCTATTTAAGGATCTTATTCTCCTTCTCTTGGTCTCTTCTCCAACCTCCAAGACCAGAACCCTAGATCTCGAAGCCCTAATGCTTGTGATCCATTTTTTAGAGTATTTTGTCTTCTTGAAGTCAAGATGAAGAAAAGGAAACTTGAAGGCTCAAGGAAAGGCTTGTAGATCCAGAAGTAGCTTCTCAATCTCATCATTTTCTGGTAATCAAGTCTCTAACTTGATCAGGAGTTCATTAGATCTATTATTTTCCCCTTTTATGAAGATTTTGGTCCAAGAATGGTTGCTTTTGGGATTTTGACGTCCCGAAGCAAGATCCTTTTAGATCTAGAAGTATTTAGGGTGGTTAAGGCATAAAGGTGCAAGCTTTATGCCATTAGAACTCCCTATGCAAGGTTTAAGAGGTTGTTATGGCCTTTTGAGCAAAAAGGGTCATCCATGGATGTAAAGGTAGATGATTTGCACTTTATTTCGACCCTAGAAGGTTAGATCTAGGTCCTGGATGCTTTGTGCTCGACTGAAATCGTCTGATTAGAATTGGACTTAAGAGGACTCGATGAGTTGCTCTTAGGACTCGCTGAGCGAGGCAGTGTTCTTGCCCTGAAACCCTTCTGATAGCGGGTGTGTATTGAGTTGGTAGAGGAATCAGCCAATTGGATTCATTATGGACTTGAAGCTCATCGTACTCGACGAGTCCAAGGAATGAACTCGGCGATTCAAAGGCAATACCCTAACTTATGAAGATGCACTCGACGAGTTCAAAGGTGAACTCGGCGAGTCGGTTGTAAAAGGGTCCCAACATGGTTGAATGTGAACTCGACGAGCTCATGGAAGACTCGACGAGTAGGATCGAAGTTCTGAGTTACGTGTGGATTGTGGGACTCGACGAGTTAGTGAGTCAACTCGGAGAGTTGAGTCAACTCGAAGTGTTGACTTTGACCAAGTTTTTCTAGGCTTGACTTTTGAGGGTTTTATGGTCTAAGTGTTATTTTGGGTATTGATAGTTCGGGGAGCCGAAGGATCATCAGTTCAGGAGTTACCGGTTAGCAGTCAGAAGAGTTCAGCTAGTCTTCAGCAGTGCGAGGTGAGTCTCCTCACTGTGTGCATGGGTCTAAGGCCACAATGTCGTCCCATTATGTTTATGTATCATAGGAAGACCCGGGGATTATCCCTAGGCACTTATAGTATATGATCCGGGTTACGACTCGATGCCGGGCGAGGCCCAAGGAATGTTAGGATGCTAGAGGTCTTTGTGATTCTTGAATGTTTCAGTGCGATAGGTTTTAGACCAAGGTATGATGCTAGGGTAAGCCCGAAGTACGTATATATATGGTAGTATGTTCCGGACCAGGGGTCCAATGCCGGGGCAAGCCCGAAGTATGTTTAGATGATAGCATGTTTCCACACCGGGGGTCCGATGTCGAGGTCGTCCTGAGGAAGGTTTATATGTTGCATGATAGATTATACTTGTTGTCTTTTTGATAATTATCTTGGTTTGCTACTACCTGATATGTTTTATGTGCTAGCATGATATGACGTTATGTGATGGTGGTAGTAGGGGGAATAGTCCCCGGTTACCGGCCGATAGGGCCAAAGGGGTTGTCTAGTACCCAGGTATGCTAGACATTATGTCAATGTTATGTTATGTTATTATGTGGTAGTGGTAGGGGTGAAATAATCCCCGTAACCGGTTGAGATACACCGGAGGGTAGGTCGGGCACCCAGATATACCTGACAGTGGGGTAGGTTGAGCACCCCGGTATGCTCAACGGGGTAGGTCGGACACTCAGATATGCCTGACGGGGTAGGCCGGGCTCCCAATTATGCCCGACAGTATGTGATTATGCTTACGTGCTATGTGGTAGGTTAGGGAACTTACTAAGCTCAGTGCTTATGGTTTTCAGTTTTGGTTTTAGGTACTTCCTGTAGCGGAGGGAAGAGCTCGAGATTATCGCATGACACACACCAAGAAGTTTAGCCTAGGATGTTTTACTCTGATAAAAAGAACATGTTTAAAACGATACCCTGATTTGATATATAAACCTTTGTTATGGATGAAATGATTAGATGGCTTATGTTTTTATTAATGTTTTAAAAAGATATTTTTGGTCATGATTTTTGGGATGTTACACCTTCATAGCATGTGATTTTATTGTAATTTGATGGTTAACTCTCATTAACAAGGTCCCACAAAGCATAAAGAAAGCAGCATTCGAGCAGAGAAGCCGACTGACACTAAAACGTAATGAAATCAAACAGATCCTCATACAAAATCCTCGATCTGAAACTCCCCACACCATGGGTGTACCTTCGCCCTGCTCTCACTCTCCCCAGATTGGCTAATCGTTCCTCGCACATACCTATTATACACCACACCTACTAATGTAACTTCCACCAACCCTGCAACACTCGAGTATGCTTTCCATACATTACATTGGATCCTATAGACAATCGAATATCTTATCATACCCAAAGCCCTTTATCAAACAAGAATAAGAAATAAGGCCAAACCAAACATCCTCAAGCTATATAATCATAATTATGTAAAACTATGATGCATACACTAAGCAACTACAATAATGATGTCAATTTCATATAAGGAAGAACCCTAGGCTATCAGGCATCATATATTCAGGCAATTCTATCGTGCATTTCCTGACGATCCTTATCCTATCACTAGCATGTTATTCTAACATATCACAATATCCACGAACAATGCGGTAATTTAGGGTCAACTTACTAGCTCCAGCTGATCCTACATATAACATCCTCTTTTGGTTGTTTTGAAAGCAACTTTGAAAGTTATTCTTAAAACCTTTACTTTGAAAATCCTTTTTAAAACCCTTTCTCCTTAGTTTGATACTGGATTCATATGAGTGTTCCTCCAATTCACTCAAACCAAGGCTCTGATACTAACTTGTAACAAAAGTGTTTAAGAAAACATTGTCTCCAAAACATGATTTGAAATCAGAGTCTCCCAAGATAATTTGTTGAAAAGCCAAGTATGTGTACGGTCACGCCTTCGCCTTTCCACGAATCATCTAAAGAATCTTAAACTATAAACAAAACTATAAGCATAAAGCTTAGTGAGTTTCCCCCGAAGTACAAACACATAAACAAATAGCACATACAACATAACAGCTCGTATCTGGATTACCCCAGAGCCCACGGTATGAGTCTGGATTGCCTATCAGGCCTACAAGTCATATCTAGCCTGCTCTTGAGCCCACAACATAAGTCTAGCTTGCCCCCAGGGCCCACAACTTATTTATGGCTTACTCCCAACCCAATAAGTCATCATTCTAGAATACCAATGTTCAACCCTTAGTACAAGTATGGTATACCAAGCAGTCCTTAGCTTGTATCTGGAATACTCCCGAGCCCCCAGTATGAGTTTGGCATGCCCTATCTATCACTCAGCTCATATCTGGATTGTTCCAATACCCTCAAGCCCTCAGTACGAGTCTGGCATACCAATTGGGTCCTTAGCTCGTATATGGAATGCACCTGATCCCTCAGTATGAGTCTGGCATGCCCTACCTGACCCTCAACTAATATCTGAAATGCTCCAGGGTATGTTGGCTACAACACGAAGCAGTACAACCTCAACGCAACACAATATGCTGACAACAAACAAACATATACATGTAATCATGCAGATAGAATTACAGGTAGTCTGACTGAACTACCAGACTAGCATATTAAAACTAGCATGCATATCTATTCAATACTCAACATATCAACAATATCAGGTTATCATACCAATGGGCCGACCTTGGTACGTTCGACCCGAAAGTATGGTGAGGAAAACTCACCTCGTACTACCCAATCATACATACGATCCCTGACTACTAGGTGATAGATCCCCAAACTGTCAATATCAAGACAACACCCCATCAGCAGCTGATCCCCCAAATAATCTCCGACTACAGATCTACTAAAATCCACGATCTATCAATTACCACAATAACAACCCATCAACATCTAGCCCCTGACTCACACTATGAATCCAACTAGGGTAGATGACCTTTTTACCCTTCCTCAAGTTTGACCCAACTAGATGACCAAAGGCCTAAAATCCAAAATAAATATCTAAAAGCCAAATATGGCCCAATTTTCCAACTTGGTCTCAGTTCCTTTCGCGGGCCTTCTCCCAAGAAGGTCCAACAAGGTACAACAGCCCAACCATAAAAATCCAGATGGCCCAAAATAGTCCAACACAACCAGGCCCAAAACTGAAGCCCAAGACGAGAGAGACCAAGTTTGCCAAGTACGCGGGGTGTACTTAGCATGTACGCTCCGCGTATGGCATGAAAGGCTTGTACGCGCAATGTACATACTGATGGGTTTGAGCCATAAGAACTTTCCTATGTGCACATGCAAACCCTAATGCTTAGATCTAGGTTTCTCTAATTGAACATGCAATGTATCCAAGACTTATATTGATAAATCTAGTGTAAACATTCAGATCATAACATATGAAATCAGATCTAAAGGAATACCTTGAGTTGCTTGCTTGAATCTTCTTGTCTTTGGAGCTTAGAGTCACAATTGTCACTCCTCTAATGGCTTACAAACACCAATTAGCAAGAGGATGATAATAGAGAGAGAGAGGAGGGTGAGAAAATTGGCTCCAAGGTTTCTTGAGATGCAAGAGTGCCGATTTCCTCCACCCTAAGGGCCTATATATATATATATATATATATATATATATATATATATATATATATATATATATATATACTATTGGCTACTAGGGTTACACCTTAAACCCTAATTGAATAACTTAGGCCCTAAGCAATCCAATAATCCCTATGGACTAGGCCTTGGACGATTTCTAGGTTTCTCCAAACCCTAAAATCGTCCACCCTCTTATCCATAGAGATTCATAGCCCAAAATACAACTATCACACACTTGACAGTTTATGCCCCTTTTAATCAATTAACCTCTTTAAGTCACCAAATTAATTCCTAATTAGTTTATGACTTATATTAATCAAATAACAATATTATTATTCTTTATATTATTCTCATAATATATTAATAATATTTCTTCTCTCATAATAAATCATCCTGTCAAGTTGCTATGGTGAAGGCAACTCAAAAGGACCATGCTCAACCGGGTCAAATACTTACCAAATATAGTTACATCCTGAGACACTATTCCAAAAGCCTCCTACTTGGATAAGTCCGGTAACTATATACACAAGCGCAATCCAATTAGCAATCGTAGCTCTCAAAGATGCTGTCAAACTCTGATCTTATCAGTCTTGTCCTTTAGATAAGGGATCGTACAGTCCTCTGTTCAAATATCATGCGGACACAATCACAGTCCATCATTTAGTTTCTCGATCTCAGATTTATTCGACATAGAACTTAATCGAACACATCAATTCAGTTCTGACCGGGCCCAACACATAAGTCAAATCAAATCATCGAGCGGCCGAGATATCGCTTTTACCCTCTTAGGATAAAAGTAACAGATAAACTTCGACTTATATGCATTTCTTATTCGCCAATCAATCATACACAACAATGCGTTTTATAACATCAATTTATTGATGCAGTTTCGCATCATCAATGTACAACCAATTAACAAATAACAAACCATATATCTAGGTTTTAAGACCAAATGATATTATCATCTTGCGATCGCTTACAATATATATATATATATATATATATATATATATATATATATATATATATATATATATATATATACCTTAAAGTGATTCCAGCAAACACGGGTTTGTTCCAATGCTCAAAACTAGTTCATAAGCACTCATGAACGTTGTAGCATCCTCTTGATATGTCTAATACCATTCAAACAATCTACATACCAATTCATGACAATCTTCTTTCATATCTACTTCCAACATATGAACGATTGTGGACCATTCGAATAATTCGATTATTCTTAATAATTTAATTATTCAGGAAATCAAAACATGCAAAATGAAACAATAGTTAAACAATTAACATAAGACAGTAACTTTATTCATAAATAATACTCCTTTATTTAATCATCAAATGTCAATTACATTTATCTATTATAAGTTTCTAAAACCATCTAATCTAAACTAATATCATCCTTCAGCCCAACACTCCTAGCATGCTGCATGTGCTTAACCCTACTCAGTCCCTTCGTAAGTGGATCTGCCGGGTTATCTTCTGATGATATCCTCTTAACCACGAGATGTACTTCTTCTATTCGATGTCTAATAAAGTGATATTTTCTATCGATATGACGAGATCTACCATGATCCCTCGGTTCCTTGGTCAAGGCAACCGCTCCTTCATTATCACAGAAAATTTCCATAGGCTCCTTTGTGGCAAGTACAAATCCAAGATCACCAATGAAGTTCTTCGACCATATTTTCTCCTTCGATGCTTCACTTCCTGCAATGTACTCTGATTCACACGTTGAATCAGCTACAGTTTCCTGCTTGGAATTTTTCCAAGTTACTGCTCCTCCATTCAGGGTAAAGACCCAGTCGGACTGCGAAGGGTAGTTGTCCCTGTCGGTCTGAAAGCTGGCGTCACTATACCCTCGCACCTTTAAGTCATCACTCCCTCTAAGGACTAAAAACCATTCCTTGGTCCTCCGAAGGTACTTAAGGAAATTCCTGACCGCAATCCAATGGGCTTTGCCAGGGTTCCCTTGGTATCTACTAACCATGCTCAAAGCAAAGGCTACATCAGGGCGAGTACAAGTCATAGCATACATGATTGAGCCAACTACGGAAGCATAAGGTACTCGACTCATCTCTGATATCTCGGCTTCGGTACTCATACTTTGAGTCTTACTCAACTTGGCATTACTTTGTATCGGTAATTCTCCCTTCTTCGAATTCTCCATACTAAAACGTTTCAGTACTTTATCTAAGTAAGTGTTCTAACTAAGTCCTATTAATCTCTTACTTCATTCTCTCACTATCCTTATTCCCAAGTTATAAGAAGCCTGTCCGTGGTCCTTCATAGCGAAGCACTTCCCGAGCCAGGACTTAACCTCCTGTAGTGTCGGGACGTCGTTTCCTATGAGCAGTATGTCATCAACATATAAAACGAGGAAGCTGACTATACTCCCACTGGCTTTGACATATGCACATGATTCATCTTCGCTTCGTACAAATCCAAACTCTTTGACTTTCTCATCGAAGCAAAGATTCCATCTGCGAGACACTTGCTTAAGCCCATAAATGGACTTCTCAAGCTTGCACACTCTATTTGGATGCTTTGTATCGACAAAACCTTGTGGCTGAGCCATGTAAACATCCTCAGCCAACTTCCCATTAAGGAAAGCGGTCTTGACATCCATTTTCCATATCTCATAATCTTGAAAAGCGGCTATGGCTAGCATCACCCTAATAGACTTTATTTTCGCAATTGGTGAGAAGGTCTCATCATAGTCAACTCCGGGAGTTTGAGTAAAGCCCTTTGCAACCAATTGTGCCTTATATGTGTGTACATTCCCATCCACGTCGTTCTTCTTCTTGAAGATCCATTTGCACCCAACGGTCTTACGTCCGGGTACATTATCAACCAAATTCCAAACTTGGTTGTCATACATGGATTGAATCTCGCTGTCAATTGCCTCTTTCCATTTAGTAGACTCCGGGCCTGCCATGGCTTCCTTATAGCTATTAGGTTCATCTAGATTTATTAGTGTACCATCACTAATATACGTGTCCCCTTCGGTAGTAATATGAAAACCATAAAACTGGGGTTGAACTCTAACTCTTTCAGAGCATCTAAGAGGTAAGGACTCGTCAATTGGTTCAACCGGAGTTTCCTCCTCGGGTTGAGCGCCAGCGGTAGAGGTTCCTTCATCACTCGATTCTTGAATCTCTTCAAGTTCGATCTGCCTCCCACTGTCTCCTTGGCTTATGAGTTCTCTCTCTCGGAAAACCCCTCTCCTCACAATGAAGACAACATTATCATTCGGTCTATAGAAGAGATATCCAAAGGATTTTGGTGGGTAGCCGATGAAAATACATCGCTCACTACAAGGTTCGAGCTTGTCGTGAGTATCTCGTCTTACGAAAGCCTCATAACCCCAAACCTTGATATGTGCTAACGAGGGAGCTTTCCCTGTCCACATCTCGTGAGGTGTTTTGGCAACCTTCTTAGTAGGGACTCGGTTAAGGATATTGGCGGCAGTCTCAAAGGCATACCCCCATAATGAGATAGGTAGTGAAGCACGACTCATCATAGAACGAACCATGTCTAACAAGGTTTGATTACACCTTTCTGCCACACCATTCAACTGCGGTGTCCTAGTTGGCATCAATTACGAAACTATTCCGCATTCTTTGAGATAGTCATGGAATTCAAGACTTAGGTACTCTCCTCCTCGATCGGATCGAAGCATCTTGATTTTCCTGCCCAACTGATTCTCCACTTCATGTTTGAATTCTTTGAACTTTTCAAACGTTTCTGACTTGTGCTTGATTAAGTAAATATACCCATATCTACTATAATCATCGGTGAAAGTCACATAGAAGCGGTTCGCATCCTTTGTGGCGAATCTAAAGGGTCCACATACATCGGTATGTACAAGATCCAATAAACCCTCACCCCTCTCACAAGTACCAGTGGAGGGTGCCTTGGTCATCTTTCCAAGCAAACAAGACTCACACGTGTCATCTTCCCTAAGGTCGAATGACTCCAACACTCCATCCTTTTGGAGTTGGGCTATGCGCTTCTTGTTGACATGTCCAAGACGACAATGCCACAAACATGTTTTATCCATACCATTGGAAGAATCCATGCATAAAACATCATTTCCTAAGTTATCTACAATCATAACAGTCTCATAAATTCCATTACAAGGCATTGCTTCAAAATATAAAACACCATTTAGATAAGCATAAATCGAACCATTCTCATTATTAAACGAATATTTAAATCCTTGTCTAAACAAACCATGAAATTAAATGATGTTTCTTGCCATATCTGGCGAGTAGCAACAATTATTTAAATCTAAACTTAATCCATTACTAAGCACTAAAGAATACACTCAAATATTGGTGACGGGCGACGATCTTCTGTTTCCTATGAGTAGATTTATTCTTCCATGCTTCGCATCCCTATTTCTTCTTAGTCCCTGCAACTCAGAACAAATGTGGTAACCACACCCGGTATCAAGAACCCAAGAAATAGCATGAGATGAATCATTAGATTTAATTGTGTAAATACCTGCGAAAGACGGCTTGATCTTTACATCCTTGATGGCTTGCAGATATTCTGGGCAGCTTCTCTTCTAATGCCCTATTTTGTGGCAATGGTGCCACTCTGCCTCCTTCGGGTTAGGGTTGGGTTTAGCAGGATCAACCTTGGTCCCACTCGAAGAGGAACCATCTCGGGACTTTCCCTTGCGGTGGCTCTTTGACGGAGCCTTCCTCTTTTTGCCCCTTCCCTGCCCTATAGCCAAAACAGGAGCAACGGATGGATTGAGAGTTTGTGCAACAGACTTGTCCTTAAGGTTGCTCTCAGCAACCCTTAGGAGCTCTTGGAGCTTGCTTAGGTTGATCTCTTCCTTGTTCATGTGGTAGGTCATCCTAAATTGGTTGTAACATGGAGGCAAGGAGTGAAGGACCATGTCGATAGCCAAGTCTTCCCCAAAGTCGACATTCAACTTGTGAAGACGATTGACATACCTTTTCATCTTTTGCAAGTGAACGGTTAGAGATTCTCCATTACCCATTTTAGTAGTGATCATATTAGTTAAGATCTCGTAACGTTCCTGCCTCGCGTTTTGATGGTATCTCTCTAATAAGTCTTGATGCATCTTGTACGGATACATGTCCTCATAGGAATTTTGGAATTCGGCATTCATTGTGGCTATCATGATGCAATGAACCTTTGTTGCATCACACTCGTGAGTCTCAAAAGCAGTCATTTCAGCCGGAGTAGCGATTTCTGGATTGATCTTTTCGAGCTTCTCGTCAAGGACATACTCCTTGTCCTCGTAGCAAGCAATCGTGCGGATGTATCTTATCCATTCACTAAAGTTCATTCCATCGAAAGTCACCTTTTGGCAAAGGCTCATTAATGTGAACGAGCTAGCAGCAGCGTTATTTGCGTTCGACATCTACAAGTAGAAAAGGACAAAGTTTGAGTAGAATTGAATCCCTAATTATCACCCAATATGAAAAATTAGGGCCAGGATCCAACAACATTATATACATATTAGAAAAGGGATGCCGTAATCCAATATGCAAACAATTTGAAGGTAAGTGAATGACGATTCACTAATTCTCCACCACAAAACATAACCTTAAGTTTTATTTAGAATTCCTAGATTTCGATGAGATTCATTGAACTTTTCAATGACATGCTTAAATATCGATATTCCCCTCTCGTTTGTGACTGGGATGCCGACGATCACAAACCGGGTGTGAATAACCATGCAAATCTACACGGTGCCTTCATTGTTACAATCACCTATTCGATGTGCCGGTAAACTACACATGCTCCACCGAACTATGACAAACAATGAATCACCCTTTGCCACCTTTGCTTAGAACCAATTAGTGTGTCAGTAAACCACACACGCTCCACTAACTTCTTAGCAAGGGTGCAAAGTGTAATTTCATGGGTTTGCATCAATTCACTTTTCCTAAAGTAACTAGGATTGGGAATTTGAAAAACTTGTAGTTACTTTGTATTTCAATATTATACTTTTAATGAGGAGATAGTGTTGCCCTATCCTACCCGTTCGGCTAACGACCCTCCACCGATCAAGCAAGTGGTGGGTGTGAGTGTACACCCATTAAGCGCCATTTTATAGGCAGGAACCTTATACCCACCTTATAGACCGGCTTCGTGAATGAGACCTACTAAAGGTAAGACTAGAATTTTAATTATACATACATATATATATATATATATATATATATATATATATATATATATATATATATATATATATATATATAAAGCTTGTAATCATATAGTAGTATAGGGTTGAATTTTAAACTTGTAAAATTCTTGGGTTTGAAATTTAAATTGTCTAAATTAAACTTTTAATCACAAAACTTAAATTTCAAAACTTGAGGACATGTTTTAAACTTTTCAAAACATAAGGGATCAAATAACAAATAATTTAAATTAACCATTTAATCTCATAATTATCCATATTTGATTTATTTAAATGTTTCTTGCAAAACAATTTACCAATTTAATTAAAATAATCAATTAATATCATATAAGGAAATTATTATTCAACTAATTGGTAAATATCTTTTGTTAGGTCAAGAATATACTCACATAGATGTTAAAATTCGAATTTTATTGACCTATAAAGATTAAGGCAAGTTTCCATAAGAGAAACAACAAGAAATCCCGAAACTAGCTCCTTCTGACGCTCGAACTCGCCGAGTACCACAATGGACTCGCCGAGTTGAGTACCACAAGAAATCCCAAAACTAGCTCCTTCTCACAATTCGAACTATGAAAAGGGATGCTGTAATCATATTGTGAATTTTGAGAACGCAATTAACACAACCACTAACCAAAATGGTATTTATCAATCTTTAAAATATGCTAGCGAAAGTGATTGCTCATAATCATTTTCATGAATTAGAGTGAAAACTTTTGCCACCTAGATTTTATGGTGTTTGTGTTCCTATCCATGTGAATCTTATCATTTCCATCCTACAATCATAAGATAAGGCTGATGACAAAACCTAAATAAAATTTAGTTTTCATTTCATGGACTGAACTTTGCTCATTCTTAATTTCTTTCCTTCTAGTAGCACAAGGGCCTACCGGTGTCTCCATGTTGTTTAAGTAGCTCACTTGTATTGACCAATGTAGTATCACTGACCAATATGCTCTGCCTTTTGCAGTCAAATGAAAACCATAAAAGTCATAAGCATTGCCAACTCATCTGGAAGGTGCATAGAAACAAGAATGTGTCAACTTAACAGGATAGGTCATCAACCTCAGGTCATGTGCTAGTGATAACTAAAATGTTTATTCTTGATTAACTCATGAAACTCTTCAAGATCATTAAGACTCCCATCGACTTCTTAACATGTAAGTTAGTGTGGATTCCCAACAAGAAACACTTCATGAATTTGTCTTAGTTTATCCTTGTTTTAACCAAAACATCATAACTACCAATTCTAATGTGCTAGAGTAAAAAACATTATTATTCCACATTTTATGAGGTATTATAAACCTAAGTAGTATAAAATAAGTTTGAAGAAACGATTTGTAGTTACTAGAGTATGACTCTTAAATTTTTAATTGGACAACGAAGTATGATTAACTCTCATTAACAAGGTCCCACAAAGCATAAAGAAAGCAGCATTCGAGCAGAGAAGCCGACTGACACTAAAACGTAATGAAATCAAACAGATCCTCATACAAAATCCTCGATCTGAAACTCCCCACACCATGGGTGTACCTTCGCCCTGCTCTCACTCTCCCCAGATTGGCTAATCGTTCCTCGCACATACCTATTATACACCACACCTACTAATGTAACTTCCACCAACCCTGCAACACTCGAGTATGCTTTCCATACATTACATTGGATCCTATAGACAATCGAATATCTTATCATACCCAAAGCCCTTTATCAAACAAGAATAAGAAATAAGGCCAAACCAAACATCCTCAAGCTATATAATCATAATTATGTAAAACTATGATGCATACACTAAGCAACTACAATAATGATGTCAATTTCATATAAGGAAGAACCCTAGGCTATCAGGCATCATATATTCAGGCAATTCTATCGTGCATTTCCTGACGATCCTTATCCTATCACTAGCATGTTATTCTAACATATCACAATATCCACGAACAATGCGGTAATTTAGGGTCAACTTACTAGCTCCAGCTGATCCTACATATAACATCCTCTTTTGGTTGTTTTGAAAGCAACTTTGAAAGTTATTCTTAAAACCTTTACTTTGAAAATCCTTTTTAAAACCCTTTCTCCTTAGTTTGATACTGGATTCATATGAGTGTTCCTCCAATTCACTCAAACCAAGGCTCTGATACTAACTTGTAACAAAAGTGTTTAAGAAAACATTGTCTCCAAAACATGATTTGAAATCAGAGTCTCCCAAGATAATTTGTTGAAAAGCCAAGTATGTGTACGGTCACGCCTTCGCCTTTCCACGAATCATCTAAAGAATCTTAAACTATAAACAAAACTATAAGCATAAAGCTTAGTGAGTTTCCCCCGAAGTACAAACACATAAACAAATAGCACATACAACATAACAGCTCGTATCTGGATTACCCCAGAGCCCACGGTATGAGTCTGGATTGCCTATCAGGCCTACAAGTCATATCTAGCCTGCTCTTGAGCCCACAACATAAGTCTAGCTTGCCCCCAGGGCCCACAACTTATTTATGGCTTACTCCCAACCCAATAAGTCATCATTCTAGAATACCAATGTTCAACCCTTAGTACAAGTATGGTATACCAAGCAGTCCTTAGCTTGTATCTGGAATACTCCCGAGCCCCCAGTATGAGTTTGGCATGCCCTATCTATCACTCAGCTCATATCTGGATTGTTCCAATACCCTCAAGCCCTCAGTACGAGTCTGGCATACCAATTGGGTCCTTAGCTCGTATATGGAATGCACCTGATCCCTCAGTATGAGTCTGGCATGCCCTACCTGACCCTCAACTAATATCTGAAATGCTCCAGGGTATGTTGGCTACAACACGAAGCAGTACAACCTCAACGCAACACAATATGCTGACAACAAACAAACATATACATGTAATCATGCAGATAGAATTACAGGTAGTCTGACTGAACTACCAGACTAGCATATTAAAACTAGCATGCATATCTATTCAATACTCAACATATCAACAATATCAGGTTATCATACCAATGGGCCGACCTTGGTACGTTCGACCCGAAAGTATGGTGAGGAAAACTCACCTCGTACTACCCAATCATACATACGATCCCTGACTACTAGGTGATAGATCCCCAAACTGTCAATATCAAGACAACACCCCATCAGCAGCTGATCCCCCAAATAATCTCCGACTACAGATCTACTAAAATCCACGATCTATCAATTACCACAATAACAACCCATCAACATCTAGCCCCTGACTCACACTATGAATCCAACTAGGGTAGATGACCTTTTTACCCTTCCTCAAGTTTGACCCAACTAGATGACCAAAGGCCTAAAATCCAAAATAAATATCTAAAAGCCAAATATGGCCCAATTTTCCAACTTGGTCTCAGTTCCTTTCGCGGGCCTTCTCCCAAGAAGGTCCAACAAGGTACAACAGCCCAACCATAAAAATCCAGATGGCCCAAAATAGTCCAACACAACCAGGCCCAAAACTGAAGCCCAAGACGAGAGAGACCAAGTTTGCCAAGTACGCGGGGTGTACTTAGCATGTACGCTCCGCGTATGGCATGAAAGGCTTGTACGCGCAATGTACATACTGATGGGTTTGAGCCATAAGAACTTTCCTATGTGCACATGCAAACCCTAATGCTTAGATCTAGGTTTCTCTAATTGAACATGCAATGTATCCAAGACTTATATTGATAAATCTAGTGTAAACATTCAGATCATAACATATGAAATCAGATCTAAAGGAATACCTTGAGTTGCTTGCTTGAATCTTCTTGTCTTTGGAGCTTAGAGTCACAATTGTCACTCCTCTAATGGCTTACAAACACCAATTAGCAAGAGGATGATAATAGAGAGAGAGAGGAGGGTGAGAAAATTGGCTCCAAGGTTTCTTGAGATGCAAGAGTGCCGATTTCCTCCACCCTAAGGGCCTATATATATATATATATATATATATATATATATATATATATATATATATATATATATACTATTGGCTACTAGGGTTACACCTTAAACCCTAATTGAATAACTTAGGCCCTAAGCAATCCAATAATCCCTATGGACTAGGCCTTGGACGATTTCTAGGTTTCTCCAAACCCTAAAATCGTCCACCCTCTTATCCATAGAGATTCATAGCCCAAAATACAACTATCACACACTTGACAGTTTATGCCCCTTTTAATCAATTAACCTCTTTAAGTCACCAAATTAATTCCTAATTAGTTTATGACTTATATTAATCAAATAACAATATTATTATTCTTTATATTATTCTCATAATATATTAATAATATTTCTTCTCTCATAATAAATCATCCTGTCAAGTTGCTATGGTGAAGGCAACTCAAAAGGACCATGCTCAACCGGGTCAAATACTTACCAAATATAGTTACATCCTGAGACACTATTCCAAAAGCCTCCTACTTGGATAAGTCCGGTAACTATATACACAAGCGCAATCCAATTAGCAATCGTAGCTCTCAAAGATGCTGTCAAACTCTGATCTTATCAGTCTTGTCCTTTAGATAAGGGATCGTACAGTCCTCTGTTCAAATATCATGCGGACACAATCACAGTCCATCATTTAGTTTCTCGATCTCAGATTTATTCGACATAGAACTTAATCGAACACATCAATTCAGTTCTGACCGGGCCCAACACATAAGTCAAATCAAATCATCGAGCGGCCGAGATATCGCTTTTACCCTCTTAGGATAAAAGTAACAGATAAACTTCGACTTATATGCATTTCTTATTCGCCAATCAATCATACACAACAATGCGTTTTATAACATCAATTTATTGATGCAGTTTCGCATCATCAATGTACAACCAATTAACAAATAACAAACCATATATCTAGGTTTTAAGACCAAATGATATTATCATCTTGCGATCGCTTACAATATATATATATATATATATATATATATATATATATATATATATATATATATATATATATATATACCTTAAAGTGATTCCAGCAAACACGGGTTTGTTCCAATGCTCAAAACTAGTTCATAAGCACTCATGAACGTTGTAGCATCCTCTTGATATGTCTAATACCATTCAAACAATCTACATACCAATTCATGACAATCTTCTTTCATATCTACTTCCAACATATGAACGATTGTGGACCATTCGAATAATTCGATTATTCTTAATAATTTAATTATTCAGGAAATCAAAACATGCAAAATGAAACAATAGTTAAACAATTAACATAAGACAGTAACTTTATTCATAAATAATACTCCTTTATTTAATCATCAAATGTCAATTACATTTATCTATTATAAGTTTCTAAAACCATCTAATCTAAACTAATATCATCCTTCAGCCCAACACTCCTAGCATGCTGCATGTGCTTAACCCTACTCAGTCCCTTCGTAAGTGGATCTGCCGGGTTATCTTCTGATGATATCCTCTTAACCACGAGATGTACTTCTTCTATTCGATGTCTAATAAAGTGATATTTTCTATCGATATGACGAGATCTACCATGATCCCTCGGTTCCTTGGTCAAGGCAACCGCTCCTTCATTATCACAGAAAATTTCCATAGGCTCCTTTGTGGCAAGTACAAATCCAAGATCACCAATGAAGTTCTTCGACCATATTTTCTCCTTCGATGCTTCACTTCCTGCAATGTACTCTGATTCACACGTTGAATCAGCTACAGTTTCCTGCTTGGAATTTTTCCAAGTTACTGCTCCTCCATTCAGGGTAAAGACCCAGTCGGACTGCGAAGGGTAGTTGTCCCTGTCGGTCTGAAAGCTGGCGTCACTATACCCTCGCACCTTTAAGTCATCACTCCCTCTAAGGACTAAAAACCATTCCTTGGTCCTCCGAAGGTACTTAAGGAAATTCCTGACCGCAATCCAATGGGCTTTGCCAGGGTTCCCTTGGTATCTACTAACCATGCTCAAAGCAAAGGCTACATCAGGGCGAGTACAAGTCATAGCATACATGATTGAGCCAACTACGGAAGCATAAGGTACTCGACTCATCTCTGATATCTCGGCTTCGGTACTCATACTTTGAGTCTTACTCAACTTGGCATTACTTTGTATCGGTAATTCTCCCTTCTTCGAATTCTCCATACTAAAACGTTTCAGTACTTTATCTAAGTAAGTGTTCTAACTAAGTCCTATTAATCTCTTACTTCATTCTCTCACTATCCTTATTCCCAAGTTATAAGAAGCCTGTCCGTGGTCCTTCATAGCGAAGCACTTCCCGAGCCAGGACTTAACCTCCTGTAGTGTCGGGACGTCGTTTCCTATGAGCAGTATGTCATCAACATATAAAACGAGGAAGCTGACTATACTCCCACTGGCTTTGACATATGCACATGATTCATCTTCGCTTCGTACAAATCCAAACTCTTTGACTTTCTCATCGAAGCAAAGATTCCATCTGCGAGACACTTGCTTAAGCCCATAAATGGACTTCTCAAGCTTGCACACTCTATTTGGATGCTTTGTATCGACAAAACCTTGTGGCTGAGCCATGTAAACATCCTCAGCCAACTTCCCATTAAGGAAAGCGGTCTTGACATCCATTTTCCATATCTCATAATCTTGAAAAGCGGCTATGGCTAGCATCACCCTAATAGACTTTATTTTCGCAATTGGTGAGAAGGTCTCATCATAGTCAACTCCGGGAGTTTGAGTAAAGCCCTTTGCAACCAATTGTGCCTTATATGTGTGTACATTCCCATCCACGTCGTTCTTCTTCTTGAAGATCCATTTGCACCCAACGGTCTTACGTCCGGGTACATTATCAACCAAATTCCAAACTTGGTTGTCATACATGGATTGAATCTCGCTGTCAATTGCCTCTTTCCATTTAGTAGACTCCGGGCCTGCCATGGCTTCCTTATAGCTATTAGGTTCATCTAGATTTATTAGTGTACCATCACTAATATACGTGTCCCCTTCGGTAGTAATATGAAAACCATAAAACTGGGGTTGAACTCTAACTCTTTCAGAGCATCTAAGAGGTAAGGACTCGTCAATTGGTTCAACCGGAGTTTCCTCCTCGGGTTGAGCGCCAGCGGTAGAGGTTCCTTCATCACTCGATTCTTGAATCTCTTCAAGTTCGATCTGCCTCCCACTGTCTCCTTGGCTTATGAGTTCTCTCTCTCGGAAAACCCCTCTCCTCACAATGAAGACAACATTATCATTCGGTCTATAGAAGAGATATCCAAAGGATTTTGGTGGGTAGCCGATGAAAATACATCGCTCACTACAAGGTTCGAGCTTGTCGTGAGTATCTCGTCTTACGAAAGCCTCATAACCCCAAACCTTGATATGTGCTAACGAGGGAGCTTTCCCTGTCCACATCTCGTGAGGTGTTTTGGCAACCTTCTTAGTAGGGACTCGGTTAAGGATATTGGCGGCAGTCTCAAAGGCATACCCCCATAATGAGATAGGTAGTGAAGCACGACTCATCATAGAACGAACCATGTCTAACAAGGTTTGATTACACCTTTCTGCCACACCATTCAACTGCGGTGTCCTAGTTGGCATCAATTACGAAACTATTCCGCATTCTTTGAGATAGTCATGGAATTCAAGACTTAGGTACTCTCCTCCTCGATCGGATCGAAGCATCTTGATTTTCCTGCCCAACTGATTCTCCACTTCATGTTTGAATTCTTTGAACTTTTCAAACGTTTCTGACTTGTGCTTGATTAAGTAAATATACCCATATCTACTATAATCATCGGTGAAAGTCACATAGAAGCGGTTCGCATCCTTTGTGGCGAATCTAAAGGGTCCACATACATCGGTATGTACAAGATCCAATAAACCCTCACCCCTCTCACAAGTACCAGTGGAGGGTGCCTTGGTCATCTTTCCAAGCAAACAAGACTCACACGTGTCATCTTCCCTAAGGTCGAATGACTCCAACACTCCATCCTTTTGGAGTTGGGCTATGCGCTTCTTGTTGACATGTCCAAGACGACAATGCCACAAACATGTTTTATCCATACCATTGGAAGAATCCATGCATAAAACATCATTTCCTAAGTTATCTACAATCATAACAGTCTCATAAATTCCATTACAAGGCATTGCTTCAAAATATAAAACACCATTTAGATAAGCATAAATCGAACCATTCTCATTATTAAACGAATATTTAAATCCTTGTCTAAACAAACCATGAAATTAAATGATGTTTCTTGCCATATCTGGCGAGTAGCAACAATTATTTAAATCTAAACTTAATCCATTACTAAGCACTAAAGAATACACTCAAATATTGGTGACGGGCGACGATCTTCTGTTTCCTATGATTAGATTTATTCTTCCATGCTTCGCATCCCTATTTCTTCTTAGTCCCTGCAACTCAGAACAAATGTGGTAACCACACCCGGTATCAAGAACCCAAGAAATAGCATGAGATGAATCATTAGATTTAATTGTGTAAATACCTGCGAAAGACGGCTTGATCTTTACATCCTTGATGGCTTGCAGATATTCTGGGCAGCTTCTCTTCTAATGCCCTATTTTGTGGCAATGGTGCCACTCTGCCTCCTTCGGGTTAGGGTTGGGTTTAGCAGGATCAACCTTGGTCCCACTCGAAGAGGAACCATCTCGGGACTTTCCCTTGCGGTGGCTCTTTGACGGAGCCTTCCTCTTTTTGCCCCTTCCCTGCCCTATAGCCAAAACAGGAGCAACGGATGGATTGAGAGTTTGTGCAACAGACTTGTCCTTAAGGTTGCTCTCAGCAACCCTTAGGAGCTCTTGGAGCTTGCTTAGGTTGATCTCTTCCTTGTTCATGTGGTAGGTCATCCTAAATTGGTTGTAACATGGAGGCAAGGAGTGAAGGACCATGTCGATAGCCAAGTCTTCCCCAAAGTCGACATTCAACTTGTGAAGACGATTGACATACCTTTTCATCTTTTGCAAGTGAACGGTTAGAGATTCTCCATTACCCATTTTAGTAGTGATCATATTAGTTAAGATCTCGTAACGTTCCTGCCTCGCGTTTTGATGGTATCTCTCTAATAAGTCTTGATGCATCTTGTACGGATACATGTCCTCATAGGAATTTTGGAATTCGGCATTCATTGTGGCTATCATGATGCAATGAACCTTTGTTGCATCACACTCGTGAGTCTCAAAAGCAGTCATTTCAGCCGGAGTAGCGATTTCTGGATTGATCTTTTCGAGCTTCTCGTCAAGGACATACTCCTTGTCCTCGTAGCAAGCAATCGTGCGGATGTATCTTATCCATTCACTAAAGTTCATTCCATCGAAAGTCACCTTTTGGCAAAGGCTCATTAATGTGAACGAGCTAGCAGCAGCGTTATTTGCGTTCGACATCTACAAGTAGAAAAGGACAAAGTTTGAGTAGAATTGAATCCCTAATTATCACCCAATATGAAAAATTAGGGCCAGGATCCAACAACATTATATACATATTAGAAAAGGGATGCCGTAATCCAATATGCAAACAATTTGAAGGTAAGTGAATGACGATTCACTAATTCTCCACCACAAAACATAACCTTAAGTTTTATTTAGAATTCCTAGATTTCGATGAGATTCATTGAACTTTTCAATGACATGCTTAAATATCGATATTCCCCTCTCGTTTGTGACTGGGATGCCGACGATCACAAACCGGGTGTGAATAACCATGCAAATCTACACGGTGCCTTCATTGTTACAATCACCTATTCGATGTGCCGGTAAACTACACATGCTCCACCGAACTATGACAAACAATGAATCACCCTTTGCCACCTTTGCTTAGAACCAATTAGTGTGTCAGTAAACCACACACGCTCCACTAACTTCTTAGCAAGGGTGCAAAGTGTAATTTCATGGGTTTGCATCAATTCACTTTTCCTAAAGTAACTAGGATTGGGAATTTGAAAAACTTGTAGTTACTTTGTATTTCAATATTATACTTTTAATGAGGAGATAGTGTTGCCCTATCCTACCCGTTCGGCTAACGACCCTCCACCGATCAAGCAAGTGGTGGGTGTGAGTGTACACCCATTAAGCGCCATTTTATAGGCAGGAACCTTATACCCACCTTATAGACCGGCTTCGTGAATGAGACCTACTAAAGGTAAGACTAGAATTTTAATTATACATACATATATATATATATATATATATATATATATATATATATATATATATATATATATATATATATAAAGCTTGTAATCATATAGTAGTATAGGGTTGAATTTTAAACTTGTAAAATTCTTGGGTTTGAAATTTAAATTGTCTAAATTAAACTTTTAATCACAAAACTTAAATTTCAAAACTTGAGGACATGTTTTAAACTTTTCAAAACATAAGGGATCAAATAACAAATAATTTAAATTAACCATTTAATCTCATAATTATCCATATTTGATTTATTTAAATGTTTCTTGCAAAACAATTTACCAATTTAATTAAAATAATCAATTAATATCATATAAGGAAATTATTATTCAACTAATTGGTAAATATCTTTTGTTAGGTCAAGAATATACTCACATAGATGTTAAAATTCGAATTTTATTGACCTATAAAGATTAAGGCAAGTTTCCATAAGAGAAACAACAAGAAATCCCGAAACTAGCTCCTTCTGACGCTCGAACTCGCCGAGTACCACAATGGACTCGCCGAGTTGAGTACCACAAGAAATCCCAAAACTAGCTCCTTCTCACAATTCGAACTATGAAAAGGGATGCTGTAATCATATTGTGAATTTTGAGAACGCAATTAACACAACCACTAACCAAAATGGTATTTATCAATCTTTAAAATATGCTAGCGAAAGTGATTGCTCATAATCATTTTCATGAATTAGAGTGAAAACTTTTGCCACCTAGATTTTATGGTGTTTGTGTTCCTATCCATGTGAATCTTATCATTTCCATCCTACAATCATAAGATAAGGCTGATGACAAAACCTAAATAAAATTTAGTTTTCATTTCATGGACTGAACTTTGCTCATTCTTAATTTCTTTCCTTCTAGTAGCACAAGGGCCTACCGGTGTCTCCATGTTGTTTAAGTAGCTCACTTGTATTGACCAATGTAGTATCACTGACCAATATGCTCTGCCTTTTGCAGTCAAATGAAAACCATAAAAGTCATAAGCATTGCCAACTCATCTGGAAGGTGCATAGAAACAAGAATGTGTCAACTTAACAGGATAGGTCATCAACCTCAGGTCATGTGCTAGTGATAACTAAAATGTTTATTCTTGATTAACTCATGAAACTCTTCAAGATCATTAAGACTCCCATCGACTTCTTAACATGTAAGTTAGTGTGGATTCCCAACAAGAAACACTTCATGAATTTGTCTTAGTTTATCCTTGTTTTAACCAAAACATCATAACTACCAATTCTAATGTGCTAGAGTAAAAAACATTATTATTCCACATTTTATGAGGTATTATAAACCTAAGTAGTATAAAATAAGTTTGAAGAAACGATTTGTAGTTACTAGAGTATGACTCTTAAATTTTTAATTGGACAACGAAGTATGATTAATCTCTTGATTGAACTATTTCAACAATATCTGATTCCTCTAGTTAGTCAAACAGCTGACTAATATGTTCTTTGAGGATCAATTATGATATAGTTCCTTAATCATTAAGTTGATCACAAAACACGATACTAAAGTACTCTCCTTTCTTTTCATATTGGAGAAAGTTTTACCTTTCTTCCTGATTGATACCTTTTATTCATTCTGCTACCTTTTGTAACTTTCAAAGTATCTGAATTGCGCTTAATCTTATAAACACAACCATATTTACTGAAAGCATCAGTAAATCATGATGAATAATTTTTATCATCCTTTGTGGCGGATCTGAATAGACCACATCAATGTGTACTAAATCCTTTAGTCCTTCACTTGACTCACATAAACATGTGATCAACGAATTAGTCATAATCTTCCAACGATCAAGATTCTCATACATCACACAATTCAAATTGCATGATTCCAAGTTTCTATCCAATTGAAACTTGGGTGATGAGAATTCCTTTTCACTTGGTCAATCATAACACTACCACAAACGATATAACTAAGAATCAAATCCACATTTAACATTGCCAATAATAGAAATGTAACCATCAATTTTCATAAACGTCATTGCAAGGAAATATAAACTAAATAAATCAGAAAAATCACTTTTATTGATAATAAGCGAAAAAATTTTGTCCTTACAATTCAAGAACATGAAAACTATGTTTCTAAACATCTCCTAAGCAATCAATTAAGTTATCTTCAGTCCTAAGAGTAGCTTCCAAAATCTGATCATCGAACTATGCGACCAAAATCCATCTCTCATGATCAGATTCAAGTCATTCTTCTTAAGCTTCCTTTTTTTTCCTAGATCCTGAAAACATCAAAATGTGATCATCACACCGTGTATTAAGAATCTGTAAATATGAAATTATTAGAATAATGGATTTAGATAATGGATATACCAAAAGTAGAGTCGCACGATTTGACTTTACCATCTCTAAGATTTTTTAGGTAGTCATGGCAGCTTCGCAACTAATGCCCTTCCAATTGGCAATAGAAACATAAGCACCTTATAGGATTGACACATGGAACTATCTAAGGATTAGCCTTTCTCTTTACTATATGGTCAAATGGTTGACCTTGGCCGATCCCTTTCCATTGAGAAGAGAATCCCTTTTTGGACTACCATTGTCGATGCCCATGGAAATTTGGGACTCAGATCATTCAAACACTTTTTCTTGACTTGTGCTCTTAAGCATTTATGCTTCAGCAACAATCAACACATGTGTTAGACCAATTAGAGTCATGTCGTGGTCCCCCATATAGTAGTCTTTAATGAACTGACAATATGAATCAGGAAATGAAATTAGAACCAAGTCAATGGCTAGCTCCCTTAGGAAAACGACACCCAACATTCCCAATCTATCAATGTATGATTTGATTTTCAGAACACGCACACACAGACTTTCCATCTTGTTATTTTCATGCCAATAGGGCTTGAGTTGTTGGTTTTTGAGCATTCTAACACTCCTAAGGTGTACATGCAACCCTAGAATCTTTGGATCTATGTTTTACTATGATACATGCAAAATTTGTTTTTTCCAAGGTTCTTAACCTATCTAGCATACATGGGGAACTTTTAAACATAAACGATAGTAAGAAATTCATACCTTTAGTTGCTTGGATTCCTTGAGAACCTTGTGAGCCTACCACCTCAAGTGTGATGCCTCAAATGTCTCACACAACACCATATACACTTGGAATAACCTTGAGAGAAATAGAATACTTCAAAAATCGGCTATGCCCTCTTGTTCTCACAGTAGTTGCAATTTTGGTCTACTACATGTTGTTTATATAGTGTTTCATAATTAGGGTTACACCAAGTAAACGCTAATTGACATGACTCTGCATTTCTTGGATCCATGGGTAAAAAAACACCATGGAGCATCCTATGGGTTTTATACCAACTTGATAATCCATGGAGCATTAGCTTACTATACTAGTATTGGTGATTTACACAATCAACCCATATATTTAATTAGTCTTCTTTTGATCACTTAATTAATTCCAAATTAATTCTTGATCAATACTAATTAAATAATATTATTAATATATTAGAACTTATAATATATTAGTAAACCTTAAGTGTTATTTCTCTCATTTTGGTCTATCCAAATGCCTGATGCCATGCAACCCAAATGGACTATGCTAATCGGGTCAAGTACATTCCATAAATAGTTATAAACTTAGACACCTAATCCAACAGTCTCCCAATTGGATAAGTCTAATACATATATATGCAAGAATAACTTCAGGAACCAATCAGCAATCGTAGCTATTTCAAGGTCTCGCGAAACTAAGATGATGATGATACTCCATTTAAGACAAGTGATCATATAATCCTCTGTTCTAGATATCATCCAGTCAAATACATGGAACAATGTCTTACTTATTGTCCAGCAGTTTGTTTCTCAATTTCCGATTTTTTTGACATAGAACTTATTTGAACACATCAACTTAGTTCTGACCGGGCCCGGTACATGGGTCAAAACAAAATCATCGAGGGGCCCAGATATCGCTTCTAATCCAAGAAGGAACAGATAAACTTCGACTCATATGCTTGTTCTACTACTTGTTGAATCGTACACAAAGTCACATTTTATAACATCAAGTTACCAATGCGTTTAAGTACAATCAATGTATAACCAAATCATAGGCAACAAGTCATATCTCTAGGTTTGAAGACTTATATGATATTACCGTCTCACGATCACTCGTGATAAATTCCATGAAGTGATACTAGTGAGCGTGGGTTGAATCCAATACAAGCCAACCTCATGACAGTCTTAATTTATATCTACTTCCGACATATGACCGACTGTGGATGGTTTGAATAACTTAGTCATTCATGAAGATCGACTTAGTTATTCTGGAAGTTAAAACTTGCAAAGTGAAACACAAGAATAATCGAATCAAATATGGTCTCAGAACTTATGAATATAAATAAAACATCTTTTATATAGCAACATATTGATTACCCATCATTCATTGTATATTGTTTCAAACTATCAACTTTATACTTGAATTAAGAACAATAGTTGTTCCATGCTCCAAGCATGTACACTATGTTTTTCTAAACATTAGCCATGCCATACACCAAGTATGCACACTATGTTTTTCCGAAGATTAGCTATGCCATACACCAAGTATGCACACTAAGTTTGTCTAGGATCTTTACTCTGTGAAATAAATCGATTGAACATAATTCCAATGATACTCATTTCACAATCCCAAATCCTTACTACAAATGCAAGAATTCCAAATTCCTGCCATTTACCTAAATCTGTTAGATTCTAAACTTATATGCATTGGTCCTCTTGTAATGATTATGCACAAAGTCACAAAGACTTGTCAACTGACATTACAGAGTATTCCAATGAAGATCAACTCCATTGAAACGAAGTCTCATATTCAAAGTTCATTGCTTTCAACATTCTTCTTGCATTAAGTTTCCTAATCTAACACATATTGAATGAATAACTTCCACCTTTGGGAACATTTCCATATTCCCCTTTTTACTATTACTCCTGAACAAGAGTTACCTCTTATCAGAATATGTCAATATGGTCCTTCCAAAATTAACATTATACTTCGAACTGTCCCTAAGCAACCAATATTTGGTAAACCTTATATTGTCCTCGACAATTGCTTAATCAAATGAGTCATATCCTATTCTATTATTTTTTCCCTCTTAATGCTCTGGGAATTTGGAAAAATTTAGAACAAATTAATATTATAGCACATGCAATCGATCCTATATCTGAAGCATATGGGACACGATTCATAAAGACATGATACTAGACCAGTCTTTTGCTATAATATTTCTATTTCTATTTGCCAAGTTCTCATAATTCAAATTATGAAAAGGGATGACGTAATCATAATCGAATTTTAGAACGCAAATAACGGAACCATATATAGAATTTCCTTATGTTCAGCCATTCCAACATAAAATTCATATATATATATATATATATATATATATATATATATATATATATATATATATATATATATATATATATATATATATCCTTGACTAAATATGATTAAAACCTCAATCTAAGGTTTTACAATTGAAATGAGGTATAATTTTCTCTCCCTTAGTTATAGCAAAACAACTTTTTCCCAATTGAAACCTTTTGTTTTCTACAATTAACATTGCTAATTTGCAACACTTATTATAATTATCATGCTCCCACTTGCATGATGATTATTAGAATGAAGGTTATGCTCCCACTAGCTTTGACATGTACTCAGAAATCAGCTAGACTTCTAGAAATCAATACTTTATTAACCTTCTTACCAGAGTTCATATTTCCAATACGAGATACTTTGATATAACTTTATCAAAATCATACACCTTTTCCTTGGATAGCACACATGTGTGTCTAAACAATTACAGAACTATGAAAAGGGATGCCATAATCATAGTCTCAATTGCTTAGACCTTTTGCCAATCCTCACAAGTCCTTGTTAGTGTGCCGGTTAACTATACACGTTCCACTAACGACTTTGAGAATGCAAATATCACAATTGCTATCTACTTAAAATCTACTTAGTGAAAGCGTTTCCTCACCAGCATTTTCATGAATCGGAGAGAAACCTTATGACACATAGATTTTCAGGTGTATGTGTTCCTATCCATGTGAATTTGTCAAAACCATAATCATAAGACAAGGTTAGTGACAAATCCAAACTCTTTTGGATTGAACTTGTGCAGTCTTAACTTATGGGTTTTGAGCTTTCTAACACTCCTATGGTGTACATGCAACCCTAGAAACCTTGGATCTATGTTTGACTAAGATACATGCAAATAATTATTTTTCCAAGGTTCTTATCCTATCTAGCATGGCATGGGGAACTTGAATCATATAAAGCTAGTAGAATTACTTACGTTGTAGTTGTAGTTGATTGCTTGGAGTTTTAGAGCCTAGCACCAATAGTGTGGATGCCTCAAATGGAAATCACAAATCACCACAAACTTTGGAACCTTGAGAGAATAGTAACAACCTTCTTAAAATTGGCCCTCTTAGTATACTCACTACAACTAGTGTCATTTCAAGAACCAAAGCCTCCTTTATATAGTGTGGTGGACTAGGGTTACATCCATGTAAACCCCTATACCTATATCTTTTCATTTCCGTGAGATCCATGGGTTAAAGCTCCATGGAGTATCCATGGACTTTCCATGTAAGCCTAGCCCATTCCAAATAAGCATTAGCCCACAATATATAAATACAAGAGCCCATATTTAATTAGTCATACTTTTGATCTCTAAATTAATTCTAGATTAATTATAGATCAATACTAATTAAATAATATGATTTTGTATTAATATATTAGAACTTATAATATATTAATAAATCATAACTTATACTATTCTCAAAAGATTATCCATAAATTGTTCGGGTGAAGTGCAACCCAAATGGACCATGCCAGGTTGGGTCAAGTCATACCAAATATAGTTATGGACTTAGACGCTATATCCAACAGTCTCCCACTTGGATAAGTCTAATAACTATAGTTGCAAGTATGACTTCAGGAACCGATCAGCAATCGGAGCTCTTTAAACTCTATTGAACTATAAAGCGCCATTTTAGATAAGTGATCATATAATCCTCTGTTCTAGATATCAGTCGGACAAATACATGGAACATTGCCTTGCTTATCGTCCAACATTTGTTTCCCGATTTCCGATTTGTTTGACATAGAACTTAACTGAACACATCAATTTAGTTCTGACCGGGCCCGGTACATAGGTCAAAACAAAATCATCGAGGGGAGCTAATATCACTTCTAATCCTAGAAGGAACGGTTAAACTTCAACTCATATGTTTGCTCTACTACTTGTTGAATTACACACAAAGGCACGGTTTATAACATCGAGTTACCAATGCGTTTTTGTGCAATCAATGCATAACCAACTCATAGGCAACAAATCATATCTCTAGATTTGAAGACTTATATGATATTACCGTCTCACGATCACTCGAGATAAATTCCATGAAGTGATACTAGTGAGCGTGGATTGAATCCAATACTCAGAACTTATGAGCACTCACGAGTTTTGTAGCCCTACTTTGTCTAACATCTTTGACCTCTACAAGCCAACCCATGACAGTCTTGATTCATATCTACTTCCAACATATGACCAACTATGGAGAGTTTGAATAATATGATATAAACCATAACATAATTATTCTGGTAGTCAAAACATGCAAAAAGAAATAATAGTAAACGATTGACAAGAGATAGAAACACTTTACTCATAAATAACAGCTTTATCATCAAATGTCAATTATATTTTACAAATTTCAAGATTATCTAACTACTAAAACTAATATCATCCTTCAGCCCAATGCTCCGAGCATGCTGGTGATGCTTAACCCGAGTCAGTCCCTTCGTTAGGGGATCTGTTGGGTTCTCATCCGATGATACCCTCTTAGCGACGAGGATTCCTTCTTCTATTCGATGTCTGATGAAGTGATATTTTTTGTCGATGTGTCTGGATCTCCCATGATCTCTTGGTTCCATGGCTAAGGCAACCACACTATTGCTATCATAGAAAATCTCATTGGCTCCTTTATAGCTGGTACAACTCCAAGGTCTCCGATTAACTTCTTTATCCATATAGCCTCCTTTGCTGCTTTGCTTGCTGCTATATACTCTGATTCACAAGTGGAACCAGCTACTATCTCCTGCTTGGAACTTTTCCGAGTAATTTCCCTTCCGTTTAGGGTAAAGACCCAGCCCGACTGAGAGCGGAAATTAACCCTGTCAGTCTGGAAGCTAGCATGACTATACCCTACAACTCTCAAGTCATCACTCCCACCAGGGGTAAGGACCCAGTCCTTAGTCCTTCGCTGGTACTTAAGAATATTCTTTACCGCTGTCTAGTGAGCCTTGCCAAGATTCTCCTGATATCTGCTGACCATGCTCAAAGCAAAGGCAACATCAGGGCGAGTACAAGTCATGGCTTACATGATCGAGCCTACAGCGGAAGCGTATGGTACTTGACTCATCTCAGCTATCTCAGCCTCTGTACTTGGACTCTGAGTTTTACTTAGTCTGGCATTACACTGGATAGGTAACTCACCTTTCTTGGAGTTATGCATGTTGAATCTTTTCAATACTTTGTCTACATAGGTGCATTGACTAAGTCCAATTAGTCTTTTACTCATGTTTCACAAAATGCTTATCCCTAGGATATAGGAAGCTTCTCCAAGGTCCTTCGTAGCGAAACACTTCCTAAGCCAGGACTTTACTTCCTACAGGGTTGGGATGTCAGTTCCTATGAGTAGTATGTCATCCACATACAGTACCAAAAAGATGACTATACTCCCAATAGCCTTGACATAGACACAAGATTCATCTTTACTCCTTGAAAAGCCAAATTCTTTGACTTTCTCATCAAAGCAAAGATTTCATCTGTGAGGTGTCTGTTTCAATCCATAAATGGATTTCTCGAGCTTACACACTCTATTGGGGTACTCTGTACTGACAAAACCCTCTGGCTGAACCATGTAAAGATCTTCAGCTAACTTTCCATTAAGGAAAGCGGTTTTGACATCCATTTGCCATATTTCATAGTCATGAAATGCAGAAATGGCTAACAGAACACTAATAGACTTAATCTTGGCCACTGGTGAAAAGGTCTCATCATAATCAACTCCCAGACTTTGGGAATAACCCTTTGCAACCAGTCGTGCCTTAAAAGTGTTTACATTACCATCCATTTCGGTCTTCTTCTTTAAGATCCATTTGCACCCAACTATCTTACGATCAGGTACATTGTCAACCAAGTTCCACACTTGATTGTCATACATGTACTGTATCTCGCTGTCCATAGCCTCTTTCCATTTAGCAGCCTTAGGGCCTGCCGTGGCTTCCGTGTAGCTGTTAGGCTCATCCAGTGATACCAATGTGTTATCACTAATAAGTGTTTCACCTTCTGCAGTAATATGGAAACCATAATAATGCTCAGGTGCATTCCTAACTCTGGTGGAACACCTCAGAGGTACAGATTCTTCAGTCATCTCAACAGGAGTTTCCTCCTCAAGGTCAATTTGCCTCCCACTGTCTCTCCTTGGCTTATGAATTCTCTCTCTCAAGAGAATCCTCTTCTTGCTACAAAGACCACAATATCACTGGGTTTGTAGAAGATGTAACCAAAGGATTTCTGTGGGTAGCCGATGAAAAAACACCTTTCGCTTTGGGGTTCGAGCTTATCGTGAGTCGCGCGTCTCACGAATGTCTCGTAACCCCAAATATTGACGTGGTCTAGATTGGGAACTTTTACAGTCCACACCTCATGAGGTGTTTTGGCAACCTTCTTTGTAGGGACTAGATTAAGGATATGGGCGGCAGTCTCTAAGGCATACCCCAAAAAGAGATTGGTAGCGAAGCTCGACTCATCATGGAATGAACCATGTCCAACAAGGTCCGATTGCGCCTCTCACCTACACCATTCAACTGTGGTGTCCTAGGAGGTGTCAATTGTGAGACAATCCCACATCCCTTAAGATAGTCAAGGAACTCAGTAGTAAGATACTCACCACCACGATCGGATCGGAGCATCTTAATGTTCCAGCCCAACTGATTCTCCACTTCTTGCTTAAACTCTTTGAATTTTTCAAAGGTTTCTGGCTTATGCTTGATTAAGTAGACATATCCATATCTACTAAAATCATAAGTAAAAGTCACATAGAAGCTATTAGCATCTCTTGTGGCGGTTCTAAAGGGTTCACACACATCTGTGTGTATGAGGTCCAACAAACCTTCACCCCTAACACAAGTGCCAGTAAAAGGTGACTTTGTCATTTTACCAAGCAAACAAGATTCACAACTATCATCCGACTTTAGGTTAAATGACTCCAAGACTCCATTCTTTTGCAGTTGGCCTATGCGTTTCTTGCTTACATGTCCAAGACGACAATGCCATAAAGATGCTTTATCTAAGCTAGTGGAAGAGTCAATACACAACACATTATTTCCTAGATTATCTACAACAGATACAGTTTCATACACACCATCACAAGGTAATGCTTTAAAATGAAGAACATTATTAAAGAAAGTATCAATACTACCATTATTATTATCAAAATAAAAGGTAAAACCTTGTTTGTACAATGCATGAAAGGAAATAACATAAAAGGTGAGAGTGGACACCCATTAAGTTTCCATTTTATAGGCAACAACCTTATAACCCCTTATAGACCGGCTTCGTGAATGAAGCGTACTAGCGGTAAGACGACTTGGTCTTATACATACACACACACACACACACACACACACACACATATATATATATATATATATATATATATATATTATTAACTTATAATACTATAAAGTATAAGGGTTGAATTTTAACTTTTAAAATTCTAAGGGTTGGAACTAAAGTTTTAATCTTGACTTTACTTGTTCCAAAACTTGAGGGCAAGTTTTATAAATTTCAAAACTTTTCATTTCTTATAACTTATGGATTTAATTGAGTATTAAAAATGAAGACTCTTCATTTTTATAACCATTGGGTTCTTTTAATGGTTTTTATTAAAGTGTGACCTTTGGTTTTCCATAACTTGAGGACAACATAAGGACTCCATTAAAACACATAATGACCATGAATTAAACTACCAAGTAGGTTACAAACAATTCCTATGATCATCTAATCTTCATAAGTTCAAGAACATGAATATGAATATCTCAAGAATCTTAAATTACTCATAAAACTTGTAATTTTTGATAATAGCCATTGTAAGTGGATTAGCATAAACATTACACCATCTAAAACAAGTTTTATAACACCAAAACAGTTTAGGGTAACGTTTCTAGTCCATTTCCAGCAACAAAACTCGAAAATCTGGACATGGCAACCTCTACTCGTCGAGTCTGTTCATGCACTCGACGAGTAGCATGCATTTCCTCATGGACTCGTCGAGTCCCCCCATGGACTCGGCGAGTTCATACGTGTAGCGAACAAAAAATTCGATTTTCAAGCTATTTGCATCAAGTATCAAGTAAACAAGCCTAGGCTCTGATACCACTGATGGGTTTTGAGCATTCTAACACTCCTATGGTGTACAAGCAACCCTAGAAACCTTGGATCTATGTTTGACTAAGATACATGAAAATAATTATTTTTCCAAGGTTCTTATCCTATCTAGCATGACATAGGGAACTTGAATCAAATAAAGCTACTAGAATTACTTACCTTGTAGTGGTAGTTGATTGCTTGGAGTTTTAGAGCCTAGCACAATTAGTGTGGATGCCTCAAATGGAAATCACAAATCACCACAAACTTTGGAACCTTGAGTGATTTCAAGAACCAAAGCCTCCTTTATATAGTGTGGTGGATTAGGGTTACATCCATGTAAACCCTAATACCCATGTCTTTTCATTTCCGTGAGATCCATGGGTTAAAGCTCCATGGAGTATCCATGGACTTTCCATGTAAGCCTAGCCCATTCCAAATAAGCATTAGCCCACAATATATAAATACAAGAGCCCATATTTAATTAGTCATACTTTTGATCTCTAAATTAATTCTAGATTAATTATAGATCAATACTAATTAAATAATATGATTTTGTATTAATATATTAGAACTTATAATATATTAATAAATCATAACTTATACTATTCTCAAAAGATTATCCATAAATTGTTCGGGTGAAGTGCAACCCAAATGGACCATGCCGGGTCGGGTCAAGTACATACCAAATATAGTTATGGACTTAGACACTATATCCAACATTAACTTCTTGCCACCTGGCAGCTCAAGGTTCTGTCATTGCTTCCAAGTTGGTATGCAACCAATTGAGAACTATCAAAACTCATATTCAAAGCCAACTTTAATTGGAATGCGCATAGAAATAGGAATATGTCAACACGATAGGTTATAAACCTCAAGTCGTGTTCTCATGACAAACTATAGGTTTTTCTTCTTGATTAGGTCTGGAAGCTTTTCCAAGATCTTTAACACTCCTACAGTCCTCTTGAAATATAAGACTCACTTGCCAAATATTCAAGAAATAGTGTGCATTCTTTATAAAGACAAACACTTCACAAAATTGGCCTTAAGTTGGTCTCTGTTTTATCCAAAACATCAAAACTTACCAATTTAAATGTACAAGAGTAGGACACTTTTACTCAAACATTTGACAAGTGTTATAAACTTTTCTTTAAGATATGTGACTCAAGTTACAATCTTGGAGTATGACACTAAGAATTGTTTAGGAATAAAGTATGACTCATCTTCTGTATTTAACCATTTCAGCAATTCTAGATTCCTCTTCTTAGCCATAGGAATGCACTAAGATGTACTCAGAGGACCAATTGTGACATGGTTTCTTAATCATTTAAGATGATCACAAAACATGATACTAAAGTACTCTCCCATCTTTTCAGATTTGAGAAACTTTTATCCTTCTGCCTGATTTGATTCTTCTCATTCGTCCTGCAAAACATTGAAACTTTTTCAATGTTTCAAAATTATACTTAAAATGGTAAGTATAACCATATTTACTAAACCTTAGTAAATCATGACGAATAATGTTATCGATATTTTGTGGTGGACTTGATCAGTGCACAAGAATGTGTACTCGATCCCTTAGTCCTACACTTGACTCACATATAAATGTGAACAAGGAATTAGTCTTAATTTTCCAAAGCTAAAGGTTCTCATTCATCATACTATGCAGCTTGCATGATTCCAAATTTCGGTCCAATTGAAAAACTTGGGTGATGAGAATCTTTCTTTATTTGTTAAATTTAGACACTACCACAAATGAAAGAATCAAATTCACATTTCCATTATTGCTAGAAACATATAAACATCAATTTTCAATAAAAGTCATTGCAAGGAGATATAAACTAAAATAAAATCAAATTATTTATTTATTTATAAAAATGTAGAAATTTTTTTTCCTTACAATGCAGCTTTAAATAAAAATTATGCTATTACATATTTCCTAGCAATCTATTATAACTCTCTAAGTAGTAGCTCAAGAATTCAATCTTTGAACCATGCGATTGAGATCCATCTTTGCGATTAGATTCATCATACACTTTCTTTAAGTTTCCTTCCCTTTGCTTGATCCTGCCAAACACCAAAATTTAATCGAGTCACATTTTGTATTAAGAATCATCAATAAGGAACTTAACAGAGTTAGATAGTGGACTTACCTGAAGTAGAATCAAACTTTCTGACTAGACTTTGTCTCAGATCATTTAGGTAGTTAGGGTAGCTTCGCAACCAATGCCCCTTCTCTTGACAATGAAAACATATAGACTGTTTGGGAATGGTACACGGGACTATCACAGACTTAGCTTTTCCCTTTACCTTTTGGTCAACCGGGTTGACCAAGGCCGATCCCTTTCCACTAGGAAGGGAAAGCTTTTCTATACATCAAATGTTACCATTGTCAATGTCCATGGAAGTTTGAGAAATAGACATTCCACCCATATTTGCTTGACCATTGCGCCACATCATTTCTGACTCAGCATCAACAAGCAAATAAGATAGATTTATTAGGTTCATGTCGTGATCTGTCACATAGTAGTTCTTAATGAAATCACTATAAGACTCAGGAAGTGACTGAAGAACCCAGTCAATAGCCAACTTCCTTGGGACAATGACACCCAACATTCTCAACCTGTCAAAGTGTTACTTCATTCCTAAGACATGAGTGCACACAGGTCTTCCGTCTTTATGTTTCATTGCTAGTAGGGTTTGAGTGACCTTGAATTTTTCAAGTCTTCGAGCTTGTGGGTTAGGGAGAATAAATGGAGGAGGTGGAGGTAGAGAAGTATGATTTCCACGAGATTTGGGAAGATCACGATTCTCTAAACCAGACATCTACAATGGGAGATATTCAAGTTAGTTGATTTTAAGTCCTTAATATAACACCCAACATGAAATATTAAGGCTAGGACCCAACACAATATTTTATAACTTGGAAGAGGGATGTCGTAATCAAAGCTATAAAATATTTGAAGGTAGGTGAATAACGATTCACCAATTTCCACCATAAAAAACAAAATAAGTTATTAGGTTTTAATTGGATTTGAAACTCCTAGATCTTTTGAGATTCATTGAATTTTCAATGACATGTTTCAATCTCGAGTGTGCCCTTTAGGTTTTGTGACTGGGATATCGAAGATCACAATACAAGGTGTGAAGTAACCATGCAAATTAGTTGGCACCCTTAATGTTTACCCCTCAATCGATGTGCCGGTTAACCACATGCGCTCCACCGATACTATGATAAACATTAAGTTACCCTTTTCCTACCTTGTGAAATCAAGCTAGTGTGTCGGTTAACCACACACGCTCCACTAACCGACTTCAGCAAAGTGCAAAGTGTAATTTCATTGGTTAGCACCTTATTCACATTGTCCTAAAGTAACTAAGATTAGGAATTTGTAAAACATTTAGTTACTTTATATTCATCATTAATACTTTTAATGAATATTTAAAGTCCTTGTCTTACCCGTTCGGCTAATGACCCTCCACCGATCAAGGAAGCGGTGGGTAAGAGTGGACACCCATTAAGCTGTCATTTTATAGGCGGCAGCCTTATACTCCCTTATAGACTGGCTTCGTGAATGAGGCCTACTAACAGTAAAAACGACTTATTCTTATACATATATAATTATTATTAACTTATAATATTATAAAGTATAAGGGTTGAATTTTAACTTTTAAAATTCTATGGATTGGAACTAAAGATTTTAGAGTGACTTTACATGTTCCAAAACTTGAGGGCAAGTTTTGTAACTTTCAAAACTTTTCATCTTTCATAACTTATGAGTTAATGGTTTATTAAAATGAGAGACTTTGCATTTTATGTAACCTATGTGTTTCATAATGGACTTTAAAAGAATGACTTTTGGTAATCCATAACTTGAGGACAAATTATGGATTCCATTAAAACACATAATGATCAAGAATTAAACTAACAAGCAAATTACAAATAATTCCTATGATCTTCAAAACTCATAAGTTCATGAACATACATATCAACAATTCCAAGAATCATGTAATGTTTGTAGTCCATTTCCAGCAGCAAAAGTCGAAAAACTGCATTCTGGGGCTCCTACTCGTCGAGTGCAAGAACCTACTCGACGAGTAGGATGAGTTTATACTTGGACTCGTCGAGTCCCCCCATGGACACGACGAGTCCACTGTCCAGACAGCAAGTTTTTCAACTTTTTTCACAATTTTGCATCAAATATCAAGAAAACAAGCCTAGTCTCTGATACCACTGTTGGGTTTTTGAGCATTCTAACACTCCTAAGGTGTACATGCAACCCGAGAAACCTTGGATCTATGTTTTACTATGATACATGAAAATTTCATTTTTCCAAGTTTCTTGACCTATCTAGCATACATGGGGAACTTTTAAACATAAAAGATAGTAAGAAATACATACCTATAGTTTCTTGGATTCTTTGAGAACCTTGTGAGCCTACCACCTCAAGTGTGATGCCTCAAATGTCTCACACAACACCAAATACAATTGGAATAACCATGAGAGAAATAAAGTACTTCTAAAATCGGCTATGCCCTCTTGTTCTCACACTAGTTGCGATTTTGGTCTAAAACACGTTGTTTATATAGTGTCTCATAACTAGGGTTACACCAAGTAAACCCAAATTGACATGACTCTTCATTTATTGGATCCATGGGTACAAAAACACCATGGACCCTCCATGGAGCATCCTATGGGTTTTAGCCCAACTTGATAATCCATGGAGCATTAGCCCACTATACAAGTATTGGTGATTTTCACAGTCAACCCATATATTTAATTAGTCTTCTTTTGATCATTTAATTAATTCCAAATTAATGCTTGATCAATACTAATTAAATAATATTATTAATATATTAGAACTTATAATATATTAATAAACCTTAAGTGTTATTTCTCTCATTTTGGTCTATCCAAATGCATGCTGCCATGCAACCCAAATGGACCATGTTAATCGGGTCAAGTACATTACAGAAATAGTTATGAACTTAGACACCTAATCCAACATGAGTAACTTCGCATTTTTCAGCTTGAAGGAAACATGACTTGAGGAGAGTCACAGGAGGAGGAGGAGATTGAAGAATTGGAGAAGCATGATTTCCAGTTCCACCATTGCATGAAGAAGGAAACATTCTTTCACTCTGATCAACATGTAGAAGATCATCTTCAGATAGAGAAGGAAAAACATTTCCAAAAGGACTAGGAAGACCATTGTTGTCTGAACTTGACATCTATAATTGGAAAAAATCAAGTTAGTTGATTTTAATACTTAATTATTAATCCAAATATTTAAATTAAGGCTAGGATCCATATATTCGATTTGAACTTTGAAGAGGGATGTCGTAATCAAATTCGAATCTATATTAGCTAGGTAAAGCATTTGCAAATTTCAATCTTTTGAAACTCCTAGATCTTTTGAGATTCATTAAAGTATTCAATGACATGTTTAATCTTGATTGTACTCTCACCTTTGTGACTGGGATGCCAAGGATCACAAACGAGATGTGAATAACCATGCAAATTAGTTTGGTAATTTCGATATCATTTATCATCTAATAAATGTGTCGGTTAACCACACACGCTCCATTAATCAACAATAATTTATGAGAAACCTATTGCTACCCTTTATTAGTTAATATTAGTGTGTCGGTCAACCACAGACGCTCCACTAACGACTTATATATAGTGCAATGTGCAATTTCATAGATTGGCATCAAATTCACATTTTTTCTAAAGTAACTAAGAGTGGGATTTTAGAAAATAGTTTAGTTACTTTATATCACTATACTTTTAATGGGATTATGTCCTATCAAACCCGTTCGACTAACGACCCACCACCATACAAGAGAGCGGTGAGTAAGAAAGAATACCAATGGCAGTCATTTTCTGGGTCGCTTCGTTAAACTCTCATTATAGTATGGTTTCATGAATGAGGCGTACCAACGGTTCGACAGACTTGTCTTATCTATATATATATATATATATATATATATATATATATATATATTAAACTTTTAATGTTACATATAATATAAGGGTGTATTTTAAAACTTTTTAAAATTCCAAGGGTTTAATCTTTTAATAAATTAAACTTTTTGTAACATCGAAAATTTCAAAACAATTTTTCATTTAAAAATAATCGTTTAATTCTTAAAAACTCTTTGCTTAAGATCTCATTCATAATCTAATTACAAAACATAACTCCATTTTCACTTGCATAATAAACCATGATCCTCAAAAGATGACTCTTTCTCTGGTGTGTACAATCGAGCCGGTGTCGTCCCGTGATCCTGAGAGAAACCTGAAACACATAACACAAAACACTGTGAGCACGAAGCTTAGTGAGTTCCCCAAAATACCACACATAACACATATTAGCCACTCGAGGCTATAACTCTGTGGGTCTGTGGACCCTACTGTATGAACCCTCTGGTTCTAGCTCTGTGAACCTTGCGGTTCTAACTCTGGGAACCTTCCGGTTCTAACTCTATAAACATGCACAGCATAAATCACATAGAAATAATGCAGTACAACACATAGCATACAAATACTCTGTCACATAACTCTGGTTACCTACTCAAGGTAAAGTATGGTGAGAAGACTCACCTCGCGTATCTCGATAACTCGCAAATCCCGGAAATCACTCGCGCTCGATCCTCCGAGCTATAATCCTCCTATAACACAATATATCTCTGATTAACACTTTCACAACTAAGGTTGACTACCCCTATCAAGTCAACACTGGTCAACGGTCAACTTTGACCGGACTCGGCGAGTGCACTAGAGCGACTCGGCGAGTCTATACGTGTTCACTGACTCCCTAGGATCCTCTCTTGACAGGTCGAGTACTTCTCTCACTCGACGAGTTCCACCTGGCATGAATCGCGGGGCCACCACGACTCAACTCGCCGAGTCTCAAGAACAACTCGCCGAGTTCCAGCTTGACTCAGTCCACCTGTCAACCCTCTCTGACTCTCCCTGAATCACTGAGTCAACCCTTAACTCGGTAAGACCACTCGCTGAGTGGTTATGGACAATCTTCATGCTACTCGCTGAGTCTGTTCTTCGTACTCGGAGAGTCTAAGCCATGCATGAACTCAAACTCACTCCTGAGGTCAGATCCGTTCCAGTAACTCATAGATCCAGTCCTTCCAAGCACATTTATCACGTAAAGTTACAATCTTGGTGCTCATGCAAAGGTCCAAAGGCCTTATTTGATGATATGATCTCCAGAATGCTATTCTAAGCTCATGGCCTCCATTAACACTCATAAAGCTTGAGGGAAAAGAGTCTCTGGACCTCTTTTGGTCCAGATCTAAAGCATCAACACAAAAAGAGGCCAATTACTCCATGAATCATTCCACAAAGAAGCCCTAACTCTAAGATTTACACCAAGGGCTGAGAAAGGAACGAATGGTTACCTCAAATGAAGTCTCTGGACTCAGGAATCACTGGATTAGCACCTCATTTGGTCTCCTCTTGCCTTGATCCTCTTCTATATGCAAAATCACCCAAAAATAATCAAGGATCTTCCTTTTTTCTCTCACAAACGCTCAATGACTCTTTTAGGGTTCTCTCTGGGGTTGGTGGCTGCAAATGACGGCCATAAGCCCCTTTAAATAGGTCTCATACCCTGAAATTTAGGGTTTCATTAAACAGCATGGACTCGCCGAGTCCACCTTTTGGACTCGCCGAATCCGGACGCGAACCCTTTCCCAAACCGCGATCATACTCGGCGAGTTTGAGATCCAACTCGCCGAGTCTCCTCACAAAACACCAAAATTAAGAAGAATAAATAATACCTGGGAATCCGGGCTGTTACAATTCTCCCCCACTAGAACTAGACTTCGCCCTCGAAGTCTCGCTCTGCAAATAACTCCAGATGCTGCTCACGCATCTCAATCTCCGGCTCCCAAGTCATCTCGAACCCCTTATGATGCCGCCACTGAACCAAAACCAAGGGTATCTCCTTGTTTCTCAGAACCTTGATTTTCCGATCTCTGATTGCCACTGGTCTCTCAGCATAATTCAGGCTCGCATCCACCTGAATATCCTCTAATGGAACCACTGCCGACTCATCGGCTAAACATTTCCTCAGTTGCGACACATGAAAAGTGTCGTGAATCTGCCCCAACTCTGCTGGCAAATCCAAACGATAGGCTATCCAGCCTACCCTCGCGATCACTCGGAATGGACTAATATATCGGGGCCCCAACTTGCCCCTCTTCCTGAATCGAATCACTCCTTTCCAAGGAGAGACCTTTAAGAGTACATAGTCACCAACCAAAAATTCGAGCTCGGACCGGCGCCTGTCCGCATAACTCTTCTGGCGACTCTGAGCGGTCAACAACCTCTGCCTGACCTGCTGTATCTGCTTTGATGTCTGAAGCACGATCTCTGTACTTCCCATCACACGTTGCTCTACCTCTCCCCCACAAATGGGGTCCGATACCCCCTTCCCTACAACAGCTCAAAGGGTGGCATACTGATGCACTAATGATGGTTGTTATTGTCGGAAAACTCTGCCAATGGCAAATACGGGCCACAATTCCCCCCCAAAATCTAATACACATGCCCGAGACATATCCTCGAGTATCCGAATCATTCGCTCGCTCTGAAGTGTCCGCAGACATCACCATGGTAAACTCTAGCTCATTTCTCGTATTCATCTTCGATACCGAGCACCAGGTCAGCTTTTGGCCCCACAGCTGAACCCCCAAAGGTCACAGATAACATGATGCAAAACATCTCACTAAATTTCTCCCCGTGACCACTGTCACGGCCCAATGACATGCAAGTCACGGAATTCCCTTTTCCTCATAAAACATACAATCCAATCGAAGATCGACTCAGCTCTAACCTATGGCGTCTGCTGCGCACATTTTCCCGCGCACCTCGCTGACTTTCCCTTACAGAGACGGAGACCCCAGTCTCGTTTCGGTTTAACCACTAGGCTCCAAAAACTCAACACTAGGGCTAATCAAGCCTAAAACTCTTCTGCATCATGCACTTATCAGAGAACACTCCATCATCACACTCTCTTGCCGTCTAGTGGGTACTATGGCTTCCCGCAACATTACGACAGCCTCTGACTAGTGAGTACTACGGCTCCCCGTAGTATCACAATGCCAACTAACTAGCGAGTACTACGGCTCCCCGTAGTACCAAGACTCCCTCCCTCTGACTTGTGAGTACTACGGCTCCCCGTAGCATCACAACACCCTCTGACTGGCAAATACTACGGCTCCCCGTAGCATCACAACTCTCTCTCTCTCTCTCTAACTTGTGAGTACTACGGCTCCCCGTAGCATCACAACACCCTCTGACTGGTGAATACAAAGGCTCCCCGTAGCTTCAGCCTATACTCTCATTCTCATTACAACGCCACACTATGTTGACTAACTCATGCACTGAAGACTATCATAGATAGTTACACACACACTTGCCCCGATATGCATTACAGATTCTGGCGGCAACCGCCATAACACAGAACCTACCTCTACGGAGATCTACTTCCTTAAATAATCCCTCTTGATGACAATACACGAAGGGCTCCCACTGGAACCGTGGGTACATGATAAATCACCAGTCATATTAAACCCCAGACTCTAAATAACTCTAAAATCGGGACGCTATACGCGGAAACCACGAAACACCCTAACAGAGCATCACAAAGTCCTGCCTCTACCACTGATTCCCTTACTCCCAGCACCATACACATACAACAATACATTTCCTCTGAATCCCATAATAATTTCCTACTTCACTCAATGCGCAACTTCAGTGCATCCAAACACTCAATTGGAATACAAAGAAGGCGCTAACCCTTCAAAACACACTGATGATCCTCCGAAACCCTTTCCACTACTGCTCAAAATCCAAGCAAGAATACACATCCCAGCCCAGGAGTTGGCTACTCGACAATCTTCTACCCATATTTCAACCCAGAAGTTCTCAACTGCCCATGCCATCATTACGAGTCTTCCACTTGAAACGACTCTGACAACCACCAGATTCCTGACCATTGACCACCCGCCGTGGAGACACCCATCCTTCTCTCAGACATATACCACATGCATCATCTCGCCCCGCACCTTTCCTTGATCACTAATGACCCTGATCTCATGAATTCAAGCCGCAAGTTTCTGCATCCAACCCCTAACCGCTCTTGCACAAATCTCTGGTTTTCTCAATAAACCACCCGGTTCTCCCCCACTTAGGGTTCGAATCATCACTATCTGACACATCAACAACCTTACGAACTATTTTCACCAGCAATAACGCACCTGCCCCTGGAGAGTGCTACGCAACGCCTGATAATCCCCTTTAAGGAAATCAATCGATCTCATAACTCTGAACCTCAGATGAAACCCTCAAGAACTTCTCGTCATGACTGCCTCTAGTCGTTCCAAGTCTCGTACCAATCCAATACCAAACAACTCAACTGTCCAATAACATCACTGACTCATAGACTGCACCACGAAATCATCATACTCCCCCACCTCGACTCATCAACCGACGTTCCAACACATGGATCATCCCAAGAACAGGGACCCACTCCCATATTCAATACCCAACATAAATAGAAAAACCACTGCACTGATTAACTCGACTGGACTCCCCACTGATACCTCTACAATACTCCCTACTATACTCAAATAGGTGTAACGTGGTCCTTGACTATCTCAGTCCCAAATAGTTATCTACTCATGGTAAATCACTGTCTCGCAGCACACATGCTACCTGATACTCTGATGGAAAATCATCATCAATGACAACCTGCAGGGTTTTACCCCTAAACCCGAAACTTAAACATTAGGCCACTCATGTTCCGTACACGAACATAAATAGCACCACTCAGGTCATAGAAGGTGACATCTCCTCTATCGATTGATTGCTCAACTCATACCGAAATTCTCCCCTCCCTCTAACTCCTTACCAAAAATACTCTGATAGGCTCTCGACCTCCCTCTCAAGGGACGCCTCTTCGAACTCAATCATGGCCCACAGGCCTAAAACCCATAGTTTCGAATCTCTACCTCATCAATCGTGACCGGATAACCAGAGAACCACAAGCATCATTCACTACGAACCATGGTACTCATCCCATGACATCTCTTCTTAATATGCTCCGGTGTATGGTACCCGAACCATAACATCACTCCTCCATCTGTTCCGATGTATGGTACTCGAACCATAACATCATTCCTTCATCCGCTCCGATTTATGGTACTCGAACCAAAACTTCACTCCTCAATCCACTCCGATGTATGGTACTCGAACCATAACATCACTTCTCAATCCGCTCCGATGTATGGTACTCGAACCATAACATCACTCCTCAATCTGCTCCGATGTATGGTACTCGAACCATAACATCACTCCTCAATACGCTCCGATGTATGGTACTCGAACCATAACATCACTCCTCAATCCGCTCATTAGAACCTTCAGAATACTCCCTGTATCAAGTATGGGTCCTCTGCTTTCAGTAGTACGAGCCCATACTACCTGCCACATCTACCCATACTTTCCACACGGACTATCCCGGAGCTCCTAAGTAGCTGCTCGACCTTCTCGTTCACCAATTCCGTCGCGCGCTTGCTCCCCAGCGAAATTCTCTACTCTGCCAGCACACTCATCTGGCTAAGGTTACTCCCTAGGCTCTTCCTAGATTCCCACACTTCTCTACCATCATCTGCTGAAGAGCTCCTAATGATGCCAACCATTTACCTCCTGAATATCGTCATATTCGCTTGGTAGCTGACTCCCATCATCGAGAGTTCCACAAAGCACGAAGCAAGCAGCATTCGAGCATCGAAGAATATATATGACTCACTCTGGGTGATAACTCTGCTTGCTCTGCTCATCCTCGAAAGTACCACCGAACTCTGCAACTCTTCCCCTTGCGGGTTCTAACCATTGTTTCTCTAAGTACCACGGTACATATCTAGGTATCTCCCCTAGGTTACTCCTCTACTCAAACCCCCTAAGGATTCCAACTAAATATTCTCACTCATCACATACTGAAAAGCACATCACATATAACAGCAATTCCTAGGCTAAGGCATCACAAATCAGGCCACTCTAGTCCTAAGATATGGAATACCTAGCCTGTCTCTAGCATGCAATAATATCTCATAAAGTACATCATAAATATCTCATAACACAAAAGTAAGGGTATTCTGGGAAATCACCGTTCGGGCTCTGGCTGATTGTACACACTGCTCTTTCTCGCTTTCTCTTTGAACTCTTATTCGCTTTAGAAAATTATTTCTGTGAAAACTTTTCTTACTTCCTCAGTTTGAGTCCAGATTTACCCGAAGGCACATCCGAATCCCTCAAACCAAGGCTCTGATACCAACTTGTAACACCGAAAATTTCAAAATAATTTTTCATTTAAAAATAATCGTTTAATTCTTAAAAACACTTTGCTTAAAATCTCATTCATAATCGAATTACAAAAAATAACTCCATTTTCACTTGCATAATAAACCAGGATCCTCAAAACATGACTCTTTCTCTGGTGTGTACAATCGAGTCGGTGTCGTCCCGTGATCCTGAGAGAAAACTGAAACACATAACACAAAACACTGTAAGCACGAAGCTTAGTGAGTTCCCCAAAATACCATGCATAACACATATTAGCCACTCGAGGCTATAACTCTGTGGGTCCGTGGACCCTACTCTATGAACCCTCTGGTTCTAGCTCTGTGAACCTTGCGGTTCTAACTCTGGGAACCTTCCGGTTCTAACTCTGTAAACATGCACAACATAAATCACATAGAAATAATGCAGTACAACACATAGCATACAAATACTCTGTCACATAACTCTGGTTACCTACTCAAGGTAAAGTATAGTGAGAAGACTCACCTCGCATATCTCGATAACTCGCAAATCCCAGAAATCACTCGCGCTCGATCCTCCGAGCTATAATCCTCCTATAACACAATATATCTCTAATTAACACTTTCACAACTAAGGTTGACTACCCCTATCAAGACAACACTGGTCAACTCTGGTCAACGGTCAACTTTGACCGGACTAGGTGAGTGCACTAGAGCGACTCGGCGAGTCTATACGTGTTCACTGACTCCCTAGGATCCTCTCTTGACACGTCGAGTACTTCCCTGACTCGACAAGTTCCACCTGGCATGAATCGCAGGGCCACCACGACTCAACTCGCCGAGTCTCAAGAACAACTCGCCGAGTTCCAGCTTGACTCAGTCCACCTGTCAACCCTCTCTGACTCTTCCTGAATCACTGAGTCAACCCTTAACTCGGTAAGACCACTCGCTGAGTGGTTATGGACAATCTTCATGCTACTCGCCGAGTCTGTTCTTCGGACTCGGCGAGTCTAAGCCATGCATGAACTCAAACTCACTCCTGAGGTCAGATCCGTTCCAGTAAATCTAGATCCAATCCTTCCAAGCACATTTATCACGTAAAGTTACAATCTTGGTGCTCATGCAAAGGTCCAAAGGCCTTATTTGATGATATGGTCTCTAGAATGCTATTCTAAGCTCATGGCCTCCATAACACTCATACAGCTTGAGGGAAAAGAGTCTCTGGACCTCTTTGGGTCCAGATCTAAAGCATCAACACAAAAAGAGGCCAATTACTCCATGAATCATTCCACAAAGAAGCCCTAACTCTAAGATTTACACCAAGGGCTGAGAAAGGAACGAATGGTTACCTCAAATGAAGTCTCTGGACTCAGGAATCACTGGATTAGCACCTCCTTTGGTCTCCTCTTGCCTTGATCCTCTTCTATATGCAAAATCACCCACAAATAATCAAGGATCTTCCTCTTTTCTCTCACAAAACGCTCAAGGACTCTTTTAGGGTTCTCTCTGGGGTTGGTGGCCGCAAATGACGGTCATAAGCCCCTTTAAATAGGTCTCATACCCTGAAATTTAGGGTTTCATTAAACAGCGTGGACTCGCCGAGTCCACCTTTTGGACTCGCCGAGTCCGGACGCGAACCCTTTCCCAAACCGCGATCATACTCGGCGAGTTTGAGCTCCAACTCGCCGAGTCTCCTCACAAAACACCAAAATTAAGAAGAATAAATTATAGCTGGGAATCCGGGCTGTTACACTTTTATTTTAATTAAATTTAAACCAGTTATAGATTTATTAATTATCCATTATTTAATAAATTAATTAAATTAATAATAACATCTACAAAGATAATTATAATCAGATAAATTCATCATTATCTAATCTAGAATAATCTCCTAACATTTAGGTCTTATTTAGTTATCTAATATTACAAAAAAAAATCAAATTATAGCAGATTTTATAAAAGATAATTACCGCATAATAACCAAATAAATCAAGTTAGGCAAGAAAATCCAAAAATAAGATCTGATAGCCCAACACGGCGTGTTGATGTTCTAACACTTCTTGTTGTAGCCTAACACTTTGTGTTGCAGGCCAACACAGCGTGTTGGAAGAACATCACGACGTGTTTGAAGAACAGCATGACGATTCTGTTTTCTCATCTCTGTTGAAGTTCAACATTGTATCAATTCAATAGAAAACTAAACCTAAGCTTTGATACCACTAATGGGTTTTGAGCAGAACAAACAGTACTATGTGTGTATGCAACCCTAATAAGATCTATGTTTTCTCTAATTGAACATACAAATTGAACAACAAAGTATAAACCATAAATCTATTATACATAATCAAAATACACAAATTAGGGTTACAAAACATACCTTTGATTGTTATGTAGTAATAACAATCTTAATCCAAGCTTGAAAACCTTTGGTAGCAAGCACCACAAGTGCCGTGCCTCTAATGGCTGACACCCAAACCCTAGAAACCAAGGAAACTATAGAGAGAGAGAGGAGCAGAGATGCGGCCCTAAGACTCTTGGAAGAGTAAGTCACGAAATTCCACTACTAGAAAAATAGCCTTTTACGATGCGCAATTAATGACACACGCTGATAGAGGACGCGCATCTGTGGGTGCCCTAAAAATTAATGTCAGTTTTCCTAAATTTGAAGGATATAGTACACGCATTTTTGCGCGCCCTAAAATTAATGTCCAAAACAAACACAGAGGGCACATATCATAATAAGTGTGTCGTGTAAGTGTGTCGCTTTATATTTTTTAGAAAGGTGCGTTGGGGGTCTGCGAATCTCCACGTTGACAATGCCTTGCTGCAACTCACGATGGAGCCCAACGGTGAAGCAATTACATAACATGGTTGACTGCTCTGGCATGATTTGGGGAGAATATGGGATTGGGTAGTCTTCTTCCTCTCTATCTTCTTCCTCTGTATATAAATCCACCCCTCATCGTCATCTAAACACAAATTAACCTTCATACTTCTTCACTCAGAAGTGTTCAGAAACAAGATCTAAATCTCAACACAGGATCCTCATGATGTCCATATCTCGATCCAACCTCCTTCTGAGCCTTCTGCTCTTTCTTGCTTTTGTTACAAAATTCGCAGAAACACATAACTACGAGTTCAAGGTACGCCCTTATATTATACATAGTGTACCATAATCTTCATATACATTTTTTGTGTATCTAATATTCATGTTAATTTCAATTGTTGATTATGTTCGTAACTACTTTGATTTTCACAGGTTCAAGAACAAGCAGCAACAAGGCTATTCTAAGTATGTAATTCATGTCCTTTTGGCTGTTTCAGCTTATAGCTATTGGCTTGGAACTAGCTGCTGTTTGGGAAGCTATCTGTCAAGCACATGTATCAGGTATCCAATTATTAATATATAAAGGGACTATTTCAATTGTTTATAATATAATTAATATTATACTATTTTCATGATACAGAAAGTTATAAATGGAATTGTTGTTAATTACTGGGCTTGTATCAACTTCTCAAGAACTGTTCCAGATAGTATTGCTCAAAGTTTTTGTCATTAGTTGGTCCAAATGTGCCAAGAATCTGGCATGGTATGTATATAATCAACTCAGATATTATCTTTCATAAATTAGGTATTTAAATTATATACAAAATGTTGGAAATTTCAGGAATTTAAAATTGAAAGTGTGGTTCCAATCTACTCTACAAGACCAGATCAGGTCAAGAAGGCTTTAAAGCACGTGTATACAACCACTATAAACAAACTTGGAGGAAAAGAGTTGGAATTTCTTATTGCCATTCTCCCTGACAACAATGGCAGCTTGTACGGTATGTATCTTTCATATGCTTATCATCCTTCCATTGGAATTAAAGAGAAAACTTTTTTGTTTTTCTTGATGGAATAGAATGGACCATTCCATTCGATTCCTTCCAACCAAACAGACAGTAAATTTGCTTGGGTTTCAGGTGATGTGAAGCAGAGATGTGAAACGGATCTCGGGTTGATTTCACAATGTTGTCTTACAAAATATGTTCTAAAGATCAGCAAACAATATCTCTCAATTGTCTCCCTCAAAATCAATGTCAAGTTCAGACATTTTTCATGAGAAACTAGGCATTACTAACTCATTGAATTCTATTTTTTGATTTTGATTTTTTATTACTCAGAAGTCTGGAAAGGATAGTAACCCATCAATTGATGCGGTAATTACAAAAATAACCTCGGTCTATAGACTATAGTTTACTTGTGTTAAAATAACCTGGAATGGGAAGTGGTCCAGTTGTTGATCTATTACCATGATCATTATATGGCGGAACTGCTGTTCTTTTTACTTATCCACTTGATTTAGTTAGAACTAAATTGGCTTACCAGGTATACAATCATAATTCCTATAACTTTATTTTAACAAATAGCTACATACTTTTTTTAATATGCAAGTGTCTAACTAGCCCAATCATTTTCATCTGATAGTACAGGTTGTGGATACTCCCAAATTGAACATCAAAGAAGCCATGAGTAGCGAACATGCATTCAGAGGAATTAAAGATTGTTTTTCAAGAACTTATAGAGATGCTGGGATTAGAGGGCTGTATCGTGGAGTTGGTATGAATTTTTTAATTTCTCATACAAAATAAGTTTTTTTTTATTTGTAAAAATTGATTTTTTGTAGCTCCATCACTCTATGGAATCTTTCCTTACTCGAGTTTGAAGTTTTACTTCTATGAGAAAATGAAAAGCCATGTCCCCGTTGATTACAGAAAGAACATGATGGTCAAACTTGCTTGCGGGTCGGTTGCTGGTTTACTTTGTCAGACTTTCACTTACCCTTTGGATATTGTCAGACGCCAAATGTAGGGAATCTTTTAAATCTCGTATATATATATATATATATATATATATATATATATATATACATATATATATATATATATATATATATATATATCTATATGTATATAATCAAAGTATGAGATTATCAAGATACATGTTGTTTGAGTATTGAAGGTTCAACGTCTACAAGGCTCAAGCTCGCAACTGAAAGTAACAATGGGAACTCTTGTTATGATTGTCCAAAAAGAAGGATGGAAAAGTAAAACGAAATAAGTCATAACTGAAAGGAACAACTGAAAGGAACAATGGGAACTCTTGTTTTTCATAACCTACAATCAAAAAATAAACTTGGTAACAAAATAAGTCAAATAACAAAAAATTAAAGAAAAGTAAAATGAAATCTTGAAATTACTTCATCAATGTTGTGATTATATCCTGCAAGAATCATTCTTGCAGCATTTAAAGTATCTGCACATTTTTGATTTACAGTCCAAGTGCCAAAGTAGCAATAATATGTAATGTACTTCCATGGAAAGGCTCTGCTTTTCTTACAGCTGAATTATCAAGAGAAATATAACAATTGGTTTTGCTTACAAATGGTTTAGTTACTTGGATGGTAAGTACATTAAATTTTTACATCCTTATTTTCCCATTAATAATCATTATAACTTACAAGAAATTAGTTACATCGACTATCACATCTACAGTGGGGACAAAACTGCAACATGTTATTGCTACTTTGGCACTTGAAAGTGCTGCAAATACAGGAGGCTTCTTTGCTGAAAGGTTAAAGCCTCGAGATGAACTCTTTTGGTTTAAAAAGCCAGAACCTTTGCTCAACTTAATTCATTTTATTCTTTTCCAGGTTTGTGTAGTTTCCTTCCATTTGATTCTTCATTTCCATCAAGTGTTTGTTTTTAGGGCTAATAACACAACTTCATAACTCATGATCAATTTGTATGCAGAACGCGTTCGATTGGTGGATTGATTCTTTTTTAGGCTTATTCTGCATGAAGTGGTTATCAGGATATATCATACTTGATAAGGTTTGTTCAAATTTTTATAGGATTAAAGTACACTAAAAAATAACTTTTTGGGATTTCTCAATTAAAATTGTGAAGAAGCATTTCCTATGCTGCAGTTCCTGCTCATGCAAATCAGACTACCAGGAGGAAATTAGCACTTTTCCAGGTTCCTTTGTTACTAGGCATTGGGGAAGAAGATACGGCCCTGACTAAGGCAACATAAAGTGGCGATACTTATCTTGTTTATCTTGTTCTCTTTCATATATGGCAGAAGGTATTTATTGTTTTCTTATTTGATTAATTATAAAATAATACTAAAATTAGATTCTCAAATTATTGGCTTGTATAGAGACCAACATTGGAATTATTTGGAATGATACAAGATAGACCTATTGTGCGCGATCTATTCATACGAGACTCAAGATATCATATTTTGGCATGGCTAGAAGCTTTGGAGGAAACGAGGCTCAAGCAAAAGTAAACACAAAGAGAGTTGTTGGCACATAGTAAGCTAAATGATGCAATTGTATATAAATGAGTTCATTTTTTTACAACATTTACTCACTTTAATTTGGAATAATTATTTGTATTTGACATATAAGTGAAATGAATTATCTTTGTTATTTATGGTATTTTATTTTATATTATGATATTTTTAATGTATTATTTAATTTGAAAATTAGTAAATCTATAAATAATATTTTTTTTAAACATTTAAATATGCAAAAATGTGTGTCATCTTCATTTATGACATGGCCTTTCTTGACAGGGGATTTCTTGATACGCATTGCGTTTTATTAACACGCGCGTCGTAAGGTTACGACACGCGAATGCGTGTCGTCTTCCCTTATGACATGGCCTTCCTTGATACGCATTGCGTGTCGTAAACGCGCGTTGTAATTGTGCGTCGTAAATGCGCCTCGTCTATAGACGAAACGCAAAAGCGCGTCGTCTCTCTTTATGACAGGGCCTTCCTTGAAGCGCATTTGCACGTCGTCTGAGCCTTTTACGACGCGCAATGAGCGTCGTAAAAGGCTATTTTTCTAGTAGTGTTTTAAACCCTAATGGGTTTGTATATGAGTCTAGGAAGGTGGTTGATAAGGCAGGTATCTCCAAGATAACGCTAATCTCTTAGCTTCCTCCCTAAGGCATCTAAGGCACCCTTAAAGCCCAAGGAAACCCTGGAAAGCATCTAGATTTTGTCCACCCCTTATAAGAGGTTCTAGAATTTTTATACGCTCAATTATTGAACATTTTCACCTTTAGTCATCATACTTTTAATTAATCCAATTAATCCCAAAATTAATCCAATTAATTTCTGATTAATTATTAATTATATATTACAATTTCTAATGAATATATTATTCTGATAATATATTAAAAAATCATATATTTTGATTTCTAATTAATTTATTAACCAAATAATAAATTAATTAATCAATCTTCTCTCTCTAAAAGTCATCCTATTTAATTGTCAGGTTTGAGGGCAACCCAAAAGGACTATGCTACCATCAATTCAAGTTTATACCAATTATAGTTAATGGCTTAGAAACCTAATCCAACAGATTCCCCCTGGTGCTGATTGAAAAGATCATCAATCCTCAGAAATAGATAACGGTTCTTCACTGTCATCTTGTTCAACTCCCGGTAATCGATACACATCCGGTGTGAACCATCCTTAATCTGACAAAAGGATCGATGCTCCCCAAGGAGAACTGTTTGGCTGAATAAACCCTTTTCGTAATAGCTCTAGAAGCCGAGTGGATAAATCACGCACCTCAGGAGGTGTAAAATGACAAGGTGCCTTGTCAATTGGTGTCGCACCCGAAATTAGATCCATCTAAAACTCAACTTGCCTCACAAGACGCACACCCGGTAACTCCTTGGAAAAACATCAGGAAAATCGCGTACCATAGGAACATTAGAAATGGAAATCAAACCCTTCGCCTCAACCTGATTATCCACTACATGTGCCAGATAAACCATACGCCCATGCTGAAAACTTTGTCTCCCCTTAGCAGCAAAACAGAAGGTTGATCCTGACCTAGTACTCGCATCGTAGATGCTCAACACTCCCCTACTATGGTCTTAAACCATCACCATCTAACGCTCACAATCAATCAGATCCCCAAGATTTATTTAATATGATATCATAATTATTTAATTAGTATTGATCAAGAATTAATTTAGTGATCAAAATGGAGCTAATTAAATATGGACTCTTATTTATATATATATATGGATTGGGCTAAGATTTATTTAGGATGGGCTAAGAGTATATGGAGTCCATGGATAGTTCATGGAGTTTTTAACACATGGATCCTAGGTAAATGAAGAGTCATGGGTATTAGGGTTTAACCCTAATCCTCCATAGTCCTTGGTTCTAGAATTGGTACTAGTGTGTGTGAGCATAAGGAAGAGACGATTTCTATAAGTGTTCTTATTTTCTCAAGAGCTTCCAACTTGTTTTGGTGATTTGTGACACCACTTGAGGCATCCAAACTATTGGTGTTAGGCTGATAAACTCCAAGCAATCAACCACAAAAGAAAGGTATGTTATTCTACTTAAAGTTTTGTATTACAAGTACCCCATAACATGCTGGTTAGGTTGTGAACGTTGGAAATCTAATTTGCATGTATTTTAGAGAAAACATAGATCCAAGGTTTCTAGGGTTTCATGTACACCTTAGGAGTGTTAGTGTGCTCTAAACCCAAAACAGACATCTCCCAACGTAATATAGATAAGATCTATCGGATAACTAACACCGAAGATCTCTAACACACAACCCCGGTAGATATCAGTAGCGGAGACCGGATGCTCATCACATATAGAGACTCTCAAGGGTTTGCACAAGGTCTCCAACGCATCCGAGTCAAACAGCATGAGCGCAAGTACAAAACTCATACCTACACAATCAATAACATAAGTAACAATAAATTAGAAGAATAGTAAAGAATACATAGCAGCCTCAAAGTCTAGAACTGCTCGAGCCTCTTTTGCTGTCAATTGAAATGCTCTCCCTCGACCCTCATATGTTCTGTCTGGTTAAGCCTACTTGATCAAGTCCAAAAGCGGTGAAACAATGGTCATCCTTAAACATAATTCTCGAATGGGAGAACTTGCTGCCTTGTGGCTCAAAGCATCCGTGACCACATTGTCCTTCCCTGGATGATAAATAATCTCACAATCATAATCCTTAACTACGACAAACCATCTACGTTGCCTTATGTTCAGATTTGGTTGATCCACAAGCTATTTCACACCCTTGTGGTTCGTCTAGATGGTAAAATGGACTCTATAAAGATATTTTCGCCAAATCTTGAGGGCAAAAACTATTGCCCCCAACTCCAAATCATATGTCAGATACCTAACCTCATGGGGCCTCAGTTTCCTGGAAGCATATATGATGACCCTACCCACTCCATAATTATTACCCGAAACTTGTGATTGAAGCATCACAAAATACCACAAAATCCTCAACGCCCTATAGAAGGGTCAATAGCAGGGCCTCATATAATCTCTTCGTCAGCATCTCGAATGCAGTCTGCTGCTTTGGCCCCTAGTAGAAATCCACACTCTTCTTCGTTAAGTGAGTTAGAGGAATAGAAATCTAGGAGAAATCATGGAGAAATCTCCGATAGTAATATTCCAACCCTAGAAAACTTCTGATCTTAGATGGACTTCAGGATCTCCCACTGCATAACTACCTCAATCTTGGTTGGATCGACCAAAATCATGTTCTAATTAACAAGGTGTCCTAAGACCTGGGCCTCTCATAACCAGAACTCGCACTTAGAGAACTTAGCATACAATCTCTCTCTCTCTCCTCAACACTCCAAGTAACTCTTGGAGGTTCTCTTCATGTTGCTCCCTAGTCTTAGAGTGGATCAAGATATCATCAATGAAAACAATCGTTGATCGGTCGAGTATCGGTATGCATACTTGATTCAATAAATCCATAAATGATACTGGTGAATTAATGATCCCAAATAGCATCACCGTGATCTCATAGTGCTCATAATGAGTTTGAAAACCTATCTTTTCGACATCCTCTTACATGACCCTCATCAGGTCGTATCCCGACATCAAATTAACCTTGGAAAACCAAGATGCATCCTGCAGTTGATCGAAAATATCATCAACCTTGGAAGTAGGTAACGGTTCTTTACTGTCAACTTATTCAACTCTTGATAATATATTCACATCTAATGAGAATCATCCTTCTTATTAGGGTTGTTCACTGTTCGGATAAAACCGAATTGTCCAATTGGACAATTTGGATTGGACTATTTGGATTGGATAATTGGATTTTTGGATTGGTTTTTAGAAAAACCGAGTTATTATTTTGGATTGGTTTTGGTTTATAAAATAAAACCGAATAGTTCAAAAACTAAATAACTATTTATCTTTTGTTTATTTATATATATTGTTTGTTTTTAATATACTTCTTTTAATTATTTTTTAAGTGTAAATTGTTTTTTTTAAATGGATTTGATTGTATTACCCAATAAAAAACCTAAATATATACTTCTCAAATGTTTTATCAATAGAATATTAAATGATAACGCATTTTTTTAACGATTGTTCATAGATTTTAATTCACAACTAAACAATTTATTTTTGTTAAAATTTGTCTAACATTTAGGTTTTATAAATTTTAAAATGATACACCTCTAGAAAACCGAATTGTAAAAACCGATCCAACTGAATTGTAATTTGGTTCGTTCATACCGGATTTGAATTTAGTTTGGATTGTTCGGATCCATGTTTTGAAAACCGAAATCCATTTGGATTCACTTCATTGAATCGGATAGAACCGATCCATCCAAACGAAAACCCTTACTTCTGATTCACAAAAAAAAAATCAGTGCTCCCCACAGTGCACTGCTCATTCGGATAAACTGCATGCCCAATAATTCCTGGAGCTGATGGACAAATCATGCATCTCTGGTGATGCGAGATGATATGGCACCTTGGTAATTGAATATGCACCGGGAATCAGATCGATCCTAAACTCCACCTACCTCACAAGAGACACACTTGGTAATTCCTCTAGGAAGACATCTGGAAACTCCATAAGCACTGCCACATCATTGACCGAATCCTTCCCCTCGACTCGATTTTCAACGACATACACGAGATAACATGAACACCCATGTTGAAGACACTGCCTAACTCTGGCAGCTGAATAAAAAATTGACCCAATCTTGGTACCCTTTCCATAAATGGTTAGTTCTCTCCTACTTGGGGTTCGAACCACCACTATGTGACATCCCCATTTTCACGGCCAGAAAAGACCAATTTTGTTTATGCTTTGTTTGAAAATTAGAGTAACATTTTAAATAAAAGTGTTGCGGAATTTATCCGAAAACAAAATATGATAAAGATTTATCAAAAGCATTTCCATAGAAATGTATTTCATTAAAAGACTTGGGATGTCATGTTCGTACAAATCAAAAGCATAAACAATACAATATAAGTCTTACTACATTATTTCATATCTACACGCCTACATCCGTAATCCCTCGTCCAAACATCATATCTATGCTCAAGCGCCACTACCTGTAATACATAAAACTGAGTGGATCAGGCTTGGGAGCCTGGTGAGCACATAGTGTTTTCAACCCACAATAAATAAGTTTATTAATTTCATCGATCAACAATAACCCGATTACCCGTTCCCGTTATCCTCGCTTTACGTCCCTAAACACCTATCATAAGGGACCTAGCCTAAGGATCATCATCGGGACGGACCCTACTGCCAAGGGGATTCCTCAACAATAAATGTCCTAAAGGCAACCATGTGGGGGATGGAGTACACCGGTGAACACATCGTTCACAAAAACCTACAGGTTGCGAGCCTGCTAGTGTTCCACTGGACTGTCTAGAAAAGTCTATGGTCATCATCCATACTCCGATAGATGACAGAATCAACAACATCAACATCGAGGCCTCTCATCATTTTATCACACATCACCTATTACATTTACCCATGTTTTACCCCAACATTTTTGTAGATATAAAATACATATACAGTTTAAATCATTGAAAACATGTATAATAATGTTCATCCAGCATAGATAGCAAGTATTCAAGAAATATCCACACAGAGCACGTAATTCAAATAAAATACTTCATATCTATGTGTAAGCTGAAAATAACTATGCACTCACCTGAAAGGTGGTGACTCAGCACTCGGACAGCGCTTCGATACTCTCAATTATTCCCTCCTGGTTAACAACATGACCCAAGAATTGAACTTCTCGGATCCAAAAATCACACTTAGAGAACTTTGCAAAAAGCTTCTCCTTCTTTAACACTTCTAATACTTCCCGTAGATGCTTGCCATGCTCTTCTTGGGTTTTCGAGTAGATGAGAATGCCGTCGATGAACACTATCACGGATTTATCGAGGAATGGTTTACAAACCCTGTTCATCAAATCCATGAATGCTGCAGGAGCATTGGTTAGTCCAAATGACATAACCAAGAACTCATAGTGTCCATATCTTGTCCTAAATGCAGTCTTTTCAATGTCTTGCTCTCTCACCTTCAGCTGATGATATCTTGACCTAAGATCGATCTTTGAGAAGTAGCTCGAACCTTGCAGCTGATCGAATAGGTAATTCGTATAAAATACTTCATATCTATCTATAAGCTGAAAGTAACTATGCACTCACCTGGTAAGGTGGTGACTCGGCACTCGGACAGCTCTTCGTTACTTCTTAAAACAATTTTTCCTTGACCAAAACCTAGTATTAATACCACTAGATTTAGTTTTAACGTTAATCGCGACTAATTAATAGTCTAGCTATTATTACTATTATATAAGCGTTAAATAACACTAAATATAACTCATAATAATAGCCCAAATAATTCTTTTAATGTCCTAATAATGTTACTATAATTAAATAAAAGCTATATTAAATATAGTATAGGCGTAACTCACTTACAGCGGGTTTTTATTAAAAATTGGGCTTCGCTAGAGCAGCGTTTCCGAGACGAAAGCTTTTCTTCTCGGAGCCGTCGGGCGCTCCGGGGCTTTCTTCTCGTGATAGGGAGGTTCCCTAGACTTGGGAGGGTTTAGGGAGGTTAGAGAGAAGTTAGAGAGAGAAAGAAAGGTTTGAAGGTGTGAGGAAATAATGAAGAGTTCATCTCTTATTTATAGGAAGTGTATAGTAAAGTAGTCTCCAAGCTTCGTCCGTAACTTTTGCATATGAGCTCCGTTTTTGTCTGTCTTTTTACCGTTGAGTTCCTATTAATGAGATCGTAAACTTTCATTTAGACCTTGTTAGCTAATTCTCATTCTATCTCGGATTTACAAAACTGTATCGAATTCGCCGCGCTCGAAAAGTAGAGACTAAGCTTCGTCCATAACTTTCGCATACGAGGTCCGTTTTTGTTTGTCTTTTACCGTTGAGTTCCTATTAATGAGATCTTCAACTCTCATTTAGACCTCGTTGGCTATTTCTCATTCTATCTCAGATTTGCAAAACTGTATCGAATTCGCCGCGCTCGAAAAGTAGAGACTAAGCTTCGTCCATAACTTTCGCATACGTGCTCTATTATCGACGTTGTTTATATCCACGCGTTGGTATTTACGAGTATTACAACTTTCATTTAGATCCCGTTGGCTAAAAATCGACCGATCTAAAATTCAGATTTCGGGTTGTGCACTATTATGCTAAATCTTAGAAAAATGATAACTTCCTCATACGAAGTCGGATTTGGGCGTTCTTTTTATCGGTGTTCTTAGTTTAACATATTCTACGACTTTTTTTTAGAGCGCTAAGGCTAAATCTCGCTCTATCGTAAATCCACTATCTACACTTCCCGGTATCGTGTCGGTTCTGTCGCGAAACTTCGACGGGTCATAACTTCTTCGTTATAACTCAGATTTCAGCGTTCCTTATATCCCCGGAATCCTTGTTTCGACCACTACAACTTTATGTAGACATATCGGGTTTATCTCACACTTTAATTTTAACGCTTATTTTTATTCTTTATTAATTATACATTTATAATTAAATAATAAGCACAATAACACACATAATTCACATAATACTCAAGTATTTCATCTTTATTACTTCAAAAAGAGTTACAATAGTTGACCTAGACTATTACATTGACAAATATACTTAGCCCTGAAACACGGGCGTTAGAATTCTCTCCCCCTTAGGATGATTCCGTCCCGGAATCATGCATCAACAAACAGATGTGGATAGCGACTCATCATGTCATCCTCTGTTTCCCAAGTGAGATTCGGCCCATTTGAATGTTTCCATCGGACTAGCACTAAGTCGACCATCTTGCGTCGTAACTTCTTAGTCTTACGGTCAACAATTGTCTCGTGCTCTTCGATCAGCCTTTTGTTCTCATCCATCCTGAACTTTGAGATTGGAATTATGTTGGGAACATCTCCCGTGAATTTCCTCAGATAACACACATGGAAGGTGTTATGAATACCATTGAGTTCTTCGGGAAATTCCAGCTTGTAAGCTTGGTTCCCAATCTTCTGAAGAATTTTGAACGGTCCAATAAACCTTGGACTCAACTTTCCACGTTTCCCGAATCGTATAAGTCCCTTCCACAGTGAGACTTTTAGCAAAACCGAATCCCCAACTTCGAAGGTTATCGGTCATCTTTTCTTGTCATCATAGCTCTTCTGACGATCCTGAGCTACTAACATTCTTTCCTTAATCACCTTCAACTTCTCAGCAGTCTCATGGACTATCTTGGGGCCCATAAACTGCTTCTCTTCGGCTTCAAGCCAACAAGACGGCGTACGCCACTTTTTTCCATAAAAGGCTTGGTAAGGTGCCATCTTGATGCTCGAGTGATAACTATTGTTGTAAGAGAATTCTACCAGAGGTAAGTGCTCGTCCCAATTCCCTTGGAATTCAAGGGTACATGCTCTCAGCATATCTTCCAATGTCTGAATCGTTCTTTCGCTCTGCCCATCGGTTTGCAGATGGTAAGCAGTACTTAAGCACAACTTTGTACTAAGTCCTGTTGTAGACTCCTCCAAAACCTTGACGTGAAACGACTATCACGATCTGATACATGTAACATCCACAAAATCCCGGCCAGAAAAGACCGGTTTGTTTATGCTTTGTTTAAAGATCAGAGTAACATTTTAAATAAAAGTGTTGCGGAATTTATCCGAAAACAAAATATGATAAAGATTTATCAAAAGCATTTCCATAGAAATGTATTTCATTAAAAGACTTGGGATGTCATGTTCGTCGTACAGATCAAAAGAATAAACAATACAATATACGCCTTACTACATTATTTCATATCTACAGGCCTATATCCGTAATCCCTCGTCCAAACATCATATCTATGCTCAAGCGCCACTACCTGTAATACATAAAACTGAGTGGGTCAGGCTTGGGAGCCTGGTGAGCACATAGGGTTTTCAACCCACAATAAATAAGTTTATTAATTTCATCGATTAACAATAACCCGATTACCCGTTCCCGTTATCCTCACTTTACGTCCCTAAACACCTATCATAAGGGACCTAGCCTAAGGATCATCATCGGGACGAACCCTACTGCCAAGGGGATTCCTCAGCAATAAATGTCCTAAAGGCAACCATGTGGGGGATGGACTACACCGGTGAACACATCGTTCACAAACACCTACAGGTTGCGAGTCTGCTAGTGTTCCACTGGACTGTCTAGAAGAGTCTATGGTCGTCATCCATACTCCGCTAGATGACAGAATCAACAACATCAACATCGAGGCCTCTCATCATTTTATCACACATCACCTATTACATCTACCCATGTTTTACCCCAACATTTTCGTAGATATAAAATACATATACAGTTTAAATCATTGAAAACATGTATAATAATGTTCATCCAGCATAGATGGCAAGTATTCAAGTAATATGCACACATAGCACGTAATTCGTATAAAATACTTCATATCTATGTGTAAGCTGAAAGTAACTATGCACTCACCTGAAAGGTGGTGACTCAGCACTCGGACAGCGCTTCGATACTCTTAAAACGACATTCCTTCGATAAAACCTAGTATCGGTACCACTAGGGTTTAGTCTAACGATAATCGCGACAAATTAATTGTCTGACTATTATTATTATATAAGCGTTAATAACACTCAATATAACTCATAATAATAACCCAAATAATTATTTTGAGGACCTAATAACATTCCTATGATTATTTGAAAGCTATATAAAAAATTGCGTAAGCGTAGCACACTTACAGCGAATTTTATCGAAAACCGAAACTTAATTGGAGTAGCGTTTCGAAACCGAAAGACTCCTTTTTCTCGGGACTCCGGGAGCCTCGGGGCTTCCCTAAGGTGCTACGGGGTTTTTCTAGGGTTTAGGGGGGGGTCTGGGGTTGTAGAGAGAGAAAGAAACTAGAGAGAGAAGTGAAAAATGTGCAAGAAAGTCGGCAGCCTTCACTGGCTTTTATAGGCCGAAGTTCGGACATTACGCTGGGCGTACTCCTCGGATAAGACTTCCAGTTGGCTCGCACGTGGACCGACCTCGAAGTGGATAAGAGCAAAGGTACGCGGGGCATACAGACTTCGGACGCTGGGCGTAAGCAAGGTGACGTGTCATCATCCGAAGCGAGGACCGTGTTCAGCAAGCGACGGTCAGGAGTAAGCCACGTCATCAATCTCGCACCAGGTTTCGCATTTTCGAGTCCCAACTTCAAAAATTCTTAACTTTCGCGTACGACTTCCGTTTTCGACGTTCTTTATATTTACGCGAAGGTGGGAACGTACTCTACAACTTTTGTTTAGACTCCGTCGTCTAATTTTGGCTCGATTTTAAATTTTATTTTATTAACAGGCCGGGACAGGATTGGTCCGTTAAATCCTCATAACTGCTTCATCTGACATCCGTTTTTGCCCATATTTTTCTCGTTATGCTAATTTTAACGAGATATTCGATTCTCGTTTAGGTCATATCGGCTAAAAACCACTCGATCTAATATTCGAATTTCGGGTTGTACACTGCTAACTCGAAACTTCGAAAAAACATAACTTCTTCATACGAAGTCAGATTTGGGCGTTCTTCTTATCGATGTTCTTAGTTTAACATATTCTACGACTTTTGTTTAGATCGCTAAGGCTAAATCTCGCTCTATCGCAAATTCACTATTTTATGCTTCTCGGTATCCTGCCAGTTCTGTCGGTAAACTTCGACAGGTCCTAACTTCTTCGTTATAACTCGGATTTCGGCGTTCTTTATATGTACGGAAACCTTGAGACATATTCTACAACTTTATGTAGAGATATTGGGTTTATCTCACACTTTAATTTTGACGCTCATTTTTATTCTTTATTAATTATACATTTATAATTAAATAGTAAGCACATAAACACACATAATTCACATAATACTCAAATATTTCATCTTTATTACTTCAAAAAGAGTTACAAGAGTTGACCTAGACTATTACATTGACAAAAATGCTTAGCCCTGAAACCCGGGCGTTAGAATTCTCTCGCCCTTAGGATGATTCCGTCCCGGAATCAAGCATCAGCAAACAAATGTGGATAGCGACTCATCATGTCATCCTCTGTTTCCCAAGTGAGATTCGGCCCATTCGAATGTTTCCATCGGACTAGCACTAAATCGACCATCTTGCGTCGTAACTTCTTAGTCTTACGGTCAACAATTGTCTCGGGCTCTTCGATCAGCCTTTTGTTCTCATCCATCCTGAACTCTGAGATTGGAATTATGTCGGGAACATCTCCCATGAATTTCCTCAGATAACACACATGGAAGGTGTTATGAATACCATTGAGTTCTTCGGGAAATTCTAGCTTGTAAGCTTGGTTCCCAATCTTCTGAAGAATTTTGAACGGTCCAATAAACCTTGGACTCAACTTTCCTCGTTTCCCAAATCGTATAAGTCCCTTCCACGGTGAGACTTTTAGCAAAACCGAATCCCCAACTTTGAAGGTTATCGGTCGTCTTTTCTTGTCAGCATAGCTCTTCTGACGATCCTGAGCTGCTAACATTCTTTCCTTAATCACCTTCATTTTCTCAGCAGTCTCATGGACTATCTTGGGCCCATAAACTGCTTCTCTCCGGCTTCAAGCCAACAAGACGGCATACGACACTTTTTTTCCATACAAGGCTTGGTAAGGTGCCATCTTGATGCTCGAGTGATAACTATTGTTGTAGGAGAATTCTACCAGAGGTAAGTGCTTGTCCCAATTCCCTTGGAATTCAAGGGTACATGCTCTCAGCATATCTTCCAATGTCTGAATCGTTCTTTCGCTCTGACCATCAGTTTGCGGATGGTAAGCAGTACTTAAGCAAAACTTTGTACCTAACTCCTCTCATAGGCTCCTCCAAAACCTTGACGTGAAACGACTATCACGATCTGATACAATCGTAAGAGGGACACCGTGAAGTCTTACAATTTCCTTCACGTAAGCATTTGCGAGCTTATCCATAGACCACTTCTCGTTGGCTGCTATGAAGTGTGCACTCTTGGTGAAACGATCCACGACTACCCAAATCATGTCGTGTCTGTTCTTCGTCCTGGGCAGTTTAGTCACAAAATCCATGGTGATGTCTTCCCATTTACCCATGGGTACAGGTAAAGGTTCTAAACTACCATACGGTTTTTGATGTTGTGCCTTAACCCTTGCACATGTTACGCACTTGGCCACATAGTTCGCAACATCGAGCTTCATCATCGGCCACCGGTAGTAGGGTTTTAGGTCCCTATACATTTTAGTGCTACCGGGATGAATTGAGTACATGGTCTTATGTGCTTGTTCCATCAGAAGGTCTCTTCTTCCTCCCGTCTTAGGTACCCAAATTTGATCTTGGAATACCTTCAGTCCCCGACTGTTTGTACCGAACACTAACATTCTTCCCAAGCGTTCTTCCTTTCAGTCATTCTTCTCTAAAGCTTCTTCTTGAGCTTTCCTGATACTTTCCACAATCGTTGAGACGACTTCAATTCTTAACGCTCTTGGCCTTTTCCTTTCAGGATTGACTTTCCGACTGAGAGCATCAGCAACAACATTTGCTTTACCTGGGTGGTAAAGTATCTCATAGTTGTAGTCCTTGAGTAGTTCTAGCCAGCGTCGTTGCCTCATGTTCAACTCCTTCTGATTAAAGAAATACTGGAGACACTTATGATCAGTGAAGAGCTTGCACTTCGTGTCGTAGAAGTAATGCCTCCATATCTTTAAGGCAAATACTACTGCTGCCAACTCCAGATTATGAGTGGGGTAGTTCTTTTCGTGCTCTTTCAATTGTCGATATGCGTATGCTATCACCTTTTCTCTTTGGGTCAGAACACAACCCAACCCGACTCCAGAAGCGTCACTATAAACCGGAAAATCTTCAACTCCATCGGGTAGAGAAAGTATCAGTGCGTCACATAACTTCTTCTTTAGCTTCTCGAATGCCTCATCGTGCTTCTCACTCCACGTATATGCAGCTCCTTTATGGGTTAACGCTGTTAATGGAGTAGCTATCGAAGAAAAACATTGGATGATCGTCGATAATATCTGGCTAATCCTAGAAAGCTTCGAATCTCCATGGGACTCTTCGGACGTTCCCACTTCATTACAGCCCCTGTCTTTGCGGGGTCAACCATTATTCCCTCCTAGTTAACAACATGACCCAAGAATTGGACTTCCCGTATCCAAAACTCGTATCTGGAGAACTTTTCAAATAGGTTCTCCTTCTTCAACACTTCTAATACTTCCCGTAGACGCTTGCCATGCTCCTCTTGGATTTTCGAGTAGATGAGAATGTCGTCGATGAACACTATCACGGATTTATTGAGGAATGGTTTACAAACCCTGTTCATCAAATCCATGAATGCTGCTGGAGCATTGGTTAGTCCGAATGACATAACCAAGAGCTCATAGTCTTCTCAATATCCTGCTCTCTCACCTTCAGCTAATGATATCCTGACCTAAGATCGATCTTTGAGAAGTAGCTCAAACCTTGCAGCTGATCGAATAGGTCATCAATCCTTGGCAATGGATACTTGTTCTTCACCGTTTCCTTATTCAACTCTCGGTAGTCTATGCACATTCTCATGCTTCCGTCCTTCTTCTTCACGAATAACACCGGAGCTCCCCAGGGTGATGAACTAGGTCGAATGAAATCGTTGTCCAACAGCTCCTGAAGTTGCGTCATGAGCTCCTTCATCTCCGTCGGTGCTAATCAGTAAGGTGCTTTTGCTATCGGTGTTGTTCCTAGTAACAAGTCTACACGAAACTCCACTTGTCTATCAGGTGGCCATCCGGGAAGATCTTCGGGAAAGACTTCCAGATAATCACACACAACCGGTATATTTTGCACCTCTTTCTTCTCCTTCTTAGCATTGATTACGAATGCCAAGTACTATGCACATTCTTTGGAGAAACATTTCCTGGCTTTCATCAGGGAGATGATTCCAGGATTCACTCTGCATTTGTCCCCGTACACCATAAATGATTCCTCTCCGGGTGGGTTCACCCTTACTATCTTCTTTCGGCATTGAATCTCAGCATCTTTGGCGCTAAGCCAATCCATACCCAAAACGATGTCGAAACCGTTTAACTCTATGGGTAATAGCTCTTCGTGGAATTCGTTTCCGTTTAGGTCAATGACGATGTTCCTAATACGATTACTAACAGGTACGAATTTGCCACTAGCAACTTCTACAATCAGGGAATTATCAAGTTTTTCTACAGGCAATGTTAATTTCCCACCAAATTTATGCGACACAAAGGAGTAGTTGGCTCTAGAATCAAATAGTATATTTGCAGGCAAACCATTTACAAGAAAGGTACCTGAAACGACATCTGCTGCCTCCTTTGCAGCCTCGAGCGTCATCTGGAAGGCTCTCGCCTTCGGTTTTGGTGGTATGTTGGGTTTTCCTGCCTCCTTCTTCTTCGGTCAGTCCTTCAAAATGTGCCCTTCTTCATTACACCCATAACAGGCCTTCTGGTTAAGGGTGCATTCATTGCCACAGTGCCCAGGCTTTCCGCATTTGAAACAAGTGACCCCTCCGTCACACTTCCCAGAGTGCTTCTTCTTGCACTTGTCACACCACTTTGCTTCTGATCCTCCTCCTCTCGAACCAGACTTCGAGAATCTACCCTTCTTACCGGACCTCGAGGATCCGTCAAATTTCCTTTTCTCTCCCACTTCTACTCTCTCCAGACCCTTCTCTCGTATCTGAGTCTCAACATTCTTAGCAGCCCAGATGGCGGCTTTCATAGTGGTAGTTTGCTTGACCATTGGACCGAAGTCCGCTGGTAATCCAGGTGCAAACTTGTTAACCTTGGAGAGTTCAGTTGGGACGAGGTGAGGAACAAGCTTCATTTTCTCAGTAAAGCTTGCAGCATATTCAGTAACTCTCATTCTTCCCTTCTTCAGATTCTGGAATTCGTTGTTGATCTCCAGAAGATCCTGCTCAGAGAAATATTGCATCTTCAACTGTACCAGAAAATCCTCCCACGACATCTTGCTTGCTTCACCTTTGGGCATTGAATCAGCTAGTAGCTTCCACCAGCTTAGTACTCCAGATTTCAACAGAGGAACCGCGAGAGCGGTCTTCTGCCTGTTGCTACACTTGCAACTCTCAAACATCGTTTCCATCTCAGAGATCCAGTTCATGACTTCCACCGGCGTCGGGCTTCCAGATAGACTCGGTGGCTTGGATGCCATGAAATCCTTGTATTTGCATCCACGTCCATCATTTCCTCCTTCCTGGTGGTTTTGCCTAACTATCGGTGGGTTGGCTTGACCAACAGTCCCACTATAGTTTCCCTCCTTAGTTTGCCCTTCGTTCAACTCGGGCTGTTCGATCTGAATAGTCTCTTCCTCTCGATTTTGCTGGAGCAAACGTCTGGTTTCCTCCATTTGACGATCCAACATAGCCCGGATCATCGCTTGCACTCTGGCCATCGTGACTGGTTCAGGTGCAACTTCTTCTACAACATGTATTTGCTGAACCACTGGGGGTTGGTTCCTATCTCCATTTGCGTTTACGTTTCCGCTACGGGTCCTTGCCATCTTGATCTATACACCAAATAAGGTGAATTTAGATCATTATTTAGGATAGACGTTTAAATCTTGCTTATCACTCCGAAACGTTTAGAATCCTAATCACATAAGGTTTCCAGATCCGGTCGGCAACAGACCATAGATCCGAACAAAATAACAGCATATCATGCACAAAGCGTTTAGCACATAAAAGCATTTTAGGCTGAGTTCCTAAAATAAGCTAGTGCTCACACCTCACAATCACTGCTTAGCATTCTAAGTTTAAGTCTAGAAATCCTACAAATTCCTAGTTCGCTTAAACTGATGCTCTGATACCAACTGTGACATCCCCAAAATCACGGCCAAAAAAGACCGGTTTGTTTATGCTTTGTTTAAAGATCAGAGTAACATTTTAAATAAAAGTGTTGCGGAATTTGTCCCAAAACAAAATATGATAAATATTTATCAAAAGCATTTCCATAGAAATGTATTTCATTAAAAGACTTGGGATGTCATGTTCGTACAGATCAAAAGCATAAACAGTACAATATAAGTCTTACTACATTATTTCATATCTACAAACCTATATCCGTAATCCCTCGTCCAAACATCATATCTATGCTCAAGCGCCACTACCTATAATACATAAACTGAGTGGGTCAGGCTTGGGAGCCTGGTGAGCACATAGGGTTTTCAACCCACAATAAATAAGTTTATTAATTTCATCGATCAACAATAACCCGATTACCCGTTCCCGTTATCCTCACTTTACGTCCCTAAACACCTATCATAAGGGACCTAGCCTAAGGATCATCATCGGGACGGACACTACTGCCAAGGGATTCCTCAGCAATAAATGTCCTAAAGGCAACCATGTGGGGGATGGAGTACACCGGTGAATACATCGTTCACAAACACCTACAGGTTGCGAGCCAGCTAGTGTTCCACTGGACTGTCTACAAGAGTCCGTGGTCGTCATCCATACTCCGCTAGATGACAGAATCAACAACATCAACATCGAGGCCTCTCATCATTTTATCACACATCACCTATTACATCTACCTATATTTTACCCCAACATTTTCGTAGATATAAAATACATATACAGTTTAAATCATTGAAAACATGTATAATAATGTTCATCCAGCATAGATAGCAAGTATTCAAGTAATATGCACACATAGCACGTAATTCATATAAAATACTTCATATCTATGTGTAAGCTGAAAGTAACTATGCACTCACCTGAAAGGTGGTGACTCAGCACTCGGACAGCGCTTTGATACTCTCAAAACGACATTCCTTCGATAAAACCTAGTATCGATACCACTAGGGTTTAGTCTAACGATAACCGCGACAAATTAATTGTCTGACTATTATTATTATTATATAAGCGTTAATAACAGTCAATATAACTCATAATAATAGCCCAAATAATTATTTTAAGGACCAAATAACATTCCTATAATTATTTGAAAGTTATATAAAAAATTGCGTAAGCGTAGCACACTTACAGCGAATTTTATCGAAAACCGAAACTTAATTGGAGCAGCGTTTCGAAACCGAAAGACTCCTTTTTCTTAGGACTCCTGGAGCCTCGGGGCTTCCCTAGGGTGCTAGGGGTTTTTCTAGGGTTTAGGGGGGGTTTGGGGTTATAGAGAGCAAAAGAAACTAGAGAGAGAAGTGAAAAATGTGCAAGAAAGTCGGCAGCCTTCGTTGGCTTTTATAGGCCGAAGTTCGGACATTACGTTGGGCGTACTCCTCAGATAAGACTTCCAGCTGGCTCGCACGTGGACCGACCTCGGAGTGGATAAGAGCGAAGGTACACGGGGTGTACAGACTTCGGATGCGGGGCGTAAGCGAGGCGACGTGTCATCATCCGAAGCGAGGACCGTGTTCAGCAAGCGAAGGTCAGGATTAAGCCACGTCATCAATCTCGCACCACGTTTCGCATTTTCGAGTCCCAACTTCAAAAATTCGTAATTTTCACGTAGGACCTCCGTTTTCGATGTTCTTTATATTCACGCGAAGGTGGGAGCGTACTCTACAACTTTCGTTTAGACTCTGTCGGCTAATTTTGGCTCGATTTTAAATTTTATATTATTAACAGGCCGGGACAGGATTGGTCCGTTAAATCCTCATAACTTCTTCATCCGACATCCGTTTTCGCCCATATTTTTCTCGTTACGCTACTTTAACGAGATCTTCGATTCTCGTTTAGGTCATGTCGGCTAAAAACTGCTTGATCTAATATTCGAATTTCGGGCTGTACACTGCTAACTTGAAACTTCGAAAAATCATAACTTCTTCATACGAAGTCAGATTTGGGCATTCTTCTTATTGTTGTTCTTAGTTTAACATATTCTACGACTTTCGTTTGGATCGCTAAGGCTAAATCTCGCTCTATTACAAATTCACTATTTTACGCTTCTTGGTATCGTGCCGGTTCTGTTGGGAAACTTCGACGGTTCATAACTTCTTCGTTATAACTCGGATTTTGGTGTTCTTTATATGTACAGAAACCTTGAGACATATTCTACAACTTTATGTAGAGATATCGGGTTTATCTCACACTTTAATTTTGACGCTCATTTTTATTCTTTATTAATTATACATTTATAATTAAATAGTAAGCACATAAACAAACATAATTCACATAATACTCAAATATTTCATCTTTATTACTTCAAAAAGAGTTACAAGAGTTGACCTAGAGTATTACATTGAGAAAAATGGTTAGCCCTGAAACCCGGGCGTTACAATACAATTGTAAGAGGAACACCGTGAAGTCTTACTATCTCTTTCACGTAAGCATTTGCGAGCTTATCCATAGACCACTTCTCGTTGGCTGCTATGAAGTGTGCACTCTTGGTGAAACGATCCATGACCACCCAAATCATGTCGTTTCCGTTCTTCGTCCTGGGTAGTTTGGTCACAAAATCCATGGTGATGTATTCCCATTTACCCATGTGTACAGGTAAAGGTTCTAAACTCCCATACGGTTTTTAATGTTGTGCCTTAACCCTTGCACATGTTACGCACTCGGCCACATACTTTGCTACATCGAGCTTCATTGTCGGCCACCAGTAGTAGGTTTTAGGTCCCTATACATTTTAGTGCTACCGGGATGAATTGAGTACATGATCTTATGTGCTTGTTCCATCAGAAGGTCTCTTATTCCTCCCGTCTTAGGTACCCAAATTCGATCTTGGAATACCTTTAGTCCTCGACTGTTTGTACCGAACACTAACGTTCTTCCCAAACGTTCTTCCTTTTGGTCATTCTTCTCTAAAGCTTCTTCCTGAGCTTTCTTGATACTTTCAACAATCGTCGAGACGACTTCAATTTTCAACGCTCTTGGCCTTTTCCTTTCAAGATTGACTTTCCAACTGAGAGCATCAGCAACAACATTTGCTTTACCTGGGTGGTAAAGTATCTCACAGTCATAGTCCTTGAGTAGTTCTAGCCAGCGTCGTTGCCTCATGTTCAATTCTTTCTGATTAAAGAGATATTGGAGACTCTTATGATCAGTGAACAACTTGCACTTCGTTTCGCAGAGGTAATGCCTCCATATCTTTAGAGTGAAAACTACCGCTGCCAACTACAAATCGTGAGTGGGGTAGTTCTTTCCGTGCTCTTTCAATTTTCGAGATGCGTATGCTATCACCTTTTCTCTTTGGGTCAGAACACAACCCAAACCGACTCCAGAAACGTCACTATAAACCTCCATCGGGTAGAGAAAGTATCGGTGCTTCACATAACTTCTTTAGCTTCTCGAATGCCTCATCGTGTTTTTTACTCCACGTATACGTAGCTCCTTTATGGGTCAAAGCTGTTAACAGAGCAACTATCGAAGAAAAGCCTTGGATAAATCGTCGATAATATCCGGCTAATCCTAGAAAGCTTCGAAACTCCGTGGAACTTTTCGGACATTCCCACTTCATCACAGCCTCGATCTTTGCGGGGTCCACCATTATTCCCTCCTAGTTAACAACATGACCCAGGAATTGAACTTCTCGGATCCAAAAATCACACTTGGAGAACTTTGCAAAAAGCTTCTCCCTCTTTAACACTTCTAATACTTCCCGTAGATGCTTGCCATGCTCTTCTTGGATTTTTGAGTAGATGAGAATGTCATCGATGAACACTATCACAGATTTATCGAGGAATGGTTTACAAACCCTGTTCATCAAATCAATGAATGCTGCAGGAGCATTGGTTAGTCCAAATGACATAACCAAGAACTTATAGTGTCCATATATTGTCCTGAATGCAGTCTTCTCAATATCTGGTTGTCTCACCTTCAGCTGATGATATCCTGACCTAAGATCAATCTTTGAGAAGTAGCTCCCCAGGGTGATGAACTAGGTCGAATGAACCCGTTGTCCAACAGCACCTGAAGTTGCGTCATAAGCTCCTTCATCTCCGTCGGTGCCAATCGGTAAGGTGCCTTTGCTATCAGTGTTGTTCCTAGTAACAAGTCTATACGAAATTCCACTTTCCTATCAGGTGGTAATCCGGGAAGATCTTCGGGAATGACTTCCGGATAATCACACACAACCGGTATATTCTACACCTCTTTCTTCTCCTTCTTAGCATCGATTACGAATGCCAAGTACGATGCACATCCTTTGGACAAACATTTCCTGGCTTTCATCAGGGAGATGATTCCAGAACTCACTCTGCATTTGTCCCCGTACGCCATAAATGATTCCCTTCCGGGTGGGTTCACCCTTACTATCTTCTTTCGGCATTGAATCTCAGCATCGTTGGCACTAAGCCAATCCATACCCAAAACGATGTCGAAACCGTTTAAATCTATGGGTAATAGCTCTTCGTGGACTTCGTTTCCATTTAGGTCAATGACGATGTTCCTAATACGATTACTAACAGGTACGAATTTGCCACTGGCAACTTCTACAATCAGGGCATTATCAACTTTTTCTACAGGCAATGCTAATCTCCCACCAAACTTATGCGACACAAAGGAGTAATTGGCTCCGGAATCAAATAGTATATTTGCAGGCAAACCATTTACAAGAAAGGTACCTGAAGCGACGTCTGTTGTCTCCTTCGCAGCCTCGAGCGTCATCTGGAAGGCTCTCGCCTTCGACTTTGGTGGTATGTTGGGTCTTCCTGCCTCCTTCTTCTTTGGGCAATCCTTTGAAATGTGCCCCTCCTCGTTGCACTCATAACAGACCTTCTTAGTGAACGTGCATTCGTTGGCATAGTGCCCATGTTTTCCGCATTTGAAACAAGTGACCCCTCCGTCACACTTCCCAGAGTGCTTCTTCTTACACTTGTCGCACGACTTCGCTTCTGATCCTCCTCCTCTCGAACCAGACTTCGAGAATCAACCCTTCTTACCGGACCTCGAGGATTTGTCAGATTTCTTTTTCTCTCCCACCTCCACTCTCTCCAGATCCTTCTCTCGTATCTGGGTCACCACATTCTTAGCAGCCCAGATGGCGGCTTTCAAAGTGGTAGTTTGCTTGACCATTGGACCGAAGTCCGCTGGTAATCCGAGGGCAAATTTGTTAACCTTGGAGAGTTCAGTTGGAACGAGGTGAGGAACAAGCTTCATTTTCTCAGTAAAGCTTGCAGCTTGTTTTTCACTCCACGTATACGTAGCTCCTTTATGGGTCAAAGCTGTTAACGGAGCAGCTATCGAAGAAAAGCCTTGGATAAATCGTCGATAATATCCAGCTAATCCTAGAAAGCTTCGAATCTCCGTGGGACTTTTCGGACATTCCCACCTCATCACAACCTCGATCTTTGCGGGGTCCACCATTATTCCCTCCTGGTTAACAACATGACCCAAGAATTGAACTTCTCGGATCCAAAAATCACACTTGGAGAACTTTGCAAAAAGCTTCTCCTTCTTTAACACTTCTATTACTTCCCGTAGATGCTTGCCATGCTCTTCTTGGTTTTTTGAGTAGATGAGAATGTCGTCGATGAACACTATCACGGATTTATCGAGGAATGGTTTACAAACCCTGCTCATCAAATCCATGAATGCTGCAGAAGCATTGGTTAGTCCAAATGACATAACCAAGAACTCATAGTGTCCATATCTTGTCCTGAATGTAGTCTTCTCAATATCCTGCTCTCTCACCTTCAGCTGATGATATCCTGACCTAAGATCGATCTTTGAGAAGTAGCTCGAACCTTGCAGTTGATCGAATAGGTAATTCGTATAAAATACTTCATATCTATGTGTAAGCTGAAAGTAACTATGCACTCACCTAGTAAGGTGGTGACTTGGCACTCAGACAGCTCTTCGTTACTTCTTAATACAATTTTTCCTTAACCAAAACCTAGTATTAATACCACTAGAGTTTAGTTTTAACGTTAATCGCGACTAATTAATAGTCTAGCTATTATTACTTTTATATAAGCGTTAAATAACACTGAATATAACTCATAATAATAGCCCAAATAATTATTTTAAGGTCGTAATAATGTTACTATAATTAAATAAAAGCTATATTAAATATAGTATAGGCGTTACTCACTTACAGCGGGTTTTTATTAAAAACCGGGCTTCGCTGGAGCAGCGTTTCCGAGCCGTAAGCTTTTCTTCTTGGAGCCGTCGGGCGCTCCAGGGCTTTCTTCTCATGATAGGGAGGTTCCCTATACTTGGGAGGGGTTTAGGTAGGTTAGAGAGAAGTTAGAGAGTGAAAGAAAGGTTTGAAGGTGTGAGAAAATAATGAAGAGTTCATCTCTTATTTATAGGAAGTGTATAGTAAAGTAGTCTCCAAGCTTCGTCCGTAACTTTTGCATACGAGCTCCGTTTTTGTCTGTATTTTTACCGTTGAGTTCCTATTAATGAAATCTTAAACTTTCATTTAGACCTCGTTAGCTAATTCTCATTCAATCTCGGATTTACAAAACTATATCGAATTCGCCGCGCTCGAAAAGTAGAGACTAAGCTTTGTCCATAACTTTCGCATACGAGCTCCGTTTTTGTCTGTCTTTTACCGTAGAGTTCCTATTAATGAGATCTTCAACTCTCATTTAGACCTCGTTGGCTATTTCTCATTCTATCTCGGATTTACAAAACTGTATCGAATTCGCCACACTCGAAAAGTAGAGACTAAGCTCCGTCCATAACTTTCGCATACGTGCTCTATTATCGACGTTCTTTATATCCACGAATTGGTATTTACGAGTACTACAACTTTCATTTAGATCCCGTTGGCTAAAAATCGACCGATCTAAAATTCAGATTTCGGGTTGTGCACTGTTATGTTAAATCTTAGAAAAATGATAACTTCCTCATACAAAGTCGGATTTGGGCATTCTTTTTATCGGTGTTCTTAGTTTAGCATATTCTACGACTTTCGTTTAGAGCGCTAAGGCTAAATCTCGCTCTATCATAAATTCACTATCTACACTTCCCGGTATCGTGCCGGTTCTGTCGCGAAACTTCGACGGGTCGTAACTTCTTCGTTATAACTCAGATTTCAGTGTTCCTTATATCCCCGGAATCCTTGTTTCGACCACTACAACTTTATGTAGACATGTCGGGTTTATCTCACACTATAATTTTAACGCTTATTTTTATTCTTTATTAATTATACATTTATAATTAAATAATAAGCACAATAACACACATAATTCACATAATACTCAAGTATTTCATCTTTATTACTTCAAAAAGAGTTACAATAGTTGACCTAGACTATTACATTGACAAATATGCTTAGCCCTGAAACCCGGGCTTTACACACTAGCTGCCTCTCGCAAGCAATCACGTCTCCAAATATACTCAATCAATCTACAACTACGATCACTCACATGTTCCCCATAGGTATGGGAATCAGGTCAATAGGGTAGGGCACCCCGAATATCTCTAAAGTACAATCATGAAAAATGATCGAAGCACAAACCTTGTGTTTGTTGGCGATGGAAACTCGCAATGGACACTCTATCTCTCCAAGGTTCATATCGAAACCTCAACTAAAAGACTGAGATACAAAAGACCAACATGCACCTGAGTCAAAAAGCAATGAAGTAGGCAAGAAATTCACTAAGAGAGTACCTATCATGAACAAAAACATAAGCATACAAAAATTTAACTTGCAAGAATAATAAATGAATACATAACAATAATGAAGTCTGGTGTCACCGTGGACTCATCTACAGTGAGCTAAAATGTAGGACCCCTAACCTTTGGGACCTTAGCCCACCTCTGAAGGTCATCCATGATTTTAAGGGTATTCAGAGTTGGTGCCTACTGTCACACCCCCAAACCGGAACGGAAAAAATGTTTAGGGGGAGAGGACATCATGTATAGTATCACAACAATTAAATAATAGTAATTAAAGCAACAATAACCGTTGTATTAAAAACATAGTATTTACATTGTGTTCAAAGTATTACTTGTTTAACATTGAACTATCGCAAAAGATAAGACGTAAAGCTACCATGCTCTGTCTTTGGAACGCCCGAGAGGGTACATATCTACTAACTTTCCTGAGAATACAAGTGGTTTGAAAAGGTGTCAACATTAAAGTTGGTAAGTTCATAATCATTTTGTTTTGGAAAGTATGTTCTTTGTTCCTTGAAAATCTTAATGTTTTCCACTAGAAAATCCTATATTTTCTGATGTGATGAATGATAAGTAAAATGACTTGTAATTAAATATTGAGTCTTTTATAAATAGGTACCTAGTTGCACCCACTCTACTATAAATCATTTTTTTCGATAAGTAATCGCCTTCTGTTTTCAAAAAGTTAGATTTCAAACTATTTACTTGTAAAATAATGATGTTGATCCTAGAAAATCCTATATTTTCCATAGAAACCGAGTTGAAATGTTAAACGTTCCAAGACCGAAAGGTTCAAGTATAACTACCATACTTAGTTTATTTGATAAGTAGTCTTAAACCCTAAGACCAAAGTGTTTCCATATTGTTGTGCATTAAGTTTGTATACTTGTTGTTTTAATTCTTGATAAAACTACGTTGATAAAACTAAGTGCATGAAGTTTGTTAATATATAGTCGTACACTAATTGTATTATTGATACCAACTTGTGAGTCCTCATAACCATACTAATACGACGGATGGCCTGACATGACGTTCTTCAAGCATCGGAGTCGTTAATGACATTTGTCACCCCAGGCCAATCGGCCTAACTGTAGCTAACAGTTAAGGTGCGGGATTGTTAGTCCCGTATAGATCTATACACAAACTCACGCTCACCCTCTAGGAGACTATGGTTACTAAAGTCAGGACTTTTGTTGGCACTTAAATAAGTAATTGAAGACGTTATCTCACAAAGCTATATCAACGATTAAGTGTAGAACTAAGAAAATCCTTATTGTAAATAACATGTAACTTTGCAAAATAATCCGTTTGTTCCATCAACTATACCTAATATAGTTTATAAGTTTGTTTTCCGTATTAAAATCTAAACTTGTAAAATAGTTTCCTCTGTTCCATAAACTATACCCATTATAGTTTATAAGTTTGTAAAATAGTTCATTTGTTCCTTTGATGTAAAAAAAATTGTTATGACTTAAGACATTTTTTAGTGTAATAGTAATGATGTTTGGCGTATCTAGTAATTTTCACATTCAAATGCATGTTATCAACAAGAGAATATAATAAGTAATTTATATTTTTAAACACAAGATTACTTGTGTTTTACTTGATAAGATGGCCGGATGGGTGACTCTGCCCCAATATCACAATCAAACAAGAAATAGAAGATAGGGTGGAAACACACATCCTAAGTCCATAGAATCTTAACTATATACCACCCTCGTGTATGTACTTAACAGTGATAGGTTAACCGTATTTGTCCATGGTTTCTGTGTTTGAACTTGACTTGTTGCACGTGTGCTAACCTGAAAAGTCTGCTGGGGATACTTTAAGAAGGTTACAGAAGGTGTGGTACTTCTCGCATGAGTACTTCAGAGGTTTGAAGTGAGAGATGATTCCAAGGTTCGTGTCTAGTTTGTCATTATGAGTGATGAGAGTTTCGTTAGTCGGTCAGTTAAGGTGAAGGGTCATTTTGGTAACACATGTGATCGGCATAGTTAGGACCAAGCCAATCCATGTCGGCTGACGATGTCAGAACTTCCTAATGAGACACGTGCTAAGTTGATTCGGAAGGAGAGTTTTTTAGAGTGACAATGCATTTTATGTGTATGTTCCTAGTGCTTTTAGTTTTATCCTTGTTATTATTACTGTGAACATTTTTTGTTGCATTAAGTGAGTACTAGCGGTAGGAGTGTTCTAATAGATAGTCATGATACTTAATATCACGATCCCCACCAGGTCCGCCTATGATCGCTTGGTGTCTACAAGTCATATATAAGTAAGGCTGAGAAGACGGTCGACTAAGAGATTATGCCCTAAATCCACAACCAAACAAGGAAGAGGAAATAAGGCGGAATCACACACTCTAACCCAGTAATCTTAATTATATATGACCATAATGTTTACACAAATCCATCATAGCTTACCTGTAGGGTACTTAGTTTTCGTATAAGTTATGTGCTTTGTTCAGACGAGGAAGCAAATTGATTACTTTTTAATTGATACTAGTCTGAGTAAAAATTTAAGATATAAGTTTTATTTTTTAGAGACGTACCAAAAATCCCAGGAGTGTTCCTCGTTGTTTCGACATGTCCAAATGTTAAACTCCTCCCGCTCCTCCATCGTTCCTCTTTGTTGTGCAATCTCTCTTGAGATGCCCAATTTCACTACATTCATGGCATATTTGGCTCATACCAACATTCGTAGTGGAAGTGATATGTTGGGCCGGAGTTCTACAGTCACGGGCAGTGTGCCCCTTCTTATTGCACCTATTACAATGCAATTCTCTGCAGACTCCATGGTGATGGTACTAGCACTTTCTGCATTGTGGGAGATTTCCAGAGTATGGTTTTGTTGGTGTTGAGGTAGAAGAGCCAGTAGGGGTAGGGACTGCTACCACTTGTTGTCTTTTGGTAGGACCTTGAGACAAACTGCCCCCTTTTACATTCTTGAACTTTCATTTCATGTTCTTAGGTTTTTGAGTTGGGGTATCCCTGTAGGTAGGCACTCGTTGCTTTCCTTGGTTATTATTGTTGTTGGGATTGACGACACTGTTTCAATTTTCATTTGTGTTGTTCGCATTGAGATGTGCCATGACGACTATTACGGTGGCTGTGAACGCAGCTTGAAAAGTAGAAGAGTCTATCTTCAGGAATGGCGTTTTGTCGGTCCGTTGGATACTTCCTTTTGGAGGCATGTTTCTGTTCCACGGCGAGAAACGAGCTTGTAATTAATTATGGTCGCTACTAGTTGTACTTTATTTATTTATATATACATATAGATTCCACGTTTTGTGTATGGTTCTAAATGTTTTGACCTACATCCCTATGGTGTATTTATGGTAGTGAGTAGAAATAGGTACTGGACGAGTGTTAAGTTCACTTATCCTGGTACTACTTTTTCCCAAGCACACTTAACCACGAAGTTCTGATTGGATCCAATGCATTAATGTTGGTATGATCGCCCCCAATGGGTCTTCAGGGAGGCATCTTTCTGTTATACGGTTTAAAAGGTGAATCGGTGGTAAACCTTTAGTAGTGGCTATAAGTCGAGTGTTACTTAAACTAGGTTATCTTTGTTGTGTGTGCATCTCGTTTTGATTGTTAAAGGGTTTTGAAAACAGTTCATAACAGGGATCTATGTATAATAGACTTATAAATTTTTATTAGTAATCACCTCTTAAATGAATTTCTATGACATGGTTTACTGTTACTTGTTGTTATCGAAATGGCGATAAGACTAAAACATAATGTGAGTAACATAATCACTAACTCACTAGGTTATGTTATTTGGTTAATTATTAGTGTGACGCATAATGTGCTCTACCACCTAGCACGCCTTATGAGTGGTTTTCTCTATTTTATGTTCTTGCTTCGATTGCCTTTGTTTCAGCTGTGGGCGTTTGTTGTCTCTGGACCTTCCTATGGAGTTCTTGTTCTACGTAGGTGTATTGAATCCTTGCTATGTCATGCTTCGAGTTTTATGACTGATCTCCATCACTTAATGATGGAAAGTCTGACTCCGATTGTTTAAGTGAGCCTCTCATTTCTGCTCCTGATTGGGTAAGGGTCCTCAGTGATTTCTCTAGCTCTTCACTCCTCGTCTGATCCCTTCTCGGAATCCTCCTTATGAATCCTTTCTTGTTCTTCCTTGACTCCTCCGTTGGCTGTTATGGTGGAGTGGCTATATCTACCTATGTTGTTTGTACGAGAATGGGAATGTCTAAAGGATCTATGAGATTAAGTAAAATCATTTCTAAAGAAAATTTTATGGTGATCCCTACGGGGTCCTCCTACAATCACGCAGTGTATGTAAGTTGTATATAACCAACATCAAATAGACCTTCGAATAAGTGATCCTACTCTAATACCACAACCAAACAGGGAATAGGAAATAGAGCGAAGATCACAAATTCTAAGTCTATAAAATCCCAATTACATATAACCCTGGGAGCATAGACTTCGTACTTATAGACTTGCCAATAAGGGTCTTTTAGTTTTCACATAAGTTAATTATAGTGCCTAAAATACTCCTATAGTATTTTAATTGTGTATTTGATTCTAAGGTTTGTTGGTATATGGACTTGGTAAGTTTTTAGACTTGTTATCTTATAGTACTATAAAATACTCCTATAGGATTTTAACTTTTATGTTTTGTTCGGGAGATCCATTATATATCGGTTTGGAAAGTTTTAGACTCATCACAACACCATTGTCACTCCCAAACACATGTTGGTCGTATCTCAAAAAAATATAGTTGATCAGGCTATATTTATCCAATATATGATTACCTAACTACCTAGGTTTAACTGTGGTGTCCAACATCTAAATACTTATGTTTTGTTCTTCTTGTGATACTTGTTCTAGTATGTATGCTTATTTGTATACTTCTTATAAAATACTTATATTTTAAAAGTATACTATTAGTTAGAGCACTTCAGCCCCCATTGTATTTATAGTTGTATATCTTTTAGAGGTTCATATACTTAGTTCACTACAAACAATGCTCTGATACCAATCTGTCACACCCCCAAACCGGAACGACGGAAATGTTTGGGGACGAAGGACGTCATGTATAGTATCACAGTAATTGAGTAATAGTAATCAAAGCAACAATAACCATTGTATTAAAAACATAGTATTTACATTGTTTTCAAAATATTACTTGTTTAACATTGAACTATCATAAAAGATAAGACGTAAAGCTACCATGCTCCGTCTTCGGAACGCCCGAGAGGGTACCTATCTACTAATTTTCCTTAGAATACAAGTGGTTTGAAAAAGTGTCAACATTAAACTTGGTGAGTTCATAAGCATTTTGTTTTGGAAAGTATGTTCTTTGTTCTTTGAAAATGTTAATGTTTTACTCCAGAAAATCCTATATTTTATGATGTGATGAATGATAAGTAAAATGATTTAAAAATTAAATGTTGAATCTTTTATAAATAGCTTCCTGGTTTCACCCGCTCTACTGTAAATTATTGTTTTTGATAAGTAATCAACTTGAGTTCTTAGAAAGTTAAATTTCAAATTGTTTACTTGTAAAATAATGATGTTGATCCTGGAAAATCCTATATTTTCCATAGAAACCGAGTTGAAATGTTAAACGTTCCAAAACTAAAAGGTTCAAGTATAACTACCATACTTAGTTTATTTGAGAAGTGGTCGTAAACCCTAAGACCAAAGTGTTTGCATATTGGTGTGCGTTAAGTTCGTATACTTGTTGTTTTGTTTCTTGATAAAACCGCGTTGATAGAACTAAGTGAAGTCTGTTTATATATAGTCGTATTCTAATCGTACTACTGATACCAAATTGTGAGTCCTCATAACTATACTAATACAACGGACGGCCTGACACGACGTTCTTCAGGCGTCGAAATCGTTAATGACATTTTTCACCCCAGGCCTGGTGGCCTAACTGTAGCTAACAGTTAAGGTGTGGAATTGTCAGTCCCGTATAGATCTATACACAAACTCACGCTCTCCCTCCATGAGACTCTGGTATTAAGGTCAGGACTCTTGTTGGAACTCAAATAAGTACTTGAAGACGTTATCTCACAAAGCTATATCGACGATTAATTGTAGAACAAAGAAAATCCTTTTTGTAAACAACATGTAACTTTACAAAATAATTTGTTTGTTCCATAAACTATACCTAATATACTTTATAAGTTTGTTTTCCGTGTTAAAATCTGAACTTTTAAAATAGTTTCCTCTGTTCCGTAAACTATACCCATTATATTTTTTAAGTTTCTAAAACAGTTCATTTATTCCTTTGATGTAAAAAAACTGTTACGACTTAAGATATTTTATAGTTTAACTATAATGATGTTTGGCGTATCTAGTAATTTTCACGTTCAAATGCATGTTATCGGTATTACTTGTTTTTTACATGTGTTCCCCCTAACCCTAAAAACATTGAAAAAGTTTGGAAAATACGGGGGTATGAACTCACCTTGAATGTGTGTGTTCGGTTGAGTTGTGAAGTGTTAATGGTGATCCTCGGATTAGAATACATGACAGCAGTCGTATCCTAAAAATAATTATCCCCGACGTCGTATTTAAATTAATAAGATATTAATTTAAATAATATATTAAATAATGTTCTAATTAATAATTAAAGTATTAGGCAACACTTTATTTATGTAAGAAAGACTTACACTAATTATTTGGAATTAATTGGAATGTTGAAAAGGGTTCTCGGTGGAAAAATGGAGTTTCCGGTGGAGGCTAAAGTTTTTTCAGTGTGTTCTTGGTGGATGTTTGAAGATTTGAATAAATGTTCTTGGTGTTCTTGGTGTTCTAGGTAAAAACCTGAAGATCTGGGCAAAATTTCATGAATTTAAGTTGTTCACGGATGGTAGTTGAGAGCAAAAATAAAAGCGTTTACGGAATGAAATGTGAGAAATGAATTTAGTTCACAGCTAAACATATATATGTAGGATTGTGTTTACGGTCATAATGGGCAGAGGCCTTTTTTTTCGTTCATAAAGTGGGCTTTACAATGTGTTCATGGCCATACCTTGGCCATGAACCCTTTTCTCATTTAATTAATGGTCGTGAACAACAATAAGAAGTGATTCTCTAAACCGTGAACTACATTTATGATTAATTCTTGGTCGTGAACCCTATGTTTTAGAACTCTAGGACCGCAAAATCTATTATGGGGGTTATTTATGATTTATACCCTTATTCTTTCAACTTATTTTCAATTATAACAACCTAATTTAGCTTGGGTTTCAATCTATACTTCATTGTTAGCTCTATAAACAAGCCCTGAGGCTATAGAGGACACAATGCAACAAGGATTGTAATGTGGTTTTCACTTGTGCTAGGTTAGGATTTAGACTTTTATGGGTCTAAAATTTCTCAGTTGTGACACCTGTAATGGTTTAGCAACGAGAAATGGATGGTTACCCTTCATATTCCCAACCTAATCATAGTGATAACAAATCCTGGTGCTCGTTTGCGGATCCTACCGTCGGCACTCCTTCATATAATGGTCCTCCCTGCCCCATTTGTAGCACCCAGTCGCTGATCGGCATGCTCCCTCATTCACCTTTCTATACTTGCCACAAGTGCAGCCCTTCAATATGAAATCCCCAAAATCACGGCCAGAAAAGACCGATTTCATTTATGGTTTTAAAATAGTTTCAGAGTAAATCCTTTTTGATTTAAATGAGTTGCGGAATTAGTTCCCAAAAACAAAATATGATAAAATAATGTTTATCAAAACATTTCATCAAGAGATGCATTTTCATTATATAATGAAAACTCGGGATGTCATGTTCCAATACAGACCATAAAGCATAAACGATAACATTACAAGTCATTCAACAAATATATACATATACAGACTTGTAAACAAAACAACTCGATGATTCATCCATCTTATGACCTTGTGCCACTTCCTGTAATACAAATAAAACTGAGCGGGTCAGGCTTTGGAGCCTGGTGAACATATAGGGTTTTCAACCCACAAAAAATAATTATACTTAATTTCACCAACCAACAATAATCCGATTACTTTGACAATCCGAAAATTTTTCCGGCACGATAACCCGTTCCCGTCAGTAAAACCCGTCTATCTTTCAATTTTTCCGTTAACATTTTGGATTAGGTCATTTAATTTAAGACTTTTATTTTGACCTCGTGAGTATCCAAACCCATTATAAACACATGAAAACACCCCAAATTATTATTTGGAAAATTTTTAGTTTCAACCACGTCGGGTTACGACAACTAAATCGGGTACGACCATAAGCCTCGTTTAACGCCAGTATCGGGTAGATTTCTACCAGGTCTCAAATTCAAACCATATATAAAGGTGAAAGAACTTCATTTGAAGCCTTTTCACTCTCTCTCACTACTCTCTCTCTACAAATCCAAGTCTTGATCCAAAATCACCCATTTCAAGCTCCATTTTGGTAAGAAATTCATCCTAGCTCATAGTGTAACATGTTTAGCTTTCAAATTCATGTTTAACTCATGAAATAGGACCAAGAACATGTGTTTACGGCCCAGGAACTATCCCAAACCGTAAACACCCATAAATGGGATTTTGGAGCCCCAAAACCCTTCCAAATCACCTCTGGAGCTTAGATATGACTTAAGGGCTTACAAGATTGGACTTAGAACACCAAAACCTTAACATTTGAGAGGTAAAAATGAGTTTACAGCTCAAGAACATGCTTGGACCGTAAAAAACCTTTCTTAGGCCGCAAACACCTTTTAAGGTGTTAAGATGCCCCTTAAACACCTTCTAAGCCTTGGAATAATGTCTAGAATCATCCACCATTGTGTTAGGGACCTTAAGCATGAAAGAAACCATATTTTTAGGAGATTACAGCCGTAAACCCCCCAAGGAATGGTTCCTGGGCCGTAAACTCCTTTATAGTGGTCAAATGGTGCCCTAACTTCCTTCCATGGCTTGTACTTTGGACTAGAAACACTCGTGCTTAACCTAGGACCACCAAATCACATAAGAAAAGGGTAATTGAGAGTTTACGGCCATAAACTCCTAGTTTATTGCCGTAAACTCCTTAAATGGTCCATATATTGATCAAGTCCCCTTCCAATGCCTTAGAACCAAACCTAACATCATCCCTCAAGTGTTATAAGACCATTTAGCAACCAAGAACCCACCACCCATGAGTTTATGGCCGTAAACTCATGGGGATATGGTCATTAGGCCGTAATCTCCCTTAGGAGTTTACTCTTGAAGAGCAAACTCCATATCTAGACCATACACACCCTTAGACGCTACCCGGATCACTCCTAACACTTGAATTGAAGTGTTTTCGCGCCTTGGAGGGTATATTCTCAATTAAGTAGTAGTTCAAAGCCTCATTAGATACAATTATGTATTTCCTCATATTACATAGGAACCTCGCACGCGTTCAAGCCCTGAACTGTCATTTAGCATCCTAGCCAACACATTTCTCGACCGGTAAGTTCATACCCCTACACCTTTTTCCGTGTTTTCAATGTTTTCAGAGGGGGGGGGGGAATACAAGAAAAAGTACAAGAATAACTTGTACTCAAACTTATTATTTCATTTGAAATGTTTCATATTCTATATGCTTTTAACAATCAAAACCGTCTTAACCAACCATTTGACTTGCAGAGTTAGTTTTCCAAACTGATTGCAATTCTTATTATATAATGTTATATTGTATATTTCACAAATGATTTTCCATTTCATTATTGTTAAAAGCATTAAACTTAGAACTTTAGACACTTCCTTGATAACACTCCCCCTAGATACGAGAGTGAAGGACTAATAACATTAAACATAGAACTTTAGACACGTCCTTGATAACACTCCCCCTAGATACGAGAGTGAAGGACCAATAAAACATAATTTTCTGCATTATTACTTGTAAATTCGTTAATCTTAGGGTTGGAGACACGTCCTTGTAACACTCCCCTAGTTACGAGAGAGTAGGACTACCCCTGTAACCAGAATCTATTGGAGGGAGAACGTGACTTGAGTGTATAGATCTATACAGGATTGACAACCCCGCACCTGGCTGCTAGCTACAGTCGGACCGAAAGGTCCAAGGGTGAAAAAAGTCATAAAATGATACTGGCCCTGTTCCGAGCCATATCTAGTTTATCGTATGGTTATAGAACTCGCAAACTTAGATAACGGAGATTTACCTTTAAGTAATAAAGAACTTAGTAAATTAATAACCTTAGAAATTACTTTACTATTTAATTGATAGTTTTATATACGTGTTAAAACTAGTGTGCCTTTCAAGAATAATCAAGCTTTCAGGCTTTCAGAAACAAACCGCTTATGAATTCACCAACTTTATGCTGATATTTTTAAAACTGCTTGTATTCTTAGGTTCTCCTTAGACAGGTATCCCGCGTTCTTTTGCAGAAGATGGAGCATATGGAAGTCACGTCTTTACTTTTGTTCAAACTAATGTATCTATAAAACATGTATTATCTTACTTTCAAACAAATGTAATGATTCTATGTAATGTAATGTTTTGTGTTTACTATGCTTACTATGTACATTGGTTGTGATACTTTACATGACGTCCTCCGCCTCAGAACGTTTCCGCCATCGGTTTCGGGGTGTGACAGATTGGTATCAGAGCCCTTGTTTATAGTGAACTAAGTATACCAAAGCTTACATGGTATAAGACTATAAACACTAAAGGGGCCGAAGTGCTCTGAACTAAAAGTATACTTTAAAATATAAGTATATTTTAATAGTATACAAGAATACCTAAACGTCAGAGACCGTAACCTCGAGTAGAACAAAACATAAGTAATTGGGTTTTGTGCGCTGCGGTTAAACTTGGGCAGTTATGTAGTCTTGTCTAGGGTCAATATAGCCTGATCGACTATATTCATTCGAGACACGGCCAACATGTGCTTGGGAGTGACTGTGGTATGCAGCATGCCTAAAACTTACCTAATATCCAAACAATAAGTCGTCGTCGCAACAGACCATAAAATACTATATGAGTATTTAGACAAAGCCAAATACGTTGTAGAAATTCGTTCCAAGTGTTGCTACTTAATCTTTCCCTAGCGATAAATTCCCTTGTTTTGGTAGTTTTCCTATATATTATCGCTTAGTAGCACACTTTATCTGTCATAATGAGATATCTTTTGTTTCATATCTCATTACAATTCAGAGGACTTACCATCCTCTTTTTCCTAATTATTTTAGATCATCATGCCTCCAAAGAAAGGACCTAACTCCAGGAACAACAACTCACCGCCACCGTATCCTTCCCAATTCGACCCTGTCCTATTTCAGGCAGCTGTTACTGTTGCAGTGACAGCTGTAATGGCGCACTTGAACCCTAGTAGGTCCAGTGGACCAGGAAGTAATGCCTATCCCCAAAACCATTAAGATGATCAGGAGCACCAGAATGAGTGTGATGAGAGTAAGAATATTTTCTGGAAAAAGCGAAAGGGTCGGAGTTCACAAGGACCCTTCAAGAAGCACAAAACGGTGGCAGTTCAAGCTGCTACTACTCCTGTAGTTGCGTTTACAACTCAAGCACCTACCATTGGGTATGTTGGTAACCTACCTTAGTGCAATAGGTGTAATTACCACCATCGTATCCCTAGTCCATGCCGCAAGATGATCTGCATCAGCTGTGGCAAGAAGGGTCATCTTGCGCGAAACTGCAGAGCACCAATTCAACCAACCAATCAAGCTTCTGGAGCGGGTATCAATCAGGCCTGCTATGGGTGCGGTGAAATCGGGCATTTCAAGCGAAACTGCCGAAAAGCAGCAACCACCAACAATGCCAGGATAGTTCTAGCTATGAAGCAGGAGGAGGCAGCCGCTGATCCCACCATCGTCGCAGGTACGTTCCTTCTCGACAATTCTTATACTCACATCCTTTTCGAATCTAGTGCCAAAGAATTTTTATTAGTCATTCATTTAATCATCTTATTAAACATAGTCCTTGTCTAGTAACCAAAACATTTACCGTCAAGATGACTAACGGTGAGAAAGAATATGTCAACGATAGATTCATAGGTTGTACCCTTACCCTAAATGATCATTCCTTTCCCATTGACCTAATGCCAGTTTCCATAAAGAGCTTTGATGTTATCGTTAGCATGGATTGGTTGAGTCCCAATCATGCATATATCCTTCGTTACGAAAAAGCCATCCGTCTTAATCTCCCCTCTGGTCAGACTCTTATAATCTACGACGATAAACTCAGTTCCAATCTTCGCATCATTTCATACATCAAAACTCAAAAGCTTCTGCGAAAGGAGTGACACGCATTCCTAGCTCATGTAATCAATGAGAAACAGGAAGTTAAAGACCTCGAGAGCATCCCCGAAGTCCGGAACTTTCCTGATGTCCTACCCAAATAGCTCTCGGGAATTCCTCCCGAACGTCAAGTCTTGTTTCGCACCAACCTAATTCCTGGAGTTGATCGTGTAGCCAAGTCTCCGTATCGCTTAGCTCCAGCAGAAATGCAGGAGTTATCCAGTCAGCTCAATGAGCTGCTCGACAAAGGGTTCATCAAACCGAGTTCCTCACCCTGGGGAGCCCCGATTTTATTTGTGAAAAAGAAAGATGAATCTTTTCGGATGTGTATAAACTACCGCGAGCTGAACAAATTGACCGTCAAAAAACGTTATCCTCTTCCTCGAATAGTCGACCTTTTCGATCAACTTCAGGGAACCAGTTACTTCTCGAAGATAGACCTTAGATCAGGGTACCATCAGTTACGAGTTTCACGAGAATGATGTTTCCAAGACAACATGCAGGACTCGATATGGTCACTACGAGTTCGTAGTGATGCCCTTCGGTCTAACCACTTTCTTTGGTCACGTGGTAAGCGAGGAAGGCATACACGTGGACCCTTTTCAAAAAAATCAAGACGATAGATAATTAGTCGGCACCGAAGACACCCACAGAAATCTGTCAATTCTTGGGTCTCGCCGACTATTATCGCAGATTCATCCTGAATTTTTCCAAATTTGCCAAACCCCTAACTACTCTGACATAGAAAGGTGTACCCTTTTGTTGGAATGAGAAACAAGACACTGCATTTCAAATGTTGAAGCGAGCCTTGTGCAACGCACTTATCCTGTCCCTGCCCGAAGGGACAGAGAATTTCATTGTCTTTGCGATGCGTCTAATCAGGGTTTAGGTTGTGTGCTTATGCAGAGAGGAAAAGTTATCGCTTATGCCTCGAGATAGCTGAAGGCACACGAAGTTAACTACACAACTCACGACTTGGAGTTAGGAGCAGTGGTCTTCGCACCGAAGGTTTGGAGACGTTATCTCTATGGAACCAAGTGCACGATCTTCACCAACCATAAAATTAAACCATACAACATATCTTCAATCGGAATGACTTAGACATGAGGCAACGACAATGGGTAGAACTGCTCAGTAATTACGAGTGCGAAATCCGCTACCATCCCGGCAAGGCCAATGGGGTAGCAGATGCCTTTAGCTGAAAGGAGAGTTCAAGCCGAAAGGCAAAGACACTGACGATGACCATCCATTCCCACTTACCCGTAAAGATCCGAGAAGCCCAATTAGAAGCCCTCGGGTCTGCTCCAGCAGCCCAAGATACCTGAATGGAAATGGGAGATGATTATCATGGATTTCATCACCAAGTTACCCAGATCTCCGAGTGGGAACGATACCATTTGGGTAATGGTCGATCGTTTAACAAAATCCGCTCACTTCCTTCCAATTAAAGAATCATTCAAGATGGAAAGACTTACGTGAATCTACATCCAAGAGATAGTCTGACTGCACAGTGTGCCTGTGTCCATTATCTCCGATCGAGATATCAGGTTTACCTTAAGGTTTTGGCAGTCCCTTCAGAAAGCTCTTGGAACCAAGCTGGATATGAGTACAGCTTACCATCCTCAGGCAGACGGACAGAGTGAAAGAACAATCCAGACCCTAGAAGACATGCTGAGAGTCTGGAAGACATGCCTTAATTCTAAATTTCGGGACGAAATTCCCTCTAACGGGGGGATAATGTGACAATCCGAAAATTGTTCCGTCACGATACCCATTCCCGTCAGTAAAACTTGTCTATCTTTCAATTTTTCCGTTAACATTTTGGATTAGGTCATTTAATTTAAGACTTTTATTTTGACCACGTGAGTGTCCAAACCCATTAGAAACACATGAAAACACCCCAAATTATTATTTGGAAAATTTTTAGTTTCGACCACGTCGGGTTACGACAGCTAAATCGGGTACGACCATAAGCCTCGTTTAACGTCAGTATCGGGTAGATTCCCACCGGGTCTCAAATTCAAACCATATATAAAGGTGAAAGAACTTCATTTGAATCCTTTTCACTCTCTCTCACAACTCTCTCTCTACAAATCAAAGTCTTGATCCAGAATCACCCATTCCAAGCTCCATTTTGGTAAGAAATTCATCCTAGCTCATAGTGTAACATGTTTAGCTTTCAAATTCGTGTTTAACTCATGAAATAGGACCAATAACATGTGTTTACGGCCCAGGAACTATCCCAAACCGTAAACACCCATAAATGGGGTTTTGGAGCCCCAAAACCCTTCCAAATCACCTCTGGAGAATAGATATGACTTAAGGGCTTACAAGATTGGACTTAGAACACCAAAACCTAAACATTTGAGGGGTAAACAAGAGTTTACGGCCCAAGAACATGCTTGGACCATAAACACCCTTTCTTAGGCCGCAAACACTTTTAAGGTGTTAAGATGCCCCTTAAACACCTTCTAAGCCTTGGAATAATGTCTAGAATCATCCACCATTGTGTTAGGGAACTTAATCATGAAAAAAACCATCTCCTTAGGAGATTACGGCCGTAAACCCCCCAAGGAATGGTTCCTGGGCTGTAAAATCCTTTATAGTGGTCAATTGGTGCCCTAACTTCCTTCCATGGCTTGTACTTTGGACTAGAAACACTCGTGCTTAACCTAGGACCACCAAATCACATAAGAAAAAGTTACTTGAGAGTTTAGGGCCGTAAACTCCTAGTTTACTGCCGTAAACTCCTTAAATGGTCCATATGTTGATCAAGTCCCCTTCCAATGCCTTAGAACTAAACCTAGCATCATCCCTCAAGTGTTATAAGACCATTTAGAAACCAAGAACCCACCACCCATGAGTTTACGGCCGTAAACTCATGGGGATATGGTCATTAGGCCGTAATCTCCCTTAGGAGTTTACTCTTGAAGAGCAAACTCCATATCTAGACCATACACACCCTTAGATGCTACCCGGATCACTCTTAACACTTGAATTGAAGTGTTTTCGCGACTCGGAGTGTATATTCTCAATTAATTAGTAGTTCAAAGCCTCATTAGATACAATTATGTATTTTCTCATATTACATAGGAACCTCGCACGCGTTCAATCCCTGAACTGTCATTTAGCATCCTAGCCGACACATTTCTCGACCGGTGAGTTCATAACCCTACACCTTTTTTAGTGTTTTCAATGTTTTCAGGGGGGGGGGGGGAATACAAGCAAAAGTACAAGAATAAATTGTACTCAAACTTATTATTTCATTTGAAATGTTTCATATTCCGTATGCTTTTAACAATCGAAACCGTATTAACCAACCGTTTGACTTGCAGAGTTAGTTTTCCAAACTGATTGCAATTCTTATTATATAATGTTATATTTTATATTTCACAAATGATTTTCCATTTCATTACTGTTAAAAGCATTAAACTTAGAACTTTAGACACTTCCTTGATAACACTCCCCCTAGATACGAGAGTGAAGGACTAATAACATTAAACATAGAACTTTAGACACGTCCTTGATAACACTCCCCTAGATACGAGAGTGAAGGACCAATAAAACAGAATTTTCTGCATTATTACTTGTAAATTCGTTAATCTTAGGGTTGGAGACACGTCCTTGTAACGCTCCCCCTAGTTACGAGAGTGTAGGACTACCCCTGTAACCAGAATCTCTTGGAGGGAGAACATGACTTGAGTGTATAGATCTATACGGGATTGACTACCCCGCACCTGGCTGCTAGCTACAGTCGGACCGAAAGGTCCAATGGTGAAAAAAGTCATAAAATGATATTGGCCCTGTTCCGAGCCATATCTAGTTTATCGTATGGTTATAGAACTCGCAAACTTAGATAACGGAGATTTACCTTTAAGTAATAAAGAACTTAGTAAATTAATAACCTTAGAAATTACTTTACTATTTAATTGATAGTTTTATATACGTGTTAAAACTAACGTGTCTTTCAAGAATAATCAGGCTTTCAGGAAACTTCACACAAACAAGTATGGTAGATTCATGTACACTTCATTGAAATTCGATAACCAACCACCAACTGTTAAAGAAAATAAGTGTTTTACCTAGGATAACATAATTGTTCTTAACTAAACTGTGTAACAAACGGATAACTAAACTTTACTTTTAAGAAAATATGGGATTTTTTTGGATAACAACTTTTTCAAAAAACTAAAGGAAACTTGTTCATTTTCATAAACAAACCGCTTATGAACTCACCAGCTTTATGCTGATATTTTTAAAACTGCTTGTATTCTTAGGTTCTCCTTAGACAGGTATCACGCGTTCTTTTGCAGAAGATGGAGCATATGGAAGTTACGTCTTTACTTTTGTTCAAACTAATGTATCTATAAAACATGTATTATCTTACTTTCAAACAAATGTAATGATTCTATGTAATGTAATGTTTTGTGTTTACTATGCTTACTATGTACATTGGTTGTGATACTTTACATGACGTCCTCCGCCCCGGAACGTTTCCGCCATCGGTTTCGAGGTGTGACAATTACCCATTCCCGTTATCCTCACTTTATGTCCCTAAAATAACATCTATCTCAAGGGACCTAAACTAGGATTTTCATCGGGACGGACATTACTGCTAAGGGGTTTCCACAACAATAGATGTCTTAAGGCAACCATGAGGGGGATAGAGTACACCGGTGAACACATCGTTCACAACACATAAAGGTTATGAGCCTACTAGCGTTCCACAGGACTATCTAGAAAGAGTCTGTGGTCATTATCCATACTCCGTTGAATAACTAGATCAACAACAACAACATTGAGGCCTCTCATCTATTTATCACACATCAACTATCTACCCATCTTCTACCCAACATATTAGTAGACAAAAATATATATTTTATTCATAGTTTAAAACCTGCATAGTATTCTCATTCAATACATATTCCAAACAACAAATGAGACACATACACATAACACGTATTTCATAGATAATAAATCATATCTATGAGATAGAAGAAAGTGAATATACATTCACACATATAACAACAAAATATACACATAACACGTATTTCGTATAAAATACTTCGTAATTATGCGTTAGAAGAAGGTAACTACACACTCACTTGATCAGAAGATGATCGGACAACACTACGGCTTGCAGAAGTAGTATTCTTTGGTAGATTTGGAAGATCTTCACAAAAACTGGGCTTCTTGCGGGCAGAGCTTCGGCTCGGGAATCTCACTTCTCGGGATCTTCGGGGCTTCGGGATTTGCTTCGGGGCTCGGGATTATTACCGGGGTTTCGGGATATTTCTAGCACATAAAACGGCGCGAAAATGCAAGAGAAAGGAAGAATGGAGCAAAAACTCTCGGCTGCCCTCGCATGCTATTTATAGAGGCTGAAGCCTCACATTACGCTGGGCATAATGCTCTGGTATGCAGGGCGTACTCTTTGGATCATCACTGCATGCGTCATCGGAGCACTTGAGTGTGAGGCGGTGCATGCATCGGGGTATGCTGGGTGTACTCAACTATGCTAGGCGTAGTTCGGATCAGCCCGCTGACTCCTTCGGATAATCATTCGAATTAAAGATTAAATAATAAATATAAATCATTTAAAAACTTCAGAAGTTCATATCATCTGACATCCGTTTTCATCTGTCTTTTCACCAATGTACTACTATCAACGAGATCTTCGATTCTCGTTTAGATTGTTTCGACGAACAATCACTCGATCTCGGATTGATTATTCGGGCTGCATACTGCTAAGCTGAAACTTAGAAAAATCATAACTTCCTCATGCGAAGTCAAATTTGGGCATTCTTTTTATGCATGCTCTCGGTTTAACGAACTCTACAACATTCATTTAGATCACTTGGGCTAAATATCGCTCTATCTTAATTTCGTATTTTACGTCAATCAGCGGCGTGCCGGTTCTTGTCACGAAACTTCGACAGGTCATAACTTCTTCGTTATAAATCGGATTTCGGCATTCTTTATATATTCAGAAATCTCGTTTCAACTACTACAACATTATCCATAGATATCAGCTTTATCTAACCTTTCATTTTGATGCTTATTTTCATACTTAATTAGATTAAGACACACAATTAAGCACAAAACATATAATACACTTCTATTATTTCACAACGGGTTATAAAGGTTAACCTAGACTATTACATCGCTATTAATGACAAGCCCAGAAACACAGACGTTACATTCAAGCCTCCAGAATGTGAATTGGCGGGCATGAACCGAATTTATGTTGATTGAGTCTGAACCGGGGTCTGCCTCTTCTCTCTCGCATGGGTCTCAATCTCAATCTCTCACCACTAGGTGAATGATTGTAGCTTGGAGAGGGAATAGTATTGTTGAGTTGACATAAAGTCCCAGATCTCATTCTTGAGAATGCTCAAGTAGCAAGACATCTAGACCTACTACGAAGCAGCATACTTGGGGAAAAATGGGCTCTCTTAGTAAATATCTTGGTGACCTCCATCACCGATTTCTTCACCTGCTTCATCCACAGATACTCCTAGGCTAACATCTCCCTCTCAACCAATTAAACATACTTAGTGTGGAACATCTCTACGAACAGTTCCCAAGTCACTGCATCCTTCTCCGTAGGAGAATAAACACTAGTCACCAGCTTCCACTAATCCTACACCCCAAGCGTAGAAGGTTGATGGATAGATTGACCTTCTGGTCCTCCCAGACAAGCACATGAATAAAATACCCTCCACATCAGATATCCATATCATGGAGATGATCGGATCCTTAACCCCATCTAACTTCAGGGGATTCGTGTTGCTGATGATTCGATATTGCATCTTCCTTCTCGCCTGCAATCTCACAGCACCAACGGTTGCAATGGCTACGACAGCAGCAACCTCATTGACAACAACATAACGCTCGTCAATAAACTCAACGATGGTGGTCAAGACAAACCCAAACATCTCCAGTATTGCCTCCCTTACTTCCATAGTCACCTAGTAGTGATTATCATGTGGATCTCATTGTCGGTCAACCCTAGCCTCTCCGGGCCGTCAGGACCTAATCCTGAACTTCTCGTGGTTATTATATGGAAAATAAGTCGGAACACATCTGAAAATCACATTATATTCTAACACATCACTACTCGATCACTCATTCCTCGGAACTCGTGACTTCCTTTATACATGTACAAGTCCTATGCTTCCAGTAGTATGGACCCATACTATCTTCCACACTTACCCGTATTTGTCTCATAGGGTCATCATGAAATTCCTAGCCACTAGGCCCAAGTAACTAGGATACGCATACATCCTATACTTACTCTCTTAAGAGTAGCTATCAATTCTTAGTTTTCTAACTAACTAACAACCACACTCAACTCATGTAACCTCCACTAACCATGCAATCACCTTGTATTTACTAATAATACATAATGAGAAGTTCAATAGATAGCTGAATAATTGATTCTATCCTAAGTCCACAATCATACAAGGAACATGAAATAAGGCTAAATCAAATACTATTAGGATATAAAATCTTATTTATGCACAACCATGATGCATACACTAGACAACTACAATAATAATGTCAGTTTCATATAGCATATGATGAAATCCCATAGGCTATCAAGAATCATAAATCAGGAAAATTCTAGCATATAAGTCCTGAAGATCCCTAGCCTATAAACTAGCATGCATTTCTAACATATCACCAATAAACACAAAACAACTGTGGTTATCTTGGGGAATAAGTTTTACTTGAGCTATGGTTGATTGTACACACCACATCCTCACGTTTGATTATTTATAAACTACTTATGAAAAATATTTTACAGATCCATAGTTTTAGTCTAGAATCACATGAGTGTTCATCCAGTTCTCTCAAACCATGTCTCTGATACCAATTTGTAGCGTCCTAAAAACCATGACAAAATTTCCATTTTTAAGACATTGTTCATAAAACCATAAGATAGACAAACATTTTTTTCAAAACAAATCGATAGAAATATGAGTACCAAAATAATATCTTAAAACATAATCCAATAGGAGGATATCTATGATCATGCCTTTGCCTTGCCCCGATCATTTGAAGTATCTGAAAACATTACAATCCACAACTATAAGCCAAAGAGTAGTGAGTTCCCCCAAAATACTCCACACAATAATACATATACAATGCATGTGCACCAGGCCCACAACAAAAGATTAGATTGCCCCCGAGCCCATAATACACAAATTGGAATGCCCCAAGGCCTACATCACAAGACTGGATTTCCCCCAGGCCTACTGTACAAGACTAGATTGCCACCGGGCCCACAACACATGACTAGATTGCCCCCAGATTTTTTGGCCTATAGCAAAAAATTATACCGCCTTAAGCCAACTACATTTTGTTGGCATATACACCAAACAATAGCAAGCAAAAATAGGTAATCATAGCAGATCTACTAGACTAACAGAAAACAACAACATAACAACATCCTAAACACAAGGACACATACTATATTGCATTATATAGTGAGAAACCTAACCTTGTCATCTATTATATTTCCACACAACTCACTAGAAGACAAAAATCAGTACTACGAGTCATATATTCATCAAATAGAGACAACTCCTCAATCTAGGATCCTAATTCCCCCAAGTTGACCCAAAATTCAACTTGGTCAAAAGTTGACTTTCAAAGTCAAAGTCAACAGTCAAAGATCATAAAGCCAGTCACTATAACGTTGCGAGGTTCCTACCATGTCGTGAGGACTACAGGACAAAACAGTCACAAGGCCACCTCTTGACACGTCGTGGGAGCTGCTCTAGCCATCTCAATCCAATAAGCTCTTAATCCTTTACCCCACTCATCCATACTTTCCACCAGGCTTTTTACTCCTAAAAGATCATAAAATCAATGCTTTATATACATGCATGTCCTACGCGAGTCATGAGCTCATGGTAGGGCATAAATTGAGGAAAAGATGTCAAAACCTCATGCAAGATTTCAAAATTCTATCAAACTTCAAATCCAACATTTCTAACTATAAAGGGCCTTTGGGGACCCATAAACTTTGCCAACTTTATGGAACTCTAACACTCCAACTAGCCTAAACACGAAGAAAAGCGCATGAAAGTCTAGATCTGAGCACATAAAATCATAAAGCATGGAGCTTGAATACTCACAAAGGTCCAGAGTGTGTGCTAGAAGATGATGATGAGACTCGTAAGCTGGATCTAAGCAACAAACACTCTTCCTTCTTCTTTAAGACACTAAGAACACACCAAGAGCTCACAAATGTCAAAAGTAGGCTAAGGTTTTCTTGAGAGAGAGAAATGAATGTGATGAAGGCTAAGGGTTTGCAAACCCTAGCCCCTACTTTCCTTAAATTGGGGCATAAACCCCAAAATTAAGGTTTAACATGAAATGGTCGCCATGTCGTGGCCACCAGGTTTCCACGTCATGGCCTATGCTTATCGGCACGCATTCAGGTCAATGCCATGTCGTAGGAGCTACATCACCACATAATTATCTTGAAAATCCTTTCTTTTTGAATTTGAATACGATAACAATTAAAGAAGTATATACCTAAAACTTTGTGTTACAATAACGCAAAAGATAAAATTTAGAAAGTGCATTAAATTTGTGAAGATATATATATATATATATATATATATATATATATATATATATATATATATATATATATATATATATATAGGCTTAGGTTATTGTATTCTAACTAATTATTGTGCGGATATCATATGCTATGAGAATTACTAAGAGAATAAGTTGTTTAGCAATGCGAATACATTCAATCTTACATAACTATTGTCATTAACACACATTCTAACTAATTACATCGTCTATAAGGTTATTATACACATATTATTATTATTATTATTATTATTCTCATTTCTGTCAGAATGTTTATTGGGTCATATTCTGTAATAATGAAAATGAGTGAAAAACGATGTGTGAGAACAAAAATAAATAATAATTAGCGAGAATGCATGAAAATGACGATATTTTTGTATGGTTTAACGTATTTCCATTGCTTAACAACTTATTCTCTTCATATTTCTCATAGCATATGATATCCGCACAATAATTAGTTAGAATACTTGAACCTAGTTCTATATATATATATCTATATATATATATATATATATATATATATATATATATATATATATATATATATATATATATATATATATATATATATATATATATAGGTTTAGATTCTATGGAAAACAAAAAACCTTAAAAATCATTAAAATGCATAAAAAATACTTACAGATCACAAAACTTATTTTTGACTTTTTTTTTTATCAAAACATCGCAACTTTTATGTCAAAATCGCTGGAAAAAAAATTTTGAAATTTTTTATTTACAAAAAAAAAAATTGATTTTTTATTTTTCTTCAGCGAAATTGTAAAAAATACTGCGATTTTTTGATAAAAAATTCAAAAAAAAGTTTTGTGATGTCTTGGTATTTTTTATGCATTTTTATGATTTTAAGGGTTTTTTTAAGGTTTTTTTCCAAATAACCTTTCCCGATATATATATATATATATATATATATATATATATATATATATATATATATATATATATATATATATATATATATATATATGAGTCAAGCAAGTAATGATGATATTACTAGTAAGCCCACTACTAGTCGAGATGTAGCTCCCGAAGGTGACATGGGCTCATTAGATGTTTTCTTTTCATGGAACTCTTCTACTATTGAATTTTTTGCAAAAAAAAATTAATTAGAAAGGTACTTTGAGGAAGGCACTTTACCTAGGAGTAATGAGTTTAATGTGTTAGGTTGGTGGAAGTTAAATGGGATTTAGTATCCTACATTATGTTTGATTGTAAGAGGCATTAGCCATTCTCATCTCCATTGTTTCTTTAGAGTTTTCTTTTTCTACAAGTGGAAGAACCATGGGTCCACATAGGAGTAGTCTTCTTTCGTGAACAAGTGAAGTTATCATATGCATTCAAAATTGTCTATGTGCAAGTAAGAAAGGTATGTATGACTTTGATTGAACCATTATTTTTTAATTCATTTTAACATGTTTTGTTTATTAACATTATGTTGTTTGTTAGGTTGTGTTATTGATGGTGATGATTTCCATTCCAATGAGAAAGATGAGGGAATTAAGGTAATAAACATTATACCCCTTTACAATTTTGTATAGACTAACCTAATATAAAAATTTATTTTATTATTATTATTTATTTAGGGAGGATATTCAAATGTCAAAGAATGAAGAATTGAAGGCAGCAGATGGATATTCATTATGTAGTGAACTGGTCACATATTTCGAGACATGTCATACTTTTTTTGTAATGTTGGATTTGTTGTATTTTATATTTGTAACTCTGTTAGATTTTTAATTTTTTATTTGCTAACAAAATAGATTTTAAGCTTTTAAAGTCATGTAAAATAAATTTTTTAGCCCAAAAAATCGCAGTTCTTTTAGCAAAAAGGTTAATTTTAAGCATATAAACTGGGGAAAGGGGGCGGTATTGGGGTTGATGAATGCATTGGGGAGCGGATCAAGGGCTATGTAAATAGGTGATTCAGGGGCGGTGGCATGGACAACAATTTCTACTCCCGTTTGGTCCCATTGACATCCCTAGTTCTTAACATTAGTTAGGTTCTTATTTGAGTTTCACTCTCTCTCTCTCTCTCTCTCTCTCTCTCTCTCTCTCTATATATATATATATATATATATATATATATATATATATATATATATATATATATATATATATATGAACGTAGACACAATGTCATGATTCACATTAACAGTACCCATTTCCCAAATGAAGTAGCAACACCATCGATAACACAATCTAACAAAACCATTTATGAATCTACCATCAATAACACATACTTTACTTTAAGTTTTAGTTCCATTTTATCATGTGTTTCCATTTTTAGCTGTTTGCTTTGTCTTGATCAGTGGTAGATTCATGTCAGTAGGTAATTTCATGTTTCATGTATTTTTATTTTCATGTAAGCCATTTATGACATCTAGTTTCTTTTCTAATTTAATAAAGCAAGCACCTTAAAGCTTTACAGTAACTATATTCTGCCTCTCTATTTTCTTGCATAGAAATCTTGTTATGTACAAGAAATACGTTTCACTTAAGTCAACAAACTAGTATCAGAGCCTAAACTATGGCTCATATTCAAATGATTGGTGTTGTGAATGAACTCGACAACCAGAACTACAATTCTTGGGAGCCTAAACTATGGCTCATCTTCAAATGATTGGTGTTGTATTATCTTGTATATGGGGACTTGTGAATGGTTCAAAGACTAGGAAATCAAAAGTAGAAGAAAATAATATGGTATTAGGGAAGTTAAAGATTAAAGAAAGAATTCTATGTTTATCCTAAAAACCAGAGTTGATGAAGATGCATTATAACATATTAGAGATATGTTAACATCTGAAGAAGATTGGACACTCTAGCTGTGTTATTTTCAAAAAGGAATGACACAAAGTTACAACTCCTTGAGAATGAAATCCTTTTAGTGACATAACATGAATCCTCTGTCGCTTAATACTTCTGTAGAGTTAAATCCTTATGTAGATAAATTATTGAGATTGATCCATATGCATAGACTGGGGAACCGTGAATGAAATTGATCGTCATTGATTGCTTAAAACCTGGATTTAGAAGCTTTGTGGATGTTATACATAGTTGGCGTACACAACCTTCAGTTGTCATGTTTGAAAATTATTAGCATGGCATTAATTGTTAGTGAATCATATGGGAGGTATGTTACTAAAAAAATAAGCCTTCTGCGCAGAGAAAGGAATGCCAACTTTCGTCTACTTTCCAATCATGGAAGCAAATGCATCTTCTACAAGGCAAAGAACCACGAAATAGAGAGAAAGACACATGATTCTAAAAGAGGAGAATAGATAGCCAAGTAAATGTTTTTTTTCAAATGCAACACTTGTGGTCGAAGAGAACATATATCTGGAAGCTTTACAACAAACCCTTAGACTAATGGAATACCTCGACAACTCAAGAGGAAGAAGCTTGGGATGTTGATGATTCTTACATAAAGGGTGAAGAAGTATCATCTCTCAATGTTACAGTTGAAGATCACCTTAATAATATTGATAAATAGATCATCGGTTTTAGATAATGTAAAACAACATGAGAAAAATAAAGGATGTCAAATTCATTCAAGTACATAGGTAGTAGAGTTGCGGTGATTGTAGACAATTCTAAACTTCCCATAGCTAACATTGGTGTTCTAATTTTTCCACTTGAGAATAATAAGAATAAAATAACTCTCACATTCATGTATCATGTGACATATATGAAGAAGAATCTCCTCTCTATATGGTAAATCACATCAACCAAATCGTATGCTATGTTCGGACGAAATGAAGTTAAGATCTAGGAAAAGTTTGAAACCCCTTCTAGGGTCATACTTCAAAGACATATGGACGACTTAAATATGTTCTTTTGGTTGAATTTGATTACAATGGAAATACATATAAAAATCACAATGTTGATCTTTGTCATATGTATTTTAGCCATATGCATTTTGATAAGAGTATGTAAGGATCTATTTTGTGATGCTTGTCATTTTGGCAAACCTCACCGATTAACATATGAGAGATCTAGTTTCCAAGCAAAAGTGCTTCTATAGTTGATGCATTATAATATGTTTTGTCCCAACAAGAAACCATCTACCCAAGGTATGAGGTACATGATCACTTCCATTGATGATTTTTAAGATATGTTTGGGTATTCTTTATGAAGTAAAATATTAACAAGTTCAAAGAACTTTCATGTAAAGCATAGAAGCTAACAAGGAAAAGAGTACATTGTTTGTGACTTGGTAATGTAGGGGAGTATCTGTTTTCTAAATTGATGATTAGATGAAAGCACATAAAATCGAAAGAAATTTGACATATCCTAATCATCCACAACAAAAGGGAGTTGAAAAAAACAAGAATATGCACCTGATTAAGATTTTTAGAAGGATGATCCACGATAAGAATATCCTTGGGAAATTCTACGAAGAAGCAATGAAGAAAGTTACATATGTGATTAATCGTATGCCTCGGCAAGGATTGAGTTATGTGTCTCTGATAGAAAAAACACTTAAACATCAAACCAAATGTAATTTAACTTCATATGTTTCGATGTTATTGTTACATATTTATTCCAATCCATATACATTAAAATTTGGAGAAGAAAGTAGTATGTTGCATCTTTATATTTTATGACCATGAAAGAAAGGAGTGGAGGTTGTGATCCAACCACGGGAACATGTTACATATCAAGGAATTTAGTTATTTTATGAAACTTTGTCTTGGTGGTAAGCCCTTCATGAAACATTGTCAAACTCAAAAACTCACAACGAATAACTTGAGTCGTGTGAGGATAATCTTAACTTTAAGAGAATGAAAATTTCATTCAAAACAAATATGTTGAAGTCTATGTTTAATATACATGGAAATCAGGTTTTTTTCATCTGGTTCACACTAAGTATGAGGACACTGAGATATCAAGTATCAAACGTTTGAAAGGAGTAATTAATCCAAACCCAAGATACGCTAATGCAACCTTAATTGAAGACAAGCTACATGAAACTGATATGTATGATCAAGCTTGTAATGCACCAAAATGGATAGCATCAATGAAAGAAAAAGTAGTTTCCCCAATAAGGAACCAAACATGGGAACTAATTCTAAAATCGACATGTTTTAAGACCATCTCGTGTAAATAGGTGTTTATGGTGAACACAATGAAGACGGGCCAGTTGAGATATTTAACGCATGATTTGTAACATATGGTTTCTCATAGAAATATGAGATGGACTATAAGGATAACTTTATCCTAGTAGCCAAGTTAACTATGATTAGGTTTTTTGCTAGCCTTGGCGACAAGTAAAGGATGTAACCTTTGATAACGGACATAAGAAATGTTTTCCTTTATAAAGACTTGGATTATGTTATTCACATGGTGCAAATAGTGGGTTTTAAAAGTAAAACCCACTTGAAATATGTAAGAAATCCATTTATGGACTCAATCAATCTCCAAAGGCTTGTTTTAGGAAAATTACTGAATTTATTGAACATAATGACTCTACAATAACCACAAAAGATGCACGCATATTTGTGAAGACAATGAGTGACAAAGTGACAGTTGCTCTTATGTATGTGGAAGATCTAATCATAATTGGATATCTTCACAATGTGATCTCATAATTAAAGAAATCCTTTGCACCAAGTTCCATTTGAAAGATCTTAGAAGGCTAAACCACTTTCTCGAATTAGAAACAAACTATGATTGTGGAGAGATTTTGTTACACCAACTGAAATATAAGACTAGTTTGTTGAAATGATTTGTAATGCATATGTTGGGTCAAAAATATGGTTTATACTTTGCTTTTCTAAGCATTTATTGTTTTTAGTCTTGGTCCGAAAATAATATTTGGTGTATTTGTAGCATGGACCGAAAACCCATGTGTTTTCGGTCGAGCATTGGGTTTGGGCCTTGGGTTTGCAGTCCATAAATATAGATGTAGGGGTGAGGAGTGGTGAGTAGAAACAAAAGAGTAGGTTCTAAGTTTGTGTAAATCAAGGTGCTCTAGAGAGAGAAAGTTAGAGAGAAGAAGAGTATGTGTGTGCGTGTGTGTGAGAATCTTATGTGTATGGAGCATCATTCATATTATTGAATACATCATAGATTCATCAAGTTCTTCTCTTTCTTCTTCTCCATTTGATCTTGCATCATCCGCTTGATTGGGATTCCGCACCACCAAGCAGATCAGATTGATACATCAAGCTAATTTTAGGGATATACAGTTGGTATCAGAGTTTGGATTGTATCAATCTCTTTGGCAAGATCTGGAGCATTTTTGTACTTTTTCTTGAAGGATTTTATGTTTTTGGATAGTTTTTAACAAAATATTGCGGGTTTGTTCTTCATATTTTTCATAAAAATGGCTTTTTGATCGAGTTTTGGAGCTAAAAAGGTGAAAAACCGCGCTTTTTGGTCGTAAACAGCAAAATCCGGCTACCATTCTGCCTGTTTTTCCGAAGTGTTCACAGGCGTAAACCCGTTTACAGCCGTAAAACCTGTTTACAGCTGTAAACTCGTTTCTAGCCGATAACGAGGTTTGCGGTCAGGAGGAGCGTGTCCGACTTTGCGGTCGGAAGCTTTTACAGCCTTGTACGTTTTCAGCTTTGACAAGTTTGCGGCTTCGTATGTGTTCAGTCCTCCTTTGCGGTCAGCAGCAAATATTTAAAAATATTGGTGGGAGCAAGGATCGAACCCAGGTCTCTCCCACGCTCCCTCCACCGTCTTACCAATTGGTCTAGGATGCCACACAGTTAACATCTTCCCAATTTAATTCAAATAGCTTCATTTTTTTGGTCCAGTTTCGCAATTTTGATACTTTTGGCCCAAAATTCATTTTTTAAATTTTAAAATTTCATTTTCAACCCAAACCTTTGACTTTTAATTTTTGACTATCATTATTGACTTTTAACCCTAAAAAATGACTTTGACTTCCAAACTTTACCTTCGACTTTCTCATTTAACTTTCAAATTTTCACTTTTAGCTTTTCGGTTTGACTTTTAATTTTGACTTTTAATGTTGAATTTTGAGGTTTATAGTCAAAGGGCATTTTTTGTAAACAATGAGTTCCGCAAACATCCCGGTCAATGAAGTTTCATGTTCTCAATCTTGTGGAACTATGATTAAATTTCTTCGCGGACAAATTATGAGGACCTTAAATATGATGGATATACACTTATGAAAGGTCACAAACCCCTAAAAGAAAAATTAGAGGACAAAACCAAGGACTTTAGGAAACTTCAGGAAGAGTACAACAATAAATGTGCAAATTATAGATATGTTAAGGAACAACTTGTTGACTTGACTACCGAGCTTGACACACTAAAAATTAAGTTTGAAAATGTAGATTTTAATTTTAGAAAATTTTCTGTGTCAAGCGAGAAAGTCGAGTCCATGACTAAAAAACAATTTATGTTTAAGGATAATCAAACCAAGGGTCTAGGCTATCATAGTGTTCCACCTCCTTTTATTGACAGCTATAACCCACCCCTTGAGACTAACTAGGAAGAAATATATGCTCAATATGGCCAAACCACTGTTCCAGCTTCAGTTAAGACTGAACAATCAAGGCCAACTGAGGGTGTTGAGATGAAATATTCTAATGATTCTTCTTCCTGTGCAGGTAAAGCAGTAGAAGATGAGAACAAGGAGAACAAAATGAATTATAGATATGTTGATTTTGTTGACTATCAAAAAAATGTCTCCTTGAACTCTGAATCTATTTCTTCTAACTCTCCGTTACTTCTAATCAACCTATTGTTGGTAAATACAAGCCACCAATTCAAGCTAAACAGAGTGCCTGTTGCAAGTGTGCTTGTGGGAACAATCAGAGATAAGGCAAGGGCGTGCTACCAGGGGCTAGCAGAAACAATTCCTACGTGAAGAAAAAGACATGTTTTCACTGTGGAACACCTACACACATTGCCAGAAATTTTCCTAAGCACGCATATGTACCCTATTACGCACAAGGATGGCGGAACGCGCCAAGAGAGAGATACCCCAAAAGAAGCCTTTCAAGGTCACAATCGCGCAATGGTGATTGGAACGCGCAAAATGCCAAGAAGTCCAATTCAAGAGATGCTCCAATGAAATCAAGACCGGTTAGGTCAAGGTCATCTCGGCGATCGGCTTCGAGTTCAAAAGCAAGTACTGAGCCACCCATATGGTCGAACAAGATATGGTTTAAACCCAACTACAGATGGGTACCAAAGGTTCATTCTCCTAAATCTTCTAATGATTCTAATATTTCTTCATCTTTTTTTTGTGATAAGTAGGATATGTCATGGAAGAGAGCACCTTGAACAGATGACAAAGGTCAACCCAGTTTCCAAATGGACTGGGTTCCAAAGACTAATTAATAATGCACTCTGTGTTGGAGCAGTTATGGAGGCATATCATCAGACTTTGTTTTTTTATAGTGGCTGTTCCAAGAACATGATAAGGGACATCTCTCAAAGTTACAACACTCAGATATTAGTTTGAGAGTATGTGTCCTTTGTGGGAAACGAAGAAAGGAAAGGATTACACAAGGAGTTCATGCTTAACGATTTGAAGAATTTTAGGATCTATTCTGAGATTGAAATATGTGTGCTGTTCTCAGACCTTCTGGATGCAAATTCAATCGGTGACTTACGGTTTGAGTTTTATTCTCGATACTCCTGAGGTTATCTTAAATTGATTCGTTTTGATGACAATCTTTTATTTTCTTATAGTTTTTTCATTTGAAAGTTTTGTTCATTGGGAAGTGATAAGAAGTATAGTGTTAAAGGGAAATTTATGATGCGTGTAATGCACTAAAGCCAAATTGTCTAGACTCTGTGTTCAATGTGCTGGTACATACAAAGGATTCAAAAGGACTAGACTTAGATTGAAATATGAAAGGACTTGACAATATAGACTTAGATAGTCTCATTTGGACTGACAATACGATGCTTGGGTAGATTGAGCAGTGAGATAAACATGGGAACCTACAAGATACACTAAAAGCTAATTATCTAGAATTGTGGCTTAACATTTCCTCGATGTATGGACTCATGTCCTTAATTCTGGTACTGATAGGGCAACTGTGGGTTCTGATAAAGTAGGTATGTAGGAAATTATTTTCTTGCTTTCTATCTGTCACTCATATGTTGCCTCCTTTGCGCGATTTGAACATATCTCACCTGGAATGCAACATATGCAATTCTATTTCTATGCATCTTCTTATCTATGCAATTCTTTCTATCTGTTAGCATATGTTGTTCCCTATGCATGATCGGAAGATCCGACCTGGGACACAATATATGCACCCTACTATCGCTTAATCCCTATCAATGTTAGTCATGTTGTTCCCTCTGTGTGATTGGAAAACATCCGACCTGGGATACAACATATGCAATTCTATATCTGATTTATGTCCTAATAATTGAATACTCACCTAAAGTAAGGAGTTCTTTGGAATTTCTTGATTACCGGGGTATATCGGGAAGTGGGAACACGTTCTAGTGCATCTAAAATCGACCCATTTAATAGGTTGTCTGTAGATCTTGCTGTTGAATTTAAGTGGACAACAATATCATTGGTTGTCGTCAGCAACATGTTCCATTTAGGAATAAGATCACAATGTCTGGTCACTTATAATCTGTCAAATTTGTCCATATCATTTGTATTTAAGTGGACCACAATACCAGTGATTGACCAGATCTAGACATGTAAGCGTGTGTTGATAATCGAGATTAAATTGCTTGATACCTTTGATCCCAAATCTTTTTGTTTTTATTAAATTTTTTCATAGTTCTCCTTTATGCAAAAATTTAGGGGGAGAATTAAAAAAATTTAAAAACCAAAGAAAAATCAGAAAACCAAAAATCCAATAACAGTGTTATTTCTGTTTTTTATTTCCTTTTCAGAAAAATTAAAAAAATATATAAAAATATTTTTATTTCTATTATTTTTTTTTTCATAAAATATGAAAAATCCAAAAATATTGTGTGCTAAGTTTTCTTTTAGTTTTGTTTTTATCCCAAATTTTTCTTTGTCTTGAAAAGTGAATTTAGATATAGATGAGACGCATGGAGACTATATCAAGAATTTCTGAGCCAAGGCTTCATCCGTGATCATTGAAGAATTCTCATTCGAATGAACAAGAAATGAAGATTATTCTTTCAACATTCAGTATTTCAACCCCAGAAGCAAGGTGAAGTTGCACGTGAAGACTATGTGACAGATTGCATTGAAACCTCCTCAATCAATTTGTTGCAATCTTGTACCTGCTGAAGTGATCCAAAAGATTCGTTATTTGTTTTTCTCTCTAAAGATTCTCAAGCTGAAAGCGCAGACTTTCAAGAAGCCTCCTCACCCAACGTGCATTCAAAGTCAAATTTTGAAGAAATGCCCAAATGTTCAAGATGATGTCACTCACTTAGAAGATTCATATGCTCATCTTGAAGTTGTGGAGAGATCGAAGATAAAAGTTGAAGCCAAGCTCCAAATGAAGATTGACAAGAAAAGCCAACTACATTTTTAGGGGAGTTTGTTGGGTCAAAGAAAAGAAAGCTATAAACCAAGGGAGAGATTGTTGAGTCAAAAATATGTTTTATACTTTGTTTTTCTAAGCATTTATTGTTTTTAGTCTTGGGCCGAAAATAATATTTGGTTTATTTGTAGCTTGGACCGAAAACCCATGTGTTTTCGGTCTAGCATAGGGTTTGGGCCTTGGGTTTGCAGTCCGTATATATATATATATATATATATATATATATATATATATATATATATATATATATATATATATATATATGTATGTATATATATATATATATATATATATATATATATATATATATGGGTGACGAATGGTGAGTAGAAACAAAAGTGTAGGTGCTAAGTATGTGTAAATCAAGGTGTTCTATAGAGAGAAAGTTAGAGAGAAGAAGAGTGTGTGTGTGTGTGTGTGTGTAAGTGTGTGTGTGTGTGTGTGAATCTTTTGTGTATGAAGCACCATTTGATCTTGCATCATCCGCTTAATTGGGTTTTCGCACCATCAAACGGATTGGATTGATACATCAAGCTAATTTTTGGGACTTACAGCATAAGTCCAAACCAACGTTGAATCCTTCGGAAAAAAACATTAAGCTTTATGAAGATGAAGGTAGAAAGTTTGATGATGCAACAATGTAACTGAAATATTGTTGGAAATGTCATCTACTTAACACTAAAGACACTAGACTTGCTTTTGTGATTGTAGTTTTAAGATGGTACATATAAACCCCTATAAAGCTTGACATTGATTCAATTTGTAGAGTACTAAGATACATCAAGACCATTCTAAAGTATGGCGTTGTGTTTAATAGGGAATCTATGGAATTATATTAAAATGGGATTGTAAGAATTTTAGGAACGATATAAATTTTCTTTTGATAACGAAATCCTGATTAAAACAATTGAAAGATTATAAATGAAAAAAGGTAAGTAAGATCACTCTTTCATTAGAGAGTTCTAAGAACTATTTGGTACAAATGTAAGGAACTGTTCTCTCAAAACGATATTCTCTCTACTAACACACATTCCTTTGTATATGCATAAAGGAAGTCTGAAAGGAATACTGTGACACCAGTCAAATTTTGGTCAAAAATAATTTGATCAATAATCGTAATTGGGATGAACCAAGTGGTAGAGATTGTAACAAGGTTTCCAAAAGTATAAAGAACACTGAAATCCAAGTTATAACGAAGAAGTTATGACCAATCGAAAATTTGCGATAAACCGAAAAAACACTGTTCAGTGTAAAAAGAGAATTTTTGATAAAAGGATTTTTAGCCTTAACAATCTAAATGAAAGTCGTAGAATATGTTAAACCAAGAACGTTCATAAAAAGAACGTCAAAATCTGACTTCGTATGACGAAGTTATGATTTTTCGAAGTTTCGGTTTAGCAGTAGATAGCTAAAAATTTGAAATATAAATTGGTCGATATTTAGCCAACACAAATTAAACGAGAATCAAAGGGCTCTTCAAAAGTAGCACAACGGTAAAAAGACCGACGAAAACGGACGTCGGATGAAGAAGTTATGAATTTTTAACGGATTTTCCTATCCCTGTCTGTTAAAAATAATAATATTAAAAATAAATTCAAAATTAGCCGATGAAATCTAAACGAAAGTCGTAGAGTATAATTTTACCTACGCGTGCATATAAAGAACGTCAAAAACGGAGTTCGTATGCAAAAGTTATGAATTTTAGAAGTTTTTGGCTCAAAAACCGAGAAAAATCGCATAGTCACCATTCTGCCACATCACCCTCACATGCGGCGCTGCCACGTGCCATCTTCAGGTTGGACCGCAAATCGCCGTGTCACCATCGGGTTGGACTACAGCTTCGGTCCAGTAAGAAGCCTACTCCTTCGCATCGGACATCCCTCGAACACCCCTTTCGCATGCGTGGCCTTCTCCTATTGGACCGAAGTCCAATCCACTCAGAAGCTGCCATGTCCGAAGGCTTGCCTCGTGTACCACTCTCCTATCCGACGTGTGGCTGCTGACTCCTCACCCTCGCCAGTTGTCTTCTTCGGACCGCACCCTCGCACCCCTATATAAAGGGTGCGAGACTTCTCGGATTTGAGAGGTTTTTCACCCCAAATTTCACCATTTTTCACCTTTTCACCCCCTCGACTTTCTCAAGACCCCCGAAGGCCCCGGTATCACGTCTAAAGCCCAAAGCAAGCCCCGGAGCCCCGAAATTCTCGAGATCTCATCCTCTCTCCTGTCGAAACTCTGCCCGGTTTAAGCCGGTTTTTCGTCAAACAAACTATTTTCCGGGAAACGAAACGCTGCCCGAATTACCACCTATCAAGGTGAGTTCATACCCCTATAATTTACCTTTTTAATGGTTTCTAAATGCTTTTTAGGGGGGGGGGAATACAAGTTTAACACAAATATTAAATTGTTTTAATGACTTTATGTGATAATAATCACACAAATAGTTTCCGTATGCTTTCAAGAAATACCAAATACATCCAAAATGACTTAAAGCCATGTTAAATCTTTAAAATCATGTAAACTCCGTTAAATTCTTTGAAAATTTTTTTATAAACTATTTCAAATTATAAATGCCAAAAATCATGTTTATATATGTATAAATATATAAATAAGATTTGAAGGACTTAGGACTAATGAATTATCTTATTTCCTTTTCCTTGTTTGCATGTGGAGTTAAGGTTGTGTTATTTGTCCGAAGGTCGTTTCCTTCTTAATTATATATATTATACATATATTAGTATAAAAAGGTCACTCTTTTTGCTATCATTACCTATGTATCAGGCTGAGCAAAGGTGTTCATCCATGAGAAATCATGTTAACCATATAGAACATATAAATTATAATAGGTATAATTTATGATTCAAAACTAAATATACAAGTATGATTCACATTCCAAGGAAAGTACCCAAAACTTATTTAACTATACCAGGATATGTATAATGTCTTTAATATACGAATAACATTTTAAAGAAGTAAAGATACATCATACTAGGTTTGCATTAACAAAGGTACGATACAGAGTACCAGGGTTAGCAATCACGGGGTAATAACACATCATACCGGGTTTGCATTAACAAAGGTACGATACAGAGTACCAGGGTTAGCAATCACTGTGTAATAACACATCATACCTAGTTTGCATTAACAAAGGTACGATATAGAGTACCAGGGTTAGCAATCACGGGCTAATAATACATCGTAAATCTCGTTGAAACAATAAATTTGTGAGACCCTTCACGGTGTACTTATCTAAGTACGAATTTAAGTCCTGACCTATTAACCGGAATCTCTTGTAGGGAGAGGGCGGATTTATGTATAGATCTATTTGGGACTGACAACCCCGCACCTCTACTGTTCGCTACATTTTGGCCGACAAGCCTAGGGTGTCAAATATCATTCCATTCCGACGCTTGAAGAACATCGCCGCAGGCATATCAGTCATATTAGTATGGCTAATAGAACTCACATGGATAAAACAACGAGTGAATTACTAAGTAATATAGTTCTCTTAAAACAGTAAGAAAAGATAATACATCCCGAACAAATATACCTTCTGTAGTTTTTACTTACAGTAAAAGCTACGTATCATGAAATCAAGTATGGTAAATATACTTGTACTTCTGTTTTTGAACATTTAAAACCACAAGGCAGTATTATGGATAATATAATATTTTCCAAGATTAATACTAAGTTTTTTACCATAGAACATATATAACTAAGAATACTTTTACAAATGAAACGGTTTATGGAATTAAACCACTCTTTCAAAAGAAACGGGTTATGGGATTTAACCACTTATACAAAGGAAACGGGTTATGAGATTTAACCACTTATACAAAGGAAACGGTTTATGGGATTTAACCACTTACACAAAGGAAACGGTTTATGGGATTAAACCACTTTTACAAACGGAACGATTATGGGATTAAACCACTTTTACAAATGAAACGGGTTATGGAATTAAACTACTTATCAAATGAAACTTAGTCATTCAATCTATGTAAACTAGTATAACATAAAATACCTTTAGTGGTTAATTCTATAAGTCCTTAGTTATTACATGAGAGTTATATATAAGTAATATCTGATTGACAGTGAAATGTGTGACTTCCGCCTTACTTCCTGCTCCTTGTTTGGCTATGGGCTTAGGGCAGATCACCCATTTAACTGTCAGTTTGATATTAGGTTATACATAATTAGTATAAACTAAGTAATTACAGAGGGAAACTATTCAGGTTATTAGTTTATCACCTCAGAAAATATAGGATTTTCTGGAGGAACCAGTGAACTTTTTCCAAAGAACCTAGAGTATACTTAACATAACTAAAATACTTATGAACTCACCAGCTTAAATGATGATCTACTCTTTCCAAATAACTTGTATTCTCAGGAATCCAGTAAACAGGTACACTCCCGAAGCTATTGAGAAGACGACCTAGTACCGTACCACGACTCTTGTCTTCTACTGTACCTACTTTGGTGTTTGAATATGTAATGTTTAAACACTTATGTAAAACTTATACTTATTAATGCAATGGTTGTTTGTACTTGGATTACTATATTGCATGTGTTGTGATACTTACATGAAGTCCTCCGCCCTCGAACGTTTCCGCCATTCTAGTTTGGGGTGTGACAGATTGGTATCAGAGCATTGATTATAGTGAACTCAGTATATCAATCATAAAAGATATACAGCTATAAACCTATTGGGATAAAAACACTCTGACCAAGAGTTATACTTTAAAAATATAACAATATTTTATAAAAGTATAAGTATATTCAGAATATATATACTAGATTGAGTATCACAAGAGGAACAAAACAAAAGTATTTGGATGTTGAACATTATAGTTAAACCTAGAGAGTTATGTAATCATATTTGGGATCAATATAGCCTGATCAACTATATTCATCTGAGATATGACCAACATGTGTTTGGGAGTGATTATATTGTTGCAACAAGTCTAAAACTTACCTAGGTACCAGATGAATTGTAGAACCAAACACAAAGGTTAAAATACTATAGGAGTATTTTAGGATGCTATAACAAGAAAACTGAAAACTTATCAAATTCTAATATCTGGAAGTCCAAGAATCAAATACCATGGAAATATTTTAAATAAACTTTTGGGAAATGTTAAAAAGATCTTTTCTGATAAGTCTATAAGTACTAAGTGGATACGTTAAGGTTGTATATAGCCGAGATTTTATAGACTTAGAATAGGTGATTTTCACTCTACTTCCTTTTCCTTGTTTGGATGTGGATTTAGAGTAGGATTACTTATTTGAAGGTCTATTTGATCTGGATTATATATAATTGGTACACACCATGTGATTATAGGAGGACCAGGAAGGATCACCTTTGTAAAAATTTAAATTTTCTCATAGATTCTTTAGACATTCCCATTCTCGTATAAACCCTTTAGATAAATATTCTGTAAATCAATAGAAGAGTCAAAGAGGATCCAACAGAATTTCATTAGGAGAATTCTGAGACAGAAACAGATGAGAAGTAAAGAAACTATAGAAATCATTTAGTGCCCTTACCCTATTAAGGACACCAATAAGAGATTCGCATGAACTTCCGAGATTCAAAATCTTCATTACGAAGCAATGGGGACCATGGTAAGAATCGGAAATAAGACATCCCAGGAATTCAATATACCTACAGAGGAGAAAAAGACTGTATAGATTTTAGGAGAGAATAAATCAATACCAGGAGAGAATAAAATGGAGAACAAAGGAAAACCACGCATGATTCATGTGAAGAGTTTGAGCACCATTTCATCTAAGTAATAACTAGTAAATCGGTTCAACCTAGTGAGTTAGTGATTTCATTACTCACATTAGGTTTGGAGCTTATCCTCTTTTCCTGTCATAGCTAATGACCATAAATCAGATCACGGAATCTTAATTGATGGTGATTACTTCTCAAATTCATAAGTCTATTCTATGTAGACACTGTTATGAATTGTCTTCGAATATTTTCGAAAATTAGGAAACGATATCCACCAAGCGAAGGTAACTTAGTTCGGATGATACTCGGTTCCTAACCATTCTAGAAACTTAACTATATTCCTTACCAGGACTGCATCATAGGGATGCAGGTCGAATCATTAAGAACAATATAACAAAACGAAAGATTAATACATAGATACAAATGGTTAGAATACATCTAGAGACACGATAGTCGCTCACGAACTCATTTTCTTATCATATAACATAATCATGCCTCCAAAGAAGTGTAACCAACCCATCAGCAAAACACCAATCCTTCAGATAGATGCAGCTACGTTTCAAGTTGCGGTCACAGCAGCTGTAACAGCTGTCATGGCACACCTTAATGCTAACAATGCAAATGCTAGTAGTAATGCTATCGGTAACTCCGATCGTGGTGATGGCCAAGTACAGCCACAAGCACCTACTTGTAATGACACCTCGAACCTTAAGCCTAATATCCTTAAACGAAAGTTCGAGAACTTGAAAGGGAGTTGTTCAACTCAAGAACCTAACAGAGGGCAACGAACTGGGGCAGTCAATACCCATATTAGCCTTGTTATTCTAGCACCAACCAAGCCGTACTTAGGAAACCTCCCACACTGCAGCAAGTGCAACTAGCATCATCATGGAGTTTGCCGAGACCTGCATTGCAATAGATGCAACATAAAGGGGCATACCGCCCGCATCTGTAGAACTCCGGTTGAGTTCATCACTTCAACTACTGATGTTGGAACCATTCCCATATGTCACCTTTATGGTGAAACTTGACATTACAAGAGGGACTGTCCAACAGAGAAGAACGACGGGGGAGCAGGAGGATTTTGATCCCAATACATGGGAAAGCATCAAAGAACCTTGCTATATCTTGGTACGCTTCCAAACCCTGATAACTATTTATAATTATGATTACTCTTCCGTTCAAACTAAATCATAACACTTATATAAAAATTTGAAACCCTAACAGGTAAGCTATAATGACTTAGTGTATACATAAGGGTCATTTATAATTAAGATTTGTGGAGTTAGAGTGAGTAATCCCGCCTCATTTCTTGTTCCTTGTTTGGTTATGGATTTAGGGTAGGGTTGCTCAGTCTAAGGTCTTACCAATCTTAATTATACATGACTTGTATACACCAAGCAATTATAGAGAGACCTAGTAAGGATCGTTTCATGAAAGTTCATAATTTCAAATTATCAGAACCCTCGTATTGGTAGTACCCGCCAACTTCGAATCAAAAAGGGGTTTGTAGTGATAATAACATAATAAAACCAGAAGCGTGGAAAACTTAGCTACATAGGGTATCATTCTAGTAATCATTCGTCCCAGAACGACTTAATATCTATTTCATCGAGAAAATTCTGACATCCTCATTCGACATGGTTTGGCCTGGCCCTTACCATGTGAAAATTCTTATGTTGTATAAGAGAACTTTTCCTTAATCAGTCGTACGATCAAATTCTTTCAATCCATAACACAAAACCCTTAGGTTTCCTCTCGTTTCAAAACTTCAGAAGTACCCATGAGAAGAGTACCACGCCATTCTAGCCTACTTAGTAGATAGGAAACTTCAAACGAAAAGCACAGAAGTAGTCTTAGAAGTCAGTAACTACCGAAATACCTCAATAGTTCTCATAGGAAAATCATTGTACCGCAGGTCATGTTCAAGAATAGAGACTAAGAACTCATTAACATAATCTATCGTTGCTAAGTGTATACAAGAGGGTGGTATATAAGTTAGACTTAACAAGATTAAGGATGTGTGCTTCCGCCCAATCTCCTGTTCCTTGTTTGGTTGTGGACCTGGGGCAGAGTCACCCATCTAAACGTTTTGTGAAATCTAAATTATATACGACTTGTATACACGAGGTGATGATGGATGATCCAAGTATGATTCTGATCATGAACTTCGGAGCAAAATCCAACATCATGTGTTCTACCAGGTAGAATTCAACATGAGACCATAACAGTGGGTCGAGCTACTAAATGATTACAAATTTGAAATTCGTTATCATCTCGACAAAGCCAATATAGTAGCTAACACCCTAAGTCGAAAAGAGTATCCAGGTCATAGTTCCAATCATTGACTATGATAACCCATTCAAATCTCTCCACACAAAGTAAGGAGGCTCAACAGGAAGCCGTGAGACCTGAGAATGTGGCTAGTAGAGAAGATAACTATAACGTGTGAGTGCACGGTATATCAATATCTGTTATCTCCACTAAGATAATAGAATCATCTCCCAGTTCAGTCCGTCACTCAAAAATCTCTAGGAACCAGAGTAGTCATGATTCCATGGGATCGACTATGGTAAAGAATGAGATACCCATTTTCCAATTAGTCGAGACCATTATCACACTAGCATTCAAGTTGCTCCATTCGAAACCTTATGTGGTCAAAAGTACAGATCCTATATGCACTGGACTAAATTAGGTAATACACAACTAGCTAGAGATCTAATTTCAATGCAGCACCTCGCTGATCTGGAATTCATCCGAGAAACTACCAAAAACAAAATACGAATCGGGAAGTGCCATAAAGCTTCCAAAGTTAACCAAAGAAGCTACGGCTTCAATAAATGAAAACCCTTGGAATTCCAGGATTGATGACCTTGTCATATGAAGGTCTCACTCAGGAAAGACAAGATGCCCTTTATAAAGCGTGAAATACCAAACTCAAAGTGCATAAGACCATTTGAGGTTATTACTAGAATCGACCTTGTACCTTCAAACTTAAACTACCACAAAAACTTAATAATAATCATCCTATCTTTCACATATCTAATCTTAAGAGGTGTCTATCCTATAAAACACTTGTTATTTCACTTGATGAAATCAAGTTATATAAAAGTCTACACTCTGTAGAAGAACCAATAAAAACCATGGATAGGGAAATCTAAAGAACCACGCAAAGTCTTATCCCGTTAGTGAAGGTTCGTTGGATTACAAAACGGGGACCTGAATTCACTTGGGAAAAGGAAGATTAGACCTAGTCCATCAATATCACTTTAGACTTAATTTCGGGACGAAATTCCCTCTAAAGGGGGGATAATGTGACACCAGTCAAATTTTGGTCAAAAATAAATTGATCAATAATCGTAATTAGGATGAACCAAGTGGTAGAGATTTTAACAAGGTTTCCAAAAAAATAAAGAATATTGAAATCCGAGTTACGAAGAAGTTATGACCAATCAAAAATACGCGATAAAACCGGCAAAACATTGTTCAGTGTAAAAAGCGAATTTTCGATAAAAGGATTTTTAGCCTTAACAATCTAAATGAAAGTTGTAGAATATGTTAAACCGAGAACGTTAATAAAAAGAACGTCAAAATCTGACTTCGTATAAGGAAGTTATGATTTTTCGAAGTTTCGGTTTAATAGTAGACAACTAAAAAGTCGAAATATAAATCGATCGATATTTAGCCAACGCAACTTAAACGAGAATCGAAGGTCTCGTCAAAAGTAGCACAACGGTAAAAAGACCGACGAAAACGGACGTCGGATGAAGAAGTTATGAATTTTTAACGACTTTTCCTATCCCGATCTGTTAAAAATAATAATCTTAAAAATAAAATCAAAATTAGCTGATGAAGTCTAAACGAAAGTCGTAGAGTATAATTTTCCCTACGCGTGCATATAAAGAACGTCAAAAACAAAGTTCGTATTCAAAAGTTATGAATTTTAGAAGTTTTTGGCTCAAAAACCGAGAAAAATCGCATAGTCACCATTCTGCCACGTCACCCTCGCATGCGAGGCTGCAACGTGTCATCTTCAGGTTGGACCGCAAATCACCATGTCACCATTGGATTGGACCGCAGCTGCGGTCCAGTAAGAAGCCTACACCTTCGCATCGGACACCCCTCGGACACCCTCTTCGCATGCGTGGCCTTCTCCTATTGGACCGAAGTCCGGTCCACTCAGAAGCTGCCATGTCCGAAGCCTCGCCTCGTGTACCACCCTCCTATCCGACGCGTGGCTGCTGACTCCTCACCCTCACCAATTGTCTTCTTCGGACCGCACCCTCGCACCCCTATATAAAGGGTGTGAGACTTCTCGGATTTGAGAGGTTTTTCACCCCAAATTTCACCATTTTTCACCTTTTCACCCCCTCGACTTTCTCACGACCCCCGAAGGCCCCGGTATCACGTCTAAAGCCCGAAGCAAGCCCCGAAGCCCCGGAATTCTCGAGATCTCATCCTCTCTCCTATCGAAACTCTACCCGGTTTAAGCCGGTTTTCCGTCAAACAAACTATTTTTCGGGAAACGAAACGCTGTCCGAATTACCACCTATCAAGGTGAGTTCATAACCCTATAATTTACCTTTTTAATGGTTTCTAAATGCTTTTAAGGGGGGAATACAAGTTTAACACAATATTAAATTGTGTTAATGTCGCACCCCAAAACCAAGAACGGCGGAAACGTTCTGGGGCGGAGGACGTCATGTAAGGTAATCACAACACAGTAAATGTAAATAAGCAAACAACATCATCCATTGCATTAAATATATAAATTTAATACATGCGTGTTCTGTACAGTTTTAGACACCAAAAAAAAATATAACGTAAATCAAAATAATAAAATGATGAGTCTTGAGTGCGCTCCATCATCTCAAAAAGCTGGCATCGGTACCTGTCTACTGATGACCTGAGAATACAAGTTATTTTGAAAGAGTTTATCAGCATTAAGCTGGTGAGTTCATAAGTATTTTAGTGTCAATGTTTGTTGTAAAAAACGTTTGAACCTGTCTCAATGTATAAGTTTGTAAAAGTTTGAATCTCTCAGAAAATCCTATATTTTCTATAAAAGTAACCTTCTACCAAGGCTAAACTGTTTTGTAAACTCGTCTGTTGTAAAAGTGTGTAATTACCCAAGTATAACTATCATTTGTTAAAATATAGTTTGTACATTAATGCTTAAGTGCGGTTATCACTAAAATATGTAATGGGTAAATCATTGTAGTACTGTAGCTTGGTATAATAAGACTACTGCTGTACTAAATACTACTACCTTAAATCGGATTTATATTAAGGTATAATGTGATAAATTGCACCATGCTATCGACTGGTAACAACGACATGAAGAACGGTCGTAATAACGGAATGACGTTTGGCACCCGCAGACCTGCAGGTCCGGCTGTAGCTAGCAGCAAGGTGTAGGATAGTCAATCCAGTATAGATCTATACGCAAACTCAACGCTCTCCCTCCAAGAGAATTCTGGCTACAACTCGGGCCATGACATTTAAGGCATGCTCCGATACAGTGGATCACATTTGTTATCGTATTCTTGCATATGTGATGAAATGTTTCTCGTTCTAGTATAGTTGTATATGTTCTCATAGTATAGTTGTATATATTCTCTTCCTAGTATAGACTCATGAATGAACTGACTCATTGATCTAGCAGTTGTAATAGTATGATTCTGTGTTACCCCGATGGTAACTTGCTAACGGTGCATCTAGTACGTATGATTATGGAAGTACTTTTATGTCTATATATGTATATTTGATATATAATTAATATGGAAACGACCTTCGGATGGTCACCCGAAATCCCACCAGAACACATCCAAATCGAGAAAAAGGAAATAGGGTGGATGTCCTTCCTAAGCCCTTTAAACATTATTTATACATCTATACATATATGGACATGCAATTTATAATATAAAAGCATAAATAAGTATTTATAAGACATTTGAAACATAAGTATTATTTTTAACGAAAGATTGACTTGATGTCAATCTATAAAACAATTTGAAGGCATGGATTTGATTAAAACAGTTTAAGTATAAGGAACGTTTGTTTAAATCATAGTTGTAGTATAAATTTGAAAAGTAAATGGGTTTGGAAAACATTTTGAAATAAAACAGTTTGATAGACAGTTTGAATAGTGATAAAATCACTGGTTTCCCTAGTTATTAATCACATGTGATTAATGCAATCACATGTGATTGAAACAATAACTAAAAGTATTTAACTTGTATCCCCCCCCCCTTGAAAGCATATAAAAGAATTTATAAAGTATTTAAAAGGTAAATTAAGGGGTATGAACTCACCTGATTGATTGAAGAAAGCGAGATGGAAAACTGGGCAGAGTTTCGTCTCGGAAAACGAATTTTTCTCGGGATTCTCGGGAATCTCGGGAGTAAAATCGACCCTCGGGACTTGAGCAAAAAGACCAGAACTTCGGGTTTTAACGGGCACGGAAATCGAGGCAAGATCGTGAGAGAATAGAGAGAAGTGAGCAAAATTTTCGGAAAGCCTCGCATTCTATTTATAGGAAGGCTGAACCGCCTCGGTACGTGGGGCGTACGCTCGTACGCAGCGCGTACGCGTACGTCATGCATGACCGAAGCCTCGACTGCCTCGACTTTGGATGGGACGGGTCGCTGGGGAGGCGGGTCGGACGGGACAGCGGGTCGGATGGGACGTCGGGTCGGACGGGTCGGACGCTTCGGACGGGTCGGTCGAGTCGGAAACCTCGGATAGGGCGACGTGGACGATCCGAGGCCCTCGATCTCAGTACGCGGGGCGTACGAAGGTACGCAGGGCGTACTTCGGTCCTATCCGATGACTCCCCTTCGGATAATACCAGGAGTTTATAATTAAATTTATATTTATTTTAAATAAACTTCAAAGATTCATATCTCCCTCATACGAACTCCGTTTTTGACGTTCTTTATATCCTCGCGAAGGAGAGACCATGATCTACAACTTTCGTTTAGATTCCGTTGGCAAATTCCGAAATTATTTTTATTATTTATTTATTAAAATGACGTGATTAAGGAATTTCTTCAAAAATTCGTAATTTCCTCACCCGAAGTCAGATTTGGACGTTCTTTTTATGTACGCAAACCTTGATATGATTCCTACTACTTTATTTAACCCGAACAAGATTTTAGGAAGGTTACATTTTGACCTAAATTTGATTGGTTTTACATTACATTGACTCGAAATATCGGGTTGTCACAGTTAATGACTGTATGTGATAATAATCACACAAATAGTTTCCGTATGCTTTCAAGAATTACCAAATACATCCAAAATGACTTAAAGTCATGTTAAATCTTTAAAGTCATGTAAACTCCGTTAAATTCTTTGAAAAATGTTTTCTAAACTATTTCAAATTATAAATGCCAAAAATCATGTATATATATGTATAAATATATAAATAAGATTTGAAGGACTTAGGACTAATGAATTATCCTATTTCCTTTTCCTTGTTTGCATGTGGAGTTAAGGTTGTGTTATTTGTCCGAAGGTCGTTTCCTTCTTAATTATATATATTATACATATATTAGTATAAAAAGGTCACTCTTTTTGCTATCATTACCTATGTATCAGGCTGAGCAAAGGTGTTCATCCATGAGAAATCATGTTAACCACATAGAACATATAAATTATAATAGGTATAATTTATGATTCAAAACTAAATATACAAGTATGATTCACATTCCAAGGAAAGTACCCAAAACTTATTTAATTATACCAGGATATGTATAATGTCTTTAATATACGAATAACATATTAAAGAAGTAAAGATACATCATACTAGGTTTGCATTAACAAAGGTACGATACAGAGTACCAGGGTTAGCAATCACGGGGTAATAATACATCATACCGGGTTTGCATTAACAAAGGTACGATACATAGTACCAGGGTTAGCAATCACGGGGTAATAACACATCATACCGGGTTTGCATTAACAAAGGTACGATACAAAGTACCAAGGTTAGCAATCACAGGGTAATAATACATCATGTCGGGTTTGCATTAATAAAGGTACGATATAGAGTACCAGGGTTAGCAATCACAGGGTAATAATACATCATACTGGGTTTGTATTAACAAAGGTACGATACAGAGTACCAGGGTTAGCAATCACAGGGTAATAATACATCATACCGGGTTTGCATTAACAAAGGTACGATACAGAGTACCAAGGTTAGCAATCACGGGGTAATAATACATCATACCGGGTTTGCAATAACAAAGGTAGGATAAAGAGTACCAGGGTTACCAATCACGGGGTAATAATACATCATACCGGGTTTGCATTAACAAAGGTACGATACAAAGTACCAGGGTTAGCAATCACAGGGTAATAATACATTATACTGGGTTTGCATTAACAAAGGTACGATACAGAGTACCAGGGTTAGCAATTACGGGATAATAATACATCGTAAATCTCGTTGAAACAATAAATTTGTGAGGCCCTTCATGGTGTACTTATCTAAGTACGACTTTAAGTCCTGACCTATTAACTAGAATCTCTTGTAGGGAGAGCGTGGATTTATGTATAGATCTATATGGGACTGACAATCCCGCACCTCTACTGTTCGCTACAGTTTGGCCTGCGGGCCTAGGGTGTCAAATATCGTTCCATTCTGACGCCCGAAGAACGTTGCCGCAGGCATATCAGTCATATTAGTATGGCTAATAGAACTCACATGGATAAAACAACGAAAATCAAGTATGGTAAATATACTTGTACTTCTGTTTTTGAACATTTAAAACCACAAGGCAGTATTATGGATAATATAATATTTTCCAAGATTAATACTAAGTTTTTTACCATAGAACATATATAACTAAGAATACTTTTACAAATGAAACGGTTTATGGAATTAAACCACTCTTTCAAAAGAAACGGGTTATGGGATTTAACCACTTATACAAAGGAAACGGGTTATGAGATTTAACCACTTATACAAAGGAAACGGTTTATGGGATTTAACCACTTACACAAAGGAAACGGTTTATGGGATTAAACCACTTTTACAAACGGAACGGTTATGGGATTAAACCACTTTTACAAATGAAACGGGTTATGGAATTAAACTACTTATCAAATGAAACTTAGTCATTCAATCTCTGTAAACTAGTATAACATAAAAGACCTTTAGTGGTTAATTATATAAGTCCTTAGTTATTACATCAGAGTTATATATAAGTAATATCTGATTAACAGTGAAATGTGTGACTTCCGCCTTACTTCCTGTTCCTTGTTTGGCTGTGGGCTTAGGGCAGATACACCCATTTAACTGTCAGTTTGATATTAGGTTATACATAATTAGTATAAACTAAGTAATTACAGAAGGAAACTATTGAGGTTATCAGTTTATCACCTCAGAAAATATAGGATTTTCTGGAGGAACCAGTGAACTTTTCCAAAGAACCTAGAGTATACTTAACATAACTAAAATACTTATGAACTCACCAGCTTAAATGATGATCTACTCTTTCCAAATAACTTGTATTCTCAGGAATCCAGTAGACATGTACACTCCCGAAGCTATTGAGAAGACTACCTAGTACCGTACCACGACTCTTGTCTTCTACTGTACCTACTTTGGTGTTTGAATATGTAATGTTTAAACACTTATGTAAAACTTATACTTATTAATGCAATGGTTGTTTGTACTTGGATTACTATATTGCATGTGTTGTGATACTTACATGAAGTCCTCCGCCCCCGAACGTTTCCGCCATTCTGGTTTGGGGGTGTGACAAATACCTAAGCCAACAATCTAGGACTGCGGACTCAGGCTAAATAATAAGACCTAAATAGTCTCGCTAATGAAATGAAGTCTTTATTACATAAACAGACCAGGCCTACAAAAACAAGTTTCCATACAAATCTTGACACAACAAAATTATTCTGAAACCTAACAATCTCCCCCTTTGTGTTAAGATGTCAAGTTGTCTTCATTTCTTCTCGTCGAACACCTTCATGATTTTTCTAACAAAAATTATACGAACCATGATCCACCAACACAACATATCAAAGACTTATTTCACATCATTTGCATCGTTTGACATGCAATCTTCTGCTTGTGAAATCACATTTGAATGAACCCAACATTAAGATTTTCAATATTTCAAGTTGGTCCATGGGTTTCAAAATAGGCTTACTGATCAACACTTTTCCAACTTCAACATCCATCTTATAAACTTCTTGTATATATCCTCTGATCATTCTTCTCAATATATGAAAGATAGGCTCATACTTCACCGGATCTCGAGAAACAATACAAAGAAGAATAATCCATCTTCATCCTAGGTAAACCAATAAGAGTAAAATAATATGGCTCATGCTTCACACCTTGTACATTTATGAAACCCTCTACATCAAAAGGCTTTCCGACTTTAAGACCAACTATCATCTTCAAACTCCAAGTCTCATATTGAGGCTTTGATTGCTTCACATAGAAATTGAAAAGTTTCTTATTTGTAGCCTAATTTCCTAACGGTACATCTACAACTTTATCAAAACATAGAAAAATGAAAGATTTAGGATTAATAGGGAATTCCATCTGATGATCTTGATCATTCTTTACCGAAAAGGAAGTCACGGGCTTCACCCAAAAAGGTTCAACTTTCTTGATAGCTTCTTTCTCCATACGAGAAATAGTCCATTTTAGAAATAAAGGCTTTTTTTCATCAATTTTGGCAGCATTTTTCAATTCTACATCTTTCAAACTAAGAGCTTTCTTTATCGCCTTCAATTCATATAGTTCCTTATCTACTGAAGCTTGTGCTTTCTTTTATTCTTCAGTAAAATTTGCATTCAAATCTTCTTTCAAAAAACCAATCACTTTTCATTTCCCCGATTAAGAAGGTACATTAACCTTCTGATCATCCCTTGCCTTTTCTTTAAAATTCTTTAAATTTTCAGCCAAAGACTATTTTTCAAGAATGACTTTCGTAACCTTAGACCTTTCCATGTTCCTGGACTGATAAGGACTTCTGATGATGACTTTCGGAATTGGAATTCCGGTGTTAACTAGTTCTTCCACATTATTTCTAAGGTCCATCTTCTTTGTTCACATTCTTGGCTTCCTTCTCAGCTCCTTCTCCTCCTTGTTGCGAAGTATCCTCACTACTCTTAACATTAACAAGCTGAGTGAATTTAGTAACAAGTGGATTAAGCTTCGTATTCATAACGGCGTTGATTTTGGGTATAGCAGCATTGAGTTTCACATCCATAACTTGCGAAATATAATCAATATACGGTGCATCCTTTTGTTCAACAATCTTCGCCATTTGCTGATTAATTTCAAAAATTTGACTCTTTACAAGCAAAAGTTCTTCATCCATCTGAGTGTTCATACTCGTAGTGGCATCCATATTTTCTTTAAGAACTTTCTTCTTCTATGTCATTTCAACAAGAGCATTCATTACATTGTTTTCACCTTACAAGAGATTGTTTAACTGGAGAACAAAATTAGATATAGATGTATGATGATCTGTATTATCCTTTTGAAGGCTAAAACAAAGTCTAGAAAGATATTCGTTTTCCAAGGCAAGAAATTCACGAAATCCCTTGAGTTCATTCTCTACAGAAATGAACCTCTGTCACACCCCCAAACTGAGAACAGCAGAAACATCTGGGGGTGGATGAATTCATGTACGGTATCATAACAATTGAATATAGAGATCAAAGCATTACAACCATCATATTGATAATTTTTAAGTTTTTACATTGTATTTGAATCATTGTTTGTCTGATTGCCAAATACATGTGACAAAAATATGTGATGTGACGCTGCCACGCCCCATCTGTAAAATCCTTATGAGTACTTGTTTACTAATTTCCTGAGAATACAAGTAGTTTTGAAAAAGTATCAACAACTAATTTGGTGAGTTCATAAGAGTTTGTATGAGAAAAATCTGCCTTTTTCCTTGTAAGATGAGAGAGTGTGATTCCAGAAAATCTAATATTTTCATATACAGTGTATTGTAGTCTTAGAAACCCTAAGACCGAAAATGTGTAAGTATTGTTGTATTCGGAATGAGTATAATGTATTTTTAGTATTTATAAAACCATTTGAATGTATGTTTCCAAAGATGTAAGTTGTAATATAAAATAGTTTAATGTAGTTTTATTATTAAATAAAATTGGTTGAATGTAAGTTAGCTCCGTAAACCAAATGTATTAGTTAATACCCCATGTGAGTTTTTATAACCATGACAGCGACTAGTTTTCCTGCTACGACGTTCTTCAGGCGTCGGAATGGTACAACATTTGTCACCCCAGACCTGTTGGTCTAACTGTAGCTTACAGTTTAGGTGCAGGATTTTCAGTCCCGTATAGATCAATACACAAGTGTCACGCTCTCCCTACAATAGACTCTTGTTATAATACAAGACTTTAGTGTGTACTCTAGTAGGTATGGTGCAGGATGTCTCACAAAATTGTATTAACCGAGTTATGTATAGTGTAATGAAATCCCTTTTTCTTGTAATTGTATGTATTACCCTTTCATAGTGTTTACATAATGTATAATAATTATACTTTTAAATAATTATTTCTTTGTCCCGAAAGCGTAAAATAGTGTGAATGCCCCATAAACTATACCTATTATAGTTTATAAAAATTGTTTCACTGAAATGATGAATACGTTGTATGTACCATTATATATATATATATATATATATATATATATATATATATATATATATATATATATATATATATATTCTTGTAAGAATAAACTAGCGTATTTGTGATTGTTTTACGTGGCTTTATGTTTTTAGTAAAACATTGTATGAAAATTTCACGAGTTTTGACGCAAAACTATTTATGAATTTAACACTTTTGTATAAATGGTAGGGAAAATGTATTTAATCATTTCGTATTTTAACAAAAGTTTTCTTGTATTTTACTAGTATTCCCCCCCCCCCCCCTAAAACGTAGAAAATCTCGGAAAATGTAGGTGTATGAACTCACCTCGAGTGTGCTCGTGACTGGGTAACGAGGTGAAGGTGATGATCTTCAAGTTAGAATACGTGAAGGTGGTCATAATCTAATAGTTTTTAGCACATAATAAAGTGTCTAAATTTGACGAACAGACAATGAATGTGTTGTATAAACACTAGATTGTATATAAGAAATACTTACAAAGATTCCTAACAATTAATTAAAGAATAGTCTCCTGGGAAAGTTTGAAGGTGTTTCTGGGACAAGGTCAAGGTCCTTAGTTCCGAGTATGATTGTAGGCTTGAGTTATGTATGTGGAGGTATTCCTATTTGGGTTATTCCATCATGAGGATGACCGGACCCTAAGATTGATTCGACCTGGTGTGTTTGGTATTCCAGCCCGAGGATGATTGGGCCAGGTACGAGTGGTTACACGATATGTTTGGTTGATGGGTTATGGGAGCTGAGGGATGCAGTATCCTTTCAGCGCGTAAGGGATAGAACCAGAGGGCGGAATGGGATTCGTTCTAGGTTGCAAGTTATCAGGGTTATCGCCAATCTGGGTGAAGGAAGATGGACTAGTATCTTGGCGGAGCTCAATGGGTGTTTGTGGTATCTAGTTTTCACAGGTGGCGAATGAATGCGTAAGAAGGAATTAAGGTAGTGCCTTCAGTTGGAACTTAGTTAATGAGTGTTGACATTAGAGAAAAGAAGTCGGTGGCCGGCTTGAAGCAGTTGATCAGGACCCTGCAAGGGAATAGATGGATTTTAGGGTTTCGATAGCAGTATTTGAAGGAATCTGGGACGGTTTGAGATCAGTGGATGTATTGTGGGAGTAACATCCGGAAGTTTGTGTTGCCGCAGGCTTCGAGGATGAAGCCTAATTTAAGTGGGGGAGAATTGTAACATCCCAAGTTCGGAAGCAAGAAGTTGGAAGGTGCAAACTTTAAATTTAGGAAAGGGACTCGACGAGTAGGTCTGCTTACTCGCCGAGTCGGAGCAGGATTCTGTCGCGTTTTAAGTGGACAACTCGCCTAGTCGACGACTTGGACTCGACGAGTTGGTGCTGAAGAAAGAAAACCCTAATCTCGAGGGTTTCACCCTATTTAAAGGACTTTATGTCCTTCTCTCAGCCTCCTAATCCCCCTGAGAGTTCCAGAAACCCTAATTTTCATGTAAGACTTCATTGTTGAGGAGATTGGAGCTTGGAAGAGGAATTTTGTGGAAGGAGCTTGAGAAATTAGAGGCTAGAATCAAGGGGATTGTGTAGATCTGGGATCTACATTATTTTGGGCACATCTCAGAGGTAAGGAGCCATTATCTTAAGCTATTTTCCTTTTTGGTTCATCCTTGGTGGTTGATTTGGAGTTCCTTAGCTTGTTTGAGATCTATTTCGGGTTTGGAGTTTAGATCTGAGGTTGCTACTCCATATCTAGGCTTGTGACGGTCCAAAAGGTCATAAAGCTTCTGTTTAAGAGTTGTTGGTGAAGCCCCCTAGTCCTTAACCCTAGCCTAGTGTGTTTTGGGCCTATATCTCCTTGGTTTCATGTAAAGTTTGCAACTTTATGTGAGGGTTAGATTGTAGAAGGGTGGATTTTTGGATTGAAGCCCCTGCATTTCTCGAAAAGCCTCTGAATGAATTGAGAACTGGAGAGACTTGGCAAGTCACATGGGTGTACTCGACGAGTTGTATGAACATGTGCAAGGACTCGGCGAGTTGGATGAACAACTCGGTGAGTCTGCTGAAGATTGCCTTGGAATCGGCAAGTCTGTTCTTAGACTCAGCGAGTCAAGTAGCAGGACCCCAACCTCTTTTGGCTAAATCCTTGGATTAAGTAAGTCGGTCGGCGACTCAGTGAGTCGGATAGGATGGGACTCAGAGACCGTTGGACTCGGCGAGTTAAGTTGTGTTATGAGAGTTTTCTGGGAATGGGAACTCGGAAATCGACGGGTCGACTCGGCGAGTAGAATTAACCAGGAAGGTAGACTTTGACTTTGACCAAGAGTTGACCAGTTTGACTTCCAAGGGTATTTGGTAATTCTGGTATTTATGGAATTGGTTCTTTAGTGGTGTTCTGTGGTGAAGTTCGTGTCGGTGGTCGGAGCAGCTTGGTCTTATCTCTTCAATTGGCAATTATAGGTGAGTTATCCTCACTATATCGACAGGGTCTACGACACCAAGGCCGTCCCTTTCTCGGATGGAAATATGGGTATTGTTTGTTATGTTATTGCTTTGCTAGATTTGCATCCTTGTATTTAGGGTAATGTTATGTTAGTGACCTGGTTAAGGTTGGTACCCGGTATTTAGGGTAATGTTATGTTATTGACCTGGTTAAGCTCAGTACCCGGTATATGGGGTGACGTTATGCTAGTGACCGGTTAGGTCGGAATCCTGGTTAGGATGTTGATATGTTATGTGATCTGTTAGACTGTTTGTCTGGTTAAGGATTTGTTATGTGATTAATTGTTTTATGTGCACATGGTTGTTTGACGGAGGTTGGGTTAAGGCGGGTCCTGCTTTGTGCTGTAGGCCAACATACCCAGGGCGGACCAGATATTCCGAAGGCCCAACGAGTGGTCCAGATAGGATGAAGGCCCTAATAGGGCGGATCACACGTGCCGAGGATCAGAGAGTGGACCAGGCCGACTGAAGGTCCGGTGTGGGCGGACCAGTCATATTGTAGACTCAGACAGTAGACCAGGTGGATTGAAGGCCCGGTGTGGGCGGACCAATCATACTGTAGACTCGATGTACATGGCTAGACTCGGAGGGTGGACCAGGTGGACTGAAGGCTCGGTGCGGACGGACCAGTCACAAAGTAGACCCGATGTGCATGGTTGTTCTATTAGTGATATGTTATGAGTATGTTTATATGTGGTTGGTATTTTGGGGGTAACTCACTAAGCTTTCGGGCTTACAGTTTAGTGTATTGTTTTAGGTACTTCAGGAGATCGTGTCAAGGCGAAGGTGTGATCGTACCGCTCCTCATGTTTTATGATTTATGTGATATGGTTATGGGGGATCCTCTGATGTTTAAACTGTTTTGATTAAAAGATGTATGAACTTAACGGTTTTTGAATGAATTAAAATATTTTAATTTTGCTCAAATTTTATGGTCGTTACAAGTTGGTATCAGAGCCTTGGTTTGAGTGAATTGGAGGAACATTCGTGTGAATCCATTCTCAAATCAAGGAGGGATTTTCAAAATGGTTTTCAAAAGGTTTTTCGAAATAAGTAAAGGAGGATGTAGAGGGTACAATCAGCCAGAGCCAGTAAGTAGACCCCAAAATACCATACAAGTTATTTGATTATGTGATATGTTAGAACAGCATGCTAGTACTAGGCTAGGGATCTTCAGGAATTGCATGATAGAATTGCCTGATTGTATGATGCCTGCTAGCTTAGGGTTTCCTTTGTATGAAATTGGCATCATTACTGTAGTTATTTAGTGTATGCATCATGGTTATACATACTTAAGATCTTATAGCCTGAGAATGTTTGATTTGGCGTTATGTTCTATTCTTGTATGATTGGGAGCTTAGGGTAGGATTGGATATTCGAAAGTCTATAGGGTCCAGCGTTATGTATGACTAGCATACACTTGTGCTGCAGGGTTGGTGGAAGTTTCATGGATGGGAGGGTTGCGTGAGACCGGTAGGTCGGTTATGGGATAGTGGTGCTCCTCTAGAAATGGGGATCGAGTATTCGTTATGTATATGTTATTGTTAGGGTGTTGTGGTGATACTTGATACACATATGGGTAGGTGTGGAAGGTAGTATGGACTCGTACTACTGAAAGCATAGGACCCATACGCGTATCATGGAAGTCACAACCCCTAGGGTTTTGTTGGGAGCTAGTTCTCGAGGTTATTATGAGGAATGCCTAATATCTTGTGGCGTATTTTTAGTATGGCGATTACGAGACGTCTCTGGTCAGGATTCGGTTCGGGATAGGGAGAGGGAGAGGGCGATCAGGATGGATCAGTACCACCCGAGGTCATTGGTTAGATGAGTACGGACGAGTTGGATGCCAGGATTCGTGAAATCCTGCATGATGAGGTTGTTGCTATGTTCTGGGCTGAGTTGTCGGAGATGTTTGGGTCGATCAAGACCGCCATGGTTGAGTACTTTGATGAGTGCTACGCAGCTCTTGCGAAGGCGGCTGCCATGGCAGCTACAGCAGCAGGCGAAGGAATCGGTCGAGGTTTTCAATATCGGGACTTCGATAATACGAATCCCCCTACTTTCGATGGAGTTCAGGATCCGATCATTGCTGTGAGATGGTTCTCATACGTGGAGGGTTGTTTCTTCACGTGTTCATGCCCTGCGGATCAGAGGGTGAGGTGTGCTCTGAACTTTTTGAGGCTCGGGGTGAAGGATTGGTGGAGGTTGACTACGGGATCTTATTCTAATACGCAGCAGGCTGCAATTTCTTGGGATCAGTTTCGGGAAATGTTAAGTACTCGTTATGTTCTGCGGGTTGAGAGAGAGAGGTTGGCTCAGGAGTTCCTGGAGCTAAAGCAGGATTCAGAGTCGGTGACGGAGATCACCAGGATGTTCACTGAGAGGGCGATGTATTTCCCGGAGTTTTCTTCGCAGCAGGCTCAGATGTCCCGATATCTGAGTATGCTCAAGAAGGACATCAGGCAGTTTGTGTCCACGCAGAGCTGTGACACCTTGTTAGAGTTGTAGGAGGCCGCCAGGCAGTGGGAGTTAGAGATGGAGTTGCAGTTACGAGAGCAAAGGCAGGCCCCGGTGCAGTCACAGCCGGCACCGAAACGGTCCAAAACCTTTGACTCTAGGGTTGGAGGTCAGAGCATCCGCACTTGTGAGAAGTGTGGGAAGGTTCATGCGGGAGTTTATAGGTCTGGTGGCGCATGTCGCAAGTGTGGGAAAGAGGGGCATTATGTAAGGGATTGTCGTCAGTCGGTCCTGGCTCGGGATATGAGGATCTGTTATCATTGTCATCAGGTTGGACACTTGAGGGTCGACTGTCCACAGCTTGTTGCAAGACCGGTGCAAGCTCCAGCACTGGCCACTTTGAGGATTACGGGTAGAGGTCAGGGTGGAGCAGAGCCTCCGAGGGCTCAGGGACGCGCTTTCTAGCTTACAGCATAGGAGGTCAGGGCAGATCCGGATGCAGCTGCGGGTATGTTTCCATTTTGATATCTTGTTATTTGCTGAGAGTATGTGGTATTGTTAATATGTTCGCATTTTTCGCATGATTGAGGATCTTAGTAGTAAGGAGTTGTAGTTGGTTAGCGTTCAGGAGGATTCTTCGTCGAAAGATAAGGTATATGATCTCGTTGCTTGGAATAGCAACTGCGTTGCGAGAAGTGTTCAGTTGTGATTTGAACTTCCTTGGAGTTCGGGATGTGCGATGTCGGGAGAGTGACCTGTGGAGATTGCTCACTCCTGAGGGATTTAGGTCCTGGAGAAGAGGGGAAAACTTTATCAAGTAAAGTCAATCGAGTTATGCCGGTTTGTAGCGAAAGTTAGGAGAATTGGAAAAATTCTCTGGTAAAACAACAAGTATTCAAGGTTGGTTAGCTTTTTAGATTTATCAGTGTTGTTAGACGAGAGTGTGGCATGATTGGAGCAAGTGATAGAAAAGTGGGGCAGGGAACAGACCATGGTTTCAGGTAAGGTAGTTGGTCGATGAGAGGCCTGGTTTTAGGCCATGGAAAGGATTCCGGGAACAGAACTGGTGTTCGGAACCCCAAGAGGGCTAGAACAGACTGCATGGGAGAGATTCCCGGGAAGGATGGTTCAAGGTGGTGTACGATAGTTTTGAGCGGTCCGGATAGACTGAAGGCCGGAAGGCGTACCAGTCCAGCCGAAGCCTCGGGGAACGGTACAGACAGGCTGAAGGCCCAGGAGGCGGTCAAGACATGCTGAAGGTTCTAGGAGTAGTCCTGATAGGTCGAAGGCCTGGAAAGGCGGTCCAGTCATGCTGAAGACTATGTATGTGTAAGTGGATCGGTACGAGGAGAATGAGTGAATATGTTGCCATGCAATGGTAATCGTTATGGTCTGGCCCCAAGTGTTTATCATGATGATGGAGGTGGTTGGAGGTCGTGCATGGGCCTAGTTAGTTGTGTGATCGGATTCAGAGTATATGGGAGTTCAAGAATAGCAGTTACTCTACATGGATAGTGTAGAGTGGAGTTTAGCTATGTGGCACTTATAGGTGTGGTAAGGGTTGTTAAGTAGACTTCCTGGAAAGGAAGGGTATGTAGCTCCGGAAGGAGTGTGGGTCCTCTGAAAGGGAGGCAGCAAAGTAAATGAATGATCGAAAGTGCTTCAGTTATTGGTAGTAAGCACTGGGGTTGTACCAGATATATGGAAGCACATACGGGTCAGATGCCCGTTGAGGTTATGGCAATGTTGGATGATGCGCAGGCATGTTTTCAATCTCCTTGGAAGAAGAGGAGGATAGTGGTTCCAGATTGGAGATTTGGAATAGGGGAAGGTGAGTCAGCAAGTTAACAGACTCGGGAGTAGTCTAAACCGGTGTTGAGGACTGTATAAGGTTATTACATGCGAAGGTCAAGGACCTAGAGATCGTGATAGGGAGGTGTGAGTGGGTTACACTCCATTGTGTCGAACCGAAGGGTTTGAGAGTGACGCAAGGAAAAGGTCCTTAGTTCCGAGTATGGTGGTAGGCTTGATTTATGTATGTGGAGGTATTCCAATCTGGGGTATTCCATCATGAGGATGACCGGACCCTAAGATTGATTGGACCTGGTGTGTTTGGTATTCCAGCCCAATGCTGATTGGGCCATGTACAAGTGGTAATGCGATATGTTTGGTTGATGGGTTATGGGAGCTGAGGGATGCAATATCCTGTCAGCGCGTAAGGAATAGAACCAGAGGGTAGAACAGGATTCGTTCCAGGTTGCAAATTATCAGGGTTATCACCAATCTTGGGTGAAGGAAGATGGACTAGTATCTTGGCAGAGCTTATTGGGTGTTTGTGGTATCCAGTTTTCACAGGTGGCGAATGAATGCGTAATACGGAAGTAAGGTAGTGCCTTCAGGTGGCACTTAGTTGATGAGTGTTGTCATTAGAGAAAAGAAGCCGGTGGGAATAGATGGATTTTAGGGTTTCGATAGCAGTATTTGAAGGAATCTGGCTCGGTTTGAGATCAGTGAATGCATTGTGGGAGTATCATCCGGAAGTTTGTGTTGCCGCAGGCTTCGAGGACGAAGCCTAATTTAAGTGGGCGAGAATTGTAACATCCCAATTTCGGAAGCAAGAAGTTGGAGGGTGCAAAGTGTAAATTTAGGAAAGGGACTCGATGAGTAGGTCTGCTTACTCGTCGAGTCGGAGCGGGATTCTGTCGCGGTTTAAGTGGCCAAATCGTCGAGTCGACGGCTTGGACTCAACGAGTTGGTGCTGAAGAAAGAAAACCCTAATCCCGAGGGTTGCACCCTATTTAAAGGACTTTATGTCCTTCTCCCAGCCTCCTAATCCCCTGAGAGTTTCAGAAACCCTAACTTTCGTGTGAGATTTCATTGTTGAGGAGATTGGAGCTTGGAAGATGTAACGCCTGTGTTTCTGGGCTTATCATTAATAGCAATGTATTAGTCTATGTTAACCTTTGTAACCCATTTTGAAATATTAAGAATGTATTATTTGAGTATTATACGTCTTGTGCTTAAGTGTGTGGCTTAAATGAATTAAGAATAAAAAATAAGCGTCCAAATAAAATAGTAGATAAAGCCGATATCTTTTGATAATGTTGTAGTAGTTTAAACGAGGTTTCCAAATATATAAAGAATGCCGAAATTCGAGTTATAACGAAGAAGTTATGATCTGTTCAAGTTTCACGACAGAACTGGCACGACGTCGAATGACGTGAAATATGAATTTAAGATAGAACGATATCTAGCCTTAGTAATCTAAAAGAAAGTTGAAGAGTTCATTAAACCGAGAGCGTGCATCAAAAGAACGCCCAAATCTGACTTCGTATGAGGAAGTTATGATTTTCTGAAGTTTCAACATAGCAGTATGCAGCCCGAATACTCGATTTGAGATCGAGTGGTTTTTCGCCGAAACAATCTAAACGAGAATCGAAGATCTCGTTAATAGTAGTGAAACGATATAAAGATAGGCGAAAACGGACGTCGGATGAAGAAGTTATGAATTTATAACGGAGTTTTCCTGTCCCAGCCTACTAAAAATAATATATAAGTAATATATTTATAAAATATTAAAAATAAATCAAAATTAGCCAACGGAGTCTAAACAAGATTTGTATATCATAATCTGACCTACACGTCGATATAAATAACGTCGAAAACGGAGTTCGTATTCGAAAGTTATGAATTTCTGAAGTTCGGGGCGCGAAACCCCAAAACTATCAGATACCACGACGTGCCAAGCAGTGCCACGATGTGGCAAGTCTTCTGACACCTCCTGGAGTCCCCCAGACACAACTTGCGATGACGCATGCAGTGACGACCAAGCCCATGACGTGGAAAAAGGTGCCACGACGTGGCAAGGGCAAATTTTGCCCTATAAATAGATTTGAAGGACCAGCCGTTTAGGGTTGCTATTTTCTCTCCTCGCTCTCCCGTTCTACCTCGATTTACGTTTAAAGAAGTACCCCCGAAGCCCCGGTATCATCCCGAGACCCGAAGCGAGTCCCGAAGCCCGAAGATCCCGAGAAGAAAAGAGTTTTTGAGTCGAAGCTTTGCCTGCGAGAAGCCCGGTGTGTGAAGATCTTCCAGATCTACCGAAAAATACTACTTCTGCAAGTCGTAGTGCTATCCGATCATCTTTTGATCAAGTGAGTGTATATTCATTTTCTTCTAACACATATATATAAAGTATCTCCGAGTGAATACGTGCTATGTGTATATAGATATATAGTATATGTTACTTGGAATGAATCTATATATTTGGAACGAGTATTAAATGATTATCTTATCAGTTTTTAAGTTGCATATGTATATTGTTATCTACAAAATGTTGGATAGAACTTGCATAGATAGTTGATGTGTGATAAACTGATGAGAGGCCTCGATGTTGTTGATCTGGACCTGGTCATCTAGCGGAGTATGGATGACGACCACGGACTCTTTCTAGATAGTCTAGTGGAATGCTAGCAGGTTCATAACATGTAGGTGTTGTGAACGATGTGTTCACCGGTGTACTCTATCCCCCTCATGGTTGCCTTTAGGACATCTATTGTTGAGGAAACCCCTTGCAGTAATGTTCGTCCCGATTAAAATCCTAGATTAGATCCCTTGTAATAGATGTTGTCTCAGGGACGTAAAGTGAGGATAACGGGAATGAATAAATCGGGTTATTGTTGGTTGGTGAAAATTAAATATAATTATTTATTGTGGGATGAAAAACCTATATGCTCACCAGGCTCCCAAGCCTGACCCACTCAGTCTTATTTGTATTACAGGAAGTGGCGCGAGGGCATAATATGGATGAATCATCAAGTTGTTTTGTTTATGAGCCTATATATGTATATAAGTGTTGTATCACTTGTAATATGTTCTTTATGCTTTTGGTTTGTTTATCGGAACATGACATCCCGAATATTGTTATATAATGAAATGCATCTCTTGATGAAATGCTTTGATAAACTTTATTTTATCATATTTTGTTTTGGGAACAAATTCCGCAACTCTTTTAAATCAAAAGAATTTACTCTGAAATTATTTTAAAAGTATAAATGAAACCGGTCTTTTCTGGCCAAGATTTTGGGGATGTCACAGAAGAGGAATTTTATGGAAGGAGCTTGAGAAATTAGAGGCTAGCACCAAGGGGCTTGTGTGGATCTGGGATCTACATCAGTTTGGACACATCTCAGAAGAAAGGAGCCATTATCTTAAGCTATTTTCCTTTTTGGTTCATCCTTGGTGGTTGATTTGGAGTTCCTTAGCTTGTTTGAGATCTATTTCAGATTTGGAGTTTAGATTTGAGGTTGCTAATCCAGATCTAGTATTGTGATGGTCCAAAAGGTCATAAAGCTTCTGTTTAAGACTTGTTGGTGAAGCCCCCTAGTCCTTAACCCTAGCCCTAGTGTGTTTTGGGCCTATATCTCCGTGGTTTCATGTAAAGTTTGCAACTTTATGTGAGGGTTATATTATAGAAGGGTGGATCTATGGATTGGAGCCCCTTCATGGCTTGAAAAGCCTCTGAATGAATTGAGAATTGGAGAGACTCGGCAAGTCACATGGGTGTACTCAATGAGTTCTATAAACATGTGCAAGGACTCGGCGAGTTGGAAGAACAACTCGGCGAGTCTGCTGAAGATTTCCTTGGACTCGGCGAGTCGGTTCTTAGACTCAGCGAGTCAAGTAGCAGGACCTCAACCTCTTTTGGTTAAAGCCTTGGATTAAGTAAGTCGGTCGGCGACTCAATGAGTCGGACATGATGGGACTCAGAGATCGTTGGACTCGGCGAGTCTTGGGGCGACTCGGCGAGTTAAGTTGTGTTATGAGAGTTTTCTGGGAATGGGAAATCGGCGAGTTGACGGGTCGACTCAACGAGTAGAATCAACCAGGAAGGTTGACTTTCACTGAGGACTTTGACTTTGACCAAGAGTTGACCAGTTTGACTTCCAAGGGTATTTGGCAATTCTGGTATTTATGGAATTGGTTCTTTGCTGGTGTTCTGTGGTGAAGTTCGTGTCGGTGGTCGGAGCAGCTTGGTCTTATCTCTTTAGTTGGCAATTACAAGTGAGTTATCATTACTATATCGACAGGGACTACGGCACCAAGGTCAACCCTTTATCGGATGGAAATCCGGGTATTGTTTGTTATGTTATTGCTTTGCTAGATCTGCATCCTGGTATTTATGGTAATGTTATGTTAGTGACCTGGTTAAGGTCGGTACCCGGTATTTAGGGTAATGTTATGTTATTGACCTGGTTAAGGTCGGTACCCGGTATATAGGGTGATGTTATGCTAGTGACCGGTTAGGTCGGAATCCTGGTTACGATGTTGATATGCTATGTGATCTGTTAGACTGTTTGTCTGGTTAAGGATTTGTTATGTGATTAATTGTTTTATGTGCACATGGTTGTTTGACGGGGGTTGGGTTAAGGCGGGTCCTGCTTTGTGCTGTAGGCCAACATACCTAGGGCGGACCAGATATTCCGAAGTCCCAGCGAGCGTCCCGGATAGGCTGAAGGCCCCAAGAGAGCGGATCAGACGTGTCGAGGCTCGGAGAGTGGACCATGACGACTGAAGGCCCGGTGTGGGCGGACCAGTCATACTGTAGACTCAGAGAGTGGACCAGGGGGATTGAAGGCCCGGTGCAGGTGGACCAATCATACAATAGACTCGATGTACATGGCTAGACTCGGAGGGTGGACCAGGTGGACTAAAGGCCCGGTGTGGGCGGACCAGTGACACAGTAGACCCGATGTGCATGGCTGTTTTATTTGTGATATGATATGAGTATGTTTATGTGTGGTTGGTATTTTGGGGCTTACAGTTAAAGAAGGATTTAACGTTGTATGAAGATGTTTTGATTTCTGCTCTATCCATGGCTTATTCTATTTGTGATACACCGAACTGTAAGCCCGAAAGCTTAGTGTATTATTTCAGGTACTTCAGGAGATCGTGGCAAGGCAAAGGCGTGATCGTACTGCTCCTCATGTTTTATGATTTATGTGATATGGTTCGGGGGGATACTCTGTTTTTTAAACTATTTTGATTACAAGATGTATAAACTTAATGGTTTTTGAATGAATTAAAATGTTTTAATTTTGCTCAAATTTTATGGTCGTTACATGTGATGTGTGCATTGGTTTGTGGATTATATCACATTGGAAAAGCACTACTGAATTATATTTGTGAATACGGCCGAAGGAGCAACCGACAACCCTCTTTAATCCACCGAAATCACATGTGATTTTGGTCCAAGCATGATCTCGGTCTAGCATGATTTCGGTCCAAGTATGATTTCGGTCTAGCATGTGACTTCGGTCTAGGAGATTTCAGTCTAGTGATGATCTAGGCCATGGCATGTGATTTCGGTTCTTCTCAACCAAAATCTCAAGGTTCTTGGGTCCCAAAACCGAGAATCCCCAAATGTAAGGTGTAAAAATGTTTTGTCTTAACTATTTGACTTTTATTGACTTAATTGACTTTTATTGAACTGAAATAGCCGGTTGTCACAACCTAACCTCTTCCTTTTCTTGAAAATCATTAAGAATAGTGTTAACTTTCTCCGAAAGCTCCTTAACTACAACCAAAACATAATCAACTTTGAAATTCGTTGCTTCAACTAATTCTTTCTGAGTTGCTAAGGTTTTTGCATTCTCTGAGGTAAGAGTTTGCATGAGAGCTTTATGGGTAATAACTACATTTCAAAATTTGTGGTTGAAAAGTCTTAGTGTGAGCAACCAAACTATCAAGCTTTTTGTTAAGAACACAATACTCCTTTCGAGTAATCAGAACAGATGAATCAACATCATCAGTACTCTCTTCTTCAAAGAAACCAATAGGTGGTGGCATAAAATATTCAAATGATCCAAAAACATCCATATTTTGATCATTGAAATCTATAAACTTAGGTTCCAAACAAGAAGAAGAAGTTGTATGCCCAGATGGTGCTGAGGATTTTCATGAGTTGGTGAAAAAGTAGTTGGAATGAGTTCGAATGATGGTGGGTCATGAATGATAATTTATGGTGGATTAGAAGAAGAAATAGGTTTTGAAGTGGAAATGGTAGAATTGGTAAAAAAAAATAAGAGTTGAAATAGGTGGAATAATTTAAGGTTGATTTGATAATGGTGGTTATGAAGTAGTTGTGGAAATAGGAATTGATGAGGTTAGAATTGGAACCGAAATGGATGGAGCATGAACGATAATAGTAGAAATTGGAATTGTTGTGGTTGGATGGGTTTGCGAAAGATTCATAATTGGATCATTGAGTACACTCTCAAAAATGTCATGTTCATTTGGAGTATGAGGTTGATTTGGTAGAACAACTTGAGAAGAAGTTGGAGTGGATACTTGAGGTGGTACAAAAGTAGGAATCAACTCCGAAATGAACTTCTGAACTTGTGAATTGTCAGCTATGTCTTATTCATTGTGAATACTATATCCCCAAACACTTATAGTTCGTTCCTATGAATCCTCATCCACCACAGCATGCTTAGATTTCTTTGATTTCGTTTTGCGTTGTTTCTTCGCTTTTTTGGGAGACGCTTCAATAAAATCTGTTTTGCCTTTGTGTTTAACTCCGATTCGCTTCGAAATATCCCCAGCATCCAAAATAGCTTTCAAATCATCAGGAATTGGCCTTTGACCAAAAGCAAGAATCTTTCTATACTTCTCGATAATGAAATTGCTTGAAGGAACCCCCAAGAAGCATAACCTCCAGAATCGATCCAATGAATGTGAAATTCTTGGGATCTGTAGTAACAAATCTAGTGTTTTACATTTTGGGGATCTTTTTGATGACTGCATCAATCATTATAGGCACTTTGTAGTAATTTAGGGCATGCCTAACCACTATAGACCAATAATGAGCATATGAAATTTCAAAATCCTTCTGTAAAGAGTTAGGAATTTGAACAAACTAAGCCCATAACACTTTACCCAAATCAACATTATCAATAGTGAACAACTATAGATCAGAGTATGAAACATTTTACTGACAATATAATAACCAATTACCCTCTCCAAAAATCATTTGAATAATATAGTGAAAAGAGCATTCCAAATTGGAGGTAAAGCAGACTTCGCGAATTTTGAAAGAACATAAATATAAGAATTAATGTACCCCATGTGGAAGTATATCCTAATGATATTTGTAGAAACCATCAAATTTGGATTCGTTGTGCCATGAACTGGAGTAAGCCCTAGAAGCTTGCAAAAATTCGTTTTAGAATTTGAAGTTTTGTGCCCTATAACTTCAAAGTTCATCCCCTCAAGCGATTTGTTGTGAATGGTTGTCGAATAAGCCATGGATAGAGCAGAAATCAAAACATCTTCATACAACGTCAAATCCTTCTTTAATTGTGAATAATTGAGACATACAATCAGAGGTTGAATCATCTTAGAGTACATTGAAGCGTTGAGATCAGCGACCAAATTTTGATAAGGTTTTAGATTCAACATGATTGAAGTAGTTAATTGATTGATAAATGATACGTGCTCAGAGGAAACCATTTGAAGAAATAGAGAAGAATCACGACATAAAATATTCGAATATCAGACAAATTTCACAAAAGCTTTGAAAATATTGGAAGCGTACAGGTTTATTTGTAGATCATCATGAGGGTAAATAAGGCTTTAGAATCTCAAATGGTTTTAATTTTGAATTTCAACTGTTGGGTCAAACATTATGGTTTATACTTTGCTTTTCTAGGAAAATGTAATTTTATGTATAGGACTGTAAACAGCTCCGTGTTTACGGCAATATAAGTGTTTACGGTTGTGTTTACGGCCGTAAACAGGTTTACGGACGTAAACCCATTTACAATCGTAAACCCATTGGGCCTTATTCCCCAAGTATATATATAGGTGTTAGGTGGTTGAGGAGTGATTGATGAATAGAACAGAGTGTACGGTCTAGAGGTGCTAATGTGTGTGTATTTGAAGGTGTTCTAGAGAGAGAGAAAAGAGAGTGTGTGTTAGTGTGTATGTGAATCTTGTATCCGGATCTTCATTCATGTCAATACATACAAGATTCATCATCTTCTTCTTCTCCTTCTCTTCCATTTGATCTGACATCGTCCGTTTGATTGGGATTCCGCACCATCAAACGGATCTGACTGATACACAAGCAAATTGGGGACTTACAAGTGGTATCAAAGCTTGGATTGTATCAGTTGTTTTGTCAGATCTGGAGCTTATTTGATCTTATTTTTGAAATATTTTTGCGTTTTTGGATAGATCTATGAAAATTAGGGGGGAGTTTGTTCTTCGCGTTTTTCATAAAAACGGGTTTTTGATCGAGTTTTGGAGTAAAAAGGGGCAAAAATCAATGTTCTTGGTCATAACCTGTGAGGGGGTGCCGGCGTTTACGGCCAGTAGCTAGGTTTTCTAGAGTTTACGCCCCGAGTTTGCTGTCCACGGAGCTTGCGATCCGAGATTACGGCCTTTGTGTTCACGGTCAGCTTCGTTTACGGCCAGCCTCGGTCTCGGTCTCGGTCAGCAGCGTGTGCGAGACTTCGATCAGGGTCCGAAGTTCGCACTGCATACACTTAAAAAAAAGGCGAAGCGTTTTTGGGGGTTGCAAGGATTGAACCCGGATCACCTGCCTCCTTCCCCCTCCGCCTTACCAGTTGAATCAACATATCACATGCTACAAACCTTTGGGTTTAATTCATAAGTCGTTAGTGTCTCGTTCCTAATTTCGCCAATTTGACACTTTTAGCCCAAAATTCAAATTACTTTTATTTTTAAATTCCATTTTCAACCAAAAATAATAATAATAAAAATAAAAATAAAATAAATAATAAATAATGAAAATTTAGTTTTTAATTTTTGACATTTAATTTTGACTTTTTTACTTAAAATTTTGACTTTGACTTTAAACTTTGACTTTCTCATTTAACTTTTAAATTTTCAAATTTAGGTTTTCGGTTTGACTTTTCAAGTTTGACTTTTAAATTTGACTTTTAAAGTTTGTAGTCAGGGGGTTTGACTTTCTAGTAGTGCTATTAATGGATTTTGAGGTTTACGAGGGAAATGATGAGATGAAAGAAAGCCGTTAGGATATGCTATGACAAAAATTCAACATGTTCAACTACATCCCTGGAGAAACCCTGGAAGCTCAGCTGCATTGATTCACCACTCTCACTACTAAGATGAATATATATGGGGTCTTCTTGACCAAGTCGGAGATAAACAAAAAGCTACTGAATTCACTTCCGAAATCGTGGGATATGAACATGGCTGTCATCAAGAAGACAAAAGATCTCAATCATCTTAGTCTTGCTGATGTAATTGAAGAACTTGATGCTTTGAAGTGTGGAAAAACAATGAATTCTGCAAACATCCCGGTCAATGAAGTTTCATGCTCTCGATCATGTGAAGATACGATTAAAATTCTTCGTGAACATAATGATTTGCTAAAAAGGGAAGTCAAGGACCTAAAATATGAAGGATATCAACTTAGGAAAGGACAGAAACCCATGAAGGCTGAATTACAAGAAAAACCAAAGACTTTAGGAAGCTTCCGAAAGGGTATAGCAACAAGTGTGAAAATTATGACTATATTAAGAGACAACTTGCTGCTGTAACTGAAAAACTTGACACTTTGAAAATTAAGTGTGGAAAAACAGATGTTAGTTTCAAAAATTATACTGCGTCAAGTAAGATAGTCGAGTCCTTATTTGAAACCCAATTAAAATTCAAAGATAATCAAAACAAGGGTCTAGGGTATGATAGTTTTCCTCCACCTTTCAATCATAACTACACATCCATCCCTATGACACAGGAAGAAATTAACAAGGAGGCGCATCTTCAATATGGCAAACCAGTTGGATTTGTGTCAGGAGGTATTCAGGTTGAAAATACTAATGTTTCTACTTCATGTGCAGGTAAAGTAGCAGAAGATTAGAACAATGAGACACTACTGAACAAACCAATGGCTCCTTGAACTCAGAATATGTTGCTTCGAATTTTGTTACTCCTAACAAACCTGTCGTTGAGAAATACAGGCCACCAGTTCCAGCGCAACAGAGTGCTTGTTGCAAGTGTGCACGTGAGAACAACAAGAAACGAGGCAAGGACACGCCACCAGGGGCAGGAAGAAACAACTTCACAGTGAAGAAAAAGACATGTTTTCACTGTAGAACACCTGGACATATTGCCCAAAACTATCCAAATCGTGCATACGTTCCCTACTACGCACAAGGATGGCATAACGCGCCAAGTAGCAGATACTTCAAAAGAAACCCTTCCAGGTCACGTTCAGACAATGATGAATGGAACGCGCAGAAGGCCAAGAATCAAACCTACAAGGCAAAGAATCCAAATCCCGATGGCAAGAAGGAAATGCCTATCAAGAAGCCAAATCCAAGAGATGCTCCAGTGAAACAAAGACCAGTTAGGTCAAGGTCATCTCAGAAGCCGACTACAAGTTCAAAAGCAAGTACTGAACCATCCATCAGATCAATAAAGAAATGGGTTAAACCCAACTACCAATGGGTACCAAAGGCTCAATCTCCTAAATCTTTTAATGATTCTAATATTTCTACATCTTTTGTTTGTGATAAACAGGACATGTCATCGAAGAAAGTATCGTGTGTTGATGATAAAGGTCAACCTAGTATCAAAATGGACTGGGTTCCAAAGACCAACTGATCCCGCTCTATGCGGGAGCAGCTATGGAGGCATATCATCAGACTTCGGTTTGTTGGTAGTGGCTGTTCCAGGCACATGATAGGGGACATCTCTCAACTGTACAACACTCAGAACTTTGTTCGAGAGTATGTTTCCTTTGTGGGAAAAGAAAGAAGGGAAGAAAGGAAGGGATCACATGGGGTTAGTGCTTAATGACATGAATAATTTTCGAATTTGTTCTGAGATTATGTGTGTTGTTCTCAGACCTTCTTGATGCAAATTCAATCGGTGAATTATGGTTTGCGTTTTCTTCTCGATACTCCTGAGTTTATCTTACACTAATTCATTTTAAAGACAATCTTTTATAGTTTTTTGTTAGTAAGTATTGTTTGGGGAAGTGATATCAAGAATGTGATAACGGGCAGTCTAAAACATGTGTAAAGGACTAAATCTGAATTGTCTAGACTTTGTGATCAATATGCTGGTAGGCACGAAGGATTCGACAGCTTGGATTTAGATAGGATTGTTTGGAGTGACGATACGACACTCGGGTAGATTGAACAGTGAGATAAACACAGGAACCTAAAGGATACACTAAATTAATACGCATCTAGAACAATGGTTCAAATTTTCCTTAATGTACGAACTTATGTCCTTAATTATGGTTCTGATAGGGCGACCGGGGGGTTCTGATAAAGTAGGTCTGTAGAAATTATTTTCTTGCTTTCTATCTGTCAGTGATATGTTGCTTCCTCTGCGTGATCGGAAGATCTGACCTGGATTGCAACATATGCAACTCTATTTCTATGCACCTCCTTATCTATGAAATTCTTCCTATTTGTTAGTCATATGTTGTCCCCTCTTCATGATTGGAAGATCCGACCTGGGACATAGCATATGCAATGCCCAACTATCTCTATAACCCTCTATCTCTGTTAGTCATATGTTGTCCCCTCTGCGTGATTGAAAGAGATCCAACCTGGGACACAACATATGCGTCTATCTCTAAATCTGACTTCCTCCTTAATAATTGTTTACTCACCTAAAGTAAGGATTCCTTAGGAAGTTCTTGATAACTAGGGTATATCGGGAAGTGGGGAACACGTTCTAGTGCAACTAAAATTGAACCATTTAAGAGGTTGTCTGTAGATCTCGCTGCTTGATTTAAGTGGACAACAATACACGTGGTCTTCGTCAGCTAAATGGTTTATTTAGAAAAGTTTGTCGATATTCTTCGCGTTTAAGTGGACCACAATACCAGCAATTAACCTGATTTACTCATGAAGGTGAAGGTTCTGATAAACAAAGTTAAGACTGTCTCACAACTTTGATCCCAATTATTTTTGTTTTTGTTAAATTTGTTCATAATTTTCTTGTATGCATAGATTTAGGGAGAGAATTAAAAAAAATCAAAAATCAAACAAAAATCAAAAAATAGTGTTATATTCTGTTTTATTTCTTGTTCAAGAAAATCAAAAGTCCAAAAATATTTTTGTTTTTGTTTTAATTTGTGTGCTAAGTTATCTTTTAGTTTTGTTTTGTGTTGAAAAGTGAATTCAGGTGTAGATGAGACTCATGGAGTTTGCGTTGAAGATTTCTGAGCCAAGGCTTCATCCGTGATCATCGAAGAATTCTCATTTGAAGGAGCAAGAAATGAAGATTATTCAATCAACATTTAATCCTTCAACCCCAGAAGCAAGGTGAAGCAGAAATTAAAGATTATGTGACGGATTGCATTAAAGCCTCCTCAATCAGCCTGCTACTATCATTGTACCTGCTAAAGTGATCCAGAAGATTTGTTCTCTCTTATGTTCTCTCTGAAGATTCTCAAGCTGAAAGCGCTATATTTCAAGAATCAATACATCAAGCCTCCTCACCCAATGTGCGTTCAGAGTCAAATCTTGAAGAAAAGCTCAAGTGCTCAAGATGAAGTCATTCATTGAAGATTCATCAAGTTCATCTTCAAGTTGTGAAGAATTTGAAGACAAATGTTGAAGCCAATCTCCCAATGAAGATTAACAAGAAAATCCAACTACTTTTTAGGGGGAGCTTGTTGGGTCAATTAAGAAAAGAAAGCTATAAACCAAGGGGGAGATTGTTGGGTCAAAAATTCTGGTTTATACTTTGCTTTTCTAGGAAAATTTATTTTTATGTATAGGACTGTAAACATCTTTGTGTTTACGGCCATATAAGTGTTTATGGTTGTGTTTACGGCCGTAAACCCATTTACGACCGTAAACTCATTGGGCCCTTATTTCCCAAGTATATATATATATATATATATATATATATATATATATATATATATATATATATATATATATATATATATAGGTGTTAGATGGTTGAGGAGTGATTGATGAACAGAAGAGAGAGTACGGTCTAGAGGAGCCAATGTGTGTGTATTTGAAGGTGTTCTAGAGAGAGGGAAAAGAGAGTGTGTGTTAGTGTGTGTGAATCTTGTATCCGGATCTTCATTCATATCAATACATACAAGATTCATCATCTTCTTCTTCTCCTTCTCTTCTATTTGATCTGAAATCATCCGTTTGATTGGGATTCCGCACCATGAAACGAATCTGACTGATACACAAGCAGATTGGGGACTTACATGAACTATTAATCATAAGTGGTCAGAGAAAATGTCATCATAGGTAAGACATATCACTTCAGACATCGTCAAAAATTCTCATGCCAATCATCCCGAAAAAACAGGTCCAATAACCGCTTGACAACTCACCTTAATTGTAATAGAACCACTTTTGAAAAGTTGCGCCAATTTTGAATTTTGAATAAACTTTCACACAAGGAAACTTTTCATTAATCTCACAATTAAGATAAAGTTGTGAAATGTTGTTGTAAAAATGTTTAGCAATTAGATAAAAGATATTTATTTGTTTTATCATCATTCTATTATCTCCTTTTAAAATAAGTACATCATCATGAAATCTAGCAATTTGAATTTTAAGAGCTTCAGTTTACATTACTCTTTCTGTAACGCCCTGATTCTTATTGATTTTTATATAAGATTTTCTTCATTTCAAGGTATACTCGACGAGTTGGTTGCCCTACTCGTCGATTAGCAGCGGGTTGGTCCACGTGTTTTAGTGACCTACTAGCCGAGTCCAAGAAGGGACTCGACGAGTAGGATCTGGCAGATGAAACCCTAAATTTCAGGGTTTCGCACCCTATTTAAAGGATCATTGGCCTCCTCCATCCTCCCCTTTACAGCCCCTTGACACCCTAAAACCCTAATTGTGTGTGTGTGCTTTATTGGTGTGTTTAAGCTTGGAAGAAGGATCTTGGTGAGGAAAAACTTAGGGAAACAAGTGGATTGAAGCAAGGAACTCATGGGAATTAGGATCTACTTCATTTAGCATCTTTTGGAAGGTATTAAGTTGTTATCTTAACCTCATTTCATTCAACATCTCTTTTGGGTGGATTTTAGGGCTTTTCTAGCATAATAAGAAGCCATCCTTGGGTATAAGCTAAGATCTGAAGTTGTAAGTTTAGATATGGATTCTTCTTGGTCTCTAAGTCCATAAAGTTTTCAGCTTTGGCAAGCATGAACCTTCCCTCAAGTGTGAGACTTCTTTACAAGCTTAGTTTTGTCATTTTAAGACTTTGGAGCTTTGCATGCACGTAAAGTTTGCAACTTTACGTGATAAACATGCCTTGGGAAGCTGGATCTACAATTTGGAGCCTTAGCATGGGTTAAAAAGCCTCTGTATGGATGAAGGACTGAAGGGACTCGGTGAGTCGCATGGTCGACTCGTCGAGTCCGATGAAGATTGTCGTGGGCTCGACGAGTCTGATGACTGGCTCGGCGAGATGGCTAGGGTTTTCCCAACCTTTGGACACGTATGAACTTGGAAAGTTGCAAGGGAAACTCGACGAGTCGACCAAGGAGTTTACGGCCGCAAACCGTAGGAACTCGACGAGTCACTCTAGTGACTCGGCGAGTTGGCAAGTTATGCAAGGAACTCGGCGGGTAGCTAAGGGTACTCCACGAGTTTAGGTCAACATGGATTATTGACCTTGACCGTTGACTTTAAATTTGACAAAGGGTTGACTATTTGGCTTTTGGGACATTTTGGGAACTTATGTTCATGGCTGTGTGGCGAATATAGGTGGTGGAGTTTGAGGCGGTGATCTGAGAGTTGAGCTTATCTTTCGAGTCGACAGTTGCGAGGTGAGTTATCCTCACTATACTAAGGGGTCTAAGGCACCAAGGCCGGCCCATCAGATATGATTTCCGAGCAGTTGATAGTATGTTGAGTATGATTTAGTATTTCATGTTAGTTGCTATGCTAGTAGGTAGATCTGTAGGACTACTTGTAGTATCATGTGATTATTTGTATGTGCATTACATGTGTTACATGTCGACATATTATGTGGGGTGCGTTGAGGTGATACTGCTCCGTGCGGAAACCAATAAACTCAGGAGCATTCTAGATACGGGCTGAGGGAGACTCGTACCATGGGCTCGATCGCAAGCCAGATGTGAGTTGTGGGCCCATAAGGCAATCCAGACTCACACTGTGGGCCTAGGGGGTAATCCAATCTGTAAAGTTGTGGACCCAGTATATGTTGTTATTTGTATATGTGTTATGTGCAGTGTATCGGTATTTTTGGGGAAACTCACTAAGCTATCGGGCTTACAGTTTTAGTTTATTGTTTCAGGTACATCAAGGGATCGCGGCAAAGCGAAGGCATGATCGTACAGCTCCTCATGTTTTGTTTATGTTTCTGGGAAAACTCTGATATAGACTATTTTGAAAACAAATCTGTAATAACTGTTGGTTTTAAATGTTTTGAAAATTTTTAAATTGGCTTGAATTTTATGGGTGTTACACTTTCCCCGCTTTTAAATGAGCTCCTGCTAAGACTATCACTAAGATCAGAATTTTTAAGATGAGATCATTTCAAGCATTCTATCATGTAACTCAGTTAGTTCAGAATCATAACGAGAAATGGGAATATTAAAAGATTTAAGAATAGAATGTAACTTGTTGATTACCTTCTCTCTTTCCCTACATACTCCCGAATGCTTTTTTCCAAAAAAAAAAAAACAGGCATGAGATTTCGCTCCTTCTTCGGTGAAGTACCCTTAATTCTCCAAATCCACACTACCTACCATCAAACATTTCCCTTCTCTCACAATCTTCTTTTCTTTCTTACTCTTCTGTTCTCTCTCACTCTTTTCTTATTTCACAACAAATCTTTCTCTATGTGTAGGCATCCGTACTTCTTCATCTTCCGGATTTGTCGACCACACTTCAGCTTAACCATCATCACTGTCATCCTCAACAACTATTAATACATTTCCAATAGACATGTACTTGCGAAGCTCTTCTATTTTCTGGGTGTATTAGGCTTCGTATTTTGACTTCTCTTTCTTCTCATTCAATTTTCTTAACATACACTCCTTTGTGAAGTGGTTCTTCTCGTGACAATAGTTGTAGTCGTATCCATAATCGCCAAGTAACTTGTTTTCTTCTTTATCCTCATCTTTCTAATATTTCCTGTATCCATCTTCTTTCACTTTCTTCGAACCAGAGTTCTGAATTTTGAAACTTCCATCTTTCTGGTCTCCTCTGTTAAGTTTAGTTCCCTTAAAATTGGAGAAGTTTTTCATAAAGAAATTATTTCTCTTATGAACTCTTCATTTATTCTATCAGAATCTGAATCATCTCTAGTCATCTTGGATGCTTTATTGAGCTTTCTGTTTTTGTAACAAATACTAATGGACCAGCATTAGGAACATTTTTGTCTTCTTTTAGAATATCCTTCTCATGTGATTTTAGATTTCCCACCATCTTCGCAAGAGAATATTCCTTGAACTATTCATGAGTCTTGATGATTGAATCGATGAGTTTCCATTCAGATCCTATTCCATTCAGAAAGGTAAGTTGTTGTTCAATCGGTTGCCTACTTAAATCATGCTTAAGCATTCTACTTAGAAAATGGTTAAAAGAAGTAATAGTATGATCAATAAACTCGTTAGATTTTTGCTCAAAAGAAGCAATCAGATAAAAGGGTAGTTTGAAGTTAATGATTTAAGTCATCATCACCAGAGTACAACTCTTTCAATCTCTCCAAAATTTCCTTAGATGTATGAAGCGAACTTACCAAATGAAATGTGTCAGGAGGAAGAACCAACCTTAGAAACCTTAACGCTTTAAAATTGTTCATCAACAATTCCTTTTCATCAGATTCGATACCATAAAAAATGAGAATATCCAGATCTCTTTAAGTGTACACAATCTCTTTGGTCGTTGATGAATTGTAAGATCCTTCTATGATAACATGACAATTACTCGAACCATGAGTTTCTATGCCAAGAACATAATCTTCAAAATAAAGTTCCCAAACTTCACAATCATCTAGAAAAATGATTGGGATACGGTTTGTAGAACCAATGCTTCCATGAAGAATTAACAAAATAGAGTGAGAATCCTACTTCGCCATTTTTTAGCAAAATTTCAAACAAGAACAAAAATAGAATCGAATTTGTGAGATTAAAACAAATTTAAAATCACAAAGAAGATTTGAACAAAGAATCTAAGATCAATTTTACAAAATCACTTGTAAAATTTGGGAATAATCAAAAATTCAAAGTAGAAATCTAAAAAACTCGAAGTACTTTCGAATAACTTTTTAATTCAAAAACAGCTCACAAATCACCCCCTCTAATACCACTTGTAAGAATTTTAACAATGAAATAGATTCTATTTTAATAACGAAAGCCATGATTAAAACAATTGAAAGATTATGAACGCAAAGAGGTAAATAAGATCATTGTTTCATTAAAGAGTTCTGAGAATAATTTAGTACAGACGTAGGGAACTATTCTCTTAAAATGATACTCTCTTTACTAACAGACATTCCTTTATATAGGAATAAAGAAAGTGTGGAAGGAATACCTAAGCAAACAATCTAGGACTGCAAACTCAAGCTAAATAATGATACCTAAACAGACTGGCTAACAAAATGAAGACTTTATTACATTAAGAAACCAGACCTACGAAAACGAGTTTGCATACAAATCTTGACACAACAAAATTATTCTAAAACCTAACATGGATCATGATGCAAGCTTATAGGGTTATGTGATGCCTACTATGTTTGTGGCTTGAATACACAACGTTCAACTACTAGTTATGTTTTTATGATTGGATATAATCTTGTGTCATGGTGCAAAAAACATTAACCATTAGTGTGTGTCTCCATCACCGAAGTCTAGTACCATGGTTCTTAATTAATAGCTCAAGGGAGTGTGTGGCTCTTACAATTGCTAGAATATTTGAATCAAGACGTGGTGTATCAAGTTCCTCTTTTCTACGATAGCCTCGCCTTAATTTGTCTAGCTTGTCTAGCTGAAAACCCTATGTTCCATAGGCATGATAGCAATACCTACTTTGATAACTCACTTATGTCGACATGGGACATGCATGCTTCTTTCTATTTTAGGTCCATTTTATCATGTCTTTGCTTCTATTTTCAGTTATTGACTTTGACTTTCTCAATGGTATATACATGTTATTAGTTAGTTTCTATTTTTTTTATTGTTGTTTTCATGTAACTATGTAAGCTATTTATGGCATATAGTTTCCTTTCTGATTCAATCAAGAAAACATGTTGAAGCTTTAGGGTGTGAGTGTTCTTCCTCTCTATTCTCCTAGATAGAAGATCTTGTTGTGTACAAGAGATATCCTTTCACTTACGCTAACACCTTTAATGAAGAAAACCATGACTTTGAAAAAATGAAAAAAATTGACACTCATGTCCTTCCATGGATGTATAGTACCATATCTGATGATCTGTTGGCTCACATTCTTAAACCTTAATCGTATATCCACGACCTTAATGCATGGACTCGTCTCAAAAACTTGTTTCATTTCACAACTAAGGCTCGAGGACGCGACACTAAAGCACAAGTTTAACAACTTGACCCTAAAGGCTATCATGTCTCTAAAACAAAATTTCATAAAATAAAGAACCTCCTTGATCAACTTAATGATGTCAGCAACACCTTCAACAAGCAAAGACTTAGTTTATAATAGGTGACAAACTTTTATATACATTTTTGTAGTCATACCAAATCATAAAACTTTTTAGATAGATTACAATCATCAATTGTTCAGTTTGAACCACATTTTTAATTCTATAATGAGATAAAAAATTTTGCAATATTCATCCTCAACCATTTTTTAGATATTTATCCAAATTGATCACTGTCACACCCCAAAACCGAAACGGCGGAAACGTTCTGGGGTGGAGGACGTCATGTATAGTATCACAACACAGAATAATAGTAAACAAGCAATAACATCATCCATTGCATTAATAATATAATTTAATACAAGTGTGTTCTGTGAAGTTTATAAGACACAATAATGTAAATCAAAATAACAGATGAATCTTGAACGAGTTCCATCATCTCAAAACCTGGCATCGGTACTTGTCTACTGATGACCTGAGAATACAAGGATTTTGAAAGAGTTTATCAACTTTAAATCTGGTGAGTTCATAAGAATTTTAATGTCATCATTTGTATAGAAAATTTTGTAAGCGTTTGAATATATGAGTTTGTGAATATTTGAAGTAAATGTTTGTATCTCCTAGAAAATCCTATATTTTCTACTATAAGTAGCCTTCTACCAAGGCATCAAATGTGTTGTATGTTTGTTCATTGTAAAAGTGAGTATTTGTCCCAAATGTGTCTATTATTAATTGAATATAGCTTTTACATTAGCATTTATGAGAAATGATCACAAAGTAGTTGTAATGGGGAAAATATTTAAGTACTGTAGTATATGTTATAATAACTACTGCTGTACTGATTGCCTTAAATTGGTTATTAAGGTATAATGTGATGGCCAGATCCCATACTAAACGCTCTCCCTGTCAAAAGATTTTGGGAACCAAACGCGACTCGGCAAACCGGCGGTTGCGTTGTGTACATCCACATTAAAGTTATATGATCATGTATACCTAATTTAACTATCACCTTTTGTTTAGAACAATGAGTTAGTGATTCATTGGTATAATTAGATCCTGTAGTTGTTCCATGCTATAGCATCTTAGTATGTATTGTATGTATTAGTGTGGTGTATGTTCTCTCAGATTCTCATCTTAATATGTTCTTTTGTATAGTATATAGTGCGTATGAATTGTATGTACTAGAGTATTGTATGTTCTCTCTTATAGTATAGAATATTGTATGTTTTGTTTCTTGTTACAATATTCTCTTAGTTTCTCGTTATAGTATTCTCTTAGTTTCTCATAATAGTATGTATTGACTCATGAATGAACTGACTCTTTGTATGTTTCATTGTACTAGAAGATAGGAAGTAGTATACCTCTAAACTATACCTATTATAGTTTACTAGAAATGTGGTTTGAATGACTTAGCAAGTTTATACACCTTTGCTACCCAAAGGTGTTGCAAACTGAGATAAAACCTTTATACACACACATATATACATAATATATAACTAAGGATCAAACGACACTCAGACAAACAACAAGGTACTCTAAGTCCACAACCAAACAAGGAACAGGAATTAAAGCGAGTTATCAGTCCTAAGTCCTTCAAACCTTACTTATATAAATATATATCTATTGGATATGATTTTGACAATATATAAATTTAAAGAATTTAAAGAAAAGAATAGGTAACTAAGAACAAGTTTTTATAAGGAGTCTAACATGTATAAGATTTTGATAAACATTTTGAAGTAGTTTTGTTCACAAAACAGTTAAAAATATAGTAAATCCATTTGTTTGATATAACCAGTTTAAAGTATAAGAATCTTTTGTTTTAAACACAATTGTAACAGAGTTTGACAAGGAAGGATACAGTATGTAAGACAATTTGATAAATAGTTTAACATGTAAAAACGTTTGAGAAAGTTATTTGAAGTAGTATGCTTTGGTAAAACAGCTAAAAGTGTAGTAAGTCCATTTGTGTACTAGTTATTAATCACATGTGATTAATATAATAACTAGTATGATTCAACTTGTATTCCCCCCATTAAAGCATTTAAAAACATTTAAAAGGTTAACTAAGGGGTATGAACTCACCTGTTAGCGAGTGATGCGACGGTAGCATCGGTTTAGGAGATTGAGTGTCAATTGTGGACTTGAGCACAAACGAATCCTATTAGCCATATTATGACATACGTATGTATACAATTAGTGTTTGTAACAGCTAATTATTGAATTGGGGTCACCTTAGGGACTAGTAAACACTTATATTGAAGTGTTACAACCATATATGATTTTATATAAGGGGTATATGGCTATACAAGGGAGTGTATGGTCAAAATACACCATGTGTGTGTGTGTGTGTGCGGCCAGGGTGTGTGTGCAGCCGCACACTCCCCATGAAGTGTGCCAAAACGTATTTCAAGGCCTTAGGACTCATCTAGGAAGGTTTCTTACTTCATGCTCTAGCCTTATATAAAGTTCATTGCCTCTTTAGGACCTAAGAAGGGTGTGTGCGGCCACCATGAAGGTGTGCAGCCGCACACCCTTTATGAAGATGATAAACTCGAGTTTTTCAAGCATACCATCAAGTGTTCTTAGCATATAACAAGGTATAACAAGTACATACACATTATAGAGGCTTGAAGCGGGTGATTAAGGTCCAAAACTTAGTGTGTGTTCTTGGTGTTCTTGGTGTTTTTGAAGATCTACACCAAAAAGAGGTTTTCATGGACCAAATCAAAGGGAAAGGTTAGTTATGGTCATGTAATAGCAAATCACGGGATGAATCACTTACTTGTTTGAAGATTGGAGTGAAAAGTCGGATGATACTTGAGAGGATTTCGAGTTCTAGCCTTGAAGAAGTAGGGAAAATGTTCAAAATGACTAAGTGTGGTATATATAGGTGGTAGTGTGTGGCTGGGATGGGTGTGCGGCCACACACACCTGTGTGTGGCCGTACACTCAAGTGTGCGGCCGCACACTCCATGTGTTGGAGTGTTTGGCCCGCGTTTGCTTGATATGCATCGTGTTATCTCATTTCTAGGCTCCTACCTTGATTGTACTAGGTTTAGAACACTCAAATGGACCCTAAATAGTGCTAAAAGATAGTGAAACGAGTCTAACTTTGATTGAATTGATCTATTGTACATGATAGAAATTTTGGGTTGTCATAATCACCAATTTAACAAGATATTGATAATATATATATGTTACTGGAATTTGGAACCATACTATTAGTATTAGTTGCTTTTTCACTAAGAATAAATATGTATGAAGTGGCTTATTATACAATATTTTGAATTGCAGCCTTCTACATAATAACCGACGATTTCTAAAGAAGGGTTACATATGAGTTTAAACAAATTCACAAATTGCATGATAAACTTACAAATTTATTGGATATAGCATATATTTATTCATATTTATCTTTTGTTCCCTTATTTACTTATCTAGTTTTCCTATATAAACCCTCCATTGTAATCATTTTATTGAATCAAAAAATATTTAGAAGATTTATCTGATCAATTTTAATACGGTATCAAATTGGTTCTTAACCTAAACCCTACTCGACACAAGCCCTAACCAGCAACCATAGCCGGCGATGCAGAACCAAGAAAGAAGACCAGAGGTGCACTAGATACCAACTCACCACTCTACATCCATGCATCTGATTACACCAAAATAGATGTATTTTAATGACGCTCTCACCGACAGCAATTATGTAGATTGGTCTCAAGAGATGATGAATTTTCTCTTTTCGAAAAAGAAGGTGGGATTCATTGATGGGTCGATTCAGAAACCTGGTAAATATTCTCCTGATTACATGCTATGGATGCGATGTGATGCTATCGTGAAGGGATGGCTCACTACGACGATGGAAAAGGGCATTAGAGTTAGTGTGAAGTACACTAATACTGATGGGTTTTAGCCATAAGAACATCCTATGCGCTCATGCAAACCCTAATGCTTGGATCTAGGTTTCTCTATTGCACATGCATTCATCCAAGACTTTAAACCCTAGATCTAGCATGTGATAATCGATATTAACATAAGAATAGGGTTTAGATCTTACCTTGATTGTTATGTAGCAAAAGCAATCTCAAATCCTCCTTGTAATTGGCTTGTGAAAGCTTGGAGTCACAAGTGTCACTCCTCTAATGGCTCACAAACACCAAGAGCAAGAGGATGAAGAAGGAGAAGAGAGGAGGCACCCAAAAACGTCTAGAAACCCTAAGGAATCATTTAGACACGTTTTTGGTGCTCTAAGGGTCCTTAAATAGTGAGGTTATTAGGGTTATCTAACAAGGAAACCCTAATTTGACTGCTTAGGCCCTAAGCAGCCCATGGACTCCTTCCTTAGAGGCCTTAGACGATTTCTAATGGGTTTCCCCAATAGAATTCGTCCACTCCTCTATTATGGAGTCCATTTTCCCAATATTCAACTATCACACAATTGATAGTTCCAGTCCCCTAAGTTTAATTAATCTCTTTTAAGCATAAAATTAATTCTTAATTAATTATTAACTAATATTAATTAAATAATATGATTTCTCCATTAATATATTATTCTCATAATATATTAATAAATCATAATTAATCCTCTCTCTCCATAATTCATCCTATCAAGTTGCTTTGGTGAAGGCAACCCAAAAGGAACATGCACCATCGATTCAAATACATACCAAAATAGTTATGGACTTAGACACTAATCCAACAAATACGACTTCAGAGATATGGTATGATCTACTTGAAAGGTTTGGAAAATAAAGTCACATCGGGACTATGAGTTAAAACAGACACTCACTACAAATCATTAGAGTGGATCTTTTGGATCAACTTAACTAGGATGTGAGGCATCTAGGACGAGATGCAGGCTATATTGCCCACGATCCAATGCACTTGTAGGGGCTGAACTTGCGACATTGGAAAGAATCTAAGCCAACTCAAACACAAATAAAAACTTTATGAGTTTCTCATGGGACTTGATAATGAATTTTCTGTCATCAGAAACCAAATATTGGCAACAAATCTGATCCCCACCCATGGGAATTCTTGTCACCTCGTTGTAGAAGAAGAATGGCAGAGAGCAATATCTGCCGACAAGAAACCCACGACGGATACGACGGCTTTCAAGACTAGCATGCCTGGACCATGTTAGGGAAATCCTAACCAGCGTCATGGTAATCCAAAAACAAAAGACACCAAACCCAGTGATGTCGCCGAACATTACACCTTTTCTGGAAAGGATGGACACTCTCGGGAAGGTTTCTTCAAAAAGATAGGATACCCTGAGTGGTGGCCAAGAAACCAAAAGTGACAGGAGTCAAAACCTAAAGCAGCATGCATTGGAACAGATCCTAGTCCCATTCTAGGTTTGATGTTTGGCTAATATGAGACCTTCTTGAAGCATTTTAAAGAAAAGGGAGGTACGATCAAGGATGACACCAAACCAAAGGCTTACATGACATGTAAAAGGGATTGTGATGATGATTGGGTTGTTGACTCAGACTCCACCAAGCACATCACCCATGATGTCAACATACTTGAAAACAAAATGAAAAATCATTTTGAAAAACTTGTTCTTATTCCTAACGGGGATGCCATACCTGTTGAAGGAAGAGATGAATACACATTTACGAGTGGAACCAAATTAAAAGGGGTTCCACACATACCAAAATTCAAATGTAATCTTTTATCTATGACTAGAATAAGTAAGGACCTCCAATGCACAGTAACGTTTTTCCCTTATTTTCATGTCATATCGAAACTAAACACGAGGAGCTTGATTGGTGCGGGTGATTGCAAGAAGGGTCTTTACCGGATGGGAGTTTTTGGAAACGAAATAAGAGCCATGATGATGATCACTGAAAATTGGCATAAACGACTAGGTCACGCCTCCAGTGAAAAACTTACCAAAATAGATTTTCTTAGTAATTTTTCATTCGATAAGTCTTGTGATTCTTGTTTCAAAGCCAAACATACTAGGCTTCATTTTTCAAATAGTAAAACTAAAACTAGTGATTGTTTTGATTTATTGCATTGTGATATTTAGGGTAAATACTGCACTCACTCTCTTTAGGGGGCTAATTATTTTTTAACTATTTTTTATGACTTCAATAGAGTCGTTTGGGTTTTTCTTCTAAAGTTCAAGCATGAAGCAAGCAACCATTTGATGATCTTTCACAAAATTATCAAGAATCAATTTGGAAGATCTATTAAAATAATTAGATCTGACAATGGTGGGGAAATCACTTCCAACGACATGTTAGAATTCTACAACCAACAAGGAATTCTACTTGAGACCGCTTTCCCACATACACCACAACAAAATGGAGTGGTGAAACAAAACACAGGCATCTTCTTGAAACTGCCTGGGCTTTAAGGTTTGAAGCAAACATTTCAAAAAGATTTTAGGGGAGAATGTGTTTTAATAGCGACATACATCATTAATCAGTTACCATCAAAGGTGATCACAAATAAAGCACCTTATGAAGTCCTCTTTGAAAAAAAAAACGATTATGATCTCATGAGGGTTTTTGGGTATCTTGCTTACTATAGAAACACCAATTCTAAGGGCGACAAGTTTGAGATTAAAGGGAAACCCAATATTTTCTTGGGGTATCCTGTGGGAACTAAGAGTTACAAAATTTAAAATATAAAAGACAAGAAAATGGTTGTCTCTAGAGATGTAAGATTTTGTGAAAATATTTTTCTAGTTTAACGAGGTGAATGACAAATGAGACCAGGAGGATTTTCATAATGACACACCCCATTATCAAAACCCAACTAGAAAAGACATGGATGATGACTTACTTGAAGTCCACGGTGATCAAGAAACACATGGTCCAGAACCCTCTCATGAAGAACCGGTTATGGAAGAAAATGAACCAAGATTTCAAGATGAAATGGCTCCAGAAAATAATTGTGATCTTGTTCCTGATCAGACACGACCGAAACGACACAAAATGCAGCCACAATACCTTCAAGATTTCGTTGTCCAACTACCTCTATATGTAGATCCTGCTCAAACTGCACCGAACCAAGGCTCCTAAACGATACATTCTTTAGCAAATTATGTTTCTTATGATAAATTCTCTACTACTCACAAAGCTTTCTTAGCGTCCATCGATTCCATCGATGAGCCAAAATATTTTCATGAGGCAGTAAAAGATGAAAGATAGAAAGAAGCCAAGACAAAGGAGATTCGTGCTCTTGAAGAAAACAGAACTTGGACCCTCAAATATTTACCAGAGGGAAAGCGTGGTATTGACTATAAATGGGTATACAAAGTGAAGTACAAACCAAACAGAGAAGTTGAAAGGTACAAGGCTCGTCTCGTCGCAAAAGGTTTCACTCAAATGGAAGGTGTGGACTATTACGAATATCCACTAGTTTTACATATTATATTCAGTATATTCTAATTGATTCAATTACCTTGTATATCTTAGGTCAATGGTTTGCTCCCTACATTATCTCCTGTATATGCGTTATGTAATTATTCAACCTAGATCCACCAAGTGCCTCTTTCTTGGCTACTCCTCATCCAAATCTGCTTACAAATGCCTTGATTTCTCCAAGAACCGTGTTTTTCACTCCAAGCATGTGCAATTCATAAAGACTCAGTTTCCATATCAAACTACTCACCATTCCACAACCTTACCTACTGGTGGTGACTTCCTAAATACACCTACACCTCCTTCTATTCCACCCTCCAGCCCACCAACCATGTCACAGTCTACCTCTACTACAACTATCTCTCAATTACCACCCTTAACTACTCCACAAGCCTCAATTCCTACAACAGAAACATTCACTCTCCCATCCCCACTTCACACATCCTCTAGAAGATCAAAACCACAGGACCAACACCATCCTTCTACTACTACGATCTCCCCTTTGGTCCATCAAATACCTTTGCCTCCTCCCTCTCCTTCCCCTACTTCCTCGGACCAACAACCCCCAAACCTTCCCATTCTAGTGCGTTCACCACCATCATCCACCCTTGCTTCCACTCCATCCTCTCCTTTGACCCCATCCACCTCTCCCACTCCTCCCAATATCCACCCACCACCTCATACTAGAAAACGCAATCCTAAGTACTTTAGTGATAAGTGTTGGATTAGTGTCTAAGTCCATAACTATTTTGGTAAGTACTTGACCCGATGGTGCATGGTCCTTTTGGGTTGCCTTCGCCAAAGCAACTTGATAGGATAAATTATGGAGAGGAAGGATTAATTATGATTTATTAATATATTATGAGAATAACATATTAAAGGAGAAATCATATTGTTTAATTAATATTAGTCAAGAATTAATAAGAATTAAGTTTGTGGCTAAAAGAGATTAATTAAACTTAAGGGACTTGAACTATCAATTGTATGATAGTTGAATATTGAGCTAATGGACTCCATATTAAAGGGTTGGACGAATTCTATGGGGAAACCCATTAGAAATCGTCCTAGGGCCTTTAAGGAAGGAGTCCATGGGTTGCTTAGGGCTGAAGCATCCAAATTAGGGTTTCCTTGTTTGATAACCCTAATAGCTTCACTATTTAAAGATCCCTAGAGCACCAAAACGTGGGGAAGTAACTCCTTAGAGTTTTGGACGGCTTTTGGGTGTCTCCTTCTCTTCTCTTCTTCATCCTCTTGCTCTTGGTGTTTGTGAGCCATTAGAGGAGTGACATTTGTGACTCTAAGCTTTCTAAAGTCATTACAAGGAGGAATTGTGATTGTTATTGCTACATAACAATCAAGGTAATATCTCATACCCATTCTCATGTTAATATTGATTATCATATGCTAGAACTAGGGTTTATAGTCTTGGATGAATTGCATGTACAATAGAGAAACCTAGATCCAAGCATTAGGGTTTGCATGAGCACATAGGATGTTTTTATGGCTAAAACCCATCAGTGGTATCAGAGCCTTGATTCGTTTCTATTGTATTGATGCCTTGGTTATTTGTTCAAGCCTTAAAAAATCGATTTTTTGCCTCCTGCCTGATGTACTCGGCGAGTCCCATTGTGGACTCGGCGAGTCCATAGGGGTACTCTGCGAGTTCGAGCGTCAGAAAGAGGGGAGTTCGGGATTTCTTGTTGTTTTACTCATGGATACATGCCTTATCTGTTTTAGATCATTAAAATCCGATTTTATACATATTTATAAGTATTTCCTTGATTAAACAAAAGATAATTACCAATTGATTAGATAATAACTTCCTTATATGATTAAAGTTGATTATTTGTATTAATTGGGTAACTTACTTTGCAAGAAATTGAAATTAGGTCAAATATAGATAATGATAAAATTAATTGTTTAATTTATATTATTTGTTATTTGATCCTTGTGTTATGAAAAGTTTCAATTTTCCCCTTTATGTTTTATAGTTTAAATTTGAACTCAAAAGTTTTGTTTTGAAATTTAAATAGCTAAAACCCTAATGTTTTGAAAAATGTTTCAAAACTTGCCCTTAATTTTTGAAATTTAAAAGTTGATTAAAAGTTTAATTTAGGAATGTTAAATTCTAAAACCCTGGTATAGTTTTGAAAAGTTCAAATCACACCCTTATGGTTTTATTAATTAATTAAAGTGTATAATTAAAAGAGATTTAGTACATCCATAAAGTTTTGGTGTACAATTTAATTAAATTAAAAGTATAATTATTAAATTAGACCATCTAGTATTTTAAAAGTATAAAATACACCCTATACTATATATAACATTAAAAGTCTAACATTATATATATATATATATATATATATATATATATATATATATATATATATATATATATATATATATATATATATATATATGTATGTATGTATGAGTAAAAGTCAGTCTTACCGTTAGTACGCCTCATTCATGAAGCTGGTCTATAAGGGGTGTTTAAGGAAATTGTCTATAAAATGGCGATTGAATCGGTATCCACTCTTACCCACCGCACTCTTGACTAGTGGAGGGTCCTTAGCCGAACGGGTAGGATAGGACAGAAACCTTCCATTATAAGTATAATGAAATATAAAAGTAACTAAATATTTTCATAAAATTCCCAATCTTAGTTACTTTAGGCAAAGGTAGCAAAGGGTGACTCAATGTTTGTCATAGTTAGGTGGAGCGTGTGTGGTTTACCGGCACATCGAATAGGTGACTGTAACATGTGAGGGCACCATGTAGATTTTCATGGTTATTCACACCCGCTTTGTGATCCTCGGCATCCCAGTCACAAACTAGAGGGGCATATCGAGATTTAAACAAGCCATTGAAAAGGTTCACTGAATCTCAAAGGATCTAGGAGTTTTCAATACATTTAAGACTTAATCTGTTTTACGTTTTTCATGGTGGAAAATTAGTGAATCGTCATTCACTTACCTTCAAATGTTCTGCAATTAGGGTTACGGCATCCCTCTCCCGAGTTGTGGAATATTTTGTTGGGTCCTAGCCTTAATATCTCATTTGGGTGATTTATTAAGGACTCAATCAATCAACTAACTTGAATTTGTTTTCTCCCGCTTTGTAGATGTCAAAGAAATCATGCTTCACTTCCTCTTCCTCCTCCTGTTGTTATCCCTAACCCACAAGATCGAAGAATTGAAAGGTTCAATGTCACTAAAGCCCTATTGGAAATAAAACATGAAGATGGTAAACCCGTGTGTGCCCACGTTCTAGGAATGAAATCACACATCGATAGGTTGATAATGTTGGGTGCGTCATTCCCTGATGAGTTGGCTATAGGTTGGGTTCTACAGTCACTCCCTGAGTCATATAATGAGTTCAAAAGAAAGTACTATATGAAGGATCATGACGCAAACCTCATTGACCTAAGTTACATGCTCATTGCTGCTGAATCAGAAATGATTTTGCAAAGCAATGGAGCATATTTGTTGGGAAAGTCAACCAACCATACTTCTGAGGACGTTCTAGGTTAACCAACCTGCGTTTACTGCCAAGAGAAAGGGCGTTGGATACAAGTCTGCCCTAAGAGCCTGAAGAGTCCAGAAGATGGGAGAGTCAAAGAGTATGGTTGTGCTTCAGGTAAAATCCACTATCTAACTCCATTAATTTCCAATTCATTGATTCTTAATACATAATGTGATAAGATTGCATTTGAATGTTTTGCAAGATCAGTGAAAAGAGAGGAAACTTGATGAAAGAGCAAGATGAGTCTAATCACGAAGAAATGGATCTCGGTCGCATGAATTCAAAGATTAGATTTTGAGCTTAGAAAGTTATGATAGAATTGTTGGGAATATTTGATTACATAGTTTTTCAGTTGATTTTGCATTGTAAGGACAAATGTTTTCCGCTGCTGTTATGAATAAAAATAAATTTTGGTTTGACTCATTTATTTATTTATTTCCTTGTAATAAAATCGTTATGAAAAATTGATGCTTGCATATTTCTACAACAAATGGATGTGATTCTTAATTATGTTATTTGTGGAAAGGTCAAGAATTTACCAAATAGGGAGAGTTTCTCATCGCCCAAGTTTCAGTTGGACAGAAACTTGGAATCATGCAACTTGGTTGCACGATTAATGAGAAATTTCATATTTGGAAATTAGACTAATTCGTTGACAAGTGTCAAGTGAAGGACTAGGAGATCGAGTACACAAAGTTGTGTGTTGATCAAGTCCACCACAAGAGTAACAAGACATTCATCATGGTTTACTAAAGGTTTAGTAAATATGATTATACTTACAAGATTAAGTGTAATTCTGAATTGATTGAAAAGGTTTAAATCAATAGAAAAACGAATAAGAAGAATTAAGTAGGCAGAAAGATAAAAGTTTCTCTATTCTAAGAAGAAGGGAGAGTACCTTTTATTATGTTTTATGATAGGTCTTAATGATTAATAACCATATCTCAATTGATCCTCTAAGTGAGTCTTTGTGCAGTTGTATGTCTAAGAAGAGGAATCAAGAATTGAATAAATGGTTAAATCAAGAAGCCAATCATAATTCATTCCATAACAAGTCTTAAAGTTAAGATTGTGACATTAAGTGACAAGTCTTAAGAAGGTTTATAACATTCATCAAATGTAGAATTTGGAAAAAGGTTTTCTTATTCTTGCACATTTGAAATTGGAAAGTTGTGATGTCTTGGATAAGACAAAAACCAACTAGGACCAATTTATGAAGTGTTTTGTCTTGATAAAAGCAACACTAACTCTTGAATATTTGTTGGTCAAGAAATGCTTATTGACAAGAGAATCTTATATGTCAAGGAGTCAGTGGGAGTCTTAATGGTCTTGAAAGGTTTCAAGAATAAATCAAAATAAACCTTATCGATAATCACTAGCACACGGGTTGAGGTTTACAACCTATCGTGTTGACATTATCTTGTTTCTGTGTTGTTCCAATTGAGTTAAGTATGCATGTGAGCCCTATGAGTTCTCATTTGAGTGCATAAAAGGCAAGGACCTTAATCAATGAAAAGTACATTGATGGGAATGGGTGATCTGCTTAACTACTTGGAAGACATGGTGGGCAGCCGTGTTACCATAAGGCAAGAAATCAAGATTAAGAAAGTTCGGTCCATATGAGTTCGAATTTATCGTAAACTTTGTTTTTGACAAATTCACATGGATAGGAACACATACACCATTAAAATCTAAGTGTCATAAGATTCCCTCCTTCATGAAAATGAATGTGAGGAAATGCTTTCACTAATAGAGATTTTAAGAAGATAGTGATTGTGAAATTGTATTCTCGAATTCGATTATGGTTACGGTATTCCTTTCCATGATTTGAATTGTGAGATTTGGCAATTAGTCTTAATTATTTAGACACACATATGAGCTATCTAAAAGAAAAGTGTATAAGTTCAAGAAGCCTTGATAAAAGATTATCAAAACATTGGGTATTAGAAATATGAACTTAAAGAAATTCAATAGGCATTGTTTTTCTGAAAGTTAAGATGTTTCTGAATACATGTCAAAACTAGTGGGAGCGTAAGCGTTATGTTTAAAATAATCATCATGATAGTGGGAGCATAAATTTTATGATTGTATGATTATTAAAGCAAGTGTTGCAAGTTAGCAATATTAATTATAGAAAACAAGAGTCATACTTTGCAAAGTTTTAAGGGTTGAATAGTTGTTTTGCTATAATTAAGGGAGAGAATATTATGCTTCATTTCAAATCTAAAGGCTTAGGTTATGGAATGTTAATAAATTTAGTCAAGGATGCATATTGAGTTCTTAAATTTCGATTACGATTACGGCATTCCTCTTCATAATTCGAATCATAAGAACGTTACACATAAGATATTATGGCAGAAGATTGATAAAGTATTAAATCTTTATGTAAGACATTATGCATCGTGTCCCATACGCTTCGGGTATAGGATCGATTGCAAATGCTATAGTATTTGACCATTCTAAAGTTTTCCAAATGTATAGCCCATTTAGAGGGAAAAAGGACTATAATCGGTTTTGACTAAGATAATTAAACAACTATCAAAGGACAATCCAAAGTTCGCCGAGGATTGGTCGCTTGTGAGTAGTTGGAAGTATAGTATTGGATGGACCATATCGACATTATTATGAATAGATAAGATTCTATTAAGAATAAGTTGTCATATGGTAAATATGGAAAGGTTTCCATATTGGGAGTTGGATATTGAGAATCTATGTCTAGATTAGAAACTTTTATGCAAAAGGATGTTCAAAGGAATGTACTTTGACTGAGAAACATCACATTTATGGAATTGTCTTGTAACAATTTCCGATAGAGAGTTTTGTAATTCATTGGCAATAGTCATTGTGACCCTAGTGCAGTGACATTACAAAAGGATCATTGCATAAAATGTTAGAATCTAACGTATTCTACAAGTAGCAAGAATTTGATATTCTTACACTTGTGATAAGGATTGGGAGTTGTGAAATGAGTGTTATTGGAAATGTGTTCATTTGACCTATTTCACAAAGTAAGGACCATAGGTAAACATTGTGTGCATGTTAAGAGCATGGGACAAGTATAGTTGTAATTCAAATAAGAAGTTGATTACCCGAAACAACAAATAATGAGTAATCGATATGGTGATAAATAAAAGGTGTTTTATTTATACTCAAAGGTTTGAGGCCGTATGGGATTAGTATTATTCTTGTGTTTCACTTTGCATGTTTTGACTTCCTGAATAATTTAATTAGTTCAGAACAGTCAAATTATTTGAACGGGCCATAGTCGTTCATATGTTGGAAGTCGGTATGAATGAAGACTGTCGTGAATTGGTGTGCAGATTGTCTAAAGAGCATTAGACATAAGCAAATGTTTGCTGCAACGTTCATGAGTGCTTATGAATATGATTTGAGCATTGGATTAAACCCACGCTCACTTGGATCACTTCATGGATTTCATCACGAGTGATTGGTGAGACGATAAAATCTTATATTCTTGAAACCGAGATGTGTGAGTTGTATCTTGCGAGTTGGTTGCACATTGATAATATGTAAATGCACCAGTAACTTGGTGCTATAAAACATATTGTTGTGTGTGATTTGGTGAGTGAGTGCAAGCGAGCATTGAGTCAAATTTTATCCGTTCCTTTTATCCAAAGTAGGATAAAAGCGATATATGTGGGCCCCTCGATGATTTAGTGATGGCACCTAAGCGCTTGGCCAAGCCGGGGCTAAATTGTTATGTTCAATTTTAGTCTGTTGTCAGTCGTCATAAATCTGAATTCGGGAAACAACACATAGACAGAGAGAGTGATTTAGATCCATGTCTCAGTCTATACAATATCTAGAACGGAGGAATATATGATCCCTTATCTAAAGGACACGCGTATCTGATAAGATCAGAGTTGACAGCGGCTTTGGAAAGCTACGATTGCAGATCAGGATCTGAAGTCATACGCAGAATAGTTATTAGACTTATCTAAGTGGGAGATTGTTGGATTAGTGTCTAAGTCCATAACTATTTTGGTAAGTACTTGACCCGATGGTGCATGGTCCTTTTGGGTTGCCTTCGCCAAAGCAACTTGATAGGATGAATTATGGAGAGGAAGGATTAATTATGATTTATTAATATATTATGAGAATAACATATTAAAGGAGAAATCATATTGTTTATTTAATATTAGTCAAGAATTAATAAGAATTAAGTTTGTGGCTAAAAGAGATTAATTAAACTTAAGGGACTTGAACTGTCAATTGTATGATAGTTGAATATTGAGCTAATGGACTCCATATTAAAGGGTTGGACGAATTCTATGGGGAAACCCATTAGAAATCGTCCTAGGGCCTTTAAGGAAGGAGTCCATAGGTTGCTTAAGGCTTAAGCATCCAAATTAGGGTTTCCTTGTTTGATAACCCTAATAGCTTCACTAAGTAAAGATCCCTAGAGCACCAAGACGTGGGGAAGTAACTCCTTAGGGTTTTGGACGGCTTTTGAGTGTCTCCTTCGTCTTCTCTTCTTCATCCTCTTGCTCTTGGTGTTAGTGAGACATTAGTGGAGTGACATTTGTTACTCTAAGCTTTCTAAAGTCATTACAAGGAGGAATTGTGATTTTTATTGCTACATAACAATCAAGGTAATATCTTATACCCATTATCATGTTAATATTGATTATCATATGCTAGAACTAGGGTTTATAGTCTTGGATGAATTGCATGTACAATAGAGAAACCTAGATCCAAGCATTAGGGTTTGCATGAGCACATAGGATGTTTTTATGGCTAAAACCCATCAGTGGTATCAGAGCCTTGATTGGTTTCTATTGTATTGATGCCTTGGCTATTTGTTCAAGCCTTAAAAAATCGATTTTTTGCCTCCTGCCTGATGTACTCGGCGAGTCCCATTGTGGACTCGGCGACTAGACCTCTACTCGGCGAGTCCATAGGGGTACTCTACGAGTTCGAGCGTCAGAAAGAGGGGATTTCGGGATTTCTTGTTGTTTTACTCATGGATACATGCCTTATCTGTTTTAGATCATTAAAATCCGATTTTATACATATTTATAAGTATATCCTTCATTAAACAAAAGGTAATTACCAATTGATTAGATAATAACTTCCTTATATGATTAAAGTTGATTATTTGTATTAATTGGGTAACTTATTTTGCAAGAAATTGAAATTAGGTCAAATATAGAAAATGATAAAATTAATTGTTTAATTTATATTATTTGTTATTTGATCCTTGTGTTATGAAAAGTTTCAATTTTCCCCTTTAAGTTTTATAGTTTAAATTTGAACTCAAAAGTTTTGTTTTGAAATTTAAATAGTTAAAACCCTAATGTTTTGAAAAATGTTTCAAAACTTGCCCTCAAGTTTTGAAATTTAAAAGTTGATTAAAAGTTTAATTTAGGAATGTTAAATTCTAAAACCCTAGTATAGTTTTGAAAATTTCAAATCACACCCTTATGGTTTTATTAATTAATTAAAGTGTATAATTAAAAGAGATTTAGTAAATCCATAAAGTTTTGGTGTACAATTTAATTAAATTAAAAGTATAATTATTAAATTAGACCACCTAGTATTTTAAAAGTATAAAATACACCCTATACTATGTATGAGTAAAAGTCAGTCTTACCGTTAGTAGGCCTCATTCACGAAGCTAGTCTATAAGGGTGTTTAAGGAAATTGCCTATAAAATGGCGATTGAATGGGTCTCCACTCTTACCCACCGCACTCGTGACTAGTGGAGGGCCCTTAGCCGAACGGGTAGGATAGGACAGAAACCTTCCATTATAAATATAATGAAATATAAAAGTAACTAAATGTTTTCATAAAATTCCCAATCTTAGTTACTTTAGGCAAAAGTGAATTGATGTAATTCCATGAAATTACACTTTGTACCATTGCGAAGACGTTAGTGGAGCATGTGTGGTTAACTGGCACACTAAATGGTTCTAAGCAAAGGTAGCAAAGGGTAACTCAATGTTTGTCATAGTTCGGTGGAGCGTCTGTGGTTTACCGGCACATCGAAGAGGTGACTGTAACATGTGAGGGCACCATGTAGATTTGCATGGTTATTCGCACCCGCTTTGTGATCCTCAGCATCCCAGTCACAAACTAGAGGGGCATATCGAGATTTAAACATGCCATTGAAAAGGTTCAATGAATCTCAAAAGATGTAGGAGTTTTCAATACATTTAAGACTTAATTTGTTTTTCGTTTTTCATGGTGGAAAATTAGTGAATCGTCATTCACTTACCTTCAAATACTCTGAAATTAGGGTTACAGCATCCCTCTCCCGAGTTGTGGAATATTGTGTTGGGTCCTAGCCTTAATATCTCATTTGGGTGATTTATTAAGGACTCAATCAATCAACTAACTTGAATTTGTTTTCTCCTGCTTTGTAGATGTCAAAGTACGACAACTATGGTCCTCCCAAATCCCATGGAACAAGCATTCCACATGAAGATGATATTCCACGATTCGATCGAGGAACAAGAAATCATGCTTCACTTCCTCCTCCTCCTCCCGTTATTCTCCCTAACCCACAAGATCGAAGAATTGAAAGGTTCAATGTCACTAAAGCCCTATTGGAAATGAAACCTGAAGATGGTAAACCCGTGTGTGCCCACATTCTAGGAATGAAATCACACATCGATAGGTTGATAATGTTGGGTGCGTCATTCCCTGATGAGTTGGCTATAGGCTGGGTTCTACAGTCACTCCCTGAGTCATATAATGAGTTCAAAAGAAAGTACTATATGATGGATCATGACGCAAACCTCATTGACCTAAGTTACATGCTCATTGCTGCTGAATCAGAAATGATTTGGCAAAGCAATGGAGCATATTTGTTGGGAAAGTCAACCAACCATGCTTCCGCGGACGTTCTAGGTGAACCAACCTGCGTTTGTTGCCAAGAGAAAGGGCGTTGGATACAAGTCTGCCCTAAGAGCCTGAAGAGTCCAGAAGATGGGAGAGTCAAAGAGTATGGCTGTGCTTCAGGTAAAATCCACTATCTAACTCCATTAATTTCCTATTCATTGATTCTTAATACATAATGTGATAAGATTGCATTTGAATGTTTTGCAAGATCAGTGAAAAGAGAGGAAACTTGATGAAAGAGCAAGATGAGTCTAATCAAGAAGAAATGGATCTCAGTCGCATGAATTCGAAGATTAGATTTTGAGCTTAGAAAGTTATGATAGAATTGTTGGGAATATTTGATTACATAGTTTTTCAGTTGATTTTGCATTGTAAGGACAAATGTTTTCCGCTGCTGTTATGAATAAAAATAAATTTTGGTTTGACTCATTTATTTATTTATTTCCTTGCAATAAAATCGTTATGAAAAATTGATGCTTGCATATTTCTACAACAAATGGATGTGATTATTAATTATGTTATTTGTGGAAAGGTCAAGAATTTACCAAATAGGGAGAGTTTCTCATCACCCAAGTTTCAGTTGGACAGAAACTTGGAATCATGCACCTTGGTTGCACGATTAATGAGAAATTTCATATTTGGAAATTAGACTAATTCGTTGACAAGTGTCAAGTGAAGGACTAGGAGATCGAGTACACAAAGTTGTGTGTTAATCAAGTCCACCACAAGAGTAACAAGACATTCGTCATGGTTTACTAAAGGTTTAGTAAATATGATTATACTTACAAGATTAAGTGTAATTCTAAATTGATTGAAAATGTTTAAATCAATAGCAAAACGAATAAGAAGAATTAAGTAGGCAGAAAGATAAAAGTTTCTCTATTCTAAGAAGAAGGGAGAGAACCTTTTATTATGTTTTATGATAGGTCTTAATGATTAAGAACCATATCTCAATTGATCCTCTAAGTGAGTCTTGGTGCAATTGTATGTCTAAGAAGAGGAATCGAGAATTGAAGAAATGGTTAAATCAAGAAGCCAATCATAATTCATTCCATAACAAGTCTTAAAGTTAATATTGTGACATTAAGTGACAAGTATTAAGAAGGTTTATAACATTCATCAAATGTAGAATTTGGAAAAAGGTTTTCTTATTCTTGCACATTTGAAATTGGAAAGTTGTGATGTCTTGGATAAGACAAAAACCAACTAGGACCAATTTATGAAGTGTTTTGTCTTGATAAAAGCTACACTAACTCTTGAATATTTGTTTGTCAAGAAATGCTTATTGACAAGAGAATCTTATATGTCAAGGAGTCAGTGGGAGTCTTAATGGTCTTGAAAGGTTTCAAGAATAAATCAAAATAAACCTTATCGATAATCACTAGCACACGAGTTGAGGTTTACAACCTATCGTGTTGACATCATCTTGTTTCTTTGTCGTTCCAATTAAGTTAATTATGCATGTGTAACAACCCGAAATTTCCATTTTGTACGAACATTAGCTATTCAATAGAAGCTAGTCCAGTTTCAATGAATTTCTCACCTTGGGGAGCACCGGTCTTGTTCGTTAAGAAGAAAGAAGGATCATTCCGTATGTGTATCGACTACAGAGAACTCAACAAACTGACGGGTCAAAAATCGTTACCCTCTGCCTCGCATACACGATCTGTTTGACCAACTGCAAGGGGCGAACTATTTTTCCAAAATTGATATGAGATCCGGATATCACCAGTTACGAGTACTAGAGGAGGATGTGCCGAAGACAGCCTTCCAAACTCGTTACGGACACTACGAGTTCGTGGTGATGCCATTCGGATTGACCAATGCGCCCGCAGTTTTCATGGATCTGATGAATAGAGTATGCCGACCTTACTTGGATCAGTTCGTCATCGTTTTCATTGACGACATCCTGATGTACTCCCGAAGTAAGGAAGAGCATGGCGATCACCTGCGATAAGTTCTAGGGACATTACGTAAGGAGAAACTTTATGCGAAGTTCTCGAAATGTGAATTTTGGATCCGAAGAGTCGAATTCTTGGGACACATGGTAAGCAAAGAGGGAATCCACGTGGACCCATCCAAAATTAAAGCCATTGAGAACTGGTCAGCACCGAAGACGCCTACTCAAATTCGTCAATTTCTAGGCCTAGCTGGCTACTACCGCAGATTCATTCAGAACTTCTTTCGAATAGCGAAACCCCTTACAACCTTGACCCAGAAAGGTGTGGCCTTTGACTGGGAAGAGAAACAAGAGAGAGCGTTCCAAACGCTCAAGCGAGCCTTGTGCACCGCGCCAATACTATCCCTCCCCAAAGGGATAAAAGACTTCGTAGTCTATTGCGATGCATCAAATCAAGGGCTCGGGTGTGTTCTGATGCAGTGAGGTAAGGTCATCGCCTACGCCTCGAGACAATTGAAGACACACGAAGTTAACTACACGACCCACGATCTTGAACTAGGAGCAGTGGTGTTTGCTCTGAAGATCTGGAGACATTACTTGTACGGAACGAAAAGAACTATCTTTACTGACCACAAGAGTTTACAACACATTTTCGATCAGAAGGAGCTCAACATGAGACAACGATGGTGGGTCGAACTACTCAGTGACTACGAATGCGATATTCGTTATCATTCGGGTAAAGTCAACGTAGTAGCAGACGCCCTAAGTCGGAAAGAATATTCTGGTCACAGAGTCAAGTCATTGTCAATAACCATCCATTCACACTTGTCTAAGCAAATTCAGGCGGCCCAACTTGAAGCCATGAAACCTGAAAATGCAACGAGTGAATCCCTTAGGGGAATGGACAAGAATTTAGAAGCCAAGGGTGATGGAGCCTTATATTTCATGAACCGGATCTGGACACTGAAACACGGTGGTTTCCGAGACTTGGTCATGACCGAGGCGCACAACACTCGGTATTCCTTCCACCCAGGTTCAGATAAGATGTATCTGGATCTTAAAAAGCTATACTGGTGGCCTAATATGAAAGCAAAGATTGCTACCTTCGTAAGCAAATGCCTTACTTGCGCAAAGGTTAAGGTCGAGTACCAGAAGCCCTCTGGTTTACTGCAACAACCAGAGATTCCAGAATGGAAGTGGGATCGGATCACTATGGATTTCATAACCAAGTTGCCCAAGACAACTGGTGGACTTGATACCATATGGGTCATCGTCGATAGATTGACCAAGTCTACACACTTCCTGCCTATCAAAGAAACTGACAAGATGGAGAAACTTACGAGAACATACATTAGGGAAGTCGTACGGCTACATGGTGTGCCTATGTCCATTATCTCCGATAGAGATAGTAGGTTCACCTCAAGATTCTGGCAATCACTACAACATTCCCTAGGAACAAGGCTGGACATGAGCATAGCCTACCATCCACAGACCGACGGACAGAGTGAGAGGACCATCCAAACACTGGAAGATATGTTGAGATCCTGTGTGATTGAATTTGGAAATGCATGGGATACTCATTTACCCCTTGTCGAGTTTTCCTATAATAACAGTTATCACACGAGCATCAAGGTTGCTCCATTTGAAGCTCTCTACGGCCGAAAGTGCAGATCTCCTCTGTGCTGGGCTGAGGTGGGTGATAACCAATTAGCCAGGGGGCAAGCTTCCGACAGTACTCTCACCGGTCCGGAGATCATTCGGGAAACAACAGAGAAAATTGTTCAGATTCGTGAACGATTGAAAGCCTCTAGAGACTGACAGAAGAGCTACGTTGATAAATGAATAAAACCTTTGGAATTTTAGGTGGGAGACCGAGTCCTTCTCAAAGTCTCACCCTGGAAGGGCTTGATACGCTTCGGAAAGCGTGGGAAGCTTAATCCGAGGTACATAGGGCCTTTCGAGATTCTTGCAAGAGTCGGCCCCATATCTTACAAAGTCGACCTACCCGACGCACTTCGTAACGTACATTCTACATTCCACATATCTAACTTGAAAAAGTGTCTGTCCGACGAGACTCTTGTAATCCCACTCGACGAGATCGAGATCAACGAGAGCCTCAACTTCGTGGAAGAACCGGTAGAGATCATGGACCATGAGGTCAAGCAGACGAAGCAAAGTCATATCCCTATCGTGAAGGTTCGCTGGAACGCCAAGCGAGGACCGGAATTCACTTGGGAACGCGAGGATCAGATGAAACTGAAATACCCTCATCTTTTCGCTTAATTGTTTGTAACTTCTTATTTGCTTAAATTCTAATTTCGGGACGAAATTCCTTCTAACGGGGGAATGATGTGACAACCCGAAATTTCCATTTTGTATGAACATTAGCTATTCAATAGAAGCTAGTCCAGTTTCAATGAATTTCAGACTTTTCCGAATAAGTTTGTGTACATTAGGGTTTATGTTTAAGGAGATATCAGGAGAGTGGATGCTCATGGGTTTGTGAAACTTGAGTATTTCAAAACTTCTTAATGTTAGAGTTCAATTCCGGAATAAAAATATTTTCTGCCAAAATATTTCAGGACTATAAATAGATTTCTGAACTAAATTCATTCATTATTCACATTTCCAACTAGAGAAAAGCCATTTTCTCTCTCACGGATCTTCGGGTTTTCATCCTAAATCATGAGTACACTTCTCTAGTTGTTTTATAATGCTTGTTATATGCTTAATAACATAGATTACATGTCAAATATGTGAGATCCGGGAGTTTACCGCCCAAGAACGTTCTTGGGGAGTAAACTCCAAAAAGAGGCTTAAGAGCTATCTAGTCCCATTTCCTTGATAAGTGACTAACTTAGGCTTGTATGTAAGTTAATTAGGGACTAGAAAACAACCAAAAACATCAAGCTTTAGGTGTTTACGGCCCAAGAATTTCTTGGACCGTGAACACCAAATTCAAGGGCCTAAAGGTGCCCTAATCACTCCTAAGGCTTTAGACTTTAATACCCATTTAATCCTAGCTAATTTATGGACTTCAAAACATCAAAAGCACCCCTTAAAGGGATTTTACGTCCAAGAGAATGCTCATAGGCCGTAAACACCAAATAAGGGCACCAAAGTGTGCCTAGGGTCCTCCTTAGCCTTAAACAAATGCCTAGAATTTATCCTACTTGTGTTTGGGACTTGAAAGAATTAAAACACCCATCCCATGAGAGTTTACGGCCGTAAACTCTAAGGGATATGGTCTTTTGGCCGTAAACTCCTCAAAGGAGAATTTTCTATGCCCTAAACTACCCAAAGGATTAAACCACCAAGCAAGGCTTATTCTAGAAATCATATGGCACTTTAAAACACCAATTACCACCAAGATTGGAGTTCACGGCTGTAAACTCAAGGGTTTACGACCGTAAACTCCTTGTGTGGGGTTTATTGGTAGTAAACACTTATATAAGGCCCTTTGGTACATTAAACCCCTTTAGCCTTGTCCCATAACAACATAGATGCAACCATTAGGACCTATAACACTTATACAAAGTGTTTACATGTTCCTGAGTGTCCCAAGTTAAATACTTATAGTTATTACATCAATCACATGTGATTAATAACTAGAGAACCAATGATTTTATCACTGTTCAAACTGTTTATCAAACTGTTTTACTTCAAACTGCTTTACAAACTCTTTTACTTATTAAATACTTTTATTAAACTTTGTTTTACTTCTTATAAATTGCATGCTCATATATGTATAGATATATAAGCAATGTTTAAAGGGCTTAGGAAGGCCATCCGCCCTATTTCCTTTTTCTCGATTTGGATGTGGTCTGGTGGGATTTCGGGTGACTGTCCAAAGGTCGTTTCAATATTAAATATATATCAAATATACATATATAGACATAAAAGTACTTCCATATTCATGCATATTAGACACATCATTAGTAAGTTACCATCGGGGTAACACAGGATCATACTAGTACAATTTCTAGATCAATGAGTCAGTTCATTCATGAGTCTATACATTACATTACTATGAGAACATATACATTACATTACTATGAGAACATATACAACTATACTAGAAAGAGAACATATACAACTATACTAGGAAGAGAACATATACAACGATACTAGAACAAGTAACATTACATTACATATACATGAATACGTTAACAATTGTGATCCACTGTATCATAGCATGCCTTAAATGTCATGGCCCGAGTTGTAGCCAGAATTCTCTTGGAGGGAGAGCGTGAGTTTGCGTATAGATCTATACTGGATTGACTATCCTACACCTTGCTGCTAGCTACAGCCGGACCTGCAGGTCTGCGGGTGCCAAACGTCATTCCGTTATTACGACCATTCGTATGTCGTTATTACCAGTCGATAGTATGGTGCAACTTATCACATGATACCTTAATATAAATCCGGTTTAAGGTAGTTAGTACAGCAGTAGTTCCTATAATACAACACTACAGTACTACAATAATTTACCCATTACATACATTTAGTGATTATTTCACTTAAACATTAATGTACAAACTATATTCTGTTAAATGATAGTTACACTTGGGAAATTACACACTTTTACAACAAACGAGCATACAAAACAGTTTAGCCTTGGTAGCAGGCTACTTTAATAGAAAATATAGATTTTTCTGAGAAATTCAAACTTTTACAAACATTTACTTACATTTTACAAACTTACACTTGAGACATGTTCAAACGTTTTTGATAACAAACATCGACACTAAAATACTTATGAACTCACCAGCTTAATGCTGATAAACTCTTTCAAAATAACTTGTATTCTCAGGTCATCAGTAGATAGGTACCGAGGTCAGCTTTTGAGAAGATGGAGCGCATCCAAGACTCATCTTATAATTTTGATTTGCATTATATTTTTGGTGTCTAAACCTGTACAGAACACGCTTGTATTAAAATTATATATTTAATGCAATGGATGATGTTGTTTGCTTATTTACATTTACTGTGTTGTGATACTTTACATGACGTCCTCCGCCCCAGAACGTTTCCGCCGTTCTTGGTTTTGGGGTGTAACAGCATGTGAGCCCTATGAGTTCTCATTTATGTGCATAAAAGGCAAGGAACTTAATCAATGAAAAGTACATTGATGGGAAAGGGTGAGCTGCTTAACTACTTGGAAGACATGGTGGGCAGTCGTGTTACCATAAGGCAAGAAATCAAGATTAAGAAAGTTCGGTCCATATGAGTTCGAATTTATCGTAAACTTTATTTTTGACAAATTCACATGGATAGGAACACATACACCATTAAAATCTAAGTGTCATAAGATTCCCTCCTTCATGAAAATGAATGTGAGGAAATGCTTTCACTAATAGAGATTTTAAGAAGATAGTGATTGTGAAATTGTATTCTCGAATTCGATTATGGTTACGATATCCCTTTCCATGATTCGAATTGTGAGATTTGGCAATTAGCCTTAATTATTTAGACACACATATGAGCTATCTAAAAGAAAAGTGTATAAGTTCAAGAAGCCTTGATAAAAGATTATCAAAACATTGGGTATTAGAAATATGAACTTAAAGAAATTCAATAGGCATTGTTTTTCTGAAAGTTAAGATGTTTCTGAATACATGTCAAAACTAGTGGGAGCGTAAGCGTTATGTTTAAAATAATCATCATGATAGTGGGAGCATAAATTTTATGATTGTATGATTATTAAAGCAAGTGTTGCAAGTTAGCAATATTAATTATAGAAAACAAGAGTCATACTTTGCAAAGTTTTAAGGGTTGAATAGTTGTTTTGCTATAATTAAGGGAGAGAATATTATGCTTCATTTCAAATCTAAAGGCTTAGGTTATGGAATGTTAATAAATTTAGTCAAGGATGCATATTGAGTTCTTAAATTTCGATTATGATTACGGCATTCCTCTTCATAATTCGAATCATAAGAACGTGACACATAAGATATTATGGCAGAAGATTGATAAAGTATTAAATCTTTATGTAAGACATTATGCATCGTGTCCCATACGCTTCGGGTATAGGATCGATTGCAAATGCTATAGTATTTGACCATTCTAAAGTTTTCCTAATGTATAGCCCATTTAGAGGGAAAAAGGACTAGAATCGGTTTTGACTAAGATAATTAAACAACTATCAAAGGACAATCCAAAGTTCGCCGAGGATTGGTCGCTTGTGAGTAGTTGGAAGTATAGTATTGGATGGACCATATCGACATTATTATGAATAGATAAGATTCTATTAAGAATAAGTTGTCATATGGTGAATATGGAAAGGTTTCCATATTGGGAGTTGGATATTGAGAATCTATGTCTAGATTAGAAACTTTTATGCAAAAGGATGTTCAAAGGAATGTACTTTGAGTGAGAAACATCACATCTATGGAATTTTCTTGTAACAATTTCCGATAGAGAGTTTTGTAATTCATTAGCAATAGTCATTGTGACCCTAGTGCAGTGACATTACAAAAGGATCATTGCATAAAATGTTAGAATCTAACGTATTCTACAAGTAGCAAGAATTTGATATTCTTACACTTGTGATAAGGATTGGGAGTTGTGAAATGAGTGTTATTGGAAATGTGTTCATTTGACCTATTTCACAAAGTAAGGACCATAGGTAAACATTGTGTGCATGCTAAGAGCATGGGACAAGTATAGTTGTAATTCAAATAAGAAATTGATTACCCGAAACAACAAATAATGAGTAATCGATATGGTGATAAATAAAAGGTGTTTTATTTATACTCAAAGGTTTGAGGCCATATGGGATTAGTATTATTCTTGTGTTTCACTTTGCATGTTTTGACTTCCTGAATAATTTAATTGGTTCAGAACAGTCAAATTATTCGAACGGGCCACAGTCGTTCATATGTTGGAAGTAGGTATGAATGAAGATTATCGTGAATTGGTGTGTGGATTGTCTAAAGAGCATTAGACATAAGCAAATGTTTTCTGCAACGTGCATGAGTGCTTATGAATATGATTTGAGCATTGGATTAAACTCACGCTCACTTGGATCACTTCATGGATTTCATCACAAGTGATTAGTGAGACGATAAAATCTTATATTCTTGAAACCGAGATGTGTGAGTTGTATCTTGCGAGTCGGTTGCACATTGATAATATGTAAATGCACCAGTAACTTGGATTTATAAAACATATTGTTGTGTGTGATTTGGTGAGTGAGTGCAAGCGAGCATTGAGTCAAAGTTTATCCGTTCCTCTTATCCAAAGGAGGATAAAAGCGATATCTGTGGGCCCCTTGATGATTTAGTGATGGCACCTAAGCGCTTAGCCAAGCCGAGACTAAATTGATGTGTTCAATTGTAGTCTGTTGTCAGTCGTCATAAATCTGAATTCGGGAAACAACACATAGACAGAGAGAATGATTTAGATCCATGTCTCAGTCTATACAATATCTAGAATTGAGGAATATATGATCCCTTATCTAAAGGACACGCGTATCTGATAAGATCAGAGTTGACAGCGGCTTTGGAAAGCTACGATTGCAGATCAGGATCTGAAGTCATACGCATAATAGTTATTAGACTTATCCAAGTGGGAGACTATTGGATTAGTGTCTAAGTCCATAACTATTTTGGTAAGTACTTGACCCGATGGTGCATGGTCCTTTTGGGTTGCCTTCGCCAAAGCAACTTGATAGGATGAATTATGGAGAGGAAGGATTAATTATGATTTATTAATATATTATGAGAATAACATATTAAAGAATAAATCATATTGTTTAATTAATATTAGTCAAGAATTAATAAGAATTAAGTTTGTGGCTAAAAGAGATTAATTAATGTGACATCCCCAAAATCACGGCCAGAAAAGACCGATTTTGTTTATGCTTTATAAAAATCAGAGTACTTCATTTTATAAAAAGGTTGTGGAATTTGTTCCCAGAAAAACATGGTAAATACGTTATTAAAACATTTTCGAAGAAACGTATTTATTTCATTTTAAAATGTTTGGGATGTCATCGTTAATACCGAAACATAAGCATAAACAGAACTTACAATGATTTACACTAGTGATCTACATCTCTTTTAAATCTCTCAGTGTAATGTCACTTCACTTCGTCACCTGTGATATACATAAACTGAGTGGGTCAGGTTGGGAAACCTGGTGAGTACATAGGTTTTCAACCCACAATAATATAATTATTATGTTCAATCAAACAATCAACCCAATTACTCATCCCCATTATCTTTTTTACTCTTTAAGGATTTAACCTAAGAGTCATCTATCCTGCATTCGTTTATTCCGAAGTCCCTTACTTCCAGGGTTATGGGACTGGCACTAAATCCATAGCTGCCAATGTTCGTTCATAAAGCACTAATTCCATAGTTGCTATAGTCTATTCATCGGGTACTAAATCCATAGCTACCAGTCTTTATCTAATAGGTACTAAGTCCATAGCTACCAATGTTCAACAGGTACTAAGTCCATAGCTACCAATTCCTACAGGTACTAAATCCTTAGCTACCAGCGTCTAACTAATAGGTACTAAGTCCATAGCTACCAATTCCCAACAGGTACTAAATCCATAGCTACCAACGTCTAAAAGGTACTAAGTCCATAGCTACCGGTGTTTGTCCCATAGGCACTAAGTCTATAGTTGCCAATGTATACTCACGTCATCTTCTATCTCTCATCATTCATCTACCCATCTCATACCCAATATTTTTGTATATATAAAATACGTATACAGTTTAAGTCCTTTAAAACATGTATAAAACGTTCAACCAACATAGACAACAAGTATTCAGATAATGTGCACACATAGCACGTAGTTTATATAAAATACTTCATATCTATGTGTAAGATGAAAGGGACTATGCACTCACCTGAAAGGTGGTGAGTCGGCACTCGGACAGCACTTCGTTACTCTTAAAACAATTATCCCTTGACGAAACCTAGTATCATTACCACTAGAGTTTAGTCTAACGCTTGACGAGACTAATTTAATAGTCTAGCTATTATTACTATTATATAAGCGTTAAATAACACTCAATATAACTCATAATAATAGCCTAAATAATTATTTTAAGGTCCTAACAATGTTACTATAATTAAATAAAATCTATATTAAATATACTATAGGCGTAGCTCACTTACAGCGGGTTTTTATTAAAAACCAGGCTTCGCTGGAGCAGCGTTTCCGAGCCGAAATCTTTTCTTCTCGGAGCCGTCGGGCGCTCCGGGGCTTTCTTCTCGTGATAGGGAGGTTCCCTAGACTTGGGAGGGGTTTAGGGAGGTTAGAGAGAAGTTAGAGAGAGAAAGAAAGACTTATGGTGTGAAGAAAATATGAGGAGTTCACCCTTGTATTTATAGGAAGTGTATAGTAAAGTAGTCTCCAAGCTTCGTCCGTAACTTTTGCATACGAGCTCCGTTTTTGTCTGTCTTTTTACTGTTGATTTCCTATTAATGAGATCTTCAACTTTCATTTAGACCTCGTTAGCTAATTCTCATTCTATCTCGGATTTACAAAACTGTATCGAAGTCGCCGCGCTCGAAAAGTGGAGACTAAGCTTCGTCCATAACTTTTGCATACGAGTTCCGTTTTTGTCTATCTTTTTACCATTGAGTTCCTATTAATGAGATCTTCAACTCTCATTTAGACCTCGTTGGCTAATTCTCATTCTATCTCGGATTTACAAAACTGTATCGAATTCGCCGCGCTCGAAAAGTAGGGACTAAGCTTCGTCCATATCTTTTGCATACGAGCTCTATTATCGACGTTCTTTATATCCACGCGTTGGTATTTACGAGTACTATAACTTTCATTTAGATCACGTCGGCTAAAAATCGACCGATCTAAAATTCAGATTTCGGGTTGTGCACTGCTATGCTAAATCTTAGAAAAATTATAACTTCCTCATACGAAGTCAGATTTGGGCGTTCTTTTTATCGATGTTCTTAGTTTAACATATTCTACGACTTTCGTTTAGATCGCTAAGGCTAAATCTCGCTCTATCGTAAATTCACTATTTACGCTTCCTGGTATCGTGCCGGTTCCGTCGCGAAACTTCAACGGGTCATAACTTCTTCGTTATAACTCGGATTTCGGCGTTCTTTATATGTACGAAAACCTTGTAACATACTCTACAACTTGGTTAAGATTATTTATTCTAAATAATCTTTTGTCGAAAAGTCGTTTTGGACCCCTATTGCCTCTAATTTGACTAGCCCGGATTTGCGGGCGTTACAATTAAACTTAAGGGACTTGAACTGTCAATTGTATGATAGTTGAATATTGAGCTAATGGACTCCATATTAAAGGGTTGGACGAATTCTATGGAGAAACCCATTAGAAATCGTCCTAGGGCCTTTAAGGAAGGAGTCCATGGGTTGCTTAGGGCTTAAGCATCCAAATTAGGGTTTCCTTGTTTGATAACCCTAATAGCTTCACTATTTAAAGATCCCTAGAGCACCAAAACGTGGGGAAGTAACTCCTTAGGGTTTTGGACGGCTTTTGGGTGTCTCCTTCTCTTCTCTTCTTCATCCTCTTGCTCTTGGTGTTTGTGAGCCACTAGAGGAGTGACATTTGTGACTCTAAGCTTTCTAAAGTCATTACAAGGAGGAATTGTGATTGTTATTGCTACATAACAATCTAGGTAATATCTTATACCCATTCTCATGTTAATATTGATTATCATATGCTAGAACTAGGGTTTATAGTCTTGGATGAATTGCATGTACAATAGAGAAACCTAGATCTCAGCATTAGGGTTTGCATGAGCACATAGGATGTTTTTATGGCTAAAACCCATCAATAAGTTTGTCAACACATCCACCCTTCATCCTCTACCTACTCCTCTTGAACCAGCCACCCATGCTCAAGCACTTAAGGATCCAAAATGGCGAAAAGCTATGGATGATGAGTTTAATGCCTTACTTCATAATGGAACTTGAGAGCTCATTCCTTCATCAGGTCACAAACCCGTTGGTTGTATCAAAAGAAATCTCGACGGTTCCATTGCTAAATACAAGGCTCGCCTTGTAGCCAAAGGTTTTCTCCAACAACATGGTGTTAATTACTTTGATACTTTTAGCCCTGTTACAAAACCTGTTACTATCCGTATGGTTCTTTCTATTGTTCTCTCCATGAATTGGCCTCTCAAACAACTTGATGTCAACAATGTGTTTCTTCAAGGTACATTACACAAAACTTTCTACATGGACCAACCACCCGGTTATGCCCACCCTCAGTACCCGAACCACATATGTCGCCATCGAAAATCAATCTATGGGCTAAAGCAAGCGCCACGTTCTTGGTACATAGAACTTACCAACTTCTTACTTGCCTTTGGTTTTTGAAAATCTCTTGCTGATGCCTCTCTTTTTATCTACAATCATGTTATTGTCTATTTTTTGGTCTATGTAAATGGTATTGTTGTTACAGGTAACAATCATGCTTTTCTTGGTCATGTTGTCACCTCACTTGTTGCCCGATTCACCATCAAGGACCTTGGTCCTCTTCACCACTTCTTGGGCATTGAGGTCATCTCTAACCCCATGTGTCTCTTCCTGTCCTAACACCACCATATCCGGGACTTTCTCACTCTCTTCAACATGGATGGGGCAAAGGAGGTTGCTACTCCTTTAAGCTCCTCTGTTATCTTGTCCCCAACAGATGGTTCCCCACCCGTTGACCCTACACCCTACCAGAAATTAGTTGGCTCCTTACAATACTTAGCATTTACTCGTCCAGATATATGTTTTGCTGTCAATAAACTTTCTCGGTTCATGCATTCTCCCTTTCAGACTCATTGGCAAGCTCTGAAACGTGTCCTTCGGTACCTAAAAGGTAAAATTCACCATGTTCTGCTTCTCAATTGTACTTCTTCTCTCCACTTAACGGTATTCTTAGATTCTGATTGGGGTGGTATTTCAGATGGGGGCCTGTCCACTACGACATATATTCTCTATCTTGGCAAAAATATAATCTCTTGGAAATCAACGTGTCGAAAATCTGTTTCCCGGTCATCAACTGAGGCTGAATACAATGCCCTGGCCAATGCTGCATCAGAGATCTCATGGGTTCAAAACCTTTTGTTTGAGCTTGGCATCAGCACCACCACTGCACCTACGCTATATTCTGACAATATGGGGGCTACTTATCTTTGTGCTAATTCGGTGTACCATTCGCGTATGAAGCATGTTGCACTCGATTATCATTTTGTTTGTGAACGGGTGTCAAATGGTTCTCTTAAAGTCTTGCATGTTAATTCTACAAATCAACTAGCTGATGCTCTTACTAAACCACTGCATCGCGATCCGTTTCTCAAGCTTCGTTTCGAGATCGGTGTCTCTGACGGAGCCTCCATCTTGCGGGGGTGTATTATGAATATCCACTAGTTTTACATATTATATTTAGTATATTCCAATTGATTCAATTACCTTGTATAGCTTAGGTCAATGGTCTGCTCCCTACATTATCTCCTGTATATACGTTCTGTAAATGGCTATAAAAGCCGATTGATACCTACAGCAATAATATACAATATCATACCCTTCAATATTATTATATGAACTACCACGACACTTTCGCTCCGGCTTCCAAACTAGTCACCATTCGTACTCTTCTTGCAGTAGTTGTAAAAAAAGATTAGGCGATCAAACGACTAGACGTGAACAACGCATTTCTGCGTGAAGGCCTAAACGAAGAAGTATACATGAAAATTCCTCAAGGATTTACTAAAGGAGAGAAAAGAGTTTTCAGATTAAGAAAATCTTTATATGGGTTGAAGCAAGTTGCTCGAAATTGGTATCAAAAGTTCATAAATGCCCTTCTTGAGCTTGAGTTCACTCAATCCAAAGTTGATCATTCCCTTTTTATTCGACATCAAGGAAATAGTTTTGTAGCGGCTCTTATTTCTGTTGATGATGTGATTGTTGTGGGAAATAAAGGAAGAAGTTGACAGAAGATTTAGCATAAAGGATCTTGGGAATCTCAAGTACTTTCTTGGAACTGAAGTTGCTCACACCTCAGAAGGTTTGGTTCTAAGTCAAAGAAAATATACCTTGGACATTCTTGACGACTGAGGCTTACAAAGATGTAGACCAAGCTCTTTTCCCATTGAACAAAATCTTAAACTAAACAAAATTAAAGAACCAAAAGTCAATGCTAACAGATATCATCATATAGTTGGCAGGCTACTCTACTTGCAAGCCACAAGACCTGATATTGATTATGTTGTGAATGTCTTAAGCCAGTTTGTTGTTGACCCCAGACAAACACACATGGATGTTGTTTTTAGAGTTCTTAGATATCTCAAAACTACACTTAGACAAGGAGTTCTTTTTCCAAAAGATGAAGGGTGTGCTCTTACGGCTTAATGTGATTCCGACTGGCTAGGTTGTCCACTTACCAGAAAGTTGAGAACTGGATATGTACTTCTCTAAGGGGAGCTCCTATATCTTGGAAATCAAAGAAACAATCAGATGTTTCTCGCTCGTCAGATGAGGCTGAGTATAGATCTATGGCATCCATGGTTAGTGAAGTATTATAGGTTCGTTGGCTCTTAAAGGAACATAATGTTGAAGTCATCGAGCCAACTCCTCTCTTCTATGACAACCATGCTGAACACCACATAGCAAACAACCCAGTCTTCCATGAACGGACGAACCACATGGAGATGGATTGTTACTTTGTGCGGGAAATAGTAAATTTAACGAAATACAACCTCGTCACATTGACACTAAAATGAAAATTGTTGATCTGCTCACAAAAGGATTCGGAACACACCAGCTTAAATTTCTTCTTGGCAAGTTGGGCGCTCGAGACCTACACGCTCCAACTTGAGGGGGTATATTGGATATAACATATTTTTATTCATATTTATCTTCTTTTTCCCTATTTACTTATCTAGTTTTCCTATATAAACCCTCATTTGTAATCATTTTATTGAATCGAAAAATATTCAGAAGATTTATCTGATCAATTTTAAGAGTAAATTACATGAATGGTCCATATGGTTTAGGGTTATTTGCACGTTTGGTCCCTAACTTATTTTTTTAACTCGGAAGGTCCCTATTGTTTATTTTTATTGCACGTTTGGTACCTAAAAATACTATTTTGCCCTTGATTTTTTAATTTATTTAAATAAACACACCTCCAACCCCACTTCCAACTCACATTACCTTACCTTACCTACCCCACCTTATTTAAAAAAATCAAGGGCAAAATAGTCTTTTTAGGTAAGACAGGGACCAAACGCGCAATAAAAACAAACTGTAGGGACCTTTCGAGTTAAAAAGATAAGTTAGGGACTAAACGTGCAAATTACCACAAACCATAGGGACCATTCGTGTAATTTACTCCAATTTTAATAAAATTTGTACAAAATGCACAATTTATAACATAGGATTCATAAATAGTTTTGTCCTATATTCGCATTAATAGATATTTGTAAGTAAAATGCACATTTTAGCTACATGTTATATTATCAAATTTGTACATCAAAATGCATAGATTACAATTTCGAATTCACAAATTTGTCGATAGTTATTATGTGAGTTTTATTTGTTTAATTGTATGAGTGTCCATTTCCGTATTTATGGTGTTATGAAATACTTTCTGAATTACATAATATTTATTTCATGGCAGACAAGTAGAAATCAATTTGAGAAACTCATACATAAAATCCATAATTGAATAGTCCATTTTGCACATTCGATCATGAAAAAGTCTTACCAATATGTCATCCTTGTTCGATATTCGATATATATATATATATATATATATATATATATATATATATATATATATATATATATATATATATATATATATATATATATATATATATATATATATTAAGAATCTTCTCAAACTACATCATGCTTTTGTTCACTATTTAAAGGCTATATGGCATTGAATTAATTAAGATTTGTTTATTACACTACACATAGCTCTAAGTGAATAAGATTGGACCACTATGTACACTAGATAGGTGTTTCGAGAAGTTTTCGATGATAATTACGTGGAGGGCATATATGTCTTTTGAATAGAGGAAAGATAGAGACCGCCCTTCTTCCCACCTTGTTTCATCTTTTTGGGTTCAATATAATGTAAACTATTATTATATCCGTCTTGTTGACCTCAGTATCAATATCAGTCTCAGTTCAATATATATCGGATTGATGGTAAGAACCAGTACTAATCTTATAGCAAGCCAAAATAGAGTTTAGATAGGTAAGAACAAGTGCCTATTTCTTGCTAGCCAAAGGTCTCAGTTCAATATACGTCAAACTTAATACATAGTGTATGTGCATATATCTTCTTTGTTTGGATCCTGTTGACAGCACCCTTACCATGATTTTTTGCTTTTCTTGTGTCGTCTTTCATGCACAACTTTTCTTTCTCGTCGTATTATATGTGTAGGTGGAGTGACAAAGTCATCATCCGACAATGAAAGATCATTTTTTTTGTATCTATTCCTTTGTAATATTCTTTGTGTCACACAAGATAGTAAAAAATTAAACATAAACGAAAATTAATAATTTAAACTGTGAATGACAAATTGCACATTATCCAACTACAAGATATCCAGTTTGTGCATTTCATGTCCAAATTGCACGTATGTTACCTAGAAGATGGTTTTGTTAATCTCGTGTTATAATTTTCAAAATTCCTAAGCATATTGCACATTAAATAATTTTAAAAGTGTGCCTGTTATGCGACCGTATAGGGCCTCGTAAAATTTGGTACTCAATTTTTACTTCATTTGCATAGTAATTGTTTAAATATAAAAAAATGCATTTAGTTAAGTTCATAAAAGTTGGCAATAGAAATCGACAAAGGTGCTTCTCTTTGTTGTAATTAACCTAATTTCTAATCTTATTCCACTTGTTTTTAACTTTTACTCTCTAGTATGTACTAACTATTGTCTTAGTATAAGAAAAAAGCATCATATGTATGGCACAAGTAGACGTCCATGTTGACTCTCTCATATCTCTCATAGCATCTGGTCTTTTTCTTTTTCAAAACGGTCTCAGACCTTAACTTTTTAGTCCGGTCTCGCGGTCTTTACGTGCATCTTTTTCAATTAAGTTTTCATGGTTTCTCGGTTTGGTTTCAGTTTTTTTTTCCAATTTCGGGTTTTCCCATTTGTTAATGTGTGATTAAGATACTTGAAGATCTACTAACAAAGGATACATTAATAATTACTAAAAGAAATAATGAAAAAAAAATTTGGTTAATGTATGCTTAACACAAAAATGATATGTATATGAACTTTAACTCTCATTTTGTTTGACCGGTCTTGTAGCGGTCCAATCTTTTTTTGGATAGATCCGAAAGTGGTCTTTTTGTTCATGTTATGCACATGTCCCACGACATATTAGGGTTGCTCTCCCTTTCACGTGTCCGCCTCGGTTTTTTCTTATCGCTTTATTTACTAAATATCCCAAATCACATGGAAATAATCTATTCCTTCCCTCGTACCCTCACTTCCTAGGGGTGTGACGGTAACTGAATAACCGAACCGAATCAAACGATGTTTGGTTTATTTGGTTTGGGTTATTTGGTTATTTGGTTAATTCGGCTTGGTTAAATCGAATAAGGAGGGGCGTTGCTACGTTGAAGGTTGGTAGGTCCTAGGATCTATCTTTTTTTCTTAATAATAGTATTTAGTATACGATATATATATATATATATATATATATATATATATATATATATATACACACACACACACATTGACGATGTTTCTAATTATTTTTATAAGACTATCTTGTAATCTATGGCAAAAAATATATCAATCTAAATTTTACGTATTCTAATCCACTTAAAATAGTCCCTTACTTCAATCCTCTTAAAATTTATTCATTAGGTAATAGTTAAATCCATTTAAATCAAAAATAAAAATAAAAATAAACCTCACGAGACATGATCACTGATTGACATCTCCTAACGTTTGACATATCATCACGTTCTCGCATGCCCGTTCGATCGATCCCATTGTACGTTGTCCAGCCAGGCCACCACGGCCACCGTTGTCCCTTCATAAGGTGTCACTATTGTTGGTGATTTTAGTGTCACCATTTATGTAATTGGAACTAATATGAGACTTAACTGGTTTATCATTTGTACTCTATATTATATACATGAGAGTATGTGGAGTTCATGAATATATATAAGATCGAATTATAAGCTGGTATGACAGAAATGCAGGGGTCAAGGGGGTCGTGCCCCCTTGTAGGGTCATATGGGTAGCGCCCCTAGCGGGGTTCGGGGTAGCACCTTAAAAGTTCTTTGGAAAATTGAATTAGTTACATTATGGAAAAACCAAATTCTAATGAGTGATTATGTAATTTTTGATAAATCTTATCAGTTTTGGTAACCATTGATTATGTCATTAAATTCGTGATTCTCCTAACTAATATAGAAGACAGAAACCCTAATCTGTCAAGCATAAATACGGCTCCTTAATTGAGTCGTAAGAGACCATTCTCAGCTCTACTTCTATATGAATTCAAAACCATCTGGCGATTTGACTTGTGTTTCTGTGTCTAGATACACAAATGTCCTTTTAGATTATCCTAGGCTGGATTTTCTATAACCCGGACATAGGGTGAAAATATTAGTTCGGAAAGTTAACTTACACGATTCAAGAGAAATCTGGTTCTCCACCATCACTCTATTCAAATATCCTCCAACAACCACCTCTTGCCCATATTTTATATATTTTAATCTTTGAATGATAGTTTAATATCGTATATTGAAAAAAGTGTTTTAGAAAGTATCAATAACGATATAATTATAAATATATTTCAAGATATAAGACCTGGTACAGTTCTGATATAAAACTTTATTATAAATATTGAAGTTATGTTTAACTATTTTAAGGTATACGACCTGACCTGATACTATTATTAGTTTTTACTCTTTTATTTTTTTAGTTTCATTACATAAAGAACTACGAAGTTTTTGGTTCTAGATTCGCCACTGCGAATAAGGATACCCTATTTAGTTTGGTTTTGGTTAAATTTTCATTATTTTGTTTAAATCGAAAAAACTGAATAATCTATTTAATTAATATAAATTTTTATATTTATATCTATAAATTAACATTTTATGTTTAAACCGATGGACTAATAACAAAAAAAGATTTTGATAACTTATTATTTCAATATTAAACATTGTAAATTAATAATTGTATTTGTTTATATAGTGTATTCAAATGCAATAACTAATTAGTAAAATGTCAATTAACATTTTGTCATTTCTTTTCTCTTTATATACGAATAAATCTATATTAATTCGCCTCTACAACTTGTATTGCTACATCAACACTTCAAAACAACATATCATGAAAAACTGAATCTAATATGTTTTGTATTGATGTATTTTTCTCAATTGGTAAAAGTTTAGAAAGTTTTTTCTTCTAGTTTAATATTCATTTTTACATGCAAAATTTTATTCAGTTTAACCGGTAAACCGAACCAAATAAACCTTAACCGAATTAACCAAAACTAATTAAACCGAACCTTATTTGGTTTGGTTATGGTTATATATATATATATATATATATATATATATATATATATATATATATATATATATATATATATAGGTTCAAATGTTTCTAGCAACTATTGTGTGCATGTATGCACCAATGAGAATTGAGGAAATAATAAATCATTAAATAAATCATTTATGGGTATTATAGTAATCTTGGCATATTTAATTATGGTAGATAATTAATATAACAAAACTATAATGACAATCTCTAAATATTATTAAAAGTGAACCCTTAATTCACCAATGAAGCAATCACAGCCCTTGATTGTGTTTTAACCTTATGTTCTCCACCCTTAGATCAAATTGTTGACATCATCTTTTCCAAATAAAAGTCAAACACAATTACATTTAATTATAGAATTTGTAATAATTATAAAATCTTTAAATTCAGTAATTATTTTATCAATTGAAACATATCATTCTATTTATCTACATGATATCAGTTTCTCTAATTAATATTGTTCCTAATTTAACTCCCTTATTTATAACTTTTGATTTCTGAATTCCTACCCGTTTATATTTTATTTATTATTTATTATTTTTTAAAACTCATTAAATAAACATATCAATAATTAAGTTATTAAACTATAAAATTTAATATAATCCCACTAAATCAGCAAAATATTTAAGAGTCAAATTTAAAGTCAATATTATTCATAATTTATCTCCCAATATATCCCACATAAAATGAATCAATTTGAGATAATTGTTTGAATTCTAAAACTGATTAAATAAGAAAGCCAATTAATTTGAAGTTTTGAATTAATATAGTTGATATCTTTCTTTTTTTCCAGATGAATAGCAGAAAATCTCCAAGATGATATCTTAGGATCCCAGTTTTTTTAGAAGATAATGATTTCCTTATTCAAAAACACCATATATATATATATATATATATATATATATATATATATATATATATATATATATATATATGTATATATATATGATGACACTGAAGTGGTTTTTTCTTACGATTTTGTATTGAGTCCTATGATTTACAGTGTTCTTCTTGAGCAATCTTCTTCTCCAAGTCTTTCTTCCAAGCTCTTACTTTACTCTGTTCTCCTTATTCTTCTTCAATTTCTTGCATTTACTATGTTCTTATTATTTGTTATTACTGTGTTCTTGTTGAGAGGTCATGAAATAAAATTAATCAGCACTCAGTTCAAAATACCTAATGAGCACCTAGTGAACACACTTAGTTCAAAAATACCTAGTGAACACACTCAGTTCAAAATACCTAATGAGCACCTAGTTCAAAAACACCTACAGGTTACGAGCCTGCTAGTGTTCCACTAGACTGTCTAGTATCGTCCATGGTCGTCATCTATACTCCACTAGATGACTGGATCACTGTCAACATTGATGTCTTTCATCGTGTTATCACACAACAACTATTTCATCTACCCATGTTTTACCCAACACATTTTGTAGATATAAAATACATATACAGTTTAAATCATTTAAAACATGTATAAAAATCTTTCACCCAGCATAGACAGCAAGTATTCAGACAATATGCACACATAGCACGTAATTTATATTAAAATACTTCATATCTATGTGTAAGATGAAAGGGACTATGCACTCACCTGATTAGGTGGTGACTCGGTACTCGGACAGCACTTCGTTATCTCAAAACAATTTTTCCTCGACAAAACCTAGTATCATTACCACTAGAGTTTAGTCTAACGTTAACCGCGACTAATTAATAGTCTAGCTGTTATTACAATTATATAAGCGTTAAACAATAATTATATAACCCATAATAATAGCCCAAATACTTATTATAAGGTCCTAATAACATTACTATGTTGAAACATAAGCTATACTAAAGATAGGGTAGGCGTAGCTCACTTACAGCGGGTTTTCTCGAAAACCGGGCTTCGCTGGTGCAGCGTTCCCGAGCCGAAAGGCTCTTTTCTTGGGGCTTGGGGAGCCTCGGTGCTTCCTTCGGGTGCTAGGGGGATTTACCTAGGCTTTTAGGGGGGTTAGGGAGCTTAGAGAGAGAGAGAGAAAAAAAAAAAAAAAAAAAAAAAAAAAAAAAAAAAAAAAAAAAGAGGGTTGAGGGGTGATGAAATGAGGGAACCAGGCACCTCTATTTATAGGGGTGCTGATTGATGGACTCGCCGAGTAGGAGGACCTACTCACCGAGTTGGGGCATGTGGCAGCCTTCTGGTGGTGCCACGTGTCCAATTCTGGTGGTGCCACGTCACCCTATCACGTATCAGCCTTCAAACTTAGAAAAATCATAACTCTCGTATACAAGCTCCGTTTTCGACGTTCTTTTTTTCAACGTGTAGGTAAAATCAATATATACAACTTTCATTTAGACTCTGTCGGCTAATTCTCAACCAATCTCAAATTTAACAGTATGAGGCGTTTAGACTGTTAAATGACCGCGAAGAATTCGTAACTCCTTCATACGAACTCCGTTTTCGTCTATGTTTTTACCATTGAGTTCCTATTAATGAGATCTTCAACTCTCATTTAGGTCACGTAAGCCAAAAACAGCTCGAACTAAAATTCGAGTTTCGGGTCGTGCACTGCTAAGCCAAATATTAGAAAAATCATAACTTCCTCATACGAAGTCAGATTTGGGCGTTCTTTTTTTGTATGTTCTCGGTTTAACATATACTACAACTTTCATTTAGACTGCTAAGGCTAAAATTCGCTCCATTGTAAATTTACTATTTACGCTTCCCGGTGTCGTGTCGGTTTTGCCGTAAAACTTTGACGGGCCATAACTTCTTCGTTATAACTCGGATTTCGGCGTTCTTTATATGTACGGAAACCTTGAGACATATTCTACAACTTGGTTAAGACTATTTATTATAAATAATCTTTTTCCGAAAAGTCGTTTTCGACACTTATTGTCTCAAAATTGACTAACCCAGATCTACAGGCGTTACAAAAGCCATAAGAGTTGTTTCAATGCACGATGACAAAGCTAGTGGAATGAACCAAAAATAGGATAAATAAGTTTTTTATTGTTACACTTAAACTTGCATGAACAAAGACGTATCTATTGTTTCAAGGTTTTCTATAACTCTTTTATACATATTATTATAATCTTTGATTAAATTTTCTAATTTTATATTATTAAATTTGTTTATATCAATGGTTTTAGTTTCAAAATCACCATTATAGTACAAGACTTTACCGTCGTGGTGTCACTTACGTTATTTGATCGTGATGCAAAGAAACTTCTAGAAAAAAACACACAAGAGTTTCAAAAGTTTAATGAGGTTATTGATATTAACTTCATTTACATAAAACTATTTTTTACTTTTTGTCTGTCTATTTTTATAACCGTTAATTTTTTCATTTTCATGAGAGTAATATAAAGATTTATCCGTCTGCTTTGAAATTACTTTTGGATAAAAAGTTGGCGTTTAAAATTCAAATTTCTCATTATAATTTGAAGAACAATATTGATAGTTATGCAATCTCAAACTTCAATGTTGATAATAAAATCACTGTTGAATTGGAAAAAAAAATAACATCAAACAAGTAATATTCTTTTACGAAACATACTACAAACACTAAACTTATTAGATTTGGTTTTTATATTTTAGTTGATCAACTAACATATTTCTATGTACTACAAATATAGGCGTCGTAATCCGATTCATTTAACATTTTATCGGCGAAATTCGGATTTCAAGACAGATTAAATTTGAAGGTTTTAAATATAATATAAGTAAATCTAATATTTTAAATACTTTAAAATATTATTAACTTTTAGATTGACATATGAATTTATTTTCAATATTTAGGATGCAGTTTTGTATACTGGTGATAACGTCACACCCGCTTCGAATCTTGATAAAAGTATTGCAACAAGTCCACTAACTTATTGGACATCCTTTAAAAAAGTGTCTAGACATGAAGAATTAAAATACAACTTGGAATATGTTTACAATGTTGATAATCTGGAAACAATGTCCTCAACCAAACGATCATTAACATCAATGACATATCGTACTTCTGGAGAAGGCAAGCCAAAACTGTTAATTCCAAAGAAAGAAAAACAATATATGATTTTCATAATTTTATATAAGTAGTTGGGTGATTTGAGTATGGTTGATTTCATATTATGTTTACATACTATTTGCTTTTTGGGTTTGGTTTTTGATTATTTTGTTTCATACTATTCGTTTTTTGGGTTAAAATTTTGATCATTTAAATACATTTTAGGTTTTATGAAATGATCATCTATTTGTCTTTTAGGTTTCAACTCATATGAATTTAGAATTTTAGTCATTTTTTACTCTATTATTTCGTTTGAATGTGAATTTATTAGCATTGTTACAATGTTATTCATTACAACTTCAATATAAATATTAGGAAACTACAACTTTTTATGAAATTATAAACCTTTTAACTATTCTAAAACAATTATTTATAGTTCCTTCTGAATTTATTGATAAATTTATCAGTAAAAATTTACTAATGAAATATTATTATTTTTTAGATATTAATGATATGCACAATTTTATAGATTTAAATAATAAAACTCATTACAATGATGCTAAAAAGAGGCGAAGACTAAGATGTTTACATTTTCTTTGGAAAGAGAACTTCCCTAACGAGGGTTTCCGGCCTCGTTTTCACGCACCGACTAATCCCACACTGCGAATATGAGGCTATGCCTCATACCCTTGAGTCACTGCAGGCGAATCTCCATGGCTACAGAGGTGAGTAGTTCCAGGATTTGAACATAGGTCAATAGGTTATCCACCATATCTTCCACATGCCTTACTAAGTCACCACAAACCAAGTGTACGACATTTACATTTACAAAATAGAAGATTGAATTCTATGTCTAAAAGAGAAACATTATTTCATCATCTAAAACAATAAATATTTTTATTGTGTTTCACGTATACCTTTTCTACCCTTAGATCAAATTGTTTACGTCATCTTGACCAATGTTTAGTCAAACACGTTGTCCATCAATGTTTCCACTCAAACCTTCACCAATTTCTGTTATCCCTAAAATAAAATTCAAATCCTCCCCAAATTTAATGTCATAACTTATGCACCGACCATCCTATATGTTTGCAAATCAACATGATATATCTTCTTAATTATTCTATTTCTTTCTCAGTGTACATCGATGGTACAAAAATTCATCAAGGTCAAAACAATCACCTCTTATTTAATTCTTATTAATATAGTAAATACTTCCAATTTTGAAGATAATAATCGGTCTCATACATGTTAAATTACAATTGCTCGATTTCCAACTATCTAACTCAATAACTTTATGTAATTATTCTTAATTGAATAATTATACCTTCTAGCGGTCTATAGAAGAATCCTAGCGGCTTTATGAAGAATTTTGTTGCGTTTTCAATTAAGTATTGCTCTATCAACATTCTTCTCTATAGTTCCTTCTCTTATTTTCGATATAGATGCATGTCATAACAATAAGGCAAAAAGAGGTGTTAGTGACCATTAAAGATGAAAAGGTAATACATAATTTAAGAATAATATATCAAGTGTAAATTGTAGATTTATGATATTTATTTCAATGAAAAATATGTTGTTTGATTGTTAGGTTACATATCTGGGTTTTATATATATATATATATATATATATATATATATATATATATATATATATATATATATATATATATATATATATATATATATATATATGATTATGACAAGTTTGATCTAAATTTGATAATTGAAGCAGGAAGGAAAGATATGTGCTAACGATTTTGAATTTGTATTGCCCTCTAGAAACCAACCATAGCCTCACAGACCATTCTCTTATATCTCAGTAGGTCTTAACATTTCTCAAAATTCAGCTACAAGAAGTTATGAATGCACTTCTTGAATCAATCCTCTAAATCGAATTTATTTGTTAGTTCAATGTAGTGACCAAAATGCAAGATTTGTGAAAGTTCATTATTGTTTATTAGTGTTAACCTTTAGCAAATTATGAAACTAATATTATATTTTTGTTCATAACATGTTTCTTTTTGTAATAATTTATTTGATCGGAAGATATGTATATGTGATTGAGTGTAGCCTAAAAAATCATATTTTCATTTTTATAAGGAAAAAATACTTTGAATCCAACCAAATTACAATGTCTGAATTTGTTGTTTATGGTTATGACAATTCACTTTATTTGTAATGTTTATCGAATTTCTTTGCAGAATTTAATGGTGTTGGTACATGTACTAACTTATTGTTGCTTTTGGTTTTAGAGGGCCAATATGAAAAGAGCCATATGAGCCTCTATAGGGGTTGGTACACCGAACAAAGTCAATTCATAAAGCTACTACACAACATTTTTTAATCAAGAAGTCGCATTATGTTGTGATAAAACAAAGATCACATAGATCAATTATGTTAAAAGTTACTATATTAAAAAACCAAATTGCTCTAATATAAATATTAAATATTTTTATCTAATAATTTTGGTTCAAAAACTCTAAATATGAATCTGACTAACATTTTTTATTAAAATTCAACCCAAGACAAAACCACCTATTAATGTGATATGTATTTAATTTATGTTCCCCGCGTTTAATGTGAGTCATAATCTAGTTACACATTATTACAATTTTATTAATTAGGGAAAAGAATAATATTCTATAAAATAGCACAAAACGTATACGACCATATCCTTCTAAACCTAGACCCAATTTTCTTCTCACCGCCGATCACCCTCCTCTACCGGTGTGTGAAAAACACATAGGCGAGTCATACTAATAAATGAAGAACTGACATGCAAGTATAATTTCAAGAATTCTTCCCCTTATGTTTGTGTACTTAAGATGCTGGTGTTCTGCATCCCACCATAATTCCCAACTTTTATCCTGTGCGATTCTAATCCCACCACGATTCCTGATCCATCTTTTCCAATTAGTCCAATCCTATCAATTTTGCAAGAGCATCGATTACATGTAAGCTTCATCTAACCTATCAATTTTGCAAGAGCATCGATTACAATCCATACGTTTTTCTTTTTCTAATAGATTATTGATATTTCCAGATTTTTTTCTCTCATTCTTTGTGTAGCAATCCTTTCCCGCCAACTATTCGCTAAAATGGTTTAATGAAATTTTTTTTTCCATTTCCATTGACTCTTCATCACTCTTTTACTTTAATTCAATTTTAGTATATATACATATAAATATAAAAAACAATTTTTATGCATTTTGAAGGTATACATCAAATATCTTAGTGCAATTGTTGACCCCCTTCCATCCATCCATACTTAGGTAAGTTTTATATTATAGATTGTCTGCACTCGATTTCTTAATTCAAGTTCAATATAGTTGCATTTTATTTTTAAATGGTCATACAACTTAGATGATAAAAAATCTACATGAGATGTTTAAATGTGCATCATACAGGTAATTTGGAAAACCAACTTAGATGATCAATAATCCACAAGGGGTGTTCGTTGTTAACTAGTCATATTAAGATGTGAATAAAGAACTAGGAAATTAAGAATGTAAAGACTTCATATTTTTTTATTATGTTGTTCATGTATTTTTTATTATCAGGGCCTAATTAGGAAAGCTTATGTAGCATCCCAAATTTCAGAAGTCTGAGTTACGGGCTTAAAGTGTAAATTGAAGAAGGGACTCGACGAGTAGGTATACTTACTCGCCGAGTCAGAGCGGGTTTGGATCGCGAATTAAGTGACCAACTCACTGAGTCGAAAGCTGGACTCGACGAGTTGGTGCTGGAATGAGAAAACCCTAATCTTAGGGTTTGCACCCTATTTAAAGGACTTTATGTCCCTCTCACAGCCTCCTAATCCCCAAAGAGTTCCAGAAAAACCCTAAATTCGTGTGAGGCTTCATTATTGAGGAGATTGGGGCTTGGAAAAGGAAATTGGTGGAAGGAGCTTGAGAAATTGGAAGCTAGCTTCAAGGGGCTTGTATAGATCTGGGATCTACATCAGTTTTGGGCACATCTTTGAGGTAAGGAGCCCTTATCTTGAGATATTTCCTTTTTAGTTCATCCTTGGTGGTTGTTTTGGGAATTCTTTAACTTGTTTGAGATCTATTTCGGGTTTGGAGTTCAGATCTAGGCTTGTGATGGTCCATAATGTCATAAAGTATTTGTTTAAGAGTTGTTGGTGAAGCTCCTTAGTCCTTAACCCTAGCCATAATGTGTTTTGGGCCTATATCTCTTTGGTTTCACGTAAAGTTTGCAACTTTATGTGAGGGTTAGATTGTAGAGGGGTGGGTCTATGGTTTGGAGCCCCTGCATGGCTCGAAAAGCCTCTGAATGGATTGAGAACTGGAGAGACTCGGCGAGTCACATGGGTGTACTCGAAGAGTTGTATGAACATGTGCATGGACTCGACGAGTTGGAAGAACAACTCAGCGAGTCTATTCTTGGACTCGGCGAGTCAGGTCGCAAAACCCCAACCTCTTTTGGTTGAGCTTCGGATCTGTGAGTCGGTTGGCAACTCAGTGAGTTGGTCAAGATGGAATTCAGAGATCGTTCAACTCGACGAGTCTTGGGGCGACTCGGCGAGTTGAGTCGTGTTATGGGAGTTTTCTGAGTATAAGAACTCGACGAGTCGACGGGTTGACTCGGCGAGTAGGGTCAATCAGGAAGGTTGACTTTGACCAGGACTTTGAACAAAGTTGACTTAATTGACCTCGGGAAGACAGTTTAGTCTAAGTGTTGTTATTGGTATTGGTTGCTTAGGGAGTTAGAGGAGCAGCATTTCGGAGAGTTGTCGGTTAGTAGTCGGAGGGTTATCGGCCGAGTTCAGTAGTTCAGGTGAGTTTTCATTCCAGTAGGAACGGGTCTATGGCCACAATGCCGACCTGTCTAGTTAGCAGTAGTTTCGGACTTCGGTCCGATGTAGTAGTTCAGTGTGCTTGATGTCTTTGTGATTCAAGCATGTTTTTATGTTATGTGTTCCGGACTTTCGGTCCGATGCAGTATGCAGTATATGTGCTTATGCTAGTAGTTATGATTATGCTATGCCATGTTCAGTCAGTTAGTCCGGACTTCGCTCCGATGCAGTTAGCCAGACTTCGTTCCGATGTAGGGGGCAAGGCCCCAGTTAGTCCGGACTTCGGTCCGATGCAGTTAGTCGGACTTCGGTCCGATGCAGGGGGCAAGGCCACAGTTAGTCCGGACTTCGGTCTGATGCAGTTAGTCGGAATTCGGTCCGATGCAGGGGTCAAGGCCCTAGTTAGTCCAGGCTTCGGCCCAATGCAGTTTCCGGACTTCGATCCGATGCAGGGGGCAAGGCCCCGGTTAGTCCAGACTTTGGTATAATGCAGTGGGCAAGGCCCAGTATGTGCTTTATATGTAATTGTATGATATGTGGTAGTTTGAAGGAGCTCACTAAGCTTTGTGCTTTCAGTTTCAGTTTTGGTTTCAGGTACTTTCGCAAGCAAGGGGAATGGCTCAGATTGATGGCATGGCACACACCACAGTTGCAGTTTATTCCTGAGAGTTTTATTTAGATATTTCGATATGATATTAACTTTAATTTTGAATTGATACATTTACTATGTCATTTTGAGACATACGATTCATGGTTTTATTATCAAATAGTTGACGTTGCGATTTTTAGTAATATTAAAACAAAAATTTTGGGTCGTAACTTTGGGATGTTTCAGCTTACCATGTGGCTGGAATTCTATTTGAATTTATCTGATCAAGTCAGATATGGGTTGAAGAAGTTCCTACAAAACAGGGTACATATGTACCTTACAACATTCTGCTAGAATGGAATATCCCATTCTAATTTTTTTAGAATAGAATCTTGAATTCCAAGTCAACTTAAGCAGTGAATTACCAAACACACCACATAATGGAATCCCGTAACCAATTCTGTCAGAAAAAAATTGGTCTCCATTCTTCTTATTGGTCTCGATTCTTATAGAATGACATCCTAAATAATGAAACATTACATTCTTTCAGAATAAATTACATTGCAATTTTAGGGATGATTATTGATGTTGGTTTGTAGAAATTATAGTTATATTCTATTTGAATGTGTATCACATTCTATCAGAATTTATTGTTTTATTCTATTTAATGCACTAAAATTTTTAATATCTGAAAGTTGATTATGTTTTCTTTGTGAATTTAGGTTTTGAAGAGGTTTTTATTAATGTGGAAAATTGTAAGGTCCAAATAAGGATCTTTACCGATGATCAAGTAACAAACAATCACAATAGAAGAATAAAATGAAAAGAAATCGAGCTTGCACACGTTTATATTCAGAAAAACGTCAGGTACAACTCGATGGAACACTCTGTAGACTCAATGGCATCAACAACCACTAAAGACCAACTCCTTCACTATTTATATAAGACTCAGACCGCAAACTGAGTTTGCTACCGTAAACAGGGTTTACGGCCGTAAACTAGTTTACGGTCATAAACACAGTTTACGGTCTTAAACCCACAAACATACCAAAACACATACACAACTCATAAACAATATTACAGACTCTATCCAAAACAATATACACTGAAAGCCTAGACCAAACCATTAACTGGAATCTTCAATCTCCCCCTTGGTTTGGTGCTAGCTTGGACTCAGTTGTCGACCACCAGTACGTCGGACTTTCCCATCGCACCGTTCCATATCTTCTTCTCGATAATTGTAGCCACCATCGAAGTATACTCTTTTGCAGCGGGCTCAAAAATATCCTCAGCATGCCCTTGTTAAATCCCACCTTATTATCAGCATTCATGCCCCAGTTACTCGTCCATGTCTTCTTAACAAACTGTTTGGCCCTGAAAACAGCCATAGCAATCTGCCAAGTAATGTCCATTTCTTCTATGTCTTCAGGATGAATTTGATCCAAATCAGCAAATGACGGCTGAGGTGGAAGATCTCCAGCTACAAAAGCATTGTAGCAATTAACTAGCCCAGTAGCTAGAGCTAGATTTTCATCAGAATCTTTAGGGTTTGAAGAAGAAGCTACAGTTGGCACATTTGAAGCAGAAACAGCTTGTGGAGTAACAAATGTCTGATTTTGATGGTGAGGGATAGATGAAGCAGCAGCAAAGGTCTGAATCTGAGGTTGTTGAGCTGCAAAGGCTTGACCTGAGGAAGACATAAATGATGAGAGGGCATTGTTGGATGAGATTCCAAGATTTGTAGTAGAATATGAGTTCACATGATTAATCTCTCTCTGTTTGTCATCAATGTCACAAGCTTTGATGATTGCCATGATTTCAGCAAGAGTGAGGCGATTCAAATCCTTGGTTTTCTTAATCACAGCAACATTCATATCCCATGATCTAGGAAGAGCATTTATAAGCTTCTTGTTGATTTCTAAATTGGTCAAGAAGATCCCCGATATGTTCATGTTAGTTGTGAGAGTTGTGAACCGTTGCAGCTGAGCCTCAAGAGTCTCTCCTAGAATGTAGTTGAACATATTGAATTTTTATCTCAACATGTCCTGCCGACTCTCCTTCATATCTTCATTGCCCTCATAAACTTCAATTAGGGCTTCCCATAGATCTTTAGCCAAGGTGTACTCACGAAAACCTTGAGCAATGTCAGGAGATAGTTCCATAGTTAAGGTGGCTAAATGTAACAGCCCGGAATCTCAGGTATTGTTAAATTATGTTTTTGGGTGAGTTAAGAGGGGACTCGGCGAGTCGGAGCCTAGACTCGCCGAGTAGGATCGCAGACTTGGTCGCGGGTTCGCGACTGGACTCGACGAGTCCGATATGGACTCGGCGAGTCTACGCTGTTTAGTGAAAACCCTAACCGTTCAGGTTTGGGTCGTATATAACGCACTTATAGGCCGTCATTGTCCGTCTTTAGTCGACTGAGAAGAACCCTAAACGGCTGTGGGCATCTAGAGCAAGATTGAAGGATATTAGGGCTTTGAAGAAATTGTTGTGCAAGGAGGAGAAGAGTTTTGGCTAAAGGAACAGCAAGGGATTCGAGTTCTGCGGTTTGGAGACACAGTGAGGGCATATTTCAGGTAATATTTCGGATTCCTTTCTGTTATGTTGATGTGTGCATGGATATAGGGTTTATGGAACCCATTTGGTGATTAGATGAATTAGTACCTTGTTACCCAACAACTATAATCATGTATTAGGACCTTTAGAGGTCCAGAAGGTCCCATGCTTGTGTATTTCGGGACGAAACTTATCTCAGGAAGCAGTTTGATCGACTGCATGGCGTGGACTCGCCGAGTCCGATGAACAGACTCGGCGAGTAGCTTGGAGATTGTCTGGAACTCGTCGAGCTGTTCTTCAGACTCGGCGAGTGGAGTCGGGGTGGCCCCGCGATTCTTCCACAAGGATCTCGTCGAGTCAAGAGGGATACTCGACGAGTAGAAAGGGAACATCAGGGGAAGTCGGGGAGGACGTCTAGACTCGCCGAGTCGCCATGGCACTCGCCGAGTCCGGTCGAGTTGACCATTGACCGTTGACCGTTGACCGTTGACCAGAGTTGACCTAAGTCTGCCTCTTTAGGGATAGTCACACTTATAAGATATAAGTGTTAATGAGAGATATGTGATGTTATAGGGAGGTTGTAGCTCGTCGGATTGTGCACGAGTGACTTCAGGATTTGCTAGCTTTCAGCATTTACGAGGTGAGTCTTCTCACTATACTGTACCCGGAAGGGTTTGACTGTGTGACCGGAAGGTCAGATATGATATGTGATATGTATGCTATATGTGGTAAGTTATTTGTTATATGTGCTATGTATGTCATGGGCCGGAAGGCGATTATATTATGGGCCGAAAGGCAATATGTTATGGGCCGGAAGGCGATATGTTGTGTGATGGACCGGAAGGTCGGCGTGGGTAGGACCGGAAGGTTTACCCAGCAGGGACGGAAGTCCCCTGAGACACATGGACCAGAAGGTCAGGGCCTGGAAAGGCGTATGTGCGTAAGTTGTATATTGGGGAACTCACTAAGCATTTATGCTTATAGTTGTTTATGTATGTGTTTCAGGTACTAGCGAGGACCGTGGGAAGGCGCCGGCGTGATCGATACACACTGGAGAATGTTTTTATGATCTTGGGATTTTGACTATTTGTATTTGATAGAATACTTAAACTCTTTATGCCTTGTTTTGAATGGAAATACTTTATTTTTAAAAAATGAAAATTTTGTTTGAAAATTTGAGTTGTTACAATTGGTATCAGAGCCTTGGTTTGAGGGATTCGAGTGCACCTTCGGGAGTAACTGAACTCAAACCGAGGATTTGAGGAAAACTTTTTAAATAAAGGCATAAACTTTTGTAAATGGTTGTGTGGTAAGCAAGAAAGAATCAGTGTGTACGATCAGTCAGCGCCCGAACGGTAAAGATCCCCAAAATACCTTACAATGTTATATGATATAAATTGTTATGCATGCTAGAAGACTAGGTATTCATGATAGGACTAGAGTGGCCTGATTTGTGATGCCTTAGTCTAGGGAAGTTTGCCGATATGAGATGCTTTGCTAGTATGCGGGTAGATAGGGCATATCAGAAGTAGAGTAGTCACTATCCGGGGTTTGGGGAGGAAGACTTGGGATGAATGCTGATGCGGTGTGGTCGGTAGTATTGGGCCCGTACTACCGAAGACACCGGGTCAGTGGGAGACCCAAGTACGAATCCCTGGATATCGGAGACTGAGGAGGGTTGCGTTATCGAGTGCAAATACACTCGATGGAGTCTCTGATAGTTTTATGTTGTATTTCAGAGACATCATGGTTAGACCACGCCACGGAGCGAGTACGAGCGGTGTGAGTGACGAGGAGATTCGTCAGATGATTCACGAGGAGGTAGCGGCGGCGATCCGGGCTGAGATCCCAGAGATGTTTGGGTCTATTAAGACCACCCTGATGGAGACATTCGATGAGCGGTACGCCGCATTGACTGAGGCTGCAACCGCTGCAGCTACCGCAGCTGTGGCCGCTGCTAGGCCACAGGGGGGTGACTCGTTGCTGTTCCGAGAGTTTAGCAACACGAAGCCACCGGAGTTCGATGGGACGCAGGATCCGATTGCTGCGATGAGGTGGATCGCGGACATAGAGGGGTGCTTCTACACTTGTTCATGCCCGGAGCACCTGAGGGTACGGTTCGCTTTGAACCAGCTCCGTCTGGGAGCGAAGGACTGGTGGAAGTTCATGACGGCGAACTTCACTTTGGCAGAGACTACAGCGGTGACATGGGAGGGGTTTATTGCCATGTTCAGGGATGAGTACGTTCCCCCAGTGGAGCGGGAACGATTGGTTCAGGAGTTCTTAACCCTCAAGCAGGGTACAGATTCGGTGGCGGCGATCACGCGGAAGTTTCATGAGAGGGCGATGTTTTGCCCCGAGCTGGTGTCCACAGAGCAGGCTCGGATGAGCCGGTACTTGGGTGTCTTGAGGAGGGATATCCGGGAGTTTGTGTCAAACTCCACTTACCATACTTTTGCTGAGCTTCAGGCGAATGCCAGGAAGCGCGAGATCGAGTTGGAGACCCAGGCCAGGGAGGAGGCCGAGTCTCAGCGGGTGGACCGGCGACCGGCTCAGTCCCAGCCGGCAGCCAAGCGGATAAAGTCCGCCGATTCGAGGACAGGAGGTTCGAAGGGTCGCACTTGCGGGAAGTGCGGCAAGAGTCATGATGGGGTATGTCGATCTGGTGCTTGCTACAAGTGTGGCAAGGAGGGGCACATTGCTAGGGAGTGCCCCAAGGGATTTACGGTTTGCTTTCATTGCAACCAGACTGGCCATAGGAAGGCCGAGTGCCCTCAGCTTCTTCAGGGATCTGCACCTGCTACCGGAGCTACTGCGACTCGACCGGTGAAGGCTGAGGCCCCGATGGCTCGGGGAAGAGCCTTTCAGTTGACTGCGGAGGAGGTCCGCGCTGCGCCCGATGTCGTGGCAGGTACTTTCCTTGTGAACTCTGTGCCTGCCTTAGTGTTATTTGACTCGGGTGCGAGTAGGTCCTTTGTGTCCTTAGCCTTTAGTCAGCATATCAGCGCTAGTCGTGAGTCGTTGAGTCGACCTTTGAGAGTTTCTATAGCGGACGAGAAAGTGATCTGTGCCACGGAGGTTCTTCGGGAATGTGTGCTAGAGATTTTCGGGGTTGAATTCCCGATTGACCTAATTCCTATTGCGATGCGTGATGTCTGTGTCATCGTGGGCATGGACTGGTTGAGCCGATTCGGCGCTGTCATCGACTGTGAGCGTCAGCTGGTGACTATCCGAGACCATAGTGGGGGAGTTCTTTCGGTGTACGGCGAGGGTACCCGTTCGGGATCAGCTTTTTGTTCGGCCGCTAGGGCGAGGCAGTGTCTACAGCAGGGCTGTAAGGGTTTTGTGGCGTATGTGATGGATACGTGGAAGGGTTCTGAGAGACCGAAGTCAGTTGAGGAGGTCCCTGTGGTGCGTGAGTTTCCAGATGTTTTCCCCGAGGAGCTGCCAAGAGTACCTCCTGTGAGGCAAGTAGAGTTTGGTATCGATCTGGTTCCGGGGGCCGCGCCTATTGCTAAGGTGCCCTATTGTCTTGCACCTCCAGAGATGAAAGAGTTGTCCTCGCAGCTCCAGGAGTTGTTGGGGAAGGGATTCATTCGGCCGAGCAGCTCGCCGTGGGGAGCACCTATTCTGTTCGTCAAGAAGAAGGATGGTTCACACCGGATGTGCATTGATTACCGGGAGTTGAACAAGTTGACGGTCAAGAACCGTTACCCGTTACCAAGGATCGATGATTTATTCGATCAGTTGCAGGGAGCATCTTGGTTTTCCAAGATCGATCTGAGGTCAGGGTACCATCAGGTGAGAGTGCGGGATGAGGATGTCCAGAAGACAGCGTTTAGGACGCGATATGGGCATTATGAGTTTGTGGTGATGCCTTTCGGGCTCACCAATGCCCCGGCTGTGTTCATGGATCTCATGAACAGGGTATGCAGGCCGATGTTGGATCGGTCAGTGATTGTATTTATCGACGACATACTGGTGTATTCGAGATCTAGAGAGCAGCATGAGGAGCATTTGAGGGAGGTCCTTGAGGTATTGAGGTCGGAGAAGCTTTATGCAAAGTTCTCCAAATGTGACTTCTGGTTGCGGGAGGTCCAATTTCTAGGACATGTTGTTAATCAGAAAGGGATATTGGTCGATCCGGCCAAGGTTGAGGCGGTGATGAGTTGGGAGGTGCCGAAGTCACCCTCTGAGATCAGGAGCTTCCTTGGGTTGGCAGGGTATTATCGGAGATTCATCAAGGATTTCTCCAAGATCGCAGTGCCACTCACCAGATTGACCCGGAAGGGTGTTGCATTCTCATGGGGGCCCGAGCAGCAGACCTCCTTTGAGACACTCCGCTAGAGGTTGTGCGAAGCCCCGGTATTAGCCCTCCCGGAAGGGATGGAAGATTTTGTAGTATATTGCGACGCATCGATTTCGGGACTGGGGGCAGTGTTGATGCAGAGGGGTCATGTGATAGTGTATGCGTCGAGGCAGCTGAAGCCTCATGAGGCGAGATATCCCACGCATGATTTAGAGTTGGGGGCAGTAGTATTCGCTCTCAAGATTTGGCGTCACTACCTGTATGGGGTTCGATGTACAATATATACGGACCATAAGAGCTTGAAGTATTTGATGGATCAGCCCAACCTAAATATGCATCAGAGGAGGTGGTTGGATGTGGTCAAGGATTATGATTGTGAGATCATGTACCACCCAGGTAAGGCTAATGTGGTAGCCGACGCGTTGAGCCGCAAGGCGGAGAGCACTCCATTGCAAGATGTATGCTTGATACTGACTGTGATGACTCCTGTATTGGATGCTATTCGTGGGGCACAGGCTGAAGCTGTGCGACCGGAAATGCAGAAGAAAGAGCGGGTTGTGGGGTTAATTTCAGAGTTCGTTAAGGATGGGCAAGGGCTTATGACATTTCAGGGTCGGATTTGGGTACCGTTTATGGGCGGGACGCGTATTACTTTGATGGAAGAGGCTCATAGATCGAAATTCTCGATCCATCCCGGTGCTACGAAGATGTATTTGGACTTGAGGAAAGAGTATTGGTGGCCCTGTATGAAGAGGGACGTTGCATGGTTCGTTGAGAGGTGCTTGACCTGCCGTAGGGTTAAGGCCGAGCACCAGAGACCGCACGGCAAGTTACAGCCATTGGAGATCCCCGAGTGGAAGTGGGAACAAATCACTATGGATTTCATCACCAAATTGCCAAGGACTGCCAGGGGAGTTGATGCAATTTGGGTGATTATGGATAGGTTGACAAAGAGTGCACACTTCCTTGCCATCAGTGAGAGTTCTTCAGCGGAGAAGTTGGCGGAGATATATGTGAGAGAGGTAGTATCTCGGCATGGGGTACCGATCTCGATTGTTTCAGACCGTGATGTGCGTTTCACTTCCAGGTTCTGGAAGAAATTTCATGAGGAGCTGGGTACTAAATTGCATTTTAGTACCGCATACCATCCCCAGACAGACGGTCAGAGCGAGCGGACGATTCAGACGCTGGAGGACATGCTCCAGGCGTGTGTGTTAGACTTTGGGGGTAGTTGGGATGCGTATTTACCTTTGGCAGAGTTTTCCTACAACAACAGCCATCATTCGAGCATTGGTATGCCACCTTTTGAGCTGTTTTATGGTAGGAGATGTCGGACCCCCATTTGTTGGGGAGAGGTGGGACAGAGAGTGATGGGCAGCACGGAGATCGTGCTTCAGACGACAGAGCAGATTCAGCAAGTTAGGCAGAGGTTATTGACTGCCCAGAGCCGATAGAAGAGTTATGCAGACAGGCGCCGATCTGAGCTTGAATTTCAGGTCGGCGACTTCATTCTCCTGAAGGTCTCCCCTTGGAAAGGAGTGATTCGATTCAGGAAGAGGGGCAAGTTGGGGCCCCGGTATATTGGGCCATTTCGTGTGATTGCAAGGATAGGCCGGGTAGCCTATCGGTTGGAGTTGCCAGTGGAGTTGGGACAGATCCACGACACTTTTCATGTGTCGCAATTGAGGAAGTGCATAGCCGATGAGTCGGCAGTGGTTCCATTGGAGGATATTCAGGTGGATGCGAGCCTGAATTATGCCGAGAGACCAGTGGCCATCAGGGATCGGAAGATCAAGGTTCTGAGGAACAAGGAAGTACCTCTGGTGTTGGTTCAGTGGCAACACCGTAAGGGGTCGGAAATGACTTGGGAGCCGGAACGTGAGATGCGGGAGCAGCATCCGGAACTATTTTCAGAGTGAGACTTCGAGGGCGAAGTCTAATCCAAGTGGGGGAGAATTGTAACAGCCCGGAATCTCAGGTATTGTTAAATTATGTTTTTGGGTGAGTTAAGAGGGGACTCGGCGAGTCGGAGCCTAGACTCGCCGAGTAGGATCGCAGACTTGGTCGCAGGTTCGCGACTGGACTCGACGAGTCCGATATGGACTCGGCGAGTCTACGCTGTTTAGCGAAAACCCTAACCGTTCAGGTTTGGGTCGTATATAATGCACTTGTAGGCCGTCATTGTCCGTCTTTAGTCGACTGAGAAGAACCCTAAACGGTTGTGGGCATCTAGAGCAAGATTGAAGGATATTAGGGCTTTGAAGAAATTGTTGTGCAAGGAGGAGAAGAGTTTTGGCTAAAGGAACAGCAAGGGATTCGAGTTATGCGGTTTGGAGACACAGTGAGGGCATATTTCAGGTAATATTTCGGATTCCTTTCTGTTATGTTGATGTGTGCATGGATTTAGGGTTTATGGAACCCATTTGGTGATTAGATGAATTAGTACCTTGTTACCCAACGACTATAATCCTGTATTAGGACCTTTAGAGGTCCAGAAGGTCCCATGCTTGTGTATTTCGGGACGAAACTTATCTCAGGAAGCAGTTTGATCGACTGCATGGCGTGGACTCGCCGAGTCCGATGAACAGACTCGGCGAGTAGCTTGGAGATTGTCTGGAACTCGTCGAGCTGTTCTTCAGACTCGGCGAGTGGAGTCGGGGTGGCCCCGCGATTCTTCCACAAGGATCTCGTCGAGTCAAGAGGGATACTCGACGAGTAGAAAGGGAACATCAGGGGAAGTCAGGGAGGACGTCTAGACTCGCCGAGTCGCCATGGCACTCGCCGAGTCCGGTCGAGTTGACCGTTGACCGTTGACCATTGACCGTTGACCAGAGTTGACCTAAGTCTGCCTCTTTAGGGATAGTCACACTTATAAGATATAAGTGTTAATGAGAGATATGTGATGTTATAGGGAGGTCGTAGCTCGTCGGATTGTGCACGAGTGACTTCAGGATTTGCTAGCTTTCAGCATTTACGAGGTGAGTCTTCTCACTATACTGTACCCGGAAGGGTTTGACTGTGTGACCGGAAGGTCAGATATGATATGTGATATGTATGCTATATGTGGTAAGTTATTTGTTATATGTGCTATGTATGTCATGGGCCGGAAGGCGATTATATTATGGGCCGAAAGGCAATATGTTATGGGCCGGAAGGCGATATGTTGTGTGATGGACCGGAAGGTCGGCGTGGGTAGGACCGGAAGGTTTACCCAGCAGGGACGGAAGTCCCCTGAGACACATGGACCAGAAGGTCAGGGCCTGGAAAGGCGTATGTGCGTAAGTTGTATATTGGGGAACTCACTAAGCATTTATGCTTATAGTTGTTTATGTATGTGTTTCAGGTACTAGCGAGGACCGTGGGAAGGCGCCGGCGTGATCGATACACACTGGAGAATGTTTTTATGATCTTGGGATTTTGACTATTTGTATTTGATAGAATACTTAAACTCTTTATGCCTTGTTTTGAATGGAAATACTTTATTTTTAAAAAATGAAAAAGTTGTTTGAAAATTTGAGTTGTTACACTAAAGCCCTTTCCAGCTCCTCAATTTTCTCAAACTCTTCATCAGTGTAGTTCTCAACAGCCTTGTCAATTACCTGTCCTCCAACTGTCATAGTGATTCTAACAGGACCTTTAATAATGCTTCTCCATACTTTGAAATCTTTCATTTTAATGTATTTTTTAATTTTGTACTTCCACTCGGGAAAACCATCTGCAGACATCAATCTTAGAATACGTGTAGTGGTGCCCATGACAGTATCAAGTTCGTGAAAATGATTTTGACTTTGAGAATCCATATGAAATTGAATCAATTTAAAAATCACAAAATTAAAGTCACAGAAGTGTTTGTGGTTGATGAGCTTACGACCGTAAACAGGGTTTACGGTCTATGAGTTCACGGTTTCTTGAGTTTACAGTTCTTGAGTTTACGGTTTCTGAATTTTCGGTTCTTGAGTTTACAGTTCTTGCAGATTCACAGTTTACGGTTGATTACTTCTTGAATTTATAACCGTAAAATGTGTTTACGGTTGGCAATAAACTCCCAGAAAACTTTTAAACACACGTTTTGCAGTAGATTCAGATCCTTTAACCACTTAGAATACCAAAACCAATGTTCGAACAATGAGAATATCAGTTTAAGCACCCCAAATTTTGATTGAAAGAAGCTTGACACCGGCTACTACTCTGATACCAATTGTAAGGTCCAAATAAGGATCTTTACCAGTGATCAAGTAACAAACAATCACAATAGAAGAATAAAATGAAAAGAAATCGAGCTTGCACACGTTTATATTCAGAAAAACGTCAGGTACAACTCGATGGAACACTCTGTAGACTCAATGGCATCAACAACCACTAAAGACCAACTCCTCCACTATTTATATAAGACTCAGACCGCAAACTGAGTTTGCTACCGTAAACAAGGTTTACGACCGTAAACAAGGTTTACGACCGTAAACTAGTTTACGGTCGTCAACACAGTTTACAGTCTTAAACCCACAAACATACCAAAACACATACACAACTCATAAACAGTATTACAAACTCTATCCAAAACAATATACACTGAAAGCCTAGACCAAACCATTAACTGGACTCTTCAAAAATGAAGAAAATATGGAGAACAATAGTGTATTCTAGCATAATGTATTATGTTAGAATTTATAAATTGTTTCTTAACAATAATATTCTTTTGGAATGGATTAGTGTTTTTGTTATATTTTGATGTTTTTTTTCTGTTTTTAGCAATTTTTAGTTTTAATATTTAATAATAAATGTAATCCTTAAACCATTATTTGTCATAATTTTTTTATAATGAATGTAATAATTTTTTATAGCCTTATTCTTTACGGATGAATATAAATAGTGATTCTTAAAGAATAAAATATGTATTCCTTAAAAAATGTTATTCTTGATAATATGTTGTATAATTTTTGAGCATGTTTAATATAGAAAGTATCTTGAATGAAACCATATTCTGTAAGAACAAAACCACAAATATATTTACTAGTTTATTGTTGATTTTATGTCATTCTGACAGAACAAAATCGGTTATTATTAAAAATAAGATTAAAATTTAATTAGAATTAATTTAAAAAATTCAGATTTTTAAAAATAAGGGAATTTAATGATCCCTTAAAATCCGAAATTTTCCTTTTTTAAAATAGCTTAATTGACCAAAATATCATTTTGCTATAATTTGTGTGATTATATGATATATGTTATCCTATTGTAATATCATAGACCCTTAGATCATGACTGTTGATTCTATTCATCCTATGGTCAAGATCTGTGCATTATGGCACATAATAGTTAGTAAAAACAAAATAACCTAAGCACACACACACACACACACACACACATATATATATATATATATATATATATATATATATATATATATATATATATATATAAGGACAAATTAAACAAATGACCCCTATGGTTTGGTGTTTGTTACGCGCCTAGTCCCTAACTCCATTTTTTAACCCTGCCAATCCTTAATAGTTTGGTTTAGTGCACGTCTGGTCCTTCATCTAACCTTCCGTTTGATTTTGGAGTTAAAACCCCCACGTGCCTTGCACGTTGAGGGTTATTTGCTTCATTTTACTTATTCATCCTTCAAAAACCCTAGATCGGTGCATCCCCCTTTTCTTCCTCTACGTTTTTTCTCTCATTTCGTCTCTCGTTTCTTTAATGGACAAAAAATCAACAATGGTGAAATGTAATTGCAGGAAACCAAGTGTCATACTGACATCATGGACCGACGACAACCCCGGAAAAAAGTTTTATGTTTTATGGTTGTAAAAAGAAGGTAAGGTCGTTTTGATTCTAACTCAAGCTTTTGTGTGATATTGACCGTAAATATGTTGGATTTGAACTTGACAGGGACCTAAATGTAAGTTTATTGGATGGGTTGATGAGGAAGGATGTGGACGATGTACTAGGATAATTCCAGGGCTGTTGAAGGCTAAGAATAAAGTTGAAGCTGAGAATCAGCTGCTGAAGATAATCATTATTTTAAGTTGGGTGTTCATAGGAATCATTATTTACAAGTTGTAGTGCTTAAGAAGATCCAACTAGTATGCTATGTAGGATGTTTATGTCTTTTTGAACTTATTTTGACTTTTATGATCCATGTAGTTGGTTGTTGTATGTGAATTTGAAGTGTTTTGAAGTGTTTCTGGAATGTATTTTGATTAAGTGTTTGGGAATTTGATAATATTTTGGTTAAGTGTTTGATTAAGTGTTTCTGGAACTTATTTTGACTTCTATGATCCATGTATTTTGATTAAGTGTTTCTGGAACTTATAGGGAAAAGTGTTTAATTATGTGTTTGATTAAGTGTTTCTGGAACTTATATGGAAAATTAAACACTAACAATTGACAAAAACAACCAATAACATATGCTAACAATTGACAAAAACAACCAATAACATATGCTAACAATTGACAAAAACAACCAATAACATATGCTAACAATTGACATAAACAACCAATAACATAAGTAGAATTTAATAAAGGGTAATTTAGTTTCCATACTTTCCATAACATAGTTTCATACATCAACAAAATGATTAACCAAAAGAAACACAATTTACCCAAAAGTATTAACCATAAAGACACAGTTTTACCAAAAGGACACAGTTTAACCAAAAGAACTGATTAACCAACAAAACATACTTTCGCTAATGGATCAAGTCCCTTTCCCTCAACCTGCTTTTCCTTTTCCCTTACCAAAACCACCAGAACCACTAGGAGCACCAGGAGCACTAGATTTTGTCCCTTACAACTCCTTGCATTATGACCAATGTTGTTGCACTTTGAACAAGTGACCGACTCAAGGACTCTTGATGCACTATTACCCTTCACTATGTCATCAATTTCATAAGTTGATTTTCCGTGTTTCTTCTTTGGTCTACCTATTAAGACACGATGTTTAGGAGGAACCAAAGTTGTTGGACACACAGACTTTTACCACATGCTTGGGCTCAATTTTGAATGAGTACATCTGTTTCCAAGTTTTTAGCCAATATACCTCATGCACCCAAGTTTTTGGTATTCTGACATCCTTACTATTCTTTCTCATCTCCCATATAGTAGCAAAAACATGTTTGCATGGCATCCCAGTGAGTTCCCATTTCCTGTAGGAGCATGTTTGTTGAACCACATTCACCGCGTACTGGTCCATCCAAGTGCCACTTACCTGATACTTACCATTTCCACAAAAAACAGATCTATAATCTTCTTCCTTTTTTATATTTTACAAAGTCTGCATAACTGTAGGTGTCAAAGGACCAATACATTTCCTAATGGCCTTTTCTACATTCACAATCTTCTTCATTAGATATTCCCTAATGAACTCTAGGCAAGTAATAACTGGTTTATCACGGCCCTCATTCAGTTTTCCATTGAATGTTTCACACAATTTAATAAGAATCACATCAGAATGTGCTCTCCCTGTCTAATCACATCACTTAAAGTCAATACTAAAAAACTACATAAACCAAGAAAACATAAAGAATGTTACTAGAATGAAATGTTATACCAGTGAAATGGGACCTAGACCAGTGTCGAGGTGGTATCTTCTTAAGCCATTCATAACAATCCTTGTTCAAAGTATTTAGCTCTTCCATGCCTTTGTTAAACTGTTGTACATGTGTTGCACTTACACATGTCTATAAGAGGTCTTCGAAAGGTTTACCCCTCCACTGCTTCCTCATCTTATCCCGAATGTGACAAACACGGTAACGATTTTCATCACAAGGAAACAAGGTTGCAATTGCATTTAGAATACCCTAACAATCATACATAGATTTTGTTAGTAAACAATTTAGAAATAAAGTAAAAAATCTATGATTTTAGTACCTTTTGTCTATCTGTTATAAAACTGAAATTAGAATTAGTATTCAAGCCAAGATCCTCCCCAAGACAACTCAAAAACCGAGTCCATGAATTGATGTTCTCTGTTTTAACCACCGCATATGCCAATGGATATGTGCCATTATTACCATCCAGTCCCTGCATTTTTATGATAAATAACAATCATACATAGATTTTTACTTATTTTTATGTATAGCAATAAGTAAAAGAACAAAAATTAAAACTTACCACGGCTGAAAGAATTTGTCCTGGAAATGGATCCTTCATGAAAGCACCATCAAAGCCAAGAAAATCCCTCTTTCCAGATGCGAACCCTTTCTTTAAAGCTCCTAAGCATATGTAAATGCGTCTGAATGTCCTAGTTTCACTGTGTGGATTTCCTTCGCTTTCAACATCAACCCTAACAATCGTATCTGGGTTACGAGTTTGCAGCTCAACAATATAATCTCTGAGTAAACTATACTAAGTAATGAAATCTCCTTGCACAAGGTTTAGAGCCTCAGATTTTGCCCTAAATGTTTTCATCCAAGAAATATCTACCTTAAATCTCCGTTGTAGTTGTTCTTGCAAAGCCCTAATTGGAATAGTAGGGTTACTTTCAACCTGTTCAACAGTGTTAGAAGAGAGGAATTTATACGTACATGCTTTCACTATTCTAGTTTGAAGACATTTATGGACTTTGTTGTACGTTTTAACTGTCCAGTTGACATCTTTTTTCCATTTACTAGCTAATAAGACCCAAGGACATATTTCTTCTTCATTGTTGACTTTTACATTAGGCCCAAGCTTTGGTATTGTTCCCTTACAAACCCATCTCACTCTATTCTTGTCATTTTTTTTCAAGGGCCAACTCTCTTTTAGTCTCTATGGCATAGAGTTTTACCTTATCCTTAAACTCCTTTGTTGAACCAAATTTTTGAAAAATATATAAGGGTTCAGTAACAAGTGCTTCATCATTCTCATGTGCCCTTTGAATTGCTCTTATTGACTTCTTTCTTTGACCATTAATCCCCTCATCTGATGATGAATCGGATGCTAACAAGTCAGTGTTAATCACCTCTAAAGCTTCATCATTTGTGCCTTCATCAACCACAGTGTTAGACGACCCTCCAACCCATTCCACATCTTTGTCGAAATTCATTTCAAAGTCTTGCATATCCACATTAATATCATCCGATATATTGTCAATGTCCACAAAAAAATCACTATCATCGCTTTCATCTTTGTCACTCTCTAACTCACCAAAATTACCAAAGTAATTAGCATCATTAACCAATTCATTCTCCATATGATCAGTGAGAGTAGCATCATTACCCAAATCATTCTCCATATGATTAGTGAGAGTAGCATCATTACCCAAATCCTTCTCTATATGACCAGTGGGTGTAGGATCATTACCCGATTCTTTCTCCATGTGATCCATGCCATCCTCCAAGTCAACAACAGGTGTCTCATGCCACTCCAGGAACAGTCTCTTTGAACAAGATAGAGGTTTAGTAATCTCCGTTATATGAACTTTACTGTGGGTTGGGTACATTAAATAGGTGTGCAAAGTAGTTTTGTCATGCTCTATATATACGTCAATTAACTTATGCTTAGCCACAAAACTCCCCAAATAACGAACATCTTCATCACTAGCTAAAGCGAATAACCCAAAATCTAAATCGCCAAAAGGCCTTTGAAAGTGATAGTAAAGTGGTTTACCTATTGAAGCATACCCTAGGTCTTCCATCATCTCATCAATGTCTTGAACAGAAATGGTATCAATGTCCAGTAAATCAACAAATGTTTGTTTCCCACGAATATACTTCCTTCCAGGAAAGCTTGTAAACTCACCTCCATAGTGCATTCTTATTGAAAACATTGTCGGATGTCCAACTATAGAGGAGAGAAAATCGTTTTTAGCTAAAAAAATTAAACCTTTAACAGTCAATATCATTCAAACGAAAGTCAATCAAACATACCATAACTTTGATCAACTTCGATTTCAGCCATTTCACCACAAATGCACCAAGAAACCATTGCAGTTCTTCGTTCTTGCAGCCGTCGCTCCTAGGGTTTTCACGTAAGGATTTTGCACATAGATGTGTCTTTTTTTGGTATACAATTGTGTTGTACAATGTAGAGTATGGTCGTTTAATTGAACGCATCGATTTCTTAAACTAGCGGTAGGATGAATAAGTAAAATGATGGAAATAACCCTCAACGTGCAAGGCACGTGGGGGTTTTAACTCCAAAATCAAACGGAAGGTTAGATGAGGGACCATGCGTGCACTAAACCAAACTATTAAGAATTGGCATGGTTAAAAAATGGAGTTAGGGACTAGGCGCGTAACAAATACCAAACCATAAGGAGCATTCGTGTAATTTGTCCTATATATAAACTAAACCGATTAAACCGAAATAACCGACCCAATAACACCTCTATGACACTTCCCACACCCAATTTTAATTCAATTATTAAAAATGTAGTTAAAAAATATAAAACATTAAATTTAAATAAACAGACATATAGTTAAAAAAAAACTGTAAATTGTATAACTACAGAATGGTTATGTTAAATAAATTCTACGACTACAAATGCACATTGTAAAACTAGATGGTTTTGTGAGTAGGGATGGAAATTCCATCCGACCCGGTGGGGAACCCGGTTGACCCGCCCCAATTGGGGACGGGTATTCCCGGCCAAAACGGGTACCGGGTACGGGGCCGGGGATCCCCATTAAGCTAAAACCGGGGATGGGGCCGGGGCCGGGTATAACAATCCTCAACCCGTCCTGCCCCTGTTTTATATATATATATATATATATATATATATATATATATATATATATATATATATATATATATATATATATATATATATATATATATATATATATATATATATATATATATATATATATATATATATATATAATTCATTAAATTTGAATTAAGTCCACTAAAATGAATTGATCTATATTAGACCATTAGAGATAGAGTCCATATACCAAATTAAGTTCCCAATTTCAAGAGTTCATCAATCGTCATTTTGTTCGTCGATCTGTATACCAAATCGACACTTTTTGTTTTGATAGTTGTAAAACTTTATGATTGATGTAAACAGAATCTGCTTATAGCATATGGTTTTGATCACTTATTAAACTTGGTTTTTTTTTGTAAGTTGAGTTTATTATGTTAATAGAAGATTGGGGATGGATTGGGATGAGCCGGGGATGGGCCGGGGAAAAGCTCATAATACAAAGGGGAGGGGATTTGATTCCCCACATCCATCGATGATGGGGATGGGAACGAGGTTAGACACTCGGGGATGAGGATAGAGATAGTCAACCCTGCTCCAAACCCGCCCCATTTTCATCTCTATTTGTGAGTTCCATGTAATAGTTTCTGCATTTTAGTCGAGGAATATATGGCATCTGCAAAATTCCTAGAGCAATTTTTTATGATAAGAATTAGAAAGGCATTTACATCTTTTTTTTTTACATACAAGAGATCAAACCCAAGCTTACAAGGTATGTGACTATGTTCAGTTTTTTGCACCAAAAAGAATTCGAAAGTAGGTGTCAACCCCAACTTGTTCCACCTTTTTACCCTACACCAATCTTACGTACCCCAAACACAAATACGCTACAAGATTGTCATGTCTATCAAAATGAACTCAAGACACACGCAACCATGTGAGAATTGAACCAAATCCACGGCACACAGACATAAAACACGTGTACACGAAAACAGTACTATCATCATCGCACGATATACAACCACACAAGGACAAAGTACAATAATCAACGCACGAGGTACTATCGCAAATATATTAAACAATATGCTTCTCAATTCTCATAAAAAAAAGGTCCATAAAAATCCCCCCTAAACATCGCAAAACCCCCAAAAATCAATACAAACTAAACCCAAAAAACTGACTAACAATAATCCCAACCCCTAACGCAATCGCCACTAAAGACGAAATCCACGTCAGCTTTTCCGTAATCCTCGGGATTCGATCCTTCAACGCCTGACTACACGACCCGATAAACACCGTATAACTCCCCATCGCGATAACCGTCCCCACCAAAAACATCCCCAAAAACGCGGCTCCCGCCACGCGGGACGGAAGCGCGAGCGCAGGCAAAACCATCATAAGCGCGTCCGGTTGCAACCCGTGGATAATACCCGTTGCAAACGTCGCAAATCCAATTTTCTTTTTCTTCGTGGGCTCCGGTAAGTCATAAACACTAACATCACATTCTCCGTTTTCCAAAGCGACACATGGCGTGGGGACCGCTGCTTCGGAGGCTTCACGGATTCCCATGGCTCCGATGACTAGAAGGGTAAAACCGACAACTCGCGTGCCCCAAGTGCGTATGATTTCGATATGGAGGCGGTCTTTGAGGAGGAGGAAGAGGAGGCCGAAGATGACCTGCCCGGCATCGTGCCCGCAGCCCCAGAGCGCACCGACAAGCGCGCTCTCGACGCGGGACCGGCCGATTGAGAGCGGGGCGAGGGCGGCGAGGTGGTCGGGACCGGATAAGGTGTGGAGGCAACCGGCGAAGAAACCGGTCCACGCGCTTGATAGGAGCTCGCTTCGGATGAGTGGGTTGGAGCCGGTTTTGGTTGCGGTTTGGAAGGAGGCGAGTGCGGGTGAGATGAAAAGTGGTTGGATTGTGAAGATTAGAGCCGAGAGTAGAATTATTGATCCCGTGATAACAGCCTGAAAATTATTGATAAATGTTAATGGAAAATACAAATCAAGATAACGACTTTACTTTATTAGTAATAAATGCACGAAATACGGAAATAGTAATGTACTTTCATTTATTATAGCATCCTACTTCCATTTTTTTCTATTAGAGAATTGTAATTTAAGTTTTTTATTCTTATTGAAGCATGGTGTTTTGAGAAATCTACCCAATTATATAGCATTGTACTTTTAATGATCTACAAGAAAATAAATTACAATTATTAATTTTTTAGCATATTTTGACAGTTAGATTCAAAAGATGACAAGTACAAGAAAAATGAGATGGCAAAACAGGCAGGAATGGGTATTGGAATCATTGGATAGAGAATAAAATGGGTGTTTAAATGGGTCAAGTTGACCTGCCAACACTTTTCATTATCCTTTTTCTTATAAAATCACAGAGTAATCAATAAATCAATATATTACATAGAGTAAATTACACGAATGGTCCCTATGGTTTAGGGTAATTTGCGTGTTTGGTCCCTAACTTATATTTTTAACTCGGAAGGTCCCTACTGTTTGTTTTTGTTACGCATTTGGTCCCTATATTACCTAAAAAACTATTTTGCCCTTGATTTTTTTAATTTATTTAAATAAACACACCCCCAATCTCACCCCTTTCATTTTACTTTATCTATCCTACCATTTTTCCCTATTTAAATAATAATATTTTTAGGTAAGACAGGGACCAAACGCGTAACAAAAGCAAACAGTAGGGACCAAGCGTGTAACAAAAACAAATAATTGGGACTTTCCGAGTTCAAAAAATAAGTTAGGGACCAAACGCGCAAATTACCCCAAACCATAGGGACCATTCGTATAATTTACTCTATTACATATTTTATAACCCAATTTATATTGTTTAGAAGTGACTTTGTGTTTATAACCCATGGTAATTATGAAACTAAACAAACATTTAACCTCGATAAAATGTTTATGAAAGTTTCCACGTGTTATTATTTCAAGTATACTACACTTACATTAGACTCTTAGCATTAACTTGCTATATATATAAGTAGTGAATTTAAATTTCATCAATTTTCAAACTCAAGAAATTAATATGGGGATTCAACACAAGTAAGAAGCAACCATGGTATAATTTGGTAGTTAACAAGATATCAATCTTCAAAACAAATAACTCTCTGTTTGTCACTTTAAAATGGCAACACTACTTGAAAGGAAAAGAAGGGTAAATGCAACAGATAGTAGTTTACTTACATTTATTTGTTTATTATAGCATCCTCATTTCAGTTTTATCTATTATAACATTATGCTATCAACTTATTTCTTAGAGGCATTGTAATTTGAAAAATATATACCCAACTTTAGAAGTGAAAATTGCTTTGTATTTGGATGATATTGCTAGAATTGAGTAGAGCTTTCAAAGTAAAATGTTGAAACAAGGAAATGAAAGTGGAATGTTATAATAGACAAATAAATGAATGTACATTGATATAATGTGTGTAACAACTTCAAAAACTGTTTATTACACTAAAAGCAATGCAATTGAGGCATTTACATGAATAAACTAGTCATACACTTCATTCCTCCCAAAACAAGGGAACACTTTGGAAATTCAAGCATTCATTCTACTTCTGAAACTATAGAATCAAGTAAATGATTTCTGATTTTTTGATTTTATTAGAGCCTAATGTGATATCTATCTAATAATCAACAAAGAATGTGATTCTTATCGTCTTTTACAGTTAATAGGCATGGTTCATTTGACTCTTAAAAAGTCAAATGCTGACTTTTTTATTCTAAAAACACTGCAAATAACCTTTTGAATCATAATTAATTTAAACTCCCAACACTATTGACCTTTTAAATTAAATATTCAACTCCCACTACTAATAGCACTTTTAATTTATAATTCTTTATAGGTCTTTCGGAAATAGTACTTTGGGTCATTTCCTATATAGTATTAGCACTTGTAAATACCCCCCCCCCCCCCCCCCTTCCTTTCCGTCTTATTGTTCATGCCACCCATGATAAGACTCCATTTTTGACTTAGAGGCTCAATGATTGTTCTTCTTGGTCTTTATCATATCGACATAAATACTTTTGGCCTTTCAGTAGTTGTCACGGGTTAAACATAATAAACATTCTTTAATCTACAACGAATATGATTCTTATTGATTTTAGAGCTAAAATTAGCAAGCCAAATGCTGAATTCATCATCCTAAAAACAGCGTAAAGACCTGCGTACTTAGAATTTGGGGTACGATTTGGATTAATATCAAGGAATCGGAGAAAATTTCCGATACTATTCCGATTAAAAAGAACCAAAAGGCAAAAAGTAACTTTTCACAGAGAATCACGATTCGAATCTATATTTTACCAATAAAATTCAGATCAAATCAAGCATATAACAAAGCAGATTCAAAACCCTAAATATATAATCCAACAAAATTTAGCATATGTAAGACCCGAACCAACAATTCAAGTTACCAAACATCGTTAAGATAAAGAAATTTTGCGTTCGAGAATAATAATTACCTTCTGCTGATGAGAAAATGTCTGCGACAATTGCTGCAGGAAATGGGGTTTGGGCATAACAGAACCCTTATTTTCCGAAAAAGACAAATCTGTTTCTGGCGTTTTGATGACCGACGATGAAGAATTAAATGACGGATTCTGTTCATGTTTGCAAGAGATTGAGTTGACTCGGAGGGTGTAGTGGGAGAGATTGAAGAGTTTAGTGGTTTGGAATCGGGCGAGTTGGGGAAGAAATGGACGGGGCTTTAGGTAGAGCTGATGCTTCGAAAGGATATGGTGGTTGGGGTTGTGGATAAGCTTTTCCATGGTGGCGCCGCCGTGTCTGCCGTTATCTGAAACGCTCCGTCCGCCGTGCAGACTGTGTGTGTGAGAAATTGTTCCACCGGGTACAGAGATTTGGTGGATTTTAGGATAGAAATCTTGACTGTTCGCCCATTATGTAGACGTGGTATTACCAGCTATATACCTTTTCTTTTTAGGATTTTTAATCAATTAGTTTGAAAAATTATTTGTCAAAACAAAGCTTAAGACTTATTTTTCTCCATTTAATAATATCATTTAATATTTTAGGTTGTAGGTTTGGTTTTGATGATGTATTGTTGAATGGTGGTGGGGTATTATTGATAGTGGGTTTGACTAGTTAAAAACTTGAACTTGATTATATCAATATATACTAATTATCTTGAGCCCAATCTTCGTAAAAATGGTGAGTAAAGAAGAAAGGGTATCCATCCAAAAGCACTAGGAAAACATGGGGAAAAAGTAAGCTAAGTCAATATTGTTTTCAAAGCACTAATTAACAGAAAAATAACTAGGAAATTTACTAAGTTCTCAAACTCTTTCAAATTAATATACATCGAAGCCTCCTTAGCTTTAATCCATTGCATTTGAAGTGTTCAGTATTCTCTAAAGAATGTAGTTACCAACCCCGCATGCAAACCTAGCTAAGTTAAGCAAACACGTGCGCTTAACTTGGTCAAGCACGCTAGAAGCGATGTTCATGAAATAGAAAAAAGATCTAGGTGCACTTTACACTTTGCACGGCGTATCGTTCGTTGTGATCTGATGAGATTTTATTTTAGCAGGGCTCGGATTGGACTGACTAGGGGTGCGTGTTGACCCCACGTTGACTTTCTAGATGGATACATGGAATATTTTCAGAAGTCTTCAAAATCAGATAAACACCATGTTTATAATCAAATAAGCTTTGGGTTTTTTAGGGTTTTTTATGTAGTAAAATTGTTAAATATGACACATTATCATAAGGTTGTCGTCGTCATTAGTTTAATTTTTGGGGACCTCTTGTGTTTTCCAAATCAGTATAAATAGGACTTCTCGTATCCCATTTATTCCACACCTAAACAAAATTGAGATCTACTCTCTCTTCTCTTACTATGCATGTACATTGTTCGAGTTTTCGAGTATTAAGTTTATCCGTTTGTTGTTGGAACGAACGATAAATCTCTAATAAATTATAGGTTTTATGTTGAAGCTTACATTCATTTTGTAACATCCCGAGTTTAGGGGTGCAAAGTTCAGGGTTCAAAGTGAAAATGTGAATGGTCAACTCGGCGAGTCCATGGGGAGACTCGGCGAGTAGGGTCGCGATTCTGGTCGCGTGTCTAGTGGCCAACTCGGCGAGTCGGTGGCTGGACTCGGCGAGTTGGTGTTGTGTGGAGAAAACCCTAATCCCAGGGATTTGGCCCTATATAAAGAACATAATACCCTCTCCCCAGCCTCTTTGCTCTCCATTAAAGTCCAGAAACCCTAATATTCGTTGTGAGAGAATTAGAAAACATTTGGATCTTGAAGGGGTGTTTGTTGAAGAGATCTTTGAAGACTAAGAGGCTTGAAGCAGGGGGCTTTTCAAGGTTTTGACTTATTCTTCTGTTGGAGCCTTCTTTTGAGGTAATGATTCGTTGCTTGAGCTGTTATCCATCTAGATCTATCATTTGTGGGATTTTTGGGTGTATATCTAGTGTTATCTTGAGTTTGGAGGTTAGATCTGAGGTTGCTACCTCAGATCTAGAGTATTGATGATCCAAAAGAGCATAAAGTCCCTGTTCAAGAGCTGTTGATGAAGTCTTTTAGCCCCAAACCTTAGCACAAGAGTGTATTATGCTTAGATCTCCTTGGATTCACGTAAAGTTTGCCACTTTACGTGATGGATGGCTTGTATAAGAGTAGATCTATGGATTTGAGACCCATGCATGGCTTGGAAAGCCTCTGTATGGGTTAAGAGTTAGTAGTACTCGGCGAGTCACATGGGTGCACTCGGCGAGTTGCATGAAGATAGGCAGAAACTCGGCGAGTTGGAAGAACAATTCGGCGAGTTGGAAGAACAATTCGGCGAGTTGGTTGAAGATAGCCTTGAACTCGGCGAGTCTGTTCTTGGACTCAGCGAGTCTAGTCTTGAGGTCCTAACCTTTTCTGGTTAAACTGAGAATCGGTGAGTCAAGGGATGACTCAGTGAGTTGAGTAAGGTTTGACTCAGATTTGTGGGACTCGGCGATTCTTGGGGCGACTCGGCGAGTTGAGTCGTGTTATGGGAGTTTTAGAGCATGGGGACTCGACGAGTCAGTGGGTTGATTCGGCGAGTAGAGTCAGTCAGGAGGGTTGGCTTTGACTGAGGACTTTGACTTTGACCAAGAGTTGACCAGTTGACTTCCATGGGTATTTTGGTTGTTATTGGTATTTATTGATTTCGGTGATTCAGTGGTGGAGTTCGTGTCGGTGGTCGGAGCAGCGTGATCTTGTTCTTCAGTCGGCAGTAGCAGGTGAGTCTTCTCACTATACTTTACCTTGAGTGGTAATTAGAGTTATGTGACAGAGTTATTGTATGCTATTTATGTGATGTGTGGCACTGCATTATTTCTATGTGATTTATTCTGTGTGTATATTAGAGTTAGGACCGGAAGGTCCACAGAGCTAGGGCCAGAGGGTCCACAGAGTTAGGTTTAGAGTTATGTGCCAGTGTAATTGTATGCTATTTATTTTCTAAGATTTATTGTGATATGTGATATCCATGATTATGAGTTATCAGAGTAATGACCTTTGGGTCCATAGAGTTAGGACCAGAGGGTCCACAGAGAGTTGGGACTGGAGGGTCCCACTGTGACACACAGAGTTAGGGCCCAAGGGCCCGCAAAGTTATAGCCTTAAGTGGCTAATATGTGTTAGAGTGGTATTTTGGGGACCTCACTAAGCTTTGTGCTTACAGTGTTTTGTGTGATGTGTTTCAGGAGAGACGCCTAGATGAGTATTGTGGTGGTTATCGAAGAATAGTTAGAACCTGCGAGGGGCAGAGTTGCAGAGTTCGGTGGTACCTTGAGAATGAGCAGAGCAAGCGGAGTTATCATCCAGAGTGAGCTCTATGTATTCTTCGATGCCCGAATGGAGCTTGCTTCGTGCTTTGTGGAACTCTCGATGATGGGAGTCAGCTACCAAGTGAATATGACGATATTCAGGAGGTAGATGACTGGAATCATTAGGAGCTCTTCAGCAGCTGATGGCAGAGAAGTGGGGGTGACCTTAGCTGGCGGAGTAGAGCATTTCGCTGAGGAGCGAGCACGCGTGGCGGAATTAGTGAACGAGAAGGTTGAGCAGCTATTTAGGAGCTCTGGAATGGTCTGGTGGAAAGTATGGGTAGATGTGGCAGGTAGTATGGGCCCGTACTACCGAAAGCAGAGGACCCATACTCGATACAGGGAGTATTCTGAAGGTTCTAAGTAGCAGATTGAGGAGTGATGTCATGGTTCGAGTACCATACATCGTAGCAGATTAAGGAGTGATGTCATGGTTCGAGTACCATACATCATAGAAGATTGAGGAGTGATGTCATGGTTCGAGTACCATACATCGTAGCAAATTAAGGGGTGATGTCATGGTTCGAGTACCATACATCGTAGCAGATTGAGGAGTGATGTCATGGTTCAAGTACCATACATTGTAGCAGATTAAGAAGAGATGTCAGGGGATGAGTACCATGGTTCTTAGCAATTGATGCTTGTGATTCTCTGGTTGTCCGACCAGGATTGATTGGTATAGTTTGGACGCGTGGGGTTTTAGGCCTAAGGGCCATGATCGAGTCCGAAGAGGCACCCCTTAAGAGGGAGGTCGGGAGCATTTCAGAGTATTATTGGTAAGATGTCAGACGTAGTCGCAAGACTCAGGGATTTGTAGAGAAGGCATTTATGGGGGATTGCGGCCTGAGTGAGCGATCAGTCAATTAAGGAGATGTCACCTTCTGTGACCTGATGGGTGCTATTTATGTTTCTATGGCAAACAGGAGAAACGTGAGATTTCGGTTTTGGGGTTTAGGAGTAAAAACCTGCGGATTGGAATTTATGACGATTTTCCACCAGAGTATCAGGCAGCATGTCTGCCACGAGGTAAAGATATATCATGAGCAGGTAGCCGGTTGGGACTGAGGTGGTCAAGGACCACGTTGCACCCTATTTAAGTATAGTAGGGCGTGTGGTAGCGGTATCAGTGGGCAATCCAGACGAGTATATTAGGGCGGCGGCTCTTCTATCTATGATGGATATTGAGTATGGGAGTGGAGTCCCTGTTCTTGTGATGATTCAAGTGTTGGAACTTGGGTTGAGAAGTCGAGGCTGAGGAGTACGATGATTTATTGTTTCAGTCTAAGAGTCGGTGATATTACTAGACAGTTGAGATGTTCAGTATTGGGATGGTATGAGACTTTGAACGACTAGAGTCAGTCGTGATGAGAAGTTCCTAAGGATTTCTTCTGAGATTCAGGGTATTCGAGGTTGCTTGATCTCTTTAAAGGAGATTATCGGGCGTTTCATAGCACCTTCCAAGGTCAGGTGCGATATTGCTAGTGAAATGTAGTCTGTGGGATGGTGTGTGCGTCAATTGGTGATGGTTCGAACCCTAAGTGGGGGAGAACCAGGTATGTTATTGAGGGAACTAGGGATTTGTGCAAGAGAGGTTAAGGGTTGGATACAGAAATCTACGGCTCGAATTCATGAAGCCAGAGTCATTGATGATCAAGGAAAGGAGCAGAGCAAGATAATGCATGTGGTATGTGTCTTAGAAAGGATGGGTGTCTCCTCGGCAGTTGGCAAACGGTCAGGAATCTGGTGGTGGCCAGGGCCGTTTCAAAGGGAAGACTCGTAATGATGGTATGGACGGTTGAGAACTTCTGGATAGAAGATTATCGAGCAGTTAATCCCCGGGCCGGAATGTGTATTCTTGCTTGGATTGAGCAGTAGGGGAAAAGGGTTTCGGAGGATCACCAGCGTGTTCTGAGGCGTTAGCGCTTTCTTTGTATTCCAATTGAGTGTTTGGACACACTGAAGTTGCGCATTGGGTAAAAAGGAGAATTATTTATGAAGATCAGAGGGAACGAAGGGTTGTATCTGTATGGTGCTGGGAGTAGGAGATCAGTGGTTGAGGCAGGACATCGTGATGTCCTGTAATGGTGTTCCGTGGTGACCGGGAATAATGTCCCGATCTCGGAGTTATTTAGAATCTTGAGTTTGAGACGACCAGTGGTGAATTATGTATTTTCAGTTCCAATGAGAGCCCTTCGGGTATTAACATCAAGAGGGATTATTTAAGAAAGGGGATCTCCGCAGAGGTAAGTATTTTTGTTATAACGGTTGTCGACCGAGTCTGTGATGCATATGTGGGAAAAGTGTGTGTAGCTATCTATGATAGTCTACGGAGCATGAGTTAGTGGGCGTAGTGTGTCATTGGGATGAGAATGAGAGTATGAGGTGAAGCTACGGGGAGCCGTAGTATTCACTATTCAGAGGGTGTTGTGATGCTACGGGGAGCCGTAGTACTCACAAGTCAGAGAGAGGGAGTCGTGGTACTATAGGGAGCCGTAGTACTCACTAGTCAGTTGGTGTTGTGGTGCTACGGGGAGCCGTAGTACTCACTAGTCAAAGGCTGTTGTGTTATTGCGGGGAGCCGTAATACTCACTAGACGGCAAGAGAGTGTGAGGTTGGAGTGTTCCCCGATCAGGGTATGATGCAGAAGAGTTTTAGGCTTGAGTAGCCTCAGTATAGAGTTTTTGGAGCCTAGTGGTTGAACCAAGGGTGGAACTGGAGGTCAGAGTTGAGATGATCCTCGGTTGGATTGTATTTTTCGTATGAGGAAAGGAGAATTTCGTGACTTGTGAGTCACTGAGCCGGGATAGTGGTCACGGGGAGGAAGCTAGTGAGATATTTTGGATCATATTATAGGTGATCTTTGGAGGTTCAACTGTGGAGTCAGAAGCTGACCTGGTGCTCAGTATCGAAGTGGGATATGAGAAACGAGCTAGAGTTTATCATGGTGATGTCTGAGGACACTTCAGAGCGAGCGGACGATTCAGACGCTCGAAGACATGCTTCGGGTATGTGTATTAGATTTCGGAGGGAGTCGGGACACGTATATACTCTTGGCTGAGTTTTCCTATACAACAGCCATCATTCGAGCATTGGTATGCCACCCCTTTGAGCTGTTGTATAGGAGGAGGTGTCGGACCCCCATTTGCTGGGAAGAGGTGGTGCATGGACCCGAGAGTCCTTGCGAGCAGATTCAGAGCATGTGTGATACATGGAGTAGCGGTTACTCTACTAGGGATAGTGTAGAGTGGGGTGTGAGCACCGTGACACTTGTCTGAAGTGGCAAGGTTGACAAGTAAATTTCCTTGGGCAAGGAAAAAGAAAGGTATGTAACTCCGGGAGGAGTGTTGGTTCACGGAAGTGAAAGCCGTAGTGAGAATGGATGATTAAGAGCATGAAGGTTGAACACTATGTATGTGCTAGTGGTATGGAAGCGCATCCGGGTTGGGTGTCTGTTAAGGTTACGGAAGAATCTTCGGTGGTTTAGGACCAGAGGAGTTCGGAAGAAATGCAAGAATAGAGCCTTGGATTTAAGTATGGTTGTGACTAGGAGGTTATGTATATAGTGGTAATTCATCCTGGGGATGTCGGATGGTATCGTCAGTATGTCGGGTTTTTCCAACCCGAGGATGTAGAGCAGGCTCAGCATGTGTATGCGATTGCAGAGGAGAGCTTAGGAGAATTGTTCAGGATCAGTAGGATGGGTCATCCTGTCAGCACGAAAAGAAAAGAGTTGGATTCGGATTGAAAGCGGGATGAATCCTAGAAGTGAATTCGATAAAGGTTATGCTAATCAAGGAAAGGGATAGCAGTTTGGTATCGGGTCAGAACCCGGTGGTCCGGGGTGATGTCTAGCTGTGTAAGGGTCAAGTGATCATTGTGATTTGGAGCGAGTGAAGTATCATGGAGTGATACTCGGTTGATAAGTGTGGGTATCAGAGGATGAGGCGGTGGTTTGGGCACCGCAGGGGGAGAGTTAGGTTTTGGGTTTCGGTGATAGTGTTTTAAGGAACCTGGTTTGCTTAATGCTAGGTGATGCATTGCGAGAGTAGTTTCTGGATTTGTGTTGCCGCAGGCTTTGAGGACGAAGCCTGATTTAAGTGGGGGAGAATTGTAACATCCCAAGTTCAGGGGAGCAAAGTTCAGGGTTCAAAGTGAAAATGTGAATGGTCAACTCGGCGAGTCCATAGGGAGACTCGGCGAGTAGGGTCGCGATTCTGGTCGCGTGTCTAGTGGCCAACTTGGCGAGTCGGTGGCTGGACTCAGCGAGTTGGTGCTGTGTGGAGAAAACCCTAATCACAGGGATTTGGCCCTATATAAAGAACATAATACCCTCTCCCCAACCTCTTTGCTCTCCCTTGAAGTCCAGAAACCATAATATTCGTTGTGAGAGAATTAGAAAACATTTGGATCTTGAAGGGGTGTTTGTTGAAGAGATCTTTGAAGATTAAGAGTCTTGGAGCAGGGGGCTTTTCAAGGTTTTGACTTATTCTTCTGTTGGAGCCTTCTTTTAAGGTAATGATTCATTGCTTGAGCTGTTATCCATCTAGATCTATAATTTGTGGGATTTTTGGGTGTATATCTAGTGCTATCTTGAGTTTGGAGGTTAGATCTGAGGTTGCTACCTCAGATCTAGAGTATTGATGATCCAAAAGAGCATAAAGTCCCTGTTCAAGAGCTGTTGATGAAGTCTTTTAGCCCCAAACCTTAGCACAAGAGTGTATTATGCTTAGATCTCCTTGGATTCACGTAAAGTTTGCCACTTTACGTGATGGATGGCTTGTATAAGAGTAGATCTGTGGATTTGAGACCCATGCATGGCTTGGAAAGCCTATGTATGGGTTAAGAGTTAGTAGTACTCGGCGAGCACATGGGTGCACTCGGCGAATTGCATGAAGATAGGCAGAAACTCGGCAAGTTGGAAGAACAACTCGGCGAGTTGGTTGAAGATAGCCTTGAACTCGGCGAGTCTGTTCTTGGACTCGGTGAGTCTAGTCTTGAGGTCCTAACATTTTCTGGTTAAACTGAGAATCGGTGAGTCAAGGGATGACTCAGTGAGTTGATTAAGGTTTGACTCAGATTTGTGGGACTCGACGATTCTTGGGGCGACTTGGCGAGTTGAGTCGTGTTATGGGAGTTTTAGAGCATGGGGACTCGACGAGTCAGTGGGTTGATTCGGCGAGTAGAGTCAGTCAGGAGGGTTGGCTTTGACTGAGGACTTTGACTTTGACCAAGAGTTGACCAGTTGACTTCCATGGGTATTTTGGTTGTTATTGGTATTTATTGATTTCGGTGATTCAGTGGTGGAGTTCGTGTCGGTGGTCGGAGCAGCGTGATCTTGTTCTTCAGTCGGCAGTAGCAGGTGAGTCTTCTCACTATACTTTACCTTGAGTGGTAATTAGAGTTATGTGACAGAGTTATTGTATGCTATTTATGTGATGTGTGGCACTGCATTATTTCTATGTGATTTATTCTGTGTGTATATTAGAGTTAGGACCGGAAGGTCCACAGAGCTAGGGCCAGAGGGTCCACAGAGTTAGGTTTAGAGTTATGTGCCAGTGTAATTGTATGCTATTTATTTTCTAAGATTTATTGTGATATGTGATATCCATGATTATGAGTTATCAGAGTAATGACCTTTGGGTCCATAGAGTTAGGACCAGAGGGTCCACAGAGAGTTGGGACTGGAGGGTCCCACTGTGACACACAGAGTTAGGGCCCAAGGGCCCGCAAAGTTATAGCCTTAAGTGGCTAATATGTGTTAGAGTGGTATTTTGGGGAACTCACTAAGCTTCGTGCTTACAGTGTTTTGTGTGATGTTTCAGGTTTCTCAGGTTCACGGGACGGTACCGGTTCGATTGTACACACCAGGGGAAGCATTGTTTTGAAGATCTTGGTTTATTAATTGATTGAACAAAAGATTTATGTATTGCAACTTAAACAAATGGGATTTTTATGAAAAGTGTTAAAGAGATAAACCATTTTAATTTTCAAAAATTTGTTTGAAAAATTGCGGTGTTACACATTTAGCAATATAAAAACCTTTAAAGACATGAGTCATTCCATGTAGTCTCAACCGTACAAGAATCATCGATCTTCAGGTTGGTTTTAATTTTTTTTGTCTCATATTTTAATTTTTCAGACAATGAGACAATCTTCTTCTACCTTTCTATGATCATATTTGATTGCAAATGATGAATCTGATTTCTAAGGAAACTTGGTAATTAAGTAATAATAATTTGATTTATTATTTGCGATAATTCGACATATAATCTTTAATATTGATTGTCGTATTGTTTGTATTTGATAATACTTACGATTTGATATTAGTTCACAATACGAACCGTCAGATTGTTTGTCTATCAAGTTTGAAATACAACATTGTGCCTAAAACTTTGATTGTTCATCACGAATTATCCTACATTGAAATTTCTTGTTAACCCAGACATATAAAAGGAATATCAATAGAAAATGACCTTACACAGATACATAAACAATCAATATTCTATTTTCCTATACTTACTTCTAAAAATAAAATATTTTTATTGGAAACATTACAAAATTTAAAGAAATAAAAATAAATAAATATTTAAGAAATAAATGTAATATTATTAATATTTGAAAAGAATGCTTATATCAATTTCCCATAAGGGTAAATGGTTCGAAAGTCACTATATTATTTGTTTTTTTTTTCAATTTTTACACTCTATTACTTTTTTCCAAATAAAACATATTTTTTTTTATTTTTTCAAAATCGAACACCACTTTATCAATTATTTTCTAATACTGACCATCTTACTGGAACCTTTCTATTGCCAATAATTTTGACACTCTTATTCTTCGAGTTTGATACTTTATAATTTTTTTTTCAAATGCAATATGTGCATACCATTGATCATCTTCATCAAGTAACGACACTCCTAGATAAGGTTGTTCATTATTTGAATAAAACCGAATTGTCCAATGGTCCACTTTGGATCGGACTATTTGTTTCGGACATTCGGATTTTTTAATTGGATTTCAGCAAAACCGAATTACTACTTTGGATTTTGGGTTGGTTTTGGTTTATAAAATAAAAACCAAATAGTCCAAAAAAATCAAATAAAAACATATAATTTATTTATTTTTAATATGTAACACCGTGAATTTTCAAAATAATTTTTCGCAATTATAAAAACATTTCTCATTTTATTTCATAAAACATTAAGTTTAAAATTCCAATTCGTATCATACAAATCCCAAGATCACATAAATATATATCAAAAGTCCCTTGCGTGTGTACAGATCAAGCCGGCGCCTTCCCACGGTCATCGCTAGTACCTGAAACAACAACACTAACACTGTAAGCACGAAGCTTAGTGAGTTCCCCAAAATACCACACATAAAACACATATTAGCCACTCGAGGCTATAACTCTATGGGTCCGTGCACCCAAACTCTGTGAACCCTCAGGTTCTAACTCTAGGAACCTTCCGGTTCCAACTCTATAAACATGCACAGCATAATCACATAGAAATAATGCAGTACAACATATAGCATACATAACATACAAATACTCTGTCACATAACTCTGGTTACCTACTCAAGGTAAAGTATAGTGAGAAGACTCACCTTGCGTATCTCGGTATCTCACGAATCCTGGAAATCCCTCGTGCTCGATCCTCCGAGCTCTAATCCTCCTATAACATCATATGTCTCTAATTAACACTTTTTATCTCTAAGGTTGACTATCCCTAAGAAGTCAACACAGGTCAACTCTGGTCAATGGTCAACGGTCAACTTTGACCGGACTCGGCGAGTGCACTAAGGCGACTCGGCGAGTCTAAACGTTTTCACCAACTCTCTAGGATTCCCTTTTTACACGTCGAGTACTCTCCCTGACTCGACGAGTTCCATCTGGCAGAATCGCGGGGCCACCCCGACTCAACTCGCCGAGTCCCAAGAACAACTCGGCGAGTCCCAGCTCGACTCAGTCCACTTGACCACCCTCCCTAACTCGCCCTGACTCACTGAGTCAACCCATGACTCGACTGGACCACTCACTGGCCGATCTAAGGGCAATCTTCAAGCTACTCGCTGAGTCTGCTCATCGGACTCGGCGAGTCCATGCCATGCAATCACTCAAACTCGCTTCTAAGGTCAGATATGTTCCATCAATTCATAGATCTGGCCTTCCTAGACTGATTCACCACGTAAATCCCCTAACTTGGTGAACATACAACCTCTATATGACCATATATGAAGAATTATCAACAAATGCCATAACTCAAGGTCATAACCTCCATTGTTCTTCATAAAGCTTGATGAATGAGGCTCTCTGGACCTCTATGGATCCAAATCCAAGCCTCATCACTAGCAAGGGACTATTTGGCCATCAAATCAACCCAACAAAGGCCACATGAAACCCTAAATCCAATTATACTTCATAAAACAGAAGATGAGCCGAAATCATACCTCTAGATCGATGATCTAAGCTTCAAATCCACAGTATAGCAACCTCCTTTGCTTCCTCTTGGCTAGAACCTCCCTCTTCTTTGCTAAACAACACACAAAGGTCAAGAAATGCTTCCTTTCTCTCTCAAAACGTTCAAGCACTCTAGGGTTTCTCTCTATGGACTGTTGAGCACAAATGACGACCATAAGGCCCTTTAAATAGGTCCTAAACCCGAGAAATTAGGGTTTCATTAAACAGCGCGGACTCGCCGAGTCCATATCTTGGACTCGCCGAGTCCAGGCGAATCTCGCGTCCAGAATCGTGATCCTACTCGGCGAGTTTGGGCTCCAACTCGCCGAGTCCCCTCTCAAAACACCAAAATCATAAACATAAAAAGATACCTAGAAATCCGGGCTGTTACAACTCTCCCCCACTAGAACTAGACTTCGCCCTCGAAGTCTCGCTCTGAAAATAGCTCCGGATGCTGCTCACGCATCTCACGCTCCGGCTCCCAGGTCATCTCCGATCCCTTCCGGTGTTGCCACTGAACCAACACCAGAGGTACCTCCTTGTTCCTCAGAACCTTGATCTTCCGATCTCTGATGGCCACTGGTCTCTCGGCATAATTCAGGCTCGCATCCACCTGAATATCCTCTAATGGAACCACTGCCGACTCATCGGCTATACACTTCCTCAATTGCGACACATGAAAAGTGTCGTGGATCTGCCCCAACTCTGTTGGCAACTCCAAACGATAGGCTACCCGACCTACCCTCGCAATCACACGAAATGGCCCAATATACCGGGGCCCCAACTTGCCCCTCTTCTTGAATCGAATCACTCCTTTCCAAGGAGAGACCTTCAGGAGAACGAAGTCGCCGACCTGAAACTCAAGCTTGGACCGGCGTCTGTCTGCATAACTCTTCTATCGGCTCTGGGCGGTCAATAACCTCTGTCTGACCTGCTGAATCTGCTCTGTCGTCTGAAGCACGATCTTTGTACTGCTTATCACCCTCTGCCCAACCTCTCCCCAACAAATGGGGGTCCGACACCTCCTCCCATACAACAGCTCAAAGGGTGGCATACCAATGCTCGAATGATGGCTGTTGTTGTAGGAAAACTCTGCCAAGGGCAAATACGCATCCCAGCTACCACCGAAATCTAACACACATGCTCGAAGCATGTCCTCAAGCGTCTGAATCGTCCGCTCACTCTGGCCGTCTGTCTGGGGATGATATGCAGTACTAAAATGCAATCTAGTACCCAACTCCTCATGAAATTTCTTCCAGAATCTGGAAGTGAAACGCACATCACGGTCCGAAACAATCGAGATCGGCACCCCATGCCGAGATACCACTTCTCTCACATATACCTCCGCCAACTTCTCCGCTGAAGAACTCTCACTGATGGCAAGGAAGTGAGCGCTCTTCGTCAACCTGTCCACAATCACCCAAATTGCATCAACTCCTCTGGCAGTCCTCGACAATTTGGTGGTGAAATCCATAGTGATCTGTTCCCACTTCCACTCGGGAACCTCCAATGGCTGCAACTTGCCATGCGGTCTCTGGTGCTCGGCCTTAACCCTGCGGCAGGTCAAGCACCTCTCAATAAACCAGGCGACGTCCCTCTTCATACAGGGCCACCAATACTCTTTCCACAAATCCAAATACATCTTCGTGGCCCCCGGATGGATCGAAAATTTCGACTAATGAGCCTCTTCCATCAAAGTAGTACGCGCACCGCCCACAAACGGTACCCAAATCCGACCCTGAAAAGTCATAAGCCCTCGACCATCCGTAACGAACTCTGAAACCAAACCTACGACCCGTTCCCTCTTCTACATCTCCGGTTGCACAGCCTCGGCCTGTGCCCCACGAATGACATCCAGTACCGGAGCTATCACGGTCAATCTCAAACATACATCTCGCATTGGAGTGCTCTCCGCCCTGCGGCTCAACGCATCGGCTACCATATTAGCCTTGCCTGGGTGGTATAGGATCTCACAATCATAATCCTTGACTACATCCAACCACCTCCTCTGACGCATATTTAGGTTGGGCTGATCCATCAAGTACTTCAAACTCTTATGGTCCGTGTATATCGTACACCGAACCCTATACAAGTAGTGACGCCAAATCTTGAGAGCGAACACTACTGCCCCCAACTCTAGATCATGCGTGGGATATCTCGTCTCATGAGGCTTCAGCTGCCTCGATGCATATGCTATCATATGCCTTCTCTGCATTAGCACCGCACCCAGCCCCAAAATCGATGCATCACAATATACTACAAAATCCTCCATCCCTTCCGGGAGAGCTAATACCAGGGCTTCGCACAACCTTTGGCGAAGTGTCTCAAAGGAGGTCTGCTGCTCGGGACCCCATGAGAATGCAACACCCTTTCGGGTCAATCTGGTGAGTGGCACTGCGATCTTGGAGAAATCCTTGATAAATCTCCGATAATACCCTGCCAACCCAAGGAAACTCCTGATCTCGGAGGGTGACTTTGGCACCTCCCAACTCATCACCGCCCCAACCTTGGCCGGGTCGACCAATATCCCTTCCTGATTAATAAGATGTCCTAGGAACTGGACCTCCCGCAACCAGAAATCACACTTGGAGAACTTTGCATAAAGCTTCTCCGATCTCAAAACCCCAAGGACCTCCCTCAAATGTTCCTCATGCTGCTCTCTAGATCTCGAATACACCAGAATGTCATCGATAAATACAATCACCGACCGATCCAACATCGGCCTGCATACCCTGTTCATGAGATCCATGAACACAGCCGGGGCATTGGTGAGCCCAAAAGGCATCACCACAAACTCATAATGCCCATACCGCGTCCTGAACGCTGTCTTCTGGACGTCCTCATCCCGCACTCTCACCTGATGATATCCCGACCTCAAATCGATCTTGGAGAACCAAGATGCTCCCTGCAACTGATCGAATAAATCGTCGATCCTCGGTAATGGGTAACGGTTCTTGACCGTCAGCTTGTTCAACTCCCGGTAGTCAATGCACATCCGGTGTGAACCATCCTTCTTCTTGACGAACAGGATAGGCGCTCCCCACGGTGAGCTGCTCGGCTGAATAAACCCCTTCCCCAACAGCTCCTGAAGCTGCGAGGATAACTCTTGCATCTCTGGAGGTGCAAGACGATAAGGCACCTTAGCGATAGGTGCGGCCCCCGGAACCAAATCAATACTGAACTCCACTTGCCTCACAGGAGGCACACCCGGTAACTCCTCGGGAAACACATCTGGAAACTCACGCACCACCGGAACCTCCTCAACTGAACTCAGTCTCTCGGAAGCCACCCACGTATCCATCACATACGCCACAAAACCCTTACAGCCCTGCTGTAGACACTGCCTCGCCTTAGCGGCCGAACAAAAAGCTGATCCTGAACGTGTACCCTCACCGTACACTGAAAGAACTCCCCCACTAGGGTCTCGTATGGTCATCAGCTGACGCTCACAGTCGATAACTGCGCCGAATCGGCTCAACCAGTCCATGCCCACAATGACACAGACATCACCCATCGCAATAGGAATCAGATCAATCGGAAACTCAACCCTGAAAATCTCTAACATACATGCCCGGAGAACCTCCGTGGCACAAATCACTCTATCGTCAGCTATGGAAACTCTCAGAGGCCGACTCAATGCCTCACGAATAACACTGATATGCTGACTAAAGGCCAAAGATACAAAAGACCGACTCGCACCCGAGTCAAATAACACTAAAGCAGGTACAGAGTTCACAAGAAAAGTACATACGCATAACATAATATAAGCATAATATCTCAACATCAAAATAAATACATGAAAGGAAACATACCAGCCACAACATCGGGCGCAGCGCGGACCTCTTCCGCAGTCAGCTGGAAGGCTCTCCTTCGAGCTCTTAGCGCCTCGGCCTTCACATGCCGACTCTCTGTAGCTCTGATGGCGGTAGGAGCAGATCCCTGAGATGCTCCGCGCAGCTGTGGACACTCCGCCTTTCGGTGTCCGGTCTGATTGCAGTGGAAGCACACTGCAAACCCCTTGGGTCAATCCTTGGCCATATGCCCCTCCTTGCCATATTTGTAGCAAGATCCCGCTCGGCAGACTCCATCATGACCCTTGCCGCACTTTCCACAAGTGCGGCCCTTCTGGCTCCCTGGTTTGGGATCAGCGGGCTTGGCCCGCTTGGCTGCCGGCTGAGACTGTGCCGGTCGCCGATCCCTCCCCTGAGACTCCGCCTCCTCCCTGGCCTGAGTCTCAAGCTCAATCTCCCTCTTCCGGGCATTTGCCTGAAGCTCAGCAAATGTCCGGTACGAGGAGTTCGCAGCGAACTCCCGAATATCCCGCCTCAAAATACTCAAGTAGCGGCTCATACGTGCCTGCTCAGTGGACACGTGCTCAGGGCAGAACATCGCCCTCTCATGGAACATCCTCGTGATCGCTGTAACTGACTCAGTACCCTGCTTGAGGGTCAGAAACTCCTGTGCCAAACGTTCCCTCTCCACCTGGGGAACGTACTCATCTCGGAACATGACAGTGAACCTCTCCCAGGTCACTGCCGCAAGCTCAGCAGGCGTATAATGCGTTGTCACAAACTTCCACCAGTCCTTCGCTCTCGAGCGAAGCTGGTTCAGCGCGAACCGGACCTTCAAATGCTCAGGAGAAGAGCAAGTGAAGAAACACCCCTCAATATCAGATATCCACCTCATAGCTGCCACCAGATCCTGAGTCCCATCAAACTCTGGTGGTTTGGTGTTGCTGAACTCCCGAAACAGCAGCGCATCACCACCCTGCGGCCTCGCAGCAGCAATCGCTGCGGTAGCCGCTGCAACAGCAGCCTCAGAAAGAGCGGCATAACGCTCATCAAACGTCTCAATCAGTGTGGTCTTTATAGACCCAAACATCTCCGGTATCTCTGCCCTAATGGCCGCAGCCACCTCCTCCTGGATGATCCGGCGGATCTCCTCCTCACTGGTACCACTGCCCTCGGGCATCAAACGTGTCCTCACCATGATCTACCTCTGAAATACAACATACGATAAATCAGAATCCACACGAGCATACTCACACTCGTTAACTCTTTCCTCCTTGATTCTTGGTATTCCAAAGATTCTTACTTGGGCCACACACCGTTCCGGTGCTTTCAGTAGTACGGGCCCAATACTACTGTCCGCACCGCACCAGAATACACCCCAAGTCCTCCTCTTCGGATCCCAAGTCCCAAGTACTCTATCATGCGTAGACCACTCTCTAATAGATCTCTCATAAGCCCCTCGCTGCTACCTACTCACTCTCAAACATCTCATAGCAGCTCACCTCTCCCTGGCTAAGGCATCACAAATCAGGCCACTCTAGTCCTAATAGCAATACCTAGCCTACTCTAGCATGCAGATACATCATATCACTATCAATATCACATAACACATAATATAAAGGTATTTTGGGAAATCACCGTTCGGGCGCTGACTGATCGTACACACATCTCTTGCTCTGCGTTTTTTTTTTTTTAAAATCTTTTACTCTTTTTGAAAATACAACTCAAATCCTCGGTTTGAGTTCAAATACGCCCGAAGGTGTACTCGAATCCCTCAAACCAAGGCTCTGATACCAACTTGTAACACCGTGAATTTTCAAAATAATTTTTCGCAATTATAAAAACATTTCTCATTTATTTCATAAAACATTAAGTTTAAAATTCCAATTCGTATCATACAAATCCCAAGATCACATAAATATATATCAAAAGTCCCCTGCGTGTGTACAGATCAAGCCGACGCCTTTCCACGGTCATCGCTAGTACCTGAAACAACAACACTAACACTGTAAGCACGAAGCTTAGTGAGTTCCCCAAAATACCACACATAAAACACATATTAGCCACTCGAGGCTATAACTCTATGGGTCCGTGCACCCAAACTCTGTGAACCCTCAAGTTCTAACTCTAGGAACCTTCCGGTTCCAACTCTATAAACATGCACAACATAATCACATAGAAATAATGCAGTACAACATATAGCATACATAACATACAAATACTCTGTCACATAACTCTGGTTACCTATTCAAGGTAAAGTATAGTGAGAAGACTCACCTCGCGTATCTCGGTATCTCACGAATCCTGGAAATCCCTCGTGCCCGATCCTCCGAGCTCTAATCCTCCTATAACATCATATGTCTCTAATTAACACTTTTTATCTCTAAGGTTGACTATCCCTAAGAAGTCAACACAGGTCAACTCTGGTCAACGGTCAACGGTCAACTTTGACCGGACTCGGCGAGTGCACTAAGGCGACTCGGCGAGTCTAAACGTTTTCACCAACTCTCTAGGATTCCCTTTTTACACGTCGAGTACTCTCCCTGACTCGACGAGTTCCATCTGGCAGAATCGCGGGGCCACCCCGACTCAACTCGCCGAGTCCCAAGAACAACTCGGCGAGTCCCAGCTCGACTCAGTCCACTTGACCACCCTCCCTAACTCGCCCTGACTCACCGAGTCAACCCATGACTCGACTGGACCACTCACTGGCCGATCTAAGGGCAATCTTCAAGCTACTCGCCGAGTCTGCTCATCGGACTCGACGAGTTCATGCCATGCAATCACTCAAACTCGCTTCTAAGGTCAGATCTGTTCCATCAATTCATAGATCTGGCCTTCCTAGACTGATTCACCACGTAAATCCCCTAACTTGGTGAACATACAACCTCTATATGACCATATATGAAGAATTATCAACAAATGCCATAACTCAAGGTCATAACCTCCATTGTTCTTCATAAAGCTTGATGAATGAGGCTCTCTGGACCTCTATGGATCCAGATTCAAGCCTCATCACTAGCAAGGGACTATTTGGCCATCAAATCAACCCAACAAAGGCCACATGAAACCCTAAATCCAATTATACTTCATAAAACAGAAGATGAGCCGAAATCATACCTCTAGATCGATGATCTAAGCTTCAAATCCACAGTATAGCAACCTCCTTTGCTTCCTCTTGGCTAGAACCTCCCTCTTCTTTGCTAAACAACACACAAAGGTCAAGAAATGCTTCCTTTCTCTCTCAAAATGTTCAAGCACTCTAGGGTTTCTCTCTATGGACTGCTGAGCACAAATGACGGCCATAAGGCCCTTTAAATAGGTCCCAAACCCGAGAAATTAGGGTTTCATTAAACAGCGCGGACTCGCCGAGTCCATATCTTGGACTCGCCGAGTCCAGGCGAATCCCGCTTCCAGAATCACGATCCTACTCGGCGAGTCTGGGCTCCAACTCGCCGAGTCCCCTCTCAAAACACCAAAATCATAAACATAAAAAGATACCTGAAAATCCGGGCTGTTACATAATATATATCGATAATAATTTATTAGTTTAGTGATTTCGTTTTCAAAAAGTTTCACCTAATAAAAAAAATTAGTATACAGTTTTTTCTCAAAAGTTTTTTATCAATAAAATATTACTATAATATATTTTTAGTGGTTGTTAATAAATTTTAAACTATAACTTAATAATATTTTTTTGTTTCTTCTATAATGCTGGCTAATATTCTAATTATATATGTTTTAAAATGTTCCGATTTTTAAAATCCGAATTACAAAAACTGATCCGACCGAATTGTAAGTTGGTTGGATCGAATCGGATTTCAATTTAGTTTAGATTATTTGGATCTATCTTTTGAAAAACGAAATCAATTTGAATTCACTCAATTGAATTGGATCAAATCGATCCATCCAAACGAACACTTCTACTCCTAGAGGTTGTCACAATGGTTGGGTTGGAATTTCATTACTTGTGATTCTTTTGGGTTTTTCATCTAGATATGCTCTTTTAACTACACAAAACAATCTTTTTTAGTGACCACCTAAAATTTGGTATTACATATATTAAGTCATCATTGAATTTTGATAATACTACAAGTTTATTGACCGATACTACGAGTATCGCTATTTACCGGTCACTAACCGTTTCAATTTGTTTAATATATATAACAAATATTAGTGAGTGAAAACATGGTTATTGTGTTGGAGGCCTAACAACTAAACATAATGGTCACTACATTGAAGGTTTAGTACCAAAAATAATGATTACAACTACTTGTCGTTATTCGAATACCCTAAACATCAAATGGAAACACTATGACGACACAATATACTCACTAAATTACAAAATGAAAGAAAAATTAAGGACCATAAAATATTCTCTCTCTCTCTCTCTCTCTCTCTCTCTCTCTCTCTCTCTCTCTCTCTCTCTCTCTCTCTCTCTCTCTCTCTCTCTCTCTCTCTCTCTCTCTCTCTCTCTCTCTCTCTCTCTCTCTCAGAGCTTATCTGGTGTCATGTGTCGGAGTCGGATGATCCGTTTTCCTCTTGTGGGACCACATTATACCAGCCAGTCTGTTGCCCTAACGGCCCATCCATTGGACTGTGCTTAACATTTTGGGCTTTTGCAAGGCCTTCCGCTGGGCCCAATTTTTAACAGATATAGATACTTGCCTATTTTGACCTTGCTAAACGGTGTCGTTCCATGTCCTCCTGCTATTACAGTCCCACATTACCACTATCTCCGTATCTCGGTTCTCTGATTCTCTCGAGTTCTGACTCCTGATGCCACCGCTTCCGCTTCACATCAGCCTCCCGGATATCAGCTTTGAAGAAGATGATTGAGTCTCCCGCCTGTGGTAGGTAATGCACTCATAGCAATCGAAGATCTTGAAGAACTTCTAGTTGATTGTGCATTCGTCAAGGTAATTAATTACAGTTTTACAGGTTATTTTTTCAGTTGTTTCTTCTTCCTCTTATCAATATTTGCTTTTGTCTTACGACTTATCTCGAAGCCCTAAATTTTGATGTGATTTAAATACATCACTAAATACATTCAATTAGGTCTTAGAATTTCTATGTCTAGATTGATTTTGTACTTATCCGCTTTGATTGGGTAACTATCAGTCTATCATTCATGTCGAATGTTCGAGTAAGGTGTTGATTACTTATTTGGTGAAGAGGTTTAACTATTGTTGATGTGGAATTCATGGATACATTAATGGACGTAGATGATTCGCTAACTTCGTGCTTGTTTGGATCATCGCTAATTTAGGTTAATTCACAATACAAGATTAGATAGTTGATCGATGAAGACTCAATTACGCCTGTCCAATCTCTTTAATCAGCTTTGGAGAACCATTACACTCCTCATTCATTTCGTTTTCTCTCTCCACAACTTCAACAACATCTTCGCACCACTATTAATGGGAGAGGTTCACCAGAGACCACGCCTTGAAGAAGGGAGAAGTAATGAAGGAGGAAGAAGGTCGTGGTCGGGCACGAGCAGCATAAGACCACACCACCTTAGCTCCACATGTTTCGGGGCGTTGTTCATGCTGTGATCAATGGTCCACATCTACCTGATATCCTCAAGGAATGAAAAAAAAAAAGTTTTTTGCATAATAATTTGTGATTTTTTATCCAAATGGGCAGAAATCAAAATATTTAGAGTAAATTACATGAATGGTCCCTATGGTTTGAAGTAATTTGCGTATTTGGTCCCTAAACCATAGGGACCATAGTAAGGATTCTCCTTTTTGTTAAATCTACAAGGTCCGCATTGTTAGACCAGTTGGTATGGACAACACTCATATGCGCGATTCCAACGCGGTAGGCTAATAACGGCGCCATAACGCCTTGAACAACGCCCCTAGGACACGTTAACGGCCATTATGGTAGCCGAAGTCATTGTGGTAGCAAGGCTTGACGTGTTGATTTTCGTCAAACAGTCGCAATTTCAACCGTTCACAAACGGTCGCAAAGTTTTAAAAATAAAAAATAAAAAAATTACCATATTTTTTTTACATTTTACCTCTATTTAAATACATATACATCTCAATTTTACCTACACAATATATATATATATATATATATATATATATATATATATATATATATATATATATATAGATAGAGAGAGAGAGAGAGAGAGAGAGAGAGAGAGAGAGAGAGAGAGAGAGAGAGAGAGAGAGAGAGAAAACATTTCTTAAAAGGAAACTGCAATAAAAAAATTACCATAATTTTTTTACATTTTACCTCTATTTAAATACATATACATCTCAATTTTACCTACACAATATATATATATATATATATATATATATATATATATATATATATATATATATATATATATATATATATATATATATATAGAGAGAGAGAGAGAGAGAGAGAGAGAGAAAACATTTCTTAAAAGGAAACTGCAATAAAGTCCCTACATCTTAGTTTTATAATCGATTTAGTCCCTATATATATATATATATATATATATATATATATATATATATATATATATATATATATATATATATATATATATATATATATATATATATATATATATATATATACAATTAAGTCCCAAATACCGGTAATCGTATTCAATTTAACTCTTTGACCTGGTTAACAGGTCATCAAACTTTCAGAAATTACATTTTCAAGCCAAAATTTCAAAATTTATTACAAATTTGGTCCAAAATTTATACTTTTGGCCTATAATTTAAATTTTGTTATAAATTTGGTCCAAACTTTATCATTTTTGTCTAAATTTTAGAATTTTATTATGAATTCATCATGACTTTAGTTTTTTTTTTACAACTATTTTTCTCAAAGAATTGTTTCTAATAGGTTTTTTCTTTATAAAATCATATTTATATAAAAAAAACGTATTTTCTCTTAAAAATCTTATATTTTCTATATAAAAACTTTTTTGTATATGAAATATCTAGTTATAAAAATAAGTATTTATTAAGTTTATAAATATATACAAATCCGTTTTTATAAAAAAAATGTATACAAAAAAGTTATTTTACAAAAAAAAGTATACGAGCACCTATTTAATCTATATTTTTTTTTATAAAATCGTGTTTGTTTATATATTTTTTTATAAAAACGTGTTTGAATAATTTTTTATATAATACGTGCTTGTGTACATTTTATAAAATGTATACAAACACAATTTTATAAAATATATACAAACACGGTTTTATAAAATGTATACAAACATGATTTTATAAAATGTATACAAACACATATTATTTAAAAAATTATTCAAACACGTTTTTATAAAGGTGATAAGTGTTTGTATGTATTTTTTTGTAAAATACGTTTTTGTATACATTAAAAAAAACGGAATTGTATATATTTATATACTTAATACATATATATTTTTATAACTAGATATTTCATATAAAAAAAGTTTTTAAAAAAGTTTTTATATAGAAAATATAAGATTTTTCCTGTGAAAATACGTTTTTTTTTCTTTTTTTATAAATATGATTTTTTAAAGAAAAAACATATTAGAAACAACTTTTTGAGAAAAAAATTATAAAAAAACTAAATTTAGGATGAATTCATAATAAAATTCTAAAATTTGGGCAAATAGGGTAAAGTTTGGACCAAATTTTTAACAAAATTTAAAATCTGGGCCAAAAGTGTAAATTTTGGACCAAATTTGTAATAAATTTTGAAATCTGGGCAAAAAATGTAATTTTTGAAAGTTGGATGACCTTTTGACGGGGTCAAAGGGTTAAATTGAATACTATTACCAGTATTTGGGATATAATTGAATAAAAAAATATATATGGACTAAATCGATTATGAGGCAAATATGTAAGAACTTTATTGCAAATTTCCCTTTCTTAAATAGAGAACAATTGAGAACAAATTGCAATCACTCATTTTAAAAAACGAAATTTATTATTCATTATTTAGAAAATAAAAATAGCATCCCACCTATCCTATCCCCACACCTCATAATATTACATTGAAGTAGCTCCACCAAAGACGACCGGACCGTCACCAACCATCGGACTACCGGACCACCATCGAATCGACTGGAACACCGTCGGAGTGATCGGACCACCAACAAAATGCTGTTTCTTCACTCACTATAGATCTTCTTTGACATCCTTTTTTCGCCCCCATTCGTTCGCTCATCGAAAACTACTTCCTCCCATCTTCTTGAACTGGCGCCCCAAACAATTTCATTCTTCTATCCTCTTCCTGAACCATCTCATTCCGCCTCTCATCTTCCTTAGTTGGAAAGCACTTCGTCGGAAAGCACCTCCGTTTCGTATCCTTTCTGATCTCGTTTTCTGTCGGTTGCCAGATCTGGTTTCATCGGTGACGAATCTGAAGCAGAAGGAAACCGTATCTAGTTTCCGATTCGGTTTCACTAGCCATTGTAGTTGCAATACAAAGTTTTCCCGATCTGCTTTCATCGGACATCGTCAAATTATATCTCAAACATCGTCGATTTGTATCTCAAACACTAATAGCCGGTATATCTCAAACACTTCCTTCTCAGATACTATTCGTGATATATTGTCTTTACCAGAGGAGAAAAATGGATGAATGTGCTCATTTTTAGAGATTTTCTTCAACTTCATGTTGCCGGAGATGGTATCGATCGATGTCCATTCCATTGGTGGCCGATTCCTTTTCCCTAATGAGGAGTTGCTTTTCACGGCGAGCTTCACGATGAGGTTATGTTTATTCAAATTCAATTAAGTACACATTTATCAAGCTATGGTACACGTACTTTTTTCTTATATATTAATGACCTGTTATAAATTTAAAACCCTCAAAACTTTTTCTTTTTTGTTATTAGAGCCCTATACATACCCATTAAAATAACACCTATTCATATAAAAAATTAAAAGACTATAATAATTAATGTTGTTGTGAAATCTTTTATGTTCATTTTTTTTTTGAAACAGCAACATATATATATATATATATATATATATATATATATATATATATATATATATATATATATATATATATATATATTAAACAAGCAACACTTAACAAGAAGCTAAGAAGCCATTTGCAAAAATACGAAAAGGTCCGAATGAAATTACATATTAGAATAAAAATGAGAAAATGAGGAGATACTCCAATCCACCCAACTCCCACACCCGAAACTACTTCTATGTTTGCACCATAAATAGGAAAGTGAAATGACATTGTCAGCCGCCTTTTATGGTATTTTTTGACAAACAAAACTTTTTCTGTTTTAATATATTGCTAACTTAAATTTGTTATAATATCATATTTAGATATATGTGAACTCTAATATAACTTTAAAACAACAAAAAGTGTATTTTGAATAATGATAGTATACAAGTATTTTTATAATAAGAAATTTATATAATAAAAAAATAGATTTGTTCATTATACTTATATTATATAAATTTTATAACAAGCGAGAGTTTTTTTTTTAACATATGATATGATAAGAATTGATTGAAAAAACATATTTAATTTAAGGAAAGTAGGTTTTTAGAACAAAAATGTCGTTAAAAAATATATATTAAAAATATTGCTATGAATATTCATATGGAGTAACATAATCACATGCGATTAAATACAAAGAAATTGTTGTTGAATTGGAACATGAAAACGAATCTTGTCTAAATAAATCATATGCTATTAAATATATATAATCATATGGGATTAAAGACACGTGACCAACTATTAAATTTAAAACGAGAAAAATAAATATTGTCCATATAAATCATATGTGATTAAATACATGTAATCACATGTGATTAGATGTATCTAATCACATGTGATTAGATGTATCTAATCACATGTGATTAGATGTATCTAATCACATGTGATTAGATGTATCTAATCACATATGGTTTATTTTGACAAAATTTATTTCCGCTTTCTCCATTAAATAATTGTTCTCTTGTATTTCATCGCATGTGATCATATGTACGTAACAACATTCACATATTATTTATTTAGACAAGATTCATTTTCGCTTTTTTGATTAAATACTGGTTGTTTTGTATTTCATCAAATTTGATTATATTTATCTGATCACATTATTTATATGGACATAAACGAATTTTGTCCATATAAGTCATATGTGATGAAATAAATATATAATCACATATAATTATATATACGTGAAAAAAATAATCTTTGTCCACATTAATTATATATGATTAAATACTTGTAATCATATATGATTAAATATTTGAGAAAAATTATTGAATCGAAAACGCAAAAATGAATATTATCCATATAAATCACATGTGACTGTATATATATATATATATATATATATATATATATATATATATATATATATATATATATATATATATATAATCACATGTGATTATATGTATCTAAGCAGACTTATATGGACAATATTCATTTACACAATATTGATTCAATAGATGTATTAATAACTTTAATCATATGTGATTTAAAACATTTAGTCATATGTGATTATATGTATTTAAACACATGATATATATGGACAAAATCGAATTTTGTCTATATAAATCATATGTGATTAGATACATATAATTACATGTGATTAGATACATATAATCACATGTGATTATATACATATAATCACATGTGATTATATACATATAATCACATGTGATTATATACACGAGAACAACTATTAAATTAAAGAAAACAAATATTTTTCACATAAATCATATGTGATTAGATACACATAATCATATGTGATTAAATATATGAGACCAACTATTGAATCGAAAACGCAAATGTGAATATTTTCAAATTAAATCATATATCTTTAAATATATATAATCACATATGATTCTATGTATCTAATCACATATGATTGATGTAGACAAGTTTCAATTTCACATTCTCGATTCAATAGATGTTCATGTATTTAATCACATGTGATTATATGTATCTAAACACATGTTATCTATATGGAAAAAATCAAAGCGTGTCTATATAATTAATATGTGATTAGATACATATAATCACATGTGATTATACATACGAGAACAAGTATTAAAAATATGAAAACAAATCTTTGTTCATATTAATCATAAGTGATTAAATAAATATAATTAAATATGATTAAGTACATGTGGTGGAGATGAGTATGGTACGTGGTGGGTTGTGGGTTGTGGTGGTGGTGGATGTAGGAAAAGGTGGTGGGTAGTAGTGATGGGTGGTGGTGGGTGATAACTGGTTTGTGGTGGTTGTGACTGGTGGCGGGTGGTGATGAAGGGTAGTATGTGGGGGTGGGAGTGGTGGTTATGATGGGTCGGTGGTGATGGTTGATATGGGCTTATTTAGTCATAAAAATCATGCATTATCTTAATACTTTATGTTGTTTTTATATCATTTTATGGACAAAAGGTACTTAATTAGCTTAATATTTCAATTTCAGCAATAAAATACATGCTCAGGTGAAAAAGAAAGATGATTAAGTGATTGGAAGCTTGGAGAATAAAAGAAGGTTGTAACATGAAGAACTCGACGAGTTGACCCTCAACTCGACGAGTTGGTGAGAATATTTTTGATTCAAGGATGCATTGTCGTACACGTTGCAAACGCGGAATATTGAAAAAACTTGTCGAGTTATTCTAAAAAACTCAACGAGTTAGGTTGATTTTTGGAAACTATAAATAGATAACATCTATGCCTGAAACCCTAACTTTTGCTGAAGGCTAGCTGCGATTATTGAAGACCAGAAGGGTTCTTGAAGCTTCAGATTTCGAGAATTCAACATAAGAGGCAATTTAAAAGAGAATCAAAGTCAAATAATCATTCTTCTTTTCTTAATCTTTGTTTTGAACCATGTTTGAATCATTAAATTTTGATTTTAGGTTATTACTTGCTTTAGATATGAGCTAAAAGCTTTTTACTTCTGTTTGGATGAGATGATCTTATGAATGTGGTTTGATTGAGTGGTTGGATTAATGTTAATTTGGTTATTCATCTTGTTAAGCTTGTTAAAGATCCTCATATATTGATGATAAATATTTTCTGTTAATAAGTGAGTTATTAAGTCGCATTAACATCTTCTTGATTACTTGATTCGTATAGTTTTGTGAATACAAAATTGTATGCCTAGGAATAATGAATATGAAACTAGGGTTAATTAGGAAATATGTAAATCAATGTGTGAGCATGTATGATGAACAACCATATATGAGTTGATTGAATTGAACAAATTTGATTAGCTATTATTACAAGTCTTACTTGATACGAACTGAACACTAGGAAACTTGTTAGTTTAGTCAACTGGCCATTGTTTGAATTAACTTGTCTACTACAGGATTGGTAATAATGAACATGAACCCCATCACATTAGGAATCGGTAATCATTGACATATTGATCCATTGCACTTGCCACGAAATCAACCATAGGAATAAGTGAATCGAATCTAAACATAAGTCTCTTTTATCATTGAATCTAGTTGTCATTTCTTGTTCTTCTTAGTTGTTAATTGTCTTTGTTTGAAAGTTAATTGATTGATTAAGTTTCTAGTCTTGCAAAACTAGAGAAAACCCCTCTTTTATTAATTGTTTCATGTGTTTAATTTGTGTTTGAAGTAATAGGATTAAAACTAGTGCGTTTTACACACATCAAGTTTTTGGCGCCGTTACCGGGGAACGGTTCTAATAGTTATTTTATTTTCTAGTGTTATCGATCATTTGTGTGAGATTTATCTTGTATAAAGTTACCTGTTTTTAGTTTTTATTTTTAATTAATTTTCAGCTTTTTACGCTAAACTCGTTGAGTTTATTACTGAACTCGACGAGTTCATCACGTTTCCAGTTTCGTATCTTTTTCATTTTTGTTCGTTTTACACGTATTTCTCTGCTTTGTTTCAGGTTTTTATGACCTGAGGCTCTAGTTCCACACTAGTGCCACCCGTGGAAGATCCGGAGTCGATTATTCGCCAAAAGAGGGGAAAAGCGATCGAAGAACCCGATAATCTCAACGAAATCCACAACGAGAAGATAGAAGGTTATGAATCCGACACACCCACGTTTGGTGTAGAAAGCAATTCCGACCGAGAAGACGACATGGTCAACATTGCCGACATACCAATAGGGGACTATAAGAAGTGCATAAGAGATGGCACCGGGTCGGGACTTGTGCAACCAACAATTCCAGCCAATGCAAACTTCGAGTGGAAGGGTCACATACTCGCTCAACTGAGAGACATTTCGTTCTATGGAAAGGATCACGAAGATGCTTATAAGCATATTGAAGAAGTCATGAACATTGCCGACTATTTCCACATGCCAAACGTGCCTCGCGATACCGTTTTACTTTGGATGCTACCGGTGACATTCAAAGGAGCCGCTAAGGAATGGTTGAAATCCCTACCTCCAGGATCCATTACAACATGGCAAAAGATGCGTGAAGATTTCATTGATCACTTTTGTCCACCTTCCAAGATAGCAAAATTGAAGAAAGCTATTGCCAATTTCGAGCAGATGCCAGAATAATCACTCTATGAGGCATGGGAGAGATACACGGGTTTGATAAGAAATTGTCCTCAAAACGACTTGAACGTGCAACAAGAGGTTTCTATCTTTTATGATGGTGTGAACGTCACAACTAGGCAATTACTTGATTCCCAAGGACCTCTCACAAGGAAACCACTAGTTGTTATCAAAACTTTAGTGGAAGAGTTCTCCAAACATTCAAGGGAGTATCACAACCCAAGGAATGACACGACTAGAGGCATGGTGAATTCAGTTTTCGATGATATGGCTGAAATGATGGCAAAGCTAGAAAGTATGGATCGTAGGATGACAAAGATGGATCAATCCATCCATGCCATTCGGGTAGGTTGTGACAATTGTAGCGGGCCCCATCTTACTAAAGATTATGATCTTGATGAGAACGGCAACTGAAAGGCACAAGTTTGTTATTCAAGTGGTAATAGATTGGATGATGATTGGCGAAAACCCAAGAAGGAATAGCTTCCCTACGATGAGTACAAGAAGGCAAAGGAGGAGAAATATAGGTAAAAGACGCACAGGTTTTATCAAAAAGAGGAACCGGTACAAGAAAAAAGATGGATCTTGAAGCTATGTTAGCCCGATTTGCTAGTGCTTCCGAAAAAGGCATGATGATGTCGTTGCGGCCATTAGAGATCAACAAAAGATGATGAAGGAGCACCAAGCAATGATGATGGATCAACAATCTCTACTCCGGAATCAACAAGCTTCAATATTAAATATTGAAAAACAACTTGGGAAACTTGCCAAGCAATTTAACGAAAGAACACCGGGCGGACTTCCGAGCGATATCGAGAAAAATCCAAGGGGGGCACACATTAACATAGTGACAACAAGGAGTGGGAAGATAATTACACCCCTGACCCCAATCCTAAGTGAAGATCCTAAGGAAGTACAAGAAAAAGACCAAGAAAATCCAGAATCGCGTACAGTGGAGAAATCTCGTCGAGTTTCTGAGAAAAACTCGACGAGTTTCATACCTGATGTGAAAAATCAGATGCCAGCCAAGCCATACTGTAACGACCCGTCCCCGGTATGATGATTCCATAGTATTTAATTAGAAGTTTGCAAGAGGGACTCGGCGAGTTCATAGCCTGACTCGCCGAGTAGGGACATGATTTCGAGCACGTGTTAGTCGGCGACTCGGCGAGTCCATATTCGGGACTCGGCGAGTCTGACTGCCTGGAAGAAACCCTAAATCCCCGGGTTGCTCACTATTTAATCCACCTTATAGCCCTCAATCTCGCCTCCTTCACCCTCAGAAAGCTGTGAGAAAACCCTAATCCATCCTTGAGTGATCTAAGTGTTCTTGTGGTAAAATTTTGAAGGCTTGAAGAAGGAGAAGAAGAAAGGAGCAAGGAGAAGAGGTGTAGAGCAAAGATCCAAGGGCAAATCAGAGTTCTTTGAGGTATTCTTCGGATTCCCTCCTATTTTATGCTTTTAACCTCCATTAGAACTCTTCTAGATCTAGTTTGATGCTTCTCTCAAGCCTTATGATTGTATGGATGCCCTATTATGTCGAGATATCCTTAGATCTGTTCATTTAGGAGTGGTAGAGCCCAGATCTATTGCCTTTTTGAAGTTACCTTGCATGAAAACCCTAGATCTAGCCTTTATTATGCTTTTTGAGCCATTTTAGCTTCATGGATGCATATGGGCACGTAAAGATAGAATCTTTACGTGCTAATCGAGTTAAGGGAGTCCAGATCTATTAGTTTTATACACTGGATTCAAGCAGAATCGAGTTTTGAGTTGCTGCATGCAAGCGACTCGACGAGTCGGAAGAACGACTCGGCGAGTCGAGTCGCGAGTCCCCGTTTTTCCCCTTTTGAGTGTTGACGAGTGGAAGCCTGTGAGTAGTAGAGTGGACTCAGTGAGTCGGAGAGCAGACTCAGTAATGGAGGGACTCGGCGAGTTGTTCATACAACTCGGCGAGTCCAAGGCAATCTTCTTAAGCTCAAGAACAACTCGTCGAGTTGTTCATATGACTCGGCGAGTCGGATGAAGATTGTCTGAGTTCTTGGATAGAGAGAGTACTCGTCGAGTCGATGCCATACTCGACGAGTAGCCGCGAGTGGGGTTGTGAAATGAGATTAGAGACTCGGCGAGTTGGTGGCCCAACTCGGCGAGTCAGGTCAACTGTGGGTTGACTTTGACCGGGAGAGTTGACTTTGACCAAGGGTAAAAGAGTTATTTTACCCCAGTGCAGTGTTTAGTATTTGATTGAGTGTGTTTATGGCCTTGTAGCCGAGGAGATACCGGAGCAGCAGCAGTTAGCTTCCAGAGCCATTCACATAGCAGCCAGTTCACGAGGTGAGTGTTCCTTCCAGTAGTAACGAGTCTAAGGCCACAATGCCGACCCGTTTAGCTAGCAGTCAGCTTCGGACCTTAGTCCGATGTAGTAGTTAGTATGTTTGATGCCTTCGTGGTTCAGACAGGGTTATGTGTTTATGCTAGATGATATGTTTATGCTATGTTCAGTTAGCTTCGGACTTCGATCCGATGTAGGGGACAAGGTCCCAGTCAGCTTTGGACTTCGGTCCGATGTCAGCTTCGGACTTCGATCCGATGTAGGGGACGTAGGTCCCAGTCAGCTTCGGACTTCGGTCCGATGTCTCAGTCAGCTTCGGACTTCGGTCCGATGTCCTAGTCAGCTTCAGACTCGGTTCGATGCAGGGGACGAAGGTCCCAGTCAGCTTCGGACTTCGGTCCGATGTTTCAGCCAGCTTCGGACTTCGGTCCGATGTAGGGGGCAAGGCCCCGGTTAGCCGGACTTCGGTCCGATGCAGTGGGCAAGACCCAGTATGTGCTTTATATGTTATTGTTTGGTATGTGGTAGTTTGGGGGAGCTCACTAAGCTTCGTGCTTACAGTTTCAGTTTTGGTTTCAGGTACTTCCGCAAGCAGAGGGAAGGGCTCGGGGTGATGGCATCGCACACACTACAACCACAGTTTTTATCCTGGGAGTTGATCAGTTATCTTATATATGTTTTGATACAGTCATGACATCGTTTTCTCATTTGTATTTTAGTATGGTTTTGAGATTTGCAACGCATGGTTTTATTATGATATACTCCGTTTTATGATTATGGTTATATTAAAAATGAAATTTTCGGGTCGTATTTTTGGGTCGTTTCAAGTTGGTATCAGAGCCCTGGTTTGAGGGATTCGGATACACCTCCGGGTGCATCTGAACTCAAACTAAGGGAAAGATAAAAAGATTTTCAAAAAGAAAAAATGTTTTCGAATGAGATTTTGATAAACACTTAGAAAGAAAAGAATTTTTAAACAAGATAAGGGTGTGGTGCATGCGATCAGCCGAGCTCAAGTAAGTACTCCCAAATTACCAATACAAGTTTTATTATTATGATCAATTGTTCCAGCTTCAGTAGAACAGCATGCTAGTATAGGACTAAGGATCTAGGAGGATGCCTTATGTGCCTGCTTTATGTGTTACAGCTTTATGAGAATTGCATGCTAGTATTGAGTAAACAGCAGTAGGATAGCCTGTTTAGGTTATGCCTTGTAGCGCGAGCTTAGCATTGTATGCTAGAGTAGCTTCTCGTTATGAGAATAGTTTTGCCTGAGTATGTTTCCCTTATCCGAATGCTGCTTGCTTTGTGCTTTGTGGGACTCTGAGTGGTGGGAGTTAGCCATTAGGTGAATACGCCACATCACATGTGATCAGGGTTGAATAATCTCAGAGTGCTGGATTTGGCCCTATTGCGCAGCTCTTGTCTGAGTCCAACCGTTGTAGGGACGAGTCTTTTACTCGAAGGATTATCTAAGCCTCATTGTATGTGATGGTATTCAGGTAGTGGCTAATCAGCATTACAAGGAGGCCTTCGGCAGCTGAGGACTGGTATGAGTGGAGTCAGCGATTTCCCTAGGGCAAGCCTAGGATGAGAGTAATAGAGATCAGTAGTAGTAGAAGTGACTTGGTGGAGTCAAGGCGGTTCTTAAGGAAAGTACGGATAGATGTGGAAGGTAGTATGGGCCCGTACTACTGAAAGCAGAGGATCCGTACTCAAATCAAGGAAGGCCGAGACAAGACCAGGAAGCTAGTAGTAGTATCAATGATCCCTTGAGATATTTCAGTTTTCTGATATTGCTATGATGTGTTTCAGTATGGTGGTTTTGCGTCCGAGGACAGCAGCCGGCAGTGGAGGTGCCGGGGAGGGATCAGGATCAGGCTCGGGGAACGAGCACATGGATGAGCAGACCAGAGAGTTTCTTTCTTCAGAGATTACTTGTATCATTTTAGAGCAGACTCCTGTGATCTTCGATTCGATCAAGGAGGGGATCCTAGAGCTGATGGATGAGAGATTGGGCACCTTCCGTGCCGAGGTGGTGGCCATGATGGGGTCGCGCACACTTACTTTCCGGGAGTTCAGGGCATGTGGAGCTCCAGACTATCATGGGGCGCAGGACCCCATAGCGAGTACTAGATGGTTGGCGGATGTGGCCAACGCATTCCGCACTAGCAGGTGTCCCGAGGGGGACAAGGTCAGATTGGCGTCCTGTCTTCTGAAGGACAGGGCACGGGATTGGTGGGAGGAGGTCGGACATACTATGGGAGATGATGCAGCATGGGATGCCATGACCTGGGCTGATTTCTCTACCAGGTTCAGGGCTGAGTTTGCACCAGTTATTGAGGTGCAACAGTTAGCCAGAGAGTTTCAGAACCTCACCCAGACTACGGAGACCGTGGCGGAGATCACCGCCAAGTTCAAGGAGAGGGCTCTTCTCGTTCCTCAGTATGCAGCCGATGAGGAGATGAAGAAGGCCCGTTATCATGAGATGTTGCGGAGCGATATCCGCCAGTTTGTGAGCCGGTCCAGCTGTAAAACGCTGGACGACATGATTGCTAGGGCTCGAGAGAGGGAGATTGATCTCGAGATGGAGAAGAAGAGGAAACCGGAGGCGGTTTCGGGTTCAGGAGGTTCGGGCAAAAAGCCCAAGGTTTCAGATCATAGGTCCAGGTCTCAGCCGAGCCACAGCCGATGTGGCAGGTGTGGGAAGATGCACGATGGGGTGTGCAAGGCAGGGAGTTCCGGCTGTTTCAAGTGCGGTCGGACTGGGCATTTGAGCAGGGATTGTACGGCCCCTGCTACTGCTGTTGCAGCATCAGATCTGATTTGCTTTCAGTGCAATCAGAGGGGACATAAAAAGTCCCAGTGTCCGAGTTTAGCTGCAGTAGGGAAGGTGGTTGCACCTGCCCCTGCTACCTTGAGGATTACAGATGGCCGGCAGGGCCGAGCTGAGGTGCCAGTGGCGAAGAGTAGAGCGTTTCAGATTACAGCAGAGGAGGCGCGAGCGACTCCTGATGTGGTGACGGGGTCGTTCTCTGTGAACGACATTTCTGCTATGGTATTATTCGATTCGGGGGCTACCCGATCATTCGTATCGCTTGCGCTTAGCAGGAGATTTAGCAGAGCTCCAGGGGAGTTGGATTGTCCATTAGAGGTTGAGATAGCAGATGACAGGACCGTGAGGGTCGGAAGAGTGCATAGAGGGTGTTCTCTTCAGTTGTTTGATGAGCAGTTCTCAGTGGACCTGGTTCCTATTCCCCTGCGAGGGAATAAGGTTATTGTGGGCATGGATTGGCTAAGACCCAATGGGGCGGTGATTGATTGTGAGCTTCAGCTAGTGATGGTTCGCACTCCCAGTGGGGGAGAGTTAGTGATTCAGGGCGAGAGGCCACAGCGCGGACCGACCTTTTGTTCCGCCGCAAGGGCGAGGCGCTATTTTCAGCAGGGTTGCGCTGGTTATGTAGCTTATGTCTTGGATGCCCGGGAGAAGGGCAAGACGACAGTTGATGATGTTCCGATAGTGCGAGACTTCCCGGATGTATTTCCCGAGGATTTACCGGGGATACCTCCTGAGAGGCAGGTTGAGTTTGGGATCGACCTGATTCCTGGTGCGGCTCCGATAGCCAAGGCACCGTATCGCCTAGCTCCCCCTGAGATGCAAGAGTTGTCTACGCAGCTGCAGGAGCTGCTAGACAAGGGTTTCATCCGGCCGAGCAGTTCGCCTTGGGGAGCGCCTATCCTGTTTGTGAGGAAGAAGGATGGGTCGCATCGTATGTGTATAGATTACCGGGAGTTGAATAAGGTGACGGTGAAGAACCGTTACCCACTTCCGAGGATAGATGATTTGTTTGATCAGCTTCAGGGAGCATCTTGGTTCTCCAAGATTGATCTACGCTCCGGGTATCACCAGATGCGGGTTAGGGATGAGGATGTGCAGAAGACTGCTTTTAGGACAAGGTATGGTCATTATGAGTTGGTGGTGATGCCATTTCGGCTCACCAATGCTCCACTCGCGTTCATGGACTTCATGAATCGCGTGTGCATGCCGATGCTGGATCGGTCAGTGATAGTATTCATAGATGATATCTTGGTGTATTCCAAGACGCAGGAGCAGCACGAGGAGCACCTGAGGGAGGTGCTGGAAGTTTTGAGGAGGGAGTGACTTTTCGCAAAGTTCTCCAAGTGCGAGTTCTGGTTGCGCGAGGTGCAGTTCCTTGGTCACCTCGTCAACCAGAAGGGTATTCTGGTGGATCCGGCCAAGATAGAGGCCGTGATGCAGTGGGAGGTCCCGAAGTCTCCATCTGAGATTCGGAGCTTCCTAGGGTTGGCAGGGTATTACCGGAGATTCATTCAGGATTTCTCCAAGATAGCAGTGCCGCTCACCCGACTGACCAAGAAGTCGGTGGTATTTCGTTGGGGGCCTGAGCAGCAGGCAGCGTTCGAGACCCTCAGACAGAGGTTGTGCGAGGCTCCGATCCTTACCTTGCTAGAGGGAGTAGAGGACTTCGTAGTCTACTGTGATGCCTCAATCACAGGTATGGGAGCAGTGTTGATGCAGCGAGGCCATGTGATAGCTTACGCCTCGAGACAGTTGAAGCCTCACGAGGCTAACTATCCTACCCATGATTTAGAGCTGGGGGCGGTTGTGTTTGCCCTCAAGATTTGGAGGCATTATCTTTATGGGGTCCGTTGTACTATCTACACGGATCACAAGAGTTTGAGGTACCTTATGGATCAGCCGAGTCTGAACATGAGGCAGAGGAGGTGGTTAGATGTGCTGAAGGATTATGATTGTGAGATCCTTTACCATCCAGGGAAAGCCAACGTGGTGGCCGATGCCCTAAGCCGCAAAGTGTCGGCAGCCCCTATCAGAGATTTGTGTTTGAGGATGACAGTGATTACTCCGTTGTTGGAACGGATCAGGGAGGCTCAGGTCGAGGGCCTCAAGGAGGAGAGGCAGAAGTGTGAGAGGATAGTGGGCCGAGCATCTTCGTTCGATTATGACAGTCGGGGATTGCTGACACTTCATGGGAGAGTGTGGGTACCGTACTGGGGAGGAGTACGGCAGGTGTTGATGGATGAGGCTCATAAGTCTCGATTTTCTATCCACCCAGGGGCGACGAAGATGTATAGAGATCTTCGACCCGATTATTGGTGGCCTTGCATGAAGCGGGATGTCGCTTGGTATGTTGAGAGGTGCCTGACCTGCAGGAAGGTCAAGGCGGAGCACCAGAGGCCTCACGGCAAGATGCAGCCGTTAGACATTCCCGTGTGGAAATGGGAGGACATCACCATGGATTTTGTCACCAAGCTTCCCAGGACCGCACGAGGAGTGGATTCGATATGGGTAGTGGTGGATCGGTTGACGAAGAGTGCTCATTTTATCCCGATCCAGGAGAGTATATCGGCAGAAAAGTTAGCCGATATCTATGTGCGCGAGATCGTGGCACGTCATGGAGTGCCGGTATCGCTGGTGTCAGACTGAGATGTCCGTTTTACATCCAGATTTTGGAAGCGGTTTCACGACGAGATGGGTACTCGTCTTCATTTCAGCACCGCTTTCCACCCTCAGACGGACGGGCAGAGTGAGAGGACGATTCAGACTCTCGAGGACATGCTCAGGGCATGTGTTCTAGACTTTGGTGGCAGTTGGGACACGTACCTTCCGTTAGTGGAATTTTCGTATAACAACAGTTATCATGCGAGCATTGATCGACCTCCCTTTGAGATGCTTTATGGGAGGAAGTGCAGGACCCCGATTTGTTGGGGCGAGGTAGGTCAGCGAGTCATTGGAAGCACAGAGGTGGTGCTCAAGACGACCGAGTTGATCCAGCAAGTCCGTACTAGACTGCAGACTGCGCAGAGTCGGCAGAAGAGTTACGCCGATAGGAGGTGTTCAGACTTGGAGTTCCTGGTGGGTGATATGGTCCTTCTAAAGGTCTCACCTTGGAAGGGTGTTATCAGGTTCCGGAAGAGGGGCAAGTTAGGTCCCAGGTTTATTGGTCCTTTCAGGGTTTTGGCCCGGGTGGGTCGGGTTGCTTATCGGTTGGATCTTCCTAAGGAGCTTAGTCAGATCCACAACACTTTCCATGTATCTCAGTTGAGGAAGTGTTTGGTGGATGAGTCAGCAGTCGTTCCCCTAGAGGATATTCAGGTTGATAGCAGCCTGAATTATATTGAGAGACCGGTCGCGATTCTGGACCGGAAGACAAAGACCTTGAGGAACAAGGAAATTCAGTTAGTGAAAGTGCAGTGGCAGCACCGGAAGGGGTCTGAGTGGACATGGGAGACTGAGGAGGAGATGAGAGAGCACTATCCGGAGATATTTGCAGATTCAGCCGTAGCAGACTTCGAGGACGAAGTCTGAGCCAAGTGGGGGAGAATTGTAACGACCCGTCCCCGCTATGATGATTCCATAGTATTTAATTAGAAGTTTGCAAGAGGGACTCGGCGAGTTCATAGCCTGACTCGCCGAGTAGGGACTGGATTTCGAGCACGTGTTAGTCGGCGACTCGGCGAGTCCATATTCGGGACTCGGCGAGTCTGCCTTCCTGGAAGAAACCCTAAATCCCCGGGTTGCTCACTATTTAATCCACCTTATAGCCCTCAATCTCGCCTCCTTCACCCTCAGAAAGCTGTGAGAAAACCCTAATCCATCCTTGAGTGATCTAAGTGTTCTTGTGGTAAATTTTTGAAGGCTTGAAGAAGGAGAAGAAGAAAGGAGCAAGGAGAAGAGGTGTAGAGCAAAGATCCAAGGGCAAATCAGAGTTCTTTGAGGTATTCTTCGGATTCCCTCCTGTTTTATGCTTTTAACCTCCATTAGAACTCTTCTAGATCTAGTTTGATGCTTCTCTCAAGCCTTATGATTGTATGGATGCCCTATTATGTCGAGATATCCTTAGATCTGTTCATTTAGGAGTGGTAGAGCCCACATCTATTGCCTTTTTGAAGTTACCTTGCATGAAAACCCTAGATCTAGCCTTTATTATGCTTTTTGAGCCATTTTAGCTTCATGGATGCATATGGGCACGTAAAGATAGAATCTTTACGTGCTAATCGAGTTAAGGGAGTCCAGATCTATTAGTTTTATACACTGGATTCAAGCAGAATCGAGTTTTGAGTTGCTGCATGCAAGCGACTCGGCGAGTCAGAAGAACGACTCGGCGAGTCGAGTCGCGAGTCCCCGTTTTTCCCCTTTTGAGTGTTGACGAGTGGGAGCATGTGAGTAGTAGAGTGGACTCAGTGAGTCGGAGAGCAGACTCAATAATGGAGGGACTCGGCGAGTTGTTCATACAACTCGGCGAGTCCAAGGCAATCTTCTTAAGCTCAAGAACAACTCGTCGAGTTGTTCATATGACTCGGCGAGTCGGATGAAGATTGTCTGAGTTCTTGGATAGAGAGAGTACTCGTCGAGTCGATGCCATACTCGACGAGTAGCCGCGAGTAGGGTTGTGAAATGAGATTAGAGACTCGGCGAGTTGGTGGCCCAACTCGGCGAGTCAGGTCAACTGTGGGTTGACTTTGACCGGGAGAGTTGACTTTGACCAAGGGTAAAAGAGTCATTTTACCCCAGTGCAGTGTTTAGTATTTGATTGAGTGTGTTTATGGCCTTGTAGCCGAGGAGATACCGGAGCAGCAGCAGTTAGCTTCCAGAGCCATTCACATAGCAGCCAGTTCACGAGGTGAGTGTTCCTTCCAGTAGTAACGAGTCTAAGGCCACAATGCCGACCCGTTTAGCTAGCAGTCAGCTTCGGACCTTAGTCCGATGTAGTAGTTAGTATGTTTGATGCCTTCGTGGTTCAGACAGGGTTATGTGTTTATGCTAGATGATATGTTTATGCTATGTTCAGTCAGCTTCGGAATTCGATCCGATGTAGGGGACAAGGTCCCAGTCAGCTTTGGACTTCGGTCCGATGTCAGCTTCGGACTTCGATCCGATGTAGGGGACGTAGGTCCCAGTCAGCTTCGGACTTCGGTCCGATGTCTCAGTCAGCTTCGGACTTCGGTCCGATGTCCTAGTCAGCTTCAGACTCGGTTCGATGCAGGGGACGAAGGTCCCAGTCAGCTTCGGACTTCGGTCCGATGTTTCAGCCAGCTTCGGACTTCGGTCCGATGTAGGGGGCAAGGCCCCGGTTAGCCGGACTTCGGTCCGATGCAGTGGGCAAGACCCAGTATGTGCTTTATATGTTATTGTTTGGTATGTGGTAGTTTGGGGGAGCTCACTAAGCTTCGTGCTTACAGTTTCAGTTTTGGTTTCAGGTACTTCCGCAAGCAGAGGGAAGGGCTCGGGGTGATGGCATCGCACACACTACAACCACAGTTTTTATCCTGGGAGTTGATCAGTTATCTTATATATGTTTTGATACAGTCATGACATCGTTTTCTCATTTGTATTTTAGTATGGTTTTGAGATTTGCAACGCATGGTTTTATTATGATATACTCCGTTTTATGATTATGGTTATATTAAAAATGAAATTTTCGGGTCGTATTTTTGGGTCGTTTCAAGTTGGTATCAGAGCCCTGGTTTGAGGGATTCGGATACACCTCCGGGTGCATCTGAACTCAAACTAAGGGAAAGATAAAAAGATTTTCAAAAAGAAAAAATGTTTTCGAATGAGATTTTGATAAACACTTAGAAAGAAAAGAATTTTTAAACAAGATAAGGGTGTGGTGCATGCGATCAGCCGAGCTCAAGTAAGTACTCCCAAATTACCAATACAAGTTTTATTATTATGATCAATTGTTCCAGCTTCAGTAGAACAGCATGCTAGTATAGGACTAAGGATCTAGGAGGATGCCTTATGTGCCTGCTTTATGTGTTACAGCTTTATGAGAATTGCATGCTAGTATTGAGTAAACAGCAGTAGGATAGCCTGTTTAGGTTATGCCTTGTAGCGCGAGCTTAGCATTGTATGCTAGAGTAGCTTCTCGTTATGAGAATAGTTTTGCCTGAGTATGTTTCCCTTATCCGAATGCTGCTTGCTTTGTGCTTTGTGGGACTCTGAGTGGTGGGAGTTAGCCATTAGGTGAATACGCCACATCACATGTGATCAGGGTTGAATAATCTCAGAGTGCTGGATTTGGCCCTATTGCGCAGCTCTTGTCTGAGTCCAACCGTTGTAGGGACGAGTCTTTTACTCGAAGGATTATCTAAGCCTCATTGTATGTGATGGTATTCAGGTAGTGGCTAATCAGCATTACAAGGAGGCCTTCGGCAGCTGAGGACTGGTATGAGTGGAGTCAGCGATTTCCCTAGGGCAAGCCTAGGATGAGAGTAATAGAGATCAGTAGTAGTAGAAGTGACTTGGTGGAGTCAAGGCGGTTCTTAAGGAAAGTACGGATAGATGTGGAAGGTAGTATGGGCCCGTACTACTGAAAGCAGAGGATCCGTACTCAAATCAAGGAAGGCCGAGACAAGACCAGGAAGCTAGTAGTAGTATCAATGATCCCTTGAGATATTTCAGTTTTCTGATATTGCTATGATGTGTTTCAGTATGGTGGTTTTGCGTCCGAGGACAGCAGCCGGCAGTGGAGGTGCCGGGGAGGGATCAGGATCAGGCTCGGGGAACGAGCACATGGATGAGCAGACCAGAGAGTTTCTTTCTTCAGAGATTACTTGTATCATTTTAGAGCAGACTCCTGTGATCTTCGATTCGATCAAGGAGGGGATCCTAGAGCTGATGGATGAGAGATTGGGCACCTTCCGTGCCGAGGTGGTGGCCATGATGGGGTCGCGCACACTTACTTTCCGGGAGTTCAGGGCATGTGGAGCTCCAGACTATCATGGGGCGCAGGACCCCATAGCGAGTACTAGATGGTTGGCGGATGTGGCCAACGCATTCCGCACTAGCAGGTGTCCCGAGGGGGACAAGGTCAGATTGGCGTCCTGTCTTCTGAAGGACAGGGCACGGGATTGGTGGGAGGAGGTCGGACATACTATGGGAGATGATGCAGCATGGGATGCCATGACCTGGGCTGATTTCTCTACCAGGTTCAGGGCTGAGTTTGCACCAGTTATTGAGGTGCAACAGTTAGCCAGAGAGTTTCAGGACCTCACCCAGACTACGGAGACCGTGGCGGAGATCACCGCCAAGTTCAAGGAGAGGGCTCTTCTCGTTCCTCAGTATGCAGCCGATGAGGAGATGAAGAAGGCCCGTTATCATGAGATGTTGCGGAGCGATATCCGCCAGTTTGTGAGCCGGTCCAGCTGTAAAACGCTGGACGACATGATTGCTAGGGCTCGAGAGAGGGAGATTGATCTCGAGATGGAGAAGAAGAGGAAACCGGAGGCGGTTTCGGGTTCAGGAGGTTCGGGCAAAAAGCCCAAGGTTTCAGATCATAGGTCCAGGTCTCAGCCGAGCCACAGCCGATGTGGCAGGTGTGGGAAGATGCACGATGGGGTGTGCAAGGCAGGGAGTTCCGGCTGTTTCAAGTGCGGTCGGACTGGGCATTTGAGCAGGGATTGTACGGCCCCTGCTACTGCTGTTGCAGCATCAGATCTGATTTGCTTTCAGTGCAATCAGAGGGGACATAAAAAGTCCCAGTGTCCGAGTTTAGCTGCAGTAGGGAAGGTGGTTGCACCTGCCCCTGCTACCTTGAGGATTACAGATGGCCGGCAGGGCCGAGCTGAGGTGCCAGTGGCGAAGAGTAGAGCGTTTCAGATTACAGCAGAGGAGGCGCGAGCGACTCCTGATGTGGTGACGGGGTCGTTCTCTGTGAACGACATTTCTGCTATGGTATTATTCGATTCGGGGGCTACCCGATCATTCGTATCGCTTGCGCTTAGCAGGAGATTTAGCAGAGCTCCAGGGGAGTTGGATTGTCCATTAGAGGTTGAGATAGCAGATGACAGGACCGTGAGGGTCGGAAGAGTGCATAGAGGGTGTTCTCTTCAGTTGTTTGATGAGCAGTTCTCAGTGGACCTGGTTCCTATTCCCCTGCGAGGGAATAAGGTTATTGTGGGCATGGATTGGCTAAGACCCAATGGGGCGGTGATTGATTGTGAGCTTCAGCTAGTGATGGTTCGCACTCCCAGTGGGGGAGAGTTAGTGATTCAGGGCGAGAGGCCACAGCGCGGACCGACCTTTTGTTCCGCCGCAAGGGCGAGGCGCTATTTTCAGCAGGGTTGCGCTGGTTATGTAGCTTATGTCTTGGATGCCCGGGAGAAGGGCAAGACGACAGTTGATGATGTTCCGATAGTGCGAGACTTCCCGGATGTATTTCCCGAGGATTTACCGGGGATACCTCCTGAGAGGCAGGTTGAGTTTGGGATCGACCTGATTCCTGGTGCGGCTCCGATAGCCAAGGCACCGTATCGCCTAGCTCCCCCTGAGATGCAAGAGTTGTCTACGCAGCTGCAGGAGCTGCTAGACAAGGGTTTCATCCGGCCGAGCAGTTCGCCTTGGGGAGCGCCTATCCTGTTTGTGAGGAAGAAGGATGGGTCGCATCGTATGTGTATAGATTACCGGGAGTTGAATAAGGTGACGGTGAAGAACCGTTACCCACTTCCGAGGATAGATGATTTGTTTGATCAGCTTCAGGGAGCATCTTGGTTCTCCAAGATTGATCTACGCTCCGGGTATCACCAGATGCGGGTTAGGGATGAGGATGTGCAGAAGACTGCTTTTAGGACAAGGTATGGTCATTATGAGTTGGTGGTGATGCCATTTCGGCTCACCAATGCTCCACTCGCGTTCATGGACTTCATGAATCGCGTGTGCATGCCGATGCTGGATCGGTCAGTGATAGTATTCATAGATGATATCTTGGTGTATTCCAAGACGCAGGAGCAGCACGAGGAGCACCTGAGGGAGGTGCTGGAAGTTTTGAGGAGGGAGTGACTTTTCGCAAAGTTCTCCAAGTGCGAGTTCTGGTTGCGCGAGGTGCAGTTCCTTGGTCACCTCGTCAACCAGAAGGGTATTCTGGTGGATCCGGCCAAGATAGAGGCCGTGATGCAGTGGGAGGTCCCGAAGTCTCCATCTGAGATTCGGAGCTTCCTAGGGTTGGCAGGGTATTACCGGAGATTCATTCAGGATTTCTCCAAGATAGCAGTGCCGCTCACCCGACTGACCAAGAAGTCGGTGGTATTTCGTTGGGGGCCTGAGCAGCAGGCAGCGTTCGAGACCCTCAGACAGAGGTTGTGCGAGGCTCCGATCCTTACCTTGCTAGAGGGAGTAGAGGACTTCGTAGTCTACTGTGATGCCTCAATCACAGGTATGGGAGCAGTGTTGATGCAGCGAGGCCATGTGATAGCTTACGCCTCGAGACAGTTGAAGCCTCACGAGGCTAACTATCCTACCCATGATTTAGAGCTGGGGGCGGTTGTGTTTGCCCTCAAGATTTGGAGGCATTATCTTTATGGGGTCCGTTGTACTATCTACACGGATCACAAGAGTTTGAGGTACCTTATGGATCAGCCGAGTCTGAACATGAGGCAGAGGAGGTGGTTAGATGTGCTGAAGGATTATGATTGTGAGATCCTTTACCATCCAGGGAAAGCCAACGTGGTGGCCGATGCCCTAAGCCGCAAAGTGTCGGCAGCCCCTATCAGAGATTTGTGTTTGAGGATGACAGTGATTACTCCGTTGTTGGAACGGATCAGGGAGGCTCAGGTCGAGGGCCTCAAGGAGGAGAGGCAGAAGTGTGAGAGGATAGTGGGCCGAGCATCTTCGTTCGATTATGACAGTCGGGGATTGCTGACACTTCATGGGAGAGTGTGGGTACCGTACTGGGGAGGAGTACGGCAGGTGTTGATGGATGAGGCTCATAAGTCTCGATTTTCTATCCACCCAGGGGCGACGAAGATGTATAGAGATCTTCGACCCGATTATTGGTGGCCTTGCATGAAGCGGGATGTCGCTTGGTATGTTGAGAGGTGCCTGACCTGCAGGAAGGTCAAGGCGGAGCACCAGAGGCCTCACGGCAAGATGCAGCCGTTAGACATTCCCGTGTGGAAATGGGAGGACATCACCATGGATTTTGTCACCAAGCTTCCCAGGACCGCACGAGGAGTGGATTCGATATGGGTAGTGGTGGATCGGTTGACGAAGAGTGCTCATTTTATCCCGATCCAGGAGAGTATATCGGCAGAAAAGTTAGCCGATATCTATGTGCGCGAGATCGTGGCACGTCATGGAGTGCCGGTATCGCTGGTGTCAGACTGAGATGTCCGTTTTACATCCAGATTTTGGAAGCGGTTTCACGACGAGATGGGTACTCGTCTTCATTTCAGCACCGCTTTCCACCCTCAGACGGACGGGCAGAGTGAGAGGACGATTCAGACTCTCGAGGACATGCTCAGGGCATGTGTTCTAGACTTTGGTGGCAGTTGGGACACGTACCTTCCGTTAGTGGAATTTTCGTATAACAACAGTTATCATGCGAGCATTGATCGACCTCCCTTTGAGATGCTTTATGGGAGGAAGTGCAGGACCCCGATTTGTTGGGGCGAGGTAGGTCAGCGAGTCATTGGAAGCACAGAGGTGGTGCTCAAGACGACCGAGTTGATCCAGCAAGTCCGTACTAGACTGCAGACTGCGCAGAGTCGGCAGAAGAGTTACGCCGATAGGAGGTGTTCAGACTTGGAGTTCCTGGTGGGTGATATGGTCCTTCTAAAGGTCTCACCTTGGAAGGGTGTTATCAGGTTCCGGAAGAGGGGCAAGTTAGGTCCCAGGTTTATTGGTCCTTTCAGGGTTTTGGCCCGGGTGGGTCGGGTTGCTTATCGGTTGGATCTTCCTAAGGAGCTTAGTCAGATCCACAACACTTTCCATGTATCTCAGTTGAGGAAGTGTTTGGTGGATGAGTCAGCAGTCGTTCCCCTAGAGGATATTCAGGTTGATAGCAGCCTGAATTATATTGAGAGACCGGTCGCGATTCTGGACCGGAAGACAAAGACCTTGAGGAACAAGGAAATTCAGTTAGTGAAAGTGCAGTGGCAGCACCGGAAGGGGTCTGAGTGGACATGGGAGACTGAGGAGGAGATGAGAGAGCACTATCCGGAGATATTTGCAGATTCAGCCGTAGCAGACTTCGAGGACGAAGTCTGAGCCAAGTGGGGGAGAATTGTAACGACCCGTCCCCGCTATGATGATTCCATAGTATTTAATTAGAAGTTTGCAAGAGGGACTCGGCGAGTTCATAGCCTGACTCGCCGAGTAGGGACTGGATTTCGAGCACGTGTTAGTCGGCGACTCGGCGAGTCCATATTCGGGACTCGGCGAGTCTGCCTTCCTGGAAGAAACCCTAAATCCCCGGGTTGCTCACTATTTAATCCACCTTATAGCCCTCAATCTCGCCTCCTTCACCCTCAGAAAGCTGTGAGAAAACCCTAATCCATCCTTGAGTGATCTAAGTGTTCTTGTGGTAAATTTTTGAAGGCTTGAAGAAGGAGAAGAAGAAAGGAGCAAGGAGAAGAGGTGTAGAGCAAAGATCCAAGGGCAAATCAGAGTTCTTTGAGGTATTCTTCGGATTCCCTCCTGTTTTATGCTTTTAACCTCCATTAGAACTCTTCTAGATCTAGTTTGATGCTTCTCTCAAGCCTTATGATTGTATGGATGCCCTATTATGTCGAGATATCCTTAGATCTGTTCATTTAGGAGTGGTAGAGCCCACATCTATTGCCTTTTTGAAGTTACCTTGCATGAAAACCCTAGATCTAGCCTTTATTATGCTTTTTGAGCCATTTTAGCTTCATGGATGCATATGGGCACGTAAAGATAGAATCTTTACGTGCTAATCGAGTTAAGGGAGTCCAGATCTATTAGTTTTATACACTGGATTCAAGCAGAATCGAGTTTTGAGTTGCTGCATGCAAGCGACTCGGCGAGTCAGAAGAACGACTCGGCGAGTCGAGTCGCGAGTCCCCGTTTTTCCCCTTTTGAGTGTTGACGAGTGGGAGCATGTGAGTAGTAGAGTGGACTCAGTGAGTCGGAGAGCAGACTCAATAATGGAGGGACTCGGCGAGTTGTTCATACAACTCGGCGAGTCCAAGGCAATCTTCTTAAGCTCAAGAACAACTCGTCGAGTTGTTCATATGACTCGGCGAGTCGGATGAAGATTGTCTGAGTTCTTGGATAGAGAGAGTACTCGTCGAGTCGATGCCATACTCGACGAGTAGCCGCGAGTGGGGTTGTGAAATGAGATTAGAGACTCGGCGAGTTGGTGGCCCAACTCGGCGAGTCAGGTCAACTGTGGGTTGACTTTGACCGGGAGAGTTGACTTTGACCAAGGGTAAAAGAGTCATTTTACCCCAGTGCAGTGTTTAGTATTTGATTGAGTGTGTTTATGGCCTTGTAGCCGAGGAGATACCGGAGCAGCAGCAGTTAGCTTCCAGAGCCATTCACATAGCAGCAGCCAGTTCACGAGGTGAGTGCCAGTTCACGAGGTGAGTGTTCCTTCCAGTAGTAACGGGTCTAAGGCCACAATGCCGGCCCGTTTAGCTAGCAGTCAGCTTCGGACCTTGGTCCGATGTAGTAGTTAGTATGTTTGATGCCTTCGTGGTTCAGACAGGGTTATGTGTTTATGCTAGATGATATGTTTATGCTATGTTCAGTCAGCTTCGGACTTCGATCCGATGTAGGGGACAAGGTCCCAGTCAGCTTCGGACTTCGGTCCGATGGCAGCTTCGGACTTCGATCCGATGTAGGGGACGTAGGTCCCAGTCAGCTTCGGACTTCGGTCCGATGTCTCAGTCAGCTTCGAACTTCGGTCCGATGTCCTAGTCAGCTTCGGACTCGGTTCGATGCAGGGGACGAAGGTCCCAGTCAGCTTTGGACTTCGGTCCGATGTTTCAGCCAGCTTCGGACTTCGGTCCGATGTAGGGGGCAAGGCCCCGGTTAGTCGGACTTCGGTCCGATGCAGTGGGCAAGGCCCAGTATGTGCTTTATATGTTATTGTGTGGTATGTGGTAGTTTGGGGGACTTCGGTCCGATGTAGGGGGCAAGGCCCCGGTTAGCCGGACTTCGGGTCGTATTTTTGGGTCGTTTCACATACCAACCACCATTGTCATTTCCGGGTCGAGCTCGACAAGACAAGAAGAATGAAGACTACCAAAAGTTCCTGGAGCACATAAAGGCCTTATAAATCAACATTCCTTTCATCAAAGCGGTTGCACAAATGCCCAAATATGCCAAGTTCTTAAAAGATATTCTCACAAATTGAAAGAAGATGGAGGAAGCATCGAAAGTGGTTCTAAATGAGAATTGTTTAGCCGCAATGTTGAGCAAATTGTTGAAGAAAATGGGTGATCCGAGTAGTTTGATAATACCTTGCCAATTTTGAAATTTAGCCACTAGCTACGCATTGGCCGATTCAGGGGCAAGTGTAAACCTCAGGCCTTATTCTTTCTTTAAGAAACTAAACCTTCAGGAGCCAAGACCGATCCGAATGGCGATCCACTTAGCAAACAAGACGGTGAAATTCCCGAGAGGCATATGTGAAGATTTATTGGTAAAAGTCGGTAAGTTTGTCTTCCCGACAGATTTCATTGTTGTAACAACTCAAATTTTGAAATAAATTTTTCATTTAAAATAAAACATCATTATTCGACAAAAGGGTTTATTCCAAGTTTATTTCAAAATAAAATTAATAAATCTCCAGGATCTCCAACAGTGGCAGTGTGTACGTGTCACGCCGGCGCCTTCCCACGGTCATCACTAGTACCTGAAAAAAACATAAACACAACTAGTAAGCATAAATGCTTAGTGAGTTCCCCAGTATACGACTTGCCCACATACGCCCTCCGGCCCGGACCTGTCGGTCCACATAATATTGCCTTCCGGCCCGGACCTTTCGGTCCACATAACATTGCCTTCCGGCCCGGATCTTTCGATCCACAAGATAATTGCCTTCCGGCCCATACACATATATAACACATAATACAAATACTCTAACACATAAAGCACATATATCATACCGTTCTTTCTAACACATAAACCTCGCCTTCCGGCCCGCATAATGATACATCACATATTAGCACACATCGCATATAAAGCATCTACCTCTCTACACATAGCATGAATATAACACACGCGACCTTCCGGTCTAACAGTCAAACCCTTCCGGGTGAAGTATAGTGAGAAGACTCACCTCGTAGTACGCAGGCTATAACCTCCTCGAGCTACTCGCACACAATCCGCTAGTCTGCAGGTTCCCTATAATACCACAGCCCTAGTTAATGATCTTATCAAACAAGACAACTGACCCCTCTAAGATATATACAGGTCAACGGTCAATCTTGACTGGACTCGTCGAGTACAAAGGGTAACTCGACGAGTATAGACATCCTGACACCACTCGCCGAGTCCGAAGAACGACTCGACGAGTTCCAGTAGATCTTCAAGCTACTCGCCGAGTCGGAAGAACAACTCGACGAGTCCTAGTGGACCTTCAAGCTACTCGCCGAGTCCGAAGAACAACTCGGCGAGTTCTAGTGAATCTTCAAGCTACTCGCCGAGTCTGATCATTGGACTCGGCGAGTCCCCGCCATGCAGTCAACCCGCTGCCTCCTGTATCTCGCATGATTTCGAAGTATATAGATATAGGGCTTCCTGGACTTTCACATATACTATTACAGGGGTTTTTAAACACTTATAACAACAATATAATCTAACTAACCCTTAATTGGGTTTCCTAAACCCTAAACTCGCATTCAACGTAAAAGTTACAGATTTCAATCCGAAAATTACCTGGAAACGTGTTTCCTGTGTCTCCAAACCTCCAATACTCAATTCCTTTGATCACCACCTTGCTCCTCCTTGTCTAACAATCTCTTCAAGCCTTCTCAAGCCCTCTCTCTTGCCTCAAATGCTCACACACTCCCAGGGGATCTTCAATCGGCCAAAAAAACGACATGACGGCCATAATATCATTATATACGGTTCAGAATCGAAACGGCTAGGGTTCAGCTGAACAGCGTCGACTCGCCGAGTCCCTTATTGGACTCGTCGAGTCCAGTCGCGCGTCTGCGACCAAGACCATGGCCCTACTCGGCGAGTCATGCACCAACTCGCCGAGTCCCCTCCTAAATGTGCCCCAAAAAAAAATTTAAAGAAATACCTGAAATTCCGGGCTGTTACAACTCTCCCCCACTAGAACTAGACTTCGCCCTCGAAGTCCCTCATTCTGCGAATAACTCCGGATGTTGCTCCCGCATTTCTCTTTCCGGCTCCCAAGTCATCTCCGATCCCTTCCGATGTTGCCACTGAACTAACACCAGAGGTATTTCCTTGTTCCGAAGAACCTTGATCTTCCGATCTCTGATAGCTACTGGTCTCTCGGCGTAATTCAGACTCGCATCTACCTGAATATCTTCTAACGGAACCACTGCTGCCTCATCGGCTATACACTTCCTCAGCTGCGATACGTGGAAGGTATTGTGAATCTGATTCAGCTCCGCTGGCAACTCCAACCGATAAGCTACCCGACCTACCCTTGCAATTACCCGAAATGGACCTATGAACCGGGGCCCCAATTTGCCCCTCTTCCTGAACCGGATCACCCCTTTCCAAGGAGAAACCTTTAGGAGAACGAAGTCGCCGACCTGGAATTCGAGCTCGGACCGACGTCTGTCCGCGTAACTCTTCTGTCGGCTCTGGGCGGTCAATAACCTCTGCCTCACCCGTTGGATCTGTTCAGTCGTTTGAAGTACAATCTCCGTACTGCCCATCACCCTCTGTCCCACTTCTCCCCAGCAAATGGGAGTCCGACACCTCCTACCATACAACAACTCAAAAGGTGGCATACCAATGCTCGAATGATGGCTGTTGTTGTAGGAAAACTCAGCCAGCGGCAGATGCGCATCCCAGCTACCCCCGAAGTCTAACACACACGCTCTAAGCATATCTTCCAATGTCTGGATCGTCCGCTCACTTTGACCGTCGGTCTGGGGATGGTATGCGGTACTAAAATGTAGTTTAGTACCCAACTCCTCATGGAATTTCTTCCAGAACCTGGAAGTGAAACGTACATCGCGGTCCGAAACAATCGAGGTCGGCACTCCATGCCGAGATACTATCTCTCTCACGTACAACTCCGCCAACTTCTCTGCTGATGAACTTTCACTAATGGCAAGGAAATGTGCACTCTTTGTTAGTCTATCCACAATCACCCAAATCGCATCGACTCCCCTGGCAGTTTTCGGCAATTTGGTGATGAAATCCATCGTGATCTGATCCCACTTCCACTCAGGGATCTCCAAGGGTTGCAACTTACCGTGCGGTCTCTGGTGCTCGGCCTTAACTTTACGGCAGGTCAAACACCTCTCCACGAACCACGCAACGTCTCTCTTCATGCACGGCCACCAGTATTCCTTTTTCAAATCCAGATACATTTTCGTAGCACCGGGATGGATCGAGAATTTCGATCTATGTGCCTCCTCCATCAAAATGACACGCGTACCGCCCACGAATGGCACCCAAATCCGACCCTGAAATGTCAGAAGTCCCCGCCCATCCGTAACGAACTCTGAAATTAACCCGACGACCCGCTCCTGTTGCTGCACCCCAGACTTCACAACCTCGGTCTGTGCCCCACGAATAGTATCTAATACCGGAGTCACCACCGTCAATCTCAAACATACGTCCCGCAACGGAGTACCCTCCGCCCTACGACTCAATGCATCGGCTACCACATTAGCCTTGCCTGGGTGGTATAGGATCTCACAGTCATAATCCTTAACCACATCTAACCATCTCCTCTGGCGCATGTTTAGGTTGGGTTGATCCATCAAATACTTCAAACTCTTATGGTCCGTGTATATGGTACAACAAACCCCGTACAGGTAGTGACGCCAAATTTTGAGGGCGAACACTACTGCCCCCAACTCTAAGTCATGCGTGGGATATCTCGCTTCGTGAGGCTTCAGCTGCCTCGATGCATAGGCTATCACATGGCCCCTCTGCATCAACACTGCACCCAACCCTGAAATCGATGCGTCGCAATATACGACGAAGTCCTCCATCCCTTCAGGAAGGGCTAATACTGGTGCTTCGCACAGTCTCTGACGAAGTGTCTCGAAGGAAGTCTGCTGCTCGGGTCCCCATGAGAATGTAACACCCTTTCGGGTCAATTTGGTAAGTGGCACTGCGATCTTGGAGAAGTCCCTAATGAACCTTCGATAGTACCCTGCCAACCCAAGGAAACTCCTGATCTCCGAAGGTGATTTTGGTGCCTCCCATCTCATCACCGCCTCCACCTTGGCCGGATCGACCAATATCCCTGCCTGATTTACAACGTGCCCCAGAAATTGAACCTCCCGTAACCAGAAGTCACATTTGGAGAATTTTGCATATAGCTTCTCCGACCTCAGTACCCCAAGGACCTCCCTCAAATGTCCCTCATGCTGCTCCCTAGACCGCGAATACACCAGGATGTCGTCGATGAATACAATCACAGACCGATCCAGCATCGGCCTGCATACCCTGTTCATGAGATCCATGAACACTGCTGGGGCATTGGTGAGCCCAAAAGGCATCACCACGAACTCGTAATGCCCATACCGCGTCCTAAAGGCTGTCTTCTGGACGTCCTCATCCCGCACCCTTACCTGATGGTACCCTGATCTCAAATCAATCTTGGAAAACCAAGATGCCCCTTGCAACTGATCGAATAGATCATCGATTCTTGGTAACGGATAGCGGTTCTTAACTGTCACCTTGTTCAGTTCCCGGTAATCGATACACATCCGGTGTGAACCATCCTTCTTTTTGACGAACAAAATCGGTGCTCCCCACGGCGAGCTACTCGGCCGAATAAATCCCTTCCCCAACAACTCTTGAAGTTGCGAGGACAATTCTTGCATCTCTGGAGGTGCAAGACGATAAGGCACCTTCGCAATAGGCGCCGCCCCTGGAACTAGGTCGATACCAAACTCCACTTGCCTCGCAGGAGGTATTCCCGGCAAATCCTCGGGGAAAACATCTGGAAACTCGCGCACCACCGGAACCTCCTGCAATGTCTTCGGTCTCTCGGAACTCTCCCGCGTATCCATCACATACGCCACGAAACCGTTACATCCCCGCTGTAGGCATTGCCTCGCCCTAGCAGCCGAACAAAAAGCTGATCTCGAACGGGTACCCTCGCCGTACACCGTAAGAACTCCCCCACTAGGGTCTCGTATAGTCACCAACTGACGCTCGCAGTCGATGACAGCGCTGAATCGGCTCAACCAGTCCATGCCTACAATGACACAGACATCACCCATCGCAATAGGAATTAAGTCAATCGGAAATGCGACCCCGAAGATCTCTAGCACACATCCCCGAAAAACCTCCGTAGCACAAATCACCCTCTCAGCCGCAATGGAAACGCTCAAAGGCCGACTCAACGGCTCACGACTAATGCCAATGTGCTGACTAAAAGCTAACGATACAAACGATCTACTCGCACCCGAATCAAATAATACTAGAGCAGGCATAGAGTTCACAAGGAAAGTACCTACACATACATTAACATAAGCGTAACATTTCGACCTTTAATTAAATACATGAAAGATAACATACCTGCCACAACGTCGGGCGCAGCGCGGACCTCCTCCGCAGTCAGCTGAAAGGCTCTCCCGCGAGCCCTCGGGGCCTCGACCTTCACCGGTCGGGTCTCAGTAGTCCGGGTAGTAGGTGTAGCTCCCTGACGAAGTTGCGGGCACTCGGACTTCCGATGGCCTGTCTGGTTGCAGTGAAAACAAACCATAAACCCCTTAGGGCAATCCCTGGCAATATGTCCGTCCTTGCCACACTTGTAGCAACCACCAGTTCGACACGCCCCCTCGTGACTTTTGCCGCACTTCGCGCAAGTGCGACCCTTCGAACCTCGCTTCCTCGAATCAGCGAACTTAATCCGCTTGACTGCCGGCTGAGACTGGGCCGGCCGTCGATCCACCTGCCGAGACTCAGCCTCCTCCCTTGCTTGAGTCTCCAACTCAATCTCGCGCTTCCTGGCGTTCGCCTGAAGCTCAGTGAAAGTGCGATAGGTGGAGTTTGACACAAACTCCCGAATCTCCCTCTTCAAAACACCCAAATAGCGGCTCATCCGCGACTGTTCCGTAGATACCAGCTCGGGGCAGAACATTGCCCTCTCATGAAACTTCCGTGTGATCACTGCCACGGAATCAGTACCCTGTTTAAGGGTCAAGAACTCCTGAATCAACCGCTCCCTCTCTACCGGGGGAACGTACTCATCCCTGAACATCTCCGTAAACCTCTCCCATGTCACTGCCGTAATCTCTGCCTGAGTGAAGTTCACCGTCACGAACTTCCACCAATCTTTCGCTCCCAGACGGAGCTGGTTCAAGGCGAACCGTACCCTCAAGTGTTCCGGGCATGAGCAAGTATAGAAGCACCCCTCGATGTCGGCAATCCACCTCATGGCTGCAATCGGATCCTGCGTCCCATCAAATTCAGGGGGTTTCGTGTTGCTGAATTCCCTGAATGGTAATGAATCACCCCCTTGCGGCCTGGCAGCAGCCACCGCTGCGGTAGCGGCAGCAACTGCAGCTTCAGAAATTGCGGCGCACCGCTCCTCAAACTCCTCCATCAACGTGGTCTTAATAGACCCAAACATCTCCGGGATCTCAGCCCGGACCGCCGCAGCTACCTCTTCCTGAATAATCTGACGAATCTCCTCGTCACTCGCACCGCTCGAACTCGCCCCATTGCGTGTGACAACCATGATGTCTCTGAAATACAACATAAAATCATCAGAGACCCCACCAAGTACAATTGTACTCAATACGCGCCCTACCCAGTCTCCGATTTCCAGGGATTCTTATTTGAGTCTTCCACTGATCCGGTGCCTTCGGTGGTACGGGCCCAATACTACCGACCACACCGTATCAGTATTCGTCCCAAATCTTCCTCCCCAAATCCCGAATAACGGGTACTCTACTTCTAGTATGTACTATTTACTTGCACGCTACCAAACATCTCATTTAAGCAATCTCCCTAGACTAAGGCATCACAAAACAGGAAATTCTATTCCTATCATGTATACCTAGTCTTCTAGCATGCATAACAATTCATAATTCAGTGCATAACATAACATCGCAAGGTATTCTGGGGATCTTTACCGTTCGGACGCTGGCTGCTCGTACACACTGTTCCACCCTTGTTTTTACCGCCTTGCCCTTTATAAAATGTTATGTCCTTCTTATTTTTAAGAAAAAGTTTTTCCTCAAATCCCCGGTCTGAGTTCAGTTGCACCCAAAAGTACACCCGAATCCCTCAAACCAAGGCTCTGATACCAATTGTAACAACTCAAATTTTCAAATAAATTTTTCATTTAAAATAAAACATCATTATTCGACAAAAGGGTTTATTCCAAGTTTATTTCAAAATAAAATTAATAAATCTCCAGGATCTCCAACAGTGGCAGTGTGTACGTGTCACGCCGGCGCCTTCCCACGGTCATCACTAGTACCTGAAAAAAACATAAACACAACTAGTAAGCATAAATGCTTAGTGAGTTCCCTAGTATACGACTTGCCCACATACGCCCTCCGGCCCGGACCTGTCGGTCCACATAATATTGCCTTCCGGCCCGGACCTTTCGGTCCACATAACATTGCCTTCCGGCCCGGATCTTTCGATCCACAAGATAATTGCCTTCCGGCCCATACACATATATAACACATAATACAAATACTCTAACACATAAAGCACATATATCATACCGTTCTTTCTAACACATAAACCTCGCCTTCCGGCCCGCATAATGATACATCACATATTAGCACACATCGCATATAAAGCATCTACCTCTCTACACATAGCATGAATATAACACACGCGACCTTCCAGTCTAACAGTCAAACCCTTCCGGGTGAAGTATAGTGAGAAGACTCACCTCATAGTACGCAGGCTATAACCTCCTCGAGCTACTCGCACACAATCCGCTAGTCTGCAGGTTCCCTATAATACCACAGCCCTAGTTAATGATCTTATCAAACAAGACAACTGACCCCTCTAAGATATATACAGGTCAACGGTCAATCTTGACTGGACTCGTCGAGTACAAAGGGTAACTCGACGAGTATAGACATCCTAACACCACTCGCCGAGTCCGAAGAACGACTCGACGAGTTCCAGTAGATCTTCAAGCTACTCGCCGAGTCGGAAGAACAACTCGACGAGTCCTAGTGGACCTTCAAGCTACTCGCCGAGTCCGAAGAACAACTCGGCGAGTTCTAGTGAATCTTCAAGCTACTCGCCGAGTCTGATCATTGGACTCGGCGAGTCCCCGCCATGCAGTCAACCCGCTGCCTCCTGTATCTCGCATGATTTCGAAGTATATAGATATAGGGCTTCCTGGACTTTCACATATACTATTACAGGGGTTTTTAAACACTTATAACAACAATATAATCTAACTAACCCTTAATTGGGTTTCCTAAACCCTAAACTCGCATTCAACGTAAAAGTTACAGATTTCAATCCGAAAATTACCTGGAAACGTGTTTCCTGTGTCTCCAAACCTCCAATACTCAATTCCTTTGATCACCACCTTGCTCCTCCTTGTCTAACAATCTCTTCAAGCCTTCTCAAGCCCTCTCTCTTGCCTCAAATGCTCACACACTCCCAGGGGATCTTCAATCGGCCAAAAAAACGACATGACGGCCATAATATCATTATATACGGTTCAGAATCGAAACGGCTAGGGTTCAGCTGAACAGCATCGACTCGCCGAGTCCCTTATTGGACTCGTCGAGTCCAGTCGCGCGTCTGCGACCAAGACCATGGCCCTACTCGGCGAGTCATGCACCAACTCGCCGAGTCCCCTCCTAAATGTGCCCCAAAAAAAAATTTAAAGAAATACCTGAAATTCCGGGCTGTTACAATTGTGCTAGATATGGAGGAGGATCATCAAGTGCCAATAATTCTTGGAAGACCATTCTTGAACACTGTTAGTGCCATAGTTGACATACGAGAATCCAAGCTTACTCTTCGGGTGGGAGAAGACTCGGTTACCTTTGGATTGGATAAAGCCATGAAACATTCCAAGTTTAGTGATGACACGACTTTTTCGGTGGATATCTTGGAAGAGTTAATGGAAGAGTGGCAAGAAGACAAATCAAGTGAGCAAATCTTTGCTCCAGAAGATGACTTTGATGCTGTGTGAGACCTGAAGGAGCTAGAAAGACTACTTGAAGAAGCCAAATACGAAGAACTAACCAAAAGTGCTAAACAGAAAACTCGACGAGTTTGTATCAATAACTCGACAAGTTGCGACGAAAAATCGCGATCAGACAAGACTTTTAGCCTAAACTCGACGAGTTTTTTCCCAGAACTCGACGTGTTCAGCGTAGGAAACACGAAACTGGAGCTGAAAACATTGCCGGAACACTTAGAATACGCATTCCTCGAAGAAGGTGAACAGAAGCCTATTATTATTGCATCCGATCTGACCCAAATTGAAAAAGACGAATTAGTTAAGGTTTTGAAGAAAAGGAAGAATTCCATCACATGGAAAATCACCGATATAAAAGGAATAAGTCCTTATTGTTCTCACAAAATAAATCTTGAAGAAGGAGCAAAGCCGGTAGTGCAACATCAAAGGCGATTGAACCCAAACATGCAAGAAGTGGTCAAGAAGGAGGTAGTCAAGCTCTTGGATGCTGGGATCATTTATTCAATTTCTGATAGTCCATGGGTTAGTCCTGTTCAAGTAGTACCAAAGAAAGGAGGGATGACAGTCGTGACGAATGAAAAAAACGAACTCATACCTACACGAACGATAACCGGTTGGCGAGTGTGCATTGATTATCGAAAGCTAAACGATGCCACTTGCAAAGACCACTTCCCTCTACCTTTTATTGATCAAATTCTTGAAAGATTATCTAGTCATTGCTATTATTGTTTTTTAGATGGATTTTCAGGTTACTTCCAAATCCCAATTGACCCAAAATGATCAAGAGAAGACCACTTTCACTTGTCCAAGTGGAACATTTGCATATCGACGCATGCCTTTTGGATTATGCAATGCGCCCGCCACCTTTCAAAGATGCATGACAGTGATAATCCACGATATGGTGGAGAGGTTTATGGAAGTATTCATGGATGATTTTTATGTGTTTGGTTCTTCCTTTAATGATTGTCTTGCTAACTGTGATTTGATGCTTGCTAGGTGTGAAAAGACCAATTTAGTTTTGAATTGGGAAAAGTGTCACTTCATGGTAAAAGAAGGAATTGTGTTAGGCCATAAAGTGTCCAAAGCGGGGATTGAGGTGGATCGGGCAAAAATTGACACTATTGCTAAACTACCTCCACCAACCAATGTGAAGGGCGTTAGGAGTTTTTTAGGTCATACGAGTTTTTACCGTCGTTTTATAAAAGACTTTTCAAAAATAACTCGACATTTAACTCAATTACTTTTGAAAGATGCACCTTTTATTTTTTCGAAAGAATGTCTACATGATTTTGAAATTTTGAAAGCAAAATTAACTAACGTCCCGATCATTATTGCCCCGAATTAGAATTTACCATTTGAAATAATGTGTGATGCAAGTGATTTTGCCTTAGGTTTTGTGCTTGGTCAAAGGGTTGATAAACATTTTCAACCAATTTATTATGCAAGCAAGACCTTAAATCCGACCCAAGAAAACTACACCATAACAGAAAAGGAATTATTGGCCGTGGTTTATGCTTTTGATAAATTTCGTCCTTATCTTATATTATCTAAAACCACTGTTTTTACTGACCATTCTGCAATTAAATATTTGTTTGCTAAGCAGGATGCGAAGCCTAGGCTGATTCGGTGGGTGTTGTTACTTCAAGAATTTGATATCGAGATCAAGGACAAGAAAGGAATGAAGAATATAGCGGCCGACCATCTTTCAAGATTAGAGAATCCAGAAAGGGATGAAGCAGACAACAAGGGTATTGGGGATAGTTTTCCTGAAGAGTACTTAATGGTGATTATGGGGGAAGAACCATGGTACGCAGACATTGCCAACTTTTTGGCTGGAGACTTTCTTCCAAAAGGGCTAACTCACCAGCAGAAAAAGAAACTCTTTTCAGAAATTAAATATTATTTCTGGGATGAGCCTTTTCTTTTTAGAAGTTATGCAGATGGGATCATTAGAAGGTGCGTGTTTGGCAAGGAGATTCGTGATATTCTAGAACATTGCCACAATGGACCTACAAGAGGGCATCATGGGGTACAATACACTACCAAAGAGGTGTTTGATGCAGGATTTTATTGGCCCACAATTTTCAAGGATGCTGTCACCTATGTGAGAGAGTGTGATGCTTGCCAAAGATCAGGAAATATTTCTGCAAGGAATGAGATGCCTCAAAAAAGCATCCAAGTGTGTGAAGTCTTTGATGTGTGGGGTATAGATTTCATGGGGCCATTACCATCATCCAAGGGGTACAAATACATACTTGTGGTTGTGGACTATGTATCAAAGTGGGCAGAAGCGCAAGCATTGCCAACAAATGATGCAAGGGTCGTGGTGAAGTTTTTGAAGAAATTAGTTTCTAGGTTTAGAGTACCAAAAGCTTTGATAAGTGATAGAGGAACCCACTTTGCTAATGAGCAACTAGCAAAGGTATTGCAAAGATATGGTGTACGCCATAGATTTTCAACACCTTATCATCCACAAACGAATGGGCAAACTGAGATCACTAATAGAGCACTCAAGAGAATTCTAGAAAAGTCAGTGGACAGTCATTGGAAAGATTGGGCTGATAAGTTAGATGATGCACTTTGGGCGTTCATGACTGCATTCAAGGCACCCATTGGGACCACACCTTATAGGTTAGTTTATGGGAAAAATTGTCATTTACCAATAGAACTTGAGCATAAGGCTTAGTGGGCTTTGAAAGCATGTAATTTTGAACCAAATGAGTTGCGTGCCAATCGACTCTTGCAAATGAATGCCTTCGAGGAATTAAGAAACGAGTCTTACACTAACTCGTTGATTTATAAGGATAAGACAAAAAAATGGCATGATGCAAGATTGAAGGGTAATAAGGAATTTGAAGAAGGGCAAAAAGTGCTTTTATATAATTCAAGGCTTAAACTTTTTCCGGGAAAGTTACGCACTCGTTGGACCAGACCTTTCACAATTAAGCATGTTTTTCCATATGGGGTGATTGAATTGTGGAATATAGATGGGATAAGTTTCAAGGTCAATGGTCATAGGGTTATGAAATATGAAGAAGGCATGCCCAGGGAAGAAGAAACTGAAGAAGGATTAAACTTGGAGAAGACCGCAACAACGTAGGGCGGAATGGAGTCCAACTAAAGACTCCTAAAAAAGAAGCGCTTGCGGGAGGCAACCCGACATTTGAGTTTGCTTCCTTTCTCTTTTTCATTTTAGTCTTTCATTTTATTGTTTTGTGTGTTTTATTAGGATTTTTAGTCTTTATCTTCCAAATTTACTGAAAATATTGCTGGGAGGATTAGCAAAATTAAGTGTGGGGTGGTGCTTTATTTTCTCCAAGAAACCAAATTTTTTTCAAACAGAGGAAAAAACTCGTCGAGTTGGGAAAAAACTCGACGAGTCAATTTCTAAATTCGCGACATTTCTGTCAAAACCGCGCCAACTCGACGAGTTGTATTTTATTATCGATTTTTTTAATTGATGTAAATTCGGGTTTTACCCTAAAAGGTAAACCTCGATTCCACATAGTCGTCACCCTCATTCCAGCCGACCAAGACTCCTCCCAAGCAACTTCTTCTTACTTTGTGCTTTCCCCTTCGATTTTCTTTAAAAAGGTAACATTTTTACTGCATATTCTTGTTAACGTTTCGATTTTTAGTAGATAGATGACTCCACTTTGTTTAAAAAATCTGATTTTGAGTTTTCACATGAACATTAGGGTTGAGATTTTAACTATATTAGGATGTTTCTACTAGTTTTATCCATGGATTCTTGCTTAATTTGCTATTCTAGACAAACCACTGAGTGAAATATTGTGTTAAATGGTTGGATAAACTGAACCTGAGATGAATTTTTCGCACCTGTTGCAGAACTCGCTGAGCTTCACATAAACTCGACGAGTTTATGTGATGTATGACAGTTTTATTCCTTTTAACATTTTTTGTGTTTGTTTGATTTGCTATGATTTTGGTTTTGCAGAAACATGTCAAGAAACAGGGGCCAAGGTTCTCAAAGAGGTCAAGGGGGTTTTCCTTGGCTTGATTTCCCTCAAAGTGGATCAAAAGCAACGTTGGTGGCATGGAGGAAAAAGTTGGAAAAGTTGAAAAAGAAAGACTTCTATTTACCCAATGAGTTGGATTGGTAAAGTTTGGAACATTGGGGATTAGTGGGAGGAATGAATCCTTATCTTACTAAGGTTTTCATTCAAGATGACGTAAGGGTTACATGTGATGCTTGGAGGCGACTTTTCCTACTACAAGAGCCGGTTTATCAAGAGTTGTGCTGGAAATTTTATTCTACTATTACCTTCCATGGGGGTGATAACTACTTTGACACCAATGTGCTCACTTTTATGCTTGGGGGGGGGGGGGGGGGGGGCGAGTTTAGAGAGTGTAGTATGGCGGAATTAGAATGGCGTATGGGCTTGTACGAGTGAAATGTGGCGATGACGGAAGCTTTTGGGGTATTTTTGGAAAGTTGTCACAAAGGTTTTCAAGATAGTGAAGCAGCGGCAATATGGTGGAGCACAATTGCCAATGGGGTTTATATTCTATCCGCGGCACAAGAGGCGAGTATCCGGTCCCCTATCCATCGCCTTATCCACCGCCTCATCTCAAGTTCCATAAAGATACGCAAAGATGATGATAAAGTGCTGAGCCGAGATGTCTTTTCCTTATGGTGTATTATTACACCAAACATATTTTGCAATATTCCATATTGCTTGGCAAAATATTTGGCGGAAAGAGGGGTGAAGGATAGGACCACTTCACGGATTTGTGGTGGAATGTTTGTGACAAGATTGGCTAGGTCATATGGAATCCTTGGTGGAAGGGTTGGGAATCAATTAACAATGGTGCCACAACCCGCTTTTAGTCATCTTCTTTATAGAAGGGCTAGGATTATTGAAGACTATGGCGGGGGTAATTTTGGTGTTCCCGGGGTTGATGAAGTTGTGGCACCCGAACAACCGGGAAGGCGAGTTCGTGCACGACAAGGCCATATTCAAGAAGATCCTCTTGTCATTCCAATACATGATGAGCTTCCCATGGACCCTTATAATGTTGAACTAAGGGCATTTCAAGATGAATTGGCACAAAGCTTGAATTATGGTCATAGGAATTCGGCCCATATGATGCACCATATGAACATACCAAGGATGGAGGATGAGCCCGACTTTTCGTATATGAGGAGTTGGAACGAGAGGTGGAGTATGCGCCAAGGTGGACCCGGAGGAAGTGGGTTAGGAGGAGACGAGAGTGAAGATGAAGACTAATTATCCTTTCCTTTATCTTTTATTTTGTTTGGTTTGTTTAAAATCTTTTTATTTTGTTTGGTGTGTTTTTTTATTTGTGCGGTTGATGTTTAAACTTAAGTAATTTAGGATTGTTATTAGTATGTTTTCCTTTTATTACTTAGTGTTTGTTTTTGTTCTTTTCAGAATATAGGGTGAGGGATAGAGTAAAAGAATAAAGAGTGAGTGATATAATGTGAGATCGAGTCTAAAACGAGAAGAATGAGGGAATTGAGTCTATTTACATGTTCGGTGAATATATGGCTGAAAAGACGTGCTTTTACTGAAGAAAAATGAGGGGGGATACTGCTATAATCACTCCCTAGAAATCCAGAAACGAGCCTGAAGTTGGAGTCATTTTTGTTCACTTAGTGAAGAAAACTCGTCGAGTTCCTTATATAAACTCGACGAGTTACTGGAAAAACTCGACTGTGCCAACCTTTAAGACTAAATTCGGTGAGTTATCTATAAAATCGACGAGTTACTCTTTCTCTTACCTTCAACTTGGTGATTTGACTGCATTTGGTAAAGGCGATTGGCTGAACTGTTATAGATTGTTTTCCGAGCATTTCCATGATCTTTTTCCTTTATATTTTGCAGCATAGCCACACGAGATTTGGCACCAAAGGCGTGGATGAGCTGTTCCCATGTCTAAAGTCAGTTGAAGTAGGAGCTTTACAAGCAGAATTTCAACCTCGCAACTTCTACCACAGGGGAGTTTGTTCTAATTCTCTCTTTACTTTTATATTATTTATCATGCATAACATGCAATGAGGACATTGCATAATTTAAGTGTGGGGTAGGGGGTTGATTACATTTAGTGAAAAAATTTAGAATCCTTTGTTTAAAAAAAATTGCATAAAAAATTGCTAGGATTAATTTAGAAAATTTTGGTAAAGCAATTAGGATCCCATGCTATTATTGTGTTTGATGATTCTATAAGGACCCAAATGTTTAGTTAAGCCAATAGACGTTATAATGCATTTGTGGCCCCCTTTATTCTAGTGAAATCATGGGACAAAAACACAACCTCGCTTAGTTTGAGGATTGCAGCTTGTTTAGATTTCTTTGAATATCATTTTGTTTTGGAAATTGATTATTTTGAAAATTCTTTCCATTTTGAGAAAAATTCCTTACTGGTTCAAATGATTTTTATTTAAAAACTCTTTGCTTGTGAAAAGCTTTTTCATTTTGCCAATAAGCCTTGTTTGTGTTTTTTATTTAGAAAGCCCCTTTTCAACGGCCAATTTTCTACTTTATCTTTGAAAGATTATGTCTTTACCTTCTAATGTTTTGGATCATTAGGTAAAGTATCAACACATTTTCCTTTTTCTTTATTATAATTTTCCACTTCTGACTTTTTAGTTTTCACTGCCCAAACACTTTTTGGTTTTTGTTATTGAAATTTGTTGACTTTTTATTCAAACCATTTTCAACAGTGTTTTGATTCGAATAAAAACCTTCTTTTGTCACATAAGCATTATCTTCATCCACTAACATGTTCAATTCAGGAGGAAATTTATCATCCTTTCCTTTGGTGATGAAGACTAGATTTGGAAGCACAACATTTTCTGAATCCTTGGATTTTGGATAAACCACTGCATTTGATTCAAGATAATGGTGTCCTTTGTCTTGCAATACTTTCGTGTACTCCTTTGAATATTCGAACACTTGATCAACTACAACCCTTTGAGGTGGTTTTTCATTTGAATCATCTTCTTCATCACTTACATAGTCCTTAACCACAACATGATTAATAGGATCACAAACTTTAGATGTCAAAGATAGATCATTTTCTAGGTTCGATATTGGATCATTAGAATCTTTGCCTTAAGCCATTGAGTTAACATTAATGACTGACCATTAGAATCTTTGCCTTAAACCATTGAGTTAACATTTGAATCATCTTATTCATCACTTACATAGTCCTTAACCACAACATGATTAATAGGATCACAAACTTTAGATGTCGAAGATATATTATTTTCTTGGTTCGATATTGGATCATTACAATCTTTGCCTTAAGCCATTGAGTTAACATTAATGTATGTAAATTCTGAGCAAACAACACACTCCTCGTCCTCAATTTCACTGATAGTGTCAGAATTATCTTCAACATCAGCGAAATTTTGTTGAGAGTCAAGTGTTGACTTCTAAGTCATGTTCAAAATCTTAACTTGTTTGTTTTTTGTTAAAGTTTCATTAACAATATGCACAAGATCATCAACATTCAAGTAATCATCAATCTTAACTATTCCATATGCATATGAATCATTAGGAATTTTATCATATTCAGGTATATTCTTTTCACAATCATAAGAACTTTCATATATATTTTCTCTATTATAAGCCAACAAAATGAAGCAACTTTCGATGTTGTTCTTTACATATGTCAGATGAATGATGCAACTCAGTCAATTTTGCATTCAAGCATTTAGCTGAATTACCGTAAATATTCCTCTATTTGACTAACAATGTATTATCTGTCCTAACAGAATCTCTATCTACTATAACAATTCTTATTTTAAGCTCTAAACTCTCAATGATACTCTTCTTTACTTCTAATTTTTTCCGAACATCATATAGCAATGATTTCGATTGTTCAGCTTCTCTACTCATGGAAATCAACATATCATTAAGATAAGCAAAAGTATCATCAAATTCTGTTAAAATTGCTTGATAAGTATTCGAAGGAATATTAAGAGATACAAGAAGATCATTTATCGTTGTTGTCATAGGAGATTTGCGAAGGGTTTTGAGCATTCTAACACTCCTAAGGTGTACATGCAACCCTTGAAACCTTGGATCTATGTTTGACTATGATACACGCAAAAATGTTTTTCCAAGGTTCATAATCCTATCTAGCATACATGGGGAACTTTTAAACATAAAAGTTAGTAAGAAAACATACCTTGTAGTACTTTGGATTCCTTGAGAACCTTGTGATCCTAGCACCCCAAGTGTGACGCCTCAAATGTCTCACACAACACCAAATGCACTTGGAATAAACTTTAGAGAAATGTCACACTACTTGAAATCGGCTAGCCCTCTTCTTTCTTACTTAAGTGCCGATTTTGGTGAACATAAGGATCCTTATATAGTGTGTTACAATCAGGGTTACACCATGTAAACCCTAATTGTCATGACTTTTCATTTCCATGACTGATGGGTTCTATAAACACCGTGGAGCATCCATGAAACATCCTATGGGTTTTAGCCCAACTTGATAATCCATGAAGCATTAGCCACTATATAAGTATGGATGATTTACACAATCAATCCACATATTTAATTACTCTCCTTTTGAGCACTTAATTAATTCCAAATTTATTCTTGATCAATACTAATTAAATAATAATATTAATATATTAGAACTTATAATATATTAATAAACCATAAGTGTTATTTCTCTCATTTTAGTCTATCCAAATGCATGATGCCATGCAACCCAAATGGACCATGCCAAACCGGGTCAAGTACATACCAAAAATAGTTATGGACTTAGACACCTTATCCAACAGTATCCCACTTGGATAAGTCTAATAACTATAACTGCAAGTATGACTTCAGGAACAGATCAACAATCGCAACTCCTTCAAGGTCTCGCGAAACTGAGAAGATGATGATACGCCATTTAAGATAAGTGATCATATAATCCTTTGCTGTAGATATCAGCTGAACAAATACATGGAACAATGTCTTAATTATTATCCAGCAGTTTGCATCTTGATTTCCTGATTTTTTTTGACATAGAACTTAATTGAACACATCAACTTAGTTCTGAGCTGGCCCGGGACATGGGTTAATACAAAATCATCGAGGGGCCTAGATATCGCTTCTAATCCAATAAGGAATAGATAAACTTCGACTCATATGCTTGTTCTACCACTTGTTAAATCTTACACAAAGGGACGTTTTATAACATCGAGTTACCAATGCGTTTTCGTACAATCAATATATAACCAACTCATAGGCAACAACACATACCTCTAGGTTTGAAGACTTATATGATATTACCGTCTCACGATCACTTGAGATAAATTCCATGAAGTGATACGAGTGAGCGTGGGTTGAATCCAATACTCAGAACTTATGAGCACTCATGAGTGTTGTAGCTATGTCCAACATCTTAGACCTCTACAAGCCAACCCATGACAATTTTAATTCATATCTACTTCCAACATATGACTGACTGTGGAGAATTTGAATAATATGAAATAACATAACATAATTATTTTGGAAGTCAAAACATGCAAAATAAATAATAGTAACCGATTGACAAAAGATAGCAACACTTTACTCATAAATAAACATAACGTTTATTCATCATCAAATGTCATTACACTTTACAAATTTAAGAGCTATCTAACTACTAAAACTAGTATCATCCTTCAGCCCTATGCGCCTCACATGCTGGAGATGCTTAACCCTACCCAGTCCCTTCGTGAGGGGATCTACTGGGTTCTCATCCGATGATACCCTCTTTGCCACGAGGAGTCCTTCTTCTATTCAATGTCTGATGAAATGGTGTTTTTTTGTCGATGTGTCTAGATCTCCCATGATCCATTGGTTCTTTCGCTAAGTCAACTGCACTTTCACTATCACAGAAAATTTTCATAGGCTCCTTTATAGCTGGTACTAATCCAAGATCTCCAATGAAGTTCTTTAGCCATATAGCCTCCTTTGCTGCCTCGCTTGCCGCTATATACTCCGATTCGCAAGTTGAATCAACTACTGTCTCCTACTTGGAACTTTTCTAAGTAATTGCTCCTCCGTTTAAGGTAAAGACCCAACCTGAATGTGAGCGGAAATGATCCCTATTAGTTTGGAAGCTAGCATCACTGTACCCTACAACTCTCAAGTCATCACTCCCAGCGAGGGTAAGGACCCAGTCGTTAGTCCTCCGCAGGTACTTGAGGATATTCTTTACTGCGGTCCAGTGAGCCTTGCCAGGATTCCTCTGATATCAGCTAACCATGCTCAAAGCAAAGTCTACATCAGGGTGAGTACAAATCATAACATACATGATCGAGCCTACAACGGAAGCATAAGGTACTCGACTTATTTCTGCTATCTCAGTCTCGGTACTTGGGCTTTGAGTCTTACTCAATCCGGCGTTACTCTGGATAGGCAACTCTCCTTTCTTGGAATCCTGCATGTTGAACCTATTCATCACCTTATCCAAGTAGGTACTCTGACTAAGTCCAATTAGTCTTTTACTCCGGTCTCTTAGGATCCTTGTCCCTAGAATATAGGTAGCTTCTCCTAGGTCTTTCATAGCGAAACACTTCCCAAGCCAGGACTTCACTTTCTGCAAGGTTGGGATGTCATTTCCCATGAGTAGTATGTCATCCACATACAGTAGCAAAAAGCTAACTATACTCCCACTAGCCTTGACATATACACAAGATTCATCTTCATTCCTCGAAAAGCCAAACTCTTTGACTTTCTCATCGATACAAAGATTCCATCTACGAGGTGCTTGTTTCAATCCATAGATGGATTTATCAAGCTTACACACTCTATTAGGGTACTCTGTACTGACAAAACCCTCTGGCTGACTCATGTAAACATCCTCAACCAACTTTCCATTAAGAAAAGCGGTTTTGACTTCTATTTGCCACATTTCATAATCATGAAGTATATCAATGACTAACATAACCCTAATAGACTTAATCTTCGCTATTGGTGAAAAGGTCTCATCATAATCAAGTCCTGGAGTTTGAGAAAATCTCTTTGCAACCAGTTACACCTTATAAGTGTGTACATTACCATCCATGTCGGGCTTCTTCTTGAAGATCCATTTGCACCCGACTGTCTTGCGACCTTGTACATTGTCAAACAAGTTCCAAATTTGATTGTCATACATGGATTGTATCTAGCTGTCCATAGCCTCTTTCCATTTAGCAGACTCGGGGCCTGCCATGGCTTCCGAATAACTGTTAGGTTTATCCAGACTTACCAGTGTCTGATCACTGATAAGTGTATCACCTTCCACAGTAATATGGAAACCATAGTAATGCTCAGGTGCATTCCTAACTCTCGCGGAATGCCTCAGAGGTACAAACTCGTCAATTAGATCAACATGAGTTTCCTCCTTAGGTTGACTGCTAGGGTTTGAAGTTCCTTCACCACTTGACTCTTGAATTTCTTCGAGTTCAATTGGCCTCCCACTGTTTCCTTGGCATATGAACTCTCTCTCTCTCTCTCTCTCTCTCTCTCTCTCTCTCTCTCTCGAAAGACACCCGTCCTTGCTACAAAGATCACATTCTCACTGGGTTTGTAGAAGAGGTAACCAAAGGATTTATGTGGGTAGCCGACGAAAATACACCTCTCACTTCGAGGTTCGAGCTTATCGTGAGTCTCACGCCTCACGAATGCCTCGCAACCCCAAATCTTGATGTGGTCTAGGTTAGGAGCTTTTCCAGTCCACATCTCATGAGGAGTTTTGGAAACTTTCTTTGTAGGGACTAGGTTAAAGATATGGGTGGCAGTCTCTAAGGCATACCCCCAAAAAGAGATTGGTAGCGAAGCTCGACTCATCATGGAACGAACCATATCCAACAAGGTTTGATTACGCCTCTCAGCCACACCATTTAACTGTGGCGTCCCGGGAGGTGTCAATTGTGAGACAATCCTACATTCCTTAAGATAGTCGAGGAACTCTGTACTAAGATACTCACCACCACGATCAGATCGAAGCATCTTAATATTCCTGCCCAATTGATTCTCGACTTCTAATTCTTTAAACCTTTCAAAAGTCTCTGACTTATGCTTGATTAAGTAGACATAACCATATCTACTATAATTATCTGTAAAAGTTACATAATAACGATTAGCATCCCTTGTGGTAGTTTTAAAGGGTCCACACACATCTGTGTGCACTAGATCCAACAAACCTTCACCCCTTGCACAAGAACTAGTAAAGGGTGACTTTGTGATTTTTCCAAGTATGCATGATTCAGAACTATCATCCGACTTTAGGTTGAATGACTCCAAGACCCCATCCTTTTGGAGTTGGCCTATGTGTTTCTTGCTTACATGTCCAAGACGACAATGCCATAAAGATGCTTTATCCAAGTTATTATTAGAAGAAGAATCAATACACAACACATTATTTCCTAGGTTATCTACAACAGACACAGCTTCATACACACCATCACAAGGTAATGCTTTAAAATAAAGAACATTATTAAAGAAAACATTTATTCCACTAACTTCATTATCAAAAGAAAAGGTAAACCCTTGTTTGTACAAAACATGAAAAGAAATAATATTTATTGCCATTTTAGGTGAGTAACAACATTTATTCAAATCTAATGTAAACCCACTAGTTAGCAACAAAGAATAAACTCCAATCTTGGTGACAGGTGAAGCTTTCCTATTCCCCATGATCAAGTTTATCTTTCCATGCTCCACATTCTCACTTCTTCTTAGTCCCTGCAAATCAGAATATATGTGAATTCCACAACCTGTATCAAGGACCCAAGAATTAGAATAGGGTGAATTATTAGACAATATTGTGTAAATACCTGCATGGGTGGGTTTTACTTTCCCATCCTTAATATCTTGCTGGTACTTTGGGCAGTTCTGCTTCCAATGCGACTTTTCATGGCAATAGAAGCATTCAACCTCTTTTGGGCCAGAAGAAGGAGTGATGAAACCTTTCTTGGTTCCACTTAAAGAGGATCCATCAAGGGTCTTACACTTTGTACCCTTCGAAGGGTTCTTCCTCTTTTTTCCTCTACTTTTCGCAATTGCCAAGACATGGGCGGAGTTTGGAGTAGGAGTAGGAGTGGTAACAACCGACTTACCTTTAAGACCTGTTTCAGTGGTCTTTAGGAGTCCTTGAAGCTTGCTGAGGGTAACTTGCTCCTTGTTCATGTGGTATGCCATACTAAATTGATCATAACATGAAGGTAAGGAGTGAAAAATGATGTCTATTTCTAGCTCCTCAGGGAAGTTCACATTTAGCTTTAGCAAACAGTCCACATACCTTTGCATTTTCTGCATGTGGCCCGTGATGGGTTCACCATCCTTCATCCGGGTTGTTATCATGGAGGAGATGATTTTATATCGCTATTGACGAGGACTCTGATGGTAGTGGTCCATCAAATCCAGTTGCATCTCAAAAGGATAGTTGTCCTCATAGGACTTTTGGAGCTCGGCTATCATAGTGGCCAACATGATGCATGCCACTTTGGTAGCATCTCTTTCATGGTCCTGATATTCAGCGATCTCCTCAGGAGTAGCAGTCGAATTGAGTTCTTTAAGCTCCTTGCTGAGGTCATATTCTTTGTTCTCATACCGAGTGACCATCCTGATGTTCATGATCCAATCCATAAAGTTGGATCCATCAAAGATGACTTTCCCACAAAGGTTCATGAGAGAGAAGGAGCCGGTAGGGTTTGAGCCAGAAGCAGCATTGTTGGTTGACATCTGAAAAGAAGAAAAGCAAGTTTAGATTAGATATAAAGATAGTCCTTAATAAAACACCCAAATGTAATATTAAGGCTAGGATCCAATCACAATATATTATAACTTAGAAGAGGGATGCCGTAATCTAAGCTATAACATATTTGAAAGGTAGGTGAATGACGATTCACCAATTTCCACCATGAAAAACGAAATATAAATTATTAGGTTTTAATTGGTTTTAGAAACTCCTAGATTCTTTTGAGATTCATTAAACTTTTCAATGGCATGTTTCAATCTCGAGTGTGCCCTTCAGGTTTTGTAACTGGGATGCCGAGGATCACAAAACAAGGTGTGAAGTAACCATGAAAATTACTTGGTACCCTTAATGCTTTTCACTCAATCGATGTGCCGGTTAGCCACACGCGCTCCACCGACCTATGAAAAACCTCAAGTCACTCTTTTCTTACCTTGTTAAGTCCAAGTTAGTGTGCTGGTTAACCACACACGCTCCACTAACGACTTAATCAAGGTGCAAAGTGTAATTTCATGGGTTAGCACCTTATTCACATTTTCCTAAAGTAAATAAGATTGGGAATTTATAAAAACATATAGTTACTTTAGTATCATTATACTTTTATTGAGGATTTCAAGTCATTGTCCTACCCGTTCGGCTAACGACCCTCCACCAGTCAAGGAAGCGGTGGGTGAGAGTGACCACCCATTAAGATGCCATTTTATAGGCAACAACCTTATACCCCCTTATAGACTAGCTTCGTGAATGAGGCTTACTAACGGTAAAACGACTTGATCTTATACATATATATATATTATTAACTTATAATATTATATAGCATAAGGGTTGAATTTTAACTTTTAAAATTCTAGGGGTTGGAACTAAAGTTTACTAGATGACTTCACATGTTCCAAAACTTGAGGGCAAGTTTTGTAACTTTACAAAACTTTTCAATTCATAACTTATGAATTAAATGGTGTAATAAAATGAGTGACTTTTCATTTTATGTAACCTATGTGTTTCTTTAATGGACTTTAAAAGAAATTCTTTTGGTTATCCATAACTTGAAGACAAATTATGGATTACATTAAACCACATAATGATCATGAATTAAACATTAAACAATTTTAACAAGTAATTCCTATGATCTATCAAGAACTCATAAGAACGTGAATATTCCTATCAAAATTTACAGAACATATGAACACATGAATATTCTAGTCCATTTCCAGCAACAAAACTCGAAAAATTGCATTCTGTGGCTCCTACTCGTCGAGTGCACGAACCTACTCGACGAGTAGGACGAGTTTACTCATGGACTCGTTGAGTCCCCCCATGGACTTAGCGAGTTCATGCTGCAGAGTGCAGAAAAATTGAATTTTTTCACAAATTTGCATCAAGTATCAAACAAACAAGTCTGGCTCTGATACCACTGAAGGGTTTTGAGCATTCTAACACTCCTAAGGTGTATATGCAAGCCTAGAAACCTTGGATCAACAGAAGAACCAACAGTTCCAACATTTTCAAGCATGCCGGTATGAAAATTACCACTTTTGGCTAATCTCCAAAGATCTTGAACTATTCCATTCAGATAGTCCTCTATTCTGTCAGGCCACTGCTCGTAGTACAATAGAATAAGCATTAGAATCTTAGTTGATGATCCAAGCAGGTGTGAGAAACTCGACATAGTGTTCATGTTGAAGTTTGCCATTGTTGTACGAATGAATGAGATTTTAGATTAAAAAAGAGAGATCTGAAAGTCAAACAAAGATTGAACAGAAATCAATCGATCTAACACACAGAGTGCAGGATCGAAACAAAACAATCAATTGAAACAAGTTTTCTAATTCAGATAGCGGAATATTTTGAATGAGAACAAACGATACAAAAAATGAAAAAACAGAGAAAACTTCAATAGATTGGATGAATCCTGCTTTGATACCAATTGGAGTGAGTTAGAATCGATATATGAACACAAAATGAAAGAAAGAAAGCATTACGAACACATCATGTAAATATGATATGGTTGGCTCATATTAGTCTGAAGAGAGTACAAAGTATCAAGGGTGTTTTATAATCAGAAGTGCCCAAAAGTTACTCTCTACTCTAGTACTTGTTGGGTTTTAAGCACTATAACAATCCTATGGTGCACATGCAACCCTAGATACTTTGGATCTATGTTTTCTATAATTATACATGCAATTTCATTTTTCCAAATCATACATCCTAACTACCATACATGGAGGATATACAACATAAAACTCATAGTTAGCAAAAAATCAATTATCACTCTCTTAGAATGAATGAGGCAACCGATTTTGGCTCCAGGGCTTCCTTTTATAGTGTTACATAGGCTAGGGTTACATCCATGCAAACCCTAATGCATCATGACCTTTCATATTACTTAGGCTCCATGGGTTAAACCTCCATGGACTATCCATGGACTATCATATTGGTTTAGTCCATCCTGATTAACCATGGATCATTGACCCACACTATAAGAATCATTGATTTACTCAATCAGTCCCTGTATATTTAATTAGTATCTTTTGATCACCAAATTTATTCCAAATTAATTCTTGATCAATACTAATTAAACAATATGATTTCTCAATTAATATATTATACTTATAATATATTAATAAATCATAAACAACCTTATTCTCAAAAGTCCATCCTATCAAATTGCACTAGTGAAGGCAACCCAAAAGGACCATGCTAATACCGGGTCAAGTACATCCGAGTTATAGTTATGGGCTTAGACACCTAATTGAACAGTCTCCCACTTGGATACGTCTAATAACTATAACTGCCAATGCAACTTCAGAATCCAAGTTAGCAATCGTAGCTTTCAGAAGTTGTTGTCAAACTCTAAGCTAGTCAGTAACGCATCCTTTAGATAAGGGATCATATATTCCTCTGTTCTTTGAGATATCATGCGGACAAATACATGGAACATAGTCATACTTATTGTCCTGTAGTTTGTTTCCCGATTTCTGATTTATCTGACACAGAAAATAACTGAACACATCAATTTAGTTCTGACCGGGCCAGGCACATAAGTCAAAACCAATCATCGAGGGGCCCAAGATATCGCTTTTAATCCTCTTAGGATAAAAGGAACAAATAAACTTTGACATTATATGCTTGTACTAACTACTCGTTAAATCATGCACAATGATACGTTTTATAACATCAAGTTACTGATGTATTTTCGTATCATCAATGCATAACGAATTTCTAGTCAACAACTCATATATCTTGGTTTGAAGACTATATGATATTATTGTCTCACAATCACTCGTGATAAATTACATGAAGTAATTCATGTGAGCATGGGTTTAATCCAATACTCAAATCTTATTTCAGGAGTACTCATGAATGGTTTAGCAAAAAATTTCTATGTATAACACCTTAGACAATCTACAAGCCAACTCATGACAATCTAGCCTCATAACCTACTTCTAAAGTATGATTGAATGTTGATAGTTTGAATAATCTTATTATTCTGGAAGTCAAAACATGCAAAAGTGAAATAATAGTAAATAATTGACACAAGGCAGTAACTTTACTTTTAAATAAAAATCATTTTATTTAATCATCAAATGTCAATTACAATTTAGCTATTACAAATTTCTAAATATTTATCTAATCACTAAAACTAATATCGTCCGTTAGCCTAATGCCCATTGCATGTTGCAAGTGCCTAACCCTACTCAGTCCCTTCGTAAGGGGATATGTTGGGTTGTCCTCTAACGATATCCTCTTCACCATAATGTGTCCTTCTTCTACTTGATGTCTTATGAATTGGTACTTTCTATTGATATGTATGGATCTACCATGGTCTCTCGGTTCCTTGGTTAAGGCAACCGACCCTTCATTATCATAGAAAACTTCCACAGGATCCTTTATGGGTGGAACAACTCCAAGGTCTCTGATGAAGTTTTTCAACCATATCTCCTATTTCGATGCTTCACTCGTGGCTGTGTACTCTGATTCACACGTTGAATCAGCTACAGTTTCTTGCTTCGAACTCTTCCATGTTACTGCTCCTCAATTTAGAGTAAACACCTAGCCCAACTGAGATCTCAAATTATCTCTGTCGATCTGAAAACTGGCGTCACAATACCCTGACACTCTCAAGTCATCACTCCTACCGAGGGTAAGAACCTAGTCCTTATTCCTCCGCAGGTACTTAAGAATGTTCTTCACTACAGTCCGGTGAGCTTTACTAGGATTCCCTTGATATCTGCTGACCATGCTCAAAACAAAGGCCACATCAGGGTGAGTACAAGTCATAGCATACATGATCGAGACAACCGCGGAAGCATATGGTACTCGACTCAGTTCTACTATCTCAACCTCTGTACTCGAACTCTGAGTCTTACTCAGTTTGGTATTTCTTTGGATAGGTAAGTCACCTTTCTTGGAGTTCTCCATGCTGAAAGATTTTAACACCTTGTCCAAGTAGGTACTTTGACTAAGTCCTATTAGTCTTTTACTCCTGTTACTCAATATACTTATCCCTAGGATATAGGCAACTTCTCCAAGGTCCTTCATAGCGAAACACTTCCCAAGCCAGGACTTACTTTCCTGCAAGGTTGGGATGTCGTTTTCTATGAGTAGTATGTCATCTACATACAACACCAGAAAGCTAACTATACTCCCACGAGCTTTGAAATATACAGATGATTCATCCTCACTTCTCGAAAATCCAAACTCTTTGACTTTCTCATCGAAACAAAGATTCCATCTGCAAGATGCTTGTTTCAATCCATTAATGGATTTTTCAAGCTTACACACTCTATTAGGGTACTTTGCATTGACAAAACCCTCTGGCTGAAACATGTAAACATCTTCAGCCAAATTTCCATTAGGTAAAGCGGTTTTAACATCCATTTTCCATATTTCATAGTCATGAAATGCAGCTATGGCAAGCATAACCCTAATAGATTTAATATTCGCTACTGGTGAGAAGGTCTCATCATAGTCAACTCCCTGAGTTTGAGTAAAACCCTTCGTAACTAGTCGCGCCTTATATGTGTGTACATTCCCATCCATGTCACTATTATTCTTGAAGATCTATTTGCACCCAGCTGTCTTACGACCCGGTACATTGTCAACCAAGTTCCAAACTTGATTGTCATACATGGACTGAATCTCGTTGTCCATTGCATCTTTCCATTTAGCAGGCTCGGGGCCTACCATGGCTTCCTTGTAGTTGTTAGGTTCATCCAGATTTATCAATGTACTATCACTGATAAATGTATCACCTTCAGCTGTTATATGAAAACCATATAACACAGGTGGAACATTAACTCTACTGGAATGCCTCAGAGGTACAGACTCGTCAATTGGTTCAACCGGAGTTTCCTCTTCGGGTTGAGCGCTAGTATTTGAGGTTCCTTCATCACTTAACTCTTGAAGCTCTTCAAGGTCAATTTGCATCCCACTATCCTATTGGCATATGAGTTCTCTATCTCTCTTTCTCTCTCTCTCTATCTCTCTATCTATCTATCTATCTATCTATCTATCTATCTATCTATCTATCTATCTATCTATCTATCTATCTATCTATCTATCTATCTATCTCTCTCTCTCTCTCTCTCTCTCTCTCTCTCTCTCTCCCCCGAAAAACCCCTCTCCTCAGAATGAATACAACATTGTCACTCGGTATATAGAAGAGATATCCAAAGGACTTCTGTGGGTAGCCGATGAAAATACATCGCTCACTACGAGGTTCAAGCTTGTCGTGAGTATTGCGTCTCACGAAAGCCTCGCAACCCCAAACTTTGATGTGATCTAACGAGGGAACTTTCCGTGTTCACATCTCGTGAGGTGTTTTGGCAACTTTCTTAGTAGGGACTAGATAAAGGATATGGGTGGCAGTCTCTAAGGACTACCCCCAGAATGAGATATGTAACGAAGTTCGACTCATCATGGAATGAACCATGTCCGACAAGGTTCGATTGCGCCTCTTAGCCACACCATTCAACTGCGGTGTCCTAGGTGACGTCAACTGTGAAACAATTCCACATTCCTTAAGATAATCTAGGAACTCAATGCTAAGATACTCTCCTCCTTGATCGGATCGCATCATCTTTATTCTCCTACCCAATTGATTCTCAACTTCCTGCTTAAACTCTTTGAACTTTTCAAAGGTTTCTAACTTATGCTTGATTAAGTAGATATAGTCATATCTGTTGTAATCATCAGTAAAAGTCACATAGAAGAGGTTTGCATCTCTTGTGGCGGTTCTAAAGGGTCCACACATATCGGTGTGTATGAGATTCAATAGGCCTTCACCCATTTCACAAGTACCAGTGAAGGGTGACTTGGTCATCTTTCCAAGCAAACAAGATTCGCAAGTGTTATCCGATTTCAAGTCGAATGAATCCAAGACTCCACTCTTTTGGATTTGGGCTATGCGCTTCTTGTTGACATGTCCAAGACGACAATGCCACAAGCATGCCTTGTCCAAAACATTGGACGAATCAATATTCAACACATTATTTCCTAGGTTATCTACAGCCATCACAGTTTCATATATACCATTACATGGTAATGCTTCAAATAAAAAATACCATTATAATAAGAATTTATACTACCAATTTCATTATTAAAAGAAAAGGTAAAACCTTGTTTATACAAACTATGAAAGGAAATAATATTTCACTCCATTTCAAACGAGTAACAACAATTATTCAATTTTAATTCTAACCCACTACTAAGAAATAAAGAATAAACTCCAATCTTCGTGACAGGCGACATTTTCCTATTTCCCATGATTAAGTTTATCTTCCCGTGCTCCACATCCCACCTTCCTTTTAGTCCCTGCACATCAGAACAAATGTGAAATCCACAACCTGTATCAAGGACCCAAGAATTAGCATATGGTGAGTTATTAGAAAGAATAGTGTAAATACCTGCGAGGGTGGGCTTTATCTTCCCATCCTTAATTTCCTACAAGTATTTAGGGCAACTTCGTTTCTAGTGCCCTTTCTCATGACAATGGAAGCACTATGTATCCTTCGGATTGGTCGAGGGATTAGCAGAACCAACTTTGGTCCCACTCGAAGAGGATCCATCAAGAGACTTTCCCTTGCGACTCTTAGAAAGATCCTTCATCTTCTTCCCTTTCTTGTGTCCAATTTCCAGAACAGGGCCATCAGTAGTAGGAGAAGGTACAACCGATTTGCCTTTCAAGTTGCAATCTGCAGTTCTTAGAAGTCCTTGAAGCTTGCTAAGAGTGACCTCCTCCTTGTTCATATGATAGGTCATGCGGAACTGATCATAACAAGAAGGTAATTAATGTAGGATGATGTCAATGGCCAACTCTTCATCAAAATTGACATTCAATTTAAGCAAGCGGTCCACATATCTTTGCATCTTTTGCAAGTGGGCCGTGATGGACTCTCCATCCTTCATTTTGATTGTGATCATGGAGGCAATGATCTCATACCTTTCCTGTCGAGCACTTTGATGGTACCTTTCCATCAAATCTTGGTGCATTTCGAAGGGCCAGAAGTCCTCATAGGACTTTTGTAGCTCAACGGTCATAGTAGCAATCATAATGCACAACACCTTTGTCGTGTCCCTTTCATGATGTATTCCTCGATTTGTTCGGGAGTAGCAGTTTGTTCATCAATCTCCTTTAGCTCTTTATCGAGGACATATTATTTGTCCTCGTAGCGAAGGGCCATATGAATGTTTCGTCTCTAATTGTTAAAGTTTGACCCATCGAAGATAGTTCTCCCAACCAAGTTCATGAGGGAGAACGAGCTAGAAGGGTTGGAGCTTGAAACATTATTTGGGATAGACATCTAAAAAGAAAGAAGAACAAAGTTTAGATTAGATGAGCTAGAAGGGTTCTAAGCACTATAACACTCCTATGATGCACATGCAACCCTAGATTCTTTGGATCTATGTTTTCTCAAATTATACATGTAATTTCATTTTTCCAAAGCATACATCCTAACTAGCATATACGGAGGATATACAACATAAAACTCATAGTTAGATGAATACCTCTTATGTAGTTTGAAGTTCTTGTCCTTGAAAGCTTTAGCGCCTCAAGCGTGATGCCTCTAATGTGTCACAAACACCAAATGCAAGAGGAGTCTTGAGAGAATAAGCTAGTTAGCACAAAATCAATTATCACTCTATTAGAATGAATGGGGAAAACGATTTTGGCTCTAAGGGGTTCCTTTTATAGTGTTACATAGGCTAGGTTACATCCATGCAAACCCTAATGCACCATGACCTTTCATATTACTTAGGCTCTATGGGTTAAACCACCATGGACTATCCATGGACAATCATATTGTTTTAGCCTATCCTAATTAACCATGGATCATTGGCCCACACTATAAGAAACACTGATTTACTTAATCAGTCACCGTATATTTAATTAGTCTCTTTTGATCACTAAATTAATTTTTAATCAATACTAATTAAACAATATGATTTCTCAATTAATATATTATACTTATAATATATTAATAAATCACAAATAGCCTTATTCTCAAAAGTCCATCATATTAAATTGCACTGGTGAAGACAACCCAAAAGGACCATGCTACTATCAGGTCAAGTACATCTGAGTTATACTTATGGGCTTAGATACCTAATCCAACAGTACTTACCCTATTTATAGGGTACAACAGGCTTAGGAAAAAATACAGGGACTAAACATTCTAGGTTCCAATACTAATAGTGCCTTGCAAATACATAAAGAGTCAAAATCGGACTAGTTTCGACCCCATACAGACTTAGACCATTTCGACACCTCACTATAACATATCAACCCCTACACGACCAAAAATTCTGGCTAATTCCTCTTGAACCCTGCTTTGACAAAAAGATTGACACATGCACTCGACGACATTCCAATGCTACCATAGAAACCCAATCATAGTAGGACTGATACGCCCTGATGGGGATCGAATTATCGATCCAAAAACATTTATAATAAGGAAAACTAGTATTTCACAGCTATAAGTCTAAAACCCCAAAACTTTACCTGACCTCCACACCGGTAGGACTATTCCGAAATCAACCACTACGACCGCTCTCTCCAATCTGTACCGAAAGACATCCTCCAATCCTAAGTTATCCAACAGGTACCCTAGGTGGGCAAAATCCTTGACCATACCTTGCCGATGTAAAGACTTTTCGTATTGTGACAACCCAAGTTGTTTCGTTACATTTCCCCGTTACCGTTAACGGAATTTTCCAGTTTATAAAAGTTCCGTTAATTAAACGTCGACAATTTAATAAACATTCCATTGGTTTACATTTAATATGCCATTAAGTCGTGATAAAAGGAAATAAAAACACATAACACACATTTCCATTTAATTGGAAATAGTTAGTTTTTATTATTACGACCACTAAAACGGGTGCGACCAAAAGCCCCGTCTAACGGCAATATTGGGTAGAATTCCACTGAGCTCCAACTCCCACCCATATATAAGGGGGAGTAAACTCCATTTGGAGCTTTTCCACCCTCTTTCTCTATACTCTCTCTCTAGACTCGTTTTCGACCCGAATCCGCAACCAAACGCTTCCAAATCGTAAGTCCGCTTACCCTAGCTTATTCTAAACATTATGATTTGTGTTTATAGCCCAAAAATCGGACTTAGAAGCTATGGAAGAGGAGTTTACGGCCTAAGCTCCTCCTTAGGCCGTAAACACCTTAAATGAGGCCAAAAAGACCCTAAATGTCCCTAAAGGCTTGGAAATAAATTGGGGATTTAGCCTAGGAGTGTTTAAACATTAAATCACAAGGATTTAGGGTGTAAAATGGAGTTTACGGCCCAGGCATATGCCAAGGCCGTAAACACCCCTTAAACATGTCAAAATGCCCCAAAAACACTCCTAAAACACCATTGGACTTAATACATAAATTAGGGGCTTATCCTTTTGGGTTTAGATCATTTAAACACAAGGAAATAAAGGGGTAAAGGGAGTTTACGGCCCAGACATGTGTCAAGGCCGTAAACACCCCTAAACATGCCAAAAAGGTAGTTTTAAATCCCCCAAATGGCCTCATACTTCATTATAAATTACTAGCAAGGTATTAGGGGCTTGAAACTTCAATAAACTCAAAGAATAAGAGTTTACGGCCGTAAACTCCCTTAGGACTTGTCCCTGGGCCGTAAACTCCATTTTAATGCCCTTAAAGACCTTAAACTCATTCATACTATGTAGTTTTGGACCTAGAATAATTCCATGAACAAGTTAGAGGCTTTAAAACACACTAGAAACCCTCACCATGAGTTTACGGCCGTAAAATCATGGTGAGATGTCCCTGGGCCGTAAACATAGCTTTGGGAGTTTACTCTCGGAATGTAAACTCCATTCATAAGCCATACACACCTTTAGACGCTACCCGAGACACCCCAAACACTTAACCAAAGTGTTTTCCGCTCCTTTGAGTGCGTATACGTGTTTATAATTAGTATTAAATATACTAATTGTATGTGAACATATGTTAAATAGGTCATTGAGTGTGTTCGAGTCTTTATGTGACACCGAACACCCAACCGGCACCCTCGTCGGACCTACTTACACCAGGTGAGTTCATACCCTGAATGAACCTTTAAATGTTTTTACATGTTTTATAAAGGAGGAATACAAGTTAAACATGGGAATACACTAGAACCCCTCACCATGAGTTTACGGCCGTAAACTCATGGTGAGATGTCCCTGGGCCGTAAGCATAGCTTTGGGAGTTTACTCTCGGAATGTAAACTCCATTCCTAAGCCATACACACCTTTAGACGCTAACCGGGACACCCCAAACACTTAACCAAAGTGTTTTCCACTCCTTTGAGTGCGTATACGTGTTTAATTAGTATTAAATATACTAATTGTATGTGAACATATACTATCATATGTTAAATAGGTCATTGAGTGTGTTCGAGTCTTTACACCGAACATCCAACCGGCACCCTCATCGGACCTACTTACACCAGGTGAGTTCATACCCCTGAATGAACCTTTAAATGTTTTTACATGTTTTATAGGGGGGAATACAAGTTAAACATGCCAGTTATCATATCAATCACATGTGATTGATAACCCGCATGCACAAGATTTTACCACACTTTACACTGTTTTACCGAGTAAGACACTATAATGGTTTTCAATTGTTTCAAAACTCTTACTTATACTGTTTTATATAAAATCGTTTCAAACTGGTTTATAAAGGTTCCAAAGATTTCTAAAGGTTTTCACACTTATTTTACCAAAGAATACAAAATGCGATTTCCCTAAGTATAAAGGTTTTTCCAAGGTTTTCATGTATACTTTTACTTGTTAGTTACTGCCGCTTCGTTTTCATTTATTTTAAACTCCTACTCGATAACGCTTTCACTTCGTGATGCGTTTATACCTGTTATTGTCTCTATTTCGCTTATTCTTGTAGTCGCTTATACTTGATAGACACTCTTACTTCACGTATCGTCGTTTCCACTTCGTGATACACTTATACTTGGTACACTTGTACTTCACGACTCGGATATCCCACTGTACACTTATACTTCACGACTCGGATATTCCACTGTACGCTTATACTTCACGACTCGGATATTCCACTGTACGCTTTCACGACTCGGATATTCCACTGTACGCTTATACTTCACGACTCGGATATTCCACTGTACGCTTATACTTCACGACTCGGATATTCCACTGTACGCTTATACTTCACGACTCGGACATTCCACTGTACGCTTATACTTCACGACTCAGATATTTCACTGTACGCTTATACTTTACAAGTCGGTTATTCCACACTGTACACTTATACTTCACGATATGATTCCACTTGATACACACTCAAGCGTAGTTAGATGTATGTCTGTGCTTGTATAGATGCATATAAATAATGATTGAAGGACTTAGAAAGGCTTGTCCGCCCTATTTCCTTTTCTTCGTTGAGATGTGGTCTGGTGGGATCGGATGTCCATCCGAAGGTCGTTTGATTCATTAGTTATATATTATGTACACAAGCATAGAGATATGGGTTTACTTCAGTCAATTCAGCTATGAGTCTCTACCTCTAGTTCAGCACTTACATTAGAAACCCACTATTTGGAAGTCTCTACCCACTATTTGGGATGCATCTTTAGGACACGGCCTTCTCCGTCATCTAGTTGGTAACTAGAATCTCCTGTAGGGAGAGCGGACATTGTGTGTATAGATCTATACGGGATTGACAACCCCACGCCCAGACTGCTAGCTACAGTCTCGGCCTACCAAGCCAACGGGTGACAAATGTCATATTTTAGACGCTTGTAAGGCGTCTGGTACTCTAGTCAGTTTGGTTACGAGTATCCCGGGTTACCTTATAATTCATTGGCCTTAAGGTAACGGTATTCACCGACAATTTACACTATATGTTGGTAACCCATTTTTCAGAGTCACACTGTTTTGACCTTGCAAGATGTATCGTTCATTTGATACTGTCTGAGGTCTGTATTCTCTGTTTTAGACCTTACTAGACGCATCATTCATTTGGTGTTGTCTGGGGTCTGTATCCACTGTATTCACTGTTTTAGACCTTGCTAGACGTATCATTCAGTTGGTACTGTCTGGGGTCTGTGTTCACTGTTTTTAGACCTTACCAGCTGTACCTTTCATTTGGTATATTCTGGGGTCTGTGTCTCCACTTGTTAGACTGAACCAGGCGTGTCGTTCGTCCGATACTCACCTGGAGTCTATGAATTCCTTGCCTTAGTCAGCAGTCCTCACTGCTGAGGCATATGCTTTTCCCTGATGTCTCTTGCTTTCTTTAATAATCAAATTCAGTATTTTGATAATGATAGCAATTAAGGGAAAACTACTTTTTGCCACATAACACTGACCAGTCTTGGTAGAAGGCTGCTTTTATCAAAGAAAATATAGGATTTTCTGGAAAGAACTCTAATGCACTGTAAACACTTAAAATACTACTTTATAAAGTTATTTGACTAAATGACACTAAATACTTATGAACTCACCAGCATTTGTAAAAATGCTGATACTCGCTTTTCAAATAACTTGTATTTTCAGGTCAACAATTAGACAGGTACACCCCCGGAGCTGTTGATGAAGATGGCTTAGTACCTTGCTGTACTTATTACATTTTCTTGTATTACTTTGATATATTGTAATGTAAACCATGTAAAATTATTACTATTAATGCAATGTTTTGTTGTACTTTGATCACTATAATGCATGTGTTGTGATACTTGACATGACGTCATCCACCCCAGAACGTTTCCGCCGTTCCGGTTTTGGGGTGTGACAGATTGGTATCAGAGCATTGTTTATAGTGAGCTAAGTATATCAATTCATAAAAGATATACAACCTATAAACACAAAGGGATAAAACACTCCGACCAAGAATTATACTTTAAAATATAACCATATTTTACCAAAGTATAATAACATCTAGAATCTAAAAACTTGAACAAAAGTATCACAAGAAGAACAATAATAAAAGTCTTCGGATGTTGAGCACTACAGTCAAACCTGGGCAGTTATGTAATCATAAGCTGTAATAAATGTAACCTGATCAACTACATTTATTCGAGATGCGATGAACGTGTGCTTGGGAGTGATAGTGGTGTTGCAACAAGTCTGAAACTTACCAACTAGGAATGTTAGAGCCAAACATAAAGTTAAAATACTGTAGGAGTATTTTGGAACACTAAAAGATTCACACTAATCCCAAAATTCATATTCAGAAGATAAGGAAACAAACAAGAATTAAAATACCATAGGGGTATTTTAGGATCCATAACTAACCTTGTGTGAAGAACTAAAAAGATCCTTATTGATATACCTACAATTACAGAGAGTATACTTCCAAGGTTATATATAATAAGGATCCCATAGGCTAAGAATGTGTGGTTTCGCTCTATTTCCTTTTCCTCGTTGGGATGTGGCTCTAGAGTAGTATCACATATTCGAAGGCCTATCGGATCTAAGCTATATATGATTTGTATACCCTGTGTAATCGTAGCAGGACTCGATATGGATCATCCAGTGAAATGTTAATAATCTCTTAGGATTCTTTAGACATTTCCATTCTCGCACGAACCCTGTAGAAAACCCTACCCACTTTAGTGCTTGACAGAAGAGTTGATTCCGACCCCGAAGAAGTTCATTGAGAAGATTTCCAGTTCGGAAATAAATGAACGGGGTTGAGACTATGGAATTCACCAAGTGCCTATACCTTTTTAGGGATAGTGGTGAGAGATTCGCCTAAGCTTCCGAGATTTCCAGTCATCCGTCATGAAGCGATGACACCTAGAGTCAGATTCGGAGGCAAGGCGGAGTGGAGATTCAATGTGTCCATACGAGGAGAGAACCCTAGGAAACTACCCGAAGGAAACTAACTCCGATTCCAGTCAAAGATACGAGGCAGACCGAGGGAGCCAGTACATGGAACCCGGGAATTGTCTTTTCCTCATGTTCGTCACGCTAATACACCCATAAAATAATACAATTTAGTGAGTTAGTGGTTACACTACTCACGTTATGTGTTAGGTAAATCGTCGTTTCCCGTTGCCAGATACACGATTAGGGCGGATCCCCGCATCTCTATTGAGAGAATTTACTCATTTGCCCTTGTGAGCCTCTCTTTCTGCAGTTTCGTTCCGAACTCTTCTCAAATCTCTCCAGGCCGGAGAGTGAAACCTTTCCCAGTATAAAGGTAACTTAGTAGGAACGACTCGCATCTTATGGCCTTTTTCCGATACTCATACACCCAGTTCAATTACCAGGACTACATCATAGGGATGTAGGTCGACACTCAGACGACTAGTACCCAAGGCACGGGAAAAATTTATGCCTAATACGTTCGTGACAGAAATGTCCAGGGTTAACCATCGTCTCTCATTACCTTGTATTCCTTTCCGTGTAGGAAAACCATGCCACCGAAGAAGCGTAACCAATCCACAAGCAAGAAACCTGCTCTCTTATTCGATGAAGCTACATTCCAAGCTGTAGTCTCAGCAGCCGTAGCAGCTGTCATGGCTCACCTGAATGCTAACACCGCCAATGTTAGCAAGGGCCCTGTCGGGATTTCCAATCCTGGCAATGGACAGCAGCAACCAACACTTTCATACCCAGTCACCCAAGAACCTCAACCGAACCCACTAAAGAGAAAACTCAAGATTGAGGAGGGAAGTACCTCGGCTCAAGGACCTTCCGAAGGGCAACGAGCTGAGACGGCCAATGCTCCTGTAAATCCTTCCCTCCCGACTCCAAGAAGACCGTACCTAGGAGACCTTCCCCACTGCAGCAAGTGCAGCTACCATCATCATGGTGCCTGCCGGGAACTCTATTATGCTAGGTGAAACATGAAGGGACATACTGCTCGTGTCTGCAGAACCCCGGTTGAGTTCATTACATCAACCACAAATGTGGCGACCCGTACAGTTTGCCACCTATGTGGTGAAGTGGGACACTTCAAGAAGGACTGCCCAACCGAAGGGAAAGACAAGGACACAGGAGGAGCCTAACTCTACTGCTTAGGGAGAAGCATCAAGGAACCTAGTAGATGTTGGTAAGTCTCTCGACCTCAGATAACTAAACTAAAAACAATAAAAGATTAATTCAAATGTAAATTCTTCCCAGTAAGGCGAAAGTCGCAGCACTGTTATAAGATTTAAAAAAAAATTCATCAGGTAAAACTATAATGGCTAAACATATACATTACGACGATGTATATTTAAGATGGATAAACCTAGAGTGAGCGAATGCCGCCTCATTTCTTGTTCCTCGTTTGGTTGTGGATTTAGGGCGGAGTTGCTCAGTCAACAGTCCTCCCCACCTTAAATATACATGACTAGTATATGTTAGGCGGTTATAGAAATGCCTCGTGAGAATCCATTCATGAAAAGGTACTCTATTCGGAAACACTTAGAACTCTCTATAGTTCCGCGTCGACTCTATCGGTCCAGGTATCCGCGGTAGTGATACATAGGACGAAACCCGAGACGCCTAGAGCTTGTGTGCCTTTTCAGCACATGACTCTATCGATCTTCATTATACATCATGTCGGAGTGTGCCAACTTCGACGACTCTATTGATCATGGTTCGAATTCGTGCAACCATGTGTACATTCTTAGTGCTGTGTAAAAAGAACTTTCCCCGTAGCCATGTCGGCAAATAAAGGTTCTCCCGAACCTAAACCTAACACAAATAAATCAAACCTAATGCGATCCGTCAATCGTCCCTCTTATCTCAAACCTTCCGAAGTACCCAAGAGAGGGTACCGTACGCTGTTGACCGACCCCTCGTAGTCAGATGGACACCGAAGTGAACGACACTGCAGATACTCCAGAAGACGATAACCACCCAAAGCATACCTAGTAGATTCCCTAGAAAGGCCCTTCGTCCTATCCCATGAAACGAGAGCTAGAGTCAAGACCAGTGACTGCGACCATCCATTCACGCTCAGATCCCCGATTTGAGCATCGCAGCAGATGTCCCAGAAATCTGAGAGCTGCAATAAAGTAAACTCTAAGAAGAGTGGATGAAAAGATTAAAGTTCCAAGTGATGGAACCTATACTCACTAGATTTAACCTAGACCGAGAAAACTTAGAACCTTCGGAAGAGTAGTGGCAGTAGATGCTCGCACTACTCAGGCATTCGTCCATCTTGTTATAGACAAGTAGTGCCTATCATCCTCCACCCTCTCGCATGGAGGAAGTCGTCGTCGCCCTGTAGGCGATAGACTTCATTCTCCGAAGTGAACACTAGATTACCGAGAACCACAAGATAGCCTCCGCAGCCAACAATCCTTGATCGAAGTGCGAAAGTAGTTGCGTTAAGCCTCATGACCCAGATCCCGAAGAGGTTATAGACTTGACACCAGTCCTGGTGTTAGTCGAAGGGTTATGCAGGAGCATGCACTTTCCATGCTAGAATAAACCAAAGCCTTAGAGATTCATTGGACTATTAGGTGTTCCACAGATACCATCTCACGCAGAAATAGTGGAACCACCTCCTGAGATAGTCCAACACTCGTCTGGTGAAACCCTATCTCTCCGACCCTCAGGGTTTCCGTGTCTCAAGATTCGTTAGTGCAGGTCCATTTTGCACAAGCTTGAGATAGACACTCTACAGCAGACAGATAACCGTAGATACACAACCCACTCGACGATCTAGAAAGTCTCTACCAGCCAGTTGACAGCAAACGCGAGACCAAAGACCACCCGAGTTTTCTAAGAACCAACCTGAAGGACTACACTACCAGTACGGGAGAGAACGTTAGGAACTTCGGAATGGCGATCGCGCCAGTGATGATATTGCCATTGAAGTACACTATGTTCTTAGTACTGAAAAGCTCTACCATTCCGAGAGCTTAGGACCATCTGAGAATCCTTATAGAGATTTGGTCCAACCCTTTTCAGGCCGCTACTACCTTCGGATATACCACAAGATTCACACCCGGTCGATCCACTTCTTAGACTTGATATGTGATTTCCCGACTTCACTCTTCGTGCCTAACTCATCTTGATAGAAACCATTGAGAACCCTAACCTTGTAGATACACCAGTTGGAACCCACTAGCTACACGAGACGGAATCCGCATCCCGTACGTGAAGGTCTGTTGGAATGACAAACACAACCTAGAGTTCACTTGGGAATGCGAGGACAACCGTATAGGAAGTACTCTCTTACCTCTATTTGACAATTCATACCTACTTCCTTGCCTAGACCTGAATTTCGGGACGAAATTCCCTCTAACGGGGGGATGATGTGTCAACCCAAGCTGTTCCGTTACATTTCCCCGTTACCGTTAACGGAATTTTCCAGTTTATAAAAGTTCCGTTAATTAAAGGTCGACAATTTAATAAACATTCCATTGGTTTACATTTAATATGCCGTTAAGTCGTGATCAAAGGAAATAAAAACACATAACACACATTTCCATTTAATTGGAAATAGTTAGTTTTTATTATTACGACCACTAAAACGGGTGCGACCAAAAGCCCCGTCTAACGGCAATATTGGGTAGAATTCCACTGAGCTCCAACTCCCACCCATATATAAGGGGGAGTAAACTCCATTTGGAGCTTTTCCACCCTCTTTCTCTATACTCTCTCTCTAGACTCGTTTTCGACCCGAATCCGCAACCAAACGCTTCCAAATCGTAAGTCCGCTTACCCTAGATTATTCTAAACATTATGATTTGTGTTTATAGCCCAAAAATCGGACTTAGAAGCTATGGAAGAGGAGTTTACGGCCTAAGCTCCTCCTTAGCCCGTAAACACCTTAAATGAGGCCAAAAAGACCCTAAATGTCCCTAAAGGCTTGGAAATAAATTGGGAATTTAGCCTAGGAGTGTTTAAACATTAAATCACAAGGATTTAGGGTGTAAAATGGAGTTTACGGCCCAGGCATATGCCAAGGCCGTAAACACCCCTTAAACATGTCAAAATGCCCCAAAACACTCCTAAAACACCATTGGACTTAATACATAAATTAGGGGCTTATCCTTTCGGGTTTAGATCATTTAAACACAAGGAAATAAAGGGGTAAAGGGAGTTTACGGCCCAGACATGTGTCAAGGCCGTAAACACCCCTAAACATGCCAAAAAGGTAGTTTTAAATCCCCCAAATGGCCTCATACTTCATTATAAATTACTAGCAAGGTATTAGGGGCTTGAAACTTCAATAAACTCAAAGAATAAGAGTTTACGGCCGTAAACTCCCTTAGGACTTGTCCCTAGGCCGTAAACTCCATTTTAATGCCCTTAAAGACCTTAAACTCATTCATACTATGTAGTTTTGGACCTAGAATAATTCCATGAACAAGTTAGAGGCCTTAAAACACACTAGAACCCCTCACCATGAGTTTACGACCGTAAAATCATGGTGAGATGTCCCTGGGCCATAAACATAGCTTTGGGAGTTTACTCTAGGAATGTAAACTCCATTCCTAAGCCATATACACCTTTAGATGCTACCCGGGACACCCCAAACACTTAACCAAAGTGTTTTCCGCTCCTTTGAGTGCGTATACATGTTTAATTAGTATTAAATATACTAATTGTATGTGAACAGATGTTATCATATGTTAAATAGGTCATTGAGTGTATTCGAGTCTTTATGTGACACCGAACACCCAACCGACACCCTCGTCGGACCTACTTACACCAGGTGAGTTCATACCCCTGAATGAACCTTTAAATGTTTTTTACATGTTTTATAGGGGGGAATACAAGTTAAACATGGGAATACACTAGAACCCCTCACCATTAGTTTACGGCCGTAAACTCATGGTGAGATGTCCCTGGGCCGTAAACATAGCTTTGGGAGTTTACTCTCAGAATGTAAACTCCATTCCTAAGCCATACACATCTTTAGACGTTACCCGGGACACCCCAAACACTTAACCAAAGTGTTTTCCGCTCCTTTTAGTGCGTATACGTGTTTAATTAGTATTAAATATACTAATTGTATGTGAACATATGTTATCATATGTTAAATAGGTCATTGAGTGTGTTCGAGTCTTTACATGACACCGAACACCCAACCGGCACCCTCGTCGGACCTACTTACACCAGGTGAGTTCATACCCCTGAATGAACCTTTAAATGTTTTTACATGTTTTATAGGGGGGAATACAAGTTAAACATGCCAGTTATCATATCAATCACATGTGATTGATAACCCGCATGCACAAGATTTTACCACACTTTACACTGTTTTACCGAGTAGGACACTATAATGGTTTTCAATTGTTTCAAAACTCTAACTTATACTGTTTTATCTAAAATCATTTCAAACTGGTTTATAAAGGTTCCAAAGATTTCTAAAGGTTTTCACACTTATTTTACCAAAGAATACAAAATGCGATTTCCCTAAGTATAAAGGTTTTTCCAAGGTTTTCATGTATACTTTTACTTGTTAGTTACTGCCGCTTCGTTTTCATTTATTTTAAACTCCTACTAGATAACGCTTTCACTTCGTGATGCGTTTATACCTGTTATTGTCTCTATTTCGCTTATACTTGTAGTCGCTTATACATGATAGACACTCTTACTTCACTTATCGTCGTTTCTACTTCGTGATACACTTATACTTGGTACACTTGTACTTCACGACTCGGATATCCCACTGTACACTTATACTTCACGACTCGGATATTCCACTGTACGCTTATACTTCACGACTCGGATATTCCACTATACGCTTATACTTCACGACTCGGATATTCCACTGTACGCTTATACTTCACGACTCGGACATTCCACTGTATGCTTATACTTCACGACTCAGATATTTCATTGTACGCTTATACTTCACAAGTCGGTTATTCCACACTGTACACTTATACTTCACGATATGATTCCACTTGATACACACTCAAGTGTAGTTAGATGTATGTCTGTACTTGTATAGATGCATATAAATAATGATTGAAGGACTTAGGAAGGATTGTCCGCCCTATTTCCTTTTCTTCGTTGAGATGTGGTCTGGTGGGATCGGATGTCCATCCGAAGGTCCTTTGATTCATTAGTTATATATTATGTACACAAGCATAGACATATGGGTTGTCAATTCAGTTATGAGTCTCTACCTCTAGTTCAACACTAACATTAGAAACCCACTATTTGGAAGTCTCTACACACTATTTGGGATGCATCTTCAGGACACGGCCTTCTCCGTCGTCTAGTTGGTAACTAGAATCTCCTGTAGGGAGAGCGGACATTGTGTGTATAGATCTATACGGGATTGACAACCCCGCGCCCAGACTGCTAGCTACAGTCCCGGCCTACCAAGCCAACGGGTGACAAATGTCATATTTTAGACGCTTGTAAGGCGTCTGGTACTCTAGTCAGTATGGTTACGAGTATCCCGAGTTACCTTATAATTCATTGGCGTTAAGGTAACGGTGTTCACCGGCAATTTACACTGTATGCTGGTAACCCATTTTTCAAAGTCACACTGTTTTGACCTTGCAAGATGTATCGTTCATTTAATACTGTCTGAGGTCTGTATTCTCTGTTTTAGACCTTACTAGACGCATCATTCATTTGGTGCTATCTGGGGTCTGTATCCACTGTATCCACTGTATTCACTGTTTTAGACCTTGCTAGACGTATCATTCAGTTGGTACTGTCTGGGGTCCGTGTTCACTGTTTTTAGACCTTACCAGCTGTACCTTTCATTTGGTACCTTCTGGGGTCTGTGTCTCCACTTGTTAGACTGAACCAGGCGTGTCGTTCGTCCGATACTCACCTGGAGTCTATGAATTCCTTGCCTTAGTCAGCAGTCCTCACTGCTGAGGCATATGCTTTTCCCTGATGTCTCTTGCTTTCTTTAATAATCAAATTCAGTATTTTGATAATGATAGCAATTAAGGGAAAACTACTTTTTGCCACATAACACTGACCAGTCTTGGTAGAAGGCTGCTTTTATCAAAGAAAATATAGGATTTTCTGGAAAGAACTCTAATGCACTGTAAACACTTAAACTACTACTTTATAAAGTTATTTGACTAAGTGACACTAAATACTTATGAACTCACCAGCATTTGTAAAAATGCTGATACTCGCTTTTCAAATAACTTGTATTCTCAGGTCAACAGTTAGATAGGTACACCCTCGGAGCTGTTGATGAAGATGGCTTAGTACCTTGCTGTACTTATTACATTTGCTTGTATTACTTTGATATATTGTAATGTAAACCATGTAAAATTATTACTATTAATGCAATGTTTTGTTATAGTTTGATTACTATAATGCATGTGTTGTGATACTTGACATGACGTCATCAACCCCAGAACGTTTCCGCCGTTCCGGTTTTGGGGTGTGACACGTATAAATAAAGACGACCCCCAACGCGAGTCTCATACATTCGCCAACCCGGAACATAACTCACATCCCGAAATCCAAAGATTTACACTTAAATTCTGTTTGAAATCTTCTAATTCTATGGAGACCTTCCACTAAACTGAGATATAAAACTCCTAATCCATAGCGGAGACTAATAGTCTCACACCTGGTCCCACCACCATGCTCCTACTGAGAGTCTAACTGATAAAGGCTACCCTAGCCTTTGCATATCACGAATACCAATCACTGACTACATAGTCACCCCACTATAAATGTGAGCCAATACCTTGCTCCAACCTTATCATAACCATATGAGCCTCACCCACGAGTCTCACCCAGTCCGCACAATCATAAGGGCCTTGCTTATGGATTTCACCCAATTGAGTTTTGTACAGGCCTAACCTCCCCTCAGATTCAATGATCCTCATCCTAAACAAAGAGTAATCCTCCGACAATATTGTCCACCTCAACCCAGTCATGCACTAATCCTCTTTCAGTCTAACAGCCACTCCTACAGTGGCCTACCTCATTCTGGTGAATACTACGACTACATCGCAAACTTACAACACTTTCCGACAACCTATCCCCATTGTGAACGCTACAGCTACCCCGTAATCTTACAACACTCCCAAAACTACCTAACAACCTTGTGAATGCTACGACTGCCCCGTAGTCTGGCAATGCTTCCATAATATCATGGACCAACCCCATGTTCTTACTGTCTAACTACTAAGCGAACCATAATCATCATGAGTTAAACCCACATCTGAATATACCCAATCAGGTGTTTGGGTTATGCTTAAAACCCCAAAGCTTTCATCAGACAAGAACAGGTAGAGAGGCTCTAACACAATCCTCATCCTAGATCCAATCATGCGTTTTCCATTTGTTACTACGACACTTCTAATCCGAACAAGACCATGCGACCGTCATTATCATCCATTTACTATCGCCCTTTCCTAGCAGTGGTAGCGATCGAACCCAAAAGTCCTTCCACAAAAGATCGACATCCATGCTGAGGGATGCAACACTTCTGAAGTCTTACTTTGTTGCTAAACTAATCATGTTAATCTGACTGCTGATCTTCCAAGCGATACCCCCAATTTATTTCCATCAATGGCCCAAAACTATCTACCTGACCATCTAAATCCAGATCCACAAGATGTTCCCCACTGATAACTCTCGACATGCAAAAAATGGCATATATCAATCCTTGATAATATAAACTAGGAAATAACAAAAAACTAGACTAAAGATAATGCCTCACACATTCAAGAACATGATTCAAAAGCACACACATACATACACACACACACACACACACACACACACATATATATATATATATATATATATATATATATATATATATATATTATATATATACACACACACATAATAAGGCACGAAGAAAACAAAAGATAACATACCCACGATAGCATCTGATGAAACTCTGGACTCCCCTAACTAAAGCTGTAATGCTTGGCTCCTCGTTGTTAGGGCTTCCATCCTACCCTCATGACCGTTAGTTATCCTCAAAGTAACTGGAGTAGGTGCACTCACTATTCACCCATCAACTTCGAGCTGTCGGCCTTCTTATGGCTCACCTAGTTGTAGTAAAAACACATCGGAACTAATCCATAGGGGAAATCCTTACTGAAATGACCCATCAGAGCACAACTGAAACACCCCCTTCTTGTCTCCTGACAGCCACCCTTATGGGTCCTCCCACACTTGGCACAACGGCCCCAACATTAATGGTCTCCCAAACGTGAATCCTGATTCTTGGGCCTCTTCGTCTGGCCAATTGCAAACTGAATCTACTCTGGCTTCCTCTTCTTGAGGTGCTCCAAATCAATCTTACACTCTCGGGCTCTAGCTATCATGTCCTCCAAAGTCCGACAAGATAAAAACCTAACAAAATCCCGAATATCGTCTCGCAACATATCATGGTACCTTGTCTTCTTCATCTCCTCGTCTACGACATATTGCAAGAGCATGAGTTCCCTCTCCCTAAACTTGGTGGTGATCTTCACCACAATCTCAGTCGTCTGGACAAGGTCCTAAAACTCCCTCGCCAACTGCTGCACCTCAGTGGCTGGGGAAAATTCCACCCTAAATCAGGTAACAAACTCATCCCAAGTCATTATCTCAATGGCTTTGCCTCACAAAGAGAAATCTACCTCCTCCCACCAATCTCGAGCTCTGCCTTTCAGATGACAGGAATCAAATCTGACCTTCAACCCCTCGGGGTAGAAACATGTCCGGAAAGCGTTCACCATATCCACTAACCACCTCCTACTTGCTATGGGTCCTTCTCCCCAAAGAACTTGGGAGCTCCACAAGCATGAAAATCGTAGAAGGAAAGAGTGCGAGCTCTCACAATAGCCATAATTTCCATGAGGAACATGCCAAGATGCTCATCCAAAATCTCCATGATCCCTTCTTTGACCGAACCGAAGATCACAACTGTCTACTCCAAAATACCACATGTGATCTCCGACGAGATGAACTCACTCATCCGCTCATCGAGTGGCTTAGTACCAGCACCTAAGCCTGATCCTGATCCTTCGCCACGAGTGCTAATCACCATAGCGAAAAGCAACCATACAATAATCAGAACATACACAAAAAACCTCATCCATAGACTTCCTAGATTCTCTGTAAATCCCCTTGATTCGAGTATGGATCCTGTGCTTTCAGTAGTACGGGCCAAATACTATCTTCCAAACCCGTCCATACTTTCCTTAAGAGTATTCCCAAATCCTATAAGTCACCTTCTCAAATCGTACTCTAAGTACTCGCTAAAAAGCGCAGTCAAATCCACTAAACCACTTCGTGGGCCCTCTTAGGTTCCAACCTTACCCTGCCATTAGCTGCTAAAGAACTCCCACTAATGTCAGCTAACTAGTTCACGAATACAATCACATGCCATAAAGCTTAGATAATCCTTTGAGTAACAAACTCAACCCTAAAACAGTTGTACTCAGAAGACATCTGTGCAATAGGGTCAAATCTATCACTATGAGATTATTTAACCTTTGCAGCATGCAACTTAACATATTCATGAAATAGTTAGCTCACATTAATTAGATTCCTACAAAGCACAAAAAAGCAACATTCTTGCAGTAACACTCCAAGCCACAGAACAGACAAATAACATCCGAAGCCCACTTGCTACATTCCATGCTAGGAACTTCCAATCTTACTGTTGGCTGCCTTATGCATGCAAATTATACACAATAGAGAATCAAATAGACTCTCAAATGAAAGGTTCTACCTTAGGACCACAACTAGACAAGGAACAGGAAATAAGGCCAAATCAGTCATTCTAGGGGTATATGATCCTACCCGTATACAATTTTTAAAGCATACACTTATCTATTACTGATACCATTACATATTCCCCATCTAGAATAGAATCCAATGCTTCCTAGGCTACAAAGCATCATAAATCAGGCCAATCTATCATGTAATTCTTGAAAGTATCCATGGCCTTATCTTATCATGCAAACATTCATATCATATAACATATCAACATGTATGGGTATTTTGGGAATCACTAACTTGAGCTTGCATGATTTCGTACTCCACGCCCCCTTTTTCTTTATAAAATTCATTTTAGAAATTTATTTCTTTTAAAATATTATCAACTCCTCAGTTTGAGTTCAATCACACCCGAGAGTGTATCCGAATTCCTCAAACCAAGGCTTTGATACCAACTTGTAACGCCCCATAAATTATAAGGTAAAAAGTCATTTTTAATTCAACCAGAAACACCAGTTATCCTTTTTCAAATCATTTAAAAGTATTTCAGAATAAAAACAATTATGATAGTAATCATATAATTGCGGAAACATGGGTGTATGCACTACGATTAAGTTGGGCCCTTCCCTTTTGAACCGGAAGTACCTGAAACCATAACCATAAAATCATAGGCACAAAGCTTAGTGAGTTCTCCAAAATACCACATACCATACATATGATGGGCCTTTCCTGACAACCAACAGGCTCTGCTCGGTATCAGACCCTGCCCAACACCGGACCTTGCCCGGAACAGATCTGTCAGTAAAATGCAATGGGCCCCACCCAACACACTTATCAGGCTACCTGGTATACAAACACATACAATACATGAAAGAGTCACAAAGACAACTAGAATACTATAACATAATCCAATAGGAGGCATTCGTGCATCCGACCCACAAGTGTTGTGAGATGACTCAACTCAAATTGAGATAACCAAAACACACGCGCTTCTGCTACCATAACTCTCACACTAAACAAAACCAAAATATCCTTAATAAATAATTAAGGTCATTTAGTTCAAATCCATATCATATCCTTCCAATGGGTAAAAGACCATTTTACCCTTCCCATATCTCACCCAACATCTCATTACCCAATTCCTAAAAGACCCAAGGCCCAAAAGAGCCTTTCAGGAGTACGCCCGATGTACCAGATCGATACGGTCCACATACCGCCTTCCGCTACTTAATGTACAACTCATCATAAATTAAAACAATGAATCCATGCATTAGGCTAAGCATACGCATACATACATCCAACATATGCCCCAGGTGACCATTTCCCATATTAAGCACTTAATGCTTAAGACCAAAACGTCCAAACTCAGATCTATCCACTAGATAAGGTCTTAACCTATAAAGTTGCCAACTTTACTCGTTTGCATGTCTTAATGGGACCCAAAACCCATTTTTAACCACCTATGTCCATAACATAAACACCGACTCTGGCATGATTCATCAAAACCCATTAAGATGATAGGTTTATGCACCTACAACCTCATAAATGCTAAGATCAAACATTCTAATCTCCAGGAGTAGCTCATACTCACAAGGATAACTCAGGAGACCATAATAAACCCAAAACAAGCCCTATGATAGATCTAACACATAGTCATCAAGTTAGAAGCTTTATACCTCCTGGAAGTTGATAAAGATGATTAGAGCTTGGATCGACACGCTCCAAGCCAAGCAATGCTTCTAAAAAGATTTCCTTCTTCTCCAAGGCACACCAAAAATCACACCAAGGCTTGAAATTTACACAAGAGAGGCTAGGGTTTCAAACTTTGGGTTAAATGGGACGGAGGCTGAAGATAAGAGGGTTTGAGAAAGATTTAGAGCCTTTAAATAGGGTCCAAGACCCTAAATTAGGGTTTGAATGTGACTTGAGTATGCCCAACATACTCCATGGTGCATCCATGATCCCTTTGTCCAGTGCGCCCAACGTACACCTCTGTATGCCCAACGTACTAGACTAATCCATAATCCTCCTAACTTCTGAAGGCCATAAATTTTTATTTCTAACTCTGATTCTAAAGATCCTTATATCAACGGAAAGATAATGAGAAGCTCTATAATCCTATCAACTCTCATTTTCCTTGGAACCTTCCAAACTTAAATCCTAAATTTATGAAAGGCTCGAACCACCACTTTACTATTATACCCTTGGGCTCCAAAGCACAAATCAAACTTTCAGATCACCTTACTCTACATTACCCACATCCAAAGGGGTCTAAACCTCACTATCCTCAACGCCTAAAGCCCTATGATAACTGATCTTCGGGTTACGACCCTGAATTATGAAATGATTTGAAATAGGGTGTTATACTAACCAAGGTTTTATTGCTAGAAATCTAAATAAAAATAACATATACTTAACCTCTATTTATACTAGACTAAATTAGAATCCTAATCTAATTAAAACATTACATAGCATGAAACTCAAAAACTAATAAAAGGAAGGTTTCCCAATTTTCCCCTAGCACGAATTTGTCTCGGATTCAATTCTAACATAAGTTATTACATTAGATCATGGTTTGTTTTATGGGAAAATGACTTACAAGGCCGACGAAGTTTCCAAACCATTCAAAAAACCTCAATCATGTTTTGTCTATTCAAGAAAACCCAACGAACTTAACCTTTCGTCTAAAAAAGCCCAACAAAGTTCCAAACCGTTCAAAAAACCACAATCATGTTTTGTCTATTCAAAAGATTAAGTTCGTTGGGTTTTTTTGAACAGACAAAACATGATTGGAGTTTTTTGAACGGTTTGGAAACTTCGTTGGTCTGACAAGCCATTTTCCTGATATAGTAATAAGCCACATCATCTATTTCTCTTCTCTGACTTCCATAGAATTGAACAAAACTGTAACTTAGTTGGGATTTTTTTAGACAAAAGGTTAAGTTCGTTGGGTTTTCTTGAATAAACAAAACATGATTTGGCTTTTTTGAACGATTTGGATCCAATATTCCAATTGATTTAGGATTAATTTGGTATACCGAATAATCGACAATCTATTTTTTATTTTATAGAACTCGTTTTCTTTGAACTATTAGATAAAATACATGTGAGTAGTGCTAAGTTGTGATCTTTGTGTTCTCTCGTGAGACATGTGAAATCCTATCATTGAGAATAATTCCTTTCTATAAATTCTATTGATTTTATTAATATATGTATTATATTATATATGTTTTCAAATTTTTTTAAAAATGCTTCGTAAGCATGAAATTAATAAAAAGATTATAAACATATATTTTACAAGTATATATAATTTATTTTCAAATATATGTATGAAATAAATAATAATTTACATATAAATCAATAATGGGTAATTTTAATATGGGAGAATTTTATATATGTCCATAGTAAACGTTAAAATATCATATTTATCCGGCCTAACATCTAAATTTAATATTTGCCATTTTTAATGTTATAAAATATCATATTGATCCAAATCCACTTTTTAATGATTTTAAATAATTTATAATCCTTTTTTTTATAACCTTAAATATTTATAATTAAATAAAAACAATAAATGGACCATAATGCCCTTACTTCTAAATGGTAGGAAATATCAAAATTTCACACGTTTGTATTTAACTTGCCATCTTCCTCATGTTCACATATTAATATTGATATCGTCCTCATTATTCCTTGTCGCACATTCTTGCAATCACACGCATCGGTTCCTTTTTGCAATAAGACGCATCAGGTGATTGTACTTATGCTTTATTCCTATTTTCCATTTTTGTCTTTGTTAATGCTTTGACTGATTTGTTCACATGAATTTTCTAAAATTCTCTTTGCCTCTTGATCATAAACCCCTAGTATCTTCATTTTTCAAGCTAGTGTAATTACATTGAGAATCTTGAACTACAATTGTCTTGAATGCTTGAAGTGTGTTAATGAAGGCCCCACTTTAATGAAATTTGTAAATTTTGTCTAGTTTGTCCATTTACATTTATTAGTTAGTAATACAAAAAAATGAATCATTTGTATTTAGTTTTTGTTGGTTGCTATTTCTTAGTTTATAAATCAAAGGTTGTTATTTTTAGCAAATTATCCACAAGTATAATGCCTTTTGTGGGTACTGTTGTCTGGTTTATGAAACTATTATAACTTCAAACGATCATTAGTTACAAATGAATTACGAAGCACACATATAGTGGAAAAAATAAGATGTTTCTTGATATGATGGATTTGTTTAATAGCAATCTTGTTCCTAAAAGTATAATGCTGAAAAAGGATTCTAAACAAAGTATGTTGCTAAAAAAGGTTAGTTAATTTTTTTTTCTACCAACCATAATTCCAATCAACAATAACAAAAGAATATGTTGGTAAAATAATATTTTCATAAAATAATGTTTTTCCAATTATGTACAAATGTTGATATTTATTAATAATCAAAATTACTCTAATAAATAATTAGTTAGTAGTAACTTGCTATAAGGTGTGACGGGTGGCTGTCGAGGCCAACAAAATTAATGCACTATATCTTACACAAAATAACATATAATGGTAAAGGGATTGTATCCATGGACATTGATTCAATTTACAACTCTATGAAAATCTTGTGTATAAATACTTGTAAAACTAAATTAAAGTAAAAATGAGGTTTTGATATTTTGATAGGTTTAAATAAACTAAAATTACACTAAGATATAGAAATTTCAAGTAAATAGTTTGATTGAAATCAAAGAGAGAAAGATGGTTGACATTAGCTTTCACCATATGTATACCTAGTTAAGTTATCATTAGATGCTATGGTGTAATACTTGTGATTTCATTTAACTTGGCTATAACAATTCATAAGCATAAATCACCTCAACTCTTCTTTGTTATTAAAATGGCTAGAGAAGATCATAAAACATTTCCTTAATCAAAGTCACAAAGTTAATGAAGCATGTAATTTGTGAAAATCAATTAGCTTTAAGTTTTAAGAGTCACTAAATCCAAAAGGTAGTCAAATGTTTACATTACCATTATGGAGGTAATACTTTCATGGCTTAGGTTAAATGAAAACAAACACATAAACCATTTGCTTCTTGCTAATTTGAAAGTCCAATATTTAACCAAAAAATTAGCCAACAAATCGAACATTCATTTATCTAAACTCATGATTAAAAACAAACAAACATAAAAACATGTTTAACTAGAAAATACTTCCATAAACTTCAAACACAAGTTCATAAGCAATCTTCAAAATAACTATTTATCCATGGGTTAAACCAACATCAACCAAAGATAAACTTATCCTAACATGGCTAAGATTAAGGAAAAGTAAATTAGTTTAGAAATACCAAACATTATTCAAGTAAACCAAGGTGAAAATGTAATCTTCAAAGTGCTCTTCAATCTTTAAGAGGGCTCCAAACTGCATAGAAAATAATGATGGAATTTATAGGTTACAAAAATCATGTACTTGTAGAAAAACACTTAAAAATTTAAGGGTACATGCAACCTATAAGGATCTATGTCTTCACATATTGAAAGCAACATACAATGAACTATAAGAACCCTAATCCTAGTAAAATTAAAATATACTAGTTAGAATTTACATACCTTGAGAATTTTTATAGCAAAAAATTCCTTGAGTCCTTCCTTGAACTTCAGAAAGCAAGCACAAAAAATATGGTGCCTCTAATGGCTCACAACCAAACCTTAGAAACTCTAGAATGAAGAAGAGCGAGAGTAGGTATGAATAAATTTTGGTTGTATGTCTCTTGAAAGAGTATGAATGAAATTTTTAGTCTTTGATGTCCTATTAATAGTGTGGATGACATAAGGGAAACCCTAGATTTGAATAATGAAATAATACTATTTTATCTATTCAAATATCGTAATCCTTATCACCTTTAAGAATATTCCAAAAGCCCTACAATCCTTCCTAAAATGGTCCACCACCCTATGGGTTCTAGAATTTTCATTCATTACTCAATTATGAGCAATAAAAATTCAAATATTTAACCTTTAATTAATTCTAATTAATACAAAAATTAATTCTAATTAAATCTGATAAATTCTAAAGTAATTCTTATTGATAATAATTTATTGGTTATATAAATATAAATTAACAAATCAATTATTTAATTATTGATCTCATATTAATTTATTAATCACATAATAATTTAACAAATCAATCATCTATTTTGTAATCATATAATATATTAACAAATCATTTATTATAACTTCCAATTAAATTATTAATCATATAACAATCTAATAAATTATCATCTCTCTACAAATCTCATTCTAATCAATTTCTAGTTTTGAACGCAACCCAAAAAGGACTTTGCTTTCAACTACAAGTATATACCAATTTAGTTATGAGCTTAGACACCTTAATCCAACAAATGTTTCAATTTTCGAATCCAAAGATTTCCAAAATAGAGCCACCAACCTTTCCCATATAGCAGCTATCTGTAAAATCTCAAATTTGGCTGTACAAGAGGTCATGCGGGCTGTTTAAGCTGGTCAGGATTGGGAATTTTTTGTTTCTTGGGCCTGAATTGTGTTAGCCCACTAACCCAAATCTTATCCATCAAATTATTAGTCCAAGAGACTTCAATTAGAATCTAAAGTTATCCTAATTTACATTCTTCCAATCACTCCACACTAGTCCATGTCTTCAAACCTTCATTAATCAATATCCCACTCTACTTTCAAAACCCAACATCATATTCAATAATCCAGAAGCCTAATTCTTCATTTTTTCTTCTAACTTCAAACACCAACTAGCCCATTTGATGTCATTTTATTTTGCTACCAAGCCCAATTGTATGATTTTCAAATCCATAAGCACACTACAATCCTCAAGTTTAGCATGATCATGCATTCCCATAATCACTTTGCTTCTCATGGTCCTCAATAAATCTACATTTATACTCAAGGAAAGTAGAAAGTACCCGATACAAATATAAAATAACAAAAAGGGAAAATATACATGAGGATTAACAAGAATGAAGTGAAATATGCTAAAAGAAAATATGAAAATAAGTAAATAAAATGGAACTAGCAGTGACCCTATAGGATCATATGTCATTAGCAATATCATTCTATAATGACTCTTGGACATAAAGATCTTTCACATTGATCATTAGAAGTTATTAAGTTTCGATGTCCTCGGGAAAGTACACCCTAGTCTACTTTCAAGATTTGATCTCGTCTAGTTTCTTACATGCTTCAGGTACAAGACCATGTGAGGCCAACATATTTTGGTAGAGGTCTAACTCTTTATACTTTTCACATGTTTTTAAAATTATCTTAAAAGACACCTTACTCTTTTTCCAAATTTGATCATAATTTCATGGAAATGTGATGGCAACAAATCCCGTGAAGCGAGTGTTAGAATATTGTTTTAAAGGCGAGGTCAATGTAAGAAACCTTATCATAAATTATGATGAAATTATAAGTGTGATCGATGCATGTCAACAACTTGCTTAAAACTGTGTCCAAAGATTGATTAAACAAGGAATAGGGAGGACAACAGAATTATGTAGTGATTCCCATGACATTAATGAGAACAAAAACGAATGAATATAACCAAACATAAACGAACGAATAGACATAAATACTAAAATTAAGATCCACACGTAAATAAAAATAACTGTATATAAAATCCTATGATACATACTATTCAAAAATCCATAAATAATTTAGGAACGTGATAAACAAGCATAAATCAATGTGTGAGAATGTAAATGAATGAACAAGACCATTGTCTATGTCATTCATATAACTAAATGAACAAAAAATCTTGTTTGTATTCGTCTTTTACTAGTTAGATGAGCATCATCCATTTACATTCTCATAAATGTACTTCATGTTGAACGGTCATTTTCCGGTTCATATACATACAACTTTAACTACATCCATAATAAATACACCTAATTTGTCAAAATCGGGTATGTTTTATCTTTTTATATTAGATATATACTTATATATCACTAAATTATTCTTATTTATGTATCTTCCATATAGAATGTGTCCTAGCATCACCATATTGTCAATATCTTAGCAACTAGGTTTTAAGACCAAGGCCCTTATGGTTTAGGTTAGGCTAAGGGCCCCTTATGTATCCCTATTTATATGAGGTTTTAATCTACACTATTAATCAACCAACTATTATCCTACATGGTATCATAGCTCTCAATTAAAACCCTAATGCTAACCACAAACCATAGTTGCCACCCTCCACCTTTAATGACCTTCTCTAATAGTCTTTGGAGGTGTCTTAATTAGGTTCAATATTTTTCCATTTTGTCTTTCTCCTCCTAAAAAATATTATAGTTGCCAACCCCAAACCAGAGATCATTCCTTGGTTTCTTCTACTTCCTTGTCTACTTCTACCTCGTACTTGGATGGCCCTTGCCTCTAAGCTTTCTATCTCCTCCTCGGATGGGCCTTCTCCTTGGCCCGCCTCTTATGTTGTTGTTTCTTCCCTCCGTCGGACAGCCTCCGGTTTGCAATCGTCTCTCTCTCTCTCTCTCTCTCTCACACACACACACACACACACACACTCTCTCTCTCTCTCTCTATCTATCTCTCTCCCACTCACTCTCAACACTATATTTGCTAATATCGTCGACATTGGCTCCATCCACCACACTCGATCTCTTATTCTTTCTCGTTGCCTTTCTCCAGACCCCTCAGCCACCGACTTCATGAACGTCGTCGCCGTCGCTAGCTCTCTTCTTCTTCTACAATGGAACTCCCTATAGCCACCGCTTCTTCTCTCTTCTTCTCCAACGAGTAGTCATTTTTAGTCTTCCTTACCAGAGCAATACCACAATCTACACATATGTTTTTTCTATGTTTTTATGTTTTGTTTATATTTCCATTTTAATGGTCTCCTCTGATCAAATTTGAGAGGGAGGTGGGGGGATGTTAATTTGTTAGCATCTAGGGTTTAGGTTAGACCAAGGTCCCTTATGTGTCTCTATTTATGTGAAGTTTAACTCTCACTATTAATCAACCAATGTATTATTTTACACATTAGATCATACGAAACATAATTTAACTTTTTTAATTTCTGATTCCTATTACAAAAATAAAAAATAATATATGTGGATAACTACTTTCATACATTTAAATAGATCTTTATATTGTTATTGATTAACTAATGATTTAAGCATTAACATTCAAACCATAAATTTAACTATTTTATTGCATCATTTTACGTATAAAGGATATATACAAGGAAAAGTAAGAACGATTACAAATCATATTATGGTAAAAACCTCATATTACACTGGAGTCATTTAAAGATCATTTTGTGTTGTAATCCCTCACAACACGTACTACATCTATCACCAGACACGATAACTTGAGAAAATAAGACACAGTGCATGTGAGCATTAGTGTTAGGAATACCTCTGAACTTTGTATTCACGAAATAATAAATTATTTTTTAGTTCCAAGTATATGTATTTGTATCACATTGAAGCATTAAAAGAGCACAATCAGTATGCATAGACTAAACAAAATCATGACAATGAGAGAAAGATGCATGAGGATTCAAATCCTCTTCACAAAGCTCAAATAAGTATTCACTCTAATTGCTCTTAATTGGATGGTAACATAGGGGAATTGGATGCTTTTCATTGATGTGCTTAATCGTCATAGCTAATAATAAAGCACATTAAAGATGTATATGAATATAATAGGTAACTGCAACTAAATGCAGGTTCGTCATCTTTAAATCGCTTTGAAAAAGGATCCAAATTAATAGGTTGTAGACACATATGTCAAGCATCATTGAAAAAAGGAGTTTGAACGAGAAAAAGAATGTGTTCCAAGTGAGCTTCATTTTCGATTTGATTAGGTATAAGCCCTCATGTAACATTAATATAGTATCAAATTTTAACAAAAAATAGGCAAATCCATTGCAAGGTAGACGACAAACAACACAATGGAACACACTAAAAAAAGAAATGATGTATGTTTGAGTACATGAGAATAAGGGTATGGTGTGGGTGACCTGGGTGGTTTTGTATTTCTAAAGGTAGTTGAGTGCACCACTGTAACATCCCATAATTTTCTATATGTAAAATCAACCATAGTCAAACTTGGGCCTTTTAAATTCAACTTAAATCTTATTTTATCTTAAATAAGTTAGAATGATGTTTTAATAAGTGTTTACATCTTGTATTCTAAAGTTTTATTTATTGAAGAAGGGAATTATAAGACTCTAGAGACTTCACATTCTTACTCTTTTTCTTTCTTCTCCCTTCGGACGTGTACACTTCGGGCCATAAAAGGTTCATGGTTGTGAACTCCTTGGAACATGAACCCTCACAGCCGTGATCATTCTAGCCGACTTCGCAACCGTAAAACCTTCTCGGCCAGCCGACTTTGGACCGTATACGAGGTTCACGGCCGTGAACCCTCGGACCGTGAACCCTCAGATACATATACTTTTTAGCCGAGTTTTCTTCACTTTTTACACTATCAAACACCATTCCAATCCTTTTCTCTCAAGTATCATCAGCCAAGAACACAAAGTGCAACCTCTCTCCTCAAGAACATGCTTTATTCATCCTTTATCATCATATTCAAGTGTTAAAACACTAGTTCTTCATAAGATCCAATAGGTATCATTTCTTGATCTTGTTATCATTTCAAGAACACCATTTAATCTTCATATACTAGGCTGAAAATCATTTGATTTCACTAGTCTTCACGAAGAACACGAGGAACACACGAAGAACAAGTACCTGAAAACCTTTGAATCTTCTTAGAAACGTGCTTAGGATCATCAAGTGTTCTTCAATCATTCAAGAACAATGGGTCGTGAACAACCCTCTCTTGGCTGTGAACACCTATCAGCTTCCATTTTAGCTTCAAACACTCCAATTTGTAAGTTATACTTACAAATTAATCCAATTTCCAATCATTTCTATGATTATATTAGCTAATTGGATGCATATATGCTATACAAATCATTATATAGGACTTGTTTTGCTACGGGATTTCACTTGTGGAACTAAACATCCTATACCAAATCATCATTTGAATCACCTTCCAAAAAGTGAGTTCATACCCCCGTATTCTCATAGTTTTTACTGTTTTAGGGGGGGGGGGGGGGGGGAGGGGGGGGGGGGGGGAATACAAGTCTAACACGAAGATTTTGTGTTATAAACAAAAGGTTTCAAACATCTTATCAAAATGGATTTCAATTATCATTAATTCAATTGGATTTCAAAGATCGTATTAAAATGACATTAAGTCACCAAAAGTATTTCAAAAATATTAAACTTCTTTTTAAATATTTTTATAAACTTATATTTTTTCCCATAAATCATATATATATATATATATATATATATATATATATATATATATATATATATATATATATATATTATAAATAAGATTTGAAAGGCTTAGGACTGATAACCCACTTTGGTTCATTTTTCTTATTTGGATGTGGGATTATAAGTATCGATTATTTGTCCGAATGTCATTTAACTTTTATTTATATATATATATATATATATATATATATATATATATATATATATATATATATATATATATATATATATATATTTGTATATGTATATAAGTATAAAAGCTATTTCATTCAATTAAAATACCCTTTGTATCATGTTGAGCAAGGGGTTGCATTCATGAATACTTAGTATTAATTCAGAAAGTACATATAAATTATAATAGGTATAATTTATGATTCACAGAACATTAATTCACGATTCAAGTATACTAAAGTACATTGTTTTACAAGAACAAACGTTTGATTCAAAACTAATCAAGAGTATACAACTTTCATATACATGTTAAGAATACTAATTCAAGAACACACTGTCAATCATTTATTTCAGAATGATTGGATTTTCATAACCAATATACATGTAACGTTTATGTGCTTTTTATGAGTCATTTGATACAGCTTGTTTAATTCATTGAAACAATATAGTTAAATTCTTGACATTATAACTAGAATCTCCAGTCAAGGATCGAAACAATGTGTGTATAGATCTATATTGGGATTGACAACCCCGCAATCAGACTGCTAGCTACAGTCAGGCATACACGCCTACGAGTGACAGTTGTTAGCAGCTTTTAACACATTCATAGCGTTGGGTCAGACTATCTAGTCAATATGGTTATAATAACTCATATAAAAGATATTAACAATACGTTAGTGTATAAATAACTAAACTTAAGTACATTTTCAAAGTACTACTTTTACAAGATACAATTTAGAGTATTACAAGACAGTTTACAATAACAGCTGGTGGAACCAGGCACACTCTCAGTTACACGTTTTACAAAAGGAATACAAATACATAAAATTGGTTTACAAACAGAACAGTTTTATGTGATTAAAACTACATTTTATATACAACAGAAAATATAGGATTTTCTGGAACAGTTTACATATTCAAGAAACAAAAAACGTTCTTTCAAACATAAACACTCACTCAAATTTATGTTGATACTCTCTTTTCAAATTACTTGTATTCTCATGGAACCAGTAGACAGGTGCTCCCCGAGCTTTTGAGAAGATGGAGCTATTTTGAGTCTTGTCTTCTTCTTTTGTATAACTATTTTGGTTTCAATATACAATGATGAAACACATGTAAATACTTATACTTTTTAAATACTGTGGTTGTGTGTACTCTAATTACTATAATGCATGTGTTGTGATACTACAAATGAATTCATCCACCTCCGGACGTTTCCGCCGTCTGGTTTGGGGGTGTGAAAACCACTCATGGAGAGCAAAGTTGCTACACAAAACTTCATTAGCACACTAGAAAAATGGTATAGTTGTGATTGGTCATAGACATCCATTGCATAGCAGTTCAGTCTTTTTCATTGGACTATGACATAATAATAGTTTTATTTTGAGGAGGTTTTCTCGTTACGATCAATTCATTTCGTCTTGACTAAAGATAGAGGTATTGATGGCTTATGCATTTAGGTTTATCTCATCACTTCTCAACGTTCCAGATCTTATTTCTTAAAAAAAACAATTGTTTTGGTACATTTTAAGTTTCATCAGGGAATGGTAGACGAAGAAAGAAAGGATTGTAAACATCTTCAAAATTTTAATAGTATTCCAAAAATCTGATGATAAATTGGAAATGTGTGAATGCTAAAAGGGGTGCGCGGACAAGGTTTGAGAACTCAAACCTTGAATTAACTTAAGGTCAATGTCTACTAATAATAAGGATCATCAAGTCTGGTAAACTAGTCTTGTCTCAGAATTAAGATAATCAATAAAGTACTTAAAGTATAAATGATTAAAAAGTATGAACAATGTAAAATGATACAACTACAAGAAGAATGTAAGAGAGGATGATTGACTAAATAATTCTTGATAGATGTGAAAAAGGTGCATTTTCTACACTTGATACAAAGGTGACTAATCCTTAAATAGTCAGGAGTAACTAAAAGACAAATAGGGAAAAGTATGCAATGATTGCTAGACATCTGAAGATCAACAGACCGACACAACATTTGTGTTGATCTTGTCTCATGTATTATACTATCAAACAATAGGAATCAAACAAAATAGTACTTGTAACAATAAATGCACATTACATACTCAAATCAAACTTTAATACCAAGATGCATCTCGGACTGATCTTCGACTTTGGAATAATCGTCACTTCAGAAATCATCACCTCATATTAATTAAGGATCACTTTTCATGTTGTAATACAATGCAATATTATACAGGTTTGTTAATATATATAAGATAATTGGCCTTTTTTTAAAATGGTTTAACTGGACGAGCTTTCCTCTACCGTAAGCGCACCCATCAAAACCAATACTTGGTCCAAACTTCATAAATGGGACTTTTAAGCACCTCTAGCTAGAACTTTAGAAGACATGTCATGAAGTTCCAATAAGATCCATAACAGTGACTCAAAAGTCTATATTGAAAAAGATGTTGACACCACAACGAGATAATACATACACACACAACTACAACACACACACACACACATACACATATATATATATATATATATATATATATATATATATATATATATATATATATATATATATATATGTGTGTGTGTGTGTGTATGTGTGTGTGTGTATGTGTGTGTATTCCTTTCCATATTTACATGCACATAACTAATGGTTTCTCGAACCACATAAGATATATATATATATATATATATATATATATATATATATATATATATATATATATATATATATATATATATATATATATATATATATATATATATATATATATATATAGGAGTAGGATCAAATGAGAACACCTAAAAGGTTGAGAACGCGAGAACATATCTCATCCATCTATTATCTTAGATTTAAGGCTATAATTAATTAGAAAATTTGTTATTATTAAAATGTTTAAATTCAATTAATTTGAATTAAAAATAAGAAAAGGGTATCATGGTAATTAATCATTCCCTTATTTTAAACAACTCCTAAAATCTCTCAATCTCTCTCTGTATAAACCTACGACTTCATCATTCACTCCACCATTTTCGACTTCATCGTTCTCTTTATACTTAGGGCACGCATCCCTCAACTATACATCGGTCTCAACCACTTTGTCTAAATCAGACCCTCTTAGTGGTTATTCTTAGCAACGAATGAAGAAGAAGAAAGGTAAAGAAGGAGGGCTCGATGGTGGCGGATTGACCGCAAAGAGGAGGGGAAAAAAGACCACCGGTTCTCAGTTCGATTAAAGAAAGGAGAAGGATGGAAGCAACAAAGCTATTCACGATCTCAGAGGGGGTAGAAAGGGGATGCTCAAGCAGCTTCCCAACTGCTTCGCTTCTGCTCTGGGAGTTCAATACGAAGGGAAAGGAGGAGGCTGGTCCGAGGTGAGGGGAAAAAGCCAAGAGGCTACTACCTCTTTTGGTTTCACCAAAAACACAACCCCATCCTGGTGGTTATTCTTGGTAGGGAACGAATAAGAAGAATGAGAAAGGAGCAGAAATCAGTTCATCAATTTCAGCAACAAAAAGCGGGTTCAATGCAGGTTTCTTGTGTCTTGATTTACTCGAAATTCAGCAACTAACAATGACTAGAAAGGTAATGTTTTTGTAGTAGTTCTTGGTCTTTGATTTCAGCAGCAAATTAAGCATTAAAAGGGTGCTTTTGGTGTGGTAATACTTGACAAAAAGGAATGAGAAAAAGGATGAATTGAGGGCTGAGACCGAGAGGAGAACAACTCTTTTCTTATATTCATGTGTGATTTTTTTTTCTTCAGGGTTAATTTTAAGTTGAGGGTTTTTTTTGCTGACTGATTGAGTTATTCTTTTGATTCCTCTGATCTCTTTTATGACACTCTCTAAGTCAGCAATGGGTTTTGTCATGTGCCTCACGGGATCGATAGTTATGGTAATTATTTATGATTAGAGTGGTATTCATTATGATTAGAAATGTATTCATTCGTGATTAATGATATATATTCGTTTATTAATATAATCACAATTATAGGATTTCATATGTATTTTATATTTTGTTCATATCTCTTCATATATAATTTGACGTCATATATGTTTTTCTAAGTTTTTTTTTTCATTTAGTTGATTGTTAATTGTATTTATTTCTTTATTTGACAATGTGTAGAGGAAATCGAGATGCTTCTACAAACGGAATGTTGGAGTGCTAATTTACAATCAAACAATACAAAGTAGAAAAGAGTTAGCCTTATTCATTTATGATATGTATTACATTGTAACCTTTTGTGTTATTATTTATGAATAGATGTGTAATCTAGATATAAGTATCCAATATGTTTTTATTTATTTATGATTCTAGTTGTATTGTAATTTTTCTCTATAAATTGTGTTATATTCGTTTATTATTATAACTTAATTCATCTATTCATTGACGATTCCAATGGATTCATATATGACTACAAATATGTTTTTATTTTTGTATGATTATACATATTTGGTTGAAATGATTAATTCATCAATCTTTTTGATATACTGGTAAAAAAGTAAAAAATAAAAAAACATTTTTTAATCATGGTAAAAGCGTTTTTTTTAATAATCTGATTGATTAAAATAGATTGAATTTATTTCTAGTATTTAGGTAAAAAAATCAATTAATTAGATAACATCCCATGATTGTAGGAATTAATTAATTATCCATATTTAATTACATTGTAAAATTCCTTTTACGTCTTTATAGAATGATTGGTCTACAACTGTTCTCGTGTTCTCAACCTTTTAGGTGTTCTCATTTGATCCTCTCCCAGTATATATATATATATATATATATATATATATATATATATATATATATATATATATATATATATGTATATCTGTGTGTGTGTATAGGTTCCAATGAGATTCCGGAAAAATAGAGATCTTGAGATTTAACCGCATCTATATATTTCTCATTTTACGCTCTAACGCTCTGGTGTATCGGTACGACGAGGGAGTTATAATCATAAATGATTAATTATACAGCGCTGACCATTCCTTTTTCCTCAAAACCTTCCCCTACACCACAACAACCACAACCAACACCACAATCATCACCTTTGCACACCAAGTGACTTTACTACAACCACCTTTGTCACCTCTACCACCACTCCCTCTATCACCATCACCTTCTCCCCACCAAGCACCATAATCATAGATGATTAATTGGTTTCTAAACATAAATATATGTATAATAATTTATTATATATATATATATATATATATATATATATATGTAGAATCATATATTATTATACCTTTCCGCCATATAATCATTTATGATTTGACATATCCCGCCATGCTGGTACGTTGGAGTGTTAGAGCAAAAAATGAGAAGTATGTTGCTGAGGTAGAATCTCATGATCTCTCTCTCTCTCTCTCTCTCTATATATATATATATATATATATATATATATATATATATATATATATATATATATATATCTTATTGGGTACACTGCTTTATGAGCGATATGTTGTGGAATGGAAGTTAAGATTGGCATCATAGGAAGAATGTTTGGAAGTTTCAATTGAAAATTTTGAACTTTTAGGTTCATAGCCTACTGATATTACAATAATCACAAAGAACCCAGTACTCAAATGGAACAACTTTGGAATTTGGTGCGAGACTAGCTAGTAGCCAGGGGTATCCCGTGCAACCCCACAAAATCTTTTGAGAATTGTAAATTATGAAGATAAAAGTTACCTTCACCAGATACAGTTTTCGTCGTCCACCCATAATTTCTTTCTCTCTCATGCTCCCCAACCATCAACCATACTTCTCATTCCTAATTTCTCAAGCACATCTCTCTTACACTCTAAAACCTATAATCCTAGAATTGGCTATGACAACGATGAGCATTAACACCACTCATTGCCATCACCAATTTTTGTTTCTCTCTCCCTTCCCCCATGTCATTTTTTATACTAAAATCCCTAATCTATGAAAAAGGTAAAAGTGTGATTAAATTACTCTATTTATTTTTCTATTACTTCCCATTTGTCTCTTCCGATGTGCATCTATATATACCAATGTTTTGTAAGTCAAAGAAAGGGGAACTAAGTGCTCGTTGTTTCTCTCTTAACTCAGTTAATCGATTTAATTCAGTTAGATTTTATTTTAATTCTAGTTATCTGTTTATGTTGATGTGAAATTATTGGAGTATATACGAATGTATAATTTTGATAACCAATTGTTGATAATTGCTTGGTGAATAATGGTTGAGTTTTGGTTGTATGTTAAAGATAAAGGAGCATCTCCAATCCACATTACTTTTTCTATTTACTGGTACTTGAAATTATTATGTTTTATTTACCTCATATTGTTCTGATTTGTTATATGATAAATATTATGCTTGGTATTTCAATAGAGTACAAATTTGTTAGTTTGAATGATATAATAACATCTATAAATTTTCTTTTTGGTTGTTCCTGTTTATTTATCTTGTTAGAGATATGTTTGTAATGGGCACAAGATACTACTTAGTTTATTTGAGTCAAACTCTTATGATCACTTGCAATCATAAGTGTGTTAAATGAATAGTTGTTACGTTGAGCCAAGTAGATGACATGATCATACTAAATTACATGAGTTCTTAAGGTAAATGAGTTTGATAAAGAGATTTATTAGTGAATTTTGATGCTTATGTTAGGTATTATTCCAAATATGGAAATACAGAGAAGCTAGTTGAAGATAAAGAATAGGGTTACATCTGTTAAAGGATTGAACCCAACACTTTCAATTAAAAACTATATTTCCTAAATTTAACTTCTTTTATTAAAAGAATTGGTTAGTCAACACTTGCAATTTCTTATTTATATATGAGGTACCCAAGACTCTAAACGATGAAGCATTTGGGAAAATGAGTGTTCATTATGAGATTCAAGCAACTAGCCCTACAAATGGAGCTTGATGTGTTGAAGGAACACGAGTACCGATTGGTTCGCTTTCTTCAACTTGTGTTTCAAATAAATGGAATTGAAAGATCTTGTATCATCAAGAGTCATAATAAAATGATAGTTTTAATTAGCATATGATCCTAAAGGGTCATACTAACAACAACTTGATGCAATTGATTATTTATTGGAAATTGATTTAAATAATATTCATAAACTCTTATAGTAAATTGGAAAATTATTTATTTCATGGAAATAATAATATTTCAGTGGCAAGTAACTTATTAAATCATATGGTATGATGTAATTATTTATTTATTACTTTGATTCCAAAGGTTGATAGTCTGATGGTTGTTAATGACTTTCATCCTGTTAGCATAATTGGGGTACAATATAAGATTTTGGAAAAAGATTTAGATTTGAGGATCGCTAAAGTGTTCCATTCAGTGGTAAGCAGGGAACAAACAAAGTTTGTTCAAGACCGCCAAATTCTTGATGGTCAACGAAGTGGTGGAATGGTATATAAAAGAAAAAAAGAACGATGATGTTAAAGATCGACTTTGAAAAAGCATATGATTCGGTAAGTTAGGAGTATTTTGATGGAATTATGCAATTTATGAATTTTGGTGGTAAATGGAGAGTGTGGATTCAAGTTGCTTTGGTTTCGGCTAGATCATCTATTCTTGTGATTAGAATTCCCACAAAGGAATTTCAATTACAAAGAGGACTTAGACAAGGAGATCCTCTATCCATATTTCTATTTATTTTGGTGATGTAAGGTTTACATGTTGCTCTTGAAGATGTGTTGGCAGAAAACATTTATAGAGGAGTTTATATAAGCAGAGATAAACTCACATTGTTGGTCAAAATATGTCTAGAATTATGGGTTGGAAACTTTTGAAGGATAAATTTCAAAAAAAGGAAATCTAAATGGAAGGTTAATACCTTATCTATTGGTGGTCGATCTTTGTTGCTAAAGACTGTTTTGGGTTTGATTGGGGTGTACTATATGTTGTTATTTCTTCTTCCTGAAACAATTTGTAAAGAGCTTGAAGCTAGCAGAGCTAATTTCTTTTTGGGTGGTGATGAGGATAATCAACACATGCATTGGCTAAAATGGGATTTAATTCTTGTCAATTGGCAAAAAGGTGGATTGGATATTATAAGCTTAAAGGATTTTAATCTTGCTTTAATCCAAAAATGGATGTGGCATTTTTTTTAAGTGTGACAATATGTTGTGGGTGAGAGTAATTAAAGCGTTATTTGGAGATCAAGGAGGGTTTGATAATGCTCATTCTCGAGTCAAACCAGTGGGCCCATGGTCTCAGGTTACTGCTTATTCTTATCGGTTGGATGTTAATGGTATTTTATATTTGTCAACCCTTAAAAAGAAAATTTGAAATGGGTTGGTTGTCTACTTAGTTTTGGAAAGATAAGTGGGTGGGTAATCATCCTCTTTTGGTTGTGTATCCTCAACTTTTTCTATTGGAAACAAATAAGGATTGTAAGATCACTAAAAGGAAACATGATGCGGGTTGGTTTTTGGCAATGGTGTCGGCCGGTTAGAGGGGGAAAAGAAAGTACTCAGTTTTCTAATATGTTGAATGTTATTCAGAATGTTGCTTTTTTATAAGAATGATTCGTGGTGGTAGGATATTGAAGATTTGGGGGTCTTTATAGTTTCATATACATGGAGATAGATTGATGACAAGATCTTACCAAATGTTGCTATTTAGACCAGGTGGAATTGCTTTTTCCTGAGAAAGGTTAATATTCTTATTTAGAGGGTTTGTTTATATAGGATTTCCACTAGGACTAATTTAGACCTAAAAGGAATTGACATTCTGTCTATTTTATGTCCTATATATAATTTGGATGTAGAACAGTTGAATCATTTGTTCATCATATGTGAGGTGGCAGCTAGAATGTGGGATGCGATATTGAAATGGATGGAAATTAGACCTGTTGTGTTTGATTCGGTGAATTCTATGTTTGAAAAGATTAATGAACTTAGATGTAGTGATATGAAAAAAGTGGTTGTCGATGCTATGTACGTACCACTATTTGGTACATATGGAGATTCCCGAATGATAAATTTTTTACAGGTGGTAAGATGACTTGTGACACTATTGTTTATTTGATTAGAGAATTTTCTTTTCTTTGGTTTTGTAATAGTAATAGCATTTGTTCCTTAAACTAGGTTAGTTGGCTTCAACATCCCCTAAACAATGTGTAATTGGTTTATGCTTTAGTTCTTTGCTATAGCCTTGTTTTTTAATATATGGTTTCTTACAAAAGGGTTAAACTTGATATTTTATACAATCTAGTTTATAAAATATAAAAGTGATGTCTTCTTTCTTTCTTCCTTTTTCCGAGAATAAAGAATGAAAGAGAGAGCACGGGTTTCCAAATTGTTTAATCTAAAGTAATAAGCATGGATTACATGCATGGGAGACATGTTGGTCTAGTTTCATAAGTGCTTAATTGGTTAAGGACTAATGGATATTGACTCAACTTTAACTAGACTTGAGGCTTTAATTTTGGAGTCACTCTTGGACTCTAAAATTTATAACATCATCCATCTCATTCACCAAGCAACGGTGGTAGAGTTCTTGCTTAGTTATTTTGCTCTCTTTGAATCATACTTGTGTTTGGTTCAAAGCTTAAGAGTTTTCTTACAAATACTAGTATCTTTACATCAAGTTTATTTCTTGTTGGTGTCTCAAATGTTCCACATTTTTCATCAACTACCTAGCCTCCCCTTGAGGACCCAAAGAAAAACAAAGGTTGTTATTTCTTAATCTTTTCTATGGTTGGTGTTAGGGTGCAAAGTCATGCTTGGATGCTTCTAGTAGCTTACCCTTTTAGGATGTGTAATGAGTTGTCTCTCCTATAAATAGAGAGTGGGTGACACTCATTTTAGGTAAGAACTTGTGAGAGATTAGTCTAGTGAGAGTATTTTTTTCATGAACCACTTTGTAATACTTTTTAAACTAATGAGAGCTTAAAATGAGATTATTTTCATCCTTGTGTTCTTCATGTTCATGATTTGTGTATAATTCACTAAATCATTTCATATTTCGTATTCATCATCATAAATAAGATCACTACAATTGGTATCAGAGCGAGTGTTCTTGATTTATCAAGAATTCATGATGACTACATGATTTGAGTGAATCTTCATTGTTGTGGGTTCTTCATTTTTTTGAGAAAGTTTGTGTTCTAGAAATCAAAATTTTCCTTGAGTTGATCCATAATTCGATTTTCTCTCTTTAGAATACTTTTTTTTATCACTTTCTCTCTCTAGAATTTGGTTCATATTCACTTTCACTCTCTAGAGATCTCTTTGATTATCACTTTCTCTCTCTAGAAAAATCCAAGTTCTTGTAATCATGGTTTATTTGGCTTATGATTCTTCGGTTGTGATGATTGGAGATGTCAAATACAAAGTGAATGAGAAACAATTTTATGGGTTATTGTTGAAAGGCAGGTTGATTTCATGCGATATTTTGGTTTCTTATTGAGGATTGAAATATGATCATGGAAGACTGATATTTCAACCACTTTCGAAGATTGGATGTTTGATTGAGATCACCATGAATATGTTATCTTGGAGCGCAAATCAAAAGGAAGGAAAAGAAAAAGATTTGTTTGATAAGAAATACATTTATCTTATTGAAAACCCAAGTGATTTTCATGCTCTTAATTTTGTTGAAGTTCAAGACTATGGAATTCAAAGTGATGTTCTTGATGTTCTTGAAGTTCATGATAAGAAGATTCAAGTTGATTCTCATGAAGATGAAAAAGTTTTTTGCTTGATTGGAGTTCAAGCCGATGATATTTTGTGTTCTTGTGATTCGTTTGAAGGAATGATTCCTTATTGAAAGCCATCAATCCAAGAAATTCACAAATATCAAACTCCAAAAGAATTGATTCAAACTTACAAAATTGAGGTTGTCAAGAATGAAGTTGTTCTTGCTTTCGGTTCCAAAGCAACAATCACCAAGTGTTGCAATGAACTTGAATTCAAACTCAAAAGTGTTGATGTTTCTTATGAAGATGATGCTAGATCATTGAAGAACACGAATAACGAGTTGTATAACACGCATCGTGGGTGGTACAATGTTCAATTTGGTGATTTTCTTGTTCCAACAAAAGAACCATGATCATCAATGATTGATTCGTGTGTTGAAAATGGAAAAAAATTTGTCAAGAATATTTCTCACATTCTCAAATGGATTCCAAAACGTTCTTGATTTTTGATGATCCAATGAAGAATGATCCAGGTTTTATCGAAATTCAATTTTATTTTTGATTCTTGCGTTTTGTTTTTCATTTCATCGGTTTGTCTCATTGGATCTATTTTGTTCCAAATCTCATTGATGATCCAATATAATTTTTCAAAAGATCATGCCCGAGAATTCATTGAGATTTAATTTCTTTTTGATCATGAGCCCAAAATTCAATAAAAATCTGATTCAATCTTTAAGCCCAAACATTTTTTTTGTTTACTGTTCATGATCCAATAATTCCATCCAAAAAGTCAAATAATTGTTCCTAACTAATTCTTCTGATATTTGTTCATCAAAATCAAATACTTTGTGTCTGATTAATCTCGTTTTATTTTGTTTTGTTTTTTGGATAAGTTGATTCACTTTCATCGCTTTCAGATCGATTTCATCTTTCTCGTAATCAATAATTGATTTGTTGTTATTTTTCTTCATCTGTTCTTTTCTATAAGTTAATCTTAGTTCAATCATAGATTTGTTTGTTCTTGATGATTAATTTGGAGAGTTGATAAATGTTCTATGCCGATTTTGAAAAATATCATGGATTCCCATGAAGTAACTGATCAATGATCATTTTGGTGGCTTTTGGATAAAGGAAATTTGATAATCAATGAGAATTTTTGTGATTTCTGTTGAACACTCAAGAACAGTTGACTGAGAAGTCAAGATTTGATGTCGATGATTTAAGAATGGATTGTTTGGAAATCGTATCGTGAGTCGACGATTGAAAATCGAACGATGTTGATTGAAAATCAAAATTAAAAAGAAAATATGGAATCTAAATCAAGTTCGATTTAGAGTCGATTAAATTCAAAATAGAGTTCGACTGGTATGATTAGAAATCGATTTCAATTGTGATAGTAGTTGAGTCCAAGTTGAATTGAAATGAAAACGTGTTGTGATATCGAATGGTTATGTCGAATTGGAAGTATTGGGTGTTGTGGCCGAATGCCTTGGAAACGAACATGTACTGGGAATGAAAGTTTGTATTTTGGTTTGACGAACACATTGGATTCGAACTGTAAATTAATTTGGGGGCTTGGGTTTAATTGTGTATTGGAGTCGACACTAGACATTGTGAATTTTGGGGTTCAAGTCATGTGTTGGATATTAACTGGGAAGGATTGAAAATGAATGGTTATGTTGACATTCGAAGGTTTGGGATCGAGGTCGAGGTTCCTTTAATGGAGATTGATGGGTTGGGGTGCATAATCGACACTCGATGTCACTGGAAGTGGTTAGTGGAATTGAACTCTGAAGGTTCGAAATGGGTCAATTGAGTATGGCCTATTAGACGGTGTGATTTCAAAGGTTCGTTGTGGGTATCATTATTCTTGTATGATCGCATTTGATTCGAAGTGCAGACGAAAAAGAAACAAGTTGTGTTGATTCGAATCCCTCAAATATCAAAGAATTGACATTTTCTACCCATGTTTGAAATGGAGACAAAATCAGTGAAGAATGCATGATTTTAATTTTGAATCCCTAAAGTTTAGAAGAATTACCAGAATATACCCAGTTTTGCAATTGGGCCAAAAATTCTGAAAAATTGGAATATTTTCGGAACAGATCCCTGCAGTTTATGCGAATTGACACTTTATGCCCAATTTTGCATTTGGGGTAAAGTTTCACACCGAAAGCTGTTTTGGCACAAAGGGTCCCCGTAGAATTATGATATTGGTAGTTTTTAACCAGATTTTTGAAATTCTTGCAACTCTCACCCAAAAGTCGAAAATTTTAAAAAAATTGGTAATTTTTCATGACTTTTCGTCATTGATTTTCATGCAAGTTTTTCACGGTTTCATTTTTGGCACACGTCGAGGGGGAGATTTGTGAAGTTTATTCCTCGGGCGCTTCTCAACCTTAGTGGGTTTTATAATCACTTGTTGATTATAAAAAGGGGGGAAATGTTGAGTGGGCATTTGAAACTTCTCGGGTATTCATTTTCGGATTTGAAGACCGATATTACTTCGAGGGGGATTTGGTCTTGATCGCACGAGCTCGTTGGATACTAAAGACAAGACATGCAATTCTAACTTTGAGGGGGAGAATGCTAGGGTGCAAAGTCATGATTGGATTCTTCGAGTAGCTTAACCTTTTTTACGTGTGTAATGAGTTGTCTTTCCTAAAAATAGGAAGTAAGTGACACTGATTTTATGTAAGAACTTTGGAGAGATTAGATTAGTGATGGCATTTTTACATTACCCGCTTTGTATTGCTCACTTGATCTAATGAGAGATTAAAACGAGATTATTTACATCCTTGTGTTCTTCATGTTCATCATTCTTGCATAATTACCTAAATCATTTCATATTCCACATTCATCATCATGATTAGGGTCACTAAAGTTGGTGTTTTATCTTTCCAATTCTTGCAATATGATCCTTGGTGGGCAGTAACTAGCTTATTTTATTTCAAAAATCAAGTCTTTCATTTGCAATATTTTCAAGTTTATTGAAACTATTTTTGAAATAAAACTCAACATGCACCTCAATGAAATAATACAAAACAACCAATCTTTTATCTTATTTTATTTTATCGGGAAAAAAACTTCTGCTACCCCTGAAAAAATTTTATGGGTCCACCCCTGGACTTAGAGTGGGTTCTAATTAAAGGGTAGAGAAAATCCTTGCAACAGGAAGATGTTTGTTGTTGGGATGTGTTCAAGCTGATCTTTCGCCTCTAATCACGCCATTCCTTCTCAATGCATGAACATCCATCCAATGCATTCTTTTCGATTTTTTACCCACAGAGCACGAAGCATCAATTTGATTCTTAACAAGTCATGTGTATTGACCATAATCAAATTTGATTATATAAATAAAATACACACAAGAGAAATTCCATGGTATCCAGCTACACCAACCAATATTTTAAGCCTAAGTAATAGTCATTATGTAGTAGAACCATTGTATAAATAATAAGATCTATGTCAAATAAAAAATAAATAAATAAAGTCCTCAATCAATTAACCCATTAGACTCTAAGCTTTAGATGAATACCACTAATATGACTTTTTTCTCATCTAGTTCATAGACATCGTTAAAGTCAACAATTAATTTATCTTCAATATTATCGTTTACTTACTTATCTTGTGTAATATATTTAAGCTTGGTTAAATGATGTTCATGCCACTAGGATGCAATATCCTTTTCTTTTGAATCCACCAAATTTTGTTTTCATTGATTTAGAGAATCAGAATAACCAAGTCTTTTCAATGATAGCTTAAAAGCGAATATGAGAAAATAAAGAATCTCCCTCTTGAATTTGTCTATGTCTGGTGCAAGGAAGCACTTCACGTCTTGGGGTCGTTTAGGTTACTATGAAGAGATGACCAAACCATGGTTGGATTATCATGTCTGTAGTTTTCATTGCCTTCTATAATTCATTTAATCACATTCAGAAGGATCATTTAGATCATAACACATTCTCTTGATAGCATAGATAGATCAAAACTTCTTTAATTTGAGTTCATTTTACTTGATGCATGCCTAGAGGCAACATGTTGTTCCATGGAAAAAGAGGTGAAAAGTTTTATTAAGGATTTTGTGTGGTAAACTTGTTTCTTATCTCATCTAATTATCATCATATTGAAGTAGGTTAGGACATTGGATAAAGAAGTTCATTGATAATTTCACCACCAAAAAGGGGATGCCATTGCCACGAATAAAGATGGATATGAAGTGTTTGGTTTAAGAAATGTGCATCGAAAAAAAACATGTTAGTTTAAGATGTTTTTGTTATGTATGAGTCATTTTTTATGTAAAGAAAAAAGTTTATTTTCCAACAACTCCCAGATTGGATGACATTATTTCCTAGATCATCATGTGAGATGAAAATAAGGTACCTAATGGCCATGTGAGATGAAAATAAGGTACCTAATGGCCCAACCCACTAGGTGGTTGGAAATGAAACTACGTGGTTGTTGAGACTTGAACCCTTGCATGCATCTGCAAAAATACATAACTAGAACCAACTAGGCTATGCCTTCGGGATTTAATATTGTACATTGTAAATGTAGTGTGTTGTTATGGAATTGAAGGATTGTTTTTTTAAAGAACAATGATCAACCTATTTTTTTAAAACAACATGATTGGTAGTCGATATGTTGTTGCAGAGTATCTTGGTTAGGTTGCATTCAGAAAACTCATTCAAGCCCGAGAGCTCCATAAATTAGTTGATGTTTGTTTAATGATTGTAAAGAACAAAAAAGATATCAAATCTCAAATAAAATCAACCTTTTGAAGCTTGTAAACTAGTAGGATCCTGCAGACGAGCGCCACTTTTTATACCTATTTTCATTTAAGAAATTTGATGGTTAATTAAACCCATTTTATATTTTTTATTAAAGGTTTAAATTCAAAAAATAGCAATGTTAAAATGACCTGAATTTTCTACACATTCATCTATAAGGATATATCTCAGAGTTTTCTAACAAACATGGAATTTTATAAAAATTAAAACACTTTACATCCCAAGGTTAATTGTAACACCCTAAAAATTCAAGCCAATTTAAACTTTTTTAAAAAAAATTCCAAATCGATTACTATTACAAACTTGTTTTCAAAATATAATTTTTCAGAGTTTTCCTAGAAACATAAACATAATAAGAGGAGCTGTACAATCACGTCTTTGCCTTGTCGCGATCCCCTGATGTACCTGAAACAATAAACTGAAAGTATAAGCCCGATAGCTTAGTGAGTTACCCCCAAAATACCGATACACATACAGTCCACATAGCAATATCAACATTAACATATCGTATCATTCAAAACAAAACAGCACGCACTAGGTCCACAACTTTACAAGCTGGACTACCCCCTGGGCCCTAGCGGTGACCCGGTCCACGACACCGAAAAATTCTTCTTGCAAAATCTGAGAAACCTCCACAGAAATCATCTCCCGTAACTAATCGACGGACAATACTGGCCTATCCTGGCCACTCGGTTCCGGTCCTGATCTAGATCCCGCCTCAAATGGATTTGCCATCACCATACTGGACATATACCAAGAAGATATCAGATAATCCACATACATGACGGGGAACCTACTCCCAATCAAACCCTAGGGGTTGTGACTTCCTTGCTACGCATATTGGTCCTGTGCTTTCAGTAGTACGGTCCCATACTACCTTCCACGCCTACCCATATTTGTCTCAAGTATCACAACAACACCCTAAAAATATTCATAAACATAGCGAGCGATCCATCCTCACTCCTAAAGGAACGGTAAATATCTCATAACTGGCCTCCCAACCCCTCACTACCCACCCATCCAGTAACTGCCACACGACCATTCATTGGTGCCAGTTAACTATTGCAAGAATACCATCGCATACCGCGTGGCTTAAACAATCTTAGACTAAAAGATTTAATCCCACAATGGTTGGACTCAGACAAGAGCTGCGCAGCAGGACCAAATCCCTTACCCTAAGACCATTTAACCCATGTAGCATTTGATTTGGAGTATTCACCCAATAGTTAGTTCACACGCGAAAGAGTCATACAACAATCAATGAGGTACTCTACACAAGATAAGGCATCAATGATCAGGCAATTTTATCATATGGTTCCTAAGGATCCCTATCTTAGTACTAGCATGTTGTCCTAACATATCACAATATCAAATAACGATACGGTATTTTGGGGTCTACTTACTGGCTCCGGCTGATCGTACACTCTGCATCCTCCTTTACTTATTTTGAAAACCTTTTAAAATCTTTTCCTTGATTTGAGACTGGATTCACACGAGTGTTCCTCCAATTCACTCAAACCAAGGCTCTAATACCAACTTGTAACACCCTAAATATTCAAGCCAATTTAAATTTTTTTTAAAAACATTTCAAATCCATTACTATTACAAACTTGTTTTCAAAATATAAATTTTCAGAGTTTTCCCAGAAACATAAACATAATAAGAGGAGCTGTACAATCACGCCTTTGCCTTGTCGCGATCCCCTGATGTACCTGAAACAATAAACTGAAACTATAAGCCCGATAGCTTAGTGAGTTACCCCCAAAATACCGATACACATACAGTCCACATAGCAATATCAACATTAACATATCGTATCATTCAAAACAAAACAGCACGCACTAGGTCCACAACTTTACAAGCTGGACTACCCCCTGGGCCCTCAGTACGAGTCTGGAATGCCTATCGGGCCCTCAGCTCGTATCTGGAATGCCATCGAGCCCTCAGTACGAGTCTGGAATGCCAACCGGGCCCTCAGCTCGTATCTGGAATGCTCCCGAGTGCTCAGTATGAGTCTGGAATGCCTAACGGGCCCTCAGCTCATATATGGAATACTCTAGGGTTTGTTGGCTACCGCACGGAGCAGTACAACCTCAACCCATCCCACATAACATGTCGACATGTAATAGATAAATACACATACAGGAAATCAGACAATATCACAGGTAGTCCTAGAGACCTACCAAACTAGCATATCAACTGGCATACATCACTAGCATGCAATACTAACTTATGATCAACATCTAACACTGCTACGATAATACATCCAATGGGCCGGCCTTGGTGCCTTAGACCCCTTAGTATAGTGAGGATAACTCACCTTGCAACTGCCAAACCGAACCACAAAAGCACAATCCCGAAGCACTGCCCCAAACTCCAACACCTATAGCCATCAATGATCCCTTAACATAAATATCCCAAATTACCATAACACCCCTGAAGGTCCAACAGGTCAAAGTCAGAGTCCTGCCAAATTCAACCTTCCTGATTGACTCTACTCTCCGAGTCAACCCGTCGACTCGCCAAGTTCTCAAACATAGAAAACTCTCCTAGCACGAATCAACTCGCCGAGTCATCCTAAGACTCGTCGAGTCCAACGACCTCTGAATTCCATCCTATCCAACTCACTAAGTTGCCAACCGACTCACTGATCCGAAGCTTTAACCAAAAGAGATTAGGGTTCTGTGACCTGAGTCGCCGAGTCCAAGGCAATCTTCAAAAGACTCGCCGAGTTGTTCTTCCAACTCGTCGAGTTCATTCCTATCTTCATATGACTCTCCGAGTCCACCCAAGGAACTCACCGAGTCTCTTCAGTCCTTCACCCATACAGAGACTTTTTGAGCCTTGCAGGGGCTCCAAACTGTAGATCCACTCTTCTAGGGCATGATTCTCACGTAAAGTTGCAAAATTTATGTGAAACCAAGGAGTTAAAGGTCCAAATCACTCTAGGGCTAGGATTTAAGACAAAGGGGCTTCACCAACAACTCATTGACTGATGCTTTATGACATTCTATACCAACACAAGTCTAGATCTGGAGTAGCAACTTCATATCTGAACTCCAAAACCGAAATAGATCTCAAACATACCAAAATGGCCCCAAATCTCATCCATGAATAGATCTAGATGCAAAAGAGTGAAGGTAACAGCTTATTAACTCCAAGATGTGCCCAAACTGAAATAGATTCGGGATCTACACCACTCTCTTGATGCGAGCCCTTTTGATCTTCAAGTTTCAACTTCCAAAGCTTTAATCTCTCTCCAAAGGCCTCACACACACGAGCTTAGGGTTTTCTGGTTCTCAATGGAAATAAGGAGGCTGAGAGAAGGACACAAAGTCCTTTAAATAGGGTGCAACCATCGAGATTAGGGTTTTTCTCATTCCAGAACCAACTCGTCGAGTCCAGCTTCCAAATAGGCGAGGTGGTCACCTAATTCGCGACCCAAAACTGGCTCCGACTCGATGAGTAAGCATACCTACTCGTCGAGTCCCTTCTTTGAAATTACACTTTAAACCCTTAAATCATATTTCAGAAATTCGGGATGTTACAACTCTTCCCCACTTAAATTTGGCTTCGTCCTCAAAGCCTACTGCAATATACGCTTCCAAACGACCTACTCGTACTACATGCTATGATTTCCCAATTAACTCAGGTCCTCCTAGACCCGACAAACTACACCCCTTTAACATAAATCCTACTTGCGTGGCATCCTTGCCAATACTCCAAACCGACCATCGACCTTTTCCTTCTTGATGACAACACATAACAACCAAGTATCACCCGAGGATACTATCCTTTCCTTCCAGGAACACACTTCCGTGACTTGCAACTGCTAAATACCACCATGACTCATTGGGTCCTCTCACACTGTCAAACTACCCTTCCCTTTCCAAAACTGGTGATAGCCCGAGTAACTCGCAATGTTGGAACCCAATCCATCCTCTTCTTGAATCCAATCTCTCTCCCGCTGACATGATACTGCATCCTTCAGCTTCTAGAAATTCTCGTGAATCAACCAGCTATATCTCATAAACACCCATACCTGGACCAATCAGCCTCATGCTGGAATACCAGGTATGCCTATGATGGGGCCAGTCCTCCCTAGGATGGTATACCCTCGTATCCTTATGCATGTTTGGACCAATCAGCCCTCGGGTTGGAATACCAAACACATCGGGTCCAATCAATCATAGGGTCCGGTCATCCTCAGGATGGAATACCCTAGATTGGAATACCACTGCATACATATCCCATGTCTACAACCATACTTGGCATCCAAGGATTTATCCTTGCATTTCCTTTAAACTCCTCTGGTTCGACACAATCGAGCACAACTCACCCAAATCTCAACCATACGCCCAATCCAAACGCGCTCCTACAACAGACATAATCACACAATTTCTAAGCCCACAACCCATGACTGGAATACCCTCACATGGTCCTCATCATAGGTCTGGATTGCTTCCGAGTCTGTCCAAAACTTCATTCTAGAGATACTCACATCCTTCAACTCCAGGGAGGCTTAACCCCCTGACCTTGCAGCATCAAATATTGACACAACATCAAAGCTTCTCTCTTCAACGAACAACATACGACACAAAACTACTACCACACATGATTCCGAAGACACATCACGATAACTCAAACCATCATCAACATACCTACCACTACCGGCCAACCAGCACGACACTCATATGTAACCCATATCACCCCCTTCGGGTTAGAATACCAACATGTCTAATCAATTCAACTATCGAGTCGAAATTCTCAGGGTTTGTTGGCCTACCGCCTCAACCCTAGTGCTTCCTTCGAGCCTCCGTGCCTACGACTTACAGTCGGCCCGCACCAGGTATATTGGCCTACTGCATAGAGTAGGACTGCCCTAACCCTATCCGAATGCCATAGACGATCATGAAAAAGATCTAACATCGTTACCAGAACCTGAATGACAGGATATTCTAATCCCAAACCTTCCCAAAATTGACTAATACCCATTCAGATCCACTCTCAGACTCCAACTGGAGTATTACCTGATCCAAGAAGATGAAACCTCGGAGACGCTCCGAACTGATGGGATCACCAAGATCCTTTGCACTCCATCTGATCTCTCACAATAACTTCCGATCAAACCAAATTACATTGGAGTCTTCAGCCTGTTCCAGCAACATGTTTAATACTTGGGGACAAACCCACTAATTGATAGTGTTTGCTACGGCTACCCCCGTAGTCTTAAAACACTTTCCATGATGGCCGATCACGTACTCGAACTAACACATAACTGAACTCACTTCATGGCTAGAATCCCAACCTGATTCCCCAACTTCTGCTATCAAGCACCCATAAGACATGTTCTTATGCTGGGGAGTTTTGCCGAACCCCCAATCAACACAACCTCAACCCAAGCAGCCACTAGGACCTCCATTCTCCCTATCGGGTTGTGAAACTTAACCCCGTTTCAAAACCTCTCCCACTTCCGTATCTCGGGGTAACACTCCCCCACTTAGATTCAACCAACCTTCATAATACAAGAAAATTGGAGGATTCCCAATCCTTCTCACTTCCCCACGATCTATCTGATGACAACCAATTCTTTTCCCACTAGTGCTCCAATACTAGTTAGTCACAATTGATCACACACTTCTAAGAACCATATGAACACTTCCTAAATCCCAGTGAACCCGACAGCCACTAATGCATGAATGACCCTACACTCACGTTATGAAGACCACAAGATAAATGCTCCAACTAATACCTCGGGAACGAGTAACTTCTCTTGGCGCTTTTGTCCGTCAATCACTAACGGTTGCTAAAACCACTGAATCTTGAAAATGCTGAATAACCATCCTGTGGAATGCTATCCACAAACCTCCCACATAATACCCCTCTTTTTTTTGAATCCCTGAACTCTAGTCACCTACAATCCTTTGATTATAAATTTCTCATAACACCTCCAATGGCCTAACCACTCATTAAACTTCGCGACACATAAATCAGACAGAACGGGCAACTAAAACAAAATTACAGCTTGTCCACATTTAACAATATTCCAAGACAAAATAAAAACCGATCACAGACGATTTGACCACAATATTATTACAAAATGGGGGCTTCCCGATTACACAGCAGCGACTTCTTGCGGCTCGACCTTGAACTCCTGAGGAACGACGACTTCTAGAATCTAAATTCCTTCCATCCTCAATCTAGGACAACTAGACCTGAAATGACCTGGCTAGTGACAGTGAAAGCATATATGATCCTTCTTGCAATCCCGTTTCACATGCCCTCTCTCACCGCACATGTAGCACCTGAATTCGTGACAAGCAAATCCATGGGTTCCCCCACACTTGCCACACACCTCCTGACCTTCTGACTTCTAGTACTTAGGTTAGCTATCTCCAACTCTTCATCTTCTGCTGAAAAGTCCCTCCTCCTCTTTCCTAGTTATGACCCCACCACCGGCACTCCCCCAGAAGTCATCCCGATAGCAACATCTCTCATAGATTGCAACGCTGCAACATGCTCCTCGAACTTGGCGATCACCCTAGCTGTGACCCGGTCCACGACACCGAAAAATTCTTCTTGCAAAATCTGAGAAACCTCCACAGAAATCATCTCCCGTAACTAATCGACGGACAATACTGGCCTATCCTGGCCACTCGGTTCCGGTCCTGATCTGGATCCCGCCTCAAATGGATTTACCATCACCATACTGGACATATACCAAGAAGATATCAGATAATCCACATACATGACGGGGAACCTACTCCCAATCAAACCCTAGGGGTTGTGACTTCCTTGCTACGCATATTGGTCCTGTGCTTTCAGTAGTACGGTCCCATACTACCTTCCACGCCTACCCATATTTGTCTCAAGTATCACAACAACACCCTAAAAATATTCATAAACATAGCGAGCGATCCATCCTCACTCCTAAAGGAACGGTAAATATCTCATAACTGGCCTCCCAACCCCTCACTACCCACCCATCCAGTAACTGCCACACGACCATTCATTGGTGCCAGTTAACTATTGCAAGAATACCATCGCATACCGCGTGGCTTAAACAATCTTAGACTAAAAGATTTAATCCCACAATGGTTGGACTCAGACAAGAGCTGCGCAGCAGGACCAAATCCCTTACCCTAAGACCATTTAACCCATGTAGCATTTGATTTGGAGTATTCACCCAATAGTTAGTTCACACGCGAAAGAGTCATACAACAATCAATGAGGTACTCTACACAAGATAAGGCATCAATGATCAGGCAATTTTATCATATGGTTCCTAAGGATCCCTATCTTAGTACTAGCATGTTGTCCTAACATATCACAATATCAAATAACGATACGGTATTTTGGGGTCTACTTACTGGCTCCGGCTGATCGTACACTCTGCATCCTCCTTTACTTATTTTGAAAACCTTTTAAAATCTTTTCCTTGATTTGAGACTGGATTCACACGAGTGTTCCTCCAATTCACTCAAACCAAGGCTCTAATACCAACTTGTAACACCCTAAAAATTCAAGCCAATTTAAATTTTTTTTAAAAACATTTCAAATCCATTACTATTACAAACTTGTTTTCAAAATATAAATTTTCAGAGTTTTCCCAGAAACATAAACATAATAAGAGGAGCTGTACAATCACGCCTTTACCTTGTCGCGATCCCCTGATGTTACCTGAAACAATAAATTGAAACTATAAGCCCGATAGCTTAGTGAGTTACCCCCAAAATACCGATACACATACAGTCCACATAGCAATATCAACATTAACATATCGTATCATTCAAAACAAAACAGCACGAACTAGGTCCACAACTTTACAAGCTGGACTACCCCCTGGGCCCTCAGTACGAGTCTGGAATGCCTATCGGGCCCTCAGCTCGTATCTGGAATGCAATCGAGCCCTCAGTACGAGTCTGGAATGCCAACCGGGCCCTCAGCTCGTATCTGGAATGCTCTCGAGTGCTCAGTATGAGTCTGGAATGCCTACCGGGCCCTCAGCTCATATATGGAATACTCTAGGGTTTGTTGGCTACCGCACGGAGCAGTACAACCTCAACCCATCCCACATAACATGTCGACATGTAATAGATAAATACACATACAGGAAATCAGACAATATCACAGGTAGTCCTAGAGACCTACCAAACTAGCATATCAACTGGCATACATCACTAGCATGCAATACTAACTTATGATCAACATCTAACACTGCTACGATAATACATCCAATGGGCCGGCCTTGGTGCCTTAGACCCCTTAGTATAGTGAGGATAACTCACCTTGCAACTGCCAAACCGAACCACAAAAGCACAATCCCGAAGCACTGCCCCAAACTCCAACACCTATAGCCATCAATGATCCCTTAACATAAATATCCCAGATTACCATAACACCCCTGAAGGTCAAACATGTCAAAGTCAAAGTCCTACCAAATTCAACCTTCCTGATTGACTCTACTCTCCGAGTCAACCCGTCGACTCGCCAAGTTCTCAAACATAGAAAACTCTCATAGCACGAATCAACTCGCCGAGTCACCCCAAGACTCGTCGAGTCCAACGGCCTCTGAATTCCATCCTATCCAACTCACTAAGTTGCCAACCAACTCACTGATCCGAAGCTTTAACCAAAAGAGATTAGGGTTCTGTGACCTGAGTCGCCGAGTCCAAGGCAATCTTCAAAAGACTCGCCGAGTTGTTCTTCCAACTCGTCGAGTTCATTCCTATCTTCATATGACTCTCCGAGTCCACCCAAGGAACTCACCGAGTCTCTTCAGTCCTTCACCCATACAAAGACTTTTTGAGCCTTGCAGGGGCTCCAAACTGTAGATCCACTCTTCTAGGGCATGATTCTCACGTGAAGTTGCAAAATTTATGTGAAACCAAGGAGTTAAAGGTCCAAATCACTCTAGGGCTAGGATTTAAGACAAAGGGGCTTCACCAACAACTCATTGACTGATGCTTTATGACATTCTATACCAACACAAGTCTAGATCTGGAGTAGCAACTTCATATCTGAACTCCAAAACCGAAATAGATCTCAAACATACCAAAATGGCCCCAAATCTCATCCATGAATAGATCTAGATGCAAAAGAGTGAAGGTAACAGCTTATTAACTCCAAGATGTGCCCAAACTGAAATAGATTCGGGATCTACACCACTCTCTTGATGCGAGCCCTTTTGATCTTCAAGTTTCAACTTCCAAAGCTTTAATCTCTCTCCAAAGGCCTCACACACACGAGCTTAGGGTTTTCTGGTTCTCAATGGAAATAAGGAGGCTGAGAGAAGGACACAAAGTCCTTTAAATAGGGTGCAACCCTCGAGATTAGGGTTTTTCTCATTCCAGCACCAACTCGTCGAGTCCAGCTACCGACTCTGCGAGTTGGTGACTTATTTCACGACCCAAAACCAGCTCCGACTCGATGAGTCAGCATACCTTCTTTGAAATTACACTTTAAACCCTTAAATCATATTTTGGAATTTCGGAATGTTACATTAATCATGGGTTTACAATAATATATATATATATATATATATATATATATATATATATATATATATATATATATTCCACTATTCTAACTCATTGTGCTCCTGTCTTCTATCGTATTATGGCTACTACATGTGTTCCAAACCATGAAACATCTCTACAAAATCAGACAATAATGTCTGGTGAGTTATATACATTTTATTTACTTTAACCCATTAATCTCTATGACAATCTGGTAGTAAAAACTAGTTCTTTCACTAATCCAATTGAATACTGAGAGTTATATCAAATAAGGATTAGCTAGGTCAGACGGTTGGGAAGCAGGACCATTTCGGCGTATAGCTTTTCTAAAATCGAACAACCAAGTTAGCATGAACATTGTAGACACCTCTCTCATAAGTAGATCAATCAGTATAATGACATGGAATCACCAATAAATCTTATTTATATGTTCATAATAATGAATTATGACTATAAATATAAGTTACAGTGAAAGCAAAAAAATGTAGCTTAACTTACAGAGATTTTCCTGACAAAATCCAAAAATTGTGGTTGCAAAAATCTGGCCTGATAGATCTAGATGTCAGGCTCACAGGGACCTCGAAACTAACCAAAATACCCTTAATACTAAGAAAAAATCGGTTTGTAAAGAGACAAACTTGAGAGGAATGAATTGGAGTGGTGAGGAGGCTGAATGAGCTTGCTATTAAATTTATAGGGCCAAAATGGGAAGGCATGGTATGCACCAGCGTAGTCAGCACTCCACCCTCTCAAACTGTGAAACATGGTGATCGATGGGTGGTGCAATGTGGCAGAAGGGTTTGGTACGGGAAAAACTTCAAAAATTCATATCTTGGCCATACGAGCTCTGTTTTTTACATTCTCTATATTCATGCATAGGTATTTCCCAATACTACAATCATCATTTAGACCTCGTCAGCTATTTCTCAGCCAACCTTAAACTTAACAGTATACGAAGATTACATTGTTAATGACCGTGTAAAATTCATAACTTTTACATGCGTACTTCGTTTACAATTGGCTTTATATTGTTGAGTTCATATTCACGAGATCCTCGATTCTCATTTAGATTGTTTTGGCTAACAATCAATCGATTGTAATTTCAATTCTTCTGTCGCACTGCTACGCTGAAACTTCAAAAAATCATAACTTCCTCATATAAAGTCATTTGGATATTCTCTATATGCATACTCTCGATTTAATGACTAATATGACTTTTGTTTAGATCACTAAGGATAATAAGCAACCAACCCAAAATTCACTTTTTACGATATGCTGAGCCGTGTCAATTTAATCATGAAACTTCGAAGAAGCATAACTTTTTTATGTGAAGTCAGATTCAGGTATTCTATATATTTACAGAAATAGTATTGATGCGTCCTACACTTTTATGATGATTAATTTGGTTATATCTACTTCAAATTTTGTAAAGGACGATTTATATTCAATTCTATTAGAAATGTGAAAATGGGGTGTTACAAGAAGGTGTTAGACAATGGATTTATCAGTCCGAGCTATTCACCATGGTGAGCCTCGACACTATTTATGAAGAAGAAGGATGGGATCACCCTGAATGTATATTGATTATCAGGAGTTGAACAAGTTGATGGTGAAGAGCCGATATCCACTTTCGAGAATCGATGCCTTGTTTGATCAGCTTCAGGGTGGATATTGGTTCTCAAAGATTGATTTGCGGACAGGCTACCACCAAATGATGATCATGAATGAGGATATGCAAAAGACAAATCTCAGAACTCGTTATGGTCATTACAAGTTTGTGGTGATGCCTTTCGGACTCACCAATGCTCTAGCAAAATTCATGGATCTCGTAAACCGAGTATGTAAACCGATGTTAGATTGATATGTGACTGTGTTTATTGATGATGTTTTGGTCTATTCTAAGTCCAAAGAGCAACATTATGAGCATGATGTGTATTTTTAATGCACTAGTTTTTTTATTTATAATTCCTACTCTATCACATCTAAACAACACCTTACATGCAACGAACCTTATCGAGTATAGTATAGTTTTGATAAGAAAGGGTTTCGAACTCATGGGGAATGATAGTGAATTAATTTTTTTATTTTTTACTATAGGTTATAATAAATAAAAGAAAGCAGTTAAGTGGGTTTTTATTATTAAATCTCAAACAAATCAATAACTAATAAACTAGATAAACTAATTGGAAACGAATCACTTCAAGTACTTTGTTTTAGTTTGGATTACATCTCAAAATCATGGTTAAATTCATGAATAGTGCAATGGATTTATTAGTTTTTTACCAAATTCTAATGTGACTAGTTATCTTGATCGGATTTCTAACACTAATAATTAATGAACAACTAACACAATGATCATGTAATTAGTGAACACACAATTAATTTGATGTATATTAGAAATATGAAAGATATGATCTAGTGATTTCTCATCAATGATCATGACAATCAATCAAAGCATAAAACGGATATCTAATCTCTCTAACACAACCAAAGTCACTGATTAGCATTACCTAACCCAAGGATTTGATCAATCTCTAGCCCTAATAGTTTAATGATCATAAACTAATTAAGATTCAAGTTAATGTATTTAGATTGGCCATCTTAACTACACGTAACTCAACATTAGGCAATAAACATCATAACTTTAATAGGTGATGATAAATCAAACACAATTAATCACCAAACTAATAAAATCCAAAATCATTGAAATCAACACATAAAATCGAGTTTCATCTACTCCAAACAAAAGCAAAAGGTTTTAACACCCTAATTCAGAAAGTAAACATAGTATGAATACTAATCGTGATCATAAAATCGAAACAAATGATTCCAGTCATGAGGTTTATTTACGTAAGAAACAAATTAGGATAGAAGATATGTCATTAGGGTTAATTTTTTGCTCTATTTATGGGTTTCAGCATCGCCACAACATGGAGAAAGGCTTGCCACACCATGGGAGCTGTTTTCTTCACATGCAAGAAATTTCTTAATGTCACCATGCCGTGGGAATGGCTTTCCCACGACATGGGAACTGGGAATTAGAATTTGGCAAAAAAAAGAAAGTCTTCCAAAATTTTTTCTAGTTTTCGTAACATTTTTAATCTCATCAATTGGAGTTACAAGTCATGAGATATGACCAAAATATTGAAGAGAGGTCAAGATGTCCAACAACATCCTTTTTGAGTCTTTTAGCTCTGTTCTCTCTTAACAGTCGACCAATTTCATTTTCAGTTTCTAAGTTGTATACTACTATGTGGAAATATTAGATAAATCATAACTTCCTCTTATGAATTTAGATTTGATTGTTCTCTATATGTACAAAATCGTTGCCGCATATACTATAACTTTGGTTAAGATTGTTTATCCTAACTAATCTTTTATCCAAAAAGTTATTTTTAACGCTTATTATGACCAACTCGAATCTACAAGTGTTATAGTTTCGTTGGAAGTTAGCAGTGTTCTTCTTCAACCTTGAAACTTTTGACGGTGAGCCTAACTACTGATGAACTCTTTTTAAAGGTTGGTCGATGTCCGGATGGATCTAGGTGGAAGTGACTTAAGCCACTTTTTTGCTGCTACTGTGAAAATTACAAGAAGCATCCTTACCAACGCTGATTCGCATGGAACATATGGAACATTGAAGTAGTTCACAATGTCCAATACCTTGTCAATATGCTTGTAGTCATCTCTGTGATCCTTCCTATAGAAGGGGATATCCTTGATCATAGAGAGAATGTGCCCCTTAAGTCTGAAATTGGTGGCTTCTAGAATTTCAGGTGGTACAAGACACGTCCTGTTGTGATACCGCATCTGTCTTTTATACTCGTCCATCTTCATTTTTATGATGTCCGTCATCTCTTCTACTTTGCTTTTTACCTCTTGTTTGTCTAAGACACTCTCTATTTATGGTTCGAACCCGATTCCTTTCTTGTTAGGAGTCTTCTCAAAGCTTTCGAATTTTTCGGTTTGAAACTTGCTACTCGATTCACCTGCCTTTTTATCTTTCTTTTTGTGGAATGCGGATTCTGGATCTTCAAGTGGTCGCTCGATCGGAATGTTTGATCCCCTGGTCATATATTACTGAAACAAAACAAAGAACATGCGTGAAAACGAACTAAAAATGAAAAATGTAAAATTGAAAATTTCAGCTTTCACGTCGTGACAAAGAGGCTATCACATCGTGAACACTAAGAAAATAGAAAAGCAAAAGTAAACAGAAAAATAACTTTTTGCGGTTTTTACCCCAGAAAAACTATCGATTATACTAAACTAATTAAATTATAAACCGAAATAATCTGTTCTCCGGCAACGTGCCAAAAACTTGCTTAGATTTACCTACCAGTTTTAAATTTATAACCTAACAAAACATAACTACTAAAATACTTATAGGAAATATACCTATTCATTAAAGTATAGAAAATTAAGTTGGATGTCGATCATAGGGAGTGATATTTATCTAATAAAATAACTACTAAAACGTAATCTAAGAATAATAATTAAGATTGGAGCTTTTTATCTGATTTTGCAAGTTCGTGTTAAATTATTTACTCAACTAAAACTAAACAAACAAATAACTAAAGATGATTGTACTCAAGAGAACAAAGACACTTTTGTTTACATATGAATCCACCTTTTTCCTATAGTTAGTTTCAAGACATGGATTAATTTCAGTTGGTTACCAACATAAAAGTTATTAGTATTCTTGGTCCGATCTCCTAATGTTTTCACCAATTCATGAACTAGTATGCAATGATCTTACACAAGGGGACACTAAATGATTATTAAGATTATTGGTCAATGTAAGATATATCTAAGATTAATTATCTATGATCTAGACAAATAACCTAAACATAATCATGATCCAGCTATGTTCTCTAGGATTTGGTCAATCACTAGCTATGTCAATTTAAGATTCATAAACAAATAGGTAAACAAGTTTATGCAATTAAAGTCATCATTAAACTACACAAAACTTGAAGTTGTAAGCAACAAAGATTGAAACCATTAACATACTAGGCTTTGATATCAAACACAAGATAACCAACTTCATAAATCCATGAAAAGTAGAAACTAACACATGGTATTAGGGTTTATCATTACTAAATAAAAGTCTTGTGATTTAGCTCATAATTAAGAAAGTAAACATATAAACACATAGCTAGATATGATCAAATCTAAGCAAACTAAATGATTGATGTGAATTCTTTGCTCCAATCCTTTGATCTCTTGATCTCCAATCTTCTCTTTCTTTCCAACGGTTCTTAGATGGTTAATTTTCATAGGTTTTCTTTCCAAAAGTGGGCTATCTCATAATCCGCCTCTAAAAGTCGATATAATGTCCAATATATAGTTTCCATAAAATCAGTCTTCACGTCATGACCATAAGGGTGTCACGATGTGAGCTTAGTGTATATCCTGTATGCGCCAGGGAAACCATATCTCGCCATATAGTTATCTTCTAGGACACGTTAGATTGTGAAAGGTGTTCTGCACATCGTGAGAGTGATTTTGTTGGGTTTTAGTATACTACAACATCCTATGGTGCACATACAACCCTAAATGCTTTGGATCTATGTTTTCTCTAATTATACAATATTATTTCCAAAGCATGAAGCCTACAACTAGCATACAATTGATATAATCAACATAAATATGAGTTATAGAATTACCTCTTGTTGTAGCTTGTAATTTTGGACTTTAAGAACTTAGCACCCAAAGTGTGATGTCTCAAACGGTTCAATGCACTCAAAATCGGTTATGGAACTCCAAGAACACTAAGGTAAACGACTTTAGCTATGGGGTGTTCTATATATAGTCTAAGAGTCATGGTTAAAACCAAATCCATACCCTTGGGCTTATTATCCATGATCCATGATTCAAGTAGGCTAACTCTTTATGGATTCATCCATAAACTTAGTCCATCATGTATCCCAAGCCCAAACCATATATAACTAATTTACACAATTAGTCCCCATTAATTTAAATAGTCTCTTTTGATCACTAAATTAATTCCAAATTAATTCTTGGTCAATACTAATTAAATCATATGATTTCATATTAATATATTAGAACTTATAATATATTAATAAATCATAACTAACCTCTTCTCAAAAGTCCATCCTATCAAATTGTCTTGGTGATATGCAACCCGAAATGGACCATGCTACTCTCGGGTCAAGTACATACCAATTATAGTTATGGGCTTAGACACCTAATCCAACAGTCTCCCACTTGGATAAGTCTTATAATTAATATTGCAAGTACGAATCCAAAATCCCGACTAGCAATCGTAGCTCTTAAAAGTCGTAGTCGAACTCTGACCTAGTCAATGATGCATCCATTAGATAAGGGATTATATATTACTCCATTCTACAAGATATCATACGGACTGAGACATGGATTATAATCATTCTCTTTGTCCATTTTTTGTTTCCCGATTTCCGATTTATAACGACCGACTAATTGAACAAATCAAATCAGTCCACGCTTGGCCAAGCACTTAGGTTTGTCATCACTAAATCATCGTGGGGCCCACAAATATCGCTTTTATCCCTTTAAGGGAAAAAGGAATGGATAAAATTCGACTCATATGCTTGTTATATTTACTCATCAAATCACACACAATAATGCGTTTTATAACACCAAGTAACTAGTGCGTTTACACATCATCAATGTGCAACCGATTTGTAAGCTACAACTCACACGTGTCTGTTTTAAGAATATAAGATATTATCGTCTCACAATCACTCGTGATAAAATCCGTGAAGTGACTCAGATGAGCGTGGGTTTAATCCAATACTAGAATCTTATTCCAGAAGTACTCATGAACACTACAACAAACTTGTGTTCTGTCTAAAACACCTAGACAATCTACAGCTAGATTCATGACAGTCTTGCCTCAATACCTACTTCCAAAATTTGATCGACTATGGATAGTTTGAATAACCTAGTTATTCGGGAATTCAAAACATTCAAAGTGAAAAACAAGAATAATCGAATCCAATATGGTCTCAAAACTTATGAATATAAATAAAACACCTTTTATTTAATCACCATATTGATTACACATTATTCATTGTATAATGTTTCGATTAATCAACTAAATATTTGAATTAAAACAATAGTTATGCCATGCTCCAAGCATGCACACTATGTTTACCTATGGTCATGTCACACCCCGAAAACCAAAGGCGGAAACGTTCCCGGGGTTGACTCCACGTTGAGTATCAAATCCAATGTACATAGTAATCATAGTAAACAACCATTACATTACGTATATATGAAAGTTCACATTTGGTTCAAAAGTAATTTGTACAAAAGTTATACATATATCATATGAACGAAACGAGACGAGTCTTCGGAGCACTCCGTCTTCACCAAAAGATATCACCGGGTACCTGTCTAACTTGGACCTGAGAATACAAGCAGTTTGAAAATCAGCATAAAGCTGGTGAGTTCATAAGCGGTTTTGTTTTGTGAAAATGTATCGATTTCCTTTAGTTTTCCGAAAAGGTTTGTGATCCAAGAAAATCCCATATTTTCTTATGTTAAACAGTTTTGTTAACTTTCATTACAGTTCAGTTACACGTTTTAAGTTAACCTCAGGAAAATCCCATATTTTCCTAAATGCAAGATTTATTGAATAACACAGAGTATAGTTTAATATACAAACTATAATTTAGACAAACTGTAGATAGAAAGTATTTTGAAAACCTTGGGACTAACATCCCGAACCAGTTATAAGATAGTTCGATTAAGACCATGGGATCACTATCCCGAAACTAGATATAAGATAGATTGATAAAATCATGGGATTATCATCCCGTATAAGTGTTAATTTCAAAATCATGGGATTACCACCCCGAACGAGATATAGACACAAGATCATGGGATTATCATCCCGAACAAGATATATACATAAAACCATGGGATTACCATCCCGAACGAGATATAGATACAAAACCATGGGATTATCATCCCGAACAAGATATAGATTCTAAACAAAATCCTAGCTGTGAATAAGTTTATATTAATACGTATTGTGAGTCGGGTAACCATGCTGATACGACAACGAGACCTCCTTGACGTTAGTCAGACGTCGAATGATATACATAATTTGTCACCCCAGGCGTGCCCGCCTAACTGTAGCTAGCAGTTAAGGTGTGGGATTGTCAGTCCCGAATAGATCTATTCACAAATTCTTCGCTCTCCCTCCAGGAGACTTTGGTTACACTTCCGGAGAGGATTTACTTGATCATCCATAAAGGGTAGTGACTATCTCACAAGCTAGTATTAAACTATTCACAGAATTCTCATACGATACCAAACATACAAAGATTTTAAGACATGATACAGTGAAAAATAGATACATACAATGAAACTATCTGGCAAAACATTCAAATGATACGGAGATAAACTGAATCAGACATAGTTTATCTAATAACTTAATACAAATATTAGTACATGATATAAGGAGAAACATAGAACCTTAAATTATTCCCATAATAATTTGATTAGTTTGATTATTTTCTTAACTAAAATCCATTTAGTTGTAATTGATAAATCATTCCTTATGCTCAACATAATACATAAGGAGTAAAAGTGTTTATAAATTTGCCAGATATTATTTGAAACATATTAATGTTATAATTCGAAAACAGTTATAGTTTTGCTTGTATTCCCCCCCCTGAAAACATTGAAAAACACGGAAAAAGGCGTAGGGGTATGAACTCACCGGACGAGAAATGTGTCGATTTGAACGCTAAGAGTTGATCCGGGGCGTGTAAATACACGAGGTTCCTAATTATAATGTAAAGATACACATTTGTATCTAATTAGGACTTAAATTGATTATTTGATAGGGACAATTGTTTCTAGTCGCGAAAACACCCCGATACAAGTGTTTGGAAGGACCCGGGTGGCGTTTAGGGATACATATAGTGATGGGTTTTGAGCATTCTAACACTTCCTAAGTGTACATGCAACCCTAATAACCTTGGATCTATGTTTGTCTAATTATCATGCAAAGTTGAATTCCAAGGTTATATTCCTATCTAGCATACATGGGGAACAATTTTAACTTGAATCATAGATAGAATAACTTACCTTGTTGTTGCTTGTGTTCCTTGAAACCTTGTGAGCCTAGCACCCCAAGTGTGATGCCTCAAATGCTTCACACAACACCAAATGCTCTTGGAAAGACTCTTGAGATAACACACTTCTCAAAATCGGCCAAGCCCTCTTGTTTCTTAGTAGTCTCGCCGTTTTTGGTGGAGAATGGGATCCTTATATAGTGTTGACACATCTAGGGTTACACCATGTAAACCCTAATGTGTCATGACTCTTCATTTTCATGACCCATGGGTTTGTAACTCCCATGGAGCATCCATGGAGCATCCTATGGGTAGAACCCAACTTGATAATCCATGGAGCCTCTTAGCCCACTATACAAGATATGGATGAACCCATATATTTAATTAGTTAACCTTTGATCACTTAATTAATTCCAAATTAATTCTTGATCAAACTAATCAAATAATATTAATATATTAGAACTTATAATATATTAATAATCTCCAAGTGTTATTTCTCTCATTTAGTCTAACCAATTGCATGGTGCCATGCAACCCAAATGGACCATGCCGGGTCGGGTCAAGTACAAGCCCGAAATAGTTATGGACTTAGACACCTTATCCAACAGTCTCCCACTTGGATAAGTCTAATAACTATATCTCTAGTACTTCAGGAACCGACCGGCAATCGTAGCTCTTTCAAGGTTTCTCGGAACTGAGAAGATGATAGTACGCCATTTAAGATAAGTGATCATATAATCCTCCGTTCTAGATATCAGCCGGACAAATACATGGAACATTGTCTTGCTTATTGTCCAGCATTTGTTTCCCGATTTCCGATTTGTTTGACATAGAACTTAATTGAACACATCAACTTAGTTCTGACCGGGCCCGGTACATGGGTCAAAACAAAATCATCGAGGGGCCCAGATATCAGCTTCTAATCCAAGAATGAACAGATAAACTTCGACTCATATGTTTGTTCTACCACTCATTGAATTACACACAAAAGTACGTTTTATAACATCGAGTTACCAATGCGGTTTCGTACAGTCAATGCATAACCAACTCGTAAGTAACAAATCATATCTCTAGGTTTGAAGACTTATATGATATTACCGTCTCACGATCACTCGAGATAGAATTCCATGAAGTGATTCCAGTGAGCGTGGGTTGAGTCCAATGCTCAGAACTTATGAGCACTCATGATTGTTGTAGCCTTGTCCAACACCTTAGACCTCTACAATCAATCATGACAGTCTTGATTCATACCTACTTCCGACATATGACCGACTGTGGAGGTTTGAATAAAATGTTACACCAAACAAAATTATTCTGGAAGTCAAAACATGCAAAAGAAATATAGTAAACGATCGACAAGAGATAGCAACACTTTACTCATAAATAAAACTCCTTTTATTCATCATCAAATGTCAATTACACTTTACAAATTTCTGGGTTATCTAACTACTAAAACTTATATCATCCTTCAGCCCTATGCTCCGAGCATGCTGGAGATGCTTAACCCTACTCAGTCCCTTCGTGAGGGGATCTGCTGGGTTCTCATCCGATGATACCCTCTTTGCCACGAGGAGTCCTTCTTCGATCCGATGTCTGATGAAATGGTATTTTCTGTCGATGTGTCTGGATCTCCCATGATCCCTTGGTTCCTTAGCTAAGGCAACAGCACTTTCACTATCACAGAAAATTTCCATTGGCTCTTTAATAGCTGGTACAACTCCAAGGTCTCTAATGAAGTTCCTCAGCCATATCGCTTCCTTTGCTGCTTCGCTAGCTGCAATATACTCTGATTCACAAGTAGAATCAGCCACTGTCTCTTGCTTGGAACTCTTCCAAGAAATTGCTCCTCCGTTTAGGGTAAAGACCCAGCCCGACTGAGAGCGGAAATTATCCCTATCAGTCTGAAAGCTAGCATCACTATACCCTACAACTCTCAAGTCATCACTTCCACCAAGGGTAAGGACCCAGTCCTTAGTCCTCCGTAGGTACTTGAGGATATTCTTTACCGCAGTCCAGTGTGCCTTGCCAGGGTTCGCCTGATACCTGCTAACCATGCTCAAGGCAAAAGCTACATCGGGTCGAGTACACGTCATAGCATACATGATCGATCCTACAGCCGAAGCGTAAGGTGTTCGACTCATTTCTGCTATCTCAGCCTCAGTGCTAGGGCTTTGTGTCTTACTCAATCTGGTGTTACTCTGGATGGGTAACTCTCCTTTCTTGGAATCATGCATGCTGAATCGCTTCAGCACTTTATCCAAGTAGGTACTCTGACTAAGTCCAATTAGTCTTTTACTCCGATCTCTCAAGATTCTTATCCCTAGAATATAGGCAGCTTCACCAAGGTCCTTCATAGCGAAACACTTCCCAAGCCAGGACTTTACTTCCTGCAGGGTTGGAATGTCGTTTCCTATGAGTAGTATGTCATCCACATACAATACCAAAAAGCTAACTATACTCCCACTAGCCTTGACATACACACAAGATTCATCTTCACTCCTAGAAAAGCCAAATTCCTTGACCTTTTCATCAAAGCAAAGATTCCATCTGCGAGGTGCTTGCTTCAATCCATAAATGGATTTCTCAAGCTTACACACTCTATTAGGGTACTCGTTGCTGACAAAACCCTCTGGCTGACTCATGTAAACATCTTCAGCCAACTTCCCATTAAGGAAAGCGGTTTTGACATCCATCTGCCATATTTCATAATCATGAAATGCAGCTATGGCTAACAGAACCCGAATAGACTTAATCTTGGCTACCGGAGAAAAGGTCTCATCATAGTCCACTCTAGGAATTTGAGAGAAGCCCTTTGCAACCAGTCTAGCCTTATAAGTGTGTACTTTACCATCCATGTCGGTCTTCTTCTTGAAGACCCATTTGCACCCTACTGTCTTACGACCTGGTACATTCTCAACCAAGTTCCAAACTTGATTGTCATACATGGATTGTATCTCGCTATCCATAGCCTCTTTCCATTTAGCAGACTCGGGGCCTGCCATGGCTTCCTCGTAGCTGTTAGGGTCATCTTGACTTACTAGTGTCTCATCACTAATAAGTGTCTCACCTTCTGCAGTAATATGGAATCCATAGTAATGCTCAGGTGCACTCCTAACTCTCGTGGAACGTCTCAGAGGTACAGATTTGTCAATTGACTCAACAGGAGTTTCCTCCTCAAGTTGAGGGCTAGAGTTTGAAGTTCCTTCACCGCTTGATTCTTGAATTTCTTCAAGATCAATTTGCCTCCCACTGTCTCCTTGGCTTATAAACTCTCTTTCTCGAAAGACTCCTCTTCTTGCTACAAAGACCACATTGTCACTAGGTCTGTAGAAGAGGTAACCAAAGGAATGCTGTGGGTAGCCGATGAAAATACACCTCTCGCTTCGGGGTTCGAGCTTATCATGAGTCTCGCGTCTCACGAAAGCCTCGCAGCCCCAAATCTTGATGTGGTCTAGTTTAGGTACTTTACCAGTCCACATCTCGTGAGGAGTTTTGGCAACTTTCTTTGTAGGGACTAGATTGAGGATATGGGCGGCAGTCTCTAAGGCATACCCCCAGAATGAGATTGGTAGCAAAGCTCGACTCATCATGGAACGAACCATATCCAACAAGGTTCGATTACGCCTCTCAGCCACACCATTCAACTGTGGTGTCCTGGGAGGTGTCAATTGTGAGACTATCCCGCATTCCCTTAGATAGTCGAGGAACTCTGAACTAAGATACTCACCACCACGATCGGATCGAAGCATCTTAATGTTCCTGCCCAATTGATTCTCGACTTCCTGTTTAAATTCCTTAAACTTCTCGAAAGTCTCTGACTTATGCTTGATCAAGTAGACATATCCATATCTACTATAATCATCAGTAAAAGTCAAATAATAACGATTAGCATCCCTTGTGGCATGTTTGAATGGTCCACACACATCCGTGTGTATAAGGTCCAACAAACCTTCACCCCTCTCACACGAACCTGTGAAGGGTGACTTTGTCATTTTTCCAAGTAAGCATGATTCGCAACTATCATCTGACTTTAGGTCAAACGACTCCAAGACTCCATCCTTTTGGAGTTGGCCTATGCGTTTCTTGCTTATATGTCCAAGACGACAGTGCCATAAAGACGCTTTATCCAAGTTATTATTAGTAGAATCAATGCACAAAACATTATTTCCCAAGTTATCTACTACAGATACAGCTTCATACACACCATCACAAGGTAATGCTTTAAAATAAAAGACATTATTATAGAAAACATCTATAGAACCAACTTCATTATTAAATGAAAAGGTAAACCCTTGTTTGTACAAAGCATGAAAGGAAATAATATTTCTTGCCATTCCTGGCGAATAACAACACTTATTCAAATCTAAACTAAACCCACTACTTAGCGATAAAGTATAAACTCCAATCTTGGTAACAGGTATAGCTTTCCTATTCCCCATGATCAAGTTTATCCTTCCTTGCTCCACATCCTCACTTCTTCTTAGTCCCTGCAAGTCACAACAAATGTGAATACCACAACCGGTATCAAGGACCCAAGAATTAGAATGGGGTGAGTTATTAGAAATGATAGTGTAAATACCTGCATGGTTGGGTTTAACTTTCCCATCCTTCACATCTTGCTGGTATTTTGGGCAGTTCCGCTTCCAATGAGCTTTTTCATGGCAATAGAAGCATTCAGCCTCTTTTGGGTCAGAAGAAGGAGTAACGAAACCTTTCTTGGTTCCACTTGAAGAAGAGCCATCAAGGGTCCGAACCTTGGTACCCTTAGAAGAGCTCTTTCTCTTCCTCCCTCGACTTTTCCCGATTGCCAAAATCGGAGTAGAGTTTTGATTAGGAGTGATAGCAACCGACTTCCCCTTAAGACCTGATTCTGCGGTCTTGAGAAGTCCCTGAAGTTTGCTGAGTGTGACTTCTTCCTTGTTCATGTGATATGTCATGCGGAATTGATCATAGCACGATGGTAAGGAATGCAAAATAATATCTATTGCAAGATCCTCCGGGAAGTTCACATTAAGCTTCAGCAAACGATCCACATACCTTTGCATTTTCTGCATGTGGCTCATGACGGATTCCCCGTCCTTCATCATGGTTGTTATCATGGAGCTGATGATTTCATACCTCTCTTGTCTTGCACTTTGATGGTATCTTTCCATCAAATCTTGGTGCATTTCATAAGGGTAGAAATCCTCATAAGACTTTTGGAGTTCCGCTGTCATCGTGGCCATCATGATACAAGCCACTTTCGTAGCATCCCTTTCATGTGCCCGAAATTCAGCGATCTCCTGAGGAGTTGCAGTGGACTCATCAATCTCCTTAAGCTCCTTGTCAAGGACATATTCTTTGTCCTCGTAGCGGGTAATCATCCTGATGTTTCTGATCCACTCATTGAAGTTGGATCCATCAAAGGTGACTTTCCCACACAAGTTCATAAGGGAAAAGGAGCCATTAGGATTAGAGCCAGAAGCATTGTTGAAAGACATCTGAAGGAAAGAGGACAAGATTAGTTTAGATATAAGAGAGTCCTTAATAAAACACCCAAATGTAATATTAAGGCTAGGATCCAATCACAATATAATATAACTTAGAAGAGGTATGCCGTAATCTAAGCTATATCATATTTGAAAGGTAGGTGAATGACGATTCACCAATTTCCACCACGAAAACCGCAATATTTTAGTATTAGGTTTTGAATGGTTCTTAGAAATTCCTAGATTCTTTGAGATTCAATGAACTTTTCAAAGACATGTTTCAATCTCGAGTGTGCCCTCCAAGTTTTGTGACTGGGATACCGAGGATCACAAAACGAGGTGTGAAGTAACCATGCAAATCACTTGGTACCCTTAAAGTTTATCACTCAATCGATGTGCCGGTTAACCACACACGCTCCATCGATACTATAATAAACCCTAAGTCACCCTTTACCTACCTTGTTAAGTCCAAGTTAGTGTGCCGGTTAACCACACACGCTCCACCAACGACTTAATCAAAGTGTAAAGTGTAATTTCATGGAATAGCACCTTATTCACATTTTTCCTAAAGTAACTAAGATTGGGAATTTAATAAAACATTTAGTTACTTTATAATATTCATCATACTTTGAATGAGAATTAATAAGTCCTTGTCTTACCCGTTCGGCTAACGACCCTCCACCGATCAAGCAAGCGGTGGGTGAGAGTGGACACCCATTAAGTCACCATTTTATAGGCAACAACCTTATACCCACCTTATAGACCGGCTTCGTGAATGAGGCGTACTAGCGGTAAGACGACTTTGTTCTTATACATATATATAATTATTAAATCATAATAATATAAGTATAAGGGTTGAATTTTAACTTTTAAAATTCTAGGGGTTGGAACTAAAGTTTTAACTTAACTTTACTTGTTCCAAAACTTGAGGGCAAGTTTTGTAATCTTTCAAAACTTTTCATTTCTTGTAACTTATGAGTTTAATAGAGTAATAAAATGAGGACTTTTCATTTTTCTAACTCTTGTGTTCTTTTAATGATTTTTTAATCCAAGAGACTTTTGGTTTTCCATAACTTGAGGACAAGTTATGGACTCCATTAAAACACATTATGATCATGAATTAATCTACCACATAGGTTACAAATAATTCCTATGATCATCTAAACATCATAAGAACAAGAATATGAATATGAACACTTTCAAGAATCAAAATCACATTTAATCTTTGTAATTTTGATAATATGTTGTTGTAAATGAGTTAGAAAAGACATTACACCTTCTAAAATAAGTTTTCAAGTACCAAAACATTTTAGGGTAATGATTCTAATCCATTTCCAGCAACTCAAGTCGAAATTCTGCACTCTGTCGACCCTACTCGCCGAGTGCATAAACCTACTCGCCGAGTAGGTTGAAGATACACATGAACTCGTCGAGTCCTCCCCATGGACTCGCCGAGTCCATCAGTCAGACAGCAAGATTTTCGACTTTCTTCAACTTTTAAGCACAAATAACAAACAAACAAGCCTAGGCTCTGATACCACTGATGGGTTTTGAGCATTCTAACACTTCCTAAGTGTACATGCAACCCTAATAACCTTGGATCTATGTTTGTCTAATTATCATGCAAAGTTGAATTCCAAGGTTATATTCCTATCTAGCATACATGGGGAACAATTTTAACTTGAATCATAGATAGAATAACTTACCTTGTTGTTGCTTGTGTTCCTTGAAACCTTGTGAGCCTAGCACCCCAAGTGTGATGCCTCAAATGCTTCACACAACACCAAATGCTCTTGGAAAGACTCTTGAGATAACACACTTCTCAAAATCGGCCAAGCCCTCTTGTTTCTTAGTAGTCTCGCCGTTTTTGGTGGAGAATGGGATCCTTATATAGTGTTGACACATCTAGGGTTACACCATGTAAACCCTAATGTGTCATGACTCTTCATTTTCATGACCCATGGGTTTGTAACTCCCATGGAGCATCCATGGAGCATCCTATGGGTAGAACCCAACTTGATAATCCATGGAGCCTCTTAGCCCACTATACAAGATATGGATGAACCCATATATTTAATTAGTTAACCTTTGATCACTTAATTAATTCCAAATTAATTCTTGATCAAACTAATCAAATAATATTAATATATTAGAACTTATAATATATTAATAATCTCCAAGTGTTATTTCTCTCATTTAGTCTAACCAATTGCATGGTGCCATGCAACCCAAATGGACCATGCCGGGTCGGGTCAAGTACAAGCCCGAAATAGTTATGGACTTAGACACCTTATCCAACATATAGTTAGGATAATGAATTGGGACATCAAAGGAACACTCCATAAGGAGTTTACGGCCTCATAACCCTCTACCCATGAGTTTACGGCCGTAAACTCATGGTGGGGTGAGTTAAGGGCAAAAATGGATTGAAACATTTAGGGGATAATTTCTAGGCTTGGTTTAAGGACTTGGAATGGATTTAAATCACAAAAATGACTTATATATGGGAGTTTATAGCCTATGATAGGCTCCTGGCCGTAAACTCCTAAATACTCAAGAAAACTTGTGTTTTTGGTTTCCAAACAAATCACATGTGATTGCTAAAATTGTTTCAAGACCTTTCATGCATTTACTTGATGATTTGAATGACTTTTTGGAGTTTACGGCCCATGAGACCCCCCTCATGGCCGTAAACTCTTATATAGGGTGTTTCCTTGTGTTTTAATGCCAAAAACTTGTTTGTAAGGGCTTCAAAAATTCATTCCAAGGCTTTAGGGGTGATATAGGGCTAAACAACACTTAAAAATGAATTTATACCACATTTTAAGGAGTTTACGGCCCAAGAACTTGCCTTGGCCGTAAACTCATAGAAATCCCTCAAATAATGTGTTTAAGGTCCTTAAACTATTTTTGGTTGGTCCTATGATTTAATCCAATGCTTTTGGTGGTGTTGGATGGCTTTCTAACACCTTAGAATTGAATTTATGCCATGTTTTGAGGAGTTTACGGCCCAAGCACATGCCTTGGCCGTAGACTCACATAAGTCCCCCAAAAATCATGTTTCAAGTGTCCAAATGCTTAAACCAATATTCTATAAATCATATCTAAGCCATACTAGTGATTTGGAAGGGTTTAAGGTCAATAAAACCCTTAAATATGATTTTACGGCCCAGGCTTGTGCCTTGGCCGTAAACTCCTTCAAATCCAATAAAATCCATGTTTTAAATGTTCTAAGTCCATATCTTGAAGTCCTTTAGCCATATCTAGAGTCTAATTGAGTTTAGGAAGGAGTTTAAGGGCTTAAAACCCTTCAAATTGGTGTTTACGGCCTAGGTGGCTTCCTGGGCTATAAACTCATATATTGTGTCCCATTTCATGATTAAATCTTGAATTTGGAAGCCAAATATGCTATAGATTAAGGCTAGGAAGGTACCTTAGGGATTTGAGGCCTTAAAATTGAGTTTTGGACCCTTAATCTTTGGATTTAGGAGAGAGGTTAGAGAGAGAAGGAAAAAGCTTCAAATGAATGTTTAAACACGTTTATATAGTTCCCAAAACTTGGACACTGTGGAATTCTACCCGATACCGGCCTTAAACGAAGCTTTAGGTCACACCCGCTTGAGTTTCCGTCACCCGACAAGGATATTTCTAAAATTTATGAAATAATAATTTTTTTTGGGCTAGATTCATGAGTTCCTAAATGATTTGGACCCTCATTGAGTTAAAATAAACATATAAATTTTACTAACTAAACTCAAAAACGATATCGGGACATTTCGATTTATGACGAGTTATTACGGGTAGAATGGGTTTTCAGCAACGAACAACTTCGGGTTGTTACAGGTCATCTCTTTGTGAAATAGATCAATGGACAACATTTCAATGATGCTCATTTCACAATTCCAAATCCTTATTGTAAATGTAAGAATACCAAATTCTTGCCATTTGATATAATTTGTTTAGATTCTAAACTTATATGTAATGATCCTCTTGTAATGACTATGCACAAAATCATAGAGACTTGGCAACATACATTACAAAGTATTCCAATGGAGAGCAATTCCATGGAAACGAAGTCTCATATTCAAAGTACATTCCTTTGGATATCCTTCTTGCATTAAGTTTTCTAATCTTACATGTACAGATTTAAAGAGTAACTTCCACTTATGGAAACATTTCCATATTCTCATTTTGACTATCACTTCTTAACAAGAGTTACCTCTTCTCAAAGTATGTCAACATGGCCCTTCCAAAATTTACACTTTACTTCCAACTGTCCATGAGCAACCAATCTTTGTTAAACCTTAGATTGTCCTCGACAATTGCTTAACCATTTTAGTCATATCTTGTTCTAGTCCCTTTTCCCTCTTAATGCTCTAGGCATTTGGAAAATTAGAACAGATAAGTATTATAGCATATGCAATCGATCCTATACCCGAAGCATATGGGATACGTTACATAATGTCATACATAAAGACATGATACTTTACCAGTCTTTTGCTATAATATATCCACATATAAAATTTCCTTATGTTCAATCATTTCAACATAACATCCATATATGTTCTTTGACTAAATTTGATTAAAATCCCAATCTAAGCTTTTAGATTTGAAATGAAGTATGAATTCCTCTCCCTTAGTTGTATCAAAACAACTTTTCAAACCCACAACATTGCGAATTGAAACTTTTGTTTTCTATAATTAACATTGCTAACTCGCAACCCTTACCATAATAATTCTGCAAATACGTATGAAAACTATGTTGTTATCTATTCCTAAGAAATTTATCATAACTTTTAAGCAGTAGCTCAAAATTCTGATCATCGAACCATGCGATCGGAATCCATTTCTTCACGATCAGAATCAGCTTACTCTTCCTTTAAGTTTCCTTTCATTTATTCGATCCTAAAAAACATCAAAATGTAGTTACATTACATAATATATTAAGAATCTCCAACTAGGAACTTAATAGTGTTAGATAGTAGATTTTACCTGAAGTAGAGTCAAACTTTTTGACTTTACCATCCTTGCGATCTTTTAGGTAAATATGGCAGCTTCGCAATCAGTGCCTCTTCTCTTGGCAATAGAAAAATATGGACTCTTTGGGAATGGTACATGGGACTATCTCAGACTTAGCCTTTCTCTTTACCATTTGGTCAAATGACCTGACCATGGTCGATCCCTTTCCATTGGGAAGAGAAAGCTTTTTTGGATTTTCAATGTTACAATTGTCAATGTCCATGGAAGTTTGGGAAATAGAACTTCCAATCAAATTTGCATTACCATTGTGCCAAATCATTGTTGATTCAACAGCAATAAGAAAATATGTTAGATCAATAAGGGTCACGTCGTGATCTCCCATATAGTAGTACTTAAAGAACCCGCTATATGACTTACGAAGTGATTGAAGAACCAAGTCGACAACCCACTTCCTTGAAACTATGACACACAACATTCCCATCATGTCAATGTGTGACTTCATCTCCAATACATGTGCACACACAGACCTTCCATCTTGATGTTTGCTATCCAATAGAGCTTGAGTGACCTTGAACTTTTCAAGTCTTTGAACGTGTAGGTCAGGGAGAATTATAGGAGGAGGTGGAGGAAGTGAAGTTCCACTATATCACGAATAAGGGATTAACCTTTCACCTTGATCGTCTTTGTGGAATATCATCTTTATAAAGAAAGGATTCGGGAAGACCATAGTTGTCAAAACTAGACATCTATAAGGGAGAAATTCAAGTTTTGTTGATTTAAGTCCTTAATACAACACCCAAATGAAATATTAAGGATATGAACCAACACAATATTTTACAATTCAGAAGAGGGATGTCGTGATCCAATTGCAAAATATTTGAAGGTAGGTAAATTACGATTTACCAATTTCCACCATGAAAAACGAAAATGAACTTTAGGTTTTAAATGAATTGAAATTCCTAGATTCTTTTGAGATTCATTGAACTTTTCAATGGCATGTTTAAATCTCGATTGCGCCCTTCAAGTTTGTGACTGGGATGTCGAGGATCACAAACAAGGTGTGAATAACCATGCAAATGTGCTTGGTACTCTTAATGTTACAAATCACCTAATCAATGTGCAAGTTAACCACACACACTCCATTGATCCAGATTAACATCAAGCTACTCTATGCCACACACTGTCAGTTCCAGATTAGTGTGCCAGTTAACCACACACGCTCCACTAATGACTTAACAAGGTGCAAAGTGCAATTTCATGGGTTAGTACCAAATTCATATTTTTCCTTAGTAACTAAGATTGGAAATTTATAGGTGTTTAGTTACTTAGTATTTCATTATATTTTTGATGAGAATTAATGTCCTATCCTACCCGTTCGGCTAACGACCCTCCACCAGTCAAGGGAGCGGTGGGTGAGAGTAGACACCCATTAAACTATCATTTTATAGGCAGTGACCTTATACCCCCCCTTATAGACCTGTTTCGTGAATGAGGCCTACTAACGATAAGACTGAATTTACTCTTATATATATATATATATATATATATATATATATATATATATATATATATATATATATATATATATATATATATTAAACCTATAATATTATAATACTATAAGGGTTTAATTTTAAACATTTAAAATTCTACGGTTTGGAACTAATTGTTTCAAAGTGAGACTTTGCATTTACAAATTCCAAAACTTGATGGCAAGTTTTGAAATATTCTAAAACTTTTGGTATCCATAACTTATGAGTTTAATATAGGTTTTATGGAAAGACTCTTGATATTCCATAACTTGAGCACAAGTTATAGAGTTCATAAAAACATGAATGTAAAAGAGTCTTCAAGTTCCATAACTTGAGGACAAGTTATGGAAGACTTAAAACCATTTTATGATGACATTTAAAAATGAGATTTTTCACTTTCCATAACTTGAGGACAAGTTATGCATTTCATCTAAAACATTTAGATCAAAAATTGTAACTAACAAAATCAAACAATTTGTCTATGATCTAATTAAACTCATAAATTAAGATAATTCATATCAAAAAAATTTCAAGAAATTAGCCGAATCATATAAACTAATACAAATCATGAAACTTTGACAATTATCTTTTATTTGGATGAGGATGATCATTACCATAGTAACAAAATCAAATTTTATGAACAAAAATGTCACACCCCCGAACCAGACGGCGGAAACGTCCGGGGGCTCGTGTGACTAAGAATTGAATAATCATCACAATGAATATACATGAAACATAACACATTCATCAACAACATTACATAATACAACCAGCATTGTTTACATCAAGTACGTTGTTAAATTACATAAGTTCAAATTGTTAAAATATGACAAGTGTTATTACATAAACAAAACCAAACACACTTGCAATTCTTTCAGCTTAACGATTACCTGAGAATACAAGTTATTTTGAAAAAGGTCAAGATATATAATGTTGGTGAGTTCATAAGTATGGTTGAATAAAAGTCCTTGTATCTTTCGTAAAAACCCAGAAAATCCGATATATTCTGTAAATTGTCTGAAAACGATGTGAAAATCAAGTGTGATAACATGTGTGAAATTCATGGTTGTAACGTATATGAGTGTAGTTTAAGTTCATTGTATCCTGAATAAGTGATAAATGTATATCACTATTTTTCCCAGAAAATCTGATATTTTATGTCTCAATGCCTAGGTTCTTGTCTTGTTGATTAAGTGTTTTCGTGTTGACATAATTTATGAATTAATCTTCTATGTGTTTAAGTGGCGTTGAATCCTTACATGAGCCGTTATAACCATGCATGATAATGACTATGTCGCCCGTCTTGGTATTTTTTGAAATGTCGGCCTAGCTAAGGATGTTGTCGCCCTAGACTGGCCTAGTCTAGCTGTAGCAAGCAGCTAAGGCGTGGGGCGTCACCCCGTATAGATCTATACACAAACTCCCACTTTCCATCCAAGAAATTCTGATTATAACTACAGGCTACAATTGTACACTCAGTGGTGCCAACCGACAAGTCTCACTAGATTCTCAACCCCTTTTCATACTATGTTTAATGTTTATGTATATGTTGTATATTTTTGAATTCAAAAGGAATATATATATATATATATATATATATATATATATATATATATATATATATATATGACGTTAAATGATTACGCAACGGTATAGTTATGATCACAAGCACATGAATTCCATTCCAAGCCCAATTAGCATGCAAATGGACCACGAATGCTCAATAACATGTAAGAGGGTAATTTGAGCCTAATAGACATACATGTGGGCCACAAAATCCTAATAAACATATAGTCCATAACTTAGGCTCAAATTAACATGTAAGATGGTCGCAAGGCCCACTAAACATGTCATGAAACACATTGGGCTCAATATACACTTAGTTGGGCCCTTAGGGCCCAACGGCCAAGTATCATGAACATTAATCCCAATAATTGAGTATCGACGTATTTCGTTCGTTCGTTTTGTTTCATTGTTCGTTTTAACTCAAGGTTTACCAGGTTGACGTTAAGAAGCTTTCTGTTTGTAAAAACGACATTTTTCTCCAATAATCCTCAAATTTTTAGTTAAGGGCCAAAGTTTTTTAAAAATGACACTTTAGTCCATAAGTTATAAAAATTTGCAATTTTGTCCCAAATGTCTAAAAATCTACGGTTTTAACCCAAAAGTTATAGTTTCACATTTAGAACCTTGTTTTGTAGAAAAGTGCATTTTCAACCCCTTTTTTGTAAAAATTTACACTTTCGGCCCAATTTTGGTAATATTTACATTTTTTGTCCAATTTGAAAATGAATGTTATTTTTACCCTTAAATTTGGTTTATCTTCATTTATGATCCCAAACTTTGGCAAAATATCATTTCTAACCCAAAACTCCATCTTTTTGCAATTTGGGCCCCAAAAAACCGTGAGGCCAAAATTTTAGCCCATTAAGCTTAAATTTTCATTTTAGCCCTTTTTTAAAGTATGTTTAACATTAAAACACTTCTTTATACAAGTAGGACCTGTTTGGCCCTTAAGAAAGCTTAAATGACAATTTTTTCCCTTATCTTTTGTTATCTTGAGAATTTTGACCTTTAACAAGGTTCTTGTTGAAATCTTTTGTATCTTAAACATGTAGTCACTTATGGCTTGATAATGTGATGTATCTAGTGTCAAAGTTCATAGATATTTGTTTAATATTAGTTAAAATTTCGAGATCTACAAAGATCTAACATATTTTTACCAAACAAGTTAAGAAATCACACAAAACATGCATATAACACATAGATCTACACATTTTTCTTGTATTCTCCCCCAAAATCATATGAAAACCGAAAACTAGGGGGTATGAACTCACCTTTTCTTGATGCTTCGGTTTTGAAGAAGAAGTGGAAGAAGATGGTGTTGTTTTCGGCCTAGCTTGTTTCTTTGATGGGATTCTCGAATTCTAGGAAGTTTTAAGAGTATGATTCAAGAAAATAAGATGGTAAGAGGAGTGATTTAAGAGTAAAGATGTGAGAATCCAACTTAAGCTTATAAAGATCTTACCTAATATGATGATCTTGAAGAAAAACTCACTTGAAGACACCCACAACTTGCGAAATTATAAGGAGAGGGAGCAATTCTTAGAGAGTTGTTTAAAGTAATTTGAAGATGGTGGTGTAGCTGTATGGTTTCGACCGAGAGAAAGAAATAGGGAGGGAAGAGAGAGAAGTGACCTTTGTATGGAAGTATGAGAGTGTGTTGATACATGAGAGGTAATTAGTGTGGAAGTCCCATATGTAAAAATGAGGTGTCTGTTGGATTAGTGTCTAAGTCCATAACTATTTTGGTATGTACTTGACCCGATTATGCATGGTCCTTTTGGGTTGCCTTCACACTGGTGACTAGACAGGATGATTGTTGAGGAGAGAGGCTGGTTTATTGTTAAGAATAATAAATTACGGTATAATTATGATTTGTTAATATATTATATGAATTATATATTAATTTGGAATCATATTATTAATTAGTATTTAATCATAAATTAATTTTGGGATTAAAGGAACTGACTGAAAGTGCAAGGGCTATTTTGTAATTATTCAATAGTTGAGGCTTTGGGCCATTGGATCACCTTTATTAAGGCTTGAACGAAAATCCAAGAAGGATCTAGGAGTTTTCATCCAAGGGCTTAAGGAAAGGAGTACATGGACTTGCTTAGGCCGTAAGCTAAGGGATTAGGGTTTACACCTTGAAACCCTAGTTAGCCTTAAGTATAAATAGCACCCTAAGGCACTAAGATTTCGTCCAAGATTTGGGTAACCCTAAAAGGGACGGATTCTAGGGCAAGATACCCTTCTCTCCTCTCTCCCATATTCATCCTTTCACCTAGTGTGTTTGTGAGCCATTAGAGGTACTACACTTGTGGTACTTGCTTTCAAAGCTAAGGAGATTCAAGGAACAAGTTGTTATTATTATATAACAACAAAAGGTATGTATTCTATTCTTTTATGCAGATTTCAAAAATAGTACTAGCATTCCAGGTTTCTTTATGTGTTCATAAAGTTGTATAACTAATAGTGAAAACATAGATCCAACTCTAGGTTTGCATGCACACATAGGATTGTTTGTATAAAACCCATCAGTGGTATCAGAGCCAGGTTTTTGTTTTCAATTAGCTTTATCCAAATGTATGAACTTGACATATTAGGTTTTATAGCTAGTAAACCCTAGGGCTTGGTAATTTTCTCAATTAGGGTTGCAAAACCCTAGTTGGCGAATTTTTTGATAGGGTTTTTAAACCCATTCCTTTGCCTCCATATTTTCGAATTAGGGTATGTAACCCTAGGGTTTTTCGAAAAACATATGTCCCTAACATTAGATCCTAAATTTTAGGGATTTGGTTAATGCCATATCTTGTAATTATCCTTTAAATGTTTAAATTTGGTAATTAAAGATTTTGATTTATCCCATCCCATAATTTCAAATTCTAGGGAATTTAAGGATATCCTTACCAAAATAAAAGATAACTGTCAAATTAATTAGATAATCATTTCCTTATGTGATAAACTTGATTTATTTGAATTATTTGATAGATTATCTTGCAAGAAATTGAATTAGGTCGTATTTAGATAATTACTAATTAATTGGTTAATTATTATTTGTAATTTGATCTAGAATGTTCTTGCTTATGTTTTGAAAAGTTTCAAAACTTGCCCCCAAGTTTTGGAATTTAAATTGTTTGATTAAAAAGCTTAATTTTGAAATGTTAAATTCTAAAACCCTAGTATTTTGAAAAAATCAAATTACACCCTTATGGTTTTATTAGTTAATTAAAGTGTACAATTAAAAGAGATTTAATAAACCCATAAATTTTTGGTTTACATTTAATTAAGTTAAAAGTATAATTTATTAAATTAGACCACCTAGTATTTTAAAAGTGTAAAATACACCTTATACTATATATAACATTAAAAGTCTAATATAATATATGTATAACTTAAACTGCTAGTCTTACCGTTAGTAGGCCTCATTCACGAAGCCAATCTATAAGGGGGTATAAGGTTATGGCCTATAAAATGGCTGTTTAATGGGTGTCCACTCTCACCCACGGCTTCCTTGATTGGTGGAGGGTTGTTAGCCGAACGGGTAGGATAGGGGAAACCTTTTCCATTAAAAGTATAATTAAGTATAAAGTAACTAAATGTTTTTACAAAATTCCCAATCTTAGTTACATTAGGGAAAAGTGAATTGATGCAACTCCATGAAAATACACTTTATGCCATTGTGAAGACGTTAGTGGAGCGTGTGTGGTTGACCAGCACACTAAATGGTTCTAAGCAAATGTAGCAAAGGGTGACTCAATGTTTGTCATATTTTGGTGGAGTGTGTGTGGTTAACCGGCACATCGAATAGGTGACTGTAACATTGGGGGCACCATGTAAGTTTGCATGGTTATTCACACCCTGTTTTGTGATCCTCAGCATCCTAGTCACAAATCGAGGGGCATATCGAGATTTAAACATGCCATTGAAAAGTTCAATGAATCTCAAAGGATCTAGGAATTTTTCAATACATTTAAAACCTAATCTCTTTTTCGTTTTTCATGGTGGAAAATTAGTGAATCGTCATTCACTTACCTTCAAATATTTTGCAATTTGGGTTACGACATCCCTCTCCCAAGTTGTGGAATATTGTGTTGGGTCCTAGCCTTAATATCTCATTTAGGTGATTTATTAAGGACTCAATCAATCAACTAACTTGAATTTTTTCTCCCGTTTTGTAGATGTCAAAGTATGACAACTATGGTCTTCCTAAATCCCGTAGAACAAGCTTTCCACATGAAGATGATATTCCACGATATGATCGAGGAACAAGAGATCATGCTTCACTTCCTCCACCTCCTCCAACTGTTCTCCCTAACCCACAAGTTTGAAGGCCTGAAAAGTTCAAGCTCACTCAAGCCCTTTTGGTAAGTAAACATGAAGATGGGAAACCTGTGTGTGTACACGTCTTAGAGATAGAGTCACACATTGATAGGTTAAGGATGTCGGGTGTCAAGATTTCAGGTGAGTTGACTGTTGACTGGGTTCTTCAGTCGCTTCCTGAATCATATAGTAAGTTCGTTAGAGAGTACTATATGATGGATCACGACGTGACCCTCATTGATCTCACCTATTTGCTTATAGCTGCTGAATCAACAATGATTTGGCGTGCTGGTCAAGCAAATTTGTCTGGTGAGTCAAACTCCTAAATTGCGATGGACACTGGCAACATCGGATGTCTAGAAAGAACTAAGTCTATGATTGATCAATGTGCTGTGCCAAAGGAGTCTGTTTGCTTTTATTGCCAAAAGAAGGGGCATTGGAGACGAAGCTGTCGTATTTACCTGAAAGATCTAAGAGATGGGAGAGTTAAAATGTATGGCTCTACTTTAGGTGAAATCCATTAACTAACTCTTTTAAGTTCCAATTGTAGATTCTTAATACATGATGTGATAAGATTATGTCACACCCCGAAACCGATGGCGGAAACGTTCCGGAGCGGAGGACGTCATGTAAAGTATCACAACCAATGTACATAGTAAGCACAGTAAACACAACCATTACATTACATAGAAGTATTTACATTTGTTTGATAGTAAAGTTATACATGATTATAGATATATACATCCAAAATGAACAAAAGTAAAGACGAGACTGCTAAAACGCTCCGTCTTCTCCAAAAGATCGCGGGGTACCTGTCTAATGTGGACCTGAGAATACAAGCAGTTTTAAAAATATCAGCATAAAGCTGGTGAGTTCATAAGCAGTTTGTTCTAGTAAAAGAACAAGTTTCGTGATCCCAGGAAAAACCCTTATTTTCCTTAAAAGTTTGTGGTTTGTTATCGATTCGAAACGAAGTATACAAGTATCTATCCTACTGTTAACATTTAAGTGAACTATTCTGAAAGCCATATTAACTTTGAAAGTACATTAGTTTCAATTATAAACTATAGAAGAGAGAAAACATCCGTGAATAAAATTTGTTAATTTAATACGTATTGTGAGTCGTATAACCATACTAATTTGACCCGTGACCTCCTTGATGTTCTTCAGGCGTCGCTAGAATCCAAAACTTTTCACCCCAGACATGCCCACCTAACTGTAGCTAGCAGTTAAGGTGTGGGATTATCAGTCCCGAATAGATCTATCCACAAATTTCACGCTCTCCCTCCTGGAGACTCTGGCTATACTTCCGGAGAGGATTTACTAATACCCCGTAGGGAATAATGAAGACGATTCTCACAAGCTAGTATTACCAATTCACGGAAAAATAGATCGTTCTCGAGTTTCGAAATAGTTTGGTAAAATATAAATAATCAAATACGAGATAATTATTCAACGCGATACTGTAGATTAAACATGGATAAACTAAATCAGTCATAGTTTTTGAATCCATAAAACCAGTAATGTCGATCCTAAATTATTCCCTTAATAATTTAAATGATTAGATGACTTATAAATCGGATGATTTGATGAGTTCCCATATTGTTTGAAAGCTATGTAATCACATTCTGAAAACCTCCCTTATGCTCCGCATAATACAAAAGGGATTTAGTATTTAAAGTTTGTCAGTATATCATATATTTACATCAGTTTTAAGTTTCAAAAACCTTTATGATTTGCTTGTATTCCCCCCCCCCCCCTGAAAACATTTGAAAACACAAGAAAGGTGTAGGGGTATGAACTCACCGGACGAGAAATGTGTAGGTTGAATTCTAAGTGTCAGTTAAGGGCTTGAGTACACGCGAGGTTCCTATGTAATATAAAAAGATACATAATTGTATCTAATTAGACTTTGAACTACTATTTAAATAAGAATATACACTCCGAGGCGCGAAAACACTTCATTTCAAGTGTTATGAGTGATCCGGGTTGCATCTAAGGGGGTGTAAGGCCTAGATATGGAGTTTTCTCTTCAAGAGTAAACTCCTAAGGGAGATTACGAACCTATGACCATCTACCCATGAGTGTACGGCCGTAAACTCATGGCTGGTGTGTTCTTGGGTGCTTAATGGTCTTATAACACTTGTGGGGTGAAGCTAGGTTCAGTTCTAAGGCAAGGGAAATGAATTGATCAACATGTGGACCATATTAAGGATTTTATGGCTGTAAACTAGGAGTTTACAGCCGTAAACTCTCATGTACCCTTTCTTTATGTGTTTTGGTGATCCTAGGTTAAGCATAAGTGGTTCTAGTCCAAAGTACAAGTCATTGAAGGAAGTTAGGGCACCATTTTACCACTATAAAGGAGTTTACGGCCCAGGAACCATTCCTTGGGGGTTTTACGGCCGTAATATCCTAAGGGGTGGTTTCTTTCATGTTTAAGGTCCCTAACACAATGGTGGTTGATTCTATACATTTACCAAATAGGGAGAGTTTCTCATCGCCCAAGTTTCAATTGGACAGAAACTTGGAATCATGCAACGAGTATTGTATGATGAATGAAAAACTTTCACATTTGGGAAATTTAGACTAATTCCTTGACAAAGTGTAAATTGAAGGACTAGGAGATCAAGTACACTAGGTCGTACGTTGATCAAGTCTACCACAAGAGTGACAAAGATATTCGTCATGATTTACTAAAGTTTAGTGAATATGGATATACTTAAAAAGATTGAGTATAATTCTGAGTTGATTGAAAGAGTTTCAATGAATAGCAGAACGAATAAGAAGAATCAGGAAGGTAGAAAGATAAAAGTTTCTCTATTCTAAGAAGAAGGGAGAGTATCTTTTATTGTATTTTATAATAAGTCTGAATGATTAAGAACCATATCTCAATTGATCCTCTAAGTGAGTCTTAGTGCCATTGTATGTCTGAGAAGAGGAATCGAGAATTGAAGAAAGGGTAAAATCAAGAATTCAATCATACTTCATTCCAAAAACAAGTCTTAGAGTTAAGATTGTGACATTGAGTGACAAGTCTAAAGAAGGTTTATAACATTCATCAAATGTGGAATTTGGAAAAGGGTTTTCTTATTCTTACACATTTGAAATTGGTAAGTTGTGATGTATTGGATAAGACAAAGACCAACTGGGACCAAATTTTGTGAAGTGTTTTGTCTTTATTAAAGCTACACTAAATCTTGAATATTTGTTTATCAAGAAAAAAAGTTTCTTGACAAGAGAACCTTATATGTCAAGGAGTCAGTGGGAGTCTTGATGGTTGTCTTGAAATTTTTCGAGAACAAATCAATAATAAACCTAATTAATCATCACAAGCACACAACTTGAGGTTTATAACCTATCGTGTTGACATTATTTTGTTTCTGCGCCATTTCAATCGAGTTAATTATGCGTGTGAGTTCTATGAGTTCTCATTCGAATGCATAAAGAGTAAGCACCTTGATCGATGGAAAGTACATTGATATGTAAGGATAAGTTGCTAAACTACTTGGAAGACATGGTGGGCACTCGTGTTACCATAAGGCAGGAAATCAAGACTGAGAAAGTTCAGTCCATATGAGTTTGGATTTGTCGCAAACTTGGTTTTCGCAGATTCACATGGAAAGGAACACATACACCATAAAATCTAAGTATCGTAAAATTCCCTACTTCATGAAAATGACTGTGAGGAAATGCGTTCACTAAGAGAGATTTTAAGAAGATAGCAATTGTGAAAATTGTATTCTCGAATTCGATTATGGTTACGGCATCCCTTTCCATAGTTCGAATTGTGAGATTTGGCTATTGGGTATTAGAAATATGAACTTAAGAAATTCAATAGGTATTCTGGAAGTTCGGCTGTTTTCTGAATACATGTCAAAGCTAGTGGGAGCATAAGTGTTATGCTTATATGATAATAATCATCATGATAGTGGGAGCATAAATATTATGCTTGTATGATTATTATGGTTAGTATTGCAAGTTAGCAATATTAATTATAGAAAACAAGAGTTATGCTCTGCAAAGTCGTAAGGGTTGAAAAGTTGTTTTGCGATAATTAAGGGAGATAATATTGTACTTCATTTCAAATCTAAAGGCTTAGATTGTGGAATGTTAATAAATTTAGTCAAGGATACATAGTGTGTTCTTAAATTTTGATTATGATTACGTCATCCCTCTTCATAGTTCCAATTGTGAGAACGTGACACATAAAATATTATAGCAGAAGATTGATAAAGTATCACATCTTTATGTAAGACATTATGCACCGTGTCCCATACACTTCGGGTATAGGATCGATTGCAAATGATATAATATTTGACCATTCTAAAATTTTCCAAATGTCTAGTGCATTAAGAGGGAAAAAGGACTAGAATCAGTTTTGACTAAAATAATTAAACAACTATCAAAGGACGATCCAAAGTTCACTGAAGATTGGCTGCTTGCGAGTAATTGGAAGTATGGTATTCGATGGACCATATCGACATTTTATGAATAGATAAGATTTTATTAAGAATGAGTTGTCATATGGCAAATATGGAAATCTTTCCATATTGGGAGTTAGATATTGAGAATCTATGTCTAGATTAGAAACTTTTATGCAAGAAGGATGTTGAAAGGAATGTACTTTGAGTGAGAGACATCATATCTCTAGAATTGTTTCTGATAGAGATTGGCCTAGTCTTGATGATTTTGAGCTATGACTTTACGAAAGGATTATTGCATAAAATGTTAGAATCTAGCATATTCTATAAGTGACAAGAATTTGATATTCTTATACTTATGATAAGAATTGGGAGGTGTGAAATGAGTATGACTGGAAATGTGTTCATTTGATCTATTTCACAAAGTAAGGACCATAAGTAAACATTGTGTGCATGCTAAGAGCATGGGACAATTATAGTCATAATTCAAGTAATAAGTTAATTAACCGAAACAACAAATAATGAGTAATCGATATGGTGTTAAATAAAAGGTGTTTTATTTATACTCAAAGGTTTGGGACCATATAGGATTAGTATTATTCTTGTATTTCACTTTGCATGTTTTGACTTCCTGAATAATTAATTATTTCAGAATAATCAAATTATTCGAATGGTCTACAGTCGTTCATATGTTAGAAATAGATATGAATGAAGACTGTCATGAATTGGTTTGTAGATTGTCTAAAGTGTATTAGACATAGCAAAGGTTTGCTGCAACGTTCATGAGTGCTTATGAATATGATTTTCAGCATTGGATTAAACCCACGCTCATAAGAATCACTTCATGGATTTTATCACGAGTGATTGTGAGTTGATAATATTGTATATTCTTGAAACCGAGACGTGTGAGTTGTTATTTGCTAGTCAGTTTCACATTGATGATAAGTAAATGCACCAGTAACTAGGTGTTATAAAACTTATTATTGTGTGTGATTCGATGAGTGAGTACAAGCAAGATTTGAGTCGAAGTTTATCCGTTCCTTTTCCAAAGTGGGCCCCTCGAGAATTAAGTGATGACACCCTAAGCACTTGGCCAAACCGGGACTAATTTGATGTGTTCAATTGTAGTCTGTTGTCAGTCGTCATAAATCAAAAATTGGGAAACAATATATAGACTGAGAGAATGATTTCAATCCATGTCTCACGTCTATGAGATATCAAGAATGAAGGAATATATGATCCCTTACCTAAAGGACACGCTTCTGATAAGATCAGAGTTGACAACGACTTTTAAAAGCTACAATTGCTAATCAGGATCTGAAGTCATACACAAAATAGTTATTAGACTTATCCAAGTGGGAGACTGTTGGATTAGTGTCTAAGTCCATAACTATTTTGGTATATACTTGACCCGATAGTGTATTGTCCTTTTGGGTTGCCTTCACACTGGTGACTAGACAGGATGATTGTTGAGGAGAGAAGTTGGTTTATTGTTAAGAATAATAAATTAGGGTATAAATATGATTTGTTAATATATTATATGAAATATATATTAATTTGGAATCATATAAATAATTAGTATTTAATCAGAAATTAATTTTGGGATTAAAGGAATTGACTGAAATTGCAGAAGCTATTTTGTAATTATTCAATAGTTGAGGCTTTGGGCCATTGGATCACCTTTATTAAGGCTTGAATGAAAATCCTAGAAGGATCTAGGATTTTTCATCCAAGGGCTTAAGGAAAGGAGTCCATGGAGTTGCTTAGGCCCTAAGCTAAGGGATTAGGGTTTACACCTTGAAACCCTAGTTAGCCTTAAGTATAAATAGCACCCTAAGGCACTAAGATTTCGTCCAAGCTTTGGGAAACCCTAAAAGGGACGAATTCTAGGGCAAGATACCCTTCTCTCCTCTCTCCCATATTCATCTTTTCACTTAGTGTGTTTGTGAGCCATTAGAGGTACTACACTTGTGGTACTTGCTTTCAAAGCTAAGGAGATTCAAGGAACTAGTTGTTATTACTATATAACAACAAAAGGTATGTATTCTATTCTTCTATGTGGATTTCAAAAATAGTACTAGCATGCCAGGTTTCTTTTTGTGTTCATAAAGTTGTATAACTAATAGTGAAAACATAGATCCAACTTTAGGGTTGCATGCACACATAGGATTGTCTGTATAAAACCCATTAGTGTCAACCTCTTCCCCGTGCAATATTTTTTTTTGTTAAGTGATGTTGTTGGGGCGAGAACTTGGGCTATAAGAAAGGTTGGGGTAGTTTGGGCCTTGACTTGCCTTTACTAGAAATTATGAGGCCCAAATATTACTTTTCGGCCCATTGGGCCCTCATAGATGTCCACGATCCAATAAGTCTAATTAAACATGTTTAGGGTCCATTAAGGGATTTTAATTCACTAATGGCCTAATAAGGCCCATTAAGGGTAAACTAATCTATTTTGGACCCAAAATGGCCCAAAATGCTAAGTTTTATGGAAGTGGTCCAATTAGAATAAAACTAGGGCTTATAAGTCCAATAAAATTTGAATTGGGTGCTTATTGGCCTATGCTTATTGGTCCATTAGGCCCAATAAGGAACTTCTAGTCCAATATGGACTCAAACCGGGATTCTTAGGGTTTTTAGACTCTTTGATGAACATAAATGTGAATTTAATGAGCTTTGAGTGAGATTCACATAGAGTGGATGTTTTAAAATAGCTAAATGGTTACATAAAAATAGATTTTCCTAGCTAAAATGCTAGTTGTGACAAAAAAAACATTTTGTGGTAATGATCCTAATCCAAAACAGGCCAAAAACTGAAAAAAAAATCACTAAACAATCACCACCTCGTGGTAATTTTTACAACCTCGTGGTGATCAGGCAGATTCCAAAAAAAATGATTTTTCTTGCTTTAAGAAACAATAAGCATCAAGTATAATAGAAAACAACCCTAGGCTCTTATACCACTGAAGGTTTTTAGTATACTACAACATCCTGATAGGATAAAATAACAAACGTGAAGATCGATTAGATCTATGAAACAGGTATTATGATGAACTCAAAACAATAAATAAAACAAGAGTGGATCAAAATATGTCGAATGATTGGATCAAAAAATCCTCAGCAGAGCTCGACTAAGAACTTCCGCTGTAAAGGATTTAGGGTTACAAGAACGATAATTATTAACTTCTGAATAATGATCTGATCGTCCTTTTCTATCGTTAACCTAAGATGCATGCAAGCACCTATATTTATATTCAACCCTACTAAACTCACGGATGGACAGGCCCACACCGGAGATAGAAAAATGGACTAGCTAATGAGCCCAATAGACGCAACACTTAATACAAAACATGACCCAACAATCTCCCCCTTTTCGTCAAATTGGAGCGAGACTACTTCTTCTTCGGGCCAGCAGCGGGAGCCTTCTTTACAGTATCAAACAGACGTGTGATAAGAGCGAGAATAGTCTGTTTGAATCGAATGTACCATTGTATCATGTCATCGAAGTACTTGACATCATCCGCTGTGTTTTGCTTGCATCTGTGGATGATCCCCAAAACGTGCTCTAAGCAAGTAGTGGTGTAGAGGTGTTTGTCAGCCAAAGCGAAAAGACATTTCTGTCCTTCGTTCCTGGTGAACATGACCGAATTCCTTCTCGAGTCAATTTTACCCATCTGCATTTGGTTGAGATCACTGGCAGAGCCAACATGAGATATTGTTCGTTTCTTGTTAAATACGCTTGCAATCTCCTGATCCATCAGTGCAACTTCCATGATGTAGCACACGAGCATCCTCTTGAAATGGTCGATGATCGGACCGTATTCAGCTTCGTTGGTGAGAAGGATGTTGTGCAAGATAATCCAATCATGGGGATTAAGGTTTGGAAGATCTGCAAGGGAAATAGCATGTTCGGTTTTGGCAGATCCCCGAAGTACCTTGAACCGAATGTTGATGAAGTTCCCTTCACTATACGGCTTCAAGACCCGAACGTTGATAATTTTCTAAGCGCTCCAAGTCTGATACTGAGGTTGAGCAGCCTTCAGATAGAAATTGATTAAGTCCCGATCAACCTGTCGATAAGGATGAGGGAACTCTGCAACGTTGGAGAAGGCATGAAAGATGAACGCCTTTCGGGTCAGTAGCATGTCAAACTGAGAGTCGACAGTGTTGGAACAATCAAGAGAGATTACAGGTTCCAGCCACAAGATACTCGGTGTGTCAATTCCTTCTTTTATCATCCTCTCAAGAGTCCATGCAGGAAAAAGAGTTTTCCTACTCTCAAGAAGGTCGTGGGCTTCCTTCTGTTTACGTTCGGCTTCTTCAGCCTCTCTTGCCACACGAGCACTGATATCAGCCTCATTGCGTCGACTTCTACGCTTCAATAAGTCGACGATTGTTTCTTCTTCTTCTTCTTCCTCAGCAATCTCTTTGCCTTTGTCTTTCACACTGAAACTGGAGGCTTGGCCTACTGGAAGAGGTTCGGTAGTGTGAGTTACCTTTGAGGTAGGAGGTGGTTGGGACATAGATTCCTTCTCTCCCCCTTGTTTCGGAATGGACACGAAATCAAGTAGCCCTTCAAGTTTGCTGAGCAGGGCAAGGGCAGGAGACAACTTCTCTGCAAGGTCACGCCTCACAGTATAGTTAAGGATAGGATCATGTGCTTCGAGGATGTTGGAGATGGCAGAGTGGACATCCGAAACACACGACTTTATCACCTCCCTTTCGGACCGAAGAGAGTCAATCTCCTGTTGAGAGTGGGAGAGTTGAACGCTCTTGACCTTCAGAGCAGTGGTCTTCTTGGCAAGAACATCCATAAGAGAGTTCTCGGCAGCCAAATCTTCTTGTAGCTTCGAGAGACGCTCGTCAATGGTTGTGCGAAAGGCTGAGTTGTCGTCTGAAAGAATTTGACGAAAAGAAGCGAAGGACTTCAACTCAATGGAGACTGACGTTGCTAGCTGGTGAACAATTGGTTCCAACGTAGTCTTGGCAGCATTTGCACTCTCCTGTAAAGACTTTAACAGGGAAGAGGAATCAGAAAATAGTTTATCGACTTTTGCGGTCGCTGCCTGACAGGCTTTTGTTGAGGCATCCATGGCGGAGGTTGCAGAAGCAATGGAATCTTGCTGAGCTGTTGAGAAGGCATCAACAATCTTCTGAACTGCATCTTCAGAAAGGGATGACTGAGAAGTGGAAGAGGAGGTGATGAGCAAGTCAATCTTGTCATGGAGCTCCTTGAGATGTCGTTTTGTGACAGGAGCGTCGTCATCGTCATCACTCTGTACTTGAAACGGACTATAGTGGACCGAGTCAAACGTCATATCTTCCCCGCCAAGTAATGGTTCTTCTCCCTCTAAAGCATGACCAGGAGAAGGTGGTGGTGGTGAAGCTGGTGGTGTAGTAGTATGGGTAGGTTCGGGTTGGGTTGTTTCGGGTATAGGTGTAGGCTCGGGTGCTGGAGTGGTTTCGGGTGCATCAGTATGAACCCCCGTATCAGATACGTTGGCTCTAACATCTGCAGTGGATGTTGTGGTTGCATTGGTGAATATTGGTGTTGGTATTGGGATTGAAGTGGGTGGTATTGAAGTAGTGGAAGTTATGGGGGAATAGAAGTAGGAATGGTTTTAGGTGGAGAGAAAATTAGAGAAGTAGATGCATGAACTTCTGGGGTAGGAGATATGGGTGGAGTGTTGCCACGTGGAGAGTCATCAGAATCTGAACTCTCACCCTTAGACTCGCTTGAGGAGGAAGCGATAATTAACTTTTGTCGTGGTTGGGTTTTTCTCCTCTTTTGCTGTGGAGACTGAGCAGGCTTGGTGGGTTTCCTCTTCTTTGGAGATGGGCCTTTTGCTCCTTTTGCCACCTGTTTCCCCTTATCAGCCTTTTTGCCTCTTGGAGTAGGCTTGTCGGCATCATGTATTGACTTCAACATCTCTGGAGTAAGATTCCTCGGACCAGAATGCTTGAACCCTTTGTACGTCTGGATAATCCGACTGTCAGCAGGAACATCCCCATACATGGTTTCCGGAATAGACCCGTTAAACGGAAACTTTGAAGCGTCCGACACAATGATCTTCGTGGTATGGAAGGTACCAATCGAAGACATTGGAGCACCAGCGACAATGGGGACGTGGTACTTGTCCATCACCCATTTCGTGATAAGAGTCCAGAACCTAGCATACGAAATCTCTGAATGTCTGGAGGTAGAGGAGAGACTCTGGATGAGCTGTTGCCATAGAATAAACCCATAATCCATGTTGATGCCATTGTAGATACCATACATTATGGAGAGAAATAAATGGCTGGCACCATCAGATCCAGCACTTCTCTCGGATAACCCCTTGAAGAGAACAGTGAACAGCCCATTCCACTGTGGAGGTAGACACGACTTCTTGAACTTTGTGACCGTAGAAAGCACCTCCGTATAACCCATGTTATAGAACATGTTGAACAAGTGACCCATAGGAATCGTTTTAGGGTTAACCCTCGAAGAATCAGGTTCAAACCCAAACAGCGAGCAAAACCTTTGCTTTGAAATTGACGCCTTGTGCTCAAAGACATCAAAAAAGATTTTGTCAACGACCTTGTCGTAGTGAGCGGTCGCAAAGATTTGTGACAGGAGCTCCATCAGAACAGTTTCAGCCTTAGTAAGTGCAGGAGCGATCGGAGAAAACTTCAGACACTCGATGATGGGGAACATGAAGGCGTCGTAAGCATGAGGGGTTAAATCGATGATTAGGCTTTGTTGTGGGCGAATGGGCAAAATGTGGGATGTTGCGTGAACAGAAGAGGAATCTGCCATTGCTTGAAGAAAGTAGAGAAGATGATGAACAGTGAAGGTTTAGGTATTTCTTGCGCTCTGGGAATTTGAATTGCTGTAAAGAGGTAAACGGTGGAGGATGTTGCCTTTTATACTGTGGTGTAAGGAGAGAGAAAGATCTTCCCAAATCTTCTATTGAAAAACGAAGGGTTTTTCCGGAGTTGACTGATGCGTGACAGTTGGGGTTGCCGATGATCACGCATGAGAGAGAATGTCAGGTCCCTAATAACACGCCTTCCCATCAGGCGGCGTTTGGAGACGAGACGGTTCAGATTCACACGCGCCCTTCTTGCGCCGTTTGGAGATTAAACGGTTCCGATTTGCACGCTGTCCCTTTTAGCGCCGTTTGAAATCAAATCGATTAGACTCCCACCTGAGTCAACATGTCTTCATCTTATCCCTTTAAATTGTAACGACATCTTTTGAAAAATGCCCCCATATGGATTAAAATCAACCATAGCCTTTAATGAACTGCCAATCCAAGTAAAATAACTTGTAATTAATAGAACCTGAATTTAGGAAAATCAAAGATTTTCGTGCTTAGGGTGTAAAAGAAAAGAAATAAAGCAATATTTTTGGGAAAATATGTGATGTCAATTAAGACACGAAACAAATGATCCCGGGCACGAATCTCTTCGTTCAAATTCAAGAGAGACCTTAAAGTGTTTGTGTGGTTTCCCGTTGAATAACGATCAAACACTTATTAAGAAGTGTTGAAAGGCTTCTTTTAACTAGGCTTATTAGGGTGGCTTTCGTTTCAATTCAAACTTCCTAATCTTGATATAAGATCGAAAGCGAACGAAGTACTTGTGAGACCGGTGTAGTCTATTGAACAAGTAGGTTGGAGATAATTTAATTTAGCTCAGAAATATGTATATAAAATCTCAACAAAAATTTAAAACTGGATCCCAAGGGAAGAAATGTTATGGGTGTTAACAATTTCATAGGAATCACACAAAAAGAAAATTTTGAGATTTCAAGGAGGTACGTCCGTCAATGCATTAGTGAAAACTAGAGCAAATTAATTGTTCACCATCAATTCGTATTGGGTATTGAATTTTGGGTTTCACTTAGATCGTAGTGGCACGAAACTAAGATCATGAACACAGAAATTCTGCAACCATAAACCTCAGTGGTAATTTCTGAGAGTCTCAAGGGTTACGTTTGTGAAACAAATGTGATGGAGAAATGCAATTTAGATGGCGTAAGAAATCAAAGTACCTCTGCTGTGAAAAATAGGACCAAGCAGAAAACTCTTATCTCATGTGAGAAGAGAGTTAGGTAGCTCATAATTAGAATAAATAAGAAAGCCTAATTTGGAAGACAAGGTTTGTTTATACCAAGTCAGTAAGGCCTATTATTCAGAATCAGGTGAGGCTTTGGACACATACAGCAACATGCTTCTAGGGACACTTAGCTAATTCAATAATTTCCCCATAAACGAACACACACATAAAATTAAAGCCAAAAGAAGAAAAAGAAAAAAAATAAAGAACGAAATATTTTTGGAGTTTTGGATTAATAAAAAAATAAAATGAAATAAGAAAATAAGACAAAAGAAAAAAAAAATACAAAGAAAAAAAATTTGGAACCGAACCCGAGCGTTCGGTTTATTTCGGTTGTGAAAAACTTTGGAGCCGAACCCGAACGTTCGGTATATTTCGGTTGCCAAAGAAAATAGGTTTTAAAAATAGAATAACTTTGTCAATAAGATAAATGCATTTGGAACAATTATACATAAGATCTACAACCAAGAAAACTACCTTTGATTGATGAGCGAAAAGCAGATTATTCAACCGAACCCGAGCGTTCGGTTTATTTCGGTACATTAGTACAAGATCCGAACCCGAACGTTCGGTCTATTTCGCTTCTTACTTTTGAGTTTGAGAGGTAATGTTTGGTACTGACTCCGATTCCATCATACCTAGCCCTTGTAGAATTTTGTTGAACGATGCTTCAGGAAGAGCTTTGGTGAAGATGTCAGCCAGTTGATCAGTGGTTCGAACAAAATGAATTTCGACGTTCCCATCTTCCACATGATCCTTAATGAAGTGATACCTCAGTGTTATGTGCTTAGTCTTCGAGTGTTGCACTGGGTTATGATAGATCCTAATTGCACTTTCTGAGTCGCAATATAGTGGGATCTTTTTCATATTGAGTCCATAATCCCGGAGCTGGCTTTGGATCCAAATCACTTGAGAAGTACAGGAGGCAGCTGCGATGTATTCTGCTTCAGTGGTAGACAGAGATACACAGGTCTGTTTCTTTGATTGCCAACTAACCAACTTCCCGTCTAGGAATTGGCAGCCTCCCGTGGTGCTTTTCCTGTCTAGTCCACAACCTCCAAGGTCTGCATCTGAGTAGGCTTGAACGAAGAAGCCTGAGTTGGATGGATACCATAGGCCTAAAGAGGTAGTTCGCTTGAGATAACGGAGTATGTTCTTCACTGCAAGCATATGAGGTTCACGTGGATTCGCCTGAAATCTAGCACAGTAACAAACAGAGAACATTATATCAGGCCTGCTAGCAGTAAGATACATCAGAGAACCGATCATCTGGCGATAAAGCGTAATATCAACTGCTGGCTTATCCAATGATGGAGTAAGCTTGGTGCCAAACGCCATTGGAACTTTAACCTTTGAATCTCCCATCATGCGAAATTTTGCGAGGAGAGTCTTCGTGTAAGCTTCCTGATTAATAAAGATGCCTTCGGGTCCCTGTCTAATATTTAAACCAAGGAAAAAGTTAATTGGACCCATTTAGCTCATTTCAAATTTAGTCTCCATCAGCTTTCTGAATTCAGCTGTTAAGCCAGGATTCGTTGAGCCAAAGATGATATCATCGACATAAATTTGAACAATCATAAGGTGGTTACCTTCCTTCTTACGAAAAAAGGTTGGGTCAACCGAACCTTGTTTGAATTTTGACATCTTTAAAAACTTGGTTAGCGTTTCATACAAGGCCCTCGGAGCTTGTTTCAGTCCATATACGGCTTTGTCCAAAATGTAACAGTGATTGGGGTACCTTTCATTGACGAATCCAGGAGGTTGCTCCACGTACACCGTTTCTTCAAGTTCTCCATTTAGAAATACGCACTTGACATCCATTTGGTAGACCTCAAAGTTTTTGTGTGCGGCATAGGCAAGAAATATTCTAACGGATTCCAGCCTAGCTACAGGAGCGAAAGTTTCTTCATAGTCGATTCCCTCCTCCTGACAGTATCCTTTCACCACCAGACGGGCTTTGTTTCGTATCACGTTGCCTTCCTTGTCCATCTTATTTCTGAAGAACCATTTGAGACCAACAACTGAGGCATCTTGAGGAGTTGGAATGAGACGCCAAACTTTATTCCTTTCGAATTCATTCAGTTCATCTTGCGTAGCTTGAACCCAATCGGAGTGATCAAGAGTAGTGTTAACTGTCTTTGGTTCAACTTTTGAGACGAAGGAGTTAAACATACAGAATTCTACTTTTGAAAATAAGGAAGTTTGTTTTGCCTTTAGTTGTGATCGGGTCAGGACCTTTTCAGTGACATTACCGACAACCTGAGAAACATGATGATCTCTGGTCCATTTGATAAGAGGAGGGTAATTTGGATCATAAGATGGATCCAATTCAGCGTTTACCATCTCTTCTAGTTCAGATTGACTGTCATCGTCATAAAGCATATCAACATTCTCCCCCTCAACAGATAAGTTTTCAGATGTGTCTTGATTTTCCGGAGCTATAGGGGTTTTGGGTGGTGTTGAGCTTTCAGGTGTTGACGCACCTTCGGGTGTTGTAGCACTTTCGGGTGTTATAGCACCTTCGGGTGCAGCTTGAGAACTGTTCTCCCCCTCAACATGTGAGCTCGGCTTTGATGACGAAGATGTGTCCTCCCCCTCAACTGAAGTATCATGTTGTGGAGGTTCGTTAGAACTTGATCCTCCTTCATTCATTCTCTTTGCAGTATCTTCGATGAGTTGCTTCAGATGATCTACTTTGTTGTCTGCTGCACTAGCTTCTGAGAGAGTTACCTTCTCTGGTTCATCGAATAACTCGATGAACTTCTCAAATAGGTTTGCGATCGAGGCTGTGACTTGGCCTGTGTGAGAAAAGATTTCTCCAACTGTGTCTTCGTTGGCCTTTAGCTTTTTGACATAGATATCATCAAAAGTCACATAATAAGTTTCTTTTATTTTCCTCGAGCGCTTGTTTAATACCCTGTAGGCTTTAGAAGTGAGAGAATAGCCCAGAAATATCCCTTCATCGGCTTTGACATCGAACTTGTTACGATGTTCTTTAGAATTGAAGATGAAACACCGTGAGCCGAATACATGGAAAAATTTGACATTTGGCTTCCTGTTGTATATGATCTCATAAGGAGTGAGAGTGAATCGCTTATTGAGATATGACCTATTCTGTGTAAAGCATGCTACAGCAATAGCATCAGCCCAAAAATATAAAGGTAAAGAAGCAAAACTTAGCATGGTTCGAGCCGCCTCACACAAAGATCAGTTTCGTCTTTCGACAATCCCGTTTTGTTGAGGGGTGTAGGGAGCTGAGAGTTGTGACTGGTTCCTTTTCTGGCCAAGAATTCTTCGAATTCTTTATTTTTGAATTCCAACCCATTGTCACTCCTGATGTTGCGAACAACTTTCTTCAGTTGTACTTCAACATGCTTGATAAACATCTTTAGCTTGAGAGTTGCTCCAGATTTGTGCTTCAGAAAGAACACCCATGTAAAACGTGAAAAGTCATCAACAATAACAAGAATATACTTGCTACCGCCGATACTTTCGATAGATGATGGACCACACAAGTCAATGTGAATTAACTCTAATGGTTCAACAACTTTAGTGTTTACAATCGATGGGTGACTTTGACGACTCTGCTTCCCCATTTCACACGCAACGCATAAATTTTCTCGATCGAATTTGAGCAGTGGAAGACCTCGAACATGACCACCTGTGACAAGTTTGTTGATATCCTTGAAGTTGAGATGAGAGAGCCTTCGGTGCCACAGCCAGCTTTCGTTAGATTGTGCTTTGGATAACAGGCAGATAGCTGGATTCCCTTTGATGGGTTTGAGGTTCAGGGGAAACATTTTGCCTTTGCGCTCCGATTTGAGAATCACTCTTTTCGTTTTCTTTTCAATTATTTCCGAACCCTCATCATCGAATGAGACCTTGAGACCGATACCTCCAACAAGCTGAGATACACTGATGAAGTTGTGCTGTAGTCCTTCAATGTATGCAACCTTCCTAATCGTAAAATCACCATTTGTTATCATTCCATAACCTTTTATTGTGACGAATGAGTTGTTCCCGAACTTGACATTTCCACCGTTTGAAAGAAACCGAAATTCCCTCAGCTCTTCCTTCCTTCCTGTCATGTGACGCGAGCAGCCACTATCAATGTACCATTCTTCGTCAAACTGCTCGTCACTGATAACCTGCAAAAGTTAAGCAGATTTAGGAACCCAAAGTTTCTTGGGTCCACGTGAGCCTTTCACAGGAACAGGAATAGTAAGAGAGATGTCAACAAGGTATGTTCTTTTTATTAAAGTTGTTTCATCTTTCTTTTTAATGGTGAAAACCTTAATTTTATTGGGATTTGTTACAGTCGGTTTGGATTCAGGTTTAGGCATTGGGACAGTGGAATGCTTTTGATCGGTTTTGACTGAGGAGACCTTCGATTTTCCTTTCAAATCTGTTGAAGATTTTGGATTTTGAGTATTAACAGAATTGGATTTAGAATGAGGTTGAGAGGAATTAGAAGGATTAGAAGAGGTAGAACGAGAGTATTTAGACTGAGATGTTTTCTTGACTTGAGGTTCTAAGTGACCCTTTTGTTTCTGATCATTAGTGGTACCGAACTTAGAACTTTGGTTGCTTTTGCTCTCAGAATCGAACTTATGCTTTCGGTAGCTTGTGTTTTCTGAACTGAACCTTTGCCTTCGGTTATTATAATTTTCAGAACCGAACGTGTCCTTTCGGTTGTTACGACCCTTAGAACTGAACCTCTCCCTTCGGTTGTTATTACTTTCTTGTGATCTAACAGTACTTTTCTCTGACTTTGAATTTCTGTCATGATAAGAGAAATGGGCGTTTTGAGATTGCCAAAACTGTTTCGTTCTGAGAGATTCTTCTTGTATCTCATATTCCTTTGCTGCTTCTGATTCTTCACTTGCTTCGGCTGTCGATGGATATTTGCTTTTTGCTTTTGCTTTTTGTCAGCCGGTTCACTTTGAACTGATGAAGTTTCGCTTGAAGGAGTGACTTCTTTTGCAGGATCTCCTTTTTCTTCAGGAACATCTTTTGTACCACTAGTACTTGGCATGTCAAAGTTATCGGTCTTGTTCAGAGGCTCTGGTACATATCTGCCTTTGGTTTTCCAAGACGTCCGTTCAGACAGACCAACAGTTTCGTCAGCATTGTCGATAGGAGCGGACCAGAAGAACTCATCACAATCATCAGCATTGTCTTCGTTTACAATGGCTGTGAGTTCAGCTGTTTGATGTTCAGTTACACCTGTGACCTTATACACTTGATTTGGATTCGTCCTTACCTTTTGCTATACAACAACCTTTTCTTCAAGGATCGGGGACTTTTGTTGGGACAGACGAGCAAACTCCACAGAATTTTCTAAAATAAGATTTTTGTGGTTTTCGGGTTCGCTCTTGACAAACTCAGAACAGTCAACTATATCCTCTACAAAAATTTCACTCATATCATCATCCTCATTAAGCTTAGATGCATTTTCAACATCAATTTTATTTTCTGAGCTCAAGTTGGCATTCAATGAGTCAAACTTTTGTATGATTTCGTTCCTCAGTTTCAATTTATCATTTTCATCCAAAAGGTTTTTCAGCATGTCCTTATGGTCCTTGGACTTTATGAAAGATTCGATTTTGTCTAGTCCATACATATAAGTCGGATTTACATCCTCAGACGAAACTACACTTTCGAAATTATATGCTTCAGCATCGATTTCATCCTCCTTAAACTCAAGGAAGGGCAAAATCATGCGATGAATTTTCTGCCCTATTTCACAGTTTAAATGAAGTTGTGTGATATTAGTGTAAAGACGCTTAGCAATTAAACAAAAGACATTTCTCTGTTTTAAAAGTTTCAAATTGTCTCTTTGTAAATAAATGTTTTCGTCCTTTGATTTGATTAACTCCGACTCCTTCAGCTCGATCCACATCCTCCATTCCTCACTTTTTGAAGACGCCCTGCTTAATTGGTCAGTTAGGTTAGAATTGGTGACCCGTGTTTGAGTTAAACTGCTGTCTAGATGCGAGATTCTTGAATTTACATTTTTTAATTCTTTTTCATATGAACTTTGTGGGACTTTGAATGAAACAAAAATAGATTGTACCTTCTTTATTAACTCATCAAGCTCGTTAAACTGCATGCTGAGAGGTTTTGCTGTGAAGCACAAGTCCTCTCGCTCCTTTGTGTCTTCATTCCCACCGTCTGTGTTGTATCCCCTCATTTGAGATACATCCAACACCATCAAGCACTTTCCACCGCTTCCTTCATCCTTCGCAACATAAGCCTTTCCATGAGATGGCTTCCTTACTTCATCATCCTCAGAGTCGGTTGACCAGACTTCCACGCCACCGAACTCATCATCTACTACCGAACCCTGCACAATTAAAGCATTCATTGAAGGGTTAGTGATAGCTTTCTTTTTCTTGATCTCTTCCAGCTTTTTCATTAACACAGCTTCTTCATCTTTCTCCTCATCCTTTTCTGCTATTTTCTTGAGGACACAATCTTTGGCATAGTGGTTCTTTCCTCCACAATAGTAGCAGTTCACACCCGAATCTCCTTCAGCTTTCGGTTCCTTCTTTGGTTCTTCTGCTTTCGGTTCTTCCCTGACCTTTTCAGAACTATAACTTCCCTGCCAATTTCGGTTCTTATTGGTAGGAAACCTTTTCTTGATGAACCTCTTCGGGTTTGACACCATCATTGCATAGTCTTCAGAGGTAAGGTCATAGTCCTCTAAGTTGAAGTCTTCATCTTCCATCACACCTTTGCTTTTGGACAGAAGGGCCAATGATCCCAAGCTTGAAACTACATTTTTCTCCTGCAAGACAATCTTTTCTTGGGATTTCAAAATCCCTACCAGCTTTGCCAATGAGTAAGATTTGAATTGCTCTTGTGCTTTAACGGTGGACACAACCGCTCTCCACTCGGATCTAAGACCATTTAAAAACGTAACCTTTTGTTCAATCAACTTCCTTTCAATATCATGTTTAATCATCTTACTAAGAAGATGATTGAAGCGATCGAACGTTTGAGTTACAGTTTCTTCAGGACTCTGCTTGAATTCACCAAACTCGGACAAAAGTAAGGTTTGAATGGAATGCTCGAGATCTTCATCTGTGGAATATAACTCTCGAAGCCTATCCCATATCTCTTTAGCAGTGCTGCACGAACTCACTAGCCTGAAAGTATCAGATTGAAGAGCGAATCTGATTAGTCTCAATGCTTTAATATTGCACTGAAATTTATCTTTTTCGTCTTGGGCAACATCTTTTACATCTTTCAACAGATCATTATACTCTTTCTGAGTTTTAATGATTCTTGATGTTGCTGAATGAGCGAATGGTCCAGACACGATTGCCTCCCAAATAAGATATCCGTTGTCCTCAGATCCAATGACATAATCTTCAAAGTGATGTGCCCAGACTTCGTAATCCTGGGTGTAAAGGATGGAAATCTTCGTCGTTGATCCAATGCTGTTTGAGATGTTAATGGGATTTGATTGTGACTCGTCCATGCTAGATCGAATAACCTGTTTAAAAGACCAGACTTGTAATATATTAAGTTAGGGAAAAACAAATAAATGCTGAGTTACGTCAATTATGGGATGACGGCTCAATAAATATTAGTTAATGCGGAATAACCCTAATCGCAACCTTTTTCACAGAAAAGATGTGTATGAATTACACAGCCTCCTGCTCTGATACCAATTGATAGGATAAAATAACAAACGTGAAGATCAATTAGATCTATGAAACAGGTATTACGATGAACTCAAAACAATAAATAAAACAAGAGTGGATCAAAATATGTCGAATGATTGGATCAAACAATCCTCAGCAGAGCTCGACTAAGAATTTCCGCTGTAAAGGATTTAGGGTTACAAGAACGATAATTATTAACTTCTGAATAATGATCTGATCGTCCTTTTCTATCGTTAACCTAAGATGCATGCAAGCACCTATATTTATATTCAACCCCACTAAACTCACGGATGGACAGGCCCACACCGGAGATACAAAAATGGACTAGCTAACGAGCCCAATAGACGCAACACTTAATACAAAACATGACCCAACACATCTTATGGTGCACATACAACCCTAAATGTTTTGGATCTATGTTTTCTCTATACATGAAATATTGTTTCCAAAGCATGAAGCCTGAAACTAGCATACAATTGATATAAACAACATAAATATGAGTTATAGAATTACCTCTTGTTGTAGCTTGCAGTTTGGCCTTTTAGAATTTAGCACCCCAAGTGTGATGCCTCAAACGGTTCAATGCACTCAAAATTGGTTATGGAACTCCAAGAACACTAGAGTAGCCGATTTTAGTTATGGGTTGCTCTATATATAGTCTAAGATTCATGGTTAAACCCTAATCCATACCATTGGTCTTATTATCCATGATCCATGATTCAAGTGGGCTAAATCTTTATAGATTCATCCATAAACTGAGTGCATCATGTATCTTAAGCCCAAACCATATATATAACTAATAAATACACTTAGTCCCCATTAATTTAATTAGTCTCTTTTGATCACTAAATTAATTTCAAATTAATTCTTGATCAATACTAATTAAATCTTATGATTTCATATTAATATATTAGAACTTATAATATATTAATAAATAATAACTAACCTCTTTTCAAAAGTCCATCCTATCAAATTGTCTTGGTGATATGCAACCCGAAATGGACCATGCTACTATCGGGTCAAGTACATACCAATTATAGTTATGAGCTTAGACACCTAATCCAACAGTTTTTGCCAAGATTCGAGAATTTTCTTCATGCCACATCATGAGATTCATAACTCCACATCGTGGGAACTTCTTTTTGCACGGTTTTATCTTCCTTTAATCTCCTAGATTCAGCTCCAGTCCTCCAAGTATCTACTTTTTTTTTTTTTCAGATTAACTCCTTTTTCTTCAAGAGTGTCCTTTTTGGCTGCAAAATAGAATATAAATTATTAAGTACTAAATATCTTTGTATATTACCAAATTATTTCTTTAACTGTATTAAAGTAATGCCTAAATATATGTATAAATATGGCAATATCAGCTACCCCCATGGTCTTTCCCTAAAATGCCATGGGCTACCCCTATGGTATTACATCGAAGTGTCATGGGTTACCCCAATGGTCTTTCCTTGCAATGTCAAGGGCCAATTCCTTATCTTACAAACAAGTGTCATGGGATAACCCTATGGTCTTTCATAACATTTCCATGGGCTACCCCCATGGTCTTCATACAGTTTCCATGGGCTACCTACATGGTCTTTCATATAAGTATCACAAAGACAACTATCATCCTACAAAGTATAGTGATAAGACTCACCTTGAAATGCAGTCTATAGCTAACGAGTTCTCACAGTCGTAAGGCGGGTGCTAGACACCTCCTACAAAACAATAAAAGGTAAACCTTTAGTCTACCTTATAAAATTATCAATTGCCAAAAGTCAAACCTAGTCAAATCCAACTTTAGTTGACCTCTACGTCATGGACAATCCATGGCCACGTCGTGGGCATCTTACTTAACCACGGTCACAATCAGCTAGCACATCAAGGCAAGCATTCCATCACGCCATGGCAGAGTCGAAACAAGTCATTTGTGATGACCTCATTCGCCATGTCATGGCACCTTGATTTCCACGTCGTGACTAATGTATTTAGATAGCTTAATGCATTAAGATCTTAATCTACAGAGTCTTCACCTCAAACTTTCCAGAGGGATTCTTGGGACTTCAAAGGATCATATAAATTCAAAATTTATGGGCATGCATGAACGATGCATGTCATCCCTCAGATTGGTCCAAAGATGGGAAAAGTGACCTAAAACTCATGCATGGCTTAAAAACTCAAGCAACTTCTAGATCCAAAAGATATGATGCATTTAGGAACTTAATGAGCCATAAAGTTGCCAACTTTATGCTTTCCAACCATACAAAATACAACCATTAACCAAATCATGCCAAAGAGCCTAGATCTATGAGGAAGAACTAAACAAGATGAGAGTTTCAGAAATTATAAATGGTCTAGAAAACACACACAAGAGATGGAGATGGGTTGCTTGCTTGCTACTATCACTATACCTCTTTCTTCAGCCTTCAAATGTCACAAAAAGGCACCAAAAGGAGCTCAGATCATGCATAGGAGGCTAGGGATTAGGTTTTTTAGTTTGGAGTGTGATGGAGGTTGGTAAGGGATGAAACCCTAGAATCACTTCTTTTAAATATAGCCCAATGTGACAACAGTCAAATTCTGGTCAAGTCAAAGTCAAACAAAGTCAATAAGTCTAACCGGTCAACTCATTTAACCCTTGTATACTAGGGTTTACGCTATGAAATTACTATGCAACTCGCTATTTTAATGAGAAATCATCAATTGAAAAGTTCGTATATCTAGATTTCTTTAACCTAAAACCGTGGTAAGTAACAAACCAAACCGATAAAACCATGTTGCATACTCATCAGCACTGTGTAGGACCCTTAAATATGGCTTAACGGGGTTTACGGATCTTGCATTGCGAAGCCAGACACTCAAAAATGTCACAAATGAAACCTCTCTCAATCGTTTTCACTCTATCTCTCTCTATTTTAAATCTCTCCCAAATCTCTCTCAAAAGTTCCCGTAACTTTTTATAATCATTTGGGTCATCCTGACCCTTAACTGGGTCAAAAACAGCTCAAAAATGGAAGTCTATGCGAAAAACAACCTTAAGGAGCCGAAACCTAGGGGACCGAAACCTCCCTCTGAACCGAGCCTCGCCTTCTGTCCGAGGATCAAACCTCGCCTTCACAGCCGAGACCGAGCCTCGCCTTCGCAGCTGAGACCGAGCCTCACCTCCTGCTCCTTTCCCTCCCCTCGCACCTTCGGTCCTCCCTTCTACTCTCGGTTCCTTCCTTCTCCACTCTCGGTTCTCACTCCGTTAGGGCCGAACCTCGCAGGTTCGATCCAAATTGCCGGTTTTTGACCCAAACTTCATTTTAAGCCCGTTTTTCGTCATTTTAACGCGGGATTTTCACCCAAAACTTTATTTTAACAAATGAAGACCCAAAATACATAATTAATCACATTTTTAATGCCAATATTATCCAAGATTTAGTGGGTGAAGTACAAGGGGGTGGAGTGTTGACTTATCTTTAGATTATGACACAAGCAACCACCCACACCCACTCCATGACCATCCACACTCCTTCCACCATACCTAGGTCATGTCAATGTACTTTCTCATCATTTCCAGCCACTTCCCATGTTATTAGAGCTGGAACATCCACTCTCTCTCTTCACACTTCATTCATTCTCTCATTTTCCACCAAGAATCACACTCCAAACACTCTCATCCTTGTCCCTCAATTTTGAGAACTTCAAGGCATACTCCAGGCTTTCTCCTTCATTTGTTAAGTATCATCATCTTTCCTATGATTATTACACATCCTCCTACTCAAAATCATAGATTGCTCACACAAATTTCATCACATTGGTGTTAGATTCTCGAATCTTCAAGATAATCTTCTAAGTGTTCTTGAGTTGAACACTTCTCTTCTCCAACAATCATCCACTGAAATCACATGATGTGAGTTCATACCCCTAAATTATCATGTTTTCTTAAGTTTTAAGGGGGGGGGGGGAATACAAGTTAAAACACCAAGTACATAAGTAAACTTACCCTACAACTTTCATCAGAAAAGTTTAACTTCATTCACGGGCTGTTTTGGTCAACTTAAACATTTTAGTTTTCAAAACTTTATTAGATGAAAATATTTCAGGTTTATACCTTTAAAATGACTACTTTCACATGTTCATACGATTTTTCTACTATTTTTGGCTATTTTTACAAAACTGCCTATCACTGTAGCTACGAATCCGGACCAGTCTGTGAATATGGACATTTTCACACAAGTTAGAGACATCTAAAATCCATGATAAAATTTATGAACAAACTAAAAATATTTTATAAACTCCCAGGGTTTACAGATTCAGTTTTCGACGTCGTATGATTTTTCTATGATTTTTCCAAAACAGTGCAGAAATGTTAAAAACAAGTTGACAGCTTGCAACCTTCATCACACTTTGTAACATGTTGAGCAAAGTGTTAATCTTTGATGGTTTCATAATTTACCTATGTTTTCTGTTGTGGAATATTTATATACAAGAGAATACTCACGGAATTGTAAGAGTCTTGTGTCATTACAATTAATACAAGATAATGCATGATAGACATAGTTATGTTTTGCTATACATTCAACTCACATAAAATGGGGTTCTTTTGCATTACAAATGTTATGCATAAACTATAATAAGTAGAGTTTATGTTTCAAATACGTTGCAAACAGTTAGGATAAACTATAATAGATATAGTTTATGATACGTTTACATAACAAACCCACTACTAAAGGGTATATTTATACAAAAAGGGGGTTTCATTTTGTTACACGTAAATTCTTTAATGACTTTTGTGAGACATTCGCTTCACTTTACAAATAAGTCATGTATTGTAACCAGAGTCTCCTGGAAGGAGAGCATGATAGTTGTATATAGATCTATATTGGGTTCGACAAACCCACGCCTTAGTTGCATGCAACAGCTAGACCGACAGGTCTGGGTGACAAATGTCATAACATATATGACGCATGAAGAACGTCGTTTCAGGCCATCTAGGTCATAGCATAGTTATAATAACTCACATTAAGTATTAACAAACATAGGATTTACGGGGATTTCATTGAAATCAAATGAGTTTATTTTTTTTAAACTTGCATTATTTACTATAAGTAAGGAACGTTACTTATGCATTTTGGTCTTGGGTTTTAGGACTACATTTTTATGTATTAAGGAAAATATTGGATTTTCTTGAAAGAACACTACTTTTACAAGAAAAGGTTTTCATAACTACATACCAATGCTTATGAACTCACCAACCTCTGTGTTGACACTTTTTCAAAACAACTTGTATTCTCAGGAAATCACTAAACAAGTAATAAAAAGCTTTTGAGGATGGGACGTTAAGGCGTCAAACATTTCATTTAGTCAACATAATGTAATTGATTTGGAAACATGTAATTCATACAATGATGTAACTCTTTCAACTATAAATATGCTGGTTGTGTTTACTTTAATCACTATTGCAATTGTTGTTATGATACTATACATGAAGTCCTCCACCCCCGGACGTTTCTGCCACCCTTGGTTTGGAGGTGTGACACCCAAGGCCCAAAATTTTAGGTTTTTGCCATAAACCAACTGCCACGTCATGGCCATTGCATGACCATGTCGTGGGGTTCCAAAAATCCTCACCTACATTGAAACGGGGCCACGCCGTGGCAGTCCATTAGCCACGTCGTGGCCACTGAAATGCTAAGTCTTGAAAATATGAATTTCATACCTGAAATTAGGCGTTTCACTTTCTCTGTATCCCACATAACATCATTATTTGGGTGGTTGTTTTCCTTTTGAAACATAACTTGCTTCAGACTCTCCATTATCATCACCAACCACCGCCCTTGTAGATGGATTTCGCTGGAAAAAAAATATAGGATGAATAAGTTTTGAGTCTTTAGGTGGTCTCCAAACATATGAAAAGAATCTAAGGATTTGGTTTCAAAGCACCCCACCAAAATACACTTGAATTGCTTGGTTCTTTCTTTCTTCTCTAATTTTAGAATTTTTTTTCTCTTGTTTTAGAGTGTAGAAGCTATTAATTAACACTTTGGGGGAGTGTAATTGTTTTTGGGGAGGCATGAGAGATTTGTCTATGTGATTGTAACAATTTATCATATAGTCGATATTTTTCTCTCTGGAGACCCGTGGTTTTTCTCTGATTTGGAGTTTCCATGTATATTTTGTGTCTTATTATTTTTCTCTATTATTGTTATTGGGATGATTTTGGGAATACTTGAGTCCATTTTCCAAACAAGTGGTATCAAATCTTGGGGTTTTAAGGAGGTATCGGTTTTAGAGGTTTGTCTTATGCACTGTGGTTGTAGCTTTGTCTGATCTTCCACAACCAGAAATAAATCTTTATTGGTTGTATTAAAAGGTCTCTCAGTACTCTAAAGATTCATCTTATGATCTATGGTTGCAGATTGCTGTGATTTTCCACATCAGAAACTAGGATTCAGTTAACTATTTTGTGTAAGATAGATTTATATACAAGTCGGAAGTAATTAACAATCAGGGATGGTTCTACCTAGGAATGACTTGGTTAAGCATGTCCGTTATGACCCAACTCTCTTTCCTGGGAATCGTTTTTTTTTTTGGGGTATAATATTTATAGGCTTGGTGCATATTTTTCTAATGTATAATATTGTTAGGGATACATATATAATTTCAAAATACAGTCCCATGAGTTCGGATGTAGAGAAATTTGATGGAAGAATCAATGTTTGTTTGTGGAAAGTTCAAGTTAAGCATGTTTTTATTTAGTCTGGGTTACACAAGGCAATGAAGGGGAGACCAACCCTTGCTTCCAGTAGTGATTCAAGGAAGATTCGGATTTTATAGATGCAAGTGTGATTCGTTTGTCTCTTGAAAAGAATGTTCTTGCCAATGATCATGGTATATCAACGACAAAGGATCTTTGGGAGGAAATTGAGCAATTGTATCAATCCAAAGGTATCTGAAATCAGTTGTATCTCAAGGAACAATTTCATACTCTTCATATGAATGGAGATACAAAAACTTCATATCATCTAAGTGTTGTTAGTAACATAGTGTTAGAACTGGAGAAAATTGGTATGAAGGTTGAAGATGAGTATAAAGCACTAAGGGTCATATTATCTTTGTCATCTTCCTATAAGCATATGAATCCCATTATGATGTATGATAAAGATAACTAAAGTATGCAAATGTTACTGCAAAACTCTTGTTCAAATAGAAAAGATAGAGAGTAGCATGCAAGCTTTGTCAGAAGGATTGGTTATGATATGTAGGATCATGAAGAAGAGAAGTCACATAGGGTTCTGATATGTTGGAAGTGTGGAAAATCTGGACATGCCAAGAGTAATTGTCTTGATAGAGGGAATTTGACAAAAGCATCAAAAACAATTATCAATGTTTCTGTCATTACTAACGGTGATAATTTCTTTTGAAGTCGTGTCATAGCTTTGGCATGCACATCTTACCATGAAAATAGATGTACTTCTGTTAGCGGATTCATGATTTACATGTGGGCCTTGGATTGGCATGAATGCAAGATGTATGGTGAAGTTGATGTTGATAGCTGATGAACTTTTGTATATGTCAAGCAAACAAGATGCACCATAAGTTTTTTTAGCAAGTTTTTCAACATGTGCAGAGGTGAAATTCTAAGAATGTTTTTTTCTAAGTGGAGTTACTCTTTTATGGAGTATGACAATTCTATGTTTTTGAATTGTGACTGTTGGTTGAAGACCATGTTCCTTTTTATGTGGTTGCGATTTTCTTTCATTTATCCAAGGTGGAGATTTGTGGAGTTTTTGGCCAAATGAAAGAAAGGTTTCTCATCCCACATTGTTATATAGATGAAACTTTGTATGGGATCCAAGCTTATAAAAGGAGTACAAGGCTTTGGTTTCAAATTACCCCACCAAAATATAGTTGAATTCTTTCTTTCATCTCTTATTTTAGAGTTTCTTCTTTTGTTTTAGATTGTAGAAATTATTAGTTAACACTTTGGTAGAGTGTAATTATTCTTGGGGAGGCTTAAGATATTAGTCTTTGTGATTGTAACAATTTATCATATTGTGGATGTTTTTCTCTCTGGAGGCCCGTGGTTTTTCTCCGATTTGGAGTTTCCACGTATATTTTGTGTCATGTTATTTTTCTCTATTATTTGTATTGGGAGGATTGTTGGGGATCTATGAGGATATGTTCCCAAAAAAAAGAGCTAGGAATCAAGAGACAGACCTTAGTTGAAGTAGAAGAACCCTCTTGTTTGCATACTGATATATAGTATACTTTTGACAGTCTATACAAGAATGCTAAATCTACACATCTTGCATATATGTCATCTTTTTCAACATCAAAAAATTTACACCATGGTGGATATTTACGTAGGTGAATAACCAACCTATGAGCAGGAATATAGAGAATATTGCATGCCACAACCTACATTCTCAAGCGTACACATATGGTAATCTGGAAACTAGTGGTTCACATCAAAGAATAACAATAATGAAACATAAATATAAAATAAGACCAATTTATACAATACCAATAGTCATTCTAAACCGATCTCTACCTATCATTCTAAAGTTTCCAAGCTTCATCCAACAATAGTCCTCAGAAAAATTATGTGCGGTTTTGAGAAATGCATAGGGAAGTTCCACCACACAAATGATATCATCATCCTTTAGCATTTTTTGTTCATGCCACTTTAGATCCTCCTCCAGTTCTGGCTGAATCTGCAAACCATTTTCCTTCAAATATTTGGAAAAAAATTAATTAACCACAAAAAGTTGTAGATAAGTATTATGTATCCTTGATAAACGATTAAAATCTTTTGTTATCTCCTCCTATTTGCATTCAATTCTTTGAAATAGAGTAATCACTTCTTTCACTTCCTTGATAATATTCACTTATTGTAAGACAAGCCACAAACACTTGGCAACAACTATCTTTATGCCCAACGAACATAAAAAAACATCAAGAAACTACTTAAATTCCAAATCTATGATATACTTCCGTGTTGGAATGGAGTATGAGGAAAACATCATTACCTTTACATTATAATGTAAAATAGGGTTCTTGCAATAAAACCTATTGAATAATACTTGTCCTCTAGCTGATACTTCACAACTTCTTCAAAACAAATGATTAAGGGTGTGATTGCTTAGTTAATAAACACCAAAAGAAAAGGAAACGGGCTGTAAAAATTGCAAAAATCTTATTCCTTCAATAGTATACCCCCTTCCGTGATTAGCTCGCATCCACACATCCTTAAGGTTATCTCAGTGGCTTCACGTATTCCATCCTTTCTAGAAGGTAACTTTCCAAATTAGCCTTCCTAACAAGAAAGTGTTAACCATATATACATGACATTGTCAACACAATAACATATCAATTCTCAAACACAATTCTCTGTTGTAAACAGTAACAATTAGTCGACATGAATAGAACACACCCCTCATTTAGCAATTTGACACTTCACATCATTTGTTAGTAGAAATACAAGTGATGTTGCAGATACAACATATGCATTATATTGTTTTTAGGTGTATGCGTTAGCATATAAAGTAACATAGCACCAGTATAACTAATAACATTAACTACAAAAGCATAGTATATACATCAAGGCTAATTTGGAAGAGTATTGACAATAGGAATTATCCATTAGAGAGATTTTGGTGAGTAGGTGTGTATTATGCACATAGATAAACATCGTTTTATTACTTTCCTTCGGTGTATGACTTAACATTTAAATTAACATAGCATTAGCATTACTAATCTAGAAGAGTATGCATAAAAGGAATAATCATATAGATTTTGATGAGCATGTATGTGTTATGGACATACGGACATAGACGAACTCTGTTTTATTAGTTTCCTTAGGTGGATGTCATGGCATTTAACAGGTAGGTCAATGACTTCTAGCCTAGCTAGGAAGAGACATGGGTTTTAGGGATGTCAAAACTTCTTCTGTGGAGCCCTGATTCCGTAGACGATTATTTTTTTAAAAATTATGGGGTGGGATTAAATTCCGTTTAATTTTAGGGAGTGGGTATTTCCATCATGTACTCCTGCAGGGCCCATTTGTATATTTATATAAATAGCATGTATTTAATATAAAAGTGTGTGTGTGTGTGTGTATATATATATATATATATATATATATATATATATATATACATACATACATACATACCTACAATACATTATCTAATTTTAGGTTTTCTTGACTTTTGTTCTACTTTACAGCATACGACGGTACCATAGGCGAATTCCCCCATGACCCAAAGCCAAAATTCTCGATTTCCCGTCATCAGCTCTGTCAACAACGGTAAAATACCATGAACCAACGACAACATAGTATAGCAACTATATTTGGATGATCATTCGTCCGTCTTTACTATCTGCCCCCTTCTGTCGATCGCCTTCTGCCTATCGACGAACTGATTGAGACTTGCTTTCCCGATAATTTATCCTATATGAAGGTTGTGGCTTCGACTCCTGCAAGCCTTATGCCATATTGGATCATTCGATATTTGGGTCTTCGTTCAAATAATGTGAATGGGCTTCTATGGAGACATGTTGTTGTTAAAAAAAAAAAGCAAGCATCATAACTAATTACATCAACTACAATATATAATCAACCTAATTTGGAAGACTATTAGTAGTAGAATTGATGAACATGTATTCACATAGAATAACTTTGTTGTATGAACCATTGCTTAAAACTATCAGTTTTAGTAAAATCACCAAAATAGAGTCCTCTCTATCCGATTTAAGGTCTTCAATTCTCTCAGAAGACACATATTCATTGGAGTTTCAAGTTAGTATACTTGTTCTTTTATTATAAGAAAAAAAAATTATACATGACCATCCTCAAGAAAAACTAAATCACATTGATGAAAACATATCAAATAGTGTTCTATCCGTTGATTTATGTTACTAAAGTCAAATTTGTCATATGTTTAGCTATTAAATAATCGGTTGGTAACAAACCTCAATTTCAACGATTCAGATGGTAATAATTCATATAAGGTACTAGATTAAGCACCAAAGGGTTACCGAAAGAAGACAGGAGATGGTGTAGGTCGGTATGCATTGAGGAGATTGGTGATAACAGCTTGAAATCAGAGCTCCAAAGGATTTGTTAGGAGGTGTATGCGATTCCTTGACAGGGTTTGTCAACTAATTTGTGAATGGCTTCCTTCTCAATCTTTTCCCTCATTTATTTGGAAGCAAAATGATTTCGAACGTACAGGATGAACTGAATCCGACCACTCTCTGTCTCTGTATCGAGTTTGTTGGGTACTATAATAAGAAAGTCTTGTCCATTTAATTTTTTTTAAACTGGATAATCACTTAAATACAAGGATTTTACAGTCTTGAAATGATATTTTTTAATAAATACGTAAAACAAATATTCATTTCTCCAAAATTGACTTTACAAAGGGAATTTTGTCCCTAAGACCATCCCCATTCATGAATATATGAATAGGTTGGTTGGTTAAAAATTATTAAAATAAACGATAACTCTTGAAATGCCAACGAACAATAATATATCTTAAACTTCACTAGCCTATTTATTTATTAATTGTTTTGTATATGGTTGATCTATATCTATATTATGTAATATATAAAAACCAAATGGTGAATGGTCTAGCGGTAAGGAGTAACTTTCTCATATAAGAGGTCATGGATTCAAGTCTAGGTGGAGACATAGGTGGTTATTTAAGAGTAGGTTAGTTAGTTTGTTTTTTCAAAAAAATCTAATAAATAAAAATAACTGTTGCCACATGTCATCTTTCTAGGCATTTCATATGGGTCATCTCTCTCCTTGACATGTGTCCTATGTGAAATACATTCCCGCTCAAAATTTTAATATTTATATACTTTTTGAATTTGAATCGATTTGGATAAGTTTGTAACTTAAATAAGGGAATTGTGTAATTGGATTTTTTCGTTGGGTTTTTATTATATTTTTCCTATTCAATAGACTTTTAGTTTACCAAATATTGACATGGTTATTTGGGAAAATGACTTTGGAGGGTAACCAACTGTTGAGTTTGTTCTCATTTGATCCCTTTCCTTTTTTTATACTCAATATACCATCGAACTTGTTTGTGTTCACCATAACCCTTTTGACCGACTTTTGACCTGTGATAGTTGGTGAAATGATTATGGTGAACACAAAAACCAAGTTAGATTGTATATTGGATACAAAAAAAATGAAAGGGACCAAATGAGAACAAACTCAACAGTTGGTTACCCTACCGAGACATATTCCTCAAAAAGTTAAATGAAATTAAAGCTCCAAAAGTATCAAAGACTGTAACCTTCTTAGGTCATAATGTACATGAAGAGCGTTTCGAAGGGGTGGCTTCGTTGAAACATGGTCTATGTTATTCTTACTGTGGTTAGTTGTCAAAAACTCTCTGCAAAAGGATATGATTGTGTATGAGAGGTATCTTTATTAACATAAACGTTTACCTCGATGTATATTATAGTGATGTGTCTGCAAAAGTTGCATGATCTTGTACTATTGATGTTGTATCTTATCCCCTGAATTTTATCTTAAAGCCAAGTAAAAAAAAAAAACCATAGCACTTGTGACTCCACTCGTTTGTAGACTTGTCCAGAATCCATGATACGATAAATCATTTGATTGGAAATGTAAATTTAGTAATGAAATTCATCTACTTAATCAAGATTCCCCTAATAAATATTCAAGTGCATTACCAAGTTGTACATGTATGAATAATGTTCTTTCGTGGGTTATTTTTTAAAGAGAAGCAAGAATGAATCTCATAAAGTCATTAATATGAGCAGAAGATCACGTGGGATTTTCTGTAAATGCAAAAAGGGAAAATGACTCAGGAGGGTAAACAACTATTGAGTTTGCTCTTATTTGGTCCATTTCCTTCTTTTTGTATCCAATATACCATTGAACTTGTTGTTTGTGTTTACCATAACCCTTTGACCGGCTATCACAGGTCATACTCCGGTCAAAAGGGTTATGGTGAACACAAACAACAGGCTTGATCGTATATTGAGTACAAAAAAAAGGGACCAAGTGAGAACAAACTCAACAGTTAGTTACCCTCTAGAGTCATTTTCCCTAGTTATTTTTATGTATGGGTCGTTGAAAATGCGAGATTGGTATCCGAATATTTTATTATTTTCACTAGATAATGAGATTATCATTATCATCTTAATTCATTCCAAAATTAACTCCAACAAAGATGGAAACATATAAATTAAATCTTCCTCAACCTTAAATCCTAAAAATCAGGGGAAACACTGCATTTGAATTCTCATCATCGTTATTATTTATATTCATGTTTCTGATACATCTATGTATATCTAATTACTTCTTATTTGTGTGTTTGTATGTGAGGAAACTAATCATCATTGGTGGATAATATTGTTATTTCCCATGTTCATGCTCTTTAATATACGAACATTGGAGCTAAGTTATCTTTTGCACATGAATATGGTTTGAGAGTCTACACTTTTTGTCCACGAGGTAAATAAGTATCGTAATCAAATTAATCTTCTTGCTATGTTATGTTGCACAAATCTTCAACCAAATTATCCTTATAGTTCAAAATGTGAGTATCATGTCAACATTTGAGACCCTTATATTATACAAAATAAACACAAATCTTTCAATTTTTTTCATTAATTTCCATATAATACAGAATAAACACATATGTATTCAATTGTTTCATTAATTTTCCACAATTGTTGACTTGAGAATAGACAATCTACATTCAATTAGTACTACAACAAAACCAAAACATGACTCTCATGTCCATGGATATTTTGTTTGTAACAAAGTATAGTATGTTTGTGTAAGTCCAAAAATCTTTTACTGTTTTCTTAGTAACACAAACAATTTTAAATTTCTCCTAACTTGTGGCTTAATATCCTATAGATGAAAGAGGACAACTATTTAACAACCATTTAACATACATGGTCATGTTTTATAAATATGCAGAATTCAAATATAAAAGGATTGTAGGATTTCAAGTTAAAATTTACTGTGATATATAACACACTTTGATATAACTTTTTGGAGGTTAATTAATCATCCTTTTCTTTATTTTCTTAATCTAATGTTAAGTATCAATATGATGGTTAATTGAGTGAAGATACCGTTCTTTTTGTATTGGGAATGAATGTCATTATCCTATTAAGAACACTTTACGGAAAATAATGGCTTAAGAAAGGTTAAAAACCCCTCTCAAAGGATTCTTAGTAGAATACCACGCATTCCAATGGATTCTTTCAGATTACATGTAAATCCATTTGGATTTTACAAATCCTCATATTATCGAGATTTCTCAGAAGTCGCAACACTTGGCTTTTTTTTCTTTCTTTTGGTCCATTCACATACTACCAACATGAAGTTGATTTTCAGCTATTACAACCTTTTAAGTTCATACCAAATAATAATGTTTGGGTCTTGGTTTAATAAAAGACCCAATTTTTAGCTATTATTTATTAACTTATTGATGTTGAAATCAGACATATGATGTTTGTAAGATGTTGTTAACCATATGTTAAAGTTAAAAAAAATAGTATTTTAGATGGAAAAATTATGTTATATGTTAATGCATGGTAGTGCACCCCAAAGAAACTACTATTCTCTTATACATAAAAAATCAATTGCTTGCCAATCTTGTTGTAATTTATCGAATTCAAGTGAAGAACTTAAGTTTGTAAGAGTATTAAAGCTTTGAAATAAAAATAAAATTAATTTCATGGAGTTGATTGATTTAGGTTTCTTTTAATGATAAAATTTAGTTTTTTATTTATGTTTTGAGTTTCAATTATTTTAGATTTGTACTTCAACTCGTTTCACACTAAAATATTGCAATTTCTAAAACGTATTGTATTATAGCATTATACTTTCCCATTCTTGCTATACATAAGTTGAATTGATTTTTTTTCGTTTTAAATAGGAGTGCAATTAGAGTAGTAAAGCATCGAGATATAGTTTTATATATGAAAGAGATGTTTTTACATTTTTTTAATATTCTGAATTATGTTTGAATATTTTTGTTATGTGAATAGTTTTATCTTAATATTTATCTATTATCCGAATAAATCTTCTTCTCTAATAAAAGAGTCTTTTTGCCATGTGGCATCACTATTTTACCATTATTCTCTTTTATTCTGGTCCTTTAATTCGTTGACTTCATTCATTCCTGAAAATCTGGAATTCAAAATATATCTAATTGTGTTCCTCCAATTTCACCCGCATCCCTTATATCTCGATCATTCCCTCTTATAGATTCACCCTCAATTTAAGGTATCCATCTTTCTCCTTCATAACTCCACTTTGCTCCTTCAAACCGCAGAATTTTAAATTCTATTGCTTCAAGGGTTTTGGTTCTTGTCGCCGAACTTAACGATAGTCGTATCTCTACCGATGGCGGATTCAATGTATGGGAAGGGGAGTGCATGGCCCCCACTTAAAAGTGGGTCCTAGTAGGAATACATATTAAAAAAAAAAAAAAACTCAGCTTATAGTCCTCACTCAAAATAGATTGGTTCCCACTACTCCCACTCATTCTCACTTCTCTCTCTTCTAATTTTTCACTCCTGATTTTTCACCTCTTTCATTTGAGTTTTGACATGGCTGGAAGCATACAAAATGTAGTGAATCAGTAACACAAATTAACACTCCACAACCACCGTAATTTAGTACTCCACAGCCGTCGGCACTTTCTACAATCGTCGGAACTAATCACTGCTGCACAATGCCACTGCCAACGTAGTGACAAACTTCGCTCGCTACCTGCTGACGAACACCATCTACCGCCGCGTGCAAACGGACCACCATCGTATAATTTTGCTATCCACCTTCATCGTAAGTTTATTCCCTTAATTTTGGTTGATTTTCCAAAATGGGTTTGATTTGATGAACCGGTTTGAATGGTTTACGAATTCTGATTTGGGATTTTTGATTGGTAAACTGATTGTATTTTGATTTAACACTCTCAAAAGATTAATTTGATGGATGATTTAATTTGGCTTGGTTTGCTTTTGATGGTTATCTGGGACAGGGGAAATGAACTAAGGTTAATACAGATTGAAAAAATTAATTTTTTTAAACTGTTTTGTTTAATGGTGTTTTCTAATTAAGTGTTTTGTATTTGTTTAATGTATAATGGTCATGGTAATTGTGTTTAACATTGTTTAATGTTTTTTTTTTGTTTAACCCAATAACAGGCGCAATGGAAAGATTTTACAGTAGAACATCCACATCAGGACCATATTCAGTTGAAATTCCGCAACCTAGTTTTATTCCACTGATACCGAATGAAATTGATTCAAGTGACATTTCTTGGGATCCGACTGATAGGAAAAAAAAATTTAGATTATCACCCTAATCAAAGAGACAATATAATACGAAAATATTTGTTTAAAGGACCATGTCAATCGCGTATTAAAAAATATCATGTAAGGATGTTTGGAAATAGGGGAAGTCGTTTTAATCTGGCATGGTATGATGAATACAGTGATTGGTTAGAGTATAGTGCAAGAGCAGATAAAGCCTTTTGTTTGTGTTGTTATTTATTTAAAGATGAACAAAATAAAAGGGGTGGGGGTGATGCTTTTGTGACAGAAGGCTTTACAAGTTGGAATAAACTGGAGAGGCTTAAGACTCATGAGGGGGAAACTATTAATAGTTTCCATTATATTGCACTTAAAAAATGTGGAGACTTAATGAGACAAAATCAATCAATTGCTATAGCTCTTCATAAGCAAAATGAGGTTGCTAAAAGTGAACATCGAATCCGATTAAATGCTTCCATTGATGCTTGTAGATGTTTATTGAAATGTGCATTACCTTTTCGTGGTCACGATGAGTTTGAAATGTCTCTTTTTAGAGGAAATTATTGGAAGTATATAATTTCATTCGGGATCAAAATGAGAGTGTATTTAAAGTTATATTCTGAAATGCTTCGGGGAATAATCAAATGGTGGCTCCATGTATTCAAAAAGATATTGCTCATTGTTTTGCACAAGAAGTACTTAAATCAATTTTTGAAGAAATTGGTGATGATGTTTTTGCTTTATTAGTTGACAAGTCCAGCGATATATCCAAAAAGGAACAAATGGCGGTAGTCTTGTGATATTTTACATGTGGGATTGTAAAAGAAAGGTTTATTGGTCTTGTTCATGTGAAAGAAACATTTGCGTTATCTTTAAAATCTGCTATTGACTCTTTATTTTCAGAATATGGATTGAGTTTAACGAAGGTCATGTTGGATTAGTGTCTAAGTCCATAACTATTTTGGTATGTACTTGACCCGATTATAAGCATGGTCCTTTTGGGTTTCCTTCACCATAGCAATATGTAGGATGAATTAAGGAGAGAAAGGTTTAATTATGATTTATTAATATATTATAAGAATAATATATTAAAGGAGAAATCATATTGTTTAATTAATATTAGTCAATAATTAATTAAGAATTAATTTTGTGGCTAAAAGAGATTAATTAACCTTAAGGGTCTTATTCTGTAATTATAAGATAATTACATAGATGGGCTTATAGACTCCATAGAAGGAGGAGTAGACGAATTCTATGGGGAAACCCATTAGAAATCATCCAAGGCTTCTAAAGAAGGAGTTCATGGGATGCTTAGGGCTTAAGCAGTCAAATTAGGGTTTCCTAGCTTTATAACCCTAATAGCCTAAGTATATAAGGAGCCCTTAGGAATCAAAAAAGTGGATAACACTTCCTTTTAGGGTTTCCAGCCATTTTTGGTGCCTCCCTTCTCATCCCTCTTCATCTAAGTTGCTTAGTGGTGTTTGTGACTCCATTAGAGGTGCAGCACTTGAGGCACTGAGCTTTCTGAAGCCAAGGATTGATTGTTATTGCTATATAACAATAAAAGGTTAGATCTAAACCCTATTTTATGTTAATATGATTAATTGTATGCTAGATCTAGGGTTTATGGCTTTGGATAATCAATTGCATGTTCATTAGACAAACTAGATCCAAAGCTATTAGGGTTTGCATGTACACCATAGGAATGATGTATTGCTCGAAATTCCTCAGTGGTATCAGAGCCTAGGGTTGTTTGTTAGTGAATTTGATGCTTATTTGAATGAAAAATCGAAATTTTTGACTTTTTGGGGTTGGAATCGCCGAGTCCGCTGGGTACTCGACAAGTCCAGTCCTGACTCGACGAGTCAGCGGGTCTGACAACTATATTTCTCGATTTTCTTGCCTTTTTGTTGTGGGATAATTACCAAAACGTTTTTTTTTGATAAAAATCGGATTTTTATGATATTGGGTGATTATCGTTGCCAAAATAAAAGATATCTTCATATTAATTAAATAAGTACTTCCTTATATGATTAAATTTAATTATTTGAATTATTTGGTGAATTATCTTGCAAGAAATTGGACTAGGTCAAAATTAGATAACCACCAATTAATTGTTAATTGCCTTATTTGAATTTTTGATCTAGAATGTTCTTGATAAAGTTTGAAAAAGTTTCAAATTATTCCCTTTAGGTTTGATAGTTTAAATTTGAACTTAAAAGTTTTGTTTTTGAAATTTAAATAAGTTAAACCCTAATATTTTGAAAAGTTTCAAAATCTACCCTCAAGTTTTGGATTTTAAAATTTAATTAAAAGTCTTAATTTGAAAATTTTAAATTCTAAAACCCAAGTATTTTGAAAAGTTCAAATTACACCCTTATGATTTTATTAATTAATTAAGGTGTATAATTAAAAGAGATTTAATAAGCCCATAAAGTTTTAATTTATATTTAATTAAATTAAAAGTATAATTTATTAAATTTTACCACCTAGTTTTTTAAAAAGTGTAAAATACACCCTATACTATATATAATATTAAAAGTCTAATATTATATATATGTATGAGTAAAAAGTCAGTCTTACGATTAGTAGGCCTCATTCACGAAGCTGGTCTATAAGGTGTTTAAGGAAATTGCCTATAAAATGGCGATTGAATGGGTATCCACTCTTACCCACCGCACTCTTGACTCGTGGCGGTTCCCAAGGTTAGGGTATTCCCTATTATGTTATGAGCCTACTCAGATCAGAACTAGTTTCTTCTCTTTCGCCTATCGGCCGGCTTTAAGCAACCTTCGCATTTGCGCCCTAGTATACTCTACTTGTTCACCTGTGTCGGTTTGGGGTACGGTCAGTTCACCGGGAGGATCGCCCTCCCAATTCGAAGTTTTTTCCTGGAAGTTTCAACCTTGTTGACTATGACAACAGTCGCGACTCAGCCTTCTTCTAAACTAAATAAAATAGGATTCTGCTTTCACTGTTCTCAAGGTATCTCCTGACTCGAATATTAGGGCTTCTCCCCGCATCCGAAACTGGAGAATCAACCCTCGAGAGACGACTAAACTATACGCGGCAGGTTGGTCTAAAAGGGAAAGAAAAAAGGTGACATACATAATTAAGATTAAACATGCCATTGAAAAGTTCAATGAATCTCAAAAGATCTAGGAGTTTCAATTCAGTTAAAACTTAAACTTCATTTTCGTTTTTCATGGTGGAAATTGGTAAATAGTCATTTACCTACCTTCAAATATTCTGCAACTAGATTATGGCATCCCTCTTCTAGGTTGTAGAGTATTGTGTTGGATCCTAGCCTTGATGTTTCATTTTGGGTGTTACATCAAGGATTCTTATCAACTGACTTGATTTTTCTCCCTTTTTGTAGATGTCTGAATCTTACAATGGTCTTCCTAAATCCTTTGGAACAAGCTTTCCAAATGAAGATGACGTTCCGAGATACGATCAAGGAAATGAGAGTCATGTTTCACTTCCTCCACCTCCTCCAATTGTTCTCCCTGACCCACAAGTTCAAAGGCTTGAAAAGTTCAAGCTCACTTAAGCCCTTTTGGCAAGTAAATACGAAGATGGGAAACCTGTGTGTGCACACGTCTTGGAGATGAACTGACACATTGATAGGTTAAGGATGTTGGGTGTCGATATCTCAGAGATGTTGGCTGTTGACTGGGTTCTTCAGTCACTTCCTGATTCATATAGTGAGTTCGTACAAGAGTATTATATGATAGTTCACGACCTGACCCTCATTGATTTGACCTATTTGCTTATTGCTGCTGAATCAACGATGATTTGGCTTAATGGTCAAGCAAACTTGATTGGTCGATCAAACTCCCATACTTCATTGGAGACTGGCAACATTGAAAGTCTAGAAAGGACTGAGCAAGAGATTGTCCCATGTAATGTGCCAAGGGAATCCATATGATTTTATTGCCAAGAGAAGGGGCATTGGAGACGAAGCTACCCTGTTTACCTGAGAGATCTAAGAGATGGGAGAGTCAAGACGTATGGCTCTACTTCAGGTAAAAATCCATTAACTAACTCTATAAGTTCCTATTTTTGATTCTTAATACATGATGTGATAAGATTACATTTTGATGTTTTGCAGGATCGAAGAAATGAAAGGAAGCTTAAGGAAGAAGCATGCTGAATCTGATCACGAAGAAATGGATTTCTATCGCATGGATTCAAAGATCGGATTTTTGAGCTGCTACTTTAGAGTTAGGGTAGATTGCTAAGAAATATGTAATAGCATAGTTTTTCAGTTGAATTGCATTGTAAGGACAATTTTTTCCGCAATAAAATAAATTTTGATTTTATCTTATTTATTTATCCTTGCAATGGCATGTATGAAAAATTGATGTTTGAAGGTTTATATTATTAAAAATAATGGATTTGATTCTTAATTATGTTATTTGTGGAAATGTCGAGAATTTTCCATATAGGGAGAGTTTCTCATCGCCCAAGTTGCAATTGGACAGAAACTTGGAATCATACAACTTGGTTGTGTGATGAATGAGAAACTTTATAATTGGAAATTCAAGAGTAATTCATTGACAAAGAGTCAAGTGAAGGACTAGGAGATCGAGTTCACAATGTTGTGCATCAATCAAGTCCACCACAAGAGTGATAAAGATATTCGTCATGATTTACTAAAGTTTAGTAAATATGATTATACTTATAAGATTAAGTGTAACTCTGAGTTAATTGAAAAGGTTTCAATGAATGGCAGAACGAATAAGAAGAGTCAAGAAGGCAGAAAGATAAAATTTTCTCTGTTCTAAGAAGAAGGGAGAGTACTTATTATTGTGTTTTATGATAAAGTCTTAATGATTAAGAATCATATCTCAATTGGTCCTCTAAGTGAGTCTTAGTACATTTGTATGTATAAGAATAGGAATCAGGAATTGTGGAAATGGTTAAATCAAGAAGTCAATCATACTTCGTTCCAATATCGAATCTTAGAGTCATACTCCAAGATTGCAAATTGAGTGACACGTCTTTAGTAGGTTTATAACACTCAACAAATGTGGAATTTGGAAAATTTTTCTTATTCTTGCACATTTGAAATTGGTAAATTGTGTTGTCTTGGATAAGACAAAGACCAACTAGGGCCAATTATGTGAAGTGTTTTGTCTTGATAAGAACTACACTAACTGTTGAATATTTGTTTTGTCTACGAAAGTTTTTTGACAAGAGAATCATATATGTCAAGAGGTTAGTGGGAGTTTTATGATCTTGAAAAAGGTTTCAAGAACAAATCAAGAATAACTCTTATCGATCATCACTAGCACACGACTTGAGGTTTACAACCTATCGTGTTGACATTATTTTGTTTATGTGCCATTCCAATTGAGTTAATTATGTATGTGAGTTCTATGAGTTCTCATTTGAATCCATAAAGACAAAGGGCCTTGATCGATGGAAAGTACATTGATATGTAAGGATAAGTTGCTAAACTACTTGGAAGACATGGTGGGCACTCGTGTTACCAGAAGGCTAGAAATCAATAAAGTTCAATCCATATGAGTTTGGATTTGTCGCAAACTTGGTTTTGGCAAATTCACATGGATAGGAACTCATACACCATAAAATCTAAGTGTCATAAGATTCCCTCCTTCATGAAAATGACTGTGAGGAAATATTTTCACTAAGAGAGATTTTAAGAAGATAGAAATTGTGAAAATTGTTTTCTCAAATTCGATTATGGTTACGGCATCCCTTTCCATAGTTCGAATTGTGAGATTTGGCAATTAGTCTAACATTTGGGACTTATTGATATAAGTTCTGAATTATTTAGACACACATATGAGCTATCTAAGGCAAAGGTGTACAAGTTTAAGAAGCTTAGATAAAGGCTTATCGAAGCATCTGGTATTAAAAATATGAACTTCAGAAATTCAATAGGTATTGTTTTCTGGAAGTTCAGTTGTTTTCTGAATACATGTCAAAGCTAGTGGGAGCATAAGTGTTATGCTTATGTGATAATAATCATCATGATAGTGGTAGCATAAGTGTTATGTTTGTATGATTATTATGGCAAGTATTTCAAGTTAGCAATATTAATTATAGAAAAACAAAGATTCAATTTGCAAAGTTGCATGGGTTGAAAAGTTGTTTTTGCTATAATTAAGGGAGAGAATATTATAATTCGTTTCAAAATCTAAAGCTTAGATTGAGAAATTATAATAAATTTAGTCAAAGGATACATAGTGTGTTCTTAAATTTCAATTATGATTACGGCATCCCTCTTCATAGTTCGAATTGTGAGAACGTGACATATAAAATATTATGGTAAAAGATTGATAAAGTATCATATCTTTATGTAAGACATTATGCATCGTGTCCCATACGCTTCAGGTATAGGATCAATTGAAAATGCTATAATATTTGACCATTCTCAAATTTTCCAAATGTCTAGCGCATTAAGAGGGAAAAAGGACTAGAATCGGTTTTGACTAAAATAATTAAACAACTATCAAAGGACGATCCAAAGTTCGCTGAGGATTGGTCACTTGTGAGTAGTTGGAAGTATGGTATTGGATGGACCATATTAACATTATTATGAATAGATAAGATTCTATTAAGAATGAGTTTAGACATAGCACAAGTTTGTTGTAGAGTTCATGAGTGCTTTAATAGGATTAGAGTATTAGATTAAACCCACGCTCACAAGAATCACTTCATGGATTTCATCACGAGTGATTGTGAGTCGATAATATTGTATATCCTTGAAACTGAGACATGTAAGCTGTTATTTGATGGTCGGTTGCACATTGATGATAAGTAAACGCACCAGTAACTTGGTGTTATAAAAATTGTTGTTGTGTGTGATTCGATGAGTGAGTACCAGCGAGCATTTGAGTCAAAGTTTATCCATTCCTTTTACCCAAAGTAGGATAAAAGCAATATTTGTGGGCCCCTCGATGATTGAGTGATGACACCTAAGTGCTTCGCCAAGCCGGGACTAAGTTGATGTGTTCAACTGTAGTCTGTTGTCAGTCGTCATAAATCGGAACTCGGGAAACAGTATAGGGAGAATGATTGAAATTCATGTCTTGTGTCTATACGATATCTTGAGAATGGAAGAATATATGATCCCTTATCTAAAGGACACACGTATCTGATAAGATCAGAGTTGACAACAGTTTATGAAAGCTACGATTGCTGATCAGGTTCTGAAGTCATACGGAAAACAGTTATTAGACTTATCCAAGTGGGAGACTGTTGGATTAGTGTCTAAGTCCATAACTATTTTATTATGTACTTGACCCGATTATGAGCATGGTCCTTTTGGGTTGCCTTCACCATAGAAATATGTATGATGAATTAAGGAGAGAAAGGTTTAATTATGATTTATTAATATATTATAAGAATAATATATTAAAGGAGAAATCATATTGTTTAATTAATATTAGTCAATAATTAATTTTGTGGCTAAAAGAGATTAATTAAACTTAAGGGACTTATTGTGTAATTATAAGATAATTACATAGATGGGCTTATGGACTCGATAGAAGGAGGAGTGGAAGATTTCTATGGGGAAACCCATTAGAAATCGTCCAAGGCTTCTAAAGAAGGAGTCCATGGGCTGCTTAGGGCTTAAACAGTCAAATTAGGGTTTCCTAGCTTGATAACCCTAATAGCCTAAGTATATAAGGAGCCCTTAGGTACCAAAACGTGGCTAACACTTCCTTTAGGTTTTCCAGCCATTTTTATTGCCTCCCTTCTCGTCCCTCTTCATGCAAGTTGCTTAGTGGTGTTTGAGAATCCATTAGAGGTGCAGCACTTGAGGCACTGAGCTTTCTGAAGCCAAGGATTGATTGTTATTGCTATATAACAACCAAAGGTTAGATCTAAATCCTATTTTATGTTAATATGATTAATTGTATGCTAGATCTAGGGTTTATGGCTTTTGATACTCAGTTTCATGTTCATTAGACAAACTATATCCAAAGCTATTAGGGTTTGCATGTACACCATAGGAATGATGTATTGCTCGAAACCCCTCAGGTCAGGGGTCAAAGTTATGATGGAGCAAGCAATATGAGTGGGAACTTTAATGGACTAAAATCTTTAATCATGAAGGAAAATACCTCTACATATTATGTTCATTGCTTTGCTCACCAACTTCAGCTAGTTATTGTCGCAGTAGCAAAAAAACATCACGACACTGGAGTTGTTTTTTATATGATAGTTGTTCTAATGAATGTTGTGTGTGCTTCATTTAAACGAACAGATATGTTTCATGAAAGTCAAAAAGATAAACTAGAAGAATCCATCAGTCGTGGTGAAATTGAAACTGGAAGTGGATTAAACCAAGAACTTTCTCTTACTAGGGTCGGAGATACGCGTTGGAATTCTCATTACAAAACTTTATCGTGTTTGGTTGGTTTGTTTTCATCTGTTACTGATGTGGTTAAATATATTGAAGATGAAGGCCTTAATGGTTTTAGTCAACGTCAAGCAAGTGGTCTTCGAATATATATTCGATCATTTGGTTTTGTGTTCCACTTGCAGTTGATGTTGAAAATTTTGGGGATCACAAACATAATGTTGCAAGCTCTTCAAAGAAAGGATCAAAGATATTGTGAATGCTATAAGCTTGGTGAAATCAACCACTTCAACATTAAAAAAAATGAGAAATGATGGGTTTGATGCACTTATATTGGATATCACCTCTTTTTGTGAGAATAATAACATTCAAATTGTGAACATGGAGGAAGTTTATGTTAATCCAAGAGCCTGAAGACAATACACCAATATCACCAATCAACATTATTACGAGTTTTTTGTTGTTTCAACATGGTTTTGGATATGAAAATTCAAGATTTCGGTGATTGTTTTGATGAAGTAAGTTTCGAATTGCTTATTTGTATGACTGGTTTGAATCCACATGATTCATTTTGTGACTTTGACCCATCAAAGTTACGGAAGTTGATCGATTTCTATCCATACGATTTTAGCTTTAAAGATAGGTTGAATATTCTAAATGAACTTTCGACCCCACTTTTATGCAACAAGATGGAAGATTTGCCACTTTGAAGAGTATATCCGACCTTGCTAAAGTGATGGTGGAAAGAAATATGTATCTTAACTTTCCTTTGGTTTATCGGTTATTGAAGTTGTCATTACTTTTGTCAGTTGCAACCGCAACGGTGGAGAGATTATTTTCGGCAATGATTCTTGTCAAATTAGATTTACGGAATCGGATTTCGGATGAATTTTTAAATGATTGTGTAATTTGTGCACTTGAAAGAGAAGGATTTTCCAATGTTACCAATGAAAGTATTATCAAACGTTTCTTAGCTATGTCTCCTCGTAGATTTCAATTGTAAAATGACATTTACTTGAATGTTTTAATGTTATTCTACTTTTAAGTATTTATTATTATTATGACTTTCACTGGAATCCAAGCAATCAAAATACCCCATTTTTTCTAACAAAATTTGAAGTATTCTGTGAAAATGGTGAATGGAGAATTTGTGAAGGACATAACCAGCAAGTTTGAAAAGTTGGTGAATTTCGAAGGGAAAGATTTATGTAGATGGTTGAAGAAGATGTATTTCTTCCTAACTACTCTAAAATTGGTGTATGTTCTAAGTACACCAATGCCTGAATACGCTGAAGATGGACCCTTGGAAGAAAATAGGAGGAGATCAAAGTGAGAAAGAACGATGGTGTCACACCCCAAAACTGATAACGACGGAATACGTTTCGGGGTGGAGGACGTCATGTACAGTATCATCACAATTGCATAATAGTAAAAACAAGAAACCTACAACCATTGCATTACATAGTGAATTTAATTACAAGTATGTTTTGTAATGTTTAACAATCACCAAAAGTAAATCAAAAATAAGAGATGGATCCTGTATGCTCCACCTTCTCCAAAATGTTGCACCTGTACCTGTCTATCTTTGACATGAGGATACAAGTTATTTTGAAAACGAATATCAGCATAAAGCTGGTGAGTTCATAAGAGTTTAGTGTGAGTTTTTGTATAAAAAGCATTAGAACCGATAGTATGAAAAGTTGTAATTTACATTCATAAGTAGTAGAAAAACCAAGAAAATCCTATATTTTCCAGAAATACTTTGTAAGTGAAAACCTTTAAGAGACATGTAATTTTCATCATTGAAGAAAACATTCATTGTAACAGTATAATAGTGGGTTTTCCATAAGTAATGCAATATAGTAGGTTATGCCTGAAGTCCATAATAGTGGTGCAGACTTTCTTTAGTTTTAGATACTTATTTACTTCGGGAAATTTACTTTAACTGTTGTCTAGTATTTTAGTGTGGTTATAGTGTATTTCTTGTATGTTACCGATAGTGTGAGTAATAGAGGTCCCCATGACCTTCCCGGTCATGCACAGAGTAGTGAAGTAGCGGCATCCCTGGGCCTATACGGCTCGGACTGAAGTTATCAGTCGGGATGTAATAGCGTCTGCCCCGTATAGATCTATACATATAGCGTCGTCTTCCTGCCAGAAGACCCTGGGCGTAGTGCGTAGCGAATAGAGTATCTCGTAGTGGGTTAGTGTGTTATCTCTTGATTAGCGTTTTCTCTTGTACTATAGCGTAGTAGTCTTTTGCATACTCTTAGTATGTTCTCGTATTAGTATATAGTATCATTATGGAGTGTATTATAGTGTGTAGAGTAGTAGCTATAGCGAGTAATAGTGGCCTTAACTATACATATTATAGTTAACTTAGTGCGTATAATTCTTGTCAATCTAGTGGTTTAAACATTTAATGAAATTGAGAATACTCGTATCCAACACCAATATATATGATATATAAGTAAGAAATCAACGACAGTCGGACGGATACCAACTACCCTAAGCCCACAATCAAACAAGAACAGGAATTAAGGCGAGTTATCGGTCCTAAGTCCTTCAAGCCTTATTTATATAAATATATTGGTGTGGTTACATTTTATAAGGAATTTATTTAATAAAAATCTTGTCAAAAGGGAATATTTAGAAAATTGATCTTTTATCCGAAATGGTTTTGAAAACGAAAATCCTTTTTATAAAGCATAGTGGTAAATCACATGTGATTTGAACTACGGATAGTGAATCACATGTGATTAATTTCCGTAACATGAATAAATGACTTGTATGAATTTCCATAAACATGTATACTTGACTTGTATCCCCCCCCCCCCTAAAATATATAAAACATTTGAAAGGTTCATTAAAGGGGTATGAACTCACCTGAAATCGCGTAAATCGGGTAAAAGTGTCGGTTGAGCGTTTGGTACCAAATAACGACTTGAGCACCTTTTTAGGACCCTAATGTCATATGAAATATGTATTTTACAAGAAGTTAATCATCTTATGCTTTTCATTATAGTATTTGGAAATTCTAGCATCGTTTCGGGGTTTTAGGGCCTAGAAGGGGTTCCCGGGAGTGGTATAAGGCCAAGAAAGATTCACGGGAGGGTCCATGAGCTCACTCCTTTGGAGTTTACGGCCCAAAGGCTACTCCTTGGGAGTTTACGGCCGTAAGCCCCCTAGGCTTGGCCGTAAACTCATGTGGTCCTCCAAAATGCAAGTTTAAGGCCTTATTTCACTTCCCTAATTTACTAGCAAGTGTCTTGAACTAATATGGAGGGTTTAAACCCTCATTTGGTGACATTTTGGGGAGTTTACGGCCAAGTCTTGTGCTTGGGCCGTAAACTCCATTTAATCCCTCAAAATGGATGTTTAAATGGTACAACACACTTCCCTTCATCTTAGATAAATACTAGAAGGCGTTATATGGAGTTTTGGGACATTTTGGCATAAAAATTGGGGAGTTTACGGCCCAAGCATAGCCTTGGCCGTAAACTCTTCTTATGGCTTCAAAATGAGATGTTTAATGGTACAACACACTTCCTAGGGTCTTAGCTAATTTCCTTACATGCCTTAGATAAGTTTTTGGGACTTGTTTGACATAAAATTTGGGTGTTTACGACCCAAGCTTAGACTTGGCCATAAACTCCTCTTTTTGTCCTCAAATGGTGTTGTTTAATGCACTTAAACATTTCCTAGTGTCAAGACTAAATTACTACACGCCCTAGATGAGTTTTTGGGACTTTTAACAAGGGTTTTTGGGTGTTTACGGCCTAAGCATAAGCTTGGGCCGTAAACTCCTTTTTAGGCTTCAAACTCTTGTGTTTTAATGTCCAAACTCCCCTAGGTATATCCCTTAATTAGTACATAAACTTAAAGGAAGGAAAAATGAGGCTTTTGGCAAGTTTTTAGGTGTTTACGGCCTAAGGTGCTTCTTAGGCCGTAAACTCCCTTTTGATCCTTATTTTCTATGATTTTTGGCCTCTAATTACAATGAAGTATGTTTAGAATAAGATAGGGAATAAATCCTTACGTTTGGAAGCCGGAATTCGCAGTTTTGGAGTCGGGTTCGAGTCTAGAGAGAGAAAGTAGTGAGAGAGAGTGAATGTGTGGTAAAAGAGTGTTCAAATGTTGTTTACACTCATTTCATATGCCTCGGGTATTGCACCCGATACACGGCTACCCGATGCTAAAGTTTAACGGGGTTAAAACTTTTTACCCGGGTGAAGTGGTTGAAAAGTAATACAACTCTATTTAGTTAAACAAGGTTAACATTTACGAGTTATAATTACTTATAATGATATCATGAAATATATAATTATCTAGATATTTGCTTACTGACGACTTCAATTATTACAGAAAATAATATATAATGACGAATTCCGTTAGTACAGAAGGAATTTGTAACGACAGTAAATTTGGGTTGTCACATCATCCCCGTTAGGGGAATTTCGTCCCGAAATTTAGAATTCAAACAGATAAGTTATTACAATACTACTAAGCAAAGAGATGAGGATATTTGAGTTTCATTTGATCCTCGCGCTCCCATGTGAATTCCGGTCCCCGCTTGGCGTTCCACCGAACTTTCACAATTGGGATGTGGCTTTGTTTCGTCCGTTTTACTTCTCGATCCATAATCTCCATAGGCTCTTCTACGATGTTGAAGCTCTCATTGACTTCGATTTCGTTGAGAGGGATCACGAGAGTCTCGTCGGACAAGCATTTCTTCAAGTTTGAGACGTGGAAGGTAGGGTGTATGTTGCTTAGTTCGTGGGGTAAGTTGAGTTTGTAAGCTACAGGGACGATTCTGGCGAGAATCTCAAAAGGCCCTATGTACCTTGGGTTTAACTTTCCACACTTTCCGAAGCGTATCGTGCCTTTCCAGGGCGAGACCTTCAAAAGGACTCGGTCTCCCACCTGGAATTCCAAGGGTTTTCTTTGTTTCTCGGCGTAGCTTTTCTGTCGATCCCTAGCAGCTTTTAGTCGTTCACGTATCTATACTATCTTCTCGGTCGTCTCCCAGATGATCTTCGGACCAGTGAGGGCGCTGTCAGGAACTCGTCCTTTAGCTAACTGCGTGTCACCCACCTCAGCCTAGCACAAAGGGGATATGCACTTCTGGCCGTAGAGGGCTTCGAATGGAGCTGCCTTGATCCTCGTATGATAACTATTGTTGTAGGAAAACTCCACAAGAGGCAAGTGTGTATCCCACGATTTCCCGAAGTCGATCACGCAAGCTCGCAGCATATCTTCTAAGGTTTGTATCGTCCTCTCACTTTGTCCGTCAGTCTGCGGATGATAGGCTGTACTCATGTCCAGCCTCGTCCCTAGTGCCTTTTGCAATGATTGCCAAAATCTAGAGGTGAATCTACTATCTCTGTCTGAGATAATAGATATAGGGACGCTATGCAGTCGCACTATTTCTTTTATGTATGTTCTAGTGAGCTTCTCCATCTTGTCCGTCTCCTTGATGGGCAGGAAGTGTGCAGACTTGGTCAACCTGTCAATGATGACCCAAATGGTATCCAATCCACCCGCAGTCTTTGGCAGTTTGGTTATAAAGTCCATTGTGATCCACTCCCACTTCCATTCCGGTATTTCAGGTTGTTGGAGGAGTCCTGATGGCATTTGATATTCAACTTTGACCTTTGCGCAAGTAAGGCACTTACTCACAAAGGTAGCGATCTCTGCTTTCATGTTCGGCCACCAGTATAGCTTTTTGAGATCCAGATACATCTTATCTGAACCCGGGTGGACAGAGTAGCGAGTGTTGTGTGCTTCCCTCATGACCAAGTCTCTGAAACCTCCATGGCGTGGAGTCCAGATCCGGTCCATGAAGTAATAGGCTCCGTCACTCTTAACCTCCAAATTTTTATCCATTCCACGCAGGGATTCTCCCGTCACGTTCTCAGGCTTTAAGGCTTCCACCTGAGTCTCTTTGATCTGTGCGGATAGATGCGAATGGATAGTCATCGTCAACGACTTGGTCCTTCGACCAGAATACTCCTTTCTACTCAGGGTGTCTGCTACTACGTTGGCCTTCCCCGGGTGATATCTAATTTCATAGTCATAATCGTTAAGTAGCTCGACCCATCGATGCTGCCTCATATTGAGTTCTTTTTGGTTCAGTATGTGTTAGAGGCTTTTGTGATCAGTGTACACTACGCTCTTCGTCCCATACAAGTAGTGTCTCCAGATTTTTAGTGCGAAGACGACCGCTCCTAACTCGAGGTCGTGAGTAGTGTAGTTTACTTCATGGGTCTTTAGCTGCCTCGAGGCATAGGCAATAACCTTACCTCGTTGCATCAAGACATAACCGAGCCCCTGATTGGATGCATCACAATATATAACAAAATCTTCTGTCCCTTCGGGAAGGGATAATACTGGTGCGGTGCATAGGGCTCGCTTCAGGGTCTGAAATGCCTTCTCCTGTCTCTCTTCCCAGTCGAATGATACACCCTTCTGTTTTAGCATAGTGAGAGGCTTCGCAATCCGAGAGAAATTTTGGATGAATCTGCGGTAGTAGCCAGCGAGGCCTAGAAATTGACGAGTTTCTGTAGGCGTCTTCGGTGCTGACCAGTTCACAATAGATTTAATTTTGGAGGGGTCCACATGGATTCTGTCTTCACTGACCACGTGCCCTAAGAATTCAACTCTTCGGATCCAAAACTCGCACTTAGAGAACTTCGCATATAACTTCTCGGATCGCAGCGTTTCCAGGACTCGTCGTAAATGATCTCTGTGCTCTTCCTCGCTCCGAGAGTAGACGAGGATATCATCAATAAAGACGATGAAGAACTGATCTAGATATGGACGACACACCCTATTCATCAAGTCCATGAATACTGCGGGGGCGTTAGTTAGTCCAAAGGGCATCACTACGAACTCAAAATGCCCGTAGCGGGTTCGGAAGGCTGTCTTCGGGACATCTTCCTCCAGTACTCGTAACTGGTGATACCCGGATCTAAGATCAATCTTGGAGAAGTAACTTGCTCCTTGCAGTTGGTCGAATAGATCGTCGATACGAGGGAGAGGGTAGCGATTTTTGACCGTGAGTTTATAGAGTTCCCTATAATTGATGCACATCTGAAACGATCCGTCCTTCTTCTTCACGAACAAGACCGGAGCTCCCCAAGGTGAGAAGCTCGGTCTTATAAAACCCTTGCTGAGTAGCTCGTTGAGCTGACCGGATAGTTCTTGCATTTCAGCGGGCGCCAGACGGTAGGGCAACTTAGCTACGGGGGTAGCTCCTGGGACTAGGTCGATTCTGAACTCAACCTGACGTTTGGGAGGTAGACCTGGAAGGTCTTCTGGGAAGACATCGGGGAATTGACATACAACGGGAATGTCCTTTGGATCTTTCACTTTCTGACTCGTGTCGACGACGTGAGCAAGGAAGGCGCGATATTCTTTACGCAAATATTTCTGAGCCTGAATACTGGAGATGATACGAAGGCTCGTACCCGGTTTATCTCCATAGATCAATAGGGTTTCGTGATTTGGAAGATTTAGGCGAATGGCTTTGTCGGAGCATAGGATATCAGCGCGATGAAGACTCAACCAGTCCATACCAACAATGACATAGAAATTTTTGATGGAGACTGGTACGGGATCGATTGAAAATGGGTGATCGTCTAACGTGAGGGTACAACCTATGTAGATTTCGTTAGAGCTTTCTGTCTTCCCGTTAGCCATTTCTACGACGATTTTTTCTTTTAGTGGTTGAGGGGTTTGTTTGAGTAATTGTTTAAAGTTTTGATTTATGAAGCTTCTTTATGCACCACTATCGAATAAGACACAGGCATAAGAGTTGTTGAGAAGAAACGTACCCGTGACCACCGTGGGATCAGCTACCGCTTCATTGTGACCGATAGCGAGTAACCTTCCGGTTCCCCCAGCATTTGCAGCCTTCGGGCAGTTCCTCTTGAAATGGCCAGCTTCACCGCAGCCATAACACGTCGGGGTCACTCCCGAACCCGGAACTTGAGAAATAGATTTGGGAGGGGCCTTGCAAAATCGGACAGTATGGCCTTTTCGGCCGCATTTGGTACACTGCAATTCACGGCAGGGGCCATTGTGGTGGAAAGGGCACTTGGGACACTTGGGCAAGTTTCCACTGTAAGCTTTTGGCGGGGCTGGCGCAGTTGGAGTGGTAGCAGCATGGACCGCCACGATCTGTTGGTCCTTGGAGGTGGTTTGAGTTTTCTTGCCTTTTTTCTTATCCCATCGTTTCCTTTTTCTGTCAGATGAATCGGGTGGTGCAGTGGTTGTTGTGGTTGCTGTTGTTGGAGTGGAGGAGACTTCGTGGTTAATCAGACTCTGGGCCAATTCCTTGGCACTATCAAAAGTGGTGGGGCGTGAGGCCAGAACGTTTCCTCGATACGGGGGCACTAAACCCTAGATGTACCGTTCAATCCTCTTGCTTTCGGACGGGATCATATTGGGACACATAGCCGCCAAGTCGCAAAACCTGGCAGTGTAAGCCGTTATGTCAGTCCCTTTCATCTTGAGGTTCAGGAGTTCTTCCTCAAGCTTCTGAACTTCGCCCCTAGGGCAGTACTCTCCTCTCATGAGATCTTTTAGAGTGTCCCAGCCCATGGCATTGGCTGTAACCAAGGAGAGCGCGTTGATATGGCCGTTCCACCATGACAAGGCCCTGTTAGTGAGGGTAGCAGTAGCGAACTTGATTTTGCTCTCTTCGGGGCAAGAGCACATCTCAAATACAGCTTCGGTTCTTTCGAACCATTGGGACAATGTCAGAATTCCTCCAGTACCATCGAAGAAAGCAGATTTACAATTCATGAAGTCCTTATAAGTGCATCCCTGCACTCGTTGGTGGACTTCACCAAATCTAGAAGTCCCACCGCTCGCATCACCCGAGTTTATTTGGGCCATGGCGGCTGTTACAGCCGCAGTCACAGCCGTTTCGAACAACACCGGATCGAACTGCGGAGGAGGAGGTGGTGGAGGAGGGGTTTGAGTTGCTGGTCTTCCTCTGCTTGGACGCTTTCGTGGAGGCATCCTTCACTGGAAGATCATAGAAATGATAGCAATAGTAAGAGTCTATTGCGAATATGAATAGAGTGTTGCATGGATTAAATCAACATAATCCAAGATCAGTATGAGAGTCATAGCAATAGAGAAATCAACTGCCAATATACTAGTATTAATGATGCAACACAAGTTCATGAAAATTGACCTAACAGTAGGCCTTACATCAAACCATAGGGAAGATGTTGGCAGTTTAGAAGTTCAACTAGAGTACTTTTAAACTAGGAATGTTTACAGACAAGAGATCTACGGAACATATAGATAAAAAGGCTAGTCCTTTAAGCAAGAGTGTGAGGTAGCTAGACGTCTTCTACTGGCGACGGTTACTTGTTGGGCGAATCCTTAGATCCGCTAGTTGACGCATAACTTCTTGAAGGTGTCGGTCATGAGTCCTTTGGCGTGCTCGGATTTCCCTGACTTCGGCTCGGGATGCAGCCAGCTGATGCTGCAGAGCCTCGTTGGTCCTCCTTGTCCTGTCCATGGCTTCTTCGAGTTGGCGGATGCGATCACTGTTGAGATTCGAGTTGGCATCCACTTCTACAACTCGACCAATAGCAGCTTGACTTTGCTCAACATTCCTGGCAATTCTTCGGATCATGATGGGCAGAACCCAATCAGCTGATCCTCCTTCGCTTAGGTTGTAGAAGCTTCGGTCTCCATTGTAAGGCAAGGGCTGCCCCTGTTCCTCGCTCCATCGGTGCAAGGATATGGCCCACATAGGAGTGGGACCCTGAAATGTCGGACGGGGGTTAGGGTTCGGGGCTTCAGGAGGTTGGTTGTTAACTTCTGGTTCGGAGCTCGAGCTATCCGAGAAGCCTTCAGCATGATGATCATCCAAAGGGATCGGGTGATCATCGTCTAACTCCTCTTCGAGCCATCCTCCATTGCCGTGGTTCGGAAAGTACGGATCACCGGGATGGTGGCAGCCAGCCATGCTATCTACGCGAGAAAGGGGAAAGGAAAGGTTAATAGACGTACTATTCTAAGATACTTATAGGATGAATCGTTATTAGTCGACCCAATACTTGCGTAGTGCATACCGATTACATGTAATCGAAGCAAGATAGTCCTTCAAATGAGCAACCCTAACTTCAGACCCCCAATCAAACAAGAACAGGGAATGAAGCAAAGGCTTCAGATTCTGAGTCTATAGCGCCCTAGTCACATGTAACCGTGGTGTATCCACTTAGCAACTATTGTCCTACTAGTAACGACCCTTATTGTTATCACATACATATGTTCTAAAGATACAGAACACTCCTATAGTATTCTTATGGTAACATTATTGTGGTAGTATTGGTAAGTTTTAGACTTGTTGTAACATCACCACCAAACTTAGGCACATGCTAGTCACTCTCAGGAAAACGTAGTTGATCAGGCTACATCACCCCGAATGTGACTATATGTCTCTAAGCCCAATTGTGCTGCCCAACAATCTTAATACTTTTGTTCTGTTCTAGGATGATACTGATTTCTGTGTTTTATAGTGATGTGCGTATATATATATATATATATATATATATATATATATATATATACACTTAGTTAGATCTTTTAGATACTTAACAGTATATATTCTTGGTCAGAGTGTTTTAGTCCCGAACTGTTTATAGTTCGTATATCTTTTATAGGTTGATATACTTGATTCACTATAAACAATGCTCTGATACCAATTTGTCACACCCCAAAACCGATAACGACGGAATACGTTTCGGGGTGGAGGACGTCATGTACAGTATCATCACAATTGCATAATAGTAAAAACAAGAAACCTACAACCATTGCATTACATAGTGAATTTAATTACAAGTATGTTTTGTAATGTTTAACAATCACCAAAAGTAAATCAAAAATAAGAGATGGATCCTGTATGGTCCACCTTCTCCAAAATGTTGCACCTGTACCTGTCTATCTTTGACCTAAGGATACAAGTTATTTTGAAAACGAATATCAGCATAAAGCTGGTGAGTTCATAAGAGTTTAGTGTGAGCTTTTGTATAAAAAACATTAGAACCGATAGTATGAAAAGCTGTAATTTACATTCATAAGTAGTAGAAAAACCAAGAAAATCCTATATTTTCCAGAAATACTTTGTAAGTGAAAACCTTTAAGAGACATGTAATTTTCATCATTGAAGAAAACATTCATTGTAACAGTATAATAGTGGGTTTTCCATAAGTAATGCAATATAGTAGGTTATGCCTAAAGTCCATAATAGTGGTGCAGAATTTCTTTAGTTTTAGATACTTATTTACTTCGGGAAATTTACTTTAACTGTTGTCTAGTATTTTAGTGTGGTTATAGTGTATTTCTTGTATGTTACCGATAGTGTGAGTAATAGAGGTCCCCATGACCTTCCCGGTCATGCATAGAGTAGTGAAGTAGCGGCATCCCTGGGCCTGTACGGCTCGGACTGAAGTTATCAGTCGGGATGTAATAGTGTCTGCCCCGTATAGATCTATACATATAGCGTCGTCTTCCTGCCAGAAGACCCTGGGCGTAGTGCGTAGCGAATAGAGTATCTCGTAGTGGGTTAGTGTGTTATCTCTTGATTAGCGTTTTCTCTTGTATTATAGCGTAGTAGTCTTTTGCATACTCTTAGTATGTTCTCGTATTAGTATATAGTATCATTATGGAGTGTATTATAGTGTGTAGAGTAGTAGCTATAGCGAGTAATAGTGGCCTTAACTATACCTATTATAGTTAACTTAGTGCGTATAATTCTTGTCAATCTAGTGGTTTAAACATTTAATGAAATTGAGAATACTCGTATCCAACACCAATATATATGATATATAAGTAAGAAATCAACGACAGTCGGACGGATACCAACTACCCTAAGCCCACAATCAAACAAGAACAGGAATTAAGGCGAGCTATCGGTCCTAAGTCCTTCAAGCCTTATTTATATAAATATATTGGTGTGGTTACATTTTATAAGGAATTTATTTAATAAAAATCTTGTCAAAAGGGAATATTTAGAAAATTGATCTTTTATCCGAAATGGTTTTGAAAACGAAAATCCTTTTTATAAAGCATAGTGGTAAATCACATGTGATTTGAACTACGGATAGTGAATCACATGTGATTAATTTCCGTAACATGAATAAATGACTTGTATGAATTTCCATAAACATGTATAATTGACTTGTATCCCCCCCTAAAATATATAAAACATTTGAAAGGTTCATTAAAGGGGTATGAACTCACCTGAAATCGCGTGAATCGGGTAAATCGGGTAAAAGTGTCGGTTGAGCGTTTGGTACCAAATAATGACTTGAGCACCTTTTTAGGACCCTAATGTCATATGAAATATGTATTTTACAAGAAGTTAATCATCTTATGCTTTTCATTATAGTATTTGGAAATTCTAGCATCGTTTCGGGGTTTTAGGGCCTAGAAGGGGTTCCCGGGAGTGGTATAAGGCCAAGAAAGATTTACGGGAGGGTCCATGAGCTCACTCCCTTGGAGTTTACAGCCCAAAGGCCACTCCTTGGGAGTTTACGGCCGTAAGCCCCCTAGGCTTGGCCGTAAACTCATGTGGTCCTCCAAAATGCAAGTTTAAGGCCTTATTTCACTTCCCTAATTTACTAGCAAGTGTCTTGAACTAATATGGAGGGTTTAAACCCTCATTTGGTGACATTTTGGGGAGTTTACGGCCAAGTCTTGTGCTTGGGCCGTAAACTCCTTTTAATCCCTCAAAATGGATGTTTAAATGGTACAACACACTTCCCTTCATCTTAGATAAATACTAGAAGGCCTTATATGGAGTTTTGGGACATTTTGGCATAAAAATTGGGGAGTTTACGGCCCAAGCATAGCCTTGGCCGTAAACTCTTCTTATGGCTTCAAAATGAGATGTTTAATGGTACAACACACTTCCTAGGGTCTTAGCTAATTTCCTTACATGCCTTAGATAAGTTTTTGGGACTTGTTTGACATAAAATTTGGGTGTTTATGGCCCAAGCTTAGACTTGGCCATACACTCCTCTTTTTGTCCTCAAATGGTGTTGTTTAATGCACTTAAACATTTCCTAGTGTCAAGACTAAATTACTACACGCCCTAGATGAGTTTTTGGGAGTTTTAACAAGGGTTTTTGGGTGTTTACGGCCTAAGCATAAGCTTGGGCCGTAAACTCCTTTTTAGGCTTCAAACTCTTGTGTTTTAATGTCCAAACTCCCCTAGGTATATCCCTTAATTAGTACATAAACTTAAAGGAAGGAAAAATGAGGCTTTTGGCAAGTTTTTAGGTGTTTACGGCCTAAGGGGCTTCTTAGGCTGTAAACTCCCTTTTGATCCTTATTTTCTATGATTTTTGGCCTCTAATTACAATGAAGTATGTTTAGAATAAGATAGGGAATAAATCCTTACGTTTGGAAGCCGAAATTCGCGGTTTTGGAGTCGGGTTCGGGTCTAGAGAAAGTAGTGAGAGAGATTGAATGTGTGGTAAAAGAGTGTTCAAATGTTGTTTACACTCATTTCATATGCCTCGGGTATTGCACCTGATACACGGCTACCCGATGCTAAAGTTTAACGGGGTTAAAACTTTTTACCCGGGTGAAGTGGTTGAAAAGTAATACCACTCTATTTAGTTAAACAGGGTTAACATTTACGAGTTATAATTTGTCACACCCCGAAAACCGAAGGCGGAAACATTTCCGGGGTTGACTCCACGTTGAGTATCAAATCCAATGCACATAGTAAGTAAAGTAGAACAACCATTACATTACATAATAAAGTTTTACAGTTGTTTCAAAAGTAAAGTTTGTACAGTTGTGATACATAGTATATATAGACAAAATGAAACGGATCTTCATATACTCCATCTTCTGATCAAAAGAATCTCCAGGTACTTGTACTAACGCTGACCTGAGAACACAAGCGGTTTGAAAATCAGCATAAAGCTGGTGAGTTCATAAGTAGTTTTGTTTTGTGAAAATGTTTATGTTTCCTTTCTGTTTCTAAAAATGTATCAGTGTATTCCCAGGAAAGTCCCATACTTTCCTGAATAGTTAGTTATTGTAAAAGATGTAATGATATACAATTGGTTACACTTTTCTGGTTATATGAATGTTACCCAGGAATGCCCCATGCTTTCCTGTATGTTGGTTTTCAATGTAAAAGATGTATTCTATCAAACCTGGTTATGTACAAAGTTTTCCCCAGGAAGGTCCCATACCTTCCTGAATGTTGGTTATTGTTTGTAAAAGATGTAAAAGATGTAAACTGAATCCTGGTTATCCGTAAAATGTAGTATATGGTTCATTATTACTATAAGTAAATCTCTGTTATCCTAATTTCGAGTTCCATAACCATACTAAAGACTGAACCTGTGGCAATAAGTAGTCCACAATTCTTATGACTTTCGTCACCCTTGAACCGTTTCGGTTCGGCTGTAGCTAGCAGCCAGGTGTGGGGTAGTCAACCCCGTATAGATCTATACACTCAAGTCACGCTCTCTAATTTCCAGAGATTCTGGTTACGGGTGTAGTCCTCCACTCGCGTATCTCTGTGGAGTGTTCGCCGAGGACGTGTCTCCAATCATACGGAATAACAAATTTATTAGTAATAATAGAATAATCCTCCATTCGCGTATCTCTGTAGAATGTTACCGAGGACAAGACAGTGTACGAATTATATTGTTCATGTGTTATAATATTATGCTTTTAACTGATAAAATGTGGAAACCATTTGTGAAATATATATATATATATATATATATATATATATATATATATATATATATATATATATATATATAACATAACCATTTATAAAATCCATTTCACAAATAAATGTTTAAGTGAACTGTATGATCTACTGGTTATCAATTACGTATATCAGTATTAAAAGCATAAGAAATGTGAAACACACACACACGAAAAATAAGTTTCGAGTACAAGAAAACCCTTGTACTTTGCTTGTGTTCCCCCCCTGAAAACAGTGAAAAACAGTGAAAAAGGTAGGGGTATGAACTCACCGGACTCGGAAACGTGTCGGTTTTGAATGCTAGACGTTGGTTCGAGGTTTGATTACTCACGATGACCCTATGTAAAATGAAATAATGTCCATATATATACAATTAGGGATACATTCACTAATCATATGGAACATTATACTCCAATGAGGTAAAACACCTCGAAATGAGCGTTTGGAGTGACCCGGGTGACGTTTAAGGACGGGTAAAGGCACTAGGGACTTGGGACTTGAGTTTACTCTTCATAAGTAAACATTTAAATGAGTTTATACCCATAAAACACACCCACACATGAGTTTACGGCCGTAAACTCATGTTGGTGTGGTTTTGATGATCTAAGTGACTTACATGGCTTACATGGACATGGGAAATGCTAAAATGATTTATCTAAAATGACTTGGAACACTTGGAATGAATTTACAACATTTAAACATGAGTTTACGGCCATACTCTTAGAGTTTACGGCCGTAAACTCACCCATGGCCAAGAATGGTTAGTTTAAGCTACAAGGGACAATCACATGTGATTCTAGTTAATTTTCCAAGCTTTGTTATGAATTTAGAACATCATTTAACACATTTATTGGAGTTTACGGCCTAGAGGTATGTTCTAAGGCCGTAAACTCTCCTTTATCCATGAAAAAGATAGTTTTTGATGCTTAAAACAATCACATGTGATTAATAGGATTTATACCAAGACCTAGAATGAGTTTTATGGGACATATGAGGGGTGTTATGGAGTTTACGGCCCATGAGACCCTCTTCATGGCCGTAAACTCTAATATAGTGTGATATAATGTGTTTTAAGGTCTATAACTTGCATAGAAGGGCTTCTAAAATTCATCTAAAGGCTTTAGGGGTGTTTAGTTTGCATTCTAACACCAAAAATTTTGGAGTTTACGGCCCAAGAACAATGCCTTGGCCGTAAACTCTTAGAAAACCCACAAATGTTGTGTTTAAGTCCCTTAAACTATTTTTGGTTGGTCCCTTGATTTATTCCAAGGCTTTTGGTGGTGTTAGATGGCTTTCTAACACTTTAAAATTGATTTTATGCCTTGATTTAGGGAGTTTACGGCCCAAGCACTCCCCTTGGCAGTAAAATCATATAAGTCCTTCAAATGATATGATTCAAGTGTCCAAATGCTATATCCAAGGTCCTATAATTCATACCTAAGCTATAGAAATGATTTGGAAGGGTTTAAAGGCATGAAAACCCTAGTTTATTGAGTTTACGGCCCAAGAATGTTCCTTGGCCGTAAACTCCTTCAAACTTCACAAAATTCATGTTTTACTTGTTTAGAGTCCATATCTTAAAGTCCCTTATCCATATCTAAAGTCCAATTGAGTTTAGGAAGGAGTTTAAGAGCTTAAAACCCCATAAAATGGAGTTTACGGCCCAAGCTTGCTCCTTGGCCGTAAACTCTTGTTCTTGACCCTAAAACTCAATTAATTCATCAATTTGAAGGCTAAAGATGATGAATAACATGCTAGAGAGGTTACCTTAAAGATTTGAAGCCTTAAACTTGTGATTTGGACCTTAATTTTAGCTTGGAGGAGAGAGGTTGTAAGAGTTTAATGAGAATTTGGCAAAAGGCTTCAAATAGAGTCTAAAACATGTTTATATAATGTTCGGGAATTGGACATGATAGAATTTTACCCGATACCGACGTTAATTGAGGTTTTTGGTCGTACCCGATTGAGTTACCGTAACCCGACATAGTAATTTCTAGAAATATTCCGATCACTAAAGTTGGGTGTTTAAAATGATTTCTAATGTATTAAGACACCCATTAAGTCATTTTAGGTCAATATAAACTAATGAATTTAATAAATTGGTGAAATTGGAAACGAAATTGAAAATGACGTTTGGTTGATCGGATCGGATTACAAGTTGTGATATGAAATTTCGGGTTGTTACATAATTACTTATAACAATATCATGACATATATAATTATCTAGATATTTGCTTACTGACGACTTCAATTATTACAGAAAATAATATATAATGACGAATTCCGTTAGTGCAGACGGAATTTGTAACGGCAGTAAATTTGGGTTGTCACAGATGGCTACATCCGTTGTGGCCACATTCTTAATGGTATATGGCTCTCTATTTGATGGTTATCAAAATGTCAAATTTACAAAGGAACTATGGCAAAAGATGCTTATAGTAAGAAGTTTTTGGTCAATAATTTCATGAGTTACAAGATGATTGATACTAAGCCTGTTATGAAACAATTTCATGAAATGTTAAGGATTTTAGGACACTTTGTCCAACATACTCTGAAAATGGATGAAGCCATTTTGTGGTTGTCATCATTGATATACTACCTCCTTCCTAGAAAGAGTTTAAAAGGAAGAGTTAACTTTGGTTCAACTTGGAAGTCACTTAAGGATTGAAGAGTCTTTAAGGACTCAAGAACTTTACAATAATCCAAAAAAACAATAACCAAGTTGGCAGTTCTTCTTTGAATATAGTGGAAGGTGATGGATCAAAGAATTCGAACAAGTATAAAGGCAAAAGGAAGTGCAAAGGAAAAGATGATAAATCTTCCAAGAAAAGGTCTAAACTGGTGTGTTAGAACTGTAACAAATATAGACATTTCAAGAAGCATTGTCGTGTTCGTAAACTACATAAAGAGGCTGATCCAAGTGGGTTAAAGGATCTAGAAAAGCAATAAGGTTAGAATTCTAATTTAATACATAATTTTATTTGTGTTCAGAATTATATTTCTGTAATTTTTGAGCCATTTGTATGCATGATGATAATGTTGCTTAGTGGGTTGATTCTAGTGCAACAAGTCATGTTTTCAAGGATCTTAGTTAGTTTAAAGAATGTCAACCAGTTAAAGATGGATCTGTTGCGAAGATGGGCAATGTTGAAACTAAACGAATCAAAGGATTAGGTCGTGTATTACTTAATTTTACTTATGAAAGAATGTTTGTGTTTAGACAATGTGTTGTATATGTAACATCCTACAAATTCATACTGGGTTCTTAGGTTAGTAAATTAAATAAATGAAAAATAATTTATATGGTTAAATTATCAATGGATAATCATATCATTATTTCATATGTAGTTTAGAAAGTTAGAAGTGAAAATAGTAAAATTTCAAAAGTTAAAGGACCAAAAGTGTAAAGTCGGCAAAGTAAGTTTGACTAAAGGTTTGAGCCACTTAATGGAAGATGGATCATTATATTTAAAAAAATGTAAGAATATGGACTTATTATGACAAAACTTACTAAAATCACAAATGTTGAAGCTCGGTGGGTTTTATCCAAAATGCATGGACTAGAGGGACCAAATGTATAAAAAAGTAGAAAATAAGATACATACCCTCTCCTTTCATTTCCAAGATTTGTGTTCTTGCATCTAAGAGACCTTATTCTGGAGATTTTCCTTCTCCTTTCCATCTAGTGTTTACTCCAAGTGGGGAACTAAGCAAGTAAGCAAAGAAGATAAGGAATCAAAACTAGCAGGTAAAAAATCTCCTCCCTATTTAGTCAATAAATTGATTTTATGAAGTGGGTAAAATCCCAAAATTTGATGAGATATAATGATTATTATTTGGTTTTCTAACATCCCTTTAGTGTTTTCCATGGTTCTAATCTCAATCCAATCATCCCATTGATGGATTTGATGATTTGGGTAAAAAGCTCTATGAACCCTAAAAATCTAATTTTGGGAAATTGCAAATGATAATAACTTGGTATTGGGTTCTATGACCTAGATGATATTTGATAGCACCAAATACAATTGGAATGCTCAAATTCATCCATGATAGTGGAATCAAGCATAAGCATGGATTTGTATTGTTTTGGGGGAAATTGTGATGAAAACAAAGAAAACCTTCGTATGTGAGGATTTAATGGGTATATGATTCTTATAAACATGATTTGATACTAATAATATGATTTGAATGCAAAAACAAGAAAACTTGAATGATCTTTAGTTGAATTTATGGAATATTTGGTCATAAAGGCATTTTAGGAATTTGTTATAGAATTGGACAATCTCTTTATTGTTAAGAGCTTGGTATGGGATTTGATTGGGTTACAACATGTTATATACACTTTACAACATTTAATGATGAATTAAATGATTTGGGAATAAGTAATATTGGTTAAAGATTGTTATTGAGGTCTTAACCCTTTCAATTGATTGTTTATAAACATTTAGAGTATAGTAATGGAATTGAGTATTCCATATTTAAATTAAGCACTTACAATGGAGTTGTTTTCGGTTTTATGTACTTAACAAAATTCATATGGGTATTCCACGAGTTAGGAACAAACTATGTGAGTTTTAGAATGTGCAACTGGAAACTAGACTAGATAAACATTCATTTAAGCTTAATGATCATCATATCCATAAAAGTTTCAATGATCAACTAATGGTTTAAGTGGGATGTTTTTGGATGGCAAAACACCTCCTAATCATATGTGAGAACGTGTATAAATGATACAAATTGAATTGGAAAAGGCCTTCAAGGACTATGCAAAGTAGAATTCCATTTTGATAAAACAAAAACAGGATGTGTGTGCGTAGACATGAAAACACGATTGTGTTTTCAAATTTCATGAATAAACATAACCGTGTTTTACTATGAAAAGGTATTAAGTTACCACACACTTTTCTAACTTGAGTTTGGGTTATCCATTTAACCCGCTTCCAATTATATTAGGTAGAAATGGTTGAAAATGATGTTTAAAAGAGATTATAATTTTTATAACCTTCAATGGTATTTAGGTCATTTTTTTGACCTTCACTAAATTTTTATATAGGTGGTGTTTGAGAGTGTTGCTGTAAGGAAATGAACTACGTGTGATTGAGTTGAGTACGTGTTGACATTTTCACTTTGGGGTACATGGAAAAATGATTTTATGATAATAAAATACCAATGTTTGATATACGAAACATTTTGAAATGAATGTTTTAAAGGCTTTTGTAAAGAATTTTTTGAAAGAATGCCTTGAAAGCAAGAACGTACTGAACGTAAGTTATGATATTATAATTGATGATATGGGTATTGATAATGGGGAATGTGAAAGCTAAAAATAAAGTAAAAAAACACAATAAAAACTGCTCAGGCCATGATACCTGATAATTGGCACTAGAGAAATCTACTAGCATGATACATCTCCTTCACGAAGTAGATGTCCTATTATGATACCTTTTATGGACTGACGTAATTCTTTTCACCTTGGCAAATTATAATATGATATATTTTTTGATTGAATTGGTTTTTCTACCTTGGCCTTGGAAATGGAAAAGAAATCATATCATATCATATCATATCATACGTATGAAATGATATAATATGTTATGTTATGTTATAAGAAAATAATTTCTTTGTAAATGCTTTGAAATGTTTTGGGTTACAAACCTGCATATCTCACGGGACATTATTGTCTTACATATCTCTTTTTAATGTCATGTATCCCAAGTTGTAGTAATGGAGAAACGGTGATCGATGGAAGTTAGAAGTTAAGAGATAGTGAATGGAGTGGAACTTGTTAAGTTTCTTATTAATGGTATAGATGTAATTTGTATGTGTTTGCTATGGTTGTATTGATGCTAAATAGTAACACCCGACAATTTAACTGTAATTATTTTAGTGGGACCCAGTTTTTATTAAATGCGGGTTAGCAGCCGAAAAGATTTTATAACCATAGCATTTGAAAAAGTTTTGAAAATTTTGGGGGTGTTACAATATGTACCAGTTATGATTCGAAAGAAACTCTAATCTAAAATCATGTTAAATAAGTGTGACTATGAAAAAGTGTCGGACAGTGACAAGTTTTTTTATCAAGAGATGGTACTTATGTTGGATTTGATTGTTTATGTAATGGTATGATTAGGTTTAATCTATATTATTTTTCTTATGATAATTAGCTTTGCATGATAAAATACCATAACAAACTTATACTTTTATCATTTTATAGAAACGTTATATAACATGATAAAATACATGACGTAAAATATTATAAAGAAGTTTGAATCTAATAGTAAAAATTCAAGAAATAACCATAATAGCCATAATTTTCATAGACCACCATTTCCTAAAACCATAATGACTTGCGATTCTTTTTTGAATTTGTGTATGTCAATACATAAGAAAATCTAGGTGGTCTGCGATTATCTTGAGATTTTTTTGTCACACCCCCAAACCGAATTGGCAGAAACATTCGGGGGCGGAGGACGTCATGTACAGTATCACAACAATGCATAATAGTAAACAAACAACAACATCATCCATTGCATTCATAATATAATTTAATACAAGCGTGTTCTGTATAGTAATAAGACACCAAAATGAATACTCAAAATAAATACGAGTGTTGAACGCTCCATCATCTCAAAACCTGGCATCGGTACCTGTCTACTGATAACCTGAGAATACAAGTTATTTTGAAAGAGAGGATCAACATTTAAGCTGGTGAGTTCATAAGTATTTTAGTGTCATTGTTTTCATGAAAATGTTTGTTGTAAAAGTTTGTAAGTGTTTGTAGTAAATGTTTGCATCTCCTAGAAAATCCTATATTTTCTACTAAAAAGTAGCCTTCTACCAAGACCCAAATGTTCCGCGTGCTGTTTGTTTGTAAAAGTGTGTATCTTTCCCAAGTATGACTATCATTACCGAAAATATAGTTTTTACATTACCGTTTATGTGAGAAGATCACAACGTGAACGCAATGGGAAAATAATAAAGTACTATAGTATTGTATGTAAGTAACTACCAATGTACTAACCACCTTAAACCAGTTTGTTGATTAAGGTAAGATGTGATATGATTGTAACCATACTTGATCGACTAGTAAGACACGACGCTCAAAGACATCGAAATGGTATGACATTCGTCACCCGTAGACCTATATGTCCCACTGTAGCTAGCAGCAAGGTGTAGGACGGTCAGTCCCGTATAGATCTATACATAAATTCACGCTCTCCCTCCAGGAGACTCTGGTTAAAAAATGTGACACAGCAGTAGATTGCCATGCCATGAAGTAGTGACTCACATTAATGTTATACAATTCTAGTGTTTGTATAGTATGTTCTAGTGTGTTGTATGGTCTCTTTGTACTGGTGTATAGTATGTTCTCTTGTATAGTATAGTGTATGTTCTCTTAGTTTCTCATCATAGTATGTTCTTTCTGTTTCTCATAATAGTAAGTTTGTATTGACTCATGAATGAACTAACTGTTGTATGTTTCATTGTACTAGAAATAGTGAGTAGTAATCTCCTAAACTATACCTATTACAGTTTACTAGTAATGTTGTTTGAATGATTGAGTGTGTTTGTACACCTTTGCTACCCAAAGGTGTTGAACTGAGATAAAAGCTTTTATATCTATACACATTTACATAATATATAACTAAGGTTCAAATGACATTCAGACAAACAACCGACTACTCTAAGTCCACAACCAAACAAGGAACAGGAAATAAAGCGAGTTATCAGTACTAAGTCCTTTCAACCTTACTTATATAACTATATCTATATAGACATGATTTTGACAATATATAAGTTTAAAAGAGTTTAATAACGAGTTTTAGCATAAAAGAGTTTAACATAAAAAAGAGTTTTAACCATTTGAATAATAATGGATGGCTTGATGTCAGTTTATAAAATGTTTTAAAGAGTTTGTTTAGTAAACAATTTTAAACTATATGGAGTCTACTTGTTTGATAGTTATTAATCACATGTAATTGATATATTAACTATAATGTTTTCAACTTGTATCCCCACCCCCCCCCCCCCCCATAAAAGCATTTAAAATCATTTAAAAGGTAGATTAAGGGGTATGAACTCGCCTGCATTGAGTGATACGAATGAAAGATCGGTTTGTAGAATGATAAGTGTCAAGTGAATACTTGAGCACAACGGATCCTAATAAGCATATAATGACACATATATATGTATGTATATAGTTAGTGTTTAAACAACTAATCATGCAAGTAAAAATACCCTAGGACATAAGAAACACTTAGATTGAAGTGCTAGAAGTGACAAGGGTTGCATATAATGGGTGTATGGCCACACATTGGTGTGTACGGCCAGAGTGTACGACCCAAGTGGGTGTGCGGCACACTCATGGTGAAACATGCCAAAGTGTGTTTTAAAGTCGTATGAAGCTTCTAGGGAGTGTGTTTTGACCCATGCTTAGTCTTAAGGGAAGTTTATTACCATTTTGGACCTCAAAAAGGGTGTGTACAACCACACAAGGAATCTACGGGCGTACACACTTGATCATCTTGTAAAAATGGTCTACTTCATTATGAACATCAAGAGTTTCTAGTACATAACAAGCTATGGAAAGAGTACTCATGTGTTAGAAGCTTGAAAGGGTGTTTAAAGTCCAAAAACTTAGTGTGTGTTCTTGGTTTTAGTGGAGAACACTTGAAGATATAAACAAAAGAAGTAATTTCAAGGATGAAGTCATGAATCCTTACTAGATTGTGTAAAGAGTCAACAATGCAAAGGAAGAAACACTTACAACTTAAAGATCTAGATTAAAATAGGATGATACTTGAGAGAGAAGTTGATTTCTTGGCTTAGAGTGTGAAAAGAGGTAAATGAAGGCTGCGACTCTTATTTATACATGAGAGTGTACGGTTAGGATGGGTGTACGGCCGTACACCCATGTGTGCGGCCGCACACACCTCATGAAGGGGTGTTTGGCTGAATTAAAAGGTTTTGAACTCAAATATACTCATCCCTATCCCTATAACTTGATTATACTAGGCTTATAACACTCAGTTTGACTCTATACAATGCAAGAAGATAGCAAAAATGAGTCTGGCCTTGATTGATTTGAATAACTGAACAAGATTAAAATTTTGGGTTGTCACATCATCCCCCCGTTAGAGAGAATTTCGTCCCGAAATTAGAGTTGAAGCAAATAAGTAGTTGCAAATAACTAAGCGAAAAGGTGAGGATATTTCATTTTCATTTGATCCTCGCGCTCCCAAGTGAATTCAGGTCCTCTCTTGGCATTCCATCGAACCTTCACTATCGGGATACAACTTTGCTTCGTTTGCTTGACCTCTCGGTCCATGATCTTTACTGGTTCTTCCATGAAGTTGAGGCTCTCGTTGATCTCGATCTCGTCAAGTGGGATTACAAGAGTCTCGTCGGACAAACACTTTTCAAGTTCGAGACGTGGAAAGTAGAATGTACGTTACTGAGTTCGCGAGGTAGATTGAGTTTGTAAGCTACGGGGCTGATTCTAGTGAGAATCTCGAAAGGCCCTATGTATCTTGGATTTAGCTTTCCATGCTTTCCAAAGCGTATCAATCCCTTCCAAGGTGAGACCTTCAATAGAACCCGGTCGCCCACCTGGAAATCAAATGGTTTCCTTCTCTTGTCTACGTAGCTTTTCTGTCGGTCTTTAGAAGCTTTCAATCGCTCACAAATCTGAACGATCTTCTCCGCCGTTTCCCGAATGATTTCTGGACCTATGAGAGTGTTGTCAGGAACTTGTCCTTTAGCTAACTGCGTGTCACCCACCTCAGCCAAGCACAAAGGGGATCTTCACTTTCGGTCATAAAGGGCTTCAAATGGAGCAACCTTTATGCTCGTGTGATAACTATTGTTGTAGGAAAACTCGACAAGGGGTAAATGAGTATCTTGTGCCTTCTCAAAGTCTATTACGCAGGCTCGCAACATATCTTCTAAATTTTGATTAGTCCTCTCACTTTGTCTATCAGTTTGCAGATAGTAGGCTGTACTCATGTCTAGCCTGGCTCCTAGGGAACTTTGTAGCGACTGCCAGAACCTCGAAGTGAATCTACTATCTCTATTAGAGATAATGGATATAGGAACACCGTGCAGGCGTACTATCTCCCTAATGTATGTTCTTGTTAGGTTCTCCATCTTTTCAGTCTCTTTGATAGGTAGGAAGTGTGCGGACTTTGTTAACCTGTCTACGATCACCCATATGGTATGAAGATCACCCGTTGTCTTAGGCAACTTAGTTATGAAGTCCATTGTGATCCGCTCCCACTTCCATTTAGGTATCTCCACATACTGAAGTAAACCTGATAGTTTCTGGTATTCAACCTTAACCTTGGCGCAAGAAAGGCATTTACTCACGAAGGTAGCAATCTCTGCTTTCATGTTAGGCCACCAATATAACTTTTTAAGATCTAGATACAACTTATCTGAACCTGGGTGGACGGAATATCGAGTGTTATGCGCTTCAGTCATGACTAAGTTCCTAAAACCACCATGTTTTGGTGTCCAGATCTGATCCATGAGATAAAAAGCTCCGCCACCCTTTACCACTAAGTTCTTATCCATCCCTCTTAGGGATTCACCCGTCACATTTTAAGGTTTAAAAGCTTCGAGCTGAGCCTCCTTAACTTGTGCGGAAAAGTGTGATTGGATATTCATAGTCAATGATTTGACTCTACGACCAGAGTATTCTTTCAGACTTAGAGCGTTAGCTACTACGTTGTCCTTGCCGGAATGATAACGAATTTCGCATTCATAATCACTGAGTAGCTCGACCCACCGTCATTCTCTCATGTTGAGCTCCTTCTGGTCGAATATGTGTTGTAGGCTTTTGTGGTTTGTGAAGATAGTGTTTTTTGTACTGTACAGGTAGTGTCTCCAGATCTTTATAGCAAACACTACTGCTCCTAACTCAAGATCATGGGTAGTGTAGTTGACCTCGTATGTCTTTAGTTGACTTGAGGCATATGCGATGACCTTACCTCGTTGCATCAGGACACAGCTGAGCCCTTGGTTGGATGCATCGCAATAAACCACGAAGTCTTCTATCCCTTCTGTGAAGGATAGTATCGGTGCGATGCATAAGACTTGCTTCAGCGTTTGGAACACTTTATCTTGCTTCTCTTCCTAGTCAAAGGCCACGCCCTTCTGGGTTAATTTTGTAAGAGGTTTCGCAATCCGTGAGAAGTTCAGAATGAACCTGCAGTAGTAGCCAGCGAGGCCTAGAAATTGACGAATTTATGTAGGCGTCTTCGGTACTGACCAGTTCTCAATGGCTTTGATTTTGGAAGGGTCCATGTGTATTCCCTCTTTGCTAACCACGTGCCCTAAGAATTCGAATCTTCGGATCCAAAATTCGCATTTTGAGAACTTCACATAAAGCTTCTCTGATCGCAGTGTTTCTAAGACCTAAAGCAGATGATGACTATTGTGACAACCTGAAATTTCTATTCTGAACAAACCATATCAAGCCAATAGATGTAGACCAGTTACAGTGAAAACTTAGATTTCGAGTATAAGTTTGGCAGTTTTCAGGATATTACACTTAAGGAGATATTAGGCGAGTGGATGCACTAGGGTTTTGTGCAACACTGTTATTCCAATACTCTAGGACATTAGAGTTCGTTCCAGGAATAAAAATATTTTCTGCTAAAAATATCTCAGGACTATAAATAGAATTCTGAACCAAATTGGTTCATTTGTTGAATTCCATTTAGAGAAAAGTCAAAATTCTCTCTCACGGATCTTCGGGTTTTTATCCCAAATTGTGAGTACTTCGATCTAGTTATGTTATATAGCTTAGATTGTGTTTAGAAACATCAATTACATAACAAAACAACTAGACTTGGGAGTTGACCGCCCAAGAACGTTCTTGGGGAGTAAACTCCATTTTAAGGTCCTAAGGTGTCCCAAAGTCCCTCAAAGCCTTGGAACTCAAAATAGAAGCCTCCATTTCATACTTTAGACCAAAAAACAATTAGGAATCATGGCTAGAAGTGAGTTCACGGCCAAGGAAGTTCTTGGGCCGTGAACTCCATGTTTAAGTGCCAAAATGCTTTGAAACACTTCCTAAGGCTTAGACTTAAATTAGGACAAGTACCCTAAAGTGTTTATAGCCTAGAAAAAATAAGGAATCACATGTATTAAGGAGTTTACGGCCAACAAAAGTTCTTGGGCCGTAAACACCTATAAAGGGGTCAAATGACACCCTAACTCCTTCCTTATGCCTAGAACCCAACATAGATCATAACCTTGAAATGTTTGAGACTTGAAAACACCATAAACACCCTCCCAAGGGAGTTTACGGTCGTAAACTCCAAGGGAATGTGGTCCCAGGGCCGTAAACTCCTCAAAGGAGTTAATAGGAAGCCCAAACACTTGTTTAAACCTTGAAGCAATTCACCACATGAGTTGTATAATTGTTAGACTTCATTTAGGGACTTTGTTGAGAGTTTACGGCCAGGAGTTTACTCCCCTGGGCCGTAAAATCCAAAACATATGGCCATTAGACGATAAACTCTCATTAGGGGCATTGCACTCCTTTGTTGCAACCCATTAGCCTCCTAGCACTTGACCAAAAGTGTTTTCCTCACGTTTAAATGTTTATACTTGTATAATTAGTGTTTTAATCACTAATTATTTATATACATATGTCTTCATATGTAATTAGGATCATTGTGTTTGTCTAAAGTCTTCACTTGACACCAAGCACTTGTCCGATCCTTCCTTACGATAATAGTCCGTTCAATTCCAATCACTTACTGCAGGTGAGTTCATACCCCTTAAATAATGTTTTAAACTATTTTTAAATGTTTTATGGGGGGGATACAAGTAGAATCATGCTAGTTATTATATCAATCACATGTGATTAATAAGTAGAATTATGCTAGTTGTTATATCAATCACATGTGATTAATATGCAGCATTCAAATGATTTACTACACATTAGCCGTTTTACCAAACAGTTTCCTTCAAATGATTTTTATAAACATTTTATATGTTTTAAACTCCTAATTACACTGTACATTTTACTCTGTATATTATATTTCAAACTTATTTACAATTGTGTTTCAAACAAATGTTTCTTTATACTAAACTGTTTTATCAAACCCATGCCTTCAAATTGTTTTATAGATTGACATCAAGTCGATCTTTTCTTAAAATAATAATTATGTTTCAAATGTCTTACAAAGCTTATTTATGCTTTTATATTATAAATTGCATGCCTCTATATGTATAGTTGTATAAGAAATGTTTAAAAGACTTAGGAAGGCTATCCACCCTATTTCCTTTTCGCGCTTGAGATGTGGTCTGGTGGGATATCGGGTACTCGTCCGAAGGTCGTTTAAATATTAGTTATATAACATATGTACATATATATTCATAAAGGCCCTTCCAGTTCATCCCATGCCCTTGGGTAGCAAGGGTATACATCCATGTCCATACGTACCAGTTAGATTACTAGTAAACTACCATATGGGTAGTTTAGGAAGATACTAGAACTATTACTAGAATGCGATATCATTCTATGAGTCAGTTCATTCATGAGTCAATACTTACTACTAGAAGATCATATACAACTATACTAGAGAAGAACATATGCAACTATACTAGAGAAGAACATATACAACTATACTAGAGAAGAACATATACAACTATACTAGAAAGAGAACATATACAACGATACTAGAACGATTACATTACTATACTTGTTAGGTAGAGAGCACGTACATTACAGCTAGAACAGTTCATTACATTATATATACATGAATACGTTAATAATTGTGATCCACTGTATCGGAGCATGCCTTAAATGTCATGGCCCGAGTTGTAGCCAGAATTCTCTTGGAGGGAGAGCTTGAGTTTGCGTATAGATCTATACTGGATTGACTATCCTACACCTTGCAGCTAGCTACAATCGGACCTACAGGTCTGCGGGTGCCAAACGTCATTCCGTTATTACGAACATTCTTATGTCGTTGTTACCAGTCAATAGTATGGTACAATAAATCACATGATGCCTTAATATAAATCCGGTTTAAGGTAGTTAGTACAGCAGTAGTTCTTATAGCGCTACGTTTTAGTACTACATTAATTTTCCCTGTACATATATTTAGTGATCTTTTCACTTAAACTATAAATGTAAAAACTATATTTTGTTAATAATAGTTACACTTGGGAAAATTACACACTTTTACATGACACGAACATTGAGAACAGTTAGGTCTTGGTAGAAGACACCCTTATATAATAGTAGGAATCATAGGGATTCTAGAGTTTTTCAAACGTTTATAGTAGTTTTACAAACATTTTCATACTTACAGTTCATTTACAAACATTTTCATCCTTACGGTTCATCAACTTACAAATTCTTACATACAAATTAAGACACTAAAATACTTATGATATCACCAGCTTTAAAGCTGATACTCGCTTTCAAAATTACTTGTATCCTCAGGTCGTCATAGACAGGTACCGATGCAAGGAGAAAGGAAGATGGAGCTTGTTCAAGACTCATCTTTCATTTTGATATATGCTTTAGTGTTTATCAAAATTTGACATAACACATTTGTATATTAATTATATTATTAATGAAATGGATGATGTTGTTGTTTGTTTACTACTTTACATTGTTGTGATATTATACATGACGTCCTCCGCCCCAGAACGTTTCCGCCGTTCTTGGTTTTGGGGTGTGACAGATTGGTATCAGAGCATTGTTTATAGTGAATTAAGTATATCAACCCATAAAAGATATACTAACTATAAATACATAAGGGGTTAAAAATACTCTGACCAAGAGTTTATACTTTAAATAATAAAATATTTAAGTAAGTATACGTGCTGCATTCATACTAAAATCAGTGTCACTAGGACAGTACAAAAGAATTACGATTGTTGGGCAACACAAGTGGGCTTAGAGACATATGGTCAAAACTGGGAAGATATATCCTGATCACCTATATTATCCGAGGGTTGACTAGCATGTGCCTAAGTTTAATTGTGTGGTTGCAACAATGCTAAAATCTTACCAACCCTACCACAATGAGAACAATAGAACATAACATTAAAATTAAAATACTATAGGAGTATTTGGTGTTACTATAAGTACTTTATACTTGAGAACTAAAACGGGATATTCATTACTAACTTGATAGTTGCTAAGTGGATACACTAAGGCTATATGTAATTAGGATGTTATAGACTTAGAATCTGTGATAATTTTGCCTTACCCCTATTCTGTGTGAATTTGGAATTAAGGTCACTTATTTGAAGGTCTATCCTGTTTAGATTACACATAGCTGGTATGTACTTCACAAATAGCGATGTAACTGATAAAGGTTTTCCAAATAATTATCTAGATAGTTCGTCTAACAATTATCCTCTTACCCTAAATTCTCGCATAGAAAACATAGATGGACTCCATCCCTCGGCAACAAGTACCTTCCGAATAAGGTCATTGCTGGATGGTTTGAAGAAGAACCAGAGAATGATCATCCTATCCCTTTGAATGATCACCAAGATGAAAACCTTTCGGACGATGCTAACTCCGAACCAGAGGTTGAGAACCTACCCCAGGCAACTCCCGTTCCAATTCCAAACCCTCGTCCAGCTTTTCATGGCCTGACCCTGAGTGAGTGGAATGCTTGGAAACATGGAGCCAAGGACAAGATTAGCCTATGCCATTTGATGGCAACCGAAGCTTTTACGACTTGAGCAATGGGGGCTCAGCAGATAGGGTCTTGCCAATCTTGGTCCACAGAGTGGCCGAAAATGAGATTCAAGGCAGGACAGCCCTACATGAGGTTACCGAAGTTGTCGCTGATGTGAGAATGCATACCCTCCTCACCATTCGTCTAGAAGATGCTCACGAGAGATCAGAGAGAAACCATGAAACCCTGCTGCAAGCACTGGCTGAATCACGAGTCGAAGTCATAGAGCTCCGAGTACGCCAGATGGTGTGCGAAAGACACCTACTTGACGTGGAACGTCAACTGGCTGAACTGAGAGTTCACCAGAAGGATGACTGTCGTCAGTAGTAGATTCTTTACTTTATTTTCCTTATTAAAAGGAATCGTTTTCTGTCTATGCCCGGTGTGGCAATTTCTATGAAATTATCTTGTACCGTAAGTACTATGGTTAGGTCTTTATGTTGTCAAGAACTATCTTATCTGGATATGATGTAAGACCTTTACAAGGTCATTTTCCCGACTCTTTACATCGTGAATATCAAAGATATTGACAGCCGGCTAACTTCTGTGTCATTCTTTATTCAAGTACTCTTATCATACTCTCATTGGAGTCTATCTGAAACCTGCTTTAGTCAAGTCATTGGACTATAGCAAGTTAGATCCGGAGACATTTCCATGTCTCTTTCATTGGTTGGATCTTGTTATTCACCAACCCACGATACCTCGGCTTGAACGACAAACGTCCTAAGACCATTCTACGAACTTACTTCTACTCATTACTAGGACTGCATCATAGGGATGTAGGTCAAACCTTTGAGATCATACTTCCATTCTGTACTAGGACTGCATCATAAGGATGTAGGTCAAACTTTCGACAACATAGTCGTACTCTTTACATGAACAATCTAAGTACATCAAGGGTCAACCAGAATCGCTCACAAAACTCTTATCTTTCGTGTTACAGAATCATGTCGTCATCCGGAAGCAATCAGTCGAACAACGAAACCTCCACTTTTCCTATGGACGCCGCTACCTTTCAAAAAGCAGTTACAGCTGCCGTGGTGGCTGCCGTAACCGCGGTCCTTGCGCACTGGAGAACTATCAACACAGTCAATGCTGCTGATGGGAATGAAATTTCCAATCGTGGTATCCATCCAAGAAGTCGCCAAACAGTAACAGTCACAGGCTCGCAAAGCCGAAAAGCAGAGAACAAAAACAAAAGCGTCAAGCCCGGAAAGAACGCAAGAGATCCCAAAGGCTGGCTATACAACAGCAGCAAGTGGAAACCCTTGCTGTTCCCGTACCGAGCAGGCCATATGAGGGAAAACTCCCGAAGTGTGATAAGTGTAGTTTCCATCATCATGGGGCTTTCCATGAGATGCAATGTTGCAATTGCCTAAACATAGGGCACCATGCTCGTGGCTGTGGAGCACCGACACGACCCATCACTCAAGTCCCTTTCATCGGGATTGACCCTACACACAAGATTAGTTATAACGCCGAACGATTTAAGAAGCAATTTTCAAAGTGGAGTAACGAGGAAGGCACTCGTGTCCACATAACACTGGCTAAACACCGAAATCCCGTCACCAAAGCTAGTACTAGCCAGTCATGCCACCAATGCGGGGAGATAGGGCACGTCAAGAAGGATTGCCCTATAGCAAAGAACTCTAGCGCAGATGGGAAGATTCTCAGGATCACAACTGCAGGAGAGCCTACTCCGGAACCCCTCGTTAATGCAATTTAGGAGTGTTGTTGTAACAGACTTATAAACTATGTAGAACTAGTGCACCTAGAGTCTTACTTTTTGCGAGATCCTGTCAGTATAGGGATTCTCGTGCTGTGTATACTTGTCTTTTGTAGTATACCTTATTTCGCAGCAATGGTCTTGTTGTAAGTCTAAAGTATTGTAACTCTGTTGATGGTTGCACGGTTGTGTTTTGTCTGTAAAATGTCTTCTGTTCAAATCTAATGTCTTTAAGTTTCAGTATGATTCCGACATTATCATACAACTCGATTCAATTTGATCCTCACAAAAACAGCTTTATACGTACATCTCTTTCTTCTAGATCACTTTTCCAGCGAAGCCGTCATATCAGAACACCGAAGTACTCATGCCAGGAGTACCTCTTAGTTATTTTCTTTCCGAAGGGATCCCCGAAATACCACTCGTGTAGTACGTCAAGTTCAATCCAAGGATTTATACGATTGAGCTATCACTGAAGAATGTATGCATAAGAATGATATATAATCAAGGTTCTACAGGTTTAGAATTGATGATTCCACTTTAACTTCTTTTTCCCCGATGGGATGCGAGATTAAAGAAGAATCAGTTATTCGACTACCTTTTCAATCTTAATTATATACGACTGGTATACACGAAATTGTGATTGTGAAACTAGGTATGAATTCTAATATGAACTTCAGGACGGAGAACTGCTTGTGACAACCTGAAATTTCCATGTTGTACAATCTATATCACTTCAATAGAAGTTATAGTGGTCACGGTTAATTTTCAGACTTTTTCACATAAGATTGAGTAATTCAGGGTTTACACTTCAGGAAATATCAGGAGAGTGGGTGCACTAGGGTTTTGTGCAACACTGTTATTCCAACACTCTATTCTAATAGAGATCAATTCAGGAATAAAAATATTTTCTGCCAAAAATATTTCAGGACTATAAATAGATTTCTGAACCAAATTCATTCACTATTCACATTTCCAACTAGAGAAAAGCCATTTTCTCTCTCTTGGATCTTCGGGTTTTTATACCAAAACGTGAGTAACTCTTTCTAGTAGTGATTAGAATGCTTATTAGATGCTTATAACATGATTTAGATGGCTAAATCATTAGATCTAGGAGTTTACTCCCCAAGGTGTTCTTGGGCGGTAAACTCCCGAAACGAAGCCAAAACCGACCCTTGTGTTATGCTAAAGCCTTAGACTCATATGTATGCATGTTAGGAACAAGAAAACATCCATAAATCACCCAAGTTTGGGAGTTCACGGCCAAAGAGATTCATAGGCCGTAAACTCCCTTTTCACACTCAAAATGGTGTTTTAAGGACGTTGTTGCTTGTTTATTATATTACACTGTTGTGATACTGTACATGACGTCCTCCACCCCTGAACTTTTCCGTCGTTCGTGGTTTTGGGGTGTGACAGATTGGTATCAGAGCATTGTTTATAGTGAATTAAGTATATCAACCCATAAAAGATATACTAACTATAAATACATGGGATTAAAACACTCTGTCTCAGAGTTATACTTTTAAGTAATAAAATATTTAAGTAAGTATACGTGCCTGCATTCATACTAAAATCAGTGTCACAATGACAAGAACAAAAGTATTACGATTGTTGAATATCACAAGTAAGCCTGGGGATATATGGTTAGTCCTGGGAATGACATAGCTTGATCAACAATGCTGGTCTGAGGAGTGATTAGATTATGCCCAAGAATGGTTGTGATATGGCAACAAGTCTAAAAACTTACCAACACAACCATAAAGAAATACGATAGGGGTATTTGGTCTTACTGTAATTATCTTAGTCAGTTCGTCTATTTAGCTATTTCTTATAGTCCCTTTTCTTGCGTAGATTAAGATGGTTGGATTTCACCATGGCGATCCGTACTTCCCAAACCAAGGCAATGCTGGTTGGCTAGAGGCTGAACCAGAAGATGATCACCCAATTCCTTTGGATGATCACCATGCTGAAGGTTTTTCTGATAGTTCTGACTCGGAGCCGGAAGTCAACAACCTACCCCCAAATGCTCAAAACCCAAACCTGAACCCCCGCCCTGTGTTTCAAGGACCCACACCTCTGTGGGCCACTAACTTGATTACATGGAGTCGTGAACAGGGTCAGCCCATTCCCTACAATGGAGACCGAAGTTTTCTACAACCTCACTGAAGGAGGTTCTGCTGATAGAGTCCTACCAATCATGGTGCGTAGGATTTCTCGGAACTCGATAATAGCTCAGGCGGCTATCAATAAGTCTTGGAAGTTGACGCCAACTCGGGTGTTAACACTGTCCACATTCGCCAACTAGAGTCTGCTCATGAAAGGACTCTGGTCCGCAATGCAAATCTGCAGAGAGAACTTGCTGAACCCCAAGCGGAAGTTAGGGAACTTCGAGCTCAGCAAGCAAGGTCGGACAGGAGTATAAGGGACATTGAACGTCTATTGTCGGGATCGAGGACTCATGCTAGCAACTCTCGTCGCCGATAGAATCTCGTCGACTCATCTTTTGAATATAACCTAGTTTATGTAAAACTTTGGTCTAATTTCCTATCTGTATAAATCTTAGACCTGTTAGGTCTTGATCTAGTCTTAATTCTGTCAAAATTTTCCATCTTGGTTTATGTAAGGCCTACTTCTAGGCCATTTTTCCCGAACTTGTTACATCTGTAATTCCAGTATTATTGACGGATATCTAATCTAATGGAAATTATTATCCAAATGCTATCTTCTTCATTTAGTGATACTATTATTTCTGTTGTTGGACTATGGGGATTTAGTCCAGGAGACACATTCATTAATCATTTATTCTTATCCATTTCGTTATCTTTTAAACGTATAGCTAAAGATGCTGCCATGCAGGAATCCAAGGAGGAACCCAAACAACGAAGCACCAATACCACCACCTCTACCACCACCTGTACCTCTTCAACCACCAAATCCTTTCGATGCCAACATGTTCCAAGCAGCTTTCACAGCAGCAGTTGCAGCTGTTGTGTCAGCAATCAACGCTCCTGCCCCTAGTGGATCAGGAACAGGTGCACCACCCTCGAACCACGGCGAAAGCCATGGACACCCTCGGGAATGCACCTACAAGGACTTCACTAACGCCAAACCCTGCAGCTTCAATGGAACTGGGGGTGTAATGGTGTTGAGACAATGGATTGAAAAGATGGAATCTGTCTTTGAAATCTGTGCTTGCCAAGAGGGCAGCAAGGTCAAGTTCGCAGCTTGTACCTTCTCCGACCGAGCGCTAACATGGTGGAACAGCCATGTTAACTATCTAACTTTGGTGGTGGCGTATTCCATCGGCTGGGAAAAGTTGAAAGACATGCTGATGAAAGAATATTGTCCTCGAGGTGAAATACAAAAACTCGAGCAAGAATTATGGGGTCTACAAATGGTTGGATCCGACATCACTACCTACACAAATAGGTTCTGTGATCTGGCAAACTTATGCCCCGACATGGTTGCTCTCCAGAGCAAAAAGATCGAGAGATATATCTGGGGACTGTCGCCCCAGATCCAGTCAAGTGTGATCGCCTCCAGGCCTATTACTTTTGATAGCGCCAAGGAACTGGCACAATCCCTCATCGATCACCGGAAACATCAGAACCCAAAAATCCCTACACCCGTACCCCAAAAGTCCAACCCCGACAACAACAATAAGGGGTGGAATAAGAGGAAAAGAGGGGCTTCGCAAGGATCCTCCGATAAACAACAACGCATGGCGATCAATGTTGCCACAGTGACTCTTGTTATCCCTGCGAACCCCTTACCAGCAAAAACTTATGCTGGAACTCTTCCGAAGTGCAACAAGTGCAGCTTCCACCACCACGGACCTTGCAAGGAGATGTTCTTCTCTAACTGCAACAGGAAGGGGCACACCACCCGTTTCTGCAAGGCTCCAACAGCTCAAGCCGCCCAGGCTCCTAACGCTAGTATGGGCCAAACTTGCTATGGTTGTGGTGAAGTGGGTCACTACAAGAGGAACTGCCCTAAAGCAGGAATGGATGGAGGGGTAGGAAGAGTTATGGCCCTAGGCAATGAGGAAGCAGTAGCTGATCCTACGATAGTTACTGGTACGTTCCTCCTCGATAACTCATATGCTTGCATACTTTTCGATAGTGGAGCCGAGAAAAGTTTTGTAAGTCACAAATTTGCACACCTGCTTAAACAAAAACCACATGCATTAGATAGTTCATTCACGGTAGAAATGGCTAACGGGAAAACAAAGAGTACAAACTGCATATACGTAGGTTGTACCTTAACTTTAGATGGCCATACTTTCAAGATAGATCTCATGCCAGTCCCAATTAAATGTTTCGACGTTATCATCGGGATGGATTGGTTGAGTCTTCTTCGTGCCGACATTTTGTGCTTCGAAAAAGCAGTTCGTCTTAACCTTCCTAACAACGAAACCTTAGTTATCTACGGCGACAAACCTAGTACGAGCCTTCGCATCATTTCGTGCATTCAAGCCCAGAAGTGCTTGCGGAAGGAGTACCATGCATTTCTCGCACACGTCATCGATACCAGTCAAGAACTGAAAAACATCCAGAAAATCCCAGAAGTACGTGACTTTCTTGACATATTCCCAGAAGAACTTCCCGGTTTACCACCGCAGTGCCAAGTCGAGTTCAGAATCGACTTAGTGCCAGGGGCTACCCCTGTAGCCAAATCCCCGTATCGTCTGGTACTGGATGAAATGCAGGAACTTTCCAGTCAACTTAACGAACTTCCCAAGAAGGGATTCATTCGACCAAGCTTCTCACCATGGGGAGCACCGGTCTTGTTCGTCAAGAAGAAAGATGGATCGTTTCGCATGTGCGTCGGATATAGAGAACTCAACAAACTTACCATTAAAAATCGTTATCCCTTGCCCCGCATTGACGATTTGTTTGATCAACTTCAAGGAGCCAACTACTGCTCGAAGATAGATCTGCGATCCGGATATCACCAACTACGAGTGTTAGAGGAGGATGTTCCCAAGACAACCTTCCGAACTCGTTATGGACACTACGAGTTTGTAGTGATGCCATTCGGATTAACTAACGTGCCCGCAGTATTCATGGATCTGATGAATAGAGTGTGTCGTCCTTACTTGGATCAGTTCGTCATCGTCTTCATTGATGACATACTCATCTACTCTCGAAGTAAGGAAGAACATAGTCAACATCTCCGTAAAATCTTAGAAACATTGCGAGCGGAGAAGCTCTACGCGAAGTTCTCTAAGTGCGAATTTTGGATTCGGCGAGTCGAATTCTTGGGCCATGTAGTTAGCGAAGAAGGTATACACGTGGACCCTTCCAAAATTAAGGGCATCGAGAACTGGTCAGCACCAAAGACACCTACTGAAATTCGTCAATTTCTAGGTCTAGCTGGCTACTATCGCAGATTCATCCAGAACTTCTCCCGCATAGCAAAACCTCTTACAACCCTGACCCAGAAAGGCGTGACCTTCGACTGGGAAGAGAAACAGGAAAGAGCGTTCCAAACGCTCAAACGAGCCTTGTGCACCGCCCCGATACTATCCCTTCCCGAAGGAATAGAAGACTTCATTGTCTATTGCGATGCATCCAATCAAGGACTCGGATGTGTTCTGATGCAGCGAGGTAAGGTCATCGCCTATGCCTCGAGGCAGCTGAAGACACATGAGGTTAACTACACAACCCACGATCTCAAACTAGGAGCAGTTGTGTTTGCTCTGAAGATCTGGCGACATTACCTGTACGGTACAAAAAGCACGATCTTTACAGACCATAAGAGTCTACAACACATTTTCGACCAGAAAGATCTCAACATGAGACAACGACGGTGGGTCGAGCTACTTAGTGATTACGAATGCGAAATTTGTTATCATCCGGGTAAAGCCAATGTAGTAGCCGACGCCCTAAGTCGGAAAGAATATACTGGTCGTAGAGTCAAGTCTTTGACTCTAACTATCCATTCACACTTGTCCATGCAAATAAAGGAGGCTCAACTCGACGCTTTGAAACCTGAAAACGTGGCGGGTGAATCCCTTAGAGGGATGGATAAGAACTTGGAAGTCAAGGGTGGCGGAGCCTTATACCTCATGGATCGGATCTGGACACCGAAACACGGTGGCTTCAGAGACTTGGTCATGACCGAAGCTCACAACACTCATTATTCCGTCCACCCGGGTTCAGATAAGATGTATCTGGATCTTAAAAAGCTATACTGGTGGCCTAACATGAAAGAAGATATTGCTACCTTCGTGAGTAAATGCCTTACTTGCGCAAAGGTCAAGGTCGAATACCAGAAACCCTCCGGTCTTCAACAACAACCGGAGATACCAGAATGGAAGTGGGAGCGGATCACTATGGACTTCATAACCAAGTTGCCCAAGACGACGGGTGGACTTGATTCCATATGGGTCATCGTCGATAGACTGACCAAGTCTGCACACTTCCTACCGATCAAAGAAACAGACAAGATGGAGAAACTTACCAGAACTTACATTAGGGAGATTGTAAGGCTGCACGGTGTTCCTTTATCTATCATCTCAGACCGAGATAGTAGATTCACTTCGAGGTTCTGGCAGTCATTACAAAGTTCCCTAGGAACTAGGCTGGACATGAGTACAGCCTACCATCCACAGACCGACGGGCAAAGTGAGAGAACTATCCAAACCTTAGAAGATATATTGCATGCCTGTGTGATTGACTTTGGAAAAGCTTGGGATATCCATTTACCCCTTGTTGAATTTTCCTACAACAACAGTTATCATACGAGCATAAAGGCAGCTCCATTTGAGGCCCTCTATGGCCGAAAGTGCAGGTCCCCTCTGTGATGAGCTGAAGTGGGTGATACCCAGTTAGCTAAGGGACGAGTTCCCGAAAGCACTCTCACGGGTCCGGAGATCATTCGGGAAAAGACAGAGAAGATCGTTCAAATTCGTGAACGATTAAAAGCCTCTAGAGACCGACAGAAAAGCTACGCCGACAAGCGTAGGAAATCATTGGAGTTCCAGGTGGGCGACCGAGTCCTACTGAAGGTCTCACCCTGGAAGGGCTTGATACGCTTTGGAAAGCGTGGGAAGCTCAATCCAAGATACATAGGGCCTTTCGAGATTCTCGCAAGAATCGGCCCTGTGGCTTACAAGCTCAATCTACCGAAAGAACTCAGTAACGTACATCCTACCTTCCACGTGTCGAACTTGAAAAAGTGTCTATCCGACGAGACTCTTGTTATTCCACTCGACGAGATCGAGATCAACGAGAGCCTCAACTTAGTGGAGGAACCAGTAGAGATCATGGACCGAGAGGTCAAGCAAACAAAGCAGAGCCGTATCCCGATAGTGAAGGTGCGCTGGAACGCAAAGCGTGGACCGGAATTCACTTGGGAACGTGAGGATCAGATGAAACTGAAATACCCTCACCTTTTTGCTTAGTTATTTGTAATTTATTACTTGCTTAAATTCTAATTTCGGGACGAAATTCCTTCTAACAGTGGGATGATGTGACAACCCGAAATTTCAATTCTGTACAATCTATATCACTTCAATAGAAGTTATAGTGGTCACGGTTAATTTTCAGACTTTTTCACATAAGATTGAGTAATTCAAGGTTTACACTTCAGGAAATATCAGGAGAGTGGGTGCACTAGGGTTTTGTGCAACACTGTTATTTCAACACTCTATTATAATAGAGATCAATTCAGGAATAAAAATATTTTCTGCCAAAAATATTTCAGGACTATAAATAGATTTATGAACCAAATTCATTCACTATTCACATTTCCGACTAGAGAAAAGCCATTTCTCTCTCTCGGATCTTCGGGTTTTTATACCAAAACGTGAGTAACTCTTTCCAGTAGTGATTAGAATGCTTATTAGATGCTTATAACATGATTTAGATGGCTAAATCATTAGATCTAGGAGTTTACTCCCCAAGGTGTTCTTGGGCGGTAAACTCCCGAAACGAAGCCAAAACCGACCCTTGTGTTATGCTAAAGCCTTAGACTCATATGTATGCATGTTAGGAACAAGAAAACATCCATAAATCACCCAAGTTTGGGAGTTCACGGCCAAAGAGATTCATAGACCGTAAACTCCCTTTTGACACTCAAAATGGTGTTTTAAGGACTCTAACACTTTAAGGCTTTTCTCTAGACTAGTTCCCATTTAGTGTAAGGCCTTAAGCACATCAAAGAACACATACAAATGAGATTTTACGGCCCAAGTGTATCTTAGGCCGTAAACTCCATTGAAATGGACAAAAGGGGTGTTTTTATGACACCTAAAGCCCTAGACCTTTACAAGAAATTGTTACCCACTTAATGGAGGGACCAAACCACATCAAAATCACTTAACAAAGTGAGTTTACGGCCAAGACATGGTTCTTGGGCCGTAAACTCCTAAAAGGGGCACCAAGGTGTGCCTAATGCCTTCATATGCTTGGAATAAAAGTCTAGAACCTATACCACAAGTGCAAAGGACTTAAAAGCATCCAAAACACACCATACTTAGAGTTTACGGCCGTAAACTCTAAGGGGATTGGCCTCAGGGCCGTAAACTCCTAAATGGAGTGTTTCTAGACCTTAAACCCCTTCAAGGATGGAACCACCAAGTTAGAATGATTCTAGAAAGCATTTGGGACTTCAAAACACACCAAACCCCCATGGTTGGGAGTTTACGGCCATAAACTCAAGAGTTTACAACCGTAAACTCCATGTGTGATGGTTTAAGGGGAGTAAACTCACATGTAGGGTCCTTTGGAACCCTAAACACAAATACCTTGTCCCACAATAGCTTAGATGCAATCCTTAAGGCTTAAAACACTTATGTAAAGTGTTTATTATGTCTAGGTTGTCTTAACATTATCAATTAGTGATTTGAGTCTAATTGAGTGCATATATGTGTGATTATATGTTCATTAGGATCATAGTGCATGTACAAGTCCTCGCTTGACACCTAGCCATCCTATACCGTTCAGTTCATCCCAATCACCAACTACAGGTGAGTTCATACCCCTAATCAATGTTTTAAATGAGTTTAAATGCTTTAAAGGGAGGGGGGATACAAGTAGAAACAAACATGTTATTAAATCATCGATATGTATTTTATAACTGTGTCTGTCATTTAACAGATTTCACATACTACAAAATGTGACACAATAAATGCTTTTAAATCTTAAAAACACATTGTTATCAAATGTTTTACCTTTGAAATGTATATTAAATTAACATCAAGTCATTGTTAATTATGGTTTCGAAATCCATATGATGTCTTACAAAACCATTTTTACACTCTTGAGCTAATGCATGTACACTTATATTCCTATATCTGTAATGATGTTATAGTTTACAACTTTCATTTAGTTTTTCATACTATTGAGTAGTAAGAGTGTATAAACATACTTGAGCAACCGATTACCTTCCAGTAAATTATCATAGGGATAATTTGGAGATTTCAAACATTATTCCTATTACAAGGAATCACACAAGAGTCAGTTCATTCATGAGTGTATATCAGTCCATTACTTGATACATGAGTACCTTTACAATTGATTACCTGATACATGAGTACGTTTACATATACTTACATGATACATGAACATGCGTACATGAACGCATTACATGAATACTTGTATCTCGAATTGCGAGGATGATTTATTAGTACCTTCTGTGTAAATCTTCCTGCATATCCCACAATACCTCGGGATATCTAGACAGGACCCCATCCCACAGTACCTCGAGATATCTAGGTGGGCCTCTATCCCACAGTACCTCGAGATATACGTACGGGACTAACCATTCCGGAACTCATCTGTTAGCAACAGTGGGTGATGAACATCTACGGATGCCTACGGTTATTACTTATACTAGGAGTACCTTTACAGTGACTAACCCTTCCTCTGCCCTGCTGCTGCTACAGAGGACAATTGGACAATCTTCGGATGTTCATTAGGTTATATAGGTCGTGTTAACCCTAGTACCTCGGGATAACAATTACATATGTTGTGTTAGTCCTAGTACCCAGTGAAAACACTTACAGTAGTACATTTTCCTGTTTACTTTATTTTGTGATACTTTCACACAAACAATGAGTCAGACTAAGTACTTTAGTACTAAACAATTAAAGGAAAACTATCATTGTACTTACAAAACATTCGGGTCTTGGTAGAAGACTACATAGTCATAACAAAACATTCGGGTCTTGGTAGAAGACTACACTTCATACTTATAGAAAATAAGGGTTTTTTCTAGGGTTTTTCATACTTACATCAACATTTTCATTCAATGTTTTACATGGCCTTCATAAAAGATTTTCACAAACAAGGCAATGACACTTATATACTTATGAATTCACCAGCTTTAAAGCTGATACTCGCATTCAAAATAACTTGTATTCTCAGGTCATCAGTAGACAAGTACGGAGGCCAGGTTTTGAGAAGACGGAGCAGACAAGTCTCGTCTTTTATTTTGATTGTATATTTTTGGTGTCTTACTCGTACAAAGAACACATGTATTAAAACTTTACTTATAATGCAATGCATGATGTTGTTGCTTGTTTATTATATTACACTGTTGTGATACTGTACATGACGTCCTCCACCCCTGAACGTTTCCGCCGTTCGTGGTTTTGGGGTGTGACACTGCTTAAGCCTACGAGTAATCACATCGTCATGTGAACAAACTTAGAACCCAGTACGACTCTTGTAAACAGATCGCCCTATAGTTTAAACACCTACGGAGATACAAGAACAATCCGGACAACTTAGCGAACTACACAGAAATAGAATTAGAAGACTAGGTTTCTCACCCTAGAGAACCCCGGTCATATTCTTCCAGAGATCGACGGATCGCATTGTATGTACCTCGGTTATCGAGGACTCCGTCAAGATTTTTCATTAGAAATCACTATCTCTGCCTCGCATAGATGAAATGGTTGAGAAAACGCAAGGAAAGAATTACTTTCAGAAATGGAGCTGAGATCCGAATATCACCAGTTCGAGTGTTAGAGAAGGATGTTTGTAAGACTATCTTCCGAACTCGATACGGACACTTCGAGTCCGTAGTGATACCCTTCGGATAGGACCAATACGCCCATAACTTTCATGAGCTAAACGAATAGGGTACGTCTTTCTTACTTGGATCAGTTCGTCATTTCTCCATGTAATGACTTACTTATCTACCCTCGTAGTAAGAAGAAAACCCATGGAAACATTTCCTACAGAGGAACTTTTAGCGAAGTTCTCTAGGCATGAGTTTTGGAAATTGAAAAGTCAAATTTCTATGACACACTGTTAGTAATGTGGGAAATTATGAGCACTCTTTCAATTTGTCAAAACCGTTGAGCATTTATCGACACCAGAGACGCCGACAGTCTTTCGCCAAATTCTAGGTCTTACCGACCTACCGTCTTAGTTCATTCAGAACTCCTCGCAAAATTACAGAAACCCGTACGACTTTGACCCAGCAAGGGGTGGCCTTTGACTGGGAAGTTAAGCAAGAAAAGGAAGCTTTGGAATTCCAAGTGAGTGACCAAGCTCTTTAGGTTTACTCACTTTGGGAATGGCTTAATACGCTTCGTATCACGTGGAAAGCTAAATCCAATATAGTTAGGACCTCCGAGATTCTTATCAGAATCGGTCCTGTGCCTCGCACAAACTAGACCTACTCCACGAACTCAGTAACGTACATCCTACTCTTCGCATCTCGATCGTGAAACCATACCTTTCCGTTAGGACTCTTGTAAGTCCACTCGTCGAGATCCTCGCCTTCGTATTAGAACCGTAGTGACCCTCGACCGAGAGGTCAAGCGGACGAAGCAACGTCGTCGCCAGTTAGTGAAGGTTTGTTGGAATGCCAACCGAGAACCCGATTTCACTTAGGTGCGCTAGAACCAACCGATTAGGAAGTTTCCTCCTCACGACTCGATCATTCGTGCATACTTCCTTGCCTAAATTCTAATTTCGGGACGAAATTCCCTTCAACAGGGGGATGATGTGACGACCCGAAATTTCTATTCTGAACAAACCATATCAAGCCAATAGATGTAGAACAGTTACAGTGAAAACTTAGATTTCGAGTATAAGTTTGGCAGTTTTCAGGATATTACACTTAAGGAGATATTAGGAGAGTGGATGCACTAGGTTTTTGTGCAACACTGTTATTCTAATACTCTAGGACATTAGAGTTCGTTCCAGGAATAAAAATATTTTCTGCCAAAAATATCTCAGGACTATAAATAGAATTTTGAACCAAATTGGTTCATTTGTTGAATTCCATTTAGAGAAAAGTCAAAATTCTCTCTCACGGATCTTCAGGTTTTTATCCCAAATTGTGAGTACTTCGATCTAGTTATGTTATATAGCTTAGATTGTGTTTAGAAACATCAATTTCATAACAAAACAACTAGACTCGGGAGTTTACCACCCAAGAACGCTCTTGGGGAGTAAACTCCATTTTAAGGTCCTAAGGTGTCCCAAAGTCCCTCAAAGCCTTGGAACTCAAACTAGAAGCCTCCATTTCATGCTTTAGACCACAAAACAATTAGGAATCATGGCTAGAAGTGAGTTCACGGCCAAGGAAGTTCTTGGGCCGTGAACTCCATGTTTAAGTGCCAAAATGCTTTGAAACATTTCCTAAGGCTTAGACTTAAATTAGGACAAGTACCCTAAAGTGTTTATAGCCTAGAAAACATAAGGAATCACATGTATTAAGGATTTTACAGCCAAGACAAGTTCTTGGGCCGTAAACACCTATAAAGGGGTCAAATGACACCCTAACTCCTTCCTTATGCTTAGAACCCAACATAGATCATAACCTTGAAATGTTTGAGACTTGAAAACACCATAAACACCCTCCCAATGGAGTTTACGGCCGTAAACTCCAAGGGAATATGGTCCCAGGGCCGTAAACTCCTCAAAGGAGTTAATAGGAAGCCCAAACACTTGTTTAAAGCTTGAAGCAATTCACCACATGAGTTGTATAATTGTTAGACTTCATTTAGGGACTTTGTTGAGAGTTTACAGCCAGGAGTTTACTCCCCTGGGCTGTAAACTCCAAAACATATGGCCATTATACCATAAACTCCCATTAGGGGCATTGAACTCCTTTGTTGTAACCCATTAGCCTCCTAGCACTTGACCAAAAGTGTTTTCCTCGCGTTTAAATGTTTATACTTGTATAATTAGTTTTTTAATCACTAATTATTTATATACATATGTCTTCATATGTAATTAGGATCATTGTGTGTGTCTAAAGTCTTCACTTGACACCAAGCACTTGTCCGATCCTTCCTTACGATAATAGTCCGTTCAATTCCAGTCACTTACTGCAGGTGAGTTCATACCCGTTAAATAATGTTTTAAACTATTTTTAAATGTTTTATGGGGGGGATACAAGTAGAATCATGCTAGTTATTATATCAATCACATGTGATTAATAAGTAGAATTATGCTAGTTATTATATCAATCACATGTGATTAATATGCAGCATTCAAATGATTTACTACACATTAGCCGTTTTACCAAACAGTTTCCTTCAAATGATTTTTATAAACATTTTATATATTTTAAACTCCTTATTACACTGTACATTTTACTCTGTATATTACATTTCAAACTTATTTACAATTGTGTTTCAAACAAATGTTTCTTTATACTAAACTGTTTTATCAAACCCATGCCTTCAAATTGTTTTATAGATTGACATTAAGTCGATCTTTTCTTAAAATAATAATTATGTTTCAAATGTATTACAAAACTTATTTATGCTTTTATATTATAAATTTCATGCCTCTATTTGTATAGTTGTATAAGAAATGTTTAAAAGACTTAGGAAGGCTATCCACCCTATTTCCTTTTCGCGCTTGAGATGTGGTCTGGTGGGATATCGGGTACTCGTCCGAAGGTCGTTTAAATATTAGTTATATAACATATGTACATATATAGTCATAAAGGCCATTCCAGTTCATCCCATGCCCTTGGGTAGCAAGGGTATACATCCATGTCCATACGTACCAGTTAGATTACTAGTAAACTACCATATGGGTAGTTTAGGAAGATACTAGAACTATTACTAGAATGCGATATCATTCTATGAGTCAGTTCATTCATGAGTCAATACTTACTACTAGAAGAACATATACAACTATACTAGAGAAGACCATATACAACTATACTAGAGAAGAACATATACAACTATACTAGAAAGAGAACATATGCAACGATATTAGAACGATTACATTACTATACTTTGTAGGTAGAGAGCACGTACATTACAGCTAGAACAGTTCATTAGATTACATATACATGAATACGTTAATAATTGTGATCCACTGTATCGGAGCATGCCTTAAATGTCATGGCCCGAGTTGTAGCCATAATTCTCTTGGAGGGAGAGCGTGAGTTTGCATATAGATCTATACTGGATTGACTATCCTACACCTTGCTGCTAGCTACACCCGGACCTGCAGGTCTGCGGGTGCCAAACGTCATTACGTTATTACGACCATTCTTATGTCGTTGTTACCAGTCAATAGTATGGTACAATAAATCACATGATGCCTAAATATAAATCCGGTTTAAGGTAGTTAGTACAGCAGTAGTTCTTATAGCGCTACGTTTTAGTACTACATTAATTTTCCCTGTCCATATATTTAGTGATCTTTTCACTTAAACTATAAATGTAAAAACTATATTTTGTTAATAATAGTTACACTTGGGAAAATTACACACTTTTACATGACACGAACATTGAGAACAGTTAGGTCTTGGTAGAAGACACCCTTATATAATAGTAGGAATCATAGGGATTCTAGAGTTTTTCAAACGTTTACAGTAGTTTTACAAACATTTTCATACTTACAGTTCATTTACAAGCATTTTCATCCTTACAGTTCATCAACTTACAAATTCTTACATACAAATTAAGACACTAAAATACTTATGATCTCACCAGATTTAAAGCTGATACTCGCTTTCAAAATTACTTGTATCCTCAGGTCATCATAGACAGGTACCGATGCAAGGAGAAAGGAAGATGGAGCTTGTTCAAGACTCATCTTTCATTTTGATATATGCTTTAGTGTTTATCAAAATTTGACAGAACACATTTGTATAATAATTATATTATTAATGAAATGGATGATGTTGTTGCTTGTTTACTACTTTACATTGTTGTGATATTATACAAGACGTCCTCCGCCCCAGAACGTTTCCGCCGTTCTTGGTTTTGGGGTGTGACAACTATGCTCCTCTTTACTTCGAGAGTAGATAAGTATGTCATCGATGAAGATGATGAAGAACTAATCTAAGTAAGGACGACACACCTGATTCATTAAGCCCATGAATACTGCAGGCGCATTGCTCAATCCGAACGGCATCACTACAAACTCGTAGTGTCCATAAAGAGTCTGGAAGGATGTCTTCGGAACATCCTCCCCAAGCACTTGTAACTGGTGATACCTGGACCTCATTTCTTATTTTGAAAATAAGTTCGCTCCTTGAAATTGTTCAAACAAATCGTCAATGCGAGGCAGAGGGTAACAATTTTTGACAATTAGCTTGTTGAGATCTCTGTAGTCGATACACATACGGAATGATCCGTCTTTCTTCTTCATGAACAAGACCGGCACTCCCCAAGGTGAGAAGCTTGGTATTATAAAGCCCTTGCTGAGCATTTCATTAATTTGACTAGATAATTCCTGCATCTCGGCTGGTGCTAGATGATAGGGCGATTTGGCTACTAGGGTATCCCGTGGAACTACGTCGATTCTGAACTCAACTTGACGTTGCGGAGGTAATCCTGGGAGTTCTTCTGGAAAGATGTCGGGAAAGTTGCGTACTATTGGGATACTCTTTAGATATTTGGTCTCTTGGATTGTATTGACAACATGAGCAAGAAATGCATGACATGCCTTTCGCAGAAACTTCTGGGCTTGAATACTCGAGAGGATACGGAAGTTTGTACTGAGTTTGTCGCCATAGATAATAAGGGTTTTGCTAGATGGAAGATTAAGGCAAACAACTTTTTCATAACACATGATGCTAGCACGATGAAGACTCAACCAATCCATGTCGATTATGACGTCGAAACTTTTAATTTGGATCGACATGAGGTCGATTGGAAAGGAATGGGTATCTAGAGTTAGAGTACATTCTATGTATATACTGCTAGTGCTTTCAGTTTTCCCATTAGCCATTTCTATGGTGAACGGTTCTTTAAGTGCATGAGACTTTTGTTTAAGCAAGTGAGCGAATTTCTGGTTCATAAAACTCCTCTTTGCTCCACTATCGAACATAATGCATAAGAGTTATCGAAGAGAAACATACCAGTGACCACTGTAGGATCGGCAACTGCTTCCTCATGGCCTATAGCCAAAACCCTTCCCACTCCATCGGCATTCCATGCCTTTAGGCAGTTCCTTTTGTAGTGGCCCACCTCACCACAATCGTACCAAGACTGGCCCACACCAGCACCGGGGACCTAGGTGATTGGTCTTGCTAGAGCTTTGCAGAAATGGGCAGTGTGCCCCTTCCTGTTGCAGTTAGAGCACTGCATTTCCCAGCAAGGTCCGTTGTGTTGGAAACTGCATTTGTTGCACTTCGGCAAGTTTCTAGTGTACTGCTTCATCAGCGCAGCAGCAGTAGGTGCTATCGCAGTACGAACCGCTACGACCTGCTGCTTTTTGGCAGTTTTTTGTGCAGCGGTCTTCTTCTTGTCATCCCAGAACTTCCGCTTGTTATTAGCGGCTTTGGAGGGTTCTGAGATGGGTAGGGATGTTGTTGCGAGCAGGGTATGGACCCCATGGTTAATGAGTCGTTGTGCCAATCACGTGGATTTATTGAAAGTAGTGGGGTTTGAGGCTAGTACATTCCCCTGGAATGGAGGCACCAGCCCCCAGATATACCTCTCCACCTTCTTTGCTTCACAAGGGACCATTCCCGGACATAGTGCTACCAGATCGCTGAATCTAGCAGTGTATGAGACTATGTCGGAGCTCTTCATGGTTAGGCTCCAGAGTTCTTGTTCAAGTTTCTGAACTTCACCCCTCGAGTAGTGTTCTTCGATCATGAGCTCCTTAAGAGCTTCCCAGCCCATAGCATTAGCCACTAATAGAGTTAGTGACTTGACATGGCTATTCCACCACGTCAGGGCTCTGTCAGAGAAGGTGCAGGTAGCAAATTTATCTTTGCTTCCTTCCGGACAGGAACAGATCTCAAAGATCAATTCCGTTTTCTCGAACCATTGCGAGAGGGCAATGATTCCGCCAGCCCATTGAAGGACCTGGGCTTGCAGTTGGTGAATTCCTTATACGAGCACTCCCTAGAGCATACTGGAGCATCACCTTGAGTGGAATGCATAGTCGTTCCACTCCCGCTAGTTCCATTAGCACATAACTGAGCTAGGGCTGCCGTAACAGCCGCATTCACAGCAGCTTGGATAGCTGCCAGATTATATTGAGGTGGAGGAGGAGGAGTTTACGTAGGAGTTATCAGAGGATTATGCCTTGTCACTCTTCGAGGAGGCATTTTTTAGCTGAAAGTTTACAAAGATTGATGATGATAGTAAGAATCAATTATAAGTATAATGAGTGTGATCCATGGACTAACTCTCCATAGTCCAACAAAACAAATGAGAGTATGATTGATATAAAGATTTAGTAGTAGCAGTCTGAAATTACTTGGATATTGATTTCGCAAAAGATTAGATAATTGTCAATAATATTGGCATTAATGATGTAATAAGTTCGGGAAAATGACCTAAAAGTATGTCTTACATCAAACCATACAGAGAAAACTTTTGACAGTATGGGATAACTAGTAGACAGAGCGTTTTCAAAAGTCTAACCATAGACAGAAACTTAAAACTAGAGTTTTTACATAGACCTAAGTTATCCAAAAGAGAAGTTAGGGTAGGCTCTATTCGCGGCGAGAGTTGCTGGGACGAGTCCTTGATTCTGCCAGGAGACGCTTCAAATCCCGCATGCGCCTTCCAACGGTTGCCTAACGGGCTCGCAGTACCCTGACTTCGTCTTGGGTTTTAGTAAGTTCCCTTTGTAGGGCTGCATTATGGTTTGGGGCCCTTCCCTGAGCATACTCCAATTGGAGGAAGCGAACGGTATTGACTCCCGTATCAGCATCGACCTCTAGAATTCGACCTGCATTAGCCCTTCCCTGTACTACATTGTGGGGGAATCCTGCGAATCAGAATTGGCAGGACTCTGTCCGCTAAGCCTCCCTTGCTCAGATTGTAGAAGCTTCGGTCTCCATTGTAGGGTAAGGGTTAACCCTGCTCGTGACTCCATCAGTTCAAGTTTGTTGCCCATAGAGGTGTGGGGCCTTGAAATCCAGGACGAGGGTTAGGATTTGGGATAGGAGCCACAGGGGGTAGATTATTGACTTCGGGCTCATAGTCAAAATCCTCTGAAAAGTTCTCTACGAAGTCATCATCTAAGGGGATTGCAGGTTCTTCTTCTGGTTCGGCATCGAGCCAACCAACGTTTCCTTGATTTGGGAAGTACGGGTCGCCAGGGAGATGGAATCTAGCCATGATATCTACACGATAATAGGGATAAAAGAAATAGTTAATAGATGTACTAATTAAGATAATGATCGGATGATTTTTACTAGTTACTTCAATAGTTGCGTAGTGCATACCAGTCATATGTAACCAAAATAGAATAGACCTTTGAATAAGTGACCCTAACTCCAAGTCCACAACCAAAAAAGGAACAAGAAATAATGAAAAGATCACAGATTCTAAGTCTATGACACCTTAGTCACATATAACCTTAGTGTATCCACTAAGCAATTTTTGATCTGCTAATAAAGATCTTTAGTTCTCAAACAAGTAATTATAGTAACACAAAATACTCCTATAGTATTTTAGGTTTATGTTCTGTTCTAATGTTTTCATTGTAGTAGTGTTGGTAAGTTTTTAGACTTGTTGCAACACCACAACCATTCTTAGGCACATGATAATCACTTCTCGGAAAGTATAGTTGATCAGGCTATATTACTCACAGATCCGATCATATGTCTCTCAGCCTAATTGTGTTATTCAACAATCGTAATACTTTTGTTATATCCTAGTGACACTGATTTTAGTTTGAATGCAGGTATATATACTTAGTTAAATATTTTATTAATTAAAAGTATAAACTATTGGTCAGAGTATTTTAATCCCGTTTTGTTTATAGTTTGTATATCTTTTATGAGTTGATATATTCGATTCACTATAAACAATGCTCTGATACCAATCTATCGCACCCCCAATCCGAATTGGCGGAAACATTTGGGGGCGGAGGACGTCATGTATAGTATCACAACAATGCATAATAGTAAACAAGCAACAACATCATCCATTGCATTCATAATATAAGTTAATACAAGCGTGTTATGTATAGTAATAAGACACCAAAATGAATACTCAAAATAAAGACGAGTCTTGAAAGATCCGTCATCTCAAAACCTGGCATCGGTACCTGTCTACTGATGACCTAAGAATACAAGTTATTTTGGAAGAGAGGATCAACATTTAAGCTGGTGAGTTCATAAGTATTTTAGTGTCATTGTTTTCATGAAAATGTTTGTAAAATGTTTCATGTAAAAGTTTGTAAGTGTTTGTAGTAAATGATTGCATCTCCTAGAAAATCCTATATTTTCTAATAAAAAGTAGACTTCTACCAAGACCCAAATGTTATGTGTCCTGTTTGTTTGTAAAAGTGTGTATCTTTCCCAAGTATGACTATCATTACCGAAAATATAGTTTTTACATTACCGTTTATGTGAGAAGATCACAACGTGAACGCAATGGGAAAATAATAAAGTACTATAGTATTGTATGTAAGTAACTACCAATGTACTAACCACCTTAAACCAATTTGTTGATTAAGGTAAGATGTGATATGATTGTAACTGTTGGGTTTTGAGCATTCTAACACTTCCTAAGTGTACAAGTAAACCTAATAAACCTTGAATCTATGTTTGTCTAAATACATGCAAAATTTGTTTTCCAAGTTTTATAACTTATCTAGCATGGCATGGGGAACTTTTAAACATAAAAGGAACTAGATGAATTACATACCTTTTGATGAGTGTTGATTCCATGGAGTTTGAGATCCAAGCACCAATAATGTGAATGCCTCAAATGGAAATCACAAATCACCACAAACTTGGAAAACATTATGAGAGAGTATACACACTCTTAGAAATCGGCCACACCTTACACACACACACTCTAGGGTGCTATTTCATGCCACATAAGGTTGTTTATATAGTGTGCATGGTTAGGGTGAAACCCTAATAACCCATGTCTTTTCCTTTCCAAGGATCCATGGGTTAAAAGCTCCATGGATCATCCATGGACTTCCATATAAGCTTAGCCCATTAACTAATGAGTATTAGCCCACACCATATAAATATAATAGCCCATGATTTAATTAGTCTTCCTTTTAATCACCAAATAAATTCATAATTAATTCAAGATTAAAACTAATTAAATAATATGACTTTATATTAATATATTATAACTTATAATATATTAATAAATCGTAAGTATACAATTCTCATAAAATTATCCATAAATAGCTTGGGTGAAGTGCAACCCAAATGGACCATGTTGGGTCGGGTCAAGTATATACCAAATAAGTTAAGGACTTAGACACCTTATCCAACAGACTGTGACAACCCGAAGTTCGTTCCGTCATCGTAACCCGTTCCGTCGTTAAAAATTCGTCGTTTTGAATTGTTTCCGTTTCATTTCCAAATTAAGTCATTAATTTTGATTTTGCTATTATGACTTAATGGTTGTCCAAACACATTAGAAATTCAAGAAAACACCCCAATCTAATAATTAGAAAAATTTTAGTTTCGACCATATCGGGTTACAACAACTTAATCGGGTGCGACCAAAAGTCTCGCTTAACATCAGTATCGGGTAGAATTCCACCGTTTCCCAAACTTTAACCATATATAAAGTGGAATGAGCCTCATTTGAAGCCTTTTCCACTCTCTCTCTACTCTTTCTCCTCCAATCCAAGCTCTAGGTCCAAAATCATCAAATTAAAGCTCCAAATCATCAAGGTAACTATCCTAGCTCCTAGTATAACATCCTTACCCTTCAACTTCATGATTAATATATGAAATAGGACCATAAACATGTGTTTACAGCCCTGGAATAGCCTTAGGCTGTGAACACATGCAAAAGGGGTTTTTGAGCCTTAAAACCCTTCCAAACCACATTTGGAGCATATATATGACCTAGGGGCTTACCAAACTGGACTTAGAACACCTTGAACTCATTATTTAAGGTGTAAACATGAGTTTACGGCCTAAGCACATGATTGGACCGTAAACACCATTTCTTGGGTAGTAAACTCATTTTAAGGTGTTAAAATGCCACTTAAACACCTCCTAAGCTTTGGATTAAAGTCTAGAAGCAACCACAAACGAGTTAGAGGCCTTAAACTTGATAAAAACCACCCCTATAGGAGCTTACGGCCATAAACCCCCCAAGGATTGGTTCCTGGGCCGTAAAATCCTATATCCTAGTCAAATGATGTTCTAAATTCATCCCAAGGCTTGTAAAATGAGTTTGAATCACATGTGATTGACCTAGGACCACCCATACATCAAATGAAGGGGGATGAGGGAGCTTATGGCCGTAAACTCCTTGTTTACTACCGTAAACTCCTCAAATGGTTCTTGTGTTGATTTAATTCCATTCCAATGCATTAGAACCAAACCTAGCATCATCCCTCATATGTTATAAGGCCATTTAGCACCCTAGAACACCCCACCATGACTTTACGGTCGTAACCTCATGGGGAGTGGCTCATTAGGGCGGTAAAATCTCATATGAGTTTACTATTGAAGATTAAACTCCATATCCATGCCATATACGTCCTTAGATGTCACCCGGGTCACTCCAAACACTTATTCTGAAGTGTTTTCGCGTCTTGGAGTGTATAATCTTATCTAACTAGTGGTTCAAAGTCTAATAGATACAATTGTGTATCAGTTCATATTACATAGGAACCTCGCGCGTAATCAAGCCTCGAACTGACGTTTAGCATCCAAACCGACACACTTCTAAACTGGTGAGTTCATACCCCTATGTTTTTCCATGTTTTCAATGTTTTCAGGGGGGGGGGGGGGGGGATAAAAGAAAAAGTACAAGGAGATCTTGTACTAAAACTTATGATTTCATTTGATCTATTTCATATTTTGTGTTCTTTTAACACGGAAAACTGTATTAACCAGTCGTTCAACTTGCAGAGTAAACCGTCATGTTATTTGTGAAACTCGTTTTAAAATGTTATATTTTATATTTCACAAATGTATTTCCACATCATTACTGTTAAAAGCATGAATCTTAAAACTTTAAAATGTTCTTGATATAACTCCCCGTAGATACGAGAGTGCAGGAATAATAACATTAAACTTAGAACTTTACCACTCCCCGTAGATACGAGAGTGAAGGAACAATAACATTAAACTTAGAACCTTACCACTCCCCCTATTTATGAGAGTGGTGGAATAGTAACATTAAACATAGAACTTTATACAAGTCCTTGATAATACTCCCCCTAGTTACGAGAGTGAAGGGACTAAATAAATAGAATTTCCCGTTTTATTATCTTTTCATTCATTAATCTTAAGATTGGAGACACATCCTTGTAACACTTCCCCTAGTTACGAGAGTGTAGGACTACCCCCGTAACCAGAATCTCTTGGAGGGAGAACATGACTTGAGTGTATAGATCTATACGGGATTGGCAACCGCGCACCTGGCTGCTAGCTACAGTCGAACCGAAAGGTTCAAGGGTGACAAAAGTCGTAAAAAGATATTGGCCCCTGTTTCGAGCCTTATCCACTCTATAGTATAGTTATGGAACTCGCAATTTAGATTATGAATACTTTTATACTTACTTATTAGTTTTATATACGTGTTAAAACTAATGTACTTTACTAGGATAATCAGGTTTTCAGGAAACATCACACGAACACATAAAGTATGGTAGACACTTGTACATTACTTTCAGAAACCGATAACCAACTATAAACTTTTAAGGAAAATAAGGGTTTTTCCTGGGATAACAAATTGTACATAACTGGATCATATAACAAACGGATAACTAAACTATACTTATAAGAAAATATGGGATTTTCTTGGATAACAAACTCTTTCGGAAAACCAAAGGAAACTTGTACATTTTCAGAAAACAAACCTCTTATGAACTCACCAGCTTTATGATTATTTTCAAACTGCTTGTATTCTCAGGTCCACATTAGACAGGTACCCAGCGATCCTTTTGGTGAATACAGAGCATAGAAGTCACGTCTTTACACTTACTATGTACACTAGTTGCGATGTACATGACGTCCTCCGCCCCAGAACGTTTCCGCCTTTGGTTTTGGGGTGTGACAGATTGGTATCAGAGCCCTTGTTTATAGTGAACTAGTATACCAAACCTTACATGGTATAAGACTATAAACACTAAGGGGCCTAAGTGCTCTGAACTAAAAGTATACCTTAAAATATAAGTATTTTCAAAAGTATACAAGTATAGCTAACCATCGAAATCTGTAACTAGAAGTAGAACAAAACATAAGTAAATGGGTGTTGTACGCTGCGGTTAAACCTGGGCGGTTATGTAGTCGTGTCTAGGATCAATATAGCATGGCCAACTATATTCATTCGAGACACGACCAACATGTGCTTGGGAGTGACTGTGGTATGCGGCATGCCTAAAACTTACCCAATACCCAAACAACGAGTCGTCGTTGCAGCGAGACATGAAATACTATGAGAGTATTTCTTGAGCCAAATCCGTTATAGAAATCCTCATTCCAGCGTTGCTCCTCAATCATTCCTTTAGTGATAGTTTATCTGCTTTGATAACTCTTTCCTACTTTATCGCTTAATAGAATTCTATATCGGTCATAATGAGATATCCCTTGTATCATATCTCTTGAGTCAATTCAGAGGACTTACCATCCTCTCTTTCTTGATCTTTTTAGATCAAGATGCATCCAAGAAATAGACCCAGTTCAAAGAACAACAACGACCCTCCGCCACCACCTCCTCCCCAATTTGATCCCGTAATGTTCCAGGCAGCTGTTGCTGCCGCCGTGGCAGCCGCCATGTCTCAAATAAACCCCAGTGGCCCCTGTGGTCCAGGAGGTGGTCCCCAGCCCCAAAAACAAGAAGGTAGATAGGGACACCGGAATGAGTGTTCCTATAAAGACTTTATGAGCGTGAAACCCACATCTTTTGATGGCACTGGAGGTGTCATTTCCTTGACCCGATGGTTCGAGAAAATCGAATCTATTTTCGAAATCCGTGCCTGCTCTGAGTCGGATAAGGTGAAGTTTGTTGCATGCACATTTACCGATAAAGCCCTAGCCTGGTGGAATGGCCGAGTCAAATCCCTAACCCTACCTGTAGCCAATGCCATGGGTTGGGAGGCCATGAAGGAACTTCTGCTTGCAGAGTACTGCCCTCGGGGCAAAATGCAAAAGCTAGAACACGAACTCTGGAACCTGAAGATGAAGGGTTCTGATATCGCCGCTTACACTTCAAGATTCGATGACTTGGCGCTACTTTGTCCGGGAATGGTTAACCCGGAGAGTAAAAAGATTGAGAGGTTCATCTAGGGGTTGACCCAGCCAACCAAAGGAAATGTCTTGGCTGCGAAGCCTGACACCTATGACAGCGCCAAATGCTTAGCGCAAACCCTGATCGACCATAGCGATGACCTAGAGGAAGCATCCACCACTCCTGAGCTGACAGAGAGGAGTGGTGAGAAAAGAAAATCTTGGAAAAAGAAGAAGACTCAGCTTTCTCAAGAGTCCTCGAAGAAGCAGCAAACGGTGGCAATTCGCGCTGCTATTGTCCCTGCTGCTGTCTCTGCCGTCGGATCCACAACTCAAACTCCTACCAGTAGGTATGCTGGTACCCTCCCTCCATGTAACAAGTGCAACTATCATCACCTCACTTCCAGCCCATGTCGAGAGGTATTTTGTAATAGCTGTGGCAAAAAGGGTCACACTGCGAAAAATTGTAAGACACCAACCCAATCAACCAATCAAGCTTCCGGAGCGGGAATCAGTCCGGCCAGCTACGGTTGCGGCGAAGTCGGGCATTTCAAGCGAAACTACCCCAAGACAGCAACAACTGGCAACACTGGAAGAGTCCTATCTATAGGACAAGATGAGGCAGCCGCCGATCCCACCGTTGCCACAGGTATATTCTTCCTCGACAGCCCTTATACTTGCAATCCTTTTCGATTATATTGTTGAAAGAGAATTTGTTACGTAGTCAATCAAATCTCATCTTAACCTTAGTCCTCCATTAGTAACCGAAATGTCTACCGTCGAGATGTCTAACAACGAGAAAGAGGACGTTAGCAATATATTCATAGGTTGTACCCTTACCCTCGGCGATCATCCTTTTCCCATCGATCTTATGCCGATTTTTCAATTAAGAGCTTTGAAGTATTCGTTGGCATGGATTGATTGAGTCTCAATCCTGCTGATATCCTTTGTTCCGAAAAATGTATCCATTTCAACCTTCCCCCTGGTCAAACTCTTATAATCTACGACGATAAACTTAGTTTCAGCCGTTGCATCATTTCATACATCAAAGCTCAAAAGGCTTCTCTGAAGGGAGTGCCATAAATTCCTAGTCTATGTGACCATCGAAAAACAGGAAGTTGCATCCCCGAAGTCTATAATTTTCATGATGACTTTCCGAAGAGCTCCCAGAAATTCCTCCCGAACGCCAAATAGAGTTTCGCATCGATCTAATTCCTAGAGCAAACTCTGTAGCCAAATCTCCATATCGATAGGCTCCAGCAGAAATGCAGGAGTTACCCTGTCAGCTACGAGTTCATAGGAATGATGTTTTCAAAACAGCATTCAGGACTCGATATGGTCACTGCAAAGATGTAGTGATGCCCTTCGGCCTAACCATTTCTTTGGTCACGTAGTAAGCGAAGAAGGCATGTTACATTCTGAAACGCGTATCCCAAGGTACATAGAACTTTTTGAAATCCTCATTAGGATCGATCCCGTAGCCTACAAACTCCGACTACCCTCAGAACTTAGCAGCATCCATCCGGTATTCCACGTCTCTGTTCTTAAGAAGTGCCTATTCGGCGAAACCCTAGTAACCCCCTTGATGAGACCGAAATCAACGAAAGTCTGAACCCAATAGAAGAACCAATCGAAATCATAGATCAAGAGATTAAACGTATGAAACAAGCCGTATCCCGATAAGTGAAAGGTTCCCTGGAATGTCATGCGAGGATCCGAATTCACTTGGGAGCGCGATGATCCGATAAAACAGAAGTATCTGTATTCTCTTTCCAAATTCACGAGTCGCATCTAAACTTTGAATTTCGGGATGAAATTCCCTCTAACGGGGGGATAATGTGACAACCCGAAGTTCGTTCCGTCATCGTAACCCGTTCCGTCATTAAAAATTCGTCGTTTTGAATTGTTTCCATTTTGTTTCTAAATTAAGTCATTAATTTGGAGTTTGCTATTATGACTTAATGGTTGTCCAAACACATTAGAAATTCAAGAAAACACCCCAATCGAATAATTAGAAAAATTTTAGTTTCGACCATATCGGGTTACAACAACTTAATCGGGTGCGACCAAAAGCCTTGCTTAACATCAGTATCGGGTACAATTCCACGTGTCCCAAACTTTAACCATATATAAAGTGGAATGAACCTCATTTGAATCCTTTTCCACTCTCTCTCTACTCTCTCTCTCACTTCCAATCCAAGCTCTAGGTCCAAAATCATCAAATTAAAGCTACAAATCATCAAGGTAACTATCCTAGCTCCTAGTATAACATCCTTAGCCATCAAATTCGTGATTAATATATGAAATAGGACCATAAACATGTGTTTACGGCCCTAGAACAACCTTAGGCCGTGAACACATGCAAAAGGGGTTTTTGAGCCTTAAAACCCTTCCAAACCACATTTGGAGCTTAGATATCACTTAGGGGCTTACCAAACTGGACTTAGAACACCTTGAACTCATCATTTAGGGTGTAAACATGAGTTTATGGCCTAAGCACATGATTGGACCGTAAACACCATTTCTTGGGTAGTAAACTCATGTTAAGGTGTTAAAATGCCACTTAAACACCTCTTAAGCCTTGGCATGGATTAAAGTCTAGAAGCAACCACAAACGAGTTAGAGGCCTTAAACTTGATAAAAACCACCCCATTAGGAGCTTAAAGCCGTAAACGCCCCAAGGATAGGTTCCTGGGTCGTAAACTCCTATATCCTAGTCAAATGATGTTATAAATTCATCCTAAGGCTTGTAAAATGAGTTTGAATCACATGTGATTGACCTAGGACCACCCAAACATCAAATGAAGGGGTGTGAGGGAGCTTACGACCGTAAACTCCTAGTTTACTGCCTTAAATTCCTCAAATGGTCCATGTGTTGATTTAATTCCATTCCAATGCATTAGAACCAAACCTAGCATCATCCCTCATGTGTTATAAGGCCATTTAGCACCCTAGAACACCCCACCATGAGTTTACGGCCATAAACTCATGGGAGTGGGTCATTAGGGCCGTAACCTCTCTTATGAGTTTAATCTTGAAGAGTAAACTCCATATCCAAGCCATCTACGTCCTTAGATGTCACCCGTGTCACTCCAAACACTTATTTTGAAGTGTTTTCGTGTCTTGGAGTGTATAATCTTATCTAACTAGTGGTTCAAAGTCTAATTAGATACAATTGTGTATCATTTCATATTACATAGGAACCTCGCACGTAATCAAGCCTCGAACTGACGTTTAGCATCCAAACCGACACACTTCTCGACTGGTGAGTTCATACCCCTACGTTTTTCCATGTTTTCAATGTTTTCAGGGGGGAATACAAGCAAAAGTACAAGGAAATCTTGTACTCAAACTTATGATTTCATTTGATCTATTTCATATTTCATATGCTTTTAACGCGGAAAACTGTATTAACCAATCGTTCAACTTGTAGAGTAAACCGTCATGTTATTTGTGAAACTCGTTTTAAAATGTTATATTTTGTATTTCACAAATGTATTTCCGCATCATTACTTTTAAAAGCATGAATCTTATAACCTTAAAATTTTCTTGATATAACACCCCGTAGATACGAGAGTGTAGGAATAATAACATTAAACTTAGAACTTTACCACTCCCCGTAGGTACGAGAGTGAAGGAATAATAACATTAAACTTAGAACCTTACCACTCCCCCTAGTTACGAGAGTGAAGGGACTAAATAAATAGAATTTCCCATTTTATTATCTTTTAATTCATTAATCTTAAGATTAGAGACACGTCCTTGTAACACTTCCCCTAGTTACGAGTGTGTAGGACTACCCCCGTAACCAGAATCTCTTGGAGGGAGAACGTGACTTGAGTGTATAGATCTATACGGGATTGACAACCCTGCACCTGGCTGCTAGCTACAGTTGAACTGAAAGGTTCAAGGGTGACAAAAGTCGTAAAAAGATATTGGCCCCTGTTTCGAGCCTTATCCAGTCTATAGTATGGTTATGGAACTCGCAATTTAGATTATGAATACTTTTATACTTACTTATTAGTTTTATATATGTGTTTAAACTAATGTACTTTACTAGGATAATCATGTTTTCAGGAAACATCACACGAACACATAAAGTATGGTAGACACCTGTACATTACTTTCAGAAACCGATAACCAACTATAAACTTTTAAGGAAAATAAGAGTTTTTCCTGGGATAACAAACTGTACATAACCGGATCGTATAACAAACGGATAACTAAACTATACTTATAAGAAAATATGGGATTTTCTTGGATAACAAACTTTTTCGTAAAACCAAAGGAAACTTGTACATTTTCAGAAAACAAACCTCTTATGAACTCACCAGCTTTATGCTGATTTTCAAACTGCTTGTATTCTCAGGTCCACATTAGACAGGTACCCAACGATCCTTTTGGCGAAGACGGGGCATAGAATTCACGTCTTTACTTTGTTCAAATGATATATATGTATAACACTTGTAACTCTTTGGTTTCAAACAAATGTAATAATTCTATGTAATGTAATGTTTTGTGTTTACTATCCTTACTATGTACACTGGTTGCGATATATATGACGTCCTCCGCCCCAGAACGTTCCCGCCTTCGGTTTCGGGGTGTAACACAGACTCCCACTTGGATAAGTTTAATAACTATATTTGCCAATATTACTTCAGGAACCAACCGGCAATCATAGCTCTCGAAAACTCTGTAGAACTATGAAGCGCCATTTTAGATATAGTCCTCTATTCTCATGATATCAGCCGGACAAATACATAGAACAATGTCTTACTTATTGTCTGGCTGTTGTTTCTCGATTTCCGATTTGTTTTACAAAGAACTTAATCAAACACATCAATTTAGTTCTAACCGGGCCCGGTACATAGTTCAAAACAAAATCATCGAGGGGCCCAGATATCGTTTCTATTTCTAGAAGGAACATATAAACTATGACTCATAAGCTTGTTCTACTACTTGTTGAATTGTACACAAATGCACGTTTTATAACATCAAGTTACTTGCACTTTCGTGCAATCAATGCACAAACAACTCATAGGCAACAACTCATATCTCTAGGTTTGAAGACTTGTATGATATTACCATCTCACGATCACTCGAGATAAATTCCATGAAGTGATACAAGTGAGCGTGCGTTAATTCCAATACTCATAACTTATGAGCACTCATGAATGTTGTAGCAACCATTGCTATGTATAAACACATTTAGCCATCTACAAACTCGATTCATGACAGTCTTAATTCCTACCTGCTTCCAACATATGAACGATCGTGGAGTGTTTAAATAACTTAGTTATTCGGAAAGAATAACCTAGCTATTCTAGAAGTCAAAACATGCAAAGTGAAACACAATAATAATCGAATCCATTATGGTCTCAGAACCCTTTTGAATAAAAATAAAACCACCTTTTATTTATCACCATATTGATTACACATTATTCATTGTATAATGTTTCAAATAATCAACTTAATACTTGAATAAAAACAACAGTTGTCCCATGCTCCTAGCATGTACACTTTGTTTTTCTAAACAATAGTTATGCCATACTCCAAGTATGCACATTATGTTTGTCTATGATCGTTACTTTGTGAAATAGATTAATTGAACATGATTCCAATGATGCTCATTTAAAAATCCCATGTCCTTATTGTAAATGTAAGAATTCCTAATTCCTACCATTTACTAAAAATCTGTAAGATTATAAACTTATATGCATTGATCCTCTCATAATGATTATGCACAAGGTCACCAAAACCTTGTCATCAGTCATTACAGAGGATTCCAAAGGAGATCAACTCTATGGAAACGAGGTCGCGTATTCAAAGTACATTGCTTTGAACATCCTTCTTGCATTAAGGTTTTCTAATCTTACACAGATTGAATAACTTCTACCTATGGAGACATTTCCATAGTCCCATTTTGACTATCACTTCTAAACAAGAGTTGCCTCTTTTCAAAAAATGTCAATATGGTCCTGCCAAAATTAACACTATACTTCCAAATGTCCCTAAATCTTTGGCAAACCTCAGATTGTCCTCGACAATTGCTTAATCACTTTAATCATATCCAGTTCTAGACTTTTCCCTTCTAAATGCCCTGAGCATTTGGAAAATTTAGAAAGGATGAATATTATAGCACATGAAATCGATCCTATATCCGAAGCATATGGGACACGATTCATGATGTCTCACATAAATACATGATACTAGACCAGTCTTTTGCTACAATATTTCTTTATTTTCCATGTTTTCAAAATTTTAACTATGAAGAGGGATGCCGTAATCATAATCAAATTTTGATAATGCAATATATATAGAATTTCTTTAAGTTGAACCATTCCAACATAATATATATATATATATATATATATATATATATATATATATATATATATATATATATATATATATATATATATATATATATCCTTGACTAAAGATGATTAAAATCTCAATCTAAGCTTTTAGAATTGAATTGAAGTATAATTTCCTCTCCCTTAATTATAGCGAAACAACTTTTCCAACCCCTGCAACTTCACGAATTGAAACTTTTGTTTTTCTATAATTAACATTGCTAGCTTGCAATAATAATCATAATTATCATGCTCCCACTAACATGATGATTATTAGCATAACACTTATGCTCCCACTAGCTTTGACATGTATTCAGAAATCGGTTGGACTTCTAGAATTTAGATTCATACACCCTTCCGTAGATAGTTCACATGTATGTCTAAACAATTTCAAGAACTATGAAAAGAGATGTCGCAATCATATTCTCAAATTTTTAGACCTTTGCCATTTCTCACAAGTCCGTGTTAGTGTATCGGTTAACCACACACGCTCCACTAACGAATTTTGAAAATGAAAATAACACAATTGCTATCTACTTAAAATCTACTTAGTGAAAGCGTTTCCTCACCATCATTCTCATGAATCGGAAAGAAACCTCATGACACTTAGACTTTATGGTGTATAAGTTCATATCCATGTGAATTTGTCAAAACCATAATCTAAGACAAGGTTAGTGACAAATTCAGCCTTACATGGATTGAACTTGTTAAATCTTAATTTCTTGTCACCTGGTAGCACAAGGCCCACCAATGCTTTCAAGTTGTTATGCTCACAATTTAGCACTAACAGAACTCATATGCATAGTCAACTTAATTGGCACAAGAATTGTGTCACCATGATAGGTTACCGTTCGATAAGGTGTCTAATTCCATAACTTATTTGGTATATACTTGACCCGACCCGGCATGGTCCATTTGTGTTGCACTTCATCGGAACAATTTATATGGATAATCTTATGAGAATAGTATGTTTATGATTTATTAATATATTATAAGTTATAATATATTAATATGAAGTCATTTTATTTAATTAGTTTTTAGTCTTAAATTAATTATGAATTAATTTAGTGATTAAAAGGAAGACTAATTAAAGATGGGCTATTGCATTTTATATAAGGTGGGCTTAAACTCATTTGGAATGGGCTAAGCATGCATAGGGGTCCATGGATGATCCATGGAGCTTTTAACCCATGGATCCTTGGAAAGGAAAAGCATGGGTTATTAGGGTTTACCCTAATCCTCCACACTATATAAAGATGCATATATTGCAAGAAATGGCAACTAGTTGTGTGAGACCTTGTGGTGGCCGATTTCTACATAGCATATTATTCTATCAAGGTTTTTCCAAGTTTGTGGTGATTTGTGATTCCACTTGAGGCATTCACGTCATTGGTGTGGCTCTCAAACTCCAAGCAATCAATCACTATCAAAAGGTATGTCATTCTTATAGTCTTTTATGATTCTAGTTCTTCATGCCATGCTAGTTAGGATGTAAACCTTGGAAATTATTATTTGCATGTATTTTAGAGAAAACATAGATCCAAGGTTTATTAGGGTTGCATGTACACTTAGGAGTGTTAGAATGCTCAAAACCCAACAGTGGTATCAAAGCCTAGGCTTGTTTTCTTGAATACTTGATGCAAATTGCTGAAAAATGTTGAAAAACGGCATTCAGCACAGCTGACTCGCCGAGTCCTTCATGGTACTCGCCGAGTCCATGTGTATATTTAACCAACTCGCCGAGTCAGTTCATGCACACGACGAGTTGGCATGCTTGAGTGTAGATTTTCGAGTTTTGGTGCTGGAATTGGTCTAGAATCATTACCTTAAACTGTTTTGAACTTATAAAACATGCTTTTGATGTGGTAATGATGATGGTGGACCAATTTCAAAGTTATAATCAAAGTTTCAAGTTTATATATGCTTATATGATTCTTGAAAGTTGTTGATTATGAATGTTCATGAACTTATGAGTTTTGATAGATCATAGGAATTATGTGCAAATTGTTTGATAGTATAATTCTTGATCTTTATGACATTGAATGAACTCCATAACTTGTCCTCAAGTTATGGAAATCCAAAAGTTTTTTCTTTTAAATGTTTTTTTAAGAAGTCATAAGTTACCCTTTTGAAGAGTTTTTTTCAAATAAATGTTTTTATGGACTCCAAAACTTGTCCACAAGTTAAGGATTTCCAAGAGACTCTTCATTAAAAGTTTTAAACACTTAATTAAAACTCATAAGTTATGAATATCCAAAAGTTTATGAATTGTTCAAAACTTGCCCTCAAGTTTTGGAATTTGTAAAGTCTCACACAAACTTTAATTCCATACCCTAGATGTTTTAAAAGTTAAAATTCTTCCCTTATGCTATTATAAGATTAATGGTTAATAATTATAAATATATATATATATATATATATATATATATATATATATATATATATATATAAGAACAAGTCGTTTTACCGTTAGTAGGCCTCATTCACGAAGCCGGTCTATAAGGGGGTATAAGGTTCTTGCCTATAAAATGGCAGCTTAATGGGTGTCCACTCTCACCCACCGCTTCCTTGATCGGTGGAGGGTCGTTAGCCGAACGGGTAGGACAATGACTTTAAATCCTCATTAAAAGTATAATGATTATAATAAAGTAACTAAATATTTTAATTCCCAATCTTAGTTACTTTAGGGAAAATTTGAACATGGTGCTAGTCCATGAAATTCACACTTTGTACCTTACCAAGTCGTTGGTGGAGCGTGTGTGGTTAACCGACACACTAACTTGGACTAGTAAGGATCACGAAGGGTGACTTAATGTTTTTCATAGATCAATGGAGAGTGTGTGGTTAACCGGCACATTGATTAGGTGATAATATTAAGTGTACCAAGTGAATTAGTATGGTTATTCACACCTTGTTTTGTGATCCTCGGCATCCCAGTCACAAAATTTGAGAGGGCACACTCGAGATTGAAACATGTCGTTGAAAAAGTTCAATGAATCTCAAAAGATCTAGGAGTTTCAAATCCAATTAAAACCTAATAAATTATTTCATTTTTCATGGTGGAAATTGTTGAATCGTGATTCGCCTACCTTCAAATATATTATAGCTTGAATTACGACATCCCTCTTTCAAGTTAGAAAATATTGTGTTGGGTCCTAGCCTTAATATTTCATATTGGGTGTTATATTAAGGATTTTGAATCAACTAACTTGATTTTCTCCCATTATAGATGTCTGGTTCAGGCAACTATGATCTTCCCAAATCTCTTGGAACAAGCTTTCCTCTTAAAGATGATGTCCCTCAACATCATGCTTCACTTCCTCCACCTCCTCAATTTATTCTCCCTAACCCACAAGTTTAAGGTCATTCAAAGCCCTATTGGCAAGCATAGTCTATGTGTGCTCACATCTTGGAGATAAAGTCATATATTAACAAGCCGGGAGAGTTGGGTGTCAAAGTCTTGTGAAAGTTGGATGTTCAATCACTTACATGGTAACATAGTGAGTCCCTTTGGGACTACTATGAGAGAGACTATGACATGACCCTTAGTGATCTTATCTATTTGCTTGGTGCTGCGGAATCAGCAATGATTTGGAACACTAGTAAAGCAAATTTTGTTAGAAGATCAACTTCCCAAACCTTAAATGGACATTGACAATGGTAGCATTGGATATACAGAAAAGGATTTCTCTTCCCAACGGAAAGGGATCGGCCATAGTCAACTCGGTTGACCAAATGGTAAAGAGAAAGGCTAAGTCTGAGATAGTCTCATGTGCCATTACCAAAGGGTCCATATGTTTTATTGCCAAAGGGAGGGACACTGATTGCTAAGCTGCTATATTTACCTGAAAGATCATAAGATTGATCAAGTCAAGAAATTTGATTCTACTTTAGTTAAATTCCACTGTCTAACTCTATTAAGTTCCTATTTGGAGATTCTTATTACATAATGTGAATGGGTCACATGTTGATGTTTTTAAGAATCAAAGAATAGATAGGAAGTTTAAAGGAAGTATATGATGATTCTGATTGCGAAGATGGGTTTCAATCGCATGGTTCGGTGATAAGAATTTTGAGTTGTTGTTTGAGAGTTATTATATATTACTTAGGAATAGACAACAACAAGATTTTCATATGGATTGTAAGGATAAGTTTTTCCGCAATGTTTAAAATAGAAAAGGGGTTTTTATTTTATTTATTTTAAAAAATATCCTTACAATAGCATTTGTGAAAATTGTTGCTTTTATGTTTCCAGTAATAGCAATATTGGAAAGTGGATTTGATTCTTTCATTTGTGGTAGTGTCTGTATTTACCAAATGAGGAAAGGTTCTCATCACCCAAGTTTCAATTGGACCGAAACTTGGAATCATACAAGTTGTATTGTATGATGGATGAGAATTTTCATCTTTGGAAAATTAAGACTAATTCCTTATGTGAACAAGGATAGGACTAAAGGGATCGAGTACACATGCTTGTGCACTGGTCAAGTCCACCACCAAGATTGATAAGACTATTCATCATGATTTGCTAAAGCTTAGTAAATATCGTTATACTTACAAGTTTAAGTATAATTCTGAAGCATTTAATAGTTTTCAATGCGTGACAGAATGAATGGGAAAGAATCAATTTAGGCAGAAAGATAAAAGTTTCTCAAATCTGAAAAGATGGGAGAGTACTTTAGTATCATGTTTTATGATCATCTTAATGATTAAGATAACATATCACAAATTCATACTCTAAGGACATCTTAGTGCATTGTTATGACTAAGAAGAGGGGTCATGAATTGTTGGAATGGTTAAAAACAAGAAGATGAATCATACTTCGTTCCAAAACAACTCTTAGAGTCATACTCCATGATTATAACCTTGAGTGACATAAAGTAAGGTTTAAAACACTTGTCAAATGTAGTGTAAAATGTTTTCTACTCTTGTGCATTTGAAATTGGTAAGTTGTGATGTCTTGGATAAGACAATGACCAACTAAGACCAATTATGTTAAGTGTTTATCTTGATAAGAATTCGCACTATCCCTTGAATATATATTTTGTCAAGTCCTTGACTAGGGAAACTTATATGTCAAGAGGATAGTGGGAGTCTTACAGATCCTGAAAGGATTTCAAGATTTAATCAAGAGTAAAACCTGAGTTTTATCACTAGCATACGACTTAAGGTTTGCAACCTATTAAGTTGACATAATTCTTGTTTCTGTGTCTGTTCCTATTAAGTTGACTACGCATGTGAGTTCTGTTAGTTCTAAACTGTGAGCATAATAGCTTGGAAGCATTGGTGGGCCTTGTGCTACCAGGTGACAAAAATTAAGATTTAACAAGTTCAATCCATGTAAGGCTGAATTTGTTACTAACCTTGTCTTGTGATTATGGTTTTGACAAATTCACATGGATAGGAACCTATACACCATAAAATCTAAGTGTCATAAGGTTTCTCTCCGATTCATGAGAAAGATGGTTAGGAAACGCTTTCACTAAGTAGATTTTAAGTAGATAGCAATTGTGTTATTTGCATTTTCAAAAGTCTTTAGTGGAGCGTGTGTGGTTAACCGGCACAATAACATGGACTTGTGAGAAATGGAAAAGGTCTAAACAATTGAGACTATGATTACGGCATCCCTTTTCATGGTTCTTGAAATAGTTTAGTCGCACATGTGAGCTATCTACGAAAGGGTGTATAAATCTAAATTTTAGAAGTCCAACCGATTTCTGAATACATGTCAAAGCTAGTGGGATCATAAGTGTTATGCTAATAATCATCATGTTAGTGGGAGCATGATAATTATGATTATTATTATTGCAAGCTAGCAATGTTAATTATAGAAAAACAAAAGTTTCAATTCGTGAAGTTGCAGGGGTTGAAAAAGTCATTTTGCTATAATTAAAGGAGAGGAAATTATACTTTATTTCAATTCTAGAAGGTTAGATTGAGATTTTAATCATCTTTAGTCAAGGACATATATATGAATTTTAAGTCTGAATGGTTCGACTTAAGGAAATTCTATATATACTGCGTTCTCAAAATTCGATTATGACTACGGCATCCCTCTCATAGTTAAATTTTGAAAACATGACGAATAAAAATATTGTAGCAAAAGACTTGTCTAGTATCATGTCTTTGTGTGAGACATCATGAATCGTGTTCCATATGCTTCGGATATAGGATCGATTGCATGTGCTATAATATTCATCCTTTCTAAATTTTCCAAATGCTCAAGGCATTGAGAAGGGAAAAGTATAGAATTGGATATGACTAAAGTGATTAAGCAATTGTCGAGGACAATCTAAGGTTCGCCAAAGATTGGTTGCTCAGGGACAGTTGGAAGTAGGATATAAATTGTTGGAAAGTACCATATTGACATATTCTGAAAAGTGGTAACTCTTGTTCATAAGTGATAGTCAAAATGGAATAAGGAACTGTTTCCATATGTTGAAGTTATTCGTTCAATCTTCGTGAGATTAGAAAACTTAATGCAAGAAGGATGTTCAAAGCAATGTACTTTGAATATGAGACTTCGTTTCCATAGAGCTGATCTTCTTTGGAATACTCTGTAATGACTGTTGACAATTTTTGTGACTATGTGCATAATCATTACAAGAGGAACATTGCATAAAAGTTTAAAATCTAACTGATTTTTGGTAAATGGTAGGAATTAGGAATTCTTACATTTACAATAAGGATTTGGGATTGTGAAATGAGCATCATTGGAATCATGTTCAATTGATCTATTTCACAAAGTAAAGATCATAAACAAACATAGTGTGCATACTTGGAGTATGGCATAACTATTGTTTAGAAAAACAAAGTGTACATGCTAGGAGCATGGGACAACTGTTGTTTTTATTCAAGTATTAAGTTGATTATTTAAAACATTATAAAATGAATAATGTGTAATCAATATGGTGATAAATAAAAGGTGGTTGTATTTATATTCAAAAGGGTTCTAAGACCATATTGGATTCGATTATTATTGTGTTTCACTTTGCACGTTTTGACTTCCAGAATAGCTAGGTTATTCTTTCCGAATGACTAAGTTATTTAAACACTCCACGGTCGTTCATATGTTGGAAGTAGGTATGAATTAAGACTGTCATGAATCGAGTTTGTAGATGGCTAAATCTTTCAGGATCTTTAAGGCTCCCACTGTCCTCTTGACATATAAGTTTCCCTAGTCAAGGACCATTCCCTGACAAAACAAATATTCAAGGGATAGCGCAGATTCTTATCAAGAATAACACTTCACACAATTGGTCTTAGTTGGTCTTTGTCTCAACCAAGACATCACAACTTACCAAATTCAAATGTACAAGAGTAGAAAACATTTTACACTACATTTGATAAGTGTTTTAAACCTTACTTTATGTCACTCAATGTTACAATCCTGGAGTATAACTCTAAGAATTGTTTTGGAACGAAGTATGATTCATCTTCTTCATTTTAAACATTCCAACAATTCATGACCCCTCTTCTTAGTCATAACAATGCACTAAGATGTCCTTAGTGTATGAATTGTGATATGGTATCTTAATCATTAAGATGATCATAAAACACGATACTACAGTACTCTCCCATCTTTTCAGATTTGAGAAACTTTTATCTTTCTGCCTAATTTGATTCTTTCCCATTCGTTATGCCACACATTGAAAACTTTCCAATGCTTCAAAATTATTATTAAACTTGTAAGTATAACCATATGTACTAATTTATAGTAAATCATGATGAATCGATCTTTGTGGTGGACTTTGACTAGCACACACCCGGTGTACCAAATTCCAGTCCTTTAATTGACTCACATATGCATGTGATCAATGAATTAGTCTTAATTTTACAAAGATGAAAATTCTCATCCATCATACAATACAACTTGTATGATTCCAAGTTTCGGTCCAATTGAAACTTGGGTGATGAGAACCTTTCCTCATTTGGTAAATTCAGACACTACCACAAATGAAAGAATCATATCCACTTTCCAATATTGCTATTACTGGAAACATAAAAGCAACAATTTTTCACAAATGCTATTGTAAGGATATTTTTTAAAATAAATAAAATAAAAACCCCTTTTTTATTTTATACTTTGCGGAAAAACTTATCCTTACAATCCATATGAAAACCTTGTTGCTATCTATTCCTAAGTAATATATCATAACTCTCAAGCAACAACTCAAAATTCTTATCATCGAACCATGCGATTGAAACCCATCTTCGCAATCAGAATCATCATATACTTCCTTTAAACTTCCTATCTATTCTTTGATTCTTAAAAACAACATGTGACCCATTCACATTATGTAATAAGAATCTCCAAATAGGAACTTAATAGAGTTAGACAGTGGAATTTAACTGAACTAGAGTCGAATTTCTTGACTTGATCAATCTTATGATCTTTCAGGTAAATATAGCAGCTTAGCAATCAGTGTCCCTCCCTTTGGCAACAAAACATATGGACCCTTTGGTAATGGCACATGAGACTATCTCAGACTTAGCCTTTCTCTTTACCATTTGGTCAACCGAGTTGACTATGGCCAATCCCTTTCCATTAGGAAGAGAAATCCTTTTCTAGATATCCACTACTACCATTGTCAATGTCCATTTAATGTTTGGGAAGTTGATCTTCTAACAAAATTTGCTTTACTAGTGTTCCAAATCATTGCTGATTCCATAGCACCAAGCAAATAGTTAAGATCACTAAGGGTCATGTTAAAGTCTGTCTCATAGTAGTCCCAAAGGGACTCACTATGTTACCAAGAAAGTGATTGAACATCCAACTTTCACAAGACTTTGACACCCAACACTCCCGGCTTGTCAATGTGTGACTTTATCTCCAAGATGTGGGCACACATAGACTATGCTTGCCAATAGGGCTTGACTGACCTTAAACTTGTGGGTTAGGGAGAATAAATAGAGGAGGCGGAGGAAGAGAAGCATGATGTTGAGGGACATCATCTTTAAGAGGAAAGCTTTTTCCAAGAGATTTGGGAAGATCATAGTTGTCTGAACCACACATCTATAATGGGAGATAATCAAGTTAGTTGATTCAAAATCCTTAATATAACACCCAATATGAAATATTAAGGCTAGGATCCAATCACAATATATTATACTTAGAAGAGGGATGTCATAATCTAAGTAATAACATATTTGAAAGGTAGGTGAATGGAGATTCACCAATTTCGACCATAAAAAACGAAATGAATTATTAGGTTTTAATTGGATTTGAAATTCCTAGATTCTTTTGAGATTCATTGAAATTTTCAATGGCATGTTTCAATCTCGATTGTGCCCTTCAATTTTTGTGACTGGGATGCCGAGGGTCACAAAACAAGTTGTGAATAACCATACTAATTCACTTGGTACACTTAATATTATCACCTAATCAATGTGCCGGTTAACCACACACACTCCATTGATCTATGACAAACATTAAGTCACCCTTCGTGATCCTTACTAGTCCAAGTTAGTGTGCCGGTTAACCACACACGCTCTACCAACGACTTGGTAAGGTACAAAGTGTGAATTCCATGGACTAGCACCATGTTCACATTTTTCCTAAAGTACCTAAGATTGAGAATTAAAATATTTAGTTACTTTATAATAATCATTATACTTTTAATGAGGATTTAAAGTCATTGTCCTACCCGTTCGGCTAACAACCCTCCACCGATCAAGGAAGCGGTGGATGAGAGTGGACACCCATTTAGCTGCCATTTCATAGGCAGCAACCTTATACCCCCCTTATAGACCGGCTTCGTGAATGAGGTCTACTAACGGTAGAACGACTTATTCTTATACATATATATATATATATATATATATATATATATATATATATATATATATATATATATAATCATTAACCATTAATATTATAAATAGTATAAGTGTTGAATTTTAACTATTAAAACTCTAAGGGTTGGAATTAAAGTTTATTAAAGTGTGTGAAACTTTACAAATTCCAAAACTTGAGGGCAAGTTTTGTAACTATCCAAAACTTTTCACTTCATAACTTATGAATTAAAGGTTCATAAAAATGAAGACTCTTCATTTTTATGTAACTTATGTGTTTAAATGTGTGTTTAAAAGAAGCGAACTTTGGATATCCATAACTTGAGGATAAATTATGGTCTCCATTAAAACACATAAATGATCAAGAATTAATCCTAAACAATTCAGCAAATAATCCTATCATCTTCTAAATTCATAAGAACATGAACATGATCATCAAAGTTTCAAGGATTATATGAACACATACAAAGCATGAAATTTTGATATAAGCTATTGTAAATGGATTAGAACAACCATTACACCAACTAAAACAAGTTTTCAAGTACCAATACAATTTAGGGTAATGTTTCTAGTCCATTTCCAGCAGCAAAAGTCGAAAATTTGCATTCTGAGGCTCCTACTCGTCGAGTGCACGAACCTACTCGGCGAGTAGGATGAGTTTACACATGAACTCGGCGAGTCCCCCCATGGACTCGGCGAGTTCAACTGCTAGACAGCAAAAAATCGACTTTTTCCACTATTTTGCATCAAGTATCAAACAAACAAGCCTAGGCTCTGATACCACAGTTGGGTTTTGAGCATTCTAACACTTCCTAAGTGTACATGCATCCCTAATAAACCTTGAATCTATGTTTGTCTTTTGATGAGTGTTGATTCCTTGGAGTTTGAGAGCCAAGCACCAATAATGTGAATGCCTCAAATGGAAATCACAAATCACCACAAACTTGGAAAACTTTATGAGAGAGTATACACACTCTTAGAAATCGGCCACACCTTACACACACACACTCTCTAGGGTGCTATTTCATGCAACATAAGCTTGTTTATATAGTGTGCATGGTTAGGGTGAAACCCTAATAACCCATGTCTTTTCCTTTCCAAGGATCCATGGGTTATAATCTCCATGGATCATCCATGGACTTCCATCTAAGCTTAGCCCATTAACTAATGAGTATTAGCCCACACCATATAAATATAATAGCCCATGATTTAATTAGTCTTCCTTTTAATCACCAAATTAATTCATAATTATTTCAAGATTAAAACTAATTAAATAACATGACTTTATATTAATATATTATAACTTATAATATATTAATAAATCGTAAGTATACAATTCTCATAAAATTATCCATAAATAGTTTGGGTGAAGTGCAACCCAAATGGACCATGCCGGGTCGGGTCAAGTATATACCAAATAAGTTATGGAGATAGACACCTTATCCAACAATAACCATACTTGATCGACTAGTAAGACATGACACTCGAAGACGTCGAAATGGTATGACATTCATAACTCGTAGACCTGCAGGTCCCACTGTAGCTAGCATCATGGTGTAGGACGGTCAGTCCCGTATATATCTATACACAAATTCACGCTCTCCCTCCAGAAGACTCTGGTTACAAAACATGGCACAGCAGTAGATTTCCATGCCATGAAGTAGTGGCTCACATTAATGTTATAGAATTCTAGTGTTTGTACAGTATGTTCTAGTGTATTGTATATTCTCTCTGTACTAGTGTATAGTATGTTCTCTTGTATATGTAGAGTCTAGAAATTGTAAAAGTCAAAGTGTATGTTCTTAGTTTCGCATGTTAATTATTTTACTAAGTCTTCATTTGTGTGAAGCGTATTGTTAAGGACTTAGTATATTTTTGTACACTCATGTTTCCTATAAATAGGGACTGAGGTTAGAAGTATAGAATAATTGAAGCAGTGATTCACTAGTCATTCGCATGTTTCTTTGCTTAAGTTTGTAATCAGTTTCTTCATCAATATAAGATCTGATTAATATTTACTCCTTGTGTTCTTACTTTTCATTCATATAATCATTATTGCTTTCTAAAATCTCGATTACAATTCTCTTCAATTGGTATCAGAGCGGGATTCAAACTGCATTGATCCGATTTTCATTTTAGAATCATTTGCTTTTTGAGTAGTGATTTTACTCAAAAAATTTCCGCGCATTTTGGTTCTAAAAATCTCTCTTGATCTTCAGATTTGAATCGATTTTGCATTTGAATTGTTTAGTCGAGTGATCGATTAGCAATCGGTGATCAATTCATTTGATCAATTCACAAATTCATCAAGTTTTTCAAGTTTTTCTGAAAAATTCTCGTGTTCATCAATGGCGAACTTCAACATGAATGCCATGACTTCTTTCTCACACTTGCTTGGTTCTTCAACCAAAATTCCAATGTTAATCCCTGAGTACTATGATCAGTGGGCTGATAGGATGGAGGATTACTTAAATAGAATTGGTGAAGAGCTCTGGAATTGTATCAATGGAACAGTTCTACCTCCTGTAAATGTTCAATCAATTGGAGCATCTGCTTCTTCAAACGATGTTACTGAACAATAGAATCGCCTGAAGAAGAATGAGAAAAGATGTATGAGGGAGCTAAGAGGTGCTCTGCCTCCTGTGGTTTACAATTACATTCGTAGTTGTAAAACAGCCAAGGAGACTTGGATCACACTGAAAGAGAAGTATCAAGGCAGTGAGAAGACAAAGATCAATTCCGTTAAGCAATGTCTTGTTGAGCTTAAGGAATTCAGACAAAAGGATGCTGAAACAATTGAAAACTACTATGATCGTCTGAATGAGCTTGTTTATCGTTGCAGCAGGTATGGCATCACAAGATCTCTCATGGAATTCAATCTGACATTCATAATGGGTCTTCGCAAAGAGTGGCGTAGTGTGAGTGTAATGATAAAGAACCAACAAAGTTTTGATACTTCCACCTTGAATGATCTCTACAACCAGCTAAAAACACATGAAAGCGAAGTTACAGAAATGTTTGAAGAATCGAAACAGAGTCTAGGAGGTCCATTGGCTTTAGTTTCGAAGGTTACTAAAATTGATGCTGGTGAGAAGGAAGAATCAGACAATAAAGATTTCTTAATGAATTCAGATGATGAAGTAGTTGCATTTTATTCGAACAACAGAGTTAAGAAATTTTTCGAAAAGCCTTTCAATCCAAAAGGAAAGCAAATTGATACAAAGAGTGGTTTCATAAAAACTGGAAGTGAGGAGAAGAAGAAATTTGAGAAGGTTGAAGAAAAGCAGAAAGATGCGAAAGCAGAGAAGATACTAAAAGGTGAGTTTGGAATTGATTGTCATTACTGCAATGGTGCGAATCATTTTGCAGCTGATTACATGTTTAGGAAGAAAGAGGAGAAGAAGAGCAAAATCAAAGATGAAGTCTACTACTCAGAGAAGCTTGAGGAGGTGCGTGCGAAGGCGAAAGGATTGTCTTTGGTTGCGAAAGGAGAGTCTGAAGAAGAAGAAAGTAGAACTTATCAGATATGGTCTTCAGGATCTGATGATGAAGAGATGAGGCACCCAACTCATGGTGCAATGTTCGCAAGTTATGAAGAAAATTGCGAAGAGAATGTTTCTAGACGATGCTTTGTGTCCAAGTCCATCGATAAATCCCCAATGACCACTAAAGTACGTGCTATTCTTGAATCCTTTAATATTCCTTTATCTGCTTATGATGCTGGAATAACTTCATTTGATGATACTGTTGCTTATTTTGATGCTGTTATTGTGTCTGCTAGTACTGAAGCACAAAATCTAAATTCGCAACTAGTTGAGACAAGAAGACTATTACAAAATAAAACGAAGCAGAATAGATAAACTTGAATTACAAAAGACAAATGTAAATTGTGATAGGGACAATCTTGATAAAGAAGTTAGGTTGTTACTAGCACAATGAAACATTTATCGTAACTCTGCTAAACATTTATATGCGAAGTTAACAGCTTTACATCATTCACCTGAGATAAGCAAAGAACAACATAGGAAACTACTACCTTTTCTTGAATATGAACGCGAAAAAGTTGATGTTGTTTCTTATGATTGCGAGAATACTATTGCTCAATTTGACAAAATACATGATGATAGATTCGCATATGGTATTGTCAAAATTGATGAATTTTTGAATGCGAATGAATTGGTTAATATTGTTAATGAAAGTTTGACAATGAATGAACAAGTGAAAATCTTAAAGAAAACTGAAACTTCAACTCTTGATTCTCAACACAATTATGCTGATGTCGATGACAATTCAGATAATGTGAGTGAAATCAGTGAGATCGAAGAGGAAGAAGAGGTTGATTGTTCTCAACTGTCTATCATTAATATAACATCTAAGGTCAAAGGTAAAGAAATTATAGTTGATTCGATAGTAAAGGATGAAAATGATAAACCCTCTACTTCGCAAACTTGTGACTTTGACAATGTGGAAGTTGAAAGCTGTAAGTCAGATGACACTGATGAAGACAAAGAAGAAGTGAAAGATTCGCATGAATCACCTCAATGTGTTGTTGTTAATCAAGCGTTTGGTGATACAAAAGAATTCGACAAAGTTCTTAATGACAAAGGTGCACATTATTTGGAAACCAACACTGTGGTCTATCCAAATTTTACATGCACTGATAACACGATTTTTCCAAATCAAGTATTCATCACAGCTGGAAATGTTGAGAAAATCAAGCCTGAATTCAACAAAATGGTTGAAAATGACAACAAAGGGTCAACTACCGAAGGTTTCTTTGCAAATCAAAATATGGTAGAAAACAATTTAACTCAAAACTCTTATGTTTTTCAACGCCAAAAATCATCACAAAAATGGATGGTTAAAAGTGAAAAAGAAAACAAAGTTTTTGAAAAAGATGAAAAACCAAAGATGGAAGTGAAATTGAATTCTCATGAATTTAAGTTGATGGTTGGAAAGTATTCAAAAGAAAACAATGTTTCAAAAAGAAAAGCAAGAAAAGCAATCTTTTGACAAGTTGTGTCTAATGATAAATCTAAAGTTGCGAAAGCACAAATTCCAAGAACAAAACCATCAAAATTTCAGAGAACAAACAAACAAAAGGATACAAGTTTTCACAAACCAATATATTCTGTTGACAAAATTTCAATGAAAAATAAAGATGAATCTGTTCGAAAATTTGACAACATTAGAAAATTTGAGACTTCGCAAAATTTTGTGAATGATCATAAGTTTCAAAATGTTAGAAAATTAACGAATAATTCACCAACTTTGAATGTCAAAACTCAAACAAAACCAAAATTTTCACCCAAACAACCAAATTTTCCAAATCCTTCGATAACAAAACCGACCAGAGTTTCGTATACAAAAGGAAAATATGATGTATATACGATCAACAATTGGCTTGTGTTGGGCTGAAGATAGTTTTGATGTTGCGTCTTTTGGGCTCGTTAGTTTAGCCTTGTATTCTCCGGTTTGGGCCTGTCCAACCGAGAGCCTTTTATGTATTGTATATAAGTTAATGCTTGCATGCATATTAGGTTAACGTTTTTAGAGATTATCGTGACAGCGATTCATACAGAGTACAATATTTTTCTTTAATCGTTCTTGTAATCTTCTAATCCTCTACAGTTGATGTTCTTAATCGAGCTCTTCTGAGGATTTTATTTAATCATTCGACACGTTTGATTCAAGATGCTTTGTTCTTATTATTGCATTTTTACTGTTTCATATTCATATACTTGTTCAAGATCTAATCGATCTTCATAGATTAAAAGTTGTTTTAATCCCATCAATTGGTATCAGAGCAGGAGGCTGTGTAATCGATACACATCTTTTCTGTGAAAAAGATTTCCATTAGGGTTTTCCGCAATCATCGATATTTATTGAGCCGTCATCTTAATTGACGTATCTTAATATTTATTGTTTTGCCCTAATCTGCTTTATTACAAGTCTGATCTTTGAACAGGTTTTTACGATCATAATGGACGCGACGCAATCAAACCCTATTAATATTTCCAACAGCATCGGTTCGACGACAAAGATTCCAATCTTATACACCCATGACTATGAAGTATGGGCGCATCATTTTGAAGATTACGTGATTGGATCGGAGGACAATGGTTATCTCATATGGGAAGCCATCATCAATGGACCGTTTTCTCATTCTGCTACATCCAGAATCATCAAGACACAAAAAGAGTACAACGATCTGCTTAAGGACGTGAAGGATATTGCACAAGACGAGAAAGACAAATTCCAGTGTAATATTAAGGCGTTAAGGTTGATCAAATTCGCCCTTCAGTCAGACACATTCAGACTGGTCAGCTCATGTACTACGGCGAAGGAAGTATGGGATAGACTTCGCGAACTGTATTCCACAGACGAAGATCTTGAACATTCTATCCAAACCTTGCTTCTATCTGAGTTTGGAGAATTCAGGCAAGGGGCCGAAGAAACGGTGACCCAGACGTTTGATCGCTTCAATCATCTTCTCAGCAAGATGATCAAACACGACATTGAAAGAAAGCTTATCGAACAGAAGGTTACTTTCTTGAACGGACTAAGGTCTGAGTGGAGAGCAGTGGTTTCCACAGTCAAAGCCCATGAGCAGTTTAAATCATACTCTTTGGCGAAACTGGTGGGTATTCTAAAGTCTCACGAGAAGATTGTGGTACAAGAGAAGAACGTTGTTTCTAGTCTTGGTTCGTTGGCCCTCCTATCTAAAAGTAAAGTTGTGATGGAGGACGAAGAGCTTAACTTGGAGGAATATGACCTCACGTCTGAGGATTATGCCATGATGGTGTCCAATCCTAAGAGGTTCATAAAGAAGAGATTCCCCAGCAAAAAAAACCGAAACTGGCAGGGGAGTTACAGCTCTGAAAAAGCGAACAATGAACCGAAGGCTGAGGAGCCCAAGAAGGAACCGAAGGCAGATGGCGATTCCGGAGTAAGCTGTTTCTACTGTGGTGGCAAGAACCACTATGCTAAGGACTGTGTTCTTAAGAAGATGGCTGAAAAGGACGATGGAAATGATGAGGAAGCCGTGTTGCAGAAGAGATTGGATGAGTTGAGAAAGAAGAAGTCTACAGCTAACCCTTCTATTAATGCTCTTATTGTGCAGGGTTCGGTTAATGACGATGAGTTCGGTAGCACAGAAGTTTGGTCTACTGACTCAGAAGATGAAGAAGTGAGGAAGCCTACACATGTAAAGGCGTATGTGGCTAAGGAGGAAAGCAGTGGAGGAAAATGCTTCATGGTGACTGGCGTATCACAAATGAGGGGATACAAAACCGATGGAGGAAGCGATCGACCGAAGGTACAGGAGGATATGTGCTTTACGGCCAAACCACTCAGCCAGCAGTTCAATGAGCTCGATGAACTGATAAAGAAGGTACAATCTGTTTTTATTTCATCTAAAGTACCACCATCCTCATATGAGAAAGAACTAAAAAATGTTAATACAAGAATTTCTCATTTAGATAGTAGCTTAACTCAAACTCGAGTAACCAATTCTAACCTGACTGATCAATTAAGCAGGGTGGCGTCGAAGAGTGAGGAGCGGCGAATGTGGATTGAGTTAAAAGAGTTGGAATTAGTTAAAGTCAAAGACGAAAACATTTATTTGCAGAGAGACAATTTAAAATTGTTAAAACAACGAAATGTTTTTTGTTTAATTGCTAAACGTTTATATTCCAATATTACTCAACTTCACTTAGACTGTGAGATAGGCCAAAAGATCCATCGCATGATTTTGCCCTTCCTAGAGTTTAAGGAGGATGAAATCGATGCCGAAGCCTTCAATTGTGAGAGTGTGATATCGTCTGATGAGGTCAACCCAACCTATATGTATGGACTGGACAAAATTGAGTCCTTCATCAAATCCAAAGACCACAAGGACATGCTCAAAAGTCTTTTGGACGAAAACGACAGACTTAAACTGAGAACCGAAACCATGCAAAAATTTGACTCTCTAAACGCCAACGTAAGCTCAGAAAATAAAATCGATGTTGAAAATGCATCTGAGCGTAACGAGGACGAAAACATGAGTGAAATTTCTGTAGAGGATACGGTTGACTGCTCATAATTTGTTAAAAGCGAAACTGAAAACCACAAAAATCTTATTTCTGAAAAATATGTGGAATTCGCTTGATTGTCCCAACAAAAGTCCCCGAAATTAGTAGAAAAAGTTGTTGTGTATCAAAAGGTCAGGACCACTCCGAATCAAGTATACAAGGTGACTGGAGTAACCGAACATCAAACAGCTGAACTCACAGCTATTGTTAACGAAGACAATGTTGATGGCTGTGATGAGTACTTCTGGGAAGCTCCTATTGATAATGCAAACGAAACCGTTGGCTTGTCTGAAAGAACCTCCTGGATGAGCAAAGGAAGATACATCCCTGAACCATTAAATAAGCCGGATAACTTCAATGAGCCAAGTACCAGTGGTACGAAAGATATTCCTCAGGAGAATGATCATTCAGCAAAAGAAGACATTCCCTCTTCTCCAACAGCTCAAAGTGAAACTTCATCAGATATTCCTTCCACTTCCTCAGTGCAAACTGAATCTTCTTCGGATATTCCCTCTGCTCCCTCGGCTCAAAGTAAAACTCCTGAAGTTCAAAAGGAACCAGCCAAGGTGACAACAAAAACGAAAGCGAACGTTCATCATCAACCTAAGCAGATGAGGGATAAGAAGATAGAAAGGAACCAAAGATACAGGAAAAACCTTTCTGAAAGAAAACAATTCTGGCACTCCCAGAATGCATACTATTCACACAAAGACAAGAATCTGAAGTATGAAAACAATCCTGTAAGAAAGCCTGAAAGTTCCAACAACCGAAAGCCAAGGTTCGGTTCACAAGAAGATACCAACCGAAGGCAAAGGTTCGGTTCTGAAAAGGACTTCAACCGAAACCAAAGGTTTGGTTCCAAGAACAACTCCAACCAAACGCAGAGGTTCAGTTCTGAAGTCAAAGGAGAACAAGACTCTAAGGTCAGTCCCTCCAATGATCAAAAGCAAAAGAGTCACCTAGAGTCACCAGCCAGGAAGTCCTCTCCATCCAAAACCTCTCATTCTAACTCTTCTCGTTCTTCTAATTCTTCTACTTCCACCAATTCATCTCCATCTTGCTCTAAAGCTAATCCCGCTTGTTCTTAAAAACCTCATTCATCAACTGAACAGAAGGGAAAGCAGAAGGTCGATGAATCCAAACCAGAGTCCAAAACGAACACACCCAATCCTAACAAAATAAAAGTCTTTACCATTAAAAAGAAAGATGAAACAACTCTAATAAAACGAACATATCTAGTTGACATCTCTCTTACTATTCCCGTTCCCATGAAAAGCTCACATGGACCCAAGAAACTTTGGGTTCCTAAATCTGCTTAATTTTTGCAGGTTATAAGTGACGAGCAGTTTGACGAAGAATGGTACATCGATAGTGGTTGCTCGCGTTACATGACAGGGAGGAAAGAGGAGCTCAGGGAATACAGATCTCTTGCAAATGGTGGCAACGTTAAGTTTGGAAATAACTCTTTCGGCACCATAAAGGGATACGGGATGATAACGAATGGTGACTTTACAATAAGGAAGGTGGCTTATGTGGAAGGACTCCAACACAACCTCATCAGTGTATCTCAGCTTGTTGGAGGTACAGGTCTCAAAGTCTCATTCGATGATGAAGGTTCTGAAATCATAGAGAAAAAGACAAAGAAAGTGATTCTAAAGTCAGAGCGAAAGGGTGAAATGTTTCCTCTGAACATGAAACCCATCAAAGGAAACCCAGTCATATGTCTGTTATCAAAAGCTCAATCCGACGAAAGCTGGTTGTGGCACAGAAGACTCTCTCATCTCAATTTCAAAGATATCAACCGACTTGTCACTGGAGGTCATGTTAGGGGTCTTCCATTGCTCAAGTTCGACAGAGAGCATTTGTGTGCTGCATGCGAAATGGGAAAACAGAGTCGTCAAAGTCACCCATCTGTAACCAACACAAAAGTTGTTGAACCACTCGAATTGCTTCATATCGATTTGTGTGGTCCTTCATCTATCGAAAGCATTGGTGGTAGCAAGTATATTCTTGTTATCGTTGATGACTTTTCACGATTTACATGGGTGTTCTTTCTAAAGCTCAAATCTGAAGCGACTCAAAAGCTGAAAGTGTTTATCAAGCAAATTGAAGTCCAGCTCAAGAAGGTCGTTCGCAACATCAGGAGCGACAATGGTCTTGAATTCAAGAACAGGGAGTTTGAAGAGTTTCTTGCAGAAAAGGGAATTAGTCACAATTTCTCAGCTCCCTACACATCACAACAGAACGGAATAGTCGAAAGACGAAACCGATCCTTGTGTGAAGCTGCCCGAACTATGCTAAGTTTCGCTTCCTTACCTCTTTATTTTTGGGCTGACGCTATTTCTGCTGCTTGTTATACACAGAACAGGTCCTATCTCAATAAGCGATTCACGCTCACACCATATGAGATAATAAATAACAAAAAACCCAATGTGAAATTTTTCCATGTGTTTGGCTCAAGGTGTTTCATCTTTAACTCTAAAGAACACCGCAACAAGTTTGATGTCAAAGCCGACGAGGGAATCTTTCTGGGTTACTCACTCACATCCAAGGCGTACAGGGTCCTAAACAAATGTTCAAGAAGGATTGAAGAGACATACTATGTGACCTTTGACGATAGCTATGTCAAGAAGCTACATGCCATAGAAGACACTGCCGGGGAAATCTTTCCTCAAACTGGCCAAGTCACAGTCTCGATCGCCAATTTATACGAAAAATTTATGGAACTCTTTGACAAACCGGAAAAAGCTTCTCTCTCAGAAGCAGGTGCAGCTGAAAACAAAGTTGATCATATGAAGCAGATTGTCGAAGATGCTGCAAGAAGAATGCATGAAGGAGAATCGCCCACTGATGAATCTCCATCCATCAATGCTTCTATCGAGGGGGAGCCAAGCTCACAAGTCCAGGGGGAGCCAAACTCTACATCTTCAACCGAAGGTCCTTCACCAACCGAAGGTGCCTCTCCAACCGAAGATGCCCCTCCAAACGAAGGTGCTTCAACGTCTGAAAGTCCAGCACCGCAAGAAACCCCTGAACCTCATGTTTCTCAAGACTCATCAATTGAGGGGGAGCATGATGATATGACGCTTGATTACGATAGCCAATCTGAGCCAGAAGAGATGATCAATGCTGAACTAGATCCAACCTTCGATCCGAATTACCCTCCTCTTACCAAATGTACCAGAGATCATCCTATCTCTCAAGTAGTTGGTGATGTATCTGAAAAAGTTCTAACCCGATCTCAACTGAAGGCAAAACAGACATCCTTATTTTCAAAGGTTGAGTTTTGTATGTTTAACTCATTCGTATCTAAAGTTGAACCGAAGACAGTGAACACTGCCCTCGATCACTCTGATTGGGTTCAAGCAATGCAAGACGAACTGAACGAGTTTGAAAGGAACAAAGTCTGGCGCCTCATTCCAACTCCTCCAGATGCTTCGGTTGTTGGTCTCAAATGGGTTTTTAGGAACAAAATGGATAAGGAAGGTAATGTCATAAGGAACAAGGCTCGTCTGGTGGTCAAAGGATACTATCAGGAGGAAGGGATAGATTACGAAGAGACGTTCGCTCCAGTAGCTAGGCTAGAATCTGTTCGAATATTTCTGGCCTATGCTGCTCACAAAAACATTGAGGTTTTCCAAATGGACGTCAAGTGTGCATTTCTCAATGGAGAACTCGAAGAAACTGTGTATGTGGAGCAACCTCCTGGGTTTGTCAACGAAAAGTATCCAAATCATTGCTATATTCTGGATAAAGCTGTGTACGGCCTCAAACAAGCTCCGAGAGCCTGGTATGAAACGCTTACAAAATTTTTAAAGATGTCTAAATTCAAACAAGGTTCGGTTGACCCAACCTTCTTTCGCAAAAAGGAAGGTAACCACCTTATGATAGTTCAGATTTATGTCGATGACATCATCTTTGGCTCTACGAATCCCAGCTTAACAGCTGAATTCAGAAAGTTGATGGAGACTAAGTTTGAAATGAGCTCAATGGGTCCTATTAATTTTTTTCCTTGGTTTAAATATAAGACAGGGACCCGAAGGCATCTTTATCAATCAGGAAGCTTACACGAAAACTCTCCTAGCGAAGTTTGGAATGATGGGAGACTCAAAAGTAAAAGTCCCAATGGCATTTGGCACCAAGCTTACTCCTTCACTAGACAAACCGGCTGTCGATATCATGCTCTTGTTGGATTAATGTCTAAGTCCATAACTATAATTGGTAAGACTTGACCCGACCCGGCATGGTCCATTTGGGTTGCATACCATCATGCACTTGAATGAGAGAAATAAGACACTTATGGTTATTAATATATTATAAGTTCTAGTATATTAATAATAAGAATAATAAGATTATTTAATTAGTATTGATCAAGAATTAATCTAGGATTAATTAAGTGATCAAAAGAAGACTAATTAAATATATGGGTTGATTGTGTAAATCATCCATACTTGTATAGTGGGCTAATGCTCCATGGATAATCAAGTTGGGCTAAAACCCATAGGATGGTCCATGGATGCTCCATGGTGTATTTGTACCCATGGATCCAAGGAAATGGAAAGCCATGACAATTAAGAGTTTACCCTAATTGTGTAACTATATAAGCATCTTATTATTGAGGAAAAATCGGCCACTAGTGTGTGTGAAGAAAGGGCTAGCCGATTTTGAAGAGTGTAGAATTCTCTCAAATCATTCTAAGTGTTTTGATGATTGTGATTCCATTTGAGGTGTCACACTTGGGGCACTAAGCACTCAAGCTTCATGAAGACTTTCTACATCAAGAGGTATGTATTCTATCTTGTTACATTCATTGTTTTGTATGCTAGATTAGGATAATACCTTGGAAGTTCTTATTTGCATGTATAATAGAGAAAACATAGATCCAAGGTATTTAGGGTTGCATGTACACTTAGGAAGTGTTAGAATGCTCAAAACCCAACAGTGGTATCAGAGCCACGGGTTGTTTTCTGTTATATTGATGCAAATATTTTATTTTCAAAGTTGAAAAAAAAAGAAAAAAAACATGAAGTTTGTCAAATTTTAAAATAATTACTTGTTCTTGTGAAAAACTAATTATTTGTAAATTTTGAATAATTTGCTTTATGAGTTGAATTAGGTCAAATTTAATAAAAGATAAAATAATATGATTATTTTATTAGTTTTAAAAGTTTGATCTAAAAAGTTTTATTTTTTTTTGAAACCTCCATAAGTTATGGATTTGAAAAAGGTTTTAAAAAAAAAATTGATTTAAAGTTTTTTTTTTGGAGTTACAAAATTTGGTGTTAATGTTTTAAAGGATTCCATAACTTAAGAATAAGTTATGGATCACCAAAAGTTTTTTGTTATCTTGTTTTATGAGTGAATTTAGATTAATGATGAAAATTATGTGATAGTTGGTTTTAATCCAAATTAATCTAAAAGAAGTTCATAAAATGTGTTTATGTAACTTAAAAGTCACATTTATGAATCTTAAAACTCATAAAGTTGGCAATGGTTACAAAATGAAGAGTCTTGTGTCATTGAATAATTTTTTTTATGACTCCATAACTTGTACTCAAGTTACGGAAGTTCAAGAGTCACTTCATTAAAGAAAAATATGTAACCATAATTAAATCCATAAGTTATAAAATAAAGAAAAGTTAATTCTTTTATTAGTTTAAAGTCTTCCATAACTTGTCCTCAAGTTATGGAACTTGAAGAGTTTTTGGATTAAAACTACTTTAAACACATAAGTTATGGAATTAATTAGTTTTGAATAGTTTCAAAACTTGCCCTCAAGTTTTGGAATTTGTAAAGTTTTCTCTAATGAATACTTTAATTCCAAGTTAGCCCTTAGAATTTTAAAAGTTAAAATTCAACCCTTATACTTTATAATATTATAAGTTAATAATATATATATGTATAAGAGTAAAGTCAGTCTTACCGCTAGTACGCCTCATTCACGAAGCCGGTCTATAAGGTGGGTATAAGGTTGTTGCCTATAAAATGGCAACTTAATGGGTGTCCACTCTCACCCACCGCTTGCTTGACTGGTGGAGGGTCGTTAGCCGAACGGGTTTGACAGGACTAGAATTCTCCCTCCATTAAAAGTATTAATGATAATACTAAGTAACTAAACTCTTAATAATACCCAATCTTAGTTACTTAGGAAAAATGTGAATAAGGTGCTAATCCATGAAATTACACTTTACACTTTGTCTAAGTCGTTAGTGGAGCGTGTGTGGTTAACCGGCACACTAACTTGGACTTAACAAGGTAGGTAAAGGGTGACTTAATATTTATCATAGTATCGATGGAGCGTGTGTGGTTAACCGGCACATCGATTGAGGGGTAATTTATTAAGGGTACCAAGTGATTTGCATGGTTACTTCACACCTTGTTTTGTGATCCTCGGCACCCCAGTCACAAAACCTGAAGGGCACACTCGAGATTGAAACATGCCTTTGAAAAGTTCAATGAATCTCAAAGATCTAGGAGTTTCAAAACCAATTAAAACCTAATAATACATTTCGTTTATCTTGGTGGAAATTGGTGAATCGTCATTCACCTACCTTCAAATATTTTATAGCTTGGATTACGGCATACCTCTTCTAAGTTATAAAATAGTTTGTTGGGTCCTAGCCTTAATATTTCATATTGGGTGTCATATTAAGGACTTAAGATCAACTATCTTGAATATCTCCCAAAAGATGTCTGGTTTAGACACTTATGATCTTCCCAAATCTCTTGAAACAAGGTTTCCTAATGAAGATGATGTCCCATGGATATCATACTTCTTTCTCCTCCTCCAATTATTCTCCCTAACCCACAAGTTCTTGAAAAGTTTAAGGTCACTCAAGCCCTATTGGCAAGGCAAGGTCTAGGTGTGAGCACATCTTGGAGATGTAGTCACATATTGACAAGCCGGGAGAGTTGGGTGTCTAAGTCTTGAGAAAGTTGGTGGTTCAATCACTTTCTAAGTCACATAGTGAGTTCCTTTGGGACACCTATGAAACAGACTATGACAAGACCCTTAATGATCTTATCTATTTGTTAAGATCAACTTCTTTAATACTTGATGGACATTGACAATAGTGACACTGGAAATCCAGTAAAGCATTCTCTTCCCAATGGAAAGGGATCGGCCATAGTCAATTCGGTTGACCAAATGGTAAAGAGAAAAGCTAAGTCTGTGATAGTCCTGTGTGTCTTTATCAAAGGGTCCATATGTTTATATTGCCAAAGAAAGGGGCATTGGTTGCGAAGCTGCCAAAATTTACCGAAGGATGTTAAAGTCAATAAGTTTGACTCTACTTCAGGTAAAGTCCACTATCTAACTCTGTTAAGTTTCTATTCTGAGATTCTTGATACATGATGTGACTGGGTCACATGGTGATGTTTTAAGAATGAAAGAAAAGTGAAGAAACTTAAAGAAAGAATATGCGGAATCTGATGGCGTAGATGGATTTCTATCGCGTAGTTTGAAGATCGGATTCTTGAGCTACTTCTTAGGAGTTATGAGATATTGCTTAAGGAATAGATAACAACAAGTTTTCATATGGATTGTAAGGATAAGTTTTTCCGCAAAGTTTTAAAATAAAAGAAAATTTTTTATTTTATTTATTTTAAAATATCCTTACAATGGCATTTGAGGAAAAATTGTTGCTTATATGATTCCATTAAGAGCAAGAGTGGAAATATGAAATTGATTCTTTCATTTGTGGTAATGTCTAAATTTACCAAATAAGGAAAGATTCTCATCACCCAAGTCTCAAGTGGACCGGAACTTGGAATCATGCAAGTTGTATAGCATGATGAATGAGAACTTTCAAGTTTTGGAAAAATTAAGATTAATTACTTATTCACATGGATGTGTGAGTCAAGTAATGGACTAAGGGATCGAGTACATAGTCTTGTTCACTGATTTAGTCCACCACAAAAGTTTGATAAGACTATTCGTCATAGTTTACTAAAGCTCAGTAAATATGATTATACTTACAAGCTTAAGTGTAACTCTGAGACATTGGAAAAAAGGTTCCAAAGTAAGGCAGAGCGAATAAGAAGAATCAAATTAGGCAGAAGGATAAAAGTTTCTCAAATCTGAAAAGATGGGAGAGTACTTTAGTATCAGTTTTGTGATCATCTTAATGATTAAGAAACCATATCAAAATTAGTTCTCTAAGGAAATCTTAGTGCATTCTTATGACTAAGAAGAGGAACTTGAATTGTTGAAATGGTTAAATCAAGAAGATGAGTCATACTTCGTCCCAATACAAGTCTTAGAGTCATACTCCAAGATTGTAACTTGAGTGACATGTCTCAAAAGAAGGTTTAAAACACTTGTCAAATGTAAGAGTAAAAGTTTTCTACTCTTGTACATTTGAAATTGGTAAGTTGTGATGTTTTGGATAAAACAAAGACCAACTTAGGCCAATTGGGTAAAGTGTTTTTCTTGATTAGAATCCGCACTATCTCTTGGATGTTTGACAAGGGAGTCTTATATGTCAAGAGGACAGTGGGAGTGTTAAAGGTCTTGAAAGTCTCAAGAAATAATCAAGAATAAAACCTCAAGTTCTTCACTAGCACACGACTTGAGGTTTATAACCTATCGTGTTGACATATCTGTGCCCATTCCAGTTAAAGTTGGCTTTGCATATGAGTTCTTAGAGTTCTCAGTTTGTTGCATAACAACTTGGAAGCAATGGCAGGCCCTTGAGCTGCCAGGTGGCAAGAAGTTAAGATTGAGTTCAATCCATATGGTTTTGGATTTGTCATTATCTTTGTCTTGTGATTATGGTTTGACAAATTCATATGGGTAGGAACTCATACACCATATAAATCTAAGTGTCATAAGGTTTCTCTCCGATTCATGAAAATGATGGTGAGGAAACGCTTTCACTAAGTAGATTTTACGAAGATATCAATTGTGTCATTTGCATTTTCAAAAAGTCGTTAGTGGAGCGCGTGTGGTTAACCGGCACACTAACATGGACTTGTGAGAAATGGCAAATGCCTAAGCAATTGAGACCATGATTACGGTATCCCTTTTCCCATTGTAAGGATATTTTAAAATAAATAAAATAAAAAATTTTCTTTTATTTTAAAACTTTGCGGAAAGGGTGTATGAATCTAAATTTCAGACTGTCCAGCTGATTTCTGAGTACATGTCAAAGCTAGTGGGAGCATAAGTGTTATGCTAATAATCATCATGTTAGTGGGAGCATGATAATTATGATAAGTATTGCAAGTCAGCAATGTTAATTATAGAAAACAAAAGTTTCAATTGGGAAAAAGTTGTTTTGCTATAATTAAGGGAGAGGAAATTATGCTTCATCTCAAATCTATAAGCTTAGATCGTGAGGTTTTAATCATTTAGTCAAGGATATATATGAATTTCATGTTGGAATGGCTCAACATAAGGAAATTCTGTATACGGGTCCATTATTTGCGTTCTAAAATTCGATTATGATTACGGCATCCCTTTTCATAATCTGAATTATGAGAACTTGGCAAATTGAAATGGAAATATTATAGCAAAAGACTGGTTTAGTCTTTATGTGAGACATCATGAATCGTGTCCCATATGCTTCGGATATAGGATCGATTACATGTGCTATATTCATCCGTTCTAAAATTTTCCAAATGCCTGGGGCATTAAGAAGGGAAAAAGGTTTAGAACTGGATATGACTAAAAGGATTAAACAATTGTCGAGAACAATCTAAGGTTTACCAAAGATTGGTTGCTCAAGGACAGTTGGAAGTATAGTGATAATTCTGGAAGGACCATATTGACATAATCTGTAAGGAGGCAACTCTTGTTCAGAAGTGATAGTCAAAATGGAATCTGGAAATGTTTCAAAGTTAGAATTTTCAATCTGTGTAAGATTAAGGAAACTTAATGCAAGAAGGATATTTCCAAGGAGTTGATCTCCTTTGGAATACTATGTAATGATTGTTGCCAAGTCTTTATGACTTTGTGCATAATCATTATGAGAGGATCAATGCATATAAGTTTAGAATCTAACAGATTTCAGTAAATGGCATGAATTTGGAATTCTTGCATTTGCAGTAAGGATTTGGGAGTGTGAAAAGAGAATCATTGAAGTTATGTTCAATTGATCTAGTTCACAAAGTAAAGATCATAGACAAACATAGTATGCATACTTGGTGTGTGGCATGACTAGTGTTTAAGAAAACATAGTGTACATGCTTGGAGCATGGGACAACTATTGTTTTAAATTCAAGAATAAAGTTGATAGCTGAAACAGTATACAATGAATAATGTGTAATCATATGGTGATAAATAAAAGGTGTTTTATTTATGTTCAAAGGGTTGATACCATATTAGATTCAATTATTATTGTGTTTCACTTTGCATGTTTTGACTTCCCGAATAAACTAGGTTATTCTTCCGGAATGACTAAGTTATTCAAACCATCCACAGTCGGTCATATTTTGGAAGTAGATATGAATTAAGACTGTCATGATGGGTTGTAGAGGTCTAAGGTGTTGGACAAGGCTACAACAATCATGAGTGCTCATAAGTTCTGAGTATTGGATTCAACCCGCGCTCATTGGAATCACTTCATGGATTTTATCACGAGTGATCATGAGACGATAATATCTTATATTCTTCAAACCTAGAGATATGAGTTGTTACTATGAGTTGATAGTACATTAATTACACGAAACCGCATTTGGTAACTCTGTGCTATAAAACGTGCCTTTGTGTATGATTCAACAAGTAGTAGAACAAGCCATATGAGTCGAAGTTTATACGTTCCTTTTACCTTCGGGATAAAAGCGATATCTGTGGGCCCCTCGATGATTTGATGATGACAAATGGAAGTGCTCGGCCGGGCCAGGACTGATTTGATTTGTTCAATTAGTCAGTCATCATAAATCGGAAATCGGGAAACAACAAATGGACAGAGAGAATGATTATAATCCATGTCTCAGTCCATATGATATCTGGAATGGAGGAATATATGATCCCTTATCTAATGGACAAGTCATTGACAAAGGTCAGAGTTCATCGACAAGGTCAGAGTTCGACAGAAGCTTTTGAGAGCTACGATTGCCGGTTGGTTCCTGAAGTCATACGCAATAATAGTTTTAGACTTATCCAAGTGGAAGACTGTTGGATTAATGTCTAAGTCCATAACTATAATTGGTAAGACTTGACCCGACCCGGCATGGTCCATTTGGGTTGCATACCATCATGCACTTGAATGAGAGAAATAAGACACTTATGGTTATTAATATATTATAAGTTCTAGTATATTAATAATAAGAATAATAAGATTATTTAATTAGTATTGATCAAGAATTAATCTAGGATTAATTAAGTGATCAAAAGAAGACTAATTAAATATATGGGTTGATTGTGTAAATCATCCATACTTGTATAGTGGGCTAATGCTCCATGGATAATCAAGTTGGGCTAAAACCCATAGGATGGTCCATGGATGCTCCATGGTGTATTTGTACCCATGGATCCAAGGAAATGGAAAGCCATGACAATTAAGAGTTTACCCTAATTGTGTAACTATATAAGCATCTTATTATTGAGGAAAAATCGGCCACTAGTGTGTGTGAAGAAAGGGCTAGCCGATTTTGAAGAGTGTAGAATTCTCTCAAATCATTCTAAGTGTTTTGATGATTGTGATTCCATTTGAGGTGTCACACTTGGGGCACTAAGCACTCAAGCTTCATGAAGACTTTCTACATCAAGAGGTATGTATTCTATCTTGTTACATTCATTGTTTTGTATGCTAGATTAGGATAATACCTTGGAAGTTCTTATTTGCATGTATAATAGAGAAAACATAGATCCAAGGTATTTAGGGTTGCATGTACACTTAGGAAGTGTTAGAATGCTCAAAACCCAACAGCTCTATCGTCAAATGATAGGCTCACTGATGTATTTAACTGCTAGCAGGCCTGATATCATGTTTTCTGTGTGTTATTGTGCTCGATTTCAGGCTAACCCACGCGAACCTCACATGCTGGCAGTAAAGAACATCCTACGCTATCTCAAGCGAACCACCTCCTTAGGTCTATGGTATCCATCCAATTCATGCTTCTTCGTTCAAGCCTATTCTGATGCTGACCTTGGAGGATGTGGACTCGACTGTAAAAGAACAACTGGTGGCTGTCAATTTCTTGATGGGAAGTTGGTCAGCTGGCAATCAAAGAAACAAACGTCTATGTCGTTGTCTACTGCCGAAGCGGAATACATTGCCGCTACATCCTGCACATCCCAAGTGATTTGGATCCAGAGTCAACTTCGAGACTATGGACTCAATATGAAGAAGATCCCACTATATTGTGACTCTGAAAGTGCAATTAGGATCTGTCATAACCCAGTGCAACATTCTAAAACCAAACACATAGCACTGAGGTATCACTTCATCAAAGATCATGTGGAAGATGGAAATGTCAAAGTTCACTTCGTAAGAACCACTGATCAACTGGCTGACGTCTTTACCCAAGCTCTTCCTGAAGCATCATTCAATAAAATATTGCAAGGGCTAGGTATGATGGAATCAGAGTCAGTACCTCACACTACCTCTCAAACTCAAACGTAAGAAGCGAAACCAACCGAACGTTCGGGTTCGGTTCCACCATCTGACTCGCTCATTACTTCAAAGGTAGTTTTTCTGAGTTGTACATTTTCTTTGTACAAAATTTGTTTTTCTTTGTGTAAAACGTTTTTCCAAATTGCATATCTAAACTCCTTCGGTTTTCCAAAATTTTCCTCAACCGAAACCAACCGAAGGTTCGGGTTTGGTTTTTCAAAATTTTCCTGAACCGAAACCAACCGAAGGTTCGGGTTCGGTTTTTTCAAAATTTTCCTGAACCGAAATCAACCGAACGCTCGGGTTCGGTTTTTCAACTTTTTCCCAACCGAAACCAACCGAACGTTCGGGTTCGGTTTTTCAATTTTTTTCCAAAGTTTTTTTAAAATCGTATTTTTTTTCTTTTAACTCTTTTATAATTTTTTTTAATTATCAAAACTCCAAAAATATTTTATTTTTTTTGTGTGTGCTCATTTGTTTACGAGGATATATTTGATGACCTACTTAAGTGTCCCTAGAAGCATGCTGCTGTATGTGTCCCAAGCCTCATAAGATTTTGAATAATAGCCTTCATGACCTGGTATACACAAACCTTGTCTTCCCACTAAGGCTAACATATTTATTCTAATCGTGAGCTACCTCACTCTTTTCTCACATGAGTTAAGAGTTTCCTGCTTGGTCCTTATGTTCGCAGCAGAGGTACTATGTTTTCTTACACCATCCCCATTACCCTTCTCCATTACATTCGTTTCATCAACGTAACCCTTGAGACTATCAGAAACTACCACTGAGGTTTATGGTTACACAACATCTGTGTTTATGATCTTAGTTTCGTGCCACTACGAGCTGAGTGAAACCCAAAATTCAACACCAACGAATTGACGGTGACCAATTAATTTGATCAAGATTTCACCAATGAATTGACGAATGTACCCTCATGAAATCTCAATTTTTCTTTTGAGTGATTCCCATGAAATTGTTACACACCATAACATTTCTTCCCAAGGGATCCAGTTTTAAATTTTCATATGAGATTTCATCTTAATCAAAGCCAAAACAAAATCAACTCCAACCTACTTGTTCAACAGACTACACCGGTCTCACAAGTACTTTGTTCACTTTCTTTCTTATATCAAGTATAGAATTGATGAATCAAAGCGAAACCACCTTTAATTAGCCTTATTAAACGAAGCCTTTCAACATTTATTAATAAATGTTTGATCGTAATTCAACGGGATTCCAAACTAACACTTTGAGGACTCTCTTGACCTTATTGACATCACAGTTTCGTGTCATTATTGACATCACAGAATATCCTAAAAAGAGTTGCTTTATTTCTTTTTCTTTTACACTCTTTGCACGAAAATCCTAGATTTTCCAAAATTCCGTTACTAATTATTTTACAGGCTGGATTATTACTGGATGGTAAATAATGAAATTGTGGTCAGAAACTATCCACGTGGTTCATTTATTCTACAATGCCATTTAAAAGGGATAAGACGAAAGGTTGCTGACGCGGCGGGAGTTCAAAGGATAAAAATTCAAACGACGGTAAAAAGGAGGGCGCGTGAATTTGAAACGGCCGCGCTTTTTCTGACACTTAAAGGGCGCGTGTGCGATATTGAAGCGTCATCACTCTGGCATTAGAGGCGCGTGTGGAAATGGAAACGGTTCCTACATGTCGCCGATCATAGAATGCCTTAAGTACTCCCAGCTTGCACCTGCACTGACCAGAATTGAAACCGTGCCGATGGTGGCTCTATCGCAGGTCTATGCGACGGCTTACTACGACAAGGCCGTCGACAGAGTATTCTTTGAAGTGGCAGAACACAAGACCTTGATTTCTCGCCCCCGTTTCTGCACTATGTTAGGGTTTGCTGCTGACCCATCGCGAGTTCACCCAGAGACGATTCCGGTTGGGATGTTGTACAGTATGTTTTACAACATGGGCTACACAGAGGTTCTCACCTCTGTCGCCAAGTTTAAGAAGTCCTGCCTACCGCCCCAGTGGAATGGGTTATTTATAGTTCTCTTCAAGGGACTGTCAGAGAGGAGCTCAGGATCTGACGGTGCAAGTCGTCTTTTCCTCTCGATAATGTATGGGGTGTACAATGGGATAAACCTGGACTATGGGTTTGTCCTTTGGCAACAGCTGATTCAGAGCCTCTCTTCCTCTTCCCGACACTCTGAGGTGTCGTTGGCCCGGTTCTGGATCTTGATCACAAGATGGGCCATGGACAAGTTCAATGTTCCAACAGCCGATGGTGTATCGATGTCTTCTATTGGTACGTTTCATACCAAGAAGATCATCGTATCCGATGCATCAAAATTCTCATTCATTGGCTCTATCCCGGAGTTGATGTATGCCGATGTGCCCGCCGATAGCAGACTGATCAGGACGATCAAGGAGTTTAGGCCAGCTGGTCCGAGGGAACTGACACCGGACATGCTGCGATCGATTCATGATGCCGATAAACCAGTGGCCAGGGGCAAAAAGGGTGACAAAGGGAAGCAAGTCTCCAAAGCTCCACAGGGACCTTCTCCCAAAAAGAGGAAACAACCGAAGGCTGCTCCGTCTCTACAGCCGAAGAGGAGGAAGACTCAACCGAAGCGCAAGCTTACTATTCCCTCTTCTTCAAGCGAATCTGAGGGTGGAAGTTCGGACTCTGAAGGATCTCAAGGAGACGAATCTCCTCAACGAGGCAACACACCACCTCGGTCCCCAACCCCAGAGATGGAACTTCATCAATCCCCGGTTCCTTCACCCCCACCAACGATTCCTATTTTCATTCCAACCGTAAACCCTACTATTCCACCAACCTCTTACCCTATACCACCACCCATTTTCACCACATCAACCGAAACACCACCAGTTACCGAAACCCCTCCGGTAACCGAACCACCACAAACTCAAACACATACAACCGACCCTACCCATACACAACCACCACCCAAAACTAACCCCCCACCCACTCAACCTGAACCAACCAAACCCATAACACCCCCAGCTTCACCACCACCTCAATCTCCAGAAGACGCCTCTGATGGCGATGCTCAGTACCTTGGTGGTGATCACATGAACTTCGATTCGGTCTACTATAGTCCGTTTCAAGTTCAGAGTGACGCGGAGGATGATGCTCCTATAACAAAGAAGCATCTTCGCGAGCTTAACGAGAAGGTTGATCAACTTCTCGCCTCCTCTTCCAACCAGCAATCATCTTTGTCTGAAGCTGTCCTTCAGAAGATCGTTGACGCCTTCTCCAGGGCTCAACATGATTCTGTGGCCTCAGCAACTGCTGCTATCGACGCCTCCACCCGAGCCTGTGAGGCAGCGACCGAAAAAGTCGATAAACTATTCAATGATGCTTCTGTCCTACTGCAGTCATTGCAGGAGAGCGCCGAAGCCACTAAGACAACTCTGGAACCAGTTATTCAACAATTGGCCAGGTTTGTCTCGACGGAGCTGTCTTCGTTCGCTACTCTCAAACAACATCTTAGCGACGACAACTCGGCACTTCGTGCCTCCATCGATGCCCGCCTGGCAAAGCTACAAGAGGATCTTGCGGCAGAAAATTCTCTGATGGACGTCTTGGCGAGTAAAACAACCGCCCTAAAGGTCAAGAGCACACAACTATCCAACTCTCAAGAACAACTGGATGCTCTTCGATCTGAACGGGAGGTGATCAAATCGTGTGTTTCAGATGTCCACGCAGCATTATCAAACATCCTGGAAGCACATGACCCCATCCTGAACCACTCAGTGAGGCGTACCCTCGCTGAAAAACTCTCTCCGGCCATGGACCTTTTAAGCAAAATTGAAGGCCTACCGAGTTTCGTGTCCATTCTGAAACAAGGGGGAGATGAGTTGAAAGGATCGAAACCTCCTTCCTCCAAAGCTACTCACACAACCGAACCAACCCCAACTGGTCATGCCTCGGGTTCGGGTGTGAAGAACAAGGGCAAAAATATAGTTGAGGGAGGAGATGAAGATGAAGATGAAGATGAAGATGAAGACAAGGAGACCATTGCTGACATGTTAAAGAGAAAGAACAGTCGCAATGCTGAAGACGATGTCAATCGTGTGGCGCGTGAGGCTGAAGAAGCCGAACAAAAGCAAAAAGAAGCCCATGATCTCCTTGAGAGCCGAAAGTTGCTCTTCCCTGCCTGGACCAGGGATCGTATGATAAAAGAGGCCATAGAGACTCCAAGCATACTATGGCTCGAGCTGGTGATATCATTCGACTGCAACAACTCTATCAATTCGCAGTTTGATATGCCGCTGACTCGAAAGGCGTTCATCTTCCACGCCTTCTCTAACATTTTTGAAGTCCCGCATCCGAACGATGAGCTTGACAGGGAGCTCATTGACTTCTACCTGGAGGCCGCTCGCCCTCAATACCTTACATGGAGCGCCCAGAAGATTGTTAATGTTCGGGTGCTGAAGCCTTATGCCGTGGGGAGATTCACAAACGTTAAGTTCAAGCTTATTCGTGGATCTGCAAGAACTGCTCACATTATCACCCTGGCGGATCTGCCGAATCTGAATCCTCATGACTGGATAGTCTTGTACAATATCCTGCTGACAGATGAATCTGAATATGGTCCCATCATAGACCATGTCAAAAGGATGTTGGCTTGCTACATCATGGAGGTTGCCCAAATGGATCAGGAGGTCGCCACTGTTTTCAAAAAGAAACCGAAGGTAGCACCAGTGGGATCGGCCAGTGATCTAAACACAATGCAAATGGGCAAGATAGATCCAAGGCGAAACTCAGTGATGTTCACTAGAGCCGAAGGACAGAAATGTCTCTTCGCTTTAGCTGACAAGCACCTTTACACCACAGCTTGCTTGGAACACGTCTTATCAATCATCAAGCGGTGTAAGGAGAATTCGGCTGATGACATCAAGTACTTCAATGATATGATCAATTGGTACATTCGGTTTAGACAGACCATCCTTTCCATAACCAAGTGTCTGTTTAACACCGTGAAGAAGAAGGTACCAGCTTCAGCTGCCGGCCCAAGTCACAAGTGAAGGTCTCGCTCCAAATTGACGCAGAGGGGGAGATTATTGGGCTGAAGATAGTTTTGATGTTGCGTCTTTTGGGCTCGTTAGTTTAGCCTTGTATTCTCCGGTTTGGGCCTGTCCAACCGAGAGCCTTTTATGTATTGTATATAAGTTAATGCTTGCATGCATATTAGGTTAACGTTTTTAGAGATTATCGTGATAGCGATTCATACAGAGTACAATATTTTTCTTTAATCGTTCTTGTAATCTTCTAATCCTCTACAGTTGATGTTCTTAATCGAGCTCTTCTGAGGATTTTATTTAATCATTCGACACGTTTGGTTCAAGCTGCTTTGTTCTTATTATTGCGTTTTTACTGTTTCATATTCATATACTTGTTCAAGATCTAATCGATCTTCATAGATTAAAAGTTGTTTTAATCCCATCAGCTTGAAGGGCAAGGAAAACAATACCAAAATGGAAAGTTTTCAAAGCAACAGATAAAGACTGCATTCGACAAGTTTGTGAATGAGTCTTCTACTGGTAGTTCATCATCTCATGATTCGCAAGTTCCAGTACAAAAGTGGAAACCAGTTGTAAAATTTGCAAAGGTTGTGAAGGATGTGGTGAAATTCAATGGAAATCCAAAACTATCGAACAACTATATTTTAATATCTAGATCTGATGATGTTGATTTAATCGATAATTTCACAGACAAAGTGAAAACGTGGTTTTTAAATTCAAAGAATTTGTTCAACGCTACTAATGAAGGACCCAACAAATCTTGGGTTCCTAAATTCTTTCATTAAATGCAGGTGATATCTGACGAGCAATATGATGCGAAATGGTATATTGATAGTGGTTGCTCTCGTCACATGACTGGAAGAAAGGAAAACTTGCGAGATTATAGAAGCTTGGAAAATGCTGGAGTAGTCAAATTTGGAAACAATCACAAGTGTCAAGTGAAAGGTTATGGAAAAGTCACAAATGGACAGTTCACAGTTAACCGGGTTGCTTATGTCGAAGGTCTTCAACATAAATTGATTAGTGTTTCGCAACTTGTTATGGGTACTGGAAATCAGGTTGTGTTCAATGAAGAAGGAAGTATCATTTCGAAAGTTAGAGACAAATGAAGTACTTCTCAAATCCAAAAGATATGGAGACATGTTCACACTCGACATAGAACCGATTGTGGGCAAACCTGCAATATGTCTAATGTCAAAGGCCTCTAATGATGTTAGTTGGCTTTGGCATAGAAGATTGTCTCATTTGAACTTTCGCAATATTAACAAGCTTGTCACTAAAGATTTGGTTCGAGGTTTACCTGTACTAAAATTTGAGAATGATACTTTGTGTGCAACTTGTGAACAAGGAAAACAACATAGAAAAGGTCATCCAATTGTGATAGATTCAAAAATCGTGGAACCGTTGGAACTTCTTCACATTGACTTATGTGGACCGTCGACTGTTGCTACAATCAATAAAAAGCGATACATTTTAGTTATTGTTGATGATTTTTCTCGATTTACATGGGTATTCTTTCTCAGGTTAAAATCTGAAGTTGCTCAGACGATGATTGATTTTATCAAAAAGATTGAGATGAGTCTTAAAAAAGAATATTCACAGAAATAAAAAGTGAGAATGGTTTTGAGTTTAAAAATCAAACGTTGGATTCATTTCTCATAGCCAAAGGCATTTCGCATAATTTCTCATCAACATATACTCCACAACAAAATGGTGTTGTTGAAAGAATAAATAGGTCTCTATGCGAAGCGGCAAGGACCATGCTAACATATGCGAACTTACCTCAATATCTTTGGGCTGAAGCTGTGTCGACTGCATGTTTTACTCAGAATCGTTCATTCATTCATCGAAGATTCAATATTACTCCATATGAAATACTCAACAATCGAAAACCTAATGTAAAATTTTTCCATGTTTTTGGTTGCAGGTGTTTTATAATGAATCTAAAAGATAATTTGACCAAGTTCCAAGCGAAATCTGATGACGGCATATTCTTAGGATATTCGCAAAATTCTATTGCATACAGGGTGTTAAACAAGCAAACAAGAAAAGTTGAAGAAACTTTCAACTTAACCTTCGATGATTACTATCTTAAACAAACGGATAGTAAATTTGAAAATAAATCAATTCTTGTTGATTCAGATACTCAAATTGAAAATTCAGATATCAATGATTTTGATTATGACTTAATTTTCGGAATTCCTGACAGGGCAATTGATTCGGAAGTTCATGCTCCTGATAATCAAACATCAGAATCCTCAAAACATACTGATGATTCAACACTTACTACGAATTCAATAACTGACGAAAGTGTGCCTGAAGTTCGTATGGAGGGGGAGCATATGACCACAAATATACAGGGTCAACAAACTTTCGAGGGGGAGAATGAGACTATGAGTCATCAAGTTGAGGGGGAGCATTCGCAATTACCTTTAAATGATCAACAAGAACATCATTTTGAGGGGGAGCATCAAGATGAACATCATGTTGAGGGGGAGCATGATGAAACAGAGACAATTATTCTTGATGAAAATGATGAAATTCATGAATTAAATGATAATTTTTCTGTTGCACGATCTGAAAATGAAGATATGTATGAAGATGCACCATTGGAATTCAATCCAGATTTTCCACCACTTAAGAAATGGACAAGGAATCATCCCAAGGAACAGGTGATTGGGAATCCACAAGATGGTGTGTTGACAAGAGCTCAAATTCGTGCGAAAAATGAGGTACTGAATGCGAACCTAGAATTATGTATGTTTAATGTTTTTATATCGAAAATAGAGTCAAAGATAGTAAAGAATGCTATGGAACACTCAGATTGGGTAGTTGCTATGCAATCTAAACTGGCTGAGTTTGAACAAAACAGGTTTGGAGATTAATTCCTAAACCTTTTGATGTTTCGATTGTCGGATTAAAATGGATTTCAAAAATAAAACCGAAAAAGATGGCAATATTATTCGAAATAAAGCTAGACTAGTTGTTAAAGGCTATTCGCAAGAAGAAGGAATAGACTATGAAGAAACATTTGCTCCTGTTGCAAGACACGAAGCAGTTCGCATATTTTTAGCTTATTCAGCTCACAAAGACTTCAATGTTTTTCAAATGGACGTTAAGTATTCATTTTTAAATGGAGAACTAGAAGAAACAGTTTATGTTGAACAACCACCAGGATTTGTAAATAAGGAACATCCTGATCATGTTTACATACTAGACAAAGCAGTTTATGGGTTAAAACAAGCACCAAGAGCCTGGTACGCAACACTTACAAATTTTTTGAAACAATTTAAATTTAAACAAGGATCAGTTGACCCCACATTATTTCGCAAGAAAGTTGGGAATCATCTTATGCTTGTTCAAATTTATGTTGATGATATTATTTTTGGCTCAACCGACCCAGTATTGTCTACTGAATTTGAAAATCTCATGAAGAGTCAATTTGAAATGAGCATGATGGGAAAAATTAGTAATTTTCTTGGTTTAAATATAAGACAGAACAGGGATGGAATTTTCATCAACCAAGAAAAATATACAAAGAATCTGCTCGAAAAGTTTGGAATGACAAACAACACGAAGTTTAGAGTACCAATGGCAGTGGGAACAAGACTAACTCCTTCGTTGGATACTCCTGCTGTTGATTTAACACTTTATTGAAGCATGATAGGGTCTTTATTGTACTTAACTGCAAGCAGACCTGATATTATGTTCTCAGTATGTAATTGTGCTAGGTATCAAGCTAATCCCAGAGAACCTCACTTAACTGTAGTGAAAAATATTTTTCGCTATCTTAAGGGGATAATTTCGTTCGGACTTTGGTATCCTTCGAAATCAGGATTCTTCATTCAAGCTTTTTCAGATGCTAATCTAAGAGGATGTCTTTTGGATAGAAAAAGTACAAGTGGTGGATGCCAACTATTGGATGGAAAATTGGTGAGTTGGCAGTCGAAGAAGCAAACTTGTGTTGCTATATCAACTGCTGAAGCTGAATATATTTCAGCTGCTGCTTGCACTTCGCAAATCATTTGGATTCAGAGTCAACTTCGTGATTATGCTATAAATATGAAAAAGATTCCCATGTATTGTGATTCTCAAAGTGCAATTCGCATTTGTCATAATCCAGTACAACACTCAAAGACAAAACATATTGCTCTTCGATATCACTTTATAAAAGATCATGTGGAAGATGGGAATATCGAAGTACATTTTGTTAAAACCACTGAACAACTTGCTGGTATTTTTACTAAACATCTTGATGAAAAATCATTTGTGAGAATTTTAGTAGGTTTAGGGATGATCGATGCGAATTCAGTGCCAAAATCAATCACTTAAGAATGAAAGGTCCATTCAGCAGCTTTGAATCAGAATCATTCAGAAGTTACTATGCGTTAAGCGGCTTCGCATTCGCACATTTGGTAACTGAGGTTCAATTTAATTTTGTTCTTTTCTGCTTTGCGAAAAACACAAAAAACCAAAAATATTTTCATTTGTTTGTCTATTTTTTTTTTGAAAAATTCAAAAACAACAAAAAGATTTTCTTTTATTTTATCTTTCATTTTTGAAAAATACAAAATCACAAAAAAATTTCTTTTAACTTTGTTTTTTTAAGTTTTGTGTGTTTTCAATATTACTTAAGAGCAAAATGCGAAGAGGTCATGCTTATGTTTCTATGGGAAGGTATCATTTCTTTCAACTATGTACTAGTTAGGATGTCCCTAGAAGCATGCTGCAGCATGTTGACCTAAGCCTCATATGACTCTATGTGTGAGAAACGAAAGCCTTAATGAAATTATCTTATGAAAATTTCTTCCCAATCAGGCTTATATTCGCATTAGTCAATAGAGCTACCTTACTCTTCTCAAATGAGTAAAGAGTTTTCTTTTTGGTCCACAAATAATAGAGGTACATTCGATCTTATAACCAATCTTTTTCATCACAAAATTTCTTAACACGATACATACACAAAGACACATGTTCATGAGGTCACTTGATCAAACCAATCGTGATTTAGACATGTCATCATTCTGTGTTAATGATCGTGTTTCATGAGTCCGTGAAATAAGTGAAACCCACAAACTTCACAAATTAAGGAATTGACAGAGAACTATGTTGCAGATTTTATGAAACACTTGTTTCTGTACCTAATATTTCATATACTCCAAATTATTTTCATTCTTATGAGTGATCCTAATCAAATTTTCGAAGCCCACGAAGTTTGTTTCCCAACAGGGTCTAGCACTTAAATTTTTTTTTCAATATAATTTCCGTGTGAATATATATCTGAAATCCTTGTCACTTTTCAAAAATAATCCAAAGCAATCTTGTCCCTGAACACAATGTTCAAACAAGTAATTTCGGTTACAATTACTCACGTTATGTTTAGGATGATATGTAACGAAATTCGCAAACCACCATATTAAGCCTATAAAAGAAGCTGTTCGATACTTCTCTATAAGTATTCGATTGTATGTCACGGGAAAAAGCGAAAGCAGTTGATTACCTCTCTTGGTAATTAATGAAGTAACCTTTGCCTGGGGTTTTACTGCTTTGTGTCAATAAATTTTGACATCATAGAATCCCAAAAAAATTAACTTGCTTCTTATCTCGTTTCTTTGAATCACGTGCACTCACGAAATCCTTGAGGTTCTAAGTAATACCAACTTAGGCTGAAGATTTCGCAAGACTGGTAAATGACTTCGTTTAAATCCCATAAACGAAAGAGCCCAACCTCGATACCGAAGGGTCTTATTTCACACAGTTGTACTCACGAAAAGTTTCCAGTAACAGTTGGCCCTAGTTTCAAGGCATTTTATGGGGCATGATCATTACAACGGCTATGGATTGCACGTTTCTAGGAACAGGTAGCCTACTCTATTTTTGGAAACGGTTCATCTTTGGGATTAACATATAAAAGAGATAATCTTTTTTAAGAATCATTACATGATTCAAAATTGTCAGACGAAAAAAAAGCCCTAATCTTTCTTTCAAGAAATTTCTCAGATTAACAATGGCTGCTACTAAATCAAAAACAGAAGAAGTTATTTCAGAGTCCCTCATGAAGATTCAAAGCACAAATTTCCAAGTTGATCCCAGTGTCTCATCTTACCCAGAAGAATTGAAGATGTTGATCATTGCACTGAAAAAATCAGCATTGTCAACTGCTATGTTCAGTTCATTCCCAGTTCCTATGACTTGGTTGTCAATGGCGGCATCAACTGCATCATTCAACTATGCAACAGATGTGATAACCTTCAACCTGGTGAATAACAAGAGGGTTCGTCTTACCAAGAACATGTTCATCGACTTCTTGAACATTCCTCATAACCCACTGTTCTTTAAGCCAACCAACTCACAAATTATCTTCATGTTCAATGAGATGGGACATCAACCCACTCTTGAAAAGATAAGTGATTTCAGGAAATCAAGCTTACCCTGCATTTGGAACTTCTTGTTTGGAATCTTTCTACGATGCTTGACCAGAAGGAGTGTTTGTCTAGACAGGGGAAGACTGGAGGTTTATGCAATGGTTATGGGCATTTACTATGATCTAAGTGTCGATTATGGAACTCAGCTTTGGAAGTAGTTCATCAAAAACTTAGAAAACACCAGTGTTGATAAGTGGATTTCTTGTGCAAGGTACTAGAGTTTGATTTTGGAAAAAGTATATGCGAAAGAAGGAATTCAAGTTCCTGACGGAGGAGATGTCGCAGAGTTCTCTTTGTACCAATTTCCCAAAGTTGGTGAAGATGATGCGAATATCTTCACAAGTGTTGCAAGAATTCCTGATGCAATGCTTCGCAAAGTGTCCTCTACTCACAAGGTGTTAGTTCGATACATCAAGACTTTTGATCCTTATGTGCGAACTAGAGTGCTACTTGAAGTCAGTGGTGAGTCATCCAAGAAGAAGAAGAAGACTCAAAAGGAGGAAAACCGCGAAGCCCCAAAAGTATCAAAGGCTGAAGAGGTTGAGAAAGTTGAGCCTTCTACCAAAACTGCGAAGGAGATCATACCGACTAAGTCAGGGGTCTTAAAGAAGCTTCGCAAGTTGTCACATAAGAAGACTTCCTCTCCTACTATTCACAAAACTAAAGTGAGTAGTAAGGGGGCTATGTTTAGAGAAATTTCGGCTCCTGTTTCTCCTATGTCAAAGAAAAGAAGAGCTCAAGATGTTGCGAAGCACATCACTAAGAAACTGTACAAGAAAAAGAAGATGATTATTCGCAATGAGTCATCAGAAGATGAAGTGGTTCTTGAGACTCCACTTGTTTCAAATTCACCAATGGTAAACATCTCTCTTCCCATTACTTCACAAATTTCCACTACAACAACCATTCCACTCGAAGTAGTCACTACCAAATCAGTTCATGAGGAGGTACCTACTTCTGATATGGTTGTTAACGTATCTGATACGGGGGCACCTATCACGAGTGTCGAAACTACAATTCCAATCATTTTATCTACTTCATTACCCATCTCATCTGAGAACTTATCTACTTCATTACCACCATTCATTCTCCCGAATACAAATATAACCACATCATCAATCTTTGATCATCCTTTACAACATCCCTTCACTACATTGTTTCCATCACAATCCCCTAAAGCACCAAAACCTATACCTTCGCAAGCTCAGTATGATGAAGAAACCGAAGGAGGAGGTTTTGGAGGAACATTTGAAGCTTTACACTTTGATTCAGAGGAGGAGGAAATCCCTGATCATATGCTTATGTCAGGTAAGCAATTTAAAATCCTGAATCAAAAGTTGAATACAATTCTTCAATCACAAGCTGATTCTGGTACAAAGTCTTCTGTATCGGGTTTGGAGGTTGAAACAATGATCAAAGCTGCAGAGAAAAGAATAGTTGCGAAAGTTGATGACTCTGGTAAGAATAATGAGCTTCGCATTCAAGCTCAAGGAAAATCTTTTGATGGTGATGTAAAAGCTCTGACAACTGCTACAAAAGAACGGTACGTTCTTTTTGTACAAGATGTGAAGAAGGTCAGGGAAGATGTCAACTTCAAGGTTGAGGAGTTAAAGAAGGAGATTGCAAAAGAGCTTCAAAATCCTAATTCGCAAAACTTGGAAGTACAAAAACGTGTTGATGTTGATGCTGAAGCACTTACCAAGATTGTCATTGATTATCAGTTACCTGCTCCAATTATCGAAGCCAATCACAAAGAAAATAAGGAGTAGTTCGCAAAACTAATTCAGTTGGCCACTGAATTAAAAAGTTGTGTTTCGAAGCCTTCTCAACAATCAATTCTTACTCCGGAATTCTTAACGCTTAAAGTCAATACTTTGGAGCAAGCTATTCAGAAGGCATAGGCCCCAATCACAAATTTTACCTCCGTTTTACCGAAGAATGCCCCACCTGCTTTCACAGGGGTGCAAGGGGGAGAAAGAAAAGGAAGTAAAGGGGATGATGCGAAAACCATTGGAAAGCTACATTTGAATCAGCTTAAAACAACTTTGCCTGTACTCACGAAACCAATTCCTTCAACAATAGTAACAACAAAGTCATTTACAAAGCCAATTTCTAAGGTAATTATAATTGGTTCAACAGAAGGAGGGAGTTCGAGTGCGAAACCTCAAATAGTGGATACTGGAAAAGGTAAAGAGGTGGCTTATGAAAAGTCGAAAGAAGAAAAGAAAGCAGAGGCTGAAGCTGAAATGGAAAAACAAAGACATATTCAGAGCATTCTAAGGCAAAGAGCAAATGATCCACCAACTTTGAACAAGGGTGATCCTGCGAAGTTTTACTCATTCGAAACCATCGAATCCAAAGTCTTGGGAAATCACATGTACGAATTTGAGAAAAAGCCTAGAAGAAGTTATGATGTTGCGAATTCAGACAGATGCCAACTTGACTTTCCGATAAACGAAATGATGTTTATCACAGCGCAGTACAAGATCAGTGAAAAGTTTGAAAATGTTGATGAATACACCTACAAGAAAATCAGATTTCATGCTGTACTTGCGAAGGATCAAGAGGAAGTTTTGTCTCTGGTGAAGATAAAGAAAGTGCTAACTATCAAGAAGGATGAATTGTTCGAGAACATGCTTCAAAATTTATGATACTTCGTTGTCCGAGCAAATAACAAGCCTTTCGATTTTACCATTGCTGACTTTCCCTTAATGAATCTAAATGATCTCATTCAGGTGGCTCTTATCCTGAAATACATGGAAGAAAACAAGCTCAAAGGATATTATACTGATGTGTTTAGACTTGGTTTCGCACATATCAAGATATTCATAGATAACTACTTTGATTGCTTGGCTTTAACTGATGAAGAACTCGCATCAGGCCTTGGAAGAAAAGTCATAGTTCCTTGGGAATCAACATTGCCTCAACCAGAACTGAAGAAGTTTGCAGACGGGGAGATATGCCTTAAACCTTTTGGCATGGTTTTCGCAGGCAAAGACACCAAGGGGAAGCCTAAAAGATTTTTGTTTCAAATCTCAGAGATTGAAAGATACAACACTTCGCAATATACGAATTTCATTGTTCGTATGAATAATTGCACGAAGAATAATGAAGGATACAAGAAGGAGCTTAAAAAGATCATCACTTGGTATTCAATTATCCGAAGAACAATGCACTCAGTTGTTCAGAATCTCACAAACTGAATAGCTTCGACTGTTTACAAAGGGGGAGAATGTAGAGTCTAGAAATTGTAAAAGTCGAAGTGTCTGTTCTTAGTTTCGCATGTTAATTATTTTACTAAGTCTTCATTTGTGCAAAGCGTATTGTTAAGGACTTAGTATATTTTTTATACACTCATGTTTCCTATAAATAGGGACTGAGGTTAGAAGTAGAGAATAATTGAACGAGTGATTCAGTAGTCATTCGCATGTTTCTCTACTTAAGTCTGTAATTAGTTTCCTCATCAATATAAGATCTGATTAATATGTACTCCTTGTGTTCTTCCTTTTCATTCATATAATCATGATTGCTTTCTAAAATCTCGATTACAATTCTCTTCAATATAGTATAATGTATGTTCTCTTAGTTTCTCATCATAGTATGTTCTTTCTGTTTCTCATAATAGTAAGTTTGTATTGACTCATGAATGAACTGACTCTTGTATGTTTCATTGTACTAGAAATAGTGAGTAGTAATCTCCTAAACTATAGCTATTATAGTTTACTAGTAATGTTGTTTGAATGATTGAGTGTGTTTGTACACCTTTGCTACCCAAAGGTGTTGAACTGAGATAAAAGCTTTTATATCTATACACATATACATAATATATAACTAAGGTTCAAACGACATTCGGACAAACAACCAAATACTCTAAGTCCACAATCAAACAAGGAACAAGAAATAAAGCGAGTTATCAGTCCTAAGTCCTTTCAACCTTACTTATATAACTATATCTATATAGACATGATTTTGACAATATATAAGTTTAAAAGAGTTTAACAACGAATTTTAGCATAAAAGAGTTTAACATAAAAAGGAGGTTTAACCATTTGAATAATAATGGATGGCTTGATGTCAGTTTATAAAATGTTTTAAAGAGTTTGTTTAGTAAACAGTTTTGAAGTATATAGGGTCCACTTGTTTGATAGTTATTAATCACATGTGATTGATATAATAACTATAATGTTTTTCAACTTGTATCCCCCCCCCCATAAAAGCATTTAAAATCATTTAAAATGTAGATTAAGGGGTATGAACTCACCTGCAGTGAGTGATACGAATGAAAGATCGGTTTGTAGGATGATAAGTGTCAAGTGAAGACTTGAGCACAACGGATCCTAGTAAGCATATAATGAAACATATATGTATATAATTAGTGTTTAAACAACTAATCATGCAAGGAAAAACACCCTACGACATAGGTGTTGGATAAGGTGTCTAAATCCATAACTATCTCTGGTATGTACTTGACCCGACCCATCATGGTCCATTTGGGTTGCATGGCACTAAGCAATTGGATAGACTAAATGAGAGAAATAACACTTGTGGTTTATTAATATATTATAACTTCTAATATATTAATAATATTATTTAATTAGTTTGATTAATAATTAATTTAGAATTAATTAAGTGATCAAAAGATAATTAATTAAATATATGGGTTGATTATGTAAATCATCCATAACTTGTATAGTAAGCTAAGAAGCTCCATGGATTATCAAGCTGGGTTTCACGTATAGGATGCTCCATGGGAGTTACAAACCCATGGGTCATGAAAATGAAGAGTCATGACACATTAGGGTTTACATGGTGTAACCCTAGAAGTGTGAACACTATATAAAGAACATATTCTCCACCAAAATCGGCTACACATAAGAAACAAGAGGTCTAGGCCAATTTTAGAAGTGTGTATTCTCTCTAAAGTCATTCCAAAAGCATTTGGTTTTTTGTGAAGCATTTGAGGAATCACACTTGGGGTGCTAGGCTCACAAGGTTTCCAGGATCATAAGCAATAACAAGGTATGTTATTCTATCTTTCATTCAAGTTAAAAATTGTTCCCCATGTATGCTAGATAGGAATATAACCTTGGAATTCAACTTTGCATGATTATTAGACAAACATAGATCCAAGGTTATTAGGGTTGCATGTACACTTAGGAAGTGTTAGAATGCTCAAAACCCATCAATAGGAAACACTTAGATTGAAGTGCTAGAAGTGCCAAGGGTTGCATATAATGTGTGTATGGCCACACATTGGTGTATATGTCCAGAATGGTGTGTTTCATGTGTGTATACGTCCAGAGTGTACGGCCCAAGTGGGTGTGCGGCACACTCATGCTGAAACATGCCAACGTGTGTTTTAAACTCTTATGAAGCTTCTAGGGAGTGTGTTTTAACCGCTGCTTAGTCTTAAGGGAAGTTTATTACCATTTTGGACCTCAAAAAGGGTGTGTACGGCCACATAAGGAGTCTACGGCCGTACATCCTTGATCATCTTGTAAAAATGGTCTATTTCATGGTGAATCAAGAGTTTCTAGTACATAACTGTAACAACCAAAATTTCAAAACAATTTTTCACATTTTATAAACACATTTTCATTCATAATAGTTATAAAAATGTCATTGTATCACATAATAACCTGTAACATTACTTCCTAAGATCATAATATGTAAAAACTCCTCATGTGTGTACTGATCAGGTCGGCGCCTTCCCGCGATCCTCACTGGTACCTGAAACACATAACACAACACTGTAAGCATAAATGCTTAGTGAGTTCCCCAAAATACCACATACAACACATACGCCTCTCCAGGCCATAACTCTGTAGGATCTTCCGATCCAAGTGTCTCAGGGGACTTCCATCCCGAATCCCGGTAGACCTTCCGGTCCTACCCATATCGACCTTCCGGTTCGTAACCTCCTGACCTTCCGGTCCTTATCATACATAACATACATATCACATAACATCATATAGCACATACATCTCAAAGCATACAAGACCTTCCAGTCACACATAGGTACCCTTCCAGGTACATTATAGTGAGAAGACTCTCCTCGATATCTCGGATAATCTTGCACTCGAATGCACAGGTCTAGCCCCCGCCTAAACACAAAACAATACTCTCAAATAAATAACGTCTCTCAAAGGCTAGATTAAATCCACTCTATGATTTCCATAGAAGGGTAAAAGACCATTTTACCCCTCTCTGACCCAAAAGTCCAAAGGTTGACCAAAACCCTAAAACTCAACGAAAGTCAACATGAGGCTGCACGCGGCGCGTACCTTCTCTGTACGCGGGGCGTACGCCGGCGAACCACAATCGGGGTCTCAACCCCTTACGCTGTGCATACTGAGAGTTACGCCCAACATAAGTCTCAGTTTCAGCCATTCCATGGATTTTGGTCTTAAACGGTTAAGACACTCCTTCAACTCCCAGATTTGACTCTCCTTAGGCCTCTTATCCCACAAAGTCGGAACCTTTAAGCCTTGGCATGGCTGTAGAGGTCCCTACACCCTCTAACACCTTTCCTTTTTCCTCCAAAAGTCTAGATCTCATGCATGGCTCAATGTGTACGTCCAAGATTGCATTTTTATGAACATACAACTCTTATAGTCCTGAAATATGATAGATCTAGGCCAATGGAGACCATTTGCTCATAAATTCTCCATCTTGGGACCAAAAACCCAAGAATGTCGTCCAAGAAGCACACAACACAAATAACAATGCAAGTTTTGAGCTTTTTACCTCAGGAACAAGCTCCAACCTCTGAAAAGCTCAGATCTACTCTTTCCTATGAACTTCTAGCCTCCAAAATGACCTCTGCTTCTCTTCCACCACCTTCAAATGACACTTAGAAGCTTAGAACGCCAACACACTAGCTAGAAACGAAGGAGGACTCTCTTTTAGGGTTTCACTCTCTAGAATGGAGGCTAAGGTCAAGGCAATACCATTCCTTTTATAGTGCTCAAGCCCCAAATTAGGGTTTACACCTGGGCTCGCTACACCCAGCGTAACCCTAGGTACGCCCAGCGTACCCAATCGAGTCTGCGTCCAAATTAAGTGTGCGAGTACGCACAGCGTACTCCTTTGTACGCCCAGTGTACTCACTAGCCTAACTTTTTACTTAAGGGACTTAATTGACAACTTGGAAAAAGAAGAAGGGTTAAATAGCTTTACCTAAATTTCGGGATGTTACAATAATAAGCTATGGAATGAGTACTCACATGTTAGAAGCTTGAAAGGGTGTTTAGAGTCCAAAAACTTAGTGTGTGTTCTTGGTGTTATTGGAGAACACTTGAAGATCTAAACAAAAGAAGTAATTTCATGGATGAAGTCATGAATCCTTACTAGATTGTGTAAAGAATTGACAATTCAAAGGAAGAAACACTTACAACTTGAAGATCTCGATGAAAAATCAGATGATTCTTGAGAAAGATGTTGATTTCTTGGATTAGGAGTGTGAAAAGAAGTAAATGAAGTCTGAGAGTCTCATTTATACATGAGAGTGTACGGTTAGGATGGGTGTACAACCGTATACCCATGTGTGCGGCCGCACATACCTCATGAAGGGGTGTTTGTCTCAATTGAAAGGTGTTAAACTCAAATACACTCATCCCAAGACCCATACCTTGATTATACTAGGCTTAGAACACTCAATTTGACTCTAAACAATGCTAGAAGATAGCAAAAATGAGTCTGACCTTGATTGATTTAAATAACTGAACAAGATTGAAATTCCGAGTTGTCACTTTTTTGTAGGTGACCATTAGTGATTGGGAGAGTCTAGACAGTCTGGTAATTGTTATTAAGTTCGTACGTAAAATTTATGATGTTTTCTTTCATAATTTTCACTGAATAACCTACTTTGGAACTAAAAAAGTATGACTTGCCGGCATAAAAAATGAGTCAAACAACTTAATGAAAACAAATTTAGCTCAAATGGAGTTTTCATGCCAAATTTATGATCTGAGTTAAGTTTTTGTAACATTCTGTATCGAGTCGAATCATAATTCAGGGTTGTGACCCAAAGATCAACTATAATAAGGCTTCGAGCCTTGGGGAAAGAGAGGTTTAGACCCATTTGGATGTGGGTAATGTAGATTATATGATCCTAGAGTTTGGTTTGTGCTTTGGAGCCCAAGGGTATAATGGTAAAAAGGCGATCGCTCGGCCTTTCATGAATTTGGGATTTAAGTTCAGAAGGTTTTAAGGTGAAGGAGAGTGTATAGGAGTAGAGGGCTTCTCATTACCTTTTTGAGCATATAAGGAATGTTTAAAAAGAATGAGGGACGCGAAAGTTGTGACTGTTAGAAGTTATGGATTTTGGGGTTAAGCCGCGTACACTAGGCATGTGTGGTGTGTGCATTGGGCGTACTAGCTTATGATGATCGATATGTCCACTCTGGTACGCTAGGCATACCAGATGTAAGTTGGGCGTACGCGACTCAGTCTCAAACCCTAATTTTGGGTCTTGGACCCTATTTAAAGCCCTTAACTCATTTACAAAATGGTCATTGTGTCTTGTACTTTATGACTTTCACCATGTTTGGTCAAAAATTAAAACCTTTTTTAAATTTTGGAATTAAATGGAGAAGGTAGTTCATAACATGATGCAAATCATTTTTTCTTATTCTTTTTCTTACATCCTTTATATTCAAGCCCATGGTCTGTAATTTTATTTGTTTTTTTTTCATGTTTTAAAAATCAGACCGGACCGGCAGGTTCGACCGGTTCAATCGTGAAGCGGTCCCGGATCTTGTTCTTAAAGGAAAGAAAAATTGATATTTATGTGAACCGGTAAAGACCCTTCGTAAAAAGACTATTTTCACACATACTATAATCCATTGTGTAATTATTTTGTTTTTGTTATTTTTATAGGCTATACATCTATTATGTGTTACATGGATCAAGAAGAGGTGCTGAGATGTCAAGAAAGCTTTGCTTAGTTAAAGATCAGAGACACAAGACTAGTAAATTGTCCTATGCTCTTCTTAGGTTGTCAAGAGGAATTTATTGTATGAAATAGATTTTGTGTATGAAACACAAAGTAGATTAAATGAATGAATATTGGTAATTTATTATATGAAATAGATTTTTTTTTGTTTTATAATGTAATTTATGTTGTGTTATGAGACATTAATTGTCATCTAATTTGAAAATTAAAAAATCTATAAATTATATATATATATATATATATATATATATATATATATATATATATATATATATATATATATATATATATAACATTTAAAATTATGACACACAATGTGAGTCCTAAACGCGCGTTGTAAGGTTACGACACACAAATGCGTGTCTTCTTCTTTTATGACAGTTCCTTCCTTGACATGCAATGCGTGTCGTAAACACGCATCATAAATGTGCGTCGTAAGTTTTCGACACGCAAAAGTGTGTCGTCTTCCTTTATGACAGGGTCTTCCTTGAGACACATTTGCGTGTCATCTGTGGCTTTTACTACATGCAATGAGTGTCATTAAAGGGTATTTTTTAATAATGCATGCATACTGTTGGAGGCCAGAGAGGCCACAAAAACTTCATCAAGGGTGGAGGAACCCACGAGCCTGTGCATTGCAAGTATAAATAAGGAAGATGCGATCAGAAGGGTCATGTTCGCCAAGATTGCACCCTGTAGGTAGAATTGTCTCATCGTTGTCATCAACCCAGTCATATTAGGGCATGTTACCCATGTTTGTCGATTGAGACGACTCAGGCCCCATCACTCGTGATCTTTCAGGAGGTAAAGCCAAGACTTCAAGACCTCATGTGTATGTATTCCTTAATATATTTTAATTGATTTTGCATATGTGATTAGATGTTGAAACGTTATGTTGGGTTTATTTAAGTCCCCGCCTAAAGATCGTAGTTTCATTATCATTACCTGGTTAATATTATCAAGGGTTGTCATATACCATATTTTCAAACCGAGAGTCAAGAGTGGATCACATCTTGTTGATCTAGAATTATGTTATCATGCATTCTGTTGTGGGCCATCGGTGGAGCAAATTAGGAGTATAAATGCTTTATGGGGGGGGATACAAGTTGAATCATGCTAGTTATTATATCAATCACATGTGATTAATAATTAGCTAAGAAACGAATTTACTATATGTTTAGCTGTTTTACCAAACTTATTACTTCAAATGACTTTCTCAACCGTTTTTACATGTTAAAACTATTTATCAAACTGTCTTACATATTGTATGTTTCCTTTCAAACTCTGTTACAAATGTGTTTCAAACAAAGGTTTTCCTTATATTTAAAACTGTCTTATGAAACAAACTACTTTCAAATCGTTTTATAAACTGACATCAAGTCATAATTTCTTAGTTATTAAACTTTTCAAAAGTTTTACAAAACTTCTTTTATACTTTTATATTGTCAAATGCATGCCTAGATATCTATAGTTATATAATTAATGTTTAAAGGACTTAGGATGGCTAGCTCGCTTTATTTCCTTTTCCTCGTTGGGATGTGGCCTTAGGGTATCGGTTACTCATCCGAATGTCGTCTAAATATTAGTTATATATCATGTATACATATATATACATAAAAGTACCATCAGTCAGTTCAGTACCTTTGGGTAGCAAAGGCATGCTTTCGGTTATACACGTACATTATAGTAACTATAATAGGTATAGTTAGGATATATTACTTACTAATCCAGGTACAACGAATCACACAAGAGTCAGTTCATTCATGAATCTATACTATTACAATATATACTATATGAAGAGATACAATTACAGAAATACAATTACAATCCACGATAACATAAGAGAACACATAATAAAGAGAAACAGGGAGGAAGATACAATACACGATAACAGAACAAACATAATAAGGTGATATAGCATGGAACAATTACAAGATCTAACTATACCAATGAATCACTAACGCATTGTTTTAAACAAAAGGTGATAGTTATATTGGGTATACATGATCATAATAATGTGGATGTTCACAGCTTGCAATCATTGCAGGGGTCGCGTTTGGTTCCCAGAATCTCTTGATAGGGGAGCGTTTAGTATGGGATCTAGCCATCACATTATGCCTTAACCCTCAATTAAGGCAATTAGTACAATAGTATTCACTTATTACAAATACTATAGTACTAACACTTTACATACGACAATTACAAAAGGATAAAATTCTAGTTAATATATTATTAATACCTTTACTATGTGTCATATTCACATAATCGATGAGGTAGATTAGATTTGAATAATAATAGTTGCACAAGGAAAAACCTTCACTTAATTAAAGGTTCAAACTTTCAAAACAGTCAGGGCTTGGTAGAAGGCTACTTTCAAAACAGTCGAGTCTTGGTAGAAGACTACTTTTTATACTAGTAGGAAATATGAGATTTTCTAGAATTTTCAAACGTTTACAATTACTTACAAACATTTTCATACTTATACAAACTTTTCTCCAAATATTTACAAGTCCTTACTTTATAGTTTTACAAATCAAAGACACATTAATACTTGTGAATTCACTAGCTTTATTGCTGATACTCGCTTTCAAAATAACTTGTATTCTCAGGTCTCATATAGACAGGTACGACGACCAAGTTTTGTGAAGACGGAGCAGTCAAGACTCGTCTTTTATTTTGATTATTCATTATGTTGTTTTATACTATGAAAGAACACATATGTATTTAAAATTATACTAATAATGCAATGTATGATGTTGTTGCTTGTTTACTACTTTGCATTGTTGTGATACTTTACATGACGTCCTCCACCCCAGAACATTTCTGCCGTTCTCGGTTTTGGGGTGTGACAGATTGGTATCAGAGCATTGTTTATAGTAAATTGAGTATATCAACCCATAAAAGATATGCTAACTATAAATACAGTGGGATTAAATATACTCTGTCCCAGAGTTTATACTTTTAAATAATAAAATATTTAACTAAGTATACATACCCGCATTCATACTAAAATCCGTGTCGCAATGACAAGAAAAAAAGTATTACGATTGTTGAATATCACAAGTAAGCTCGGGGATGTATGGTCAGTCTTAGGAGTTGCATAGCCTGATCAACTATGTTGGTCCGAGGAGTGATTAGCACATGCACAAGAATGGTTGTGATGTGGCAACAAGTCTAAAAACTTACCAACACTACCACAATGAGAACATTATAACAGAACCTAAGTCTAAAATAATATAGGAGTATTTTGTGTTACTAGAGTTACTTACTGGAGAACTAAAAAGGGTCTTCATTACTAAGTCGATAGTTGCTAAGTGGATACACCAAATTTATATGTAACTAGGACGTCATAGACTTAGAATCTGTGAAATTTTTGCTTTACCCCTATTACTTGTGAATTTGGAGTTAAGGTTACTTATTCGAACGCCTATCATGTTTTGATTACATATAACTGGTATGCACTTTACAAATAGTGATGTAACTAATGAAGATTATCTAATAAGTATCTAGATAGTTCGTCTAATAATTATTTTCTTACCCTAATTCTCGCGTAGATAACATGGCTGGACTCCATCCCCACGGCAACCCGTACCTTCCGAACGAAGGCAATGCTAGATGGATTGGAGAAGAACCTGATAATGATCCTCCAATCCCTTTAAATGATCACCATGCTGAACACCTTTCGGATGATGATAACTCCAAACCCGAGGTTGATAACCTACCCCCGGTAGCTCCCATTCCAAATCCTAATCCTCGTCCAGCTTTTCATGGCCCAACGCCTCCTTGGGTAGAATGCTTGGAAACATGGAGCGAAGAGCAAGATCAACCTATGCCGTTTAATGGAGACCGAAGCTTCTACAACGTAAACAAAGGGAGCTCAGCAGACAGAGTTCTACCATTCCTGATCTGGAGAGTTGTCCGAAATGAAATTCAGGGCAGGACGACTCTCCATCGTATCGAAGAGGTTAATGCCAATGCAAGAATGCATACCATCCGCACCAATCACCTTGAACACACACATGAGAGATCTGAGAGGAACCATGAGACCCTGCTGCAAGAACTAGCTGAAACTCGAGCCGAAATCATAAAGCTTCGAGTATGCCAGAGAGTGTATGAAAGATACCTGTTTGATATGGAACGCCAACTAGCTGAACTAAGGGTTCACCATAGGGGTGACCGTTGCAAGTAGGAGATGCTTTACTTTCCTTCTTTGTTTTAAAGAACCGTGTTCCTATCTATGTGATGTGTAGCACTTTTATATGTGACAACCTTGTACTGTAAGTACTTTTAGTTAGGTCTTTATGCTATCAAAGACTTTTCTACTCCGTATATGATGTAAGACCTACTACAAGGTCAATTTTCCCGAACTTATTACATCTTAAACATCGATGATATTGACAGTGACTAACTTCTGTGTCGCTCTTTGTTCAAATACTTTCATCATACTATCGTTGGAGTCTATCTGAAACCCACTCTAGTCAAGTTATTCGACTAGGGTAATTTAACTCCGGAATCATTTTCAAGCCTCTTGCAAAGGTTGGATCATATTATCCACCAACCAATAATACCTTGGCTTGAACGAAAAACATCTTGAGACCATTGTACGAACTTACTTCTACTCTTTACTAGGACTGCATCATAGGGATGTAGGTCGAACCCACGAGAACACATTCCTAATCTTTACATGAACAACCGACATACATATAGGTTCAACCGTAATAGCTCACGAACTCCTTTTCTTTTGTGTTACAGAATCATGTCATCATCTAGAAATAGCCCACCGAGCAACGAAACCCCTATCCTTCATATCAACGCCGCTACGTTCCAAGCCGCGGTAACAGCTGCCATGACAGCTTTCCTTGCACACCTCAACTCTGACAACGCAAACGAGACTGGCAAAGGAGTTGACAATTCTGATTGTTGTATCGATCAGGGAAGCCAACAAATGACAACAGTCACGGACTTGCAAAGCCGTAAAACTGAGAGGAACAAACAAAAGCGTCAAACCCAAAAAGAGCGCAAGAGATCCCAAAGACTGGCCATGCAACAACAACAAGTGGCAACCCCTACCATTTCAGCACCGATCAGACCATACGAGGGAAAACTTCCGAAGTGTAACAGGTGTAGCTTTCATCATAACGGGGCTTGTCATGAAATGCAATGCTGCAATTGCCACAAAGTAGGGCACCATGCCCGTAGCTGTGGAGCACCGGCACAACCCATTTCTAAAGTCCCTGACATCGGGATCAGCCTTACACATGATGATGGTGGTAAAACCAGACCCCATAAAAGGAAATTTTCAAAGTGGATGAACAAAGAAAACACCTGTGTCCACATAACTCAGACTCAACACCTCACATCTGATGGGTTATAGCCATAAGATCTTTCCTATGTGCGCATGTAAAACCCTAATGCTTGGATCTAGGCTTTCTAATTAAACATGCTTTGAATCCAAGACTTCTAATGACTATTTAGGTGTAATAACAATATTGAAACAGATCTAGAATCATACCTTTGAATTCCTTGTTGATCTTGTTATCGTGGAGCTTCTAGAGTCACAATTGTCACTCCTCTAATGGCTTACAAACACCAACTAGCAAGGATGATGATTTGGGAGAGAGGAGAGGGGAGGAAATCGGCCAGGGTTCTCTTACTTTTGATGAAGTACCGATTTCCCTTTGCCATAGGGTCTATTTATACTTGTAGACTCTTTAAGGGTTACAACCTAAACCCTAATTGGATAATCTTCTCTTAAGGCTATCCAAATCCATTCCTTAGATAACTCTTGGACGATTTGAGCTATCCTTTAGCTTCTAGAATCCGTCTAATCCATATCTATATGGATTTATAGTCTAAAGTTTAACTATCAAACAATTGACAGTTTATACCCTCTTATTTAATTAATCTCTTTAAGTCATCAAATTAATTCCAATTAATTCTATGACTTATATTAATCAAATAACCATATATTATTCTTTATATTATTCTCATAATATACTAATAATATTTACTCTCTCTTAATAAATCATCCTATCAAGTTGCTATGGTGAAGGCAACCCAAAAGGACCATGCACAACCGGGTCAATTACTTGCCTAATATAGTTGCAGCCTTAGACACTATTCCAACAGTCTCCCACTTGGATAAGTCTAGTAACTATATGCACAAGTACAATTCGGTTTGCAATCGTAGCTCTCAAAGACGCTGTCAAACTCTGATCTAATTAATCTTGTCCTTTAGATAAGGGATCATACAGTCCTCTGTTAGATATCATGCTGACAATCCTATGGAATGGTTAGTCAAGCATTTAGGTTTCTCGATCTCTGATTTATTCGACATAGAACTTAATCAAACACATCAATTCAGTTCTGACCGGGCCCGGCACATAAGTCAAATTAAATCATTGAGCGGCCGAGATATCGCTTTTACCTTCTTAGATAAAAGTTACAGATAAACTTCGACTTATATGCATTTACTTATTTAATAATCAACTATACACAAAAATGCGTTTTATAACATTGAGTTACCAATGCGTTTTCGCATTATCAATGTACAATCAATTAGCAAATAACAAACCATATATCTAGGTTTTAAGACTATATGATATTATCGTCTCGCGATCACCTTTTTATATCATATTCCATATGGTGATTCCAGCAAGCACGGGTTTGTTCCAATGCTCAAAACCAGTTCATAAGCACTCATGAATGTCGCAGCAACCCTTTGCTACGTCTAATACCATTTAGACAATCTACGCACCACTTCATGAAAATCTTCATTCATATCTACTTCCAACATATGAACGATTGTAGTCAATTTGAACAATTCGATTATTCCTAATAAACTCAATTATTCTGGAAGTCAAAACATGTAAAGTGAAACAATAGCTAAACAAGTAACATAAGATAGTAACATTACTCATAAATAAAACTCCTTTATTTAATCATCAAATGCTAATTACATTTCTCTGTTACACGTTTCCAGTACTATCTAATCTATGCTAATATCATCCTTCACCCCAATACTCCTAGCATGCTGCAAGTGCTTAACCCTACTCAGTCCCTTCGTAAGCGGATCTGTTAGGTTATCTTCTGATGATATCCTCTTCACTATGAGTTGTCCTTCTTCTACACGATGTCTAATGAAGTGATATTTTCTATCAATATGTCGTGATCTACCATGATCCCTCGGTTCCTTGGTCAAGGCAACCGCTCCTTCGTTATCACAGAAAATCTCCATGGGCTCCTTTATGGCAGGTACAACTCCAAGATCACCGATGAAGTTCTTCAGCCATATTGCCTCCTTCGACGCTTCGCTTGTTGCAATGTACTCTAATTCGCACGTTGAATCAGCTACGGTTTCCTGCTTGGAACTTTTCCATGTCACTGCTCCTCCATTCAGGGTAAAGACCCAGCCCGACTGTGAACGGTAGTTGTCCCTGTCGGTTTGAAAGCTGGCGTCACTATACCCTCGCACCTTCAAGTCATCACTCCCTCCAAGGACTAAGAACCATTCCTTTGTCCTCCGAAGGTACTTAAGGATATTCTTCACCGCAATCCAATGTGCTCTGCTAGGATTCCCTTGATATCTGCTAACCATGCTCAAAGCAAAGGCTACATCAGGGCGAGTACAATTCATAGCGTACATGATTGAGCCAACTACGGAAGCATATGGAACTCGGCTCATTTCTGCTATCTCAGCTTCGGTACTCGGACTTTGAGTCTTACTCAACTTGGCATTACTTTGTATCGGTAATTCTCCCTTCTTTGAGTTCTCCATACTAAAACGTTTTAGTACCTTCTCCAAGTAAGTGTTCTGACTAAGTCCAATTAGTCTCTTACTTATTTCTCTTCCTATCCTTATTCCCAAAATGTAAGAAGCCTCTCCAAGGTCCTTCATAGCGAAGCACTTTCCGAGCCAGGACTTAACCTCCTGCAGAGTCGGGATGTCGTTTCCTATGAGTAATATGTCATCGACATATAGAACGAGGAAGCTTACTATACTCTTACTGGCTTTGACATATACCTAAGACTCATCTTCGCTTCGTACAAATCCAAACTCTTTGACTTTCTCATCAAAGCAAAGATTCCATCTGCGAGACGCTTGCTTAAGTCCATAAATGGACTTCTCAAGCTTACACACTCTATTCGGATGCTTCGGATCCACAAATCCCTCTGGCTGAGCCATGTAAACATCCTTAGCCAACTTTCCGTTAAGGAAATCGGTTTTGACATCCATTTTCCAAATCTCATAATCATGAAATGCGGCAATCGCTAGCATCACTCTAATAGATTTTATCTTCGCAACTGGTGAGAAGGTCTCATCATAATCAACTCCGGGAGTTTGAGTAAAGCCCTTCACAACCAATCGCGCTTTATATGTGTTTACCTTTCCATCCACGTCGGTCTTCTTCTTGAAGATCCATTTGCACCCAACGGTCTTACGTCCGGGTACATAATCAACCAAATTCCAAACTTGGTTATCATACATCGATTGGATCTCGCTATCAATTGCCTCTTTCCATTTCGCAGACTCCGGGCCTGCCATGGCTTCCTTATAGCTATTAGTTTCATCAAGATTTATTAGTGTACCATCACTAATATACGTGTCCCCTTCGGTGGTAATATGAAAACCATAAAACTGGGGTAGAACTTTAACTCTATCGGAACGTCTAAGAGGTAAGGATTCGTCAATCGGTTCAACCGGAGTTTCCTCCTCGGGTTGAGTGTCAGCGGTAGAGGTTCCTTCATCTATCGATTCTTGAATCTCTTCAAGCTCGATTTGCCTCCCACTGTCTCCTTGGCCTGTGAGTTCTCGCTCTCGGAAAACTCCTCTCCTCGCAACGAAGACAACATTGTCCTTCGGTCTATAGAAGAGATATCCAAAGGATGTCTGCGAGTAGCCGAAGAAAATACATCACTCACTTCAAGGTTTGAGCTTGTCGTGAGTATCTCGTCTTACGAAAGCCTCGCAACCCCAAACCTTGATATTTGCCAACGAGGGAGCTTTCCCTGTCCACATCTCGTGAGGTGTTTTGGAAACCTTCTTAGTAAGGACTCAGTTAAGGATATGGGCGGCAGTCTCTAAGGCATGCCCCCAAAAAGAGATAGGTAGTGAAGCACGACTCATCATAGAGCGAACCATATCCAATAAGGTTCGATTACGCCTTTCTGCCACACCATTCAACTGCGGTGTCCTAGGAGGCGTCAATTGCGAAACTATTCCACACTCCTTGAGATAATCGTGGAATTCAAGACTTAGGTACTCTCCTCCTCGATCGGATCGAAGCATCTTGATTTTCCTGCCCAATTGATTCTCCACTTCATTCTTGAACTCTTTGAACTTTTCAAAGGTTTCTGACTTTTGATTGATTAAATAGATATACCCATATCTACTATAATCATCGGTAAAAGTCACGTAGAAGCGGTTCCCATCCTTCGTGGTTGATCTAAACGGTCCACATACATTGGTATGTATTAAGTCCAATAGACCCTCACCCCTTTCACACGTACTCGTAAAGGGTGATTTAGTCATCTTTCCAAGTAAACAAGACTCGCACGTGTCATCTTCCCTAAGGTCGAATGACTCCAACACTCCATCCTTTTGGAGTTGGGCTATGCGTTTCTTGTTGACTTGTCCAAGACGACAATGCCACAAGGATGCTTTATCTATACTAGTGGAAGAATCTATATTCAAAACATCATTTCCTAAGTTATCAACTATCATAACAGTTTCATAAATTTCATTACATGGTATAGCTTCAAAGTAAAAGACACCATTTAGATAAGCCAAAATAGAACCATTCTCATTAAAAGAAAATCTAAAACCTTGTCTATATAAACCATGAAATGAAATGATGTTTCTAGCCATTTCTGGCGAATAGCAACAATTGTTCAAATCTAAACATAAATTATTCCTAAGCACTAAAGAATACACTACAATCTTGGTCACAGGCGACGATCTTCTGTTCCCCATGATTAGATTGATTCTTCCTTGCTCCACATCCCTACTTCTTCTTAGTCCCTGCACATTAGAACAAATGTGATAACCACAACCGGTAACAAGAACCCAAGAAATAGGATGATTAGAATCGTTAGATTTGATTGTATATATACCTGCGAAAGATGGCTTGATCTTTCCTTCCTTGATGGCTTGCAGGTATTCCGGGAAGCTTCTCTTCCAATGTCCTATCTTGTGGCAGTGGTGGCACTCTGCCTCCTTCGGGTTAGGGCAGGGCTTAGCGGGATCAACTTTGGTCCCACTAGAAGAGGCACCATCTCGGGCTTTAACCTTGCGATAGTTCTTAGACGAGGCCTTCCTCTTCTTTCCCTTTCCTTGACCAATAGCCAAGACAGGAGCAGCGGGTGGATTGGGAGTTGGTGCAACAGACTTGTTTTTGAAGATGCTCTCAGCGACCCTCAAGAGACCTTGGAGTTTGCTTAGGGTCATCCTAAATTGATTGTACATCGGAGGCAAAGAGTGAAGCACCATGTCGATCGCCAAGTCTTCCCCAAAGTCAACATTTAACTTGCGAAGGCGGTCGACATACCTTTGCATCTTTTGCAGGTGCACGGTAAGAGATTCTCCATGACCCATCTTAGCGGAAATCATGTTAGTGAAAATCTCATAACGCTCTTGTCTCGGGTTTTGGTGGTATCTCTCCAATAAGTCTTGATGCATTTCGTACGGGTACATGTCCTCGTAGGACTTTTGGAATTCAGAGTTCATGGTGGCTATCATGATGCAATGTACCTTCGTTGCATCTCGCTCGTGAGTTTCAAAAGCGGTAATTTCAGCCGGAGTAGCGATTTCAAGGTTGATCTTCTCGAGCTTCTCATCGAGAACATACTCCTTATCCTCATAGCGAGCAATGGTGCGAATGTATCTTATCCATTGGCTAAAGTTCGTTCCATCGAAGGTGACCTTTTGGCAAAGGCTCATCAACGTGAAAGAACTAGCAGCAGCGTTGTTTGCGTTCGATATCTACAAATAGAAAAGGACAAAGATAGATTAGAATATGAATCCCTAATTATCACCCAATAAGAAAAATTAGGGCTAGGATCCAACAACAACATTTACATATTAGAAAAGGGATGTCGTAATCTAACATGCAAATAAATTGAAGGTAAGTGAATGACGATTCACTAATTCTCCACCATAAAACCTAACTATTATACCTAAATGTATTGAGAATTCCTAGGTTCGGATGAGATTCATTGAAACTATTCAATGGCATGTTTAAATCTCGATATGCCCCTCTTGTTTGTGACTGGGATACCGAGGATCACAAAGCGGGTGTGAATTACCATGCAAATTCACATGGTGCCTTCATTGTAACGATCACCTATTCGATGTGTCGGTAAACCACACACGCTCCGTCGAACTATGATAAATAATGAATCACCCTTTGCCACCTATGCTTAGAACCAATTAGTGTGCCAGTAAACCACACACGCTCCACTAACTTCTTAGCAAGGGTGCAAAGTGTAATTTCATGGGATTGCATCAATTCACTTTTCCTAAAGTAACTAAGATTGGGAAATTTTAAAATATGTGTAGTTACTTTGTATTTCCTATTATACTTTTAATGAGGGGATGAGGTTTCCCTATCCTACCCGTTCGGCTAACGACCCTCCACTGATCAAGCAAGCGGTGGGTGTGAGTGTACACCCATTAAGCGCCATTTTATAGGCCGCAACCTTATACCCACCTTATAGATCGGCTTCGTGAATGAGGCCTACTAACGGTAAGACTAGCATTTTAGTTATACATACATACATACATATATATATATATATATATATATATATATATATATATATATATTAATCTTGTAATATTATATTAGTATAGGGTTGTATTTTAAACATTTTAAAATCTAGGGTTTGAAATTTAAATTGTCTAAATTAGAACTTTTAATTACAAAATATAAATTTCTAAACTTGAGGACAAGTTTTAAACATTTAAAACATGGAGGATCAAATAACAAATAATTTCAATTAACAATTAATTTCCTAATTATCTATATTTGATTTATTCAAGATTTCTTTCAAGATAATTACCAAAATAATCAAAATAATTAATTATTTATCATATAAGGAAATTAAATATTTTATTAGTTGATAAATACCTTTAATTAGATCAAGATAATAGTCATATATATCAAAAAATCAGATTAGGGTTGATCTAATATGATTAAGTTAAGTTTCCATAAGATAATCATGAAGAAATCCCGAATCTAGCCATTCCTGACGCTTGGACTCGCCGAGTGCACCAAGGGACTCGCCGAGTCAACTATGGAACTCGCCGAATCCATGACTCAGAAACATAAAAATCGAATTTTGCAGTTTAGTTTCAGACAATTAAGCAACAATTTAATGAAAACCAAGCTAGGCTCTGATACCACTGATGGGTTTTAGCCATAAGATCTTTCCTATGTGCGCATGCAAAACCCTAATGCTTGGATCTAGGATTTCTAATTAAACATGCTTTGAATCCAAGACTTCTAATGACTATGTAGGTGTAATAACAATATTGAAATAGATCTAGAATCATACCTTTGAATTCCTTGTTGATCTTGTTGTCTTGGAGCTTCTAGAGTCACAAATGTCACTCCTCTAATGGCTTACAAACACCAACTAGCAAGGAGGATGATTTGGGAGAGAGGAGAGGGGAGGAAATCGGCCAGGGTTCTCTTACTTTTGATGAAGTACGGATTTCCCTTTTCCATAGGGTCTATTTATACTTGTAGACTCCTTAAGGGTTACAACCTAAACCCTAATTGGATAATCTTCTCTTAAGGCTATCCAAATCCATTCCTTAGATAACTCTTGGACGATTTGAGCTATCCTTTAGCTTCTAGAATCCGTCCAATCCATATCTATATGGATTTACAGTCTAAAGTTTAACTATCAAACAATTGACAGTTTATACCCTCTTATTTAATTAATCTCTTTAAGTCACCAAATTAATTCCAATTAATTCTATGACTTATATTAATCAAATAACAATATATTATTCTTTATATTATTCTCATAATATACTAATAATATTTACTCTCTCTTAATAAATCATCCTATCAAGTTGCTATGGTGAAGGCAACCCAAAAGGAACATGCACAACCGCATCAATTACTTGCCTAATATAGTTGCAGCCTTAGACACTATTCCAACAACTTCCACCACCAATGCTAGTACAAGCCAGATATGTCACCAATGCGGCGAGATTGGACACCTCAAAAAGGATTGTCCAATAAAAAGCAACAGCATCATTTTCCATTTTATCTTGTGCTTGTTCTGAGCCTTCATACAGGTTCTTGAGTACATCCCAGATCTCTTTTGCTGACTTGCAGTTTATGATAATATCAAATTTGTCAAGAGAAACACCACAAGAAATTTCATAAAAAGCAACAGCATCATTTTCCATTTTATCGACATCATCCTTGGTAGGACGGCTCATGGTTGGTTGACCTCCTCCTAGCCTGGTTGTCGCGCCGTCAGTTTGGACTGGTGTAAGGACTGGAACGTGTGGTCCTTCTTCCACGGATCGCCATACATCTCTACCCAGTTTTCTTAAGTACCTCTCCATTCTTTGTGACCAATGATGATATTCATTTGCTACTAGTATTGGAGCTCGGTTAGAACCTCCAACACTATTGGAGACATTCAGAGATAACGATTGTGCTATTTTTTTTTTTTTTGAGAAATGAGCTTTAGTGGTATAGAAGGCTTAATGAGAAAATCAGAGTTCCGATATTCAAAAAGCAACCACTTTGGCTCTGATACCAATTGTTGAGAGAAAAACTTGGAGACACACTTGAACAAACGTTAGAACAAGTATATTGCGGAATAGTTAATCTCATAGGATCTAAAAGCTCAACAATAATATAGTTAGATAGTTAGATAGTTAGTTGCGGAAAGTAAAGAAATATAAATGACAGCAACTGTTATATCAAGAATACACTTAAACTGATTCATAACAAGGAATGCATTCACTCCGAGTTAATAAGGAAGATCAAGTTTAGTGATTAAGTCTAGAAGACTTGCTCCAAAGAGAGGTTATGTTTCAGTAGCAATTTAGAGTGTGAAGAGTAGTAAGATAGAGAAATGAAGAAGATAACTTGGAGAAATATATTCAGAATAATTCACAAGTCATCGAGTGATAAGAGAGATGGTTGAGGAAGAAATCTTGTGTATTAAGAAGTTAAGAGTTATATAGAATACATCAGAAAGAGTCTCTATTTATAGAGTCTCAAAAATAAACAACTACTCTATAAGCTGTCGTGCAAGGCATGCTGGATAATCGAGTACATTACATAAAGATAAGAAAAAAACATAACAAAGGACTGCGGATGCTGAAAAAGAATTGACTCTGGGTGCTGAGATGATCGTTGCGGTAGATAGGTGGTTGCGGTATCTTAGTTCAAGAGGGTCACTTTTATGTTTCAACATGACCATATACCGAGAGATCAGAAGAACGAAGAAAAGCCGCTTCCCATCAGTGAAGGTTCGCTGGAATGCCAACCAAGGACCTGAATTCACTTAGGAGCACAAGAATCAATTGAATACGAAGTATCCCCACCTCTTTACTCGATTATTCATACCTACTCCTTTACCTAATTTCTAATTTCGGGACGAAATTCCCTTTAACAGGGGAATGATGTGACAACCCAAAAATTTCTATCATGTACAGTTAAACACTTCATTGAAAGTCAAACTCATTTAGCACAATTTGGAGTCTTTTTGAGAGTTCTAAGCCTTGTACACATAAGGGATAAATGTCGGGGTTTATCTGCTGAATCTATAGCTCAAAGAACAAGTCCAAAACACCTTGACTAGGAGTTCACGGCCACCACATGGGAGTTTACAGTCGTAAACTCCATGTGGGCCGTAAACTCCTCCTATATGGTGAAGTCTTGGCCATTTTGTTCATTCCTTTCCACCTCTTGGCCGAAATCCTCTCAAGTATCATCCCGATCTTCGCCCCCGATCTTCAAATCTCGTAAGTTTATTGTCCTAACTAGTTGATATCTTACATGAACTAGTGATCATACATGATTTCATCCGTGAAATCATTCCATTTGTGTGGATCTTCAAGTTTCACCAAGAACATACACTAGTGTTCTTGGCCAAAACCGACCAATCAAGCTCCTAGATCGTAAGTACTCTTGTTCCAACTCGTTGTACACTAGGTTTAACATGCTTAGGGCTTAGAAATCACAAAGAATCATGTGATCAAAGGAGTTTACGGCCAAGAAATGTTGTTGGGCCGTAAACCCCTATAAGTGGGGCAAAATGCACCCTAGTCCCTAACCAAGCCTTGAATACTAGCCTAGATCGTATCCTAGATGTACTTAGGACCTTAAAACATCAAAAGACCATGAATCATTAGAGTTTACGGCTGTAATCACATGGAGAAATGGTCCATGGTCCGTAAACTCCACAAAGGAGTGAATTGATGCCACAATCACTTCCAAAGGCTTAGACATGAAGTAGGAATGCTACTTTCTTGGGCAGGCGGTGCATAGCATTCATCGGAATGAAGTATTTGATGTTGTCAGCCTTTCGTTTGAAAATGATCCCAAGTTCAAGAAAGTTTGTTGCGCCTAATGATCTTTCTTCAAAGCCTTCGGTAGGCATTGGCACAGGTTCAAGTGGGGGGAGATCAAACTTCCTGATGATGGTGGGGTGGATATCTGCATCGATCTTGGCGAAGTCACAAACTGTATCACTTAGAAAGGATTTGGCTTTGTCGAGCGCCATTTGCATCTTCGGATGCTTTTCTGCCTTGTTTTGGAATACTCTGGCAATGAGGAATAATTCTTCCGGATTCATGCTTGGAAAATCTGCCTGAGTGCGTATGTAGTCATGCTCTCTTCTGGTAAGAGTGTACTGAACAAAGTCAGCCTTCATGAACTTCCGCATCATGTAATTTTTAACTACGGATGGTCTATCGTTAGACCATATGTTTTCCACAGAGGAGCCATGCTTCGCATAAAAGCGATTGAATCTTTCAAATTCCATAGGCAGTCGTTTGTGATCAGGGATACTGTAGTCAAAGGACTCAAAAACTGCAAAATACTTGGCATTGGGAGAGACTGGAATATCCTAATAACCATCGGAGGGAGGTTCAGCATATGTGAGATGTGGAGTGTAGTCTTCATCCAGTAGCCTGCGGAGTAGATTGACCCATGAGTTAATCAGCGACTCATCTATCATTGTATCAAATTCGCATTCTCTCCATATGAGTTCAGCAAGCTTGGCCGCTTTCCAATCATGTTTCCTTTGGGCTGTGGCAGGAGAGTCTGTGGAACTTGCTGATGACATATTTTCCTCAAGATTTTTGAGGTGAGGAGGAGTCTCAGGCCTATTGAGGGTGTTGTTTATAGGTGAAGAGTGAGGAGATGGAATATTATGGGATGGTGGAGGTGAGGGCTGCGGTGTGGGCATTTTCTTTGTGGTGATGGGAGGACTCTAATGGATGGAGGTATCCGAGTGGTGGACTTCTTCATCACTTCCCTCTCTTGAGGGATGCAACAGAGGTGCTTCCTCAAGCCATTGTTTAAGGCCATCCACTTTGGCACAGACTTCTGTAAAGTGAGCTTTCATGGTCTCAGCCAATTGTGAGTTGTTTGGGGTGGAGGAGTTGAAGAGCCTCTTGTTTATATCTTTGGTAAACTGGAGGATCTCAGGGCCATGGAAGTTATAAGTGAGGGATTTATGCATTCTGTTGATTGTAGCATGAAGAACAGAGATAGTGGACTCATAGGCAGTATGAGTCTCATCTATCACTTTCTGAGATAGTGAAGCTTGATTCGCAATGGATGCTTGAAGATCTTGTTTGATTGCGGTCACCTCAGTAATGAGGCTTTCCGTTGCAGCCATAAATTCTTGATGATCGGCCCTGCGGTTGTTGTCAAGGGATCGGATCCCCATTTCGACTTTGAGAGACATGCGCTTAGCAGTCATACGCTCTCTCGTCTCAAGTCTTTCAACTCGTTCAATTAAGGACTGCGGTCCTGGAATATCTTTAGATGGAGGTTGGGTAGGATTAATCGCAGCCAAAATTTGATCAACTTTGGCTTGGAGATTGAGGAATTCCTTCCTGGTGACAGCATCCTTCTTCTTCTTTTTTTCTTTTCCTTGGGCTTAGAAGTGGAATGTTGAGAACCACTGGACTCTTCTTCTTATTCGAACATCATAAGTTCGTCATCTGAAGGATTTGGTTTGTTGACCTCTTGGATGTCTTCATCATCAAAACCGAAGGTAGGGGCTGATCTAAGTTCAATTGTCGGCTCTTCGTCTTGAGATGGGTTGACTGCGGGAGATGGAACAGGAGTTGGAGTAGGAGGAACCTTCGAGGTAGCTGTCGCTGCGGCTGAAGCTTGAGCTTTCAACATAGTGTCTACCATTTGATCCATCCAGGTTTAAACCTTTTGGATTATGGCAGCAGTATGGGCATTGTTGATGGCATTTGCCCAGTACTTGGCCACGGACAGTATTTCATGTTCCTTCTGTTGTTGTTTGACCTGTTGCTCCTTACGGGCTTGGAATGCTCTTTTAAAAGTAGCATATTTCTTGATTTTGGCATCAGTGGTTGGCTGATACCGACTCCAAGAGTCACTTGAATCATCGCCATCAATTCGTTGTGTTCGCACCAAGGTGTCCCTTGGGTCCATAGATCCTTACACATGAGTGCTCACCGTGCCCAAACCACTTGGAAAGAATGGAAGCAGAGTAGGATTTCCTGGGCTTCCTTGGTCTCCTTGACCCGTGGTCAAGTCTGGCCTTGGCCCAGTTCTGGCATGGGTGAAAGAGATGCTCTGCGGATGGAGTGGCGTTTGAAGTGTTTGGGATACATGCAAAAGGATGAAGTCTAACTCCTCAGAAGAAAAAGTGTGTGGTTGGGAAGCCCTGGAGACCTTAGGGCGATGTCCAGATTTATCTACTTGAGATATAACTGGGGGGCTGTCTCCACGTTCGGATAATGAAGAGGATGAAACAATCTCACATGATGAGGTTGAGTGGTACTAGAGTGTGGTATTGAATGGATGTGCGGCCATCCCAAGTACTACCGGAGCCTGTTGAGAGGCTATAGTATCAGTCCGGTCAAGCATTTGGCCAGAGGTTTCGGTTGTTTTTCTTTTCTTGAGGATAGATATTGGTTTTCTATCTTCCTCAGAGTCACTGCTCGATATAGTGGTGGGTTTGGTTTTGCGTTTCTTTGAGGGTGCAGTTTGTTTTGGGGCATTCTTCTTAGGTGTACTGGTTTTCTTTTTAGATGCCACCATTTTTCTCCGTTGAGAAGGGTTAGATAGTGTAGTAGCAGAGGGGGTTGCGGTACCCTCAGGAAGAATGGTTGTAGAAGGAAGAGGTGGGGTAGAAGGTTATAGGACAATACCCTCCGTGGCCTCTATATGATCTGAGACATCAGTAGTCTCAAGACCAAGTAAAGTAAGAATGTGAATGGGCAGCCTGCGGATAGGTCCAAATAAAGTTTGATCAGAAGAGGGATTGTACCTTTTGAGATCCTTAGTGACAAAGAAGTTGATGTCACTGCCCATGTTAATACCAGCATCCGCATGTAGATCAGATATGCATAAAGACCAGAATCGAGCAAAGGTGAGCTCGGTTGGGTTCTCTCTTGGGTGCTCTTTGGGGATATATTGGAGGAAATCATCCCAAAGAATCTAGCCATAATTGACATCGTGGCTCGTGTAGATGCTCCACACTAGTTCAAGGAGCTTCAAACCCATGTTGATGCCTCCGGTCCTGCCAGACAGACAACGGATGACGAAATGGTATACGAACTGCCAAATTGCAGGCAGTTGGTTCTTCTTAAACTCACCAATCCCTCGGATCGGTTTCTGATAACCCATTTGGTAGAGTGCGGTGGTGATCTCGGATAAGGATGGTGTGAAGATCTTGATGGAGGGATGAATCAGAAGATTTATGGCAGACAAGAACTTCTCTTTAGTCAAGATGACCAAAGAATCATCGATAAGGTTGAGATGCACTTTTTGTGGGTTCTCCAATGGTCTGTATGCAGAAAAGGCACACTTGAAGAGTGTAGAAATAGGAACAACGTCATTGAATGCGTCAAATGGGCCAAACAAAATATGGTTCTTGAGATACTTGATCATAAGCTTTGTTGGGGCATTGTACGACAGATGATCTTCAAAAACTACTCTGAAGTTGCTTGAAGCTATCGTTGGAGATGTGGAACCAGTTGGATTCATGGAGCCTGAAGCCTTGGATTGCTTCTTTGATGCACCTGATTTCGCCATTGAGAGATGAGAAATTGGAGTTTTTGAGAGTTTATGGGACTTTTGGAGAGTTAAGAGAGAACAATCGATTAAACAGAGAGCGTAAACGATTTTAGGGAAGAAGATGAGTTTATAAAGGAGGTAAAAAGGATTTGAACCCTAGGTAAAAGATAGAAGAGGGTAAGAAGTCGAATGGGGTTTTGGGGGGGAATCAATGATTCTGGGATTAAACCTCAGCCACACGAAGATGAAATGGGTTTTGGAAAGATTTTGAGAGATCTCTAAAAGGGTTTGCATTTAATGGAGGATTAGACGCATGGAAATACGTCAGGTAAACGTGGGGTGATGAGAGAGAAAGTTGTAACTGATGGGACGTGGTTGGGAGAGGAAAGGACAAGTTGAGGATGGATTTATTTGGGAATTGTTCTTTTTGTCATCATCCTTAAAATAGGTCTGATATGGGGTTTATTCAGAAATGGAATGTGACAGTTTCTAAAGGGAATGTTTGTATTTTATTTAGTGAAGGATCATTAAATAGCACACAAAGATTCGAGAGTTAATGAATCTGTTGGAATTTATTTAAGATGATTGCGGATGGAATCATTATTGTGGTTGAGAAACTTCATCGCGGATGAACAAAGAAAGATTTCAGAGAGAACCTGTGAGAAAAACACTTGTACAAAAGTTAGAAATAAAAGATCATTAAAACCCATGAGAGGTACGTATGACATATGGTTGCGGTACCTAGATTGTGGTACCAAAACCGTCTATCATATGTAATTCTCAGTTAGAACCGCAATGGAGACCAATGATGGTCTGCGGTAGCTAACACTTTAGAAAGAATTGCGGGCCTGGATTCATCATTCCCAACATTTGTAAGAATGCATTGAGTTTTGTAGACTCAAGTGCTTCTGTAAAAACATCAGCAATCTCTTCATGAGTAGGAACAAAGATGAGTTCAATATTACCTTTCAGAATATGATCTTTGATGAAATGATACCGTAACTCAATATGTTTTGTCTTGGAGTGCTGAATAGGATTATGAGAGATCGCTATAGCACTTTCAGAGTAACAGTAAACTGGTATCCGCAGCATTTTGTACCCGTAGTCTAGCAATTGTGTCTTCATCCAAAGAACTTGGGAACAACAGCTGGCTGCGGCCACATACTCGGCTTCTGCAGTAGATAGGGATACACACGTTTGTTTTCTTGAAGACCAACTTACAAGTCTTCGTCCTAGGAATTGGCATCCACCTGATGTACTTTTTCTATCGAGCTTGCAACCTGCATGATTCGCATCGGTGCAGGCTTGAAGACTGAAGTCGTTGCCTGCGGGATACCATAAACCCATTGATTTGCTTCCTTTAAGATACCAAAGAATTTGTTTGGTTGCGGTCATGTGAGACACTTTTGGATTAGCCTGGTATCTTGCACATACACTAGTTGCGAAGACAATGTCATGTCTGCTTGCGGTAAGGTACATCAGTGAACCAATGATACCTCTATAAGTCTTGTGATCCACAGATTCTCCGGAGGGATCAGCAGAGATCTTATAACCGAAGGCCATAGGGACCTTAGCAGAAGAGCAGTTGTCCATTGAATATTTCTTCAAAAGTTCAATGGTGTATTTTTCTTGATGAATGAAAATTCCTTGCTGAATTTGTTTAACTTGAAGACCTAGAAAGAAATTAATCTCTCTATTCATGCTCATTTTGGATTTGTTGGTCATGAGCTTAGCAAATTCATCTACCATGCCTTGATCAGTCGACCTGAAAATGATATCATCCACATATATTTGTACCATCATAAGGTGGTCACCATTTGCTTTTCTGAATAATGTGGGATCAATCACTCCTCTTTTGTACCCGAATGAGAAAAAGAATTCAGAGAGTGTCTCATACCAAGCTCTTGGGGCTTGTTTCAGGCCATAGACAGCTTTTTCAAGCTTGTAGCAGTGGTCTGGAAATTCAATATTTTCAAATCCTGGAGGTTGCTGAAGATAAACCTCTTCTTTTAGTTCCCCGTTGAGAAAAGCACTCTTAACGTCCATTTGGTGTACCTTGACATTTTTGTGGGCTGCGTATGCTAGAAAGATCCGGATGGCTTCCATGCGTGCTACCGGAGCATACATTTCATCGTAGTCAATGCCTTTTAGTTGACTATAGCCCTTGGCAACAAGTCTTGCCTTGTTTCTAATGACTGAGCCAGATTCATCTAGCTTATTCTTGAAAATCCATCTTGTACCAACAATACTATGACCTTGTGGAAGAGGAACAAGTTGCCATACTTTGTTTCTTTCAAATTCTTCTAATTCTTCTTGCATTGCGGCTATCCAGTCCGGTTCAAGCAATGCTTCGTTGATCGTTCTAGGTTCAATCGAAGATATAAATGCTGCATAGTGGCAGTGATCAGATAAGTCCTTGGAAGACCGAGTCTGGATACCTACGGATGGATTGCCAATAATTTGACCTGGTGGGTGGTCTTTCATCCATACATGAAGACGTGGCATCAGATGATCAGCAGCTGCGGTCGAAGGGATATCTTGGATGTCAGAGGAATTTGTGGTTGGGAATGGCAGTTCCCCCTGAATTTGAGAACATCCTGCTGAATCATCTTGATCTATTGGAGCAGAATTTTCTTGAGTAATCGGCAGAGGTTGAGGTTCCCCCTGGATTGCAGATCGGAGTTCCTCTGGAACCTGAGAAGGTTCCCCCTAGAATGCAGATGTCATGAGAATTGTTATCGAGAATTTAGAAAAGAAAAGATAGATCTGAACGATGAAAGATGATGAACACAAAAAGTAAATATTAATCAGATCTCATATTGATTAAGACTGATTACAGAATAAGCTGAAGAGAAATTTCGTGTTTCGCTATATCATCTCTACTTCAAGCCTCAGTCCCTATTTATAGGCAACTTACAAAAAATATACTAAGTCTATACATATTAACTTCGCATAGAAAATGACTTAGTAAAATAACATAAAAATGCGAATCATTACAATACACAATATTCGACTTTTTACAATCTACATCTACATTCTCCCCCTTTGTAAACAGTCGATGCAATTCAACTCAAAAGCTTTTGAATTGCAGAGTGAATTGTTCTTCGCACTTTTCCATACCAGGAGATCACCTTCTTCAAGTCTTTCTTGTCTCCTTCGTTATTTTTCTTGCAGTTGTTCATACGTACAATGAAGTGCGTATATTGCGAAGAATTATATCTTTCAATCTCTGATGCTTTGAATAGAAATTTCTTCGGTTTTCCTTTAGTATCTCTTCCCGAAAATACCATGCCAAAAGGTTTCAGGCATATCTCACCTACAACATATTTTGCCAATGCAGATTGTGTCAAAGTATCCTCCCATGGAACTTTTACTTCTCGTCCCAGCACATTCGCTAATTCTTCGTCTGTAAGAGCCCAACAATCGAAATAGTTATCGATGTATGTCTTTACGTGTGCGAATCCAACTTTGAACACATCTGTCTCAGAGCCTTTTAGTTTGTTTTCTTCCATATGCTTCAGAATTAGAGCTACTTGAATTAAATCGTTGCAGTTCATCAATGGAAAATCAGCCATTGTGAAGTCATATTGTTTGTTGTCAGCTCTGATGACAAAATACCGAAAATTTTGAAGCATGTCTTCAAACAAAGCATCCTTCTTTATTGTAAGCACCTTTTTGATCTTCATCAAGGACCAAACTTCATCTGGATTATTCCCTAGAACAGCATGAAATCTGATTTTCATATGAGTATAATCATCCGGATTATCAAATTTCTCACTGATATTGTATTGAGTTGTGATGAACAACATTTCGTTAATTGGGAAGTCCAATTGGCAATGATCTGAGTTCGCAATATCGTAACTTCTTTTAGGCTTCTTCTCGAACTCATATATCTCCCTACCCACAACTTTCGACTCTATTGTTTCGTAAGAGTAAAGTTTCGCAGGATCTCCTTTGTTCATGGAGGGAGGATTACTTGCCCTTTGTCTCATGATGCTCTGAACTTGTCTCATCCTCTCCAATTCAGCCTCAGCATCAGCTTTTAACTCCTCCTTCGACTTTTCATACAAAATTCCTTTTCCTTTTCCTGTTACATCTTTCTGAGGTTTTGAGCTTGAACATCCTTCATTTTCTCCAATAACAATTCCCTTGGAAACTGTTTTTGTGGTGATTGTAGTTGAAGAAATTGGTTTTGTAGGAATAGGAAGAGTAGCTATAAGTTGAGTCGAAATCACTTTTCCCACTGTTTTAGCCTCCTCTTCTTTGCTTCGACTTTTCTCTCCCCCTTGCACCCCTGTGAAAACAGGTGGAGCACTCTTCGGAAGTAAAGAAGTGAAATTTGCAAGCGGAGCAAGAGCTTTTTGAATAGCTTGTTCTAAAGTATTAATCTTTAAAGACAAGAATTCAGGAGTAAGGATTTGCGATGAGGAAGAATGCGAAACGGCTGATTTAAGCTCAGTGACCAACTTTATCAGGTGATCAAACTTCTCCATTGTTGCAGCTTTGTGATCTTCAATAACAGGAATATTATTGAGTTTGTGGAGTTGAGAAGAAATTTCCACAATTTGCTTTTGAAGATCTGCTTGTCTCGTATGCACATCTTGAAGATCCTTCGCAAGTTCAGACTTCAATTTTTGAATCTTGAAGTTGACATCCTCACGAACTTTCTTTACATCTTGTACAAAAAGAATGTGTCGTTCTTTTGTAGCAGCTTTAAGATCTTGAACAGCAGAAGTAAAATTGTTCCCTTGTACTGTAACTCTGAGCTCATTGTTTTTATCAGATTGATCTACTTTCTCCATGATCCTTTTCTCAGCTCCTTTTATCATCACATCAACCTCCATTGTTGATATCGAAGACATTCTACCAGAATCGGCTTGCGATTGGATAATGGCCTTTAACTTTTGATTCAGGATTTTAAACTGCTTTCCTGTCATCAGCATATGATCAGGAATATCATCTTCGTCTGAATCAAAAGGAATGTCATCAAGTATTCCTCCAAAAGCACCTCCTTCGACTTCAGTATCAGACAATTGTTGCGAAGGTGGAGCATTTTTAGGTGATTAGGATGGAAAAAGTGTTGTGAATGGGTTTTGAAGGGCATGATGAAAGATGGATGAAGTGGTGGATAAAGTGGTAATAGGTAATGAAATGGGTAAAGATGTTTGAATTGTGGTTGGTGCAACACTCATGATAGGTGCCCCCGTATCAGATACGTTGACAACCTTATCGGAAATAGGTACCTCCTCAGTAACTGATTTAGTAAGAACTATTTCGAGTGGTTGGGTTTGTGAAATGGTAGTAGAAATTTGTGAAGTTTTAGATATTGGTAAAGAAACATTTACCATAGATATGACAGGTGGAGTCTCTGGAACGACTTCTTCATCTGATGATTCATTGCGAATCACCGTCTTTCTCCGTTTTACAAGTGTGCGTTGCATGTTTTTCACAACATCTTCAGCCCGTTGTCGTTTCTTTCCTGGAGACACTGGTGCGGGAATACTGCGAATAGTAACTCCTTTACTACTCACTTCCGCTTTGCAAATTTGCTTCAGAACTCCAGACTTGGAAGGTAACAGTTCCTTCTTCGATTTGGATAAAGTTTCTTCGGTTGGAATAACTTCATCTTGCACAGTCGGTGAGGATGAACCCTTCGCACTTTTCTTGCTAACCTTCTTCTTCGATGGAGTAGCAACGTCTGGTAATACGCCAGTCTGATCAGCTGTATCGATGTTTCGCAAATATCTCACTAAAACTTTGTGAGTGGGAGAAACTTTGCGAAGCATCGCATCCGGAATACGAGCCACACGAGTGAAAATAGCTTCATCATCTTCGACAACTTTTGGAAATTGGTAGAAGGAAAATTCAGCAACTTCTACATCTGTCATTATTGGAATTGCTTCTTTCTCGTATACTTTCTCCAAAATTAAACTCCAGTATCTTGCACAAGAAATCCCCTTCTCCGAATTTGTGTTTTCCAGGCTTTTAACACATTCTTTCCACAGCTGAGTTGTGTAATCGACATTGATATCATAGTAGATGCCCATTACCATAGCATAGACTTCGACTCTTCCTCTATCCAAGCCGACTGATCTTTCGGTAAGGCACCGTAGAAAAATACCAAAAAGAAAATTCTAGATACATGGCAATCCCGACTTCCTGAAGTCACTTATCTTCTCCAACTCCGGTTGATGTCCCATCTCATTGAACATATGTATGATCTGGGAGTTTACAGGTTTGACAAACGGAGGGTTGTTTGGAATCTGCAAGAACTCCACAAACAAGTTCTTTGACAGTTTAACCCGTTTGTTGTTGATGAGATTGAAAGTAATCACATCCACCGTGTGATTGTATGAATCCGTTGAAGCAGCACGAGATAGCCACACCATTGGAACGGAGAATGATCTGAACATGGTGGTTGATAACGGTGATCGTTTCAAAGCAACGATAAGCATCTTCAAGTCTTCTGGATACGCAAAAACGTTTGGATCAACTTGGTAATTGGTGCTTTGAATCTTCATTAGTGATTAAGAAAGAACCTCATCAGTGTTGGAATTTGTGGCTGCCATTGTTAGGGTTTGAAAGAAATTTGAAGTTTGGATCAAGGTGTAAGCTTTGAAGTTTTGTGAGAGTTCTTGTTTGCGTAACCGTACATAGTGTTCTTGATCCTCCTTTTATAGGTTACTCAAAATTGATTTGAAATTAAAGCGGGATACATTTAATGTTATCCGATGTGGCACCTTGAAACTCGGATCATGACTGTAAAAGATAATTATGTTTCAAAAAGTAACTGTCACATCTCCTCGAAAACCGGATAGAATACCAACCATTTTGAGTATACAGCCTGTCAAGTATCCGTTATAGAATCCGAACCGGTAAAACCCTTCGCAAGGAAGCAAGGCTCTTTCACTTTTGGGATTTAAAGTGAAGTCATATGCCAGACTTGTGAAATCATCAGTCTGAGTTGGTTTTACTCAGAACCTCAAGGATTTCGTGTGTGCATTGTGCCAATGGAATAAGAATCAAGATAATTTGGAATTTTGTGATGTCAAAAAGTTAATTTGACATGAATGCAGTAAAACCCCAGGCAAAGGTTGCTTCGTTAATCATCAAGAGAGATAATCAACAGCTTGTGTAGTTTCCCGTGAATTACAATTGAATACTTGTAAAGAAGTATCAAAGGGCTTCTTTTAAAAATCATTTTGGGTTGGTTTGAAATTTCATTACATATCAGCCTTAACATAAGGTGAGAAATTGTAAATGAAATTACTTGTTTGACCAGTGTAGTCAGTGACAAGTTGGTTGCGAATGATATTCAAAGTAACAAAGATTTTGAAAATATACTCACACGGAAATCATATTCAAAAAAATTTTTATGCTGGATCTATTTGGGAACAAACATCGTAGTTTTCGAATGTTTGATTAAGATCACTCAAAAGAAATGAATATGATTTGGAGTATAAAAGGTACTGAAGCAAAAGCTTTGTGAGATCTGGAACATTGTTCCCCGTCAATTCTTTAAGGTTTATGAAATTTTGGGTTTCACTTCTATCACGGACTCATGATATTAGATCATAAACACAGAGTTGTGATTTGTCTAGGTTTTGATTGTTTTGAATAAAAACCTCAAGGACAAATCTTTAAGTATTTGTAATGTAAGAATTGTTTGGTTTAAAAAGATTGGTTAAGAATCGAAGTGTACCTCTGTTATATTTGGACAAAACAGAAAACTCTTAACTCATTTAAGAAGAGTAAGGTAGCTCATTGTGACTTATGCGAATATAAGCCTTTTTGGGAAGAAATTTTCTTGAGAAAATTTCATTAAGGCTTTCTTGTCACACATAGATTCATGTTGAGGCTTTTGGTCTACATACAGCAGCATGCTTCTAGGGACATCCTAACTAGTTTGTAAAAGAAATTTAATACCTTCCCACAGAAACACGAATGTATGACCTCTTCGCATTGTAGCCCTGTATTAAATTCTCAACACACACAGTTTAAAAAACAAAGAAAACAAAAATATTTTTGTGATGTTTGAATTTTTCAAAAAAAAGGAACAAAAAAAATAAAATCTTTTTGTATTTTTGATTTTTCAAAATTAAAGAACAAAAATAAAATCTTTTTGGATTTTTGATTTTTCAAAAATAAAAAAAACAAAAATAAAATCTTTTTGGATTTTTGATTTTTCAAAAATAAAAAAAATTATTCGTAAACCTTACCGTAGTGATGATGAGCTCAGATGCGAAAATATGTGGTTGCGAAGCCATGCGAAGCCTCTGAATGAACAGTAACCTCTGAATGATGTTGACTCTTATCTGCTGAACAAAACTTTTATTCTTGTGTTGGTGAAATTGAATTCGCATTAATCATCCCCAAACCTGCTAAAATTCGAACAAATGATTTTTCATCAAGAGGTTTTGTAAAAATATCAGCAAGTTGTTCAGTTGTTTTGACAAAATGAATTTCAATATTCCTATCTTCCACATGATCTTTAATAAAATGATATCGAAGAGCAATGTGTTTTGTCTTTGAATGTTGCACTGGATTGTGACAAATGCGAATTGCACTTTGTGAATCACAAATACAAAGGAATCTTTTTCATGTTTATTGCATAATCACGAAGTTGACTCTGAATCCAAATAATTTGCGAAGTGCAAGTAGCCGCAGATATGTATTCTGCCTCAGCGGTTGATATAGCCACACAAGTCTGTTTCTCTGATTGCCAGCTCACTAACTTTCCATCCAATAGTTGACATCCACCAGTCGTACTTTTTCTATCCAAAGTACATCCTCCTAGATCGGAATCTAAAAAAGCTTGAATGAAAAATCCTATTTTCGCAGGATACCAAAGTCCTAAAGAAACGGTTCCCTTTAGATAGCGAAAAATATTTTTCACTGCAGTCAAATGAGGTTCTCTTGGATTAGCTTGATATCTAGCACAACAACAAACCGAAAACATAATATCAGGTCTACTTGCAGTTAAGTACAATAAAGACCCTATCATGCTACGATAAAGTGTTAGATCAACAGCAGGAGCATCTAACGAAGGAGTTAGTCTTGTTCCTACTCCCATAGGTACTCTGAGCTTTGTGCTATTAAGCATTCCAAACTTTTCAAGCAAGTTCTTCGTATATTTTTCTTGATTGATTAAGATTCCTTCCCTGTTCTGTCTTATATTTAAACCAAGAAAATTATTAATTTTTCCCATCATGCTCATTTCAAACTGACTTTTCATTAAATTTTCAAATTCAATTGACAATGTTGGATCAGTTGAACCAAAGATAATATCAACATATATTTGAACAAGCATTAGATGACACCCAACTTTCTTGCGAAATAATGTGGGGTCAACTGATCCTTGTTTAAATTTAGATTGTTTCAAGAAATTTGTAAGTGTTGCGTACCAGGCCCTTGGTGCTTGTTTTAACCCATATACAGCTTTGTCAAGGACATACACATGATCAGGATGCTCATTGTTTACAAATCCTGGTGGTTGTTCAACATACACTGTTTCTTCGAGTTTTCCACTTAAGAATGCACATTTAACATCCATTTGATAAACATCAAAGTCTTTGTGAGCTGCATAGGCTAAAAATATGCGAACTGCTTCAAGTCTTGCAACAGGTGCAAATGTTTCTTCATAGTCAATGCCTTCTTGTTGCGAATAACCTTTAACCACTAGTCTTGCTTTATTTCGAATAATATTGCCATCTTTGTCGGTTTTGTTTTTAAAAATCCATTTTAATCCAACAATTGAAACATCAGAAGGTTTAGAAACTAATCTCCAAACCTTGTTTCGTTCAAATTCAGCCAATTCAGATTGCATAGCAACAACCCAATCTGAGTGTTCCATAGCATTCTTCACAGTTTTTGGCTCTATTTTCGAAATAAAAACATTAAACATACAAAGTTCTTGGTTTTCATTCAATACCTCATTTTTCGCACGAATTTGAGCTCTAGTCAACACACCTTCTTGTGTATTACCAATTACCTGTTCTTTTGGATGATTTCGTGTCCATTTCTCGAGTGGTGGAAATTTTGGATCAAATTCTAATGGTGCATCTTCATACATATCTTCATTTTCAGATCCTGCAACATAAAGTTATCATTAACTTCATGAAACTCTTCATTTTTATCAAGATTAATTGTCTCTGTTTCATCATGCTCCCCCTCAACATGATCTGTATCTTGATACTCCCCTTCAAAATGATATTCTTGTTGATTTTGCGAATGCTCCCCCTCAACTTGATGTGCTTGTTGATTTTGTGAATGCTCCCCCTTCAACTTGATGTTCTTTCTCCCTACAAACATCTGGTGTGCTTTCACAAGTTATCGTTGATTCATCAGTATGTTTTGAGGATTCGGATGTTTGATTATCATGAGCATTATTTTCTGCATCAATTGCCCTGTCAGGAATTCCAAAAATTAAATCATAATCAAAATCATTGATTTCAGAATTATCAATTTGAGTATTTGAATCCACAAGTATTGGTTTATTATCGAATTTACATCAATTTGTTTAAGATAGTAATCATCAAATGTTAAATTGAAAGTTTCTTCAATTTTTCTTGTTCGTTTATTTAGCGCTCTGTATGCAACTGAATTTTGTGAATATCCTAAGAAGATGCCTTCATCAGCTTTAGCTTGAAACTTAGACAAATTATCTTTGAGATTCATGATAAAACACCTGCAACCAAAAACATGAAAGAATTTTACATTAGGTTTCCGATTATTGATTATTTCATATGGAGTAACATTAAATCTTCGATGAATGTATGATCGATTCTGAGTAAAACATGTTGTGGACACAGCTTCTGCCCAAAGATATTGAGGTAGATTCGCATATGTTAACATGGTTCTGGCAGCTTCGCATAAAGATCGATTTCTTCTTTCAACTACACCATTTTGTTGTGGCGTATATGGTGATGAAAAATTATGCGAAATGCCTTTGCTTGTGAGAAAAATGTCAAGAGTTTGATTTTTAAACTCAGAACCATTATCACTTTTAATTTTTCGTACATTCTTCTTCAGACTAATTTCAATCTTTTTGATAAAATCAATCATCATCTGAGCAACTTCAGATTTTAACCTGAGAAAAAATACCCATGTGAATCTAGAGAAATCATCTACAACAACTAAAATATACCGCTTTTTGTTTATTGTTGCAACAGTTGATGGTCCACATAGATCAATGTGAAGAAGTTCCAATGGATCTACTATTTTTGAATCTATCACAATCGGATGACCCTTTCGATGTTGTTTTCCTTGTTCGCAAGTTGCACACAAAGAATCATTGTCAAATTTTAGTACTGGTAACCCTCGAACTAAATCTTCAGTTACAAGTTTATTTATATTTCGAAAGTTCAAATGTGACAATCTTCTATGCCAAAGCCAGCTAAGATCATTAGATGCTTTTGATAGTAAACACACATCTGGTTTTCCCACAATTGGTTTGATGTCCAGTGTAAACATATCACCATATCTTTTGGATTTAAGGAGTATTTCATTCGTCTTTGTGTTTGAAACGATACTTCCTTCTTCATTAAATACAACTTGATTTCCAGTACCCACAACAAGTTGTGATACACTTATCAAATTATGTTGAAGTCCTTCAACATATGCAACTCTGTTTACTGTGAAGTTTCCATTTGTGACTTTCCCATATCCTTTCACTTGACACTTGTGATTATTTCCAAATTTGACTACTCCAGCATTTTCCAAGCTTCTGTAATCTCGCAAATTTTCCTTTCTTCCAGTCATATGACGAGAGCAACCACTATCAATGTACCATTTCATATCATATTGCTCGTCACATATCACCTGCATTTATTGGAAAATTTAGGAACCCAAGACTTATTGGGTCCATCATTAGTAGAATGAAACAAATTTTTGGAATTTAAAAACCATGTTTTCACTTTGTTTGTAACAGAATTCATTATATCAACATCATCAGTTCTAGATATTGAGATATAATCATTCAATAATTTTGGATTTCCATTGATTGTAATCTTATCCTTCACAACATTCGCATTTTCGATAACTGGTTTCCATTTTTGAACTGGAACTTGCGAATTATGAGATGATGCACTAGCAATTGAAGAATTATTTGTGAACTTATCAAATGCACTTTTGATTTGTTCTTCTGAAAACTTCCCACTTTGATATTTCTTTCCTTTTCCTTCAAACCAATGATTGATCGTACTTACATCAGATTTTCCTTTTGTGTATGAAACTTTGGTTGGTTTTGATATTGAAGGATTTGGAAAATTTGGTTGTTTTGGAGAAAATTCCATTTTGGCTTGAGTTGAGTTCTTCAAACTTGATGAAGTATTCGTGAATTTGCCAACATTTTGAAACTTTTGATTATTTGCAAATTTTTGCGAATTCTCAACTTTTCGATTGTTGTCATATTTGCGAATATATGGAACCTTGTCAACAGAGTTTATTTGTTTATGAAAACTTGAATATGTTTTTGTGTTTTTATTTTGAAATTTTGATGATGTTTTTGAAATTTGTTCTTTTTCATCTCTTAATTTTTCATTAGACACAACTTGCCAGAATATTGCTTTTCTTGCTTTTCTTTTTGAAACATTATTTTCTGTTGAAAAATTTCCAACCATCAATTTCAATTCATGAGAATTTAGTTTCACTTCAACCTTTGGGTTTTCATCTTTTTCAAAAATTTTGTTTGATTTTTCACCTTTAACCACCCATTTTTGTGCTGATTTTTGTTTTTGAAACACATAAGGATTTTGGGTTAAATTGTTTTCTTCTGTGTTTTGATTTGCGAAAAAACCTTCAGTCGTGGACTTTTGATTATCTTTTTCAATCATTTTATTGAACTCAAGATGAACTTTCTCAACATTTCCAGTAGTGACAAAAACTTGATTTGGAAAAATGGTTTTATCAGTACATACAAAATTTGGATATACCACTGTGTTGGTTTCCAAATAATGTGCGCCTTTGTCATTTAAAATTTTGTCAAATTCTTTTGTATTTTCAAACACTTGATCAACCACAACCCTTTGAGGTGTTTCATTTGAAACTTTCTTTTCTTCTTTATTTACATCTGTGTCATCAGATTTCCAGCTTTTAACTTCCACATTATCAAACTTACAATGTTGCGAAGTTGAAGGTTTATCAATTTTATCCTCTACTATTGAATCAACTATTATTTCTTTACCTTTGATCTTAGATGTGATATTAATGATTGACAATTGAGAACAATCAACCTCTTCTTCCTCTTTTATCTCACTGATTTCACTCACATTATCAGAATTTTCATCAATATCAGCATAATTGAATTGTGAGGCAAGAGTTGAATTTTCAGTTTTCTTTATGATTTTCACTCTTTGTCAAACTTTCATTGACAATGTTAACCAACTCATCAGCATTCAGAAATTCATCAATTTTAACAATACCATATGCATATCTATCATCAGGTATTTTGTCAAATTGAGCAATTCTGCTTTCGCAATCATAAGAAACAACATCAACTTTTTCACGTTCATACTCAAGAAAAGGTAAAAGTTTCCTATGTTGTTCTTTGCTAATATCAGAAGAATGATGTAAAGCTGTTAATTTTGCATACAGTTGTTTTGCAGAATTACAATATATGTTTCTTTGTGCTAGTAATAACCTAACATCGTTAGTAAGATTATTCCTATCACAATCTATATTTTTGACTTGCATTTCCAATTTTTCAACTTTGCTCTTCTTTATTTCTAAATCTCTTCGTGTCTCACTAAGTTGCACATTTAATTTCTTAGCTTCATTACTAGCAGACACAATAACAGAATCAAAATAAGCCACAGTATCATCAAATGAAACAATTTCAGCATCATAAGCAGATAAAGGAATATTAAAAGATTCAAGAATTGCACGTACCTTGGTTGTCATGGGTGACTTGTCAGTGGATTTAGACACAAAACATCTCCCTGAAATGTTCTCTTCGCAATCCTCAAAACTTGCGAACATTGCTCCATGTGTGGGATGCCTCATTTCCTCATCATCAGATCATGAAGACCAGATCTGATAAGTTCCACTTTCTTCTTCAGCAGCTTCTCCCTTAGAAACTAATGACACTCCTTTGGTCTTAGCACGTAATTCTTCAATCTTTTCGGAGTAGTATGCTTCATCTTTAACTTTTTCTTTCTTCTCTTCTTTCTTTCGCAACATGCAATCAGCTGCGAAATGATTCGCACCATTGCAATAATGACAGTAAATTCCTGAATCACCTTTCAACTTTTTCTCTTCATTCGCATTTTTCTATTTTTCATCAATTTTCTCCATTTTCTTCCTCTCCTCCCTTGCAGTTCTTGTGACAACATTTTTTGCATCACTATTCTTTCCTTTTGGATTAAAAGGCTTTTTGAAAAACTTCTTAACTCTGTTGTTTGAATAGAATGCTACAGCTTCATCATCAGAGTTCATCAAAAATCCTTCTACATCTGAACCATCTTTTTCATCAGTTTTTGATACCTTTGAAACAAGAGCCAAAGGACCACCAATAGCTAGTTTTGATTCTTCATACATTTCTGAGACCTCACATTCATGTGTTTTCAGTTGATTGTAGAGAACATTCAATGTAGTTGTATCAAAACTTTGTTGATTCTTAATCATCATGCTCACACTTCGCCATTCCTTGCGAAGACCCATAATGAAAGTTAAATTGAATTCCATGAAAGATCTAGTGATACCATACCTATTGCAGCGAAACATAAGCTCATTCAGACGATCATAGTAACTTTCGAGAGTTTCTGCATCCTTATGTCTGAATTCCTTCAGTTCAACTAGACATTGCTTCACAGAGTTGATCTTTGTTTTTTCGCTACCTTGATACTTTTCTTTTAAAGTATTCCAGATGTCTTTGGCTGTTTTACAACTACGAATGTAATTGTAAACTACAGGAGGTAGAGCACCTCTTAGTTCCCTCATGCACCTCTTTTCATTATTCTTCAGCCGTTTTCGTTGATCTTCAACATCAGGAGATGCCGTGGATGATCCAATTTGTTGAACATTAGCAGGAGCTTGTACTGTTCCATCGATACAATTCCAAAGTTCTTCATCAATTCCATTTAAGTAATCTTCCATTCTATCAGCCCACTGATCATAGTATTCTGGAATCAACATCGGAATTTTGGTTCAGGAACCAAGCAAGTGAGAGAAAGAAGTCATTGTATACATGTTGAGGTTCGCCATTGATGAACATAGAAAATATCTGAAAACTTGAAAACTTGATGAATTTCAGAATTCGATCAAATGAATTGATCAAAAATCACTAATTGATTACTCGACTTAACAATTCAAATACATAATCGATTCAAATCTGAAGATCAAAAGTGATTTTCAAAACCAAAAATGCGCGGAAAATTTTAAGTAAATTTTGCAACTTAAAAAGCAAATGATTCTTATACGAAAATCAGATCTAAGCAGTTTGAATCCTGCTCTGATACCAATTGATGAGAATTGTTATCGAGAATTTAGAAAAGAAAAGATAGATCTGAACGATGAAAGATGATGAACACAAAAAGTAAATATTAATCAGATCTCATATTGATTAAGACTGATTACAGAATAAGCTGAAGAGAAATTTCGTGTTTTGCTATATCATCTCTACTTCAAGCCTCAGTCCCTATTTATAGGGAACTTACAAAAAATATACTAAGTCTATACATATTAACTTCGCATAGAAAATGACTTAGTAAAATAACATAAAAATGCGAATCATTACAATACACAATATTCGACTTTTTACAATCTACATCTACAAGATGGGAGAGTGACAATTCTAGGATCGGTTCTACTGTCAATATTCTCTATGAAATCATCATCTGAGTTTCAAAGGTTCGTTTGATGGTGAAGCATCACTTCTGGCAGGAATATAAGCAACATCAAGTATTGGAACCTCAACGGTTGTGACAAGATCCGGAGTAGAGCTTTCCCCCTCAACCGGAGAGGTGGAAGTATTGAGCGATACTACTTCAGATAGAGATGGTCCAGATACATCAGCATGTTGTTGTTGAGCTGCAGGTGACACCAGAACTTCGGATAGTTTCTCCGTTTCAATGGGATCAAAAAGATCATCATAGTTGATTTCAACTAGATTCAGAGGTCCGGAAGCGGCTGGAATGTCACTTTCCATGATTGCAGTGGTTTCAGTGGACGGAGGTGCAATCCGGATGTGAGAATCATCAAATTTCACATCAAAGCTTTCAATGATCAACCTTGTTCTTCTGATGAGCACTCGATATGCAAGCTTGTTAGTGGAATAACCAAGGAAGATACCTTCGTCAGACTTTTGTGCAAACTTGTTGAGTTGGTCTCTATTGTTGATCACGAAGCATCTACATCCAAAGATATGAAAGAAACGAACATTGGGTTTGCGATTGTTGAGACCTTCATACGGTGTTTTATTGAGACGCTTGCACACGATACTTCGGTTTTGAACAAAGCATGCGGTTGCTACTGCTTCAGCCCAAAAGTAGAGAGGAAGTTGGGCGAAGTTAAGCATGGATCTAGATGCTTCAACGAGTGTGCGGTTCCTTCTTTCTACTACACCATTTTTTTGTGGTGTATAGGGAGCTGAAAAGTTGTGAGAGATGCCTTTGGAAACCAGGAAACTGTTGAGAAGATGATTAGTGAACTCAGTTCCATTATCACTGCAAATGTGTCTGACTGGAAGCTTGATTTGAAGTTCGATTTCTTTGATGAAGTTAATGAAGATTTGCGATGTCTTTGATTTGAGTCTGAGAAAGAAGACCCATGTGAAGCGTGTATAGTCATCAACAATAACCAGTATATACTTTTTGTGGTGAAGACTGGCTACGGTTGAGGGACCGCAGAGATCAATGTGTAATAGCTCTAGTGGTTCAGAGATAGAAGAATCCATTATCAGCGGATGACTTGCATTTGATTGTTTACCGCATTCATACGCTGGGCAAAGGGTATCATTGCTGAATTTGAGAATGGGGAGACCACGGACTAGTTCTCCAGTGACGAGGTTGTTAATGTACCGAAAGTTGAGATGAGCTAGCTTGTGATGCCATGGACAGCAGACTTCGGATATAGCTTTGGACAGAAAGCACAGCTGCGGTTTACCAATGATGAGAGAAACATCCAGAGGATACATCGTGCCTTTGGAGCGAGATTTGATTAAAGAAGTTCTTCGATCACACGTCATTATGTAACAGAATTGATCATCAAATTCAATGCGATATCATGCTTTACATAGTTGGCCAACACTGATAAGATTGTGATTAAGCCTTTCTACATAAGCAACCTTCTGAATGGAAAAGTTCCCCGTAGTGAGAACACCGTAACCTCGGATGACACCGTTTGCATTGTTGCAAAACATGACATTTCCACTATTGCATATAGGCCTGATATCCCGAAGGTACTCTAACCTTCCAGTCATGTGCAAGGAGCAGGCACTGTCAGTTAACCATTCTTCTTCTTGTTCCTCCTTGCACAAAGCCTGAGAATTACACGGTTAGTTTAGGCATCCAAACAAGTTTGAAGACAGGGACAATTGATGTATTTTTAAATGATGCATAGTCCGAGGTTGCATGGACAGGTCTTTTGTCAACTTTTAGACCTAGTCATGGGTGTTTGTTCAGATTTGGATTGTTGCGAGGTTTTTGAAAAGTACGAGGTTTCTGACTTTGATTTGACTTGACATGAGATAAAAACTTTTGACAGCTGCACTGACATTTACAAAAAGAGAGTTTATCATTGAATCTAACATTGTGCTTGGTCAGCGGTTTATAGAGTGAATTGGACTTGGTATTGGTCCGAGGTGGGTAACTTCTGAAAGATTTGACATTTGATTTCTAAAAAGTTTGTTTTGAAGGAAGTTTTCGACTGTAAGATTTGACATGCATGTTGTTTGGTTTCTGAAAAGTTTGTTTTAAATGAGGTTTAGCACGTGTAAATCTTTGAGTCCCTTTAGATGGATTTGGTAAGATTCCATTCCACTTGTTTTGATGTGAATTTAAAAGTGTTGGAGTGGGTAAAATTCCTTTCCAATTAGGGTCTTTTGAGGAATAGACCTGAAAAACGTAGTTTCTTACAGGTTTGACACCTTTTTGGGTTATGTCAGAAGTAGCAGGAATGACTTTTGAAACTGAACTTCCCTTTTTGCTTGTTTTCATTAAAGAAGAGTTTTTTGAAATGTAATTTGTGAAAACAAATTTTTCTGGACTCTTAGATTTTGGAATTCTCACATTTTTTGAAAAACTTTGTCTGCTTTTGTTTCGAGATCTAATTTCTTCTTTGAAAGCTCTTTTTGCCAAGGATTTAGGTGAACCGCAGTCATTGTTATTCAATTGCGGTTTCCTGGAACTTTTTAAACGATTTTGAAAACGTGGGCTAGAATCATCAGAACTTGAGGATTCTAGAATTTGAGAGCATTGGCCTATTTCAAAATTTTCTATAGGTAACTCATGAAAAATCGGCTGAAGAGTTGTGGTTCCTTGAACTGATGGTTTTGGTAAGGATGATTTGACTACCGCAGAGTAGGTTTTAGATGAAACTGCGGTGGGACACTTCTGGGACATTTAACTACAGTGTGGAACACTGTGGTCTGAGGACAAAGATGGAAAGTCCTTTGAGACTTCGGGGCCTTCAACAACAATTTCTTCCTCAACTATGGATGAAGTTTGAGAATTTGAATGAGTGGTGCCCCAGATGGGAATTTGATCACATGTGTGACCAAAATCCTCAGGCACAATTTCCTCAATGACACAATTATTGCTCAAATTGTGTAATCTACCAAAGTGAGTTTTGATATCTTCGGGAAAAGTCTTGTCATTGACAGGAAAATGAAATTCTCTATCAGGAGAGACATACACTCTGTCTTTGTTGAACCAGGGTGACGAATCCATTGCGGTAGGATACCCATTTGACCAACCCCAATTAAATGTATTGTCCACGGTTCCATTTTTTACCAAATTTTCAATAGCCTCACTTTCATTAAATAATTTTTCAATTAAAAGATTTAAGCGTACAATTTCTCTCTGAGCTAAATCTCTCTGGTTCAAAGCTATCTCTAATTGGGTTTCACTTAGCATTCTAGCATCTTTCTCTAACTCTAAATCCTTCTCTAACATTGCCATTTTAAGTCTCTTGTTATCCAGTCTTCCTCTCACATGGAACACCTCTTGGGACGCAATGTTCTTCTCATCTAGGGCTTTGTTATAGTCTGTAAGGACGGCAGCACAAGTGTCATTAAGATCATCTATGTAGGGTTGACAGTCATGCATACTATAATTTGAAGTTTGGATCATGAGTTTTACATGTTCAACGATGCTTAGAGTCCCATCCTTTGCCATGTAGTAGTAGTTTTTGTTCAACATTGCTGACCCATCATCATCCGCAGTGGCCAGCATGCAGATTTTCCCTTTTCCTTTAACACTGCTGATGGTCTCTTCTTCATCTCCTGATAACCAAACTTGATGGTCTCTTTTAACTTGAGCCACATATGCCCTTGCCTTTTCTTTTTCTTCCAACTCTTGAGCCATTCTAAGATAGAATGCTCTGTCCTTGACTACATTGGCCTTACAGTCTTTTGCGAAGTGATTTTCTTTATTGCATTTGTGACAAATCACAACATCAGCCTTGTCTTTTGATTGAGTACCGGAGTCATTGTTCTGAGAAGACTGTGGTACCTCCTTTGGTTGATAGTTCTGAGAGCCTTTAGGATATCGAGAGTGGTTGTTCTGAGGACCGAAGTTATGGTTGAATGGAGGTTTGTTGAATTATTGATTCTTGCGGAAAGAAGAAGGTGGTATGTGGTTGAACTGTTGGCTAAACAGAGCAATAGCCTTCTGAAATTCTTCTTCATCATCATATTCAAAATCTGCTTCGTATGGCTGTGGTGGGGTATTATACGATGAAGAGTAGGGTGACTGCGGTGAAGCTTGTTCTATGAGAGCAAGTGGTCCTCCGAAGTCAGCACAGTCTTTGAGTACAGTGGATTCTTGTGCTTGGAGCTCTCCATAGAGTTTGTAGAGTGATAAAGAGTGAATCTTCCTGTCACCTTGGACTATCATCTTAGCCGTAGTCCAATGTCGTCCTAAGCCATTAAGGAACTGGAGATTTGTTTCATGGTTGTTGCGGATGGTACCAGCATTTGATAACTTTGTGACTATCAGGTTGAATCTCTTGAAGGAGTCTTCCAAACTTTCACCCGTATGAGCTTTGAAGTTGTTGAAGTCGTTGAGTGTGGTAGTGAGCTTATTATCTTGTGCTTGTTCTGAGCCTTCATACAGGTTCTTGAGTACATCCCAGATCTCTTTTGCTGACTTGCAGTTTATGATAATATCAAATTTGTCAAGAGAAACACCACAAGAAATTTCATAAAAAGCAACAGCATCATTTTCCATTTTATCGACATCATCCTTGGTAGGACGGCTCATGGTTGGTTGACCTCCTCCTAGCCTGGTTGTCGCGCCGTCAGTTTGGACTGGTGTAAGGACTGGAACGTGTGGTCCTTCTTCCACGGATCGCCATACATCTCTACCCAGTTTTCTTAAGTACCTCTCCATTCTTTGTGACCAATGATGATATTCATTTGCTACTAGTATTGGAGCTCGGTTAGAACCTCCAACACTATTGGAGACATTCAGAGATAACGATTGTGCTATTTTTTTTTTTTTTGAGAAATGAGCTTTAGTGGTATAGAAGGCTTAATGAGAAAATCAGAGTTCCGATATTCAAAAAGCAACCACTTTGGCTCTGATACCAATTGTTGAGAGAAAAACTTGGAGACACACTTGAACAAACGTTAGAACAAGTATATTGCGGAATAGTTAATCTCATAGGATCTAAAAGCTCAACAATAATATAGTTAGATAGTTAGATAGTTAGTTGCGGAAAGTAAAGAAATATAAATGACAGCAACTGTTATATCAAGAATACACTTAAACTGATTCATAACAAGGAATGCATTCACTCCGAGTTAATAAGGAAGATCAAGTTTAGTGATTAAGTCTAGAAGACTTGCTCCAAAGAGAGGTTATGTTTCAGTAGCAATTTAGAGTGTGAAGAGTAGTAAGATAGAGAAATGAAGAAGATAACTTGGAGAAATATATTCAGAATAATTCACAAGTCATCGAGTGATAAGAGAGATGGTTGAGGAAGAAATCTTGTGTATTAAGAAGTTAAGAGTTATATAGAATACATCAGAAAGAGTCTCTATTTATAGAGTCTCAAAAATAAACAACTACTCTATAAGCTGTCGTGCAAGGCATGCTGGATAATCGAGTACATTACATAAAGATAAGAAAAAAACATAACAAAGGACTGCGGATGCTGAAAAAGAATTGACTCTGGGTGCTGAGATGATCGTTGCGGTAGATAGGTGGTTGCGGTATCTTAGTTCAAGAGGGTCACTTTTATGTTTCAACATGACCATATACCGAGAGATCAGAAGAACGAAGAAAAGCCGCTTCCCATCAGTGAAGGTTCGCTGGAATGCCAACCAAGGACCTGAATTCACTTAGGAGCACAAGAATCAATTGAATACGAAGTATCCCCACCTCTTTACTCGATTATTCATACCTACTCCTTTACCTAATTTCTAATTTCGGGACGAAATTCCCTTTAACAGGGGAATGATGTGACAACCCAAAAATTTCTATCATGTACAGTTAAACACTTCATTGAAAGTCAAACTCATTTAGCACAATTTGGAGTCTTTTTGAGAGTTCTAAGCCTTGTACACATAAGGGATAAATGTCGGGGTTTATCTGCTGAATCTATAGCTCAAAGAACAAGTCCAAAACACCTTGACTAGGAGTTCACGGCCACCACATGGGAGTTTACAGTCGTAAACTCCATGTGGGCCGTAAACTCCTCCTATATGGTGAAGTCTTGGCCATTTTGTTCATTCCTTTCCACCTCTTGGCCGAAATCCTCTCAAGTATCATCCCGATCTTCGCCCCCGATCTTCAAATCTCGTAAGTTTATTGTCCTAACTAGTTGATATCTTACATGAACTAGTGATCATACATGATTTCATCCGTGAAATCATTCCATTTGTGTGGATCTTCAAGTTTCACCAAGAACATACACTAGTGTTCTTGGCCAAAACCGACCAATCAAGCTCCTAGATCGTAAGTACTCTTGTTCCAACTCGTTGTACACTAGGTTTAACATGCTTAGGGCTTAGAAATCACAAAGAATCATGTGATCAAAGGAGTTTACGGCCAAGAAATGTTGTTGGGCCGTAAACCCCTATAAGTGGGGCAAAATGCACCCTAGTCCCTAACCAAGCCTTGAATACTAGCCTAGATCGTATCCTAGATGTACTTAGGACCTTAAAACATCAAAAGACCATGAATCATTAGAGTTTACGGCTGTAATCACATGGAGAAATGGTCCATGGTCCGTAAACTCCACAAAGGAGTGAATTGATGCCACAATCACTTCCAAAGGCTTAGACATGAAGTAGGAATGCTACTTTCTTGGGCAGGCGGTGCATAGCATTCATCGGAATGAAGTATTTGATGTTGTCAGCCTTTCGTTTGAAAATGATCCCAAGTTCAAGAAAGTTTGTTGCGCCTAATGATCTTTCTTCAAAGCCTTCGGTAGGCATTGGCACAGGTTCAAGTGGGGGGAGATCAAACTTCCTGATGATGGTGGGGTGGATATCTGCATCGATCTTGGCGAAGTCACAAACTGTATCACTTAGAAAGGATTTGGCTTTGTCGAGCGCCATTTGCATCTTCGGATGCTTTTCTGCCTTGTTTTGGAATACTCTGGCAATGAGGAATAATTCTTCCGGATTCATGCTTGGAAAATCTGCCTGAGTGCGTATGTAGTCATGCTCTCTTCTGGTAAGAGTGTACTGAACAAAGTCAGCCTTCATGAACTTCCGCATCATGTAATTTTTAACTACGGATGGTCTATCGTTAGACCATATGTTTTCCACAGAGGAGCCATGCTTCGCATAAAAGCGATTGAATCTTTCAAATTCCATAGGCAGTCGTTTGTGATCAGGGATACTGTAGTCAAAGGACTCAAAAACTGCAAAATACTTGGCATTGGGAGAGACTGGAATATCCTAATAACCATCGGAGGGAGGTTCAGCATATGTGAGATGTGGAGTGTAGTCTTCATCCAGTAGCCTGCGGAGTAGATTGACCCATGAGTTAATCAGCGACTCATCTATCATTGTATCAAATTCGCATTCTCTCCATATGAGTTCAGCAAGCTTGGCCGCTTTCCAATCATGTTTCCTTTGGGCTGTGGCAGGAGAGTCTGTGGAACTTGCTGATGACATATTTTCCTCAAGATTTTTGAGGTGAGGAGGAGTCTCAGGCCTATTGAGGGTGTTGTTTATAGGTGAAGAGTGAGGAGATGGAATATTATGGGATGGTGGAGGTGAGGGCTGCGGTGTGGGCATTTTCTTTGTGGTGATGGGAGGACTCTAATGGATGGAGGTATCCGAGTGGTGGACTTCTTCATCACTTCCCTCTCTTGAGGGATGCAACAGAGGTGCTTCCTCAAGCCATTGTTTAAGGCCATCCACTTTGGCACAGACTTCTGTAAAGTGAGCTTTCATGGTCTCAGCCAATTGTGAGTTGTTTGGGGTGGAGGAGTTGAAGAGCCTCTTGTTTATATCTTTGGTAAACTGGAGGATCTCAGGGCCATGGAAGTTATAAGTGAGGGATTTATGCATTCTGTTGATTGTAGCATGAAGAACAGAGATAGTGGACTCATAGGCAGTATGAGTCTCATCTATCACTTTCTGAGATAGTGAAGCTTGATTCGCAATGGATGCTTGAAGATCTTGTTTGATTGCGGTCACCTCAGTAATGAGGCTTTCCGTTGCAGCCATAAATTCTTGATGATCGGCCCTGCGGTTGTTGTCAAGGGATCGGATCCCCATTTCGACTTTGAGAGACATGCGCTTAGCAGTCATACGCTCTCTCGTCTCAAGTCTTTCAACTCGTTCAATTAAGGACTGCGGTCCTGGAATATCTTTAGATGGAGGTTGGGTAGGATTAATCGCAGCCAAAATTTGATCAACTTTGGCTTGGAGATTGAGGAATTCCTTCCTGGTGACAGCATCCTTCTTCTTCTTTTTTTCTTTTCCTTGGGCTTAGAAGTGGAATGTTGAGAACCACTGGACTCTTCTTCTTATTCGAACATCATAAGTTCGTCATCTGAAGGATTTGGTTTGTTGACCTCTTGGATGTCTTCATCATCAAAACCGAAGGTAGGGGCTGATCTAAGTTCAATTGTCGGCTCTTCGTCTTGAGATGGGTTGACTGCGGGAGATGGAACAGGAGTTGGAGTAGGAGGAACCTTCGAGGTAGCTGTCGCTGCGGCTGAAGCTTGAGCTTTCAACATAGTGTCTACCATTTGATCCATCCAGGTTTAAACCTTTTGGATTATGGCAGCAGTATGGGCATTGTTGATGGCATTTGCCCAGTACTTGGCCACGGACAGTATTTCATGTTCCTTCTGTTGTTGTTTGACCTGTTGCTCCTTACGGGCTTGGAATGCTCTTTTAAAAGTAGCATATTTCTTGATTTTGGCATCAGTGGTTGGCTGATACCGACTCCAAGAGTCACTTGAATCATCGCCATCAATTCGTTGTGTTCGCACCAAGGTGTCCCTTGGGTCCATAGATCCTTACACATGAGTGCTCACCGTGCCCAAACCACTTGGAAAGAATGGAAGCAGAGTAGGATTTCCTGGGCTTCCTTGGTCTCCTTGACCCGTGGTCAAGTCTGGCCTTGGCCCAGTTCTGGCATGGGTGAAAGAGATGCTCTGCGGATGGAGTGGCGTTTGAAGTGTTTGGGATACATGCAAAAGGATGAAGTCTAACTCCTCAGAAGAAAAAGTGTGTGGTTGGGAAGCCCTGGAGACCTTAGGGCGATGTCCAGATTTATCTACTTGAGATATAACTGGGGGGCTGTCTCCACGTTCGGATAATGAAGAGGATGAAACAATCTCACATGATGAGGTTGAGTGGTACTAGAGTGTGGTATTGAATGGATGTGCGGCCATCCCAAGTACTACCGGAGCCTGTTGAGAAGCTATAGTATCAGTCCGGTCAAGCATTTGGCCAGAGGTTTCGGTTGTTTTTCTTTTCTTGAGGATAGATATTGGTTTTCTATCTTCCTCAGAGTCACTGCTCGATATAGTGGTGGGTTTGGTTTTGCGTTTCTTTGAGGGTGCAGTTTGTTTTGGGGCATTCTTCTTAGGTGTACTGGTTTTCTTTTTAGATGCCACCATTTTTCTCCGTTGAGAAGGGTTAGATAGTGTAGTAGCAGAGGGGGTTGCGGTACCCTCAGGAAGAATGGTTGTAGAAGGAAGAGGTGGGGTAGAAGGTTATAGGACAATACCCTCCGTGGCCTCTATATGATCTGAGACATCAGTAGTCTCAAGACCAAGTAAAGTAAGAATGTGAATGGGCAGCCTGCGGATAGGTCCAAATAAAGTTTGATCAGAAGAGGGATTGTACCTTTTGAGATCCTTAGTGACAAAGAAGTTGATGTCACTGCCCATGTTAATACCAGCATCCGCATGTAGATCAGATATGCATAAAGACCAGAATCGAGCAAAGGTGAGCTCGGTTGGGTTCTCTCTTGGGTGCTCTTTGGGGATATATTGGAGGAAATCATCCCAAAGAATCTAGCCATAATTGACATCGTGGCTCGTGTAGATGCTCCACACTAGTTCAAGGAGCTTCAAACCCATGTTGATGCCTCCGGTCCTGCCAGACAGACAACGGATGACGAAATGGTATACGAACTGCCAAATTGCAGGCAGTTGGTTCTTCTTAAACTCACCAATCCCTCGGATCGGTTTCTGATAACCCATTTGGTAGAGTGCGGTGGTGATCTCGGATAAGGATGGTGTGAAGATCTTGATGGAGGGATGAATCAGAAGACTTATGGCAGACAAGAACTTCTCTTTAGTCAAGATGACCAAAGAATCATCGATAAGGTTGAGATGCACTTTTTGTGGGTTCTCCAATGGTCTGTATGCAGAAAAGGCACACTTGAAGAGTGTAGAAATAGGAACAACGTCATTGAATGCGTCAAATGGGCCAAACAAAATATGGTTCTTGAGATACTTGATCATAAGCTTTGTTGGGGCATTGTACGACAGATGATCTTCAAAAACTACTCTGAAGTTGCTTGAAGCTATCGTTGGAGATGTGGAACCAGTTGGATTCATGGAGCCTGAAGCCTTGGATTGCTTCTTTGATGCACCTGATTTCGCCATTGAGAGATGAGAAATTGGAGTTTTTGAGAGTTTATGGGACTTTTGGAGAGTTAAGAGAGAACAATCGATTAAACAGAGAGCGTAAACGATTTTAGGGAAGAAGATGAGTTTATAAAGGAGGTAAAAAGGATTTGAACCCTAGGTAAAAGATAGAAGAGGGTAAGAAGTCGAATGGGGTTTTGGGGGGGAATCAATGATTCTGGGATTAAACCTCAGCCACACGAAGATGAAATGGGTTTTGGAAAGATTTTGAGAGATCTCTAAAAGGGTTTGCATTTAATGGAGGATTAGACGCATGGAAATACGTCAGGTAAACGTGGGGTGATGAGAGAGAAAGTTGTAACTGATGGGACGTGGTTGGGAGAGGAAAGGACAAGTTGAGGATGGATTTATTTGGGAATTGTTCTTTTTGTCATCATCCTTAAAATAGGTCTGATATGGGGTTTATTCAGAAATGGAATGTGACAGTTTCTAAAGGGAATGTTTGTATTTTATTTAGTGAAGGATCATTAAATAGCACACAAAGATTCGAGAGTTAATGAATCTGTTGGAATTTATTTAAGATGATTGCGGATGGAATCATTATTGTGGTTGAGAAACTTCATCGCGGATGAACAAAGAAAGATTTCAGAGAGAACCTGTGAGAAAAACACTTGTACAAAAGTTAGAAATAAAAGATCATTAAAACCCATGAGAGGTACGTATGACATATGGTTGCGGTACCTAGATTGTGGTACCAAAACCGTCTATCATATGTAATTCTCAGTTAGAACCGCAATGGAGACCAATGATGGTCTGCGGTAGCTAACACTTTAGAAAGAATTGCGGGCCTGGATTCATCATTCCCAACATTTGTAAGAATGCATTGAGTTTTGTAGACTCAAGTGCTTCTGTAAAAACATCAGCAATCTCTTCATGAGTAGGAACAAAGATGAGTTCAATATTACCTTTCAGAATATGATCTTTGATGAAATGATACCGTAACTCAATATGTTTTGTCTTGGAGTGCTGAATAGGATTATGAGAGATCGCTATAGCACTTTCAGAGTAACAGTAAACTGGTATCCGCAGCATTTTGTACCCGTAGTCTAGCAATTGTGTCTTCATCCAAAGAACTTGGGAACAACAGCTGGCTGCGGCCACATACTCGGCTTCTGCAGTAGATAGGGATACACACGTTTGTTTTCTTGAAGACCAACTTACAAGTCTTCGTCCTAGGAATTGGCATCCACCTGATGTACTTTTTCTATCGAGCTTGCAACCTGCATGATTCGCATCGGTGCAGGCTTGAAGACTGAAGTCGTTGCCTGCGGGATACCATAAACCCATTGATTTGCTTCCTTTAAGATACCAAAGAATTTGTTTGGTTGCGGTCATGTGAGACACTTTTGGATTAGCCTGGTATCTTGCACATACACTAGTTGCGAAGACAATGTCATGTCTGCTTGCGGTAAGGTACATCAGTGAACCAATGATACCTCTATAAGTCTTGTGATCCACAGATTCTCCGGAGGGATCAGCAGAGATCTTATAACCGAAGGCCATAGGGACCTTAGCAGAAGAGCAGTTGTCCATTGAATATTTCTTCAAAAGTTCAATGGTGTATTTTTCTTGATGAATGAAAATTCCTTGCTGAATTTGTTTAACTTGAAGACCTAGAAAGAAATTAATCTCTCTATTCATGCTCATTTTGGATTTGTTGGTCATGAGCTTAGCAAATTCATCTACCATGCCTTGATCAGTCGACCTGAAAATGATATCATCCACATATATTTGTACCATCATAAGGTGGTCACCATTTGCTTTTCTGAATAATGTGGGATCAATCACTCCTCTTTTGTACCCGAATGAGAAAAAGAATTCAGAGAGTGTCTCATACCAAGCTCTTGGGGCTTGTTTCAGGCCATAGACAGCTTTTTCAAGCTTGTAGCAGTGGTCTGGAAATTCAATATTTTCAAATCCTGGAGGTTGCTGAAGATAAACCTCTTCTTTTAGTTCCCCGTTGAGAAAAGCACTCTTAACGTCCATTTGGTGTACCTTGACATTTTTGTGGGCTGCGTATGCTAGAAAGATCCGGATGGCTTCCATGCGTGCTACCGGAGCATACATTTCATCGTAGTCAATGCCTTTTAGTTGACTATAGCCCTTGGCAACAAGTCTTGCCTTGTTTCTAATGACTGAGCCAGATTCATCTAGCTTATTCTTGAAAATCCATCTTGTACCAACAATACTATGACCTTGTGGAAGAGGAACAAGTTGCCATACTTTGTTTCTTTCAAATTCTTCTAATTCTTCTTGCATTGCGGCTATCCAGTCCGGTTCAAGCAATGCTTCGTTGATCGTTCTAGGTTCAATCGAAGATATAAATGCTGCATAGTGGCAGTGATCAGATAAGTCCTTGGAAGACCGAGTCTGGATACCTACGGATGGATTGCCAATAATTTGACCTGGTGGGTGGTCTTTCATCCATACATGAAGACGTGGCATCAGATGATCAGCAGCTGCGGTTGAAGGGATATCTTGGATGTCAGAGGAATTTGTGGTTGGGAATGGCAGTTCCCCCTGAATTTGAGAACATCCTGCTGAATCATCTTGATCTATTGGAGCAGAATTTTCTTGAGTAATCGGCAGAGGTTGAGGTTCCCCCTGGATTGCAGATCGGAGTTCCTCTGGAACCTGAGAAGGTTCCCCCTAGAATGCAGATGTCATGAGAATTGTTATCGAGAATTTAGAAAAGAAAAGATAGATCTGAACGATGAAAGATGATGAACACAAAAAGTAAATATTAATCAGATCTCATATTGATTAAGACTGATTACAGAATAAGCTGAAGAGAAATTTCGTGTTTCGCTATATCATCTCTACTTCAAGCCTCAGTCCCTATTTATAGGCAACTTACAAAAAATATACTAAGTCTATACATATTAACTTCGCATAGAAAATGACTTAGTAAAATAACATAAAAATGCGAATCATTACAATACACAATATTCGACTTTTTACAATCTACATCTACATTCTCCCCCTTTGTAAACAGTCGATGCAATTCAACTCAAAAGCTTTTGAATTGCAGAGTGAATTGTTCTTCGCACTTTTCCATACCAGGAGATCACCTTCTTCAAGTCTTTCTTGTCTCCTTCGTTATTTTTCTTGCAGTTGTTCATACGTACAATGAAGTGCGTATATTGCGAAGAATTATATCTTTCAATCTCTGATGCTTTGAATAGAAATTTCTTCGGTTTTCCTTTAGTATCTCTTCCCGAAAATACCATGCCAAAAGGTTTCAGGCATATCTCACCTACAACATATTTTGCCAATGCAGATTGTGTCAAAGTATCCTCCCATGGAACTTTTACTTCTCGTCCCAGCACATTCGCTAATTCTTCGTCTGTAAGAGCCCAACAATCGAAATAGTTATCGATGTATGTCTTTACGTGTGCGAATCCAACTTTGAACACATCTGTCTCAGAGCCTTTTAGTTTGTTTTCTTCCATATGCTTCAGAATTAGAGCTACTTGAATTAAATCGTTGCAGTTCATCAATGGAAAATCAGCCATTGTGAAGTCATATTGTTTGTTGTCAGCTCTGATGACAAAATACCGAAAATTTTGAAGCATGTCTTCAAACAAAGCATCCTTCTTTATTGTAAGCACCTTTTTGATCTTCATCAAGGACCAAACTTCATCTGGATTATTCCCTAGAACAGCATGAAATCTGATTTTCATATGAGTATAATCATCCGGATTATCAAATTTCTCACTGATATTGTATTGAGCTGTGATGAACAACATTTCGTTAATTGGGAAGTCCAATTGGCAATGATCTGAGTTCGCAATATCGTAACTTCTTTTAGGCTTCTTCTCGAACTCATATATCTCCCTACCCACAACTTTCGACTCTATTGTTTCGTAAGAGTAAAGTTTCGCAGGATCTCCTTTGTTCATGGAGGGAGGATTACTTGCCCTTTGTCTCATGATGCTCTGAACTTGTCTCATCCTCTCCAATTCAGCCTCAGCATCAGCTTTTAACTCCTCCTTCGACTTTTCATACAAAATTCCTTTTCCTTTTCCTGTTACATCTTTCTGAGGTTTTGAGCTTGAACATCCTTCATTTTCTCCAATAACAATTCCCTTGGAAACTGTTTTTGTGGTGATTGTAGTTGAAGAAATTGGTTTTGTAGGAATAGGAAGAGTAGCTATAAGTTGAGTCGAAATCACTTTTCCCACTGTTTTAGCCTCCTCTTCTTTGCTTCGACTTTTCTCTCCCCCTTGCACCCCTGTGAAAACAGGTGGAGCACTCTTCGGAAGTAAAGAAGTGAAATTTGCAAGCGGAGCAAGAGCTTTTTGAATAGCTTGTTCTAAAGTATTAATCTTTAAAGACAAGAATTCAGGAGTAAGGATTTGCGATGAGGAAGAATGCGAAACGGCTGATTTAAGCTCAGTGACCAACTTTATCAGGTGATCAAACTTCTCCATTGTTGCAGCTTTGTGATCTTCAATAACAGGAATATTATTGAGTTTGTGGAGTTGAGAAGAAATTTCCACAATTTGCTTTTGAAGATCTGCTTGTCTCGTATGCACATCTTGAAGATCCTTCGCAAGTTCAGACTTCAATTTTTGAATCTTGAAGTTGACATCCTCACGAACTTTCTTTACATCTTGTACAAAAAGAATGTGTCGTTCTTTTGTAGCAGCTTTAAGATCTTGAACAGCAGAAGTAAAATTGTTCCCTTGTACTGTAACTCTGAGCTCATTGTTTTTATCAGATTGATCTACTTTCTCCATGATCCTTTTCTCAGCTCCTTTTATCATCACATCAACCTCCATTGTTGATATCGAAGACATTCTACCAGAATCGGCTTGCGATTGGATAATGGCCTTTAACTTTTGATTCAGGATTTTAAACTGCTTTCCTGTCATCAGCATATGATCAGGAATATCATCTTCGTCTGAATCAAAAGGAATGTCATCAAGTATTCCTCCAAAAGCACCTCCTTCGACTTCAGTATCAGACAATTGTTGCGAAGGTGGAGCATTTTTAGGTGATTAGGATGGAAAAAGTGTTGTGAATGGGTTTTGAAGGGCATGATGAAAGATGGATGAAGTGGTGGATAAAGTGGTAATAGGTAATGAAATGGGTAAAGATGTTTGAATTGTGGTTGGTGCAACACTCATGATAGGTGCCCCCGTATCAGATACGTTGACAACCTTATCGGAAATAGGTACCTCCTCAGTAACTGATTTAGTAAGAACTATTTCGAGTGGTTGGGTTTGTGAAATGGTAGTAGAAATTTGTGAAGTTTTAGATATTGGTAAAGAAACATTTACCATAGATATGACAGGTGGAGTCTCTGGAACGACTTCTTCATCTGATGATTCATTGCGAATCACCGTCTTTCTCCGTTTTACAAGTGTGCGTTGCATGTTTTTCACAACATCTTCAGCCCGTTGTCGTTTCTTTCCTGGAGACACTGGTGCGGGAATACTGCGAATAGTAACTCCTTTACTACTCACTTCCGCTTTGCAAATTTGCTTCAGAACTCCAGACTTGGAAGGTAACAGTTCCTTCTTCGATTTGGATAAAGTTTCTTCGGTTGGAATAACTTCATCTTGCACAGTCGGTGAGGATGAACCCTTCGCACTTTTCTTGCTAACCTTCTTCTTCGATGGAGTAGCAACGTCTGGTAATACGCCAGTCTGATCAGCTGTATCGATGTTTCGCAAATATCTCACTAAAACTTTGTGAGTGGGAGAAACTTTGCGAAGCATCGCATCCGGAATACGAGCCACACGAGTGAAAATAGCTTCATCATCTTCGACAACTTTTGGAAATTGGTAGAAGGAAAATTCAGCAACTTCTACATCTGTCATTATTGGAATTGCTTCTTTCTCGTATACTTTCTCCAAAATTAAACTCCAGTATCTTGCACAAGAAATCCCCTTCTCCGAATTTGTGTTTTCCAGGCTTTTAACACATTCTTTCCACAGCTGAGTTGTGTAATCGACATTGATATCATAGTAGATGCCCATTACCATAGCATAGACTTCGACTCTTCCTCTATCCAAGCCGACTGATCTTTCGGTAAGGCACCGTAGAAAAATACCAAAAAGAAAATTCTAGATACATGGCAATCCCGACTTCCTGAAGTCACTTATCTTCTCCAACTCCGGTTGATGTCCCATCTCATTGAACATATGTATGATCTGGGAGTTTACAGGTTTGACAAACGGAGGGTTGTTTGGAATCTGCAAGAACTCCACAAACAAGTTCTTTGACAGTTTAACCCGTTTGTTGTTGATGAGATTGAAAGTAATCACATCCACCGTGTGATTGTATGAATCCGTTGAAGCAGCACGAGATAGCCACACCATTGGAACGGAGAATGATCTGAACATGGTGGTTGATAACGGTGATCGTTTCAAAGCAACGATAAGCATCTTCAAGTCTTCTGGATACGCAAAAACGTTTGGATCAACTTGGTAATTGGTGCTTTGAATCTTCATTAGTGATTAAGAAAGAACCTCATCAGTGTTGGAATTTGTGGCTGCCATTGTTAGGGTTTGAAAGAAATTTGAAGTTTGGATCAAGGTGTAAGCTTTGAAGTTTTGTGAGAGTTCTTGTTTGCGTAACCGTACATAGTGTTCTTGATCCTCCTTTTATAGGTTACTCAAAATTGATTTGAAATTAAAGCGGGATACATTTAATGTTATCCGATGTGGCACCTTGAAACTCGGATCATGACTGTAAAAGATAATTATGTTTCAAAAAGTAACTGTCACATCTCCTCGAAAACCGGATAGAATACCAACCATTTTGAGTATACAGCCTGTCAAGTATCCGTTATAGAATCCGAACCGGTAAAACCCTTCGCAAGGAAGCAAGGCTCTTTCACTTTTGGGATTTAAAGTGAAGTCATATGCCAGACTTGTGAAATCATCAGTCTGAGTTGGTTTTACTCAGAACCTCAAGGATTTCGTGTGTGCATTGTGCCAATGGAATAAGAATCAAGATAATTTGGAATTTTGTGATGTCAAAAAGTTAATTTGACATGAATGCAGTAAAACCCCAGGCAAAGGTTGCTTCGTTAATCATCAAGAGAGATAATCAACAGCTTGTGTAGTTTCCCGTGAATTACAATTGAATACTTGTAAAGAAGTATCAAAGGGCTTCTTTTAAAAATCATTTTGGGTTGGTTTGAAATTTCATTACATATCAGCCTTAACATAAGGTGAGAAATTGTAAATGAAATTACTTGTTTGACCAGTGTAGTCAGTGACAAGTTGGTTGCGAATGATATTCAAAGTAACAAAGATTTTGAAAATATACTCACACGGAAATCATATTCAAAAAAATTTTTATGCTGGATCTATTTGGGAACAAACATCGTAGTTTTCGAATGTTTGATTAAGATCACTCAAAAGAAATGAATATGATTTGGAGTATAAAAGGTACTGAAGCAAAAGCTTTGTGAGATCTGGAACATTGTTCCCCGTCAATTCTTTAAGGTTTATGAAATTTTGGGTTTCACTTCTATCACGGACTCATGATATTAGATCATAAACACAGAGTTGTGATTTGTCTAGGTTTTGATTGTTTTGAATAAAAACCTCAAGGACAAATCTTTAAGTATTTGTAATGTAAGAATTGTTTGGTTTAAAAAGATTGGTTAAGAATCGAAGTGTACCTCTGTTATATTTGGACAAAACAGAAAACTCTTAACTCATTTAAGAAGAGTAAGGTAGCTCATTGTGACTTATGCGAATATAAGCCTTTTTGGGAAGAAATTTTCTTGAGAAAATTTCATTAAGGCTTTCTTGTCACACATAGATTCATGTTGAGGCTTTTGGTCTACATACAGCAGCATGCTTCTAGGGACATCCTAACTAGTTTGTAAAAGAAATTTAATACCTTCCCACAGAAACACGAATGTATGACCTCTTCGCATTGTAGCCCTGTATTAAATTCTCAACACACACAGTTTAAAAAACAAAGAAAACAAAAATATTTTTGTGATGTTTGAATTTTTCAAAAAAAAGGAACAAAAAAAATAAAATCTTTTTGTATTTTTGATTTTTCAAAATTAAAGAACAAAAATAAAATCTTTTTGGATTTTTGATTTTTCAAAAATAAAAAAAACAAAAATAAAATCTTTTTGGATTTTTGATTTTTCAAAAATAAAAAAAATTATTCGTAAACCTTACCGTAGTGATGATGAGCTCAGATGCGAAAATATGTGGTTGCGAAGCCATGCGAAGCCTCTGAATGAACAGTAACCTCTGAATGATGTTGACTCTTATCTGCTGAACAAAACTTTTATTCTTGTGTTGGTGAAATTGAATTCGCATTAATCATCCCCAAACCTGCTAAAATTCGAACAAATGATTTTTCATCAAGAGGTTTTGTAAAAATATCAGCAAGTTGTTCAGTTGTTTTGACAAAATGAATTTCAATATTCCTATCTTCCACATGATCTTTAATAAAATGATATCGAAGAGCAATGTGTTTTGTCTTTGAATGTTGCACTGGATTGTGACAAATGCGAATTGCACTTTGTGAATCACAAATACAAAGGAATCTTTTTCATGTTTATTGCATAATCACGAAGTTGACTCTGAATCCAAATAATTTGCGAAGTGCAAGTAGCCGCAGATATGTATTCTGCCTCAGCGGTTGATATAGCCACACAAGTCTGTTTCTCTGATTGCCAGCTCACTAACTTTCCATCCAATAGTTGACATCCACCAGTCGTACTTTTTCTATCCAAAGTACATCCTCCTAGATCGGAATCTGAAAAAGCTTGAATGAAAAATCCTATTTTCGCAGGATACCAAAGTCCTAAAGAAACGGTTCCCTTTAGATAGCGAAAAATATTTTTCACTGCAGTCAAATGAGGTTCTCTTGGATTAGCTTGATATCTAGCACAACAACAAACCGAAAACATAATATCAGGTCTACTTGCAGTTAAGTACAATAAAGACCCTATCATGCTACGATAAAGTGTTAGATCAACAGCAGGAGCATCTAACGAAGGAGTTAGTCTTGTTCCTACTCCCATAGGTACTCTGAGCTTTGTGCTATTAAGCATTCCAAACTTTTCAAGCAAGTTCTTCGTATATTTTTCTTGATTGATTAAGATTCCTTCCCTGTTCTGTCTTATATTTAAACCAAGAAAATTATTAATTTTTCCCATCATGCTCATTTCAAACTGACTTTTCATTAAATTTTCAAATTCAATTGACAATGTTGGATCAGTTGAACCAAAGATAATATCAACATATATTTGAACAAGCATTAGATGACACCCAACTTTCTTGCGAAATAATGTGGGGTCAACTGATCCTTGTTTAAATTTAGATTGTTTCAAGAAATTTGTAAGTGTTGCGTACCAGGCCCTTGGTGCTTGTTTTAACCCATATACAGCTTTGTCAAGGACATACACATGATCAGGATGCTCATTGTTTACAAATCCTGGTGGTTGTTCAACATACACTGTTTCTTCGAGTTTTCCACTTAAGAATGCACATTTAACATCCATTTGATAAACATCAAAGTCTTTGTGAGCTGCATAGGCTAAAAATATGCGAACTGCTTCAAGTCTTGCAACAGGTGCAAATGTTTCTTCATAGTCAATGCCTTCTTGTTGCGAATAACCTTTAACCACTAGTCTTGCTTTATTTCGAATAATATTGCCATCTTTGTCGGTTTTGTTTTTAAAAATCCATTTTAATCCAACAATTGAAACATTAGAAGGTTTAGAAACTAATCTCCAAACCTTGTTTCGTTCAAATTCAGCCAATTCAGATTGCATAGCAACAACCCAATCTGAGTGTTCCATAGCATTCTTCACAGTTTTTGGCTCTATTTTCGAAATAAAAACATTAAACATACAAAGTTCTTGGTTTTCATTCAATACCTCATTTTTCGCACGAATTTGAGCTCTAGTCAACACACCTTCTTGTGTATTACCAATTACCTGTTCTTTTGGATGATTTCGTGTCCATTTCTCGAGTGGTGGAAATTTTGGATCAAATTCTAATGGTGCATCTTCATACATATCTTCATTTTCAGATCCTGCAACATAAAGTTATCATTAACTTCATGAAACTCTTCATTTTTATCAAGATTAATTGTCTCTGTTTCATCATGCTCCCCCTCAACATGATCTGTATCTTGATACTCCCCTTCAAAATGATATTCTTGTTGATTTTGCGAATGCTCCCCCTCAACTTGATGTGCTTGTTGATTTTGTGAATGCTCCCCCTTCAACTTGATGTTCTTTCTCCCTACAAACATCTGGTGTGCTTTCACAAGTTATCGTTGATTCATCAGTATGTTTTGAGGATTCGGATGTTTGATTATCATGAGCATTATTTTCTGCATCAATTGCCCTGTCAGGAATTCCAAAAATTAAATCATAATCAAAATCATTGATTTCAGAATTATCAATTTGAGTATTTGAATCCACAAGTATTGGTTTATTATCGAATTTACATCAATTTGTTTAAGATAGTAATCATCAAATGTTAAATTGAAAGTTTCTTCAATTTTTCTTGTTCGTTTATTTAGCGCTCTGTATGCAACTGAATTTTGTGAATATCCTAAGAAGATGCCTTCATCAGCTTTAGCTTGAAACTTAGACAAATTATCTTTGAGATTCATGATAAAACACCTGCAACCAAAAACATGAAAGAATTTTACATTAGGTTTCCGATTATTGATTATTTCATATGGAGTAACATTAAATCTTCGATGAATGTATGATCGATTCTGAGTAAAACATGTTGTGGACACAGCTTCTGCCCAAAGATATTGAGGTAGATTCGCATATGTTAACATGGTTCTGGCAGCTTCGCATAAAGATCGATTTCTTCTTTCAACTACACCATTTTGTTGTGGCGTATATGGTGATGAAAAATTATGCGAAATGCCTTTGCTTGTGAGAAAAATGTCAAGAGTTTGATTTTTAAACTCAGAACCATTATCACTTTTAATTTTTCGTACATTCTTCTTCAGACTAATTTCAATCTTTTTGATAAAATCAATCATCATCTGAGCAACTTCAGATTTTAACCTGAGAAAAAATACCCATGTGAATCTAGAGAAATCATCTACAACAACTAAAATATACCGCTTTTTGTTTATTGTTGCAACAGTTGATGGTCCACATAGATCAATGTGAAGAAGTTCCAATGGATCTACTATTTTTGAATCTATCACAATCGGATGACCCTTTCGATGTTGTTTTCCTTGTTCGCAAGTTGCACACAAAGAATCATTGTCAAATTTTAGTACTGGTAACCCTCGAACTAAATCTTTAGTTACAAGTTTATTTATATTTCGAAAGTTCAAATGTGACAATCTTCTATGCCAAAGCCAGCTAAGATCATTAGATGCTTTTGATAGTAAACACACATCTGGTTTTCCCACAATTGGTTTGATGTCCAGTGTAAACATATCACCATATCTTTTGGATTTAAGGAGTATTTCATTCGTCTTTGTGTTTGAAACGATACTTCCTTCTTCATTAAATACAACTTGATTTCCAGTACCCACAACAAGTTGTGATACACTTATCAAATTATGTTGAAGTCCTTCAACATATGCAACTCTGTTTACTGTGAAGTTTCCATTTGTGACTTTCCCATATCCTTTCACTTGACACTTGTGATTATTTCCAAATTTGACTACTCCAGCATTTTCCAAGCTTCTGTAATCTCGCAAATTTTCCTTTCTTCCAGTCATATGACGAGAGCAACCACTATCAATGTACCATTTCATATCATATTGCTCGTCACATATCACCTGCATTTATTGGAAAATTTAGGAACCCAAGACTTATTGGGTCCATCATTAGTAGAATGAAACAAATTTTTGGAATTTAAAAACCATGTTTTCACTTTGTTTGTAACAGAATTCATTATATCAACATCATCAGTTCTAGATATTGAGATATAATCATTCAATAATTTTGGATTTCCATTGATTGTAATCTTATCCTTCACAACATTCGCATTTTCGATAACTGGTTTCCATTTTTGAACTGGAACTTGCGAATTATGAGATGATGCACTAGCAATTGAAGAATTATTTGTGAACTTATCAAATGCACTTTTGATTTGTTCTTCTGAAAACTTCCCACTTTGATATTTCTTTCCTTTTCCTTCAAACCAATGATTGATCGTACTTACATCAGATTTTCCTTTTGTGTATGAAACTTTGGTTGGTTTTGATATTGAAGGATTTGGAAAATTTGGTTGTTTTGGAGAAAATTCCATTTTGGCTTGAGTTGAGTTCTTCAAACTTGATGAAGTATTCGTGAATTTGCCAACATTTTGAAACTTTTGATTATTTGCAAATTTTTGCGAATTCTCAACTTTTCGATTGTTGTCATATTTGCGAATATATGGAACCTTGTCAACAGAGTTTATTTGTTTATGAAAACTTGAATATGTTTTTGTGTTTTTATTTTGAAATTTTGATGATGTTTTTGAAATTTGTTCTTTTTCATCTCTTAATTTTTCATTAGACACAACTTGCCAGAATATTGCTTTTCTTGCTTTTCTTTTTGAAACATTATTTTCTGTTGAAAAATTTCCAACCATCAATTTCAATTCATGAGAATTTAGTTTCACTTCAACCTTTGGGTTTTCATCTTTTTCAAAAATTTTGTTTGATTTTTCACCTTTAACCACCCATTTTTGTGCTGATTTTTGTTTTTGAAACACATAAGGATTTTGGGTTAAATTGTTTTCTTCTGTGTTTTGATTTGCGAAAAAACCTTCAGTCGTGGACTTTTGATTATCTTTTTCAATCATTTTATTGAACTCAAGATGAACTTTCTCAACATTTCCAGTAGTGACAAAAACTTGATTTGGAAAAATGGTTTTATCAGTACATACAAAATTTGGATATACCACTGTGTTGGTTTCCAAATAATGTGTGCCTTTGTCATTTAAAATTTTGTCAAATTCTTTTGTATTTTCAAACACTTGATCAACCACAACCCTTTGAGGTGTTTCATTTGAAACTTTCTTTTCTTCTTTATTTACATCTGTGTCATCAGATTTCCAGCTTTTAACTTCCACATTATCAAACTTACAATGTTGCGAAGTTGAAGGTTTATCAATTTTATCCTCTACTATTGAATCAACTATTATTTCTTTACCTTTGATCTTAGATGTGATATTAATGATTGACAATTGAGAACAATCAACCTCTTCTTCCTCTTTTATCTCACTGATTTCACTCACATTATCAGAATTTTCATCAATATCAGCATAATTGAATTGTGAGGCAAGAGTTGAATTTTCAGTTTTCTTTATGATTTTCACTCTTTGTCAAACTTTCATTGACAATGTTAACCAACTCATCAGCATTCAGAAATTCATCAATTTTAACAATACCATATGCATATCTATCATCAGGTATTTTGTCAAATTGAGCAATTCTGCTTTCGCAATCATAAGAAACAACATCAACTTTTTCACGTTCATACTCAAGAAAAGGTAAAAGTTTCCTATGTTGTTCTTTGCTAATATCAGAAGAATGATGTAAAGCTGTTAATTTTGCATACAGTTGTTTTGCAGAATTACAATATATGTTTCTTTGTGCTAGTAATAACCTAACATCGTTAGTAAGATTATTCCTATCACAATCTATATTTTTGACTTGCATTTCCAATTTTTCAACTTTGCTCTTCTTTATTTCTAAATCTCTTCGTGTCTCACTAAGTTGCACATTTAATTTCTTAGCTTCATTACTAGCAGACACAATAACAGAATCAAAATAAGCCACAGTATCATCAAATGAAACAATTTCAGCATCATAAGCAGATAAAGGAATATTAAAAGATTCAAGAATTGCACGTACCTTGGTTGTCATGGGTGACTTGTCAGTGGATTTAGACACAAAACATCTCCCTGAAATGTTCTCTTCGCAATCCTCAAAACTTGCGAACATTGCTCCATGTGTGGGATGCCTCATTTCCTCATCATCAGATCATGAAGACCAGATCTGATAAGTTCCACTTTCTTCTTCAGCAGCTTCTCCCTTAGAAACTAATGACACTCCTTTGGTCTTAGCACGTAATTCTTCAATCTTTTCGGAGTAGTATGCTTCATCTTTAACTTTTTCTTTCTTCTCTTCTTTCTTTCGCAACATGCAATCAGCTGCGAAATGATTCGCACCATTGCAATAATGACAGTAAATTCCTGAATCACCTTTCAACTTTTTCTCTTCATTCGCATTTTTCTATTTTTCATCAATTTTCTCCATTTTCTTCCTCTCCTCCCTTGCAGTTCTTGTGACAACATTTTTTGCATCACTATTCTTTCCTTTTGGATTAAAAGGCTTTTTGAAAAACTTCTTAACTCTGTTGTTTGAATAGAATGCTACAGCTTCATCATCAGAGTTCATCAAAAATCCTTCTACATCTGAACCATCTTTTTCATCAGTTTTTGATACCTTTGAAACAAGAGCCAAAGGACCACCAATAGCTAGTTTTGATTCTTCATACATTTCTGAGACCTCACATTCATGTGTTTTCAGTTGATTGTAGAGAACATTCAATGTAGTTGTATCAAAACTTTGTTGATTCTTAATCATCATGCTCACACTTCGCCATTCCTTGCGAAGACCCATAATGAAAGTTAAATTGAATTCCATGAAAGATCTAGTGATACCATACCTATTGCAGCGAAACATAAGCTCATTCAGACGATCATAGTAACTTTCGAGAGTTTCTGCATCCTTATGTCTGAATTCCTTCAGTTCAACTAGACATTGCTTCACAGAGTTGATCTTTGTTTTTTCGCTACCTTGATACTTTTCTTTTAAAGTATTCCAGATGTCTTTGGCTGTTTTACAACTACGAATGTAATTGTAAACTACAGGAGGTAGAGCACCTCTTAGTTCCCTCATGCACCTCTTTTCATTATTCTTCAGCCGTTTTCGTTGATCTTCAACATCAGGAGATGCCGTGGATGATCCAATTTGTTGAACATTAGCAGGAGCTTGTACTGTTCCATCGATACAATTCCAAAGTTCTTCATCAATTCCATTTAAGTAATCTTCCATTCTATCAGCCCACTGATCATAGTATTCTGGAATCAACATCGGAATTTTGGTTCAGGAACCAAGCAAGTGAGAGAAAGAAGTCATTGTATACATGTTGAGGTTCGCCATTGATGAACATAGAAAATATCTGAAAACTTGAAAACTTGATGAATTTCAGAATTCGATCAAATGAATTGATCAAAAATCACTAATTGATTACTCGACTTAACAATTCAAATACATAATCGATTCAAATCTGAAGATCAAAAGTGATTTTCAAAACCAAAAATGCGCGGAAAATTTTAAGTAAATTTTGCAACTTAAAAAGCAAATGATTCTTATACGAAAATCAGATCTAAGCAGTTTGAATCCTGCTCTGATACCAATTGATGAGAATTGTTATCGAGAATTTAGAAAAGAAAAGATAGATCTGAACGATGAAAGATGATGAACACAAAAAGTAAATATTAATCAGATCTCATATTGATTAAGACTGATTACAGAATAAGCTGAAGAGAAATTTCGTGTTTTGCTATATCATCTCTACTTCAAGCCTCAGTCCCTATTTATAGGGAACTTACAAAAAATATACTAAGTCTATACATATTAACTTCGCATAGAAAATGACTTAGTAAAATAACATAAAAATGCGAATCATTACAATACACAATATTCGACTTTTTACAATCTACATCTACAAGATGGGAGAGTGACAATTCTAGGATCGGTTCTACTGTCAATATTCTCTATGAAATCATCATCTGAGTTTCAAAGGTTCGTTTGATGGTGAAGCATCACTTCTGGCAGGAATATAAGCAACATCAAGTATTGGAACCTCAACGGTTGTGACAAGATCCGGAGTAGAGCTTTCCCCCTCAACCGGAGAGGTGGAAGTATTGAGCGATACTACTTCAGATAGAGATGGTCCAGATACATCAGCATGTTGTTGTTGAGCTGCAGGTGACACCAGAACTTCGGATAGTTTCTCCGTTTCAATGGGATCAAAAAGATCATCATAGTTGATTTCAACTAGATTCAGAGGTCCGGAAGCGGCTGGAATGTCACTTTCCATGATTGCAGTGGTTTCAGTGGACGGAGGTGCAATGCGGATGTGAGAATCATCAAATTTCACATCAAAGCTTTCAATGATCAACCTTGTTCTTCTGATGAGCACTCGATATGCAAGCTTGTTAGTGGAATAACCAAGGAAGATACCTTCGTCAGACTTTTGTGCAAACTTGTTGAGTTGGTCTCTATTGTTGATCACAAAGCATCTACATCCAAAGATATGAAAGAAACGAACATTGGGTTTGCGATTGTTGAGACCTTCATACGGTGTTTTATTGAGACGCTTGCACACGATACTTCGGTTTTGAACAAAGCATGCGGTTGCTACTGCTTCAGCCCAAAAGTAGAGAGGAAGTTGGGCGAAGTTAAGCATGGATCTAGATGCTTCAACGAGTGTGCGGTTCCTTCTTTCTACTACACCATTTTTTTGTGGTGTATAGGGAGCTGAAAAGTTGTGAGAGATGCCTTTGGAAACCAGGAAACTGTTGAGAAGATGATTAGTGAACTCAGTTCCATTATCACTGCAAATGTGTCTGACTGGAAGCTTGATTTGAAGTTCGATTTCTTTGATGAAGTTAATGAAGATTTGCGATGTCTTTGATTTGAGTCTGAGAAAGAAGACCCATGTGAAGCGTGTATAGTCATCAACAATAACCAGTATATACTTTTTGTGGTGAAGACTGGCTACGGTTGAGGGACCGCAGAGATCAATGTGTAATAGCTCTAGTGGTTCAGAGATAGAAGAATCCATTATCAGCGGATGACTTGCATTTGATTGTTTACCGCATTCATACGCTGGGCAAAGGGTATCATTGCTGAATTTGAGAATGGGGAGACCACGGACTAGTTCTCCAGTGACGAGGTTGTTAATGTACCGAAAGTTGAGATGAGCTAGCTTGTGATGCCATGGACAGCAGACTTCGGATATAGCTTTGGACAGAAAGCACAGCTGCGGTTTACCAATGATGAGAGAAACATCCAGAGGATACATCGTGCCTTTGGAGCGAGATTTGATTAAAGAAGTTCTTCGATCACACGTCATTATGTAACAGAATTGATCATCAAATTCAATGCGATATCATGCTTTACATAGTTGGCCAACACTGATAAGATTGTGATTAAGCCTTTCTACATAAGCAACCTTCTGAATGGAAAAGTTCCCCGTAGTGAGAACACCGTAACCTCGGATGACACCGTTTGCATTGTTGCAAAACATGACATTTCCACTATTGCATATAGGCCTGATATCCCGAAGGTACTCTAACCTTCCAGTCATGTGCAAGGAGCAGGCACTGTCAGTTAACCATTCTTCTTCTTGTTCCTCCTTGCACAAAGCCTGAGAATTACACGGTTAGTTTAGGCATCCAAACAAGTTTGAAGACAGGGACAATTGATGTATTTTTAAATGATGCATAGTCCGAGGTTGCATGGACAGGTCTTTTGTCAACTTTTAGACCTAGTCATGGGTGTTTGTTCAGATTTGGATTGTTGCGAGGTTTTTGAAAAGTACGAGGTTTCTGACTTTGATTTGACTTGACATGAGATAAAAACTTTTGACAGCTGCACTGACATTTACAAAAAGAGAGTTTATCATTGAATCTAACATTGTGCTTGGTCAGCGGTTTATAGAGTGAATTGGACTTGGTATTGGTCCGAGGTGGGTAACTTCTGAAAGATTTGACATTTGATTTCTAAAAAGTTTGTTTTGAAGGAAGTTTTCGACTGTAAGATTTGACATGCATGTTGTTTGGTTTCTGAAAAGTTTGTTTTAAATGAGGTTTAGCACGTGTAAATCTTTGAGTCCCTTTAGATGGATTTGGTAAGATTCCATTCCACTTGTTTTGATGTGAATTTAAAAGTGTTGGAGTGGGTAAAATTCCTTTCCAATTAGGGTCTTTTGAGGAATAGACCTGAAAAACGTAGTTTCTTACAGGTTTGACACCTTTTTGGGTTATGTCAGAAGTAGCAGGAATGACTTTTGAAACTGAACTTCCCTTTTTGCTTGTTTTCATTAAAGAAGAGTTTTTTGAAATGTAATTTGTGAAAACAAATTTTTCTGGACTCTTAGATTTTGGAATTCTCACATTTTTTGAAAAACTTTGTCTGCTTTTGTTTCGAGATCTAATTTCTTCTTTGAAAGCTCTTTTTGCCAAGGATTTAGGTGAACCGCAGTCATTGTTATTCAATTGCGGTTTCCTGGAACTTTTTAAACGATTTTGAAAACGTGGGCTAGAATCATCAGAACTTGAGGATTCTAGAATTTGAGAGCATTGGCCTATTTCAAAATTTTCTATAGGTAACTCATGAAAAATCGGCTGAAGAGTTGTGGTTCCTTGAACTGATGGTTTTGGTAAGGATGATTTGACTACCGCAGAGTAGGTTTTAGATGAAACTGCGGTGGGACACTTCTGGGACATTTAACTACAGTGTGGAACACTGTGGTCTGAGGACAAAGATGGAAAGTCCTTTGAGACTTCGGGGCCTTCAACAACAATTTCTTCCTCAACTATGGATGAAGTTTGAGAATTTGAATGAGTGGTGCCCCAGATGGGAATTTGATCACATGTGTGACCAAAATCCTCAGGCACAATTTCCTCAATGACACAATTATTGCTCAAATTGTGTAATCTACCAAAGTGAGTTTTGATATCTTCGGGAAAAGTCTTGTCATTGACAGGAAAATGAAATTCTCTATCAGGAGAGACATACACTCTGTCTTTGTTGAACCAGGGTGACGAATCCATTGCGGTAGGATACCCATTTGACCAACCCCAATTAAATGTATTGTCCACGGTTCCATTTTTTACCAAATTTTCAATAGCCTCACTTTCATTAAATAATTTTTCAATTAAAAGATTTAAGCGTACAATTTCTCTCTGAGCTAAATCTCTCTGGTTCAAAGCTATCTCTAATTGGGTTTCACTTAGCATTCTAGCATCTTTCTCTAACTCTAAATCCTTCTCTAACATTGCCATTTTAAGTCTCTTGTTATCCAGTCTTCCTCTCACATGGAACACCTCTTGGGACGCAATGTTCTTCTCATCTAGGGCTTTGTTATAGTCTGTAAGGACGGCAGCACAAGTGTCATTAAGATCATCTATGTAGGGTTGACAGTCATGCATACTATAATTTGAAGTTTGGATCATGAGTTTTACATGTTCAACGATGCTTAGAGTCCCATCCTTTGCCATGTAGTAGTAGTTTTTGTTCAACATTGCTGACCCATCATCATCCGCAGTGGCCAGCATGCAGATTTTCCCTTTTCCTTTAACACTGCTGATGGTCTCTTCTTCATCTCCTGATAACCAAACTTGATGGTCTCTTTTAACTTGAGCCACATATGCCCTTGCCTTTTCTTTTTCTTCCAACTCTTGAGCCATTCTAAGATAGAATGCTCTGTCCTTGACTACATTGGCCTTACAGTCTTTTGCGAAGTGATTTTCTTTATTGCATTTGTGACAAATCACAACATCAGCCTTGTCTTTTGATTGAGTACCGGAGTCATTGTTCTGAGAAGACTGTGGTACCTCCTTTGGTTGATAGTTCTGAGAGCCTTTAGGATATCGAGAGTGGTTGTTCTGAGGACCGAAGTTATGGTTGAATGGAGGTTTGTTGAATTATTGATTCTTGCGGAAAGAAGAAGGTGGTATGTGGTTGAACTGTTGGCTAAACAGAGCAATAGCCTTCTGAAATTCTTCTTCATCATCATATTCAAAATCTGCTTCGTATGGCTGTGGTGGGGTATTATACGATGAAGAGTAGGGTGACTGCGGTGAAGCTTGTTCTATGAGAGCAAGTGGTCCTCCGAAGTCAGCACAGTCTTTGAGTACAGTGGATTCTTGTGCTTGGAGCTCTCCATAGAGTTTGTAGAGTGATAAAGAGTGAATCTTCCTGTCACCTTGGACTATCATCTTAGCCGTAGTCCAATGTCGTCCTAAGCCATTAAGGAACTGGAGATTTGTTTCATGGTTGTTGCGGATGGTACCAGCATTTGATAACTTTGTGACTATCAGGTTGAATCTCTTGAAGGAGTCTTCCAAACTTTCACCCGTATGAGCTTTGAAGTTGTTGAAGTCGTTGAGTGTGGTAGTGAGCTTATTATCTTGTGCTTGTTCTGAGCCTTCATACAGGTTCTTGAGTACATCCCAGATCTCTTTTGCTGACTTGCAGTTTATGATAATATCAAATTTGTCAAGAGAAACACCACAAGAAATTTCATAAAAAGCAACAGCATCATTTTCCATTTTATCGACATCATCCTTGGTAGGACGGCTCATGGTTGGTTGACCTCCTCCTAGCCTGGTTGTCGCGCCGTCAGTTTGGACTGGTGTAAGGACTGGAACGTGTGGTCCTTCTTCCACGGATCGCCATACATCTCTACCCAGTTTTCTTAAGTACCTCTCCATTCTTTGTGACCAATGATGATATTCATTTGCTACTAGTATTGGAGCTCGGTTAGAACCTCCAACACTATTGGAGACATTCAGAGATAACGATTGTGCTATTTTTTTTTTTTTTTGAGAAATGAGCTTTAGTGGTATAGAAGGCTTAATGAGAAAATCAGAGTTCCGATATTCAAAAAGCAACCACTTTGGCTCTGATACCAATTGTTGAGAGAAAAACTTGGAGACACACTTGAACAAACGTTAGAACAAGTATATTGCGGAATAGTTAATCTCATAGGATCTAAAAGCTCAACAATAATATAGTTAGATAGTTAGATAGTTAGTTGCGGAAAGTAAAGAAATATAAATGACAGCAACTGTTATATCAAGAATACACTTAAACTGATTCATAACAAGGAATGCATTCACTCCGAGTTAATAAGGAAGATCAAGTTTAGTGATTAAGTCTAGAAGACTTGCTCCAAAGAGAGGTTATGTTTCAGTAGCAATTTAGAGTGTGAAGAGTAGTAAGATAGAGAAATGAAGAAGATAACTTGGAGAAATATATTCAGAATAATTCACAAGTCATCGAGTGATAAGAGAGATGGTTGAGGAAGAAATCTTGTGTATTAAGAAGTTAAGAGTTATATAGAATACATCAGAAAGAGTCTCTATTTATAGAGTCTCAAAAATAAACAACTACTCTATAAGCTGTCGTGCAAGGCATGCTGGATAATCGAGTACATTACATAAAGATAAGAAAAAAACATAACAAAGGACTGCGGATGCTGAAAAAGAATTGACTCTGGGTGCTGAGATGATCGTTGCGGTAGATAGGTGGTTGCGGTATCTTATTTCAAGAGGGTCACTTTTATGTTTCAACATGACCATATACCGAGAGATCAGAAGAACGAAGAAAAGCCGCTTCCCATCAGTGAAGGTTCGCTGGAATGCCAACCAAGGACCTGAATTCACTTAGGAGCACAAGAATCAATTGAATACGAAGTATCCCCACCTCTTTACTCGATTATTCATACCTACTCCTTTACCTAATTTCTAATTTCGGGACGAAATTCCCTTTAACAGGGGAATGATGTGACAACCCAAAAATTTCTATCATGTACAGTTAAACACTTCATTGAAAGTCAAACTCATTTAGCACAATTTGGAGTCTTTTTGAGAGTTCTAAGCCTTGTACACATAAGGGATAAATGTCGGGGTTTATCTGCTGAATCTATAGCTCAAAGAACAAGTCCAAAACACCTTGACTAGGAGTTCACGGCCACCACATGGGAGTTTACAGTCGTAAACTCCATGTGGGCCGTAAACTCCTCCTATATGGTGAAGTCTTGGCCATTTTGTTCATTCCTTTCCACCTCTTGGCCGAAATCCTCTCAAGTATCATCCCGATCTTCGCCCCCGATCTTCAAATCTCGTAAGTTTATTGTCCTAACTAGTTGATATCTTACATGAACTAGTGATCATACATGATTTCATCCGTGAAATCATTCCATTTGTGTGGATCTTCAAGTTTCACCAAGAACATACACTAGTGTTCTTGGCCAAAACCGACCAATCAAGCTCCTAGATCGTAAGTACTCTTGTTCCAACTCGTTGTACACTAGGTTTAACATGCTTAGGGCTTAGAAATCACAAAGAATCATGTGATCAAAGGAGTTTACGGCCAAGAAATGTTCTTGGGCCGTAAACCCCTATAAGTGGGGCAAAATGCACCCTAGTCCCTAACCAAGCCTTGAATACTAGCCTAGATCGTATCCTAGATGTACTTAGGACCTTAAAACATCAAAAGACCATGAATCATTAGAGTTTACGGCTGTAATCACATGGAGAAATGGTCCATGGTCCGTAAACTCCACAAAGGAGTGAATTGATGCCACAATCACTTCCAAAGGCTTAGACATGAAGTAGGAATGCTACTTTATGACTTATAGGCTTCAAGACACAAATTGGTTGATGTACCCAGAGTTTGAGGCTGTAAACTCATGAGTTTACAGCCATAAACTCCAACGGAGTTCGTCCCAAGGCCGTAAACTCATAAGGAGTTTACCCTGGGACCCTAAACTCAAAACCCAAGTCCTACAACCCTCATATGAAATCCTTAGGAGTTTTAGCACTTAAATCAAGTGTTCTGCATGACTTAGGATGTCTTAACTTGTCTAATTAGTGTTTAAATCACTAATTGTATATATACATATGTCTTTATATGTTATTAGGATCATTGTGTGTTTAAGTCTTCACTTGACACCAAGCACTTGTACGACACTTCCATACGATCCACTCACATCAGGTGAGTTCATACCCCTTAATTAACCTTTTAAATGTTTATAAATGCTTTATGGGAGGGAATACAAGTTGAATCATGTTAGTTATTATATCAATCACATGTGATTAATAACTAGCTAAGAAATGGATTTACTATACGTTTAGCTGTTTTACCAAACATATTACTTCAAATGACTTTCTCAACCGTTTTTACAAGTTAAAACTCTTTATTAGGTGAGTTCATACCCCTTAATTAACCTTTTAAATGTTTTTAAATGTTTATAAATGCTTTATGGGGGGAATACAAATTCAATCATGCTAGTTATTATATCAATCACATGTGATTAATAACTAGCTAAGAAATGGATTTACTATACGTTTAGCTGTTTTACCAAACATATTACTTCAAATGACTTTCTCAACCGTTTTTACAAGTTAAAACTCTTTATCAAACTATCTTACATATTGTATGTTTCCTTTCAAACTCTGTTACAAATGTGTTTCAAACAAAGGTTTTCCTTATATTTAAAAGTGTCTTATCAAACAAACTACTTTCAAATCGTTTTATAAACTGGCATCAAGTCATCATTTCTTAGTTATTAAACTTTTCAAAAGTTTTACAAAACTTCTTTTATACTTTTCTATTTTCAAATGCATGCCTAGATATCTATAGTTATATAAGTAATGTTTAAAGGACTTACGACGGCTAGCTCGCTTTATTTCCTTTCCCTCGTTGGGATGTGGCCTTAAGGCATCGGTTACTCGTCCGAATGTCATCTAAATATTAGTTATATATCATGTATACATATATAGATATAAAAGTACCATCAGTCAGTTCAGTACCTTTGGGTAGCAAAGGCATACTTTCGGTTATACACGTACATTACTAGTAACTATAATAAGTATAGTTAGGATATATTACTTACTATTCCAAGTACAAGGAATCACACAAGAGTCAGTTCATTCATGAGTCTATACTATTACAATATATACTATATGAAGAGATACAATTACAGAAATACAATTACAATACACGATAACATAAGAGAACACACAATAAAGAGAAACAAGGAGGAAGATACAATACACGATAACAGAACAAACATAATAAGTTGCTATAGCATGGAACAATTACAAGATCTAACTATACCAATGAATCACTAACGCATTGTTTTAAACAAAAGGTGATAGTTGTATTGGGTATACATGATCATAGTAATGTGGATGTTCACAGCTTGCAATCATTGCAGGGGTCGTGTTTGGTTCCCAGAATCTCTTGAAAGGGGAGCGTTTAATATGGGATCTAGCCATCACATTATTCCTTAACCCTCAATTAAGGCAATTATTACCATGGTAGTCACTTATTACAAATACTACAGTACTTACACTTTACATACGACAATTACAAAAGGATAAAATTCCAGTTAATATATTATTAATACCTTTACTATGTGTCATGTTCACATAATCGATGAGGTAGATTAGATTTGAATAATAATAGTTGTACAAGGAAAAAACTTCACTTAAGTAGAGGTTCAAACTTTCAAAACAGTCGGGTCTTGGTAGAAGGCTACTTTCAAAACAGTCGAGTCTTGGTAGAAGAATACTTTTTATACTAGTAGGAAATATGGGATTTTCTAGAGTTTTTAAACGTTTACAATTACTTACAAACATTTTCATACTTATACAAACTTTTCTCCAAATATTTACAAGTCCTTATTTTACAGTTTTACAAATCAAAGACACATTAATACTTATGAATTTACCAGCTTTATTGCTGATACTCGCTTTCAAAATAACTTGTATTCTCAGGTCTCAAATAGACAGGTACGACGACCAGGTTTTGTGAAGACGGAGCAGTCAAGACTCGTCTTTTATTTTGATTATTCTCTATGTTGTTTTATACTATGAAAGAACACACATGTGTTTAAAATTATACTATGAATGCAATGTATGATGTTGTTGCTTGTTTACTACTTTGCATTGTTGTGATACTTTACATGCCATCCTCCACCCTAGAACGTTTCCACCATTCTCGGTTTTGGGGTGTGACATTTTATAACCCAATTCATTGGAAGGTCAACATGGAATCAGAAGATTGTTTATAGAAACAAGTGTCAGTATTTGGATTTCAGGATGTGAGTTATATTTCAGTATGACACAAGGGATGAGACTCGCATTGGGAGTTACCTTTTTTATATGAAAGATCTTTTCATCAGCAAGGTATGGTCAAGGATTCTACATGCCAAGGGTATCAGTTGGATAATCTAGAGTCAAAAGGATGTCTTTCAATATAGATTGCATAGAGAGGCCTTACTGATTGTGTATTGGAATGGTTCTACCCGAGAGGAGGTCAGGTAAAGTTTTAGGTTCTGGACTTATAGCAAAGGAGTGTTTGTTTACCCGTATCATTTAACTTAATGGATCAATAGTTTGATCTCTATCAGCGCATGTGGGTCTTGTTATGTTTGGTTTTCGATGGTAGCGTTGGAAGGTTGTCACACCCCCAAACCAAGGATGGCGGAAACGTCCGGAAGTGGAGGACTTCATGTATAGTATCATAACAACATTTGCAATAGTGATTAAATTAAACACAACCAACATATATATAATTGAAAGAGTTACATCATTGTATGAATTACATGTTTCCAAATCAATTACAATATGTTGACAAAAATGTGAAATGTATGACGCCTTAACGTCCCATCCTCAAAAGCACTTGCTTACCTGAGTAGTGATTTCCTGAGAATAAAAGTAGTTTGAAAAAGTGTCAACACAAAGGTTGGTGAGTCCATAAGTTTTTGTATGCAATTATGAAAACCTCTTCTTGTAAAAGTAGTGTTCGTTCCACAAAATCCAATATTTTCCTTAATGTATAAATGTAGTCTTAAAACCTAAAGACCGGAATGTACAAATAGTTTGTCATATTTATAATAAAACAATGCAAGTTTGAATCGACATAAACTCGTTTAATGAAATCCCCGTAAATTCTATGTTTTTTAATACTTAATGTGAGTTATTATAACCATGCTATGACTTAGTTGGCCTGAAACGACGTTCTTCAGGTGTCAGAAATGTTATGACATTTGTCACCTCACTTGCCGGTCTAGCTGTTACATGCAACTCAGGTGAGGGTTTGTCAAACCCAATATAGATCTATATACAACTATCCTGCTCTCTCTCCAGGAGACTCTGGTTACAATACAGGACTTATTGATAATGTGAAGCGAATGTCTCACAAAAGTCATTAACGAATTTACGTGTGATGTAATGAAAATCCCTTTCGTATAAATGTACCCTTTTTGTATGACTGTGTTATCTAATTTATCATAAACTATACCTATTATAGTTTATCAAAAAAAGGGTAGTAGTGCTAATGTACATAACCTATACTTAACATAGTTTATTCAAATGTTTGTATGTAATGGATGTACTTTGATTATAAAAATTTGTTATCTTCTATGTTCTATATATCAAAATCCATTTGTTAACTGATGCATCTCTATATACTAATACAAAATGTCATTTATTGCAATAACATATATTCACATAAAGATATACACCTTGCTCGACATGTTACAAGGTGAAATGAAATTGATAGCATTTTTGTGTTGTTAACATTTTCTATTACTGCTCTTAGAAAATTTGTAGAAAAATTCTCAAAGGTCCAAATCAAAATCCGTAAATTCTGAGAGTTTGGAAATTGAGTCTAGTTTGTTTGTAAATTTTCTCATGGTTTTTAGTGATCTCCAACATGTGTGAAAAAGCCCATAATCACATACTGGTCCGGATTGGTTCTTGAAATTATAGACAGTTTTGTAAAAATCACCATAAATCATAGAAAACTCGTGTGGAGATGTGAAAGTATTCATTTTAAAGCTAAGAACTGGAACTACTTGCACCTAAAACCATTTTGAAAACTAAAATGTTTAAGTCGATCAAAACAGTCTGTGAATGGAGCCCAACTTTTCTGATGAAAGCTGTTAGAAGAACTTAGTGGTGTTCTTGGTGTTTTAACTTGTATCCCCCCTCCTTAAAACTCAAGAAAGCATAAAAATATAGGGGTATGAACTCGCCTTGTGTGATTTCAGTGGATGGATGTTGAAGGAGATAAGTGTTCAACTCAAGAACACATGAAGGATTGCTTGAAGATTCGAGAATCTAACAAAATAATGACAGAGTTTGTGCAAGAAATCAATGATTTGAGTAAAAGGAAATGTAATACACATAAGTAGGATGATGATACTTACCACCTATAGGAGGATAGCTTGAGAATGCCATGGAAATCTTGAAATTGGGTGAGAGAATTTAGAGAGAAAAGAGGTGTTTGATCTTTAATGGAGATGAGTGAAGTGAATGAAATGAAGAGAGAGAGAGAGAGAGAGAGAGAGAGAGAGAGAAAGAGTCTTTCAGCTCTTTAGACATGATTGTGGTGGAAAATGATGTGGAAAGGATTATGAAGTGACTAGGGATGGTGGGGAGGACACTGGCTGGTCATGGAGTGAGTATGGGGGTGGTTGCTTGTGTCAAACATTATGGAAGAGTCAACACTCCACCACAAAATCTTATTTACTGGATTTTATTCTTAAGGATTTCCTTGAAAATATGCTAAATTTATGAATATATGGGACCTTATATGTCAAAATATAAGTTTGGGTGAAAACCCCCCATCAAAATTATAAAAAAAAGGGCTTAAAACGGAGTCGGGGTCAAAAACCGGGGGAAATATGGTGGATAATCCGAAGTTTGGCAAGACTTCGGCCTCAGCAGCCTAAAACCGGTGTCGCATTGGTCACATGACTATGGTCCGAGGAGAAGGGGGATGCCGTCCGAAGGCGAGATTCGATGCGAGGGCTTGGTTCCGGGTTCGATGGCTCCGGGCTTGGTGGCTGCGAGATTGACGGTTGCGGCTCTAAGGCTTCGGCTCGATGGTTGTGGCCGGATGCCTACGGCTAGTCAAGGGGCCTCGGTCTCGGATCTTGTGGCCTCAGCTCTAGGAGGACTTGGCCCCTATAGAGAGGCTTCGGCCCTAAGGGGCTATTTTACTCGTTTTTACCCTGTTTCAAGCCGTTTTTGACCCGGTTAAGGGTCGGGATGGCCCAAATGATTACGAAAAGTTACGGGAACTTTTGAGAGAGATTTGGGAGAGATTTTGAATAGAGAGATAGAGTGAAAGAGATTTAGAGAGGTTCCATTTATGACCTTTTTGAGCATCCAGCTTCGCAATGCAAGGTCCGTAAACCCCGTTAAGCCATGTTTTAGTGTCTTACACACTCCCGATGAGTGTGCAATAGTGTTTTACCTCTTTGGTTCATTGTTTAGCACTATCAAGGCTAAGGAAAATTAAACACACGAATTTTCCAAATGATGTTTTCTCTTTAAAATAGCGAGTTGTACAGTAATTACATAACGTAAACCCTAATATACAAGGGTTAATTGAGTCGTCCGGTTTGACTCATTGAATTTGTTTGACTTTGACTTGACCCGAAATTCACTATTGTCATATCATCCCCCCATTAGAGGGAATTTTGTCCCGAAATTTACCTTCTGACTGGGACTTCAAGAGTTTGGGAAAATATGCGGGTATTTTTGTTTCATTTGATCTTCGCGTTCCCAGGTGAACTCGGGTCTTCGTTTAGCATTCCCACGAACCTTCACTATGGGAATACGACTTTGTTTCGTTCTTTTGACCTCCCGATCCATAATCTCAACTAGTTCTTCCATGAAATGGAGACTCTCATTAACTTCAATTTCGTCGAGGGGTATCACGAGAGTCTCGTCGGATAGGCACTTTTCAAGTTTGATACGTGGAAGGTAGGGTGTACGTTATTAAGTTCTTGTGGTAATCGGAGTTTGTACGCCACGGGACCAATCATGGCAAGGATTTCAAACGATCCGATGTACCTCGGGTTTAGTTTCCCACGTTTTCCAAAACGTACCATTCCTTTCCAAGGGGAAACCTTTAGTAGCACTCGATCACCGACCTGAAATTCCAAGGGTTTGCGTCGATTGTCTGCATAACTCTTTTGTCGATCGCGAGACGCTTTCAGTCTTTCTCGAATTTGGACTATCTTTTCCGTGGTCTCCCTTATGATTTCAGGACCAGTGATGGTGCTATTAAGGACTTGCCCCCTTGTGTGTCCCCCACTTCTTCCCAACACAGGGGTGTTCGGCACTTGCGACCATAAAGAGCTTCAAATGGAGCGACTTTGATGCCAGCGTTATAGCTATTATTGTAGGAGAACTCGATAAGAGGTAAATGGGTATCCCATGCCTCACCAAAGTCTATCCCACAGGCTCTTTCGCTCGCTCTGCCCGTCGGTTTGTGGATGGTAGGCCATAATCATGTCAAGCCTAGTTCCCAGAGATTTCTGTAGGGACTGCCAAAATCGCGAGGTGAATCTACTATCTCGGTCAGAGATAATGGATATTGGTACACCATGCAGTCGCACAATCTCCTTCATGTACGTCCTGGTTAACTTCTCCATCTTGTCGGTTTCCTTTATCGGCAGGAAGTGCGCAAACTTGGTCAATTTGTATACGATTACCCATATGGTGTCAACCCCACCCGATGTCTTAGGCAGTTTGGTTATGAAGTCCATGGTTATCCGTTCCCACTTCCACTCGGGTATATCCGGTTGTTGTAATAGTCCTGATGGTTTCTGTTATTCTACTTTGACCTTGGCGCAAGTCAAGCACTTGCTTACATAAGTAGCAATTTCAGCTTTCATGTTTGGCCACCAGTATAACTTTTTGAGGTCTAGATACATCTTATATGACCCTGGATGGATGGAGTATCGAGTCTTGTGTGCTTCATTCATGACGATGTCTCGGAACCCACCAAACTTCGGTGTCCAGATCCGATTCATGAGGTAACGTGCTCCATCATCCTTGACTTCTAAGTTTTTATCCATCCCTCTAAATGCCTCACCTGACACATTTTCTGGTTTCAAGGCTTCTAGTTGTGTTTCCTTGATCTATGCGGTCAAGTGTGAATGGATTGTCATGGTTAAGGATTTTACTCGGCGGCCCGAATATTCTATTCTGCTTAGGGCATCGGCTACTACATTGGCCTTGCTCGGATGATAGCGGATTTCGCACTCATAGTCGTTCAGCAGCTCTACCCATCTTCTTTTTCGCATGTTGAGCTCTTTTTGATTGAGGATATGTTGAAGACTTTTGTGATCAGTGAAGATGGTGCACTTTGTGCCGTAGAGGTAGTGCCTCCAAATCTTTAAGGCGAACACTACTGCTCCCAGCTCAAGGTCGTGGGTAGTATAATTAACTTCGTGTGTCTTAAGTTTCCTTGACGCGTAAGCGACGACCTTCCCTCTCTGCATGAGCACGCATCCGAGACCTTGATTCGAAGCATCTCAATATACCACGAAGTCATCGTTTCCTTCTGGAAGAGACAAGATCAGCGCGCTGCATAAGGCTTGTTTTAACATTTGGAAGGCGGTTTCTTGTTTATCTTCCCACTTGAACACCACACCTTTCTGAGTCAAAGTGGTGAGCGGTTTGGCAATCTTGGAGAAGTTCTGTATGAATCTTCGGTAGTATCCAGCAAGTCCTAAAAATTGTCGGATTTCTGTTGGCGTCGTCGGTGCAGTCCAGTTTTCGATTGCCTTGATCTTTGAGGGATCCACATGTATTCCTTTCTTGCTAACCACATGGCCAAGAAACCCACTTCTCGGAGCCAAAATTCGCACTTGGAAAATTTAGCATAAAGCTTTTCCGTTCTTAGAGTCTCCAATACTAGTCGCAGATGTTAGCTGTGCTCTTCTTCACTTCTCGAATAGACCAAGATATCGTTGACGAACACGATCACAAATTTGTCTAGGAAGGGTCGACACACTCGGTTCATTAGATCCATGAACACCGCAGGTGCGTTTGTTAATCTGAATGGCATCACTACAAACTCGTAGTGTCCATAACGAGTTCTGAATGCTGTCTTAGGGATATTCTCTTCTTGAACTCGCAGTTGATGATAACCCGACCTCAAGTCGATTTTTGAAAAGTAGCTTGCTCCCTGAAGTTGGTCGAAGAGGTCGTTGGTTCGGGGTAGGGGATATCGATTCTTGATGGTAAGTTTGTTTAACTCTCTATAGTTGATGCACATGCGAAAGGATTCGTCCTTCTTCTTTACAAAAAGGACTGGTGCTCCCCAAGGTGAAAAGCTCAGTCTGATGAACCCTTTGCTCAACAGTTCATTCAACTGGTTGGACAGTTCTTGCATTTCTGCTGGTGCTAGGCGGTATGGAGCTTTGTCGACGGGGGTAGCTTTGGGAATTAAATCGATTCGGAATTCGACTTGTCGCACGAGCAGTACACCTGGGAGATCTTCTGGGAATACATCGGGGAAGTTGCACACCTTGGGAATGTCTTTGATGTCCTTCACCTCTTGTTTCTTATCTACTATGTGGGCCAAGAAAGCGCGGTATTCCTTTCGGAGATACTTTTGGGCTTTGACGTAAGAGATGATTTGTAAATTCACATTGGGTTTATCACCATAGATAAGAAGGGTTTCGCCATTTGGCAGATTATGGCGAACGGCCCTTTCGTAACATAGAATGTCGGCATGATGAGAACTTAACGAATCCATACCAATGATGATGCCGAAAATTTTTATTGTGACTGGCATTAAATCGATTTTGAACGAATGGCTGTCTAGAGTGAGGGTACACCCTGAGTATATATCATCAGTGCGCTCTACTTTTCCATATGCCATTTCTACTATGTATGTATCTTCTAGTGATTGTGGGTTTTGTTCAAGTAATTGTTTGTATTGGTGGCTCACAAAACTCCTCTCCGCTCCACTATCAAATAGTACGCATGCATAAGAGTTATTGAGGAGAAACGTACCGGTAACCACTGTAGGATCCTTAGCGGCTTCCCCATATCCTATCGCCAGGACTCTCCCTACACCACCAGCATTAGGGGCTTGTGCTTTGGGGCAGCTTCTCCTGAAGTGACCTGCTTCACCACATCCATAGCAGGTTTAGCTTGCCCCTGCATTGGCAACTTGGTTGATCAGTCGTGCTGACGCTTTCCAGAAATGAGCGGTATGCCCCTTCCTATTGCAGTTTTTGCAGTGCATTTCCCGACAAGCACCAGTTTGGTGGAATTTGCACCTGTTGCACTTAGGGAGATTTCTAGCATATTGCTTCAGTGGTGCTGAAGTGGTAGCAGTAGTGGCAGCACGGATAGCCACAGTTTGTTGCTTCTTGGCGGGGTCCTGTGCCGGTTGCTTCTTTTTATTGTTCCAGAACTTCCTCTTGTTGTTCCCTCCTTTTGCTTGGTCGGTGGTGGCGATCACAGTACCACGGCTGGCCCTGTGATCGATAAGTTGATGTGCCAATTCCTTGTCACTTTCAAAGGTAGCGGTTTTCGAGGCCGGTACACTATCTTGAATCTGGGATGATAGCCCCCAGAGGTATCGTTCCACCTTTTTCTCCTCTGGAGTGACCATTGTTGGACAGAGGAGTGCTAGGTCATTGAATCGGGCAGTGTAAGTTTCAAGATCTGTGCCCGACATTCTTAGGTTCCAGAGTTCTTCTTCGAGTTTTTCTATTTCACCCCTTGGGCAATACTCCTTTAGCATCAACGCTTTTAGGTCTTCCCAGCTTATGGAGTTAGCCACTGTTGGAGTAAGTGACTTAACTCGGCCATTCCACCAAGTGAGGGCCCTACCGGTGAAAGTGAATGCCGCGTACTTGACCTTGTTTGTTTTGGGACAAGCGCAGATTTCGAAGACTGCTTCGGTTCTTTCGAACCATTGTATCAGTGTGATGACGCCCCCGCTCCCATTAAAGGTATCGGGTTTTCCATTTATGAAGTCCTTGTAGGTGCATTCCTTTGTGCGCCCCGAACTGTCACCCTGGTTAGAGGGTGTAGCACCATATCCAGATCCACCATTGCCATTAGTGCCGATTTGCGACATAGCTGCCGCCACAGCTGCTGCTACTGCAGCCTGGAACATTACCGGACCAAATTGTGGAGGCGGAGGCGGAGGAGGTGGTGCTGTGCTACTGGAAGGCCTTGGTCTTTTCCTTGGTGGCATAGCTCTATCATAAGTTTTAAAATGACAAGTCGGTAAGACTTCAATATTAATAACGATTCGAGTGTCACTTGTTTTATCTCATTTGTATTTTGTTCTGACTTTATTGCATTAGCAAGTAATTCATAGAGAAATTTTATGCAATTAAACTTATGAATTGAATAGTGGTGACTCAAACGGAGTCATGTGTTCAGTTCCGTGTCTAACCCACTCCTAATATTTGCTCGAGGTGCCCCAGTTATGTGTAATTAAAATTTTAATAAGCTGTTGATACTAATGAGTTTTCCCTAAGTCCACAACCAAACAAGGAACAGGTCCTAAGACGGACTCACCATTTCTAGGTCGATTACTTCTTTAATTACACATAACAATGAGGTACACTTAAAAATATTAGAGTTATCAGTTGAAATTTGTTTGTAATACCACATAGTATAATCTCATGTCAACATCCACTGAAGTAAAATGCATGCCAAATTCATTGATAAACTTTTAGTACATATTGTTTTGAGAAAATTTGACCTCACAAGGGTCTACATTACATCAATGTAAAAGATAGTTTTGACAGCGCAAAATCCCTTTGAATAGTGTAATCACTTAGTCGCAGGGTCAACCTACATACAAAAGAGTAGCACCAACGCATGCTCATAAACCTATACTACAAAGATGTGTGAGTAGTAATGAGTCCTACTCACGACGATCCTTCCCTGATAGAGCTTGGGATGATGTCGATGCGCCTTGCAGTCCTGCTAATCTCCGTTCGGTTGCAACCATTCTCTCCTGAAGTGTCAAGTATCTTTCCCGATACTCCCTTGCTTCTGCTCGAGCAGCGAGAAGGTCCTGAATGAGTTGATCTTGGATGTGGGAGCCCGCTCCAGGTCTCTAGTGCGAGCAGTGGTAGATTCTATGATAGCACTCGGTTCCCAGACTCGATCGGTCGTCATCCTACCGCGATCATCCATGATTGCTATCTGTTGAGTCATGACTGGGAGAGCTCTATCGGCTGGTCCTCCGTGGCTGAGGTCGTAGAAACCTCGTTGACCTTCGTATGGTGATCGTTGTCGTTGATGGCGACCCCATTCTTCGATCGTGGTCGCCCATCGAGGTACGAGTCCGAAGTAGTCGTATCGGTTTGCGGGAACTCTGGCTATATAGGGAGGCTTGATGACCTTTGGTTCTTCTTCACTTTTGTCTTCATCCATGACTACCTCGACGTCTTCCTCTTCTTCTTCTTCTTCCTCTTCTTCTTCTTCCTCGGGTTCTTCCTCGGGTTCCTCTTCGGGTTCTTCTTCGGGATCTTCTTCGGGATCCTCTTCGGTATCTTCTTCGATCGGTTCTTCGGGCTCTTCTTCAATCCAGACGGCATTTCCCTGATTGGGGAAGTATGGGTCCCCTGGTAGATGAAATCCTGTCATGCCGTCTGTACGAGAATAGGGGTGTAAGAAGCATGTAACGGATAATAATAATAATATTGCGTTATAGCAACATAAAATACTCATATAGTATTTTAAGTATTTAGATCTGGTTCTTCTAATGTTCTGAATAGGGTGTAGTTAGGTGGTTAGATTTGTTGCCCACTATGACTATCCCCTGGTATGTGTAAGTCACTTCTCGGACAGATATAGTTGATCAGGCTATATCCCTCCCAGACTTGATTCACATATATTAAGGCATACTCATAGTGTACAACTCCTCTTCTTTTAATTTATGTTCTCCTAGTTATGACACTATGCGAGTATGTAATGCATGTATGTATACTTTAATCAAGAAAACTATTTATTTTCTACAAGTATTTCCAATTGAAAAATGTTTTAAATCAGAGATTTTTAGTCCCAAATGTGTTTATAGTTTGTATATCTCATGTGGTTTGATATACTTAATTCACTATAAACTGTGCTCTGATACCAATCTGTCACACCCCCAAACCAAGGATGGCGAAAACGTCCGGAAGTGGAGGACTTCATGTATAGTATCATAACAACATTTGCAATAGTGATCAAATTAAACACAACCAACATATATATATATATATATATATATAATTGAAAGAGTTACATCATTGTATGAATTACATGTTTCCAAATCAATTACAATATGTTGACAAAAATGTGAAATGTATGACGCCTTAACGTCCCATCCTCAAAAGCACTTGGTTACCTACTTAGTGATTTCCTGAGAATACAAGTAGTTTGAAAAAGTGTCAACACAAAGGTTGGTGAGTTCATAAGTTTTTGTATGCAATTATGAAAACCTTTTCTTGTAAAAGTAGTGTTCGATCCAGAAAATCCAATATTTTCCTTAATGTATAAATGTAGTCTTAAAACCTAAAGACCGGAATGTACAAATAGTTTGTCATATTTATAGTAAAACAATGCAAGTTTAAATCGACATAAACTCGTTTGATTTCAATGAAATCCCCATAAATTCTATGTTTGCTAATACTTAATGTGAGTTATTATAACCATGCTATGACCTAGTTGGCCTGAAACAACGTTCTTCAGGTGTCGGAAATGTTATGACATTTGTCACCTCAGACCTGCCGGTCTAGCTGTTGCATGCAGCTCAGGTGTGGGTTTGTCAAACCCAATATAGATCCATATACAACAATCATGCTCTCCCTCCAGGAGACTCTGATTACAATACAGGACTTATTGATAATGTGAAGCGAATGTCTCACAAAAGTCATTAACGAATTTACGTGTAATGTAATGAAAATCCCTTTCATATAAATGTACCCTTTTTGTATGAGTATTTATGTAATTTATCATAAACTATACCTATTATAGTTTATCAAAACAAGGGTAGTAGTGGTAATGTACATAAACTATACTTAACATAGTTTATTCAAATGTTTGTATATAATGGATGTACTTTGATTATAACAATTTGGTATCTTCCATGTTCTATATATCAAAATCAATTTGTTAACTGATGCATGTCTATATACTAAGACAAAATGTCATTTATTTCAATAACATATATTCACATAAAGATATACACCTTCCTCGACATGTTACAAGGTGAAATAAAATTGATAGCATTTTTCTGTTGTTAACATTTTCTATTACTGCTCTTAGAAAATTTGTAAAATATCCTCAAAGGTCCAAACAAAAATCCGTAAATTCTGAGAGTTTGTAAATTGAGTCTAGTTTGTTTGTAAATTTTCTCATGGTTTTTAGTGATCTCCAACATGTGTGAAAAAGCCCATAATCACATACTGGTCCGGATTGGTTCTTGAAATGATAAACAGTTTTGTAAAAATCACCATAAATTGTAGAAAAATTGTGTGGAGATGTGCAAGTATTCATTTTAAAGCTAAGAACTAGAACTACTTGCACCTAAAACCGTTTTGAAAACTAAAATGTTTAAGTCGATCAAAACAGTCCATGAATGGATCCCAACTTTTCTGATGAAAGTTGTTAGAAGAACTTAGTAGTGTTCTTGGTGTTTTAAGTTGTATCCCCCCCCTTAAAACTCAAGAAAGCATAAAAATATAGGGGTATGAACTCACCTTGTGTGATTTTTGTGGATGCATGTTGAAGGAGAGAAGTGTTCAACTCAAGAACACTTGAAGGATTGCTTGAAGATTTGAGAATCTAACACAATAATGGCAGAGTTTGTGCAAGAAATCAATGATTTGAGTAAAAGGAAATGTAATAGCCATAAGGAGGATGATGATACTTACCACCTACAGGAGGAAAGCTTGAGAATGCCATGGAAATCTTGAAATTGGGTGAGAGAATTTAGAGAGAAAAGAGGTGTTTGATCTTTAGTGGAGATGAGTAAAGTGAATGAAATCAAGAGAGAGAGAGAGAGTCTTTCAGCTCTTTGGACGTGATTATGGCTGAAAATGAGGGGGAAAGGACTATGAAGTAACTAGGGATGGTGGGGAGGACAATGGCTGGTCATGGAGTGCGTATGGGGGTGGTTGCTTGTGTCAAACATTATGGAAAAGTCAACACTCCACCACAAAATCTTATTTAATGGATTTTATTCTTAAACAAGGATTTCCTTAAAAACATGTTGAATTTATGAATATATGGGACCTTATATGTCAAAATATAAGTTTGGGTGAAAATCCCCCGTTAAAATAATAAAAATAACGGGCTTAAAACGGAGTCGGGGTCGAAAACCGCGAAATATGGTGGATAATCCAAAGTCTGGCAAGACTTCGGCCTCAGCAGCCTAAAACCGTAGTGGTATTTGTCGCATTATTGTGGTCCGAGGAGAAGGGGGTTGCGGTCCGAAGGCGAGATTCGATGCGGGGGCTTGGTTCCGGGTTCGGTGGCTCCGGGCTTGGTGGCTCCGGGCTTGACGGTTGCGGCTCTGAGGCTTCGGCTCGGTGGTTGTGGCCGAATGGCTGCGGCTACTCAAAGAGCCTCGGTCTCGGATCTTGTGGCTTCGGCTCTAGGAGGACTTGGCCCCTATAGAGAGGCTTTAGCCCTAAGGGGCTATTTTACTCGTTTTTACCCCGTTTCAAGCTGTTTTTGACCCAGTTAAGGGTCGGGATGGCCCAAATGATTACGAAAAGTTACGAGAACTTTTTAGAGAGATTTGGGAGAGATTTCGAATAGAGAGAGATAGAGTGAAAGAGATTTAGAGAGGTTCCATTTATGACCTTTTTGAGCATCCGTCTTCGCAATGCAAGGTCCGTAAACCCCGTTAAGCCATGTTTTAGTGTCCTACACACTCCCGATGAGTGTACAATAGTGTTTTACCTCTTTGGTTCTTTGTTTAGCACTATCAAGGCTAAGGAAAATTAAACACACGAATTTTCCAAATGATGTTTTCTCATTAAAATAGCGAGTTGTACAGTAATTACATAACATAAACCCTAATATACAAGGGTTAATTGAGTCGTCCGGTTTGACTCGTTGACTTTGTTTGACTTTGACATGACCCGAAATTGACTATTGTCATAAAGGTCATCGTGAGCATGAGTTAATCATTTCGTCAAAGCAGGGTTCGAGAGGAATTGGTTGGATCGTATGGTTACCTGGAAGGTATTAAGGAGTGATTTTGAGGCCAAAATCTAATTTAAGTGGGGGGAGTTGTAACACCCAGTTTCGAGTCGAATCATAGTTCGAGGTCGTGACCAGAAGATCAACTTGATGGGTTTTTGGGGTTACAAGTTTAATGCCATAAGCGGAAAAATAATCAAAAATAATTTCAATTAATTAGGGCACATGCAACCTAGTCTGATCTATGTCTTTCAAGTAAAGCAACATACTATGAACCCTAGACTACAAAACTTTTCCTATGAACTAACATACTCATAAGAACAAGAGATACTAACCTTGAAGATTGTTGTAGTAAACAACCTTGATTTCTTCATCCAAACTTTTGGTAGCAAGCGCCACAAGTGTTGCACCTCTAATGATTCACGCCCAAGGCAAGCAACTTATGATTATGGAGAGAGAAGGGAATTTCCAGCCATATCTTTCTTAGGGTTAAGAGTACTGAAAATGTGAAGGCTAAGTCAACTTATATAGGTGAGGTAGCTTAGAGCCAAAGTTAGGGTTTACGGGTGGAAACCGTACTCCATTTGCTTGATGACCAAGCAGCCTACAGGCCACCATCCAATAGCCTTTGGAAAACATTTCTAGGCCTTCCCCAGAAGATTTCGTCAAACCTCTCATAAGGAAGTCCTAAAGCCTTTTCCTCAACTATCAATAAATTGCCAAACAGCCCCTGTACTATTTAATTAATCAAATTAATCCCAAAATTAACTCCGATTAATTTATGATCAATTATAAATTAAATATTATGATTTATAATTAATATATTATTCTCATAATATATTAACAAATCATTTATTCCAATTTATTAATCAAATAATAAATCAACCTTCTCTCTAATATAATCATGTTCAATTGCCAGCTTTGAGGGCAACCCAAAAGGGTTGTGCTACTATCAATTCTAGTTAATACCAATTATAGTTATGGACTTAGTCACCTAATCCAACAGTCTCCCACTTGGATAAGTCTAATAACTATAACTGCCAGTATAACTACCAAATTGATTAGCAAAGTGTAGCTACCAAAAGTTGTTGTTGAACTCTGACCCTGGCAGTGACATGTACTAAGACAAGTGATCAAATATTCCTCCGTTCTACAAGATATCGTATAGACATGAGACATGGATTATAATCAATCTCATTGTCCATTTTTTATTTCCCAATTTCCAATTTTTGATGACCATAAACAGACTGCTAATTAAACAAATCAATTCAGTCTAGGCTTAACCAAGCACTTCAGATGTCAACATCAAATCATCGAGGTGCCCACAGATATCGCTTTTCGCTTTAGGGAAAAAGAAATGGATAAAAATTGACTCATATGCTTGTATTATTTATTCATTAAATCACACATAACAATACGTTTTATAACATCAAGTTACTGATGTGTTTACGTATTATCAATGCAAAAATGACCTGTAAACAACAACTCATATATCTCCATTCTAAGAATATAAGATATTATCGTCTCAAAATTACTCGTGATAAAATCTATGAAGTAATTCTCTAATCGTGGGTTTATCTAATACTTAAAATCCCCATTTTCAAGCACTCATGAATATTGCAGCAAAACTATTGCTATGTATAAACCCTTAGAGAATCTACAATTCATATCATGACAGTCTTAATTTACTAATTACTTCCAAAAGTACGACCAACTATGGATGTTTGAATAATCCAATTATTCGGGAAGTAAAACTTGCAAAGTGAAACATAATAATTAACTAATTAACTATGGTCTCAAAACTATTGAATATAAATAAAACTCTTATTATTTAATCACCATATTAATTAGACTTTATTGTATAATGTTTCGAGCAATCAACTAAACACTTGAATTAAACATCAGTCATGTCATGTTTTAAACATGCATACTATGTCTCTCTATGGTCCTTCCTTTGTGAACAGATCGATTGGATACTATTTAATCATGCTCATTTCACAATTCCAAATTATTGTCACCATCAAAATTTGTTAGAATTCAACCTTACATGCAATGATCTTCTGTAATGTTGAGGCTTCAAAGTTACATAGACTTTGCCAACGATATTACAAAATTGTTCCATTGAAACTTTGTTACTTAAAACAGTTCCATGGTAACGAGGTCTCAAATTCAAGATACACTCCATGAACACCTTCTTTGCATTAAAGTTCCTAACTCCATGTAGATTTCAATAACCAAATCCCACTATGGAAACATTTCCATATTCCCATATAACCATCAATTCTGAATAAGAACCACTTCCATCCAGAATTATGTCAATATGATTCGTTCAAATTAATACTATACTTCCAACTGTCTAAAAGCAACCAATCTTTTAGTAAACCTCAAATTGTTCTTGACATTTGTTTAACAACTTTAGCCACACAAAGTTCCAGTCCTTTCCCTCTCAATGCCCAAAGCATTTGAAAAAATAAAAACAGAACAAGTGAATATTATAGCATATGCAATCAATTCTATATCCAAAGCATATGGGACTCTATTCATAATGTCTTACATAAAGATTTGATATTTGTTCAGTCTCTTGCTATAATATTCTCATATATTGAATTTCATATGTTGAATCATTTCAAAATGATATCCATATATGTCCATGACTAAGTTCTATTAAAACCTTCAATCTAAACTTTTAGATTTGAAACGAAGTATGAGTGCTCTCTCCCTTAAGTTTATCATAGTGAAACAATTTCCAAACTTTGCAACTTGCAATTTGAAATATTTTTTTTCCTACAACCAGTATTGCCAACCTGCAATACTTAGCATAACAATTATGCTCCCAATATCATAACAGTTATGCTCCCACCATCTTTGACATGTACCCAAAAAATCAATTGGACTTTCAGAAATCAATGCTCTTGACTTTCTAAAGTTCAAATTTCTGAACATTCAAACAGTTCATTGTCATTTCTCACAATTCGAATTATGAAAAGGGATGTCATAATCATATTGCGAATTTGAGAATGCAATTAACAAAACTACTAACCATAATGATATTTATCAAATCGTTAAAATCTATTAGCAAAAGTGCTTCCTCATAATCAATTTCATGAATTAGAGTGAAACCTTTTACCACCTAGGTTTTATTGTGTACATGTCCCCATCCATGTGAATCTATCACTTTCATGTTGTTTAAGTAGCTCACTTCTAGTGACCAATATACTATTACTGACCAACGTGCTCTACCTTTTTGTAGTCAAATGAGAACCATAGAACTCATAAGCATTGCTAACTCAACTGGAAGGTGCACAAAAACAAGAATGTGTTAACATAACACGATATGTTATCAACCTCAGGTCGTGTGCTAGTGATAATTAAAAGGTTTATTTTTTACTGACTCTTGAAACTCTTCAAGGTCATTAAGACTCCCACTGACTTCTTGACATATAATTTTCTCTTTTAATGAACATTCCTCGACAAATATTCAAAAGTTAGTGTGGATTCTTGTCAAGAAAACACTTCATAGAATTGTTCTAAGTTTATCCTTTGTTTAACCAAAACATCATAACTTCCAATCCCAAATGTGCTAAAGCAAGAAAACATTATTACTCCACAGTTTATGAGGTATTGTAAACCTACTTGGTATGAGTTAAGTTTCAAGATATGATGTGTAGTAACTAGAGCATAGCTCTAAAACTTGATTGGAAACGAAGTATGACTCATCTCTTGATTGAACCATTTCAATAATATTTGATTCCTCTTCTTAGTCAAACAACTGTACTACGATGTTCTTCTAGGATCAATTGTGACATAGTTCCATAGTCATTAAGATGATCACAAAAAATGATACTAAAGTACTCTCCTTTCTTTTCAGATTGGAGAAACTCTTATCTTTCTACCTAACATATAATTCTTATTCGTTCTACTACTCTTTGAGAACTTTTCAAAGTGTTACAATTATGTTTAATCTTATAAACAAAACCATATTTACTGAAACATCAGCAAATCATGACGAATAGAATTATTGTCCTTTGTGGTGGATCTGAATAGTCCATATTACCATGTACTAGTTCCATTTGTCCTTCACTTTGACTCACATAAACATGTGATCAATGAATTAATCATAATCTTTCAATGATCAAGATTCTCATACATCACACAATTCAAATTTCATGACTCCAAGTTTCTATCCAGTTGAATCTTGGGTGATGGGAATTCTTTATCACTTAGTTAATTATGACATTTCCACAAGCGATGTAAACAAGAATCAAATCCATATTTAACATTGCTAATAATAAAAATGTAACCAACACTTTCATGAATGCCATTGTAAGGAAATATAAAACAAACCAACTATATAAACCAAAATTTCATTTTTATTGATAATAAACGAAAATTTGGAGTTTGTCCATACAATGCAAAAAAAACAAAAAAAAAACAACAATGTTTTTGGACATTTCCTAAGCAGTCTATCATAACTCCTAAGTAGTAGCTCCAAAATCTGATCATCGAACCATGCGACTGAAATCCATCTCTCACGACTGATTTAGCTTACTCTTCTCAAGCTTCCTTCTTTCTCTTAGATCCTGCAAAACATCAAAATGTAACTATCACATCTTGTATTAAGAATCTATGAATATGAACTTAATAAAATAATGGAGTTAGATAGTGGATGTACCTGAAGTAGAGTCATACGACATGAGTTTACTATCTTTAAGATCTTTCAGGTAGTCTGGGCAGTTTCGCATCCAATGCCCCTTCAATTGGCAATAGAAACATATGGACCTTTTAGGAATAGCACATGGAACTATCTTAGAATTAACCTTTCTCTTTACCATACATTCAAATGGTTTTGACTTTGTTCGATCCCTTTCCATTGGGAAGAGAAACACTTTGTGGACTACCATTGTTGCCATTCTTAATGTCCATGGAAAATTTTGAGACAGATCCTTCAAACATTTTTGCTTGACTTGTGCTCTTAAGCATTTCTGCTTCAGCATCAATCAACATATATGTTAGATCAATTAGGGTCACGTCGTGGTCCCTAATATAGTAGTCTTTGATGAACTGACTATATGAATTAGGAAGCGAAGTAGAACCAAGTCAATGGCTAGCTCCTTTGGGAACACAAAACCCAACATCCCTAATCTGTCAATGTACGATTTCATTTTCAGAACATGCGCACACACACACTTTCCATCTTGATGTTTACATGACAACAAGACCTGAGTGACTTCGTATTTTTTTCAGCTCGAAGGAAACATGACTTAGGGAGAGTCACTGGAGGAGGATGAAGAGTTGGAGAAACATGATTCGAGTTCCACCATTTCATGAAGAAGGGAACATTCTTTCACCTTGATTAGGATGTGGAAGATCATCTTCAGATAGGGGAAAAACATTTTCAAAAGCACGAGGAAGACCATTTGTTTTCTAAACTTGTTTTCAAAACTTGACATCTACGATGGGAGAAAAGAGAATTCAAGTTAGTTGATTTTAATCCTTAATTATTAACCCAAAATTTAAATTAAGGCTAGGATCCATATTTTTTATTAGAACTTTAAGGAGGGATGTCGTAATCAAATTCGAACCTATTTTAGGTAGGTAAAGCATTTACCGATTTAAAATTCATTGAACTATTCAATGACATGTTTAATCTCGATTATTCTCTCACTTTGTGACTGGGATGAAGAGGATCAAAAACGAGATGTGAATAACCATGCAAATTAGCTTGGTACTCTCGTCGTCATTTATCATCTTCTCTTAATGTGTCGATTAACCACACGCGCTCCATTAATCAATGATAATTTACAAGACACCCATTGCCAAACTTTATTAGTCCATATTAGTGTGCCGGTTAACCACACACACTCCAATAATGACTAATAGAGTACAATGTGCAATTTCATGGATTATCATCAAATTCACATTTTCCTAAAGTAACTAAGATTGAGATTTTTAATAAAAGAGTTTAATTACTTTATAATTCATTATACTTATTAATGAGGATTATTTGTCCTATCAAAACCGTTCGGCTAACGACCCTCCACCATACAAGAGAGCGATGGGTAAGAATGGATACCCAAGGTCGGTCATTTAATAGGCCGCTTCCTTAAACTCTCCTTATAATATGGCTTCGTGAGTGAGGCGTACTAGCAGTTTGAATGCATTTTCTTATATATATATATATATATATATATATATATATATATATATATATATATATATATATATATATATATATATATATATATATATATATATATATAACTTTTAATTATATACATAGTATAAGGTGTATTTTAAAACATTTTAAAATAACAAGGGTTTAATCTTTTAATAAATTAAACTTTTAATTTAATTTAATCTAAACCATTTATGGGTTTATTAATTATCTTTTAATTAATTACTTAATTAAATTAATAATAAGATTCATAAGGATGTACTTTATACCTTTCAAAAATACTAAAGTTTACATTTTAAATTTCAAAAATTAGACTTTTAATTTAAATCTAAAACAACCCAATAATATTTGATATTAATTATTAAGTTCAATTAATAATCAAATTAATTATTTAAACTCTTAAAAAATCAATCATATTAATCATCAAATAATCAGTCAAGTCAAATATTTGTTTCCTAACTTCTAGGCATTCAAATCATCATGATATATCTAACAAAATCGGATTTAACAATTAAATATACCGAATAATCATCCAAGAAATTAAATATGGCATATTTGGTCCAAATTTTCGGATCTGACCGAGTTCACGTCGTCAGGTTCTGATTGTCGTGAGCTTCTAGTTCACATCGTGAGACTTGATTTCAGCAAAATAGAATCGAGTCTGAAAAAGTTCACGTCATGAGCTGCGACAAATGCAAAACCAGGTTTCTTTTTTATTCACCAATGTGCAATTAAATGAAAGACAACCATGGCTCTAATACCACTGATGAGTTTTTGGGGTTACAAGTTCAATGCCATAAGCGGAAAAATAAAAAAAAAATTCAATTAATTAGGGCACATGCAACCTAGTTTAATCTATGTCATTCAATTAAAGCAACATATTATGAACCGTAGACTGCAAAACTTTTCCTATGAACTAACAAACTCACAGGAACAAGAAATACTAACCTTGAAGATTTTTGTAGCAAACAACCTTGATTTATTCTTCCAAACTTTTGGTACAAGCACCACAAGTGTCGCGCCTCTAATGATTCACACCCAAGGCAGGCAACTTAGGATTATGGAGAGAGAAGGGAATTTTCGGCCAGATCTTTCTTAGGGTTAAGTGTACCAAAAATGTGAAGGCTAAGGATCCTTATATAGGTGAGGTAGCTTAGAGCCAAAGCGAGGTTTAAGGGTGGAAACCCTAATCCCTTTGCTTGATGACCAAGCGACCCACATGCCTCCATCCAAGAGCCTTTGGACGAAATTTATAGGCTTTCCCCAAAATATTACGTCCAACCTCTCTTAAGGAGGTCCTAGAGCCTTTTCCTCAACTAACATCAAATTGACAAACAACCCTTGCACTATTTAATTAATCCAATTAATCCTAAAATTAATTCTAATTAATTTCTAATCAATTATTAATTAAATATTATGATTTCTAATTAATATATTATTCTCAAAATATATTAACAAATCATTTATTCCAATTTATTAATCAAATAATAAATCAACCATCTCTCCAATATAGTCATGTTTAATTTCCAGCTTTGAGGGCAACCCAAAAAGACTGTGTTACTATCAATTCTAGTTAATACCAATTATAGTTATGGGCTTAGAAACCTAATACAACACAACTATCATAAGGCTCCGGGACTTGGGGAAAGAGAGGTTTAGACCCATTTGGATGTGGGTAACATAGATTATGTGATCCAAGAATTTAGTTTGTACTTTGGAGCCCACATGTATAATGGTAAAAAGGAGATAGCTCGGGCCTTTCATAAATTTATGATTTAAGTTCAAAAGGTTTTAAGGCGAATAAGAGTTGATAGGCGTGTATGGCTTCTCATTACCTTTCCGAGCATATAAAGAAACCGAAAACAAATGAGGGACGCAGAAGTTGTGACTGTTAGAATTTATGGATTTTTGGGGTTAAGCCGTGTACGCTGGGCGTATTAGCTTATGATGATCGAGGTGTTCCTCTCTGGTACACTGGGCATACCAAATGTACGCTGGACGTACGTAACTTAGTCTATAACCGTAATTTTGGGTCTTCGACAATATTTAAAGCACTTAACTCATTTCCAACCCTTCTTATCTTCAGCCTCCATCCCCTTTAACCCTAAATTCGAAACCCTGGCCCCATTTGGAAGGATATTGATTATGTGAGTGTTTTTTAGTGGATTTTGGTGCATTTAGGAGAAGAATAATTCCTTGGTGATGTGTTAGTTGTCTTGATTCCTTGGTGATATGTTGGTTGTCTTGAAGCTTGTATATTCAGACCTTGTTCACCTTGATCTTTCTTCTGAAGGTAAAAAGCTTGAATCTTGATGATGTATTTGATAGATCTAGCTAGTCTTGGGTGTTATCAGATTTTGGTCAATTTAGTGCATAAAGTTTAGATCTTGAAAGTTTGTGACCTTGTTACGGATAAAGTTGGAAACTTTATCCATCTAAACATCATATTGATTCAGATCTAAATGTTGGAGACTTTGACTTAAAGGATTAAGTTGAAAAAGATGCACTTTTGGTCCCTTTGAGACTTAAAGAATGGATCCTGGGATTTTGGACCATTCTAATGGATAAAGTCTTTATCCATTATGAAGTTATTAGGAACCATAAAAATATGATCTTCATCTTTCCTTTCCTTCTATGCATGAGTTGGTGGTCTTTTGTTGAAGTTAGAGATTTAGGGCTTTAGTTTGGGCACCATTAAGCCATGCAAAGTCATAAAGTCAGTAACTTTATGACTTAGGACATCCCATAATAATCAGATCTGGAAGTTATGCATGTTGTCTTAAGGCATTAAGAGGTTTAGAGATGATTTTTGGCTTTAGCATCATACCTTGGGCGTACATAGCTGAATAGCTTTTGGGCCAATTTTGGGCCTTGAGTCATTTTATATTTGGGGCTTACTTTGTTGGGCCAAGTATAGGATGGGTAAAATAGTCTTTTACCCATTGTTATGAGGACATATAAAATGGACATAGAATTATGGGAATTGTCATAATTATTGATTAAGGGTAATTTGGATGTGTTGAGTGTAAGGAACCCGATAACAGCAACGCGTGTGTGTTTCGGTTATCTCGAATTGAGGTGAGTCTTCTCGCTGTATCTGTGGGTCGAAGGCACCAATACTTACCCATTACTGTGTTATTTAGGATAATAGCTATTATATGGCTTATATGAGTTTGTATGATGGGTTGAAATAAACCCAGGGCAGGGCCCACTATCATATGTTCGGGTTGAAATAAACCCTAGGGCGGCACCCACTTTCGTATGTTCGGGTTGAAATAGACCCCAAGGCAGGGCCCACTATTATATGATTGAGTTGAAAGATACCATAGGGCGGGGCCCATATGTGTTGATCGAGTTGAAATACACCCCAGGGTGAGGCACCAAAGTTGGGCCCATATATATGTATTGGGTTGGAATATACCCCATAGTTAAGCCCAATTGTATGATTGGTATGTGGTATTTTAGAGAACTCACTAAGCTTTGTGCTTACGGATTATGTTTATGGTTTCAGGTAGTTCTGACTCGAAAGGAAGGGTCCGACGTGATTGCACAACATCCCCCATAGTTTATTCTGCATTAATAATTTTTACTTTGATGTTTAAATGCTATCTTTATCTTAAATGGTTTTGAGAACAATTTGTTATATAAATAATTGTTTAAAAATGAAAATTTTACCTTAGATTTTCGAGACGTTACAGTTTTTTTTCTCATATTTTTTACTAAGTAACCTATTTTGCAGCTACAAAATATGAATTTGCGGCTACACAATATGAATTTCTGACATCCAAATTTGGAGTGTAATACATACAAGCAAAGCCATTGTAAAAAAAATAAAAAAAATAATAAATAAATAAATCGGTTCAAACATATGAAAGAGTAATAAAGGTTCGAAGTTGACAAAAAATTAAGATTTACTTAGGTGGCCATCTACGAAAATCTGAAGAACACTTGCAAAAATTATGATTATTTTTGATATTTTTGGCTATTATAAAAAAAACTTTTAAAAAATCAGCTATTGATATTTTTGGCTATTATAAAAAAAACTTTTAAAAAATCAGCTATTTTCGTGATTTTGTAATGTCTTATTTTTCCACACATAACTTTAGAGTTATCTATAAGTACCCTTCATTTTTTCCAATTTCAACCCCTTTGATTTTTGTCTTTCGTTGTTTTTTTATTTTTGTTTTTTTTCTTAATTTGTTTTTAATTCTTTTTTAATTTACACTATTATTATTATTATTATTATTATTATTATTATTATTATTATTATTATTATTATATTTTAATATTATTATTATTGTTGTTATAAATTTCGCACAAAATTTTAACATTCGGACGACATTATAAATTCGAACGGCTATATAAAATTGGTTTTTAAATACTTTTTATATTGTAATAATATTATTATTTTTATTATTATTATTATAAATTTCAAACAACATTTTATAAATGAGACATTATAAATTTGAACGGTTATATAAAATCAGAACAAAAGCAAAGTTTGTCCTTCTTAATTACATATATTAATTGGTACAATATTCCAATTGTGTGGTGCATTATGCGGATTGAAAACATTTAGTCGAGCACTATATAATGTTTCCAATGCAGCCAAATGTTCTGATCCGTAATTAATTGGGACAAACTTTGCTTTTGATCCGATTTTATATAGTTGTTTGAATTTATAATGTCTGATTTATAAAATGTTGTTCGAAATTTATAATAATAATAACAATAATAATATTAATATTAATATACACAAAATATTTAAAAACTGATTTTATATACCATTAGAATTTGTAATGTCGTTTGAATGTTAAAATTTTGTGCGAAATTTATGACAATAATATTAATATTAAAATATAATAATAATAATAATAATAATAATAATAATAATAATAATAATAATAAAATATAATAATAATAATAATAACAATTTTTGTTAAAAAGAAAAAAAAATAATGTCATATCAAATTTCAAAAATTTGATTTGATTGATTTTAGGGGTAGATATAGTTTTTTTTGGAAATCTTATCTACTCCTAAACTACACATTAAATCAATCTATGTCCACTAGCCCTGTCGAAAATACCCGATACCCGAATTACCCGTCCGATTTTTTTGGGTAATCGGGTAACCCAATTTTTTTCAGGTTAGGTAAAGGGTACGTCTGTTGGGTTTCGAGTATACCCAAATTATTTTAAAAATTCTTTTTTTTTCGTAGAGCTTGTACTCTGTATTAGGTATTTGATCACGCTTAAACTAACTATCATTATTGTAAAACATGAATCTCTTTTATTATAACAATATGATACTAACAATATTAAAAGTAATTGTTTATATATCATCATGTTCTTTAAAACTTAACTATTTTCAATATTATAGTTTTTATTGCAACTAACAAACTCATTATCTTGAGGAAACTTCTGAACATGGCAAAACTTAGGGCTACAATTATCTTAAACATTTTAAAGTTTTAAATTAAGATCATTAAGTATTTGTTTTTTTTAACATCTTATTAGATTATATTAAGTTGTTAAAAAATTACTTGATATCTCAGGTATCATTGACTAAAAAATCTTAATGTTCAAAGTTTGAGTAACTTCGTTTATACCTCGTTTGTTTATATAAACAATACTAATAAAGCATGACGTATTTATTTCATTAAAATTATTTTCAGGTGAAATTCAAATATATATATATATATATATATATATATATATATATATATATATATATATATATATATATATATATATATCGGGTAATACCCAAATTACCTAAACCCGACCCGATACCCGAATTTAATTTGGGTCGGGTAACTAGTATTTTTTTTAACATGAAAACCCCGAATTACCCGAAACCCAAAAAAATTACCCGATCAACACCCTTAAATAAAACTTAAACCTTCAACTTCAAAGAGAAAAGACAACACTAGACTTGAAACCTTTGATGGGTAAATATATAGTTAAGGGAAATCTGCGAAAAAGTCCCAAAATTTTGCCCAAGTTTATGATTTAGTCCTAATTAAATTAAATTTTACTTATGAAAAAGGACAGATTACCGACTAATACACTCAGTTTGGCCCTAACAACCGGTAATCCTTATAAGAGCCGGTTACCCCAGCTCATTGACCTTATCACCCTCCATTAAACACCCCGTCATCAACTCCTCTGTAAAAAACCCCTTCTTACCCTCCATCAAAGCAAAATGGCATCTTCAAGCTCAGTGGGAAGTAGGAGCAATATCCGATCACGAAGGCAAGCATTAAGGGCAACATGCTTTTGTGAAGACCCCGTTGGTAAGTGGACATCATGGAGGCCAACAAACCCTGGCAGGAGGTTCATCGGCTGCCCTAATTTTCGGGTAAGTATCCCTTAAACCTCTTTAATTACATCTCAAATGTCTTCCAATTAGGTTTTATTTCCTATATAACAGGATGAGGAAAAAGATTGCAAGTATTTTGCTTGGGTCGATCCCCCATTACCAAAAAACTGGTACAGAAACTTGTTGATGGAGTTTCACAATAATGACATTCAAGTACACAATGAGTTTGCGGAAGAATTTGTGCAAGAAGCTGTGGATTTTCACAACAATGGCATTCAAGAGGTTCCTGTACAAGGTGAAGGTGAAAAATGGAAGATTGGGTTTTTTTGTGTTTGTTGGTGATTGTGTGGATTATGTTGAAGTAGTTTTAAGTTGTTGTAAAACTGTTAAATGACAATTGGATGTAAGTTGGATTTTGTTGAATGAAAAATGGTTTATTGGATACCTACTGTTTGAGCAATGTACAATGAAGGATGTTTTTCAATATAACATAATTTATACATCAACAAAATGAACAAAATGAAGGATGTTTTTCAATATAACATAATGAACAAACTAACAAAATGGATGTAAGTTATACATCAACAAAACATACCAAAATCAGCCAAAGTGTTTACAAAAGAAAGGGCATATCCCTATTAAGAAATTTACCAAAAATGGCTTCCTAACAAATTTGCCCAATCTTAAGTCCCAAAGTGTTAACAATGCAGCCATATTGTATATTGTTTACAAAAGAAAGGGCATATTAACAAATTTACCAAAAAGGGCTTCCTAACAAAGTTGCCCAAGTAGCCCATATAACTGCTTAAATCCTAACCAATCTAATCCAAATTAAGTGGTTTTTCTGGAGCCATTCCTTTTCCTTTCTTGTCAATCACAATTTTCTTCAACATGTTTTTAGTGATCCTTTCAGAAGTTTTTCTTGTTCTAACCCTGACTTGAGTTCTAACCCTAACTTGAGTATCATCAACACCCTCCTCTTGTGATTCTTCAGCTCCATCTTCATCATTGTCTTCCTGTGATTCTTCAGCTCCATCTTCACCATTGTCCTCCTGTGTTTCTGGTACATCTTCACCATTGTCCTTATGTGTTTCCTTGCATTAGAAAGAATACTAGTTAGTTATGTTATTGAAAAATAAAATTCACTGTCAATGTTATAATATATACCTTTGCAGCTTGTTTGGATTGGTGAATCAAAGCATCAAATCCTTTCAGTTGTGATTGGGTGATATTAAGACACATAAGGATCTCTGCTTCACTGTATTTTGACTCTCTAAGGTAACTCAAATCACTCAGTATTTGATCCAGGTCAGCCATATCAATAACATCACCTTCATCATCAATGTTAAAATCAGCTTCCTATGTTTCTGATACATGTTCACTGTCAACAGTAGGTGTTGTTTGGGTGACAAATTGACTCTCAACATTAGGTGTTGTTTGGGGTGAAAAATTGAGTCTCAATCCCAGGTTCTTTTTTCCCAGAACTTTCACCTTCTTCATAAACACTGGTAGACCCTCTTCCACCACTTCTACCCGCTCTTCTACCACCTCTTCCACCTCTTCTACCACCTCTTCCACCACCTCTCCCAAGTCTAGTGCAATTGGTCAATTCTGGATTCAACCTTGGCCTTCCTATTTTCTTCTTAGGCTTTGGTGTTGGTTGGACTGAGGGATTCTTGCAAGACACTTTATTGTGCCCCATTTGCATACAATTCTGACATTGGACAGTTCTACCCTTAGAGGAGACTTGGGAAAACCTGTCTTGATGCTCAGAGACATGCCTTTTCCTTTTCATACAAGGCCTTCCTGGCATCCTTCTTTCAATAGGTGGTAGTGGTTTGGTGTAAGGTGTTGATTCCCACATATTACTGCCATTAACAGGAAGGATGTTAGACTCATAAGCACTTAAGAACTTGTCCTTACCAAACCATGTGCTGATGAATCTAGTTGGATCCTGTTGTGTGTAAATTATGGTTGCTTGTGCATGGACACAGGGGATCCCAGATAACTCCCAAAGTCTGCATGTATAGTACATCCCCTCTAAGTTCACTCCATATGAGTAGAAGCCATTCCTCACTTCAAAAGCATTCAAACCACTAGGATGAACATACCAAGTCCTGCAAACACATTAACAGTTTTAATTAGTGTACACATTAACAGTTTCAAATCACTAGGATGAACATAATACTTACTTGATATCAAAAGCAAACTCATCCATTTTCTTAATAGCTCCTGGACACACATTATTCACCCATTTACGTGCTTCTTGCTTCAAGTTAAATAACCTTTCCATCATATACAGTCTAATCTCCTCAAGCATGGCCAACAAAGGCTTCTTTCTGGCATCAAGTATGATGGCATTAAAACACTCTGCCATTCCATTTTCAACAGCCTCACATGCCATTCCACCTTTAAAAAATGCCTTGCACCAAGATTTAGGCTCCCTTGCCATCAAATGATCATAAGCAACAGGATTGACTTCTTTGATCTTCTCCATATTCAATTTGAAGTCTCCTTCAACAGTTGACTTGGCAACTGTCCAAAACATATTCTTGAACTCTATACCACTGAAGACCTTTCTGAAATTTGCATACACATGTCTTGCACATTGTTTGTGCTCCACACGTGGCAATACAACCTTTGCAGCTTCCAAAAGACCCTATCAATTACATTAAAAAATATCATTACTAACTGCTTGATCCATGTATAAATGAAATGAAAAAAAAGGAGATAATTGAAAACATTACCTTGTGTTGATCAGAAATAACACACAAATCCAAGCCTCCTTGTAATTCTAGGTCATCATGTAATAGTTCCAAGAACCATTGCCAGTTGGGCTTGTTCTATCACACCCCAAAACCGAAACGGCGGAAACGTTCTGGGGTGGATGACGTCATGTCAAGTATCACAACACATGCATTATAGTAATCAAAGTACAACAAAACATTGCATTAATAGTAATAATTTTACATGGTTACATTACAGTACATCAAAGTAATACAAGTAATAGAATAGATACAGCGTGGTACTAAGCTATCTTCATCAACAGCTCCTGGGATGTACCTGTTTAATGTGGACCTGAGAATACAAGTTATTTGAAAAGCGAGTATCGGCATTTTTACAAATGCTGGTGAATTCATAAGTATTTAGTGACATTTATTCAAATAACTTTATAAAGTAGTAGTTTAAGTGTTTACTGTGTATTAGAGTTCTTTCCAGAAAATCCTATATTTTCTTTAATAAAGCAGCCTTCTACCAAGACCGGTCAGTGTTATGTGGTAAAAAGTCATTTTCCCTAAATTGCTATCATTATCAAAATACTGAATTTGATTATTGAGGAAAGCAAATGACATCAGGGAATAACATATGCCTCAGCAGTGAGGACTGCTGACTAAGGCAAGGAATCATAGACTCCAGGAGAGTATCGAACGAACGACACGCCTGGCTCAGTCTAACAGAAAGAGACACAGACCCCAGGCGGTACCAAATGAAAGGTACAACTAGTAAGGTCTATTACAGTGAACACAGACCCCAGACAGCACCAACTGAATGATACGTCTAGCAAGGTCTAAAATAGTGAATACAGTGGATACAATGAATATAGTGAATACAGACCCCAGACAGCATCAAATGAATGATACGTCTTGTAAGGTCAAAACAGTGTGACTCTGAAAATGAATTACCAACATACAGTGTAAATTGCCGGTGAAATACCGTTACCTTAAGGCCAATGAATTATAAGGTAACCCGGGATACTCGTAACCATACTGACTAGAGTACCAGACGCCCTACAAGCATCTAAAATATGACATTTGTCACCCGTTGGCTTGGTAGGCCGGGACTGTAGCTAGCAGTTTGGGTGCGGGGTTGTCAATCCCGTATAGATCTATACACACAATGTCCGCTCTCCCTGCAGGAGATTCCGGTTACCAACTAGACGACGGAGAAGGCCATGTCCTGAAGATGCATCCCAAATAGTGGGTAGAGACTTCCAAATAGTGGGTAGTGTGTTTCTAATGTAAGTGTAGACTAGACGTAGAGACTCTTAACTGAACTGACTAGAGAATTCCTGTATGTCCATACTCATATACATAATATATAACTAATGAATCAAACGACCTTCGGACGGCCATCCGATCCCACCAGACCACATCTCAACGAAGAAAAGGAAATAGGGCGGACGAGCCTTCCTAAGTCTTTCAATCATTACTTATATGTACCTATATAAGCACATACATACATCTAACTACGACTGAGTGTGTATCAAGTAGAAGTGATTCTTGTGAAGTAGGAGTGTCTAACAAGTGAAGTAGGAGCGGTCGTAAGTGAAGTAGGAGTGTTGAACAAGTATGAGCGTATCACGAAGTAGAGACGACAATAAGTGAAGTAAGAGCGTATCGAGTATAAGTGAAATAGAGGCGATATCAAGTATAAGTGAAGTAGAATCGTATCACTAAGTAAGAGTGTGAATAAGTATAAGCGTCCATCAGGTATAAGTGTATCACGAAGTGGAAACGTATCAAGTATAAGTGTATCTCGAAGTGGAAACGTTATTGAGTAGAAGTATAAAAACATAGACGTAACTTTGGAAAACCTTTATATTTTAAGAAAATCACGACTTGGTATTTCTTTGTGAAATAAGTTTGATTTAAAACTTTTAGAAATTCTTTGGAAACCTTTCATAAATCAGTTTGAAATGAAACTTCGATAAAGCAGTAAAAGTAAGAACTTGAACAAGTGAAAACCTTTTAGAAAACCATTTATAGTGTCCTACTCGGTAAAATAGTATACAGTGTAGTAAATCATTGTGCATGCGGGTTATCAATCACATGTGATTGATATGATAACTGGCATGTTTAACTTGTATTCCCCCCCCCCCTATAAAACATGTAAAAACATTTAAAAGGTTCATTCATGGGTATGAACTCACCTGGTGTAAGTAGGTCCGACGAGGGTGCCGGTTGGGTGTTCGGGGCTTGATTACTCGCGATGTCCCTATGTAAAATGTAATAATGTCCATATATAATTAATTAGATATACATTCACTAATTATATGGAACATTACACTCCAACGAGGTTAAACACCTCAAAACTAGCGTTTGGAGTGACCCGGGTGACATCTACGGACGTGTAATGGCACTAGGGACTTGGGATTTGAGTTTACTCCCCAAGAGTAAACATTTAAGGGGGTTTACAGCCACATAGCACATACATACATGAGTTCACGGCCGTGAACTCATGTTGGTGCGATTTTGAGTGTTTAATGGCTTGTTTGGACTTAGGGATTGTTGGTATGAATTTCTAAAATGCCTTGGAATGGACTAAATGAACTTTTACCATTTAAAAGGGAGTTCACGGCTGTAAACTTGGAGTTTACGGCCGTAAACTCTCCTATGGTTAAGGATAATTGATTTGAGGCACTTAAAGCAATCACATGTGATTCTAGTAATTTTTCCAAGCCTTGGGATGATTTAAGGGCATCATTTAACATACCTTTATGAGTTTACGGCCTAAGGGTATGTGCCATGGCCTTAAACTCTTGTATGATACATTTTGATATGTTTAAGGCCTCCTAACTATTTTTAGATGGTTCTAGGATTTACCACAAGGCTATTGGGGGACAAAATCAAGGTTTTGGGCATGATTAAGGGTGTTTACGGCCTTGGTACATGCCTGGGCCGTAAACTCCTTTTGACCCTTCAATTTGTTGTGTTTAAATGATCCAAACCCCAAATATCAAGTCCCTAAATTTTGTATTAAGCCAAAGGGTGTTTTAGGAGTGTGTTTGGGACATTTTAACATGCTTAAGGGGTGTTTATGGCCTTGGCATATGCCTGGGCCGTAAACTCTCTTTTATACTCCAAATCCTTATGTTTTAATGTTTAAACACTCCTAGGCAAGTCCCTTAATTTATTTCCAAGCCTTTAGGGACTTTTGGGGGTCATTTTGGCCTTTATTTTGGGGTTTACGGCCTAAGGAGGAGCTTAGGCTGTAAACTCCATTCTAACAGCTTCTAAGTCCGAATTTTTAGCTATAAACACAAATCAATATGTTTAGAATAAGCTAGGGTAAGTGGACTTACGATTTGGAAGCGTTTGGTTGCGGATTTGGGGCGAAAACGAGTCTAGAGAGAGAGTATAGAGAGAGAGGGTGGAAAAGCTCCAAATGGAGTTTACTCCCCTTTATATATGGGTGGGAGTTGGAGCTCAGTGGAATTCTACCCAATACTGTCGTTAGACGGGGCTTTTGGTCGCACCCGATTTAGTGGTTGTAATAATAAAAACTAACTTTTTCCAATTAAATGGAAATGTGTGTTATGTGTTTTTATTCCCTTTTTTCACGACTTAACGGCATATTAAATGTAAACAAATGGAATGTTTATTAAATTGGCGACCTCTAATTAACGGAACTTTTATAAACTGGAATATTCCGTTAACGGTAACGGGGAAATGTAACGGAACAACTTGGGTTGTCACATGTTCTCAATTTCAACTACTGCCCAAGCAATAGGATACACATGGTTATTTGCATCCCTCCCTATGGCAGTTAGCAACTCACCTTTACATTGTCCTTTCAAAAAACTCCCATCAAGCCCTATAACTCTTCGACAACCAACTTTCCATCCTTCTTTGATAGCCTTAAAACATGTATACATTCTATGGAAAGTAGTAGTGTTATCAGGGTTTACAGTGACAGATATTTGAATTGTACTCCCTGGATTGGACCTCATCAATTCATGTCCATAATCCAAAACTTTTGCATAGTGATCACTCAACTTTCCATCTATTAAAGAAATTGCCTTACACTTTGCTCTATAACATTTTGACCATGAAACCTTGCAATGGAACCTGCTTTGAATAATAGCTTGCATTTCCTTACATTTCAGATTTGGTTTCCTAATCATCTCCTTCAGAAACTGCCTAGCTATCCATGTGGGATCCATAAGATTAGCACTACGGAAATTCCTAACACAGGTATGTTGCTCAACCATTTTTTGATTTGGAATGTTCTTTCAGTGCTCATCCATGAGGCCCTTACAACAAAGGGACATTGAAATTTCTCAGGGTCACTTGCACATACAGCCACGAGCCTTACACTATCACATTTCTTGAACCTAATTGGATAACCCCTACTTATAGAGTAATTTGTCAAACAAAGCTTTAATTGGTGTGGTGATTCATACCTCTCTCCAAGAACTGGCTTCATATTATTTCATTTCACCTTCGGATCATGGGTTGAGTATTGAAACTGAAATTTTTCTTCATCGTCACTCTCACTATCACTCTGCTTTTCCTGCGGTGCTTCATCTTCCGACATTCCTTCAAAATCATTTAGGTTTATCTCAGGTATGGTGCATTCGTCAAGCGCTTCGTCTGTGAGAGTATTTAGGAACTCATCTTTGCATCGACTTCTTTGTTTGTGTTTGAAAAACTCATCCAATTCCACGTCAATGGTATCGAAGTCATCTACCGTCTCCATTATCACTACAAAACAAAAATTAATCAAATATTTTAAGGGAAACACGATATTGGAGGACCACATGGATTTTCTTACCTTTGATTCTTCTCAGGTAACGTTTTGCTTTGATGGAGGGTAAGAAGGGGTTTTTTACAGAGGAGTTGATGACGGGGTGTTTAATGGAGGGTTATAAGGTCAATGAGCTGGGGTAACCGGCTCTTATAAGGATTACCGGTTGTTAGGGCCAAACTGAGTGTATTAGCCGGTAATCTGTCATTTTTCATAAGTAAAATTTAATTTACGACTAAATTATAAACTGGGGCAAAATTTTGGGATTTTTTCGCAGATTAGTTAATGGTAACCCTTAACTTTTTATAGAAACACGAATTAAATTTTGCAAAAAGTAACCCTTAACTTTTTATAGAAACACGAATTAAATTTTGCAAAAAGCTAAGGGTCCAATATGCAAAAATCTCACAACTCTTGATCACCCCTTGTAACCGTATAAAAGAAAGAAGTGCACCCATCGCCCATCCATATCTTCAATTTTTGCAAAATTGACTTTGCATTCTCTCAAGGGTTTTCATCGTCCCCAAACTTTTTTAACCTAAATTCCGGCCGATCAAACCACCATGTCGTCGTCGAAGATGATCGTTTTGAAGAGTTCCGACGGAGAAACCTTCGAGGTCGAAGAGGCGGTGGCGTTGGAGTCACAAACGATCAAACATATGATCGAAGACGACTGCGCCGACACCAGCATACCGCTACCAAACGTCACAAGCAAGATCCTATCGAAGGTTATCGAGTACTGCAAGAAGCATGTGGAGACACCGAAGACCGATGATAAGACAGCTGAAGAGGATCTGAAATCGTTTGATTCCGAGTTTGTTAAAGTGGATCAAGGGACTCTCTTCGATCTGATATTGGTTCGGTCTCTTTTACCCTTTTTCGTTTAATTGAATTTACGGTTTTTTTTTTCCTTTGTTCACGCTTGAAATTTATCTGTGTTTATTAGTTTGTTTTAATTCCTCGATTCTGTTGTGAAAGATATCTAGGGTTTCGTCAATTTCCTTGAAATTATCACACCGATTTTGTCGGTCAAATTTCCTAATTCATGTTTAAACGATGATAGATCGAGGATATGTAGATTGAAGATGTATGAACGATGGGGAAAACGAACCATCATAACAGAAAACAAATCATTATTGCTAATTCATTTCACAATTATATAATTCAAGTATTTGGATAATCCTACATGTGCTTATGCTCCCCTGATTATCAAATGTTTAGAGTAAATTACTAAATTATAAGCCTTTATTTTATCTATTACTTCTTTAAATAATCATTTTCACCAAACAACATACACTACTGAAGTTACTTCTTTACAACTTCAAGGCACAGAACCCCATTCAAACATTATCTCTTATACCATGTTTTATTACAGATGATTATCTGACTCTGATCCTTTCATGTCACTTATCCACTTTCAGTTTTTCTGTGTTTTACTTTAAGATATGGAGATTCCATACTTCAATTTGTATGAATTTTTTGTGTTTCAGGCTGCAAACTATCTGAACATCAAGAGCTTATTGGATTTGACTTGTCAAACGGTTGCTGACATGATCAAGGGGAAGACTCCAGAAGAGATTCGCAAGACTTTCAACATCAAAAATGACTTCACTCCAGAGGAGGAAGAGGAAGTGCGCAGGGAGAATGCATGGGCATTTGAGTAAATTCTAGAACCCCTAAGTTGTTTATAATCAAAGAGTCTTATAAAATGTTAATGGGTTTTCGTGCTTTTCTTAGAAAATGAACCTTGGAAAAAGATTGTTAATGTCTTCAAATCTTTGGTGGATGTTTTTGTTATGTTGGATATGATTATCGTCTTTGTGTTGGTGGTTGAATATTTTCTTCTGTTTTCTTTCGATAGCTAGAAAGCCTTTAGCTGCACTGTGTTTGATATGTTCTGGATCAAAACTAAGTCATTTGCTCTTAAGACAAAAGTGTTTGTCTTTTTGAAGAAGTGGGATCGATACTCTTTCCATCTCTCATCTTTGCAATATACAAATCCCTCATCTTTGCTATATATGTATATATATGAGACAATGTCTAATATAATTTTTATTTTTAGAATTTGTGAAGATGTAGAGGTTCAGGTGCACATAGCCAGTTTTTTAAAAAACTCAGTCTGGTTTTTTACTGGTCTGTTAATTATTGGTTTCGTTTAAAACCTGTTTGCAATATTGTTTAAAATCTATAGTTAACCTGAAAGCTTTTAGTGTTTAGAATGATTTTTGGATAATCCTTGGCCTATTTCAATATGTTTCCTTTAAGAATGGAATGGATTGGGTTTTGATCCGATCCAATTCGAACCCTTAAGAATTACATGGGTTTGAAACATAGTTTTTGATATGTTTACTGGTTAATGACTAATACCTACAAACTATTTTATATTAAATGGGCCGATTATGGATAATTACAAATCCGATCCGTTTATAACAAGTTCTGTATAAATTTTAGAATTCTAAATTTATATTTTGTACAACCTAAAGTTTGCTTTTAATTCTAATCGAAAGTCGAAAGAGAAAAGGCATAAGACTAAGGTTGTGTTTAGGATTATTTTTGAACATCAAAAGTTTTTTTTGTTAAAAGGCATTTTGTAAAATGATATTTTGTAAAATAAGTTTTTTAAAATGTGTTTGGAGTAGTAAAATGATTTTTGGTTTTACTTTTAATGTAAAACAACAAAAAGTTAGTTTTTGTGATTTTTAGAAACTTTTCATTTTCTTCTATCCTAAAAGTCATTTTCAAATTTTTTTTGAATTTTCCAAATACCTTTTGACTTTTTAGAAAAGTTAAAGCTTAAAATTATTCTAAAAGGAATCCCAAAACACCCCTAAGTTGTTTTTACATAGGATTTGAAGATTTTATTTTTAGATTTTTAGTGTTCTACCAAGAATCATGATATCATTTCATTTATATTTTATCAAGCAATCATCATTTTTTTTTATAAATCATTGAAGTCATTTATTAATCAAAAGAAAGTTTGCAATTGTTTTTCTGTATAATGCAATCGACGGTCAAAAACCAAGCAAAAACTATTACAATACTGATTTTAATTCCAATCGAAAATCCTGAAGTACGTAATGTGTTTTCTAAATCAATATTTGTTTTATTTAATAAATGTTATGTTAAGATTTAAGTAAAGTGTGTTTGATTATTCAAAACTTGTGGGGTGAGTTTGGATATCTGTTGATTTGGTGGATAAGGGTATGAATTTGTTTATTAAAAACTTTGTGGGTTATGGAGCGGGTTTGGATCAAATTTTGAAATTCATAAAAGGGTTTGGATCAAGGTCTCATTGTCAAGTCTAGCTTCCTTAACTCATTCCATTGAGATTCTAGGAATCTAGGTTATGTTAATCTTTGTAATAAAGGTGTTAAACATACTTTCTACTTTAGAAATCGTATTTTTTTTTTTCTTTTTATAAATCGGAAGAAATTGAAATGAAGAACACAATGATGGTCAGAAGATGCAATGCATCATTTGTTTTGTTATTGATTATTTTTATTAAGGTTGTAAAAAACACTCGACGTTAGCTAGTCGGTTGATTGAGGTTAAGGGATTAATCGGCTAGACGATGATTAATCGAAGACCCTAAATTCTTAATTCTTTGAACTAAAAAAAAGAAAACTAAATATGACTAATATGATAACAAAGTTCATAAATATCTCATATGAATAATACGACACTAATCATTTCTTAAATAGTTTTTATTGATATATAATTTTTTCAAAGTGTTAAAAGTTTATCTCTTTCTATTGTTTCGTTAATTTCTACTGCTTCGCTCATTATATAGACAATAATAAATCGTTATACGTCTTCTTGTCTGTCGGGTAGCGTTTAGAGACTAATCGAAGATTAATCAGGACCTTGTCGAGATTTTTACAACACTGTTTTTATTAAGCAAAAGATATTAAGATTAAAAGGGGACTATTTCGTGTATGCTTTTATGTTTGAGATTGGGAAAAAATAAAAGAAAAAAAAGGAACCAAGTCGATTGAGAGATAAAAACCTCAAATGACATAACCAAAAAGAGGGAGAGAAGAGTTAGGGTTAAAAGGAGAAAAATGTTACTCAGTATGGTTTAAATGTTGAATGAGTAGGTTAGCATGTGCCTCATAAATAAAATGAAATGAGTTATGTGTTGTGGGGGGTCATACCCACTTGTGAATTTTCTACTAGGTTGGTTACTTGGTTAGCTTTTGTTATTTTTTCTTCTATTTTTATTTTTTATGCTCATAATGCTTTGGGTCATCCCACAATTATAGACCTATTATTCCGATGCCTTTTCATCAGAGATTGGTGGCCAAAATTGATTTGGCTTCGCCAAAATTCCTCATATCTTAAGACCTACAGCTCCTTTGGTAATGTGAAACCCGGGATAGTAAAAAAGAACAACTCATGACTAGGAAAGTGAATAACACATTAGAATTTATGTAACTCACGCTTTAAGGTGTGCTTCGTGCTAATGAGGAAAGAAAGAAGATCAACAAGACAGTCCATTTTGTGTAGATAGTAAAAAAAAAGGGTGCTGACCGCCGCCATCCTGATTTGCGATGATAAAAAGGAGAGGGTTTGTTCTTTGAGTAGGTCTGACAATTGTGTCGTATTCGGGTTGGCGGGTCGGTGGGTTAAAATATACCAACCCGAACACGACCCATTCAACTATACAGGTCACGGGTTGGCTGGTTTGGAACATAAACTCATATATGACCCGTCAACCCACTTATTTATATGGGTTCATAGGTTGGCGGGTTCATGTGTCAGATTTGAGTTTGTGGGTCAGATTTTGGGTTCGTGTGTTTGTGGGTCAGATTCCGTAAATAAAATTGATAATTAAACATGAATAAATTTTAATGCAAACATATCTTAATTTTAGAACGTTAAGTGTTACACATCCAAATTAAAATTAAAAACATTCATGGAAATATATTCAAACTAAAACATTAATACAATTGTTGATAAATTTAATCGCAGGCGTCGACGTTGTTCGATAATGATTCAATCGTTCATGTCGTCGTTCTTTGTGAGTTCGTTCTATCATTCATCACAGAGGGGAGACCGAGAGAGGGCTTAATCGATTTTGTTTGTGAGATACTGAGATTATTTAGGGGAGACACCAAACGTGTTGCAATGCAAATCAGCAAATGGTTACCCACGGGTCAAATGGTCAATGATATTGAGTATCCTATCCTAGTATAAAATATAACTGTACAGTATATACTACTTAATACATTTAAAAAAATATATAACTTTTTGTAATAAAATTATAAACGGTTTGGCGGGTCAACCCATATACTTTTTAAGAAACTCATATATGATATGTTTAATGAACGAGTTGACTGGTTGACAGGTTGAAAAACTCAACCCAAACCTGTTTATTTTGTTTCGTGTCGAGAATTGTCAGACCTATCTTTAAGGGATATTCCAAGATACCGGAGTACGTTGCATACTCTCTCATGTCCAACCAGTGGCGAGCCAGAACAAAAGTTTAGGTGTAGCATAATATTTTTGCAACATTATATATAAGAAGTTTTATTTTTTTATTTTTTTATTTTTTTATTTATTTTTAATTATTTTTATTTTTTTTGGGTTTGGGTTTTTCGGGATCGGGTTAAATGGGTTTGATTTTTTGAAATTTGGAAAGACTACATATATTTGCAATTCTAGTAGCTGGATCTAGGAATGTCAACGGGGGCAAACGGGACAATGATTGCATCCCCCGCCCCACCCTCGAAATCTCTAGCCTCCCTACCCCTGCCTCCGAATCCTAGGATTACCCCGCCCCCGTCCCCATTTGAGATGTCTTTTTTTATGCTAAAGAAGCTACTTTTTGGTCTAAAAGAAGTTATTTTTTAGGTAAAAAATAGTTATTTATAACATAATTTTAAATGTTAAAAACAAAAATATTATAAAATCTCAAAAACACTATACAAACAACTTAAAAACATTGTATTTTGTTGAATTTTAGAAGGTCAAAATCATTGCTATTATTTATTATATTTATATAACTAATATATATTAATAAATAATATATTTATGGGGACCCTATTTGGGGTTCAGGATGAGACTCTTGTTAGATGTCATTTTATGCATCTTTTAGGGTAGTTTTCATTATCATTTAACATCATATTTTGTACATTTACATGTCATTTGTTTAAATAATGTTCAAATCATGTATTTCGTTACAATCCCCCTACTGCTCATGTTTTCATGTCGATTTCAGATAGTTCGAGTGAAATAGTGCTTTGGGAGCTGTTGGATGCGCGTTTGGAGCTTAAAATGGAGTTGGAACTTAAGAAGGGTTCTGAGGAATGCTTGGAAGATGTTTTGGTCAAGAAACATTAGATCGAATTGATCACACGAAGATAGAAGCTGCAATATGAAGCTAAAGGATGTGCCTGACAGCTTTGACCCCTATCAATATTTTGACCATATCTCATGAACCGTAACTCCGATTGACAATTTTCAAAATGTTCTGAAAACTAGACGAAATTTCAGATGACTTAGGCAAAACATGAGATTGCAACTATTTTCCATGCAATCGCATGGAGCCTTTATGTTATCGTAACTTTGCCTGTAACTTGTCTTTGAGGTTTTTTTGTACCAAAAATTCATCTGGGAGAAAAAAAATGAAATCATGCGATCGCAACCCAGATACATGCGATCGTAAATTTTCCCCATGCGATCGCAAGTTTGCAAAAAAGTTCCAAAATAGCATCATACTTCATTAAAAAAGCTTGATACATGTTTTCTTCAAAACATGAGATCACAATTTTGATACATGCGATCGCATGCACATCGTTTTTGTTGTTGGACGTATAAATAAACCCACTTAACCTTCCAGTAACCTTAGTTGGCGATTCCTGAAGTTCCAAACAACGAAAATACGATTTTGGAGGCGTTTCTTCTCTGATTTCAACGATTTCTGAAGATCTGAAGACTATAGACCATCTCCTTCATTTAGATTAGTAAGATTAGTTGTTTGATGTCACTTTTCATATGTTTTCATCAGATTTTAGCCATGTATAGCTAAAACCTTAGTTTTCAGTTCTGCATTAGACAAGTACTTTTCATGTGATTGATCATTAGATCTGATTTTTGATTTGTGTTTCTATCCAGAGTCTTCAGTTTTGTTCTTAATGAATGTTTGGTTTTAAATTCTTGTTAGTCTGATCACCTAATTAGGGTTTAACATTCCTATTAATCAGTTAATAGAATCCATAATTGTTCTAATTAATTGGTAATAAGTAACAAGTAATAAATTGGTTTCGTGTTTGGGATTTGACTTTATTATAAACTGAAAAATCATATCTTTACGTATCCGAGCCTGTAAGAAGTATTGGGTATTACTGAGAATTTTACATAGATCTTAATGCAACTTTTCTGATCTTAATTAAGAGTTTGTTTGATTAGACAGTAAAAAGTTAGGGTTAATTGAAGAGCTTGTTTTGCTTAACTAAATAAGGTAAAAGAGATTATACTAGAGCTTGTTAGTTTTTCTCAACACCATCTTAGATAGAACGTATCTCAAATAACCAGGTCAATGTTGATTGCATGATTAGGAAAGTCACAGCAGAGCTGAAACCATTTTTATTATTGATTTTTGTTTAATTTAACATCACTACATTTTTAGTTTTTAGTTTTAATAAAAAAAACCCCCCTTTTATAATTTCTGTTTCTTGACTAGATGTGCCTGATGCAAAAAGGCATTATTTTTTAGGCTGTATCCCTGAGGATTCGACCATGCTTCCCTGTGATATCTTTTTAGTGCAATCTAAGCAGTGATAAATTTATTTGTTTAATATGCGCATGACTGCGTGTTCACAAACTCCCTTGTGGAACGAATCATATTTTTTTATTCCGAAATTACCCTCATCTTCTCCTCAAAACATCCCATATAAAATTTACTCCCCACCCTCTTCCGTTAAATCTAAACCCACAGATTCTTCAGAATCCGAATCTGAAGAATCGGACATAAGCGAAAATGGATACGATGCTGGAAAGACTCTTCGCGAGTGGGAAACACAAGAGGTTACCCAACAACCTCTATGTATCACTTTTCAAGAAGCTCAAAACTTTGAGCTTAAATGTGGTTTAATCCATCTTTTACCCCCATGCCGAGGCCTTGAGAATAAAGATCCTCACAAATTTCTCAAGGAATTCCATGTCGTCTGTTCAGGAATGAAACCTCATGCAGTTACTGAAGACCAGATCAAATTAAGGGAATTCCCCTTTTCGATTCAAGATCCAGCAAAGGAGTGGTTATATGACCTCCCGTCTGGTTCGATAACAAGTTGGAATGAGCTCGCCAAACTTTTTCAAGAGAAATATTTTCCCAAGGCGAAAGTGTCAAATTTACGCAGTGAAATTCTCAGTATAAAGTAAGGTAAAAGAGATTATACTAGAGCTTGTTAGTTTTTCTCAATACTAGCTTAGATAGAACGCATCTCAAATAACCAAGTCAATGTTGATTGCATGATTAGGAAAGTCGTAGCAGAGTTGAAACCGTTTTTATTATTGATTTTTGCTTAATTTAATATCACTGCATTTTCAGTTTTTAGTTTTAATCAAAAACCCCCTTTTTAGTTTGCAACTTTACGTGATAAACATGTCTTAGAGGCTTGGATCTGTAATCTGGAGCCTTGCCATGGCTTAAAAAGCGTCTGCATGGATGGAGGTCTGCGAGGACTCGGCGAGTTGGATGAGCAACTCGGCGAGCCCGATGAATTTGGGCGTGAACTCGACGAGTTGGATGAATAACTCGACGAGTCCGTTGAAGTTTGCCTTGAACTCAGCGAGTCGTTAGAAGACTCGGCGAGTCGACCAGGGTTCTCCCGATTCTTGGGCACGTATGAGCTCGGCGAGTTAAAGGAGAACTCGATGAGCCAATCAAGGATTTCACGACTTCTCGAGTTTAGGAAGGACTCGACAAGTCGGTGGACTGCACTCGACAAGTCGAGTCAACATGGACTGTTGACTTTGACTGTGGGCGTTGACTTTGACCAAGAGTTGACCACTTGACTTCTGAGGGTATTCTGATAATTTGGAAACTTATGAAAAAGGGTTTTATGGTACTTATAGGTAGTGGAGTTCGTGTTGGTGATCCGGGAATTGAAGCTTACTAGTTTCTGATGTTAGTTGCGAGGTGAGTTATCCTTACCATACTAAGGGGTATAAGGCACCAAGGCCGGCCCATTTGATATGTTATCTTGAGTTGTGTTAGATGTTGAGTATGACTTAGTGTTGCATGCTAGTGGTTATGCCTGTTAGGTAGGTCTGTAGAACTACCTGTGATGTTATATGATTATTGCATGCTCGATTCTTATGATTTATGTGTTTGTTATATGCGGCGGGTTGAGGTTGTACTGCTTTGTGCGGTAGCCAACAAACCCTAGGAGCCTTCCAGTTACGGGCTAAGGGAGACTTGTACTATAGGCTCGGGAGCATTCCAGTTACGGGCTAAGGGAGACTCGTACTGTGGGCTTGGGGGGCATTCCAATTACGGGCTAAGGGAGACTCGTACTGTGGGCTCGTGGGTATTGCAGTCTGTAGGGTTGTGGACCCGTTATGTGTTGTTCTGTTCAGTTCGTTATTATATGTTATTGTTGATATGGTTATGTGGACTGTATGTGTATCGGTATTTGGGGGGTAACTCACTAAGCTTTCGGGCTTACAGTTTCAGTTTATTGTTTCAGGTACATTAGGGGATCGCGACAAGGCAAAGGCGTGATCGTACAACTCCTCCTGTTATGTTTATGTTTATGGGAAAAACTCTGATAATTAATATTTTGAAAACAAAGTTGCAATGTTTTGATGAACTTGACATGTTTAAAAAGTTTAAATTGGTTTGAAATTTTGGATGTTACAAGTTGGTAATAGAGCCTTGGTTTGAGTGAATTGGAGGAACATTCGTGCGAATCCAGTCTCAAATCAAGGAAAGATTTCAAAATGGTTTTAAATGGTTTTCAAAATAAGTAAAGGAGGATACAGGGTGTACGATCAACCGGAGCCAGTAAGTAGACCCCAAAATACCATACAGTTATTTGGTTATGTGATATGATAGAACAACATGCTAGTACTAGGCAAGGGATCTTCAGGAATTGCATGGTAGAATTGCCTGATACATGATGCCTGCTAGCCTAGAGTTTCCCTTATATGAAATTGACATCATTACTATAGTTATCTAGTGTAGGCATCACGGATATACATAATTAAGATCTTATAGCCTGAGAATGTTTGATTTAGCCTTATTTCTATTCTTGTTTGATTGGGAGCTTAGGGAAGGATTGAATATTCGAAAGTCTATAGGGTCCAGTGTTATGTATGGCTAGCATACACTAGTGTTGTAGGGTTGGTGGAAGTTTTGTGGGTGAATAGGTTGTTTGGGATGAGTCCGCCGACATCGAGGCATTTAGCCTTCCTTTAGGAGTGGGGTATGAGTGCTCGATATGATCATGTGTATTGTTAGGGCATTGTGATGATACTTGGGACAAATATAGGTAGGTGTGGAAGGTAGTATGGGCCCATAGTACTGAAAGCACAGGACCCATATGCGTAGCAAGGAAGTCACAACCCGTAGGGTTTTGTTGGGGGTTGGCTCCTAGTTATTTGTATGAGTTATCTGATATCTTGTGTTATATTTCAGAATGGTGATGACCAGGCGCTTTGTGACTGGATCTGGTTCGGGATCAGGATCAAAATCAGGAGAGGGCGGACAGGGGACGCTGACAACGCCTGAGACTATCGGCCAAATGAGGCCAGATGAGATGGATGACAAGATCCGAGAGATCCTGGGCGATGAGGTTGTTGCGTTGTTCCGGGCCGAATTGCCGAAAATGTTCGGGTCGATTAAGACCGCCATGGTGGAGTATTTTGATGATCGCTACGCAGCCCTTGTAGAGACAGCCGCAGTAGCAGCTGCATCAGCTGTATCCGTGGCAGGGGTAGGAGTTGGTAGGAGTTTTTAGTACCGGGACTTCGATAACACGAAGCCCCCTACTTTTGATGGGACGCAGGATCCCATCAAGGCTATGAGGTGGATTTCCGATGTGGAGGGGTGTTTCTTCACCTGCTCGTGTCCTGTTGACCAAAAGGTCAAGTGTGCTCTGAACCTGCTTAGGTCCGGGGCAAAGGACTGGTGGAGACTTGCAACTGGATCGTACACTAATGATCAGAGAGCTGCTATTACTTAGGAGCAGTTCAGGGATATGTTCCGCGCCCGTTACATTCTGCGGGTTGAGCGGGAACGTTTGGCATAGGAGTTTCTGAGTTTGAGACAGGATGGGGAGTCGGTGATAGAGATCACCCATATGTTCACTGAGCGGGCGATGTTCTGCCCAGAGTTTGCTTCCGAGCAGTCTCAGATGACCCGTTATATGAGTATGCTCAAGACTGATATCCGACAGTTTGTATCTACCCAGAGATGTGATACTCTTCTGGAGTTGTAGGAGTCCGCCAGACGGCGGGAGTTAGAGATTGAGTTGCAGCTGAGGGAGCAGCGGCCGACCTCGACCTAGTCGCAGTCGGCGCCGAAGCGGTCTAAGACCGCTGATTCGAGGTCTGGGAGTCAGCAGAGCCACTCTTGTGGGAAGTGCGGCAGGGTTCATTCCGGGATTTGTCGAGCCAGTAGTGGGTGCCACATGTGTCGCAACGAGGGGCACTATGCAAAGGATTGTCGTCAGGTCGCTCCAATACCAAGTACGAAGTTATGTTAATATTTTGATCAAGGTTGGCCATTTGAAGGCCAACTGCCCGTTACTCGCCGCCAAGCCGGTGCAGGCTGCAGCGCCAGCTACTTTGAGGATCACGGATGGGAGGCCAGTCAGGGCAGAGCCTCCGAAGGCTCAGGGTCGTGCTTTCCAGCTTACGGTGGAGGAGGCCAGGGCAGCACCAGATGTGGTTGTTGGTATGTTTCTATCCTTATCACGTTTTCTTTATCTGTTGTATGCTTATCTGTTGTACCTGCATTTAGGTATGTTTTTGGTGAACCCTTTGCCTGCTTTGGTCTTATTTGACTTAGGGGCGAGTCGGTCCTTCATATCTCAGTCTTTCAGTAGGGAGTTCGGTGCACCAGTGGGTGAGTTAGAGTGTCCGTTGCGAGTGTCTATCGCCAACGAACATGGGGTTTCCGCTTCCTCAGTTTATTGAGGGTGTGACTTGGAGATTTTTGGGGTGTCCTTTCCGATAGATTTGATTCTGATCCCCATGGGGGAGGTATGCGTGATCGTGGGCATGGATTGGCTCAGTCAATTCGGTGCTATGATTGATTGCGAGGGCCAGTGAGTGGTAATTCGAACCCCAAGTGGGGGAGAACTGCTTGTATATGGTGTGGGCACCAGAGCAAGATCAGGGTTTTGTTCAGCTGCCAGGGCTCGATAGTACATTCAGCATGAGTGTATGGATTATCTAGCGTACATGGTAGATACGCGAGTCAGGGACCAGATTTCGGTTTCCGATGTACCAGTGGTTAGGGAGTTTGCTGATGTGTTTCCGGAGGAGTTGCCAGGGATACCTCCGGAGAGGCAAGTCGAGTTCAGGATCGACCTGGTGCCTGGTGCAACCCCTATCGCTAAGGCTTCGTACCGGTTGGCGTCACCAGAGATGCAGTGTAACAACCCAATTTTTCACGTCCAAAAATTTTGTTTGTAAAAACATTACTTGGAAATCATTAATAACTAAAACATTGTATAATTAAACCATTTCACATCGAAAACCAAATTGAAATCCTCAACATTTAAACAACCAAAATATCAGAGTGTCAATCCCAGAATAAACTCATAACTGCGGAAACAAAAGTGTGTGTGATATGCTGCTACCGGGCCTGCTCCTTCCCCTTGGCTGAAGAGGTACCTGAAACAACAATTGAAAAACGTAAGCACAAAGCTTAGTGAGTTCCCCCACTGTACCACATACCATAATAATCACATAACATACATCTATTGTCAGGCATATATGGGTGCCCGACCTACCCCTTCGGTCCTCTCGACTGAATATTGCCTAGCATACCTGGGTGTTGGCCTCCCCTTCAGTCCTCTCGACCAGATACCGCCTAGCATATCTGGGTGTTGGCCTCCCCTTCGGTCCTCTCGACCGGGTACCAGAGACTACCTCTCCCCTCTACTACTACCACATAATACGTACCACAATATAAGAAATCTATCTGGCATGGCTGGGTATAACTACCCCTTCGGCCCTATCGACCGGATATCTTGGGGACTATCTCCCCTACTACCACTAACACATAGCATCACATCATACTAACACATAAGCATGGAACAGGTAGTAGTAACCCTAGATGATTATCATAGAGACAATCATCCACATACAATTCCTACTGGTGGGCCGGCATTGTGGCCGTAGACCCACCGCTACTGGAAGGTAACTCACCTCGAAGTAGCTGTTGATCTGGTCGAGAACTTACTGCCTACTGCTGCTCCGGAAATCCTCCGACTGCAATTCCCACAACATACTCAATCAATCACTGCTAACTGTCCATTGGGTAAAATGACCATTTTACCCCTGATCATGTCATAAGTCAAAGCCAGAGTCAACTTTCAGTTGACCCGACTCGCCGAGTTGGCTCTCCAACTCGCCGAGTTCCTATCCAATCGAATGTCCTGTATCCCGTCCCTACTCGTCGAGTTAGGCGTTGACCCGACGAGTTCTTCTTCTAAACTGAGGTTCAAGTCCTTCATCCTACTCGCCGATTTGTATGAACAACTCGCCGAGTTCATCTTCATTCGAAGAACACTATGCGGAGACTCGCCGAGTTTTATGAACAACTCGTCGAGTTCATCTTCATCCGATGAACACTTATGCTGCGACTCGTCGAGTTGTATGAACAACTCGCCAAGTCTGTTCTTGATCTAAGGAGATTGCCTTGAACTCGCCGAGTCAGGGCATGGACTCGCCGAGTTCCTCAATGGATGAGTTTGGCTTCCAACTCATTGAGTCACACCCCGTGACTCACTACACACACTCGACACAACGAAAAGGGGACAACTCGGAGACTCGCGAGCAGACTCGCCGAGTCGTCGCCATGCAATCACTATATATGCAATTTTGCTCGATTCCAGTCCATGCCATTCACAGATCTGGGTTCCTAGAGCATGAATGACACGTAAAGTTTCCAACTTTACGTGTAGATACTCACCAATGAGGGATTTAGGGCTCAAAATGCCTCAAAAGGGTAGATCTAGGGTGAACAAGCAACATGGGTCCATAAAGGCAACGGATCTAAGCTCCTGGGGCTCAATCATGCCTAGATCTAAAGGCCAATCAACTTATTACGAATTATATTGCACATACAAGCTTGGGGAAGGGCTCAAGAAAGACTTAATGGAGCAATAAGCATAAAAACATAGGGAAAACGGGCTATACCTCAAAGAAATCATTGAGAGAACACTAAGATGCTTGGCTTCCTTCCCTTCCTCTTGATCTACTCCACTTCCTTCTCAAATCCTTCAAGAACACACAAAATGATTCAAACTCTCAAGGAAAGAAGCTTTGGAACGAGGGTTGGGAGCTCTGAGGTGAATGGGGGCTAGCTTGGGGTGGACATGAGGTTTAAATAGGGTGCAAACCCCTGAAACTTAGGGTTTCATCCAACAGCGGTGACTCGCCGAGTCCAGGATATGGACTCGCTGAGTCGCCAACTTAAACATGTCCCGGGTCCCGTATCTACTCGGCGAGACGGACCTATGACTCGCCAAGTCCAAGGCTAAAAAAAGAGAATACTCAAATAAGATTTACGTACCAGGAACCAGGTGCTACATGCAGGAGCTATCGTCGCAGTTACAGAAACTGTTGGGTAAACAGTTCATTCGACCTAGCAGCTCTCCATGGGGAGCGCTGATTCTTTTTGTCTAGAAGAAGGAAGGTTCGCACCGAATGTGCATTGATTACTGGGATTTGAACAAGCTAATGGTGAAGAATCGTTACCCACTCCCGAGGATAGACGATCTCTTCGATCAGTTGCAGGGTGTATCTTGGTTTTCCAAGATAGATTTGAGGTCTGGGTATCATCATGTCAGTGAGAAAACCGCGTTCCGAACTCGTTATGGACATTACGAGTTCGTGGTGATGCCGTTTGGGCTCACCAATGTGCTAGCAGTATTTATGGACCTGATGAATCGGGTCCACAAACCGATGCTTGACCGCTTGGTCATAGTATTTATAGATGATATCTTGGTGTATTCCAAGACCCAAGAGCAGCATGAGGAGCATCTGCGGGAGCTGTTGGGAGTCCTAAGACGATAACGGATGTACGCAAAGTTCTCGAAGTGTGAGTTTTGGTTGCGAGAGGTCCAGTTCCTCAGACATCTCGTCAACCAAGAGGGGATTTTGGTCGATCTGGCCAAAATCGAGGCGGTTATGCAATGGGAGGTCCTGAAATCTCCCTCAGATATTAGGAGTTTTCTGGGGTTGGCAGGATACTACCAGAGATTTATGCGGGATTTCTCCAAGATTGCAGTACCCCTCACTCGTCTGATAAGGAAAGGGGTGTATTTCCGGTGGGGCCCCGAGCAGGAGAGGGCGTTTGAGACCCTCCATCAGCGTTTGTGTGAGGCACCAATCTTGACACTCCTAGAGGGAGTTGAGGATTTTGTGGTGTTCTGTGATGCATACATCACATGTTTAGGAGTGGTCCTCATGCAGAGGGGACGAGTGATAGCCTACGCATCGCGGTAGCTGAAGCCGCATGAGACAAGATACCCTATGCATGACTTGGAGCTGGGGGCGGTGGTGTTCGCCCTCAAGATATGGAGACATTACCTTTATGGGGTTCGTTGTACCATTTACATGGATCACAAGAGCTTGAGACACATCATGGATCAACCGAACCTGAACATGAGGCAGCGCAGGTGGCTGGATGTAGTCAAGGACTATGATTGTAAGATCCTTTACCACCATGGTAAAGCGAATGTGGTTGTGGATGCTTTGAGCCGCAAGTCGGCTGGGTCTTCCACCCCTGCGATATGTATGAGGACAGTGGTGGATTCCCCGCTTGTGATTTTGATTAGAGATGCCCAGATAGAGGGCATACGACCGGAGCATTGGAAGCTGGAGAGGATCAAGGGTGAGATGACCAGGTTCGTGCAGGATAGTCGGGGATTACTGACTCGATGCGGTCGGGTTTGGGTTCCGATGTCTGGTGGGGTTAGGCAGATGGTTATGGAGGAGGCTCATAAGTCTCACTTCTCTATTCACCCGGGAGCCACCAAGATGTACCGGGATTTGAGTTTGAGCAACTGGTGGCCGTGTATGAAGCGCGAGATCGCTTGGTACGTCGAGAGGTGCTTGACTTGTAGGATAGTCAAGGCCGAGCATCAGAAGCTGCATGGAAAGCTGCAGCCCCTGGAGATTCCCATGTGGAAATGGGAACAGATCACGATGGACTTTATCACAAAGCTACCAAGGACGGCGAAGGGGTTTGATGCCATTTGGGTCATCGTGGATCGATTGACCAAGAGTGCCCATTTCTTGGCCATACGGGAGAGTTCGTCGGCCGAAAAGTTGGCCGAAGTGTACGTTCGCGAGATCGTGTCTCGCCATGGGATACCCGTTTCCATTGTCTCTGATCGGGATGTCCGGTTTACCTCCCGCTTCTGGAAACAATTTCACGAGGAGCTGGGCACGCGGTTGCGCTACAACACAACATTCCACCCGCAGACTGACGGCCAGAGCGAGCGGACTATTCAGACCCTCGAGGACATGTTGAGGGCGTGTGTCATTGACTTCGGTGAGAGTTGGGATTCTCACCTACCGCTTGCAGAGTTCGCCTACAACAACAACTATCATTCCAGCCTTGGCGCCCCGCCATTCGAGCTGTTGTACGCGCGAAGGTGTCGCACCCCGGTTTGTTGGGGTGAGGTTGGTCACATGGTGATGGGTCGGACGGAGGTGGTCTTGCAGAATACCGAGAAGATTCAGCAGATCAGGCAGCGACTGCAGACCGCTCAGAGTCGGCAGAAGAGTTATGCTGACAGATGCCGATCTAAGTTGGAATTTCAGGTGGGTGATATGGTACTCCTGAAGGTCTCGCCGTGGAAAAGAGTGATCCGCTTCAGGAAGATGGGAAAATTGGGCCCTCGATATATTGGGCCATTCAGGGTCATTGTCAGGGTTGGCAAGGTGGCTTATAGGCTTGAGCTTCCGGAGGAGCTTAGCCAGATTCACAGCACGTTCCATGACTCGCAGTTATGGAAGTGCATCATGGACCAGGAGGCGGTTGTATCGTTGGATGATATTCAGGTCGATGAGCGTTTGAACTACGTGGAGAGGCCTGTGGCCATGTTGGAGAGGAAGAATAAGATTTTGCGGAACAAGGAAATACCTTTGGTGAAGGTGAAGTGGGAGCATCGAAGGGGATCCGAGTGGACATGGGAACCGGAGGCAGAGATGCGCGGACACTATCCAGCGTTGTTTGTTCCAAGGGATTTCGAGGGCGAAGTCTAGTTCAAGTGGGGGAGAATTGTAACACCCCGATTCTCAGGTATTGATTTAAATAAGAATTTCTTTGGTTTTAAGTCATACTCGACGAGTTAAGGCTGCCCTACTCGTCAAGTAGCAGCGAGGTGGGATCGCGCATTTAGTGACCTACTCACCGAGTCCACAAAGGGACTCGACGAGTAGGAGCTGGCAGATGAAACCCTAAATTTCGGGGTATTTCACCCTATTTAAAGGATCATAGGCCATCCCCTAGCCTCCCCTTTCACTGCTTCTTTCCCCTCTAAAGCCCTGATCGTGTGTGAGCTCTTTTGTGCATTCTTAAGCTTGGAGGAGGATTTCCTCGGAGAAAAGAGCTTGGAGAATCAAGCATTTAGAAGCAAGGAGCTTGACGGACCTGAAATCTATTGTAGTTATCATCTTCTGGAAGGTATAAATCGTTACCCTAACCTCATTCATTCTAGATTCCCTCTTTGAACAAATTCTAGGGTTTTCAAAGTAGGATTGGAAGCTATTCTTCCTTGCAACCTCAGATCTGAAGTTGTAACTTCGGAACTAAGCTCCTTTGGGTTTCTTAGTACATAAAGTTTCCAGCTTGTGCAAGAATGAGACTCTCCCAAGGTGTAAAGCCCCATTGGAAGCATAGTTTGGTCATTTAGAGCCTTTAGAACCTTGCATGTGCGTAAAGTTTGCAACTTTACGTGATAAACATGCCTTAGAGGCTTGGATCTATAATCTAGAGCCTTGCCATGGCTTAAAAAGCGTCTGCATGGATGGAGGTCTGCGAGGACTCGGCGAGTTGGATGAGCAACTCGGTGAGCCCGATGAATTTGGCCATGAACTCGACGAGTTGGATGAACAACTCGACGAGTCCGTTGAAGTTTGCCTTAAACTCCGCGAGTCGATCAGGGTTCTCCCGATTCTTGGGCACGTATGAGCTCGGCGAGTTAAAGGAGAACTTGACGAGCCAATCAAGGATTTCACGACTTCTCAAGTTCAGGAAGGACTCGACGAGTCGGTGGGCTGCACTCGACGAGTCGAGTCAACATGGACTGTTAACTTTGACTATGGGCATTGACTTTGACCAAGAGCTGACCAGTTGACTTCTGAGGGTATTCTGATAATTTGGAAACTTGTGAAAAAGGTTTTATGGTAATTATAGGTAATGAAGTTTGTGTTGGTGATCCGGGAGTTGAAGCTTACTAGTTTCTGATGTCAGTTGCGAGGTGAGTTATCCTCACTATGCTAAGGGGTCTAAGGCACCAAGGCCGGCCCATTTGATATGTTATCTTGAGCTGTGTTAGATGCTGAGTATGACTTAGTGTTGCATGCTAGTGGTTATGCATGTTAGGTAGGTCTGTAGGACTACCTATGATGTTATATGATTATTGCATGCTCGATTCTTATGATTTATATGTTTGCTATATGGAGTGGGTTGAGGTTGTACTACTTCGTGCGGTAGCCAACAAACCCTAGGAGCATTCCAGTTACGGGCTGAGGGAGACTCGTACTGTGGTCTCGGGAGCATTCCAGTTACGGGCTAAGGGAGACTCGTACTGTGGGCTCGAAGGCATTCCAGTTACAGGCTAAGGGAGACTCGTACTGTAGGCTCGTGGGTATTGCAGTTTGTAGGGCTGTGGACCCATTATGTGTTGTTCTGTTCAGTTCGTTATGATATATTATTGTTGACATGGTTATGTGGACTGTATGTGTATCGGTATTTTGGGGGTAACTCACTAAGCTTTCGGGCTTACAGTTTCACTTTATTGTTTCAGGAACATCAGGGGATCGCGGCAAGGCAAAAACGTGATCGTACAGCTCCTCCTGTTATGTTTATGTTTCTGGGAAAAACTCTGATAATTAATATTTTGAAAACAAAGTTGTAATGTTTTGATGAACTTGACATGTTTTAAAAAGTTTATATTGGTTTGAAATTTTGGATGTTACAAAATAAACCTAAGGGAAAACTGCAATAAAGTCCTTATATATTGACATCATAATCGATTTAGTCTTTATATCTTTTTTTATTCAATTAAGTCCAAAAAACTGGTAATCGTATTCAATTTAACCATTTTACTCGATCAACAGGTCATCCAACTTTCAAAAATTACATCTTTGGCCCATATTTTAGAATTTATTACAAATTTGGTCAAAAATTTACACTTTTGGCCTATATTTTAAATTTTATTACAAATTCGGTTCAAAATTTACCCTTTTTACCCTAATTTTAGAATTTTGTTTTGAAATCATAGTAACTTTAGTTTTTTTTACAACTTTTTTTCTCAAAATTTTGTTTCGAATATGTTTTTTCTTTATAAAATCATATTTGTACAAAAAAATATATTTTCACATAAAAATCTTATATTTTCTATATAAAAACTTTTTTTTTAAAAAATTGTATACGAAATACGTATTTATAAAAATAGGTATTTATTAAGTACATAAATATATACAAATCCTTTTTTATAAAAAAAATGTATACAAACATGTATTTTACAAAAAAAAAAAATGTATACAAACACCTATTTTATTATAAATACATTTGTACGCAAACACATACTTATAAAAAAAGTTGTATATAAATGCCTATTTAATAGTAAACATATACATTTCTTTTGTAAAAACATATTTATATGCAGCCAAATAAGTGTTTGTATACATTTCTTTTGTTAAAAACATATATATATATATATATATATATATATATATATATATATATATATATATATATATATAATAAAGACCTATTTTATAATAAATGCATTTGTATTCAAACACGTATTATATACAAAATTATTCAAACACGTTTTTATAAAAAAAATGTATACAAACGTGATTTTATAAAAAAGATATAGCTACACACCTATTTATGTGCATATATATATATATATATATATATATATATATATATATATATATATATATATATATATATATGTTTACTATGAAAATAGGTGTTTGTTTACATTGTTTTATATATATGTGTTTGTATACAAATGTATTAATAATAAAATAGTTGTTAACCGGATTTTTCTATATTTATGTACTTAATAAATACGTATTTTTATAAATAGATATTTCATATAAAAAAAACTTTTTAAAAAAGTTTTTATAGAGAAAATATAAAATTTTATGTAAAAATATGTTTTTTTGTATAAAAATGATTTTACAAAGAAAAACATATTCGAAACAAAATTTTGAGAAAATAGTTTTAATAAAAAGAAACTAAAGTTATGATGAATTTATAACAAAATTCTAAAATTTGGGCTGAAAGGCTAAATTTGGGACCAAATTTGTAATATAATTTAAAATATGGGTCAAAAGTGTAAATTTTAGACCAAATTTGTAATAAATTTTGAAATATGTGCCAAAATTTTAATTTTTGAAAGTTAGATGATCTATTGACTTGGTAAAAGGGTTAAAATGAATATGATTACCGGTTTTTAGGACTTGATTGAATAAAAAAAGATATAAGGACAAAATCGATGATGAGACCAATATGTAAGAACTTTATTGAAGTTTTCCCTGAAGCTAATTGGCAAGGCAGAAGAAGACATCAAATACAATGGATAGAGGAGTAGGGACAATAACATCTTATGTTTCCTATGTTTCCTTTTCGGATCTTGAGCAACAATAAAATGAGCTTCTAGTAATCTCTTCTTTGTTTTATTAAAGTGTTTGGATATTAGACTTAAAATTTTTGGACTACCTAAAAATATTTCACTAATTTAAAAATTATGGGCTATTTTGTGTTTGAGTTTATAATTTAGGAACAACCTAATTTTTTAGGAGTAACCTAAATTTTTTTCGAGATAGTATCATAATATAAAAACAAAATTCAAGGAAAAATTTATGTATTGGACGAAAGTAGGTGTGAGACTCGTGTATTACAGGGGTTGATTTAAAAAAAGATTAAGCAATAAAATGTAAACATAAAATATTTTTTAATATATAATTTTAAAATAAAAAAAGTTAATATCGTATATATGATACTTAATATTTTACATATATAAGTATACGATTTTAATTTTAAAAACTGAAACAAACCAAAAATTGACAAGTGGATAATATTTAATTCAAAAATATTACAAAATGACAAGTATCAAAATTCATGAGAGATTGACATGTTAAAAAAAAAAGAACCTTCGTTTATTATTAAGGAGGATTTGAAGGATAGCACCCCAACTCCCAAGTAGCTCGCCTATATGCCCAACTTGTAATTGAAACCACAATAATTGATCGAGAGTCAACACGAGTTCTCATATGAAGACGTATGTGTTTTACCCACTCGGTCACTAGCTAGTTGTTTTTTTGCATTGAAAGTTAACATTCATGTAATATATAAATTTTAAAACTATAATTTAAGTGAATAACCTACAAAGTATAAATCCACATATTTTGATCAATGATTTAACTCTCTATACATTTCATTTCTTTATAATTTTATTCTATCAAACTAATAGTAATATAACCTAAAAAGTAAGGTGTTCGAGAAGAGAAAGTTTCAAACTATATATTGGCATTGAAGAAGTAGAAAGTTTCAAACTACGAATTTAATGAACAATAAAACAATCAAAATATCACCATTTTAATGAACAATAAAACAATCAAAATATCACCATTTTCTTTTCTTTGACTTTGAACACTTGTATGACTCTTTAGTCAAAGTCTGGATGAGCAGAAGTCAAAATCGAACACATAAGTTCTTACGCTATCCATCGTTTTTTCCTTCATCGTTTCTCGACACTTCCCCATCAAAACATGTCTCGTATTTTCCATTATCTGGAAGCCATGCTCTTGATTTTGATCTCAATTTCTGTGTTTACGACGGTTTCCTCCCGCCCTATCGCCACCGGTCCAGAAGGTAACGTTGCCGCGACGTCAGTGATATTAAAGAGCTCCGATGGAGAGAAATTCGATGTGAAATTACAGGTGGCGCTACAATCGGAGGCGATTAAGCAAATGATCATCGACGGAGGGTTCTCCAGTAAGATCGAATTGTCTTTCCCTAATATAACCGGTGAGATCATGGCCAAGGTCTTGGACTACTGTCACAAACACGTGTATTACGACGGCGCCGGAAATAATCTCACCGCCGTGGAGGAAATGAAAGTGTTTGATACACAGTTCGTGGATGTTCATTACGAAACGCTCTTCAAACTTGTTCTGGTATGTTTGACTCTACTTTCTACATCTTCCCCTAATCTACTTACAGAAAAACGATAATTCCATATTTATTTGTTCTTGGATTCTGTAAATTGGACAAAAATGATAAGTTTTTCATCGTAGGCATCGAATGAGTTAAAGATCAAAAGTTTATTGGATCTTGTTAGTGGAAGAATAGCCATTATGATTAAAGGGAAGGAAGTTGAAGAGATACGTGAAATGTTTAACATCAAACAAGGGTCATGTGTTGATCATTTCACAAAACAAGACAGTGTTCGAGAAAATGGTTGGGCATTTGGGTAAGATATTTGCAAACACTTCACAACTCAAAATCGTTCTAGCATTGAATTGTTGTGTAATAATTTACATTCTAATATCCGAAATATAAAGCATGTATTATGTATTTATAAAAACATGAAAATATGGTTTTGAGATTGGATGGATGTATACTGTAATAACACATCTCATATGGATATAGAATGAAAAGTTCAAACACTTTATAAGCCTTTTTGTTTTAGGCTACCAATTATATTCCTATACACTTGTTAGATACTCTAGAAAAAAAAAATGGTGTACAACTAGAATGTTTAGGTCTTCGATTAAATATTCCAATTCGAAACATGTGAGTTTTGATTAGGTTTGAGAAGGGCTCAAAATCACCTCGTGATTGCAATATGGTTGGGTCTAACTAGATGTGCACATTTAAGCCAGTCCTAATTGGTCCTTGATTTTTTTGCCTAAGGACCGTAATGGTATTAAATCGATCCTAGACTGTTAAGTCCTTATAAGGTCTAGAACCACGGTCTAGGTTTGGTCCTCGATTTCCGCAACTTGTCGGCCCTTTCCCATCCCAAGATCGTCTTCATGTGAACTAGTCTTTTTTGGACTACTAGTAGGTCCCGATAAAGAGTAGATACTTCTAGAAAAATTGAGCTACGTCCACATAATAACTAGAGAGAGTTTTTATTGATCAGTGTAATATCTCAAAAATTACAATAAATTCTAAACTTATAAAAACATCATTTACTAGTTTAAAACACTATTAATTCCAATAGCTTGTGGTCTTAAAACAAATTCCACAATTTAAAAGCATCTAACAAATTTCACAATTCAAAACTCAAAACCCAGTAAAAATATGAATGTAAAAAAATAAATAAATTGTAAAATGGAATCTTCGTCACATCCAAACCATGTCAGTTTGTAACACCATGTCTTGCCATCCTTAGTACTTGAATAATCTATTAAGGGTGGTTTTAAGGGAAAAGGTAATCACAAAGCTTAGTGAATTCCAACACATATACAATATATCCATCATACATGTTTTACCCCCACAGAAAGGATACAACCAATACAACACCAAACATGCAAGTCTAAGAACACAACCTAAACAAGCATACACTATCGTGGCACTTCAGCTAATGTCGATCCCTCTATGCTCAATACATCACGCCCTCATATATATATTACTCAGTGTGTCGAGCCAACATCAAACATATATTCCTTACTACGTCGAGCCAATAATATGCACATACTAGACGCTAAAAGAGCCTAGTACTACCCACATACATCCTACAAGGACACACGTGGTCGTGGGTTCGAGTCCCACGGAAGGCGCCAAATGATGCGACATCGGCTCCGACCACCTGCTCTGAGGATGTGCTTCTGCGCCAGAGACGGATCTGCGAGGTCACAACAGAGAGATGCGTTAGAGTCGCCCCAGGGTCTGTGCCCTGGGAGCGGACTTCGACGATCAAGTTAGATCAGCTGATAGATCTAAGATGGTCCTCCATAGCTGGAGAGAACCATCTTGGTGCTGGTGGTGTATGGTAGTTGACGGCGGCGGATGGCGGCTGAGCCACCCGGCCGGAGTATAGTGTGGCAGCTGGGCCATGGGGGAGAAGTCTTAGGGAAAGGTCTCTGGAAAGGTCCAAGGGAAAGGTCTAAGGGAAAGGTCCAAGGGAAAGGTCTAAGGGAAAGGTCCTCCTTCATGGAGGAGGCACTATTCTATTTATAAGGGATAACTAGGTCAAGGGGAATTAGGCCAGGCCTTAGGCCAGCCCAATTCAGGACCAACTAGCAAAGAGCTGGGCAAGGTCACCCGGATGCGTCGGGCGGGCCTGGCGGGCGCGCACCGAGAAAGGCTGGCATGGGAGCGCTAGGTGAGGGAGCGTCGGGTCGTGTGACAACCCGAAATTTCCATTCTAATCAAACCATTTCAATCCAATAGAAGTAGAGCAGTTACAGTGAAAATTCAGACTTATGGTATAAGTTTGGCAGTTTTCAGGGTTTTACACTTAAGGAGATATTAGGAGAGTGGATGCACTAGGATTTTGTGCAACACTGTAATTCCATTACTCTAAGTCATTAGAATCCATTCCGAGAATAGAAATATTTCTGCCAAAAATCTCAGGACTATAAATAGAATTCTGAACCAAATTGGTTCATTAGTTGAATTCCATTTAGAGAAAAACCAATTTCTCTCTCACGGATCTTCGGGTTTTCATCCCAGATTGTGAGTCTACTTTCCTAGATGTGTTTTAATACTTGTTATATGCTTAATAACATTATTTACATGTCCAAAATACAAGATCCGGGAGCTTACGGCCCAAGAACGTTCTTGGGGTGTAAACTCCAAAACAAAGCCTAAAAGCTACCTAGTCTCATTTCCGTCTTAGGTATCTAGTTAGGGACTTTATGTATGAACATTAGGGGCTAGAAGTCAATCAAGAACATTTAGTTTTAGGAGTTTACGGCCAAGGAACATCTCTTGGGCCGTAAACTCCAAGTGAAGGCACAAATGAGTGCCTAATGTCCCCTTTAGCCTTAAACAAAAACCTAGAAGCCTTAAACTCATGCTTTATACCAACAAACCCATTAGAAATCATGGCTAGAAGGGAGTTTACGGCCAAGAAGCTCCTTAGGCCGTAAACTCCATGTTTTAGGTGCCAAAATGCCTTAAAACTTTCCCTAAGGCTTAGACTTTATTTTTGGCATGTACTCCTAAGTGATTAGAACCTAGAAAACTCATGGAGACACAAGTGTGGAAGAGTTTACAGCCAAGAGTATTTCTTGGGCCGTAAACTCCTATTAAGGGGTCAAAGGACACCCTAAACCCTTCCTTGAGCCAAGAAACAATTTAGGCATGTACCTAAATGTATTATGGACTAGCTAAAACACTTAGAACTCCAAAAGTGAGGGAGTTTACGGCCCAAAAGGTTCTATGGCCGTAAACTCCAAGAAATGGTACCAAATGGTGCCATAAACTCTTCCAAAGCCAAGTACAAAAGCCTAGAATTGTTCCTAGTTATTATAGAGACTTGAAAGCACCATAATCACCCTCCCAAGGGAGTTTACGGCCGTAAACTCCAAGGGAAAAGGGTCTTTGGGCCGTAAACTCCCCAAAGGAGTCAATATGGTGCCCAAACACTTGTATAAGCCTTGAATCAATTCCCACTAGAGTTGTAGTAATTCTAAACACCATTTCAAGCCTTGGTTGGGAGTTTACGGCTAGGAGCTTACTCCCCTGGGCCGTAAACTCCAATGAATATGGTCATTAGACCTTAAACTTCCATTAGGGGAATTGCACTCCTTTGTTGCAACCCATTAGCCTCCTAGCACTTGACCAAAAGTGTTATCCTCGCGCTTAAATATTATTACTTGTATAATTAGTGTTATAATCACTAATTATTTATATACATATGTTTTCATATGTAATTAGGATCATTGTGTGTGTCTAAGTCTCCACTTGACACCAAGCACTTGTCCGATCCTTCCGTACGATAACAGTCCGTTCAATTCCAGTCACTTACTGCAGGTGAGTTCATACCCCTTAACTAATGTTTTAAACTACTTTTAAATGTTTTATGGGGAGGGATACAAGTAGAATCATGCTAGTTATGATATCAATCACATGCGATTAATAAGTAGAATTACGCTAGTTATTATACCAATCACATGTGATTAATATACAGCATTCAAAAGATTTGGCTACTCATTAGCCGTTTTACCCAACGGTTTCCTTCAAATGATTTTTATAAACATTTTATATGTTTTAAACTCCTTATTACACTGTACATCTTACTCCGTACATTACCTTTCAAACTTATTTACAACTGTGTTTCAAACAAATGTTTCCTTATACTTAAACTGTTTTATCAAACTTATGCCTTCAAATTGTTTTATAGATTGACATCAAGTCGATCTTTTTCTTAAAATAATATTTATGTTTTAAATGTCTTACAAAATTTATTTATGCTTTTATATTATAAATTGCATGCCTCTATACATATAGTTATATAAGAAATGTTTAAAAGACTTAGGAAGGCTATCCACCCTATTTCCTTTTCGCGCCTTGAGATGTGGTCTGGTGGGATATTGGGTGTTCGTCTGAAAGTCGTTTAAATATTAGTTATATATCATGTGTACATATATAGTCATAAAAGGTCCTTCCAGTTCAACATATGCCCTTGGGTAGAAAGGGTATACATCCATGTCCATACTTACCAGATAGATTACTAGTAAATTACCATATGGGTAGTTTAGGAAGATACTAGAACCATTACTAGAACGCGATACCATACAATGAGTCAGTTCATTCATGAGTCAATACTTGCTAGACAGAGAGAGAACAAATGTTACAGCTAGCACATTTACTTGAGTACATTTACATAAGTACATATACATGATTACTTTATCATGATTACTTTTACATGATTACGTTTACATAGATAATATATGACGAGTTATCATTACATTTTATATGTATAGATATTGTTATGAAATCCTCATTCTTACCTTTACCTTGTGATACAATCACATAATCGACCAGATAGAATGGATTTAATATCCTAGTACCAAAGGATACGTTGCGGGATTGACCATTCCTAGAATCTCTGTTAGCTACAGAGGTAAAAGCACATCCACGGATGTCAACGGTTGGTACCATTACAGGTATACTTTAAGGGATTAACTATTCCTATACCCAGCTGTTAGCAACAGAGGTAAGAGTACGTCTACGGATGTCTTAAAGTTAACAATGTTAGTTACTTTAGTACCAAAGGGTAATATTCAGGTTAGTTGTATTATTACCTTTATTTTGTGACTCATTCACATAACCAATGAGGTGAATTATATTTAAGTATCCTAGTACCAAAGGATACAATTTCTTATAATGATAATAATAGTAACACAGTTAGGTCTTGGTAGAAGACTACATTCAGAACAGTTAGGTCTTGATAGAAGATTACATTGAGAACAGTTAAGTCTTGATAGAAGATTACATTGAGAACAGTTAAGTCTTGATAGAAGACTCCTTTTGTTACTAATAGGAATCATAGAGATTTCTAGGGTTTTTCAAACATTTACAGTTATTCTACAAACATTTTCATACTTATACGAGCTTTCTTTCAAAACAATGTCAAGTCTTAAAAATTATAAGTTCTACAAATTAAGACACATTAATACTTATGATCTCACCAGCTTTAAAGCTGATACTCGCTTTCAAAATTACTTGTATCCTCAGGTCATCATAGACAGGTACCGATGCAAGGAGAAAGGAAGATGGAGCTTGTTCAAGACTTATCTTTCATTTTGATTTATGCTTTAGTGTTTATCAAAATTTGACAGAACATATTTGTATAATAATTATATTATTAATGAAATGGATGATGTTGTTGCTTGTTTACTACTTTACATTGTTGTTGATATTATACATGACGTCCTCCGCCCCAGAACGTTTCCGCCGTTCTTGGTTTTGGGGTGTGACAGGTCGGGCCGGCAGGAGAGTCCCCAGCACGGCTGGCAAAGGAGCGCCAGACAAGGCTGGCAAGGAAACGCCAAGCAGGGTTGACTGGAACGCGCCAGACCAGGCTGGCACTCTAGAGCAGTCTAGGCCATGCTAATGGACCATATATCATCAAACATCAACACCATGTAGTGAGAAAATCACCTCAAATTGCAAAGTAGACTCAATGTAGAAACTCTGAGAATCCAACAAGGACCAGTGCATGTCTCTTATACTCTTATAATATCATTATAAGGTATTATTAGCTAGTCCTTGACCCTTCTTATAATTAGTTAGTTATTTAGTCCATTTTCTAGAATTTGTCCCAAAAAACAGTTTGCTCAAGACTACTTTAGCCCCCCTTAAAACCCGTCGATTATGTACTATTATTCCATATCATGCAAATTCAACATTTTACCATTCCAGGGATATATTACATGTGTTCATACGATTTTTCTACTATTTACTATGAATTTTTGAAAACAACATATCACAACAGCCCATTTCAAACCGGTCAATGAAAATTGTACTTTTCACCATAGATAAAGCCATTTCTAGACTAAGGTAAAAACTAACGAAATATATGAGACTCAATTTCTGAACTTTGGGAACTAATTTAGGTTCATACTAACTTCTATGAATTAATTATATTTTTTTAAGAATGAGACATAATAGAGATTCCTCAACCACATTTCAACCATAGGATCAGGGCTTTCGATCCAACACCTAATCATATTTAATAAGGTTCATCCACATATAACACACAAAGTCTCTACATCTTAAATACACTTAATAAGGAAGGAAACTCACCTATGGTCATCAACACTGGATGTTCCATTAGTGGTGAATCCATAATAAAAACACATATGGTTCCTAATTAAGTGAAGTCGAAAAAAAAACAAAGAGTAAACTATAAATGTGTTGGGGTCATGTCGGGTCGAAACAATAAAAAACCGGATGGTTTGCAAAAATTTTTGTTCAACTGACCAGTTGAACGCCATAAAAACAAGTGAAAGACCTACTTCATCCCTAAAATTGAATTTTTGCAAAAACGTAATTACTTTGCACATGTGGATCTATTTCCAATTTAAAGAGCTCACTTGCAACAACCACTTCCTGTAACCAACAAGGTAGGAGTAGTGTTGTTTTTCAAGTCTCCTTATAACCTTTCACCATTCATGTTTATAACATCAAACAACTACATCTCTTTCTTTTTATCTCCGATATAGAATCATTTTTTATAATATTATTCATTTTCTTTACAACCACTTCCTGTATAGCTCCTTAAAAAATTTTATTTATTTATTTGCTCCTTAGTTTGTCCAAAAATATATGACAAGTCATAATTTTTTTTCAAGGCCGGTCTTAAATTTTTTATAACATAAATACTATATAAAATTTAAAACTTAGGTGGGTCTTAGGACCCATCTGGTGTCTACATAGCTTCACCTCTGGTTCCATACAAGATTGCACCAAAATGATTTCAATAAATCATTCTGAAACCTCTCCTTTGATCCATGATCCATAACTCAAACTATAGACCTTAACTCCGTAATCCATCTGGTCAAAACTGTAACACCCACATATTCATGATAGTCAATTAAGATATTATAAGCATTAAAAAAGACTTTTTGATAGAAGAATATTTAGGATAGATAATTTTAACCAAAGTTATTATATATGTGACAAGGATTTCATACATATAAAGAACACTAAAATCCAACTTCATATGAAGAAGTTATGCTACTTCGAAGTTTTGTGATTAAACCGACGCGACTCTACGTATCGTAAAAAGTGAAATTTTGATGAATTACTTTTTTGCCTAAGTAATCTAAACAAAAGTCGTAGTAGTCGTAAAACCTAGAGCGTGCATATAGAGTACGCTCAAATCGGACTTCATAAGACGAAGTTATGATTTTTCTAATATTTCAGCGTAACAATGTTAGTACATAAACCGAAATTAAAATCGGTCAATTTTTAGGAAAGACAGTCTAATTGAGAATTGAAGATCTCATTAATAAGAGTCCGTCAATATAAAGACAATAAAGAACGGAATCCGGACGAAAGAGTTATGGATTTTTAATGGAATTTAACAGTCTAAGTCTATTAAAGATATAACTTTTAAAATTAATTCAAAATTAGTTGTCAGGGTCTAAATGAAAGTTGTAGATCCCGTCGATAGATACGCGTGGATATAGAGTACGTCGAAAAAGGAGCTCATATGAAGAAGATATTAATATTTAAATAAAATAGAATCTTTCACGCGCACAAACAAGATGTGCGACCCACATCTAACACCCCACCCAAATTGTGACACGTGTCACCACTCGGGAATCGCCATTCTAGATATCATATGGACTGAGACATGTATTATAATCATTCTCTCTGTCCATTTGTTGTTTTCCGATTTTCGATTTATGATGACCGACTAATTGAACAAATCAAATCAGTCCAAGCTTGGCCATGTACTTCGGGGTGTCATCACTAAATCATCGAGGGGCCCACAGATATCGCTTTTATCCCTTCAAGGGTAAAAGGAATGGATAAACTTCGACTCATATGCTTGTTTTACTACTTGTTGAATCATACACAAAGGCACGTTTTATAACATCGAGTTACCAATGTGTTTTCGTATAATCAATGTATAACCAACTCATAGGCAACAAGTCATATCTCTAGGTTTGAAAAATATAATATATTATCGTCTCATGATCACTCGTGATAAAATCCATGAAGTGAGTCAAATGAGCGTGGGTTTAATCTGATACTCTTATGAGCACTCATGAATGTTGTAGCAACTCTTGCTATGTCCCATACCTTGGACATCTACAATCCAACTTCATGACAATCTTGATTCATATCTACTTCCAACATATGACTGACTGCGGATGGTTTGAATAACTTATTCATTTGGGAAGAATGACCTAGTTGTTTTGGAAGTCAAAACATGCAAAGTGAAACACAAGAATAATCAAATCCAATATGGTCTCATAACTTATGAATATAAATAGTAACACCTTTTATTTATCACCATATTGATTACACATTATTCACTGCATACTGTTTCAAACTATCAACTTTATACTTGAATTAAAACAATACTTGTTCCATGCTCCGAGCATGTACATTATGTTTTCTAAACACTAGTCATGCCATACACCAAGTATGCACACTAAGTTTTTACAAACATTAGTTATGCCATACACCAAGTATGCACACTAAGTTTGTCTATGATCTTTACTTTGTGAAATAGATCGATTGAACATAATTCCAATGACTCTCATTTCACAATCCCAAATCCTTACCGCAAATGCAAGAATTCCAAATTCCTGTCATTTACCTAAATCTGTTAGATTCTAAACTTATATGCATTGATCCTCTTGTAATGATTATGCACAAAGTCACAAAGACTTGTCAACAGACATTACAAAGTATTCAAAAGGAGATCAATTCCAAGGAAACGAAGTCTCATATTCAAAGTACATTGCTTTGAACATCCTTCTTGCATTAAGTTTCCTAATCTTACACAGATTTAATGAATAACTTCCACCTATGTGAATATTTACATATTCTCATTTTGACTATCACTTCTAAATCAGAGTCGCCTCTTTTCAGAATATGTCAATATGGTCCTCTCCAAAAATTTACACCATACTTCCAATTGTCCATGAGCAACCAATCTTTGGTAAACCTTAGATTGTCCTCGACAATTGCTTAATCTTTTTAGTCATATCTAATTCTAGACTTTTCCCCTCTTAATGCCCTAAGCATTTGGAAAATTTAGAAAGGGTGAATATTATAGCACATACAATCGATCCTATATCCGAAGCATATGGGACACGATTCATGATGTCTCACATAAAGACATGATACTAGACCAGTCTTTTTTCTATAATATTTCTATTTCTACTTGCCAAGTTCTCATAATTCAGATTATGAAAAGGGATGCCGTAATCATAATGGAATTTTAAAACGCAAATAATGGACCCATATATAGAATTTCCTTATGTTGAGCAATTCCAACATAAAATTCATATATATATATATATATATATATATATATATATATATATATATATATCCTTGACTAAAGATGATTAAAACCTCAATCTAAGCTTTGAGAATTGAAATGAAGTATAATTTCCTCTCCCTTAATTATAGAAAAACAACTTTTCCCAATTGAAACTTTTGTTTTCTATAATTAACATTGCTAACTTGCAACACTTATTATAATTATCATGCTCCCACTAACATGATGATTTTAGCATAACACTTATGGTCCCACTAGCTTTGACATGTGTCCAGAAATCAGTTGGACTTCTAGAAATCAATACTTTATTGACTTTCTTACCAAAGTTCAGACTTCTCATAAGAGATGCTTTGATAAAAAAAACTTAATCAAAATCATACACTTTTCCTTAGATAGCACATATGTGTGTCTAAACAATTTTTTAGAACTATGAAAAGGGATGTCGTAATCATAGTCTCAATTGTTTAGACATTTTCCATTCCTCACAAGTCCATGTTAGTGTGCCGGTTAACCACACACGTTCCACTAACGACTTTGAGAAGGCAAATATCACAATTGCTATCTACCTAAAATATACTTAGTGAAAGCGTTTCCTCACCATCATTTTCATGAATCAGAGAGAAACCTTATGACACTTAGATTTTATGGTGTACGTGTTCCTATCCATGTGAATTTGTCAAAATCATAATCACAAGACATGGTTAATGAAAAATCCAAACTCATATGGATTAAACTTGTGCAGTCTTAACTTCTTGCCACCTGGCAGCACAAGGGCCTGCCATTGCTTCCAAGTTATGTAACCAATTGAGAACTCCCAGAATTCAAATGCAAAGCCAACTTTCACTGGAATGGGCACAAAAAAATATGTCAACACGATAGATTATAAACCTCATGTCGTGTGCTAGTGATAAACTACAGGTTCTTATTCTTGATTAGATCTTGAATCCTTTTCAAGATCTTTTAAGACTCCCACTTTCCTCTTCACATATAAGACTCTCTTACCAAACATTCAAGAGATAGTGCAGATTCTTTATCAAGACAAGCACTTCACACAATTGGCCTTAGTTGGTCTTTGTTTTATCCAAAACATCACAACTTACCAATTTCAAATGTACAAGAGTAGGACACTTTTACTCTTACATTTGACAAGTGTTATAAACCATTCTTTAAGATATGTCACTTAAGTTACAATCTTGGAGTATGACTCTAAGAATTTTTTTGGAACGAAGTATGACTCACCTTCTTGATTTAACCATTTCAGCAATTATTGATTCCTCTTCTTAGCCATAGGAATGCACTAAGATGTCCTTAGATAAGCAATTGCGATATGGTTTCTTAATCATTGAGATGATCACAAAACATTATACTAAAGTACTCTCCCATCTTTTCAGATTTGAGAAACTTTTATCTTTCTGCCTAATTTGATTCTTCTCATTCGTTCTGCCATACATCGAAACTTTTCCAATGTTTCAGAATTATACTTAAACTTGTAAGTATAACCATATTTACTAAAATTTAGTAAATCATGAAGAATAGTCTTATCGATCTTTTGTGATGGACTTGACCAGTGCACAAGTATGTGTACTCGATCCCTTTGTCCTTCACTTGACTCACATAAAAATGTGAACAAGGAATTAGTCTTAATTTTCCAAAGGTGAAAATTCTCATTCATCATACTATACAACTTGTATGATTCCAAGTTTCTATCCACCTGAAAACTTGGGTGATGAGAATCTTTCCTTATTTGGTAAATTTAGACACTACCACAAATGAAAGAATCAAATTCATATTTCCATTATTGCGAGAAATATACAAACCTCAATTTTCCATAAGTGCCATTGCAAGGACATATAAAATAAAACAAAAATTTATTTATTTATCAAATGCGGAAAAAACTTTCCTTACAATGCAACTTTAATTGGAAACTATACTATTACATATTTCCTAGCAATCTATCATAACTCTCTAAGTAGTAGCTCAAGAATCCGATCTTCGAACCATGCGATTGAAATCCATCTTCGCGATCATATTCAACATACTCTTTCGTTAAGTTCCCTTCCCTTTGCTTGATCCTGCCATACATCAAAATGTATTAAGAATCTTCAAATAGGAACTTAAGAGAGTCAGATAGTGGACTTACCTAAAGCAGAGTCAAACTTTTGACTAGACCTTCTCTCAGATCTTTCAAGTAGGGCAGCTTTGCAACCAATGGTCCTTCCTTTAGCAATATACACATATGGACTCTTTGGGAATGGTACACTAGACTATCTCAGACTTGCCTTTCTCTTTACCATTTGATCAACCGAGTTGACTATGGTCAATCCCTTTCCAATGGGAAGAGAAATCTTTTCTGGATATTCAATGTTACCATTGTCAATGTCCATGGACGTCTGGGAAGTTGATCTTCTTAATCAAATTTTCTCTACAAGTGCTCCAAATCATTGCTGAGTCAGCAGAACAAAGCAAATAGATAAGATCATTAAGGGTCATGTCATAGTCTTTTACACAGTAGCCCCAAAGGACACTCACTATGAGACTTAGAAGGTGATTGAACAACCAACTTTCTCAAGACTTTGCCACCCAACTCTCCCGGCTTGTCAATATGTGACTTCATCTCCAAGATGTGAGCACACATAGACCTTGCTTGCCAATAGGGCTTGAGTGACCTTGAACTATTCAAGAACTTGTGGGTTAGGCAGAATAGTTGGAGGAGGTGGAGAGATTGAATAATGATTTCTGGGACATCATCTTCATTAGGAAAGCTTGTTCCAAGAGTTTTTGGGAAGATCATAATTGTCTGAACCAGACATCTTTTTGGGAGATATTCAAGATAGTTGATTTAAAGTCCTTAATATAACACCCACTATGAAATATTAAGGCTAGGACCTAACACAATATGTTATAACTTCGAAGAGGGATGTCGTAATCCAAGCTATAGAATATTTGAAGGTAGGCGAATGACGATTCACCAATTTCCACCATGAAAAACGAAATAATTTATTAGGTTTTAATTGGATTTGAAACTCCTAGATCTTTTGAGATTCATTCAACTTTTCAATGGCATGTTTCAATCTCGATTGTGTTAGGTTTTGAGCATTCTAACACTTCTGAGTGTACATGCAACCCTAAATACCTTGGATCTATGTTTTCTCTAATATACATGCAAATATGAATATTCCAAGGTATTACCCTATCTAGCATACAATCTTTTAATACTTGGGTACTATAACAAGTTAGAATACATACCTCTTGATGTGACTTGACCCCATGAAGCTCAAGAGCCTAGTGCCCCTTGTGTGACACCTCAAATGGCTCACACAACATCATCAACACTTGGAATAACCATGAGAAGAAGACACTTTATGCTCAAATCGGCTAGCCCTCATATATGTATCACTAGTGCCAATTTCTTGAGCTAAAGGGGTCTTTATATAGTGTGGCTATTAGGGTTACACCATGTAACTCATGACACTACCCATTCCTTATGCTCCATGGATTTTAACCTCCATGGAGTATCCATGGGTCACCACATGGGTTAAACCCAACATAAGGAATCTTGGATCATAAGCCCACATATATAAGAATTAATGATTTACACAATCAATCCCCATATATTTAATTAGTCTCTTTTGATCACTAAATTAAGTCCAAATTAATTCTTGATCAATACTAATTAAATAACATGATTTAATATTAATATATTAGAACTTATAATATATTAATATGTCACAAATGTCTTTTTCTCACAAACGGTCTATCCGAATGTTCCGATGCCATGCAACTCAAATGGATCATTGCCGAGTCGGGTCAAGTACATACCAATTATAGTTATGGACTTAGACACTAATCCAACAGATTATGCCCTCTCAAGTTTTATGAATGGGATGCCGAGGATCACAAAACAAGGTGTGAATAACCATGCAAATATACTTGGTACCCTAAATATTTATCACTTAATAGATGAGCCGGTTAACCACACGCACTCCACCGATCCTATGATAAACATTAAGTTACCCTTTACCTACCTTGTTAAATCTAGGTTAGTGTGCGGTTAACCACACACGCTCCACTAACGATTTAAGCAAAGTGCAAAGTGTAATTTCATGGGTTATCACCAAATTCACATTTTCTTAAAGTAACTAATATTGGGAATTTATGAAAGGTTTAGTTACTTTATATTTATCATTATACTTATAATGAAGGGATAATTATAGTCCTTGTCCTACCCGTTCGGCTAACGACCCTCTACCAGTCAAGGAAGTGGTGGGTGAGAGTGGACACCCATTAAACTGCCATTTTATAGGCAGTAACCTTATACCCCCCCTTATAGATCGACTTCGTGAATGAGGCCTACTATCGGTAAGACTGACTTTGTTCTTATACATATATATAACTATTAACTATTAGTATTATAGTAGTATAAGGGTTGAATTTTAACTTTTAAAATTCTTAGGATTTAACTTGGAATTAAAGTATTCATGGGGAAACTTTACAAATTCCAAAACTTGAGGGAAAGTTTTGAACAATTCAAAAAACTTTTCAATTCCATAACTTATATGTTTAAAGTAGTTTTAATGAAAAACTCTTCAAGTTCCATAACTTGAGGACAAGTTATGGAAGACTTAAAAATATTTAAAAATAAGACTCTTCATTTTCATAACTTATGGAAATCTTATGAGTTTTAAGAATCATAAATGCGACATTTCATATAACTTGAGGACAAGTTACAAAAACACATTTTATGAATAACTTTTAGATCAATTTGGATTGAAAACACATTATCACATAAATTTTCTATTAATCTTTGCAAACTCATAAGAACAAGATATTTCATATCAAACAATTTTCATGTAACTAACCTAATCATTAAACTAATACAAAACATGAGTCTATTGACAATTATCTTTCGAATTGGATTAGAATGAAAATTACCACATCATAAACAGGTTTATAGGTTCAAAAACAGCTTTAGGGTAATGATTCTAATCCAATTCCAGCCTTAAAAGTCGAAAATATGCTGTCAGGGGCTTCTACTCGTCGAGTGTATGAACCTACTCGACGAGTATGATGAATTTCTTCATGGACTCGGCGAGTCCAGTGCCCAGAAAGCCAAAATTTTCGATTTTTAAGCTATTTCAGCAATAATAACTTGAAAACAAGCCTTGGCTCTGATACCACTGAAGGGTTTAAGTATAATACAACATCCTATGGTGCACATACAACTCTAAATACCTTGGATCTATGTTTTCACTAATTATATATGCAAATGGTTTCCAAGGCATTAAACCTATAACTAGCATGCACTCTCATATACCAAATAAGATACTAGTTAGAGTAACATACCTTTTGTGTTGTCGCTTGATTCCATGGAGCTTAAAAGCTGAGTCCCTCAAGTGTGACATCTCAAATGATTCACACAACATCAACAACAACTTGGAATAACTTTAGAGAAAAAGTCCTTATGCTCAAATCGGTTAGCCCCCTCATATGAAAACACTTAGCCACGATTTCTTGAGCCATGGGGTCCTTATATATTGTGGCAATTAGGGTTACACCGTGTAACTCATGTCTTTCCATATTCTTCATGCTCCATGGGTTAAAATCTCCATAGAGTATCCATGGGTTACTCCATGGGTTTAGCCCTACATGAAGAACTACGGATCATAAGCCCACATATATAAGAATGAATGATTTATACAATCAATCCCCATATATTTAATTAGTCTCTTTTTGATCACAAAATTAATTCCAAATTAATTCTTGATCAATACTAATTTAATAATATGATTTCATATTAATATATTAGAAATTATAATATATTAACAAATCATAAGTATCCTTTTCTCACAAAGTCTATCCAAAGTTTTCTAATGCCATGCAACCCAAATGGACCATGCCAAATTGGGTCAAGTACATACCAATTATAGTTATGGACTTAAACACTAATCCAACACTAATTACCCTCCTATAACCTTCAATCTGTCTATCCTTCACACCCTTTAAACAGACATATAACTTGGAAAAGTAAGTGGCTCCATTAGGGATGGTATCCACATCCATTTTCATTGTTTATCCAAGGTTTTTTCCTTCGTATCTCTTCTCCATAGCTCCATGTTTTTCTATAATGTACTATTAAACTAACCTCTATCTCCTCAAATGCAAATTTGCCAACATTTCCGCATTGTCTAACACACTACAAGAAAAACACATTTTTGCTACGGAAGGAATCCGTTGCGAAAAGCTGAAATTCCGCTGCAAAAGACGAATAGCGGCGGAATTTGCAACGACCTATTTCTGTCCCTAAAAACGTTATAGCAAGGGTTTGCAACGGAAAAGATAATTTCGTCACAAATGTGACAACGTAATGAAATCCGTGGTAGGTGGTATTTTGTCGTGTATTCCGTAGTAGGATTCCATCGCACAATCCGTGGTAGTTATTCCATCACAAATTCCGTGGTGGTGATTCTGTAGCAAATTCCATGGTGGTGATTCCCTAGCAAATTTTGTGGTGGTGACTCCCTAGCAAATTATGTGGTGATGAATCCCTAGCAAATTCTGTGGTGGTGATTCCCTAGCAAATTTTGTGGTGGTCATTCCCTAGTAAATTCCATGGTGGTCATTCCCTAGTAAATTCCGTGGTGGTGATTCCTTAGCAAATTTCGTCGTGCTGAATCCCTAGCAAATTCCGTTTGATGATTTCCTAGCAAATTGCGTGGTAATTAATCCCTAGCAAATTTTGTTTGATGACTTCCTAGCGAATTCTGTGGTCATGAATCCGTATCAATTTTAGTGGTGTATATTATATACCAGATTCCATATGGACTGATGGATAAGTGATTTATAAATTATATCCAAATTATTTTGTAGTAATATATGAAAACAAAAAATCAAAAAATCAAAACCATTATATCATAAAATAATACAATAATTATTTATTACATTGAAAAAAGAAAGTTGCTACTCTAAAATGCATAATGTGCAATAAACATATATCAACCTACTACTGTTGTTGTTTTGTAAAGACATTAATAAGATCCAATGTCGTTTGAAGTTGTTTTTCAAGATGCCCGACCCTTGCTATGTTTTCCTCTTGTTGGGCGTTCATCATTTCTTTAAGCTCTTCGTTTTGCTGTTTTTGTTTAGCAACAAGCTCCCTCATTTCTTCTATTTCATCATTTTTTTGGAATGTAAGAGACATCCATTTTACCGTTCCTATTGGGAACTGCCTTTGCAAAAGAGCCTAATCCATAAAGTCCTCTTTTTTATCATGACCACCAACAACAACATAAAATAGCTTGTCCTCCTCAAATTCAACACCTTCAGCTTCCAACTTTTCCTGTTTTTCTGTATAGGCCGCCTACAAAATAAAAATATTATAAGTTAAAAGATATCAAATTTATGAATGATATTATGGAGTAGCTACAATATGAAAGTTTAACATTGAAATGAATATTACATGAATTTGTCTATCTTTTTCATTTGTGAAAGTGACTCCATCGTGATTCTTCGTGTGGGTATACATGAACAATTCACTATGGGGTGGATCATGTCCTAATTTCCTCTTCTGCATAAATACCTTATAAATTGTCAAATATACAGATAAACATATATAAACATTGATACAATGTACCATTAAAAAAGTTACCAAATCAGAAGCTATCTTCAAATGATTTGTGGATCCAGCATTATGTGTAGGTTTTGCTACTCCATCAGCCACACCGTTACGCCAATTTTTCTTGTTCTGCTTAGATTTTAGCTTGTATTCTTCTGTATTCCATTTTAATTGCCAAGAGTTCCAGACTTCCTGTGGAATATGATCAGGTTTAAAGCGTTCTTTTTGGGCTTCGTATGTTGAAGAGATATTGACCATAACTTTGTGCCGCTTTCCTTACCCAAGCTTGCCTCACCAGCGAGTCTATTATTTCATCCCAACAACATTTTTTCTACACATTAACAATATAAACATAAGTTTAAGTGTAAATGTTTACCAAACAACAATTTATGACATATAGTTAATTACCTGAAATTCCTCCCAATATAATTCGCGCATTTCTTTGCTTACTTTCCCCCAAGTGTACCCTTCTGGATCTACTCTTTGAAAAAATGACCGACTAATATAGTGTGCACAAGGGCCTGGTGGCATTAGCCTGCAAGTAATTAATCATGTGATGTGTTAAGTTTGAATTGATATGCACTTGTAAACCAAAAGGTTAGACATAGAAAAAGTTGTAATTAAGATTTGATTGGTAACTCACGTTTTTTTTTCCAAACATGAACATTTAAACGTCCATCTGGTCCACAATCTCCAGAGAAATTGTTTTTACCTTCTACACTTTCCACTACAGATCCATTAATGGTTGGTTGTGTTAGTGATGGGGTAGATTCTGGAATAGGTGTTGTTGATGGGGTATATTATGGGGTAGGTGTTGGGATAGATGCATATGTTGAGGCTATGGTAATTCCTTTACATAAGGAGGGTGTGGTAGTTACTGTAGTTATGGGGGATGGTAGTGTAGATGCAGGTTTTGAGGTTGTGGTAATAGATATAGGTGTTGATGATGTGGTAGTGGGTGTCAGTGTTGATGATGGTTTAGATGATGTAGGTGTTGGATTAGTGTCTAAGTCCATAACGATTTTGGTATGTACTTAACCCGATTATGAGCATGGTCCTTTTGGGTTGCCTTCACCATAGCAATATGTAGGATGAATTAAGGAGAGAAAGGTTTGATTATGATTTATTAATATATTATAAGAATAATATATTAAAGGAGAAATCATAATGTTTAATTAATATTAGTCAAGAATTAATTTTGTGGCTAAAAGAGATTAATTAAACTTAAGGGACTTATTGTGTAATTATAAGATAATTACATAGATGGGCTTATGGACTCCATAGAAGTGGAGTGGACGAATTCTATGGGGAACCCCATTAGAAATCGTCCAAGGATTCTAAACAAGGAGTTCATGGGCTGCTTAGGGCTTAAGCAGTCAAATTAGGGTTTCCTAGCTTGATAACCCTAATAGCCTAAGCATATAAGGAGCCCTTATGCACCAAAAATGTCCCTAATACTTGGATTAGGGTTTCCAGCCGTTTTTGGTGCTTCCCCTCTCTTCTCTTCTTCATCTCGTTGCTTAGTGGTGTTTGGGACTCCATTATAGGTGCAACAATTGAGGCACTAAGCTTTCTGAAGCTAAGGATTGATTGTTATTGCTATATAACAATCAAAGGTCAGATCTAAACCCTATTTTATGTTGATATGATTAATTATATGCTAGATCTAGGATTTACAGCTTTGGGTATTCAATTGCATGTTCATTAGACAAACTGGATCCAAAAGCTATTAGGGTTTGCATGTACACCATAGGATTGATGAATTGCTCGAAACCCATCAGTGGTATCAGAGCCTAGGGTTGTTTGTTAGTGAACTTGATGCTTATTTGAATGAAAAATCGAAATTATTGACTTTTTGGGGCTGGACTCGCCGAGTCCATGACTGAACTCGCCGAGTCCACTGGGTACTCGACGAGTCCAGTGCTGACTCGACGAGTCAGCGAGTTTGACAACTATATTTCGCGATTTTCTTGCCATTTTTGCTGTGAGATAATTACCAAAACATTTTTTATTGATAAAAATCGGATTTTTATGATATTGGGTGATTATCCTTGCCAAAATAAAAGATATCTTCATATTAATTGAACAATTACTTTCTTATATGACTAAATTTAATTATTTAAATTATTTGGTGAATTATCTTGCAAGAAATTGGACTAGGTCAAAATTAGATAACCACCAATTAGTTGTTAATTGCCTTATTTGAATTTTTGATCTAGAATGTTCTTGATAAAGTTTGAAAAAGTTTCAAATTACTCCCTTTAGGTTTTATAGTTTAAATTTGAGCTTAAAAGTTTTGTTTTTGAAATTTAAATAAGTTAAACCCTAATGTTTTGAAAAGTTTCAAAACTTGCCCTCAAGTTTTGGATTTAAAATTAATTAAAAGTCTTAATTTTAAATTTTAAATTCTAAAACCCTAGTAATTTGAAAAGTTCAAATCACACCCTTATGGTTTTATTAATTAATTAAAGTGTATAATTAAAAGAGATTTAATAAACCCATAAAGTTTTGGTTTATATTTAATTAAATTAAAAGTATAATTTACTAAACTAAACCACCTACTATTTTAAAAGTGTAAAATACACCCTATACTATATATAACATTAAAAGTCTAATATTATATATATGTATGAGTAAACAGTCAGTCTTACCGTTAGTAGGCCTCATTCACGAAGCTGGTCTATAAGGGGTGTTTAAGGAAACTGCCTATAAAATGACGATTGAATGGGTATCCACTCTTACCCACCGCACTCTTGACTAGTGGAGGGTCATTAGCCGAACGGGTAGGATAGGACAGAAACCTTCCATTATAAGTATAATGAAGTACAAAGTAACTAAATGCTTTTACAAATTCCCAAATCATAGTTACTTTAGGCAAAATGTGAAATTGTATGCTAATCCATGGAATTACACTTCGTGCCCTTGTCAAACGTTAGTGGAGCGTGTGTGGTTAACCAGTACACTAATTTGAAGATGACATTGGTAGCGAAGGGTGAATCGATGTTTGTCATAGATCAATGGAGCGTATGTGGATAACCGGCACATTGATTAGGTGATAGTAGCATTGAGTGCACCACGTAGATTCGTATGGTTATTCACACCTTGTTTGTGATCCTCGGCATCCCAGTCGCAAACTTGAAGGGCATAAGCGAGATTAAACATGCCATTGAAAAGTTCAATGAATCTCAAATGATATAGGAGTTTCAATTCATTTAAAACTTAAAGTTCATTTCGTTTTTCATGGTGGAAATTGGTAAATCGTCATTTACCTACCTTCAAATATTCTGCAACTAAATTACGGCATCCCTCTTCTAGGTTGTAGAGTATTGTGTTGGATCCTAGCCTCGATGTTTCATTTGGGTGTTACATCAAGGACCCTAATCAACTTAACTTGAATTTTCTCCATTTTTGTAGATATCTGAATCTTAGAATGGTCTTCCCAAATCCTTTCGAACAAGCTTTCCAAATGAAGATGACATTCCGAGATAAAATCAAGGAAATGAAAGTCATGCTTCACTTCCTCCACCTCCTATAATTGTTCTCCCTGACCCACAAGTTCAAAGGCTTGAAAAGTTCAAGCTCACTCAAGCCCTTTTGGCAAGTAAACACGAAGATGGGAAACTTGCGTATGCACACGTCTTAGAGATGAAGTCACACATTGATAGGTTAAGGATGTTGGATGTCGATATCTCAGAGATGTTGGTTGTTGACTGGGTTCTTCAGTCACTTCCTGAATCATATAGTGAGTTCATAAGAGAGTACTATACGATAGAACACGACGTGACCCTAATTGTTCTCACTTATTTGCTTATAGTTGCTGAATCAGCAATGATTTGGCGTGCTGGTCAAGCAAATTTGTCTGGTGAATCAAACTCCCAAACTTTAATGGAAGTTGGCAACATTGGAAGTCTAGAAAGGACTAATCATGAGATTGTCCCATGTGCTATGCCAAAGGAGTCCATTTGCTTTTATTGCCAAGAGAAAGGGATTGGAGACGAAGCTGCCCTATTTACCTGAGAGATCTAAGAGATGGAAGAGTCAAGACGTATGGATCTACTTCAGGTAAAAATCCATTAAATAACTCTTTTAAGTTCCTATTCTAGATTCTTAATACATGATGTGATAAGATTACATTTTGATGTTTTGTAGGATCGAAGAAAAGAGAGGAAGCTTAAGGGAAGAAGTAAGCTGAATCTAATCGTGAAGAAATGGATTTCTATCTTTGCTTGAAGATTGGATTCTTGAGCTACTACTTGGAGTTAGAATAGATTGTTAAGAAATATATAATAACATAGTTTTTCAATTGAATTGCATTGTAAGGACAAATTTTTCCACAATAAAATAAATTTTGATTTTATCTTATTTATTTATCCTTTCAATGGCATGTATGAAAAATTCATGTTTGAAGGTTTCTATTATTAGCAATAATGGATTTTATTCTTAATTATGTTATTTGTGGATATGTCAAGAATTTGCCAAATAGGGAGAGTTTCTCATCGCCCAAGTTTCAATTGGTCAGAAACTTGGAATGTTGTGTGATGAATGAGAAACTTTATAATTGGAAATTCAAGACTAATTAATTGACAAAGAGTCAAGAGAAGGACTAGGAGATCGAGTTCACAATGTTGTGCATCAATCAAGTCCACAAACAAGAGTGATAAAGATATTCGTCATGATTTACTAAAGTTTAGTAAATATGATTATACTTATAAGATTAAGTGTAACTCTGAGTTGATTGAAAGAGTTTCAATGAATAGCAAAACGAATAAAGAAGGATCAAGTAGGCAGAAAGATAAAAGTTTCTCTATTCTAAGAAGAAGGGAGAGTACCTTTTATTGTGTTTTATGATAAAGTCTTAATGATTAAGAACCATATCTAAATTGGTCCTCTAAGTGAGTCTTAGTACATTAGTATGTCTAAGAAGAAGAATCAGGAATTATGGAAATTGTTATATCAAGAAGTCAATCATACTTCGTTCCAATATCGAATCTTAAAGTCATACTCCAAGATTGCGAATTGAGTGAAACGTCTTTAGTAGGTTTATAACACTCAACAAATGTGGAATTTGGAAAAGGTTTCTTATTCTTGTACATTTGAAATTGGTAAGTTGTGATGTCTTGGATAAGACAAAGACCAACGAGAACCAATTATGTGAAGTGTTTCGTCTTGATAAGAACTACACTAACTCTTGAATATTTGTTTTGTCTAGGAAAGTTTCCTGACTAGAGAATCATATATGTCAAGAGGTTAGTGGGAGTTTTAATGATCTTGAAAAAGGTTTCAAGAACAAATCAAGAATAAACCTTATCAATCATCACTAGCACATGACTTGAGGTTTACAACCTATCGTGTTGACATTATTTTGTTTCTGTGCCATTCCAATTGAGCTAATTATGTATGTGAGTTCTATGAGTTCTCATTTGAATGCATAAATACAAATCTCCTTGATCGATGGAAAGTACATTGATATGTAAGTATAAGTTGCTAAACTACTTGGAAGACATGGTGGGCACACTCGTGTTGCCATAAGGCTAGAAATCAAGAAAGTTCAATCCATATGAGTTTGGATTTGTCACAAACTTGGTTTTGGCAAAATCACATGGATAGGAACTCATACACCATAAAATCTAAGTGTCATAAGATTCCCTCCTTCATGAAAATGACTGTGAGGAAATGCTTTCACTAAGAGAGATTTTAAGAAGAAAGCAATTGTGAAAATTGTATTCTCAAATTCGATTATGGTTACGACATCCCTTTCCATAGTTCGAATTGTGAGATTTGACAATTAGTATAACATTTGGGAGTTATTGATATAAGTTCTGAATTGTTTAGTCACAAATATGATCTATCTAAGGCAAAGGTGTATAAGTTTAAGAAACTTAGATAAAGGCTTATCGAAGCATCTGGTATTAGAAATATGAACTTCAGAAATTCAATAGGCATTGTTTTCTGGAAGTTCAGTTGTTTTCTGAATACATGTCAAAGCTAGTGGGAGCATAAGTGTTATGCTTATATGATAATAATCATCTTGATAGTAGGAGCATAAGTGTTATGTTTGTATGATTATTATGGCAAGTATTTCAAGTTAGCAATATTAATTATAGAAAAACAAAGATTCAATTTGCAAAGTAGCATGGGTTGAAAAGTTGTTTTGCTACAATTAAGGGAGAGAATATTATACTTCGTTTCAAAATCTAAAGCTTAGATTGAGAAATTTTAATGAATATAGTCAAAGGATACATAGTGTGTTCTTAAATTTGGATTATGATTACGGCATCCCTCTTCATAGTTCGAATTGTGAGTACGTGACACATAAATTAATATGGCAGAAGATTGATAAAGTATCATATCTTTATGCATCGTGTCCCATACGCTTCGAGTATAGGATCGATTGCAAATGCTATAATATTTGACCATTCTAAAATTTTCCAAATGTCTAGCGCATTAAGAGGGAAAAAGGACTACAATCAGTTTTAACTAAAATAATTAAACAACTATCAAAGGACGATCCAAAGTTCGCTGACGATTGGTCGATTGTAAGTAGTTGGAAGTATGGTATTGGATGGACCATATCGACATTATTATGAATAGATAAGATTCTATTAAGAATGAGTTATCATATGGCAAACATGGAAATGTTTCCATATTGGGAGCTAGATACTGAGAGTCTATGTCTAGATTAGAAAATTTTACGCAAGAAGGATGTTCAAAGGAATGTACTTTGAATGTGACACTTCACATCTATGGAATTGTCTTGTAACAATTTCCGATAAAGTACTTTGTAATTTCATTGGCCAAGTCTTGGTGACTTTTGTGCTATGACTTTGTGAAAGGATCGTTGCATAAAATGTTAGAATCTAGCATATTCTAGTAGTGGCAAGAACCTTGTGTTCTAACACTAATGATAAGGATTGGGAATTGTGAAATGAGCATCATTGGAAAAGGTTTTCAGTTGATCTATTTCATAAAGTAAGGACCATAGGAAACATGGTGTGCATGCTTTGTGCATGGGACAACTATTGTTGTAATTTGAGTAATAAGTTGATTTTCTGAAACAGTAAACAATGAATAATGAGTAATCAATATGGTGTTTAAACAAAAGTGTTTTATTTACTCCCACAAGTTTGGGGCCATATAGGATTAAGTATTATTGTTGTGTTTCAGTTTGCATGTTTTGACTTCCAGAATAACTGGGTTATTCGAACCTCCACAGTCGGTCATACGTTGGAAGTAAGTATGAAGGAAGACTGTCATGAAGAGTCTGTAGATTATCTGAAGAGTTTAGACATAGCACAAGTTTGCTGCAGGGTTCATGAGTGCTTTGATAAGATTAGAGTATTGGATTAAACCCACGCTCACTTGGATCACTTCATGGATTTATCACGAGTGATTAGTGAGTCGATAATATTGTATATTTTTGAAACCGAGACGTGTGAGTTGTTATTTTTTGGTCGGTTACACATTGATAATAAGTAAATGCACCAGTAACTTGGTGTTATAAACTTATTGTTGTGTGTGATTCAATCAGTGAATGCATGAAAGCATATGAGTCGAAGTTTATCCATTCCTTTTACCCAAAGTGGGATAAAAGCGATATATGTGGGCCCCTCGATGATTTAGTGGTGACACCTACGCGCTTGGACAAGTCGAGACTGAGTTGATGTGTTCAATTGTAGTCTGTTGTCAGTCGTCATAAATCGAAAGTCGGGAAATAGTATAGAGAGAATGATTAAAATTCATGTCTTATGTCTATACGATATCTTGAGAATGGAGGAATATATGATCCCTTATCTAAAGGACACGCGTATCTAATAAGATCATATTTGACAGCGACTTTTGAAAGCTACGATTGCTGATCAGGGTCTGAAGTCATACGGAAAATAGTTATTAGACTTATCCAAGTGGGAGACTATTGGATTAGTGTCTAAGTCCATAACTATTTTGGTATGTACTTGACCTAATTATGAGCATGGTCCTTTTGGGTTGCCTTCACCATAGCAATATGTAGGATGAATTAAGGAGAGAAAGTTTTGATTATGATTTATTAATATAGTATAAGAATAATATATTAAAGGAGAAATCATAATGATGAATTAATATTAGTCAATAATTAATTAAGAATTAATTTTATGGCTAAAAGAGATTAATTAAACTTAAGGGACTTATTGTGTAATTATAAGATATTTACATACATAGGCTTATGGACTCCATAGAAGTGGAGTGGACGAATTCTATGGGGAAACCCATTAGAAATCGTCCAAGGCTTCTAAAGAAGGAGTCCATGGGCTGCTTAGGGCTTAAGCAGTCAAATTAGGGTTTCCTAGCTTGATAACCCTAATAGCCTAAGTATATAAGGAGCCCTTAGGCACCAAAAACGTGGTTAACACTTGGATTAGGGTTTCTAGCCGTTTTTGGTGCCTCCCCTCTCTTCTCTTCTTCATCTTGTTGCTTAGTGGAGTTTGTGACTCCATTAGAGGTGCAACACTTTAGGCACTAAGCTTTCTAAAGCTAAGGATTGATTGTTATTGCTATATAACCATCAAAGGTTAGATCTAAACTCTATTTTATGTTAATATGATTAATTGTATGCTAGATCTAGGGTTTATAGCTTTGGATATTCAATTACATGTTCATTAGACAAACTAGATCCAAAAGCTATTAGAGTTTGCATCTATACCATAGGACTGATGTATTGCTCGAAACCGAAAGACCCCAAATTTTGTATTTCTGAAAGACCCAAACTTTCATACTTCACAATATTATTACTCCAAAACATGCTACTTGCATATTCATAAAAGAAATATTTTACATCGATAAAGAGGTTACAACCTACTGGATACAAACCGACTATTACAAAGTGTTATATATTAGATAACTACCCAGGATATTGTAATTTATACAAACCTAAACTGAAGTACAAAATTACTACTACAAACTATTCTAAATCTTTCAACAGTATATGATCATACTGGTTACTTATCACCTGCAATTGTTAAACATTGATAAGGTAAGCGGTGACCCTTAGTGAGTTCAATAATAGATACAATATAACGTTATGCCATATATATACTTCAATATGGCAGAAGCAAAGAGAAATAAGGAACAACAAAGACATATAAGAATCATGTGTTAAGTTTTCCATATCAATCAATGACTTGATTCAAAGATATACAATCAATGAGACATAACAATTTCCATACATGATATACATCAATAAAGCTTTGGCCCAAATGGCATAGAAGACATATAATTTCTAATTAACATCTTGTTAGATTTCAGGCTTATAGTCCTGTCTAACCATTTGCCAATGCCATAGAATAGAAGTCATTCTCTTACGGAGACATATTCTACATGGCCAGAGGCTACGTACCAGTATCAATGTGAATCCAAGTCCTTTCACTGATCACATGGTCAAAGGTATTACTTTTGCTATAAAAATAGCGAATAAAATAACACGTGAAAATAACCTGGAATAATAACACTGAAAAGCACATAGCACATATAATACATAACATACAATTGTTCCTATATATTGAACTCACCTTGAATTAACCGGGGGTCAAAATAGTAATTTGGGCAGCACTTCGACTTTAAATATGACTTTCTATGTTGAAAACCGGGAGCTTAATTGAAAACCGGGCTCTGCAAAGGTAGGGCTTCAAAACCGAAAAGATAAATTTTACGGGCTTCTCGGGCACTTCGTGGCGTATTTTGGGGGTTATAATCGATACCGGGTCTTCGGGGAATGTTAAGATGAAGAAAATATGGAAAAGGGGTAAAAGATGGCAAATTTCCAAATGTATCCGAGAAGGCTCGCAAGCCCTCTATTTATAGGGAAGATCCGAAGGTCGGCCGAGAGGAGGAGTCAGCAGCGAACATCTCAGAGGCAGCAGCAGCGAAGGACACGCGTCTATGCGATGCCTCTTAGGAGACGTCTCAGACGTCGCCTCGGACGCCAAAAGGCGCGTCGGATGGTCACTAGTCCGAGGCTCGGTCCAATCGGAAGGCTGCACATGTCGGATCAGGCAAGGCGGCTACTGTTCATGCAAGGGACGTGGTTGCTTCGTGCGAGGGAACTGGCCAATTCCGGACCACCCATGCGAGATTTCTCGGAAATTGAGCCCCGAACTTCTAAAATCCATAACTATCGCATATGGGCTCCGTTTTTTGACGTTCTTTATACGCACGCGTAGGCGGCAATATATTCTACAACTTTCTTTTAGACTTCGTCGGCTAATTTTAAATTTATTTTTAATATTATTATTTTTAACAGACCGGGACAGAAAAATCCGTTAAAAATTCATAACTTCTTGATCCGACATCCATTTTCGTCAGACTTTTTACCGTTGTACTACAAATGACGAGACCTTCGATTCTCATTTAGGTTGTGTCGGCTAAAAATCACTCGATCTAAAATTCGAGTTTTTAGCTGTCTATTGCTATTCCGAAACTTAGAAAAATCATAATTTCCTCATACGAAGTTAGATTTTGGCGTTCTTTTTATCGAACTTCTTGGTTTAACGAATACTACAACTTTTATTTAGATCACTAAGGCTAAAAAGTAGTTTATCAAAAACTCACTTTTTACGTCATTCAGCGTCGTGCCGGTTTTGTCGCGGATCTTTGATTGGTCATAACTTGTTCGTTATAACTCGGATTTTGACGAGGTTTTCGCCTACAAGTTTCTAACGAGATTATCTACAATTTTCAATAATAAAATTTTACTTATTCCAAAATTTATATTTTCGTTAAATTTTACCATTTGACATTTGATTGAAATCTCATAAGACTTCCAATATTTTCAGGGTGATTCTAAACATAGTTTTACTTCATTTCTAGTAAAAAAAACCATCTGTTAGAACTCAACATTCAAATTTACATAATATTTCACAATATTATTCAGTATAAAACACGATTTCAAAACGTGTATGTTACAAAAACCCATCAGTAGGTGCTGAAGTTTTGGTTATTGATGTAAGTGTTGAGGATTATATTGTTCCAGCTTCTGAAGTTTTAGATGTATTTTTTAAGGACGGTGTGGATGTTGTAAGTGATGCCGAGAAAGTGGTAGTCATGGTTGATGTTAATGATATAGGTTTAGGGGTTTTGTTGGTAGATGTTATAGGTGCTTTGGATGTGGTTGTTGGTGTTGGGAAGTCGATTTCTTCATCTTGTAATTGTCTGTTTACGAATTTTACAACTGATATCCTATTGCGTTTCATAACTTGTGGTGCAATGAATTTAGTTGGCTTCACACCGGATGCCCCTTTAGCTTTCGAGTTCGACATCTTTCTTGCTTAAAAATTAACAAAAAATTATAGTTAATACCAATGTATTAAAGACGATAAACTCTTGATGAGAAAAGAGAAACAAATAAAATAAATTATATATGAAGGCATTAATATGCATGCAAAGTATTGAATACAATCAAAACCAATTTACTTGTAATTTAAGATGATAATATACATGGAGATGATCATAGAGCAATAAACGATCATCACGATAACAGTAAATTAAGTAAAAATTAATTTTAGATGAGTGACAACCTATATCGCCAAAGTCAGTGCACAAACGTATAACGAATAAAGATTTCGATCAATTAGCTGTCGAAGATGATGATTATAGAAAATGTAAACCCTATTTCTAAACAGTAAAATTACCTTAATATGCAGCCTAAACATGTGTAGGTTGGAGGGAAAGGAATTGCGAAATATTTTGAACCTTCGATAATCAAAAATCCGAACTGTGCTAATTACCGCTAAATATTTAGTAATTCAAATTTATTAAAGTAGTTCCAGATTGATAGATAGGGTATATACATCTAGCTAACGTCAAGAAAGAAAGTAGACTAACGAGGTGTTCATAGTATAATTTTAATTTAAAATTATAAACGATGATTAAACATTAATAAAATATCGATCTTTATGCTTTTATGTTTAAACCAAAATTTATCTACAAAAGACGTACGGGTCATGTCAATATATATGGTAGTTACTTATGGTGTCATGGTATCACCCATGGATGACATATGGGTCATTGGTCAACATGGTAATTTCTTATGGTGTATATGGATCACATATGGGCCATTGGTCAACATGGTAGTGGCTTATGGTGTCCATGGATGACATATGGGTCATTGGTCAACATCGTAGTCGCTTATGGTGTATATGGATGACATATGGTCCATTGGTCAACATGGTAGTGGCTTATGGTGTCCATGGATGACATATGGGCCATTGGTTGACATGGTAGTCTCTTATGGTGTCCATGGATGACATATGGGTCATTGGTCAACATGGTAGTGGCTTATGGTGTATATGGATGACATATGGACCATTGGTCAACATGGTAGTGGCTTATGGTGTATATGGATAACATATGGGCCAATGGTCAACATGTTAGTGGCTTATGGTGCCCATGGATGACATATGGGTCACTGGTCAACACGGTAGTGGCTTATGGTGTATATAGATGATATATGGGCCAATGGTCAACATGGTAGTGGCTTATGGTGTCCATGGATGACATATGGATTACATATGGGTCATTGGTCAACATGGTAGTGGCTTATGGTGTCCATGGATGACATATGGGTCATTGGTCAACATGGTAGTGGCTTAGGGTGTATATGGATAACATATGGGACATTGGTCAACATGGTAGTGGCTTATGGTGTCCATGGATGACAGATTGGTCATTGGTCAACATGGTAGTGGCTAATGGTGTATATGTATGGCATATGGGTCCATTGGTCAACATGGTAGTGGCTTATGGTGTCCATGGATGACATATGGGTCATTGGTCAACATGGTAGTGGCTTATAGTGTCTATAGATGACATGTGGGTCATTGGTCAACATGGTAGTGGCTTATGGTGTATATGGATGACATATGGTCCATTGGTCAACATAGTAGTGCCTTGTGGTGTCCATGGATGACATATGGATTACATATGGGTCATTTGTCAACATGGTAGTGGCTTATGGTGTATATAGATGGCATATAGGCCATTGGTCAACATGATAGTGGCTTATGGTGTCCATAGATGACATATGGGTTATTGGTCACCATGGTAGTGGCTTATGGTGTATATGCATGACATATTAGTCAACATGGTAGTGGCTTATGGTGTCTATGGTTTACATATGGATGACATATGGGTCATTGGTCACCATGGTAGTGGCTTATGGTGTATATGGACGACATATGGGCCATTGGTAAACATGGTAGTGGCTTATGGTGTCCATGGATGACATATGGATCATTGGTCAACATGGTAGTGGCTTATGGTGTATATGGATGACATATGGGCCATTGGTCAACATGGTAATGGCTTATGGTGTCCATAGATGACATATTGGTCATTGGTCAACATGGTAGTGGCGTATGGTGTATATGGATGACATATAGATGACATATGGGTCATTGGTCAACATGGTAGTGGCTTATGGTGTCCATGGATGACATATGGGTCTCTGGTCAACATGGTAGTGGCTTATGGTATATATGGATGACATATGGGCCATTGGTCAACATGGTAGTGGCTTGTGGTGTTCATGGATGACATATGGGTCATTGGTCAACATGGTAGTGGCTTATGGTATATATGGATGACATATGGGTCATTGGTCACCATAGTAATGGCTTATGGTGTCCATGGATGACATATGGGTCATTGGTCAACATGGTAGTGGCTTATGGTGTCCATGGATGACATATGGGTCATTGATCAACATGGTAGTGGCTTATGGTGTATATGGATGACATATGGGCCATTGGTCAACATGGTAGTGGCTTATGGTGTCCATGAATGACATATGGATGACATACGAGTCATTGGTTAACATGGTAGTGGCTTATGGTGTATATGGATGACATATGGGCCATTGGTCAACATGGTAGTGGCTTATAGTGTCCATGGATGACATATGGATTACATATGGGTAATTGGTCAACATGGTAGTGGCTTATGGTGTGTATGGATGACATATGGGTCATTGGTCACCATGGTAGTGGCTTACGGTGTCTATGGATGACATATGGGTCATTGGTCAACATGGTAGTGGCTTATGGTGTCCATGAATGACATATGGGCTGCAATATTAATGAACATAATTTTATGGTTTTTCAATTAGAAGAAACGGAAGTTAATTTAGTTTAGCTCGCAAACGCGTCTTACTTCCTACGCGAAGTCGTAGGTTCAAATCCTACTTATGTCAATAATTTTATTTAAATTCGTCTCTCTAAATTTAATCAATAATTTTATTTAACTTCATCTTTTTAAATTTAAAATGACATTTTATTTACAAAAATGCCCGTAGGTATTGACAAAAATACCCAAACATTTACGTTGTAACATTTGTATGTTAAAGGGCAATTATGTCTATTCATAGGCTGAACACTTAGGCGACATAATTTATAGTCAGGCTTATCCTGTCGTTTTAGTTTATCGGCGATTGATCATCTACATTCCATTCCCAATAATCAAAATTTAGGCACGTTGATCAATAAACCCTAAAATCGTTGTTGTTATATAATTTGAATTACACTCGATGCAGTTCAACATAATGGCAACGAGTTGTTCATCAGAAAGAATGCAAACGAGACAACAAGGAACAAGAATTACTGCTTTTTCGTCGCACTTGATCGAAAAAAATAGTAACTACGGTTGGAGGAAATTCACCAATCGATGCTTTTAAGTGCTAGTTGGTGTAAGTATTATGTGCATTACTTATATTATACTTATATGCATATTTAAGTTAGTGTTTAATAGATTAATTTTGTTGATTTGTGAATTATAGCTGCAAACTCTTTAGGAATTTTGTAACATCATATGCAATATATAAAATCATAGACACAAATCGATTAAGGTTTCGTCCATTAAGTATTCAACAGTATGAAGTCATAAGCAAATGAAGAAAGTTGAACAACCCACACGTACTCTTCAACGATGTAATGATACTCTTTTTTTAAGCAACCGGATAATTTCGAATTCAATTAGTTTTCTATATTTGTATTTTTAAAATTGTATGATTACTTATCGTATGTCAGGTGAAGTAGTTTACGATAGGGAAGAAAAATCAGGGAAACAGTTGCTTCAAGATGCAGCCGATCAGGGGCAGGTGGATGCGATCTTCGTTCTAGGAATGATGTTGATGGCCGAAGGCATTGAAAGGAAGCAAGAAGCTCTGATCATGTTAAATAATGTCTACGTTAATACTAGAAGAAATTGGAATCTAAGGCATACCTGTAACAAGTTTCAAAACCACTTGGTAAGGAGATCAAAGCAGATAAAATCCCATGGCTTACATAGAAGTTGTGCAAAGCATCCTTCTGTGAGCAGTTATGGAATAGCTTTTATGTATCAATACAGTTGGTTGTTGAATTGTGAAATTTGTTTCTGGGATGCATGTTTTGTTAAGTTTTGTAGGATGTTTGACATTAGTTTGGAGTAGTTATATATATGATTGTTGTTTGATTCACACAATTAGTGATGCATATTGTATGTTTATTTTGGTGTAATAGGAATACATAATTTTAACTTTATATATATATATATATATATATATATATATATATATATATATATATATATATATATATATATATATATATTAGTTTTGATATGTATGTTATTTTTTTTCTTTTTTATTTTACTAACCAAAAGTTCATTGTGACCTAGTTAGATAGATTTCAAGGGCACTTTGGTCTATTTGCAATCTCTAAAGTGAAGGCGCCATTTTTGCTATGGAAATAAAAAAAATGTTTAATCAAGTTGTTATTAAGGAAAATACTGTATATATAGGATTTATATTTTAAGTAGATCTATATCTATATTTATTATGAATGTTATTTAAATTTATAATTACCCGTATACTACATGGGTTTTAATCTGGTACTGAATAATATATACACAATAATATGACCTAGTATCCATCCAACACATTGAAATCAAGGGTTGTCGAAAGTTCCCTAATCGATACACACTTTGTTTGAATATATGTTTTGCAAGTGTCGATCTCAATTAAACCATTCTACTAATATTCTAAGCCTTTCTCCAATTATAAAAGTTATTCAACCATTCAAATTAGAAAACTTTGAAGATTTGTTTAACATTCGGTTATTAGCTTTGTGAAACAAGTTGTTGTTAAGGTACCTTTGCGATGTTTGTATGGTAACTATATATTTACTTCATGAGGACGACGATGATGATGGTATTCCTGATAGCGAGGGTAGTTATGAGTATAGTACATCGAGCAATGAAGAAAAAGAAGAAGAGGAAGAAGATAATGACTAGATGTTTTTGTGTTTAATGTTTTTTCTAGATGAACTTAATTTGTAATTTGGTTTAATATCAATACATAAATGTAAACTAGGAAGAAATCCCGGGCTTCGCCCGAGATGTTTTTTTTGTTTTTATGTCAAAATGTAAAACTATTGATTGTAAAGCCCAAGAGTATCAAAGTGGCTAAAGAATTGTGGAAAAAACCTAAATGTTTTTCGTGTATATTGTGCCAAATGTATAATTTTTTACAATAATGACTAAAAGTGTCAAAGTAGCCAAAAAAATTGTGGCAAAAATCTGAAGTTTTTTTGTGTTTTTTTTTTTTTTACCAAAATGTAAAAGTATTGTTTCCAAGGGCCAAAAGTGTCAAAGTTACCAAAAAAATGTGGCAAAAATCTTAATGCCCAAAAAGTTCTTATTGCTAACTCTTTTAAGCTTATATATATATATATATATATATATATATATATATATATATATATATATATATATATATATATATATATATATATATATATATATATATATATATATATATCATAATCTATAATGTAATACATTAGATTATGATATATATATATATATATATATATATATATATATGATATATACACACACACACTAATGTATTACATTATAGATTATGATTGATATATATATATATATATATATATATATATATATATATATATATATATATATATATATGTTATTTTTGTCTTTTCCATTTCAACAATCAAAATTTCATTGTTACCTATAAAAGGTTATAATATTTGAATAATGTGTTTTGACATAAATATCCTTAGTATTCACATATTTGGAATGATTTCAAGGGCACTTTGGTCTTCTTGCACTCTAAAGCGTTAAGGCGTCATCATACCTCTAACGGCACACTGGCGTTATCAGTTCTTCAACCATTGAGAACGTCTCAACTTTTCCGGATGATAAATCTCCATACAAACACTAAAACCCCCAAATCGTCGAAGGGTAATCGTTCTTAAAATCGATTTTCTCTGATAATAGACACTCATGTACTCCTCGCGACCAAATCATCATAAAGTAAGTTTTTTTCCATACCCTGTTACACTGTTTTTCATAGTTACGCTTATTTTTTTTAAAAGGAATTGAAATCAACTACTCCAATGTCTATTTTGTAAGTAGAATGTCGAATAGTAGAAGTTGTCGTTCGTTAGATGATCTCCCATTAGAGATTTTGAGTCGGATATTTGTAGTATTAGGGTCAGAATCTGCGAAAGACATCGTCTCTGCAAGAATTTGGTAATTCTCAATAAACATCAACTAATGAATGTATATTTGATGAAACACAACTTTATTTATTTGTTATTTACTATGTATTTAAAATTTTGAAGTTCAAAGAAGATGTAGGAAGCGAGGGGTGATCATCAAGTGTTCAGAACAGCACGCATTGACATGATTGAAGGAATGGGTCTCAAAAATATGAATGTTGATTTATTTATATGCACATGTGCATTGCATAATAACATTGAAGCCATGTCAGACAAGGAATTGTATGTGTAATTTCATTAATTATATGTAATCTATAGCATTTATTAATATTTTGTGTCATTGATGTTATATATTGATATTGTTATTCTGTTAACAGGATGAGTGCTTTTATTATGGCAATTTTGATTTAGGATTGTCTTTGTTGAGACAAGTAGCAAATGAAGATCATCTTGAGACAATTTATATACTTGGAATGATCTGCATTTCAAGAAGGTCTCATCAATGTGATGAAGGTATGTATATATGGTATATATGTAAATTAAATTATATATATAGTTAATTAAGGCATGTTTGTAGTTTGGGGTTAGTATTTAGTTGTGTTGTGTTGTATAATATTTATTGTTGTACTGAAAAGGATACATTGGATTAATTGATGGATATTTTAATGTGTTGGTTTACAATTACTTGATGCCTATTTTGGCTGGGCAGTTCCGGATGATGGGGAGTACACGGGTATTGTTGATAGTGCCAAAGAGTTGTTGCGCGCTATTGATGTTGTTCATAGACTTACAACGAATAACATCACATTTCAATGTGAAGACCCACATCATTTTGTTAAAGGTGCATTTGTAATAGGCCACGAAGAGGATGAGGATCGACAAAGATATTACACGGTTTGTCGTTGGTATGTAGAGTATGGTAGGTTTTCTATATTTCTTAAAAATATTAATGATTGATAATAGATTGGACATTGAATATTAGTGTTCTTATTGTATTGTATATGAAGTTGTATAGTACTACTATAATTTTATTTTGGTTTTGTGTTTACATCATTCTGTTAAAAGGGTATTTTAGTCATTTTTGCTTGCTATGTTGTTTGAGTAGGATGAAGTATACGTAAAACAAATGTTATTTTTGTGATGAAGTATAGTTAATGTAATTAAAAGTAAGTTTGCAATGAATTCGTTATTAAGGAAAATAATCTACATATATTATATACTTTAACATGCCCGGTTAATGTAATTAAAAATAAGTTTGTAATGAATTCGTTGTTAATTATTCATTATATACTATGTTTTCAAGAAATTATACACAACTTGATTAGCACAACTAGCTTAACCGCGCCCTTTTCTAGCATAAGCTTAAGTTCGAGTCCGCTTGCCAGCAATATCTACTTTATAATTCATTTTTACATTTTTTCGCCATTAGTTTATGACACATATTACCAATTCAAAAACATTTCATTCAAACCATATCTTACAAATTCCATTGATCATAATAATAATTCATCCATAGTATAAGAAGATTAATTGAGCGTACAACATCCCAACAAATGTCGTCACAAATTAGCTACGCGTTTTGTTACATAGCAAAACAAGTAAACGAAATCATATTCCATAGCAGAATTCATTAGCAAATACCTATTAATGGTACATCCATAGCAATTCAACTATGGAATTGGTTTCCGTCACAAACTCCGTTGCATAGTAACCACGATAATGAATTCCATAGCAGCAATACAACGGAAAGTGATTTGGTAACAAATGTCGTTGGAAAATTGCTACGAATTTTTGTTCCATAGAACTATCGGTAGCATAATACCAACGTATATAGAGTCGGTAACATTTTCCTTAGCAAGTCCCATTCACGCTACCAGAAATAAAATCCATAGACAATGTGATAGCTACATTGCTATGGAACGACATTCCATAGTACGATCCATTGTAGATTAACAACGAAAATATGTTCCATAGCGACCTTCCCTAGCAAAATTGTGTTTTTCTTGTAGTGACACTTGCAATTAAGTTAAACTTCTTACTAACCTTAGCTTTCAATTTCTTTATACCCATCATTAGGTTCCGCAATATCTTATTCATGAAATGCTTTTTAATCCATTTCAATGTTATATTGGATCCAAATTTGAAGAAACTTGAACAATTATGATTATCTATTACAGACTTCATATGGAAAGACTTTTCTTTTCCCAACCAGGTTGCCATAGTCTATAGGGATCTTATTCTTCTTACATTCACAACATTTTACCAATAATCTTTTATGATCATTTTCATACCATAAATCATACTTGTTATTGACTGTGTAATTGGTTACACATTGCTTCAATTCCATAGGGTTAGAAAACTTCATACCTAAAACTAGGACCATTTCATCCCATTCCTTGTTCTCATCATGGACATGGAATACAACCTCATGGTATTCTTCATTTTTGGCTATATCATCATCATCATTTGTATTGGCATTGGTATTCTTGGAAATACCTAACAGTTTGTTTAAAAATTCATCAGCAACAATTTTTTCAAAAGTAGGTGTCGCACCCCAAAACCAAGAACGGCGGAAACGTTCTGGGGCGGAGGACGTCATGTATAATATCAACAACAATGTAAAGTAGTAAACAAGCAACAACATCATCCATTGCATTAATGAAATAATTATTATACAATTGTATCCTGTCAAATTTTGATAAACACTAAGCATAAATCAAAATGAAAGATAAGTCTTGAATAAGCTCCATCTTCCTTTCTCCTTGCATCGGTACCAGTCTATGATGACCTGAGGATACAAGTAATTTTGAAAGCGAGTATCAGCTTTAAAGCTGGTGAATTCATAAGTATATACGTGTCATTACCTTGTTTGTGAAAATCTGTTATGAAGGCCATGTAAATCGTTAAATGAAAATGCTGATATAAGTATGAAATCCCTAGAAAAACCCTTATTTTCTATAAGTATGAAATGTAGTCTTCTACCAAGACCCGAATGTTCTGTATGTATGAAGTGTAGTCTTCTACCAAGACCCGAATGTTTTGTAAGTATGAAGTGTAGTCTTCTACCAAGACCCGAATGTTTTGTAAGTATGAATTATAGTCTTCTACCAAGACCCGAATGTTCTGTTTGTAAAATGATAGTTTTTCCTTTGTGTAGACTAGTACTAAAAGTGCTTAGTCTAACTCATCGTTTATGTGAATGTGTCACAAAATAAAGTAAACAGGAAAAATATAATATTGTAAGTGTTGTCACTGGGTACTAGGACCAACACAACATCGCATTAAGCGAAATGTACAACCTAATGAACATCCGAAGATTGTCCAATTGTCCTCTGTAGCAGCAGCAGGTGGGTGGAAGGGTTAGTCCCAAATCGATTTCCTAATATAAGTAGTAACCATAGACCTCCGAAGATGGTCATCGACCACTGGTGCTAAACAGTGGGGTTCGGAATGGTAAGTCCCGTCTAGTTATTCCCATTGAACCGGGATAAAGAAGACAATTTACACAGTATGTACTACTAAATCATCCTCATAGTCCTAAGTACAAGTATCCAGGGAAGTGAATACAGGATAATGCACCTATGTGAAAGTGTTCCTGTATGGTATTCATGTATGTGTGTCCATGTAACAGGTAAGTATATGTAAACATATTCATGTATCAAGTAAACATCTGTAAGTACTCATGTATTAGGTAATGTACTAGTATAGACTCATGAATGAACTGACTCTTGTGTGACTCCTTGTAATAGAAGTAATGTTTGATATCTTCCCATTATCCCTATGATAATCTACTGTAATATAACTAGTTGATCATGTAAGTTACACACTCTTACTACTCACGGGTGTGAGAAACTAAATGAAAGATGCAAACTATAACATCAATACATATATAAGAATATAAGTGGATATGCATAGTTTAGTTCAAGAATGAAAAATGGTTTTGTAAGACATCTTATGGGTTTTGAACAATAAATAACAATGACTTGATGTCATTTGAATAAACATTTCAAAAGTAAAACATTTGGTAACATTGTGCTTTTAGGATGTAAAACCATTTCATGCATCACATTTTGTAGTATGTGAAATTTGTTAAATGACAAACACAGTTATAAAATACATATCAATGATTTAATAACATGTTTGTTTCTACTTGTATCCCCCCCCCCCATTAAAGCATTTAAAATCATTTAAAACATTGATTAGGGGTATGAACTCACCTGCAGTAAGTGACCGGAATTGAACGGACTGTTATCGTACGGAAGGATCGGGCAAGAGCTTGGTGTCAAGTGAAGACTTAGACACACACAAAGATCCTAATTACATATGAAAACATATGTATATAAATAATTAGGGATTAAATCACTAATTATACAAGTATAAACATTTAAACGCGAAGAAAACACTTTTGGTCAAGTGCTAGGAGGCTAATTGGTTGCAACAACAGAGTGCAATGCCCCTAATGGAAGTTTAAGGTCTAATGACCATACTCACTGGAGTTTACGGCCCAGGAGAGTAAGCTCCTGGCCGTAAACTCTCAACCAAGTCATGAAATGGTGCATAGAAGTACTACAACCTTAGAGGGGAATTGTTTCAAGGCTAAACAAGAGTTTAAGGTACCATATTGACTCCTAAAGGGAGTTTACGGCCCAAAGACCCTTTTCCCTTGGAGTTTACGGCCGTAAACTTCCTTGGGAGGGTTCTTATTGTCCTTTCAAGTCTCTAACATTTCTAGGAACAAGTGTAGGCTTCAATACTTGGATCAAGGGAGGTTTATGGCATTAAATGGAACCATTTGATGGAGTTTATGGCCATAGAACTCTTTGGGCCGTAAATATTTCTATTCTCGGAATGGATTCTAATGACCTGGAGTAATGGAATTACAGTGTTGCACAAAATCCTAGTGCAACCACTCTCTTAATAACTCCTTAGGTGTAAAACCCTAAAACTGCCAAACTTATTCCAAAAGTTTCAATTTTCACTGAAACTGCTCTACTTCCATTGGATTGATGTGGTTTGATTTGAATGGAAAATTTCGGGTTGTCACAGTAGGCACCTCCGCATCAGCTTCATGATCATATTCCATAGTAGCATAATTATGTGATTTTTTTCATCATTTATATCCAAATCATGCCCTTCATCATTTGTTAACACCTCCTTATCAGTCCAGTCAAAAATAGCTTAATTTTGGTAGTCAAGGGGTGAGCATTGTGCGATTATTGGCCAAAACCGAACCGTTAACCGACTAACCACAAATGTAGTTATTAAATTTTAGAAATCTAATATTGCAGTTGTTGGGTTAAATAATGTTGTGTCAATTGTATTGAACTTTGTAAAGTCCATTTTGTAACGGGCTGGGCCTATCCACTTGATAGTTAATGATACTAGGGTTAAACTCTTTATAGTACATGCATGCATCGTATTAGGGTTATCAATTGTATCGCCCTACATTGCCTTTACAGAGAAGTTGACGTTGAACTCTACTAAGACTTTGATATTATAATCATTCGACACTTCTTGATTAGTTGTTCATCTTGTTTGATTCTCTTTTCTGTTATCGAATCTAACGATGATTAATTTATTGTTCCAACAACAGTTAATGTAGCAGTACATTTATGCAATTGCGGTTTTAACCGCATGAGTGTGGTGCAGTTTTTATATGATTTTTAACCACACAAATTTGATCCTTTTGCAGTTTTAGTAGTTCAAAGACTATTAATATAACATTATAAAACCCATAAGATATAAGACGTTAAAAACCGCACAAAAAATACACCAACAAACCATATTTTTAAAAGTTCGATTTGAATAACTTACTTTAAAAATTAAAACATTACCAAACCATATATATTTTTAAAAGTTCAATATATTTTGAAACACTACCAAACCAATAACATAACTAATTATATTGTATATTATTATTAACTAAACTATATTATATATTATTATTAATTAAACAATAAATAAATTCGATGTTGTTCGGTTATTTGCGGTTATTGGAAAATTTAAAACCATACCATATCACACCAAAACTTTATGGTTTTGGAAAAATTAAAAACCGCACCATCAGTTTCCTTCTCGATTTCAGTTTGTTGGGTTCTTTTATGCGGTTTTTTCAATTATTTTTAGACGTGGTTCGATTTTTGCTCACCTGTAATGTACACACTCAATGTAAATTCATTCTTAAGAATATAACCAGTTGTAATAAACTCCATGTAGTCGACATCAAATTTTTGTGCTTCTAATACCCTTTGTAACAACCCGTCCTTTCAGGTCCTTGAAATTCGAGTCTTGTAACCTCTTTGAAAAAGTAATTAGAATATCATCGAAAAATGAAGTATTCAAAGGCTCTATTTGGAGTACGCTATGTAATAGATATCGTCTTAAGGTTTCTAAGCATATAAAGAACACTAAAATCCGAGTTATAACGAAGAAGTTATGACCATTCTAAGTTTTCCGACAAAAACCGGCAATACGAAGTTACGTAAAAACTCGAATCGGAGATCGAGCGACTTTTGGCCGGAATGACCTAAACGAGAATCAAAGGTCTCGACAATGGTATTTCAGCGGTAAAAAGTCTGGCAAAAACCGACGTCAGATAAAGAAGTTATGAATTTTTAAAGAAATTCCTTAATCACGTCATTTTAATAAATAAATAATAAAAATAATTTCATATTTTGCCGACGGAATCTAAACGAAAGTTGTAGATCATAGTCACACCTTCGCGTGGATATAAAGAACGTCGAAAACAGAGTTCGTATGAAGGAGATATGAAGTTTAGAAGTTTATTTAAAATAAATATAAATTTAAATATAAACTCTTAGTAATATCCGAAGAGGAGTCAGCAGATAGGACCGAGGTACGCCCTGCGTATCCTCGTACGCCCCGCGTACTCAAATCAAGGGCTCCGAATTGTCCACGTCGCTCTGATGTTTCTTCCGAGGATGCGGTAAGCCATGACGTCTCGTACGCCCTGCGTACGAGCGTACGCCCCGCGTACGCGAGGCTTCCAGACCCTATAAAAGGGATGCGAGGGTTTCCGAAAAACTTGCTCATTTCTTCTCATTTCTCTTGCGTTTTGCCTCGTTTTCCGTGCCCATTCAAACCCGAAGCCCTGGTCATTTTGCTCAAGTCCCGAAGGTCGATTTTACTCCCGAGATTCCCGAGAATCCCGAGAAAAATCCGTTTCCCGAGACGAAACTCTGCCCGGTTTTCTGCTCGCTTTCTTCAAACTTTCAAGTGAGTTCATACCCCCTTCAAACACACTTTAAATATATTTTAAATGCTTTTATACTCTTTTAGGGGGGAATACAAGTAAAACATACTGTTATTATCGTGTATTTCATAAAATTTCACTTACTCGTTTTTATCAAATGAATCACTTGTGATTTAGTACTACTATGTGAAAACTCTTGTCATACTTTGCATGCACTAGATTTAAAAAAAGTATTTAGTAATTCCAAAGTATCCTTCGTTGCTAAACCGTTTTATAAATTCTAAGAAAACTTATGATTTATGTTTTGTCAAACATTGTGAAAAGGATAAACTTTGCATACAAAACTATTACTTTAATACAGACTTAGTTGAGAATCCGTGAGACATGTACATCTTCAAATACTGCTTTTTTGTTAGAAGGTATCGCTACAAGTCCTGTCTATAACCAGAGTCTCCCGTTCGGAGAACATGTCAAATGTGTATAGATCTATACGGGAAGTCATGATCCCGTGCCCTGACTGTTAGCTACAGTCCGTCATTTGGGGTGACAGTTTGTCATAACGCTACGACGCCTGAAGAACGTCGCTACAGGCATATTATGTTTAGTATGGTTATAAAACTCACCGGATATACAATTATTATGGTATTATGCTTTTATGAACGAGTAGCTATTAAAACTATTCTTCATCTAACAAGTGTGATCTTCGTATAGCTTTACTATGTAAAACTATGCCACAACTTTCAAGCATGTCGGTTGCTTGCGATTTTCGGTCTTGGAGACTGCCAGTTATGTTAGGAAAAATAAGGGTTTTTCCTGTATACAAACCAAACAACTAATAGGAAAATAAGGGATTTTCCTGGTGCAATTACTTACAACTTATAACACGAACGTCCATATGCATTTCATACTTTTATAAGAAAATAAGGGTTTTTCTTGGAAAACACAAAAATTCATATCTCAACTATTAGGGAAAATATGGGATTTTCTGGATATAATACATTCATTTTCAACACAACGAATCATAACTCTTTACATTTGAAATATCGCGTTTTCTGGAAAACATACACGAACTTTCGAATGGCGTACATTTTCTCAAAACACTACTCATGAACTCACCAACTTAATTGTTGACACTTTTTCTTTGAAATAACTTGTATTCTCAGGGAACCGCTAAGAAGATTTGGAAATCAACTTTTGGGGATTAACGTGCTGACGTTAATTACTTCTTTTGAAAGATGTTTAGGTATTTAACTTTTGAAACATGTAATGAATACAATTATGTAAACATTTTGGAAACTTTAATATATATGGTGGTGTGTACTTTCCTTTCTATGAACTGTTATGATACTGAATATGACGTCCTCCGCCCCCGAACGTTTCCGCCGTTCTGGTTTGGGGGTGTGACAGATTGGTATCAGAGCATTGTTTATAGTGAATTAAGTATATCAAAACCATTTTGGTATACAACTATAAACACAATTGGGAAAAACACTCTGGGTAAGAGTCATACTTTTAAAATTAAATTTATTTAGTTTTTGTAAAGTAGGCATGCATTCATTTCATATTAATAACATGGTCAGTATCATAATTAAAACAATATAGAAGTATTATAAATAAGTTGTGCAGCACAGGTATGCCTTGGGACATGTAATCGGAACTGGGAAGAATATAGCCTGATCAACTATATTTGTCCAAGAGCCGACTAACGTATGCCAAGGAGTGTCTGCAATGGACAAGAAATTTAAAACTTACCAAAAGCATATCGTTAAAGAATACTAAGGGAGTATTCGAGTGCCTTCAACCCTTAAACTTAAAAGTAAATTTCATGTGCTTTAGCTTATAGTCAATTCTTAACCCTATTCTCGTATAGACTCAATGGCTGGATTCCATCACCCCGGTGACCCCTACTACCCCAACCAAGGTAATGGAGAAGGGATAGAGAATGATCCTGAAGAAGGAATGCAAGAAGAATCAGACTCAGATCCCGAGAACAATAACCTACCCTTAACGACTCCAATTCAAAACCCTAATCCTCGACCGGAATTTCGTGGCTCGACGCCCCTTTGGGCAACTAACCTGGATAGGTGGAGCCACAAACAGGATCAACCCCTTCCATTCAACGGAGACCGAAGCTTCTACACCCTAAGCGAGGGAGGCTCAGCAGACAGAGCCCTTCCTATATTGGTTCGTCGGATTTCTCGCATTGGTGAGCAAGGACGGTCGACCATCCGTCGAGTTGAGGAAAATGATGCGAACACTGGAGTCAACACAGTTCGCATCCGACAGTTAGGATTAGCTCACGGGAGAATCGTAAATCGAAATGAAGCGTTACAGAGAGAGCTAACAGCAACTCAAACCGAAGTGATAGAACTTCGGGCACGCCAGGCAAGACATGAACTACGTATGCTCGAGATGGAGCGTCAGTTGGCAGAATCTAAGGCCCATGTAGCCAGCTCACGTAACAAATAATACCTGTCTGACCTCCAAATTTTGTCATAACATAAGACCTCGGATAAAGTCCTTACTTTTCTTAACCTTGTAATCGGAGACCTTTAGATAGGTCAAGTTTTCCTAACTACAAAATGTAACGCACCATGTTTTATAATATATGATGTATTTCCTTTATTAAACCCTTTGCATACCCCTCAAATTAATGAGTTTATCTACTCTCCTTATGAGTTGAACTCAAAACCCTATTCAGGGGTAAACCAAACTTCTGAGATAACAAATCACTAATGTGCGACTTTCAAATCATTAAAACTTATAGTTCTTCTTATTATTTCCTTATCAGAACAATGTCTCCTCGTAGATCAGCACATAGAAACGCAACCCCACCACCACCTCCTCAATATGACCCCAACATAGTGCAATCTGCTATCGCTGTGGCAGTAACAGCTGCACTATCTCATGCAAACTTTAGCGGCGCAGCAAGGGCCGGAAATAATCAACTTACCAACGCAACTCCATTCCTACGATTGGACACCGCCACTTTGCAAGCTATAGTTATAGCCACGGTGGCAGCCATTATAGCATACAATAACTCTGTTAACTCAATCAGGGAAGGAAACGATATCAAAAATCCTAATCAAAGAAGCAATCGAAACCACCTACCAGTAGATACCTATAAGAATGCCGCAAGGTGCGAACACAAGAACATGAAACGAAAACCCTGGAGCAAGAGGGGAGGCAAATCAACTCAAAGAAACGCCAAAAAGCAGTCAACAAACCCTACCCCTACACCCAAAAGTCATACAACGACAACCAGCCTAAGTGAAACCGATGCAACTTCCATCATCACGGATCTTGCCGTGAAATGTATTGCGTTAGGTGCAATAGAAAGGGACACACTGTTCGCTACTGCAGAGAACTAGCCCAACCAACTGCTCTAGCCACTTATGTAGGAGTAGACCGCGCTTGTTATGAGTGCGGAGTAACGGGACACTTCCGAAGGGACTGCCTGGAGTCAAGCATCATGAATGCTGGTGGAGAAGGCCAGGTATTCGCAATGGGCCAAGAGGAGGCTATTGCAGACCCCACGGTTATTCTGGGTACATTTCTCCTTGATAACTTAATTGCATACATTCCATTTGATAGTAGGAACGCAGAAGAGTTCCGTGAGTCACAAGTTTAAAAATCTACTCGAACAAACACCCTAATCATTAAACAAAACTTTCATAGTAGTAATAATAGAGATAGACTAAAAAGCACTGAAAACACATACGTAGAATGCCCTATCCCACTAACGAACGTCTTACAATGAGAAGTACCGACATTGGCTATCGACGTGGATTGGTGTGGCCCTACCCATACCAGTTCCATGTGTTATAAGAGACCCTTTCACTTTAACCATCGACTAATGAAACTCGATCGATTTATAATGACAAACCCCACACAAACCCCAATTGGTTTCTAGTTTCAAAACCCCGAAGTACTCATATGAGGAATCTTTACAACCTTCCCGTAGTATCCCCCAACAGATCATTTAGAAATACCACGCATACAATAAGTCAAACCCAAGCTCAGAAACTAGTAGTGGATTCAACCATGAACTTCAAAACATAGATGCCCTAATTCATCGAGTGAATATGCTAACATTTAGAAGAACATAAGTAATTAAACCCAAAACCACACGGTCCCGATCAGTCGAAGTGATAGGCGGAGTAATGAAGGTCCGCTGAAACACGCACATTAGGATCTAGATTCATAAAGGAACAAGTGGCAACTCTTGCAGAACGCCTTAGGAAGCAATTTCCAAGGTGGGGTATTGAGGAAGGCACTCGTGTCCACTTAACACTGGCTAAACACCTCACTCCCGCCACTAAGGCTAGCACTAGCCAGTCATGCCACCAATGCGAGGAGATAAGGGCACCTCAAGAAGGATTGCCCTATCACAAAGAATTATGGCATAGACGGTAGGATTCTCAGGACCACAGTTGCAGGAGAACCTACTCCGGACCCATATTAATGTAATTTAGGCGTTTCGTTGTAACAGACTTATAAACCATCCAAAACTAGTGCAACTAGAGCCTTGTCTTTTGCGGGATCCCGTCGGTATAGGGATGCTCATGCTGCGTATACTTGCCGTTATAGTATACCTTATTCGCAGCAATAGTCTTGTAATAGTCTAAAGTACTGTAACTGTGTTGATGGTTGCACGGTTGTGTTTTGTCGGTAAACGTCTTATGTTCAAATCTAATGTCTTTAAGTTTCCTTATGATTCCGACATTATCATACGACTTGATTCAATTTGATTCTCACAAAAACAGTTTCATACGTACATCTCTTTCGTCGAAATCGCCTTTCCAGCGAAACCGTCATATCAGAACACCAATTACTCATGAATGGAGTACCTCATAATTCTTTTCCTTTCCGAAGAAATCCCTGAAGTGCCACTCGTACAGTACGTCAAGTTCAAATCGAAAGATCCATACGGTTGATCAGTCACTGATGAATGTATACGTAGGGTGATATATAATCAAGGTTCTACAGGTTTAGAATTGACGATTCCACTTTAACTTCTTTTTCCTCGATGGGATGTGAGCTTAAAGAAGAATCAGTTATTCGACTACTTTTTTCAATCATAATTATATACAACTCGTATACACGAGATTATGAATCGTTGAACCATATATGAATTTCTAATATGAACTTCAGGACGGAGACTGCCTAAGACTACGAGTGATCGTGCTGCCATACAAATAAACTTAGAAGCACAACACATGCCCATTTCTGTCGATTGGTACAAGAGAGACAGATAGAACAAAAATACCCATCCTTTTTCCTTAATTCGGGAGTAATTATACTTTCTTTTAGATCTTCATGACATCTAATCCACTTCCAAGATTTGGACATCATAATCAGTATGAATTGGTTGTGTTCTCATGCAAAAGGAAAGGTCACTACCTATAACTCAAGACAGCTTAAGACACAGGAAGTTAACTATACAACACATGATCTTGAGTCAGGAGCATCGGTTATTACTTCGAAGATCTGGAGACACTACTTGTAGGGTACAAGATGTACTACTCTCACAGTCCATAAAAACATTCAACATACATTCGACCAAGAAGAGTTATCATGCCAGTGAAGTCAAACGAAGGAAGCAAAGTCGTATTCCGATAGTGAGAGGTTCGCTGGAATGCCAAGCGAGGAACCGAGTTCAATTAAGAACATGAGGAGCAAATAAAACTTCTATCTGTAGCATGAACTCTAATTTCGAGATGAAATTCCCTCTAACGGGGGGATGATGTAACAACCCGTCCTTTCAGGTCCTTGAAATTCGAGTCTTGTACCCTTTTTGAAAAAGTAATTAGAATATCATCGAAAAATGAAGTATTCAAAGGCTCTGTTTGGAGTACGTTATGTAATAGATATCGTCTTAAGGTTTCCAAGCATATAAAGAACACTAAAATCCGAGTTATAACGAAGAAGTTATGACCATTCTAAGTTTTCCGACAAAAACCGGCAATACGAAGTTACGTAAAAACTCGAATCGGAGATCGAACGACTTTTGGCCGGAATGACCTAAACGAGAATCAAAGGTCTCAACAATGGTATTTCAGCGGTAAAAAGTCTGGCAAAAACCGACGTCAGATAAAGAAGTTATGAATTTTTAAAGAAATTCCTTAATCACGTCATTTTAATAAATAAATAATAAAAATAATTTCATATTTTGCCGACGGAATCTAAACAAAAGTTGTAGATCATAGTCACACCTTCGCGTGGATATAAAGAACGTCGAAAACAGAGTTCGTATGAAGGAGATATGAAGTTTAGAAGTTTATTTAAAATAAATATAAATTTAAATATAAACTCTTAGTAATATCCGAAGAGGAGTCAGCAGATAGGACCGAGGTACGCCCTGCGTATCCTCGTACGCCCCGCGTACTCAAATCAAGGGCTCCGAATTGTCCACGTCGCTCTGATGTTTCTTCCGAGGATGCGGTAAGCCATGACGTCTCGTACGCCCTGCGTACGAGCGTACGCCCCGCGTACGCGAGGCTTCCAGACCCTATAAAAGGGATGCGAGGGTTTCCGAAAAACTTGCTCATTTCTTCTCATTTCTCTTGCGTTTTGCCTCGTTTTCCGTGCCCATTCAAACCCGAAGCCCTGGTCATTTTGCTCAAGTCCCGAAGGTCGATTTTACTCCCGAGATTCCCGAGAATCCCGAGAAAAATCCGTTTCCCGAGACGAAACTCTGCCCGGTTTTCTGCTCGCTTTCTTCAAACTTTCAAGTGAGTTCATACCCCCTTCAAACACACTTTAAATATATTTTAAATGCTTTTATACTCTTTTAGGGGGGAATACAAGTAAACATACTGTTATTATTGTGTATTTCATAAAATTTCACTTACTCATTTTTATCAAAGGAATCACTTGTGATTTAGTACTACTGTGTGAAAACTCTTGTCATACTTTGCATGCACTAGATTTAAACAAAGTATTTAGTAATTCCAAAGTATCCTTCGTTGCTAAACCGTTTTATACATTCTAAGAAAACTTATGATTTATGTTTTGTCAAACATTGTGAAAAGGATAAACTTTGCATACAAAACTATTACTTTAATACAGACTTAGTTGAGAATCCGTGAGACATGTACATCTTCAAATACTGCCTTTTTGTTAGAAGGTATCGCTACAAGTCCTATCTATAACCAGAGTCTCCCGTTCGGAGAACGTGTCAAATGTGTATAGATCTATACGGGAAGTCATGATCCCGCGCCCTGACTGTTAGCTACAGTCCGTCATTTGGGGTGACAGTTTGTCATAACGCTACGACGCCTGAAGAACGTCGCTACAGGCATATTATGTTTAGTATGGTTATAAAACTCACCGGATATACAATTATTATGGTATTATGCTTTTATGAATGAGTAGCTATTAAAACTATTCTTCATCTAACAAGTGCGATCTTCATATAGCTTTACTATGTAAAACTATGCCACAACTTTTAAGCACGTCGGTTGCTTGCGATTTTCGGTCTTGGAGACTGCCAGTTATGTTAGGAAAAATAAGGGTTTTTCCTGTATACAAACCAAACAACTAATAGGAAAATAAGGGATTTTCCTGGTGCAATTACTTACAACTTATAACACGAACGTCCATATGCATTTCATACTTTTATAAGAAAATAAGGGTTTTTCTTGGAAAACACAAAAATTCATATCTCAACTATTAGGGAAAATATGGGATTTTCTGGATATAATACATTCATTTTTAACACAACGAATCATAACTCTTTACATTTGAAATATCGCGTTTTCTGGAAAACATACACGAACTTTCGAATGGCGTACATTTTCTCAAAACACTACTCATGAACTCACCAACTTAATTGTTGACACTTTTTCTTTGAAATAACTTGTATTCTCAGGGAATCGCTAAGCAGATTTGGAAATCAACTTTTGGGGATTAACGTGCTGACGTTAATTACTTCTTTTGAAAGATGTTTATGTATTTAACTTTTGAAACATGTAACGAATACAATTATGTAAACATTTTGGAAACTTTAATATATATGGTGGTGTGTACTTTCCTTTTTATGAACTGTTATGATACTGAATATGACGTCCTCCGCCCCTGAACGTTTCCGCCGTTCTGGTCTGGGGGTGTGACACCCTTTGTCAAGCTTTCTTTTCTATTGCAGAAGTACACATTATCACATATTTCCTTTACAGCATAAATTCTTTATAACTAAATCCAACAAAATCTACATCACGAACCGACACTTTAACAAGGTCTAAATACACTAAGGGATTTGATACAAATATTCCATTGTAATGAACATTTATTGTCAAATACTGACCCGTATATGACTTGGACGATATGTTACAATCGACTTCAATTTCAAACCCTAATTTATTGATTTGGTGGGTCGATTTCTGATAAGGTTGTAATCGGGAAGAGTAATTTCGTGCATATGGTGTGACGTCAAACCATAGTTAAATGAGAAAGGAGGTTGAATGTTTGTAATGGCCATGTAATATGGTAATATGGTACTTAACCCTTATTAACTGAGGTAATAGTGCATGTAGTCCTTGTAATCATGTGAATATATTAAACATTTTCGTTAGTCAATCTTATATAAAAATAATTATCTAAATATGAAAAAAAAAAAGTTATAGACCCAACTCATTTTCCCTAACATGGGAAAGTGCCTAATAAAATTGTACAAACTTAAAAGGTTTTATTGATAATGACTTAAAAGGGTAATGTATTTTATGATTTGTACATATTTAGACACTAATTTTTATTTTCGTTTATATTTACCCCTTCAACTTGTTAAACTATACACATTTAGTCCTTATGACCGATTACTCCAGGTTAGCCGTTAAAAATGATTTAATAGGGTAACATATTTTTCACTTTTACACATTTAGTCATTAATATTTTTGTATATATTTAGTTCTTAATATTTTTTATTGTAAAATAAGTCATTTTTGTTTTTTTGTACTCATTCCATACTCATCAATGATTTCTTAAGGTTTTTCTCACGACATCTTACGTAAGATAGCCATATGGTGGTGAGATAGGTTAAGGTGGTCCTGCTATATGTTGTAAGCCAAGATACTTGGTGCGAGCCGACTGTAAGGTGTAGGCACGGAGGCTCGAGAAGAGCGGTTGTGTTAAGGCGGCATGCCGAAAAACCCTGGGTATTTCAGTCTGATGACTGATTAAACCTGTTGCATCTTGGCATTCCAGTCCGATGACTGATTGGGCCAAGGCATTCCAATCTGATGAGTGTGAGCTTGTTATGCATGATAATACATTTGTTGTATTGAGTATTTTGAGGAAAACTCACTAAACTTTGTGCTTAGTTGTTTATGTTTTCAGGTTCTATCATTGATCGTGGGAAGACGAATGCATGATTGTACACACTCATCAACAGTATTGAGGATTTATTGTTTCTTATATTACTCTGATTTTCGATAAATGTATTTTGAATAAACGTTTTTTCTTAATAATGGTTTTATAATTAAAGACTTTTGCTTATTTAAAAAGAAAAAAAATTGTTGTGAAAATGAGACTTACATATAAACATCAACAACCCCACACATTTCATCAATGATTGTCTCGCGTAAGATGTTATGAGAAAACCTAAAGAAATCATTCATAAGTACTGAATGAGTACAAAAACAAAAATGACTTATTTTGAAACATAAAAATATTAAGGACTAAATATGTACAAAAACATTAAGGACTAAATGTGTACAAAATGAGAAATATATTACCCTATTAAGTCATTTTTCCCGGCTAACCTAGAGTAACCGGTCATAAGAACTAAACGTGTACAGTTTAACAAATTGAAGGGGTAAATATAGACGGAAAAAAAAACTCAGTGACCAAATGTATAAAAATCGAAAAATATGTTACCCTTTTACATTATTATCCCTTTTATCAATAATGTCATTTTCCCTAAAATATTCCAAAATTCTACATTAATATATCTAAACTGATTTAGAAAATTTGGTACACGTTTTGTTTTTAAATGTAAATTGCATAGCGCATATGCTGAATAAACATTGAAATTAAACAATTAATTTCGTATTTTTCTTTATAAAAAATGAAGCAAAACACAACAAATGTATCGTAACGTTAGCATATATCGCTATATTCAAAAATTTTAAAATTGTAGAAAACTCACTTCTATTTTCGATAAATTCCATCTTTTACCCCCACCTTTTTCCCACTCCACTCTTATAAAGACAACTCACCATCTTTCCATTACACTCAACAACTTCCAAAACCAGATAACTCCAGAGAGAGAAACACGTAATTTCTAGAGAAAGAAACATGTCGAAAGAAGTGAGCGAAGTCGGAGAAACGGCGAGGAAAGACTATGTCGACCCACCGCCGGCACCCATCATTGACATGGCGGAGCTGAAGCTGTGGTCATTTTACAGAGCTCTCATCGCTGAGTTCGTCGCCACCCTCCTCTTCCTCTACATCACCATCGCCACCGTCATCGGCTACAAAAACCAAACCGACCCATGCGGCGGCGTTGGCCTCCTCGGCATCGCTTGGGCCTTCGGCGGCATGATCTTCATCCTTGTTTACTGCACCGCCGGTATCTCAGGTATAGCTGTTTTAAGTTTTAACGTAAGAAGTTCATTATCTTTTACTAACATGCTGTTCAAATTTACCCTTCATGTATTTATTTTGCTATTTTATAAAGTTCTTCATAGCCATATTTTTTCATAATAACAATACATTCAAAAATTTTACCAGAAAAAGCAAATTATTAACATTTTTCACATATTTGACCAAAAGTAGCAAAACATATACTAGTAATAGCAATTATTAAAATTTGCATACCCTAATAACAAAATAATTTTATTTTCCAAATGCTTACCAAGAATAAGAATACATAACACATAATAACAACTTATTTACCTTTTATGTCAAAAGTAATTGCAATTTTTCACTCCTAATAACACACTTGTACTATGTAACAAACTATAATGTGTGTATTGACATGCAAATGTAAACAATTTGGCTATTATGGATAAAATGTAAAGGGTTAAGGCCATAGATGGTAACTAATTATTTTTCTTTACAAATCATATTTTTTTCGAAAAATATAATCTTTGGTAAACAACAATGTTTTATAAAAAAATATGTTTTAGTTCATATTTATAACATCAATCCAAAATTAAGTAAACTAGGCTGATATTTCATGTTTAGTTGTTTAATACTAATGAGTTTGTATTTTAAACAGGTGGACACATAAACCCTGCGGTTACATTTGGGTTATTTTTGGCTCGAAAGGTGTCGTTAATAAGGGCTATAGCTTACATGGTGGCTCAGTGTTTGGGTGCGATTTGTGGAGTGGGTTTAGTGAAAGCGTTCATGAAATCGCCATTTAACTCACTGGGTGGTGGAGCCAACTCGGTGGCACCAGGGTACAACAAGGGTACTGCACTCGGTGCAGAGATTATTGGTACATTTGTACTTGTGTACACTGTTTTCTCTGCTACTGATCCCAAAAGAAGTGCACGTGACTCTCACGTTCCTGTATGTGCTACCTGTACCTTTGTCTTTACTTGTTGTACATTCTTTGTTGGTCAACAAAGTTTCAAAAATTACTTACTTACCACAACGTTACAAAAGTAATTGTTGATACAATAAATGAGACTAGATTTTTCTAGAAAATTCATTTTGTTTCATTTTTTGAAATGCATTGTATAAAATAGATGACCATATTATGTAAAAAAAATTGGTTTAACAAGTGGAGGAATATTTTCTAATTTAGTAGGACTTATGATTTTTTTAAACCTATGCATAAATCTTTAAATTCTATAAAAATCACTATAGTTTGAAATTTGTTCGATTTAATTAGCCAATGATTTTTTTTTTAAAATTTATTTAACAAAAAAAAAAACTTTAACCAAGAAGGTATTCTTCTGATTGTTTTTTGCAATTTATTACCTGGAAACTTGTAATTAGTTAAACCATAAGAAATCGAATGATTAAAAATACTAAACTATGATGGTTTTAAATTTTTAATGGAATTTATTCTAAATAAAGCAACAAGACCAAGCCTCGAAAGATCTCATTTGGATGTCATCAGTTTGCTTTCTACAAAAGGTTTATTCTAAATAATTTAAAATGTCTAATGATTTATTTAGTAAATAAATAAATAATTAGACATTTTAAATTATTTACAAAAACAAAGTACATTAAATAAAAAAAAATCATTTGATAGATGTCGAAAGTCTGCCTCGTATGAAAATTTATTCTGAATAATATAAAAGGTCTAATTATGTGTTTATTCTAAATAAATCATAAGACCTTTTAAATTATTTACGAAAATATAATATGTTTAATAAAAAAAATCATTTAAAATTGTAGGTATTGGCTCCATTGCCAATTGGATTTGCTGTGTTCATGGTTCATTTAGCCACTATCCCTATTACTGGAACTGGGATCAACCCTGCTAGGAGTTTTGGTGCTGCTGTGATCTACAACAATGAGAAAGTTTGGGATGATCATGTAAGATTCCTTTGTGCTTTGATCACTTGTACACTTGTGCACTAAATGTTGTACATTGATATTCATGATTTTATAATTCAAAATGAAAATTCTACCAATATATGCAAGATATTCTAATAATCAAACTAACTTTTTTACATAATTTAATACAAAAATTGCCTCATTTTTCTATTTTTCTCAAACTTAGCAACAATTTAATATAAAATAGATGCAAGATATTTTATCGATTCATGCAACATATTTAACTAATAATTTTATGCAACAAACTTACCTTTTGTATAATAGTTCTTACTTTTTACCATATTATATAATATTTTACTTGCATTATTTGTGAAAGTATTTATGGAAAAACGGGTAGCCTTCTTTTTCTCAAACTAACCAACATTTTTTTAGCTTGGGCCATTCTTCTTTAGCCCCCATGATGACTTGTCCCATATGCCTAAATGTTGTACAATATGCATTAAAGTTTTGTACATTACTCTGATTTTCGACTTTTTTCTCACCAATGAAAAAGTTTAGGGTGAGATTCCCTCAAAATTCACTCATCCATCCATGCATTCATTCGATGATAACTTGTACCATGTCATTAAATGCTATACCATGTGATCACATGTTTGTACATTGTTTTAAATTTAAACATTTTAGCTAATCAACTTATCACAAACTAGAAAAATTCTTGAGTTGGGTTTTTTGCTTCTAGCTTAATGTGAATAGTTAAGATTCAAGAGTAGCGTACAACTTTTATTGCATTATGTTACAACCTTACAAGTTTAAATCACATAGTAGTTTAACTCACATAGTAGCGTACAAGTACACCATGCTATGATGACTTGTTCCACATGCATTCATGCTATGGTAACTTGTACCATATGCATTAACTGTTGTATATTGCTTCTGAATTTTGTTTTGTGTTTGTTGTGTTGGGTGCAGTGGATATTTTGGGTTGGACCATTTGTAGGAGCAATGGCAGCAGCAGCATATCACCAGTACATTTTGAGGGCTGCAGCCATCAAAGCTTTGGGTTCATTCAGGAGCAACCCTACCAACTAAATTACTTTATATTGTTATTGTGTGTTTTTATTTATTTATTTTTAGTTTTAGATTTAGTTTGTGTTGTTTGATTTGGATTTGGTTTGATGTTTGATCTTTCAAACATGAGAAGTTTTTTTTTTCGTATTTTATTTTGGTATTTATTAGTATGAGTTTGCTTAATTGGATTGGAGGACAATTTAGTCATTTGACCAACAAGTGGTGATTGAACTAGATGTTAAGAGACTTTAATAATAATTTTAAAAAAAATAGAGATTCTAATAATAATTTAAAAAAATGAGAGATTAATTACAACAAATATTGTAAGCTAGTAATATTGTAAGTGAATTTGAACCTTATATCTTTTCTGTGAACTAACTTTTGTAAAATTATTATAACATAAGAATGGTTTTTTGAATCAAGGGTAATTTAGTAATTTAATCGGGAATATGGTTGATGGTAGGGCTATAAAAGACAAACGGTTTCAGTTTTAACTTATTGTTGTTACCTTTCTATATGCTATCGCTTTTTGTGTAAGTTTACACAATGTAATGTACTATTATAAAATTGTTCAAATAGAATGATTTTTTTTTTGAAAGAGGTTCAAATAGAATGATTACTCATTACAGAAAGCATAATCCACGTGTTGGACGAAATTGTTAATGTTTTTGATTTCTTATAATTAGCTATTTAGTTTAGGTTAATCAAATAAAACACTTTATATTTTTGGATTTTTTCTGTTTAAATATAACTTTTTTTATTTCAAAGTTCAACTTTTTATCAAAACAACTCTCATTTCTAAAAATTCATCACCACCACCACAAACAATAAAAACTATATTCTCTTTGGAAAAAAAAAACAATAAAAACTATATTAAACCAGAATATAAGTAGTAAAACGGCTAAAATAGTGAAATTAAAAAAAAAAAAAAAAAAGGTATAAAGATAAAAAGGGGTTTCTTGATATTTTATTTTTTTAAGTTTAAATCAACAAAAATATAAAATTATTAACTCAAAGTTTCCAAACATGACCGTGACAATACATAACTGACATTTTGCTTTGGAAGTGCACTAACGACAAATACACTTTCAGAAAAGAAGAGAAGACTAGACGCGTGTCGATGCCTAATAGGTTCAGAGTTGATGGCGTGTTTTCACATGGTAGGTCCAGGTCAAAGGCAGTAAAAAGACTAAAAGGCCTTGTTTATCTCCGAATAAATCTTTTTATTAAAAGCCTCAAAATAACGACTATAAAAGATGATATCACGAAACATGAATCATCGATGCCCTAGAATTTGTTAAGAAAGATTTTTTTTTTTTTCTTTCTGTTAAAGGTATGTTTGTAAGCGATTTTCTAGGAATTTTTTCTAAATAAAATCAAATTAAAGAATTTTTTTTGATATGTTTCTTTTTTTCAATCAAAACATTTGATTATTTAAGACAAAGTGGCACGTGAGTATAATTACTTTATCGTCTTTTTTATTTTTAGATAATTTATTTATATATATTTAACAATTTAACTTGTGATCATATATTATTATTAGGGTTGTGCAAAAAACCGCACAAACCGTCCGCACCGCACCGCATAATGCGGTTTAGAATTTCGTGGTGCGGTTTGCGGTTCATCATTTTATCAAACAGCACTATGCGGTGTGGTTTGCGGTTTATAATTATAAAACTATGGTTCAAACCGCACCGCACCGCATGTTATATATATATATATATATATATATATATATATATATATATATATATATATATATACTTTTTTTCTTTACTTTGTTATATTTCAAATCACGATTTAGAAATGATGTATATAAATATATTTCTTACAATAACCAAATATCTATAACGTAACATTAAATCACTATTAGATCAAGATCACATGGTTTACAAGAATATAGTAACTATAACGGCAATATAAAATAATAAAAATGATACTTACAAAACTATAGTAGCATGAGTCACAATTTATTAAAAACGATTTAACTTGAAAATTGTTTTTGTTTTTATAAAATGAAAGCAACATTTTTTTAACCTGGTCAGGTTTTTGGTTTTTTGATAGATTTAAGATTGAACAACTCATCAAACCGCAACTAAACCGCATAAATCGTCCGCATCAAACTGCACCGCATCATACGGTTTTGAACATCTATGGTGCGGTTTGCGGTTTCTAAAATATTCAAACCGCATATGTGGTGCGGTTTGCGATTTTGACACCAAACCGCACCGCGCACACCCCTAATTGTTATTATCATCTGTTATCTTAGATGACAATGGTAACATGTTAATATATTTAATAAATTATATGATTAAATGTGTAAAAAAACGTCTTAATGTAAACATTTTTTTACAAAACTTTAAAAAAAATTTATAATTTCTTACAACATTTTTATTATATGTTTTTGTTATTAATTTTTTAATACAATGTTTTAAACTTTGGTTATAATTTTTTTTAACTTTTTTTTATACTTTCATATAATTTTCAAACAAATACTTTTAAACCAAATATTTTGTAAATTTTTAAAATTTTTCTAACAAGTTTTTTTTTCTAACATTTTCATATAATTTTTTTATAATTTTCATACAATTATTTTTAAACTTTCTTTTACAATTTTTTTAAGCGTTTCATAGATTTTGTAAAATATTTCACAAAAAGTATTTCACAAAATATTTCACAAAAAGTATTTATTATTGAAAAACAAAGTTTAGAATTGATCAATATTTAATTAATATTTATGATAGTAAGTTTTTACTAAAATTAAATTAGTTGAAAATTGATTTGTCAAAATCAAAAGACCGTAAATAGGATAAATTATCAATCATTATGTATACTTTAAAAATAACATTTGGATAAATGATATAAACAAATATGAAAGATAAAATTGTTATTAAAAGTATAATGTCTCATTTTCATAACAAAGGTGATATAGACACCCGGATAGATGATCCTACTCTAGAGCCAAATATTTAAAACATTGGAAAACCATAATGAAAAAATATTTAAAACATAAAGCGAAGGATATCTGGAGATCTATTGAGCGTGGTCCTCATGTTGATGTAAGAGCCATTAGAGATGATGTAGTCGTCCAAATTCTTAGTGCATTTGGTATACAAGCTAAGGACAACTCACAACTCTAGATCTTGAGAAATTAAAGAATGAGAAGATAACTTATATTGAGCTTATATATAAAATACCACCAAACCTATTTAAGTATATCAAACTATGTAAATCAGTTCAAGCTATTTGGTTGAATTTAGAATGAATGTTTGAAGAAACTTAACACTACAAAGAGACTAAGCTCTGTTATCAATGACTTTAACAACTTTTAAATTTTTCCCAGAGAATCTCTTAATGATGCATGTAAAATATATTAATGTGCCATTAACAACTTAGCCGCCTTGACACTGTCACAAGTAACATTAAGACCAACATCAAGTTCATGGATGGTCTAAGAAGAGGGTTGCATAACTTTGTTGATTAAAATTGGAAAAGGAAATTTAAAAAAGAAAAAAGAAATCAGTGTTCTATCTGTCAACTCTCAAAAGCAAAATCTATGAGGAACACTTGCCTTAGTTTCATAACTCAGAATTTGTCCCACCCATGAACTCTCAAATTCCTCCACCTTTACAAACTTATACATATTGTGTTCTAACTTACACAACAACAGTCAATGTCAGTTCACCTCAATCTTATGTTCTCTCAAATCAATTTTCTTATACCAAGATGATAAGGAAGAGGCATTTCAAAAGGAATATGCTCTCTTAACTCAACGATTCAATCAAAGACTGTATTTCGGATACCAGCAACAACCACAATATAAACCTCAAGAGTACTAAAATCCTCCTCTACATTATCAATTCCCTCAACAAAACTTTACTCCACAACCATACCAACAACCTTAATATCCTTAACCACAAATTTAGAACACTTCGCAAGAAAACTTTTGGTCGGCAGTTCAAGTAAAAGGAGGGTTCAAGTAAAATCCTCATTCTACTCCCGTAGAGAATTCTGCTCCCGTAAAGAAGGATTCAACCCAAACATCAAAAGACATCTCAAAAGTCATCTATTACAACTATAACCCTCTGAACTTCGTATGAGATTTTTACCTAAATTTTACTCTATTTTTTGGGTGATAACATTTATATATTCGACTTTATTTAATTTTCATTGGATGGTTTGAGTAACATTCAAGATAATCTAATATGATACGTCAATTAAGGTTAACTTTGTTCCAAAATATTTTCAAATTAACTCTATACATTACCAAAACATAACTGATAAGTTGATTTTCATTTTAGTGATTGACAAATTCTAGTTATACATATAATTATCAAAACAAGTAAAATATAAATTGGTATTTTATGTTTTTAGTCGTTAAATAAGAAACACTACAATCCATATGGGTTTTGGGGGGTTAAAAAGAGTGGTATAAAGATAAATTAGTATCCATACCATATAAAGAAACACTAAAATCCAGATAAGGGTGATGCTTGTATTTTGGTCATGAGAGAGAGTGAGAGAGAACAATTTCGCTGGGTGTGGTACGATGGTGTATACTACGATTAGAGGTGAGAATAGAGAGTGGATACCTGTTTTTGGAACCAAAATCGTCTTGGAACCGTCTGCAACCAAAACCGAGGTCACTAGTTTCGATTTTGGTTCCTAAAAGTGGGAACCGCCAATGACTGGTTTCGATTCTGGTTTCCATTTTTTAGGAATCGTTATCCGACGGTTACTGTAACCGCCGGAATCGGTTCCAAAATATTAAAATTTAAAAATACTTAATACTTAAACGAATTGGCCGCAACAATGTTAATGACTACGACATGTATTGAGACTCTCTAATTAGATATCGGAGGTAATATGGTAATAAGTTGTATTTGCATTTTTTTTTTTGCAAAACAAATAATTAATGTGAATGTGTGACGGTAGAACAATTTGACTATTCGTGATGGTAATATCTTTTGAAAATATATGAAGTTGAATAATATTAACAAGTTAATGGTAAGAACATGAATTTTGGTTTGTGACTTATATTTTTAGCAATTTGGATTATTTTTTAAAACAATTATTTTTTGCCGTTTGTAACTTGTATCGTAATCAACTAGTTATAGTATCTACTTTTTGTTTCAACGGCTAAGAATTATTTGAAATAACGAAACTAAAAAAATTACATAACTGGTCTCGGAACTGGCGATTCCGGGACTGGTTCCAAAAATTTAAGTACCTCGACGTGACATGAGCGTGAAAGGGGGAAAAGAAATAAACTAACCAAACCATGGATAAATCCAAGCGAACTTTTCTTAAATCCAAGCGATCTTTTTGTATGCGTTTGCCCCCGATCCAATCAGGGATCGAATTGATTATAAAAACATGAGTTTAATCAGTCGATTTATTAGTAAACAGAGAAAAATATTATCTAGACGAGTGAATATATTGACATTGAAACAACAATGATTAATTACTATTCACTAATTTCACAGGAGCCGCCGGTTCCGATTTTGTGTACCGTTAAATGAGGCGGCTACCCGCCTATGCTCATCCCTAACTACAATGGTGTATAATGATGGTTTAACACAAAGATGAAACTTAGTGTATGTGAGTATGATTTACTGCAGCCAAGAGTGCATATGGTTATGTACTACAACCGCCTTAATGCGTTAATTACAAATTTAATCCATCAACTTTATATAATCCGTCACTTGCAACCCCTATATTTTCTAAAGTGATATTATCACGTTCACCCCTTCCACCTTCAACTTTGTAAAATGTCACTTTCATCCCTTTATTTTTTTAAACTTACGTATATATCCCCCATCCCCGTAGTATATAGGGTGTGTTAGGCAAAACATGTTGATAGCAGGTAGTTGGTAGCGTTTAGTTAAATACCACGTAATATAGCTTTTAGATTTGAAACATTTTGTTTAAACTAAACCCCAAAAACTTGTTAAATGAATTTTTTTGTTCAAAATAGAACGTTTTGTGTAACGCTAGAAGCTACAAGCTTCCAAAGGTTCTGTGTCATACATGCCCATCATATGATTTTCCCTCCTCTATTTTCCTAATTCCCAATAAAATCACGTCAAACCCCCCGGCAACGCACGGGCTCAATTACTAGTTTTGTCTAAATAATAAGCAGTTTTAAATAAGTTAGAAGTAAATAAAAAACTGATTATTTAGGCCAATAAGCATGTTTTATTTTAATTCCATCGAACACTAAACAATGTTTATTAAAGGAAGCATAATTTAGCTAATTTTACATATAAACCAATAGCAGGTTTCTTAAAGCAACTTCTTATCCTCTTCTCCAAATCTAATTATTTGATACTACATGATTGACCCCCTGAATAACTAATTTTACAACCCTAGAAACTAGATTCAAATCTTATCACTAATTTTACAAAGAAAAGGGCAGAAATGAAGTCTAAAAGCTTGAAGACAGTAAAGAGTTCAGAACACCAAGTCTAATAAGAACTAAGAAGCTACATGTTCACAAGAATACAGCATTTAACCTTTAAAGCACCAATGTTGCTAAGCTTAAACTATCAAATTACAAGAACACTAAGATATGGAAAGTTTCTGACGAATTAGGGATACAATCATGATATATATCTTCAAAACAAATGCCTTAAAGTTGAATGCAATTCAGGAAATGTATAATTGCTTATTAATCACCTATCATGTAAGCAGTAAGCGTATGCATTTCTAACAATATCGATCCATATAACTTGGTATCAATGGAAGAAATTGTATGCATTTTTCTTAACTAAAGAGAAAGGAGAAGATCATATTCATCATAAACTATTTTTAATGATCTGCCTCCTTGCTAGAAACCTAGCAATCGGAGGTGTGAGAGCAATGGTGATCGGAACTCTAACCGGAAACAGAGCCTTATTACAAAGAACCGCTAACGCCAATGCTCCGCCGCTCGACGCCGCGAGCTCAGCCGTCCGATTCCTCGGCTTCGTCGCCTCATCGATTGATTCCTGATTTGATTGCGGAAACCCTGTAGCAGTGTCTACTTCTACTTCCTTTGGACCGCTCATGCCGAATTTTTCGAGAACGGATTCAAGTTGCTTGAAACGAACTTTTTCCATAGCTGATTCGACGTCGATATTGTTCTTTATGGCGACGTACAATCCGGTAATGCTGGCGGCTGAGACGGAACAGTGTACAACTAGCGCCACCTTGCCGTACTTTTTTAGTAGCTCGCGAAATCGACCTCCGGCCATTGGCGATCGAAGATCAAACTGATTTGGCTCTGAATCAGGGTTTTCGATGGGGGTTTTGTCTGAGTGAAGGTAGAAGACGGGTTGTCGGAAGTCTCAAGTGATGTTATATTCTTGGGCTGGACTTTGTTGGCTGAGACCTTAGAGAAATAGTTGAAAGCCCATTTGTATTTGATTATTTATCAAAAATTACATTTAAAAAATATATAAGCCATTTTATAAAGGGCAAAATATAGAAAAAAAACCACAAGTTATTATTTATTATATAATTATATTATATTCGGAAACCCCATATATAATTGTTAAGTTTAGAAAAAAGGCACATTATATTTTACCTATCTATTTTACAACCGAGGATACTAATATGTGTGGTTTATCTTTTTATATTAGCTTGATATCTTATGACATATCAAGAACTAACTCGTTGGGATATATTACGTGGCTGATGACATGATTTATATATATTACTTCTTGATACATTATTAAGCAGAAAGAGTGGTTCTATCGAAACTGTATTCCCTTCACTGTCACATTACATCTTTTTTTACCACTTTTTTACCACATAAGTGTGGTTTCTTGCCATACCCAATAAGTCGTGTCACACTTTTTGTTTTTTTGTTTTTTTGTTCTTTTTTAAATAATTTAATCAAATAAAACTTCATTTAAAAAAATATTACATTGCATTACTTGGGTTTATTTTATTTTATTTTTAATGGATAAAATCTTTATTTTTTTAAGAAAAGATAATATTTCATTAATTAAAAATAAAAATGACATACATTGCTTAACTTAAATAAACCTAAAAATTTAGAAAAGCAAATTAGAAACATAAAACTTACAACTTAAAAAATAAAAATAAAAATAAACACACACACACCAAATGATTAACAACTTGAAAAAAAAAAAAAAAAATTAGCCACGATTTGCGTAATGTTTTTTCACTTTCTCCTTCATCGCCAAAATAACTTGAAGCTCGTCCCCGGTCATATTCATCATGTCCAACGATAGTATTCTCATGCCATTGTCTCTTTTTTTCCGAATCTCTCTTTCATAAGCAATTTGCAAAATCTTGTCCATCTTATCTTTTATACCCTTCATGCCGCCCCCATTTCTTTCAACTCGTCTGAATTCGACGTTTTGCCTTTGCATTTGCTTTTTGTTTTGTCTCTTCCCATTGGTCGGGAAGGTGGTGAAACTGGAACAGATTCATCTTTATTCATATCAAATTGAACACGAGCATCTGATGTAGTATTGTCGGACTCAGATGTTCTTTTAGTGTTTTGAAGCACTATCGATATGCTTGTCTGATGTTTAGTTGTTTTGTCATTTCTTGTTATCTTTCACAAAATTCCAAACTCCAAGAAACTTGAAAGCCTTCAGGTTTTTTTTTGATACACTTTCAACGCTTTCCTCAAAATCATATCATCGCTTTCTCCACTTTTCCATTGACATTTCATGTTGGTATACAAATCATTAAAGAACATGATTTCATTGTTCATCTTCCCCCATTTCGAGTACACTTGATGTTTTAAACACTATTCTCCACGGATCATTCCTTTATGGAACTTATGTAAAACGCAAATCCAAAAGCGGTCATGCTTTTGGTCTTTTCCAGTCGTTCCAAGTGACAACCTGAAATTTATTCCGTCACAATATTCCATTTTCGTTAATAAAATTTATTTTTATTAAGATTTTCCATTAACTTTTGGTTTAAGTTAATTAAATTGCGATTTTTTATTCTTCATAAGTGTCGGAACGCATTGGAAAAACGTTAAAACATCCCAATTTTTAATTGGAGAATTTTTAGTTTCGACCACGTCGGGTTACAACAAATTAATCGGGTACGACCAAAAGCTCCGTTTAACGTCAGTATCGGGTAGATTTCCACCGGGCCACAAACTCAAGCCTTATATAAAGGATGAGTGAACTTCAATTTGTCTCTTTACCACCACCTCATAACTTTCTCTCTCTACTCTCTCTCTAAAACTCGACTTTGATCCAAAATCATCCATATTCAAGCTCCAATTTGGTAAGAAATCCATCCTAGCTCATAGTATAACATGTTTGGCTTTCAAATTCGTGTTTAAATCATGAAATAGGACCAAGAAATTGTGTTTACGGTCTAGGAACATTCCCAAACTGTGAACACCTATGAATGGGGTTTTGGAGCCCCAAAACCCTTCCAAATCACTTCTAGTGCTTAGATAAGGCTTAAGGACTTGCATGTACGAGATTTGAACACCAAAATCTTACCATTTGAGGAGTAAACATGAGTTTACGGTCCAAGAACATGCTTGGACCGTAAACCCTCATTCATAGACCATAAACACCTTTTAAGGTGTTAAATTACCCCTTAAAAACCTCCAAAAGCTTCCATGAACCTTCATGAGATGCACCAAAACATACACAAATGAGTCACACTTGAGTTTACGGTTTGGGAAGGTCTCCCAAAACCGTAAACACCCCTTCTTAGACCATAAACACCTCTAAAGGGTGTTAAAGTTCCCTTAACACCTTGTATGGCTTAGAATTGGACCTAGAACTTTGTGTGCTTAACCTACAACCACCAAAACACATGATTCATGGACAAACATGAGTTTACGGAAGTAAACTCATGTGTTTAAGGTATTAAACTCACCAAGAACATCTTCATAAACCGCAAACACCTTTCCAAGGTCAATTCAATTCCCCATCACTTCCTAAGCCTTTGATTCAACCCTAGAACCTCCCCTTGTGCATTGTAAGACCATTTAGCATCCAAGAACACACCACCCATGAGTTTACGGCCGTAAACTCATGGGGATATGGTCATTGGACCGTAAACTCCCCTAAGGGCTTACTCTTGAAGAGTAAACTCCTTATCTAGGCCCTACACACCCTTAGATGCAACCCGGATCATTCTAAACACTTGATATGAAGTGTTTTCGCGTCTTGGAGTGTATTATGTTACTTATTTGGTAGTTCAAAGTCTAATTAGATACAATTATGTATCTCTTCATATTACATAGGAACCTCGCACGTGTTCAAGCTCCGAACTGACACTTTGCATCCTAGCCGACACATTTCTCGACTGATGAGTTCATACCCCTACACCTTTTTCCGTGTTTTTCAATGTTTTCAGTGGGGGAATACAAGCAAAAGTACAAGGAAATCTTGTACTCAAACTTATTATTTCTTTTGAAATGTTTCATATTATGTATGCTTTTAACACTGAAACCGTATTGGCCAACCGTTTAACTTGCAGAGTTAGCTTTCAGATTAATTGTAGATCTCTTTATAAAATGTTATAATCTATGTTATATTTTATAATTTACGAAGGATTCATGCTAATCATAAATTAGGATTATTACTAATAAAACACGCCTTTGGATAGCGCCGGAACTTCGAAAATACAGCTAGTGCATGCCTTTGGATGGCACCAGAACTTCGAAAATACAACTAGTGTACGTCTTTGAGTGTCACTAGAGTTTCGGAAATAATTCGAAAGTACGCCTTTGAATGTCACCAGAACTTCGAAAATACAGCTAATGTACATCTTTGAGTGTCATCAGAGTTACGAAAATACGTCTAAAACATGCCTTTGGATGTCACAAGAATTTCGAAAATACAGCTAGTGTACGTCTCTGAGTGTCTCCAAAGATTCAAAATTTCGTCTATTAATATATTCCTCTGAGCGAAATTAGAGTTTCGAAAATAAAATTTCGGATAAGTATAGTAGATATTCGACATTCGTATATAGGATAACCAGGCTTTCAGAATACTTATCTAATACTACAAGTATGGTAGATACTAGTACATTGCATTCCGAACCAAGAACTAACCACGTCTTTTAGGAAAATAACGTCTTTTAGGAAAATAAGGGTTTTTCCTGGGATAACATAACTGCTATAAACCAAACTGTGTAACAAATGGATAACTAAACTTTCCTTATAAGAAAATATGGGATTTTCTTGGATATCAACTTTTTCAGAAAACCAAAGGAAACTTGTTCTTTTACGAAAACAAACTGCTTATGAACTCACCAGCTTTATGTTGATTTTCAAACTGCTTGTATTCTCAGGTCCACATTAGACAGGTACACCGCGATCTTTTGGAGAAGACGGAGCAATATAGCAGTCTCGTCTTTACTTTTGTTCATTTTGGTTGTATATATATCTATAATCATATATAACTTTACTTTCAAACAAATGTAAATACTTCTATGTAATGTAATGGTTGTGTTTACTACGCTTACTATGTACATTGGTTGTGATACTTTACATGACATCCTCCATCCCGGAACGTTTCCGCCATCGGTTTCGGGGTGTGACAGATTGGTATCAGAGCCCTTATTTATAGTGAACTAAGTATACCAAACCTTACATGGTATAAGACTATAAACACTAAGGGGCCAAAGTGCTCTGAACTAAAAGTATACTTTAAAATATAAGTATTTTTTTAAAAAGTATACAAGTATACCTAACCGTCGGAATCCGTAACCTCGAATAGAACAAAACATAAGTAATTGGGTGTTGTACGCTGCGGTTAAACCTGGGCAGTTATGTAGTCGTGTCTAGGGTCAATATAGCCTGATCAACTATATTCATTCGAGACTCGGCCAACATGTGCTTGGGAGTGATTGTGGTATGCAGCATGCCTAAAACTTACCAAATACCCAAACAATGAGTCGTCGTCGCAGCAAAACATAAAATACTATGGGTGTATTTTAGCCAGAAACCTAATATGTTGTAGAAATTCATTCCGAGTATTGCTACTCGTTCCTTCTTTAGCGATAGTTTATCTGCCTTGATAACTCTTTCCTGCTTATCACTTATAGAACCCTATGTCTGTCATAATGAGATATCTCTTGTTCCATATCTCTTGATTAAATTCAGAGGACTTATGATCCTCTCTTTCCTGGCTATTTTAGATCAAGATGCCTCCAAGGAAAAGACCCAGCTCAAAGAATAACAATCCTCCTCCGCCACCACCTCCCCCTCCATTTGATCCCGCCATGTTCCAAGCAGCTGTTGCTGCAGCTATGGCAGCTGTCATGTCGCAAATGAACCCCGGTGGTTCAGGCGGGCAAGGAAGTGGTACTCAGCCCCAAAACCAGGAAGGTAGCCAGGGACACCGGAAGGAGTGTTCCTATAAAGACTTTATGAACGTGAAACCCACATCTTTCGATGGCACTAGAGGTGTCATTACCCTAACTCGGTGGTTAGAGAAAATCGAATCTATTTTCGAAATCTGTGCTTGTTCAGAATCCGACAAGGTGAAATTCGCCGCCTGCACGTTCACCGATAAAGCTCTGACTTGGTGGAACGGCCGAGTCAAATCCTTAACCCTACATGTAGCCAATGCTATGGGTTGGGAGATCATGAAGGAACTTCTGCTTGCAGAGTACTGCCCTCGGGGCGAAATGCAGAAGCTGGAGCATGAACTCTGGAACCTGAATATGAAGGGTTCCGATATCGCCGCTTACACTTCCATATTCGATGATTTGGCGCTACTCTGTCCGGGAATGGTTACCCTGGAGAGTAAAAAGATTGAGAGGTTCATCTGGGGGTTGACCCAGCCAACCAAGGGAAATGTCTTGGCTGCGAAGCCAGACACCTACGACAGCGCCAAATGCCTAGCGCAAACCCTGATCGACCATAGTTATGACCTAGAGGAAGCAACCACCACTCCTGAACCGACAGAGAGAAGTGGTGAGAAAAGAAAATTTTGGAAGAAGAAGAAGATTCAGTCTTCATAGGAGTCCTCGAAGAAACAGCAAACAGTGGTAGTCCACGCTGCTACTACCCCTGTTGCTATTTCTGTCGTCGGTTCCTCAGCTCAAGCACCTACCACTGGATATGCTGGTACCCTCCCGTGGTGTAACATGTGCAGTTACCACCATCGTATTCCTGGCCCATGTCGTGAGAAGTTTTGTAAAAACTATGGCCAGGAAGGTCACCTTGCGCGAAGCTGTAGAACACCAACCCAATCAACCAATCAAGCTTCCGGAGCGGGTATCAGTCAGGCCTGCTACGGTTGCGGCGAAGTCAGGCATTTCAAGCGAAACTGCCCTAAGACAGCAACAAATGGCAACACTGGAAGAGTCCTAGCTATGGGACGAGATGAGGCAGCCGCCGATCCCACCGTTGCCACTAGTATGTTCCTCATCGACATCTCTTATGCTTGCAATCCTTTTCGATTCTAGTGCTGAAAGAAAATCTGTTAGCCATTCATTCAAACAACTTTTAATCATAGTCCTCAATTAGTAACCGAAGCATTTAACGTCGATATAACGAACGGTGAGAAAGAGAACATTAGCGATATATTCATAGGTTGTACCCTTACCCTCAACGATCATTCTTTTCCCATCGATCTTATGTCGGTTTTCCATAAAGAGCTTTGATGTTATCATTGGCATGGATTGGTTGAGCCTCAATCATGCTGATATCCTTTGTTACGAGAAATCTATCTATCTCAACCTTCCCGCTGGTCAAACCCACATAATCTATGACGATAAACTTAGTTTCAGCCTACGCATCATTTCGTGCATCAAAACTCGAAAGCTTCCCCGAAAGGAGTGCCATAAATTCTTAGCCTATGTGATCAACGAGAAACAGGAAGTTAAAGACCTCGAGAGCATCCCCAAAGTATGCAATTTTCCTGATGTCTTTTCTGAAGAGCTCCCGGGAATTCCTCCCAAACGTCAAGTCGAGTTTCGCATCGACCTAATTCCTGGAGCAAATCCTGTAGCCAAATCTTCCTATCGCTTAGCGCCAACAGAAATGCAGGAGTTATCCAGTCAGCTTAATGAGCTACTCCGCAAAGGGTTCATCAGACCAAGTTCCTCACCCTGGGGAGCCCCGGTATTGTTTGTAAAGAAGAAAGATGGATCCTTCCGAATGTGTATCGACTACCGCAAGTTGAACAAATAAACCGTCAAAAACCAATATCCTCTTCCTCGAATAGACGACCTTTTCGACCAACTTCAGGGAGCTAGTTACTTTTCGAAGATAGACCTTAGATCAGGGTACCGTCATCTTTGAGTTCATGAGAATGATGTTTCCAAGACAGCATTCAGGACTCGATATGGTCACTACGAGTTCGTAGTGATGCCCTTCGGTCTAACCACTTTCCTTGGTCACGTGGTAAGCGAGAAAGGCATACACGTGGACCCGTCCAAAATCCAGGCGATAGAGAATTAGTCGGCACCGAAGACACCCACAGAAATCCGTCAAATTCTTGGGTCTCGCTGACTACTATCGCAGGTTCATCCAGAATCTCCTAACCCCTAACCACTTCGACACAGAAAGGGGTACCCTTTTTGTTGGAGATTGTGTCTTGTTGAAAGTCGTACCCCGAAAAGGCATGATACGCTTTGGAAAGCGCGTAAAACTTAACCCGAGATACATAGAATCTTTTCGAAATCTTCGCAAGAATCGGTCCCGTAGACTACAAACTCCAACTACCTTCAGAACTTAGCAACATTCACCCTGTCTTCCACGTCTCTATTCTTAAGAAGTGCCTATCCGATGAAACCCTAGTAATCCCTTTGATGAGACCGAAATCAACGAAAGTCTGAACCTTGATATGTGCATATTTAGTTCATATTAAGTATAGATTTTTATTCATTTATTAGCTAAATTATTTCATTTTGTGGACAAAAGGTACTTAAAAGTGTTTGAATTATATTTTCAGTCCAAAAATGAATCTCGGAAGCAGGAGAAGCGGCTGAGAGCTCGAGAATGGAACAAAGAAGAAAAACACTAAAAATAACACCTACTCCGCGAGTAGGGTCGACTACTCGACGAGTCCAAGCGAAGATTCGAGAAGATAAAGACTCGGAAACCCAAAGACTTATCACAATACGGGGACTGAGAGATGGACTCGACGAGTCGATTCGTATATATAAAGATAACTCCTCAGAACAATGGGAGAGAATTTTGGAACGGCTCAGAAGGATTTAGCTGCGATTAAGAAGTCAAAAAAACCCTAGAAGACGAAGTTATAAGCTAGAATTCAATTCCGAAGGAGATTTGAGGCAAATTTCATCATTCTACTTAATCTTTTGTTTTGTCATTATGGTTAAACAATCAGACTCTGTTTGTTTGCTTTTATTTACTTCAATTATGAGCTAAAACCTTTAGACTTCTGTTTGGGGATACAAAATTGATAATATGGTTTGATTGTTGGTAGGATTAATTCTAAGTTGGTGATTTTTGTTATTTTAGCTTGCTAAAGAACCTTGTGTGTGAATAATAATTAATTTTCTGTTAATAGGAAGATAATTGATTAGCATGAACATCTATTGATTATCAACCTCATATGCTATGTGACCACTTTGCCATATATCTAGGATTAATGAACATGAAACTAGAGTTAATAAGAAAATTGAGTAAATTCATGTGCAAGTTTGTGTGATGACCATCAACAAGAAGTTAATTAAAAGACCAAATTAGTTAACTATTGCAAGTCTAAATTAACCCGAATAATTAATCTAGTGAATTTAATTAAATTAGACAACTGGCCACTGTTTAAGTTAGTTTATTTGCTAAGGATTAGTTTAGTGAACGCGAATCTAATCACTTGAATCGGTAACCAACAAAAGAATTAATCCATTGCACCATTACCTTGAAATCAACCATAGGATCAATTGAGTTGAACTAAACAGAAGTTCCTTCCCATTATTGAATCTAGTTAATTCTTTGTTTTTCTAAGTTTTAGATTAAGTAATAATTAGTAAGTTTCTAGTCTTGTAAAACTAGAAGAAAACCCCTACTTATTAATTAATTTAGATAAAATTAGTTTTTAGTTTTAATTTACCGTTCCCTGTGTTCGATACCCTACTTATTTAACTATACCACAATTGATAGGTCCACTGCCTTTGTGTGTTTATTTTATAATTAAAAGTAGGTTTAAAACTAAGTGAGTTTGCACACATCAAGTTTTTGGCGCCGTTGTCGGGGAACGGTTCTAAAATTAACATTAAATTCTAATTTAATCGATCTTTTGTGTGGGATTTATCTTACACAAAGTAATTTAAAAGGTAATTCAGTAAGTAGAATAAGTTTTAATAAAAATCCGTTTTTAAAGTAACTAGAATTTTTTTTTTCTGTTTTTGCCTTGAACTCGCCGAGTGCACTCGTGCCGACTCAGCGAGTACATCGTTGTTACAGTTTTATTTTTTTATTTTATTTTTGTTATTTTTACGCGTTTTTTGTTTTGTTTACAGTTGTTTCATGACCCGAGGATCTGATACACCTCTGGTCCCTCCTCTTGAAGACCCGGAATCCGCAATAAGGAGGAGCAAAGGCAAAACCGTTGGAGAATCTGCTTCTTCAAAGAACTCGCCACTCAAAAACCTCAAGTCCGTTTTCAGCAAGAAGAGGAGCAGCAAATCAGGAGCATCTAGTGCCTCTTTGACAATCGGAGAACCAATTCAAGAAGATATCGAGTACGAGACCGAGGAAGAAGAAGAACCCACATACGAGCACGAATCTGAGTTTGAAGACGATTTAGCTATCACCATGGCTAATATCGATGAAGTCCCCATGGGGGAATGGAAGAAGAGGATGCGCGATGACACCGGCCTGGGACTTGTGCAGCCCGCAATTCCCGTAACCGCTACTTTCGAACTAAAAGGCCATATTCTCGCTCAACTCAAGGAGACTCCTTTTTATGGGAAGGATCACGAAGACGCTTACAAGCACTTAGATGAAGTGAATGATGTAGCTGGCTACTTCAATGTACCGAATGTTCCACGCGAGACCCAGCTTCTTCGCATGCTTCCAGTCACGTTCAAAGGTGCTGCAAAGGATTGGCTAAAGTCACTTCCTCCCGGATCGGTCACCACATGGGCCAAGATGAAAGAAGAGTTCATAGACCACTTTTTCCCGCCCTCCAAAATAGCCAAGCTAAAGAAAGTCATTGCCAACTTCGAGCAACAACCCGGAGAATCTCTTTATGAAGCTTGGGAAACGTACAAGAGCTTGCTTAGAAATTGCCCACACCATGACCTTAATAGCCAACAAGAGGTCTCCATTTTCTATGATGGAGTCAATGTCACCACAAGGAAATTGCTCGATTCTCAAGGCCCGCTCACGAAGAAGGCGCCCTCAGTAATCAAGGAGTTAATTAAAGAATTCTCTAAGCACTCTAGAGAATACCACAATCCAAGAAACGAAGTAAGTCGGGGGGGGGGGGTAGTGAACTCGGCAAATGATAGCATGGCGGCGGTGATAGCTGAGCTCGATAGTCTAGATAGAAGAATGACAAAAATGGATCAAACAATCCATGCTATTCAGGTTGGATGTGAGAATTGTAGAGGGCCCCATATCATAAAGGATTGTGATTTGGATGAAAATGGAAACAAGGAGGCTCAAGTGTTCTACTCAAGTGGCGATAGATACGATGAGAATTGGCGGAAACCGAAGAAGTAATGGCTCCCATACGAAGAATACAAGAAGGATAAGGAGGAGAAATACAAGCAGAAAGAGAGGGGATTTTATCAAAAGGAAGAACCGGTGATGGAAAAGAAAGCCGATTTAGAAGAATTGTTCACTAGATTCATAGCCGTGTCCGAAAAGAGACAAAATGATCACGATGCTGCAATACACGAGACCAGAAATATGCTAAGGAATCAGCAGGCATCCATTTTCAACATTGAGAAACAGCTGGGACAGCTTGCACACCAAGTGAACGAAAGAAGACCGGGTCAACTTCCAAGTAATACCGAAACCAATCCAAGAATGGAGAATGTGAGTGCAGTGACCTCCAGTAATGAAGAATTTTTCACACATGCACAGAGGATCTCCAAGAGGAAGACAGAAAAGGCAAAAGAGTCGGCTCCAGCTAAACCCGACCAGACTCGCCGAGTCCCTCTAATGGACTTGACGAGTCCATGCGTAAATGACAAAACTGTCATTCCCTTAAAGCCATATAATCCCCCTTTGCCATTCCCAATCAAAGCCATGTATGTGGAAAAAGTTGAAGCTTATAGAGCCTTTATGAAGCATGTTAAAGCCCTACAAGACAATGTGCCATTTGTAGAAACGATGCTCAAAACACCTAAGTACTTCAACTTACTAAAAGGTCTCTTTGCTGCTAGGAAAGACTTGGCTGAAGTCGCGGAGCTAATATTGAGTGAGCTACCCGAAAAGAAGGGCGATCCGGGGAGTATTATAATTCCGTGCCAGTTTGGAAACGCATTTGTCACTCAAGCGTTGACCGACTCGGGTGCACGCATCAATCTGATGCCTTTCTCTTTCTTTAAGAAGCTGAATTTACTGGATCCAAGACCGGTAAACAAGAAGATCCATTTGGCAGACAAGACAACAATACATCCACTAGGTGTTTGTGAGGATCTTCTTATTAAAGTCGACAAGTTCATATTTCCAGTAGACTTTGTGGTGCTTGATATGAAAGAAGACCCCGAAATTCCGATTATTTTGGGGAGGTCATTTTTAAACGCCGCATGTGCTTTAATTGATGTATGTGAGTCTACACTAACGTTAAGAGTAGGAGACGAGTCGGCAATATTTAGAGTTGTACCAGAAGCCAAGCAAGAAGAGGAAAGAAAAGAAGAGATCTCATTTATCCATTTGGATGACGAGATACTACAAAAAGAACTTGCACTTTTGCAAGAAGAAGATCCAAGCAAGTTTTCATCACCTTCTGGAGAGGATGGAGATGTTAACAAGGACTTGGAGGAGATAAAAAAAGCTACTGGAAGGAGACGACTCGGATAACACAGTGGAAATGGTGAAATACGATCCGACTCGCCGAGTCACTTTACTGGACTCGACGAGTCCAGTCGAAATTGCCAACAACTTGGACGACTTAGATCTGCTTGTTGCTAGTTCTCTGCATATTCTGGACTTGGATATTTTTCATGATTCTTTAGAAGAACAAACAGCAGAAGGAGAAATGGATACGGAAGTTCAACACGTCCATATAGCATGTCTTGATGCAATTTCGCTTGAAGATGGGGTAAACACAGAAAAAGAGGAAAAGGCAAATGATAGGAAAGTGGAGGCTGATCAACCATTCATTACCAAACCTAGAGCACGAACTTTCACAAAATACGAATTAATTAAGTTTGATGAAAAGGAGGTGCAAGAGAAGGTGAAAAAGAATGAGGTGAAGAAGAAGAAAAAAAAGGAGAAGGGAAGCCCAAGCAGCTGAGGATGATGTTGTAATAAAGAAGAGAGATGAATTAAAACTGGCTTACAAAAAGAAGATTCACGCTTTCAAGACGAAGTACAAACCACAAAAGATTAGGCGTGCATTTCCGATGCTGGAAGATGACGAGACGTAGACGGGAAGGAGTCCAGCTAACGACTCCTTAAAAAGAAGCGCTTGGCGGGAGGCAACCCGTTATTTAGAGTTTGCTTTCTTTTAGCTTTTTAGTTTTGTTTGAATTTTTTTTTTCGTTTTTAGAATTTTAATCTTCCAATTCGTCGGACATGTCTGCTTGAGAGTGCATATGGACTAAGTGTAGGGTGGAATAAAATTTCTTTTCTAAATAAATGGAAAAATTTTATAATTTTTTGAATTGTTTGCAAGAGACTCGTCGAGTCTGACCATGACTCGACGAGTCGATTCATATTCTAGATAGTTTTAAAAATCGCGACCAGACTTGCCGAGTCTGAGCCTGACTCGACGAGTCGGTTTTATTTACAGAAAAAAATAAAAATAATTTTTACAACCGGTAACTAGGATTTTAACCCTAATGAAATCAGTTTTTTTTCACACTTCACTCGTCGTGCGCCTCCCTCCCAACTCTTTCTCTCAAGCATTCATCATCTTCTTCAATTGTTCTTCAAGTTTATCAATTTCTATCACGAAAGGTAACTAATTTCCTCCTTTATTTTGTTAGAGCAATGATTTTAAGATGATATATGGTAGTAATTTCATAGCATACCCGATTTTGAGTTATAGTGAATTTCTAGGGTTTCGATTTTACATCAATTATGTTGTTTTGGATGATTATTCTTGCCCCAATACATTTTAGACATGCCCCTAGACAACACCCTTGAAGTAATTTTGAGATTTCATGGCTCAATTTTGACCGACTTGCCGACTGACTCGCGCAATTCTTGCGACTCGCCGAGTCGTTCATGGACTCGACGAGTCGAGTCGGGGACCCAAGCGTAATCTGTTTTGATGATTTTCTGTGTTTTCTGGGTTTTATGTTCTTTGTTTTGCAGGGACAATGTTTCATAGGGGACAAGGTTCCAGTGGACGCCAAGGAGATTTTCCTTGGTTAAATTTCCCTCAAATCGAATCCGCTTCAACCATGACGAGATGGAAGAAGAAATTAGCTGAAGTTAGGAAGAAAGAAATTTACGTGCCCAACAGAATTGATTGGGGTTGGTTGCAAAGTGTGCATTATGAAGAAGAGTTGGCTCCTTATCTTTTAAAGGAGTTTGCTTATGAGGGGGAGACGATGGTTTGCGATGGGTGGAGCCGGATCTTTCGTATTCAAGAGCCGGTGTACCGGGAGCTTTGCCTGGAATTTTTCTCCACGGTATCTTTTCATGGGGGAGATGACTGCTATCACCCGACGAGTGTCAGTTTCTGTCTTGGGGGTGAGTTTCATCAGTGCTCCGTTGTTGATCTGGCTTGTCGGATGGGTATTTATGACCGGTCATTGGTCTCGACCGCTATTTTCCGCGCATTTATGGAACGCTCTCACAAGATGTTCCCCGACGGAGTGACGAGCACGGGTTGGTGGAATATGATTGCCAACAAAGTGTACATTCCGAAGTCAGCCCAGGAGGGAAGCATTCGGTCGCCTACACACCGCCTTATTGATCGCCTTATTTCCACCACCATTAACCAAAGAAAGGATGATGACAAAGTTTCTAACCTTGATGCCTTCTACTTATGGAGCATTATCACACCCAACACTTTCTGTAATATTCCTTGGTGTTTGGCTTCATATTTGGCCGAGGGTGCGGTCAAAGACCACAAGACATCGAAGATTAATGGTGGTATGTTTGTCACACGGCTCGCCAATTCGTTTGGGTTGATGACTTGTGGCGCGTGGAATTTGATGACTATGATTCCTACCCCTCCATTCAATCCCATTCTTTTTAGGAGGGCTAGGATCATTGAGGACTATGGTGGTGGTCATTATGCTATCCCGCATGATGATCCTGTTGTTGGTCCCGAGGCGCCGGGAAGGAGGGTCCGATCGAGGCGAGAGCGTGATGTAGAGGAGGAACCGCCGGTGATTCCGGTAGACAATGATGAAGTACCAATGGATTGGTACAATGTTGAGATGAGGCGGTTACAAGATCAAATGGCGCGGGGTATCAACTTTAGCAATCAATCCCGCATTCGACTTTTTGACCACTTCAACATTCCGCATATCGATGGTGGTAACTTCCCGTATATTCTATCGTGGGAAGAGGTGATCAATGAGAGAAGGAGTAGCGCGGGTGGAAGTGGAGCGGCGCATGATCATGACGATGAGGATGAGGATTAGTTCTTTGTGTTTTTATTAAACAATTTTTATTTTTGTTTTTGTTCTTATTTGGTGTGTTTTGGAATTTTTTAAGACTTTTTACTGTTATGCTTGATGTTTGATTTCCTTGATAATTTTCAGAATTGGATTAGGAGTTCTTGCATAGAAGGGTTTAGAGTCATAGAGTCAAGAGAGTTATAACGAGTGAAAGAGAGTCAAGAAATGGAAGCGTTAGAGTCAAAGTGTCGAGTCCGGTCCCTAGGGACATGAGCAATTGAGTTTAGAAGTGATGAGAAATTTTGAAGATTTATTAGAGGCTGGAAGAATTGCAGAATACCATTTTTTTCGTCCAGCGGTCTACTCATCGAGTGCACTAAACTGACTCGACGAGTCGCCTTGTATTCTCGCATATTCGAAGATGTCCGCGCTTATACTCGACGAGTCGCATATATGACTCGACGAGTCGTTCATTTTTATACCAAAAGGACTGCTGATTTGATGCTGATGAGTGTACCACTTGACCACTTATTTCTCCATATCGATTCTTGAAGATCTTACACTGTTTTCCCTGCATATTTGGGGCTGCCACATGTGATTTGATGCCCAAGACATGGTTAAGCTATTACCATGGCTAAAGTCAATTGAAGTTGGAGCTGAAGAGAAGAGTATCAACCTATCGACTGCTACCCCAGGGGAGTTTGTTCCAATTCCCTCTATATTTGCATTTTTATTTTGTTTGCATAATATGCAATGAGGGTATTGCATAAAATAAGTGTGGGGTAGGGGGTTGGTCACATATTAGAAAATTTAGAATCTTAATTTAGGCTAATTTAAAAAAAAAAATTGTTGCACACCAAAAATATTACTTAGGACTTAATTTAGAAAATTTTGGTAAAAGCAAATTAGGATTCCATGTTAGAATTGTGTTGATGATTGCATGAAAACCCAAATGTTTAGTTGAGCCTATACACGTTCTAGTGCATTTATGGCTTCCTTATTCCAGTGAAATCATGGGACAAAAACACGACCCCACTCAGCCTGAGGGATGCAATATGTTTAGCAGCCTAAACCTGAAATGTATCCAGGAAAATTATTATCGTTAGCCAATAAAGGTTGAGGTTGAGCGCCCCTGCTTAAGCATGTAGGTTTTTGAGTGAAAAAAGAGAGGTACATGTAAAAAAAGAGAATTGCAAGAAAAGTTTCAAGAATTTTGGAGCAAATAAAGTGAAGATCAAAAGATCAAAATTCCAAAGAAATTCAAAAAGTTGAAGATACTAAAAATCAAACAAAGTGGTGAATTCAAAGAGATCAAAGATCAAATTATCAAGGAAGTGAAGAATTCAAAAGAGCTCCATAGTGGTATCATAAATTGTAATTCTAGATTATGTATGATTGGGTTGCTCAACTAAAAATACCTTGAGGGTAAGAGGTTTTCTGCGGATGGATTCGGAGGGATGCATAAAATGAGCATAGTTCGGGGTGAATGGGCGAATGTTTATGATGATTGTGAGTATTTGGAGTATGGGGGGTTCTTTAGGAAAAATTTAGACACAAATGTATGCGTTGCGGTCTTGGCATAATGGCTGGGTTAGATTGGAGTTGTCATATGTGATTCTAACGTTTAAAATTCAGTTTTGCTTGGGGGCAAGCAAAAGTCAAGTGTGGGGTATTTTGATATGTGCATATTTAGTTCATATTAAGTATAGATTTTTATTCATTTATTAGCTAAATTATTGCATTTTGTGGACAAAAGGTACTTAAAAGTGTTTGAATTATATTTTCAGTCCAAAAATGAAGCTCGGAAGCAGGAGAAGCGGTTGAGAGCTCGAGAATGGAACAAAGAAGAAAAACACTAAAAATAACACCTACTCCGCGAGTAGGGTCGACTACTCGACGAGTCCAAGCGAAGGTTCGAGAAGATAAAGACTCGGAAACCCAAAGACTTATCACAATACGGGGACTGAGAGATGGACTCGACGAGTCAACACCTGACTCGACGAGTCGATTCGTATATATAAAGATAACTCCTCAGAACAATGGGAGAGAATTTTGGAACGGCTCAGAAGGATTTAGCTGCGATTAAGAAGTCAAAAAAACCCTAGAAGACGAAGTTATAAGCTAGAATTCAATTCCGAAGGAGATTTGAGGCAAATTTCATCATTCTACTTAATCTTTTGTTTTGTCATTATGGTTAAACAATCAGACTCTGTTTGTTTGCTTTTATTTACTTCAATTATGAGCTAAAACCTTTAGACTTCTGTTTGGGGATACAAAATTGATAATATGGTTTGATTGTTGGTAGGATTAATTCTAAGTTGGTGATTTTTGTTATTTTAGCTTGCTAAAGAACCTTGTGTGTGAATAATAATTAATTTTCTGTTAATAGGAAGATAATTGATTAGCATGAACATCTATTGATTATCAACCTCATATGCTATGTGACCACTTTGCCATATATCTAGGATTAATGAACATGAAACTAGAGTTAATAAGAAAATTGAGTAAATTCATGTGCAAGTTTGTGTGATGACCATCAACAAGAAGTTAATTAAAAGACCAAATTAGTTAACTATTGCAAGTCTAAATTAACCCGAATAATTAATCTAGTGAATTTAATTAAATTAGACAACTGGCCACTGTTTAAGTTAGTTTATTTGCTAAGGATTAGTTTAGTGAACGCGAATCTAATCACTTGAATCGGTAACCAACAAAAGAATTAATCCATTGCACCATTACCTTGAAATCAACCATAGGATCAATTGAGTTGAACTAAACAGAAGTTCATTCCCATTATTGAATCTAGTTAATTCTTTGTTTTTCTAAGTTTTAGATTAAGTAATAATTAGTAAGTTTCTAGTCTTGTAAAACTAGAAGAAAACCCCTACTTATTAATTAATTTAGATAAAATTAGTTTTTAGTTTTAATTTACCGTTCCCTGTGTTCGATACCCTACTTATTTAACTATACCACAATTGATAGGTCCACTGCCTTTGTGTGTTTATTTTATAATTAAAAGTAGGTTTAAAACTAAGTGAGTTTGCACACATCAAACCTCATGGAAGAACCAATCGAAATCATAGATCGAAAGATTTAACGTACAAAACAAAGTCGTATCCCGATAAGTGAAGGTTCGCTGGAATGTCATGCGAGGACCCTAGTTCACTTGGGAGCACGAAGACTCGATAAAACAGAAATGTCCACGTCTCTTTCCAAACCCATGATTGTGTCTTAATTCTAAATTTCGGGACGAAATTCCCTCAAACGGGGGGATAATGTGATAACCCGAAATTTATTCCGTCACAATATTCCATTTGCGTTAATAAAATTTATTTTTATTAAGATTTTCCGTTAACTTTTGGGTTAAATTAATTAAATTGCGACCTTTTATTCTTCATAAGTGTCAGAACGCATTGGAAAAACGTTAAAACATCCCAATTTTTAATTGGAGAATTTTTAGTTTCGACCACGTCGGGTTACGACAAATTAATCGGGTAAGACCAAAAGCTCCGTTTAACGTCAGTATCGGGTAGATTTCCACCAGGCCACAAACTCAAGCCTTATATAAAGGATGAGTGAACTTCAATTTAGCTCTTTACCACCACCTCATAACTTTCTCTCTCTACTCTCTCTCTAAAACTCGACTTTGATCCAAAATCATCCATATTCAAGCTCCAATTTGGTAAGAAATCCATCCTAGCTCATAGTATAACATGTTTGGCTTTCAAATTCGTGTTTAAATCATGAAATAGGACCAAGAACTTGTGTTTACGGTCTAGGAACATCCCCAAACCGTGAACACCTATGAATGGGGTTTTGGAGCCCCAAAACCCTTCCAAATCACTTCTAGTGCTTAGATAAGGCTTAAGGACTTACATGTACGAGATTTGAACACCAAAATCTTACCATTTGAAGAGTAAACATGAGTTTACAGCCCAAGAACATGCTTGGACCATAACCCCTCATTCGTAGACCATAAACACCTTTTAAGGTGTTAAATTGCCCCTTAAAAAACTCCAAAAGCTTCCATGAACCTTATATTCCTTCATGAGATGCACCAAAACATACACAAATGAGTCACACTTGAGTTTACGGTTTGGGAAGGTCTCCCAAAACCGTAAACACCCCTTCTTAGACCATAAACACCTCTAAAGGGTGTTAAAGTGCCCTTAACACCTTGTATGGCTTAGAATTGGACGTAGAACTTTGTATGCTTAACCTACAACCACCAAAACACATGATTCATGGACAAACATGAGTTTACGGCCATAAAATCATGTGTTTAAGGTAGTAAAATCACCAAGAACATCTTCATAAACCGTAAACTCCTTTCCAAGGTCAATTCAAGTCCCGATCACTTCCTAAGCCTTTGATTCAACCCTAGAACCTCCCCTTGTGCATTGTAAGACCATTTAGCATCCAAGAACACACCACCCATGAGTTTACGGCCGTAAACTCATGGGGATATGGTCATTGGACCGTAAACTCCCCTAAGGGCTTACTCTTGAAGAGTAAACTCCTTATCTAGGCCCTACACACCCTTAGATGCAACCCGAATCATTCTAAACACTTGATATGAAGTGTTTTCGCGTCTCGGAGTGTATTATGTTACTTATTTGGTAGTTCAAAGTCTAATTAGATACAATTATGTATCTCTTCATATTACATAGGAACCTCGCACGTGTTCAAGCTCCGAACTGACACTTAGCATCCTAGCCGACACATTTCTCGACTGGTGAGTTCATACCCCTACACCTTTTTCCATGTTTTTCAATGTTTTCATTGGGGGAATACAAGCAAAAGTATAAGGAAATCTTGTACTCAAACTTATTATTTCTTTTGAAATGTTTCATATTATGTATGCTTTTAACACTGAAACCGTATTGGCCAACCGTTTAACTTGCAGAGTTAGCTTTCAGATTAATTGTAGATCTCTTTATAAAATGTTATAATCTATGTTATATTTTATAATTTACGAAGGATTCATGCTAATCATAAATTAGGATTATTACTAATAAAACACGCCTTTGGATAGCGCCGGAACTTCGAAAATACAGCTCGTGCATGCCTTTGGATGGTACCAGAACTTCGAAAATACAACTAGTGTACGTCTTTGAGTGTCACCAGAGTTTCGGAAATAATTCGAAAGTACGCCTTTGAATGTCACCAGAACTTCGAAAATACAGCTAATGTACATCTTTGAGTGTCATCAGAGTTACGAAAATACGTCTAAAACATGCCTTTGGATGTCACAAGAATTTCGAAAATACAGCTAGTGTACGTCTCTTAGTGTCTCCAAAGATTCAAAATTTCGTCTATTAATATATTCCTCTGAGCGAAATTAGAGTTTCGAAAATAAAATTTCGGATAAGTATAGTAGATATTCGACATTCGTATATAGGATAACCAGACTTTCAGAATACTTATCTAATACTACAAGTATGGTAGATACTAGTACATTGCATTCCGAACCAAGAACTAACCACATCTTTTAGGAAAATAAGGGTTTTTCCTGGGATAACATAACTGCTATTAACCAAACTGTGTAACAAATGGATAACTAAACTTTCCTTATAAGAAAATATAAGATTTTCTTGGATATCAACTTTTTCAGAAAACCAAAGGAAACTTGTTCTTTTACGAAAACAATCCGCTTATGAACTCACCAGCTTTATGTTGATTTTCAAACTGCTTGTATTCTCAGGTCCACATTAGACAAGTACACCGCGATCTTTTGGAGAAGACGGAGCAATATAGCAGTCTCGTATTTACTTTTGTTCATTTTGGTTGTATATATATCTATAATCATGTATAACTTTACTTTCAAACAAATGTAAATACTTCTATGTAATGTAATGGTTGTGTTTACTACGCTTACTATGTACATTGGTTGTGATACTTTACATGACGTCCTCCGTCCCGGAATGTTTCTGCCATCGGTTTCGGGGTGTGACATTGCATCTTCTGAAATATCGATCCAAGATTGTGCCAACACTAACACTTCTAGGGGTTCCCAACCTTTAACCCGCGCCTTCTCTTTTCTTTTAGTTGCTGCTCGAATGGGCTGAGTTTTTTCAACGAATTTTGGTTCGGAATTAGAAACGACCGTATGTGGTTGTGCACACTGGACCATTCAATGGTCAAAAGTTGCACCATCTAATCAAAAGACGCGGCCAGAACTCGCCACACTGCGGCCAAAACTGTACGAAACCGCACCCAGGGGGCGGTGTTCGCGGTCCAGGTGGCAAAACCGCGGTTTGCAACCACGCCCACTCCTTGCAGCCTTAGAGGCTTCATGAAATATCAATGTCAATCAGTCACATCACATTTAATTAACACATTAATTAAACAAAATTCATTAATAGCTTTTCATCAGAAATTTTGAGAAGATCGGTAGGTAAAAGATGATATATTTTTTCTTAACAAGAAAATAATATAAGAGTTTTTTATATTTTTCTTTCTTATGTAAAAAATTCCAAAAAATACAAAATAGACACAATTCAACCAACATGACCCGTCCCAAAATGGAATTATTTGCTTTGATCAAATATTGTATCCCACAAAGATTGTGACACTACAATTTTAATACATTTCAATTAAAAAACCCAAATCAACAAGCTCTCTTATAAGCTTTAAAATTGGTCAAATTAATCTGGTTTAGTAATTTCTGCTAATGTGTGTGCACGCCTAATTAGTTGTAGATCCTATCAATATATTTTGGACTTTTTATTGGTAATTGAGTTTGTTTATTAAATTAAATATTAATTCAAATCCAAATATTGCCTTTTTTTTAAAACGAATCTACCCTAATAAATGAAAATGACTTTGCCACATGTCCTCTTCTCATTCATTTGGACACATGACATTTTCTAGAAATTTTAAATTTTTCTATTTTCCACTTGTCATTTTATTGTATTTTTGATTTTATTAAATTAAAATCCACATTTAATATATAAGATAATATATATGTAAGGTATTTATTAGAAAATGGTTTATATATGTAATGTATCTAATGCATTAAAGTCTCATTAATTTTAATAATTCAAAAAATTTCTTATTTTTCTTATAAATTTAAAGTTTTCAAATTGTTAAAATTTTATATTTAATTTTTTTAAATAAACCCATATAATACATGGGTCTCACACCTAATGAAATGTTAATTATGTTCACTTTTTATCCAAGTAAATCCTTTTTGATGGAAAATACAAGTTTCCGTCACTTTTTTTTGGAAGAAAAAAATAAAGTTGAGGCGCCTTAATTTATGAAAAGAGTAAGTTTAGGGGCCATTTTTGTATTTAGGCGACAACTAAACCCAAAGAGTAACCCGCTGTGCGTTTGGGTCAATCGGATCAATAAGAAGTGGAAATCTCGATCGGTGACGGAGAAGATGATCGTTTGCATCGCCGTCGTTGGCCATCAGGTTCTTCTTGATTATGCTCGATTTACTTATTTTTGTGTGTAATTTCATGAATTTGGCGTATATTGTTTGATAACTTGCTTGGTTATTTTCATATTGGGAAGTACAGAATAATCCATTGTACATACAGAGCTTCACTGAAGCAGATGATGCGCTCAAGCTTCATCATATAGTTCATTGTTCTCTCGATGTTGTTGATGAAAGAGGTATTTTATAGTGATTATGAAAATAATGCCTAGTTTATATTCCATCATTTCCTTTTGTGCAAAATATAGTTTTTAGGGTTTCGAATTTGCTCTTTCCAACTCTGAAACTGGAAGACGATTCTAGATTTGATTTATTAGAATGTTGATTGGGATTCTAGATCGGAAGTTCTGTCATTGCGTTAGGATTGCCATTCAGGATGACAATTTTTGATTCTCAAGATGTTAATCAGATGCGATCTCCTTCCAAACCTAAGTGTTTACAAAATTTTCATTTGAAAATTTCAAATGTTAAAGATGCATGTTCCTAATTTCTTTCAAATCTTAATTTTTACTCTTACATTCATCAAATTGTCAAATTGTCTTTGACACTTACTTTTTTTTTTTTTTCATCTTGAGCCTTGATTCTTTGTATATACAATTTCCCTTCAGTTTCTATACTCTTTAACTGTTTGATCCAAGTATTTGAACTTGAAACTCACTGTTTTGATCCTGTTCTGGCTAAAACATCACGGATTATGTATCTATTTCTTGCATTTAATCTATAAAGTTTGTAAATTTCAATAGTTGCTACACAAAAATTGGTCAACATTTCTACTTAGTATCTTTAAGAAATGCACTTTGGATAGACATTTTAGTGCTTGTGTTCCACACTTTCTTCTTCCAAAATGAATATAATTCTTTTTATCTGGAAATTTTTTAAAGCAATTTAGGTCTGTGGTCAATATTAATTCGATTCTCATGTCTGCATTGCAGTGAACAACCCAAAAAAATCTGGACCAATGATAAATGAGACATTTCTTGGTCTTCTATATCCAACTGAAAATTACAAAGTGTGAGCATATTTTTTTCATGTCATTCTTGTTTTCCCATTGATTTTTTCAAGAAAATTTGACCTCCCTTCTTTATGATAACACTTTTTACAAGGTACAGGTACTTGTCCTTAACTAGGGTTACATTTTGTGGGCAGGTATGGTTATCTAACCAACACAAAGGTTAAGTTTATCCTAGTCACAACTGACCTTGATGTCCGTGATGCAGATGTAAGAAATGTAAGTGCATATAAACTTTTTTTGAAAACATGATTTATTCAGACAGATAAGTGAAAAAGAAAGTGAATATTAACATTTTTTTTTATGTGATTGGAACAGTTTTTTAGAAGGTTTCATTCTGCATATTTAGACGCTGTGTCAAACCCATTTCATGTCCCTGGTAAAAAGATAACTTCCAAGACATTTGCTGAGAGGGTCAGTACTATTGTTAAGTCTGTTAGCTTCAATACAGCTGGATGAAATGAAACGAAACTTAAACTCTGTATCTATCTTTTATTTTGTTTCCAATGTGTTTTGATATTTGAGTTTTGATTTAATATTTTTATCAAGACCTTTTTTTTTATATCTTCATATTGGTTCTGTTACGCCTAGAAAGCTTGTTTAGTCCTGTTACACCCAATGGGGCCAATGAGGGTATTTATGTCTTTTGCATGATTGAGAGATTGGTGATGAGTCTATGTCATGTCTTGTTCCATGTTTTTTGGGTGGGATAAAAAGTTATAGTTTTTGTCATATTGGTCATAGTCCAGTGAAAAGTCCAATGCATTTGAGACAAGGTCCTCGAATTTATGATATAAATGTAGGTGTTATATGATTATTTTCTCTCTTAAAAACTGTCAAACATTCTTTGGCAGACAAGAATAGCAATGTAATTGAATCTTTGCTTATGGACAATGTTTTTTTTGTACTATATAGTCATAAAAGTCAGATATTTAACGATAAACTTATATTTCTTTATGGATGATATAATGCAATTTATTTTTACACGACATTCTCGTTATTTTACTCATAATAATAGCTTAATTCTAATAATAATATTATAAATTAAACTGATATCGTTTATATTGTATAATTTATATACTAAGTGAGACAGACTGTTTTAAAAGCTGTCATATGCAAAGTCACAAAACATGAAAAATCAATATGTGTTTATACCATTTTACGTTTGATACGTTTGGTTTCTCACGCTAGATGTGGTGAAACTTTTTAATAGAGTACAACGTATAATGCATAACAATGTTATATCCCCTACATATATAGATATAGTCTTCAAAAGAATTGATTTTACCATATAAAAAGGTTTAGCGACAAAACTTATTGCATATTTGTTTTCTCATTCGTTGTATTGTGATAACTAAGTTATAATCAAAAGTATTGAGTATAAAAATCCTAAGATAAATTTTTATGTTTAGAATTTAACATAAATACTTTTTAATAAAATGATTATTTTGATAATATGATAATGAACATGAAATTATTTATTTTTTAACGATCTTTTTTGTTTATAAGTATAATATAATTTCATTTATAAAGTTATTTTTATTAAAAATGTAAGTCTAGTTTATGAAATGTATAAGTTGGAAAAAAAAATATTTAAAATTTTCGTTCTGACATTAAAAACAATATATCAGTTGAACATAGCTCGATATAAAAAAATTATATCATTTTTATGGAAGAAATCAAATAATTGATTGAAGATCGTGTCTAAAAAATAAAATATATTTACATGTTGCTTGTGTGTTATTATTTGACATAAATTTTGTGCCGTTCAACATGTTACACTGACATGGTCCCTCCCTCCCTCCCTCCCTCTCTCAATTTTATATTAACTTTTTAAAAAATGGTTTGGGTGATGTGTATTTCCTTAGGCAAGTGGTGGGAAAATGGTGTTAGTGACAACTGAGGTTGCAAAAAAAAAAAATTGTGTTGCCGTTATGCATATAAAATTATAACACCTTCTAATTATATGGATGTTGCCTTTACTCAATTAGAAAACAAACAACTTGCACAAACTTTTTACATCTTTCAATAACTTCAAACGTCTTAGGCTACAATAAAACTTCATGAAGCATCATCATGCATGTAATTTTACATGGTGGGAAAAATGTGCATTTTGAGCTTGTTTTGAACCCTATTAAAAAGGATGAGAAATGGTATGCATACATACCATTTTGAGTAATATCAAGTATCAAGTATCACCTCCCCCTTCATCTAAAACCTTGGGTACCAAAACATACCCTTAATACCCTCTGGATCAGCTTCAAACCCTAGATTCCTATAAAACTCTACAACTGCAATAACAACAACCCAAAATCTCTCTAAGATTTAACTAAATTCACTTCCACACAATCAATAGTGTATACATACATACATATAACATACCTTTACTATCTGCAAACAGTGTTATGTTCCCAATGTCTCTCTGAAGTAGAGCCCTTATAATCTTCTCAATCAAAGCCTTCCCCAAACCTTGCCCCTATCACAAAAACAAATTATATTAAACCCAGTCACAAAAAAAAAAAATTATATTAACCTTCAATATTTTCTAATATATTATATATACCTGGTAGCTAGGATCTACAAGGACATCCCATATTGTTGCATTGAATGCATGATCTGATGTGGCACGAGCCATTCCTATCAGCTTTTTCTCATTATCTAATTCTGCCAAGTAATTGTATTTGTCATTATTCCTTAATATAAATAACAAAAACAGATTTAAATTTCAAGAAATATATATATATATATATATATATATATATATATATATATATATATATATATATATATATATATATATATATATATATATAATATACCTTCTCCAGCTGCTGATTTCTTTATGGAATGCAGTGTTGCTACCATGTAGCTGTTTCTTAGTGCAGCTGCTAGCTTTGATAGTGGTCTTCTAGGCCACCCAACCTTATAAAAAATAATAATAATGATAAAATGACATATTGAGATGGGAAATTAACTAATTAAGAATCCATGTATGAAATTTACTTTATCACATAAGGATTGAAGGTCATATATGTCAACATCTCCACCAGATGAGAAGATAATCTGTTCAATTGTGCCATCTGGCAAGGTTTTTTCAACAAGTACAAATTCCTCAGGTAGAGGTTCTTGTTCTTCATCTTCTTGTGGAGTGGAAGAAGGTGGTTCTATAACCTGTGTAGAGTTGTTCTTTATCAACCTGTGATGTCATAAATTGGTTTGGGATATAAATATATAATATTTTTGAGTGTTTATTTTAAAGATTATGAAACTCTTGTAAAAAGAAGAAGAAAGAGTTGTGTTTAGTATTTACCCAGATCTAATGGATTCCCAAAAGCTAGCCTTCAATTGAGAAACTTTGAGCACTCTGTTTCCTGTAAGAAATTAGTCTTACACATGTGAATGAAATGATAGTAGGGTAAATCTGAAAACCCTAATTTCATTTCGAATTGGGAATTGAATAGGAGGAGATTAAGAACCTCTTGATAACTTCAAACTGAAACTGCAAGGGTAAGCTAGCTGATTTGAACAATTTAAAATGCAATTTACAGGAATGATAGCACATCTGAAAACAACAACAATACAGGAGATGATATTTTAGACATGTAATTGGATGAAAAAGTGAGATATTCATTCATATTATAACTTACAGGGAAGAAGATGTGGAAGTCTTCATTTCCCCTTAGCTACCTGAATGACATAGAGATAATATTCTTCAGACTTCAAACTGAGCTTTGTTACTTCATGAGTTCATGGGGTGTGATTCTTTTATCGATCTTATGACTTTATTTTATTTTACACAAATACTACTTCATTTTTTTCAAACTCCTTCCTATAAGAAGCCACTAGTGTTATATGACTTCTATCTTTGTTATTGACACATTGTTTATAGTCTTTGTAAGAAAAAAAATTTGGCTAGGCAAACTCATGTGTAAGCTATGATGAACTTTGGACATGATCACATAAATTTTGAGCACCAGAACATGAGGATTTCTCAGAGAAACCCACACATGAAGTGGGAATTGCTCAACAATAATAGCGATGCGCTTTAATCATAATTTTGAGAGTTGAGGTAGCAAACAAAACAGAGCATCATCATATCGTCAATATCAGCAAAGCAACGCACAAATTGCAACCAAGAATTAACTTTCGGCGTGAAGGGTGGGTGATTAGTGGTCGTAGATAGGTGTTTGTTGGTGTCGGTGGTGTGCGGCGATGGATGGTGCCATGGTGGGTACAGGCGGCGGTGTAAACAAAATACGCCATTAATGAATGAAATTCGAGGCTTTAATAGTTAAATTACACAAGTAGCGAAGTAGAAAAAACCAGAAACCTAAGCTAATCAAGTAATGAAGTAATGAGATTGAGTCAATGTAACACAGTAGCAAAGAACCAGGTCCAGAAGTCAAAATAATTACTGATACTATCAAAGTCGACGATAATTACACAAGTAGAGAACCAGTAGCACTCACCGGAGGTCAATAACCAGGTCGGAGGTCCGTTGGTCGCTTAATTTGTCGGTGGAAATTTGTCGATGAACAATAACAAGAACAGGAGGGATGTCGCAAGAACAAAGATTAGGTTAGATCGATTCGAATAGAGAAAGAAACAACGAACGTCTTCAGAGTTCAAACTTCAAATCAATCGCTCATCGTTCATATTGTAATTCGATTGGCAAGAACCTCCGCCACAATTTTGTACACCATAATAAATGATTGATATATCTAAAACCCCATAGTTTGTATGTGATTCTTATCTACTAAGCCTTTTAGTTTTCCTTCTGCTCTAAAAAAGATATATTTAAGTCATATAATTTACATATATCAAAGTTTCATACATTTAATGAAGTATGCACTACCATATGTGGTTTTCTTTGTATCATATCATCTCATATTATCTTATCCTATTTATATATACGTACAAATGCTAAAATATCTATCCTATCTATATTTTGTATAATGAAAATAAACCATTCATTTTTCACATCTTTGTTAATGTCACTTTCCCTCACAGATAAACCATGAAAACCATGTCACCCGTTGAGGTAGCCTCATGGGTGCAACGATCTCAAATGTTGGTGACGTGGCATCCTAAATACTTTTTGGGTTTTTGTGTTAATGTTATGTTGCTAATCATGTAGATGATCTAAACGAAAGAAACAAAAATCATGTTCATAAATGATCATCTCTAATCATCGTTAAAAAATTTATAATTCAACAGCAACTCTTCAAATGTCCCTTCGAAACTTATTAAAGATAGAAATAAAGCCATTAAACTTTAACTTCAAACTTCCCACATTCTAATAATCTCTATCAAACATTCAAGATTTCACTATTGGTCGATGTGGGAAAAGTGAATATGCATAAATGGATTTGCACCTTCTATTCAAATACTAAAAACATCTACAAACCCTTATACTTGTAAAGATTGTTGATAATATATAAAACTTTCAGATTTAGTAAACAAGAATGGTTTAAATTTACATCAAATAAATAATTTGATCAAAAATTGGTTTCAGAGAAATGTCTATCTGTTAAAAAAATTGACCCCAACGATTTTTTTTTGGGTCCACCCCTAACTACAAAGATATTAATCCTTATAAGTTGTTTGTTTGGATGCCTCGTTTTCTGCTCCTTTATCCTTCAAAATTCTTTTAAAGTCATTTGTGTTTGTCTTTTCTAGATCACTAAATAAAAAACAATACAAAACAAACAATGTTAGAAGTAATGAAAATATAATAAAAATAAAGCACAATGACAGGCATTGCTTTCGCAAGTTAGTAGAAAACATTCACAAGTGATCTAGATAAATTATACAATTTTGTAAAAAGTTTTTGTTGGTTTTAATCATCTGATCATGTAAGAAAAAGTAGGATTTATTTAAAAAGATGTAAAACAACAAATATTGGGTTAAATGCAAGAAATAGCAACATATTTCCACATTAGCTTTGAAACTTCTACCAAATTATAGTGTTGTCATTAATACAAGGAAATTTTCATTGCTATAATTCGGTAGACTTTATCAAGTTTAATGTCCTAATACGAGAAATTTTAAAACTTGAAAGTACAATGTTATACTTATAAGTGATAAGATTTTTCTTAGTAGATTGTTTTAATAATAATAATAAAAAAAACTTAAATTACGATGTTGTATGTTGTTATAGGTCAAAAGTGAAGTATGTTGTTATTTCCCACAGCTTGCCCTTGTAAAATTCATGAAAGATTGCCAATTGTTCACTTGTTTTAACCCACCTCACAGATATGATATCATGTGCATTTAACAACTAATAATTAAGGCCCTAGTTTATGAAAAATTAACCTACCTTTTACACGCTAACAGTTTAACACATAGACTTGTCAGAAAACATCATGCATACCTTCAACATCAATTGATGCTATCAGGCATTCAAGATTAACCAATTAGCTTTATTCCAAACTAATCATTATACTTGTTGAAATCTATCAGGCATTCAAGATTATCATTAAGGAGTGAATCATGTGTCTAATCTATCATATCGTATTTGTAGCTTTATTCCAAACTAATCATTATACTTGTTGAAACACCAATGAAAATGTGGTTTACCCACAAATTCAATTTTCTTACAGGAGGAAGAAACAACCAAAAGGGTCGCAATCAGAGGGGGACCACAACCAAATCGTGGGGACAGAACAGGGGCAATATGGTCATTAAAAGTTGTCATCACTGAATATAAGGTCAGCAAAAATGACCTGGAGGGGATCATGCGAGAATATTAGAAGCTTCTTTCTCTTGGGAGACCATTAGCTTCTCGAATTGCTAATTCTATCCATCTTTCCTCTTATTGCATTGTTCCTGTTAGTTTTCAGCTTGTATCCCTTTTCATCATTTAAGAAATCAATACAATAGTTTTCTTGAGTTTCTTTTATACATTGCAAGCTAGTTCATTACAGAAAACCATTAAAGTATGCAACTTTAGACATTTTGTTATTGTTAATTGTTATTAAACACACATGATACAACCAGAACATTGCACCAATTCAAATTAAGAAGAAAGGAAACCAACAGAAGCTTCAAGGACACAACAGTCTACAGCGACCTCTAAAGATGAAAGTTGTAGTATAATAGATTTGATGCCCGGTTATGAACTGATTCTACCAGACTATTGAGACAAGGAGCTTAACAAATTCCATCTACATTCATTAGCAATGGATCATAGCATTTGTCATGTGAGTCGATATAAGCATCATATATCGCAGCAAATAACAAGAAATCAATAAGTTTTATAGCGAGATAAGCGACAACAACGAAATTAAACCTAGGAGGATCCGATAGCGGTACCTTTCTGGAGCTGTTGAATAAAAAAAAGCATCTGGAAAAGAAATGCAGCAATCGATCGAGCAAATTAGGGCAAAAAAAATTTGGACCATTTCTCGATTTGTGCGTGTCATCCTTGCGCAGGGGCCATGCTAATCTTCTCTGTATCGTTCCAATTTTATCGGATGTCCCAGAAGGGACGAATTGTTATCGAAGGCGGAACAATATAAACCCGATAGCTTTCGTTGAAGCCATCGATGTGGGAAGCCATGGCATTGCTTCAATCAGACGATAATTTAACTATTTCGTTGTAAGCCCTAATTTTGACTGCCTCTTTTACAACCTCAAAGTGAAGATGGTGAATCCCTCTATCAGACGACTTCTATGCATTTACTTTAGATAGAAAGGAGTCGACGTGTTTTGTCTTTTTTTTTTTTTTTTTTTTTTTTTTTCATAAATAATAATTGTATTAGATACCCATTATAAAAAGTTAGGCCGGTAAAAACCAAACCCTAATAGAAAAACTGTAAAAAAAACAAAAACGAGCGTAAATTCAATTTCAATTGTTTGGAAATATCCGGTTTCGATTTTAAAATTTTAAAAACCGCAAAAACCCAAAATGCACCGATTTGTATATTGTATATAAATATATTTTATTTACAGATATCATATACAAATCTATATAATTTTATAACAATCGGTCGCATATCAAGAATTAATTAAGATGGTGAACATATGAATTTTATAACAATCACTAGCATATCAAGAATTAGTTAAGATATGAATTTGAGGTTTGGAGTTAAAATTCCTTAAACTTATTTTACTTGATTTTTAGTTGTTGTGGTTTACTCATTCTAGGTAGTAAAATTCATTTTTCCTCTCAAATTATAAATATATTTATGGGATAATGACTTAAAAGGGTAATATATTCTTCGATTTGTACATATTTTATCACTGAATTTATTTTTTGTTCAGATTTACCCCTTCAACTTGTTAAACTGTACACATTCAGTCCTTATGACCGTTTATTTCGGGTTAACCTGTAAAAATATTTTAATAGAGTAATATATTTCTTATTTTGTACACATTTAGTCCTTAATATTTTTGTACACATTTAGTCCTTAATTTTTTTTTTTTTTTTGCAATTTTTTTTTGTACTCATTCAATACTTATGAATGTTTTTTTTTTTTAAGTTTTTCTCACAACATCTTACATTGAACAATCATTAACGAGGTGTTTTAGACTTTTGATGTTTATGTCCATCGCGATCTCGACTACTTGGTTGCTTAGATCATGTGTCTTGAACATCATAAAATTTTCATACTATCTCGGATTTTAATGATCTTTATATCTATGTGTTTGTATTTTAGTCTACTACAATTTTCGTTTAGATTACTCCCGTTAAAAAGTAATATATTTTTTAATTACAATCTTTATATTCATACGTTTTTTATGAATGCATTTATGGATGTTTTTTTTTATAAAATCGTAAGTAAAAACATATTATATTTAAATGGGAGTAATCTTAACGAAAGTTATAGCAGACTTAAAAAACTAACACGTAGACATAAAGATCGTTAAAATTAGATGTCGTATGAAGAAGTTACGACGTTCGAAATACAAAACCTAAGCTAAACCACAAGACCTATGCAACCAAGCAGGCGAAGCCGCGATGAACATAAACATCAACAGCCCTAAACACCTCATCAATCAGGGACGGACGTAGGATTTGATAGTAGGTGTTGTCGGTCCGTAGTAGGTGTTGCCGGTAAGTAGAAAAAAGAAAAAAAAATCAAAAAATTTACACTGTGTACAGAAAAAGCAGGGGTTGTCGGTGCCACTGTGGGCACCCAAAGAGAATCGTCTCTGTCATCAGTGATAGTCCAATGTTAGATGTCGTGAGAAAAACTTTAAATAAATCATTCATAAGTATTGAATTGGTATAAAAACAAAAAATGACTTATTTTGAAACAAAAAAAATTAAGGACTAAATGTGTACAAAAATATTAAGGACTAAATGTGTACAAAATGAAAAATATATTACCCTAATAAGTCATTTTTCCCGGCTAACCTAGAGTAACCGGTCATAATGACTTGATGTGTACAGTTTAACAAGTTGAGGGGGTAAATGTGGACGAAAAAAAACTCAGTGACTAAATATGTACAAATCGAAAAATATATTACCCTTTTAGGTCATTATCCCTATATTGATCCAATTCCAAACTTTTACATTGTATAACATCTAATTTCACATCGATTGAGGGATATAAAATTATTCTGTTTCCTTTTTCTATAAAATAACAAAAACGACATATAAACCTTGGACTTTGATTCGTTATTAATTTGGAAGACCAAAACTTCTTCCTTTAGTATAAATTTTTATAGTTGTGGTTGGGGTTTAAAAAACCAACCGCATTGATTAAAACCGAAAACAAAAAAAAAAAAAAGACCGCAACCGATCAGTTTGGTGATTTTGAAAATCAAAACACCGATATATGCACTATTCGATTCGGTTTTAGTCGGTAACCACACTAAAATACCTCATGCTCACTGTATTAAAAAGTGGGGATATTGTTTAAACTAGTTATAAATTAAAATATAGTTAAAAAAATAACTTATTTTTTGGCAAATTAGCAAAATAACCAACTAATTTAAACGGGTTATTTCAGTCTCGATTTTCAAACCATCCTATTTAGGTTTCGGATTCAGTTCTTCGTAAATCTCTTCCAACACAGTTGGAATTGTTAAAGTCTTGATAAAATTTTCCTTCACACATAACAATGGTTTGAGATTTGTCACCCTCTTCACAACCTTTACTCCTTTGTACACTCTAATGACTAGGGAATTATGAGTATCATGTAACACCCCGACTCCTAGGTATAAGTTTTAAAGCATTATGTACATGTTTATGGACCTACTCGACGATTTGGTTGCCCCAACTTGTCGTGTAGAGGCGGGTTAACTCGCGTGGATTATTGGACATACTCGACGAGTCGAAGGACCCAGACTCGACGAGTAGGAGCTGGAAGATGAAACTCTAATTTTTAGGGCTTGCACCCTATTTAAAGGGCCTTAAGCCCTTGCATTCAGTCCCTTACCACCTCTTGATGGCCATAAGAAACCCTAATCAGTTTAGATCTTGTTCTTGTGTGTTTATGAGATTTAAAGAGTGTTTTGGTGCATTTTGTGAAGAAGGTTTGGAGCTTGGAGCAAAGAAGAGCTTGTGAATCCGACTCTACCTCATCTTGGCATCACTTTGAAGGTAACAAGTCGTTACCTTGACTTCTCTCTAGCTAGATCTCTCCATGCTTAAGTTTAGAGCCATTTCTAGCCTATATGTGAGCCATTTCGGGTATTAGCCATGATCTGAAGTTGCAACTTCAGATCTGGACTCCTCCAGGTCTCAAACTCATAAAGCTATCAACTTTATCTCATATGAACCTCTCACAATTCCCTAAACCTCATTCTAGACTTAGTTTTAGTTTTCTAAGCCTTTAAGGCCTTGCATGCACGTAAAGTTTGCAACTTTGCGTGGAATTTGTGCCTTAAGAAGTTGGATCTATGATTTGGAGCTCTAAGGGAGCTTAAAAACATCTTAATGGGATATGGATTGAAGGGACTCGACAAGTTGCATGGTCAACTCGGCAAGTCCGATGAAGATTAGCCGTTGTGGGTTTCTGCATGAACTTGGCGAGTCAGCAAAACGACTCGACGAGTCAGTTAGGGTTTTCCCGACATTTGGACACACATGGACTCAACGAGTTGTCTGGAAACTCGATGAGTCAACTAGGGTTTTCGTGATTTCTCGAGTTCTGGAAGGACTCGACGAGTCAGTGAACTGCACTCAACGAGTTAGGTTAACATGGACTGTTGATCTTGACCGTTGGCTTTTATTTTGACCAAGGGTTGACCAGATTGACTTTTGGGGGTATTTTAGTAAATTAGGAATTTATGGACGTGGTTTTACGGTGAATACAGATTGACTAGATATAATCTTTAGATTTTAGGAAGGTTTTTTTTTAATATTTATGAGTTTGTTCCATGTAGTTTATTGTTTTTGTTAGTTTGGGTACAATTTAATTCGTGTTTGATTGGTGGTTGTCGAGGCCAACAAAATAAATATCCTTGATATTGTACACAAAATAGCGTAGACCAGATTGACTTTTGGAGGTATTTTAGTAAATTAGGAATTTATGGACGTGGTTTTACGGTGAATACAGATTGACCAGATATAATCTTTAGGTTTTAGGAAGGTTTTTTTTTTAATATTTATGAGTTTGGTCCATGTAGTTTATTGTTTTTGTTAGTTTGGGTACAATTTAATTCGTGTTTGATTGGTGGTTGTCGAAGCCAACAAAATAAATATCCTTAATATTGTACACAAAATAGCGTAGAATGGTAAAGGGATCAAATTCACAAAGATTGGTTCAATTTGTTACTTCTATGAAAAATTTTGTTGTACAAATACTTGTAAACTAATATAAAATAAAAATGGGGGTTTTGATATTTTGAAATGTTTATAATAAAATTAGAATTAAACTAGAATTTAAAGACACAATTTAACAAAAGCAAGAGTTTGATGTAAAATTAATGAGAGAGAGAGAGAGAGAAAGAGAGATGGTTGACTTAAGGTTTCCACACTAGAACATTTGGTGAACATATCGTTAGAATCCAATAGTGCAATAGTCGTTTTAAATATCTAATTTGGCTATGGTAATCGAAAAACTTGAGATTACCTAGACTCTTCTTAGTTAATAAAATAGATAGAGAAGCGCATAACATATTTCATTAGTTAAAGTCACAATTTCCGTTAAGCATGTAATTAGTGAAAATTAACTAACATTAGGAACCAAAAAGTCACCAAATCCAAGAGGAGTCAAATGCTTTCACTACCATATTGGAGAAAATGTTTTGTGATTATGTGAAGTGAAAACTAACACGAGAACTTGCTTGTTAATTTTAAGATATGTTACTTAATCAAGAAATTAGCCAACTAATCACTACTAATACTTTTAAACTCATGGATAAAAACCTACAAGTAGCAAGAAGATTTTAAAACATAAAACATTCTCATAAAGATTCAAGAACAAGTTAATGGAGTTCTTCAACATTCAAGTGATTTCACCAAACTCAACCAATATTAGTTTATCCTGGCATGGCTAAACTCAAGAAAACAAAGTAAGTGTAGATTATAACAAACATCTATCAAGAATCAAGAGCAAAAAAAATGATGTTTTGATGTGTTCTTGGCCTTCAGAATGCACCAAAATCTCCAGATAAACCTTCAAATTTCGGATGTGTAGAAGTGTGCAAAGGATACACACCGACCTTTGTAATGCCCTGTTTTGAATCGTTTCCCATTGCATGATGAGGATAAAGGAGTGGGTTTTAGTATACTTAGAACCCTTGAATAATTGAGCTTGGTCTCATTTTTATGTGGGTGATGTAGTTTGGGTGATCCGGGTTTTCAGTTTGTGTTTTAGAGCCCATGAGTATCGGCAAAGGCGTTGGTTCGGGCCTTTTATGGAATTTAGATTTTATTTCGGTTGGTTTTCAAGCTAAAGAAAGTTTATAAAAGTGTGGGGTTTCTCGTTACCTTTCAGTGGATATAAAGAACGTCAAAATCGGAGTTATAACGAAGAAGTTGTGACCATTTGAAGTTAGAGGGGTGTTGGGCCAAAACGTGTACACATGGCATACCAGGTAGGAACACATGGAGTTCAAGAAGGGATTTGGACACAAGAGCATTTGGGAACGCCCTGTGTTCCCAAAGGGAACGTGCTGCATTCGTCGGGTCAGATGGAAACCCTAATTTAGGGTCTTGGACCCTATTTAAAGACCTTAACTCACCTCTAACCCTCATTTCCTTCAGCCTCCATCCTCTCTAACCCTAAGAACGAAACCCTAGGCTCAATTTGAGTGATTCTTGAGCTTCAAAGTGATTTATGAGTGTTTTGGTGATTGAGGAGGAAGAAGGAACTTCTTGAAGAGTCATTGCTTTACTTGGAGCTTTTAGATCCAAGCTTTGTGCACCTAGATCTATCTTCTGGAGGTATAAAGTCTCAACCTGACAACTCTTTCATGTAGATCTAGATAGTTGGTTTTTGGTTATGGTTTTGGTCCCTTTGTGGTGGTTCTTGTGAGTAGAAGTTACTCCAGAACCTTAGAGCTTCATATTTGGTCCTTGTGGGGGTTATGGAATCATAAAGTTTGGATCTTGATGGGTGTAAACCTTACATGTATGATTTGGTAGTTATTTGATGAAGTTTCAGAATTAGGCCTTTGATTTGGGTCCCAGTGAGTTATGATAAGTCATAAAGTTGGAAACTTTATGACTTAAGAAGTACCTTGAAATCAGATCTGGAAGTTTGGATTGAGTTCTTAAGGTATTAAGAGGTTTTAACACATTTTCAGAGTGATTTTGGCCTTAAAGTTCAATTTTGGTGATTCCACTTCATTAAGCCATGCAAAGGCTTAAAGCATTCGACTTTATGGATCAAGTCACTGTTATGGGACTATTTTGGAGTTTTAGACATTGGACTTAATGGATTACGTCCTTAGAAGGAGAATTTGGAACTTAGTCGCGAACGCATGCATAGCTCTTGGGAACGCAACACGTTCAATCTTGAGTCCCCGTCAACTTGTCCGACGACGAACGTCATTTGTTCAACCCTTAAACGTCGTACGTTCGTCTGATCAGTGGGGTTTTTGGTTGTTGGACTTGGATTTAAGTTTGGATGTGGGCCTTATTGTTTTGGGCCTTGTGGTGTCATTTCAGTTTTGGGCTACCTATTTTGGGCTGAGAATTATTTTGATAAGGCCTATAATGGGTTTGGGTTCAATTTGGAAAATTAGGCCATGGGTTGGGCCTTGGATGGTTATTGGTATTTGGGCCTTTTGGATTATTAGGTTTGGGCCTAAGTCTTGGTCCAAAGTAGGTAATAGGTAAATTTGTCATTTACCCTAGCAATGGATTGGAACTCAATTGTTGATTGGGTGTTGTTTTGACTTTTTTTAGTTTGGGGATCTGTCAGCCAACAGCTAGGAATTTTCTGTTTGATTCGGCAGTCCGAGGTAAGTCTCCTCACCATATCAAAGGGTCTAAGGTACCAAGGTCGGCCCGTGTTATTTAGCTGTAGTGGTTATTTGCGAATGTGCTATCAATGTGTTATGTATTTATATGAAGACCATGTGAGGGTTCCCATGCCAGTTAGATAAGACCATGTAGGGGTTCCTATGGAAAAAATAGTAAAGGCCATGTGGGGGGTTCCCATGACAGTTAGATAAGACCATGCATGGGTTCCCATGGCACCCGAAGTAAGACCATGGAGGGTTTTCATGACATCCTTATATGTTTGTATGTATGACTTATGTGGACTCTTGTGACTTTTATGTGGGGTATGTTATAGGGAACTCATTAAGCTTTGTGCTTACACTTTTCAGTTTATGTTTCAGGTACTCTGATTTTCAATTGGAAGAGTTCTGGATGATTGTAGGACACACACCACATTTTTTCATATTCAAATAATTACTCTGATTTGGTGATGTTATGTTAAAGTTTTGTTACCTTGGTTTTTGGGAAAAATATGTATTAACGATTTATTAATCTAAAAACAGAAATTTTTATGTCATGATTTTCGTGACGTTACAACCTTCCTCAAATAGCTACCAATATAGAATTCTGAAAATGCCTCTGCACATATGTACATGGCCGCGCAGCTCTGCGCAGGTAGGTTGCACGGGTGGTCCCTAATTATGGGCTTCTTTGAGTTTTGGGCCTCTACATCATAATCCACTAGCCCAGTTTAAGTCCGATTAGCTCCTAGCCCATTTTCTTCATTTTAAGCCCAGTTTGGCTTCTCCAAATTACCCATAGCTCATGAACTCGCCCAATCAATAATCTATGCACGCTCAAATATTCTACCGTTTCTTGCAAATTCAAAGTTCATTTTCTCCAATCCTTCAAATAATCAACAAGCCCACTCCATGCATCATCTCCACTAGCCATCAAGCCCAAAATCTTTGTTGTCCTTCAAGTCCAATCGCCTCTCAAAGATCCTGATTTGCTAGTCTCCTTAAAATCTGCAATTACGCTCACGAAACTAGAAAGTACCCGAAATAGTAATAAAATAACAAAAAGGAAAATATGCATGAAGATTAACTAAATTACGAATGAAATATGCTAAAATAAACTATAAAAAGACGTAAATAAAAAGAAACTATCAATGATACATGAACCTGAATTAATACACGTTAACTAAATGCCCTATTTTCAATACCCAAAACATAATTAATCCGAACATATCTACCCAACTCGTAAATGGATTGTTCGATTTATTATGATATTTTTTTTCGACAGACATTACAGTGAGTAACAATTGAAAACATGCAACCATAAACACAAATCAAGTGTTCAAAATCTAACATTAGAAAGAGAGTATATTACATAAATCGTCCTTGTGGGTTAAGTCAATTTGCAAGTTTCGCTCTATAAAAAGTTTTTTCACTCGGACGCTCCTTTGTACTTTATTTTGTTGTGTATTTAGTGTTGGAGATTAATGCTCATAGCCATAACAAACCCGGTAATATTACTATAAATAGTTGTGTCATTTTGGGTTACATGCAAGAACAAAATAAAGCATAAATCAAAAGATATTTATATGAGGGACTTATTTTGTTAATTAACTAGATTATGACCTGCGTTAAACACAGAGAATATAAATTAAATACACATGACCATCGAACTCCATAGACAAAGTGTCATTGGCTACATCTATTTTTGTTTTTGCGGTACTCATAAAAGGTTTCCCCAAAAGGATGGAGTTCGATTGTGGGGTGTTTTCATCACCCATATCCAAAACATAAAAGTCAGCGGGAAATACAAGTTCATTAACTTGCACTAACACATCCTCCAATACACATTTCGGGTGTACCAAAGACCGGTCGTCAAGTTGAATGATAACTCCGGTTTTTTATAAAGGTCAAATTCTCATTGTCTTATAACTTGAATAGGGTAAAACATTAATTGATGCTCCAAGATCAAGAATGGCATGTGGTACAAAAAGGTTACCCATTTTACAAGGAACCGTGAAAACACCCGGATCATTGCACTTTGGGGGCATCTTTTTTTGCAAAACCGCAGATACATTTTCCCTAACTTTTACGATTTGGTATCCTTTCAATTTCTTTTTAGATACACAAAGATCCTTAAGGAACCTTGCATATCTAGGTACCTGCTTGATAGCCTCAAGGAGTGGGATGTTAATGTGAACTTTCTGGAACATTTACATAATCTCACTCTCCTCTTGTTCTTTCTTTGTGCTCTTTAATCGTTCGGGGAATGGAGCAGGTGTGGCTTTAGAATCAGTGACGAAGAGCTTCTTTTCGGTTGTTTTATCTTCCTTTTTCTCTTATTTGGTTGCCTCTTCGATCACTATTTCTTCTTCTTCTTGATCAACCGGCACTTTTGGACTATTGTAGCTATTTCCGCCTCTCAAAGTAATGGCACACACATTATGCCTTGGGTTCGTTTCTGTTTGGGCGGGCAACTTTCCTTGAGATTCTAGTTTGCTTACAGAAATAGCAAGCTGTGACACTTGTTGCTCCAAGATTTTTATGCTTGCCTTGGTTTCTTGTTGGAAGCTTTGAGTGCTTGTGGCAAGGCTTTTGACAATATCTTCTAGAGACATGCTTGAAGAACCTGCTTGTGGAGGTGGCTGTTGTGGATGCCTTGACTGGTAATTTTGAGGTTGGAAGGGTGGTCTTTGTTGATTTTGAGGAAATGGTGGTCTTTGTTGGTATTGATGTGATTGATTTGACTGATAATTTCCTTGTTGATTTCCTCCCTAACTCTGATTATTGTTCCATCTCTGATCACCTCGTGGTTGCTCATAACCTCTCTGATTTGACCTGGAATAGCCACCCATGACTTTTGCTTCTTCATAATCTTCCTCTTGAAGTTATGGGCACATATCGGTTGGATGCCACACTTGAGTGCAAATACCGCATGGGCGGGGTGTGGGCTGCATACCTTTGTCTTTGGCAAGCATCACTACTACTTTTGTGAGCTCGGAAAATTGAGCTTCAATCTGAAGAGTTTGAACTTCCTTTACACCTCGAGGTGCATCCGTGTACCATTCTTCATCATGGCTTGAATGTTTGGAATCTTCAGCCATGTTCTTGATTAGATTGCGGATTTTGGTTGGAGTCTTATCGGGTAAAGATCCACCACTAGAAGCATTGAGAAGTCTTCTTTCCATTGGGGTCATGCCTTCAATGAAGTTCTGTAGAATCTGATACTCGGTAATCCCGTGCTTTGGACAACGGGCACAAAGTTTCTTAAATCTTTCCCAATATGTGTGGAAAGCTTCTCTTTTGTGTTGCTTGATTCCGATAATTTCCCTCCGTAGGGCTGAAGCTTTCATTTCAGGAAAGTACTTATCCAAGAACAACCTTGCAAGGTCTACCCAAGTAGTCACCGTCCCCGGTGGGAGGTCATAGAGCCAGTCTTTGGCTGCATCTTGCACTGCAAAAGGGAATGCCCTAAGCTTGATCTGATCCTTCGTGACATTGTGTGGTTTCATACCCACACATACTACATGGAACTCAGTGAGGAACTTGTGAGGATCTTCATTTTCCAGGCCTCTAAAGGTTGGGAGTAAGTGGATGAGTCTGGATTTCAGTTCTAGGTTGGTGGCTACCGGATTTGTGATGCAAAGAGGTTGTTAAGTAACCTCTTTCCTCGCCCATTGGCGAAGGGTTTGTTTGGGTGGTGGGTTTAGAGGACCTTGATTCCCTCCAAGGTTGTTTGACATGGCTTGATAAGTGGGTGATGTTTATGTAGGTGAAGTGTTTAGGATATTATGAACAGGCGAAAAGGGTGGAGTGGTATTTATTGGTGAGGATGGTTGTGGTGAGAGTGACAGACTTTCTATTTCTGAGGCTGATACACTTGAGAGGGGTATGTCCTCCCAAATTTTGATGACTGGGGGAGTAGATGATGAAGAAGTACCGGAAACGGGTTGCCTCTTACGAAGCTTGGCTTGCTTCCTTAACTTCTTTGCAGTCCTTTCTATCTCTGAGTCAATTGGCAATGGTGTACATGTACGAAAAGATCTAGACATAAACAATTAGTAACACCGTGTCCCCTTCAATGGCTCCAATTTGTTAGGGGTGTCAAACCCAACAAATAAATGGGTACAAATGACTCCAAATACACTACTCTATTGCACTAAAAGGTAGTACAAGGCAAGTAGGTTCGATCCACAGAGACACAGGATAATTAGTATATACCTCTTTGCGCAAGGTACTATGGTCACCAACAGTAAAGGGGGGGGGGGGGGGTAGAATGCAATGACTAAACAAACAAATTAGAAGCACACGTAATCGACTAAATGAGTGAGTTAAGTTCAGATTTTGTAAGGACTCCAACTTCATGTATAGCAATCCAGCAATGTGAATCAAAGATGACAAGACATTTGTTTCATTCTATATAAGTTGGTACTTGAAAGTGTTAATAAGCTCTAACACTTTCCATTCACCATGTTAGTCAATCAAAACAAGCTCTTTGATTAATCCTAACCTTACTAACCTAATCTAAACAATCTCTTAAAGTTAGATTAAAAGATTGCATTAAGCTTATTGTGAATGTTCCCAACAACACCCAATACTCTTCACAAGCTCGGGAGCGTAAGAATGTGTGAAAAGATTTACACTAAATTCATTCATAAGAAATCAATTTAATGCTTGTTACTTAGTTCAATTCACAAAACAATTACGGATTTTGCAAAATGAATAACTTGAATGACCTAACCCTAATTCAAATGGCCAATAAGAATCATTATTAGAATCAAACATTCGATTGAAGTAAAATCATTTTCACTATATATAAATTAAACACAAACATCAGGTCATATGATTTGATTCACAACCAAAAAGTCAAAACATGAAATTGGAGAAACTAGGGTTCTAGCCACACATGGGTAGAACAAGATCACAAGAATAAAAGATGGAATTAAAGTGAAATTACAACTTACAAATACTAGAAATAATTTTTCCAAATGATTACTAATCAAACCCTTGCAAAAACCTTCGAAATCCCCTCTCAAAATGTGCTCTGATATGTTGTCATCTCCTCTAAAATGAATCATTTCCCGACATATGAAAAATGGAAAAAACTACCAAAAGGCAGTTTTTAAGTCGTACACGGCCCGTGTTAAAATAGAGTAAATCAACACGGTTCGTGTTGACTGAAAACATAGCCATCAATCCTCGATTCCAGCTCCAAAGTACGATGCTCAAGAGTGTTCATTTGGACCAACACGCCCCGTGTCCAAATAGGCTAAATGAACACGGGTCGTGTTCAGTGAAGTCAAAGTGTCTGGAATGGTCAAACACGCCCCGTGTTGGATTTCTAGGCCAAACCCAAAACACCCCGTGTAGCCCTCTAACTCCGAATCCAAACTTGATTTTCCAACTTTTCGTTCTACGCCCGATCATTCTGTAATCTTCACCAATGCTCCCTGGTACCTCCAAAAATGTGCTCTAACCTCCGGTTTTCCCGAAAGAGACATGAAAGTGTGCAAATAAGGTTGTTCCAGAAATTAACCTAAATATGATGAAAGGCAATAAAAGCAAGGAATAATTATGCTAAAAACATACATAAAAAGGGCTAAAGGTTGTGCATAAAGGTGCACAAAATGCACCTGGCATGATATTTGTTTTCTCACAACATGATGCGACTCATTGATTAAAACATGTTGTGTAGTAGCTTTATGAATTGACTTTGTTCGGTATACAAACCCCCATGGAGGCTCATATGGCACTTTTCATGTTGGTCATGTAAAACCAAAAGCAACAATAAGTTGTTGTATGTACCATCAACGTTAAATTTTTTAAAGAAATTTTAATAAACATTACAATTAAAGTACATTGCCATATCCATAAACATCAAACTCAGACATTGTAATTTGGCCAATTTCTAAAGTATTTTGTCCTTATAAGAATAAAAATATGATTTTTCAGGCTACACCTAATCAGATATACATATCTTCCAATCAAAGAAATTATTACAAAAAAAGCCTTGTTATGAACAAAAATATAATATTAGTTTCATAATTTGCCAAAGGTTAACACTAATAAATAATAATGAACTTTCACATATCTTTCATTTTAGTAGCTACATCTAACTAACAAATGAATTTCAGTTTAGAGGATTGATTCAAGAAGTGCATCCATAACTTCTTGTAGCTAGATTTGGGGGAATGTTAAGACCTATTAAGATATGTGGGAATAGTCTATGAGACTACGGTTGGTTCGTGGAGGGCAATACAAATTCAAAATGTTAGCACGTATCTTTCCTTTAGTAGATTGATTAACTTTTTATGACATCTCAACAGGAATATAAAATAACAGGTAATAAGAACAGAGTAAATACATGAAGTTAGAGAAAAAGAAGGAGACAGAGTAAAGAAAGAGCCTGGAAAAAAGAAATGGAGAAGAAGACCATTGAATAAGAGCATTATAAATCATATGAGTCAATCCAAAATCATAAGAATAAAAAATTCAATGTGTATATATATATATATATATATATATATATATATATATATATATATATATATATATTACTTTTGAATAAGGAAATCATTATCTTTCAAAAAATTAGGATCCTAAGATATCAACTTGGATATTTTCGGCTATTCATCTGGAAAAAAAAAGATATCAATTATATTGATTCAAAATTTCAAATTAATTAACTTGCTTATTTAATGAGTTTTCAAATTCAAACCATTATCTCAAATTGATTCATTTTACGTGGGATATACTGAGAAATAAATTATGAATAATATTGACTTTAATTTTGACTCACAAATATTTTGCTGATTTAATGAGATTAAATTAGATTTTGTGGGTTAGTAACCGAATTATTGATATGCTTATTTAATGATTTTTTTCAAAAAAAAATATAAAAAAAAAAACTAAACATGTTTGAATTTTGAAGCTAAAAGCTATAAATAAGGGAGTTAAATTAGAAACAATGTTAATTATAAAATCTGATATCTCGTATATAAATATAATGATATGCTTCAATTGATAACATAATTGTTGAATTTAAAGATTTTATAATTAAATGTAATTGTGTTTGGTTTTTATTTGGGGAAGATGATGTCAATAATTTGATCTAAGAGTGGAAAACATATTATTGAAATACAATCAAAGGTCCTGATTGCTTCATTGGTGAATTAAAGGTTCTCTTGTAATAATATTTAGATATGAATGAAAGTAATAAGCTTAAAGTAGATTGATTAATTTTTTTCCATGACCTCTCAGTAGGAATACAATAATAACATGTAATAAGAAGAGAGAGTAAATGCAAGAAATTGGAGAATGAGAAGAAGAACAAAGTAAAAAAAGAACCTAGAAAAAAGAGTTGAATAAGAAAATTGCTAAAGAAGAATGCTGTAAATTGTAGGACTCAATCCAAAATCGGAAGAATAACAACTTCAATGTAATCGTATATATAAGGTGTTTTTGAATAATCAAATCATTATCTTCTAAAAAAATGGGATCCTAGGATATCATCTTTGAGATTTCCAGTTATTAATCTAGAAAAAAAAATCCGTTATATTGATTCAAATTTACAAATTAATTGACTTGCTTATTTTATGAGTTTAAAATTCAAATCATTATCTCAAATCGATTCATTTAGGTGGGATATTCTATGATAAATTATGAAGGATAGTGACTTTAATTTTGACTCTCAAATATTTTGTAGATTTAATTGGATTAGATTATAGTTTATAGGTTAATAACCAAATTAATGATATGCTTATTTAAATACTTATTTAAAAAAAACGGATTTAAAATTTGAAGCCAAAAGCTATAAATAAGGGAGTTATATTAGAAACAATATTAACTATAGAAATTGACATCTTCTATATAAATAGAATGATATGTTTCAATTGATAACATAATTGTTGAATTTAAAGATTATATAATTAAATGTAATTGTGTTTGAATTCTATTTGGAAAAGATGATGTCATCAATTTGATTTAATGGTGGAAAACATATGATTCAAATACAATCAAGGGTCCTGATTGCTTCATTGGTTAATTAAAGATTCTCTTTTAATAATATTTAGAGATTAGAGATTATTGTTTAATTAATTAATAGAAAATAAAGGGATTTGGAATATTCCATTACAATTTGAAATATATAGATTATTATTATTATATTTGATAATTATCTTTATGGTTTCAAATCACCTCCCTATATATAGAGGACTCCAAATTCGATTTTGATACATGTGAAAAGTACCCTTCAGTCACCAAAGTTTGGAACCTTCAAAAACCTTAGAATTCCCGAAGTATAGTTCCCACGTCATGGCCTTCTATTTACCATTTTGTGCCCTTCTGCATATTTGAAATATCGATTATGTTAGCTGCTCGTGTTCAAGGATAGTTTAGATCTGCAAGTGTTTTGTGTCTTGGGTGCGATTACAAAATAAGAACTCTTCGTTAGGTTCTCTAGTCCGATCAACTAGCTAAACAGAAGGAGAAACCCACCAAGAAAAATAAGGTATGAATTGATCTATTGTGTCTTATAAGTTGCATAGATTTGTTTGAGTTACATCTGCATGTTTTGAGTCATTAGATCAGAAAATTGTTGTTTCCGATGCCCTTGTTTTTGGTCTTTGACTAGGCTCAAAACCCATAAGTGGTATCAAAACATAGGTAAACTCAAGTCTATTACACTTAGACTTTGTCGTAATCATATGTTAGGGTTTGTATGTGTAGGATTTCTAGTTTAAATCGTTTTAAATTGTCGAGTAATTTGCCATAATTAAAATCGAATCTATTTATGCTTGAAAAATGATGATTGAGTCGTTTTGCCTCTTGGCCACATCGTGGTTGGTCCTCCACCACGTCATGGTCGTGGTCGATGCTGAATTTGGATCACAACTGTTTCGTCGCCACGTCATGGTCACTACTTGACCACGTCATGGTCTGCTTCTGAGAACCCTAAAGTAACTTTTTTAATAATTTTTTTGCATTTTTTGTGTGCCACAACGTGGTTGCTCATTCCCCATGTCATGTGTAACGTCCTATTTTCACATCAAAAAATTTCATTTTTAATTAAGGTAAAACTGCTCATTTTTAGAATACTAGTTAAGAAAACCATTTGTTCCATAATACATTGTTTAAAATCAAAGTATTATAGTAAACACAAAATCTTCATTGTTGTCAAGAGTTCCCCCAAAATACCACACACCACAAAACATATACAAGCATACATATTAGGTCCAAAATGATCGAACTAGATTACCCCAGGTATGTTGGTCTGCCGCCTCAACTCAACTGCTCTTCTGGAGCCTCCATGCCTACGACTTACAGTCGGAGCTGACCCGCGCCTAGCCTCTTGGCCTACATGTGACATCCCCATTTTACGACTAGAAAAGACCAATTTGTTTATGCTTATTAAATCAGAGTATTTTTTAAAAAGATTAATTATGTGGAATTTGTCCCAAAAACATGATAATATTATTATCAAAGTATTTTCGAAGAAATGTGTTTCGTTTATAAAACTCGGGATGTCATCGTCAGTACATAAACATAAGCATAAACAGAGACTTACAAGGTCTCAATATTCTAACGGTCTACATTTCCTTGAATTTGTCATACATCCTTATTCGAATATCTTTATCTAATACACTGTGAGTCAAATAAATTGAGTGTGTCAAGTTGGGAAACCTGGTGAGCATATAGGATTTTCGCCCCACAATAATATAGTTTAATATGTTAATTATCTAACAATTAACCCAATTACACATCCTTGTTTTACTATTTATTATTCCTTAAGGATTTAACCTACGAGTCATTGCCTACACCACATAGACAATATTGTTTCGGGGATTACTCCCCAAATACGTGTCCATTAAGGTTTAGAGTATTATCACATGAATATGTAATTACTACATCGATTGAACTCGTAACTCATCACCTACATGTTATGTTGTCGGTGTTTCCACTTGAAGTGTGAATTGCCTAATAATAATAATAACTATGCACTTTAATCATAATTTTGAGAGTTGAGGCACAAACAAAACAAAGCATCATCATATTACCAATATCAGCCAAGTTTGTGGATGAACATGTAATCCGTTAACAACAAAGAAAAGCATAAATTACAACTAAGAGTTAACTTTGGGTGTGAAGGGTGGGTGGTTAGTTGTCGTAGATGAGTGTTTGTTGGTGTTGGTGGTGGGCGGCGATGGACTGTGCCATGGTGGGTACAAGCTGAGGTGTAAACAAAATATGCCATTAATGAATGAAATTGGAGACTTTAATAGTTACATTACACAAGTAGTGAAGTAGAAAAAACCAGAAGCCTAAGCTAATCAAGTAATGAAGTAATGACAATGTAACACAGTAACAAAGGACCAGGTCAGAAGTCAAAATAATTACCGATACTATCATAGTCGATGATAATTATACAAGTAGAGAACAAGTAGCACTCACCACATGTCAATAACCAGGTCAGAGGTATGTTGTTCGCTTAATTTGTTGGTGGAAATTTGTCGATGAACAATAACGAGAAAAGGACGAGTGTCGCAAGAACAAAGATTATTTTAGATCGAGTCGAATAGAGAAAGAAAACAATGAACAGACGTTCAGACAGTTCATTATTCGTATTGTAAATAGACCATATTATCTTTATCAAATATTATCCTATTTTATATACATACATAAATGCCGAAATATCCATCCCATCAATCTTGTATAGTGAAAATGAACCATTCATTTTTCACATCTTGTTAATGTCACTTTCCCTAATAAATAGACCATCCAGACCATGCCACTCGTTTATGTTACGATACTAACTTGTACTTCATATATGCTAAACCATGCTTTGACTACAAACAGGGCAGTGTGAAGCTGCCCAGCTAAATTAATTGCATTAGTATAAATTTTAATAATAACTTTGCAAATTGTCCCTCAGAATTTATTAAAGTCAGACACAAAGCCTTTAATCATAAAGTTCAGACTAGACAAACCCTCTTATATACATTAAAACATACAGGATTTCACTATCCGTCGATGTGGGAAGAGTGAATCTACATGCATTGATTTGCACATTTTCATTTAAATACTAAAAACATCTACAAACCCTCATACACACCGACAATGTGGGAGATGTTTTTTTTTTCGTCAAGCCCTTCTGTTTAAATAGGCTAAATATATAAAATTATCAGATTTAATAAACAAGAATGGTTTAAATTTACATTAAATAAATTATTTGGTCAAAAATTGGTTTAAAAAAATGTCTATCGGCTGAAAAAATTTCCCCCGACAAAAAGAATTTTTGGGTCCCCTGACTACAAGATATCGATCCTTATAGTTGTTTGTTGGGATGCCTCTTTTCTACTGCTTTATCCTTCAAGATTCTTTGTGTTTGCCTTTTCTAGATCACTAAATAAAAAAACAATATAAAACAAACAATGTTAGAAGTAGCAAAAATATAAAAATAAAGAACAGTGAAAGGCATTAGCTTTTGCAAGTTAGTAGAAAACATTCACGAATATCGCGATCTAGACAAAATATACAATTTTGTAAAAAGTTTTGTTGGTTTTAATCATCTAAGCATGTAAGAAGAAGTATGATTTATTTAAAAAAATGTAAAACAACAAATATTGGGTTAAATGAAAGAAACAACAACATACTTTCATTTATTTGTTTATTATGTAGCAAACTACTTTGAGCTTTTCTTATCACAACATTTAGCTTTGAAGCTTCTACTTAATTATAGCAATGTCCTCTAAATACAAGGCAAGTTTTGTTGCTATAATTGGGTTGATTTTATCAAGTATAATGTACTAATAAGAGAAATTTTGAAACTTGACACTACAATGTTATAAGTGATAAGCAACATACTTACCAATTTCTACCGATTATTGCAAAAAATAAAACTTGGTAATTCTTGGATTCCATTTTGGTATATGCATTGCCACATCTTGGTTGGATGTCACATAAGCAAAAAAAATGTCAAATGGTGATTAGTTACCGTTTCTTTAGGTTAAAATTTTGCTATAATCAGTGGAAAACTGTAAAACTGTTGGCATTTATAAGTAAAAACTGTTAATAATTAATAATTAAGGCCCTAGTTCATGAAAAATTAACCTACCTTTACACGCTAACAGTTTAACACAGAGACTTGTCAGAAAATATCATGCATACCTTCAACATCAATTGATGCTATCAGGCATTCAAGATTAACCAATTAGCAATACTTTAATGCTGTGTTGAAGCCTAAAGACAAAAAAGAACTCTTATAAACTTCCAACCTCTATCATTATCATTAAGGAGTGAATCATGTGTCTAATCTATCATATCGAGTCTGTAGCTTTATTCCAAACTAATCGCTATACTTGTTGAAATGACAAAGAAAACCATTGAAGTATGCAACTTTAGACATTTTGTGATTGTTAATAGTTATTAAAGTATTAAACACACATGATGCATACAGAACATCGCACCAATTCAAATTAAGAAGAAAGGAAACCAACAGAAGCTTCAAGGACACAACAGTCTACAGCGACCACTAAAGATGAAAGTTGTAGTATAATAGATTTGATGCCCGGTTATGAACTGATTCCACCAGACTATTTAGACAAGGAGCTTAACACATTCCATCTACATTCATTAGCAACGGATGATAGCGTTTGTCATGTGAATCCATATAAGCATCATAAACCGCAGCAAATAACAAGAAATCAATAAGTTGTTTAGCGAGATAAGCTAATAAAATGGAGTAAATCTAAGAGGATCATCAGATAACGTTACCTTTCTGGAGCTATTGAACAAAAAATCTAGTGAAATACGCCGCCGAATCTGCAGTCGATCAAGCAAATTAGGGCAAAAAAAAAATTTGGACCATTTCTCGATTTGTGCGTGTCATCCTTGCGCAGGGGCCATGCTAATCTTCTCTGTATCGTTCCAATTTTATCGGATGTCCCAGAAGGGACGAATTGTTATCGAAGGCGGAACAATATAAACCCGATAGCTTTCGTTGAAGCCATCGATGTGGGAAGCCATGGCATTGCTTCAATCAGACGATAATTTAACTATTTCGTTGTAAGCCCTAATCCCTAATTTTGACTGTCCTCTTTTGGTTTTACATCTCAAAGTGAAGATGGTGAAACCCCGTCAGTCGTCAGTCAAGGACAAGAGAAACGGGGGTTGAACTTTTTACGTGTTGGCTCTCTTTCAGATTTCATAAAAGACTTTTAAAACAATGATATATATATATATATATATATATATATATATATATATATATATATATATATATATATATATATTTTTAAGGGATAATGACTTGAAAGGGTAACGAACTTTCGACTTTTGTCACATTTAGTCACTAAACTTTTTTTCGTTAGCTATTTGCCATTGAACTATTGAAACTGTTCACATTTTACCCTTATGACCGGCTGTTGCCGGTCATAAGGGTAAAATGTGAACAGTTTTAATAGTTCAATGGCAAATAGATAACAAAAAAAAGTTTAGTGACTAAATATGAACAAAATCGAAAGTTCGTTTCCCTCTAAAAAGTTCAATGACTAAATGTGAACAAACATCCTCTTGTATTATGTTTTAGCAAATTATTTATTTTTGTTAAATTTTAGCAACATTTGTAGATGAAGAAATCTATGAAAAAAAAAACAAAACAAAACCCTAAAAATATATTTAAAAAAAAAACAAAACCGAAATAAAAAACCAATGGTTTGATATTTTCCAAAATAAAAAATCAAAATTTTCAATCTGATTTTGGTTTTACAAAAAAATGAGCCATTCTCACTAATGTGAATTATAACCATTGGTTTGACATGTGAAATTTGTGACATCCCATGAATATGTAGTTACAACATCGTCTGAACTCGTAATTCATAGTAAGGGGTTAGAGTATCATCGCATTAATATGTAGTTACAACATCGCCTGAACTCGTAATTCATCACCTACAGGTTATGGGTCTGGTGATGTTTCCACTGGGTTGTCTAGAATGGTACGTGGTCGCCATCTATACTCTAGTAGATGACTACATCGCCACATTGCTGGTTAAGGTTATGGTATCTCCTTTCATCCTACATCACATATTCATCATCATCTATTTATCGAATTATCATCACCTTTCTATCATCACCTATCTCTCATCATTTTATTTCATCACACACCAACTATTTCATCTACCCATGTTTCATTCGCAACATATTTGTAGATATAAAATAAATATACCCTTTAAATCTTTTAAAACATGTATAAAATCGTTCATCCAGCATAGATAGCAAGTATTCAAATAATATGCATACATAGCACGTAATTTATATAAAATACTTCATATCTATGTGTAAGATGAAAGTAACTATATATACCATAAAAATCCCATAAATGCTTCCTGATTTCGAACCCTACAGTTTACTCTACTAAAGCTTCATATTCTCGGCTCTCTAGACCTAGAAGGGTCCAGATCTATCACACCAAAAAAGCTCAAAATAGCTCTTCCTTTCACTCTACACACTCAAGCTCGCTAGGGTTCTCACTTATGGGATATGTAGTCGCAATTGAAGGCCATAAGTGCCTTTAAATATGGCTCGGGCCCAAAGATTTAGGGTTTCTGCCAACAGTGCGGACTCGTCGAGTCGCCTCACCGACTCGTCGAGTCGCCTCACCGACTCGTCGAGTCCATTCATTAATCCGAGTCATCAATCGCGACCTTACTCGACGAGTTGAGGCGTCAACTCGTCGAGTCTCTCTTCTTAACTCAAAAGAAAAATACTTAAATTATGATACCTGGAAATCTAGATGTTACATTTTGTTTTTTCATTTCCTAGATTTCTTCATCAACAAATGTTGCTACAATTAAACAAACATAAATAATTTTGCTAAAACATAATACAATAGGAAGTTTGTTCACATTTAGTCATTGAACTTTTTAGACGGAAACGAACTTTCGATTTTGTTCACATTTAGTCACTAAACTTTTTTCGTTATCTATTTGCCACTAAACTATTGAAACTGTTTACATTTTACCCTGATGACCGGTAACAACCGGTCATAAGGGTAAAATGTGAACAGTTTCAATAGTTCAATGGCAAATAGATAACGAAAAAAAGTTTAGTGACTAAATGTGACAAAAGTCGAAAGTTCGTTACCCTTTCAAGTCATTATCCCTTTTTTTAATAACAAAGGTGTTTATTGGGACTCTGGGTAAAAGTATTATGAATTACGAATTAGGATGACAGGGTGACTTACATTTGGATGTACATGTTTAAATTTATAAATAAATATTATCATTTTTGGCCTGATTTAGTCATTAAATATTATTTCTTGGAAGGTGGATCATAAAGTTTTAAGTTATCTGCTAACTAAAGGAACCCTTTATTATACTAGTATGTTCCAACGTTTTGAAGGAATGAGTGGGACCCATATGGCATCCTTTTGACCATGTATTTTCCAAAGTGTGTAAAAGTTTCTTTAATACATCTCCCTTAAAAAAAATACTATGTACTAACACTTAGTAGAACATCTCCCAGACCTAAACCAGAAAGCTTTACGATGTTAATTGCCACTTCAAACAACACTAGTTTGAAGTCATCGAACGAACTTATTAGTCTAATGATAATGCAGCTCATAGGTTTCAAATTTGCATAAATTTGTTGGTAAGTTTAGTGTTAATAAGTCATTAAGTTGTGTAAACTATTTCATTTTCATGTGTAACAAATTAACCTTCATTGCACTATAATAAGTTAACAATTTAACCTTTTGTTTCTAGTTCAAGAAAAATCAACATACATTCCAACATGCAGACGTAAGCATAAAACAAATTGTTATTTTGGTTGGCTAATTTAAGTTCTAAAATCCATGAAAGATTGTAGATCATTCGACTAACTTCACCATCCTTATCTTATTTTTTAAGTTTACTTAGCATTTGATGAGACCAATAAATGGCTTATAATCTAGATTTTTAAAATACAATTTGAGATTGTTTATTGATAAGCTCATGGAGCTTTTTTCACATGATTTCCAAATATACCCTTATATATATTCTTTAATAAAAACTTAAAATCATAATCAATCTTTTAGAGATGTGACAAAAAAATCGATGTAGGGTTTGTGAATTCTACAATATTATAAACCTTCTTTCAAGTGTGGGAAAAAGTTCCAAGGCGATTTTATATTCAATATTCGATAATTTGTATAAACCATGAACTATTGTACTGAACTAAAAAGCCTACAATTTAGTATCTATGTAAAATTGCAATGTTTTGATAAAAGACATGAAAGTGAAATGCTATAATAGAAAAATAAATGAAAGGACATTGCTATTTCTTGCATTTAAACAAGTATGTGATGATTAAAAAAAAAGTAATCAGGATGTTGGTTTTATCTAGGTTGCTGCCTGTATAAAAAATGACAAATTGCAGGTTGTAACCAAAAGCAAAGTACATATATGACATCATTTTGTATATAAGGAAATGAGACACTGCAACATTACCCTTCCAAACATCAAAACATTTATCTTATACCAACAATAAAGTTATGTAATTTAATCATCTACCAGGCATTAAGGATTAAGCAATTAGCCATACTTCCATGTTGTTGATATGAATATGATATCATAATTTCAGTAACTAATGTTCAAGCCTGAAGACGAAAAATAACGCTTATAAACTTCCCACCTCTATCGTTATCATTAAGGAGTGAATGATGTGTCTAACCTATCATATCATATTCGCAGCTTTATTCCAAAATCCAAACCAACCATCATACTTGTTGAAATGCCAAAGAAAACCATTAAAGTATGTTAAAGTATGCAACTTTAGATAGTTTGTGATTGTTAATTGCTATCAAACACACATGATATATTTAGAAATTGCACAAATTCCAATTAAGAACAAAGGAAACCAACGGAAGCTATTGAAGACACTAACTACATCAAACAGAAACCCTGATCTCCACCTCTAAAGACAACAGTAACTTGATGCCTGATGATTAACTGATTCCACCAGACCACCTAGACTATAATGTAAATATGTGTGTCGTTTTGCAATCAAACGATTGCAACCCAATTATGTAACCGGCTCCTTCGAGCCTATAAATAGGGCCTTCGCTCATAAGAAATAAACAAGTGAAGTTTGAGTGTTTAAGACTTGAGTTGATCTCAAAGTTCTTCTCCGTTGAAATAGTTTGTCTATTTCTGAATAGCAGAGTTCTATCCAAACTATCCACATAAACATTAAATTATTCAACACAATCCATCATCAAGACAATCCAACGCATCACTCAGGTATAATCAAGGTTCTAAAAAACGCAAGGCGTGACTTGGTGTCGAGGTCTAAGTTAAGTTATGCCAAGTCTTGGCGAGCCATGACGTTTTTCAAGGTGTGACTATTTTATATACATTAAAAGAGATAAATCATATAATTATTGAATTGTATCAAATATATGAAGTTTTTAGAAGTGTTATATTAATATTTAATATAAAAAAGTTAACAAAAACTCAATTATTTTAGGCCCGAAAAAAAAAAAAAAAAAATCCGCGCCTTTAAAAAGTTCGCGCCATAACACGATAAGACACGCCTTGACACGTTTTTGGGCGCCAAGCTTAACAAACCCGCCTTGGACGTTTTCGTAACGGCTACACCACGCCTTGCGCCATAGCACGCCTTGAGGCGCGCCATGGCGCGCTTTTTAGAACCATGGGTATAATCTTGTTCCTAAAATTTATTTATCCGTCATGTTGTCAAATTTGGTATCAGAGCAATTAATCTGTCATCATGTTATTTTAAATTTGATGGATTATTATATTTTTCATTATGTAAAGTGTCGGTAGAAGGATTGTTATGTAATTAAATAAGAAGTGTCGGTAGAATAATTATTAAGTGTCGGTTGATGTAACATAAAGTGTGTAATCCTCAATAGTTTAGGGGGCTATAATGTAAATATGTGTGTTGTTTTGCAATCAAACGATTGCAACCCAATTATGTAACCGGTAAAATAATTATTAAGTGTCGGTTGGTGTAATATAAAGTGTGTAACCCTCAATAGTCTAGGGGGCTATAATGTAAATATGTGTGTCGTTTTGCAATCAAACGATTGCAATATAGGCTCGAAGGAGCCGGTTACATAATTGGGTTGCAATCGTTTGATTGCAAAACGACACATATATTTACATTATAACCCCCTAGACTATTGAGGGTTACACACTTTATGTTACATCAACTGACACTTAATAGTTATTCTACCGACACTTCTTATTTAATTACATAACAATCCTTCTACCGACACTTTACATAATGAAAAATATAATAATCCAACAAATTTAAAATAACATGATGACAGATTAATTGCTCTGATACCAAATTTGACAACATGACAGATAAATAAATTTTAGGAACAAGATTATACCTGAGTGATGCGTTGGATTGTCTTGATGATGGATTGTGTTGAGTAATTTAATGTTTATGTGGATAGTTTGGATAGAACTCTGCTATTCAGAAATAGATAAACTATTTCAACAGAGAAGAACTTTGAGATCAACTCAAGTCTTAAACACTCAAACTTCACTTGTTTATTTCTTATGGGCGAAGGCCCTATTTATAGGCTCGAAGGAGCCGTTACATAATTGGGTTGCAATCTTTTGATTGCAAAACGACACACATATTTACATTATAGCCCCCTAGACTATTGAGGGTTACACACTTTATGTTACATCAACCGACACTTAATAATTATTCTACCGACACTTCTTATTTAATTACATAACAATCCTTCTACCGACACTTTACATAATGAAAAATATAATAACCCCTTCCACCTTGAAAGGACAGATGTCTTCAATAATGGTTTTTTAACGTCATTGCTTACGTAATTCCTCCCGCCTCCGGAAAAGCAGATGTTTTTTGATTCTTGTGTTAGTCGTCCATGAATAGTGTTGCTTCTTATCTGGGTTGCTTTAGGATGGCTTCCATTCTCTTGTTAGTGTGTCTGCTATATGATTGTTGGCACTTTTGATATACTTGAGGTATGGGTGAAATTGATGTAATTGTAATTGCCAACGGATTAAACGTCCACGACAATAATCTTCTTGTAATTTATATCGCCAAAAGCCAAGTAGATATTTGGAATCTGTGCGTAGCTCGAATCTGGTTTGGAGTAGATCGACTTTCCATTTTTTCAATGTTCTGAGACATGCTAGTGTTTCTCGTTCATGTGTGCTGTAATTTTGCTCCGTTTGGGAAAATGTTCCCGATATATATTTGCATAATTTTTGCTCATATTTATCAGTTTTTAATACTTCAGGTGATACATCTGTATCAGTGTATGCTTTTGGTGACATTTTCATGTCACCGTATACTTTATCATTGTTTACTTCGGATGGTATTTTCATACCAATGTATGCTTCATCATTGTGTACTTTTGATGGGTTAGATGTGAGGTTTCCCTCACTATCTAATCCTAATAATACTTTTCCACGTATGATTGCTTTTAGGCATCCTGCCCAAGTGTCTTGTGACACATATGTTTCCACAATTAGAAAATCGTCGATCTTTGCATTATATAAGGTAGGAAGAACTTGAATTTTTTCTTTTATATTTTGTACTGAAATAGTATCTGTATCTGTCCAAGACCAAGGTATTTTTTCTGATATTTTCTTTTGTAAAGCTCTTCTTTCTTTTGCTAAGTTTTTTAAAAATCCTTGTTCTGCAATATAATTTAAACAACCAAGAAATCGTTGTATTTGTTTTCTATTTTCAAGTTTATTAGGAAACATATTTAATTTTTCTCGTATGTTGTCTGTTAAAGATAATTGGCCATTTTCTCCAATTTTTAAACCAAGATATTCAACTGTAGTTTGAAAAAGTTTTTATTTCTTTTTTGATAAAACTAAACCTTTTTCTTTGATTCTTTGTAAAACTTTAATAACTGCATCGATGTGTGTTTGTTCATTTCCTTTTGTAAAAACAAATATATCATCAATATATGCAAGACAAATATGATCTAAACCATTTAAGGTTTCATCCATGAATCGTTGATATATTGTTGGTGCCTACTTTAAACCGAATGGAAGGACATTCCATTCATAGTGCTTCTGAGGAGGACATGAAAAAGCGGTTACTGGTTTCGTATTTTCATGTAAGCGTAGTTGCCAATTCCAGATTTTGCATCGAATGTACTAAAGTGTGTATTTCCTTTTATTTTTTCCAAAATGTATTCTTTTCGTGGTAATTTATATGAGTCTCCAATAGTAGCATCGTTCATTTTTTTGTAATTAATTACCATTCTTCGTTTTCCTCGTTTTATTTCATTATTATTTTCTACATAAAATGCAGGTGCAGAATGAGGACTTGTGCTAGGTCGAATGATTCCCTTTTCTAGTAATTCAGTACATTCTTGTTTAAATTCAGAAACATCTTTGATACTATATGGAATTTTGTTTGGAATATTAACTTCATCATTAGGGTTTTTTTAATAATATTATTATTTCTTGATTATTTCTATTTTTTAATTGATCTAACGGGTTTTCACTACATACTTCTTCGAGTTGTTTTTCAGCAATTTCTTTAGCGAATGTTAGTAATATGCGTAGTTGAAAGCCAACTTCCTGTTTGATTATTTTAATAAGATCAAAATGTTTGATAATTGCAGTTTTTATAATACCTTTTGTTGGGTGATTGAGACTTATATGATCATTTGTTTGTATAAATGGTTGATATAATTTAAGAAAATTATTTCCTATTACTAAATGTATTCCCGAATCTTGTTGATATATAATTGGAGTTTTAAATAGTGCTTTTTCAATTACTATATCTATGTCTCTTCCTACGAACCAAATTTTGTGAATTGATTTATCAACAATTGTAATTTTTAATGGTTTTTCTAATTTTTTCCAATTTTTTAATATCTTTTTTCTTCCGAAACATAAAGTAGCTCCTGTATCTATATATGAGACTAATTCCTTTTCTTGTATTTTAGTTGTAATAAAGGTACTATTTGGATTAATATTTGTTTTTCTTCTACTCATTAGAGTTGGTTTATAAATTTCTATATGTGCAAAGTTTTCATATTAACAAGTTGTGTTTGTTATAATGGTTGAAGCATTGCGTATTGGTTCTTCTCCTATAATTTTTCCATAATATATAATATTTTTTCTAGAAAAGAAATTTTTTAATGAGTTATATCTAAAATTATGTTTTTCAGATAGTGTAAAATTTGATTTTCTTATAGCATCTTTATTAATATTATTTTTATTAATTAGAGCACCAAAGGTGTATCCTGATTCATTTTCTTCGTTATTAATAATGATTGGTGTATTTTCTATTTCTTGAGACATATTTAATAAATTATTCTTGTTATTTTATCTTCAAGATTTTTTATTTGTTAATATTTAAACCTGAAAACCCCATGATTATAACTTTTAGAAACAAAATGGTAATTTATTTATTTAGTTATTATGAATGTTTGTAACGATGAATATTCATGATGCATGATGAACATGTATTCATATGAACGAAAGATTTAACATTCATAATCATAATAAGAACGATACTTAGCTCTGATACCAAATTTAAAATAACATGATGACGGATTAATTGCTCTGATACCAAATTTGACAACATGACGGATAAATAAATTTTAGGAACAAGATTATACCTGAGTGATGCGTTGGATTGTCTTGATGATGGATTGTGTTGAATAATTTAATGTTTATGTGGATAGTTTAGATAGAACTCTGCTATTCAGAAATAGATAAACTATTTCAACAGAGAAGAACTTTGAGATCAACTCAAGTCTTAAACACTCAAACTTCACTTGTTTATTTCTTATGGGCGAAGGCCCTATTTATAAGCTCGAAGGAGCCGGTTACATAATTGGGTTGCAATCGTTTGATTGCAAAACGACACACATATTTACATTATAGCCCCCTTGACTATTGAGGGTTACACACTTTATGTTACATCAACCGACACTTAATAATTATTCTACCGACACTTCTTATTTAATTAGATAACAATCCTTCTACCGACACTTTACATAATGAAAAATATAATAATCCATCAAATTTAAAATAACATAATGACAGATTAATTGCTCTGATACCAAATTTGATAACATGACGGATAAATAAATTTTAGGAACAAGATTATACCTGAGTGATGCGTTGGATTGTCTTGATGATGGATTATGTTGAATAATTTAATGTTTATGTGGATAGTTTGGATAGAACTCTGCTATTCAGAAATAGAAAACTATTTCAATAGAGAAGAACTTTAAGATCAACTCAAGTCTTAAACACTCAAACTTCACTTGTTTATTTATTATGAGCGAAGGCCCTATTTATAGGCTTGAAGGAGCCGGTTACATAATTGGGTTGCAATAGTTTGATTGCAAAATGACACACATATTTACATTATAGCCCCCTAGACTTTATTCCAAAATCCAAACCAACCATCATACTTGTTGAAATGCCAAAGAAAACCATTAAAGTATGTTAAAGTATGCAACTTTAGACAGTTTGTGATTGTTAATTGCTATCAAACACACATGATATATCTAGAAATTGCACAAATTCCAATTAAGAACAAAGGAAACCAACAGAAGCTATTGAAGACACTAACTACATCAAACAGAAAAAGAAAAACCCTGATCTCCACCTCTAAAGACACCAGTCGTATGTTGTATAATAAACTTGATGCATGATTATTAACTGATTCCACCAGACCATTCAGACAACGAGCTTAACACATTCCATCTATATTCATTAGCAATGGATCATAGCGTTTGTTATGTGAATCCATTTGAGGATCAGAAATTGCAACAAATAACAAGAAATCAATAAGTTTTTTTAGCGAGATAAGCGAAAAAATGGCATTGAATCTAAGAGGATCCGATAGCGGTACCTTTCTGGAGCTATTGAATTAAAAAAACATACTGAAATAGAGATGCATCAATCGATCGAGCGAATTGGGGCAAAATAAAAATTTGGACCATTTCTCGATTTGTGCGTGTCATCCTTGCACAAGGGCCATGCTAATCTTCTCTGTATCGTTCCAATTTTATCGGATGTCCCCAAAGGGACGATAAATGATGCGAGGCCAGGGTATAAGAAGCATAAACGCCTTTCAATAGCTACCGATGTGGGAATCCATGAATTGCAGCATTTTTGCCACGAATCAAAAGTGGAAAGTTAGAAATTGATCAGGATGAAAAACCTTAATTTTTACATTCTTCTTCGTTTTACCTCAAAGTCAACATAATGGAACCCACCAAGAGTAATCAAAGTCAACTTACACATCAAAATGAGCAAGTCACAATGTGTTTATTTTCGATTTAATTGTTAATGGTACAAAAGAAAAGTTGCTAGTATATTATTTATTTTATCAAAAAAAAATCTCATCCTTTTTCTGAACCAAAGAATTTCATTTATTTAATTTTCTCAATAAATGACTATTATCTGGTTTATTAGCAAAGATTTTTTTTTATGTGAATGCAAGTAGTAAATTATGCTTGTTACCCAAATTGAAAGACGTTTTTTCTATTAACCAAGCCCAAAGTCAATTTTTTAAATTTTGTCCACGATATGCTGTTGGTCAACAATTGTGTCTTTAGTTTTTATCACATGAACAAGTTTAACCAATGGATGATTATGTGATATGGAAAAAATGGACCTCTATTTGTTGTCAATGATGCTAAGGTTGAGACATTATTGGCCCATCTAAGGTTACACACGAAAGTGTATGTGGACCAGCTACTAGTGAAGAAGGCAATATAGATGATAAAATATAATAAGATGCACATACAAGAAGGCAATATAGATGATAAAATATCATAAGATGCATACACATGAAAGAAACATCAAGTCATCAACAAACAAAGTGAAGTGGGTGTTGAGTATTATTCCAATGAACCAAGTATCTATTGATGTAGACAAACGAGACCTCATTTAGGTGAAAGGTTTTCATTACTAGAAGAATTGAAGTTTTGTTTAACTAATTATGTTGTTTGCCAAATCTGATGCAAATAGGCATTCAAGTTAGGTGTGGCAATAAGAATAAAGGCACCGAACGTCCATTTTGGCTTTAGGATTCATGGATCATCCAAGATAAAAGATCTCAATAAAGAATTTCACTTTTTTTTCCTTAACCTCTAACCATCATTTCCATATGTCGCTAGAGAGATGATTAGAAATCTGATTTTAAGGTTTATTATTACAAAAATTATCTACTTAATTAATACTAGTAGTATGCTTTATGATTTAACCTATACAAAAAGGTTATAAACATATTTTTGAAATTGAATGATATTAATCTTGTGAACACTATAATTAAAAATCACCCACGAACTTCAAACAAATAATTGTCTGTCTTGTATTATTCTACTTGTTTCTCCAATTAAAACAAACGATTCATGTTGCAAAAACACAAGGTAAACAATATACTCCATAATTTTATGATTTTTTTATTGGCATTTACGTTTTGTCTATTTACAAAAATCCCTCACTTTTTTTAATTTATAATCTTTTTAATATTTCCGCTAGTAATAAAAAATCACCTTAAAAACAAGGCAATAATAGGGAACTAAAAGAAACCACACATTGTATTAGGAGTATGCATAGTTTGACCTAATTATACATCCAATAACTTCAGTCACCAACTAATATAAGTTGTAAAATCCATGAAAAAAAAAAACGGTTGCATTTTAACACCCAAAAAGCCATCACGTGTGTTTACTATTACTAAAATAGACACTGATACGTATATCCTTAGTTTATGAAAACATAAACTAGGCAAATTGTAAGGAACAAAAGTTCCATAATACCCTCAATTTGCCCTTTTAAAAATCATACGAACATTGAAATTATAGTGACATGCTATTCCTTTTTCACCAAAAGTCAAATGGTTATTAGTTAGCTTTTCTTTAGATTAAAACTTTGCTATAATTAGTAAAATTTGTAAAAGTGTTGCCTTTATAGGTAAAAACTGAAGTATGTTGCTATTTCCCACAACTTGCCCTTGTAAAATTTGTGAAAGATTGTCAATTGTTCACTTGTTTTAACCCACCTCACATATATGATATCATGTGCATGTAACAACTGATATTTAAGGAAAAGGAAGTCCCTTAAGTATCATGAAAAGTTAACAGCTTAACACAGAGACTACTCAGAAATATCATGCATACCTTACCTTCATCATCAATCATTCAATTGATGCAATTACGCATATTTCCATGTTGTTGTTACTATGAACATGACATCATAATTTAAGTAACTAATTTCCAAGCCTGAAGACGAAAGAGAACTCTTATAAACTTCCAACCATTATCATTATCATTAATGACTGAATCATGTGTCTAACCAATCATATCATATTTGTGGCTTTATTCCAAACTAACCATTATACTTGTTGAAATGCCAACGAAAACCAGTAAAGTATGTCAAAGTATGCAACTTTAGACAGTTTGTGATTGTTAATTACTATCAAACACACATGATACATCCAGAAGTTGCACCAATTCCAATTAAGAACAAAGGAAACCAACAGAAGCTATTGAAGACAATAACTAAATCAAACAGAAAAAGAAAAACCCTGATCTCTACCTCTAAAAAAAACAGTTTTATAATAAGCTTGATGCCTGATCATTAACTGATTCTAACAGACCATTCAGACAAGGAGCTTAGCACATTCGATTACATTCATTAGCAATGATCATAGCGTTTGTTTTGTGAATCCATATAAGCATCAGAAATTGCAGCAAATAACAAAAAATCAATGAGTTTTTTAGCGAGATAAGCGACAACAATGGCATCAAACCTAATAAGATCCGACCGATAGCGGTACCTTTTTGGAGCTGTTGAATAAAAAGAAATGTAGCAATCGATCGAGCAAATTAGGGCAAAAAAAAAATTTGGACCATTTCTCGATTTGTGCGTGTCATCCTTGCGCAGGGGCCATGCTAATCTTCTCTGTATCGTTCCAATTTTATCGGATGTCCCCGAAGGGACGAACTATCATCGAAGGCCAAGCAATATAAACCTGATAGCTTTCGTTCGAGCAATCGATGTGGGAAGCTATGGCTTTGCTTCAATCAGACGATAGTTAAGTATTCGGTTGTAAGCCCTAATTTTCATTGCCCTCTTTTAGTTTTACCACCTCAAACTGAAGAAGGTGAATCCCTGTAAGTATTAGGCACCAAACCAACCAGGGTACCAGACGACTTGTATACATTTTACTATTTTACTACTATACTTAGAAAGGAGTCGACGTGTTTGGTTATTATTATTATTATTATTATTATTATTATTATTATTATTATTTTTCATAAATAATAATTGTATTAGATACCCCGTTATAAAAAGTTGGGCCAATAAAAACCAAACCCAAATACAAAAACTGTGGAAAAAACCAAAAACGAACGTAATTCAATGGTTTGGTTTCTATTTTTTCAAAAAAATAAAATATTTGGTTTGGTATCGATTTTAAAAATTAAAAAACCGCAAAAAACCCAAATTGTACCTATTTGCATGTAATTATATTTTATTTACAGATATCATATACAAATCTATGTAATTTTATGTAATTTTATAACAACTAGATGGAATCAGATGCGCCTTTGGCGCTGTTTTTTTTTTTTTTTTTTTGGTTATTTGAACCAATTCTTTCCTACCTGAAAAAACAACAATTACACAATTAGCTTTATCTAGTCAACAGGGGTACATTTGACATTACCTGATGTGGGATGCAATTTGGACTAATATAGATACCAACTTTCATCCAAATCTATCATCAGTTTTATGAAATTTGTTCACATTAATGTTTTTCCACTGCTTGAATGTCATAGAGTACGCAAACTTGCTTGACTGATAAAAAAATTAATTCAAATTATTAGAGTCTACCCAAATAATAATAATAATAATAATATATATATTAAAAAAAAAGCAAAACTATTTTCATTAAAAAGTAACCAAATTTAAAATTTGTTCAATTCAGTACCTTAAACTTTTTTTTTCATCATTTTTGTAATATCATAACAAAACTGAAACTTGATTACTATTTTAACAATTTTTGTTTTCCATAAACTTTCCACAATCAACAAACAAAAATACAAAATTTCATAACAATGAAACAAAATTGAATTAAGTAAATTTATGATATGTATTTGAACAAATATAAAAGTTTGTTACTATTTACTAACATTTTTAAAGTTTCAATAATCATAAAGTGACAGTTGCTGACACCAAATATGAGTTGTTGAAAGAAAAATCGACCATGCTCATAATCAACATAATTAAATGTTTGCAAGAAAGAAAAACAACAAATGACTTCATATAAGATTTAAAAAAAAAGGATTGACAAATGGGGTGGGGTCAAAAAGTTTCCCTTTAGAAGCATATTCCATCACAATTGCCAAATGGGCTCTAATCATCATAAACCCAAAACTAAATCCTAACTTATGAAATTGAGAAAACAAAGACGAAAGAAGGGGCATCGATACCTGGCTGCTTAATGTATATGTAAAAGGACGATGAAGAAGATAGTATTCCAAAGAGGGGATGTTTTGTTGAATATAAATAGTCAAAGGAACGAAAGTAAAAATAGTAAAAAAGGATACATGCTTTAAGTACATCAGCGCCTGCATCTTCTAGCCATGTGTTTTGGCATATTTATAAACATCATATATGATGGATACTGCATCATAGTTTGAACTGATATACCTGAACAAAGATGTATTAAAGTCCATCAACACATGGATTAGAAGGATTGTTATGGAACTTAATTCCAAAAGACACGATGGAATGGAATCTGAAATTCCAATTCCATCAGAATCTAAAAACCAAACAGAGCCTCATCCAAAAAATTTATCGTTTTCATATTGCAGAGCTTGATGGTGTAGTGAGTGATGGGCGGTGACTTGCCTATGTTATTATATATATATATATATATATATATATATATATATATATATATATATATATATATATATATATATATATATATATATATAGTTGAGTATCAAATATGTTTTACATAGTATGTTAAAGTTATACCACTCGCTGCAGGATATGATGCATAAAATTGATCACCTCTTGAGAATTCAGCTCTTGTCCTGAAAAAATTGGAAAACAAACTATAAAAGCCAACAATTTCCTATGATTAGTGAAGTACAAATTTGTCTAGTTGATCAATTTTTGAACAGTCTGCACTACATTCAATTGAAATTGACAAACTTATTAATTAATTTAAAAAATAATGAAATAATGAATAGGGATTCAGTCGGTTAAAAGGTGGCTACTTTTATAATGAAAAGAAGGCCTGCTTAAAAATGTGAAACATATCGCACATAATAATAGCTAAAAATGGAATTGTTCATTAATACTGTCAATTGTTGGACAAAAATATATGTCAATAAATATTAACTCAAAATTTTACTTATTCTAAACATCAACAGAATTCTTAACATCACCTAATATAAAAATGTAAAATGAAACTTTGATAAGCTGATTAATGGTTTACAAAGTCCCTTAAAAAAAGGCAAAACCTGTTAAGTCAAACAAAAAAGGAGCAAAATGGTTCATTGTTTCTTGTATAGTTAGGAATTCTTTATGTAAATAGTAAAGAATCCAATTTTATCAAATTTATAAAACAATCAGTCTAAAACAATTGAAAGTAAATAATCAGCAACTAAACCATCAAAATGACAAAATGGTTCAACATTTGTTATGTAAACTACAGAAAATTAGTATGATAAGAAACTTTTTAAATAATCGGTCCAAAGCACAAAGACATGAACCAATCAAAACCAAAGCACAAAATCAACAATTAAATTACAAAAAAGGCATTTAGTGCAAAATACATTTGAATTGGAGTCAAATAACTTATACATAAATAAAGAAAGTCTAATAAGCTATTGGAAGATTAGAATAAGACAGTAAGATAACAAATATAAATTCTAACCATAGAAACAGCAAATAACTAATGGGTTTGGGGAAATGTCACCTAAAACGAAACCTTATGACTAAAACCAAAACGAAAAAAAAATAGGGTTCATGATTTCTTTTTTACAATCGATAGAAAAGTTGTACAATTAGGAAACTTTAATGCATGTAAGACTACATGCATCCTCAATAAATAGTAAAAACCTCATCATTCAAGTTTATAAGAGTATCAATGAAACAATCACACGGAAACACATTAATGCAAAACAACAAACATCAATATACAGATGAATTGGAGCCCAATAACTTACGTAGAAAAAAAAAGGCTACATTTATTGGATTGTAAGAGAAAACGAAGTGTAATTTGGGAAAGAAACTGGTAATGTTTTGTATCATGGAATTGGGGAAGCAATGGAATGGAATGGTTGATTCCGGTTAGAAAATAACCCATTTATATTTAAGTAATATTTAATGACATAACTTTTTTTTTGACCTTACATGATTTTAGTAACTCATTTTTTTTCTAGAAATTAACTATATTTATTTAGCGGTTGATTGAATGGAAAACACGAACATTTTTTTAAGTTATCAAAATGTTGTGTCTTTTATGCAAAAAATATTTGATACTTATTTGCATAAAAGAAATAATATGTTGACCACTTTTTCAAAGAGATAAAATCTTTTTACGTAAAAAGGCAAAAACAAAAAGTTAGGTCACGATTTTGGTTTAGATTGTAAATTAAAATTTTAGGTCTTACCCCAAAAAAGGTCAAAATGTTGTATTTTACGCAATTAACACTATTTTTTATTATAATCTGATCTGAGTTTTAAATTTTAATAAACTTTTAGTATGGTTAATTTTGTATTTTTGTACACATTTACATATACTATAAAAAAGTTTAAATGAAAATTCATTCGCTTCCTACTGGCCAACAAAACATGATTATGGAATGTAATAACACATTCCATTACCTTGTTCACTCCATTCCAAAGTCTGAAGCCAATAGGTTGTTTTCAAATGTGCACATGAAGAAGAAATGTTGGGGAGATTAAGTGCCTAGCCCTAGCCTTAGATGGAGCAAAGCAGACTGAAGCTGGCTCTGGGAACAGGAAGGAAGTGAGCACCCTGGCGGAGAAAAGAAATGAAACCTAAAACATAAATGGAAGCTGTAAGAACATAGTAGAAACTCAGACCTTACTAACCCTTTGTATGCTAACTTAAATTTGAGTTATAATTAAAAGAAGTTTAGACTGACCAAGTCGTTCACCTTCCTTTCTTTCTAGTTGTATCTTTGCACTTGGAAAATTCTTGACCAAAAAAAAGTATTGACCAACTCCAGGAGCTCTATCATGTGTTTGTAGATCAACCTAACCATAGGCAAACAGAAATAAAAAATTATTTATATTAGTATCAAAAATTAAGCCAACTATGTGAAACCATAGGATGACTGTTCGCCAAGCATAGCTAGTTTCACCATAGATTCTAATTTCTATCAATTATTTGATTCGATACTTCATTCATTAGAAGTATCAGACCTTTTCAACATACATATCATCTAGTCTTACTTACTGCAACAAAAATGAGATGACAAAGAAAATTTATATTCTTAAGACAAAAATTATACATAATTGCTATGTGATACAGTAATTACCTTATTCAAAGAGATTATCATAAAAGAGAGCACATTAGGTAAATGGTTTCCTCCATACTTCACACCACCTTACAATCTTCGATCTCACCATACTTGACAAACGCATTGGTTAGAATCTCAGCGTACGTAATCTTACCGGTTCTTTGAAGCATTTCATCAAACAGTTGATGTGCATATTCAAATCTGCCAACTATGAACAAAAAAAAAACAATCTAATAAGCCCCAAATTAGTTTCTTTTTTCACAGAGAAGGTTTGTCCAAACTTACATGACTTCATTATGTCAAAATAAAATCACTCTATAAGGTAAGGACTAATGAAACAAAGATGCACTGATTTTGAACTACAAATGTAAGTGACTACAAAATCCAATAATCAAAATCAATTGGTTGAGCTATCATTTGACTAAAAAAATAGATAAAATGTCCATAAATGACTACAAAAATCAGAACACAAAATCAATTGACCAAACAATCAATGAAAAGTCGTATTCCATGATATGACGTTTCATTTAGACATTTTATCAAACACCCTTTGTACATAATTTAGTTTACCATGTGATATGTGCATATTTAGTGTGTATTAAGTGTAGTTTATTATTCATATATTAGCTAAATTGTTGCATATTATGGACAAAAGGTACTTAAAAGTGTTAAATTGTGTTTTTCAGTCCAAAGATGAAGCTCGGAAGCGAAAGGAAGCAAGAGAAGCGGTTAAGAGCTCAAGAGTGGAAAGAAGAAAGAAAACAACCAAAATAAAGCTTCTACTCGTCGAGTTATCTCCTGACTCGACGAGTCCGGTCGCGGATTTAGAAAGATAAACATTCGGAAGTCAAGATAGTTATCAGGTTACGACGAATGTGAGAGGGACTCGGCGAGTCGCCATATGACTCGACGAGTCAATATGCATATATAAAGATAACTTTCTAATGCGAAAAGGGGGAATTCTGGGAAGTTTCAGAGGTGTTAAGCTGCGAATAAGAAGCCAGAAGAACCCTAGAAGTCGACCAAAGAAGCTAGAATCCAATTCCGGGAGTAATTGAGGCGTAATTTCATCATTCTATTTAATTCTTTTGTTTTGTCAATATGATTAAGCAACTTGAACTTATTTGTTTGCTGTTATTCACCTTAGTTATGAACTAATTTCTTTATACTTCTGTTTGGGGATACAAAGTTGACAATATGGTTTGATTGATTGGTAGGATTAATTCTAAGTTGGTGATTAATTGTTATTTTAGCTTGTTAAAGAACCTTGCGTATGAATGATAATTTATTTTCTGTTAATAGGAAGATAGTTAATTAGCATGAACATCTATTAATTATCAACCTCGTATGATAAGTGACCACTAAATCATATGTCTAGGATTAATGAATATGAAACTAGGATTAATAAGTAAATTGAGTAAATTCATGTGCAAGCTTGTAAGATGACTATTGAACAAGAGGTTAATTAAAAATAACAATTTAATTAGCTATTGCAAGTCTAACTTAACCCGAATAATTAATCTAATAAATATAATTAAGTTAAGCAATTGGCCACTGTTTGAATTAGTTTATTTGCTAAGGATTAGGGTAATGAACACAACTTAATCACTTGAGTCGGTAACCAACGAAAGAATTAACCCATTGCACTATTACCTTAAAAGCAACCATAAAGTTAACCGAGTTGAACTAAACAGAAGTTTCTTTCCCATTATTGAATCTAGTTAATTTGTTCTTTTCTAGCCTTGCATTAGTTTTGTTTAATAAGTTTCTAGTCTTGTAAAACTAGAGAAAAACCTTTATTTGCTAAAGTAATTTAGATAGAATTAGTTTTTAATTTAATTTGCCGTTCCCTGTGTTCGATACCCTGCTTATTTAGCTATACCACAATTGATAGGTTCACTGCCTTTTGTGTGTTATTTGATAATTAAAGTAGGATTAAAACTAAGTGAGTTTTACACACATCAAGTTTTTGGCGCCGTTGCCGGGGAACGGTTCTAAATAGTTAATTTTATTTGCTAATTGTTATCATTTTTTTATTTTATTTGTTGATTAATTTTTTTATTTAGTTTAATAGTTTATTTTTATTTTTTATTTATTATGTATTTTCAAAATCTCGATGCTTTTGATGCTTTTCTTGAGGAAGTAGTGCAGGTAAATGAGCAAAAAGATGAGGACTATGACTCACATGATGATTTGAAGAAATTTGATAGATGGTTAGATAACATCTTGCCCAACACACAAGAACAATCTGAGTCACAAGAGCTAGAGTTAAAAGATGAAGAATTTAATCCAGAAAGAGATTTGGAGGAACTAGAAAGATTGCTAGCAGAGGGGTCAGATGAAGAACAAGAAAAACCTGAGTTGCAGGAACCAAGTTGTTGTTTGACCATTACCACGACGTGGTCCCCTGTTCTTCCGGTTTGTGTTTCGAAGCGTGGGGTGACGACTCCAACTTTGGAGAAAGTTCTGAGGCACGATCCATTTTTGATTAGTATCCAACTGGTTCCAACCCTTGTCAACATTCTTGGGTTTTATGAATTCAATCTCATTTGGCCAATTTTTGAAGCAACGAGCCAAATTTTACACATTGGTCAAAAGAAAATATTTAATGCAATGGATGGATGGGCATCAAATTTATTAGATGTTTATTAAGTTGGGAGTCCAGCTAAAGACTCGCACAAAAAGAAGCGCTTGCGGGAGGCAACCCGTCATTAGAGTTTTCTTTTCTTTTTCTTTCTAAACTTCTAGTTTATTAGGGTAATTTAGGATTTTAATTTTGATGTTTGTTTTCCTTTTTCTATTACTTGTGTGCTTCAACTCAGCAAGTCTACATACTTACTCGACGAGTCGCTCATTCTTCTTACTTTTGAGCTGAAGATTTGATGACATTTGATATGGGCATTGATTCTATTCTTTGAAGATCATTTTCCGAGCATTTCCAAGAGTTTTTCCCTTATATTTGGAGCTTTTATAAAGACTGTACGACACGAGATTTTGACACCCAAGACATGGATGAGCTTTTCCCATGTCTAAAGTCAATTCAAGATGGAGCTGAAGAGAATAGATATCAACCTCGCCACTACTATCCCAGGGGAGTTTGTTCCAATTCTCTCCTTATTTTTATTGTTCTTTATCATGCATGATATGCAATGGGGACATTGCATGAATTAAGTGTGGGGTAGGGGGTTGGTTAAATTAGTTAAAATTTTAGTTAAATTTTGAAAATCTTGAAATTTTAGTTACTTTTTAAAGTTTTGCATAAAATTTGCTAGGATTAATTTAGAAAATTTTGGTAAAGCAATTAGGGATCATGCTAGTATTATATTTGATGATTGCATGAAGACCCAAATGTTTAGTTGAGCCTATATACGTTCTAGTGCATTTGTGGCTTCCTTATTCCAGTGAAATCATGGGACAAAAACACGACCTCGCTTAGTTTGAAGGATGCAATATGTTTAGCATCGTGTACCAGAAATGTATCCAGGAAAATTATTATCTTTAGCCAATAAAGGTTGAAGTTGAGCGCCCCTGCTTAAGCATGTAGGGTTTTGAGTGGAAAAAGTGTGTTACATGTTAAAAAGAGAGAGAGAATTACAAAAAAAGTTTGAAGAATTTTTGGAGCATCAAAGTTAAGTATGAAATTAGAAGATCGAAAATTCCAAAGAAATTCAAAAAGTTGAAGATACCAAAAATCAAACATCAAAGGTGGTGAATTCAAAGTTATCCAAGATCAAATTATCAAGCAAGTGAAGAATTCCAAAGAGCTCCAATGTGGTATCATTAATTGTAATTATCTAGATTATGTATGCTTGGGTTGCTCAATTAAAAATACCTTGAGGTTAAAGAGGTTTTCTGAGGATGGATTCGGAGGGTTGCATAAAATGAGCATAGTTCGGGGTGAGTGGGCGAATGTTTATGAGGATTGTGAGTATTTGAAGTATGGGGGGTTTTTAGGAATTTTAGACACAAATGCATGCGTTGCGGTCTTGGCATAATGGCTGGGTTGGATTGGAGTTATTATATGTGATTCTAATGTGTTAAAATTCAGTTTTGCTTGAGGGCAAGCAAAGGACAAGTGTGGGGTATTTTGATATGTGCATATTTAGTGTGTATTAAGTGTAGTTTATTATTCATATATTAGCTAAATTGTTGCATATTATGGACAAAAGGTACTTAAAAGTGTTAAATTGTGTTTTTCAGTCCAAAGATGAAGCTCGGAAGCGAAAGGAAGCAAGAGAAGCGGTTAAGAGCTCAAGAGTGGAAAGAAGAAAGAAAACAACCAAAATAAAGCTTCTACTCGTCAAGTTATCTCCTGACTCGACGAGTCCGGTCGCGGATTTAGAAAGATAAACATTCGGAAGTCAAGATAGTTATCAGGTTACGACGAATGTGAGAGGGACTCGGCGAGTCGCCATATGACTCGACGAGTCAATATGCATATATAAAGATAACTTTCTAATGCGAAAAGGGGGAATTCTGGGAAGTTTCAGAGGTGTTAAGCTGCGAATAAGAAGCCAGAAGAACCCTAGAAGTCGACCAAAGAAGCTAGAATCCAATTCCGGGAGTAATTGAGGCGTAATTTCATCATTCTATTTAATTCTTTTGTTTTGTCAATATGATTAAGCAACTTGAACTTATTTGTTTGCTGTTATTCACCTTAGTTATGAACTAATTTCTTTATACTTCTGTTTGGGGATACAAAGTTGACAATATGGTTTGATTGATTGGTAGGATTAATTCTAAGTTGGTGATTAATTGTTATTTTAGCTTGTTAAAGAACCTTGCGTATGAATGATAATTTATTTTCTGTTAATAGGAAGATAGTTAATTAGCATGAACATCTATTAATTATCAACCTCGTATGATAAGTGACCACTAAATCATATGTCTAGGATTAATGAATATGAAACTAGGATTAATAAGTAAATTGAGTAAATTCATGTGCAAGCTTGTAAGATGACTATTGAACAAGAGGTTAATTAAAAATAACAATTTAATTAGCTATTGCAAGTCTAACTTAACCCGAATAATTAATCTAATAAATATAATTAAGTTAAGCAATTGGCCACTGTTTGAATTAGTTTATTTGCTAAGGATTAGGGTAATGAACACAACTTAATCACTTGAGTCGGTAACCAACGAAAGAATTAACCCATTGCACTATTACCTTAAAAGCAACCATAAAGTTAACCGAGTTGAACTAAACAGAAGTTTCTTTCCCATTATTGAATCTAGTTAATTTGTTCTTTTCTAGCCTTGCATTAGTTTTGTTTAATAAGTTTCTAGTCTTGTAAAACTAGAGAAAAACCTTTATTTGCTAAAGTAATTTAGATAGAATTAGTTTTTAATTTAATTTGCCGTTCCCTGTGTTCGTGTGACATCCCCAAAATCACGGCCAGAAAAGACCGGTTTGTTTATGCTTTGTTTAAAAATCAGAGTTACATTTTAAATGAAAGTGTTGCGGAATTTGTCCCAAAACAAAAATATGATAAAGATTTATCAAAAGCATTTCCATAGAAATGTATTTCATTAAAAGACTCGGGATGTCATGTTCGTACAGATCAAAAGCATAAACAGTACAATATAAGCCTTACTACATTATTTCATATCTACAGGCCTATATCCGTAATCCCTCGTCCAAAACATCACATCTAGGCTCATGCGCCACTACCTGTAATACATAAAACTGAGTGGGTCAGGCTTGGGAGCCTGGTGAGCACATAGGGTTTTCAACCCACAATAAATAAGTTTATTATTTTCATCAATCAACAATAACCCGATTACCCGTTCCCGTTATCCTCACTTTACGTCCCTAAACACCTATCATAAGGGACCTAGCCTAAGGATCATCATCGGGACGGATACTACTGCTAAGGGGATTCCTCAGCAATAAATGTCCTAAAGGCAACCATGTGGGGGATGGAGTACACCGGTGAACACATCGTTCACAAACACCTACAGGTTGCGAGCCTGCTAGTGTTCCACTGGACTGTCTAGAAGAGTCCGTGGTCGTCATCCATACTCCGCTAGATGACAGAAACAACAACATCAACATCGAGGCCTCTCATCATTTTATCACACATCAGCTATTACATCTACCCATGTTTTACCCCAACATTTTCGTAGATATAAAATACATATACAGTTTAAATCATTGAAAACATGTATAACAATGTTCATCCAGCATAGATAGCAAGTATTCAGATAATATGCACACATAGCACGTAATTTATATAAAATACTTCATATCTATGTGTAAGCTGAAAGTAACTATGCACTCACTTGATTAGGTGGTGACTCAGCACTCGGACAGCGCTTCGATACTCTCAAAACGATATTCCTTCGATAAAACCTAGTATCGATACCACTAGGGTTTAGTTTAACGATAACCGCGACAAATTAATTAGTCCGAGTATTATTAAGCGTTAATAATACTCGATATAACTCATAATAATAGCCCAAATAATTATTTTAAGGACCTAATAACATTCCTATATTAAAACATAAGCTAAACTAAAGTTAAGGTAGGTATAGCTCACTTACAGCGGGTTTTCTCGAAAACCGGGCTTCGCTGGAGCAGCGTTCCCGAGCCGAAAGGCTCTTTTCTCGGAACTCCGGGATCCACGGGGCTTCCTTCGGGTGCTAGGGGGTTTACCTAGGCTTTAGGGGGCTTAAGGAGGCTTAGAGAGAGAGTGTAGAGAGAGAAAGAATGTTGGAGAGGTGTGAAGAGAAGTGAATGCCCGACACCTCTATTTATAGGGGTGCTGACTGGTCTACTCGCCGAGTAGGGGGGACCTACTCGCCGAGTTTGTCCATGTGGTGGCCTTCTGGTGGTGCCACGTGTCCAATTCTGGTGGTGCCACGTCACCCCCTATCGCGTGTCAGCCTTCGAACTTAGAAAAATCATAACTCTCGCATACGAGCTCCGTTTTCGACGTTCTTTATATCCACGCGTAGGTAAAATCAAGATCTACAACTTTCATTTAGACTCCGTCGGCTAATTCTCGACCGATCTCAAATTTAACAGTAGGAGGCCTTTAGACTGTTAAATGACCGCGAAGAATTCGTAACTCCGTCATACGAACTCCGTTTTCGTCCATCTTTTTGCCGTTGAGTTCCTATTAATGAGATCTTCAACTCTCATTTAGGTCGCGTAAGCCAAAAACCACTCGAACTAAAATTCGAGTTTCGGGTTGTACACTGCTATTCCGAAACTTCGAAAAATCATAACTTCTTCATACGAAGTCAGATTTGGGCGTTCTTTTTATCGACGTTCTTAGTTTAACATATTCTACGACTTTCATTTATATCGCTAAGGCTAAATCTCGCTCTATCGTAAATTCACTATTTACGCTTCCCGGTGCCGTGCCGGTTTTGCCGTAAAACTTCGACGGGCCATAACTTCTTCGTTATAACTCGGATTTCGGCGTTCTTTATATGTACGGAAACCTTGAGACATAGTCTACAACTTTATGTAGAGATATCGGGCTTATCTCACACTTTAATTTTGACGCTTATTTTTATTATTTATTAATTATACACTTATAATTAAATATTAAACACATAAACACACATAATTCACATAATACTCAAATATTTCATCTTTATTACTTCAAAAGAGTTACAAGAGTTGACCTAGACTATTACATTGACAAAAATGCTTAGCCCTGAAACCCGGGCGTTACAATTCTCTCCCCCTTAGGATGATTCCGTCCCGGAATCATGCATCAGCAAACAGATGTGGATAGCGACTCATCATGTCATCCTCTGTTTCCCAAGTGAGATTCGGCCCATTCGAATGTTTCCATCGGACTAGCACTAAGTCGACCATCTTGCGTCGTAACTTCTTAGTCTTACGGTCAACAATTGCCTCAGGCTCTTCAATCAGCCTTTTATTCTCATCCATCCTTAACTCTGAGATTGGAATTATGTCGGGAACATCTCCCGTGAATTTCCTCAAATAACACACATGGAAAGTGTTATGAATACCATTGAGTTCTTCGGGCAATTCCAGCTTGTAAGCTTGGTTCCCAATCTTCTGAAGAACTTTGAACGGTCCAATAAACCTTGGACTCAACTTTCCTCGTTTCCCAAATCGTATAAGTCCCTTCCATGGTGAGACTTTAAGCAGAACGGAATCCCCAACCTCGAAGGTTATCGGTTGTCTTTTCTTGTCAGCATAGCTCTTCTGACGATCCTGAGCTGCTAACATTCTTTCCCTAATCACCTTCAACTTCTCGGCAGTCTCATGGACTATCTCGGGGCCCATAAACTGCTTCTCTCCGGCTTCAAGCCAACAAGACGGCGTACGACACTTTTGTCCATACAAGGCTTGGTAAGGTGCCATCTTGATGCTCGAGTGAAAACTATTGTTGTAGGAGAATTCTACCAGAGGTAAGTGCTCGTCCCAATTTCCTTGAAATTCGAGGGTACATGCTCTCAACATATCTTCCAGTGTCTGAATCGTTCTTTCGCTCTGACCATCAGTTTGCGGATGGTAAGCAGTACTCAAACATAACTTTGTACCCAACTCCTCTTGTAGACTCCTCCAAAACCTTGACGTGAAACGACTATCACGATCTGATACAATCGTAAGAGGAACACCGTGAAGTCTTACAATTTCCTTCACGTAAGCATTTGCGAGCTTATCCATAGACCACTTCTCGTTGGCTGCTATGAAGTGTGCACTCTTGGTGAAACGATCCACGACTACCCAAATCATGTCGTGACCGTTCTTCGTCCTGGGCAGTTTAGTCACAAAATCCATGGTGATGTCTTCCCATTTACCCATGGGTACAGGTAAGGGTTCTAAACTCCCATACGGTTTCTGATGTTGTGCCTTAACCCTCGCACATGTTACGCACTCGGCCACATACTTCGCAACATCGAGCTTCATCGTCGGCCACCAGTAGTAGGGTTTTAGGTCCCTATACATTTTAGTGCTACCGGGATGAATCGAGTACATGGTCTTGTGTGCTTCTTCCATCAGAAGATCTCTTATTCCTCCCGTCTTAGGTACCCAAATTCGATCTTGGAATACCTTCAGTCCTCGACTGTTTGTACTGAACACTAACGTTCTTCCCAAACATTCCTCCTTTCGGTCATTTTTCTCTAAAGCTTCTTCTTGAGCTTTCCTGATACTTTCGACAATCGTTGAAACGACTTCAATTCTTAACGCTCTTGGCCTTTTCCTTTCCAGATTGACTTTCCGACTGAGAGCATCAGCAACAATATTTGCTTTACCTGGGTGGTAAAGTATCTCACAGTCGTAGTCCTTGAGAAGTTCTAGCCAGCGTCGTTGCCTCATGTTCAACTCCTTCTGATTAAAGAGATACTGGAGACTCTTATGATCAGTGAAGAGCTTGCACTTCGTGCCGTAGAGGTAATGCCTCCATATCTTTAAGGCAAAAACTACCGCTGCCAACTCCAGATCATGAGTGGGGTAGTTCTTTTCGTGTTCTTTCAATTGTCGAGATGCGTATGCTATCACCTTTTCTCTTTGGGTCAGAACACAACCCAACCCGACTCCAGAAGCATCACTATAAACCGCGAAATCTTCGACTCCATCGGGTAGAGAAAGTATCGGTGCTTCACATAACTTCTTCTTTAGTTTCTCGAATGCCTCGTCGTGTTTCTCACTCCACGTATATGTAGCTCCTTTATGAGTCAAAGCTGTTAATGGAGCAGCTATCGAAGAAAAGCCTTGGATAAATCGTCGATAATATCCGGCTAATCCTAGAAAGCTTCGAATCTCCGTGGGACTCTTTGGACGTTCCCACTTCATTACAGCCTCGATCTTTGCGGGGTCAACCATTATTCCCTCCTGGTTAACAACATGACCCAAGAATTGGACTTCCCGTATCCAAAAGTCGCATTTGGAGAACTTTGCAAAAAGCTTCTCCTTCTTCAACACTTCTAATACTTCCCGTAGATGCTTGCCATGCTCCTCTTGGCTTTTCGAGTAAATAAGAATGTCGTCGATGAACACTATCACAGATTTATCGAGGAATGGTTTACAAACCCTATTCATCAAATCCATGAATGCTGCAGGAGCATTGGTTAGTCCAAATGACATAACCAAGAACTCGTAGTGTCCATATCTTGTTCTGAATGCAGTCTTTTCAATATCCTGCTCTCTCACCTTCAGCTGATGATATCCTGACCTAAGATCGATCTTTGAGAAGTAGCTCGAACCCTGCAGCTGATCGAATAGGTCATCAATCCTCGGCAATGGATACTTGTTCTTCACCGTTGCCTTATTCAGCTCTCGGTAGTCTATACACATTCTCATACTTCCGTCCTTCTTCTTCACGAATAACACCGGAGCTCCCCAGGGTGATGAACTAGGTCGAATAAAACCGTCGTCCAACAGCTCCTGAAGTTGCGTCATGAGCTCCTTCATCTCCGTCGGTGCTAATCGGTAAGGTGCCTTTGCTATCGGTGTTGTTCCTGGTAACAAATCTATACGAAACTCCACTTGTCTATCAGGTGGTAATCCGGGAAGATCTTCGGGAAAGACTTCCGGATAATCGCACACAACCGGTATATTCTGCACCTCTTTCTTCTCCTTCTTGGCATCGATTACGAATGCCAAGTATGATGCACATCCCTTTGACAAACATTTCCTGGCTTTCATCAGGGAGATGATTCCAGAATTTACTCTGCGTTTGTCCCCATACACCATAAATGATTCTTTTCCGGGTGGGTTTACCTTTACTATCTTCTTTCGGCATTGAATCTCAGCATCGTTGGCGCTAAGCCAATCCATACCCAAAACGATGTCGAAACCGTTTAACTCTATGGGTAATAGCTCTTCGTGGAATTCGTTTCCGTTTAGGTCGATGACGATGTTCCTAATACGATTACTAACAGGTACGAATTTGCCACTGGCAACTTCTACAATCAGGGCATTATCTAGTTTTTCTACAGGCAATGCTAATTTCCCACCAAATTTATGCGATACAAAGGAGTAGTTGGCTCCGGAATCAAATAGTATATTTGCAGGCAAACCATTTACAAGGAAGGTACCTGAAGCGACATCTGCTGCCTCCTTTGCAGCCTCGAGCGTCATCTGGAAGGCTCTTGCCTTCGGCTTCGGTGGTATGTTGGGTCTTCCTGTCTCCTTCTTCTTCGGGCAGTCCTTCAAAATGTGCCCTTCTTCATTGCACCCATAACAGGCTTTCTGGTTGAGGGTGCATTCATTGGCGTAGTGTCCAGGCTTTCCGCACTTGTAACAAGTGACCCCTCCATCACACTTCCCAAAGTGCTTCTTCTTGCACTTGTCACACCATTTCGCTTCTGATCCTCCTCCCCTCGAACCAGACTTCGAGAATCTACTCTTCTTGTTGGACTTCGAGGATCCATTGAACTTCCGTTTCTCACCGACCTCAGCCCTTTCCAGACCCCTTTCCTTTTGTTGGGTCTCCACATTCTTAGCTGCTCGAACAGCTGATTTTAGAGTGGTTGCCATCTTGACTGTTGGGCCAAAGTCAGCCGGCAGTCCGTTTGCGAATTTCTCAATTTTGGAAAGTTCGGTTGGCACTAGGTATGGAAACAACTTCATCTTTTCCGTAAATGCAGCAGCATAGTCATCGATGCTCATTCTCCCCTTCTTCAAATTTTGGAACTCATTGTTCAGATCAATCAGGTCTATCTCTGAACAGTACTGCGCCTTCAGTTGTTCCAAGAACTCATCCCATGACATTTTCAGAGCTTCTCCCCGTGGCATTGTATCTGCCAATAGCTTCCACCAGCTCAAGACTCCAGTTTTCAACTGTCTCACAGCGAAGACAGTCTTCTGCTTCTCGCTGCAGTCGCAGCTCTCAAACACCATCTCCATCTCGGAGATCCAGTCCATAATCTCAACAGGCTTTGGGCTTCCTGAGAGACTTGGTGGTTTCGCACCCAAGAAATTTTTGTACATCCGCCCATCCTTGTTGTTCCTCCCTCCTGGGCCATCCTTTTGCTCACCTTGAGTCCCTACTTGACTCACTTGGCGGCTATAGTTCCCTTCCTCAGATGGCTCGGGAACTGGCTCCGTCGGTTCAACATGTATGGTAGGTTCGTCCTTATTTTCGTGGAGCATCCGTCTCATTTCTTCCCTTTGTTCAGCTAGCATAGCCTGAATCAAGGCTTGAACTCCAGCCATGGTAACTGGCTCAAGTGCAACTTCTTCATCAACAGGTATTTGCTGAACCACTGGGGGTTGGTTCCTACCTCCATTTGCGTTCACGTTTCCGCTACGGGTCCTTACCATCTTGATCTATACACCGAATAAGGTGAATTTAGATCTTTATTTAGGATAGACGTTTAAATCGTCCTTATCACTCCGAAACGTTTACATGCTAGTTCTAATATTGTAGTCGTACGTTTAGAATCCTAAACACATAAGGTTTCCAGATCCGGTCGGCAACAGACCATAGATCCGAACAATTAACAACATATTATGCACAAAGCTTTTAGCACATAAAAGCATTTTAGGCACAATTCCTAAAATAAGCTAGTGCTCACACCTCACAATCATCGCTTAGCATTCTAAGTTTAAGTCTAGAAATCCTAAAAATTCCTAGTTCGCTTAAACTAATGCTCTGATACCAACTGTGACATCCCCAAAATCACGGCCAGAAAAGACCGGTTTGTTTATGCTTTGTTTAAAAATCAGAGTTACATTTTAAATGAAAGTGTTGCGGAATTTGTCCCAAAACAAAAATATGATAAAGATTTATCAAAAGCATTTCCATAGAAATGTATTTCATTAAAAGACTCGGGATGTCATGTTCGTACAGATCAAAAGCATAAACAGTACAATATAAGCCTTACTACATTATTTCATATCTACAGGCCTATATCCGTAATCCCTCGTCCAAAACATCACATCTAGGCTCATGCGCCACTACCTGTAATACATAAAACTGAGTGGGTCAGGCTTGGGAGCCTGGTGAGCACATAGGGTTTTCAACCCACAATAAATAAGTTTATTATTTTCATCAATCAACAATAACCCGATTACCCGTTCCCGTTATCCTCACTTTACGTCCCTAAACACCTATCATAAGGGACCTAGCCTAAGGATCATCATCGGGACGGATACTACTGCTAAGGGGATTCCTCAGCAATAAATGTCCTAAAGGCAACCATGTGGGGGATGGAGTACACCGGTGAACACATCGTTCACAAACACCTACAGGTTGCGAGCCTGCTAGTGTTCCACTGGACTGTCTAGAAGAGTCCGTGGTCGTCATCCATACTCCGCTAGATGACAGAAACAACAACATCAACATCGAGGCCTCTCATCATTTTATCACACATCAGCTATTACATCTACCCATGTTTTACCCCAACATTTTCGTAGATATAAAATACATATACAGTTTAAATCATTGAAAACATGTATAACAATGTTCATCCAGCATAGATAGCAAGTATTCAGATAATATGCACACATAGCACGTAATTTATATAAAATACTTCATATCTATGTGTAAGCTGAAAGTAACTATGCACTCACTTGATTAGGTGGTGACTCAGCACTCGGACAGCGCTTCGATACTCTCAAAACGATATTCCTTCGATAAAACCTAGTATCGATACCACTAGGGTTTAGTTTAACGATAACCGCGACAAATTAATTAGTCCGAGTATTATTAAGCGTTAATAATACTCGATATAACTCATAATAATAGCCCAAATAATTATTTTAAGGACCTAATAACATTCCTATATTAAAACATAAGCTAAACTAAAGTTAAGGTAGGTATAGCTCACTTACAGCGGGTTTTCTCGAAAACCGGGCTTCGCTGGAGCAGCGTTCCCGAGCCGAAAGGCTCTTTTCTCGGAACTCCGGGATCCACGGGGCTTCCTTCGGGTGCTAGGGGGTTTACCTAGGCTTTAGGGGGCTTAAGGAGGCTTAGAGAGAGAGTGTAGAGAGAGAAAGAATGTTGGAGAGGTGTGAAGAGAAGTGAATGCCCGGCACCTCTATTTATAGGGGTGCTGACTGGTCTACTCGCCGAGTAGGGGGGACCTACTCGCCGAGTTTGTCCATGTGGTGGCCTTCTGGTGGTGCCACGTGTCCAATTCTGGTGGTGCCACGTCACCCCCTATCGCGTGTCAGCCTTCGAACTTAGAAAAATCATAACTCTCGCATACGAGCTCCGTTTTCGACGTTCTTTATATCCACGCGTAGGTAAAATCAAGATCTACAACTTTCATTTAGACTCCGTCGGCTAATTCTCGACCGATCTCAAATTTAACAGTAGGAGGCCTTTAGACTGTTAAATGACCGCGAAGAATTCGTAACTCCGTCATACGAACTCCGTTTTCGTCCATCTTTTTGCCGTTGAGTTCCTATTAATGAGATCTTCAACTCTCATTTAGGTCGCGTAAGCCAAAAACCACTCGAACTAAAATTCGAGTTTCGGGTTGTACACTGCTATTCCGAAACTTCGAAAAATCATAACTTCTTCATACGAAGTCAGATTTGGGCGTTCTTTTTATCGACGTTCTTAGTTTAACATATTCTACGACTTTCATTTATATCGCTAAGGCTAAATCTCGCTCTATCGTAAATTCACTATTTACGCTTCCCGGTGCCGTGCCGGTTTTGCCGTAAAACTTCGACGGGCCATAACTTCTTCGTTATAACTCGGATTTCGGCGTTCTTTATATGTACGGAAACCTTGAGACATAGTCTACAACTTTATGTAGAGATATCGGGCTTATCTCACACTTTAATTTTGACGCTTATTTTTATTATTTATTAATTATACACTTATAATTAAATATTAAACACATAAACACACATAATTCACATAATACTCAAATATTTCATCTTTATTACTTCAAAAGAGTTACAAGAGTTGACCTAGACTATTACATTGACAAAAATGCTTAGCCCTGAAACCCGGGCGTTACAGTTCGATACCCTGCTTATTTAGCTATACCACAATTGATAGGTTCACTGCCTTTTGTGTGTTATTTGATAATTAAAGTAGGATTAAAACTAAGTGAGTTTTACACACATCACCATGTTTTGTTTACATGTCAATCACAGAGTTTTCAAAAATCACACAGAAGGGAATTTTAGACTAAAGGACAGGGATGTGAGTGTGTTTACCTGTTTCATATGTTGTAACCAAAGAAACCACCAAAATTTTCAAAATCGAAAATCATAAAAACAGATTCCAGCTTTAGGTGAAAGCCCAAATAAAAAATACGGCAGTGATTTTTAGTGAGAGGAGGCTCAAAAAAGGGAATGAAAGGCGGTATGGCTGCAAACACCGGTTGCATATTCCAATCGGATATGCCTTCCGATTTACCTTGCCAAAATACGGCCTTCAACTTCACCCATGGTCGACGTTGCAATTTTTTTCACAAACAAAGCTCATCATCGCCTCAAATCTTTGTACAGAACAATCAAAATCAGAACCCATCAAAGGAATTACAAGTGAATGATGAAGACCAGAAAACGTCAAACGAAACAATCAAAACCGCAAGAAAGGAACACATAATCGCAAGATAAGGAGAAACAGAAATCCAAAAGCGCGAGGTGGAAACTGAAATTAGAAGGCAACATATACCAAGAAGCCAACTTCTATCTACAATTACTTTAAGGCGGTTCTGTAAGGCGGTTCTTTAAGACGGTGAAGACTAAAAAAAATATCCGGTGCCAAAAGCAGAAAGCGAAGGAAAAAAGGGTACAAATGACAAATGTAAAAGTTTGTTTAAAGCAACCTTCCCGTGGCAAAATCAGTAAGCGAAGAAAATTTAAGTGGCAGAAATGAGAAAGCAGAAAGTCTCTTATTCACCATCCTTTTAAGGATTAATAGTATATACAATTGGTAGTATGCCGAGTTGGTTAAGATGGTGAATATATGAATTTCAAATTTGGGGTTCAAATTCATTAAACTCATTTTATTTGATTTTTAGTTGTTGTGGTTTACTCATCCCATGTCGGCTAGGTAGTAAAATTCCTTCGTCCTCTTTAATTATAAATATATTAGAGTAAATTAAACAGATGGTCCTTATGGTTTAGGGTGATTTGTGTATTTGGTCCCTAACTTATTTTTTTTTAACTCAGAAGGTCATTACTGTTTGTTTTTGTTATGCGTTTGGTCCCTATCTTACCTAAAAAGACTATTTTTCTTTTGATTTTTTAATTTATTTAAATAAACACACCCCAACCCCACCCCCTCACCTTACTTACCTACACTACCATTTTTTCTATTTAAAGAATAATTTTTTTAGGCAAGACGGAGACCAAACGCGTAACAAAAACAAACAGTAGGGACCAAACGCGTAACAAAATAAAAGACAGGGACCTTTCAAGTTAAAAAAATAAGTTAGGGACCAAACGTATAAATTATCCGAAACCATAAGGATCATTCGTGTAATTTACTCAATATATTAATCTAACTAGGTTTGAAACCCGTATAATACACGATTTAAAAATAATAATAATAATAATAATATATTATTAAGTATTGCATGTTTTTTCAGTAATAATTTTACATAAAGACAAAAATATATAAAGAATAAAATGCAACATATGAATGTGATTGTAGTTATACATATTTTACAAAATTGAATTTGGAAATGATATAAATATTAGTTGTAAATAAACCAATTTTTAAAAGGTTGCTGCAAATTATCCTAAATTCAAAAAGGATTAACTGAAAATTTTGTTTTTCAATTATAAAGTTTGATTTGAATTTAAATTGAATTTAATACATTAACCGACAAATTATGTGAGAATTTAAATTGGCATTTAACTTTCTTTATTTTCTTTATTATATTTTTAGATTAAATATATTTTTTAATTTAATCACGAAGCCAAAAAAAACCACAATTTGTCAAGTGGATTTAAATGAAAAAAAAAAAAAAGACATGTTGCATATTGAATTACGTGATTTTTTTTTTAATTTAATAACAAAACAAAAAAAAACAACAATTTATCAAGTGGATTTAAATGAAAATAAAAAAATAAAAAAATGACATGTTGCACATTGAATTACGTGATATCATGTAGCATGTAGCAGCAAACATTCATTTATTAGGTAGAATTACAAGTTTCTACGTTATATTACATCTAATCTCACATCGATTGAAGGATATAAAAATATTTTGTTTCTTTTTTCTATAAAATAACAAAAACGGCATACAAACCTTACTACGTAGAGTTTGATTTGATACTAATTTGGAAGACCAAAACATCTTTCGTATAAATTTTTGTAGTTGTGGTTGGGTATTTAAAAAGCCAACCACATTCGTTAAAACCAAAAGAAAAAAAAAACGCAACCATCGGTTTAGTGCATATTTGGTTTTGAAAATCAAAAAACCAATATATGTGGTATTTGATTTGTTTTAGTCGGTAACCACACTAAAATACACCATGCTCACCGTATTAAAAAGTGAGGATATTATTTAAACAACTAGTTTATAACATGTGGGCACCACGGATTAAAAAGGTAAAAATAATTTTAATTAAATTATAAAGTAATTATTGAGCAATAATAAAAAAATTAGTAATTTAATAAATTAGGCAATAAATATTACAAATAAATTTTTTGTTGATGTGTTTGATATGTATAAAATGGAGGAGTGAATTAGTTGAAATTTAATTAATGAGGAAAATCCTTAGAATGACAATGATAAATAATTAATGTGAAGTTCTAATTGATTGACACGTGACAAATGTGCTACTCTTTTATTAAGTAGGGAGATTCATAAATTAAAATATAGTTAATACAAATAACTTTTTTTTTTTGGTAAATTAGCAAAATAACAAACCATTTTAAACAGGTTGTTTCAATCTCGATTTCCGAACCATCCTATTCATGTTTCGAACTCGGTTCTTTGTAAATCTCTTCTCCAACATACTTGGAATTGTCAAAATCTTGTATAAAATTGTCCTTCATACACAACAATTGTTTGGGATTTGTCACCATCTACTCCATTAAACACCCTAATGAATAGGGAATTGTGAGTGTCATAATAAATGGTCAACTAATATATTGATTGATATTGGGTTGTTGTTTGGGATATAGTTTATAGGTTTTGGATTATTCGGGCTAGGTTAATCAGATACTTTATATTTGAAAATACAACTGATATATTTCATTATTTATGGTATTCGAGTGTCGGGTTAGGCCGGAAAGGAAAAAGTTATTACATCATTGAACTTTGAACAATCTCCTAACAATAGTAATGGACATTGCTTATCTCTCATATGTGATCTAGATGCTATAACCCTTAAAAACACAAAATATTAATAAAAATTAAGAACAAAGATGTGGCAAATGTTATCAATTATTTAAAAGTTATTCAATTAGTTTTTATTTTTGGCTTGTACGGGTTGTTTATAGTATTGTACTAACCGATATAAAAACGATCGTCTTATAGTATTATTACGTAGTCTTCTAACATTAGAATGTTTAAATGGTAGCAAAAGAGTACAAACAAAGATATAATCTTTAGGTTTTAGGAAGGATTTTTTTAATATTTATGAGTTTGGTCAATGTAGTTTATTGTTTTTGTTAGTTTGGGCAAAATTAATTCGGGTATGATACATGAACCAAAACTAATACACGTTAACTAAATACCCTATTTTCATACCCAAAACATAAGTAATCCGAACCTATCTACCCAACTCGTAAATGGATAGTTCAATTTATTATGATTTTTTTCGACATGTCTAAGCTGATATAAGGAAACTCTTGACATTATAGTGAGTAACAATTGAAAACATGCAATCATAAACACAAATAAAGTGTTCAAAGTATAACATTAGCAAGAGAGTAAATTACATAAATCGTCCTTATGGTTTGAGTCAATTTGTAAGTTTTTCTTTATAAGAACTTTTTTCATTCAGACGCTCCTTCATACTTTACTTTATTGCGTAATTAGTGATGGAGATTAGTTATCATAGTCATAACAAACGTAGTATAATATTACTATAAATAGCTATGTTATTTTGGGCTACACGCAAAGACGAAATAAAGCACAACTGAAAAGTTATTTATATGAGGGACTTATTTTGTTAATTAATTAATAGAAAATAAAGGGATTTTGAATATTTCATAACGATTTGAAATATCTAGATAATTATTATTATATTTGGTAATTATCATTAGGGTTTCAAATCACCTCCCTATATATAGGGGACTCCAAATCCAGTTTTGATACATGTGGAGGGTACCCTTCAATCACTAAAGTTCGGAACCTTCAAAAACCTTAGAATTCCTGAAGTGAAGTTCCTACATCATGGCCTTCATTATGTAAATAACTTCATTTTGCAATGTTCGACAAATCCACTGTAACGTCCGTAGATCCAGACTAGTCAATTTAGAGGCAATGAGTGTCGAAAACGACTTTTCGGCAAAAGATTATTTATAATAAATAGTCTTAACCAAGTTGTGGAATATGTCTCAAGGTTTCCGTACATATAAAGAGCACCGAAATCCGAGTTATAACGAAGAAGTTATGGCCCATCGAAGTTTTACGGCAAAACCGACACGACACCGGGAAGCGTAAATAGTAAATTTACGATGGAGAAGCTTTTAGCCTTATCAATCTAAATTAAAGTTGTAGTATATGTTAAACCGATAACATTAAAAAAAAAAAAAGAACGCCCAAATCTGACTTCATATGAGGAAGTTATAAATTTTCTATGATTTGGCGTAGCAATGCACGGCCCGAAACTTGATTTTTAGTTCGAGCGGTTTTTGGTTTATGCGACCTAAATGAGAGTTGAAGATCTCATTAATAAGAAATCAACAGTAAAAAGACAGACGAAAACGGAGTCCGTATGAAGGAGTTACGAATTCTTCGCGGTCATTTAACAATCTAAACGCCTCCTACTGTTAAATTTGAGATCGGTCGAGAATTAGCTGACGGAGTCTAAATTAAAGTTGTAGATCTTGATTTTACCTACGCGTTGAAAAAAAGAACGTCGAAAATGGAGCTCGTATTCGAAAGTTATGATTTTGCTAAGTTTAAAGGCTGATACACGATAGGGGGTGACGTGGCACCACCAGAAGGCTGCCACATGCCGCAACTCGGCAAGTAGGTCCTCTTACTCGGCGATTCCATCAGTTAACACCCCTATAAATAGAGGTGTCGGGTTCCCTCACTTCCTCACACCTTCAAACCCTTCTTTTTCTCTCTAGTTTCTCTCTTTAAAGCCCCAACCCAACCCCCCCCCCCCCCCCTAAAGTCTAGGTAAACCCCTTAGCACCTGAAGGAAGCCCCGAGGTTCCCGAAGCCTTTAGAAAAGAGCCTTTCGGATCAGAAACTCTGCTCGGGCGGAGCCCAGTTTCCAAGGAAACCCGTTGTAAGTGACTTGTACCTATCCTATCTTTAGTATAGCTTATGTTTCAATATAGTAATGTTATTAGGACCTTATAAGGAGTATTTAGGATATTATTGTGGGTTATATAAGTATTGTTTAACGCTTATATAATAGGAATAATAGCCAGGCTATTAATTAGTCTCGGCGAATATTAGACTAAACTCTAGTGGTAATGATACTAGTTTTTGTCCGAGGAAAATTGTGTTGAGAGTAACGAAGTGCTGTTCAAGTGTCGAGTCACCACCTTCCCAGGTGAGTGCGTAGTCCCTTTCATCTTACACATAGATATGAATTATTTTAATATAAATTACGTGCTATGTGTGCATATTATCTAAATAGTTGTTGTTTATGCTGGTGAAAGATTTTTATACATGTTTTAAATGATGTAAATTATATAAAGTATTTTATAGTTACAAAATATGTTGGGTAAAACATGGGTAGATGAATGATGAGGAGTAAAAGCTTAAATAGAGGAACATTAGTAGTATGGACCTAGTGCCCTATAGGTAAACATCGGCAGCAATGGACCTAGTACCCTATAGATGAGCACTGGCAGCTGCGCCACAACCCGTAGATGTTTTAGATCTACGGTAAATGTCCTAGCAGCTGCGCTCTAAGGACACTATCGACAGTTGCACCTAATAGGGAGCCTTATGACCATGACAGTAGCATTTAAAGGTCAATACCAGCAGAAGAGCCTTATAGAAAATGTCCCAATTCTGGAAACTACGCCTAAGTGATAATATTAGCAGCTGCGCTTGACCACTATGTACACCAAATTTCTGCCTGGATGTACAAGAGGTCATGGTGAAGACTCGTAGATAAATTGAGTAAATTGAGGAAATGAAGAAGGCTTATGATAGTGGATGACACCTATTAGAAGATATCGTAAGAGTGGTATCTTGCCTTTAGAGTATGTCTTATGAAATAACATTACATTTAGAGGAGTACGGTACGCCTGAAGTACACTTTCGTTTGGCAGGATGATGGAACGATTGATGAAATTCTTGAAGTTGTTTTATCGTCTGGTATTTCCATCACCAATCGAGTTGAAGTAGAGTTGATGATTGAAGATTGAGCAATGAAGAAGTCCTAGTAGAGTCTAGGGAAATTTTTTATGATTATTTGGACACATTTGTATGTGTTAAATTGTTATGTGATTTTCTTGTATGGTGACTTGGTTGACTGCGGAACAATACTTGGGACGAGTATGAGTAGGTGTGAAAGGTAGTGGATGCATATACTACCGGAAGCACAAGACTCACACTTGGATCAGGGAAAGTCACAAGGTTACCAAGAAGCTAGTAATTGATTTCGTTTTGTTCAAGTGTGTCATTACCCTTGTTTCGGTAGTGACTAGTAAGATGGTTGTTATTCCGACCCTAGTGGTCATATCAAATTGAGTCCGACTACGATGAGTTTGTTACGTGGTTCATAGAACCAAGTTCGAGGTAGCATCTGAATCAAGTCAGAAGATTGAAATCAATGTGATCGATAGCATCACGCTCGTTGTTTAGGAAGCTTGTAGCTAGAAATGCTACATGTAAAAATGTGATTATATCACATTAGAATATGAAGGAAGGTATATTCCATTATGGAATTTAACTCTAAGAGACCTGAGTCTAAGCATTGCATCATTCGATGAGAGGTCGGTAGAGCACGACCCATCGGTCTGTTGCAATAGATAAAGGAAAGTATTTATCCTTAGAAGAGGAATGAGTCCACAATAAGGATTTATTTTGTAACTTGTAGGTTACGATTGAAAGTACAACACAATACGAAGAGCAGATGCAGGATTGAGCACGACCTGCTATTGAGAAGTCCAAGAGTTAGATACTCTTTCGAGGAAACATAGAAGTTACGGTTATTACCTAGGATGAATAGATAACGTGTGGAATCATTATGCAAGCCCTATTCCGTTGATGATTCCGGGATGTAATCATCCTAAGGGGGAGATAATTGTAACGCCCGTAGATTCGGGCTAGTCAATTTAGAGACAATAAGCATCAAAAATGACTTTTTGATGGAAGATTAATTAGAAGGATTAATCTTAAACAAGTTGTAGTATATGTCACAAGGTTTCTGTGCATATAAAGAACGCCAAAATCCGAGTTATAACGAAGAAGTTATGACCTGTCGAAGTTTCGCGACAGAACCGGCATGACCTAGCACGACGTAAATAGTGAATTTAAGGTAGATAGATATCTATCCTTAGTGATCTAAATGAGAGTCGAATATTTCTTCGATAGTAGTCCAACGATAAAAAGACAGACGAAAACGTAGTTCAGATGAAGGAGTTATGAATTTCGAACGGAGTTTTCCTATCCCGGCCTACTAAAGATTATATATAAGTAATATACTTATAATATGTTAAAAATAAAGTCAAAATTAGCCAATGGAGTCTAAACGAGAGTTGTAGAGCATAATCTCACCTTCGCGTCGATATAAAGAACATCGAAAATGGAGTTCGTATGCGAAAGTTATGAATTTCTGAAGTTCGGGGCGCGAAACCCCAAAACTGTCAGATACCACGACGTGGCAAGCAGTGCCACGATGTGGCAAGTTTCCTGACACCTCCGGGATTCCCCCAGATGCAACTTGCAATGACTTATGTGTTGGGTTTTGAGCAATCTAACACTTCCTAAGTGTGCATGCAACCCTAATAAACCTTGGATCTATGTTTTCTTCTAAAAAACATGCAAATAATAACTTCCAAGGTTTCTTCCTAACTAGCATAGCATAAGGATTATGAATCATAAATCTACTAGTAGAAATACATACCTTTTGATGATGGTTGATTGTTTGGAGTTTGAGAGCCAAGCACCAATAGTGTGAATGCCTCAAATGGAATCACAAATCACCACAAACTCTTGGAAAACTTTGAGAGAGTGTATACACACTTATAAAATCGGCCACACACAAACACACACACTAGTGGCTATTTCATGCAACAAAAGCATGCTTATATAGTGTACATGATTAGGGTGAAACCCTAATAAACCATGACCTTTCCTTTTCCAAGGATCCATGGGTTAAAAGCTCCATGGATCATCCATGGATTTCCATACAAGCCTAACCCATTAACAAATGAGTGTTAGCCCACACCATATAAAACCAATAGCCCACAATCTAATTAGTCTTCCTTTTAATCTCTATATTAATTCATAATTAATTTAAGACTAAGACTAATTAAATAACATGACTTCATATTAATATATTATAACTTACAATATATTAATAAACATATGTGTATAACTCTCATAAAATTATCCATAAATAGTTTGGATGAAATGCAACCCAAATGGACCATGCCGGGTCGGGTTAAGTATGTACCAAATAAGTTATGGACTTAGACACCTTATCCAACAGACTCCCACTTGGATAAGTCTAATAACTATATTTGCGTATGTTACTTCAGGAACCAACCATCAATCGTAGCTCTCGAAAACTCTGTTGAACTATGAAGCACCATTTTAGATAAGTGATCATATAATCCTCTGTTCTCATGATATCAGCCGGAAAAATACATGGAACAACGTCGTACTTATTGTCCAGCAGTTTGTTTCCCGATTTTCGATTTGTTTGACAAAGAACTTAATCGAACACATCAATTTAGTTCTGACCGGCCGGTACATAGGTCACAACAAAATCATCGAGGGGCCCAAATATCGCTTTTATTTCTAGAAGGAACAGATAAACTTCGACTCATATGCTTGTTCTACTACTTGTTGAATTGTGCACAAAGGCACGTTTTATAACATCAAGTTACTGATGCGTTTACGTGCAATCAGTGCACAACCAACTCATAGGTAACAACTCATATCTCTAGGTTTGAAGATTTATATGATATTACCGTCTCACGATCACTCGAGATAAATTGCATGAAGTGATACAAGTGAGCGTGGGTTTATTCCAATACTCATAACTTATGAGCACTCATGAATGTTGTAACAACCATTGCTATGACTAAACCCATTTAGCCATCTACAAACCCGATTCATGACAGTCTTGATTCATACCTACTTCCAACATATGAACGACTGTGGAGTATTTAAATAACTTAGTCATTCGGAAAGAATAACCTAGCTATTTTGGAAGTCAAAACATGCAAAGTGAAACACAATAATAATCGAATCCAATATGGTCTCAGAACCCTTTTGAATATAAATAGAACCATCTTTTATTTATCACCATATTGATTACACATTATTCATTGTAAAATGTTTCAAACAATCAACTTAAGACTTGAATAAAACAACAGTCGTCCCATGCTCCTAGCATGTACACTTTGTTTTTTCTAAACAATAGTTATGCCATACTCCAAGTATGCACACTATGTTTGTCTATGATCCTTACATTGTGATGTAGATCAATTGAACATGATTCCAATGATACTCATTTCACAATCCCAAATCCTTATTGTAAATGTGAGAATCCCCGATTCCTATCATTTACCAAAAAAACTGTTAGATTTTAAACTTTTATGCAATGTTCCTCTTGTAATGATTATTCACAAAGTCACCAAAACCTTGTCACCAGTCATTACAGAGTATTCCAAAGAAGGTCAACTTCTATGGAACGGAATTCTCATATTCAAAGTACATTGCTTTGAACATCCTTCTTGCATTAAGGTTTTCTAATCTTACATAGATTGAATAACTTCCACCTATGGAGACATTTCCATAGTCCCATTTTGACTATCACTTCTGAACAAGAGTTACCTCTTTTCAGAAAATGTCAATATGGTCCTGCCAAAATTAACACTATACTTCCAAATGTCCTTGAGCAACCAATCTTTGGTAAACCTCAAATTGTCCTCGACAGTTGCTTAATCACTTTAGTCATATCTAGTTCTAGACTTCTCCCTTCTCAATGCCTTAAGCATTTGGAAAATTTAGAAAAGATGAATATTATAGCACATGCAATCAATCCTATATCCGAAGCATATGGGACACGATTCATGATGTTTGACATAAAGACATGATACTAGACCAATCTTTTGCTACAATATTTTTTATTTGCCATGTTTTCAAAATTTAACTATGAAGAGGGATGCCGTAATCATAATCGAATTTTGAAAACGCAATATATATAGAATTTCTTCAAGTTGAACCATTCCAACACAAAATTCATATATATATATATATATATATATATATATATATATATATATATATATATATATATTCTTGACTAAAGATGATTAAAATCTCAATCTAAGCTTTAGAATTGGAATGAAGTATAATTTCCTCTCCCTTAATTATAGCAAAACAACTTTTGAACCCCTGCAACTTCACGAATTGAAACTTTGTTTTCTATAATTAACATTGCTAACTTGCAACACTAAACGTAATAATCATGCTCCCACTAACATAATGATTATCAGCATAACACTTATGCTCCCACTAGCTCTGAAATATTTCCAGAAATCTGCTGCACTTCTGAAATTTAGATTCATACACCCTTTCTTAGATAGCTCACATGTGTGTCTAAACAATTTTCAGAACTATGAAAAGGGATACCGTAATCATAGTCTTAATTGTTTAAACCGTTGCCATTTCTCACAATTCCATGTTAGTGTGCCGGTGAACCACACGCGCTCCACTAACGACTTTTGAAAATGCAAATAACACAATTGATATCTACGTAAAATCTACTTAGTGAAAGCGTTTCCTCACCATCATTTTCATGAATCGGAGAGAAACCTTATGACACTTAGATTTTATAGTGTATGAGTTCCTATCCATGTGAATTTGTGAAAACCATAATCACAAGATAAGGTTAGTGACAAATTCAGCCTTACATGGATTAAACTTGTTCAATCTTAGTTTCTTGTCACCTTGGTAGCACAAGGCCCACCAATGCTTCCAAGTTGAACTCTGATAACTCACATGCAAATTCAACTTATTTGAAGTAGGTACAGAAATAAGAATTATGTCAACACGATAGGTTGCAAACCTTAAGTCGTGTGCTAGTGATAAATTATAGGTTTTACTCTTGATTAAATCTTAAAACTCTTTCAGGATCTTTAAGGCTCCCACTATCCCCTTGACATATAAGTTTCCCCAGTCAAGAACCATTCCTTGACAAAACAAATATTCAAGGGATAGTGCGGATTCTTATCAAGACTAACACTTCACACAATTGGTCTTAGTTGGTCTTTGTCTCATCCAAGACATCACAACTTACCAATCTCAAATGTACAAGAGTAGAAAACATTTTACTCTTACATTTGACTAGTGTTAATAAATCTTCCTTTATGTCACTCAAGGTTACAATCTTGGAGCATGACTCTAAGAATTGTTTTGGAACGAAGTATGACTCATCTTCTTGATTTTAACCAATCCAACAATTCATGACCTCTCTTCTTAGCCATAACAATGCACTAAGATGTCCTTAGAGTATGAATTTGTGATATGGCTTCATAATCATTAGGATGATCATGAAATATGATACTAAAGTACTCTCCCATCCTTTCAGATTTGAGAAACTTTTATCTTTCTGCCTAAGTTGATTCTTCTCATTTGTTTTGTCATACATTGTATCCTTTCCAATGTTACAGAATTATACTTAACCTTATAAGTATAATCATATTTACTAATCTTTAGTAAATCATGACAAATCAATCTTTGTGGTGGCCTTGACCAACGTACACCCAGTGTACCTAATTCCTTAGTCCTTCAATTGACTCACATATACATGTGATCAAAGAATTAGTCTAAATTTTCAAAGATAAAAATTCTCATTCATCATACAATACAACTTGTATGATTCCAAGTTTCTGTCCAATTGAAACTTGGATGATGAAAAACTTTCTTCATTTGGTAAATTCAGACACTAGCACAAATGAAAGAATCAAATCCACTTTCCAATATTGCTATTACTGGAAACATATAAGCAACAATTTTCCACAGATGCAATTGTAAGGATATTTTTAAAATAAATAAAATTAAAATCCTTTTTTTCTTTTATTTTAAAACTTTGCGGAAAAACTTATCCTTACATTCCACATGAAAACCTTGTTGTTATCTATTCATAAGCAATATATTATAACTCTTAAGCAACAGCTCAAAATTCTGATTACCGAACCATGCGATCGAAACCCACCTTCGAAATCAGAATCAACATATACTTACTTTAAGCTTCCTATCGTTTCTTTGATTCTTAAAACATCAGCATGTGACTCATTCACATTATGTAATAAGAATCTACAAATAAGAACTTAATAGAGTTAGACAGTGGACTTTACCCGAAGTAGAATCAAACCTCTTGACTTGATCAACCTTATGACCTTTCAGGTGAATAGGGCAGCTTCGCAACCAATGCCCCTTCCTTTGGCAATAAAACACATGGACGCTTTGGTAATGTCACATGAGACTATCTCAGACTTAGCCTTTCTCTTTACCATTTGGTCAACCGAGTTGACTATGGCCGATCCCTTTCCATTGGGAAGAGAAATCTTTTTCTAGATATCCAATGCTACCATTGTCAATGTCCATTTAAGACTTGGGAAGTTGTTTTTTTAATCAAATTTGCTTTACTGGTGTTCCAAATCATTGCTGATTCCACAACACCAAGCAAATAAATAACATCATTAAGGGTCATGTCATAGTCTGTCTCATAGTAGTCCCAAAGAGACTCACTATGTTACTAAGAAAGTGATTGAACATCCAACTTTCACGAGACTTTGACACCCAACTCTCCCAGCTTATCAATATGTGACTTTATCTCCAAGATGTGAGCACACATAGACTATGCTTGCCAATAGGGATTGAGTGACTTTAAACTTTTCAAGAACTTGTGGGTGAGGGAGAATAATTGGAGGAGGTGGAGGAAGTGAAGCATGATGTTGAGGGACACCATCTTCAAGAGATTTTGGAAGATCGTAGTTGTCTGAACCAGACATCTATAATGGGAGAAAATCAAGTTAGTTGATTCAAAATCCTTAATATAACACCTAATATGAAATATTAAGGCTAGGACCCAACACAATATTTTATAATTTGGAAGAGGGATGCCGTAATCCAAGCTATAAAATATTTGAAGGTAGGTGAATGACGATTCACCAATTTCCACCACGAAAAACGAAATAATTTATTAGGTTTTAATTGGATTTGAAATTCCTAGATCTTTTGAGATTCATTGAACTTTTCAATGGCATGTTTCAATCTCGAGTGTGCCCTCTCAAATTTTGTAACTGGGATGCCGAGGATCACAAAACAAGGTGTGAATAACCATACCAATTCACTTGGTACCCTTAATATTATCACCTAATCAATGTGCCGGTTAACCACACACGCTCCATTGATCTATGACAAACATTAAGTCACCCTTCGTGATCCTTACTAGTCCAAGTTAGTGTGCCGGTTAACCACACACGCTCCACCAATGACTTGGTAAGGTACAAAGTGTGAATTCCATGGGCTAGCACCAAATTCACATTTTTCCTAAAGTAACTAAGATTGGGAATTAAATAAAAAATATATAGTTACTTTATAATAATCATTATACTTTTAATGAGAATTTAAAGTCATTGTCCTACCCGTTCGGCTAACGACCCTCCACCGATCAAGCAAGCGGTGGGTGAGAGTGGACACCCATTAAGTTGCCATTTTATAGGCAACAACCTTATACCCACCTTATAGACCGGCTTTGTGAATGAGACCTACTAACGGTAAAACGACTTGTTCTTATACATATATATAATTAACCATTAATGTTATAAATAGTATAAGTGTTGAATTTTAACTTTTAAAATTCTAAGTGTTGGAATTAAAGTTTATTAAAGTGTGTGAAACTTTTCCAAATTCCAAAACTTGAGGGCAAGTTTTGTAACTCTGCAAAACTTTTCATTTCATAACTTATGAATTAAAGGTTCATAAAATGAAGACTCTTCATTTTATGTAACTTATGTGTTTTTAATGTGTGTTAAAGAAAAGTGACCTTTGGATATCCATAACTTGAGGACAAATTATGGACTCCATTAAAACACATAAATGATCAAGAATTAATCCTAAACAATTCAGCAAATAATTCCTATCATCTTCTAAATTCATATGAACATGAACATGATTATCAAAGTTTCAAGAATTATATGAACACATACAAAGCATGAAATTTTGATATATGCTATTGTAAATGGATTAGAACAACCATTACACCAACTAAAATAATTTTTAAAACATCAAAACAGTTTAGGGTAAAGTTTCTAGTCCATTTGCAACAGCAAAAGTCGAAAATCTGCATTTTGAACCTTCTACTCGCCGAGTGCACGAACCTACTCGGCGAGTAGGATGAATTTTGCGTTGGACTCGGCGAGTCCCCCCATGGACTCGATGAGTCCATCATGCAGACAGCAAAAATTTCGACTTTTTTCACTATTTTGCATCAAGTATCAAACAAGCAAGCCTAGGCTCTGATACCACTGTTGGGTTTTGAGCAATCTAACACTTCCTAAGTGTGCATGCAACCCTAATAAACCTTGGATCTATGTTTTCTTCTAAAATACATGCAAATAATAACTTCCAAGGTTTCTTCCTAACTAGCATAGCATAAGGATTAGGAATTGTAAATCTACTAGTAGAAATACATACCTTTTGATGATGGTTGATTGTTTGGAGTTTGAGAGCCAAGCACCAATAGTGTGAATGCCTCAAATGGAATCACAAATCACCACAAACTCTTGGAAAACTTTGAGAGAGTGTATACACACTTATAAAATCGGCCACACACAAACACACACACTAGTGGCTATTTCATGCAACAAAAGCATGCTTATATAGTGTACATGATTAGGGTGAAACCCTAATAACCCATGACTTTCCTTTTCCAAGGATCCATGGGTTAAAATCTCCATGGATCATCCATAGACTTCCATACAAGCCTAACCTATTAACAAATGAGTGTTAGCCCACACCATATAAAACCAATAGCCCACAATCTAATTAGTCTTCCTTTTAATCTCTAAATTAATTCATAATTAATTTAAGACTAAGACTAATTAAATAACATGACTTCATATTAATATATTATAGCTTACAATATATTAATAAACATATGTGTATAACTCTCATAAAATTATCCATAAATAGTTTGGATGAAATGCAACCTAAATGGACCATGTCAGGTCGGGTCAAGTATGTACCAAATAAGTTATGGACTTAGACACCTTATCCAACAGTATGCAGTGACGACCAAGCCCACGACGTGGAAAAAGGGTGCCACGACGTGGCAATGGCTAAATTTGCCCTATAAATAGATTTGAAGGGCCAGTCGACTATGGTTGCTCCATCCCTTCTCTCCCACTCCCGATACACCCTCTAAGCCCTATTTTAACCCCACGAAGCCCTAGTATCAACCCCGAGACCCGAAGCAAGTTACGAAACCCGAAGATCCCGAGAAGAAAAGAGTTTCCGAGCTGAAGCTTTTCCCGTGAGAATCCTGGTGTGTGAAGTGATCCCGGTTTCACCGAAGAATATCTAGTTGAAGAGTCGTAGTGCTGTCCGATCATCTTCTGATCAAGTGAGTGTATAGTCACTTTCATCTTACACATAGATATGAAGTATTTTATAAAATTATGTGTATATATATTGTTGTTTATATGAGTGAGTGTGTAGTTACCTTCTTCTAACACATAAATATTAAGTATATTCTATGAAATACGTGCTATGTGTATAATATAAAGTTGTTTATATGTGTGAGTGTAAAGTCCCTTTCATAAACACGATTATAATACAAGTATTGTTTGAATGTATTAAGTATATGTTTTGGGTGAGTGTGTGGTCACTTTCTTCTAACACATAAATATTAAGTATTTGTTATGATATACGTGCTATGTGTTTATATATTGTTTGTTTATTTGAGATGAGTATGGAATGGATGAACTATATAGGTTTTAATGAGTTAAACTGTATGTATATTTTGTATCTACGAATATGTTGGGTAGGACATGGGTAGATGAGATCCGTGAGTATGGATCAGATCAAGGGATTAGTTTTAGATCCGTAAGTATAGATTAGATCAAGAGATTGGATTTAGATCCGAGAATATGGAATAGGAAAAGAGATAAACTTTTTATTAATCCCGGAGTATGGATTAAGACATAGTAAATTGTCCCTAGTTCGGGAGTATGGATTGGGTACAGTTTAGATCTGGGAGTATGGATCAGAACAGGATTTAGGTATAGTAAATTGTCCCTAGTCCGGGAGTATGGATTGGGCACAGTTTTAGATCCGGGAGTATGGATCAGACCAATAGGTAAACTTGTTATTAATCCGGGAGTATGGATAAAAACATAGTTAATCGTCCCTAGTCCAGGAGTATGGATTGGGCACAGTTTTAGATCCGGGAGTATGGATCAGACCAATAGGTAAACTTGTTATTAATCCGGGAGTATGGATAAAGACATAGTTAATTGTCCCTAGTCTGGGAGTATGGATTGGGCACAGTTTTAGATCCGGGAGTATGGATCAGACCAATAGGTAAACTTGTTATTAATCCGGGAGTATGGATAAAGACTAGTTAATTGTCCCTAGTCCGGGAGTATGGATTGGGCACAATTTTAGATCCGGAAGTATGGATCAGACCAATAGGTAAACTTGTTATTAATCCGGGAGTATGGATTAAGACATAGTTAATTGTCCTTGGTCCGAGAGTATGGATTGGGCACAGTTTTAGATCCAGGAGTATGGATCAGACCAAGAGATTAGCTTAGATCCGGGAGTATGGATTAGACCAAGAGGTTAGTTTTAGGTTCGAGAGTATGGATCAGGTGGAGAGATTAGTTTAGATCCGTGAGTAGGGATCAGATAAAGAGTAAAAGTTTAGATATGAGAGTTTAGATCGTGGCGTTGTGAGGATCGATGGGGTGGGATAAGAGTTGCTTTTATGTGGTGCAATTATATAATTTTGGATGTTCTATATATATTTATATGATATAACATTGTGGGATGAAAACCCTATATGCTCACCACGCTCCTAAGCCTGATCCACTCAGTTTTCTTTGTATCACAGGTATCAATACGAAGACATATTTCACAGAGAGATTTAAAGGAGATATAAATCATTAGTGTAATTAAATGTAAGTTCTGTTTATGCTTATATGTCTGTATCGGAACATGACATCCCGATGTTTTATTATTAAATGAAAATACATTCTCTTTGAGAAATGTTTTGATAAGTTATTATCATATCTTGTTTTGGGAACAAATTCTGCAACCGGTTTCTTTAAACGATTACTCTGATTTATAAAACAAAGCATAAACTAATCGGTCTTTTCTGGCCATGAAATTGGGAATGTCACATGAATGAATAAGGATTAGTTGATCCTTAGGGTAAATCCTTAAGAAGATAATGGGAATGGGTAATTGGGTTGATTGTTTGATGTTTAAATATAATAATTATATTATTGTGGCTTGAAAACCCTATGTACTCACTAGGTTTCCCAACCTGACCCACTCCAACTTATTTGTATCATAGGTGTTGATATGAAGCTAGTTTACACTGAGAGATTTAAAAGATATGTAGATCACTAGTGTAAATAAATGTAAGTTCTGTTTATGCTTATGTTCCTGTATTGACGATGACATCCCAATGTTTTAAAATGAATAAAAAAATACATCTCTTCGGAAATGCTTTTATAACGTAATTATCATGTTTTTCTGGGGACAAATCCTGCAACAATTTTATTAAAAGAGGTACTCTGATTTTTATAAAGCATAAACAAAATCGGTCTTTTCTGGCCGTGAAAATGGGGATGTCACATCCACTATACATTATGAAGCCAAATATAGACCCTAGCCTTTTGATAAATAATTTGATATTGGGTAATTATTTTAAAATGATTTCTTGATCAACCTAATTGGGTTTCTTTTTCTTAAATAGATGACTCTTAGTTCTAGTGCTCCTCCTTATTCTCCCGCACCGAACTCTTCATCAAACTTTTCACTATCCAACTCCTCTCGCGAGATAAGTTCATTGGTCCTAACTACCTTGATTGGATTTGTAACCTAAGGATCACTCTTAAGTATGAGAAAAAGGAGTATGTCTTAGATGAGCAACTAGATGAGGAGCTTCCTTAGGATGATACTAAAGAAGAAGAAACCAAACATGAAACTAATCGTTATCACTCTATCGAGGTCTCGTGTCTAATGTTGGCGACCATGTATTCTGAAATCCAAAAGAGTTGTGAGAACCTTGGGGGGTACGACATGAACGAACAACTTAAATACATGTTTCAAGAACAAGCTCGATCTAAGAAACTCAAGGTGATGCAATTAATTCTAGGTTGCAAGCAACAACATGATGGTTCTTGTAACGACCCAAATTTTTTTTTTTTTTTTTTTGATATTACTTTAGAAAACATTAATAAATAAAAACATTGTCTAAATAAAAAGAAACATTGTTTGTTCACACCATAACACATTGCAACCATGTTCTCAAAAGCCAAACCGTACATCCCATCAAATATCAGAGTACAATCCCAGTAAATCTCATAAATGCGGAAACCGAAGAGTGTGTGTATGACGTGCCGCTACCGCGCCGGCTCCTTCCCCTTCGATGCAGAGGTACCTGAAAACAAAACTGTAAACGTAAGCACAAAGCTTAGTGAGTTCCCCCAACGTACCGCATACCATACAAACACATAACATATATACTGCCAGGCTATTCTGGGGTGCCTGACTACCCGGTACGGCCATTCTGGGGTGCCGACCTACCCATACGGCCATTCTGGGGTGCCGTCTTACCCGTGTCAAGCCATTCTGGGGTGCTGACTACCCATCGGTCCTAACAACCGATCCTCGGGGACTATTTCACCCCTACTACTACGATCACATATAACATAACAAGCCAGCATGCATACATATCGTCACATACTGTCAGACGTATCTGGGGTGTCTGACTACCCTTCGGTCCGAACAACCAAACTCTACTACTATCACATACAGCATATCATGCTAGCATATAACATGTCAGGTACTAGCGAACTTAGATGATATCACAAAGACAATCATCTATCATACAACTCCTACTGGTGGGTCGGCATTGTGGCCTTAGACCCACCGCTACTGGAAGGTAACTCACCTCAAAGTAGCTGCTGAACTGATCGGGAACTAACTGACTGCTGCTGCTCCGGGAGTCCTCCGGCTGCAATTTCCACGACATACTCAATCAAACACTGCTAACTGTCCTTTAGGTAAAATGACCATTTTACCCCTGGATTAACTCTAAGCCAAAGCTGGAGTCAACTTTCAGTTGACCCGACTCGCCGAGTGGATCACCACTCGCCGAGTCCCTAGCAAACCAATGCCCTGGGTCCCTGGTTCTACCCGTCGAGTCGGGCTATGACTCGACGAGTTCACCTTCTAACTGCCATTCAACACCTTCATCCTACTCGCCGAGTTGTATGAACAACTCGTCGAGTTCATCTTCATCCGATGAACACTTTATGCTAAGACTCGCCGAGTTGTATGAACAGCTCGCCGAGTCTGTTCTTGAGCTATGAAGATTGCCTTGGACTCGCCGAGTCAGGGCATTGACTCGCCGAGTCCTAACATGGGTGAGTTCAGCTCCCAACCCACCGAGTCACCCCCTGTGACTCAAGGCTCAACTCGACACATGAAGAAGGGACCAATTCGGTGACTCGCGACCAGACTCGCCGAGTCACCTATGCGACTCGCCGAGTCGTCGCCATGCACTCCTTAAATATACCGATTTGCTCGGTTCCAGACCATGCCATTCATAGATCTGGACTTCTAGGACACGAATCACACGTAAAGTTTCCAACTTTACGTGTGGATATTCACCAATATGGATTATAAGGCTCAAAATGTCTCAAAATGGTAGATCTAGGGCTAACAAGCCTCATGAGGCCAAAAAGCTAGCAGATCTGAGCTCCTGGAGCTCAATCTTACATAGATCCAAAGGCCAAACGCCTTATTACAACATATAATGAACATGCAAACTTGGGGAATTGACCAAGAAGGACCCAAATGAAGTTTTAAGCATAGAATCAAGGGGAAAACGGGTTATACCTCAAAGGAAATGTTGAAATGACACAAGGATGGCTGATCTCCTTCTCCTCTTCTTGATCTACTCCTCTTACTCTTCAAAACCTTCAAGAACACACCAAGAACACCTCAAACTCTCAAGAAAACAAGGGAAAACGATGTAGGGGGAGTTCTGGGGGTGAATGGGGACGAGTTGGGGCGGAATGAGAGTTTAAATAGGGTGCAAACCCTTGAAACTTAGGGTTTCATCCCGCAGCGGTGACTCGCCGAGTCCAGGATATGGACTCGTCGAGTCGCCTACTTAAAACGCGTCCTGAGTCTCGTCCCTACTCGGCGAGTCGGACCCTATGACTCGCCGAGTCTAAGGCTAAATTAGGGCAATGCTCAAATAAAATTCACATACCGGAAACCAGGTGCTACAAATCTCCCCCACTTATTTTAGACTTCGTCCTCGAAGTCTGCTGCCTGATCCTGAAACAGCTCGGGGTAGTGCTCCATCATCTCGTCTACCGGCTCCCAAGTCCACTCTGAACCCTTGCGGTGCTGCCATTGCACCTTCACTAGCTCCACCCTCTTGTTCCTTAAATCCTTCGACTTCCTGTCGAGGATTGCGACTGGGCGCTCGATGTAGTTCAGGCTGTTATCAACCTGAATATCCTCCAAAGGTACTACTGCAGAATCGTCCACTAGGCACTTCCGCAACTGCGAAACATGGAAAGTGCTGTGGATCTGGCTAAGCTCGGCTGGCAGATCCAGCCTATATGCTACCTTGCCCACCCGGGCTAAGACCCTGAACGGTCCGATGAATCGCGGGCCCAACTTGCCCTGCTTCCTGAATCGGATGACGCCTTTCCACGGTGACACCTTCAGGAGGACCATATCCCCGACCTGGAACTCTAAATCGGATCGACGCTTGTCGGCATAACTTTTCTGTCGACTCTGAGCAGTCTGAAGCCTGCTCCGGACCTGCTGTATCCTTTCAGTCGTCTTGAGCACCACTTCGGTGCTTCCCATAACTCTCTGGCCAACCTCACCCCAGCATATCGGGGTCCTACACCTCCGTCCGTACAACATCTCGAAGGGAGGGCGGTCGATACTCGCGTGATAGCTGTTGTTGTAGGAGAACTCAGCCAAAGGAAGATAGGTATCCCAGCTACCACCGAAATCCAGAACACACGCCCGCAACATGTCCTCCAAAGTCTGGATGGTCCGCTCACTCTGTCCATCTGTCTGCGGGTGAAAGGCGGTGCTGAAATGCAGACGAGTGCCCAACTCGTCATGGAATCTCTTCCAAAACCTGGAAGTAAAACGCACATCCCTGTCCGAGATCACCGATACTGGCACCCCATGCCGTGCCACAATCTCCCTGATATAGATGTCGGCCAATTTCTCGGCCGATATGCTCTCCGGAATCGGAATAAAGTGAGCACTCTTGGTCAATCTATCCACGATGACCCAAATCAAATCCACTCCACGCGCGGTCCTGGGAAGCTTCGTGATAAAATCCATCGTGATATCTTCCCATTTCCACAGTGGAATGTCCAACGGCTGCATCTTGCCATGCGGCCTCTGATGTTCGGCCTTGACCTTCCTGCAGGTCAAGCACCGCTCGACGTACCATGCCACATCCCGCTTCATGCAGGGCCACCAATAGTCTAGACGAAGATCCCTATACATCTTCGTCGCCCCGGGATGAATAGAGAATCGGGACTTGTGCGCCTCCTCCATCAAAATCTGGCGCACGCCCCCGTGATACGGCACCCACACCCTATGGTGTAGTGTCAATAACCCTCGGCTATCATAATCGAAGGAGGAAACCTGACCTACTACGCGCTCGTTCTTCCGATGCTCCTCCTTGATAGCCTCCTGTTGAGCTTCCCGAATCTGCTCCAACAGGGGAGTCACCACAGTCATCCTCAAACAGGCGTCCCTGATCGGTGCCGTCTTGCAGCTAAGCGCATCGGCCACCACATTGGCCTTTCCCGGGTGGTAAAGGATCTCGCAATCATAATCCTTCACCACATCCAACCACCGACGCTGCCTCATGTTCAGATTCGGCTGGTCCATGAGGTACCTCAAGCTCTTGTGGTCCGTGTAGATGGTACACCGAACCCCATAGAGGTAATGTCGCCAAATCTTGAGGGCAAATACCACCGCCCCCAACTCCAAATCGTGCGTCGGGTAGTTCGCTGATGTGTGTAAAACCAACTAGTTTTAATCCTACTAACTTAAACACAAAGTCAAACACACGAAAGGCAGTGTACCTATCGATTAGCAGTTTAGTTCAGGTAAGTAGGGTATCGAACACAGGGAACGGTAAACAATTAAAATAAATGCTAATATTATCTAAATAAAACAATTAATAGAAAAGGGGTTTTCTCTAGTTTTGCAAGACTAGAAACTTAAACAAACTAATTCAACTAAATAACTAAAGCAACAACTACTTCACCAAATTTGGATAAAATGTTTCTATTTAGGTTCAACCAATTCACTCCTATGGTTATTCAAGTTAAGGTGGATTAATTGCTATTGGTTACCAATTATAATAGTTAGGTTCATATTCATTACTCCTAACCCTTAGACAATTAAGCAAAAATCAATAATTAAACCATAGGAGTTCTTTGGTATTCCCCAAACAGAAACAAAAACGAGTTTAGCTCATAGTTGCAGTAGAAACAAACATAAAAACAAAGTTTATGAAAGCAAACATGTTTAATTCCTAAGTCTTAAGTGGTAGAATTAACCTAATTGCTTGAATTCTTCCAACTCTTGAAGCCTAGGGTTCCTTAGCGCCTTCTGAACCTTTTAGTCGCAGCTAATCCTTCAAAAATCGCCAGGAGTTCTTTCCCCTTGGATAAAGATTTGATTTTTATAGATATCTCAAAACAGAGTGTACTCGGCGAGTACATATGTCCTACTCGCCGAGTAGGTGTATAGTTATCCGTCTTGGATCAGGAATCGTAGCTATCTTCTGGAACAATCGCGTGTACTCGCCGAGTAACGCCGTCTACTCGCCGAGTACGTTCCGAATCAGCATTTTCTCAAAACACAAAAGTCGTCCGAAATTGTGTCTACTTTTCAGAACATTTTGAATCTCGTCAATCGGAGTTACGGTTCATGAGATATGGCCAAAACACTGACGAGGGGTCAAGCTGTCCAACAACATCCTTCTTTCTTCAAAATCCAAGATCCAAGCCTCCAATTGCTAGTTCCGCTTCATTTTCCACCCGAGCATGTAATTGTTGCTGAAAATGAAATATATAAACTAATTAAGCACCTTTTGTTCATTAAATGAGACAAAAACAACATAAAGTATTAAGATAATGCATGAATTTTATAACTAAATATGTCCATATCATTCGCCTCGTGAGGCTTGAGCTGCCTCGAAGCGTAAGCAATGACATGCCCCCTTTGCATCAGCACCGCGCCCAACCCAGAAATGGACGCATCGCAATAAACCACGAAATCCTCTACGCCCTCTGGCAGGGCTAAGATCGGCGCCTCACACAATCTCTGTCTCAGCGTCTCAAATGCAGCCTGCTGCTCGGGTCCCCACCGAAAGACCACGGCTTTCTTCGTCAGCCGCGTCAGGGGCACGGCTATCTTGGAGAAATCCTGGATAAATCTCCGATAGTAGCCTGCCAATCCTAGGAAGCTCCGAATCTCAGATGGGGACTTCGGAACCTCCCATCTCATCACGGCCTCGACCTTGGCCGGATCGACCAGAATCCCGTTCTGGTTGACGAGGTGCCCCAGAAATTGCACCTCGCGCAACCAAAACTCACACTTGGAGAACTTGGCATACAAGCTCTCCCTCCTCAGGGTCTCTAACACCTCTCTCAAATGCTCCTCATGTTCCTCCCGGGTCTTGGAATAAACCAAGATATCATCGATAAAGACTATCACAGACCGGTCCAGCATCGGTCTGCATACACGGTTCATGAGGTCCATGAACGCGGCAGGAGCATTGGTGAGCCCAAACGGCATCACCACAAACTCGTAATGGCCATAGCGCGTCCGAAACGCGGTCTTCTGCATATCCTCCTCCCTGACCCTCATCTGATGATAACCCGAACGCAAATCAATCTTGGAGAACCAAGATGCGCCCTGAAGCTGGTCAAAGAGGTCATCAATCCTCGGAAGCGGGTAACGGTTCTTCACCGTTACCTTGTTCAGCTCCCGATAATCTATACACATCCGATGCGACCCATCCTTCTTCTTCACAAACAGAATCGGGGCTCCCCAGGGCGAACTGCTCGGCCGAATAAATCCCTTGTCCAGCAGCTCCTGCAGCTGCGTAGACATCTCCTGCATCTCGGGACGAGCCAACCGATACGGTGCTTTGGCTATCGGAGCCGCACCGGGAACGAGGTCAATCCTGAACTCCACCTGTCGCTCCGGAGGTATCCCAGGTAGTTCCTCCGGAAAAACATCAGCAAAATCTCGAACCACCGGGACCTCGCTCACGGTCGCCTTACCCGCCTCCCGGGTGTCCATCACGTACGCGACATAACCCGCGCATCCCTGCTGAAGGTAGCGCCTAGCCCTCGCTGCTGAACATACAGTGGGTCCACACTGCGGCCGCTCTCCATGAATCACTAACTCTCCCCCGCTTGGGGTCTTGACTCGCACTAGCTGCTGTGCGCAATCTATCACTGCCCCATTAGGGCTCAACCAATCCATACCAATAATCACCTTGTTCCCACGCAATGGAATGGGAACCAAGTCTACCAGGTAACACTCCTCAAACAGTCGCAGGACACAATCTCGAAACACCATCGATGCTCGCACCGATCGATCATCGGCAATCTCTACCTCTAACGGGCAATCTAACTCGCCTGAAGTCTCATGAAATCTCTTGCTAAGAGCAAGAGAAACGAACGATCGGGATGCACCCGAGTCGAACAATACCTGAACCGGGATGCCGTTCACATGGAACGATCCCGTCACCACATCGGGCGCGGCGCGTGCCTCCTCGGCAGTCAACTGAAATGCCCGACTCCTCACCACTGGAGCCTCTGCCTTGCCCTGACGGCCATCCGTGATCCGCAGGGTCGCTGGAGCTGGCGCCTTCACTGGCGCTGAAGCTGTCAACATGGGGCAATTGGCCTTCTTGTGGCCCCTCTGGTTGCAGTGGAAACACAGCAACTCCGATGTCTGAATAACGGTCGCAGGAGCAGTGCAATCCCTGCTGATATGCCCAAACTTGCCGCACTTGTAGCAGCCTGACGATCCCATCCTGCACGCCCCCTCGTGCGGCCTGCCGCACCTCCTGCAGCGGCTCGGTCCCGACTGGCCTTTCGGCCTCCCATCTGATCCCTTGGGCTTCTTCCCCGAAGCCCCCGATGACTGACCATCCTCAAGTTTCCGTTTCCGGATGTGCTCCAAATCTATCTCTCTCTCCCTAGCCCTGGCAATCATGGAGTCCAGGGTAGGGCAAGCCGAAAAACTAACATGCTCCCGAATGTCAGCTCGTAGCATATCATGGTAACGAGTCTTCCTCATATCCTCGTCACCTGCATACTGGGGCACCAATAAAGCCCTCTCCCGAAACTTGGCGGTGATCTCCGCCACGGTCTCTGTCGTCTGCCTCATGTCTAAGAACTCCCTGGCCAGCTGCTGAAGCTCGACCGCTGGCGCAAACTCTGCCCTGAACCTAGCCACAAAGTCCGACCAGGTCATTGCCTCGATAGCCGAGGCTCCCATCGAGTCACCCACTGACTCCCACCAATCTCGGGCCCGGTCCCGTAAACACCCTGCTGCGTACCTCACCTTCGACCCCTCGGGGCAGAAGCTGATCAACTGGGCGGACTCGATATCCGCAATCCACCGCCTGGCGACAATGGGGTCCTTCACCCCATGGAAATCCGGCGCACCACTGCTCCTGAAGTCCTTGAAGGACAGTGTGCGAGATCCTGACTGGCTAGAGGCCAAGTCGCTCCTGAATGCCCGTAGGCGATCCTCCATCATCTCCACGATCCCTTCCTTGATCGACCCAAAGATGATGGGGGGTCGACTCAAGGATGCCCCTAGTGATCTCCGACGTGATGAACTCACGTAGCCTCTCCTCAATCGGCTCGGTGCCAGATCCCGAACCTGACCCCTCTCCTGACCCGCCATCTGTCGGTCTCGGTCGAAGTACCACCATTCTCAAAACATCAATAATAATCATTAGTGGTACTGCTACTTTCTGAGGGATCTCAACTACTTACAGGTTCCTTGGTCTCGTCTTGGCCTTCCTCGGCTCGGGTACGGATCCTCTGCTTTCAATAGTACGGGCCCATACTACCTTCCACATCTATCCGTACCTTCTCCGAGGAATTCCTCGACTCCACCAACTCCCCTCTACTACTGCTACTCTCCGATATTCTCACCCTAGGCTTGCCCTAGGGAGAACTCAAGTTCAACACAACTGGTCCTCAGCTGCTGTAGGTCTCCTCATAATGCCAGTTAGCCACCACCTAAACACCACCACCTGTGATGAGGATTAGATCATCCTTCAAGTAAAAGGCCCGTCCCTACAACGGTTGGACTCAAACAAGAGCTGCGCAATAGGGCCAGTTCCAACACCTTGGGATTATTCAACCCCGATTACATGTGGTGTGACGTGTTTACCTAGTGGCTCACTCCCATTACTCAGAATCCCACCGAGCACGAAGCAAGCAGCATTCGGATAAGGAAAAACAGACTCAAGCCAAAACTGTTCTTAGAACAAGAAACGACACTTAACATAGGATGCTAAGCTCATACTATCAGGCATAACCTAAACAGGCTACCCTACTGCTGTCTACTCAATTCTAACATGCAATATTCATAAAGCTGATAAACATAACATAAACTTGTATGGGTACTATGGGGAATACTTACTTGAGCTCGGCCGGTCGCGCACGTCACACACTTTACTCTTTCTCGTGACTCTTTTCCGGGTTTTAAAGAATAATTTCTTTTGGAAAAATCTTTCAATCCCTCGGTTTGAGTCCAAACACTCCCGAAGGCGTGTCCGAATCCCTCAAACCAGGGCTCTGATACCAACTTGTAACGACCCAAATTTTTTTTTTTTTTTTTTTTTTTTGATATTACTTTAGAAAACATTAATAAATAAAAACATTGTCTAAATAAAAAGAAACATTGTTTGTTCACACCATAACACATTGCAACCATGTTCTCAAAAGCCAAACCGTACATCCCATCAAATATCAGAGTACAATCCCAGTAAATCTCATAAATGCGGAAACCGAAGAGTGTGTGTATGACGTGCCGCTACCGCGCCGGCTCCTTCCCCTTCGATGCAGAGGTACCTGAAAACAAAACTGTAAACGTAAGCACAAAGCTTAGTGAGTTCCCCCAACGTACCGCATACCATACAAACACATAACATATATATTGCCAGGCTATTCTGGGGTGCCTGACTACCCGGTACGGCCATTCTGGGGTGCCGACCTACCCATACGGCCATTCTGGGGTGCCGTCTTACCCGTGTCAAGCCATTCTGGGGTGCTGACTACCCATCGGTCCTAACAACCGATCCTCGGGGACTATTTCACCCCTACTACTACGATCACATATAACATAACAAGCCAGCATGCATACATATCGTCACATACTGTCAGACGTATCTGGGGTGTCTGACTACCCTTCGGTCCGAACAACCAAACTCTACTACTATCACATACAGCATATCATGCTAGCATATAACATGTCAGGTACTAGCGAACTTAGATGATATCACAAAGACAATCATCTATCATACAACTCCTACTGGTGGGTCGGCATTGTGGCCTTAGACCCACCGCTACTGGAAGGTAACTCACCTCAAAGTAGCTGCTGAACTGATCGGGAACTAACTGACTGCTGCTGCTCCGGGAGTCCTCCGGCTGCAATTTCCACGACATACTCAATCAAACACTGCTAACTGTCCTTTAGGTAAAATGACCATTTTACCCCTGGATTAACTCTAAGCCAAAGCTGGAGTCAACTTTCAGTTGACCCGACTCGCCGAGTGGATCACCACTCGCCGAGTCCCTAGCAAACCAATGCCCTGGGTCCCTGGTTCTACCCGTCGAGTCGGGCTATGACTCGACGAGTTCACCTTCTAACTGCCATTCAACACCTTCATCCTACTCGCCGAGTTGTATGAACAACTCGTCGAGTTCATCTTCATCCGATGAACACTTTATGCTAAGACTCGCCGAGTTGTATGAACAGCTCGCCGAGTCTGTTCTTGAGCTATGAAGATTGCCTTGGACTCGCCGAGTCAGGGCATTGACTCGCCGAGTCCTAACATGGGTGAGTTCAGCTCCCAACCCACCGAGTCACCCCCTGTGACTCAAGGCTCAACTCGACACATGAAGAAGGGACCAATTCGGTGACTCGCGACCAGACTCGCCGAGTCACCTATGCGACTCGCCGAGTCGTCGCCATGCACTCCTTAAATATACCGATTTGCTCGGTTCCAGACCATGCCATTCATAGATCTGGACTTCTAGGACACGAATCACACGTAAAGTTTCCAACTTTACGTGTGGATATTCACCAATATGGATTATAAGGCTCAAAATGTCTCAAAATGGTAGATCTAGGGCTAACAAGCCTCATGAGGCCAAAAAGCTAGCAGATCTGAGCTCCTGGAGCTCAATCTTACATAGATCCAAAGGCCAAACGCCTTATTACAACATATAATGAACATGCAAACTTGGGGAATTGACCAAGAAGGACCCAAATGAAGTTTTAAGCATAGAATCAAGGGGAAAACGGGTTATACCTCAAAGGAAATGTTGAAATGACACAAGGATGGCTGATCTCCTTCTCCTCTTCTTGATCTACTCCTCTTACTCTTCAAAACCTTCAAGAACACACCAAGAACACCTCAAACTCTCAAGAAAACAAGGGAAAACGATGTAGGGGGAGTTCTGGGGGTGAATGGGGACGAGTTGGGGCGGAATGAGAGTTTAAATAGGGTGCAAACCCTTGAAACTTAGGGTTTCATCCCGCAGCGGTGACTCGCCGAGTCCAGGATATGGACTCGTCGAGTCGCCTACTTAAAACGCGTCCTGAGTCTCGTCCCTACTCGGCGAGTCGGACCCTATGACTCGCCGAGTCTAAGGCTAAATTAGGGCAATGCTCAAATAAAATTCACATACCGGAAACCAGGTGCTACAGTTCTGTGAGTACTCATGTTATAAATTTAAAAGGGTACTTTGATATACTTTAAGGACTTGGCTTCCCATTCACTCAGGAGTCCATGTAGTTTATTGTTTTTGTTAGTTTGGGCAAAATGTGATTTGCGTATGATACATGAATCAAAACTAATAAACCTTAACTAAATACCCTATTTTCAATACCTAAAACATAATTAATCTAAACCTATCTACCCAGCTCGTAAATGGATCGTTCGTATTTGTAACACTTGAAAGTTTTTAAGTTTCATGTTTAACCCTTCATATTTAAAACCTTGGTATTTTGGTCCTTTTGGTTAGTACACGGGGCGTACCATAGTGTACGCTTGGCGTAAAAGCTGGAGTTTGGTCGCAAAGCTCATCCATGTACGTTGGTCGTATGTTAAGCGTACGTGAGCAGTTATGAAACCCTAATTTTAGGGTGTTGCACCCTATTTAAACCTTGTGATAGCCTCACTAGGTCATATTTAGACAACCTCCATCCCCTTTTGTCCAAAAAATAAACCCTAAGTGAGATCTTGAGAGTTTGAGCCTTAAAGTGTGATTTTTGTGCTCTGTGAAGGAGAAGAAGAGGTGAACCATTTGGAGTGGTGCTTGGAGCTTGAAGATTTGAGATTTGTTCTTCATTTGTTTTCCGTGTGAGGTAAAAAGCTTCCATCTTGCTAATCCATGATACTAGATCTGCTTTGGTGCCATTTTTTGCTTTTTGAGTCCATGGTTAGGTTGTTGAGCCTCTTGATTCACTCCAGAAGTGATTGATCGTAGATCTAGGGTCCTTTAGGTCTCTTTTGGCCATAAAAATGCAAACTTTATGGTATTTTTGGTCTCATGCATGTGTTAATTCGTTTGTTAAGCTCTTTTGAGCTCTAAGAGCCTCATTAAGCCACACATGCACTTAAGTTGGCAACTTTCATGATAAACCACCTTAAGGAAGTTAGATCTAAGTATTGGAGTGAAGTCTTAAAAATTTAAGAGTTGAATGAGAAAGATGGCCACGTTGGTGGAGTACGATAGGCGTACAAGCAGGTATACCGTGCATACGAACCCTAAAGCGAGTACACTTAGCGTACGAGCTAAGTATGTCCCGCATACTTAGTAGATGGGCTTTGGAATGTTTGGGCTCATGGGGTTGGGCCATGTTTGCACTTTTGATGATTAGGGCCTTATTGGGCCATTATAATATTATTTTGGGCTAATGATATTTTTATTGAACTTTGGTTGAAGGCCTATGAAGGAGTTTGGGCCTAATTTGGAAAATTAGGCCATATTTAGGCCTTGGATGATTATTTTGGAATTTAGGCTTTTTGGACAGTAAGATTAGGCTTTGGCCTTGAGCCAATTTAAGTAAAGGGTTAATTAGGTCTTTTAAATATAGTTTGGACTCTTAGTATGAGTCGGGATCCAATTATTAATTGGATGTTATTTTGTGATTGATAGCGCGAAGCGGGCCAATAGCCATAGATTTTTCTGTGAGATTCAGTAGTGCGAGGTGAGTTTCCTCATCATGTTTAGTGGGTCGAAGGCACCAATGTTGACCCATGGTTTGATATGTTAGGAGGCTAGATGTCTGTGTGACTCTTGCATGTGTATGTGTTTGTATGCTTACTGGGCGGGGGCCGATGGTTATTCTACATATTATTATCATGTTATGTTTGTATGATTTGTATGTTAGGCGGGGTCCGTTTTATGAGTATGGGCGGGGCCCATTATACTATGTGGGCAGGGGCCGTTATATGAGTTTGGGTGGGGCCCGTTATACTCAGTCGGCGGGGCCCGTTATATTAAGTGGGCGGGACCCATTATATGAGTTTGGGTGGGGGCCATTATATATATGATATGTTTGGTATGTGGTATTTGGGGTGGGGGGGGGGGGAACTCATTAAGCTTCGTGCTTACAATTAGGGGTGGCAAATTGGGCCATTGTGTTGTGTTTTTATCTGAAACGACACGACACGAAAATGTTTTATGTAACACGAACACGACACGACACGATGTCGTGTTTTTTTAACCAACACGAAAACGAACCAATCAAAAAACATCAATCACGACACGACAAAGATAACATAATAAAAAATTAGTTTATTTAATTAATATTTAATCATACATAATATGAAAACACGACAAATAAATACTAAATCGTGTCAATTTCATGTTGAATTTTAAACACAAACACGACACGACATCGTCGACATCGTGTTTTTTACACTTAACACGACACGAAAACGAATTAGAATTTTAGTTTCATCCCAATTTCGTTTCGTGTCATGTATTTTTGTCATGTCGTGTCAACAATTGCCACCTCTACTTACGGTTTTCGGTTTATGTTTCAGGTACTTCTGGTGTAAAAGGGAAGTGCCCGGGGTTTTGTTTCGCATTTGATGTTTACTATGATATTTTGATGTTTGGATAAAATTGTTACATTTGTGATCTTTTGATGATGTCTTAAGCATTGTTTTATTAAATAAAAAAATGAAATTTTTGGGTCTTATTTTTAGGACGTTACATGTTGGTATCGGAGCTTTGGTTTGAGGGATTCAGACATACTCTCAGATGTGTCTGAACTCAGACTGAGGATTTGGTAAAGTTTTTCAAAAAGAAACGTATTTTTAAGAAAAGAGTTTTCTAAGACAGGAAAGTGTGTGGTGCATGCAATCGACCGAGCTCAGGTAAGTTTTCCCAAAATACATATACATGTTATATGATATGAATTGATTTGTGAATTTGTGAATCGCATGCTAGTTAAGGCTAAGGATCTGCTCAATATTTGCATGATAGAATGTTAGGAGAGATGCCTTTGTATGCCTATTGTATGAGCTTGTAGACTTTCATGCTAGTATTGATCAGTCAGTGATAGGATGGCTTAATTAAGTGATGCTTGCTTCTGATTACGTGATGCTCGAATGTTGCTTTCTTTGTGATTTTAGGAGTTCTCTCTAGCTTCAGCTAACTAGTAAGAGAATATGATAAGTTACATATTATGGGGACTAAATAATTTAAAAGGTTAGGTTTTAACTCTATTATGTTGCTCTTGTTTGAGTCCAACCGTTGTAGTATGAGACCCCCCATTCGAAGAATTATATGGTTTTGGTGATATGTAATTGTATTTGTAAGCTAGTTAGAGGAGGTTAGCGGGAGTTCCTTCTGCAGCTAATGGTGGAGAGTGGTGTGGAGTTTGCCGTAGGAAAACCTAGAATGAGATATATTGTTGGGGGCCTTGTCTTGATGAGGGTTAATTGTATGGATATAAGGTGACTTGGCAGATACAAGGCAATCCTTGAGGAAATTACGGATAGATGTAGAAGGTAGTATGGGCCTGTACTACTGAGATCAAAATATCCATACTCGAGTCAAGGAGAGCCGCGATGAAACCATGAAGCTTGTAGAGTTTGTGATTCCTTGATATATTATGATGCTTATTTTGATGGTGTATATGGTCTATTTTTAGTATGGTGACTCTGTGGGGCAAACCTGTTGGCAGTTCTGGTGTTGGAGAGGGGTCGGGCTTAGGTTCTGGAGCCGGGTAGTTGGATGATCAAATAAGGGAGTTCATTTCGTCTGAGATTACCCGTTTCAGTCTTGAGCAGACTCCTGTGATTTTTCGTACGGTCAAGGAGGGCATTTTCTAGAGATTTTGGATAAGCGGTTGAGCTCGTTTCGTTCTAAGATGGTGTCCTTGGTGGGAGCGCGTTCTTTGACCTTCAAGGAGTTCCAGGCATGTGGAGCCCCGAACTATCATAGGGCGAAGGACCCGATAGTGATCAGGAGGTGGTTGGAGGATGTTGCTAACGCCTTCCGCACCAGCAGTTGCCCCGAGGGGGAAAAGGTCAGACTTTCTTCCTGTCTTCTAAAGGATTGGGCATGAGATTAGTGGGAGGAGGTGGGACGTGCAATTGGTGACCAGGCTGTTGATACGATGACATGGGATGATTTTGTGACCAGGTTCAGGGTTGAGTTTGCACCAGTGATTGAGGTGCAACAGTTAGTGTGAGAGTTTCAGGATCTCTGCTAGACTACTGAGATGGTGGCTGAGATCACCGCGATTTTTTGAGAGAGGTTAGTTTTGGTTCCACAGTATGTGGCGGATGAGGAGATGAAGAAAGTGAGGTATCACGAGATGTTGAGGAGCGATATTCGGCAGTTTGTGAGCCAAGTCAACTGTAGGAAATTGGAGGATATGATAGAGAGGAATATGGAGATGGAGATTGATCTCGAGATGGAGAGGAAGACGAAGTCGGATGAGGCTCGTGTATCAGGAGGTTCGGATAAGAGGCCCAAGGTTATTGATACGAGAGGGAAGGGCCAGCATGGTCGGGGCCACTATGGAAAGTGCGGCAGGATGCATGATGGGGCGTGCAAGGTAGGTGGTTCTGGCTGCTTCAAGTACGGTTGTACAGGTCATATTGGCAGGGATTGCATTGCTACCACCACCACCACCCCGGTATCTGATCTGATTTGCTTTCATTGAAATTAGAGGGGCCACAAGAAGGCCCATTGTTCGAGTTTGGTTGCAGCAGGACCGGTGTCAACACCTGATCCTACAACTCTTTGAATTACCGATGGCCACCAGAGCCGGGAGGATGCACCTGTGGTGAAGAGCATGTATTTTCAGTTGACGGTTGAGGAGTATGTGCATACGACTGTGGACTATGTGTCGATTGTGTGGGGATTTTTAGTGTTCCAGCAGCCAAAGTTTTTTTTCTGTAAGATTCAACAGTGCAAGGTGAGTTTCGTCATCATGTTTAGCAGGTCGAAGGCACTAATGTCGGCCCATGGTTTGTTATGTTAGGAGGTTAGATGTTTGTGTGACTCTTGCATGTGTATATGCTTGTATGCTTACTGGGCAAGACCCGATGATTATTCTGCATATTATTATCATGTTATGTTTGTATCGTTTGTATGTTGGGAGGGCCCCATTTTATGAGTTTGGGTGGGGCCCATTATATTCAATGGGTGGGGCCTCGTGTATGAGTCTGGGTGGGGCCCATTATACTTAGTGGGTGGTGCCTGTTATATTCAGTGGGCGGGGCCCGTTATATGAGTTTGGTCAGGGACCGTTATACTCAGTGGAGGGGGGGGGGATTATATGTATGATATGTTTGGTATGTGGTATTTGGGTGGAAACTCAGAAAGCTTCGTGCTTACGAATTTCGGTTTATGTTTCAGGCACTTCTGGTGCAAAAGGAAAGTACTCGGGGTGATTGCAGTGCACACACGTTTTGTTCCGCATTTGATGTTTACTCTGATATTGTTATTTTTTTATAAAATTGTTACATTTGGGATCTTTTGATGATGTCTTAAACATTGTTTTATTAAATAAAAAAATGAAAATTTTGGGTCATATTTTTGGGATGTTACATATTTATTAAGATTTTTTTTTTCATTTGGTTCTCTAGTCCGATGAACTAGCTAAACAGAAGAAGAAAACCACCAAGAACAACTAGGCAGCGTGTGGAATGGCCAAGAGCAGACGTTATTGGATATATAATCCAAGTCGATAGTAGAGTTACGGGAACAGACATCTAATGAAAAATGAATTTCACGTTCGGTTCAGAGAGCACTTTTTTCGTTGAGAATTCCTCGTTCCCTCTTGATAGACTAGCGGCGAATTCAAAACCTATGCCTCCAGGGATGGATCCAATTTCCTGTCCTTTTTTGGAATCGTTGATACATATGTAATGTTACGATGGCTTCGGATGAGAGAGGGTGGTTGTAGATCATAGTTCTGTAGCGAAGCTAGGCTGTTGAGTTTGACCTATGAGTTCTGACCTGAGCTAGTCTTTCAAATTAGGCAGGGAACATGAGGGATAGATCCTCACTACCGAAATTCCCTTACAGTTCAAGAAGGTAAGAGAAGCTAGGGATTTTGAGTTCCAGTAATCAAGCCAAATTGGAGTTCTGGAGAGAAGGTAGTGAACGGAGTTGGCGGTTCGAGTTCTTGGCAGGACGGATGGGATGAATTGATTTATCGTGCCCTATAAGTTGCATAGATTTGTTTGAGTTACATCTGCATATTTTGAGTCTTTAGATCATAAAATTGTTGTTTCTGATGCCCTAGTTTTTGGTATTTGACTAGGCTCGAAACTCATTAGTGGTATCAAAGCATAGGTTAACTCAAATCTATTGCACTTAGATTTTGTCTTGATCCTATGTTAGGGTTTCTACGTGTAGGATTTCTAGTTTAAATTGTTTTAAGTTGTCAAGAAAATTTCCATAATTAAAATCGAATCTATTTATGCTTGAAAAACAATGATTGGGTTGTTCTGCCTCTTCGCCACGTCGTGGTTAGTCCTCCACCACGTCGTGGTCTTGGTCGATGCTAAATTCGAATTATAATTGTTTCATCGCCACGTCGTGGTCTGCTGCTGAGAACCATAAAATAATTTTTTTAATAATTTTTTGTGCTTTTTGTGTGCCACAATGTGGTTGCTCATTCCCCACGTCGTGTGCAACGTCCCATTTTCACATCAAAAAATTTCATTTTTAATTAAGGTAAAACTGCTAAATTTTAGAATACAAGTTAAGAAAACCATTTGTTCCACAGTACATTGTTTAAAATCAGAGTATTATAGTAAACGCAAAATCTTCATTGCTGCTTATGAATGTGTATGGTCACGCCTTCGCCTTCCCACGATAACCGATGATGACTAAAAAACAATAACAATTTTGTAAACACAAAGCTTAGTGAGTTCCTCCAAAATACCACACACCACAAAAACATATACAAGCATGCATATTAGGTCTAGAATCATCAAAATGGATTACACTAGGTACGTTGGCCTGTCACCTCAACGCAACCGCTCTTCCTGAGCCTCCGTGCATACGACTTACAACCGGCCTGCACCTGGTCTATTGGCCTATAGCACACAGCAGGACCACCTCAACATCATCCACCACCATATTTCGACATATAAACAGTCAAGGATCAAGTAGACACATAATTCAGATAATTACCAATCATACAGCTGACTACCGCCTGCTAGACCTTGCGCAACACACTGCTCTAATACGAGCTAATCTCCATGGAATACATAGCCATAAGTAACCAGATATGAGATATCCACCCGACCAGGTGATCCTACTCTAGATCCATAACTAAACAAGGAACATGCAATAAAGCCTAGATCAAGAGTTCTCAGGCTATCCTACATGTCTACATATAACCCTTAAGGCACTCCACTAGATGCTAATCATCCAACCGGTACTCTAACCAACATACCACTACTGTTTCATCCTAACGCATAATGATATATATATATATATATATATATATATATATATATATATATATAAATCTACCAGATCATTACGACACAACAACATCCTGTACACAAGGATACATAATCAACTCTCCATGGAATGTGTAACCATATGTACCCATAGGTGAGATAGACACCGGTAAGATGATTTTACTCTAAAGCCACAACTAAACAAGGAACATGCCAGAAAGCATAGATCAAGAGTCATCAATCTATCCTATTTTACTACATACTGTCCCTAGGGCATCCCTCTAACGAATGATAACCAAAACTAGTTGCTCAACATTGGTGCCTACGACCCACAGGTAGAGTGAGGAAAACTCACCTGAATCGAAGGACCCATAAACACTGAAATGCAATCTCTTTTCTGCATTGCTTGCTCTCGCGAATACACTAAAATCAAAAACCAAGTAGAATCTTAATCAACAGTCCAAAATCCTCAAGTTTGACCCAAAGTCAAACTTGGTCAATGAGTTAACAGTCAACGGTCAAAAGTCAAAGATCATGTAACTTCCCATAATTTTCAATAAATTTATACTTTTAAAAGCAACCCCTTTACTAATAAAAGTGTTTTACAAAACCATTGTTTCCAAAACATGATTTAAAATCAGAGTCTCCCAAGATCCATTCAGTTGTAAAACCAAGGATGTGTACAGTCATGCCTTCGCCTTGCCACGAATCAACTGAAGAACCTGAAATCATAAACAAAATTGTAAGCACAAAGCTTAGTGGTTTTCCCCAAAGTATCACTACATAAACAGATAACATATACCAACAAACAACATGCATACAAAGCCTTCAGCCTGACTGGACCGCCTCACCGGGTCTTCAGCCTATTTGGACCGTTCTCCCAAGCCTTCGGCATGACTGGACCGCCTTGCAAGGCCTACAGTCTATCCGGACCGCTCGCCAGGACTTCGGCCTGACGGGACCACCTCACAGGACCTACAGTCTATCCAGACCGCCCAAGGTATCTTGTCCTTCAGCACAAAGTAAGACCGCCTCAACCCAACCCCACACATGTCGATATATACAAAACTCATAAACATATAATTAATCAATTGGCAAACACTATCATACAAATCAATAAGCATAGTATCATCCTATCTACCAGGAATAAGATCTAGCAGATCACTACAATACTTAATTATACGATAATCAGGATAACAATCCAAAGGGTCGGCCTTGGTGCCTTAGACCCTGTTAGTACAGTGAGGAAAACTCACCTCACAAACTGAATAGAAGCTAATGAGGTCCCGACTCCGAATCTCATCTCCAACCGATACCTATTACTCCAAGTGACCAATCAAAATCAAAATCCTGAAATACCCAAAATACCCTCAAGGTCAAACTAACTAGGTCAACTAAGTCAACCCAACCGATTCAGCTCGACCGATTCAACTCAAGGTGTGTACGCGGGGTGTACTCCGGAGGTACGCAGAGCATACCCTTGCAAGTATCAAACTCCATTAAGAGCTTATTCCATTAAGTTCTTACATCCAAAACTCAGATCTAAGCCTATAATGATGTTTCGAGTCATAAAGTTTCCAACTTTATGAATTTGCATGGTTATAAAGTGGTTAATGTCCAAAACCCTAAGTTTTTAACCCAATAAGACATCACAACTCTTGCATGGAAGGGATAGAAGGGCCAAGATCACACTTTCATAGTTCATAATAGCTTTATAATGGATAAGGTTTCCAACTTTATCCACTAGAATGGTCCCAACAAACAAGATCTAGTCTTTAAGTCTCAAAGGGATCCAAAAGATCATCTTTTTCAACTTAATCCATTAAGTACAAGTCTCCAACTTTCAAATATGAATCAAAATGATGTTTAGATGGATAAAGTTTCCAACTTTATCCATAAAAAGGTCACAAAACTTCCAAGATCTAGAAATTATGCACTAAAATGACCCATAAGCTCATAACATCCAAAACTAGTTAGATCCAACAAATGCATCATCATGATTCAAACTTTATACCTCTAGAAGACAGATCAGAGTGAACAAAGTCCAGATCTACAAGCTCCAGTGAAACCAACACTTCTCCAAGAAGTTCCTTATTTTGAAAGGTGCACCATGCATACTCCAAAGCACTCAAAAACACCTTCTTTTATCACACAAGGCTCAAATGGGGTTATGGTATCAGGGAAGGGGTTTTAGAGGGGTGGAGGCTGAGAAATGAAGTGGGGTTGGGTGGGGGGGAGCTTAAATAAGGCTCAAACCACGAAAATAGGGTTTGGAAACGATTGCGTATGCCCAGCGTACTCAAGATTCCCTAAGTACGCCCATCGTACACCTCCCTGTATGCCCAACGTACTCAGCTTTGCCCAAAACCACCCACACTTCAAACGGTCATAAATTCTTCGTTCTAACTCTGATTTTGAAGTTCTTTAAATCCACGTGTAACATCTATCTCTCGAGGTATTAATTAATTAATTATGCATGTTAAAAAGATATTGGACTATGATTGGTCTTGACATTTTGGATTGGACTTTAAGAATCTTGGGCCGAGATGTAGGCTGCCCATAAGCCGTACGCATGGCGTAACCCGATGTACGCAAGGCGTAGTGTCATTGGATGTGCGGGTCATGAAAGGCGTACACGCAGCGTACCATAAGGTATGCCCAACGTACGCGATCAGACACTAAACCCTAATTTCAGGGTTTAAGAGCTATATAAACCCCATTATAGCCCCCTGGTTACTTATCAGCCTCCTCACCCACAAGAAAACCCTAATATGTTCTTACCCTCTTCATTGTGTGAAATTGCTTTTTGTGAGTGCATTTAGTGAGAGAAAGTTGTGAAGAAGGAAAGCAAAGGTTAGAGAAGAAGCTTGAGCTCAAGGATCTGGACTAAGCTCACCCTTTGTCATAAAAAGAAGGTATAAAGCACTTAACTTTCTTCCTCATATTCTAGATCTAGAGTTATGGGAGTTTTGGACCTCTTTAGGTCCAAAGGTTGGACCTTGACCTTGTGAATCCATTTTGGAGGTTGGGTTTGGCATCCTTGAAGCTCAAAAACACCTTCTTAGTAATAAATTTCAATCTTTGAGGCTTTCATGAAGCCATGCATGAGATCTAGTCATTTCCATGGAAATAGATTATTGTTTTAAGAGTTTGAGCTTATGTGAGTCATGCAAGCCATCAAGTAAGCAACTTTATGGCTTAAGGTATGGAATAAGACTTGGATCTAAGTTTGTAGCTTTTGACTCGGAATATTAAGCACTTAGTAGAGAAAGGACTTAACAGGGTACTACACTGAGCGTACGTGTAGGTACGCCCAGTGTACTCGCCATCAAGCAGTTACGCTAAGCGTACTCTGGAGTACACCCCGTGTAGTGCATTTAGTTTGGACCTTGAGTTTTGGGCCTTGGTATGGGCTGTGTTTTGAAATTTGGGCCTTAGTGGGCTAGCAGGAGTCAGTAAAAATGGGCCAAGTATAAGTGTTGGGCTTAGGGTAAGGCCTAATAAAGGAATTGGAGCCCAATGTAGCAAATTGGGCCATTAATGGGCCAATAGTGGCTTGAGAAGCCTATCTAGTGATTGGGCCTTCAGAACTCAGATTATGGGCCAAGGGCATTTTTGGGCTTAGATACGACCATATGAGGAGTTAGGCCCAATTTAGAAAATTGGGCCATTAGTGGGCCTTAAGTGGGTCGTTGATGGACTTAGAAAGGATTAAAGGGTTTAGGCCATGGTTATGACCCACACCATATCAGGGGTAAAATAGTCATTTTCCTCATTTTCATTAAGTGTTTTATTGGTCATGATAGCCGGAGAGCAGCCGGGACAGCAGTCAGGGATCCTTCACTCAGATTTTCAGCAGTCAACTCTTTGAGGTGAGTTTCCTTCCAGTAGGAACGGGTCTACGGCCACAATGCCGGACCGTATAGATATCAGTAGTTCTGGACTGTGGTCCGATGCCGGGGTGGTCCCGAGAAGTAGTTCAGTATGCTTGATGTCTTTGTGATTCAGGCATGTCTATATGTTATGTGTTCCGGACTATGGTTCGATGTAGTATGCAGTATATGTGTTATTGTTATATGTTATTATTATGTTATGCTATGTTCAGTCAGTTCCAGACTTCGGCCCGATGCAGTGGGCATGGCCCTAGTTAGTTCCAGACTTTGGTCCAATGCAGTGGGCAAGGCCCTAGTTAGTTACCAACTTCGGTCTGATGTAGTGGGCAAGGCCCTAGTCAGTTCCAGACTTTGGTCCGATGCAGAGGGCAAGGCCTTAGTCAGTTCTGGACTTCGGTCCGATGCAGAGGGAAAGGCCCTAGTTAGTTTCGGACTTTGGTCCGATGCAGTGGGCAAGGCCCTAGTCAGTTCCGGACTTCGGTCCGATGCAGTGGGCAAGGCGCAATATGTGCTTTATATGTTATAGTATGGTATGTGGTAGTTTGGGGGAGCCCACTAAGCTTCGTGCTTACATTTTCAATTTTGGTTTCAGGTATTTCAACTAGAAAGGGGAAGGGCTCTGGATGATGGCATGGTACCCACCACAGTTTTAGCCTGGGAGTTAGACTCTGATATTTTAGACATGATTTGACATCAGTTGTGATATGAGACATATTTTATGACATTTTGAGACACACGAATTATGGTTTTCTTATATGATATTTGGATATTATGGTTTTAGTAATGTTTTCAAACAAAATTTTTGGCTTGTATTTTTGAGATGTTTCAAGTTGGTACCAGAGCCTTGGTTTGAGGGATTCGGACACACTTTCAGGTGTGTATGAACTTAAACTAAGGAAATGGTATAAGGTTTTCAAAAGAAAAACATTTTCGAAATAAATTTTTGAAAAAGAAACTTAAAAAGAAAAGAGTTTTGAAAAGGAGAAAAGGGATGTGGTGCATGCGATCAGACTAGCTCAAGTATGTACTCCTAAATTACCTGTACAAGTTTATGTTATGATTATCAGTTTCAGTAGAACAGCATGCTAGATTAGGACTAAGGATATAGGAAGGATGCCTTATGTGCCTGTTATATGTATTCCAGCTTTATGAGAACTGCATGCTAGTACAAAATTATCAGTATGATAGCCAGAGTGGTATATGCTTGATTATGTGTACTCGGTGCTCGAATGCTGCTTGCTTTGTGCTTTTAGGAGTATTAGTAATCTCTTACTAACTAGTAAATGAATATTTTACGTTACATATTGTAACGATTAAATAATTTCAAGAGGTTAGGTCTAGCTCTATTGCGCAGATCTTGTCCGAGTCCAACCGTTGTAGGGTAGGATCTCTCATTCGAAGAATTATCTAGTCTTAGTAATATGTAGTAGTATTCACGATCTAGTTAGGGGGAGGTAGACGGGACTTCTTGTATAGATGATAGCGGATAGTGGGTTGGTGATTACCCTAGGGCAAGCCTAGGATGAGAGTTGTAGAGAGCAGTATTAGTAGAAGGGATTTGGTGGAGTCAAGGCAGTTCTTGAGGAAAGTACGGATAGATGTGGAAGGTAGTATGGGCCCGTACTACTGAAAGCAGAGGATCCGTACTCGAATCAAGGAAGGCTGAGACGAGACCAAGAAACTGGTAGTAGATGTGATCTTTCTAGTTATATTAGTGTTTCTGACGTTGTCACATTGTGTTTCAGAATGGTGGTTTTACGCCCTAGACCAGCAGTCGGCAGTTCAGGTGCCGGAGAGGGATCGGGTTTAGGCTCAGGGGCCGAGCATTTGGATGAGCAGACTAAGGAGTTCATCTCCTCAGAGATCACACACAACATACTAGACCAGACTCCTGTGATCTTTGGTACGATCAAGGAGGGCATTCTAGAGATTCTTGATGAGAGGTTGAGCACCTTCCGTACTAAGATGGCAGCCATGATAAGGTCACGTACTTTAACCTTCAGGGAGTTCAGAGCTTGTCGAGCTCCAGATTACCAGGGGGCCCGAGACCCCATTGAGAGTACCAGATGGTTGGTTGATGTGCCCAACGCTTTCCGCACTAGCAGATGTCCCGAGGGGGACAAGGTATGACTTGTATCCTGTCTTCTGAAGAGCAGGGCACATGATTGTTGGGAGGAGTTCAAACATGCCATTAAGAATGGTGCATCAGCTTGCAAGGGAGTTCCAGGATCTTACTCAGACTACTGAGACGGTGGCGGAGATTACCGCCAAGTTCAGGGAGAGGGCTCTTCTCATTCCTTAGTACACGGCAGACGAGGAGATGAAAAAGGCCCGATACCATGAGATGTTGAGGAGTGATATCAGAAAATTTGTGAGCCAATCTAGGTGTAAAACGCTGGACGACATGATTGCGAGGGCTCGTGAGAGGGAGATTGATTTAGAGATGGAGATGAAGAGGAAGCCAGAGGTGGTATCTGGCACAGGGAGTTCGGGTAAAAAGCCCAAGGTATCGGATCACAGATCTAGGGGACAACAAAGCCACAGTTGGTGGGGGCAAGTGTGGGAGGTTGCACGATGGAGTGTGCAAGGCGAGGAGTTCCGGCTGCTACAAGTGTGGTCGGACTGGGCACATGAGAAAGGATTGTACAGCTGCTACTACTATGAATCCCACCTCAGCATCTGATCTGATTTGCTTTCAGTGCAATTAGAGGGGCCATAAGAGGTCCCAGTGTCCTAGTTTAGCGGCAGCAGGGAAGGTGGTGGAACCTACCCCTGCTACATTGAGGATTACAGACGGCCATCAGGGTCGGGCTGAGGTGCCAGTGGCGACGAGTAGAGCGCTCCAGATGACAGCAAAGGAGGCGCGAGCGACTCCTAACGTGGTGACGGGTATGTAATTTTCTTTTATCTCTGTTTTTTTGTATTGATTGTTCTTATGGTTATGTGTTTGTGTATAGGGTCGTTCTTAGTGAACGACATTTCATCTACAATATTGTTTGATTTGGGGGCTACCCGATCATTTGTTTTGCTTGCGCTTAGCAAGCAGTTTAGCAGAGCTCTAGGGGAGCTGGATTGCCCACTTGAGGTTGAGATAGCTGATGACAGGACCATTAGTGTCGCGAGAGTACATACGAGGTGTTAGTGGCGGTTATTTGACGAGCAGTTCTCAGTGGATTTGGTTCCTATTCCCCTGCGAGGGAATAAGGTTATAGTGGGTATGGATTGGTTGAGCCCCAATGGGGAAGTGATTGATTGTGAGCTGCAGTTAGTAAGGGTCCGCACTCCTGGTGGGGGAGAGTTAGTGCTTCAGGGCAAGAGGCTATAGTGCGGACCGATTCTTTGTTCAGCAGTGAGAGCGAGTCTCTACTTCCATTAGGGATGTACGAGGTACGCCGCTTATGTTATGGATGTTGGATAAGGTGTCTAAGTCCATAACTTATTTGGTATATACTTGGCCCGACCGGCATGGTCCATTTGGGTTGCATCTCATCCAAACTATTATGGATAATTTTATGAGAGTTATACACATATGTTTATTAATATATTATGGGTTATAATATATTAATATGAAGTTACGTTATTTAATTAGTTTTAGTCTTAAATTAATTATGAACTAATTTAGAGATTAAAAGGAAGACTAATTAAATTATGGGCTATTTGTTTTATATAGTGTGGGCTAATACTCATTTGTTAATGGGCTAGGCTTATGTGGAAGTCCATGGATGATCCATGGAGCTTTTAACCCATGGATCCTTGGAAAAGGAAAAGACATGGGTTATTAGGGTTTCACCCTAACCATGCACACTATATAAGCATGCTTATGGAGCATGAAATGGAGCCTAAGAGAAAACTAGTGAACTAGTGTGTGTGTGTGGCCGATTTTTATACAAGGTGTATACTCTCTCAAAGTTTTCCAAGAGTTTGTGGTGTTTGTGATTCCATTTGAGGCATTCACACTATTGGTGCTTGGCCCTCAAACTCCTTAGAACCAAACTCACCAAAAGGTATGTAATCTCTTCTAACTCTTTTATGTTGAAATGTTCCCCATGCCATGTTAGATAGGTTATAAACCTTGGAAAATTATTATTTTGCATGTATTTAGACAAACATAGATCCAAGGTTTATTAGGGTTGCATGCACACTTAGGAAGTGTTAGATTGCTCAAAACCCAACAGTGGTATCAGAGCCTAGGCTTGCTTGTTTGATACTTGATGCAAAAAAGTGAAAAAAGTCGAAATCGTTGCTGTCAGCATGGTGGACTCGCCGAGTCCATTGGGGGGACTCGACGAGTCCAAGTCAAAATTCAACCTACTCGACGAGTCAGTTCATGCACTCGACGAGTAGGATCGAAAGAATGCAGATTCTCGACTTTTGCTGCTGGAAATGGACTAGAAACATTACCCTAAATTGTTTTGGTGTTATAAAACTTATTTTAGTTGGTGTAATGGTTGTTCTAATCCATTTACAATAGCATATATCAAAATTACATGATTTTATGTGTTCATATAATTCTTGAATTTTTGATGATCATGTTAATGTTCTTATGAATTTAGAAAATGATAGGAATTATGTGCTGAATTGTTTAGGATTAATTCTTTATCATTTATGTGTTTTAATGGAGTCCATAATTTGTCCTCAAGTTATGGATTACCAAAGGTCACTTTCATTTAACACACACTTAAAACACATAAGTTACATGAAAATGAAGAGTCTTCATTTTTATGAACCTTTAATTCATAAGTTATGAAATGAAGAGTTTTGCAAAGTTACAAAACTTGCCCTCAAGTTTTGGAATTTGTAAAGTTTCACACACTTTAATAAACTTTAATTCCAAACCTTAGAGTTTTAATAGTTAAAATTCAACCCTTATACTATTTATAACATTAATGGTTAATTATTATATATATGATAAGAACAAGTCGTTTTACCGTTAGTAGGCCTCATTCACGAAGCCGGTCTATAAGGTGGGTATAAGGTTGTTGCCTATAAAATGGCGACTTAATGGGTGTATACTCTCACCCACCACTTGCTTGATCGGTGGAGGGTCGTTAGCCAAACGGGTAGAACAATGACTTTAAATCCTCATTAAAAGTATAATGAATATTATAAAATAACTAAACCTTTTTAATTCCCAATCTTAGTTATTTTAGGAAAATGTGAACATGGTGCTAATCCATGGAATTCACACTTTGTACCTTACCAAGTCGTTGGTGGAGCGTGTGTGGTTAACCGGCACACTAACTAGGACTAGTAAGGATCACAAAGGGTGACTTAATGTTTGTCATAGATCAATGGAGCGTGTGTGGTTAACCGGCACATTGATTAGGTGATAATGTTAAGAGTACCAAGTGAATTAGCATGGTTATTCACACCTTGTTTTGTGATCCTCGGCATCCCAGTCACAAAACTTGAAGGGCACAATCGAGATTGAAACATGCCATTGAAAAGTTCAATGAATCTCAAAAGAATCTAGGAATTTCAAATCCAATTAAAACTAATAAATCATTTCGTTTTCATGGTGGAAATTGGTGAATCGTCATTCACCTACCTTTCAAATATATTATTACTTAGATTACGGCATCCCTCTTCTAAGTGTAATATATTGTGATTGGGTCCTAGCCTTAATATTACATTTGGGTGTCTTATTACGGATCCTAAATATCTAATCTAAACTTACTTTCTTCTTTCAGATGTCTTCCAACACTAATGCTTCAGGCTCTAACCCAATTGGTTCTTTCTCTCTCATGAATCTTTGTGGGAGGGTCATCTTTGATGGTTCCAACTTCATGGATTGGATTAGGAACATCAGGATGGTTACTCGTTACGAGGACAAGGAATATGTCATCGATAAGGAGTTAAAAGAACTTGATGAGTCTACTGCTACTCCTGTGGAGATCGCTGAATTCAGGACTCATGAGAGAGATGCTACTAAGGTGGCATGTATCATGATGGCCATGATGACAGCCGAGCTCCAAAAGTCATATGAAGATTTCTACCCTTTTGAGATGCACCAAGACCTGATGGAAAGGTACCATCAGAGTGCTCGTCAGGAGCGGTATGAAATAATCTCCTCCATAATAACTACCCGCATGAAGGACGGTGAATCCGTCACGGGCCACATGCAAAAGATGCAAAGGTATGTGGACCGTTTGCTGAAGCTGAATGTTAACATGCCCGAGGAGCTAGCAATTGACATCATTTTGCACTCCTTGCCTTCTTATTATGATCATTTTCGAATGACATATCATATGAACAAGGAGGAAGTTACCCTCAGCAAGCTTCAAGGACTCTTGAAGACCGCTGAAACCGGTCTTAAGGGTAAAGCGGTTGTTACCTCTACTACTCCTACTCCAACATCTACCCCTGTTTTAGCTATTAGGCAAGGCAAAGGGAAGAAGAGGAAGCACCCTTCGAAGGGTACCAAGGGAAAGTCTCTTGAAGGCTCCTCATCAAAGACCAAGAACGGTTCTGCCACTCCTTCTGCCATTCCCAAGGATGTTGAATGCTTTTATTGCCATGAAAAGGCACACTGGAAGCGAAACTACCCTAAGTACTTGCAGGATCTAAAGGATGGGAAAGTGAAACCCACCTATGCAGGTATTTACACTATATTGTCTAATTACTCAACATACTCTAACTCTTGGGTGCTTGATACAGGATGTGGTATTCACATATGTTCTGATTTGCAGGGCCTAAGAAGAAGTGAGGATGTGGAGCACGGAAAGATAAAGTTAATCATGGGGAATAGGAAGGCTTCACCTGTTTCCAAGATTGGAGTTTATACTTTGTTGCTTAATAATGGGTTAAAATTAGATTTGAATAAATGTGTGTACTCGTCTGAAATGGCGAGGAATATTATTTCTTTTCATGCATTGTACAAACAAGGTTTTACCTTTTCGTTTGATAATGAATGTGGTGGTATTAATGCTTTCTTTAATAATGTGTTTTATTTTAAAGCGTTACCTTGTGATGGTGTGTATGAAACTGTGTCGATTGTAGACAACTTAGGAAATAATGTGTTGTATATTGATTCTTCTACTAGCCTAGATAAAGCATCATTGTGGCATTGTCGTCTTGGACATGTAAACAAGAAACGCATAGGCCAACTCCAAAAGAGTGGAGTCTTGGAATCATGTGACCTTAAATCAGATGATAGTTGTGAATCTTGTCTACTTGGAAAAATGACAAAATCACCCTTCACTGGAACTTGTGAGAGGGGTGAAGGTTTGTTGGACCTAATACATACTGATGTATGTGGGCCATTCAAAACCGCCACAAGGGATGCTAATCGGTATTATGTGACTTTTATTGATGATTTTAGTAGATATGGGTATGTCTACTTAATCAAACATAAGTCAGAAACCTTTGAAAGGTTTAAGGAATTCAAACAGGAAGTAGAAAATCAATTGGGTAGGAACATTAAGATGCTTCGATCCGATCGAGGTGGTGAGTATCTTAGTACCGAGTTCCTTGACTATCTTAAGGAGTGTGGGATTGTCTCACAATTGACTCCTCCCAGGACACCAGAGCTGAATGGTGTAGCTGAGAGGCGTAATTGAACTTTGTTGGACATGGTTCGCTCTATGATGAGTCGAGTTTCGTTACCAATCTCTTTTTGGGGGTATGCCTTAGAGACTGCCGCCCATATCCTTAATCTAGTCCCTACAAATAAGGTTACCAAAACACCTCATGAGATGTGGACTGGGAAGGTTCCCAATTTGGACCACATCAAAATTTGGGGTTGCGAAGCTTTCGTGAGGCGTGAAACAGTCGGGTGACAATGTACCAGGACGTAAAACAGTCGGGTGCAAATGGATCTTCAAGAAGAAGACAGACATGGAAGGAAAAGTGCATACTTATAAGGCTCGACTGGTTGCGAAGGGTTTTACTCAAACTCAAGGTATTGATTATGATGAAACCTTCTCGCCGGTAGCAAAGATTAAGTCTATTAGGATTATGTTAGCCATTGCAGCATTTCATGATTATGAAATATGGCAAATGGATGTCAAAACCGCTTTCCTTAATGGAAAGTTGGTTGAGGATGTGTACATGAATTAGCCAGAGGGTTTTGTCAGTGCAGAGTACCCTAATAGAGTATGCAAGCTTGAGAAATCCATTTATGGATTAGAACAAGCATCTCGTAGCTGGAATCTTTGTTTTGATGAGAAGGTAAAAGAGTTTGGCTTCTCGAGAAGCGAAGATGAGTCTTGCGTGTATGTCAGAGCTAGTGGGAGTATAGTTAGCTTCTTGGTACTGTATGTGGATGACATACTACTCATAGGAAATGACATCCCAACCTTGCAGGAGGTTAAGTCCTGGCTTGGGAAGTGCTTTGCTATGAAGGACCTAGGGGAAGCTACCTATATCCTAGGGATAAGGATATTAAGAGAAAGGAGTAGAAGACTAATTGGACTTAGTCAGAGTACCTACTTGGATAAGGTGTTGAAAAGGTTCAACATGGAGAATTCCAAGAAAGGAGATTTACCGATCCAAAGCAATACCAAACTGAGTAAGACTCAGAGTCCGAGTACAGAGGCAGAGATAGCTGAGATGAGCCAATTACCATATGCTTCTGCAGTTGGCTCAATCATGTATGCTATGACTTGTACCCGCTCTGATGTGGCATTTGCTTTGAGCATGGTCAGCAGGTTTCAGGGGAACCCTGGCAAGGCTCATTGGACAGCGGTAAAGAACATTCTCAAGTACCTGCGGAGGACTAAGGATTGGATCCTTAACCTTGGTGGCAATGATGACTTGAAAGTATTAGGGTATAGTGATGCTGGTTTTCAGACTGATAGGGATAATTTCCGCTCTCAGTCGGGCTGGATCTTTACCTTAAATGGAGGGGCAATTTCTTGGAAGAGTTCCAAGCAGGAGACGGTGGCTGATTCGACTTGTGAATCAGAGTATATAGCAGCGAGTGAAGCAGCGAAGGAGGCGATATGGCTAAAGAACTTCATCGGAGACCTTGGAGTTGTACCAGCTATTAAGGAACCTATAGAGATTTTCTGTGACAACAATAGTGCGGTTACCTTAGCCAAGGAACCAAGAGATCATGGCAGATCCCGACACATTGACAGAAAATATCACTTCATAAGACACAAGATTGAAGAAGGACTCCTTGTGACAAGGAGGATATCGTCGGATGAGAATCCTGCAGATCCCCTTACGAAGGGACTGACGAGGGTTAAGCATTTTCAGCATGCGAGACGCATCGAGCTGAGGGACGATATTAGTTTTACAGATTAGATAGTTTTCCTGAAACTTGTAAAATGTAATCGACGTTTGATGATGAATAAAAATTGTGATTTATTTATGAGTAAAGTGTTACTATCATTGTCAATTATTTACTATTGTTTCAGTTTTGCATGTTTTGACTTCCAGAATAATTAATTTATTCAAACCTCCACAATCGATCATACATCGGAAGTAGGTATGAATCAAGATTGTCATGAATTGGGTTTGTAGATGCCTTAAAGGTGTTTAGACATGGCAATGGTTGCTGCAACCTTCATGAGTACTCATAAGTTATGAGTATTGGTATAAACCCACGCTCACTTGTATCACTTCATGGAATTTATCTCGAGTGATCGTGAGACGATAACATCATATAAATCTTTAAACCTAGAGATATGAGTTGTTACCTATGAGTTGGTTGTGCATTGATTGCACGAAAACGCATCAGTAACTTGATGTTATAAAACATGCCTTTGTGTACAATTCAATAAGTAGTAGAACAAGCATATCAGTCGAAGTTTATCTGTTCCTTCTAGAAATAGAAGCGATATCTGGGCCCCTCGATGATTTTGTGTTGACCCATGTACCAGGCCTGGTCAGAACTAAACCGATGTGTTCAGTGAAGTTCTTCGTCAAACAAATCGGAAAATCGAGAAACTACTGCTAGACAATAAGCAAGACATAGTTCCATGTGTTTGTCCGGTTGATATCATGAGAACAGAGGATTATGTGATCACTTATCTAAAATGGCGCTTCATAGTTCGATAGAGTCTTCATTGTTCAAGGGAGTTTTCGAGAGCTACGATTGCTAGTTGGTTCCTGAAGTTATAGGCAAATATAGTTATTAGACTTATCCAAGTGGGAGTCTGTTGGATAAGGTGTCTAAGTCCATAACTTATTTGGTATATACTTGACCCGACCGACATGGTCCATTTGGGTTGCATCTCATCCAAACTATTATGGATAATTTTATGAGAGTTATACACATATGTTTATTAATATATTATGGGTTATAATATATTAATATGAAGTTACGTTATTTAATTAGTTTTAGTCTTAAATTAATTATGAATTAATTTAGAGATTAAAAGGAAGACTAATTAAATTATGGGCTATTTGTTTTATATAGTGTGGGCTAATACTCATTTGTTAATGGGCTAGGCTTATGTGGAAGTCCATGGATGATACATGGAGCTTTTAACCCATGGATCCTTGGAAAAGGAAAAGACATGGGTTATTAGGGTTTCACCCTAACCATGCACACTATATAAGCATGCTTATGGAGCATGAAATGGAGCCTAAGAGAAAACTAGTGAACTAGTGTGTGTGTGCATGTGTGTGGCCGATTTTTATACAAGGTGTATACTCTCTCAAAGTTTTCCAAGAGTTTGTGGTGTTTGTGATTCCATTTGAGGCATTCACACTATTGGTGCTTGGCCCTCAAACTCCTTAGAACCAAACTCACCAAAAGGTATGTAATCTCTTCTAACTCTTTTATGTTGAAATGTTCCCCATGCCATGTTAGATAGGTTATAAACCTTGGAAAATTATTATTTTGCATGTATTTAGACAAACATAGATCCAAGGTTTATTAGGGTTGCATGCACACTTAGGAAGTGTTAGATTGCTCAAAACCCAACAATGGATGCCCGGGAGAAGGGTAAGGCGACGGTTGATGATGTACCAGTGGTGCGAGAGTACCCGGATGTATTCCCTAAGGATTTACCTGGGATACCCTCAGAGAGGCAGGTTGAGTTTAGGATTGACCTGGTACCTAGTGCGGCTCCGATAGCCAAGGCACCATATCGGTTGGCTCTTCCAAAGCTGCAGGAGTTGTCTACACAGCTGCAAGAGCTGCTAGACAAGAGTTTTATCAGGCCGAGCAGTTCGCCATAGAGAGCCCCGATCCTGTTTGTGAAGAAGAAGGGCGGGTCACATGGAATGTGTATAGACTACCAGGAGCTGAAAAAGGTAACGGTGAAGAACCGTTACCCACTTCCGAGGATAGATGATCTGTTTGACCAGCTCTAGGGAGCATTTTGGTTTTCCAAGATTGATTTACGGTCGGGATATCACCATATGCGGTTCAGGGATGAGGATGTGCATAAGACCACTTTTAGGACCCGCTATGATTATTATGAGTTCGTGGAGATGCTGTTTGGGCTCACTAACGCTCTAGACACGTTCATGGATCTCATGAACCACGTATGCAGGCCGATGCTGGATCGGTCCTTGATAGTGTTCATTGATGAAATCTTGGTTTATTCCAAGACTCAGGAGTAGCATGAGGAGCACCTGAAAGAGGTGCTAGAGACATTAAGGAGGGAGAAACTTTTCACGAAGTTCTCCAAGTGTGAGTTCTGGTTGCGCGAGGTGCAGTTCCTTGGGCACCTCGTCAACCAGAAGGGTATATTAGTATATCCGGCCAAGATAGAGGTCATGATGCAGTGGGAGGTCCCAAGGTCTCCATATGAGATTCAAAGCTTCCTAGGATTGGCATGGTACTATAGGAGATTCATCCAGGATTTCTCCAAGATAGCAGTTCCGCTCACCCGACTGACTAAGAAGTCGGAGGCGTTCCGCTGGGAGCCTGAACAACAGACAACATTTGAGATCCTTAGGCAGCGATTTTGCAAGGCACCTATTCTTACCCGGCCAGAGGGAGTGGATGACTTTTTAGTCTACTATGATGCTTCGATCACATGCATGGGAGCAGTATTGATGCAGCGAGGCCATGTGATAGCTTATGCCTCTAGGCAGTTAAAGCCTCACGAGGCTAACTATCCGTCGCACGATCTAGAGTTTGGGGTTGTTGTGTTCGCCCTCAAGATTTGGCGACATTACCTCTATGGGGTCCGGTGTACCATTTACTCGGATCACAAGAGTCTGAGGTACCTCATGGATCAGCCAAATCTAAACATGAGGCAATTTTGGTGGTTAGACGTGGTAAAGGATTACAACTGTGAGATCCTTTACCATCCGGGCAAGCCCAACATAGTGGCCGACGCCGTGAGCCGCAAGGTGGTAGCGGCCCCGATCAGAGATATATGTCTGAGGATGACAGTGATTACCCCATTGTTGGAGCAGATTAGGGAGGCACAGGCTGAGGGCCTGAAGGATGAGCGTCAGAAGTGTGAGAGGATCGTGGGCCGAGTAGCTTCCTTTGATTATGACAGTCGAGGATTGTTGACCCTGCATAGGAGGGTATGGGTACTGTACCGGGGTAGAGTACGGCAGATGTTGATGGACACGGCCCACAAGTCTCGGTTCTCTATCCACCCAAGGGCGACGAAGATGTACATAGATCTTCAACCCGATTACTGGTGGCCCTGCATGAAGCGGGACAAAGCTTGGTATGTGGAGAGGTTCCTGGCCTACAGGAAGGTCAATGCAGAGCACCAGAGACCCTACATCAAGATGCAACCGTTAGATATTCTCGTATGGAAATGGGAGGATATCACCATGGATTTCATTACTAAGCTCCCCAGCACCGCACGTGGAGTGGATTCGATTTGGGTCATCGTGGATAGCTTGACCAAAAGTACGCATTTTATATCGATTCAGGAGAGCATATCGACCGAGAATCTAGTCAATGTTTACGTGTGAGAGATAGTGGTACTGCATGGAATGCCTGTTTCAATAGTGTCAGATCGAGACGTCCGGTTTACTTCCAGGTTTTGGAAGCGGTTTCATGACGAGATGGGTACTCGTCTTCATTTCAGCACCGCCTTCCACCCTCAGATGGACGGGCAGAGCGAGAGGGCGATTCAGACTCTCGAGGACATGCTTCGGGCATGTGTCCTAGATTTCAGTGGCAGTTCGGATACGTATCTTCCATTAACGGAATTTTTGTATAACAACATTAACCACACCAGTATTGACCAACCTCCCTTCGAGATGCTTTATGGGAGGAAGTATAGGACCCTAATCTGTTGGGGTGAGGTCGGTCAGAGAGTCATGGGAAGTACGAAGGTAGTACTCATGACCACAGAGTTGATACAGCATGTCCGTAGCAGGCTACAGATTGCTCAGAGTCGGCAGAAGAGTTACGCCGACAAGAGGCGTTCGGACTAGGAGTTCTAGGTGCGTGATATGGTCCTCCTGAAGGTGTCACTCCGGAAGGGTGTTATCAGATTCTGGAAGCGGGGCAAGCTGGGCCCTAGATTCATAGGTCCGTTCAGGGTTTTGGCCCAGGTGGGTTGGGTTGCTTACAGTTGGACCTTCCAGCAGAGCACAACCAGATCCACAACACGTTCCATGTATCTCAGTTACGGAAGTGTTTGGTGGACGAGTCAGCAGTTGTACCATTAGAGGATATTCATGTTGATAGCAACCTGAATTTCATCGAGAGACCTATTGCTATCTTGGATCGGAAGACGAAGACCTTGAGGAACAAGGTAGTTCAGCTAGTAAAGGTGGAGTGGCAGCACCGGAAGGGTTCGGAGTGGACATGGATGTCCGAGGAGGATAAGAGGGAGCATTATCCGGAGTTGATTTCAGATTTAGTAGCAGTAGACTTCGAGGAAAAAGTCTGATTCAATTGGGGGTGAATTGTAACATCCGTCTCTCGAGGTATTAATTATTTAATTATGCAACTTAAAAAGATATTGGACTATGATTGGACTTGACATTTTGGATTGGACTTTAAGAATCTTGGGCCGAGATGTAGGCTACCCATAAGCCGTACGCGTGGCGTAACTCGGCGTATGCGGTATATGTGTTATTGTTATATGTTATGTGTTCCGGACCGCGGACTGCAGTCCGATGCAGTACGCAATATATGTGCTATTGTTATATGTTATTATTATGTTATGCTATGCTCAGTCAGTTCTGGACTTCGGTCCGATGCAATGGGCAAGGCCCTAGTTAGTTCCGGACTTCGGTCCAATGCAGTGAGCAAGGCCCTAGTCAGTCCCGGACTTCGGTCCGATGCAGAGGGCAAGGCCCTAGTCAGTTCCGTACCGGTTTGATGCAGAGGGAAAGACCCTAGTTAGTTCCAGACTTCAGTCCGATGCAGTGAGCAAGGCCCTAGTCAGTTCCGAACTTCGGTCCGATGCAGTGGGCAAGACCCAATATGTGCTTTATATGTTATAGTATGGTATGTGGTAGTTTGGGAGAGCTCGCTAAGCTTTGTGCTTACAGTTTCAGTTTTGGTTTCAGGTACTTCGGCTAGCAAGGGGAAGGGCTCGGGATGATGGCATGACACCCACCACAGTTTTAGCCAGGGAGTTAGACTCTGATATTTTAGACATGATTTTACATCAGTTATGATATGAGACATATTTTATGACATTTTGAGACACACGGCTTATGGTTTTCTTATATGATATTTGGATATTATGGTTTTAGTAATGTTTTCAAACAAAATTTTTGGCTTGTATTTTTGGGATGTTTCACCACGGAAAGGTAACGAGAAAGTCTACACTTCTACCAACTTTATTTAGCCTGAAAACCAATCGAACTAAAATCCAAAATACATAAAAGGCATGAACCAACGCCTTTACCGATACCCTTGGGCTCTAAAGTACAAACCGGACGTCCAGACCCTTTCATCACCTAACCAACATCTCCCACATCCAAATCGGTATAAACCTTTCTTCCTAAATGCCCTAAGCCTTATGATGACAGATGATTAACCACAACCCCGAATAATGAAGCAATTCAATACTGTAACACCATAAATTTTCAAACAAAATTTTCATTTTAAAATCACATAATTCTCATTAATACATTTCACAAAAACCCCAAAGTTTCAAATTATCAAAAACACATATCCATAAATTGTTGAATAAAAATCCAGGATCCTCAAAACGTAACTCCATTTCGTGTGTACAATCAAGCTAGTGCCTTCCCACGATCCTGATAAGTACTTGAAACACATATCACATAACACGATAAGCACAAAGCTTAGTGAGTTTCCCAAAATACCACACATATCTCATTAGCCTCTCATGGCTATAACTCAGATAAGACCCTCCGGTCAATGTGTCTCAGTGGAACCCTCCGGTCCCACAACTCTGGTGGACCCTCCGGATCTAACCTAATAAAACTTAGAATAATACACAACATAAATCACAGAGACATAATGCAAGTGATATTGCAATATTTATACATATTTTAGGCAATATTTATTTACATTTTTATTGATATTTTGGTTATTTGCATAAAATTATGGTACTTATAAGGATAAATTATTACGACGTAAACTAGAAGGCCACGTCGTAGCATGAGTCTTCCAGAAGATAAGTACATGCAAAGTAAGAATCTGTGCACGATAAGGATATCTCTCAAATCACGACGTGAATAGATCGATCACGACGTGAACTCGGCAAAATCATAAAATATAAATACCTTAGTCCATTACGATTTGAGAGACTTTTGGTTGATAGAAGGCAAACCTAAAGACGATTTTGATAGGAGAAGAAGTTCTGGAAAAGGTTTTTATGACCTAAGGAGAGAAAAGTACATCAATAGTTTATTTTTTTGGTACATTCATTATGACTTCTATTATGATTTGTGCTAGTTTATCTGTGGCTATGAGCAGTTGAATCTAGCTACTCTTGTTTAGCTAGATGAAGCTTCTGACTTATGGTTTAGCTTATTGATAATGGACTTATTTAGTTGGTAAGTTGCTTGTGGTTGATTTGTTACTACCTAACATGTTAATATTAGTTTCTTTAGTTGCTTGAATTCATGTTTTGTGTAGCTTAGTGATTATTAAATTACATGAACTTGAAACCTAATGATTCAGTGAACATTAAATTGCTAGTGTAACGACCCGTTTCCGGTATGTTAATTAAATTGTTAATGGTCTAAGTTTTCAAGAGGGACTCGGCGAGTTCTAGCCTGACTCGCCGAGTTGGGTCGCGCATCTTGTGCACGCGGGAGCCGGCGACTCGGCGAGTCCATATCCTGGACTCGGCGAGTCCGTCCATCTGGGTGAAACCCTAAATCCCCGGGTTTGCGCACTATTTAAACCCCATTATAGCCTCCATCTCGTCACTTTCCCCCTGAGAGCTCTGTGAGAAACCCTAATCCTTCCATTTGTGAGCTTATAAGTGATCTTGTTCCATTTTGTGAAGGGGTGAAGAAGGAGAAGAAGAAGGAAGCAAGGAAACGAGTTCTAGTGCCAAGATCCAAGGTCAAGACTGAACTTATTAAGGTATTTTCGGAGTTCCCTTCTGGTTACATGCTTAAACTTACATTAGAGCTCTTTTAAGGGCTATTTGATGTTTGTTCCAAGCTTTATGTTTGCATGAATGTGTTAATAAGCCGAAATACCTTTGGATCTGAGTGTTGGGGTGTTGGAGAGCCCAGATCTACTGCCTTTTTGGAGTTACATTGCATATTAGCCATGGATCTACCCTTATTGTGCATATTTTAGTCTTATTTCCCTTATTCATGTGGTTGTGCACGTAAAGTTGGAAACTTTACGTGGTAAAACAGCTTATTGGACCTAGATCTATCATTTGCATGTGTTGGATTCAAGTGAAATCGAGTAAAAATATGTTGCATGGCGGCGACTCGGCGAGTCGGAAGAACGACTCGACGAGTCAGGTCGCGAGTCCCGAGTTCTTCAGTTTCATCAGTGTCGAGTGGACGGGGTGAGTTAGGGAGTGGACTCAGCGAGTTGAGAGTAGACTCAGTGATGGAGGGACTCGGCGAGTTTGTTCATACAACTCGGCGAGTCCAAGGCAATCTTCTTGGGGATCAAGAACAACTTGTCGAGTCTGTTCATCCGACTCGGCGAGTCGGATGAAGATCATCTGAGTTCTTGGATCCAGAGGGTACTCGTCGAGTCGATGCCACACTCGACGAGTATCAGCGTGTAAGAGTTGAGCGGAGAGTCTAGGACTCGGCGAGTTGGGTATCCCGACTCAGCGAGTCAGACCTGAGTAAGTTGACTTTGACCAAGGGTAAAAGAGTCATTTTACCCTGAGTGTAGTGTTAGTGATTGATTGAGTGTGTTTATGGATTTGTAGCCGAGGAGATTCAGGAGCAGCAGCCGTTAGCTTTCCGAGCCACACACTCATCCGCTAGCTTACGAGGTGAGTTTCCTTCCAGTAGGGACGGGTCTAAGGCCACAATGCCGGCCCGTTCAGTTAGTAGTAGTTCCGGACTTCGGTCCGATGTAGTAGTTAGTATGTTTGATGCCTTCGTGGTTCAGACATGATTTATGCGCTATGTGTATGTGTTTATGTTCCGGGCTACGGCCCGATGCAGTATGCAGTATAATTGTTATGATATGCTATGCTATGTGCAGTCAGTTCTGGACCTCGGTCCGATGCAGGGGACACGGTCCCAGTCAGTTCCGGACTTCGGTCCGATGCAGTCAGTTCCGGACTTCGGTCCGATGCAGTTAGTTTCGGACTCCGGTCCGATGCAGTTAGTTCCGGACTTTGGTCCGATGCAGGGGACAAGGTCCCAGTCAGTTCCGGACTTCGGTCCGATGCAGTTTCCGGGCCCCGGCCCGATGCAGTGGGCAAGGCCCAATATGTGTTTATATGTTTTTGTATGGTATGTGGTAAGTTGGGGGAGCTCACTAAGCTTCGTGCTTACAGTTTCAGTTTTGGTTTCAGGTACTTCCGCAAGCAAAGGGAAGAGCTCTGGGTGACGGCATCGCACACACCACCGCTTCAGCTTTAGTCTGGATTTGATTTAGTTGTTGTTTTTGATGTAGTATGATACAGTTTCCGCATAGTACTTTATTATATTTTGGGACATATCACGCATGGTTTATTTATATGATACTCTGATTATAGTTTGATGATATTAAAAACAAAAATTTTTGGGTCGTATTTTTGGGTCGTTTCAGCTAGATCTAGGATCGACCAAAATCTTAGATAGTAATTGAAGTAAATAAATTTAGTTGTGCTAGAGAACATAAATTGTGACCATAATTGTGTTTGCCTAATCTTACATAGCAGATTCATAATCTACAACGTATTCAGTGTTTGATTGTGTGTAACCATACATAGTTTTACACGAATTAGTTTAATATTGGTAAATTTATACTTAAATTACTAATACAATAATAACCAACTTGATAATCCATAATAGTTAGCTAACCATAAAGAAGAAGCGGATTCGAACTAAACAAGAGTGTCTTTAGTAATTGATTGAATTTCGTGGCTTAAGTTCATCTGGTCTTGTAAAATCAGATAAAAACCCCAACTTTGTTTATAATTTAGGTTTATTTAATAGTAGATAGGTTAACTAATCAATTCTGTTCCCTGAGATCGACACCCGACTTACCCAACTAATCTATAATTTTGACTAGGTACACTACCTAGGTGCAATTAGTTAGTTAAGGTAGTTAGGTTATAAATATTAAAATTAGGTGTAGCTATTTGCACGCATTAGCAAGATATCACAATACTCAATGTAAACATACAAGACCCTCCGGTCACACAAAGTTACCACTCAAGGTAAGTATAGTGAGAAAACTCACCTCAGCTGCTATGCGAGAAACCCTACTCTGTTATTGTTGCGCACTGACTCCTGAACTGGGCCAAAACAACCAACACTATAATCAAAGACTATACAAGGCTACACCCCAACACTATGCCCCATTTATGGACCAACTAACCAGGCCCACTATTGACCCAACTCATTGGGCCCACCAAGGCCCAAGACCAAAAATGTGCACAAAGATCCACTACTGGCCTAATTTTCCAAATTATGCCCACACCCTTACTTTGGCCTTACTCTTAAGCCCAAGACTTAACTCTAGTCTAAAACACCCTTTCTCAGATGGCCCAACTAGGTACCAGCAATCAGGCCCAATAAGACATCCCAAACCAAAGCCCAATAAGACTTAACTTTAGACGACCAAGTTCTCATTTTTATGAATCAAGGCAACCCAATATACTCAAAAGGATATGAGATTTGCTATGGAGTTCACCAAATTCACAAAGTTCCAATATTAGGACATAAAACTCTAAAAATGAACTTAAAACAAGAACTAGCACAATAATTAGCAAGTTTCTAACTGGATACCTCTGGAAGATGCACCAACAAGAGTATAACTCAGATCCAAAAGCTTAGTCATCAAATCTCTTTCCTTCAAGGATTCTTCTTCACAAATGAACTCCAGAAGAATGCTCAATAAGCCACAAACACTCACACAAGCTATGGAAACGAGAAGTTAGGGTTTGAAAGGAGTTGGAGACTAGAAATGGTGGTTGGATATGAAGACATAATGTTCCTTAAATAGGGACACTCCAAAATATTAGGGTTTTCTTCCTGGACCTAGTACACCTAGTATACTAGGTGGCCTTCAAGTTCCTTCCACGCACATGAGTGCGCCGAGTGTACACATAATTACGCCCCACGTACCCAATTTCCATACATTTCACAATAAGGACTAAACTTGCCAAAACTTCAAACTATCATAGCTTCTTCATTACAAGTTCGTGTCCAACGAGCCTTATATCCCCGGAAAGGTGGTGAGAAGCCCTACGCTTCTAGTAATTCATCACAGTCTCAAAGGTCTATGAATAAAACTCAAAATTCATAAATGATCAATCAGGATGTTAAAAAAACTGAGTGTTATAGATCAACATACAAATTGAGTATGCCCTACATACTCTAACTTTACACCCTGACTAGAGTGTCGCTTGGTTTTTATAGGACATTCCAAGGGTATGCGCTGCATACCCATATGTACGCCCTACGTACTCACATTGAGGCTAATAATCCCATTAAGTGCTTAATACATAAAGACATCATATCAAACTCTCAAATCTAGTCTAAATAGGTATTGTAAGTGGTAAAGTTCCAACCTTTATGCACTTTCATGACTAAACAAAGCTCAAGAGCAAGACCTAATCTCATAACAACTTCTAAGGATCTCAAACTCATGCATGGATTGTTGGAAATGACCAAGACACCATTTTTATGACTTAATAACCTTAAATACCTTTGGAAATACATAACACCCCATTTATTTATTAGATAAATAAGTAAATTAATGAGCGAATAGTAGCCCTAAAATAAATAATTATATATATATAAAAAGAGGATGGTCTCAAAGAGCTAATTGTCATAATTTTCGAAGTCGGGGGTTAAAAGTGTAAGTTTCGGATGGGTTCCGTAAAGAATTATGAGGGCATGGATTACTTGGTAATTATTGGGACTTCATTTGAAAAGAATTTGCAGAGGAGGGGTTGTTTTAGTAAAATATGGACCTAAATTGTAAAGGATTTAATGTTGAGGGTTGATATGGTAAGTATAGGATCTATTTCGAAATAAATGGGAGCAGGAGGGACCATTTTGTTAATTATGGAAACTCTTATAAGGAGCCGGTATATAAAGGTTATGAAACCCTAACCGTAGAGACCCATTGCAGCTGCCAAATCTCTACCACCTTCTACCTGATGGGTTTTGAGCATTCTAACACCCCTAAGTGTACATGCAACCCTAGAAAACCTTGGATCTATGTTTGTCTAATATACATGCAAAATATGATTTCCAAGGTTCATAATCCAATCTAGCATATACATGGGGAACTTTTAATCTATAAGATGGCTAGAATTACATACCTTGTAGTTGATTTGATTACTTGAAAACCTTGAGAGCCTAGCACCCCAAGTGCTTCACACAACACAAAATGCTTTAGAATGACTTTGAGAGAATGTAAACACTTGTAAAAATCGGCCTAGCCCTCTTGTAACTTCTTGTGTAGCCGACTTTGGTGGAGAACATGTTACTTATATAATGTGTCACATCTAGCGTTACACCATGTAAACCCTAATGCGACATGGCTCTTCATTTCCATGACCCATGGGTTTGTAACTCCCATGGAACATCCTATGGGTATAACCCATCTTAATAATCCATGGAGCCTTTTAGCCCACTATACAAGTTATGGATGATTTACATAATCAACCCATATATTTAATTAGTCATATTTTGATCACTTAATTAATTCCAAATTAATTCTTGATCAATACTAATTAAATAATATTATTAATATATTAGAACTTATAATATATTAGTAAACCGCAAGTGTTATTTCTCTCATTTAGTCTATCCAAATGCATGATACCATGCAACCCAAATGGACCATGCCAGGTCGGCTCAAGTACATACCATAAATAGTTATGGACTTAGATACCTTATCCAGTAGTTTCCCACTTGGATAAGTCTAATAACTATAACTGCAAGTATGACTTCAGGAACCGATCAACAATCATAGCTCTTTCAAGGTCTCTCAGAACTGAGAAGATGATGATGTGCCATTTAAGATAAGTGATCATATAATCCTCTGTTCTAGATATCAGCCGGACAAATACATGGAACAATGTCTTACTTATTATCCAGCAGTTTGTTTCCCGATTTCCGATTTGTTTGACATAGAACTAAATTGAACACATCAATTCGGTTCTTACCGGGCCCGGTACATAGGTCAAAACAAAATCATCGAGGGGCCAAGATATCGCTTCTAATGAAAGAAGGAACAGATAAACTTCGACTCATATGCTTATTCTACTTCTTGTTGAATCACACACAAAAGTACGTTTTATAACATCGAGTCATCAATGTGGTTTCATACGATCAATGCATAACCAACTCATAGGCAAAAAGTCATATCTCTAGGTTTGAAGACTTATATGATATTACTGTTGGGGTTTGAGCATTCTAACACTCCTAAATGTACATGCAACCCTAAATACATTGAATCTATGTTTTCTCTATTATACATGTAAATATGAACTTTCCAAGGTATTCATCCTAACTAGCATAATAACATTGATTCAAATGAATATATCAAGTTAGAATTACATACCTCTTTGATGTAGATTGTCTTCATGAAGATCGAGTGCCTAGTGCCCCAAGTGTGACACCTCAAATGGTTCACACAACACCAAATATGCATGGAATGACTTGAGAGAAAATGGACACTTCATGAAATCGGTTAGCCCTTCATTCTCACACATAGTAACCGATTTCTTGAGCCATGGGATTCTTTTATATGGTGGCTATTAGGGTTACACCATGTAACTCATAACTTTATCCATTCCTTATGCTCCATGGATTTTAACCTCCATGGAGTATCCATGGGTCACCCCATGGACTTAGTCCAACATAAGGAATCTTGGATCACAAGCCCACATATATAAGAATGAATGATTTACACAATCAACCCATATATTTAATTAGTCTCCTTTTGATCACTTAATTAATTCCAAATTAATTCTTGATCAGTTCTAATTAAACAACCTTATTAATATATTAGAACTTATAATATAATAACCAACCTTCAGTGTTATTTCTCTCATTATAGTCTATCCAAATGCATGATGCCATGCAACCCAAATGGACCATGTCGGGTCGGGTCAAGTCTTACTAATTATAATTATGGACTTAGACATTAATCCAACAGTCTCTTAATTGGATAAGTTTAAAACTATTATTGCATATGACTTTAAGAACCGACTGGCAATAGTAGCTCTCAAAAGCTTCTGTCGAACTTTAACCTTGTAGATGAACTCTGACCTTTGTCAATGACCTGTCCATTAGATAAGGGATCATATATTCCTCCATTCTAGATATCATATGGACTGAGACATGGATTATAATCATTCTCTCTGTCCATTTGTTGTTTCTTGATTTCCGATTTATGACGACTGAGTAATTGAACAAATCAAATCAGTCCTGGCCCAGCCGAGCACTTCCATTTGTCATCATCAAATCATCGAGGGGCCCACAGATATCGCTTTTATCCCGAAGGTAAAAGGAATGGATAAACTGATGGGTTTTAGCCATAAGAACTTTCCTATGTGCGCATGCAAAACCCTAATGCTTGGATCTAGGCTTTCTAATTAAACATGCTTTGAATCCAAGACTTCTAATGCTAATTAGGTTAAATAACAACATTGAAATAGATCTAGAATCATACCTTTGGATTCCTTGTTGATCTTGTTGTCTTGGAGCTTCTAGAGTCACAAATGTCACTCCTCTAATGGCTTACAAACACCAATAGCAAGCAAGATGATTTAGGAGAGAGGAGAGGGGAGGAATTCGGCCAGAGTATCTCTACTTTAGATGGTGTGTCAAATTCCCTCACCCCTAGGGTCTATTTATCCTTGTAGACTCCTTAAGGATTACAGTTTTAACCCTAATTGGATAACTTAGACTTTAAGTTGATCCATATCCTTTCCTTGATAACCCTATGGACGATTTTGGCTTATCCAAGCCCTAGAAATCGTCCATCCTATCTAGGATAAGGATTTATAGTCTAAAGTGTAACTATCAAACAATTGACAGTTTATACCCTCTTATTTAATTAATCTCTTTGAGTCACCAAATTAATTCTAATTAATCTATGACTTATATTAATCAAATAACCATATATTATTCCTTTATAATATTTACTCTCTTTTAACAAATCATCCATCAAGTTGCTATGGTGAAGGCAACCCAAAAGGACCATGCACAACCGGATCAAATACTTGCCTAATATAGTTGTAGCCTTAGACACTATTCCAACAGTCTCCCACTTGGATAAGTCTAGTAACTATATAAGTACAATTCGGTTTGCAATCGTAGCTCTCAAAGACGCTGTCAACTCTGATTTAATCAATCTTGTCCTTTAGATAAGGGATCGTACAGTCCTCTGTTAGATATCATGCTGACAATCCTATGGAATGGTTAGTCAAGCATTTGATTTCTCGATCTCCGATTTATTTGACATAGAACTTAATCAAACACATCAATTCAGTTCTGACCGGGCCCGGCACATAAGTCAAATCAAATCATCGAGTGGCCAAGATATCTCTTCTACCCTCTTAGGATAAAATTTACAGATAAACTTCGACTTATATGCATTTACTTATTCATTAACCAACTATACACAACAATGCGTTTTATAACATCAAGTTACTGATGTGTTTTCGCATTATCAATGCACAATCAATTAACAAATAATAAACCATATATCTAGGTTTTAAGACTATATGATATTATCGTCTTGCGATCACCTTTTATATCGTATTCCATAAAGTGATTCCAGCAAGCGCGGGTTTATTCCAATGCTCAAAACCAGTTCATAAGCACTCATGAACGTTGCAGCAACCCTTGCTATGTCTAACACCATTTAGACATTCTACACACCAATTCATGACAATCTTCATTCATATCTACTCCCAACATATGAACGATTGTGGACCATTTGAATAATTCGATTATTCCTAATAAACTCAATTATTCTGGAAGTCAAAACATGCAAAGTGAAACAATAGTTAAACAATTAACATGTGACAGTAACTTTACTCATAAATAAAACTCCTTTATTTAGTCATCAAATGTTAATTACATTTATCTATTATACGTTTCTAATACTATCTAATCTATACTAATATCATCCTTCAGCCCAATACTCCTAGCATGCTGCAAGTGCTTAACCCTACTCAGTCCCTTCATAAGCGGATCTGCTGGATTATCTTCTGATGATATCCTCTTCACTACGAGTTGTCCTTCTTCTACACGATGTCTAATGAAGTGATATTTTCTGTCGATATGTCGAGATCTACCATGATCCCTCGGTTCCTTAGTCAAGGCAACCGCACCTTCGTTATCACAGAAAATCTCCATGGGCTCCTTTATCGCCGACACAACTCCAAGATCACCAATGAAGTTCTTTAGCCATATTGCCTCCTTCGACGCTTCGCTCGCTGCGATGTACTCTGATTCGCACGTTGAATCAGCTACGGTTTCCTGCTTGGAACTCTTCCATGTCACTGCTCCTCCATTTAGGGTAAAGACCCAACCCGACTGCGAACGGTAGTTGTCCCTGTCGGTCTGAAAGTTGGCGTCACTATACCCTCGCACCTTTAAGTCATCACTCCCTCCAAGGACTAAGAACCATTCTTTTGTCCTCCGAAGGTACTTAAGGATGTTCTTCACCGCAATCCAATGTGCTTTGCCAGGGTTCCCTTGATATCTACTAACCATGCTCAAAGCGAAGGCTACATCAGGGCGAGTACAAGTCATAGCGTACATGATTGAGCCAACTGCGGAAGCGTATGGTACTCGGCTCATTTCTGCTATCTCAGCTTCGGTACTCGGACTTTGAGTCTTACTCAACTTGGCATTTCCTTGTATCTGTAATTCTCCCTTCTTTGAGTTTTCCATACTAAAACGTTTTAGTACCTTCTCTAAGTAAGTATTCTGACTAAGTCCAATTAGTCACTTACTTCTTTCTCTTACTATCCTTATTCCCAAAATGTAAGAATCCTCTCCGACGTCCTTCATGGCGAAGCACTTCCCGAGCCAGGATTTAACCTCCTGCAGAGTCGGGATGTCGTTCCCTATGAGTAATATGTCATCGACATATAGAACCAGAAAGCTTACTATACTCCTACTGGCTTTGACATATACACAAGATTCGTCTTCGCTTCGTACAAATCCAAACTCTTTGACTTTCTCATCGAAGCAAAGATTCCATCTGCGAGACGCTTGCTTAAGTCCATAAATGGACTTCTCAAGCTTACACACTCTATTCGGATGCTTCGGATCCACAAACCCCTCTGGCTGAGCCATGTAAACATCCTCAGCCAACTTTCCATTAAGGAAAGCGGTTTTGACGTCCATTTGCCAAATCTCATAATCATGAAATGCGGCAATTGCTAGCATCACTCTAATAGATTTAATCTTCGCAACTGGTGAGAAGGTCTCATCATAGTCAACTCCGGGAGTTTGAGTAAAGCCCTTCGTGACCAATTGCGCCTTATATGTGTGTACGTTCCCATCCACGTCGGTCTTCTTTTTGAAGATCCATTTGCACCCAACGGTCTTACGTTCAGGCACATAATCAACCAAATTCCAAACTTGGTTATCGTACATGGATTGGATCTCGCTATCCATTGCCTCTTTCCATTTCGCAGACTCCGGGCCTGCCATGGCTTCCTTATAGCTATTAGGTTCATCAAGATTTACTAGTGTACCATCACTAATATACGTGTCCCCTTCGGTAGTAATATGAAAACCATAAAACTGGGGATGAACTCTAACTCTATCGGAACGTCTGAGAGGTAAGGATTCGTCAATCGGTTCAACCGGAGTTTCCTCCTCGGGTTGAATGCCAGCGGTAGAGGTTCCTTCATCTATCGACTCTTGAATCTCTTCAAGTTCGATTTGCCTCCCACTGTCTCCTTGGCTTATGAGTTCTCGCTCTCGGAAAACTCCTCTCCTCGCAACAAAGACAACATTGTCTTTCGGTCTATAGAAGAGATATCCAAAGGAAGTTTGTGGGTAGCCGATGAAAATACATCTCTCACTTCGAGGTTCAAGCTTGTCGTGAGTATCTCGTCTTACGAAAGCCTCGCAACCCCAAACCTTGATATGTGCCAACGAGGGAGCTTTCCTTGTCCACATCTCGTGAGGTGTTTTGGCAACCTTCTTAGTAGGGACTCGGTTAAGGATATGGGTGGCAGTCTCTAAGGCATACCCCCAAAAGAAGATAGGTAGTGAAGCACGACTCATCATAGAGCGAACCATATCCAATAAGGTTCGATTACGCCTTTCTGCCACACCATTCAACTGCGGTGTCCTAGGAGGCGTCAATTGCGAAACTATTCCACACTCCTTGAGATAATCGTGGAATTCAAGACTTAGGTACTCTCCTCCTCGATCGGATCGAAGCATCTTGATTTTCCTGCCCAATTGATTCTCCACTTCATTCTTGAACTCTTTGAACTTTTCAAAGGTGTCTGACTTTTGCTTGATTAAGTAGATATACCCATATCTACTATAGTCATCGGTAAAAGTCACATAGAAGCGGTTCCCATCCTTCGTGGTTGATCTAAAGGGTCCACATACATCGGTATGTATTAGGTCCAATAGCCCCTCACCCCTTTCACAAGTACTCGTGAAGGGTGACTTAGTCATCTTTCCAAGCAAACAAGACTCGCACGTGTCATCTTCCCTAAGGTCGAATGACTCCAACACTCCATCCTTTTGGAGTTGTGCTATGCGTTTCTTGTTGACATGTCCAAGACGACAATGCCACAAGGATGCTTTATCCATACTAGTGGAAGAATCAATATTCAAAACATCATTTCCTAAGTTATCAACAATCATAACAGTTTCATATATTCCATTACATGGTATAGCTTCAAAGTAAAAGACACCATTTAGATAAGCCAAAATAGAACCATTCTCATTATTAAAAGAAAATCTAAATCCTTGTCTATATAAACCATGAAATGAAATGATGTTTCTAGCCATTTCTGGCGAATAGAAACAATTGTTCAAATCTAAAACCAAACTATTCCTAAGCACTAAAGAATACACTCCAATCTTGGTCACAGGCGACGATCTTCTGTTCCCCATGATTAGATTGATCCTTCCTTGCTCTACATCCCTACTTCTTCTTAGTCCCTGCACATTAGAACAAATGTGATAACCACAACCGGTATCAAGAACCCAAGAAATTGCATGATTAGAATCATTAGATTTGATTGAGTATATACCTGCGAAAGATGGCTTGATCTTTCCTTCTTTGATCGCTTGCAGGTAATCCGGGCAGCTTCTCTTCCAATGTCCTATCTTGTGGCAGTGGTGGCACTCTGCCTCCTTTGGGTTTGAGTAGGGCTTAGAGGGATCAACTTTGGTCCCACTAGAAGAGGCACCATCTCGGGCTTTCACCTTGCGATAGTTATTCGATGAAGCTTTCCTCTTCTTTCCCTTCCCTTGACCAATAGCCAAGACAGGAGCAACGGACGGATTGGGAGTAGGTGCAACAAACTTGTCCTTGAAGTTGCTCTCAACGACCCTCAAGAGACCTTGGAGTTTGCTTAGGGTGACCTCTTCTTTGTTCATGTGGTAGGTCATCCTAAATTGATTGTACATCGGAGGCAAAGAGTGAAGCACCATGTCTATTGCCAAGTCTTCACCGAAGTCAACATTTAACTTGCAAAGGCGGTCGACATACCTTTGCATCTTTTGCAGGTGCACGGTAAGAGATTCTCCATGACCCATCTTAGCGGAGATCATGTTAGTGAAAATCTTGTAACGCTCTTGCCTTGCGTTTTGGTGGTATCTCTCCAACAAGTCTTGATGCATCTCGTATGGATACATGTCCTCGTAGGACTTTTGGAATTCGGAGTTCATGGTGGCGATCATGATGCAATGTACCTTCGTTGCATCTCGCTCATGAGTTTCAAAGGCGGTGATTTCTTTGGGAGTAGCAACTTCGGGATTGATTTTCTCGAGCTTCTCATCGAGGACATACTCTTTATCCTCATAGCGAGCAATGGTGCGAATGTATCTTATCCATTTGCTAAAGTTCGTTCCATCGAAGGTGACCTTTTGGCAAAGGCTCATCAACGTGAAAGAACTAGCAGCAACGTTGTTTGCGTTCGACATCTTCAATTAGAAAAGGACAAAGATATATTAGAATAAGAATCCCTAATAATCACCCAATAAGAAAATTAGGTTTAGGATCCAACAATAACATTTACATACTAGAAAAGGGATGCCGTAATCTAACATGCAAATAAATTGAAGGTAAGTGAATGACGATTCACTAATTCTCCATTGCAAAACTTAAACTATTAGTCCTAAGTGTTTTTGAGAATTCCTAGGTTCGGATGAGATTCATTGAACTATTCAATGGCATGTTTAAATCTCGATATGCCCCTCTTGTTTGTGACTGGGATGCGGAGGATCACAAAGCGGGTGTGAATTACCATGCAAATTCACATGGTGCCTTCATTGTAACGATCACCTATTCGATGTGCCGGTAAACCACACACGCTCCATCGAACTATGATAAACAATGAATCACCCTTTGCCACCTTCGCTTAGAACCAATTAGTGTGCCGGTAAACCACACACGCTCCACTAACTTCTTAGCAAGGTGCAAAGTGTAATTTCATGGGATTGCATCAATTCACTTTTCCTAAAGTAACTAAGATTGGGAAATTTTTAAAACGTGTAGTTACTTTGTATTTCTTATTATACTTTTAATGAGAAGATGAGGTTGCCCTATCCTACCCGTTCGGCTAACGACCCTCCACCAATCAAGCAAGCGGTGGGTGTGAGTGTACACCCATTAAGCGCCATTTTATAGGCCGCAACCTTATACCCACCTTATAGATCGGCTTCGTGAATGAGGCCTACTAACGGTAAGACTAGCATTTAGTTATACATATATATATTATTCTAGTAATATCATATTAGTATAGGGTTGTATTTTAAAACTTTTCAAAATCTAGGGTTTGAAATTTAAGTTGTCTAAATTAAAACTTTTAATCACAAATATAAATTTCAAAACTTTAGGGTAGGTTTTAGACATTTAAAACATGAAGGATCAAATAACAAATAATTCCAATTAACAATTAATATCCTAATTATTTTTATTTGATTTATCCAAGATTTCTTTTAAGATAATTATCAAAATAATTAATCATTTATCACATAAGGAAATTAAATATTTTATTAGATGATAAATATCTTTAATTAGATCAAGATAATAGTCATATATATCAAAAAATCGGATTAGGGTTGATCTAATATGATTAAGGTAAGTTTCCATAAGATAAACATGAAAAAATCTCAGTTTTGCCTAATCCAGACGCCCGGACTCGCCGAGTACACAAGGGGACTCGCCGAGTCAGGCCTACTCGCCGAGTCCACCTTGGAACTCGCCAATTCAGTGACTCAAAAACCTAAAAATCGAATTTTGCAGGTTTGTTTCAGTTAATCAAGCAACAATTTAAAGAAAACCAAGCTAGGCTTTGATACCACTGATGGGTTTTAGCCATAAGAACTTTCCTATGTGCGCATGCAAAACCCTAATGCTTGGATCTAGGCTTTCTAATTAAACATGCTTTGAATCCAAGACTTCTAATGCTAATTAGGTTAAATAACAACATTGAAATAGATCTAGAATCATACCTTTGGATTCCTTGTTGATCTTGTTGTCTTGGAGCTTCTAGAGTCACAAATGTCACTCCTCTAATGGCTTACAAACACCAATAGCAAGCAAGATGATTTAGGAGAGAGGAGAGGGGAGGAATTCGGCCAGAGTATCTCTACTTTAGATGGTGTGTCGAATTCCCTCACCCTAGGGTCTATTTATCCTTGTAGACTCCTTAAGGATTACAGCTTTAACCCTAATTGGATAACTTAGACTTTAAGTTGATCCATATCCTTTCCTTGATAACCCTATGGACGATTTTGGCTTATCCAAGCCCTAGAAATCGTCCATCCTATCTAGGATAAGGATTTATAGTCTAAAGTGTAACTATCAAACAATTGACAGTTTATACCCTCTTATTTAATTAATCTCTTTGAGTCACCAAATTAATTCTAATTAATCTATGACTTATATTAATCAAATAACCATATATTATTCCTTTATAATATTTACTCTCTTTTAACAAATCATCCATCAAGTTGCTATGGTGAAGGCAACCCAAAAGGACCATGCACAACCGGATCAAATACTTGCCTAATATAGTTGCAGCCTTAGACACTATTCCAACATAAACTTCGAATCATATGGCTTGTTCTACTACTTGTTGAATCATACACAAAGGCACGTTTTATAACATCGAGTTACCAATTCGTTTTCGTGCAATCAATGTACAACCAAGTCATAGTAACAACTCATATCTCTAGGTTTGAAGAATATAAGATATTATCGTCTCATGATCACTCGTGATAAAATCCATGAAGTGATTCTAATGAGTGCGGGTTGAATCTAATACTCAGAACTTATGAGCACTCATGAGTGTTTAGCCCTTTGTCCAACATCTTAGACCTCTACAAGCCAACCGATGATAGTCTTAATTCATATCTACTTCCAACATATGACCGATTGTGGATGGTTTGAATAACTTAGTCATTCCGGAAGAATAACCTTGTTTATTCTGGAAGTTAAAACATGAAAAATGAAACACAAGAATAATTGAATCTAATATGGTATCAAAACCTATGAACATAAATAAAACACCTTTTATTTATCACCATATGATTACACATTATTCAGTGTATACTGTTTCAGCTATCAACTTTATTCTTGAATTTAAAACAATAGTTGTCCCATGCTCCAAGCATGTACACTATGTTTTCTAAACACTAGTCATGCTATAAACCAAGTATGCATACTATGTTTGTCTATGATCCTTACTTTGTGAAATAGATCAACTGAACATAACTCCAATGATCCTCTTTTCACAGTCCCAAATCCTTACTATAAATGCAAGAATTCCAAATTCATGCCATTTACTGAAATCTGTTAGATTCTAAACTTATATGCATTGATCCTCTTGTAATGATTATGCACAAAGTCGCAAAGACTTGAAAACAACCATTACAGAGCATTCCAAAGGAGATCAACTCCTTGGAAACATCCTTCTTGCATTAAGTTTCCTAATCTTACACAGATTGAATAATTCTAACTTTGAAACATTTCCATATTCCATTTTGACTATCACTTCTGAACAAGAGTTGCATCCTTACATATTATGTCAATATGGTCATTCCAGAGTTATCACTATACTTCCAACTGTCCTTGAGCAACCAATCTTTGGTAAACCTTAGATTGTCCTCGACAATTGCTTAATCCTTTGAGTCATATCCAATTCTAGACCTCTTCCCTTCTTAATACCCCAGGTATTTGGAAAATTTTATAAAGGATGAATATAGCACATGTAATCGATCCTATATTCGAAGCATATGGGACATGATTCATGATGTCTCATATAAAGACTAAACCAGTCTTTTGCTATAACATTTCCATTTCTATTTGCCAAGTTCTCATAATTCAGATTATGAAAAGGGATGTCGTAATCATAATCAAATTTTATAACGTAAATAATGGACCCATATACAAAATTTCCTTATGTTGAGCGATTCCAACATGAAATTCATATATATATCCTTGACTAAATACGATTAAAACCTCAATCTAAGCTTTTAGATTTGAGATGAAGTATAATTTCCTCTCCATTAATTATAGCAAAACAACTCTTTCCCAACTGAAACTTTTTGTTTTCTATAACTAACATTGCTAACTTGCAATACTTATCATAATTATCATGCTCCCACTAACATGATGATTATTAGCGTAACACTTATGCTCCCACTAGCTTTACTCAGAAATCAGCTGGACTTCTAGAAATCAATACTTTATTGACTTTCTTACCAAAATTCATATTTTTGATACTAGATTGCTTTGATAAAACTTTATCATAATCATACACATTATCCTAGATAGTTCACAGGTGTGTCTAAACAATTTTAAGAACTATGAAAAGGGATGTCGTAATCATAGTCTTGATTGTTTAGACCTTTGTCACTTCTCACAAGTCCATGTTAGTGTGCTGGTAAACCACACACGCTCCACTAACGACTTTGAGAATGCAAATATCACAATTGCTATCTAGCTAAATGTTGGATTAGTGTCTAAGTCCATAACTATTTTGGTATGTACTTGACCCGATGGTGCATGGTCCTTTTGGGTTGCCTTCACCAAAGCAACTTGATAGGATGATTTATGGAGAGTAAGGATTAAATATGATTTATTAATATATTATGGGAATAATATATTAAAGGAGAAATCATATTGTTTAATTAATATTAGTCAATATTTAATTGGTAATTAGTTTTGTGACTAAAAGAGATTAATTAAACTTAAGGGACTGGAATTGTAATTATATAATAATTATAATTTGGGCCATGGATTGCCTTATATTAAGGGATGGACGAATTCTAATGGGAAACCCATAAGGAAATCGTCCATGGGCTTGATAAAAGGAGTCTATGGGTTGCTTAGGGCTTAAGCATCCAAATTAGGGTTTCCTTGTTAGATAACCCTAAAAGCCCAACTATATAAAGACCCCTTAAGGCTCAAAAACGTGGCTAAGGTTCTTGTAAGGGTTTACACACATTTTTGGCAGCCTCTAACCTCTCTCCTCTTCATCCTCTTGCTTATGGTGTTTGTGAACCATTAGAGGAGTGACACTTGTGACTCTAAGCATTCCAAAGTCAATACAAGGAGATTTGGGATTGTTATTGCTACATAACAATCAAGGTAACACTATAAACTTATTCTCATGTTAATATGATTATATGTATGCTAGAATTAGGGTTTATAGTCTTGGATTCAAAGCATGTACAATAGAGAAACCTAGATCCAAGCATTAGGGTTTGTATGAGCACATAGGATGTCTTATGACCAAAACCCATCAGTGGTATCAGAGCCTTGATTGGTTTCTATTGTATTGATGCATATCTGATCGTAATAAGCACTGAAAATCGATTTTTTTGAGTTTTGAAGGTTTGACTCGCCGAGTCACTTGGTGAACTCGCCGAGTCAGCTGGACTCGACGAGTCCAAGCCCAGACTCGACGAGTCAAAGTGTCTGACAGCTCGTTTTAGCGATTTTCTTCCTGTTTTGGTTTTGGATAATTACCATAAACTCGTTTTTGTGATAAAATCCGAATTTATTCATTATTATGTGATTATCCTTACCTAAATAGAAGATAATTGTCAAAATTTAGATAATCACTTGTTTTATTAGATAAAGTTTGATTATTTGTAATTTAGATTTCAATTATCTTGTGAAATAGTTTCAATTTATCCCTTTAGGTTTTATAGTTTAAATTTGAACCCCAAAAGTTTTGTTGTTTTGAAATTTAAATAGTTAAAATCCTAATGTTTGAAATGTTTCAAAACTTGCCCTCAAGTTTTGGAATTTAAAGGTTGATTAAAAGGTTAATTAGAAATGTTAAATTCTAAAACTCTTGTATTGTTTTGAAAAAGTTCAAATCACACCCTTATGGTTTTATTAATTAATTAAGGTGTATAATTAAAAGAGATTTAATAAATCCATAAAAGTTTAGGTTAACCTTTTAATTGAATTAAAAGTATAATTCTTAAAGTTAACCATATAGTATTTTAAAAGTATAAAATACGCCCTATACTATATATAACATTAAAAGTATAACATTATATATATGTATGAGTAAAAGTCAGTCTTACCGTTAGTAGGCCTCATTCACGAAGCTGGTCTATAAGGGGTGTTTAAGGAAATTGCCTATAAAATAGCGATTGAATGGGTATCCACTCTTACCCACCGCACTCTTAACTAGTGGAGGGTCGTTAGCCGAACGGGTAGGATAGGACGAAACCTTCCATTATAAGTATAATGAAATACAAAGTAACTAAATGTTTTTCAAATTCCCAATCTTAGTTACTTAGGCAAAAGTGAATTGATGCAATTCCATGAAATTACACTTTGTGCCCTTGCGAAGACGTTAGTGGAGCGTGTGTGGTTTACCGGCACACTAAATGGTTCTAAGCAAAGGTAGCAAAGGGTACCTCAATGTTTGTCATAGTTCGGTGGAGCATGTGTGGTTTACCGGCACATCGAATAGGTGATTGTAACATGTGAGGGCACCATGTAGTTTGCATGGTTATTCACACCCACTTTATGATCCTCGGCATCCCAGTCACAAACTAGAGGGGCATATCGAGATTTAAACATGCCATTGAAATGTTCAATGAATCTCAAAGGATCTAGGAGTTTTCATAGATTTAAAACTTAAATTTCTTTTTCGTTTTTCATGGTGGAAATTAGTGAATCGTCATTCACTTACCTTCAAATGTTCTGCAATTTGGGTTACGGCATCCCTCTCCCGAGTTGTAGGATATTGTGTTGGGTCCTAGCCTTGGAATTTCATTTGGGTGATTTACCAAGGACTCAATCAATCAACTAACTTGAATTCGGTTTTCTCCCGATGTCAAAGTTCGACAACTACGGTCTTCTCAAATCCCGTGGAACAAGCATTCCACATGAAGATGATATTCCACGATTCGATCGAGGAACAAGAAATCATGCTTCACTTCCTCCTCCTCCTCCAATTATTCTCCCTAACCCACAAGATTGTAAAATTGAAAGGTTCAATATCACTCAAGCCCTTTTGGCAAGTAAACATAAAGAGGGCAAGTCGGTGTGTGCACACGTCTTAGGGATGGAGTCACACATTGATAGATTAAGAATGACGGGATCCGTTGTCGGTAAAGCGATGGCTGTTGATTGGGTTCTTCAGTCGCTTCCTAAACTCATATAGTGAGTTTGCAAGAGAGTACTATATGATAAACCACGACGTGACCCTTATAGATCTCACCTATATGTTTATTGCTGCTGAATCAACAATGGTTTGGCGCAATAGAAAAGCAAAGTTGATTGGTGAATCTGACTTCAAGACCTCTAAGGATATAGACAATGGCAATGAAAGACATGCAATGATCGAAAAGTTTGATCATAAGAGAAAGGCGATGTCTGAAGTAGTTCCATGTGTTGTTCCAAAAGAGTCAATTTGCTTTTATTGCCAAGAGAAGGGGCATTGGAGACGAAGTTGCCCTATTTACCTAAGAGATCTAAGAGATGGGAGAGTCAAAAGTATGACTACACTTTAGGTAAAATCCACTATCTAACTCCGTTAAGTTCCTATTCATTGATTCTTAATACATGATGTGATAAGATTACATTTGAATGTTTTGCAAGATCGGTGAAAAGAAAGGAAGCTTGATAAGAGAGCAAGATGAATCTAATCACAAGAGATGGATCTCGATCGCATGGACTTGAAGATTGGATTTTGAGCTTAGATAGTTATGATAGAGTTGTTAGAAATTTTCCTTTTACATTGTTTTCAATAGATTTTGCATTGTAAGGACAAATGTTTTTCCGCTGCTTTTATTAATAAAACAAATTTTGTTTAACTGATTTATTTACTTCCTTGCAATGAAATCGTTATGTGAAAATTGATGTTTGCATATTTCTACAACGAATGGATATGATTCTTAGTTATGTTATTTATGGAAATGTCAAGAGTTTACCAAATAGGGAGAGTTTCTCATCGCCCAAGTTTCAATTGGACAGAAACTTGGAATCATGCAACGTGGATGCACGATGAATGAGAAATTACGTATTTGGAAATTAGACTAATTCATTGACAAAGTGTCAAGTGAAGGACTAGGAGATCGAGTACACAAAGTTGTGTGTTGATCAAGTTCACCATAAGAGTAACAAAGATATTTTTCATGATTTACTAAAGGTTTAGTAAATATGATTATGCTTATAAGATTAAGTGTAATTTTGAATTGATTAAAGGGTTTAGATCAATAGCAAAACGAATAAGAAGAATCAAGTAGGCAGAAAGATAAGAGTTTCTCCATTCTAAGAAGAAGGGAGAGTAGCTTTTATGCTTTATGATAAGTCTTAATGATTAAGAACCATATCTCAATTGATCCTCTAAGTGAATCTTGGTACAATTGTATGTCCAAAAAGAGGAATCAAAGATTGAAGAAATGGTCAAATCAATAAGTCAATCATACTTCGTTCTAAAACAAGTCTTAAAGTCAAGATTGTGACATTGAGTGAATAGTAATTAAGAAGGTTTATAACATTCATCAAATGTGGAAAGTTGTGATGTCTTGAATAAGACAAAGACCAACTTAGACCAATTTATGAAGTGTTTTGATAAAAGCTACACTAACTCTTGAATATTTGTTTGTCAAGAAATGTATTGACAAAAGAATCTTATATGTCAAGGAGTCAGTGGGAGTCTTAATGGTCTCGAAAAGTTTCAAGAACAAATCAAATAAACCTTATCGATCATCACTAGCACACGAGTTGAGGTTTACAACCTATCGTGAAGACATTATTTTGTTTCTGTGCCAATCCAATCGAGTTAATTATGCATGTGAGTCCTATGAGTTCTCATTTGAATGCGTAAAAGGCAAGGACCTTGATCAATGAAAGGTGCATTGATAGGAAAAAGGTAAGATGCTTAACTACTTGGAAGACGTGGTGGGTAGCTGTGCTACCATAAGGCAAGAAATCAAGATTAAAGGAAGTTCGATCCATATGAGTTTGAATTTGTCGTAAACTTTGGTTTTAACAAATTCACATGGATAGGAACACATACACCATTTAAATCTAAGTGTCATAAGATTTCCTCCTTCATGAAAATGATTGTGAGAAAATGCTTTCACTAAGAAAGATTTTTAAAAAATAGTGATTGTAAAATTGCATTCTCGAATTCGATCATGGTTACGGCATCCCTTTCCATAATTTGAATTGTGAGGTTTGGCAATTAGTCTTAATTGTTAAGACACACATATGAACTATCTAAGGAAAAAGTGTCTTGATAAAAGATTATCAAAGCACTAAGTATTAGAAACATGAACTTAAGAAATTCAATAAGTATTGTTTTTCTGAAAGTTAAGATGTTTATGAATACATGTCGAAGCTAGTGGGAGCATAAGTGTTATGTTTTATAATAATCATCATGATAGTGGGAGCATAAATGTTATGATTGTATGATTATTAAGGCACGTATTGCATAGTTGGCAATATTAATTATAGAAAACAAGAGTCATACTTTGCAAAGTTGTAAGAGTTGAAAGGTTGTTTTGCTATAATTAAGGGAGAGAATATTATACTTCATTTCAAATCTAAAGGATTAGGTTGTGGAATGTTAATAAATTTAGTCAAGGGTACATAGTGTGTTCTTAAAATTTCGATTATGATTACGGCATTCCTCTTCACAATTCGAATTTTGAGAACATAGCAAATAAAACATTATGCGTCATGTCCCATACGCTTCGAGTATAGGATCGATTGCAAATGCTTTAATGTTTGACCATTCTAAAATTTTCCAAATTTGAAAAGGGACTAGAATCGGTTTTGACTAAAATAATTAAACAACTATCAAAGGACAATCCAAAGTTCGATGAGGATTGGTCGCTTGTGAGTAGTTGGAAGTATAGTATTAGAAATTATGGAAATGTTTCCATATTGGATGGACCATATCGACCTAATTACGAATAGATAAGATTCTATTAAGAATGAGTTGTCATATGGAAAATATGGAAGCGTGTCCATATTGGGAAGTAAATATTGAAAATCTATGTCTAGATTAGAAACTTTTATGCAAAAGGATGTTCAAAGGAATGTACTTTGAGAGATAGACATCATATCTAAGGAATTGTCTTGTAACAATCTCCGATAGAGGAATTTGTAATATCATTGGCAATAGTCTTTGAGACCTTGGTGCAGTGACATTACAAAAGGATCATTGCATAAAGTGTTAGAATCTAGTATATTCTATAAGTAACAAGAATTTGATATTCTTACACTTAAGAAAATGGATTTGGAGTTGTAAAATGAGAATGATTGGAAATGTGTTCAATTTGTCTATTTCACAAAAGTAAGAACCATAGGTAAACATTGTGTGCATGCTAGGAGCATGGGACAAGTGTAATAATTCAAGTAAGAAGTTGATTACCCGAAACGACAAATAATGAGTAATCGATATGGTGATAAATAAAACGTGTTTTGTTTATACTCAAAGGTTTGAGGTCATATGGGATTAGTATTATTCTTGTGTTTCACTTTGCATGTTTTGACTTCCAGAATAATTGAGTTTATTAAGAATAATCGAATTATTCGAACGGGCCACAGTCATTCGTATGTTGGAAGTAGATATGAATGAAGACTGTCGTGAATTGGTGTGTGGATTGTCTAGAAGAGTATTAGACATAAGCAAATGTTTGCTGCAACGTTCATGAGTGCTTATGAATATGATTTGAGCATTGGATTAAACCCATGCTCACTTAGATCACTATCTCGAGTGATTAGTGAGACGATAACATCTTATATTCTTGAAACCGAGATGTGTGAGTTGTATCTTGCGAATCGGTTGCACATTGATAATATGTAAACGCACTAGTAACTTGGTGTTATAAAACATATTGTTGTGTGTGATTTGGTTAGTGAGTGCAAGCAAGCATTGTATCAAAGTTTATCCGTTCCTTTTATCCAAAGTAGGATAAAAGCGATATCTTTGGGCCCCTCGATGGTTTAGTGATGACATACGTAAATGTTCGGCCGGGCTAGGGCTAATTTGATTTGTTCAATTAGTCTGTCGTCATAAATCGGAAATCGAGATATAGTACAAAGAGAATGATTAGAAATCATATCTCAAACGATATCTAGAATGGAGGAATATATGATCCCTTATCTAAGGACACGCGTATCTGATATGATCAGAGTTGACAGCGGCTTTGGAAAGCTACGATTGCAGATCGGGATCTGAAGTCATACGCAGAATAGTTGTTAGACTTATCCAAGTGGGAGACTGTTGGATTAGTGTCTAAGTCCATAACTATTTTGGTATGTACTTGACCCGATGGTGCATGGTCCTTTTGGGTTGCCTTCACCAAAGCAACTTGATAGGATGATTTATGGAGAGTAAGGATTAAATATGATTTATTAACATATTATGGGAATAATATATTAAAGGAGAAATCATATTGTTTAATTAATATTAGTCAATAATTAATTGGTAATTAGTTTTGTGACTAAAAGAGATTAATTAAACTTAAGGGACTGGAATTGTAATTATAAGATAATTATAATTTGGGCCATGGATTGCCTTATATTAAGGGATGGACGAATTCTAATGGGAAACCCATAAGGAAATCGTCCATGGGCTTGATAAAAGGAGTCTATGGGTTGTTTAGGGCTTAAGCATCCAAATTAGGGTTTCCTTGTTAGATAACCCTAATAGCCCAACTATATAAAGACCCCTTAAGGCTCAAAAACGTGGCTAAGGTTCTTGTAAGGGTTTACACACGTTTTTGGCAGCCTCTAACCTCTCCCCTCTTCATCCTCTTGCTTATGGTGTTTGTGAACCATTAGAGGAGTGACACTTGTGACTCTAAGCATTCCAAAGTCAATACAAGGAGATTTGGGATTGTTATTGCTACATAACAATCAAGGTAACACTATAAACTTATTCTCATGTTAATATGATTATATGTATGCTAGAATTAGGGTTTATAGTCTTGGATTCAAAGCATGTACAATAGAGAAACCTAGACCCAAGCATTAGGGTTTGTATGAGCACATAGGATGTCTTATGACCAAAACCCATCACTAAAATCTACTTAGTGAAAGCATTTCCTTACCATCATTTTCATGAATCGGAGAGAAACCTTATGACACTTAGATTTAATGGTGTATGTGTTCTTATCCATGTGAATTGTCAAAACCATAGTCACAAGAAAAGGATAATGACAAATCCAAGCTCATATGGACTGAACTCAATCTTAATTTCTTGCCACCTGGCAGGTCAAGGGTCTACCATTGCTTTCAAGTTGTTGTGCAACGAATTGAGAACTCTAAGAACTCATATGCAAACCCAACTTTAATTGGAATGGGCACAGAATATGTCAACACGATAGGTTATAAACCTCAAGTCGTGTGCTAGTGAAGAACTTCAACTTTTATTCTTGATTAGTTCTTGACACTTTCAAGACCTTTAAGACTCCCACTGTCCTCTTGACATATAAGACTTTCTTGTCAGATATTCAAGAGATAGTGTTGATCCTAACCAAAACAAGCACTTCACACAATTGGCCTTAGTTGGTCTTTGTTTTATCCAAAACATCACAACTTACCAATTTCAAATGTACAAGAGTAGGATACTTTTACTCTTACATTTGACTTGTGTTAAGAAACCTTCCTTTAAGATATGTCACTCAAGTTACAATCTTGGAGTATGACTCTAAGACTTGTTTTGGAACGAAGTATGATTCATCTTCTTGATTTAACCACTTCAACAATTCATAAATCCTCTTCTTAACTATCATAATCCACTTAGAGGATGAATTATGATAAGGTCTCAAAATCATTAAGATGGTCTTAAAACATGATACTAAAGTACTCTCCCATCTTTTCAAATTTGAGAAACTTTTATCATCCTTCCTAAGTTGATTCTTCTTATTCGCTCTGTCATACATTGGAACCTTTTCCAATGTCTCAGAATTACACTTAATCTTGTAAGTATAACCATATTTACTAAGCTATAGTAAATTATGACGAATAATCTTATCGATCTTTTGTGGTGGACTTGACCGGTGCACAAGAATGTGTACTCAATCCCTTAGTCCTTCACTTTACTCACATATACATGTGAACAAGGAACTAGTCTTAATTTTTCCAAAGATGAAAAATTCTCATTCATCATGCTATACAACTTGCATGATTCCAAGTTCCGGTCCAATTGAAACTTGGGTGATGAGGATCTTTCCTTATTTGGTAAATTTAGACTTTACCACAAATGAAAGAATCAATTTCATATTTCCACTCATGCTATTAATGGAATCATATAAGCAACATTTTTTTTCCTCAAATGCTATTGTAAGGATATTTTAAAATAAATAAAATCATCATTTTTCCTTTTATTTTAAAAACTTTGTAGAAAAACTATACTTACAATGCAAAATAGCATGAAAACTTTGTTGTTATCTATTCCTAAGCAATATATCATAACTCCTAAGAAGTAGCTCAAGAATCCGATCTTCAAATTATGCGATAGAAATCCATCTACGCGATCAAATTCACCATATTCTTTCTTTAAGTTTCTTCACTTTTCTTTGATTCTTAAAACATCACCATGTGACCCAGTCACATCATGTATTAAGAATCTCAAAATAGAAACTTAGTAGAGTTCGATAGTGGACTTTACCTGAAGTAGAGTCAAACTTATTGACTTGAACATCCTTAGTTAAATTGGCAGGTTCGCAACCAATTCCCCTTGGGACTATCATAGACTTAGTCTTTCTCTTTACCATTTGGTCAACCGAGTTGACTATGACCGATCCCTTTCCATTGGGAAGAGAGAGCTTTACTGGATATCCAATGTCATTATTGTCAATGTTCACAAGTTTTAGGAAGTTGATCTTAGCAAATAGATAGGATCATTAAGGGTCTTGTCATAGTATGTTTCATAAGAGTCCCAAAGGAACTCACTATGTGACTTAGAGAGTGATTGAACCACCAACTTTCTTAAGACTTTGACACCCAACTCTCCCGACTTGTCAATATGTGACTACATCTCCAAGATGTGACCACACATAGACCTTTACTTGCCAATAGGGCTTGAGTGACCTTAAAATTTTCAAGAACTTGTGGGCTAAGGAGAATAATTGGAGGAGGTGAAAGAAGTATGATTTCCATGGGACATCATCTTCATTTAGGAAAGCTTGTTTCAAGAGATTTGGGAAGATCATAAATGTCTAAACCAGACATCTTTTTGGGAGATAATCAAGATAGTTGATTTAAAGTCCTTAATATAACACCAATATGAAATATTGAGGCTAGGACCCAACACAATACTTTTATAACTTGGAAGAGGGATGCCGTTATCCAAGCTATAATTGGATTAAGGTGAATGACGATTCACCAATTTCCACTAAGATAAATGAAATGTATTATTAGGTTTTAATTGGATTTGAAACTCCTAGATCTTTTGAGATTCATTGAACTTTTCAATGGCATGTTTCAATCTCGAGTGTGCCCTTCAGGTTTTGTGACTGGGATGCCGAGGATCACAAAACAAGGTGTGAATAACCATGCAAATATACTTGGTACCCTTAAGTGTTTACCCCTCAATCGATGTGTCGGTTAACCACACACGCTCCATCGATACTATGATAAACATTAAGTTACCCTTTTCCTACCTTGTTAAATACGAGTAAGTGTTTCGGTTAACCACACACGCTCCACTAATAGACTTAAGCAAAGTACAAGGTGTAATTTCATGGATTAGCACCTTATTCACATTTTCCTAAGTAAATAAGATTGGGTATTTATAAAAGGTTTAGTTACTTAGTATTTATCATTAATACTTTTAATGAAAGTAGAATTATAGTCCTTGTCCTCCCCGTTCAGCTAACAACCCTCCACCAGTCAAGGAAGTGGTGAGTGAGAGTGGACACCCATTAAACTGCCATTTTATAGGTTGAATGAGTCCTACTAACGGTAAGAGTGACTTTACTCTTATACATAAATATAAATATTATTAACTTATAATATTATAAAGTATAAGGGTTGAATTTTAACTTTTAAAATTATAAGGGCTAACTTGGAATTAAAGTATTCATAAGTGAAAACTTTTTCAAATTCCAAAACTTGAGGGCAAGTTTTGAAACTATTCAAAACTAATTAATTCCATAACTTATGTGTTTAAAGTAGTTTTAGTTAAAAGACTCTTCAAGTTCCATAACTTGAGGAAAAGTTATGGAAGACTTTAAACTAATAAAAGAATGTAACTTTTCCTTTATTTTGTAACATATGGAATTAATTAAGGTTACTTATTTTATTACTTAATGAAGTGACTCTTGAACCTCCATAACTTGAGGACAAGCCTCTTCATTTTTTGTAACCATTGCCAACTTTTATGAGTTTTATGAAACTTAAATGTGACTTTTCATATAACTTGAGGACAAGTTAAAAAAACACATTTTAGAATCAAATCTTAGATTAAAATGGATTGAAAACACATAATCAATTAACTTTTCTATTAATCTAAGCAACCCATAAGAACAAGATAATTCAAATCAAAATTTTTCATGTAATTAGCCTAATCACTAAACTAATACAAAACATGAATCTATTGACAATTATCTTTGAAATTGGATTAGCATGAACATTACCACATCAAAAACAAGTTTATAAGTCCAAAAACAACTTAGGGTAATATTCCTAGTCCATTTCTAGCCAAAAAACTCGAAAATATGTTGTCCAGGGTTCCTAGTCGACGAGAAAGATGATTTTCTTCATGGAATCTGCGAGTTCATCAGTGGACTCGGCGAGTCCAGTGCCCAAAAAGCTAGAAAATCGATTTTTTCAGCATTTTTCAGCAATTTGCATCAAGTATAATTGAAAAGAAGCCTAGGCTCTGGTACCAGTGTTGGGTTTTGAGCATTCTAACACTCCTAAGTGTACATGAAACCCTAAATACATTGAATCTATGTTTTCTCTATTATACATGTAAATATGAACTTTCCAAGGTATTCATCCTAACTAGCATAATAACATTGATTCAAATGAATATATCAAGTTAGAATTACATACCTCTTTGATGTAGATTGTCTTCATGAAGATCGAGTGCCTAGTGCCCCAAGTGTGACACCTCAAATGGTTCACACAACACCAAATACGCATGGAATGACTTGAGAGAAAATGGACACTTCATGAAATGGGTTAGCCCTTCATTCTCACACACAGTAACCGATTTCTTGAGCCATGGGATTCTTTTATATGGTGGCTATTAGGGTTACACCATGTAACTCATAACTTTATTCATTCCTTATGCTCCATGGATTTTAACCTCCATGGAGTATCCATGGGTTACCCCATGGACTTAGTCCAACATAAGGAATCTTGGATCACAAGCCCACATATATAAGAATGAATGATTTACACAATCAACCCATATATTTAATTAGTCTCCTTTTGATCACTTAATTAATTCCAAATTAATTCTTGATCAATACTAATTAAATAACCTTATTAATATATTAGAACTTATAATATATTAACCAACATTAAGTGTTGTTTCTCTCATTATTATCTATCCAAATGCATGATGCCATGCAACCCAAATGGACCATGTCGGGTCGGGTCAAGTCTTACCAATTATAGTTATGGACTTAGACATTAATCCAACTATTACTGTCTCACGATCACTCGAGATAAATTCCATGAAGTGATACCAGTGAGCGTGGGTTGAATCCAATGCTTAAAACTTATGAGCACTCATGAATGTTGTATTCATGTCCAACAACTTAGACCTCTACAATCAACTCATGACAGTCTTGATTCATACCTACTTCCAACATATGATCGACTATGGAGATTTGAATAATATGATATATCAAACATAATTATTCTGGAAGTCAAAACATGCAAAAGAAATATAGTAAACGATTGACAAGAGATAGCTACTCTTTACTCATAAATAAACACAACTTTTATTCATCATCAAATGTCAATTACACTTTAAAAATTTCAAAATTATCTAACTACTAAAACTAATATCATCCTTCAGCCCTATGCTCCGAGCATGATGGAGATGCTTAACTCGATTCAGTCCCTTTGTGAGGGGATATGTTGGGCTCTCATCCGATGATACCCTCATTGCCACGAGGAGTCCTTCTTCTATTCGATGTCTGATGTAATGGTGTTTACTGCCAATGTGTATGGATCTCCCATGATCCCTTGGTTCCTTGGCTAAGGCAACTACACTTTCACTATCATGGAAAATTTCCATTGGCTCCTTTATAGCTGGTACAACTCCAAGGTCTCCAATGAAGTTCTTCAGCCATATCGCCTCCTTTGTTGCCTCACTTGCTGCTATATACTCTGATTCGCAAGTTGAATAAGCCACTGTCTCTTGCTTGGAACTCTTCCAAGTAATTGCTCCTCCATTTAAGGTAAAGATCCAGCCTTACTGAGAGCGGAAATTATCCCTATCATTCTAAACGCTAGCATCACTATACCCTACAGCTCTCAAGTCATTACTCCCACCGAGGGTAAGGACCCAATCCTTAGTCCTCCACACGTACTTGAGGATATTCTTTACCGCAATCCAGTGTGCCTTACCAGGGTTCCCCTGATATCTGCTAACCATGCACAAAGCAAAGGCTACATCAGGTCGAGTCCAGGTCATAGCATACATGATTGAACCTACTGCATAAGCATAAGGTACTCGACTCATTTATGCTATCTCAGCCTCAGTACTCGGGCTCTGAATTTTACTCAGTCTGTCGTTACTCTGGATGGGTAACTCTCCTTTCTTGGAGTACTGCATGCCGAATCTCTTCAACACCTTATCCAAGTAAGTACTCTGACTAAGTCCAATTAGTCTTTTACTCCGGTCTCTCAGAATCCTAATCCCTAGAATATAGGCAGCTTCTCCTAGGTCTTTCATAGATAAACACTTCCCAAGCCAGGACTTCACTTCCTGTAGGGTTGGGATGTTATTTCCTATGAGTAGTATGTCATCCACATACAATACCAAAAAGATGACTATACTCCCACTAGCCTTGACATAGACACATGATTTATCTTCACTCCTTGAAAAGCCAAATTCTTTGACTTTCTCATCAAAGCAAAGATTCCATCTCCAAGGTGCTTGTTTTAATCCATAAATGGATTTATCGAGCTTACACACTCTATTAGGGTACTCTGTACTGACAAAAGCCTCTGGCTGACTCATGTAAACATTCTCAGCCAAACTTCCATTAAGGAAGACGGTTTTGACATCCATTTGCCATATTTCATAATCATGAAATGCAGCGATGGCTAACAGGACCCTAATGGACTTAATCTTTGCTACTGGTGAAAAGGTCTCATCATAATCAACTCCCAGAGTTTGAGAAAAGCCCTTTGTAGCTAGTCGCGCGTTATATGTGTGTACATTACAATCCATGTCGGTCTTTTTCTTGAAGATCCATTTGCACCCAATTGTCTTACGACATGGTACATTGTCAACCAAGTTCCAAACTTGATTGTCATATATGGACTGTATCTCGCTGTCCATTGCCTCTTTCCATTTGGTAGACTCGGGGCCTACCATGGCTTCCACGTAACTATTAGGTTCATCCAGACTTACCAATGTCTCATCACTGATAAGTGTCTCAACTTCCGCAATAATATGGAACCCATAATAATGCTCAAGTGCATTCCTAACACTTGTGGAACGCCTTAGAGGTTCAGACTTGTCAATTGGCTCAACAGGAGTTTCCTCTTCAGGTTGAGTGTTAGGGTTTGAAGTTCCTTCACCACTTGACTCTTGAATTTCTTCAAGGTCAATTTGCCTCCCACTGTTTCCTTGGCTTATGATCTCTCTCTCTTGAAAGACACCCCTCCTTGCTACAAAGACCACATTGTCACTAGGTCTGTAGAAGAGGTAACCAAAGGTTTTCTGTGGGTAGCCAATGAAAATACACCTCTCACTTTGAGGTTCGAGCTTATCATGAGTCTCGCGTCTCACGAAAGCCTCACAACCCCAAATCTTGATGTGGTCTAGTTTGGGAACTTTACCAGTCTATATCTCATGAAGAGTTTTGGTAACTTTCTTTGTAGGGACCAGATTATGGATATGGGCGGCCGTCTCTAAGGCATACCCCCAAAATGAGATTGGTAGCGAAGCTCGACTCATCATGGAACGAACCATATCCAACAAGGTTCGATTGCGCCTCTCAGCTACACCATTAAGTTGTGGTGTCCTGGGAGGTGTCAATTGTGAGAAAATCCCACATTCCTTAAGATAGTCGAGGAACTTTGTACTAAGATACTCACAACCATGATCAGATCGAAGCATCTTAATGGTCCTGTCCAATTGATTCTCGACTTCCTGTTTAAACTCTTTAAACCTTTCAAAAGTCTCTGAGTTATGCTTGATTAAATAGACATATCCATATCTACTATAATCATCAGTAAAAGTCAAATTATAACGATTAGCATCCCATGTGGCAGATTTAGAGGGTCCACACACATCCGTGTGCACTAGATCCAACAAACCTTCACCCCTAGCACAAGAACCTATGAAGGGTAACTTTGTCAATTTTCCAAGTAAGCATGATTCACAACTATCATCTAACTTTAGGTTAAATAACTCCAAGACTCCATCCTTTTGGAGTTGGCCTATGCGTTTCTTGCTCACATGTCTAAGATGACAATGCCATAATGATGCTTTATCCAAGTTATTATTATCATAAGAATCAATACACAACACATTATTTCCTAGATTATCTACAACATATACAACTTCATACACACCATCACAAGGTAATGCTTTAAAATAAAGAACATTATTAAAGAAAGCATTTATTCCACCAATTTCATTATCAAAAGAAAAGTTAAACCCTTGTTTGTACAAAGCATGAAAGGAAATAATATTTCTTGCCATTTTTGGAGAATAACAACATTTATTCAAATCTAAAGTAAACCCACTACTTAGCAACAAAGAATAAACTCTAATCTTGGTGACAGGTGAAGCTTTCCTATTCTTCATGATCAAGTTTATCTTTCCATGCTCCACATTCTCACTTCTTCTTAGTCCCTTCAAATCATAACATATATAAATACCACAACCGGTATTAAGGACCCAAGAGTTAGAATAGGGTGAGTTATTAGATAGAATAGTGTAAATACCTGCATGGTTGGGTTTAACTTTCCCATCCTTCACATCTTGTTGGTACTTTGGGCAGTTCGCTTCCAGTGCGACTTTTCATGGCAATAGAAGCATTTAGCCTCTTTTGGGTCAGAAGAAGGAGTGACAAAACCTTTCTTGGTTCCACTTGAAGAAGATCCATCAAGGATCCTACCCTTGGTACCCTTCGAAGAGCTCTTCCTCTTCTTCCCTCTATCTTTCCTACTTGCCAAGACAGGGGTAGAGTTTGGAGTAGAAGTAGGAGTGTTAACAACCGACTTACCTTTAAGACCTGTTTCTGCGGTCTTTAGGAGTCCTTGAAGTTTGCTGAGTGTGACTTCTTCCTTATTCATGTGGTATGTCATGCGGAATTGTTCATAACACGAGGGTAAGGAGTGCAAAGTGATATCTATTGCAAGCTCCTTGGGGAAGTTCACATTAAGATTCAACAAATGATCCATATAGCTTTGCATTTTCTGCATGTGGGCTGTGACGGATTCTCCGTCCTTCATCTTGGTTGTTATCATGGAGGAGATTATTTCATACCGCTCTTGACGAGTAGTCTGATGGTATCTTTCCATCATATCTTGGTGTATCTCAAAAGGGTAGTAATCCTCATAGGACTTCTGGAGTTCAACTATCATGGTGGCCATCATGATGCATGCCACTTTGGTGGCATCTCTTTCATGAGTCCAGAAGTCAGCAATCTCCTGGGGAGTAGCAGTGGACTCATCGATCTCCTTTAGCTCCTTTTCGAGGACATATTCCTTGTCCTTGTAACGAGTCATCATCCCGATGTTCCAGATCCAATCCATAAAGTTGGAACCATCGAAGATGACCCTCCCACATAGTTTCATGAGGGAGAAGGAGCCAGTAGGGTTTGAGCCAAAAGCAGTGTTGTTGGAAGACATCTAAAAAAGAAGAGAACAAGTTTAGTTTAAATATAAAGAGAGTCCTTAATAAAACACCCAAATGTAATATTAAGGCTAGGATCCAATCACAATATATTATAACTTAGAAGAGGTATGCCGTAATCTAAGCTATAACATATTTGAAAGGTAGGTGAATGACGATTCACCAATTTCCACCAAAAAATGAAATATAAACTCTTAGGTTTTAATTGGTTCTTAGAAATTCCTATATTCTTTTGAGATTCAATGAACTTTTCAAAGGCATGTTTCAATCTCAAGTGTGTCGTCCAAGTTTTTTGACTCGGATACTGAGGATCACAAAACAATGTGTGAAGTAACCATGCAAATCACTTGGTACCCTTAATATTTATCACTCAATCGATGTTCCGGTTAACCACACGCGCTCCACCAATACTATGATAAACCTTAAGTCACCCTTTACCTACCTTGTTAAGTCCATGTTAGTGTGCCGGTTAACCACACACGCTCCACTAATGACTTAATCAAAGTGTAAAGTGTAATTTCATGGATTAGCACATTATTCACATTTTCCTGAAGTAACTAAGATTGGGAATTTAATAAAAGATTTAGTTCCTTTATAATATTCATCATACTTTTAATGAGAATTTATAAGTCCTTGTCCTCCCCATTCGGCTAACGACCCTCTACCGATCAAGGAAGCGGTGGGTGAGAGTGGACACCCATTAAGCTACCATTTTATAGGCAGCAACCTTATACCCCCCTTATAGACCGGCTTCATGAATGAGGCCTACTAATGGTAAGACGACTTGCTCTTATACATACATACATACATACATATATATATATATATATATATATATATATATATATATTATTATTATTATTATTATTATTATTATTATTATTATTATTATTATTATTATTATTATTATTATTAACTTATAATATTATAAAGTATAAGGGTTGATTTTTAACTTTTAAAAATCTTGGGGTTGGAACTAAAGTTTAATAAGTGACTTTACATATTCCAAAACTTGAGGGCAAGTTTTGTAACTTTACAAAACCTTTCAAATTCATAACTTATGAGTAATTAAAATGAAGACTCTTCATTTTATAACTTATGTGTTCTTTTAATGGCTTTTAACACAAAGAGACTTTTGGTTATCCATAACTTGAGGACAAGTTATGGACTCCATTAAAACACATAAAGATCCTGAATTAAAAAATTAAACAAGTAATTCCTATGATCTATCAAAAACTCATAAGAACATGAATATTCATATAAAAGTTTCAAGAACATATGAACACATAAGATCATGAAAATTTGATATTAGCCATTGTAAATGGATTAGAACAACCATTACACCATCTAAAACAAGTTTTACAACATCAAAACAGTTTAGGGTAATGTTTCTAGTCTATTTCCAGTAGCAAAAATCGAAATTCTGCACTCTGCATGGCCAACTCGTCGAGTGCACGCACTGACTCACCAAGTTGGATGCACTTTCGCTTGACTCGTCGAGTCGTCCCCATGGACTCATCGAGTTCCCTGTGTAGACAGCTCAAAATTCGATTTTTATCACTATTTTGCATCAAGTATTAACAAACAAGCCTAGGCTCTGATACCACTGATGGGTTTTGAGCATTCTAACACCCTAAGTGTACATGTAACCCTAGAAAACCTTGGATCTATGTTTGTTTAAAATACATGCAAAATATGATTTCTAAGGTTCATAATCCTATCTAGCATACATGGGGAACTTTTAATCTATAAGATGGCTAGAATTACATACCTTGTAGTTGATTTGATTCCTTGAAAACCTTGAGAGCTTATCACCCCAAGTGTGATGCCTCAAATGCTTCACACAACACCAAATGCTTTAGAATGACTTTGAGAGAATGTAAACACTTGTAAAAATCGGCCTAGCCCTCTTGTAATTTCTTGTATAGCCGACTTTGGTGGAGAACATGTTACTTATATAGTGTGTCACATCTAGGGTTACACCATGTAAACCCTAATGTGACATAGCTCTTCATTTCCATGACCCATGGGTTTGTAACTCCCATGGAGCATCTTATGGGTTTAACCCAACTTGATAATCCATGGAGCCTTTTAGCCCATTATACAAGTTATGGATGATTTACATAATCAACCCATATATCTAATTAGTCATCTTTTGATCACTTAATTAATTCCAAATTAATTCTTGATCAATACTAATTACATAATACTATTAATATATTAAAACTTATAATATATTAATAAACCACAAGTGTTATTTCTCACATTTAGTATATCCAAATGCATGATGCCATGCAACCCAAATGGACCATGCCAAGTCGGGTCAAGTACATACCAGAAATAGTTATTGACTTAGACACCTTATCCAACAATACCTCCCATCTTCGGTGTCACCTCCTTCCTCCACATCCGGCGCCGCACCATCATCACCGTGGAAATCGAAAACCACCACCGTGAAGAGTGTTGCTGCTCCTACCCTTCGCCGATGACGATAAGGCCGCTGCCTACTACCCCTTCGTATTCACTCCTTCCTTACTCCTCTTCTGTTCATTGACTTAGCTTCATAACCGGTGGGAGTTGCCCACCCTCGCCTTCGTTTTTATAGCCTTACGACCACCGAGGATCGGCGCCACCGTTCCACTGCTACGTTGTCGCTGCTATTTCGCTACCCCAAACGCTACAACCACTGCCTGTGATGTTGTGGGCTCTATCAGTCGAGAATCGGGGATGGGTTTTAGGTCGCCATCGGTGTCAAGCTGTTGCTGTTTCCACCCTTCGTTGGGTGTTGTTGCATGCCGCCACTATAAGCATTTCCGCCACCTTGAGCCACTAGGTGGGTGGCTGAAGTGTTGTATGCAGTCTAACATTTTTATGTGCGTGTTTGTCAAGCCGAAAAGCCAAGAGCCGCCACTACCAACATCGTGAGGTGGTGGCTACCGCCAAGCGCCACCTCCAGCCGCTATGGCGTGGCTGTGTGTGTATAGTTAGTGTGTGTGTGTGTGTGTGTTATTTTGGATAAAAGACTTGTAACTGTAATTAGCATTGAATAATGAAAATAATAATAATAACCACCATCGTAAGGTGGTGGCCTCCGCCGTGAGCCTCCATTGACCAACACTACACGAGGTGGTAGTGGGTGCCCCACAAGCAAAACCCTAATGGACCTAGAAAAAACCCTAATGAGCTTAAGGATTATTTTTGGGGCCTATTAGGGCACGTTTGAGTGAAAAACCCTAATTATTGGACACACTCTTGGGCCATTGAGATTGGATTGTGTGTTAAGTTCAATTTCACTATATCATTTATATAGTAGAGTAAAGGACTTGATGGATTAAGTCCTTAATGGGTTAAGTAAGAAACACTTAACCCTAATCGTCATTTTATGTGAAACCCTAATTTCACTTGGGCGTTGAGTTGGGCCTTTCCATTGGGCTTTGGTAATTGGTTTATTAAGGGGCCATCCAAGAATAATTAAATGAACTAGAGTAATTAGTTGGGCTTTAGGGTAAGGCCCATATGAAGGATTGGGCCCAATTTTCCATGGATGGGCGATAGTTTGGGCCTTAATGGTTATATGATATTGGGCCAGTAGAATGCCAAATGTTGGACTGGACTAAATGGTTGGGACTTTGATCAAGACCATGTAGGGACTTGGGCCCAATTGGGGAAATTGGGCCATAGTTGGGCCTTGGTCCATTATTAGACTTTTGGGCCTTTGGATTGGACCTTGGGCTTGAGTCAAGCTAACATAGGGGTAAAGTAGTCTTTTAACCCAAGTATGGACTTATGGTAATGAGTTAGAACCTAATTATTAATTGGGTGTTATTTTGATAATTGACAAATTCGGGAATTTGTCATCCAGCAACTAGGGTTTTGTCAGCAGGACTTCAGCAGTGTGAGGTGAGTTACCTTCCAGTACGGGTGGGTCTACGGCCACAATGCCGACCCACCAATAGGAGTTGTTAGATGATTGTCTTTGTGATAATTGTCTATGTTTGCTACACCTGTTATGTTTATGTGCTAGTATGATGTGATTTTATGTGATAGTGATAGTAAGGGGTGAAATAGTCCCCGGTTACTAGTCGATATGACCAAAGGGGTAGATAAGTACACAACTATGCTAAACATATTATGATATATGCGATATGATATTATGTGGTAGTTGTAGGGGTGAAATAGTCCCCATCACCAGTTGAGATAAACCGGAGGGGTAGGTCGGACACCTCGGTATGTCTGATAGGGGTAGGTTAGGCACCCCGGTAAACCTAGTAGGGGTAGGTTGAGCACCCCGATATGCTCATCAGGGCAGGTTAGGCACCTAGATATGCCTGACATGAGGTAGGTCGGGCACCCCAGTATGCCTGATAGTGGGGTAGGTTGAGCACCCCAGTATGCTCAGCAGGGTAGGTCTAGCACCCATATATTCCTGGAAATATGTGATTGTATAGTATGTGGTATGAATGGGGGGAAATCACTAAGCTTCGTGCTTATGGTTTATATTTTTGGTTTCAGGTACTCGTTTTCAAAGGAAATGAGTCGGCTTGATCACAACGCATCACACTATGTTTTCCACACATAAGATCTTTGGGATTACGCTCTGATATGGTTTTATGATAATATGTTTTGATTATTTACACTTTGGCTTTGACATGAGATATTAATATGAATGTTTTTATACTATTGGTTTTATATAATAACTTAATTAAAATGTAATTTTTGGTCTTGAATTTTGGGATGTTACAAAATACACCCAACAAGTTTAGTGTAACATCCCGACAATGAGGTATTTCCAAAAATAACTCTTAAGTATGAAGGTTTATGATTTTTATCCCTTGGGAATGAGAAAGAATGCAAAATGGCCCATAGTGGAATTTTTGTAAATTCAGGCCAAGACCTAGTATGTTGGGCGTACGTCGTGTATGCAGGCCATACATGCATGGGCCTTAGTACGCTTGGCATACACCGTGTACGCAGGGAGTACGTGAAGAATCCTCAAACCCTAATTTTTATTGTTTGGTCAATATATAAACATCATTAACTCCTTATTTCTCATTCCCTCTTCAGCTTACACTTGCCATTTCGTCCGTCTAGAACCGTAATATACTTTGAGAGTGTTCTTGAGATTTTGTGGGTGCTTTTGGTGATTAAGAAGGAAGGAAAGAAGAGGGGACCACCTTGGGAAAGTGTGGCACCTTAGATCCAGAATCTCACCACCTGTTGGCATCATTTTAAGGTAAAAAGCTCTAAACTTGGTGATGATTTATTTAAGATCTTGTTAGCCTTGAAGTTGTAAACATTTTGGTCCCATTAGGTTGGCATTTTGAGTATGTGTTACTCTAAGTCATTTAAGTCGTCCTTTTAGGCATTTCAGAGTCTTGTTGTGCATAAAAATATGATCTTAAGTGTTGTATGTAACCCCTACATGAGTTAGATGGTGTTATTGGGTTAAGAACTTAGGATTTTGGACATTAAGCACTTTATAGCCATGGAAAGTCATAAAGTGGGAAACTTTATGACTTAGGACATCCTTTTTGGGCTTGGATTTGAGTTTTGGATGTAAGGGCTGGACACAATAAGCTCTTAATGGGAAAGGAAATGACCAAGTATGTACTTTGAGCGTACCAAGTGGTACGATGCGCATATGTGGTCAGGGTCCCATCGCCTGGTCAACTAGTGTTTATGCCCCATATACATAGGAGTACGCGTAACGTACTCGGATGGGTCAACTTGGCTGAGTTGGCTCAACTGGGTTGACTCGATTGTAACGCCCACAGATTCATGCTAAACAATTTAGAGATAATAAATGATAAAATGAATTATTTATAGAAGATTATTTAGGATAAATAATCTTAACAAAATTTATCACAAGGATTCCGTACATATAAAGAACGCTGAAATCCGACTTATAACGAAGTTTTGTGATTAAACCGGCACGACTCCGCATAACGTAAGAAGTGATTTTTTGACATAATAATTTTTAGCCTTAGCAATATAAATGAAAGTCATAGTATATGCTAAACCGAGAGTGTGCATATAGAGAATGCCAAAATCTGACTTTGTTTGAGGAACTTACGATTTTTCTAAGATTTTGCACAACAGTATACAACTCAGAAATCAAATTTTAGATTGGTCAATTTTTATCCAAAATGATCTAAATGAGAATTGAATATCTCATTAATAGGAATTCAAAGATAAAAAGACAGTTGAAAACGGAGTCGATATGTAGAAATTATGAATTTTACACGGTCGTTAACAATGTAATCTTCTCAGACTGTTAAATTTAAAATCGGTCAAGAATAAGCCAATGGGGTCAAAATGAACGTTGTAGATCTTGTCAATACCTACATGTGGATATAAAGAATGTCAAAAACAGAGACCGTATGTGAAATTTATGAATTGTTTAAGATTGGTTGTTTTACCTGCATCCTACACCATGTGTCAGCACCAGACGAAGCTGTGGTGCCTACGAAAGACTCACGATATGAGAGGACCTTTGACAACCTATATATAGATCTAAAGTTCACTCATTTCTTCAAACCTTTCAACTCCATTCTTTTCCAAACTCCCCAAGGTCCCAAGACCTTTTCTCTAGCACCTCCTAGGTGTTAGTAGCGAAGCCCGGAGCGCCGGAAAGCCCCGAGGAAAAGAGATTTCGGCTCAGAAGTTATGATCTTGTAGAGATAGGTTCCTTGCTAAACCCCCTATAAGTTGAGTTATGCTTACCGTACAGATGTGAGTGCATAGTCCCTTTCATGAACATGATTTTAATATAAGTATTAATATGCTTATTATCTGGAAATATGTGTTATATGTATATTTGATGATATATGCTATGCGAACTAAACATGGTTCTATATGTGTTAAGATGTATTTACGTGATAATAATAATAGAAGTATCATAAATGAGAAGATAAATGTATGTTAATACTTAATAGTCTATATAAAATATTACACTAAATTACGACAATGTTGCCGAAACAGAGTTAGTATTGAAAGTTGATTATAAGCATTGTAGTATTGCTTAGGGATGAAACAAGACTTAAAATAGATGCTTAGTTTAATTAAGTTTGGATATTGAGTAATATCTTATTAAGGGTACGTGTGTAATCGGAATAGAGAGTAGGAACTTTGTTCGAGGAGATTGATGATCGATGGAGTATGTCCTACGTACAAAAGTACTTTCTATGTACCAAGTCTTTTTCAGAGCTCTATGTCTTAGGTACTGCTTATCTCGAGGTATTATTATGTTCTAGGGTACGAGTCCCACTCATACCAGGGTACTATAATGTGCCAAAAGTACTATCATGTACAAAGTCCTTTTTTGACACTATTGTGTGTCGAGGTACGGGAGCGTAAGGGAGTACTTTATTAGTATTTCCCCGTACTTTTTCTTTTGATGAGCTTTATGTGTCAGAGTTTCCTTTCACGAAGTAATTGAGGGAAGTTCGTAGAATTCCTAACAGAGTGTGCCGGTAATAAACCACTACTATGCATATCTGACGTTGTATTGCCGGATAGGGTGAGTACGGGGGTTAAATACCTCATGGTGTCAGACCACTGCTAGGCACGATTATCTCGATAACCACCCCCGACTTAATTGTCTTGTTGTTTTTACGAACAGAGGTTTGTGGTGAACTTATTCCATTCCCCTTACTTGATGTATTTATTGATCGTCGTTTGCTGCTAGGGAATTTCCAAAGCAACATCGTTAGTTTGTTGTTCATATTGGTCCTTTAGACTAGATCTTGTAAGATTGTTGTATAGGATCTATACGTGGGAATCGACGGGATGGGATAAATTGTTTTAGAGATATGATATATTCGTGTTAATGATAATAATTGGATTTGCAGGTTTGAGATATACATTATTATCACATTGTGGGATTGAAATCCTTATATACTCACCAGGTTTCCCAACTTGACCCACTCAGTTTATTGTATCACTGGTGGTTATATGAAAGATACATTCTACTGAGAGGTTCAAGGAGTATCAGGCCACTATTTTAATTACTGTCAGGCTTGTAATATTTCGTTATGCTTATGTTTTTGTATTGACGATGACATCCTAATGTTTTAATATAAATAAAATACATTTCTTTGGAAATGTTTTGATAATATCATTATCATGTTTTTTGGGAACAAATTCCGCAATGTTATTCTTCAAAAAGGATACTCTGATTTTAAAATAAAGCATAAACAAAGTGGTCTTTTCTGGCTGTGAAATTGGGGATGTCACAATTGGGTGTTGACTTGACTTTTGACCGTTGACCAAGTTTGACCAAGGGTATTATGGGAAGTGTTATTAATCTAGAATGGGAAATGTTTTGATTACTAGAAATCAAGTAGTGATGGTTGTCAGATCAGAGATTCATTCAGATTGTGTTCGGATTAAGAGGTGAGTTTTCCTCACTGTACTTACGGTTCAAAGGCACCAAGGCCGACCCATTAAATTGATATTCTGGTTTATTGTATGTTGTTATGTTGTAGTGATTTGTTAGATCTGTATCATGGTATATAGGATGTTGCTATGTTGTAATGATCTGTAAGATATGTATCCTGGTATATAGGATGTTGCTATGTTGTAGCGATCTGTTAGATCTGTATCCTGATATATATATATATATATATATATATATATATATATATATGATGTTGCTATGTTATAGTGACATATTAGATTTGTATGACTACCTGTATCTGCTAGCTATTGATTGTTATGGTGTATGTTGATATGTAATGGTTATTGGATTGAGGCGGACCAACTGAGACTGAAGGCCAAGACACTAGTTTGGATAGACTAAAGGCCTGCTAGGCGGACTAGTAAGGCCGAAGGCCCAGAGAGTAGTCCATATAGGCTGAATGCCTGACGAGGCAGGCCAGCCATGCTGAAGGCTCTATATGCATGTTGTTGCTTGTTATGTTTATGTGGTGGTACTTTGGGGGAACTCACTAAGTGTTGGCTTACACTTTTATCTTTGTTTTAGGTATTTATGAGGATCGTGGCAAGGCAAAGGCGTGATAGTACACATCCCTGGTTTTATGTTGTTGGATCTTGGGAGACTTTGATTTTAAATAATGTTTTTGGAAGCAATGGTTATGTAAACACTTTATAAGTAAATGGGTTGTTTTTGAAAAGTTTAATTTTGTTATGATTTTTGAGATGTTACATTTAGAGTCGTTCATACTCAAAGTGACCAAAATAATGGGCAAAATGGCATAACTTCAACATCTAACCTAGAACTATCAATGGAGGCATAAATCTATAAACTGTATACCTTCTAGAGATGAATGAGGGTGAAGAGCTTCCAGATCCAAGGTTGATTCAAGCTTCCAAGCAACACCACCACCTTCTTCTTTTTTCAAAGGCACCAAAAAACACACATTTAAACTCATAATGCACTAATATAGGGTTTGGATTTTAAGGGAGTTGTTTGGAGGAATGGAGGTTGAGAGTGGAAGGGTTTATGAAGGTTAAGGTCCTTAAATAGGGCTCAAAACCTTGAAATTACAGTTTGGGTTCTGGTCGCGTACACCCTCTGTACATGTAACGTTTAAAAATCACAACAAATTTAAACTTTTCAAAAACATCCCAATTACTCAAAAAGTGTTTACATAACCATTGTTCCCAAAAACATTATTTGAAATCAGAGTCTCCCAAGATCCAACAACATAAAACCAACGATGTGTATAGTCACGTCTTCGCCTTGCCACGGAACTCAAAAGTACCTGAAACAAAGCTAAAACTATAAGCCAACACTTAGTGAGTTCCCCTAAAGTACCACCACATAAACATAAGAAAACAACAACATACATACAAAGCCTTTAGCATGACTGGACCGCATTACTGGGCCTTCAGCCTATTTGGATTGCTTTTCGGGCCTTCGGCCTGACTGGACCACCTCACAGACCTTTAATCTATCTGAACCACCCTGGGTATCTTGGCTTTAGTCTCAGTTGGCCTACCTCAACCCAGTAAACCAGAACCATAACATATTAATATAAACATTACCATAATAATAAAAAACACAAGTAGTCCTACAGATCTACCAGTCAAATCACATCACCAGTAAACACATATCTCATCATAAGAACATACAAAAAAAATAGGATATCTAATCCAATAGGTTGGCCTTGGTGCCTTCGAGCCATAAGTACAGTGAGGAAAGCTCACCTCTCAGTTTGAAAACAGTCTGAGTGAAGCTCTGCTTCGACAACTAGCTCTACCCGACTCCTAATAATCAAAAACATTTCCTAATCTAAATCAATATCAATATCCCAAAATACCCTTGGTCAAAGTCGGTCAAAATTAACGAAATCAGCCGAGTCAACCTAACCGAGTCAACTCAGACGGATCAACTTAGCCCTCGTACGCGGGGTGTACTCGCCATTCGAAGGATCAAGGATTGAACTGCGTGCGCGTAACGTACCATTTGGTACCCCAACGTACACAACTGGCTTCCTTCTTAATGACTTAAGAGCTTAATACTTAAGTTATAAAATCCAAAATGCAAATCCAAGTCCCAAATATCATCCTTAACCATAAAGTTTCCAACTTTATGTACTTGCATGGACAATAAGTGCTAAATGCTAGAAACCCCATCCTCTTAACCCATTAAGACCAACAAACACATTCATGGAGAAGTATTCAGAGCAAAGACCCTATTTTTATGCTTCTAAACCCCTGAAAACATATGAAAAAATAGCTAGAATGGACTAGAGCATGCCATACACCAAAAAGGTCAAGACTTGGGACAAAATGCTCATCAAACAAGGACTTAGCAAGATCTAATGAAATATAAGCCAAGTTTGATAATTTATACCTCTTGGAGGTTGCTAGAGAGGTGAAGATCCCAAATCCAAAGCTTCTTCAAGCTTCCAAGGTGGTTCTACTTCCTTCTTTTTCCTTCAAGGCCACCAAAAACTCACACAAGGGTCAAGAATGCTCAAGAAGGTGGCTAGGGTTTACCTAAATCGTGTGAAGGTGTTGGAGGCTGATGATAGATGAGGTTGAAGGCCATAATGATGTTTAAATAGGTTCCAAACCCTAAGCTTTAGGGTTTCAAACACTTGCACGTACGTCTAACGTACTAGACCCGCATAAGTATGCCTAGCGTACATAACGTATGCCCAACATACTTAACCTCGACCCAAAATTATCAAAATTCCACTATGTCTATTTACCCAACTTTCTCATGCACAAGGGCTAAATACTATAAGTCTTTATACATAAGGGTTAAATTTTAAAAAACCTCAACGTCGGGATGTTACGGTACATATATGTTACACCCTATGTAACCCATTAAAGGTGCGTCCCACTATGCCCTGCATACGTAGTGTATGCCTTGCGTAGTACCAAAATCATTCTCTCACCCCCACATTACAAGATTCAAGTGTGGCAGCACCTAGAAAGAAAACCCTCATGAAGATGTAAAAGATCTAAGATTTAATGATGGACATGACCCACTTGCAACTTTTCCTAAATTAAATAAACCTAATCTTGTTGTTAAGTTTATAACAAGGAAGAATATGCATTATACCTTAAATTATGGTGATTATTTATCAATTTCTAGACTAGTCTTTGATACTATTAGATTCTTCATGCTTCGAGTCAACAAAACGGGCCTCTTCTTAAGAGAACTTATTATTGGAAGTCAAATTGTGGACACAAATTGTTGGTGTTTATTAAAGCTACTTTTCCCACATACGAGGGAATATCAAAGTATATTAAATTTAGAAGGCTTGCTCTCCAATTCTTATCATAATGGACTAAGAGCATGAAGTGGACTAGTGTGGGTTTGTGAGCTTTGAATTTGACGGCGATGACCCGACCTAGCTGTGGGCTCGTGAAAGCCTATTTGGATCCCAGACCATTGGTTTTTCACTATTTTCATTTATCTTATTATCTTGTTTTGAAAAGACTAGATTTATCCTTTTGTTAGTTTTTTTTTTCTTTTTATTTTTTTTTTTTATCCTTTTTAGTTTGGGACATGTTTTTGGAGGATTTAGATTTTGACTGATTAATAAAACGTGTGTTCCTGGGAAATTCTTTAGTGCCTTCGATTCCAACTTCAGGTGCCATAGAATCAACATCAATCGGTATTAGAGCTCAAAGCTATCACACCCCAAGCCTGAATGACAAACATTCGGGGTCGGAGGACGTCATGTACAATATCATAACAATTGAATAGTAAAGAAAGTACACACCACCATCATATATATATATATATATATATATATATATATATATATATATATATATATATATATATATATGTAAGTTTACATGATTATAGTATTACATGTTTAAAAAAACGCAATTATAATATGATGTTCCAAAAGATGATACTAATGCCAGAGCGTTAATCCCCAAAAGTAGTTGCTAACCTGGTTTAGCGATTCCCTGAGAATACAAGTTATTTCAAAGAAAAAGTGTCAACATTTAAGTTGGTGAGTTCATAAGTAGTTATTTGAGTAAAATGCATGCCATTCGAAAGTTCGCGTTTGTTTTAAGAAAATCTGATATTTTCTTATATGATGTATAAAATGTGTATGAATCGTTGTTTGTATAAAATGGATGTACTTGAACCAAGAAAATCCTATATTTTCCTAAAAGTGAGAAGTAGTCTTAAATCTCCAAAACTGTAATTTTGTAAGTAAATATGTCATACTTAAATTGAAAATGTATAGTTTTATAAGTGAATAAAACTATAGGAAGCTTGTATTTTTACGTAAAAATAATTGTAATATTACTTTTCCCATAAAACATAATACCATAATAGTTGTCTATCCTATGAGTTTTCATAACCGTACTAAGATAAATTTGCCTGCATTGACGTTCTTTAGGCATCAAAATGTTATGACACTTGTCACCCTTAACCTGGCGATTCGGCTGTAGCTAACAGCCAGGGTGCGGGATCATCAGTCCCGTATAGATCTATACACACTTATCAAGTTCTCCAGATGGAGACTCTGGTTATAAAACTGGGCTTTCTTGTATACCTTGATAGGTAAGAGGAAGACGAATGACTCACATATTCTCAACTAAGTCACATATTCTTGGAATGATTGTGTTTATGTCCGAAATGATTACCCTTTTTATTAGGTTGCTAAAGGCATAACAATCATTTGTATTTTCTTATGTATACGTAATGTTATCCAGAGAGGGTAATAGTGTTGTGAGATGTTTTTGCATGCTAATGGTTTCATATGATAGTTATAACCATAGCCGTGTGTTTACTTGTATCCCCCTCCCCCCTTAAAGTGTTTAAAAGCATTTAAAAGTGTAGTGATAAGGGTATGAACTTACTTGGTAAGAGTGCCAGTTTGATGGAGATGATGTTTAACTCGGGCAACACTTCGACTGGAAAGAAGCAAGTTTCTCAGGAACTTTGGGACTTCGGGCTTTCGTCAGGGCTTGGACACATAACTGGGGCGTCGGGGTAGTCTCGGGATGCTTAACACAGAGTAAAAGTAGAAAGGAGAGTAGAATTGAGCATCCTAAACCCGACACCTTCGGTTTCTATTTATAGGGTGCATTTTGGGGATTCACGTCGTGAGCATGGAGCTGTTCACGACGTGAGTTTGGTTCTTATCTGTAACGCCCGTAGATCCGGACTAGTCAATTTGGAGATAATAAGGGTCGAAAAAGAATTTTCGGCAAAAGATTATTTAGAATAAATAATCTTAACCAAGTTGTAGGATACGTTACATGGTTTCTGTACATATAAAAAACGCCGAAATCCGAGTTATAACGAAGAAGTTATGACTCGTTGAAGTTTCGCGATGGAACCAGCACGACAACTGGAGACGTAAATAGTGAATTTTTGATAAAGGACTTTTTAGCCTTAGTAATCCAAAACAAAAATCGTAGAATATGATAATCTAAGAGCATCCATAAAAAGAACGCCCAAATCTGACTTCGTATGAGGAAGTTATGATTTTTCTAAGATTTAGCATAGTAGTGCACAACCTGAAACTCAAATTTTAGTCCGAGCGGTTTTTGGCCTACGCGACCTAAATGAAAGTTGAATATCTCATTAATAGGAACTCAGTGGTAAAAAGACAGATGAAAACAGAGTCCGTATGTAGAAGTTATGAATTTTACGCGGGCATTTAACAGTATAATCTCCTCGTACTGTTAAATTTAAGATCGGTCGAGAATTAGCTAACAGAGTCAAAATGAAAGTTGTAGATCTTATTTTTACCTACGTGTGTATATAAAGAACGTCAAAAACGGAGGTCGTATGTGAAAGTTACGGATTTTAGAAGTCGGAAGTGTGCTATGCGAAAATGGGTGATGTGGCACAATCTTGGCCATTGCTTTCTCCCCAAGTCCTGCCACTAGATGGTGACATGTGGCACCAAGTTCAGCCATTTTCACCCTATAAATAGAAACTCTCTCACCCTCATTTTTTTCACATATTTCCTATTCTTTCTTCTTTTTACTCTCTCTCTAGAACCTCTCTCTAGCCCCGAAACTCCCTGAAAGGCCTAGGGAACCTCCCTAGCACGAGGCGGAAGCCCCAGAGTGCTCGGCGGCTCCGAGAAGAAGAGATTTTCCGCACGGGAATGCTGCTCCATGCAAAGCCTGGTTTTCTATGAAACCCGTTGTAAGTGAGCTACACCTACGGTATTTTTAATATAGCTTTTATTTAATTATGGTAACGTTGTTAAGAACTAATAATAAGTAATTGGGCTATTGTTATGGGTTATATAAGCATTGTTTAACGCTTATATAATAGTAATAATAGTTAGACTATTAATTAGTCTCGACGAATAATAGACTAAAATCCAGTGGTAATAATACTAGGTTTCGTCAAAGGAAAATAGAATCGTTAAAAGCGAAGCGCTGCCCGAGTTTGGAATCATCACTTTAACAAGTGAGTGCATGGTCCCTTTCATCTTACACATAGATATGAAGTATTTATTATATAATTTACGTGTTATGAGTGCATAGTTACTTTCATCTTACACATATATATGAAGTATTTTAATATAAATTACATGCTATATGTGCATATTGTCTGAATACTTGTTGTCTATGCTGGTGAAAGATTTTTATACATGTTTTAAATGATTTAAACTGTATACGTATTTTATATATACAAATATGTTGGGTATGACATGGGTAGATGAATGATGAGAGATAAAAGATGATGTGAGTAAACATTGGTAGCTATAGACTTAGTGCGTAATAAACATCGACAACTATGGACTTAGTGCCTATTCGAAAAATACTGGTAGCTATGGACTTAGTACCTGATAGGAATTGGTAGCTATGGACTTAGTATCTATTAGATAAACACTGATAGCTATGGATTTAGTACCCGATGAATAAACTATAGCAGCTATGAAATTAGTGCTTTGCGAACGAGTATTGACAGCTATGGATTTAGTGCCAGTCCTATAACCCTGGAAGCAAGGGACTTCGGAATAAACGAATAGATGACTCTTAGTATAGATCCTTAAGAGTAAAGAAGATAATGAGGATGGGTAATTGGGTCGATTGTTTGATTGTTTAAACATAATAGTTATATTATTGTGGGTTGAAAACCCTATGTACTCACCAGGTTTCCCAACCTGACCCACTCAGTTTATTTATATTACAGGTGTTGAGATGAAGTCACATTACACTAAGAGATTAAAAATATGTACATCACTAGTGTAAATAAATGTAAGTTCTGTTTCTGCTTATGTTTCTGTATTGACGATGACATCCCAAATGTTTTAAAACGAATAAAAAAATACTTTTCTTCGGAAATTCTTTGATAACGTATTTATCATGTTTTACTGGGAACAAATTCCGCAACATTTTTATTAAAAGATGTACTTTGATTTTTATAAAGCATAAACAAAATCGGTCTTTTCTGGCCATGAAAATGGGGATGTCACATTATCTCTTCCGTAGACACGACGTCTGATATCCCGTCTCTGACACACATCAGTCACAAGCTCACATCGTGAGTTTCCTGACAGTGTTTGGTTTCATGTCCCGAACTTCAGAAATTCATATCTCTCGCATACAAGTTCCGATTTAACATTCTTTATATCCATGTGTAGGTGAGATTATGCTCTACAACTTTAGTTTAGACTCCGTTGGCTAATTTTGATTTTATTTTTAATATTATATTTTTAACAGGCCGGGACCGGAAAACTCCGTTAAAAATTCATAACTTCTTCATCTGACGTCCGTCTTTGTTTGTCTTTTTACCTTTGTACTCCTATTGTCGAGATCTTCGATTCTCGTTTAGGTTGCGTCGGCTAAAAGTCGCTCGATCTCTATTTCGAGTTTTTAGTTGTCTACTGCTATATCCGAAACTTTAGAAAAATCATAACTTCCTCATACGAAGTCAGATTTGGACATTCTTTTTATGTACGCTTACGGTTTAATGATATCTACGACTTTCATATAGATACCTAAGGCTAAAAAGTATTTTATTGAAATTTCGCATTTTATGCTTAACACGGTTTTACAGGTTTTGTTGCGGATCTTCGATTGATCATAACTTCTTCGTTATAACTCGGATTTTAGTGTTCTTTTTATTTTTGAAAACCTTGTTACAATATCTATCACTTGGTACATCCAAATTGAGATTTTTGAACATTTCATTTTTGATGTTATTTTATTAACCTAAAAATAGGTTACAATATTTAACTTTAAGTCATTACATTGACTTGAAATATCGGGTTGTTACAAAAGCTCACACGACGATAGCTCACAATGGACGAGGAAATCGACAACCACATAGAGACGCCGACACAGGCAACAATAAGTATATACAAGATCCCCGTGACATTGCAGAGATCACTTTGTTGTAACGAGTCAAGGACGTGGAAAAAAGGGTTTGGGAAGGGAAATCTAAAGTTGGGACCTGGTCTAAGATGAAGAAACTGTCATGTGAAAAGTTTCTTCTCACAAACCATCAACAGGAAGCTTTCTTAGAATACCATAACTTGTCCCAACGATCATCTAACGTTGAAGACTTCATTAATGATTTTGACAGGTTGTGAATGCGGTGTGGAGTCGAAGAACTAGAAGAACAAGTGATAGCCCTTTTTCTGGGTGCATTACGACTTGATATTTCTAATGTGGTTCCATTACAACAATATTGGACTTTTACATATATGTGTGGACTTGTCGTAGTTTAGGTATGGGTAGATGAGATTTATAATTTTCCGGATAATATAAAAGAAATTCGACATAAGCATATCAATCACACATTTGTTTATTAGTTTAAGGGGGTAGATGGTATTATCCTTTTTCCACAAACAAACATTCCAAAGTTTTATGACATTGACTTAAAATTCAATATTGACAAATATTTCGGTTTTTTAAGATTACATCTTAAAGCTTCATTTCAGTATATATTAAACAACTTATATAGACCAATAAAACACAAGAAAATTCAAATACGAATCGGTATACTAATTTTAAAATTACAGATACTAGTATGAGTGAACATGGGTCATGTTTGGTTTTGGAATGAGTTTGGTTTTCAGTTTATGTGGTCTGTTTTCCAACATGGGTTTTGGGTTCTGTGTTGTCTTCACGATTTTACAAGCTAAGGCTGTAGACACTGAGATTTGAGAGGGAGACATAGAGAGCTAAGGCTATAGACACATAGACTTGAGAGGGAGACATATAGGCTATGATTTCGATTTCACGATTCTAGTTCTAATCTTAGTCTAACCTAAGTTGCATAAAGATACAACATGTTTATTTTAAATTTTAAAATATATACATTTTGGGTTGGTTTTAGTTTCATCTATCAGTTTTTTTGGTTTTCAATATTGGGTCGGTTTTAAAAACCCAAACCATTTTTTAAAAGAAATCCAAACTCAAAATCGACGGTTTAGGTTAAGATTTAATTTTTGGGTTTTGCTTTTGTCGGTTTTTCGATTTCGGTTTTGCTTACCATCAGATACTAAGGTGTTGTTTGTTTTTATAAAAAAACCTCGTCCAATTTCTTTTCACTACGCCGGGCAGAACACGTGTAACAGTTGGGCTTTTACAGTTGTTTGTTTTTTTTTAAAATCTTATAAGTCAAAAATCTCTGACCGTGTGCTTCTTGGTGCAGCAGTGGAACAACCGCTTCAAAACACTTCTTCACTCCCAAAAAAAAGAACCGACACACAAAAAAGCGCCTCTCCATCCTCATCTTCGCTCCATCGTTCTTCCTTCTCCACGAACTGGTTGTCGGCCTCACTCTTCGTCGACACAGCTAGTTTCTCGTCGGTGCACCAGCAACCCTTCTGATTGTCAACATCAGGTATGCTGATTCTTTTAGATCAATCCACAGGTAAGGTTTTTTTGTTTTTTTTTGTTGTTTTTTTTTTGTTTTTTTTTTATTCAAGTGTTGCTAAAATAAATTTTATCCTTGTTGAAATCATTTTTTTTATTCATGATGCTTGCTACTGATTTCTGAATCAAGTGTGAATTCCTTGTTGAAATCGGTTTTTTTCCTGATTGGATACTTGTTATGTTGATTTCTTGGATCCAAGTGTGAAATCGATTGAAGTTCTTGCTAATGGAGTTGTCCAGGTCTTTTTGGACAATTTTACCCTTGCTGATATCGATTGAAGTTCTTGCTTAAGGGATCTTGGAATGGAATATGCTATTTAAACCTTGTTTGGACGATTTTACCCTTGTTGACATCCCTCAACTTATTGAAAATGCTATGAAATCTTGACAATACTTATGTGTTGGAATTAATTGTGGAATGGATATTGGTTTTTTACTTCAAAATGTCCATGCTTTAGAGGAAGTTATCCTCAACAAAGAAGTCATTGTTTATGTGGTGGAAGATGCTTATAGGGTTTTAAAATTTTAATAGCTTTCTCAAATTTTGTTGCTTTGTTTTGCAAAAAATTATTGTTTGTTTTCATATAGAAAATAGATGATGTTGTGTTTTTTTTTATTGTAGGTGAATGCTTAATGTTGGAGGATTTTGTGGGTGGTGGGGTTGGATGGGGGTGAAGAAAAAGAAGAAGCAGCCTCCTTGTGAAGAAGATGGAAAACTGTGCATTTGTGATAGGGAAAATGACTCTTGAGGGTAATTAACTTTTGTGTTTGTACTCATTTGGTCCCTTTCCTTTTTTTGTATTCAATATACCATCGAACTTGTTGTTTGTGTTCACTATAACCCTTTTGACCAGCTTTTGACATGTGATAGCCGGTCAAAGGGTTATGGTGAACACAAACAACAAGTTCGATGGTATATTGAGTACAAAAAAAGGAAAGGGACCAAATGAGAACAATCTTAACAGTTGGTTACCCTCCTGAGTCATTTTCCCTTTACTCATTTACAGCAAATCCTACGTCATCTCCTACTGATATTAATGACTTTATGAGATTCATTCTTGCTTCTCTTCAAAACATAACCCACGAAAGAACACTATTCATACATGTACAACTTTGTAATTCATTTGAATATTTATTAGGGGAATGTTGACTAAGCAGACGCATTTCATAACTACATTTACATTTCCAATCAAATGATTTATCGTATCATGGATTTTAGACAAGTCTACAAACGAGTGGAATCACAAGTGCTGTGATTTTTGAGTTTACTTAGCTTTAAGATCGAATTCATGGGATGAGATACAACATCAATATGTACAATATCATGCTGCTTTTGCATACACATCACCATAATATATCTTGAGGTAAACGTTTATACTGATTAATATACCTCTCATACACAATCATATCCTTTTGAAGATAGGTGTTGAAAGCTAACCACAGTAAGCATAACATAGACCATGTTTTAACGAAGTTACCCCTCTGAAACGCTCTTCATATACGTTATAGCCATAGAAGGTTGTAGTCTTTGATAATTTTGCAACTTTAATTTCATTTAACTTTTCGGGGAAAATGACTCAGGAGGGTAACCAATTGTTGTGTTTGTTCTCATTTGGTCCCTTTCCTTTTTTTTACTCAATATACCATCGAACTTGTTGTTTATGTTCACCATAACCCTTTGACTGACTATCACAGGTCAAAAGCCGGTCAAAAGGGTTATGATGAAGACAAACAACAAGTTCAATGGTATATTGAATACAAAAAAAAGGAAAGAGACCAAATGAGTATAAACGCAAATATTAATTACCTTCAAGAGTCATTTTCCCTTTGTGATATGAAGTTGAGGTTACTGCTTATACATATTACATTACATAGTGTAATGAAAAAAAACAAGTTTGAATTATTAGATGTGTAGTTAGAGTGCTAGGATATTTATTTATAAAAATAACCCTTCAAATGTTGTTGGGATTTGATTAGGATTAAAGGTTATAGAGTTGTGAAATTTTAAAAAGTTTAGAAATTGGAGATATCTATTCCTTTTAGAAATCTTATACCTCAATTTAACCATTTAAAACTATTTTATTTATTTATTTATTTATTTATTTATTATTATTATTATTATTATTATTATTATTATTATTATTATTATTTCAGTTTATTACAGTATTCTGCAGACGTTAAAAAAAAACAAATACACTTTTTACTACAAGTAGTAGCGGACCGTGAATATATAACCAAGTTACGGGATGAAATTGTTGAACAATTGATGCAAAATATCGAATGAGAATTATTAAAGTTTGGTTGTATGAACTTTATTGCAAAATGTTATTGTAAAACTAATTTGGTTGTATGAAATTTATTTCAATGTTTTAAGACTACAATTATTAAATTTTCTGTGTTTAAAAACAATTTTCGGTGTATTAAATTAGTTTATTTTAAATTTTTAATGTCTGCAGCAGTCTGCAGATGTTAACAAAAATAAGCACGCTTCTTATTACAGTCTGCAGTTGTTTGATCCACCTCTTCTGTTGCAGAGGTCTGTAGAAGTGGTCCGTAGACTTTATGAATTTTTATTTCAAAAAAACATACGATAACTAAGGTTTTAGATTATCAAATCTCCATTTGAAAATTAATTCTCAATTTAAAAATAGTTATAACTAGTTAGATATCACGATACCTGATAGTTGATAGAGGTCCAAAAGCCCAAAACCAGAGTCCAAATTCACGTTTAATATACAGCCCAAATTTTGAAGCCTAGAGAATCACAACAACCGACTTCATTACATCTTCATCTTATTCACATTACCACTTCGAATCTCCTACCCTAATTTTCCCGCAGCAACAATTCTAGCAGCTTCGCAGACATGGCTCAAAAACCCAGATGGGGAGAATTGGAGGAAGAAGATGATGGCGGTGACTATGACTATTTGTTGCCGCCGAAACAGGTTATTGGACCCGACGAACACGGCTTGAAGAAGATTATTGAGTACAAATTCAACGACGAAGGTAATCGGGTTAAGATTACCACCACCACACGCGTCCGTAAACTCGCCAATGCTCGGCTCAGCAAGCGCGCCGTGGAGAGGCGTTCTTGGCCCAAGTTCGGTGATGCCGTTCAAGAGGACGTCGGCGCCAGACTCACCATGGTTTCAACCGAGGAAATCATCTTTGAGCGACCTAGGGCTCCAGGTACGTCATCCCTAGATCTGAAATTTCATATAATTGTAACAATCCTTCATAATTATTATGTTAAATTGTATTACTTTATTTACATCTAGCCCTAGTTCTCTACATCAGGTTTATTGCCTAGATCAACAGTTTCAGTTAAAATTCACTATGCACATATCAATTATCATCACAATAGTCAATCGCTACCGATTTAAACACTTAGGAATCTATCTCAATTTCATTGCTGCTTGTTAGATATACAGATTGTGAATGCGAAGTTTTGTCTTTTAGGTACAAAAGCTGAAGACTCAAATGCATCTGGAGACCCATTAGCCCAAATGTCGAAAGGAGGAGCTGTATTGATGGTATGCAGGACATGTGGGAAGAAAGGAGACCATTGGACCTCAAAGTGCCCTTACAAGGACTTGGCTCAGCCTACTGAGTCCTTCTCTGAGAACCCAAACCCTTCAGACTCATCAGCCACAGGTGCAACCGGTGCAACCAAGGGTGCATATGTCCCACCCACGATGCGTGCAGGTGCGGTTCGAACCACTGCTGGTGCAGACATGAGGCGGAGGAATGATGAGAACTCGGTTCGGGTCAATAACCTTTCAGAGGACACCCGTGAGCCTGATTTGCTGGAGCTGTTCAGACCTTTTGGGAATGTTTCTAGGGTTTATGTGGCTATGGATCAGAAGACTGGAATGAGCAGAGGGTTTGGGTTTGTTAATTTTGTCAGGAGGGAAGAGGGGGAAAGAGCTATTGCTAAGCTTAATGGTTATGGTTATGATAACCTTATATTGAGTGTTGAGTGGGCTGCTCCCAGGGCAAATTAGTCTTTTTTGATTTTCGTGAATTTACATTTGCGTTTCTTCTTTAAAATTTCCTACCTACATTGTTTGTAAGCAAGATTTTTGGGAGTTATTGCTCATGTTTTGATGTGCATTAAAACTTGTGATAAGATAGTAGACTTTTTATTTGAGTTGTTTATTTAATCAAAGTCCTTAAAACATTTGACATATCTTTTTTCATCAATTAACATATTTTGAACTTAGAAGTAACTGTATTTTTTCAAAAGCTTGGGATTTAAGTTTCTGAACTTTCAACTTTGCATATAGGGGAATTTTTTTTTTTATACTTTCACTGGAAACTGACAATTATGCCCTTCCTACATAATGGTGCTTCTTTGGTAGTGTCATTTTCAGCAGTAAAAGATAAGTATGTTTCATTTGTCACCTGAGAGCTTAAATTCCTTCCCCTGTTAAGAAAAGTATAAAGCTTTGAGTGTGTGCTACATAATGGTGCAATTTTCTAGAAGTTGGATTTCAGAAAACCTGAGTTACATTTTGGGCCTTGAGTTATATTAAATATTTTAGACAAAATTGAAAAAATGGTAATGTAATTGTTAATTTTATGTGCTTTTGATCCAAAACAAAACAAAATGTTGGAGCACTATTAGTCTAAAATTGAATATTTCTATTGTTTTTGGTCCCTATCTACTTAAAAAGACCATTATGTCCTTATAATTTGTTTTTCCATTTTTTTATTATCAATTTTTATTCAAAATAACCCCCCCCCCCTCTCTCACACACACACACACACTAAGGTGTTGTTTGTTTTTTCGAAGAGAAATTGCTTGAAGTCTGCGGACCACCTCCTCAATCCTCTGTAGCAGAAGAGGTGGAATAAACGGCTGCAGCATGTAATAAAAAATATGTTTGTTTTTTAACGTCTACAGACTGCTGCAGTGAGTTAAACTAATGCGTGAAGAGGTTTGAAGCAGTTGGTTTAGTGCTGCGCCACGCAGCACACGCGCAACAGTTTTTAAGTCAGAATTCTTCTGAAATACAAACAGCTGCGAATGACCAAGTACTGCGCCGCGTAGCAATAAGTGGTTTGAAGTGTTTTTTTATTTTTTATTTTTATTTTTATTTTTATTTTTTTATTTTTAAAACAAACAACACCTAAATCTTCTTCTGTGTTCCTTAACTTCATCTTCTTAAACATACACACAAACACACACACAAAATACACAAAATTATGAAGATGCTCGTCAGATGGAAAAAAAAAATACAAATGGGAACAACTACATGGTCGATCGATGGTCCAGTGGTCCAGCTCTTGTGCTCTTCTGTCTCGGAAGAAGAATGCTAAGGAAGGGGGCTCGGTGTAGCTAGGGGTTTCGAAGGGAAGGAGACCAGAAAAGAGTTCAGACAAGAAGCACGACGTCGCGGGTGGTTTGGTGGCGTTTGCTTTAACGGGGGTGGCGACATCGGGTGGTGATGGCGGAGCTGTAATGGCAGCGAGTGGTTCTGCCGCTTCCTCTCTCCTGTTAGGTAACTTGACGAGGAACAGATAGAAGGCAACAACGGTGTTGGGGTGTTTGATTGTGGTGGGTCATGACATGGGGAGGTAGAGGAGCTGCTACAGTTGACTGTGGTGGCTCTCTTTGCCGGAGAAGTGAGAAACGAGGGAGAGAGATAAGTTGAAGATGAAAGGGAGGCCGAGGAAGGGATATCGACGACATCAGTTGTGGTGGGCGGTGGTGGTTTGCATCGGCGATGGGTGACAGTCGACTTTCGGTTTTCTTGCTTGCTCTAGCGATTCACGACCGGGAAGGAGAAGTAGCGGTCGATGGGAGGTGTTGGTCGTTTACGGTGGAGCAAGGTGGCTAGAAGGCTCATTGAGGTGGGCAGTAGAGTGGTGTAGCTTCTTCCTGCTCTTTTTCCGGCACTACAATGGAAGAGATGAGGGGTCAGTATTTTAAGAGATGGGTATAAAGATCATGAGAGAGAGAGAGAGAGAGAGAGGTGAGTTTATTTTGTTTTTGTTTTTTATTTTATTATAAGAATAAGAAAATAAATAACAGAAATTAAAATATAATTATTTAAGGGGCATATTAGTTATTTTAGGTGGGATATGGACCAAAAACACAAAAAAACACAATCATAGGGACCAAAACCACACAAGGTATTTAAAATTGGACCAGTGGTGCACAAACATTTCGTTTTGAACCAAAGCTACAAAATTTTGCAAACCACTAGGACCATTTTTGTAATTTTGTCGGATTTTCTAACTTAATGAGAGGAAAGACATAATAAAGATGAGAGTTAGGTTGGTAGGGTCCATCTTATTTATACAGAGCATGGGTATAATTGTCAATATACTTAAAACATTTGTGAAAGTATAAAAAAAGTCAACAAACATTAGACCTATCTTAGTCCTGTCTCGAAATCCTTTGCTGATCCCCACATGATGAGGTTCAACTCCTTTGCAACTTTTCCTAAATCAAATAAACATAATATTGTTATTAAGTTTATAACAAGGAAGAATATGCATTATACCTTAGATTATGGTGATTATTTATCAATTTCTAGACTAGTTTTTCATGCTATTAGATCCTTTATGCTTTGAGTCACCAATAACGAGTCTCTTCTTAAGAGAACTTATTATTGGAAGTCAAATTGAGGATAAAAATTGTTGGTGTTTGTCAAAGATACTCGTCCCACGGGGACATCAAACTTTATTAAGTTTAGAAGGCATGCTCTCCAATTCTTATCATAATGGATTAAGAGCATGACGTGGGCTAGTGCAGGTTTGTGGGCTTTAAATTACTAGTGGATTCCTAGTGATTTAGATACATATTAATGGTCAAAAGATGGATCCTGGGTTTTAAGAGATAATCCGAAAATTAGTATTAATTATTATTTATTTAAACAAGTGAAATCTATTTTTCTGATCTCTTGGATGAACACACACCATAAGCAAATTCAAACTCTCTCAATTTCATGAATACATACACTAGTTAGGTGTATCCTAAATTCAGAAGTCTATAAACTATTGCACCGATAGGGACCAATTTTATGTCTTAGGACATTGCATTTGCAAGCGTCTATCTGTTCATAATCAGCAAAATTCATTTAGTAAGCTTTATGTTTATATTTTTTGAGATATAGCAAAATTGTACTATGTTATGGTTATGATAACGTATCTAAGAAAACAGTTTTTTATGCAACAATTTAACAATTTTTTTTTATTGAAAACAATTAGCTTTAAATGATCGAAAAAGCATACTATTTTGACCCGAAGAGTCAGTGACGGTGAACTTTTGAATTTGGGGGGGGGGGGGGGGTGGCGAAAGTATAATATGTATAAAACTTAAAGATCAGGAGGGGCCATAGTAATTTTTTTTAGCTTTAGGCCAAATATGTAAATTTTTTAATATTAATGGACTAATTATAAAAAAAAAATGGGGGGGGGGGAGGGGGGGGGGGACAACCTTCCTAGTCCCTGCGAAGAGTTATATTAACCATTTGACCTAACACGATCATATATATGATCATTAGTGCCCCGTACGGAAAAAAAATATTTCGACCTTTATGACAAATCAATTACCGTAACATTAGGGCATGTTTGATACATAGCATTTAGGAGGTTCTAGCATTTGACACAGAGCATTTAGGAGGTTCTAGGATTTGACAAAACACTCAGTTTTGAATTAAAAATCTTGTTTGATACTACAAGCTTTTAACGTTTAGTTTAAACAAAACACTCTAAATCTAAAAACTATTTCACATAACGTTTAACAAAACGCTGTCAACTACTAACTACCGACTAGTTTTACCGAACGCGCCCTTAAAATCACTAACCATTGTTCATATAACGACGTTTTAATACTCATATAATAGTTTACTTGTTAATTAGATATCGGTTTATCAACCATCACAATTTCCCTAAAATGCATATTAGCGGTCCTGATCTTTGGTCGGTCTCAGAAGTGTTCGATTTTTTTTAAAAGTGGTCTAGGAAAAATCCTATTTTCGGACCAAACTTGGGCAGTCTTAGGCCGGTCTTTTTTAGACCGGTCTCTGGTTTTTTTGGTCCGGTCCGTGGTCTTTGCATGCATTTTTTTCGGTCATGTGTCGTGTTCTTTGTATATTTTATTTGTTCAATTTAGGGGGTTTTCGGTTCAGTTTCAATAATTTTTGGTTTTTTGGTTTCGGTTTCGGGTGTTTCCATGTACATATGTATGATTAACTAGTTGGAAGAATTTGGGTAATTATATACTAAAATTTAATAAAATAAAGAAGGGAAGAAGTTGGGTAATGTGTGATTAACAAATATGTAAATGACTCAAAAATTATATGTATATAAACTTGGCTTCTATTATTTTTTGAGACATGTCTCGGGTTGGATTCAGACCGGTCTTTGATTGTTTTCGAAACAGTCCGGTTTTATTTTTCAGACCATTCTGTTTTTCTTTTCCGGAACCGACCTGAAGCAGGTCTTATTGTTCATGTCTAACTCAAATGTCCAACTTTTACCTAACACCAAACTTTGGTGTTCAAGCAAGGATTTCCAAAAGACAACGACCGATGAAAAAATAATATTAACGTTGATTGAATAAAAAATTAGTCAAACAATACCATCCACCGGTTTCTTACACAAACACTATGCTTCAAAAGTCAAAAGATAACATTAGCAACACAAAGATTAACAGATGAGATAACCTTTGTTACACGATCCCCTAAAATAGAAGATAAAATTAATTGTCAAATATCCTAGAAAAATATCTGCTTTGAGTCACCCTATGAGTTTTTTCAGTGAATATGATGGAGCCCCGACAAACATTTAATAAACTTATCACTACGAGACATGCCTGGTAAATTAGTTGATAACCAAATATTCAATATAAACTTGGACTTCAGAATAAAATAACTTAAAAATGTGAAGCCCATTCTTTTGATCTTCACTCACACCCACTAACCAAAAGTAGTCTTCATAATTCATATGCGAAGTGCGAACTACGAAGATATGGGTCATGATCATGAGACCAACAATGACATTAAGATGGAAAATGACTGTTAGTTGGTTAGCAATATGGTCACGTAAAATATGGTCACGTGTTTGAATGATGTAAATGATCATTTGAAAGTAGTTGATTAGCAATATGGTCACGTAAAATACACATATATTCAATGCTTTCTGAAAGTTCATTCTATGCCTTGTGTGTTTTGTCCCTCATTTTCTCCATCTTGCACGTCAGTAACCATAATGTTCTCTTCAAAGTCTGTAAATAAGTCATTTTGAATATTTTAATTCCTTATAAAATTATGGACTGCAAAATAAACAATGATTATGTCTCTTTGTACTGCAAATGGATAAGGAACCATTTGTTTTGTGATTGAAAATCTCGCATTCAATATACCATAAGCACGTTAAAAAACATTACTGAGTTGTGTACGACCATGATTGAATCTTTCTTCTTTAGTTAACGTTTGTCGTAGTCGAAAACAGGCCAACTAATACCTCATATTGCGGTAGGGAGTCATAAATTCACGAGTGTTAGTATATGTCACATCACAAATGTAATATTTGTATGTGAGTGTGACACCTATTATATAAAGAATAGATATAATGTATTTAACAATAAAAAATATAGAAATATTATAAACCTCGTTGAGGAAATGGAAATCCGAAAGTCTGATTAAATGCAAATTCTTTCAAAACTCGTGAATCATGTGCTATGCCCTCCCATTCAACCCATACAAAAATTAATATTGTATCAAACCACAAGTTCTCAATACATTTTGATAACATTCACATTTTCCTCTTCCCCTATAACGAGTTGTTGATCAACGAGCACATCTACATGCATAATCCTATTCAATGAGATGAGGGAATGTAGAAGATGGCTACCATCTGTGAACTGTCAGTCGATGTCACCCCATCAAACAACAGGGTACAAAGACTAGGGCAACATAGGGATGCATTTATCAATTTGTCTACAAACTTGTTCATCTGTTTGAAAATTTAATAAATATTATCAAACTAGTAAAACAAAAGAAACATTTTTTTTAAATACCTTCGCCCTCGTATCCCATTCTACATCACTCATATTGAATGTGTTTGTTACAAGATTATAAAGATATCCCAATTTTGTTTTTAAGTTTCAAACAAACAACGCACTTTGCTTTTAAGCAGTCATATCAATTTTTCATATGTTTGTTTTTTGTCAACAATAAAAATTTGAACATATTTCAGTTTTTCCATTAATACATTCCATGAACTTCCTTTTAAGCTACTACCCTCTCGACCGTTAGTTATTAGTTCATGTATACATGTTTCCAGAAACATTTTGTCCACGCATTCCAACTTCCACCTATCTCTAGGTCTCTTATTTGTCATTTCTAGGATAAAAGCAATGATAAATCAACCAACCTAATATAAATATAGAACATAAATTTGATTTCACAAACAAACATGATTTTGATTTCATAAACCAACATGAATCTGATTTCATAAATATGATTTCAAGGACAAAATCTAATAAACCAACCAACCTAACACAAATGTAGAGCATAAGTTTCGATTTCATACCAAAATGTTCTGATTTATACCAAGATTTTATAAATTACGATTTCATAAATTATGATTTCATAACAAAAAATTAGATTTCATAACAAGATCATACAAGCAGAATTCAGATTTCATACATTAGATAATACAAGCAAGAATTTTGATTTCAGATTTTTATACATTGTATGAAGAAATTAAAGCTTAATCCATATTTTCATACATAAAACATACCAACATAAATATCAACATAAAATATAATTCTGATTTCATTCATCAAACATACATACAAAAGTATCAGCACCATTTTTTCAACTGATTAAAAAAAAAAAGACGAAGCACTGTGGAGATAGGCGTTGGCGATAGTCGGAGGCCAACGACTCTACTTGAGACGGTCATGTCTAACCGGCCTAAAAGAGAGTCCACTTCAAATAGGTTTGTATTAAAGAAGGAAGGGAGAACAACGGATCGATGAAGCTGCGTTCATTTTTTTAGGCACAACAATCTTTATTTTGTGTCAGCCACATTTAAAGTAAGGGTTGGGTATGTAGACGGGTCATCGATGACTGACCAAGTCAATTGAGTTTGGCCTTTATCAAACAGGCTGACCAAACCGAATCAGCCAAAAATACTAACCAAACCCAATCCGTTTAATATCAAACTTAGCCTAAATAAAAGCGTGGTGAAATCGTTTTTTCATTATTTAAAACACACACACACACACACACATATATATATATATATATATATATATATATATATATATATATATATATATATATATATATATATATATATAGTGACAATTGAGAAATTTCCATCAACAACCGTCACTAAGGATTAGCATAGACAAATGGTAACAATACAGTTTTTCATATTTCGGGAAAATATGATCAAATATGCTATGACTTATAAGTAGAAAAAGGTTAAAAGGGTAAAAAATGAGTGACCAAAAAGTCATACCACTATTAACAATGGTTAGTGTATTTTGAAAGTACACTATGTTATGTAAAGAATTTGGCACACCCATTATCATCAGGTAATCATATCTCAAAGATTTGACATTGTCTTTATGTTCTGCATTTTCAGAATTTTCTGGCAACTGTTTGGGACTTGCTTCCCTCACGCCTTGTTCCCTAGTTTTACTTAAGGAGGGGAATGGAAGGATACAAAGGGAAAGTGAGGGGTGTCGAAGGAAAATGTTGTTCTTGAGTTTCATTAATGGAAGGAAAGTGAGGGGAGGGAAAGAATTTTGGAGCCATATTTTCCTTCCAAATTGGGCGGATTTGGGAAGAAAGTGAGGGGAAGGAAAATTTTATGTTTTATTTTCTTTTTTCTCCTAACTCGGGAACACAAAAACTTAAAATTTTCCTTTCATTTCCTTCGAACTCGGGAACACGAAATAATGAATATTTTCCTTCCCCCCCCCCCCCCCCCCCCCCCCCCCCCCCCCCGCGTTTCTTTCTATCAAATTTTCCTTCCCTTTCCGTTATTGAATTTACAAAAAAATTCGAGAACAAGGCGTCACACTCAACACTTTACCTTTTAATGGAAGCACACCATATTAATCTTGTCCCGTAACAAATAATCAAGACACAACAGTTTTCCCCTCTTGTTACCATCAGTTTTCTTAAGATAGCTTTTTCACAATATCATATTTCGCCACTGCAAAACAAATCACAAAATAACAACTTACTTTTGTGAATGCATCAGATCTAGAAATAAAACTGAGCCTGTTTAATTTGCATACCTTTTTTTTAAGAACTTTGGGGCGAGTTCACACATGTGCTTTGTTTGATTGTTAAAATATTTTTTTGTTTGTGAATCAAATGCAAGATTTTCAGTTAGAGCATTGACAAATACCCACAAGTAATTCTTTACATTATGAGCCTTGAGAGTAGCATATATTGTTCACAAAAATCACATGTTTAATAAAAAAAATGAAAAGTTATACATAAGTTGAAGTTAGCAACTAAACCAAAAAAAACTTAAATGATTAACACCAAGTAATAAGCTAAAAAAAATTCTTTGTTGTGTTTGGAAGAAACAAAACTAAATGAAACAAAAAAAAGGAACAAGTTTCTTGCTAACAAAGTTACACTAATAGAAGCACCGAAATTGCATTAACAAAACAAATGACTACAACTATTTATCCTACTCAAACTCTAAATCTAAAAGATGAACTCAGTAAAATAGAAACCTTATCAAACTGTAAAACTATCAAACAAAACTTAAATATATAACTTTCCTAAAATGCCCCTGCACTCATAAATCCGATTAACCCAACACAAGAAAAAGTACTTGTTCAAAATGCCCATCAGCCATACTAACACAAATCTCCCATCTTTCATTCACTTTCTCATAAATCCCATACAATAATAGACTATTAGTATCCATAAACTGTAAGTTTACTTATGTTGGAACTTGCTTTGATTGCAAGCAAAAAGTGTGCAACAAGAAAAACACGGAAGATGAGAATTGAAACAACTTTTCTCTTAATAAACTAATAAAAGTTTCTGCATAAAAGAAAATACCATTGATCCTATTTATACTAGACAAATAAGTATCATACTTGAATTCTAAAACTATGCAGGATATAAAATAAAAGACTTAAATATGGCTACTTTCCTAATTGCCCATTATTTAAACTAAACAAAATAAACTCCTAAAATAATAAAACCGATTAACCCAACAATCACCCCCTTAATCGGTTTGGTCATACGAGCCACTCGTTCAAAACAATGTTTAATCATCATCTTTTCGAACCATCCCCGATTCTCGATTTTTCCAGGACATCCGACCTTCTCCTTGGTCATGTCAAAAGTCTTCTAACAACCCATTTTAATTGGTGACAACACATGTGACATATACCATGGCATCCCGTTGGACATGTTCGTTACCATCTAGACTTTTCTAGGATTCACGACCTCTCCCCGGCCACATCCGAAGCCACCCGATTTGAACTTCCACCGCCATAATGTTCACACCGTGTTGTTTGTCCGATCTCTTCCTTTGTTTCGATTACCGTTCTTCAAAGAGGCAACTCCACCGATGAAGAAAACAAAGCTACCCGCTTCACCGTTTTCTTTCAATCATACCAAACAAACTGAATCCAAAGCCACCTGCTTTGACGGATCCTTCCTGCCCGCTTTTCACGCACCTACGTCAGTATCCCCTTATCAGGAACAAATCGATCAAGAACTTATTCTCTTTTTTTTACAACCCCGACCTAATCAAACTTGTTCCGAGAGCACTTTTCCACCGAACAACAAGACAAGGTCACCACCACCTTTACCGTCTTCCGTCACCCGCAAAACGAACCGATACAAAGTCACCCGCTTTGACGTCTTCCCGTTCGTTTACTCCGCGCCTCCTGTTAGTCTCTCACAAGCCTAATAAGAAACCGGGGTTGCTTTGTAATCAACCTCGAATCACACCCCCTTTAAATAGAACCTGATTCCCGCTGTGTCTGCCCCACAACGAAAGGCTACGGTTTTTTTGAAACCGACTCTCAAACCGGCAACGTCTTCACCTGGCTCTGATACCAAGTGTAAGTTTACTTATGTTGGAACTTGCTTTGATTGCAAGCAAAAAGTGTGCAGCAAGAAAAACACGGAAGATGAGAATTGAAACAACTTTTCTCTTAATAAACTAATAAAAGTTTCTGCATAAAAGAAAATACCATTGATCCTATTTATACTAGACAAATAAGTATCCTACTTGAATTCTAAAACTATGCAGGATATAAAATAAAAGACTTAAATATAGCTACTTTCCTAATTGCCCATTATTTAAACGAAACAAAATAAACTCCTAAAATAATAAAACCGATTAACCTACCAATTAAATTAAAAAGAAGTAATTATTATCGGTGATAGCTATTAAAAAGTATTTTAGAGGTTCTTGAGAATATTGTAGATAAAATTTGACATAGTCTTCAAATGTTTTTGGAGGAACACACTTTCCATCAAGTTCAACTTTCCCACTTTTTCCAAGGCAACTTGCTAAATCAACCACACGCTTCTTCATCAACCGCTCCAACTTCAATCCTAATCATTAATCAACAAGAAGTAACACTCCTATCAACAATGAATGAAAATGATATTAACTTTATAATCTTTTACAAGCATCGAATTTTACAAATAGATCCTTGCAAAAAAATCGAACCCAAATGTTTAAAGCACTAAAACCATTCAAATTTGCAGGATCTATTAAAAACTAAAACCTAGAAAGAGAAAGACCCAAAAATCAGAACACACATGTTCATGTTGGAAAACTCAAATTATTCTTGGTTTTGGTTTATGTGTGTGTGTGTGTGTGTGAGAGAGAGAGAGAGAGAGAGAGAGAGAGAGAGAGAGAGAGAGAGAGAGAGAGAGAGAGAGAGAGAGAGAGAGAGAGAGAGAGAGAATGTAGTGGGGTGGATGAGGAAGACCATGTGTGTCGTTCGTGTTTTTGAAACAAAATAATATCTAAAGTGAATAATTAAAACTACATACACTGTCTACTTAAATAAGGGGCATATTTGTCAATTAACCATAAAATTTTATGGATAGATAAAAATAGGTAGTGGAAGAATAAATATCCATATAACAAATGAATGAAAAGTTGAGATACTTTTTACTTTTTTATTTACAAGAACTATAAGTTTCATCTTAATAATTACGACATAAACATGATTTGATACAAATAGAATTGCATATGGTTTTAGGTTTACCCAAACACCATTCAGTTTGGAACTAACCTAAAAGACATATAGGTAGTAAGTCTAAAGATGGACAAGATGAAAAAAGCTTATCGTTGTCTTTTATCTTCATATTGAGTAAAATTTGAAGATTACAACAAATCTTTATTTCCCCATTAATTTTGTCAATCCTCATATTTTTGTTTGTGTTATATCTAAATAAAAAAGGAATAGATAAGGGATTTATTGTCAAAATATATATAAAAAAAAAAAAAAAAAAGAAATATGGTGTAAAGTGTAAACAGTAAAGTATGAGCAAAAGAACTGTCAATAAATTGTTTTTGGTATAATTGACTTACAAAGAAGCAGTACCCAAAAAGGAATTAAAATCCACTACATATTTAAACAAGGGTATAGTTGTCATTGCATTATAAATTTTAGTGGATTAATTAACTTCTTCGATATGGAAGAATCAACACCCTTATTAGAATAGGGGAGGGGGTATTGCCTTCAATTTAGGAAAAGTAAATCTTCCTTCCTTGATTTACACTTCTTCTGTACAATATTCACTCTTATCGTTCACAGCTTTTCTTCATTCAGCCATCGTCTTCCTTTCTTGGTCCATCATAATCTTCTTTTGTAAGCCAAACAACCACTCTGATCTTCATTTTGTGTACAATATTATGAATCAGGGCCTTCCGTTTTTGGTTAATCATAATATTGTTTTTCATATCTAAAGAAAGAATATATCTTCCTTTTTTTTAGCATAAACGTTTCTTGTTTGAAGATCTGCTATATTGTCGACTACTTTGCCATCCAAACCATCAGAAAGGAAAAGTAACCCAGCTAGAATGGCGGAGGAGGTCGCTAATACTGTGGCTGGGAAAATACTGGACTTGTTGTTTAGCGGGGCTAAACGGGAGATTGATTACATCCGAAATTACACTAAAAATGCTGACATCTTGAAGAATGAAGCACAAAAGCTCAAGGATATGAGTGATAGGATTCAACAACGAATCAATGCAGCTAAAGAAAATGGAGAAGCTCTCTTAGCTGGTGTGCAGAACTGGATGGACAAGGCAGACATTGAAATATCCAAAGTTGAAGAGTTTCTTGAAGAAGAAGCCAACGCCAAGAAGACGTGCTTCAACTTACGACCTTGTGTCAATTTGAGCACCCTCCACCATTACAGTAAGATGTCGATAAACAAAACCCTTTTTCTTCTGCAGCATCAAGAAGATGGTCAAACTTACGAATCTTGTGTCTCCATTCCCACTCCCACCCCAAGATTGGTAGACCTCTACCAAACAAAGAATCTTGATGATATTGATACCCACAAGTTGGCGTTGAGGAAAATCATTGAAGCGATCAAAGATGAGAGCATAAAGATGGTTGGAATTTATGGATCAGGAGGTGTAGGGAAAACCACATTAGCCAAGGAAGTTGCTGCAGAAGTGAAGAATCTATTTGCAGAGATTGTGTTTATAACTGTCTCACAGACTGTAGATGTTAAAGAGATTCAAAAAAATGTTGAAAAAGCAGCAAAGCGTATAATCATTAATAAGGAGAAGGTTCTAATCATTTTAGATGACATATGGAAAAAGCTAGTCCTCTCTGATGTGGGCATACCATGTGGGAATGAGCACATGAATTGCAAGATTTTGTTGACGTCTAGAAGGAGAAATGTATGTGAACATATGAACACGGATAGGAATATCTGTGTAAACACATTGACGAAGAAAGAAGCGTGGTTCCTGTTCAAACGTATAGTTGGTGATGAAAAGTTAGCGAATGACTCCGGTCTGGAGAAAATTGCAAAAGAGGTGACTGAAGAATGTGGCGGATTGCCACTCATCATTCAAGCGGTGGGAAATGCTTTAAAAAATAAAAAAATTGATATATGGGAGGCAGCACTTGACCGACTACGAAAGCATGCCCCTCTAGAGCTCGATCCAGAGATTAGCTCAGCATTTACTCATTTGAAGCTGAGCTATGACTTGCTTGATAGCAAAGAAGCTAAATCATGCTTCTTACTGTGTAGTTTGTTCAAGGAAGATGGAGTCATATCTTTGTTAAGCCTAGCAGAATATGGGGTAGGTATAGGGATATTTAAAGATCTGGATAGCATTAACGATGCAGAAAAAAGAGTCCGAATGGCAGTTGACACCCTCACATCCTCTTCCTTGTTATTGTCCGAGGGAGATGAAGTAAAAATGCACGACGTTGTTCGTGATGTGGCTTTGTTAATAACTTCTTCTTCTGAAGGTGAAGAGAAGGAGAAGTTTTTAGTGGAGGCTGGAAATAAAGATATAACAGAATGGCAACCAAGAAACAGAACCTCAGAAAGCTACACCAAGATCTCACTCATGGATAATAGAATTCATAAGCTTCCAGATCATGAGCTTCATTTCCCACTCCTTGATACTTTCCTTATACAGAACAATCGTCTTTCCATTATTCCTGATGATTTCTTTGGAGGCATGAAAGAAGTTAAAGTTTTAGATATGTCTTGGAATAAGATCACATCCCTCCCACAATCACTGAAGCTACTCACAAAACTCATCACGCTCGATATAAGTTACAATAAGAATCTCATTGAAATTTGTATAGTTGGGGAGCTAAAAGACCTTGAGATTCTAAAGGTGAGAGGTACCGGAATTAAAGTGATTCCTGAAGAGATCGGTCAATTGACCAACTTAAGGCTGTTGGATGCGGAGGGATGTCCTTATTTATCTCATGTAGCGCCTGGTGTCATATCAAAGCTCACTTGGTTGGAAGAGTTGTATTTTGGAACCGATGACAAGAACGCAGTGTCTCGCCTTGGTCTTATGGAAATAAGTAAATTGAAATCGTTCAGAGCTCTGCATTTATCAATGCATTCAGATGATTGTCATCTTTTTCCCGAAGGCACCTGCTTCGAAAAGTTGAAAGAATTCTATTTTCAATTTTGGAAGGGCAGAAGGTTTTTATTTGAGATAGAATCAAAATCATATTTAAAACGTCGACTACACATTTCAGATTCTAACTTCCCGTTCAAGATGCCAATCAAGAAACTGTTTCAGGTAAGTGATGGTATAATACTGACGGAGATAGCAGGTTTGGATAACATCATACCAGACCTCTATGGAGAGAGTACTATTGATGAATTAAAGTTTATTCGAATGATTAGTTGTGAAAATGCTTCATGCTTGGTGAAGATAACAGATGAGGATGAGGATGCAACACAAACTTTTGTTGCATCCAATGACCTGATGCTTGGTCAAAGGAAAACAACAAAGGAAAAGTATTTCTCCCAAGTGGAACAAATCCGTCTGACTGACCTTAAGAACCTGAAGCTTCTTTTTGATTGTTCATTTCAATATATAAGCTTGCGTAATCTACAAGCCATTGAAGTTGCACGGTGTACTTCCTTGTCGGTGCTATTCCCGTTAAGTGTAGCACAAGGGCTTTCCAATCTGAGAAAAATAAGGATTCGGAGGTGTACCAGTTTGATGGTAGTAATTTCTGGTGGAGATGAGCAAACAACTGATAATGACATTGAGTTCCCTAGACTTACCCGTATTGAGCTTGGGTTTTTGCCACAACTAAAGAGCTTCTACTCTGGGGATTCTACAGTCAAATATCCTTCTTTGGAGTTTATCAAGGTGGAAAATTGTCCTAGCATGAAGAGATGGGGTTCCGGAGTCCACGTTATGTCCAACGTCAAATTTGGTGATGATCAAGAGATCCTTAATTTGTTCCATAAAAATTGATGATCTTTTGATCAGAAAGTACATGTACCATGAGAGAGGTATATATGGAAAGACTCATCTTTCTTCTTTTTCCCCCTCAACATTTCATGCTCTACCTAAAGATTAACACATAATCACACAATATCAAGGTTCATTGTAAATTGAACATTGTGGTTCTATGTCATCATCTTCCTCTTCTTCTCCATCAGCAATCTCATCTTCCCAACTCCCAAGTCTCATCATCATCATCCTCATCCACGTCTACTGTATATCTGAAGCTTTTCCTCAAACATTTAATATTGAATTCTTATGGCTCGCTCAATTTGGTTTCAACAGAGACAAGCACAGAGGAGACACCATATGCTCTTCTAGCTTTTTTCTTTCCTCATAATGCGCCTTGGCAATTCATCAAACAGTTGGTAAGCATCAACATTTTATCATTTACCTATTAACACCATCCCAAATCATAACATACATGATTTCTTTTATCAAACAAAGGAACACCACACAATTTTCAACGAACCCGAGTCAGAGACTGGGTAGTCGGAGTAGGGGTTTTGATCAAATTCCAGCAAAATATCTTCAAATTGAACTCTGGATGACGACAAAACCCTATAAAATCTCCTTTTTTTAAAAAAATCAGCAAACAAATTTATATTTCTTCGATTTTGTCAGATATAGGGCTTTTGACTGTTAGCCTAAACTCTCGGATTGTCTTTCTCATCGTCAACTTTATCAACGCTCATTTCAATCTTCTCAACATAACATAAAGAAGTACAAGTACCACCACTTTTACGAATTATGATTCTGAAGATTGATTTGTATTTTCATAATTGGGTGTGGGATGAGACTTAGCCACTTTTTGGATTTAGTCATCGTATGGGTTTCTTGATGCCCTTAACCATTTTGGTTCTGAGTTTTGACTAACATTTATTCCTCTTTCAATTTGACAGGAAGCACAAAGTAAAATCAATGATTTGAGTGGTGAGAATTATAAGTGCCTTCTTTTACTTATTTTATATTTTGTTAATGGAAACCATTCATTTAAAGCCTTTTTTGTACCGTTTTATCTTTTTTTATAGGAAAGTGGATTGGAAGTTTGCAAATATGATGCTAGGCAGCTAAGGGTGTTGGTTTAGATGAGAAATATAGGTAGATACCAAAAATGTTGTCCATAAATGTAACATCAAATAGAAATTGATACATAAAAAGTTTGGGAATTTGTTAGATCAAAATATGGATGTTAACATATTATTGTATCTATTTTGACCGTTTTTTTAATGTGCATGCAATGGTCAAGAAAAAACGAATGAAGACATCTCAGACTATACACATTGGATCAAATGACCGATTGATATCGGTGGATATTATGAAAAAAGCAGTTAAGGATATTTAGTTTGGCCTAAACTCTAAACCTTAAACGAAAAAACTAATTAACCAAAATCAGACTTTTGTCTCTTTTCTTCCATATTTGTAAAATTAAGTTTTAATATATGATTACATAGACTTGTGTATTTATTTTATATGACAGTTTTGCATACATATTCTAACCTTGGGGTTTTCTCCTATACATTACAGCTTAGTGCACGTGTATGAAGATTTTTTATTATTTGTGTCATATATCTCTTTATTACTTAAACTAACAACTAATTCTTCATTTCAATTATATTTTATTGAAAAATATAGTTTTAAAAATTCTTAGTTTTACTTCTCTTGTAATATATATATATTTTTTTTTTACTATTTGGTATGGTAAAATCGGATAAGGAATGGAATGAGTTATTCCACTGAAATAAAACAATTGTTTGTTTTTTTTTCCTAATGGAATGGAATAGATCATTTATGAAGAACTCTAATTTCAACATTTTTCTTAATTTTCCTACCTTAGGTGGGAGGTGTTTCTTTTTTCATTTTCATTATAAAATGCAGTTGGAAGTTCTAAGATTGACCATTTTTATTTATAAGTTTATTTTACGAGAAATATTTTAAAAATTTTATGATTTTGATTGATAACAAAAAATAAAAGTACAATGTTATTTTATGTATCTTTTTTAAAAAAATTTGGTTGTTAAACAACGTCACTGTTGACCAAACATTTATTCATTTAAATGTTAACTTCTTAATCTTTCTGTCCCCATGAAAAATTGTCCAAAATATGATGTTTTTAGGTTGAAGACTCAAGCTTGGGTTAGGGATTAGCTTGAAATTTAAGAAGGCTACATAATGTGTGTTGATCTTGAATCTTTTCTTGATATGCTTACTGTTAACAACCTTGTGTTTTCGAACTTGGTTTAAGTATATTATTTTGGGACCAAAGTATTTTCAACAAACATAAGCTCTAAATTTTTGGGAATTTTTCTATAAATGTTTTTCTTAATTATAATTTCAATTATACCTTAACGAGATGTGTTACATGGTTTTAGGAAGCAATTAGGGTTTAGTGAATGAAATCTATTATATCTTGAATGACCACTAAAAACTCATTTTATTTCATAAAACATTTTGAGTTTTCTTAGAACCTTCTTTATCAACAGAATAAAAGACCAAAACCTAATTTTATTAATTTTAAATTAATAAAACATTTAACAAATAAATTATTTATTCAAGACAAAATTACAAAAATGGTCTCTATAGTTTACCAAAGGTTACAAACTCAGTTCCTGTTAATTTTTTTTAATGCAAATAGACCCTGTGGTTTGCAAAAGTTGCATGGATAACTCTTTTTAGTAACCCCGTCAATATTTGGTCATTAGGCCATATCACGTGCCTCCCACATGGGGGTATTTTGGTCTTTTCAAGTGTAACAGGGACTTAATTCGTAACATTTGGTAAACTACAATAACTATTTTTGAAGTTTATTTTAAAAGACAAATAAATGGCTAAAGAAAGGGGGGATAACCAACTGAGCTGAATGCTCACATGGTTTATTTCTTTTTAAAATTAAATTATGTGATAACAAAATCGATAAAACATAAACAATAAATAAATTACAAAAAACTTTTTTTACATAATTTTTTTAAATAAAACAAAATGTATTTTATCGTATTTATTTTATGTAAAATATATTTTTTATGTCTTTAAAAAAATACATTTTCGTATAATATGTTATTACGTTGTATTGGAAGGTAAAATCGGTTGAATATGTTTTCGGTTTGGTCCAATCAGTTTTCAAAAAACCATTTTTCGGTTATATGTATTTAAAAAACATAAAAAACCTATTCGGTTATATATCTTTTTTAAAATACATATTTCATCTTAGTTGTACGTTCTAAATCGTATGATTAAAATGAAGATGGAAAGAAATAGTCCCTATGGTTTATCAAATGTTATGAATTTAGTCCCTGTTACACTTGAAAATACCAAAAATACTCCCACGTGATATGGCCTAACGGGCGAATATTGACGGAGTTACTAAAAAGGGCCATTCGTGCAACTTTTGCAAACCAGTGAGACCATTTCCATAAAATAAATTAGCAAGGACTGAGTTTGTGACCTTTGGTAAACCATTTGACCATTTGTGACATCCTCAAATTCATGGTCATTTTAAATTTTTTATTATGTTTATTTGAAAATCAGAGTATTCAATTTTAAAGAATAATATTGCGGAATTTGTTCCCAGAAAACATGATAAATATATTATCAAAGCATTTCCGAATAAATGTATTTTGTTTATATTAAAACTTTGGGATATCATTGTCAATACATAAACATAAGCATAAATAGATCTTACATTCATTTACATTAGTGATTTACTTCTCCTTTAATCTCTCAATGAAATGTAGCTTCATATCGACACTTGTGATATGAATAAGCTGAGCGGGTCACGTTGGGAAACCTGGTGAGTACATAGTGTTTTCAACCTACAATAATAAAGTTATTATGTTTCATCATCAAACATGTAACATCCCGAAATACCAAGAGTAGAGTTGATGGGCAAAAAGGGGAAATTGGAAAAGGGGAACTCGACGAGTCCATGGGTGGACTCGGCGCGTAGGGTCGCGAATTGGTCACGTGTTAATTGGCCAACTCGGCGAGTCGGCGGCTGGACTCGGCGAGTTGGTGCTGGGTGAAGAAAACCCTAACCTTCGGGGTTTGCCCCCTATTTAAAGGATGTTATGCATCCTTTTTAGCCTCTATACCCCCTGAGAGTTCCAGAGAACACCCCCAAACGTAATAACTTCATTATTGAAAGGATTGAAGCTTGGAAGAAAGGGTTGGTGGAGAGAAGTGGGTGGAATTTGAGGATAGCTTCAAGAGGGCTTGGAGATCTGGAGTCTACATCAATTTAGGCTCATCTTTGGGGTAAGGATCCTCTGTCTTGAGCTCTTTTCCCCCTTGTTGTCTTCTTTGGGGGGGTTGTTTTGGGGTTTTTGGGTGTATTTCATGAGTTATTTGGGATTGGAAGATGGATCTGAGGATGCTACCTCAGATCTGGAGTGGTGATGGTCCAAATGTGCATAAAGTCCCTGTGTTGAGTGTTGAGTGAAGCTATCTTGTCCCAAACCTTAGCCCTAATGTGCATAATGCCTAGATCTTCATGGATTCACGTAAAGTTTGCCACTTTACGTGATGGATGGGTTGTAGGAGGCTAGATCTATGTTTTGGATCAATTGCATGGCCTGGAATGCTTCTGTATGGATTCAGACTGGTGGTACTCGGCGAGTCACAAGGGTGGACTCGACGAGTTGCTTGAAGATGAGCTGGAACTCGACGAGTTGGATGAACAACTTGGCGAGTAGGTTGAAGATAGCCTTAGACTCGACGAGTCTGTTCTTGGACTCGGCGAGTCTTGTCGAAGAGTCCCAATATTTTCTGGTTGAGTCGAGAATCGGTGAGTCAAGGGATGACTCGGTGAGTTGGGTGCGAGTGGACTCAAAGTGGTTGGACTCGACGAGTCTCGGGGTGACTCGGCGAGTCAGGTCGCGGATTGAGGGAAGTTCTGAGCTTGGGGACTCGGCGAGTCATCGGGTTGACTCGGCGAGTAGAGTCAGTCAGGGGTTGACTTTGACCTTGTCCAAGGGTTGACCAGTTGTCTTCCAGGGGTATTTTGGTAAATAAGGGTATATATATATATATATATATATATATATATATATATATATATATATATATATATATATATATATATTGAGTTGAGTGTTTTGGTGTTCAGTGGAGGAGTTCGTGTCAGAGTTCGGAGCAGCGGGATCTTATCCTTTCAGCCGGCAGTTTCGAGGTGAGTTATCCTCACTATATCAACAGGGTCTAAGGCACCAAGGCCGGCCCTTTATTGGATTGAGATTCGGATATGGTTATTATGTTATTGTTTGATATGTCTGCATCCTGGTAGGTAGGATGGTACATGTTGGAGACCTAGTTAAGGTCAGTTTCCCGATATGTAGAGTGATGCTATGCTAGTGACCGGTTTAGGTCGGTAACCTGGTTAGGGTAATGATATGCTATGTGATCTGCTTGCTCAGTTTGTTGACTATGACTGTTATATGATTGTATGTTATGTGCACATGGTTGTTTGGACTGGGGATGGGTTGAGGCGGGTCCTGCTTTGTGCTGTAGGCCAAGATACCCAGGGCGGACCGGTTATGCCGAAGGCCCAGCGAGCGGTCCGGATAGGCTGTAGGCCCCACGAGGGCGGACCAGACGTGCCGAGGCTCGGAGAGTGGACCAGGCCGACTGAAGGCCCGATGCGGGCGGACCAGTCACCCTGTAGACTCAGAGAGTGGACTAGGTGGGTTGAAGGCCTGGTGCGGGCGGACCAACCACACTATAGACTCAAAGGACATGACTAGACTCGGAGGGTGGATCCGGTAGACTGAAGGCCCGATACGGCGGACCAGTCACACAGTAGACCCGATATGCATGGTTGTTCTATGTTCTGTTATGTTATGTATGCTTTTTATGCTATGGGCCGGAAGGCAATATGTTATGGGCCGGAAGGCAATATGTTTTGGACCGGAAGGTCGTAGCCTGGAAGGGCGTATATGTGGTTGGTATTTTAGGGGTATCTCACTAAGCTTTCGGGCTTACAGTTATGGTTTAATGTTTTTCAGGTTCTTCGGGAGACTGTGGCAGGGCAAAGGCGTGATCGTACCGTCCCTCGTGTTTATGTTTTTTTTTTTGAAATGGACCTGGGAATATTCTGATAAATAATGTATTGAAAACCTTTTTGTAATAATTTAATGAAATCTGATTGTTTTTGAAAAATTTAAATTAGTTGGACTTTTCGGTCGTTACAAAACAATTAACTCAGTTACCCATCCCCATTATCTTCTTTATTTTTTAAGGATCTACCCTAAGAATTATCTATCATTCACTCATTTATTCCTAAGAATTCTCCTAAGGAATAGGCACGAAGTTCGTAATTGCCAATGTTATCTATTAGGCACAACTGTCAATATTATCATTTAGGAACAACTGCCAAGATTATGACGTTCTCTATTAGGCGCAGCTGTTGATATTATCCTTTAGGTGCAGCTGCTAGGATGTTTAGAGTACATCGTAGTTCAAAAACATCTACAGGTTATGGCGCAGCTGCCAATGTTCATCTACAGGGCACTAAGTCCATAACTGCCAATGTTCATCTATATCATCTTTCATCCCTCATCATTCATCTACCCATTTTTACACAATATTTTTAATGGTATAAAATACATATGTAGTTATTAACAAATATTGTAAACGTGTATTATTGGATTAGCAGAATAGTCAAAGTCAGTATAGACTTCCCTTTAGAATAGGAGAATAGTCAAAGTCAGTATATACTTCCCTTTAGAATAGGAGAATATCTCTCATATTTCAGTTCATATCTCTGTATATATTGATGTACTGTAAATGGAATACACATACAATTACTCGATTTCTCTATAATATTTTACATCAAATAAAACATGTATACTCGGTTCATCAAATATAGATATCAAGAACATAGATAATATACACACATCGCACATAATTTATATTAAATACTTCATATCTATGTGTAAGATGAAAGTAACTATGCACTCACTTGTTAAGGTGATGATTCCAAACCCGGGCAGCGCTTCGCTTCCATCAATTATAATTTTCTTCGATGAAACCTACTATCATTACACTAGATTTTAGTCTAATATTTATCGCGACTATTTACGAGCAATATTGTTTTATAAACGTTAAACAATACATTTCAACCACTATGTACAGATAGGGGACATACATGAAACACCGGAAGGCATGACCATTTTGGCATTATAGCACTTCTGAAATCCAACAACCTAGACGACCCTTTAAACCGGATTCCCCGTACCGCGAGTAGTTAATAGATATTATAATAACACTTTTTATATCATATTTTATAATATATATTGTTTATAACTTCCTAAAAACGATAATAAATTTAAACATAAGCTATTCTTAAAGTAAGGTAGGCATATCTCACTTATCGGGGGTTTGGCTAGGAATCGGGCTCTGCGGGGGCAGAACTTCCGAGCCGAAAAACTCTTCTTCTCGGAGCCTTCGATCACCCCGGGACTTGCCTCTTAGCACTTGGGAAGTACTAGGGCTTGGGAGAGGTATAGAGAGAAGTTAGAGTGAGATAAGGGTTAAGGTGTGAGGAAAATGAGTGAGCCTCGCATGGTATTTATAGGCTGAAAAACGGGTCAACTCGGCGAGTTCTGAGCCTCCAACTCATTGAGTTTAGTGCTAAGTGTCACCAGCTGGTGGCAAGGTGTGGGGAGAAAGCAAGGGCCAGGATTTGGCCACGTCACACCCTTCGCAACATCACCCTTCCGACTTCTAAATTCTGTAACTTTCACATACAAGCTCCGTTTTCGACGTTCTTTATATCCACGCGTAGGTGACGACGTACGCTACAACTTTCTTTTAGACTCCGTTGGCTAATTCCCGACTGATTATAAATTTAACAGTATAAGAAGATTACACTGTTAACAACCGTGTAAAATTCGAAACTTTTACATACAGACTCCGTTTTCGACTGTCTTTTTATCGTTGAGATCCTATTAACGAGATCTTCAACTATCGTCTAGATTGTGACAGCTAAAAATCAATCGATCTAAAATTCGAATTTCGGGTTGTGCACTACTATGCTAAATCTTAGAAAATCATAACTTCCTCATACGAAGTCATATTTAGGTGTTCTTTTTACGCACGCTCTCGGTTTAACGTATACTACAACTTTCATTTAAATCGCTAAGGCTAAAAAGTAATTTATTAAAAATTCACTTTTTAAGTTACACGATGTCGTGTCGGTTTAACCATAAAACTTCGACGGGTCATAACTTATTCGTTATAGGTCGGATTTCAACGTTCTTTATATGTACGGAATCCTTATGACATATACTATAACTTGGTTAAGATTATTTATTCTAAGTAATCTTCTATCAAAAAGTCATTTTTGACGCTTATTATCTCTAAATTGACTAGTTCGAATCTGCGGGCGTTACACCATTTTTGTAATTTTTCTTTTTTCAATTAAGAGTAAATTACACGAATGGTCCTTATGGTTTGGGTTAATTTTCATGTCTGGTCCCTAACTTATTTTTTTAACTCAGATAGTCCCCAAAATGTATTTTAATTACGCATTAGGTCCCTTACAGGCATAAAAAGACAATATTTCCCTTATCCTTCATCATTCAAGATCCTGTATGCCCAATTCATCACCGACCACCCCATCGGAACCCAATTGACCTCCGATAACCACTACTAATACAACCCTCCTAATCATATCAGTACAAACCTCAAAATCAAAGTAATACAAACCTAATATATGAAATTCAAACCTAAAAATCAAAAGCAAAAGCAAAATAAAAAACACAGATAAAAAATATAGATTGTAAAAGAAATGATTCACATCCTAATATATGAAATTCAATTTTGCAAGTTGAATCACCAACCTAATGAAAAAACGAATCACAAATCATAAACCAAATGCTTTAGATCATAATATACCCAAATCAAGAATGGTAAGGAAAGAAATGGAATGGGGCAGCATTTGAAGCGGTGGTAGAACTCTAACACCACCAACGTTGGTCCAGAGGTCGACAGTGGTCCAAAGTCGAGTAGTAGTGGAGGATCTTTCCTTTCATTACAGAGTTGTTGTATGGGAATTGAGCAGCGGTGTGGATCCCTAAGCAACGGTCTTTGACGGCAGAGATGTACGACATCTAGTATCATCCCTTCTTCTCGATCGAGGGTGAAAAGGGTGGTGGTGTTGATGGAGTAAAGGCTGTTAGGCTTTTCGACGAGAGAAAATGTATTTGCTTAATATATGCATGAAGCCCTTTAAGACCATAAAGTTGGCACCTTTATGCCAGAAGAAATCATGAAGATCATTGATCTGAAAGATTAAGCACATGTGACTTCTACTTCCCTAACAATCACCCATCCATGGCTAAAAGCATGCAATTTAAACAAATAAGATATCTACACAAATATTAAGCAAGGTTAGAACTTTATACCCAAGATGTGTTGAAAATGAAACAGAGAATCAAGACCTAAAATCTCCTACTTGCACCACCACCTTGCACTAAGATTTTCTTCCCTTCAAAGAGCTTCCAACACACCTACAATGACCTCAAAACACTCAAGGAGGCTCTAGGGTTTCGAGATTAGGGTTAGGGGCTATGGATGCTACGAATAAGGCCACTAGGAACTTAAGGTGTTGAAATAGGGTGCAAAACCCAAAAATTAGGGTTTCTCAAACAACGTCTAACTAGTCGAGTTCCCTTCACCAACTCGATGAGTTGGTTCTTAAAAATATGCGCACCATAAGCTTCCAACACGTCGAGTTTATGCCATAAAATCGACGAGTTGGCCCCTAAAAAGGGAATTTATTTCCATAATTGACCTTCTAGATTTTGGATGTTACACACATTAGGCTAAATCATACATTCTAAGTCTGATTGGCTCCTATTGCATACAACCTAAATCATTCACTAGACAAGCTATCAGTGCTAGCATAAATTCCAAGTGACATATAGTAGGCATTCAACATGGCATGAAAGTAATATGCTATATAGTGTACATACATCCATTATCCTAAAAAGCAATAATTCACATTAAATAATTAAATTCTTTTCCTTCAGCTTCAACTGACTGTACACAATGGGTCCTCAATCCTTGTCACCAAAATTTCCATTTTCTTTTACAAACTTTTAAAGAAAATATTTCCAAGCCGCAAACTTGAGTTCAAACACACCGAGATGTGTCTGATTCGCTCAAGATGTGCTCTGATACCAATTGGTAACGTCCCAAAATTTTCAATAAATGTAAACTTTTGAAAACATTTATATTTATAATAGAAACCATTAAATCCATTAATTAACCAAACCGTTAAGTTTCAAGTATTCAATTAATATTTCAAATCATGCTCTCAACAATACCAATCCATTCATAATTCCAAATCAACAACGGAAATACTAGTCAGAAAAATCTCATATCAAGTGTTTGTGACAAGGAACTAATCTTTGAATCACGCCTGTGTACAGTCAAGCTTTGGCCTTACCCTTATTCATACCTGATGTACCTGTAATAATCATTTTATAAAGGAAAGGGGAAGCACGAAGCTTAGTGGATTCCAACACAACATAACAATAAAATCATTTTACCATACTCCTACTTATCATGCCATCATCAAATATACAAACATTCATATAGTATAAACATCAAGATCATGTAACTCGTGCCTATTTAGGAACACATCCTAACCGAATCCCAAATAAGGACTCGTTATTCAGCCGTCGAATCCACAGACTTGGCGTTTCCGCCTTGTGCCCCTAACTTGACATAATGGCCTTCGGTCAGTCAGATCGGTATTCAACCGTCTAGCCCAAAAATATCATGCATTTACATTCCACATAAAAAATAAGAACATCAAAGATAGCTCATGCAACATGTATTACTTTTGTTGGGTTTTGAGCACTATAACAACCTTATGGTGTACATACAACGCTAGATGCTTTGGATCTGAGTTTTCTCTAATTATACATGCAAATAGATTTTCCAAAGAATACATCCTAACTAGCATACAACATGACAATTTAAACAATACAACTAGTTAGATGACTTACCTCTTAGTAGGACTTGTAGTTCTTGGCCTTCAAAATCTTTAGCACCTCAAATATGATGCCTCTAATGTGTCACAAACACCAATATGCAAGAGGAGGCTTGAGAGAATAAACTAGCTATCACCAAAATTGGCTATCTCCTTCTAAAGAACACATAGGGGCAATTTTGGTGCCTAAGGGACTTCTTTTATAGAGTGGCAAAACTAGGGTTACCTCCATGCAAACCCTAATGCCCATGACCTTTCATATTACTTAGGATCAACGGGTTAAACCTTCATGGACTATCCATGAACTACCATATTAGTTTATCCCATTCTAAATAATCATTGGTCCACACTATAAGAATCATTGATTTACTTAATCAGTCCCCGTATATTTAATCAGTCTCTTTTGATCACTAAATTAATTCTTGATTAATACTAATTAAATAATATGATTCCACAATTAATATATTATACTTATAATATATTAATAAATCATAATATCCTTATTCTCAAAAGTTCATCCTATCAAATTGCACTGGTGAAGGCAACCCAAAAGGACCATGCTACTATTAGGTCAAGTACATACCAGTTATAGTTATGGGATCAAACACCTAATCCAACAACTTTACATATCAATCATATAGTTCCTAGTAGGGATGAGAGTGGGTCCAAACCCAGACTGGTAGACATGGACCCGGAAAACTCAGGAACCGATTAACGAGATTGTTTAGGACCGGAAACCAAACCGGTATATTGGAACCGATTCTGATTCGGTTCCAGGTAAGGTACCGGGTAAAGTGGGTCTAGAACTGGAAAACCCAGAAATATCAAAGTGGGTTGAATGGAACCGGGTAAAGTAGGTCTAAAACCGAAAAATCCAGGGAACCGGGTAAAGTAGATCGACTGCATGTTTTAAAATTTCACAAAATACAAAAATAAAGTTAAGAAAAAAAATTGCAACTTTGATATCCCAACTTTGGGAGACTAGAAATCAATGAATATGAAACCAAAAATGACAAAATAGTACTCTAAAATCATGTACAAACTCTATACTACATATTGGAAAAAACCTCATGCTATTCTGATTTCAAACGAATTAGATATGCATGTTTTAAATCTATCACAAAATACAAAGAAAGCTGAAAAACATAAAATTTCAGCTTTGATATCCCGACTTTGAGAGAATATAAGTCAATGAATAAACACCCAAAATTAATAAAATTATAGTCTAAAATCATTTACAAACTATAAACTACACTCTCGAAAAAACCTCGTGCCAATCCGACTTCAAACGAATGAGATATTCATGTTTTAAAACTATCACACAATATAAAAAAAAGCTGAAAAACATAAAATTTCCAGCTTTGATATCTCGACTTTGAGAGACTGTAAGTCAATGAATATAAACCCAAAAATGACTATGTCAAATATATATATATTAAGGTATATATATATATATATATATATATATATATATATATATATATATAATCACATTTTCATAGTCATTTTGGGTCGATTATGTTTCGCATTAGCAATCAATAAAGCTCAGGTACAAACAATTTCAAATGTAGGTACTTATCTTGTAGAATCTGTTTCTTGCATGCCCAACTTTATGTGGCATTATCCAAACGGATATCACGTGCCAATACAAAAGTATTAGTGAACTCTGATGAACAATTCAACGACAGTGAAATCTATCCTTCAAATATGTTGTATAATGTTGCACGATTAATAATACATAATTAAGCATGTGCTAATGTATATTTGTAAAAAATCGTAATTTTGATTTTTAATTCTTATTGATTCCGTTTCTGCTAGCATGAATCTTATTGATGGTTGTTTAGATGTAGTAAACTATTTGCACAAAATAACTAATCTCTTATAGAAATTAATTTATGAAAAAACAATTTGCACCCGTCGCTTGGCGCGGGTAAACGACTAGTGTGTGTGTGTGTATATATATATATATATATATATATATATATATATATATATATATATATATATATATATATATTGTCTGAAGTTTTTTTGTGTGTATAATAAATCTTGTGTTTATCTAATTTGAGTTAATAATTTACTCAACCTTAACCAGACGACTATCTTTTGGATTTTAGTCATGGTATGGGTTTCTTCATCCCTTTAACCTTTCTCTTTTTGGTTCTAACTAACCTTTATTCCTCTTTCTATCTAACAGGACAGGAAGCCCAAAGTGAATCAATGATCTAAGTGGTGAGGATTTTAAGTGTGTTGTCTTACTTATTTTATATATTTCTTAATTGAAATTCAGCCATTTAAAACCATTTTGTACCGTTTTGTCTTTTTGTAGGAAAGTTGATTGGAAGTATGCAAATTTGATGCGACTAGCCAACTAAGAGTGTTGGTTTGGATGATAAATATAGGTAAATACCAAACATGTTGATAAATGGAACATTAAGTAGAAATCGATACGCAAAAAGTTGGGAAATTGTTAGAGCAAAATATAGATGTTAGCATATTATTGTATCTATTTTGAAAGTTTCTTTAATGTGCAGACAATGGTCAACAAAAAGATAATTGAAGACATCTCAGGCTACACAGCTACACAGGTTGGATCAAATGATCAATTGATATAGGTGGATATTATGGAAAAGCACTCAAGAGTATTTCGGCTTGCCATAACCTAACCCAAAAAAGAAAAATCCAAACCTTAACCGCAAAAACTGATTAACTGGTCGAGACTGGTGTCTCTTGTCTTCAGTCTTTGTAACTTGAAGTTTTAATCTATGATTAAGTGGACTTGTGTATTCATTTTTTATGAAGAAACTTCTGCATAAATAATCTAAGCTGGGAGTTTTATCCTATAAGTTACAAGTTACAGTATAGTTCTCGTGTCGAATACATTGTCAAGATTTTGTATTGTTTGTGTCATATATCTCTTATTACTTAAAGTAACAACTAATTCTTCATTCCAGTTAATATTTAATTGAAAAATATCGTTATAAAATTCATAGTTACTTCTTCTCATGTAATATGTCATTTTACTATTTGGAATGGTAAAAATCGGATAAGGAATGGAATTCGTTGCTCTATTGGAATAAAAAAAAGTTGTTTTTTGTTTTTCTGATGGGATGGAATAGATCATTCATGAAGGACTTGAATTTCTTCATTTTTCTTAATTTTCATACCTTAAGAGGGAGGTGTTTCTTTTTTCATTTTCATCATAGAATGCAGTTGGAATTTGTAAGATAAGTCATTTTTATTTAATAGTTTATTTTATGAGAAATATTTTAAAATTTTCATGATTTTGATTGATAAAAAAAATGAAAGTACAATGTTATTTCATGTATCTTTTTAAATTCTTTGGTTGTTAAAAAACAACACAAGTGACCAAACATTTCTTTATTTAAATGTTAACTTCTTAATCTTTCTGTCCTAGGAAATAGAATTGTCGAAAATAGGATGTTATTAGCCGTCTAAAGTAGGATGCTAAACCAAACAAAGAAATTTAAGATTTTCCTTATCGCTTTTTCTGTATTATAGATCCCACTTTATTTGTTTTCCTATTTGCAAGAATGTACATTCGATTTTTTATTATTATTAAGGTATTGTAGTTTGAAAAAACCTACCCAATTAAGGTATTAAACTTTTAAAATGTTTACCCTTTTAAAGTGGTACAAATGGCTTTGTATTTCCATGATATTCTTATAATTGATTAGATTTAATGTTATAATACATAAATACATGGACATGTCTTGCTGTTTCTTGCATTTCACCGATCTAAAAACTTACAATTACAAGAAATAATAATGTACTTCAATTTATTTGTGTATTTTGGCATCCTACTTTCAATTAATTCGTCAATTAAAGTTCGATGTTTTCCCATCAATAGGGATTTTCTTTGTCGTAATAAAGAGACAAGTACACATAATCTTCTTCCTATTATTGTAATCATTTAAGTAGTATATAAGAGCAATGTTGTAATAGAAAGAAACGAAAGTAGATTGCTATAATAATAATTGATGGAGAAATTGGGTGTTGTGTTTATTAGACTATCATTATCTATCTTATATTTAGAAGGATTATTGTGTAATATTGTATCCTATAAATATCCCATGTATTTACCATTCACAAATATACAGTAATACAATACAATTGTTGATACCTAAAGTCGTTTATGGTATCAGAGCCTGGTTACCTAAATCTTACCCTAATTTGTAAGTCGAAACCATCCGTTTCTGTTCATTCTCCCTTTAAACGATCCCACCATATACAAGAAATCACAATCTTCTAGATCCTTGCCACCAAGATTCTCTTGTGATACAGTCTGATAAAAACTAGCGTGGTTATAAGTTGATGCTGCTGACCTAATCGATTAAAGTTCATCTGTTTGATGCACTTCAATCGCAGACACAATTCTGCCCTAGATACACGAATCAACCTTCATTATTCTAATACAAAAAATCAATGTCTATAACATCCTTTTCTACTACCGACAAACAACACACAACTCACACAAGTTCGGCTTTACTCCATCCCCTACAAATTATGGTTATTGGAAAGCCATGATTCAACCTTTTTTAGTCACAAACAGCCTATTTGGTTATATTGATGGAACAATTCCTTGCCCATAACCCACCCTACCATCAAAATTAACAGAAAAAGATGCAGAACCTACTCCAAACCCGAGTTTCTCATAATGGCTTGCAAATGATGCACACATCAGAATGCTATTGTTGTCAATTGTCTCTGAGGCCGCTTTTCAGCATGTGCACGGTACAACTTCTCGTGATCTATGGCTCTCTTTGGGACGTGCATATACACCTCACACTTCCTTAAAGGAATATACCCTCAAGACACAGCTGCTCAAAATTGAGATGAAAGGTGATGAGTCTTCTGCAACATATCTCACCAGAGAACAAGAATACCCTGCTACACTCGCCAACATTGGGAAACCAATGGATGAAACAGATCTCGTTATGCTTATGATTGTAGAGCTGCGGGAAGAGTACAATGGATTCAAGTCTACCTTACTTGGGAGGCGATCTCCCATTACCTTCACCGATCTCTATGGTTTGCTCAATGATCAATGACTAAATGATCAAGAAACATTCCCCACCAGCAGCACCGGCCCAGGCTTTTATGGCTACCATCACAAACCGCAACTCAACCGCCTTATCTTCTATACAACCAAAGACACTTCAGGCCCTACAACAATTAGTGGCCCAACTAGGCTTTCAACCACAACCAAGCTCACCACAAGCTTTCTACTTAAATCGATCAGGTAACAATAACTCTAACAAAAATCGTTGTGGCTATAACAATAATAACAGGGGCCGAGGAGGATGTGGTGGATACAACAACAACCACTCTCAAAGTGATCCTCCTCAAGGAGGTGGAAACCGGGGTCAGTTCAGTTGGGCCTCTAATTAGAACATTATTTACGGCACGTGCAATAGATGCGGTATTGGGCACATTCCTTCTCAATGCTAAAACCGTGACCCCTCAACCCTTCGGATGAAACAACCATTCGCCAATTACGCTGACCATCGCTCCCAGACATCATCTACCACCTCGTGGTTCCCTGATACGGGATCTAACAGTCATGTTGCACCTGATCTCAATGGATTCGATACTTCTGAGCCATACTACGGTGAGGACAACCTACATGTTGGCAACGGTAAGGGTTTACCCATTCTCCACATTGGCTCAAAACGCACCTACTCTCAATTCAAAACCTTTTCCCTTAACAATATTCTTCATGTTCCTAGTATCAAAAAACATTTGCTCTCTATTCAACAATTTTGTCATGATAATTATGTCTTCTTTGAATTTCATTCCACTTTTTTTGATGTGAAGGACAATACAACACGCGTTATCCTCCTTACAGGTCCAAGTGATGGTGGTCTTTCCACTTTTCGCCTTCCAGCTTTTCAGCCTATATCTAAAGTTGCTTTCTCATCTACTCGTGCTTCCTCAACCATTTGGCAACAAAGACTAGGACATCCACATCCTCAACTTTTCAAGTTTATGTTATCCAAATTTCATTTACCAGTTTCAAGTAATAGTACAGATTCTCATTGTAATTTATGTTCCATTAGGAAATCTTCGAAACTTCGTTTACCTTTTTCACATAATAAAAGTTCTAGTATTTTGGATTTACTTTTTTTTCGATGTATGGGGTCGCGCTCCAACCACTTCTTTTGATGGTCACAATTATTTCTTACTATGTGTTGACCACTTTACACACTTTATGTGGTTATTCTCTTTGAAACATAAATCTGATGTTTATGACATATTTAAACGTTTCTTAACTACTGTTGAACGCCAATTTAATAAAAAATTAAAAGTCGTACAAATTGACTGGGGTGGTGAGTTTCGAAACCTATCAACCTTCTTCACCTCCCTTGATATTGTGCACTGCTTATCTTGTCCTCACACAAGTGAAAAAAATGGCATAGTTGAAAGACGCCGCCGTTATGTCGTTGAAACCGGTCTTACTCTATTAGCCCAATCCAATGTTCCCAAACGCTTTTGGGACTTTGCCTTTGAAACCGCAGTCTACCTCATAAACCGAATGCCCTCCAGAACAACGAGTACCTCCCCGTTTGAGCTCCTTTTCAAACGAAAACCTGACTTATCCTTTCTGTGTGTGTTTGGTTGTCAATGCTACCCTCATTTGCGTCCTTACAATGCCTACAAAATGGATTTTTGGTCCACTTCTTTTGTTTTTCTTGGCTACAACCCTTCCCACCATGGATATCGTTGCCTTGATCCTTCTTCCGATCATATTTACATAGCTCGTCATGTACGCTTCAATGAACAAATCTTTCCTTTCAATTCTCATCCAACTTCCCCATCCATTCCAAATGAGCCATATGTATCCTCATATCCCGATCCCCACTACATACCACCTCTACAAACCATGACCGACAACCCTAACCAAACACAAAAACCTCTTACATCTAATCAACAACCTACTCCACAACCTTTCGATCAATGACCTACCGATCCTCCTCTCCAAACATACCAACGTAAATGCCAACCCACTGTTGACTCCCATCAAACTCCTCATACATCAGCCTATGAAAATTTCCAATAGTCAACTTCAGCTCACATAGCCTCCTCCGATACTGCCCCATCACAACAAACATCAACCATCACCAATCGTCCCCGTCCTGCACACTTACGACAACACCCAAAGAAAACCACACATTTCTTCTTTGAATCGTTTTCCATAACCAAAATGTAACAGCCCAAAATCTCAAGTATTGTTAAATTGTATTTTAGGGTGTTTTAAAGGAGGGACTCGGCGAGTTGGAGCCAGACTCGCCGAGTAGGGTCGCAGATTTGATCGTGGGTTCGCGACTGGACTCGACGAGTCCAGGTATGGACTCGGCGAGTCGACGCTGTTCAGCAGAAACCCTAGCCGTTCATTATTGGGTCGTATATAAGGGTTATTATGCCGTCATTTCACGACTTTGGATTGATTGGGAAGAACCCTAGGCGACTGGAGCGGCTAGAGCAAGGATTGAAGATCATTGGTGATTTGAGGAAGTTATTGTCCAAGAAGGAGAAGGTTTTGGCTAATGGGACAGCAAGGGAATCACGTTTTGAGGCTTGGGGACACTGAGGGTGCATGATTCAGGTAACCTTTCGGATTATTTTCTGTGATGTGAATGTGTGCATGGATTTAGGGTTTGTGAAACCCATTTGGAGATTAGACGGATTGTTGTGTCGTTACCCAATGTTTATAACCTTGTATTAGGACCCTTAGAGGTCCAGAAGGTCCCATGTTTGTTTATTCGGGAATATATGTATCTCAGGAAGCAGTTCGATCGACTGCATGGCGTGGACTCGCCGAGTCGGATGATCAGACTCGGCGAGTAGCTTGAAGATTTACTGGGACTCGCCGAGTTGTTCTTCAGACTCGGCGAGTGGAGTCGGGGTGGCCCCGCGATTCTTCCAGGAGTGACTCGTCGAGTCAAAGAGGATACTCGACGAGTAGAAGGGGAATCTTAGAGGATTGAAGGACGACCAGACTCGCCGAGTCGCCAGGGAACTCGCCGAGTCCAGTCGAGCTGACAATGGACTGTTGACCAGAGTTGACTGGGGTGATTTCTTAGGGTCAACTAATGAGGAAGATAGAAGTATTAATAAGAGACATATGATGTGACAGGGAGCTTGTAGCTCGGAGGATCAAGTGTAAGAATTTCAGGAGTTGCTATCTTCCAGTGACCGCGAGGTGAGTCTTCTCACTATACTGTACCCGGAAGGGTTTGATTGTGTGACCGGAAGGTCAAGTATGCTATGTGTTATGTTATATGCTATAAATGGAAAGTTAGCTGCTACGCGTGATATACATGCTTATATATGGGCCGGAAGGCAAGGTATTATGTGACAGAAAGGTCAGGTATGATATATGATATATGTGCTTTATGTGTTAGAGTATTTGTATTATGTGTTATATATGTTATGGGCCGGAAGGCGATATGATGTGTGAAGGACCGGAAGGTCGGCGTGGGTAAGGCCGGAAGGTTTACCCAGCAGGGACGGAAGTCCCCTGAGACACATGGACCGGAAGGTCGGGCCGGAAGGCGATATGTTATGTGGACCGAAAGGTCCGGGCCGGAAGGCAATGTTATGTGGATCGAAAGATCCGGGCCGGAAGGCGTATGTGCGTAAGGTATATTGGGGAACTCACTAAGCTTCGTGCTTACGTTGTTTATGTTATGTTGTTTCAGGTTCTATCAGTAACGCGGGATGGCAACGGTTCGATTGTACACACCGAAGAAAGAGTTGTATTTTGGAGGATCCTGGCTTCTATTATAATGAAAATGAAACTATGTTTTGTAATTCGAATGTGAATAAGATTTTAAACAAGTGTTTTTAATTTTAAATTGAGTATTTAAATGAAAATTTTGTTTTTGGAAATCACGGCGTTACAAATTGGTATCAGAGCCTTGGTTTGAGGGATTCGGACGCGCCTACGGGTAAATCTGGACTCAAACCGAGGAAGTAAGAAAAGGTTTTCCAAATAAATGGTTTTCTAAAGTGAATAAGAGTTCAAAGAGAAAGCAAGAAAGAGCAGTGTGTACAATCAGCCAGAGCCAAACGGTGATTTCCCAAAATACCCTTACTTTTGTGTTATGACATATCTATTATGCACTTTATGAGATATTATTGCATGCTAGAGACAGGCTAGGTAATTCACATCTTAGGACTAGAGTGGCCTGATTTGTGATGCCTTAGTCTAGGGTTTGCTGTTATATGTGCGTTATGCTTTTGTGTGTATGTGATGAGTGAGGGTATCTAGTTAGAACGCACAAGGGGTAAAGCTACGGGGTACAAAGGTACTTCCGAGGATGAGCCGAGAAGGTGGAGCTACCACAGATGGGGAGTCCTATGTATGCTTCAATGCTCGAATGCTGCTTGCTTTGTGCTTTGTGGAGTTGTCGATGATGGGAGTCAGCTACTAAGTGAGTATGACGATACTCAGGAGGTAGAGGGCTGGCATCATTAGGAACTCTTCAGCAGCTGATAGCAAAGAAGTGGGAGGACGGCGGAAGGGACTAGGGAGTAAACCTAGCCAAATGAGTGCGCTGGTAGAGTAGAGGATTTCGCTGGAAAGCGAGCACGCGCGATGAGATGGGTGAAAGAGCAGGTTTATCAGCTACTTAGGAACTCTGGGATGGTCCGTGTGGAAAGTATGGGTAGATGTGGCAGGTAGTATGGGCCCGTACTACCGAAAGCAGAGGACCCATACTTGATACAGGGGGCATTCTAGAGGTCCTAAGGAACAGATTGAGGGGTGATGTTATGGTTCGGATACCATACATCGGAGCGGATACAGAGTGATGTTATGGTCCGGGCACCATACATTGGAGCAGATTGAGGAGTGGTGCTATGGTTCAGGTACCATACACCGAGGCATGTTGAAAAGGGATGTCATGGGATGAGTACCATGGTTCGTAGTGGATGATGCTTGTGGCTATATTGTTATCCGGGTATCGATCGGACGAGCACGAGCGAGCGAGATGCGAGGGTTCGCGAGATCCTGCGTGATGAGGTCGCTGCATTGTTGCGGGCTGAGTCGCCAGAATTGTTTGGGTCGATCAGGACCACTATGATTGAAGTAGTTGGATGAGCGATATGCGGCTTCCGCAGAGACGGCTGCCGCGGCGGTTACAGCGGCTGTAGCAACGGCAAAGAAAGGGGCTAGTCGGGGTTTTCAGTATCGGGACTTCTATTATGCGAAGCCTCCCACATTCGATGGAGTTCAGGACTCGATTGTTGCTATGAGATGGTTATCAGACATGGAGGGGTGTTTCTCCACGAGTTTATGCCCTGCTGATCAGAGGGTGGGGTGTGCTCTGAACCTGTTGAGGCTCGGGGCGAAGGATTGGTGGAGATTGACCACGAGGTCATTTTCCGATGCGCAGAGGGTTGCGGTTTCATGGGATCAATTCAGAGGGATGTTCAGTACTCGCTATGTTCCGCGGGATGAAAAGGAGAAATTGGCTCGGAAGTTCTTTAAGCTGAGGCAGGATTTGGAGTCGGTGACTGAGAGCACCGGGATGTTTATTGAGAGGGCGATGTTTTGCCCTGAGTTCGCCTCGGAGCAGGCTCGGATGTCCCGAAATCCGAGTATGCTCAAGAGGGGGGGGTATCAGACAGTTCGTGTCTGCGCAGAGACGCGAGACCGTGTTGGTATCGCAGGAGGCCCCCATGTGGCGTGAGTTAGAGGCTGAGTTGCAGTAGCGTGAGATGAGGCAGGCCCCGATGCAGTCGCAGTCGGCGCCGAAACGGTCCATGACCGTAGACGTTAGAATGGGGGATCGGAGCGGTCACACTTGTGGGAAGTGTGAGAGAGATGGCACCGAAGCTTGGTGGCCCAGTGGTGCATGCCGCAAGTGCGGAAAGGAGGGGCATGGTGCACGGGAGTGTCGGCAGTCAGTGCCAATTCGGGATTTCAGGATTTGTTATCAGTGTCGGTAGGTTGGACATTTGAGGGTCAACCGTCCTCAGTTTCCTGCAGGACCGGTGCAGGCTCTAGCATCGGCCACCTTGAGGAGTTCAGGAGGAGGACAGGATGGAGCAGAGCCCAAGGGCTCAGGGTCGTGCTTATCGGCTTGCGGCAGAGGGAGACGGCGCAGTGCCGGAGGCAGCTGCGGGTATGATGCTCTCTTGATGTCTGGAGTAGTTTGCGTTGATTGTGGCGTATCGTTTGTGCTGGTGTCTGGTGTGGATTTCGATGCGGTATTCGTTGTTTCGCGGGTTTGGCATGGTTATGGATTGGTGCTTCAGGTTTTCTCTTGGCATTCGTTGTTCCCTGATGGTTTGGTATGATTATAGTTTGGCGTTTTGGTACCGGTAGCCTTGTGTGGTTTTCGATGCGATGTTCAACCTTTGACAGGTTGTGGGTTTGGTTATGGGTTATTGCTTGGGAATTCCGTTGGTCATCGTTCGTGAGGGTTGATAGTAGAGACGCGGCACTGGGTTGAATGACGGGTAGCATCTGCAGTTGTGAAGTGGATAATTGAAAGATCGGATTCTTTTGAGCGGATTGATCAGGGAGGAGATGTGTTTTGCTGAGGGTTGCTTACGCTTGTGAGAAGCAGTCAGTGAGTAAATGTTCTCTTTGTGCAGGATGGTTCTGAAAGGTCGTTAATGACGATCGGTGGCAGTTAGTCAGTGCTTTAGTGGGGGAGAATTAGAAAATTCTCCGGGAGATCGATGTGTATGTGAGGGTGCTTAGCTGCCGGGATTCAGCAGTGTTTGTCAGCGCAGAGTCTAGGCCGATGAGGGCGAGTGTCGGGTATGCGGGGCGGGATACAGACCTAGGGAATTCGAGTTTGGAGGCCTGAGAGAAGGCCGGGATCAAGCTTGAGTAAGTAATCGGAATTTTGCGATCAGAGTATTGGTACGTTTGAGGTATGTGATGGGTTGTACTGCATTAATCCCACGGGATTATGTTGTGCATGTTTCTAGAGCTGGAACCGGAAGGTTCCCAGAGTTAGAACCTAAGGGTTCGCAGAGTTGGGTGTACGGACCCATAGAGATATAGCCTCGAGTGGCTAGTATGTGTTGTGAGAGTCGGTCCAGTCATACTGGAGACTCTGTTGGTATTGCTGGATTAGTTTGAGATTTACGGATGATGTATGTGCAGTGTGATTGCATTGGAAGGTCTGGCCCCGGGTTAGTGATCTTGTTTAGCTGAGGCAGTGATCTTGATGAGTGGAGAGAGTGCATGAGATTGAGAGCCCCTGCAATGAGAACCAGAGTATGTGGATAGCGGTTACGCAAAAAGGGTGGTGTCGCTTGGGGCGAGCACCGTGGCACCGGTTGGAGTGGCATCATGGCCAAGAGGGTTTCTTGAGAAAAAGGAAAAGAGGAAGGTGTGTAACTCCGAAGGGGTGCAAGTTCACGAAAGTGAAAGCTGCAGAGCAGAGTTATAGTTAGAGTATTTCGAGGATGGTTTTGAGCATCGTGTTCGCGGCAGTGGGTAGGAACCCATCCGGTTGGGATGTCTGTTGAGGCTTAGAAGGGATGCATGGAGAGAGAGAATTTTAAATTCTCAGTGTGAATCTGACCGGAGCGTAGGGTGGATGTAGTGGTTCATCTTGGGTGATGTTCGAGAATATCATCAGGGTGTCGGGTCTTTTCACCTGCGGGCGTTGGGACTAGTTCAGTATGTGTATGTGATGGCAAGAGGGAACTTGTGAGAGTTGATCTGAGTGTGAGAATGGATCTCTCATTCGGTCCGGAATGGACAAAGGGGGCTTTGGGTCGGGAATCCGGTGGTTCAGGGTATCCTAACCCTTATGGGTTGAGTGATCGTTGAGATTTGGAGCAGAGTGCATCTTGGGTAATTTCCGATTGCAGGGAGTGATGAGCAGTTCAGAGTTCGTACTTTAGTTGGCAGGGCAGAATCAGCAGGTTAAAGAGAGTTAGTGATCGTCTAGAGTTAACAGGAAAGTTATGCAGGCAGACATCGTTACGAGCATGTGATTCCGGTCGGCGACTTCGTATTTCTGGCGGGGTGTTTCGATTTAGGAGGAGGAGTAAATGGGGGCCCCGGTATGTTGGGTCTTTTCGTGAAGGTGCAAAGATAGGAAGGGTGACCTATCGTTTGGAGCTGTCAACGGAATTGGGACGGATCCATGACACTGGTATGTGTCGCAGTTGAAGAGGTGTATAGCGGATGAGTCAGCAGTGGTTCCACTAGAGAACGATTAGGTGGATGCGAGCCTGTGTTAAGTCGAGAGGCCAGTGGCCGTCGGAGATCGGAAGATCAAGGTTCTGAGGAACAAGGAGGTACCTCTGGTATTGGTTCAGCAGCGGTCTCGGGAGAGATCGGTAGTGCCTAGGGAAGCCGAAACGTGTGATGCGGGAGCAGCATCCAGAATTATTTTCAGAGCGAGACTTCGAGGGCGAAGTCTAATTCTAGTGGGGGAGAATTGTAACAGCCCAAAATCTCAAGTATTGTTAAATTGTATTTTAGGGTGTTTTAAAGGAGGGACTCGGCGAGTTGGAGCCAGACTCGCCGAGTAGGGTCGCAGATTTGATCGTGGGTTCGCGACTGGACTCGACGAGTCCAGGTATGGACTCGGCGAGTCGACGCTGTTCAGCAGAAACCCTAGCCGTTCATTATTGGGTCGTATATAAGGGTTATTATGCCGTCATTTCACGACTTTGGATTGATTGGGAAGAACCCTAGGCGACTGGAGCGGCTAGAGCAAGGATTGAAGATCATTGGTGATTTGAGGAAGTTATTGTCCAAGAAGGAGAAGGTTTTGGCTAATGGGACAGCAAGGGAATCACGTTTTGAGGCTTGGGGACACTGAGGGTGCATGATTCAGGTAACCTTTCGGATTATTTTCTGTGATGTGAATGTGTGCATGGATTTAGGGTTTGTGAAACCCATTTGGAGATTAGACGGATTGTTGTGTCGTTACCCAATGTTTATAACCTTGTATTAGGACCCTTAGAGGTCCAGAAGGTCCCATGTTTGTTTATTCGGGAATATATGTATCTCAGGAAGCAGTTCGATCGACTGCATGGCGTGGACTCGCCGAGTCGGATGATCAGACTCGGCGAGTAGCTTGAAGATTTACTGGGACTCGCCGAGTTGTTCTTCAGACTCGGCGAGTGGAGTCGGGGTGGCCCCGCGATTCTTCCAGGAGTGACTCGTCGAGTCAAAGAGGATACTCGACGAGTAGAAGGGGAATCTTAGAGGATTGAAGGACGACCAGACTCGCCGAGTCGCCAGGGAACTCGCCGAGTCCAGTCGAGCTGACAATGGACTGTTGACCAGAGTTGACTGGGGTGATTTCTTAGGGTCAACTAATGAGGAAGATAGAAGTATTAATAAGAGACATATGATGTGACAGGGAGCTTGTAGCTCGGAGGATCAAGTGTAAGAATTTCAGGAGTTGCTATCTTCCAGTGACCGCGAGGTGAGTCTTCTCACTATACTGTACCCGGAAGGGTTTGATTGTGTGACCGGAAGGTCAAGTATGCTATGTGTTATGTTATATGCTATAAATGGAAAGTTAGCTGCTACGCGTGATATACATGCTTATATATGGGCCGGAAGGCAAGGTATTATGTGACAGAAAGGTCAGGTATGATATATGATATATGTGCTTTATGTGTTAGAGTATTTGTATTATGTGTTATATATGTTATGGGCCGGAAGGCGATATGATGTGTGAAGGACCGGAAGGTCGGCGTGGGTAAGGCCGGAAGGTTTACCCAGCAGGGACGGAAGTCCCCTAAGACACATGGACCGGAAGGTCGGGCCGGAAGGCGATATGTTATGTGGACCGAAAGGTCCGGGCCGGAAGGCAATGTTATGTGGATCGAAAGATCCGGGCCGGAAGGCGTATGTGCGTAAGGTATATTGGGGAACTCACTAAGCTTCGTGCTTACGTTGTTTATGTTATGTTGTTTCAGGTTCTATCAGTAACGCGGGATGGCAACGGTTCGATTGTACACACCGAAGAAAGAGTTGTATTTTGGAGGATCCTGGCTTCTATTATAATGAAAATGAAACTATGTTTTGTAATTCGAATGTGAATAAGATTTTAAACAAGTGTTTTTAATTTTAAATTGAGTATTTAAATGAAAATTTTGTTTTTGGAAATCACGGCGTTACACAAAAACTCTCCTACTTCTGAACCCACATTCTTTTCTGTTGCCAACAAAGATCCCAAATGGCATCAGGCCATGGCTAAGGAGTATTCGACCCTTTTGAGGAATGGTACATGGACTTTGGTTCCTTCTGTTTCTCGATCTAATGTGGTCGATTGTAAATGGGTTTATAAAGTAAAAAGTGATCAAACAGGTACCATTACAAGGTACAAATATTGTCTCATAGCAGAAGGTTTCAACCAACAACCTGTCATTGATTATACTGAGACATTCAGCCTGGTAGTTAAATCTAATACAATTAGAATCGTTTTTTTCTCTTGCCATCACCAAACAATGGTCTCTTCGCTAACTAGATATCCAAAATGCCTTTTTACATGGTAACTTGAAAGAGATTGTTTACTTACGACATCCACCTGGTTTTGTTGGCCCACAAAAACCTGATCATGTTTGCCTCCTTCATAAGTCCTTATATAGACTCAAACAGGCACCGAGGGCATGGTTTCAACGCCTTTCTACAACATTGATGGCCTTGGGTTTTCGAGGATCCAAAACAGATCCATCCTTGTTTATCTATTCGACTAAAGGCACACTTCTATATATGTTGGTTTATGTTGATGATATTATTTTAACAGGAAACAATCCCCGCGAAATTGATCGTGTTGTTCACAGTTTAAGCAAGTCTTTCACAATCCAAGATATGGGTCCGTTAACATATTTCTAGGGTATAGAGGTTCAACGGCATGGTCAGGATATATTATTGTCACAATGCAAGTACATTTTGGATCTCTTGGAGCATGCTCGGTTATCAAAATCCAAACTCGTTCCATCTCCTATTACAACAACAGCCAATCTTACTCTTGGCGATAACCCTCCTTTCGATGATCCGGTGAAATATCGTCAACTAGTAGGTGCTTTGCAATATGTAACCCTCTCGAGGCCCGACATTACCTATGCAATTAACAAAGTCTGCCAATTTATGCACTCCCCCACCGAAAACCACTGGTCAGAAGTGAAACGCATCTTATGATATTTGTAGGGCACTTGCGATCATGGATTGCGAATTACTCATCAATCGCCCAATATTTTATATGCCTATACTAATGTCACGTTTAATTCCTAGAGCACCTTTTCAGATGCTGATTGGGCAGGCTTCCCGGATAACCATCAATCCACCGGGGGGGGGGGGGGGGGTTGCTATCTATCTCGGATCCAATTTAGTTTCCTGGAATGCAAGAAAACAAAAGACTGTCTCGAGGTCCTCCACCGAGTCTGAGTACAAGGCTTTAGTTGATACAGTGGCTAAAATAACATGGTTAGAGACCTTACTACATGAAATTCGTATTCTCATGCCTACTATACCTAACTTATAGTTTGATAATCTGGGTGCCACATACTTGTCTGCAAATTCTGTTTTCCATGCCCGAACAAAGAATGTGGAAGTTGACTTTCATTCAGATATCCGATGTGTTTACAAAGCCTTTACCTGCTGAGAGACTCCTTTTATTGAAGTCTAAGCTAAGAGTCGGAAATCAGCCTTATCTTGTGGGGGACTATTAGACTATTATTATCTATCTTATATTTAGAGGGATTATTGTGTAATATTGTATCCTATAAATATCCCTTGTATTTACTATTCACAAATATACAATAATATAATACAATTGTCGATACCTAAAGTCGATTAGTGTTCTTGCTTTCCGACGAGGTTCCAGTCACCAAGGGTTTCTTTGGTGGTGTTAAGCACCTTTGATTTTGTTATGACTAATCGGGGGTAGAACCGGCTATGGCCATTGATAGCTGGAGAGGGGAATTCGATCGAGAAATAATGGGTATGCTTAAAGATTTTGGAGGTTTTCTTGAATGAAACTATGTAGCATTTGGTGAGACTAATAAAATAGCTTGTAAATTGGATTTTAAAAATACTATTTAAGATTGTTTATTGATAAGCTCATGTAGCTTTTTTCATGTGATTTCCAAATATACCCTTATATATTATTTTATATGAACTTAAAAATCATAATCAGTCTTGTAAATGCGAGACAAAAAAATCGATGAAGGGTTTGGGAATTCTACAAATATTATAAATCTGCTTTCGAGTATAGAAAAAAAATTCTAGTATTATTTTATATTCTGTTAAATGTGACTTGAGCATTTGGAGATTCGTATGGAGCATTTGGGTTCAATGGAACACTTGGAACTCAATGGGGGCACTTTGACTTCAATGAAGCATCTGATAAAGGAACGGATCATCTGAGAAAGGAATGGAATAGATCATTCATGAAGGATGATATTGTCATATTTATACCTATTTTTAGGCATTATTTAAGTACATTTTTATTAATAAGTTGATAATATGTTTAGAATAATGGTACTTATGACTTTAAATTGTTATTTTCAGTCAATTAAAAGGATTTTCGAAGAGAGGGACCAAAAGTGACAATATGTAGAACATGGGAGACTTGGAAGACAAGAGATGAGCAAATCCACGAAAGCTACTAAATCCACGACGTGGCATGAGGATTCTAGAAGATAAAGATCGCGATTCGGAGGATTCCTTGCCCGGTACGGATAACTTGAAGCCTATGACGTGGCATGGATAGCCACGACGTGGCGCGGGATTTTGGAGTCTATTTAAGTACTCCTGATCATTATGGAAGGAAGAACCTTTTGGCTGAAGGAAGGAGTTCCAGGAGACGATTTGGAGCGAAAGAAAGGTTCTGGAAGAAGGTTTTAAACACCAAAAAGAATAAAGGTCTATATTTTAGTTAATTAAGAACATGTTTTCTATTAATTCAATTTGTGTTGGTTTATTAGTTGCTATGATGAGCAGCTGAATCTAGCTACTCTTGTTTAGCTAGATGAAGCTTCCAACTCATGAATATTATAATGTTTATGGATTAAGTTTAGTTGGTAAAAATTGCTTGTGTTTGATTTGTATCACCTAGCATGCTATTGTTTGTTTCTCTAATTGTTTGATTGCATGTTCTGTATAGCTTAGTGACCATTAACTGCATGAACTTGTTTACCTAATGATTTAATAAACATTGAATTGTTAGATCTAGGATTGACCAATCTTAGTTAGTAATTAGAGTAAATAAGCTTAGCTGTGCTAGAGAACGCGTATTGTGACTATAATTGTGTTTATATTACAAATCTTACATAGCATATTTATATTCATAATTAGTTCTGTGTTTAATTATGTGTGAACATACATGGTTTGACATGATTAGTTAATTATTGGTAAAGTTAGAACTAAATTACTAATACAACTAAAAACCAACTAAATAATTCGTAATCATTAGCTAGCCATAAGGAAGAAGTGGATTTAAACTAAACAAGAGTGTGTTTTTATTTATTGAATTTGATTTAAGTTCATATGATCTTGTAAAATCAGATAAAACCCATTTTAAACTTGTTAATAATTAGGTTACTTTAATAGTAAGTAAATTAATTAGTAACACCGTTCCCTGTGATCGACACCCGACTTACCCCAACCATACTATAATCTGACTAGGTACACTGCCTATAAGTGCATACTTAGTTAAGTTTGTAGGGTTATAAATATTAAAATTAGTGGGTACTTTTGTGCACATCAAGTTTTTGGCGCCGTTGCCGGGGAACGGCTTAGTTTTTAGTTTATTTATTTGCATTAAATTAATCGATCCTTCTTGTGGAGTAAAAACCACAAAAAGTTAATTTTTCAGCAAAATATAATTTTTTTTTTCTGTCAGTCATAGAGCCCACGACGTGGCCAGCTACCTGCCACGACGTGGACATTTAAAAAAACTAGATTTTTAGTTGTTAGTTAGTTTTTCTTATTTTAGTTCAGTTTTACGTTTTTAGTTTAGCAAGTTGCAGGAGTTCATGACCAGAAGCTTAAACACACCCTTGGTGCCACCACTTGAAGATCCCGAGTCTGCAATTCACAAGAAAAAGACGCCCTTACAAGAATTGAAGTCAGCTTTTTCAAGGAAGTCGGGAAAGAAGACAGGATAGTCAAGTTCATCCGCGAGGCACAAGAGCAATCTTGAGCATTTGGATCATACGCCCGTCCAAACCGAGTACGAAAGCGATACCGAGCCGAAATTTGAAGAACACGTGAGCGAACCCGAGAACGAGCCATGGAACGAGATGGAAGCAATTGAAGAGATGTCCATGGGATCTTACAAGAAGCGGATCCGAGAAGATGTGGGTCCCGATTTAGTCCAACCCGCAATACCTGCCACTGCCACATTCGAGTTGAAGGGGCACATATTGACTGCACTGAAGGATATCCCATTTTTCGGGAAAGATCATGAGGATGCTTTTAAGAATCTAGATGAATTCAACGACATTGCGGATTACTTCAATGTCCCAAATGTCAACAGAAACACAGTCTTGCTTAGGATGCTTCCCATCACTTTCAAAGGAGTTGCTAAGGAGTGGTTAAAAGCACTTCCACCGGGTATAATTACCACTTGGGCTCAAATGCGTGAGCAATTCCTGGACCAGTTTTGCCCTCCATCCAAGATAGCCAAACTCAAGAAGGCAATAGCCAACTTTGAGCAACAGTCGCGGGAGTCATTATACAAAGCATGGGAGCGGTACAAGGGCTTGCTCAGAAATTGCCCTCAACATGATCTAAATGTGCAACAAGAGATGTCAATCTTTTATGATGGGGTCAATGTTATGACAAGACAACTCCTTGATTCTCAAGGACCTTTGACAAAGAAAAATCCAAGGGAGGTCAAGGAGCTAATTGAAGAATTCGCGAAGCACTCTCGCGAATACCACAACCCTAGGCAAGATGGAATCAAAGGCAGTGGAGGGGCCCAAACTGAAGAAATAGCAGCTGTAATGGCCATGCTGAATAAGATGGATCGAAGGATAACACAAATGGACCAGTAAAAACATGCCATAAGAGTGGGTTGCGAGAGATGTAGTGGTCCACACTTGACCAAGGACTACAATGTAGATGAGTTTGGGAACAGGAAAGCTCAAGTGTGCTACTCTAGTGGGGATAAGTTTGATGAGGACTGGAGGAAACCGAAGAAGGAGTGGATGCCATATGAAGAGTATAAGAAGCAAAAAGAAGAGAAGTATAGGCAGACAGGTCGAGGCTTTTATCAAAAGGAGCAGCCACCAGCCGAGAAGAAACCCGACATAGAGACCATTTTGATGAAGTTTATGGAAGCTTCGGAAAAGAGACACGATGCCACTGATTCTGCTATTATGGAACAACAAACTTTAATAAAGAATCAGCAAGCCTCCATCCATAACCTTGAAGTACAATTTGGTCAATTAGCCACTCTGGTTCACGAAAAATTATCCCAAAGAATCCCGAAGTAAAGACCCAATCTCACGTAATGGCCATCGATACTGAAGAAGAAGCAATCTCTGAGTTCCTGGAGGCATTGGGAGAAGAACCACAGCAGCCCGATCCAGAACCAAAGAAGCCAAAGTTCGAAAGTGAAAAGTTTGTTGAAACAGCTTCGTCACGATGTGGCACTCCTCTGGCCACGACATGGCGCATGTATGATCAAAAAGTCTTTGAACCCGTTCCAGTTTATCAGCCACCATTGTCATTTCCACCCCGAGCTACACTTAGTGTACTGGAGAAGGAGCATATAGAGTTTGTAAAGCATGTGAAGGGGATCCCGATTAATACTCCCTTTGTCGAGTCCTTATCCAAAACTCCTGAGAATCAGAAGTTACTACAAAAATTTGATAGACACTCGCAGACATTTAAAGAAGCAGTCTAAGGTGGTTCTAAGTGAACAAACCTCAAAAGCCGTGTTGGGAGAGACACCAGAAAAGATGGGGGGTCCTGGACGCCTCACTCTTCCATGTGATTTTGGTAATAAAATGAAGGTTAATGCTTTAGCCGATTCTGGGGCTATCATTAATTTGATGCCTTTTTCATTTTATCAAAAATTAGAAATTCAAAAGATGAAGGCTACAAAAATGAAGATTCACATGGCGAATCGTTCAGTGACACAACCCCGGGGCATCGTGGAGGATATTTTGGTGAAAATTGGAAATTTTATTTTTCCAATAGACTTTGTAGTTTTGGATATGAAAGAGGATCCCGATGTTCCAATAATCCTTGGTCGTCCATTGCTTAACACTGCTGGGGCTCTTGTTGATATTCGTGAGTCTAAGCTCACTTTGAGGGTTGGAGATGAACAAGAAGTTTTTAGAATACAAGATGACTTCCAAGAGGATCATGTTCAAGAAGAGGTGTTCACAATTAACAAAGACAATGAACTAGAAGAACTGGAAAAGCTTATGGAAGAAGAGATCAAGGCAGTTCATCATGTCAAAAGAGCAAAACCGAGGGCATTTGTTCCATATTTGATTGAAGTCATAGCTTACAAGAGTCCGCCTTCTTGGGTGAGCAAAGAGAATGAGGAGATGACAAGTGATGAAGAGGAGGTCACTTCAAGAGTGAAAAAGTCGGTGGTGAAAGAGGAGGAGGATGCTATGGAGTGTAAGGAACAAACTAAGGGCACAAAACGCAAGCTTGAAGAAGAGGGAAAAGCTAAAAAAGAGAATTCAAAGAAGGAATATAAAAGGCGAGTTCAAGCTTACAAGAGGCGATTCAAGGAACAAAAGATCTTAGTGGTGGACTCTTCAGAAGATTCAACGTAGAAGGCACGGAGTCCAGCTCAAGACTCCAAGAAAAAGAAGCGCTTTTCGGAAGGCAACCCGAGTTTGGTTTGCATTTTCTGTTCTTTTAATTTTTGAGTTTTTAATTAGGAAAGATAACAACTCATCATCCAATAACTGATACTTAGTAAAGAATTAGCTGTGGGAACTTTAATTAATAAATGAGATGCAAAGTAGATAGTTAAAATGTATGATTTTAAAAAATTTTGCAATCAGGCATTTGCCACGTTGTGGGCTGATACAACCACGTCGTGGTAAAAATGAAATCACGGGAACAAATGACAGTTTCAAAGTCCACGATGTGGGCACAGCCAGCCACGACGTGGCCTTTAAAAAGTCACGGGGGGGACCATTTCCTTAAAACCCTTTGACCAATAATCCCCATTCCTCATTTGCTACTGTCGCACGAACGGGAACAAGGTCCCCACAGCCAATTTCTTAATTTGCTTCCAATTTCCTTGCAAGTTCTTGTCAATTAACTCTACTTGGTATGTGTTCTACCCATTAATTGTAGTTATATCTTACAATTTTAAATTTTCATGGTTAGGGTTTATGTGATTCACGAAATTGGTTGAAACTAGTTGTTGATTCTAGGTTGCATGTCCCTTAAATGTCCATAGGAACAAACCCCAAGCATTATTTTTGGTGGAAATCGCATACAAACTGGCTGATCCACACACAGGGTTCGACTGCGGTCCACGACGTGGCGAGCCTGGCCACGTCGTGACTTCTGGCAGACAGTTTAAATTGTTTTAATGTTTTGGGTGTTTGCTGCTTTAGTTTGATTTTGTATGCAGAAATGGGACCATGAAGAGCTATTCCACAGGAGGAAAATCCGATTGATGTGGCGAGTATACATCCCTTATATCAGTGTCCTCAAAACATTCCCCGACCATTGTTGACTACTTATGAGAATCGGTTGGGATAGCTGTACAATAGGGAATTTGCGATAGCCCCAATTATCGATTGGGGATGGCTCGGTGGTGTGGGAATGGTTGCTGAGTTGGAACGCTATTGATCGAAAACATACGAAGGGGATCAATTTTCTTTCACTTGTCACGGGTGGAGGAATTTGTTTGCAATTCGAGAGCCCGTATATCGGGAATTATCGGTGGAGTTTTTCTCTACCGTATGCTTCGAGGAACGCACCATTGATTTTACTTACAACCGGGCACTTGTGTTTCGTTTGGGTGGTGTTTATAGAGAGTGTAGTCTTTGGGAATTTGCTTGGCGTATGGGGCTTTATACCGAAGTGGAGACTCAATCTTCGTTTTTCATACCATTCTTACTTGGATGCGTTGGGGATTTTAATCCCGGTATTATGGATGTTTAGTTCTGGCGGGGCATTTCTAGCCATGAGTATAATACTCGTGACTCGAGTGAGTCACAAATTCGAAATCCTGTTTTCCGATTTTTACATCGCCTGATCACTTTTTCAATAAATCACAAGCATCATGGTGATAAAGTCCCCATTCATAATTTGTTTTATCTATGGACTCTGATTACCCCGGGGGTTTGTTGTGATTTACCGTATATGTTGGCGAGGTTCATGAGGAAGAAAGCGGCTAATTCTAGGCCCGGGAGTCCGATTGGGGGGGGGGGATTTGGTTACTCGCCTTGCTAGGTCATATCATATTTTGACCCATGACTTTGTGAGGAATCTTACTCGATTCTTGGACACTGATTTGACCATTCAAGTCTTGGGAGTTATGCGGGTAGTGGTGAATGTCGGGGGTCGTTTTGTTATACCGCCGATAGATGAGGAGCAAGAGGAGGCGCACCTAAGGCATCAACCACCAGCCAGACCGCGGTGTCGGAATGTGCGAGCTAGAGGAGAGGTCGATAGAGAGCGTGCTACTTCACAGTATGTACAGGGAGTGCCCACCGACCCTTTTCAGAGTCGGGTGGGAACTTATTTGGATAATCTCCGGGGGCATGCCATTTATCATGGGTATTTATTCGCATTTGGGTGTGACCCGACCACCTTCTATGCCACCACAGTATCCTTATTTTCCAACATGGGAGGAGCTTTGGCGTCCGTAGAATGACAGGGCAGGACCAAGTGGAGCGCAGGACCAAGGAGATGATGATTGATTTTCTTTTCTTTTCTTTTTATTTTATTTTGTTTTAAGTAGTTTTTTTATGTTTGAATTTGGTTTGTAATGTAAAACTTTCTTGAACTATGATGTTACTCTTTTATTTCTTTTGGGTTGTTCCATTTTTCAGATTAGCATTGGAATTCTAAGGAGCATATAAGGTTAACTCTAGAGTCGTGTTTGTCTAGTCAAGTCAAGGAAGCTTAGAGTCGTGAGTTGGAACCCACAATTCAAGATAAGTGTGGGGTACGTTAGTAGGAGAGAGGTTACAGTTGGGAAGTATATTTACATAGAAGCGTCTTAAACCATTTAGCCATTGGTCAAGCTGCTAGGATGCATGAAGGAATAACGCATTTTTGTGTGATGTCCAGTTTCCACGACGTGGGCTCCTTACGCCACGTCGTGGCGCTCATGAAACTTGAAGAATAAAGCAGCCTGTTGTTCGTGTTTTCATCTTATATCACGAAGTGGTGCTTTCTGCCACGACGTGTATCCTTTCCCACATTTCTACTTACTAGCACCCACTTTGAAGAATTTAAGTTTCGAGGCATGTTCGTGGTTTATTAACATATTCACCCAGTTCTACACCGAGTTTCTATTTTTGGAGTCCATATTCAAGACACACGTTTTCCACACTTTTGGAGATGCTCACGCCACTATCCTAGAGGAGTCTGTTCCTTTTTCTCCATTTTCTTTAATTTTGATTTATTTTTATGCATACAATGAAGGCATTGTATGAAATAAGTGTGGGGTAGGGGTAGAAAAAGTAAATTGCTAGATAATCATAGAATTTGATAGTAAAAATTGAAATTTTTAATAATTGAATCTAGTAATAATAATTTGAATTATAATTGCTAGTGTTATGTGGGATGATCCGATGAAAGTTCAAATGTTTAGTTGAGCCAATACACGTTATAGTGCATTTGTGGCCTCCCTTATTTTAGTGAAATCATGGAACAAAAACATAACTCTGCTTGGTTTGAGGGATGCAATATGTTTAGCAGCCTAAACTTGAAATTTATCGAGGAAAATTATTATCATTAACCGATAAAGGTTGAGGTTGAGCGCCTCTGCTTAAGCATGTAGGTTTTGAGTGGAAAAAGTGAGGTACATGTAAAAAAAGAGAGTGAATTACGAGAAAAGTTTGAAGAATTTTGGAGCAAATAAAGTGAAGATCAAAATATCAAAATTCCAAGAAATGCAAAAAGTTGAAGATACCAAAGATCAAACAACAAAGGTGGTGAATTCAAAGAAATCAAAGATCAAATGTCAAAGAAGTGAAGAATTCCAAAAGAGCTCCATAGTGGTATCATATATTGTAATTCTAGATTATGTATGCTTAGGTTGCTCAACTAAAAATACCTTGAGGATAAGAAGGTTTTATGCGGATGGATTCGGAGGGTTGCATAAAATGAGCATTGTTCGGAAAAAGTGGGCGAGTGTTTATGAAGATTGTGAGTATTTAAAGTATGGGGGGTACTTTAGGAAAATTTTAGATACAAATGCATGCGTTGAGGTCTTGACATAATGGATGAGCTAGAGTCGGATTGTTCTATATGGTGTTAGTAATTAAGAGTTAAGTTTAAATTTGCTTGAGGGCAAGCAAAGCCTAAGTGTGGGGTATTTTGATATTGCCATATTTATACCTATTTTAGGCAATATTTAAGTACATTTTTATTAATAAGTTGATAATATGTTTAGAATAATGGTACTTATGACTTTAAATTGTTATTTTCAGTCAATTAAAAGGATTTTCGAAGAGAGGGACCAAAAGTGACAATATGTAGGACATGGGAGACTTGGAAGACAAGAGATGAGCAAATCCACGAAAGCTACTAAATCCACGACGTGGAAAAGTTGGCCACGACGTGGCATGAGGATTCTAGAAGATAAAGATCGTGATTCGGAGGATTCCTTGCCCGGTACGGATAACTTGAAGCCCACGACGTGGCCTGGATAGCCACGACGTGGTGCGGGATTTTGGAGTCTATTTAAGTACTCCTGATCATTACGAAAGGAAGAACCTTTTGGCTAAAGGAAGGAGTTCCAGGAAACGATTTGGAGCGAAAGAAAGGTTTTGGAAGAAGGTTTTCAACACCAAAAAGAATAAAGGTATATATTTTAGTTAATTAAGAACATGTTTTCTATTAATTCAATTTGTGTTGGTTTATTAGTTGCTATGATGAGCAGCTGAATCTAGCTACTCTTGTTTAGCTAGATGAAGCTTCCAACTCATGAATAGTTCAATGTTTATGGATTAAGTTTAGTTGGTAAAAATTGCTTGTGTTTGATTTGTATTACCTAGCATGCTATTGTTTGTTTCTCTAATTGTTTGATTGCATGTTCTGTATAGCTTAGTGACCATTAACTGTATGAACTTGTTTACCTAATGATTTAATGAACATTAAATTGTTAGAGCTAGGATTGACCAATCTTAGTTAGTAATTAGCGTAAATAAGCTTAGCTGTGCTAGAGAACGTGTATTGCGACTATAATTACGTTTATATTACAAATCTTACATAGCATATTTACATTCATAATTAGTTTTGTGTTTAATTATGTGTGAACATACATGGTTTGACATGAATTAGTTAATTATTGGTAAAGTTAGAACTAAATTACTAATACAACTAAAAACCAACTAAATAATCCGTAATCATTAGCTAGTCATAAGGAAGAAGTGGATTCAAACTAAACAAGACTGTGTTTTTATTTATTTAATTTGATTTAATTTCATCTGATCTTTTAAAATCAGATAAAACCGCTTTTAACTTGTTAATAATTAGGTTAATTTAATAGTAAGTAAATTAATTAGTAACATCGTTCCCTGTGATCGACAACCGACTTACCCCAACTATACTATAATCTGACTAGGTACACTGCCTATAAGTGCATAGTTAGTTAAGTTTGTAGGGTTATAAATATTAAAATTAGTGGGTACTTTTGTGCACATCAATTTTCATTTTTCTTAATTTTCATACCTTAAGTGGGAGGTGTTTCTTTTTCGTTTTCATCACAGAATGTAATTGGAATTTGTAAGATAAGCCATTTATATTTATAAGTTTATTTATGAGAAATATTTTAAACATTACATGATTTTGATTGATAACAAAAAATGAAAGTACAATATTATTTCATGTATCTTTTTAAATTCTTTGGCTGTTAAACAACAACACAGGTGACCAAACATTTCTTTATTAAATGTTAACTTATTAATCTTTCTTTCCCAAGAAAAAGAATTGTCCAAAATAGGATGTTATTAGCTGTCCAAAGTAGGATGCCAAACTAAACAAAGAAATTTAAGATTGTCCTTTTTTTTGTATTATAGATCCCACTTTTTTTGGTTTCCTATTTGCAAGATTGTACATTTGTTTTTTTTTTTATTATTAAGGTATTGTAGTTTGAAAAAACCTACCCAATTAGAATATTAAACTTTTAAAATGTTTACCCATTTAAAGTAGTACAAATTGCTTTGTATTTCCATGATATTCTTATAATTGATGAGATTTAATGTTAGAATACACAAATACATGGACATGTCTTGCTGTTTCTTGCATTTCACCGATCTAAAAACTTCCAATTACAAGAAATAATAATGTACTTCAACTTATTTGTGTATTTTGGCATCCTACTTTCAATTAATTCGTCAATTAAAGTTCGATGTTTTCCCATCAATAAGGATTTTCTTTGTCCTAATGTAGAGACAAGTACACATAATCTTCTTCCTATTATTGTAATCATTTAAAGAGTATATAAGCACAATGTTGTAATAGAAAGAAACGAAAGTAGATTGCTATAATAACAATTAAAGGAGAAATTGGGCGTTGTTTTTATTAGACTATTATTATCTATCTTATATTTAGAGGGATTATTGTGTAATATTGTATCCTATAAATATCCCTTGTATTTACCATTCACAAATATACAATAACACAATACAATTGTCGATACCTAAAGTCGTTTATGGTATCATAGCCTGGTTACCCTAATCTTGCCGCCAAATTCATTTTCCGACTCTAATTCGTAAGTCGAAACCATCTGTTCCTATTCATTATCCCTTTAAACGATCCCACCATATACATGAAATCACAATCTTCTAGATCCTTGCCGCCAAGATTCTCTTGTGATACAATCTGATAAAAACTAGTGTGGTTATAAATTGATGTTGCTGACCTAATCGATTAAAGTTCATCTGTTTGATGCACTTCAATCGCAGACACAATTCTGCCCTAGATACACGAATCAACCTTCATTATTCTAATACAACAAATCAATGGCTATAACATCCTTTTCTACAACCGAAAAAACAACTCACACAAGTTCGACTTTACTCTATCCCCTACAAATTATGGGTATTGGAAAGCCATAATTCAACCTTTTTTAGTCACAAACAACCTATTTGGTTATATTGATGGAACAATTCCTTGCCCAGAACCCACCCTACCATCAAAATCAACAGAAAAAGATGCAGAACCTACTCCAAACCCGAGTTACTCAGCATGGCTTGCGAATGATGCACACATCAGAATGCTATTGTTGTCGATTGTCATTGAGGCCGCGTTTTAGCATGTGCAAGGTACAACTTCTCGTGATCTATGGCTCTCTTTGGAACGTGCATATACACCTCACACTTCTTCAAAGGAATATACCCTCAAGACACAGCTGCTCAAAATTGAGATGAAAGGTGATGAGTCTTCTGCAGCATATCTCACCAGAGCACAAGAGTACTCTGCTACACTCGCCAACATTGAAAAACCAATAGATGAAACAGATCTCGTTATGCTTGTGATCGCAGGGCTACGAGAAGAGTACACTGGATTCAAGTCTACCTTACTTGGGAGGCGATCTCCCATTGTCTTCACCGATCTCTTTGGTTTGCTCGATGATCATGACTACATGATCAAGAAACATTCCCCACCAGTAGCACCGGCCCAGGCTTTTATGGCTGCCATCACAAACCACAACTCAACCGCCTCATCTTCTGTACAACTGGAGACACTTCAGGCCCTACAACAATTAGTGGCCCAACTAGGCTTTCAACCACAACCAAGCTCACCATAAGCTTTCTACTCAAATTGATCAAGTAACAATAATTCTAACAAACTCGTTGTGGTTATAACAATAATAATAGGGGCCGAGGAGGACGTGGTGGATACAACAACAACCACTCTCAAAGTGATCGTCCTCAAGGAGGTGGAAACCAGGGTCAGTTCAGTTGGGCCTCTAATCAGAACATGATTTATGGCACCTGCAATAGGTGTGGTATTGGGCACATTTGTTCTCAATGCCGAAACCGTGACACCTCAACCCTTCGGACGAAACAACCATCCGCCAATTACGCTGACCATCGCTCCCATACATCATCTACTACCTCGTGGTTCCCTGACATAGGATCTAACAGTCATGTTGCACCTGGTCTCAATGGATTCGATACTTCTGAGCCATACTACGGTGAGTACAACCTACACGTTAGCTACAGCACAGAACAGTACAACCTCAACTCAACCTACACAACATGTCGACATGTAACACATAAATACACATACAGATTACAAGACAATATCATAGGTAATCCTATAGATCTACCAGACTAACATATCAAACTAGCATGCATATCTAATTCATACTCAGCTTATCAACAACTACTAGGATATCGAATCCAATGGTCCGGCCTTGGTGCCATCGACCCCTAAGTATAGTGATGAAAACTCACCTCAAAAGCAGCACTGACTAACAAGATCCAACTTTCAACTCAAAGCTCCGAACTCCACCACCTATAACCACAATGTGACTATCTCCATCAAAATCCCAAAATACCCTCAGAAGTCAGACTTGGTCAACCATGGTCAAAGTCAAAGTCAATCGGCTAAGGTTAACAGTCCATGTTGACCAACTCGTCGAGTGCATCTACTGACTCGTCGAGTTCCTTTAGTTTTTCAGAAAAACCGAGAAAACCCTAGCCAACTCGCCGAGTCATCTCAACAACTCGCCGAGTTTGCTTAGTATCCAGAAGGTCAACGAAACCCCGATCCAACTCGTCAATTTTTCCTAGTCTTAGCACATTCAGGCATTTCCCAAGTGAATCTGATGCCTCAAACCATAGATCTGGCCCCCTAGAGTTAAGATACCATGTAAAGTTGCTAACTTTATATCCATTCATGGCATTATGGAGCTAAAATACTCAAGCAAAGCTTATTAAGGGACTTAGAGCATGAAGGAGGGCCAAGACTTGATAAAGTTGGCAACTTTAAGTCCTTGGAGGCCATGAGGTGTCCAGATTTGAAGTTATAGCTTCATAACATGCTCAAATCCAAGAATGGTCCTAAATAAGCTAATAATAGCAATAAACTCTCAAATGGAGAGATCTAGCAAATGAATGATCAAGGAATCGACTTTATACCTCAACATGGTTGCAACAACAGTGAAAATCCCGGATCTAAAGCCTTCCTCTCAATTAATCCTCTTCAAGCTTCAAGTTCCTTCCAAAAGAGCACCAAAAATACACTCCAAGCTCACACACACTCAAAATGAGAGATGAGGCATGAATTAAGGTTTCACTGGACAGGGGAGGTGATAAGGGAGGCCAACAATGAGACTTAATGTTTTTAAATAGGGTGCAAAACCCTAAAAACTAAAGTTTCATAATCAGCCACCAACTCATCGAGTTGGGGCCTTCCAACTCGTCGAATAGGTCTTATAAAATACACGGTCTTCTTTGTTTCTACACAACGAGTTAAGGCCCTCCAACTCTTCGAGTAGGCTTTATAAAATGCATGAAATCCCTAGAATTTCATACCTAGAAATCAAGATGTTAAATATTTGGAACAAATGATCGAAATAATTTGTTTACTTATAAAGTTTATTACTACAAAACTATTGATTTAAATAATTATATTTTTTTTTAACAAACCTATACATAAGATTACAAGTTTGTCAAGCATATTTTTTTAATTTAGATGATATTAGATTTGTTCACCGTATCTAACCCATTTAATCTTTTTATTTCCTCAAATGTTTCGTCTATATAATAAAAAAAAAATCGAGATATAAATTGATCAAAATTACTTACACCTTAAAACAAATGCTTACTTGTCTTGAATTATTGTACTTAGGACACACGAACAACAATATGCACAATAACGTATACTCAATAGTTTAATGAATAAAAGAAAGCACAATTTATAAATATGTATTGAATTTCTAATATGCATTAATAGTTTAATTGGTTTAAACATAGGTTGAACTTTTCTCTTTTTATTCAAAATCAAAATACCTTAAACAGGTTTCAAAACCCAAATACACCAACCAAACCAAAACTTTGTTACAACAAAATATCTTGTAAAATTACAAATACATAAATACTAGAATGCAAGAATTGAAAAGTTTAGGGTTGTTGAATGTAAGAAGTACCTACTTACATTATTTTATTTGTTTATCATAACATCATATTTCTATTTCCTCATATCACGCATTGTAGTTTGAAAAATTTACCCAATCTTAAAGTAGAAAGCAATAAGATTGGGAAAGCTAAATAAACAAATTGATGAAAGTCCGTTGCTAGTTTTGTATTTAGCCTGAAAGGTAATCTCGCATCTTAATGATCACATGACATTGTAGCAAAAAAAAAAAAAATACAGTTTTAACAAGTTCAAAAACAGTAAACTATTATCATATAATAAGTTTTTCCATTTATTTATTTATTACAATATCCTAATTTTGTTTCCTTCATGTCAACATCATACTATAGCAAACTTATTCAACTACAACACTTTCCATTACTATAAAGTTAGATTTTTCAAAGTCCAACCTCCTAACTCCTAACAATGAAAAAAAATCTGAAAGTACAATGCCATAACTGGATACATTTTCTATAGTACAATGTCTTAAACTCTTAATAAGAAAGATACTGAAACCACAATGTCATAACAGGAGAGAAATGAAACTATCAAAAATCGTCATTGTCTTCCTCGATTATATGCTTTGTAATGCAAGACAAGAGAGGACAAAACATATTGTACTACATTTGGTGGGTCTAGAACTAGGACTGATGTTAATTGGACAAAAGTTGCATTTTTTGTTCCATTCAAGAAAATGTGTAAAAGACATGAATGCCCTCCTTATCAAACACATCCAATCCATGGAAAGCTTGTCCAGCAAATGAGACTTAAAATTGCACCACCAATGGGTCAAAATGAAAAACTTGGCTGAAAATGAAATTGGTCAAACAGGTCAAAATATGCCCAAAATACATACACGAACTTGTACTTTCACTAATTTATCGATTTATCCATTTACCTATTATGAGTAGTAATTAAAACCACTACATATTTTTGAACCCTTTAAACAACCATTCTTATCAGTAAACCGCTTTAGAATAAAGAAGAAAGTAATTTCACCATTTTACCGATTCAGCCATGAACTAATACTTTTTCATGATTAATATAATAATAGTTTGGTGACTAAACCAACAAGAAATAGTACTTTGGTGGTTAAATGGATAATGAAAATACGTAGTGCTTTCTGTGATATCTCTTTTTTTTTTTTTTAATTAATAGAGAATGGCAGGGTAGTGAGACTTTTCAAACTAAGTCCTAGTTATTTGCGAAGTTGCCCTCATTTATAGATGTCTGCATTTAGAGCTAGAACAAAAGGGAAGAAGTAGGGGAACTTCAACAGCATATTACAAGTTGAAAGCTAAAAAACCAGAAATGAATCAATTACATTTCACATCTTTTCTTTTTCATTTAATTCTAATCAAAATTAGCTCATATAAATCATTGGTAACCATTGTGATGTTAATGTTAACTAATTTGACTAAAAATGTAATTTATACGATGTTGATGGTGTAAGCATTTAATTGATAGAAAAATGAGAAATTAAGGTGATAGTATTATCTATCTTGCTTGTATAAGAGATGATAAACTGGAGGGTATAAGTATAACCAAAAAAAAGTTACAACTTAAACTTTCTCAATTAAGGCATTCTTTATGCATCAAGTTAAAAAGAAACACCTAGCTTATCAGGTTAAATCTTCTCAAGTTAAAAAATAAATAAATAAATAAATAAAAACGTACCCAATTGCAAAGTGATAGAACTTAATCATGTATCAAAGCTTATAAGATGCATTTTTTCTTTCCCTCTATTTAATATTTTGCAGAAGTATACTTGAAGCTTTAATACAAACTAAACATTATAATTTCTAAACTACAAAGAAGATGAGTAAAGTATGTTAGAGTAAGCAACCTTATATACTGTTTGATTGTTAACTGCTGTTGAAGACATATGATAAATCAAGAAGTTGCACCAATTAGAAGAAAGACAACCAACAGAAATTAACGAATACAATCAGATAAACATGAAAAGTCTGAATCTCAACATGTAAAAACCAAACTTGTATCATAAACTTATGCCTGATTATTAATTGATTCGACCAAACTATTCAAGGATGTTAAGGAGCACATTTCCATCTATATGTGAATCATATACATACGCATCACAGGCTGCATAAAAACTAGAAATAAGTAAGAGTTTTTATCAGAAGTCATTAACAGTACCTTGTCGTAGCTTGTGAATCGGAGAAACAATTCCCTAAACAAAAAATTTGGAAGCCGTTTTAGCGAGATAGGGCAAACAATGGCACGAAGTTGAAGCGGATTTCCATTAGCGGTATTTCTTTGAAGTTGTTGAGTCAGAAATCAACTCAAAATCCAGACATAAAAGAATTTGAAGAGCAATCGATCGAGCAAATTAGGGCAAAAAAAAAAATTTGGACCATTTCTCGATTTGTGCGTGTCATCCTTGCGCAGGGGCCATGCTAATCTTCTCTGTATCGTTCCAATTTTATCGGATGTCCCCGAAGGGACGAACTATACTCGAAGGCCAAGCAATATAAACTCAAAGGATAGCGTACAAACCACCGATGTGGGAGGCCATGGCATTGATTCAATCAGACGATAGTTAAAGTATTTGGTTGTAAAAGCCCTAATTTTGACTGTTCCTCTTTTCAGTTTTACCACCTCAAGGTGAAGATGATGAAATCCTATCATGCACCAAACCTAAAAGACGACTCCTATTCATTTTAAGATGTTTTGGGTGAACAAAAGTTATAATTTATAAATCTTTAAAGATATTTTAGTTTTTTTTTTTTTAGACTAATTTATAGCTTATTTGACCTTTTTTACTTTCTATATTAATTTGTCAATATGATCCCTTAATGAAAATTATAATCCGAATACATTTGTCTATAAGTAAATTAAAGCTTTCTCATTTTAATTGTTCATTTTTTCTCGTTAAAATAAATCATCCTTGTTGCAAAATATATAATAAGAAAAACAATATACAAAAAATTAAATATGTTTTATCTTTTGAGTATTTATCTCAAATCCTTCAATTCTTGTAAACAATAATCCTTTTGATATTTCACAACACTTAATAATATGTAACAAAAATCCATTTTAAAAACAAGGTAATATTAGGAATCCAAAAAAGCCACACACTTTGTAGCAAGGATTGTACACTGTTGATCATGGTGCAACGGACTCCGATGGCATAACATCAATCAAATCCACTTTAGGTTAATATTATAAAAGCTTTAAATTTTTAACGCGTAATTAGTAAAAGCCCTGATATCTTTTTTATTATTGTTGTGGCCACAACTTTCTCGCAGAATTATCATTCTAGCCCACTTAACGAGTTTAATGGTTAAGTTGGTTAAATTTTTTGCAAAATTAGTCCTAAAAAGTTGGTTAAAAACCATGTGGTATAATTTTTTTAAAACCTGAGCGACTAAATTTGAACTTTTTAGGACTAATTTTGCAAAAAAGTTAACCAACTTAACCATGAAACTCGTTAAGTGGGCTAGAGTGTTAGTCGCTGAGGTTTTAAAAAAATTATACCACATAGTTTTTAACCAACTTTTTAGGACTAATTTTGCAAAAAAATCTAACCAACTTAACCATGAAACTCGTTAAGTGGGCTAGAGTGATAATTCTGCGAGAAAGTTGTGACCACAACAATAATAAAAAAAAATATTAAGGCTTTTTCCAATTACTCGTTAAAAATTTAGGACTTTTATAATATTAAGTCATCCACTTTTATCTATTGTTGTTATAATATAACTTATGTGGATGTTGATTTATTTCTTACATTCATGTCTAGCATTATATCTAGATTCTCTCTTGTTAGCATGACGTGTACGACATTTTGGTTCAGTTTATTTTTAGGCTGCTTTGGACCATGTTAAATTCGTGGTATTTATGGTTTGATTTCTATTTCTCTTTACCATTTGAATTGATCAAGTGTCTAGCCTTAATGATATTTAAGGAGTCTGATTGCCTTTTCTTAAGCCTAATTGTCACGGGGTTGAAATCTTAGTCGGATATTATTTTATTGTAAAACAAACACCGGATGATTTTTCCTACTTTCAGTTTTGTAGCCATTTAAACTTTCCAGTTTTGTAGTCAGTTGACTAGTTCCTGGATAAGTTGGAAATGGAGATGAAGTTTTTTTAGATTGAATTCTTGTATGTGATGCTCTCTATTATGTTGGAGGTTAACGGAATGATCATTAATTGCAAATCTTTTCAAGTATTTGGTCATGTGTTAATGACATTTTTATAAAATGATACATCTTAATTATGAAGGATGAAAAGTTTTTATTACAAACTCAACCGTTACAAATCAAGAAATAAATGGTCCTGTTATAAAGGAATGGGAAAATACATGTTTGGTTCGTAATTAGAAAGTTAATATTTGTATAGTCTTTAAGGAATCTCATTCCATTAAAACAAGTCTTTTTTAACTTTCACATTATACAGTTTCGTAAACTTCCAGATTCAGTCCTTCAAGATCAGAGCATTATCACTTTCAGCTTCCTCTTTTTATCTTTGTTTTGACCATCAGCCACATCAACTATCCTTGCTTGAATTTTAGTCCTTACAACAAAGCAAAAAACATTATCAAAAATTCATAATTAATGACGTGCCCCATTTCTATTCAAATACAAGATTGTAATCATGTTATTATTAGTTTTATCAGTTAAGCTTTTGGTACATTTAGGCTTCTCAAATACATGCTCTAATTTTTATTTTAAATCTAATAGCTCATTTAGTCCAAACTCTGATAACACATTATTAGCATCCTACTCTCATGCAACATGCCAGCATACTTCATGCTATGATAAACAAATCAATAGCTCAAATTATATCGGGATTTTAGTTAGGCATTTCTCAAATGATACAAAATGGTTATGAAGTTTACAATAGTTCAAATTAGCATCATGCATTAATATTTGTTTTGCATAGTACAATGATTAATTGGCAATGAAACCTTGACTAAGATTGTTACAGATTTCATTCACTCCATAGTACAATGAAACCTTATATCCTATACTTCTCAAGTCTGCATAATATGTTTCAGTTGCAAGTTTTGGCTTACTATCTTAAGTTCTAAAATAAGAAAACTGCTAGAAATAGCAATGTGTTATTCCTTTCTTTTAACGATATGGGCAATGTACTTTAATAATAGCAACATACGTACCAATTTCTACCCATAATTGCAAAAAACTTGTAATGCTTAAATTCAAATTTGGTATTTGTAATGCCAGATAAGCAAAAAAATGTCAAAAGGCAATTAGATACCATTTTTCAGGTTGAAAATTGCTACGATCAGTGTTGTAAAAATCTTGACTAAAAGATCAATCTCATCATGGTAATTAGTGCAAAAGACTGTCGATTATGCACTTGATTTTACCCATATCAATCCATATCAAGTCAACACGACAAAAATTGCTATTTTTTGTCCCATCCAAAAAGTAGGTAGAATAAGATAGGACAGTGTATTGACTCACTCTCAATCTATTGTTTATGCAAAAGATATGAATGACCTTTCATAATCATCCTCAATTCCTCTTCCTTAACTTATAGACAAAACTTGTCTGGTCCAAACCTTTCATAGTCATCTTGTTCATTAACTATGATAAGCTAACTTAACCTTATGTCGTCTTAATTACTTGACTAACTTAAGTTTTGAACTTCATGAAAGATGGTAGATTATTAAATTGATGTGCATAACCCTCCTAAAAGTTATCATGTGTGTTTACTGCACTAATAAACTAACAACTCATACTTTTGACCCCTTTTCATACAAAATTAACCTACCTTCACTAACTAACAGCTTAACACAGAGACTTGTCAGTAAACGTCATGTGCATTATACTTTATTCTCTTTTGTCGACATGATGTATTTGATATTGGTTCTATTTGCAAAGACGTTTTGCCTTCTATAAAGATTAATGGTCATGTTGGATCTTTTTTTGATGGTATTTGTAGCCTTATTTAACTTCAAGTAGACTGTTTAATGTTCCCACACCTAAAGTTCACATGAACATGTGTAGTCGGAAATATTATTTAACCGTTTTTTCTGACTTGATGTGATACCACAAACAATTTCCAAGGATAGTCCCAACAGCAAGGGGAATGCATTTCTAGGACTGAAAGTGATTTGAGGGTCATTTGTTTAAATAATTTACCGCTTTCAAAATATAAGAATTTCAATAAGATGTGAAGGGGCTAAAAAGGTGAGGGTTACATACAAGAAAAAAAAAACTGTATTCTATTTGTTTATAATAACATTCTAACTTTCATTTATTTTTTCTATACAACCTTACATTTTGAGTAATCTACCCATCTATAGAAAACAAGCGTCATATAAGGAAAAACTGAAATCTATCCATATATAATTTGGATACACTTCCCAAAGTAAAATGCTTTGATAAGAAAAAAAAAGATTGAAAATATTATGTAACAGAAAGCAACAAAAGTTGGAGATGCTGATGTTGTGAAACTGGTTGAGAATTTCTCATCAACTGTTTTGAAAAGGTCGAGATGTCCGATTCTAACAGCCTGAAAAAAAAACAAGAAATTATGGGTAAGAAGTGTAAACACTAGGCTCCATTTGTTATGCAGGAGTACATGACAACTGCAGATAAAAAAAAACAATAAAGGTTGTACCTGCACTGCATTTGATAACTTGAAAGAAATTTTTTATTGTTAACAAAATGTATTATATATACCTTAAATTACGAGAAAACAAACCCTACTCAATTCCAAATTCATGAAAACGGGATGAAGGAAACACGACACAAGTATTCATCATCAATTATTGGGATTAAATGCAAGACACACATATACTAAATGTGATGGAACATAACATTTTAGAAACATATATATTAGAAAGCAGTAAACAATGTATACAATGAAAGAATATAGAAGTAGCCTACAAAAGCATATGAAAATATGAATAATTGATAGGGAACAATACAGGGAATAGCAACATGCTTCACTCATGTTACCTATACAAGCAAATGTACTGTTATTTGTAAGTGTGTTGTTATTATGGGTAAAATGATGTAAGTACATTAGGGAACTCAAATGGTTCATTTTGAAACCCTGGATGGAAGATTATTATTATTATTATTATTATTATTATTATTATTATTATTATTATTATTATTATTATTATTATTATAGAGACAGAGAGAAAATGTGGATGCATTTCATGTAATGAGTAATGATGTGAGCCAAGGTTTGTGACATGTAAATTGGTGAAAAACAATGGTGACCTATGTCAAATGATTATGGAGATGTTTTCTAGTAATCTATGAATCTTGTATATTTTAGTGATCTTGATGGATGAATTTAGTACTCATAGAGTTGATTTCTTGCCTACAGATTGTTGAATGTTGAATGCTGTAAGCCTGTAACTTTTCTACAGATTCTTGAATGTTGTAACTTTTACTATTAAAACTACTTTGATATAATGGCAAAGGTAAGATTGTTAGCATAGCTGATTCTCACTCACATAATTTGGTGTTCTTTTTGCATTTTGACAAGCATTTGAATACACTAAATCACTCAAGAAAAACCCCAATTTCAACATCTAAAGACGAAATTACTTCAACAAACTTCATGCTTGATTATTAACTGCTACCAGACAATTCAGGCATAGATATTAACAGTGATTCACTTATCCTGCCTCCAAAACAAATACATTGATTCTATCTACATCCATAAACAACGAATCATGTCATTTGTTATGAGCAAGCTGCTATGGGTGAAAACTACGAGGGAAGCCATTAATCGTACCTGGTGAGTCGAACAAACACCACGGTTTTCCTTTGAAATGATTTAGGGCCAAAAACAACTGCAAAATCGGTCGATACATTGATTCTATCTACATCCATAAACAACGAATCATATCATTTGTTATGAGCAAGCTGCTATGGGTGAAAACAACGAGGGAAGCCATTAATCGTACCCGGTGAGTCGAACAAACACCATGGTTTTCCTTTGAAACGATTTAGGGCCAAAAACAACTGCAAAATCGGTCGAACGAACTAGGGCAAAAAAAAAAAATTGGACCATTTCTCGATTTGTGCGTGTCATCCTTGCGCAGGGGCCATGCTAATCTTCTCTGTATCGTTCCAATTTTATCGGATGTCCCCGAAGGGACGAATTATAGTCGAAGGCGGAGCTTGATAAACTCAGACGCTTACGTTCCAGCCACCAATGTGGGAGGCCATAGAATTGCTTCAATCAGATGATAATTTAGTTAGTAGATAATTTGAAACTTTATGGATCCAGTGGATCCATAAAGTTTCAATGTTTTAAAGGAATGAGAGGGAACCATGTGGCACCCCCTTTGACCACGTATTTTTCAAAGTGTGCATAAGCTTCTTTAATACACTTCCCTTAAAAAAAAAATCAGTACTATCACTTAGCAGAACATCTTCCAGACCTAAACAAAAAGTTATAGGATGTCAACTGCCACCTCGAACAACACTAGTTTCAAGTCATCGAAGTCTAATGGTAATGTAGCTTGTAGGTTTTAAATTTGCGTAAATTTGTTGGTAAGTTTAGTGTTAATAAGTTGTGTAAACTATTTCATTTTCATTGAAAGATACTCCAGTCGTCCAGACCGCTCCTATGTAACAAATTAACATTCATTGTACTATAATGCGTTAACAACTTAAACTTATGTTTCTAGTTCAAGAAAAATTAACATACATCTCATTGTACTATAATGCGTTAACAACTTAAACTTATGTTTCTAGTTCAAGAAAAATTAACATACATCTCATTGTACTATAATGCGTTAACAACTTAAACTTATGTTTCTAGTTCAAGAAAAATTAACATACATCCGGTAAATTGCATTAACAACTTAAACTTATGTTTCTAGTTCAAGAAAAATTAATATACATCCGGTAAATTACTTATAAGCTAGATTTTTAAAATACAATTCGAGATTGTTTATTGATAAGCTCATGGAGCTTTTTTAACATGGTTTCCTAAACCATTAGACATGGGGTCATTCTAATCTTCTCTGTATCATTCCAATTTTACCGGATGCAACCGAAGGGACAAACAATATTCGAAGGCGAAGCAATATAAACCCAACAACTTTCGTTGGAGCCACCGATGTGGGACGCCATACCATTGCTTCAATCAAACAATACTTCTGTATTTGTTTATAAACCCTCATTTTTAGTGTCATCTTGGTTCTACATCAAAGTTGAACACATCGAAGCGATATCAATCCTCGAATACATTCTAGATAGAACGGACCTCGTATGAAACAATGACTATTTTGATTTCCAAATAAAATAGGTAAATTGTTGTTTTGGATTTTAATAAAAATCACCATATGAAAATCATTATAAATTTATTTATTAAAACAAAACAAAATGCTATTTTTTTTAGCAAACTGATATATGATGTGTATTTAAAGTTATTTTAGACAATATTTGTCATTTGACATATTTTATAGCTTACTTGTACATGCAATTCATTAATGAAAAATATGATTTGAATATATTAACCTTTAAATAAATTGATCAAAATTACTGACGTACTAAAATAAATGATTACTCGTTATGACTTATTATCTTTGTTTTCCCTATTCAAAATAAATCGTTCTTATTATAAAATCACAATGCAAGATAATTTAATGAGTCGGCATCATTCAAGTTTTCTTTATTTATCAAAACTCTTCCATTCTTCCAAACTATAATCCTTCCATTCCTCCTTGTGGGAGTTGGGCTAGACCCAAGGACCTTGTTATGCATACTAAAGCAGATACCGATATGAGAATCAAAGGTGAGTTGTGGTTCGGACGCTTATAGTGGGCTAATTCATTATAGCCCCTCAACTTAAAAGAAGCCTTAAAGCGTCCATTCAAAAAAGGTGCGAGTGGGTGTTGTTTTGTTTTGTTTGTTTGTTTGTTTTGGAATGTTTATTATGATAAGTCGTCAATTATGAGAACGGGATGTCATGTTTTTCGAAAATTATCACTTCTAAAATAAAAGAGTTCCAATGAAATGTGATCAAATGCGAGAGATAGCAACATAAATTTATTTATTTGTTTATTCTGACATCCGACTTTCATTTTATTGTGTACAACGTTGTATGGAAAGTCACAATGTCAATCAAATACAAGGTAATTTTCATTACTATAATTGGGTAAAAAAATTAATATGTCCTAATAAGGAAAAAAGTTGAAAGAGTTAGGATACATTTTTTGAGGTAATAGGCCTTTAAGAAAGAAAAAATGAAAGTACAACAAAAGAAATGAAATTAGAAAACTATAATAAACAAATAAATGAAAATATGTTGCTACTTTTTGCATTTAGCTTACGAGATAAATCTCACAACACTCATATCATGAGATCATATCCTAAACATTTGACATTTAAGAATATAATTTTAACATCTTCGAAAACAACAAATTATAATCAAAAGGACACCTACTTTGATTTATTTGTTTATTATAACACCCTACTCTCATTTCTTCCTATGCATCAATGTACTTTAAAGAATCTATGAAGTATAACAATTTCAATCAAATAAAAAACAATGTTCATTTCTAAAATCATGTAGATTTTTAAAAATACAAAGTACAATGTCTTATTGTCTTAATAAGAAAAAAGTTACAAGTTCCATATTGTAGTAAGAAGTAATGAAACTAGACGCTAAAAAAGCCAATAAATGAAACTACTTTGTTGTTTCTTACATTTAGCCCAAAAGGTAATCTGAAATAGGAGATGAGGCCAATAACACAAGATCATAGAGAAAACATAAGACCTCTAGAAATACAATTTTAACATGTTTGAAAACAACCTACTTTCATTTATTTATTTATTATAGCATTGTATTTTGAAAATTTTTCTAATTATAACGATGTTGTTTTTTTTTTTTCTAATTATAACAATGTTATCTAAATATAAAACAATTTTTTATTTATGTTAACGGGTACCTTTTTCAAAACATAATATTCTAATAAGAATAGATGTTGCTCGAGTCTTGGGTGTATTTCTTTAGGTTGCGGCTAAAGTAAAGTTAGTGAGGGCAATAAGGTCATTTTCTGTTAGATAGGTTAGGTCAATGCTAGTAGCCTAGGTTAGTATATCCTTGAACTAATCTTTTTCTTTTTCCAGTTCAATCATTCAATTCCTGTTCTATCATCAGTTCAGATTTAGTTTTAGTTTTAGTATAAAAGTAAAAACGTTGAGATGGAGTATTACAAGCAAATCAATATTCGTCATCATATTCTTCATCGGATGTATCGCTATCGCTATCGCTATCGACCTGTTGCTCCTTATGATAATTTGGCGGGAAGCGAAGGGAACGTACAGCCAGATTATGCATATTCAAGCAGAAGGCAATTCTAGAATTGAAAGCAATTTGTGGTTCGTTTGTTGAATAGATGTCTCCCGTTTCCTTAGAAACCATCCACCCGTTTGCATGATCCAACATGGCATCGATGGCACCATCACGGATGGCTTTTGACACGATGCTCTCCACATCAGCAATTAATGGGTTCAGTCGGAGCTTGGTTGCCACGTCAGCAAGGGAGATACGCGAGTATGCGATGCTGATGTGGCGGAGTCTGTTTCTTATGACGTTGTGGCGGAGTCTTACGATTAAGTTGTTGGTTCGGTCGGAGGTGAAAGTGGTGGAGAATTTCTCGGCGACAGTTTTCAATAGTTCCAGATCTCCAATTCTAACCGCCTGAAAAAAGAAATGAAGGAATTAGAGATTCCATGGAATGGAATGGCATGTTTGGTTCACGGGATTTGGAATTCGAGATTCCGTTCCGTGACATGTTCGGTTGCCAAATGAACAAAATCCAGTTTTGTCAAATTACATGCTTGATGGATTTCACTATTCAAGTCGAAGTCAAAAGTCAGAATTGAGTTAGTTAGTTAGTTAGTTACAACTGAACTGGGGGTTATTGTAATTGAAGTGAACTTACATTTGTGAGGTCAAAGTAAGGCCTCAATGCATTCTTCATGCCTTTCTGCTTAAAAAGGGTTCGTTCAGGAATCTCTCCAAGAAGTAGACGAACAATGATGGCCCACTTGTTGCATTGGACCCGGAAACCAAGGGATCTCTCCACAGGGGCTTTTCGGGCAGCTTGGAGAAGAGATTCCTTTCTGCTTAAAACAGGTAACGACAAAACTGTAAAAAAATACAAATATCGAATATAAAATAATGAAATGCTCCTGTATATCAAATATCGAACCCTCCATATGAAGCAAATATCAAACCTTTTAACAAATGGAACCTTTCAAAGGATGAATTGATGATTTATCAAATGAAGAATTACCTGGCGATTTGAATGACCTTCAAAAGGTGGTGCCTTTGATCTAAACTTCTCTGCTTGATCATACAAATTGTAATGAAGGTAGTTGTGAAGTATCAAGTTTAGGAGTCTTTCCTGCTCATCACACAACATAAAATGATTCACCAGAAACATTGATTATAATAATATTACTAATAATACAAATAATAATAACAAATAAATATACTAATAATAATGATAGATAACTAGTCACAGTAACAAAATTGAGAAACAAACCTGCCCCAATTCATCATGATGCAACCTAGCAACCCGGTGCAAAACAAGGAGATTACTGCATGTAATTAAACATCATCATCATCATCTTATTCAAGCCAGATAAATTGATAAAGTATGATTGGTCACAATCTAGTTGATAATTGAAAAACATAACCCTTTTGTCACTCACCCACGAATTTCAGAGAGACTGTTGCTAAGTTCATGAGAAAGAGAGTAATAGAAGTAGAGTCTGGATGCCAGAACATCAACTGTTCTTCTGTTCGAGTTTTTCAAACTGGCAATGCCTGCTGAAGAACAAGCCTTAGCCTGCATAATATGAAGGTGAGTTGACCAATTGACCAATTGCCAAGATGAAGTAATCTAAACATATATGCTCACCTCAGTGTACTTTTTCTGATCAATTAGGAATATCAGCACAAGGAAGTAGCAGTAGATCTCCATCTCATGGGAGTGATTAACAGTACCTTGAGTTGCAGATGATGCAGTATCAACTTCCATCTCATGATCATCATCCTATAATATATCAAACCAAATGCAAATGTTTATGTCATTCAGATCATTTTGTTTTCAATTTCACCAACAAGTATTTGAAATCAAGTTCCACGTTACTTTGGGCTGTACATTCGAAATATATAACATAGTGTCAAGGAAATTCGCGAAAGAGATGCTTAATTATGTGCCTCATAGAATAGATGACTAATTGAATGGAAGTTTATTAAACATCGAGATTCACAAAGCCAAAAAGTAACCTACCTTTGGAAAAAATGAAATTAAACGAGAGTGTGCTTCCGATCCAGTTGTAAGGGCAAAATTAAGGAACGGATAGATCACAGAAACTTTTAACCGCCATCTTAACACGATTGTAATGCTAACGGCTCTCAAAATCCAACGAACTTTACCAGTGTAAGCTCCGCCCTCAATCAGTTCAACAACTCTTTTTTTAAAATCTGAAAGCCAATTTTCACATGATCTCCATGAAGAATTCGAAATTTCAACTCTAATAAGTAAATAAAAACAAACGATGTTGGTAGAGTAAACGCACACATTTTATAACATCAATTGTTCCACAACAAAGAAATTAAATCAAGTTTATCAAGAAACGAACTATATGATCAAATAAAACAATCATCGGAATCAAATTTATAGACATTCTTACGCTGCAAAACGCGATGAGACATAGATTCAAGAGAGCTCGAAGGTGACGCCGGAACCTGTTGTTCTTTCATATCAACATCTTGCGTCATTTTTCCTGTAAATTGCTACAGAATCACACCATACAGAATCGACAATCACAAATACAAAAGAATAAAATCCTGCTAGATCATGAATCAAAATTTCCAAATGAGAACAATCGCTAACAATGCTTAATTTGAAACTTTGGATGGATCAATCGACTGGTTAGCACTTTGGCGGGCCAAATGTCAAGTATTTACTATTTAGTTCGATTTTGAAAGAGCGCACTTCGATACCGTCCAGTAGAGAAAATGTCAATTTCAACCCTCTTAGTATTACAAGCTACCAGATTCAGTCCCTACGAATTTGGTGTATACAAATGGAGGGGATTTTTTGGGATATTCACCACAATAAACACTTTCTTTAATTACATATAACAACCCTACCATCCTTTTGAGAAGTTTTCAAAATAAGCATCATCTTCAAAACTTAGTTAAGTGTGAAATAGCTTTTTGATGAAAAATATATCAAAACTCTACTAACCCACGACTAAGCTAATATATACAATAATATTGATGTACAATATTAGTATATAAATCATGATGTCAAAATTTGAAAATACGTAACTAAATGTCTAAAACTAATTCACTATAGAAGTGAACTCGTCGTAAAATAGCATATGTTCGGTAAATTCGGATATCATACCACAAGTAGGGGTGTTCAAAAATATCCGTATCCGAAATTCCGATCCGAAATTCCGAAATTCCGAATCCGAATTATCCGAAAAATCGGATATCCGAAATTTCGGATATCCGAAATTTCGGATATCCAATTTTTCGGAATCGGAATTGGATAATGCTTTTCAGATTTTTCGGATAATTCGGATATCCGATATCCGAAAATTTTGGTTTTATTTTATACATTATTTGTTATTTTAGTCGCATATGTCTTATGATATGAATTTTAGTAACTAAAACATATTGATAACACCATTAATTAAATACATATATTACTTCATATGCCTTTCTAATTTAAAAATATGTATTTTTAACTTAAAAACTTCATATGTTTTTCAAATTTTAACAAAATTTCAATTTTTCGGATATCCGATTTGGTATCCGATTCCGTATCCGAAATTTTGGATATCCGAAATTTCGGATACGGAATCGGATACCAAAAATCAACTATCCGAAATTTCGGATATCCGAAATTCGGATATCCGAATTTTCGGATATCCGGTTATGAACACTCCTAACCACAAGGACAATGTAACATCCTCATTAATGTAAAATTCTCATTTATAACTTAGAAATGTTTTTTTTTGTCTATTTTAGTAAAAAATAAAAATTAGGAAGCTAAAATAAAATTATTTAACTAAATGAAATAAAATTTAATTAATTAAATAATAATGATAGAATTGATCGTAAGAATTAGTTATAAGATTATTGAAGTCAAATTTGAAAATTATGATGGTTCCGTATTATAGTTGTCAATTTGTGAAAGTTGGGATTTGAGGTATGTGACCATTGAGGACTTGAATGTTATGAAATGGATAGAGAATGATTAGATATAAAAATTCTATAATTGCCGGTCAATCGGACAAACACAAGGTAAACTTGGTTTAAAAAAGTGGAAGAGATGAATGTAGCTATAAAATGCATGGATGTACAAGGATTTAAGAGGCATTGAGGATACTCACTTATAAGTGCTGGCTCGTGAAAGTGTGGCTTCCTTAAGAGTTAAGAGTCAAGGAGCGGCTTTTGAAGTGAATTAATTTTTGTTATATTGATTGGCTAATATTTTAAAAAAGGATTGGTTTCACGTTAGACTAGTTAAACGGGTTAAATCTACTTCAGTGTAATACTACTTAAGCGAGTCAAATGAGTTAAATGGGTCAAATAGGTTATACGGGTTAGTCATGTGGTGTCGATTTGAGATGTTTAAGCGTGTCATGTCTAGGTTGACATTTTTTGACCCGTTTATTAAACATGTTGTGTTCGTGCCATGCATTTTCAACCCGTTTAAATTTTCACACGACATGACTCATTTGCCATGTAGTTACAATTGGATTCTCTTTTGATTCACAATTATATTTTTAATCTTCTTCTCTTTTGATTCCATTTTCCAATTTGGCTTCCTGATTTCGACATATTGGTTGGTTCGGAAAAATAGAAGTAACATCTTTAATAGATGAATTGGTGTCAAGGAAAATGGATTCAGAAAATTAGAAGTAACATCTTTAATGGACAAATGTGTGTGTTTGGTGCGGTCAAAAGCGGATTCTAAAAAGTAGAAGTATCATCTTTATCAGACGGATGTGTGCATTTGTGTGGAGGAAATCGGCTGATGTGATGGTAACGGACGATGACAATGATGTTAATGGTGGGGGAGGTAAGAGGTAGGAGGTGGGAGGTGAATTAAAGTTTATAATAATAACAATAATAATTTGAAGAATTGTAGAAAATATATAATCAAATATAAAAGGTCTTATGGACATCATGTAACACCCGTTGATAAGTTTTGCTTCTTAAAATGTCATATCACAAGCCGTATCAACTCTATGACATGTTACTCCCTTATTCCTTCTAATAATGACTTTCTTATACGTAAAATGACACTTTAAGAATGTAGAATGCATAAAAAATATCAACGACCAAATAAAATAAAAGTAAATAATTGGTTGGTCAAAAATAACATTAACCTTATTTAATATTGATATAATGTAGAAGATCCTTAAAGTGATTTGGTGAAAGCGATACATATATACTAGGAACCTTATTTTGGCCGTCATAATCACGGCCCTAAAGAATTGATTAGTAAGCTTGTTGTAAGTGATTCCAGGAAAAATACCGATAATATTTGGATCACATTCCATTAATTGGTAAATTTTTAGATGTACTATATAAGTAGGATGCTCTAATAAATAATTAGTTAAAGTAGATTGGCATTTCTTATATTTAGTTGAAGTCCTAGGCTTTTCCAGGAGTCAGTGATTGCAGCATCAAATCAACACAGATTCATGAATTAAGTACTTGAGCATGCTTTTTGAGGCCTAAAACTTTTATGCTTTGATAAATTATTTGTCTATCATTCAACAAGTAGCTGCTCCCTAGCAGCGTGGTTTGCTTCACCTTTGTCCTATGTTTTCCTGTTGCATATATAAATCAACAACACATGCACTCATGTTAGTCACATAAACCACTCAAGAACTCATAAAATGAATCTCAATTTTCACCAGGCTCCACTTTATTTCTTAATTTTGTATGTTTACTTATTGCAGCAATGAACAAAAAATCTTGTATTTATTTGACCATTTCTTATTTGTGTTCGCTAAGAGTGGGAGTCATCCATCCAAAGATTAACAAGTACCCATAAGATAGTTTAAGTAATTCCTTATGTGCATTACTTTTTGTTATATTTTCATTTAATATCTTTTTACTTGTTGCAAACATAAATGTGAAACCTTACATGAAGTTGACCATTTCCAACCCATTATAACCTTCTTAATAAAAAAAATAGATTTTAAAGTAATAAATATTACATAAAGAATATAAGGTTATACCTTGTCATCAACCTAGACAAGGCCAGAGAACATGCTAATGTTCCTCTTCGAAATGATCCGCTGACAAAATATGCATCGCAATCAACAAAATCAGAAGCCAACATTGACCAGAAAAACTTAGCTTTCATATGTGTCAACAAGGTACAAGAAGAAAAAAGGATAAATAGATTGCTAATCTGTTAAAGTTTTCACCTTTGCTCATTTCCAAATAATAATAATAATAATAATAATAATAATAATAATAATAATAATAATAAATATGCACTGAATGCAAATCATCATAAATTTTTCTCTTGGATAGCTTGTAAGCCATTGAAATAACATATACACTATGATTTGCACAAACACACACACATGAGATGGCAAGTTGAGAAGATAAAGCCTATTAAACAGGACAAAAGATGAAAGACCTAAGTTGTTGAAACTTTTTATCAATCAACTAATATATTGGATTGACTACAGATGCGATAATCTGGTGTAAAATAATTGAACTTATGTAAAATATGTAAGAAAACCTGATAAAACTTCATTGTGACATTTTGTCAAACATAATATGTGCAAAAATAGGAATTGTATCCTACATACACCAATATTACAAGCACACTTGGTTTGACATTTTGCCAAACATGTTATGTGAAAAAAGAAGATAGTAAAATTTCAAAGGTAATTTGTCGGAAATTCTTAGATTTTAGAAAGCCTCGTAAATGAAAAGCATATAATTGAATAGATTTTTAACAATAAAAATAAATTACCCCATCTATTTTAATTTGTGAAGTACTTAACTGGGAGGATGGATGTGATCGATTTTAATAAAAATAAATAAACTCTACCGGTTATAATGGATTGTCTATAACAAGGTCCGGAAAATTGATTTCGTCTTTCGGAAGAGAATGCATCCGACGCCTCCTTCTTAAACATACCTACAAAACAGATGAAATTTAATCTTTCCCGGATAGATTTGCATATGCACACACATATGAAATCCTTGTTTTATCCACTCCACCAGTTACTGTGATTCAAGATATACAAAATTCAAAACTTAAAAGCAATAAAACACCCTAAATTTTGAATCTTTGTTTTACCGTTGATGCTCTCCTCTTGAAGTTGTTCAAGAATGAGAATTTCTTCAACTTTGATTTAACAGTTTCATGGCATTCTATATCCACGTATGATCTGTAATTTAAAAAGAAAGTAATGGACATAGAAAATGAGAATAAATTGCAAAAAAAAAAAAAAAAAAAAAAAAAAAAAAAAAAAAAAAACCATAAGTAATATCATAATTTTTCATTACTAACGACTTCCTGATCAAAAAGTTCGAAATTAGGGCCAGGTTTAGCAATACCTTACAATGTCTTTTGCAAGACCGTTGGCCATGAACCCCCCTTAAAAATAACAACTAATTTGTTAGTTGGGAACAAGAACCGTCCCTCTTTTCATCATCTTTAGATGTTCTTAGAATGTCATAATATTTGTTACAAGATTGTGTTTGTGTGCATACATATAAGCCACCAATGGGCCAGAATAAGATTCCCTTAGCCATTGGATGACCATGTACCATATCTTTTGAATTCTTCTAGATTGTGTGTTAGTTGATGTGAGTTGGCACTGCATGAGCTCCTTTTGGTCCCATGGTTTACTTGTCAAGCTTTTCGCCCACCCTTTGTCTACAATAATCAATAAACTTGATTAATCAAAGTTAAAACTTGAGAAATCAACAACTTAACGATCATGTTAGCATTTTTACAAACACCTAGTGTGCATTGAGTTTGTGGTATTGTCCTAATACAAAATACCTAAAAAGATAATCCCTTTTCAATTGCTAATCTTATAACACTACAAGAAATGTGGGTATTAGTGGCGACGGCTTTAGCAACGACACTAGGCATTAGCGGCGACATGTAAATGACGCGTTACATGTCGCCGCTAATGCCCACTGTCGCCGCTAATACTCAACAGTAGCGATCTGCGTCAAATGAACCCTATCCATTCAATCTGTATTCAATCGAACGGTTGTAACGACGTGAAAAAAGGCGTTGACTTTTCCCTCCAGGCTTGTCGCCGCTAATACCCATTCGTCGCCGCTAATACCCATTCGTCGCCGCTAATAGGCGTTGCCGCTAAAAGTCTGTGCAGATAACCCCTCCGATTCGCTCTTTCCTGCGTATTTTTGTCTGCCTTTTCTCTCATCCTCTCCATCGATATCGCCGGTCTTTCTTACACCATAGCCGCCGCCGTCCAAACATCCATTGCACAAACCACCGCCGTCCAAACCTCCATTGCTACCAATATCGGCGACCTAGACTTCCATTACCGACGACCAAGAGGAGACGATCATACTTCAATTCCGGAATTTTTACCCATTTAAGGTCGAAGTTCTTCCCTATTTCCGATTCTTCTTATGTTTTGATGTTTATTTACTTAGTTTAACCTTTTAATTTAAGGTTGTGTTGTTGTTGGAGTTGTTGCCGGAGTTGTTGCCGGATCTGTGGAATTTTTGCCGGAAAATTTTGAAATTAGACTACCACAGGTTCCTTTTCATCTTTCATTTTATAAATAGAATGTGTTTATATGTGTATTATGCATTTGTGTGTTCTTACATTAGTATTTTTTTTGTATGTGTATGTTATTTGTATGTGTTTTAATTGTGAATGTGAATGTGTAATTTGTATGTATGAAAAAAATGAAAAAAATTAGGTTGCTATTATAGAAAAAAAGTATGATGTTATAATGAGTATGTGTATTTGTATATATAATGTATGTAATATGTGGAAAAAATTGAAAAAAAAATGTATTTATATATGTAATGCATGAGTTTTGAAATTATATATGTAATTAGTATGTATGAAAAAAATCAAAAAAAGTTAGGTTGCTATAATAGAAAAAAAAAGTATGATGTTATAATGAGTATGTGTAGAAAACATGTTTATGTGTATTTGTATATATAATGTATGTATTTATGTATGTATATATGTAGAAAAAATCGAAAAAAAAATGTATTTATATATGTAATGTATGAGTTTTGAAATATATATGTAATTAGTATGTATGAAAAAAATCAAAAAAAGTTAGGTTGCTATAATAGAAAAAAAAATATGATGTTATAATGAGTATGTGTAGAAAACATGTTTATGTGTATTTGTATATATAATGTATGTATATATGTAGAAAAAATCGAAAAAAAAATGTATTTATTTATGTAATGTATGAGTTTTGAAATTATATATGCAATTTGTATGTATGAAAAAAATCAAAAAAAGTTAGGTTGCTATAATAGAAAAAAAAAAGTATGATGTTATAATGAGTATGTGTAGAAAACAAGTTTATGTGTATTTGTATATATAACGTGTGTATTTATGTTTATAATATGTGGAATAAATGAAAAAAATGTATTTATGTATGTGATGTGTTGAAAAAAATGAAAAAAAAATATGTTGCTATAATTCTATTCATATTGTAATTTTGCAGGTTGTATATGGGGTTTAGTTGGGCGATACTCTTGTACGTGATGGCAGATGTTATGGGTTTAGGACATGGAGGTGATGGAGCCGGGGATCCACCACCTCCCATAGGCTTTGGTCGTGGTCAACAGGAACAAGATGATAAGTCTTATTATGATATATTTGTTAGATGTTTTTATCCATTTATTATAAGCTATCGTGACTAATATTTTTAATTATATTTTTCAGCTGAGCTCCCTAAAAAAAGAAGAGGCCTAGCAAAAAATATTCAACTATCAAAGATAATACGGGCAAACAAGGGAAAGCCTGTAGATTTGGATTTCAATAGGGAGCTGACATATTCCCCTGTCGGGAACCATGGTAATTGGTTTACCCGTGAGATTGGGAAGTATATATGGATGAACATCCCTTTGAACGTATCTGGTTGGGATAATGGTTCCCCCGCTTTAAGGAATGCCACAGTGGTTCATTTAAAGGTAACTTGGACAATATTTTAAGTTTAGTTCTAATTGGTATTTAACTAACTAACTTTTTTGTATTTGTAGAATAAGTTTGATTTAGATAAAGTTAACTTGGATCCCGAGCGTGCTCAGTTGTTGCAGAGCATTGACGCGACCTTGCAAAGAATTTATAGAGGCTGAAAAAAATAAAGCGCATACTTATTTTGAGAATGTCGGGGGGCTTACAGATATCCCAAGGGCATTAGCCAACCCCCCCCCCCCCCCCCCGATGGTATGTCACGTGAAAATTGGGCGCAAGCAGTCGAGCATTTTCAAACTCCTGAATTTCTAAAGCGTTCGGCGTCAAACAAAGGAGTCCGTGCACAACAACAAGTTGTAAACCGAGGGGGATCGTGCTCGTATAGCAATGCATGTTTCAAAGAAGTAAGCTATGATATATTTAACTGTTTATTTAAATTATAATTAATCTAATTTTTAATGTTAAATAGGACATCGCTCGAATCGAAGCATTTCGTAAGGCCAATACTGATCGCCAAGGGGTGTTTAGTAGTCCTGCAGTCGAGCAACAATACGTAAGTGGTTAATTTTTATTATCATATAAGTGCTTATATCGTCAAAGGGTAGTTAGTAATCTAATTTTTATTATATTTATTTCTTTTTTGAAAATACAGAATGCTTTACTCTTTGAGATCAGTCAACAAACTCAAGCATCTTCTGAAGCCAGCGGTCTAACACCAAAGGATACACAAAATTGTTTTGAAAAAATATTAGGTGTTCGACGTGGCCATATCAGAGGCATCGGGCGTAAACCTTCTACGGTTGTGTCGATGTACGATCAGGAACAACCACTGACACAGCCACCACCACAATCACAGGTGACAGGACTATTTAATTTTGGTAATTGTTTAAAATGTTGGTAATTGTTAGTTTAGTAATAGTTTCAAAATTTGGTAATTGTTACTTATAGTACAATGTTATAATGTTTTATACGCAATATGTGGAATGTATATTTTGTATATAGAATGTTATAATGCTATTTTAACTTATAAGACTGTTGTTTTATTTGTAGTTGGAAATGCTTCAAACAATGTTAAAAGATCTGGCATGTAGTGCTGCACTTGAAGATTGGTTTCGTTCGTTGCCACAACGAAATGAAACCGGAGGAAACGAGGAGAGCGATGATGATGAGTAGATAGTTGTAGGATTTTTTTATGTTTTATTTGTGCAAGTATTTTAGACTAGTATTTTCGATATTTTTTTTATATGTTAAATCAGACGAGTAATTTTAAACGGATATTGTATTAATATTTTGGAATGGAATGATGTAGGATTAGATTAATTAATATCATACCAGTTTTTTTTTTAATTTTAATGTGATATATATATATATATATATATATATATATATATATATATATATATATATATATATATATATATATATATATATAAAAGAAAAACACCAATACATGCGACGCCTTTAGTGGCAACAATAGGTTATTATTGGTGACACGTCTTTAGCGGCGACAAGTCTTTAGCGACGACAAACACGCGTTAGCGGCGACAGTTTGATTAATAGCGACAAAATATCAGCATCGACATTTTAGCGGCGACAAGCCGCACTTTTAGCGACGACGCCTGTCGCCGGTAATGCTCTACTTTCTTGTAGTGTAAGAATCATTGGTCTTTCAATAAAACTAATTAGTAGTTTCCTCCAAGGCTTCAATATTTTGTCAAGATGAAGACTACGAGTTGTTATTAAGCCCCATCATAATCTTTTAACAAAGAAGAAACAATTGAAACAACCCACAATAGAAACAATGATATTGCAGAGAATAGAGAAAGTTGAAGGTGGTTATAAACTCTATTTCCGATCTCTCTTATCTACTAGGCATTGGATTTCTGCTGGTACCCAAATCCAGCCTGAAACTGTGTTATATCCTTTTTATGCTTCCTAAACCATCAATATCACCCATTTGTTAAAATTCCATAAAAACCGCCATCTGTATAAAGATCAAACATATTAGAGCTAACAAATACGAAACCATAAATAATTTATAAAGTTGATAGCTTCCCACTCTCTAAGTGGCTTTCGCTATTGTGTCAAACAAATGACCGTAATTCAACAAATTCATTAAATAACAAAAGTGCATTCCATTAGAAAAAATAAATTTAAGTACTTGAAATCTACCAAATCCCAAAAAATTATGTAAATTGTTCTACAAAAATGATTGAATATCGATTGCTTGTATTTTAGAATTAAACCGATAGTAGAGATTACCTAAATCAGGAAAAACGAAGACATAAGCTGCCCTGGCAGGCGGCAACGTCGTATGTCTCCGACCACCATCAGATGAAAAGGAGAACATCCTTTCTTGTTTAATCCAACGTCTCAAATTAAAACTTTTTGTGAAGATAGAGCCATAATCCAGCAAACGAACACAACAAAACAAAAAATCCCTAATCATGTAGCTTCGATTTGAGGTCGAAATCACTCACCCAAAGCATTGTCTAAAGAAAGAGATAGCAAAAAAATATAATAAAAAGAGATGAAGGAGATTGAAGTCGGTATATAATGAAATCAATATAAAAAGATTACCTTGAAAACCACGACAATAGGTGGCCACCAGAGCTCATAATAGAGTGTGACTCGACAAAGGGAAGCAAGGCGACGAACGCACATTTCATCGACGCTTCAAACAAAGCAGTAGGTGAAAGCAGCTTTGAAGAAAACATCACCGCCAAAAGGAAAACCCATAGCCCAAGTAGTCGATTTCTTCAATTAGACCATCGCTGGCGGGAATCATACGTCATAAACGTTTGTAAGGCGGCGTCGGAAGCAGGCACCCTGGTAATACAGGCAGGCACCTCGGTGATGTAGACAGCCAAGCTGCTCACCGTCATATACGTTAAAAATGCCCGCTCCAGTCTTTCTATTGGGGGAGGGAAGCAACCCATCGACGTGGAACAGAGAACCCCTCGCCCCCTTTTTGAAATTTTTTAGTACTACCACCATGATGCAAAAGAGAAAAGAGATTTCATGCAGATAATGAGTAAGAATATATAAATAAATAAACTTCTGTGGATGATTAGGGTTAATGTAACCACTTCAAGCAGCAGTGAACAAAAAGAAAATTATAGCCGAAGACATCAACTGAAACAACAAGGAAAAAATAATCTGCAAATTGAGTTCTTGCTGCTACTGGTCGATTCTCATATTTTAATTTACATATATAAACAAGATGCATAAAAGGATTTGGTGTACAGAACATTTAGTAACTATCCATTGATACCAGACCAAAAATCTCATGTTGTAGATAAATACTAAAAAATAGAACTGATTACCTGGATCAGGAGATATTGGTGGTTAAAGAAATCTAAGGCGGTTACTTCTCAATAAGAAAGAAAAAGGAGAAGAAAGAGTGGCAAAAAGAAAAACGTGAGAAAGAAAGAGTGACTCGCCTTAAGAAGCTTAATTGAGGCGGCAAAGAGCTTTGGGGGAAACACCGACAAAGAGTAAACCCACCTTTGAAGTCTGTTGCGTTGGCCTGATGCAATGATGACTGGAAACAAGCAGGCAGATTGGTGATGCATGCAGCCAAGCAACTAACGGAAGGATGATGAAGGGTATAACGGAAGAACATATCATCGTTTAAAATTGGCCGCCCATTAGTCTTCCGATTGGAGGAGGGAAAGCAACTATCGACGTGGACATAAGCCCAACTCTTTAACATATAGGTAATGATATATATATATATATATATATATATATATATATATATATATATATATATATATATATATATATATATATATATATATAAAAGTTCAATTGAGAAAATAAAAAAGGTTGAGAATTGGGGAATCATTCTCAGCCAATCATTTATCTAACATGTTCACCTTAAAAAAAATACGCATGTCCATTTTTCATTAAGGGTATCTTTGTAAATTAACAACTTTTTTACATAGAACTTACCTGTTCGTTGTTATCAGTTTCCAATTTGATGATATCTTTTAGCTCGTTTGAATCGGATATGAGGAATTCATTATCAAGATTATTTTCTTTATATAACTCGTTAGCAATTATACGTATTCATTCCATTAATTGTGAAGTTTGCCATCTGTGTTTCAGTTTTCTTCTTCGTATTTAGTTTCCAATTTGATCACGTATGTATATCGTTTGAATCGGATAGATCGGAGTTCATTATCAAGATTATTGCTCTATATAATTTGTTTGGAATTACGCGTATTATCTTCGTTTTGGAGTTGTTTCATCGGAGTTCATTATCAAGATTATCAAGTTTCGAATATGTATTGCAGTGATTTAATCGGATTTTTGTTATGTAGTTTGAGATATTTATTTCAAATCGGAGCTGATTTAATTTTTAATCAGATATATTATTGTAGTTTTTACGCTCTAAACTGAGAGAGATTGCTTAATTACATCATCTGATCGATCTGATTGAAGTTTCTTTCAGATATTTTGTACGTTGAGGTGACATATATTCGAAATTAACCAAGTTTTCATCTTTATGACTTTTTTCTATGAGATATATTCGATATTAAGATTGTTTTTGTTTATTTATACAAATCATTTGGATTATTATGTCGAATTCTAGTGTTATTGATGGTGATTTGTATTCTTCTATGAGTGAGAGTGAAGAAGAAGATGTTGAGAACTCATTTTTTGAAGGTATGAGTTATTGAATTATTTTGTTGTTTTTAATTTTGTGGATTATCATTTATTGATATATGAATATGTTAATATGAATAAAGTGTTGTCTTATTCATATATGAATAAACGTGTGATAATTGTAATTTCGAATTTATTATTTTTTTCGTTTTATTCATATATGAATAAGTTATGTTTATTTTATATATTTTGAATCCTCATGAATTTTATGTATTCATATATGAATGTTTTATTCATATATGAATGTTTTTTGTTTTATTTATATGAGTTTCATGTATGCATATATGATTGTTTTATTCATATATTATTGTTTTATTTTAAGTGTATGGGTGTTTTATGCAGACATGTTTTTATAATAATGATGAGATGTGGTGTTAAAGAAATTCCTGAAAGGTACATTTTGAAAAGACGGAGAAAGGATGTTATATCAAGAAATTATCATTTTAGTTCTCTTCAATCCGATTCAGGTGATTGTGAGAATGTAAAGCTAGTCAATGATTCATATTATAGTTTTGAATCATGTTTGGATATTGTAAGAGATGACAAAAAGAGATTGGTTTTGTTTGCTGAGAGAAAGGACATGTATGGTTATTAATATATTATAAGTTCTAATATATTAATAATATTATTTAGTTAGTATTGATCAAGAATTAATTTTGTGATAAAAAAAGAGACTAATTAAATATATGGGTTGACTGTGTAAATCATCCATTTTTGTATAGTGGGCTAATGATCCATAGTTTATCAAGTTGGCCTAAAACCCATAAGATGCTCCATGGATGCTCCATTGTTGTTTTGAACCCATGGATCCAAGAAATGAAGAGCCATGTCATTTAGGGTTTACATGGTGTAACCCTACTTGTGACACTCTATAAAAGGATTATGTTATTCACCAAAATCAGTCACTAAGTGAGAACAAGAGGGCATAGCCGATTTTAGAAGTGTGACTTTTCTCTCAAGGTTATTCCAAGTGTAGGTGTTGTGTGAAGCATTTGAGGCATCACATTTGGGGTGCTAGGCTCACAAGGTTCTCAAAGGAATTCAAGCAACAAAAGGTATGTTTTTCTTACTAGCTTTTATGTTTAAAGTTCCCCATGTATGCTAGATAGGTTATAAACCTTGGAAAATCAAATTTGGATGTATCATAGTAAAACATAGATCCAAGGTTTCTAGGGTTGCATGTACACCTTAGGAGTGTTAGAATGCTCAAAACCCATCAATGATATCTAGAAAAAAGTTGAGAGTGAAGGTCGGAGACGAAAGGTCTTTCACGGTGAGCTGCTGTGACATCCCCAAAATTACGGCCAGAAAAGACCGGTTTGTTTATGTTTTGTTTAAAAATCAGAGTTACATTTTAAATGAAAGTGTTGCGGAATTTGTCCCAAAACAAAATATGATAAAGATTTATCAAAAGCATTTCCATAGAAATGTATTTCATTAAAAGACTTGGGATGTCATGTTCGTACATATCAAAAGCATAAACAGTACAATATAAGCCTTACTACATTATTTCATATCTACAGGCCTATATCCGTAATCCCTCGTCCAAAACATCACATCTATGCTCATGCGCCACTACCTGTAATACATAAAACTGAGTGGGTCAGGCTTGGGAGCTTGGTGAGCACATAGGGTTTTCAACCCACAATAAATAAGTTTATTAATTTCATCGATCAACAATAACCCGATTACCCGTTCCCGTTATCCTCACTTTACGTCCCTAAACACCTATCATAAGGGACCTAGCCTAAGGATCATCATCGGGACGGACACTACTGCTAAGGGGATTCCTCAGCAATAAATGTCCTAAAGGCAACCATGTGGGGGATGGAGTACACCGGTGAACACATCGTTCACAAACACCTACAGGTTGCGAGCCTGCTAGTGTTCCACTGGACTGTCTAGAAGAGTCCGTGGTCGTCATCCATACTCCGCTAGATGACAAAATCAACAACATCAACATCGAGGCCTCTCATCATTTTATCACACATCACCTATTACATCTACCCATGTTTTACCCCAACATTTTCGTAGATATAAAATACATATACAGTTTAAATCATTGTAAGCATGTATAACAACGTTCATCCAGCATAGATAGCAAGTATTCAGATAATATGCACACATAGCACGTAATTTATATAAAATACTTCATATCTATGTGTAAGCTGAAAGTAACTATGCACTCACCTGATTAGGTGGTGACTCAGCACTCGGACAGCGCTTCGATACTCTCAAAACGATATTCCTTCGATAAAACCTAGTATCGATACCACTAGGGTTTAGTTTAACGATAACCGCGACAAATTAATTAGTCCGAGTATTATTAAGCGTTAATAATACTCGATATAACTCATAATAATAGCCCAAATAATTATTTTAAGGACCTAATAACATTCCTATAATTATTTGAAAGCTATATAAAAAAATTGCGTAAGCGTAGCACACTTACAGCGAATTTTATCGAAAACCGGGACTTAATTGGAGCAGCGTTTCGAAACCGAAAAACTCCTTTTTCTCGGGACTCCGGGAGCCTCGGGGCTTCCCTAGGGTGCTAAGGGGCTTAACTAGGGCTTAGGGGGGTTTATAGCATTTAGAGAGAGAAAGAAGTTAGAGAGAGAAGTGAAAAAGGTGTGAAAAATGAAGAACCACCGGCCTCCTTTTATAGCCCTGCGAGGCCTCGGTACGCTAGGCGTACCTCGGACCTACGCGGGGCGTAGCCATCGGATAAGAGCGCCAGATCGACTCCAGCTGTTAGCCACTTCGGACCGGATAAGACCGAGGTTATGCGGGGCGTTCCGGATCTCGTACGCGGGGCGTAGGGCGAGGCTTCGTGGCATGATCTGAAGCGAGATCTGAGACCTTCATCGGACGGCCCACAACGCGCCACGTCATCAGTCTCGCACCAGGTTTCGCATTTTCATACTTCAACTTTAAAAATTCGTAACTTTCGCGTACGACCTCCGTTTTCAATGTTCTTTATATCCACGCGAAGGTGGGAACGTACTCTACAACTTTCGTTTAGACTTCGTCTGCTAATTTTGGCTCGATTTTAAATTTTATATTATTAACAGGCCGGGACAGGATTGGTCCGTTAAATCCTCATAACTTCTTCATCTGACATCCGTTTTCGCCCATCTTTTTCTCGTTACGCTACTCTCAACGAGATCTTCGATTCTCGTTTAGATCGTGTCGGCTAAAAATCACTCGATCTAATATTCAAATTTCGGGCTGTACACTGCTATTCCGAAACTTCGAAAAATCATAACTTCTTCATACGATGTCAGATTTGGGCGTTCTTTTTATCGATGTTCTTAGTTTAACATATTCTACGACTTTCGTTTAGATCGCTAAGGCTAAATCTCGCTCTATCGTAAATTCACTATTTACGCTTCCCGGTTGTCGTGCTGGTTTTGCCGTAAAACTTCGACGGGCCATAACTTCTTCGTTATAACTCAGATTTTGGCGTTCCTTATATGCATGGAAACCTTGAGACATATTCTACAACTTTATGTAGAGATATAGGGATTATCTCACACTTTAATTTTGACGCTCATTTTTATTCTTTATTAATTATACATTTATAATTAAATAATAAACACATAAACACACATAATACTCAAATATTTCATCTTTATTACTTCAAAAAGAGTTACAAGAGTTGACCTAGACTATTACATTGACAAAAATGCTTAGCCCTGAAACCCGGGCGTTACAGCTGCTCTCGGAGGTCCGAGGAGTCTAAATCTAGATTGGGAAAGCAGGTCCTGTGGCGGGGAAACAAGAGCGGGAAACGAGATCTTAAAACCGATGGAACTAGATCTGAAAACGCAATCTTATGGCCGGTGAAATAAGATTCAGTGACAATTTAGGAAGAGGAGGGCGGAGAATGTGGTTTTCGACAGTTGAAGGGAGAGGGAGGCAGCGAACAAGCAAATCCGCAAGGAGTGAAGAGGCGGTCAGGCGAAGGTTCCGGCGACATTATGGTGGTTCCGACGGTCCAGACTCTAGACTTACCTATGAGAGAGAGAGAGAGAGAGATCTAAAGAGAGAAAGAGATACAAAAGAATCTTAAACAAAGATATATTTAAATTTCAATAATAAAGAAATAATTTCTTTTAACTTTAAATTAAAAAAAACTAACGGCCAAGAATTGTTCTCAAATGTTCTCGCTGTAGAAAATATTCTCATTTAAACACACACACACACACACACACACACACACACATATATATATATATATATATATATATATATATATATATATGGTTGAGTTATTGTGAGAACTAAAAAAAGCATGTGAACTTGCGAACTCATAATCAACACATCATTTTTCAAACTTAAAATATCAATCTTCTCCAAATGGTACGTCTAATTCATATATATGCATGGTTGTAGAACTCGCTACTCGGTACCTACTTGGCCGACTACCGAGTAGCGAGTACTCGGGAGTACTCGGGCGTACTCGGATTCGGTAATTCATATAGAAATATTTTTAGGGAAATTATATATGTCAAAATCATAAGTTAAAACCATAAGTTGAATGAAATATATAAAAAAAATTAGATACATGTGAATACACAAAAACTAAAAAAACACACAATGGTCCCACTTCATGAATAATTATTGAAAATTTAAGATATATATGTAGTAATAATCACATATGTGTGTGTTAAATAACAAATCATTAAGTATACTATACATATTAATCATCGAGTTGGCCGAGTTTTATAACAGGGCTCGCTTCAATAAGGGGCAGATCGGGGAGTACTCGGATTTTGTAATTCGCCTCGGTAAGGGGCCGAGTAGCGAGTACTCGGACAAATCGGTGAGTTTTACAACACTGTATCTATGCTAAAAAAAAGATTTGACAATTATTTTTGAAATTTTTGAAATTTGCATGTATGCACAATCAGCAGTCGTATGTACTGCTGATAAGCACAATCAGCAGTCAAACAAAAAAGCCAAAAAAAAACATCAAATCTTTTTTTTTAGCATAGATATGGCGTAGACGCACCATTTTGAGAAGATTGGTGTTTTTAGTATTGAAAAATGATGAGTTGATTATGAGTTCGCAAGTTTTCGCAAATCTTTTGGTTTTCAAAAGAACCTGGCTATATTTGTGTGTGTGTGTGTCTATATATATATATATATATATATATATATATATATATATATATATATATATATATATATATATATATATATATTAATTTTAACGGGGCCCATGCGGGTTCGGGACGGGACTACCTACCCCCGTCCCCGCCCCGGAAACTAAAACGGGAGTTAACATTGCCCCCACGCTGCCCCTGTCCCCGGTTTTTTAACAAATATCCTCATATGGGATTGGGGTCCCACGAGACTTTTTGACATCCCTAGTTGAAGGTAAATAATGATTAAAATTGTTAATTTTAGATAAGGATAGTAGATTTACAAACAAAGATTCCAATGTTGGGTATAAAGAAGTTTTAGAAATTTATAAACCATTTGTAGTTTTAAATTTGTAATTTATTGTATTGTGTTTATTTAATTTTATTACATTTATATTATTTTTATTTTTCTTATATCAATGTCAGTTCCATTATTGATTGTGATTTTATTACACTCTATTTGAATTTGTATTCTTATTTATAAATCATCATTATATTAAACGTCTTTACATGCATAACGTATATCATATATTCAAATAAAAATATATATTAATTTTAAATAATCAATAAAAAAAAAATGTAAAAAGACTTAAATCTTTTTAGTAGTATATATGTTTTATTAATCTTTTTCCCATGGTTCCATAACCCAGTAAATAAATGAACTTTAAATATTATCATGTAGTTATAGCAACTGTTTTAATTTGAAGCCTATATTATCTTAAGGTTAAGGGGAGTGGTAACACTTCTTGTAACGCCCGTAGATTCGGGCTAGTAAATTTAGAGGCAATAGGGGTCGAAAACGACTTTTTGACAAAAGCTTATTAAGAATAAATAATCTCAACCAAGTTTTAGTATATGTTACAAGGTTTCCGTACATATAAAGAGCGTCGAAATCCGAGTTATAACGAAGAAGTTATGACCCGTCGAAGTTTCGCGACGGAACCGACACGATACCGGGAGGCGTAAATAGTGAATTTACGATAGAGCGAGATTTAGCCATAGCGATCTAAACGAAATTCGTAGTATATGTTAAACCGATAGTGTGCATAAAAAGAACATCAAAATCTGACTTCGTATGAGGAAGTTATGATTTTTCTAAGATTTAGCATAGCAGTACATAGCCCAAAATCTGAATTTTAGATCGGTCGATTTTTAGCCAAAATAATCTAAACGATAAGTGAAGATATCATTAATAGGAGTTAAACGATAAAAAGACAGTCAAAAACGGAGCCCGTATGCGAAAGATATGGACGAAACTTAGTCCCTACTCTTTGAGCGTTGCGAATTCGATACAGTTTTGTGAATCTGAGATAGAGTGAGAATTAGCCGACGAGATCTAAATGAAATTTGTAGTACTCATAAATACCAATGCATGGATATAAAGAACGTCGATAATAGAGCTCGTATGCGAAAGTTATGGACGAAGCTTAGTCCCTACTTTTCGAGCGCGGCGAATTCGATACAGTTTTGTAAATCCGAGATAGAATGAGAATTAGCCAACGAGGTCTAAATGAGAGTTGAAGATCTCATTAATAGGAACTCAAAGGTAAAAATATAGACAAAAACAGAGCTCGTATGCGAAAGTTATGGACAATGCTTAGTCTCTACTTTTCGAACGCGGCGAATTCGATACAGTTTTGTAAATCCGAGATAGAATGAGAATTAGCCAACGAGGTCTAAATGAGAGTTGAAGATCTCATTAATAGGAACTCAACGGTAAAAAGACAGACAAAAACGGAGCTCGTATGCAAAAGTTACGGACGAAACGTGGAGACTACTTTACTATACAATTCCTATAAATAAGAGATGAACTCTTCATAATTTCCTCACACCTTCAAACCTTTCTTTCTCTCTCTAACTTCTCTTTAACCTCCCTAAACCCCTCCCAAGTCTAGGGAACCTCCCTATCACGAGAAGAAAGCCTCGGAGCGCCCGACGGCTCCGAGAAGAAAAGCTTTCGGCTCGGAAACGCTGCTCCAACGAAACCCGGTTTTTAATAAAAACCCGCTGTAAGTGAGCTACGCCTATACTATATTTAATATAGATTTTATTTAATTATAATAACATATTAGGACCTTAAAATAATTATTTTGGCTATTATTATGAGTTATATTGAGTGTTATTTAACGCTTATATAATAGTAATAATAGCTAGACTATTAATTAGTCGCGGTTAACGTTAAAAACTAAACCCTAGTGGTATTAATACTAGGTTTTGTCGAGGAAAAATTGTTTTGAGATAACGAAGTGCTGTCTGAGTTCGGAATCACCACCTAATCAAGTGAGTGCATAGTTACTTTCAGCTTACACATAGATATGAAGTATTTTATATAAATTACGTGCTATGTGTGCATATTATCTGAATACTTGCTATCTATGTTGGATGAACGTTTTATACATGTTTTCAATGATTTAAACTGTATATGTATTTTATATCTACAAAATGTGTTGGGTAAAACATGGGTAGATGTAATAGTTGCTGTGTGACAAAATAAAATAATGAGAGGCCTCGTTATAGATGTTATTGATGATCCAGTCATCTAGCGGAGTATAGATGATGACCACGGACTATTCTAGACAGTCCAGTGGAACACTAGCAGGCTCGCAACCTGTAGGTGTTTATTTGAACTGTGTGTTTATTTGAACTGTGTGCTCACCAGATGTACTCCATCCCCCATATGGTTGCCTTAAGGACATTTATTGCTGAGGAATCCCCTTAGCAGTAGTGTCCATCCCGATGATAGTCCTTAGACTAGGTCCCTTGTGTTAGATGTTTTAGGGACGTAAAGTGAGGATAACGGGAACGGGTAATCGGGTTTGTTTGGTTTGATAAAGCTAATAACTTATTTATTGTGGGTTGAAAACCCTATGTGCTCACCAGGCTCCCAAGCCTGACCCACTCAGTTTCTTGTATTACAGGTAGTGGCGCATGAGCATAGATGTGATGTCTTGGGATGAGAGAGTAATGAATTTTAGGCCTGTAAATACAGAATAATGTAGTAAGGCCTATGCTGTATTGTTTATGCTTATGATCTGTATCGAACATGACATCCCGAGTCTTTTTAAATGAAATACATTTCTACGGAAATGCTTTTGATAAATCTTTATCATATTTTGTTTTGGGACAAATTCCGCAACACTTTTATTTAAAATATTACTCTGATTTTTAAACAAAGCATAAACAAAATCGGTCTTTTCTGACCGTGAAAATGGGGATGTCACACTTCTAACATCTTGTCACGTCAGATTTTTGAGTGTCATCTCATTTTTGAACATTTAGTACTTAATTTTTGCATTTTGTAGGGAGTGGTAACACTCCTAGGACTCTTTTTTTTTTTAATTTTCTTTTTCTAATTTAATTAAATTACTTTATTTTAATAAAGAAACATTTTTGTGCATAAATATTAAACAAATTTTATTTTTTAAACCACAAATGAATTTGTTTTGTAACAATATCACATTCAAAACAACCACCAATCACCATCACTTTGACTACCCCCGCCACCGTCTCCCATATTTACCAAGTTAGTACCAAGTTCTTCAAAGTCTACACACACCATCAGACCACAATCATCACTGGCGGACCACCGACTTCTTTGTTCTCTTCCAAATTCAATCTCTCAGGTCATTTTCGGCTGATAGGAGTGGATGTGCTAAAGAGCTCGTTAGGCGCTCGCTAGGAAGAAAGAACACCGCCCCTAGCTCTCGCTAGGGAGCTCGCTACCTTAAGCTCGTTAATGGCGTAACGAGAGGAGAGAGAGAAGGTTGCTTGAATCTGATTGGCTATTGGAGAATCTTCACCATTCATGTCCGAGTTTATTTTAATTCCTTTTTATTCCATTTGGATGGAAGTTTCAAAATCACGCCCTTATCTTGTCTTAATAGTTCATTATTTGTTAGAAATATATAGATAAAATGTATGTTTTTGTTGTAAAAAATTTAATCATTAAGATCTTGTTAAAATTTCAAAAAAATATCAATTTTTAGCAACTACAACTTTTAATATATATATATATATATATATATATATATATATATATATATATATATATATATATATATATATATATATAAATTTGAAATAAAGAATGAAAAAAAACAAGGAGTGTTAGGTATTTTTTGTTTTAATTTATTGTAATTTTTTAATATGAGGTGCTTTAAAAATATAATTGATATTATATTAATTGTTTGTGGTTAAAAAAAATAATTTTTGTTTAATATTTATGCAAAAAAAATGTTTTGTAATTTAATTAAATTAGAAAAAGAAAATAAAAAAAAAATAGAATGCTGAGAATGCACACACTCCCTAATCCTTACCATTCCCCTCGCCTTTAACCTTATATGCTTATATGTACCAAATTAGGGGTGAGCATTTGGACCGGTGAATCGGACCGGACCGGACGGCTTTTTTGGACCCCCGGGCCGGTTCTCGGTTCTAGGAATCCATCCCGGTCCGGTCCGTTTTTTTTCTCGGTCCGGTCCAGTTTTTACCGGGTTTAGAACCGGTTGGACCGGATTTAAAAAAAAATGTAATATGTTAAATTTTTTAAACAACCATAACTCATTCGTTTTAAATCGGATTGACACGCGGTTTTTTCCAATGTTTAACTTACAGTTTGTAAATAAATTTAGACTATAGTTTTGTTGATTTTGGTATAGTATTCAATGAGTTACAAACTTTCAAAGTTGAGATATCAAAGCTGAAAAATTTAAGCTTTTCAGCAACATTTTTAAAATTTTGTAATCTGTGAAAATTTTTAAACAACCATAACTCATTCATTTTAAGTAGGATTGACATGCGGTTTTTTCCAACGTTTAATTTACAGTTTGTAGATGAATTTAGACTATAATTTTGTTGATTTTGGTATTATATTCAATGAGTTACAGTCTTTCAAAGTTCAGCTATCAAAGCTAAAAATTTTCAGCTTTTCAGCAATTTTTTTAAACTTTTGTAATCTGTAAAATTTTTTAAACAATCTAACTCATTGTTTTAAGTCGGATTGACCTAAGGTTTTTTCCAACATTTAGTTTATAATTTGTAGATAAATTTAGACTATAATTTTGTTGATTTTGGTATTATATTCAGTGAGTTACAATCCTTCAAAGTTAAGCTATCAAAGCTAAAATATTTCAGCTTTTCAGCAAGTTTTTTTAAAATTTTGTAATCTGTGAAACTTTTTAAACAACCATAACACATTCTTTTTAAGTCGGATTGACCCGAGATTTTTTCCAACATTTAGGTTACAGTTTGTAGATAAATTTAGACTATAATTTTGTTAATTTTGGTATTATATTCAGTGAGTTACAATCCTTCAAAATTGAGCTATCAAAGTTGAAATATTTCAACTTTTTAACTATCATTTTATACTATAATTCTGAATTTTATCTATCTTTGATAGATAAATCATATGAAATGAATCTTGGTGAACTTGATTTATATGTTAGTTGATTTTATTTGGAAAATTAATTTTGCAACTTATAATATTATAACATCAAGGTATATTAGTTATACATGAAATGGAAACATAATCATTTTTACAAGTTGTATCGTATCAAACCTAAAAACTTATTTTAACGACTTGTACTCTATGTAATTAAAGTTGTACCGGTCCAAACGGGTCCAAGAACCGGAAAACCCGGACCCGGACACGGACGCGGACACGGACACGACTCATCTGGTCCGGTCCCTGGTCCACAATATTCTCCATAACCGGTCCGGGCCAAGCGCCGGACCGGTCCGGTTCGATACAAATGCTCACCCATACACCAAATGGATGTTTTTTCATCAGGTAAGTTACAAACCCACCATTTTGAATCCCCCTTTTTCGATTTTTGAAATCCATTTCCCGTGCCGGCCACCAAACGTGCTCCGCCATGAGCCTCCAACTTTCTAGTCGACTATATCCATCGTCATCACCAACACCACCTATTAGCACCATAATATGACCGTGGCACTAGAAATACTACCATGAAGCTTTTTGAAGTTGCAAACAAGGTTGTTGCAGTTGAAGATGATAATCATATGGTACAGGCTCTTTATGCTCATGTTTCTGAACAGGGGATTGGCAAAAACTGATGGTATATAGTATGTTATTATTATTAGAGTACGTTGCTTATAAACTGTTGGATGAAATGTCTCACTGAAGCTGTATTTTTTAACCAATTTTCTTCTTGCAGAACCATGTTGTTCTTGCCTTCTAGCATGTATTTTGTAGGTTGTGGGATTCTATGGTTCTCTTGGAAACGTGTTGTACTCTTACGGTCCCTGTTGAATATGGCAACATTGGCTGAGCAAAGATAATAGAATTTTTCCAATAATAATTTGGATGTGTTTGATATAATTTCTCCAATCGTCAAAGGTAGTGGAAATTTCTACATTTTGTTTACTTTTTAAATTGGTGGAAAACGGAATTTATGCATGCTTATACTTCTTGAATCTTATTTATCATTTTCCTTTCTGCTACAGTGCTATGCATTTTGACTTTCATTACACAATTTATAATCTATTCTTCAAGAAAATTCGTTGTGTGAAGTGGGAATGGTGAAACTGTGAGTTTACCTTTTATTCAATCTATATTTTATATTCTGACTCAGTTTTTTGGTAATTAAATACAACAGTTGTAAAACCTCAATGGAAAGCAATAATTGATTTCAAGTGTATTCTAGACAATAAGTCGGTAGTGGCAACAAACCTCAAGAACAGGAATTCAGGGACTACTTGCATGTATTTTTCTTTTCCATTAAACCTTTATTTTAATATTCTTTTGTTATATGAACCAAATTATATTCCATCTCACAAAGTAGATTTGGATTCTGTTATAAAATTGTTTTTTTAATTAAACAATCCAAGTGTGTGTTGACAATCTGTTTGTATGAGATCTTAGCTATGTGCCTTTATTTTGCCACAATTTTGATGGGTAATGCCTAGATCACTGGTCTTGATTATATGAATAAGGTTTTGTGTTTTGTAGGGGTTTTGGTGCTAATATATTGTAGGATTGCACGGCTGTTGTCTCTTTTACCCATAAATTATCTTAATGAATGATTATGTGCTTATTTAAACTTGTTAATTGGTTTGTGGAATTTCAATTTCTTGCAAATTTTAACGAATGGTGTTTGAGAGAGAAAGCATGTCAGGTATGGTAAATGGCATGAGTATCTTTGAAGATTCGAATATGGTTTCATCTTTTTTGTGGTTATTTATTTATTTATTTTGTAACAGATGTGTTGGTGCGATTTTGTAGAAGAGTAAAGGAACGGGAAAACATGTGTAAGGTTGTTAAAAAGAATGTTCCTGTAATTCGTCTTTTTGACCTGCACTATATTCAATTTTTACGAGAATGAATCTGATTGTTAAAGAATAATGATCGATTTTTTTTAGAATTATGCTTGTAATTTTTGTTTTTTCCTTATTCTTAATAGATTTTTTTTCAAAGGCATTTATCCTTGAATGTTAATGTTTTTTTTTTTTTTGAAATAATAATAATAATAATAATAATAATAATAATCAATTCCTAAGAATAGTCAAAAAAATCCATCAAAGAAGTATTTAAAGGGTAAATGGCACAAAAAACACTCTTTTTACACGGAAATTCGATTTTGACACCGTGTTTTTTTTTTGTCAATTTTGATACTGTGTTTTCCAATTTGTTACAATTCTGACTATTTGACCGGTTAACCAGGTTACATGCTGACGTGGCATGATGACGTGTCAGTTTTTGATGACATGGCATGCTGACATTATATGCTGACGTGTCAAAATTGAATTTTTTTTCTCACAAAAAACACTAAGTTTTCATTTTTTTCGATTTTGACACTAAGTTTAATTTTTTCTTTCAACTTTGACACTATGTTTTTTTGTTCCAAATCGAACATCATTTTTTCCAATTTTGTTCAATGTTGACAATTATCCATTTGAAACCGTATAAATTTTTTTAAATACATTTAAACCATATAAATATGTTTATTTTCATTTAAAAACCATAGTTTTGTTTAAATACATTTTTTTTTACACTCAAACCATATTTTTATATATAAATATGTATTAGTTATATAAAAATTGTATTTTATATTAAGTATGCAACTTTAAAATGTGTTTGGAGGTTTGGAGGCATGTAGTGGATCAAAATTAAGATATCAAGTTTGCAACCAATCAAATTTTTACATTTTATTAGAAGCTTATAGTTAGTTTAATTCTCATGATATACCTAATGCTTTGAATATAAGAAAAAAAAACATCTTGTATTTAAATAAAAATGTAGTTTTTAAACGAAAAAAATATGTTTATACGGTTTAAAATATAATAAAAAATATATTTATACGGTTTCAAATAGAAAATAGACAAAACTAAACAAAATTTGATAAATGATGTTCGATTGGAACAAAAAAACATACTGTCAAAATTGAAATAAAAAATTAAACTTAGTGTCAAAATCGAAAAAAATGAAAACTTAATGTTTTTTATTAAAAAAAAATCAATTTTGACACGTCAACATATCATGTCAGCATGCCACGTCAGCATGTAACCTGGTTAACCGGTCAAGTGGTCAGAATTATAACAAATTGAAAAACACAATGTCAAAATTGATAAAAAAAAAAAAACACGGTGTCAAAATCAAATTTCAATGTAAAAAAGTGTTTTTATATCATTACCCTTTATTTAAAAGATAGTCAAAAAATCCATCCAATGATTAGCACTTTGGCGGGCAAATGTCAACTATATAGTTCCATTTTGAAAGAGTTCACTTCGATACCGTCTAGTACAGAAAATATCATTTTCAACCCTCTTAGTATTACAAGCTACCAGGTTCAGTCCCTACGACTTTAAAAATTGAAATAAGATTTTTTAATTCAGTGCATGTTCCAAATAAGGTCTAAGAAATATACATCATTGTTTCCTACATTGATACTATGCATTCCGATGCTCAGTTACTCACGCATTAGTTTTTTTTTATTACTTGTATATTTTTTTTCTGTTCTTTATTAAACCTAAACCCGATGATATAATAACTTACTATTTTTATAATAGAATTTAAAAAATATAATGAGTGACCAAATTTGTACTATAACGTTTAGCGTTATGATAAAAAATAAAAAAATAAATAAAAAAAAAAGTATCTATCATTTTGTGTACAGTAACTCTTATCTTATCTTCTTTTGTAAACCAATCAAACACTCTGAAAGTGTTCAATATTCACTCTTATCGTCACAGCTTTTTTTTTAATCAGCAACAGTCTTCCATTCTTGTTTTATCATACTCTTCTTTTGTTAGCCAAATAAACACTGTTATCTGTATTTTTGTGCAATTTATAGTCATGGCCTTCGGTTTTTAGGTAATCATAATCTTTTTTTTCATATCTAAAGAATCCAAACAATCAGAAAAGAAGCAACCCAACTAGAATGGGAGAGGAGGTCACTAATACTGTGGTTGGGAAAATAGTGGATTTATTGTTTAGTGCGGCTAAACGGGAGATTGATTACATCCGAAATTACACTAAAAATATTGACAAGTTGAAGAGTGAAACTCAAAAGCTCAAGGATATGAGGGATAGGATTCAACAACGAATCGATGCAGCTAAAGAAAATGGACAAGCTCTCTTAGCTGGTGTGCAGAACTGGATGGAGAAGGCAGACATTGAAATATCCAAAGTGGAAGAGTTTCTCGAACAAGAAGCCAACGCCAAGAAGACGTGCTTCAACTTACGACCTTGTGTCAATTTGGGCACCCTCCACCATTACAGTAAGATGTCGATAAACAAAACCCCTTTTCTTCTGCAGCATCAAGAAGATGGTCAAACTTACGAATCTTGTGTCTCCATTCGCACTCCCACCCCAAGATTTATAGACCTCTACCAAGCAAAGAATCTTGATGATATTGATACCCACAAGTTGGTGTTGAGGGAGATAATTAAAGCTATCAAAGATGAGAGCGTACAAATTGTTGGAATTTATGGGTTAGGAGGTGTAGGGAAAACTACACTAGCCAAGGAAGTTGCTGCAGAAGTGAAGAATCTTTTTGCAGACACTGTGTTTATAACTGTCTCACAGACTGTAGTCGTTAAAGAGATTAAAAAAAATGTTGAAGTAGCTGCAAAGCGAATAATCAATGGGGAGAAGGTTCTAATCATTTTAGATGACATATGGGAAACGCTAGTCCTCCCTGATGTGGGCATACCATGTGGGCCTTCCCACAGGAATTGCAAGATTTTGTTGACGTCTAGAAGGATGGATGTATGTGAAGCGATGAACGCCGATAGGAATATCTGTGTAAACACTTTGACGAAGGAAGAAGCATGGGTCCTCTTCAGACGTATGGTTGGTGATGAAAAGTTAGCGAACGACTCCAGTCTGGAGAAAATTGCCAGAGAGGTGACTGAAGAATGTGGTGGATTGCCCCTCATCATTCAAGCCGTGGGAAATGCTTTAAAAAATAAAAAATTTAATATTTGGGAGGCAGCACTTGACCGACTAAGAAAGCATGCCCCTCTAGAGATTGCTCCAGAGATAAGGAAAGCATTTACTCATTTGAAGCTGAGCTATGACTTACTTGATAGCAAAGAAGCTAAATCAATCTTCTTGCTGTGTAGTTTGTTCAGGGAAGATGGAATCATAGATATGTTAAGCCTAGCAGAATATGGGGTGGGTCTGCAGATATTTAATAATCTGGATAGCTTTAATGATGCCGAAAAAAGAGTCCGAATGGCAGTTGACACCCTCACATCCTCTTCCTTGTTATTATCCGAGGGAAACGAAGTAAAAATGCATGACGTTGTGCGTGATGTGGCTTTGTTAATAACTTCTTCTTATGAAGGTGAAGAGAAGGAGAAGTTTTTAGTGGAGGCTGGAAAATGTATGACAGAATGGCAACCAAGAAACAGAACCTCAGAAAGCTACACCAAGATCTCACTCATGAGTAATATAATTCGTAAGCTTCCAGATCATCAGCTTCATTTCCCACTCCTTGATACTTTCCTTATACGACACAATCTTCTTTCAATTATTCCTGATGAATTCTTTGGAGGCATGAAAGAAGTTAAAGTTTTAGATATGTCTTGGAATCCCATCAAATCCCTCCCACAATCACTGAAGCTGCTCACAAAACTCATCACGCTTGATCTAAGTACCAATAGACATCTTACAGAAATTTGTATAGTTGGGGAGCTAAAAGACCTTGAGATTCTGAGGGTTAGAGGGACCGGAATTAAAGTGATTCCTAAAGAGATCGGTCAATTGACCAACTTAAGGCTGTTGGATGCGGGTGACTGTTTCCATTTATCTGATGTAACAGCTGGTGTCATATCAAAGCTCCCTAGGTTGGAAGAGTTGTATATTGGAACCCGTCACAGGGACCCGTCGCGCTTTGGTCTTATGGAAATAAGTAACTTGAAATGGTTCAGAGCTCTGCATTTGTCAATGAATTCTGATGGTTGTCATCTTTTTCCTGAAGGTACCTACTTCAAAACGTTGCAAGAATTCTTTTTTCAATTTATTTTCGGAAGGATTAATACAAGGGTTAAGAGATTATTTTTGCGTATTGATCCGGAACCATCAAAATCGTATTTAAAACATCGACTACACATTGCACATTCTAACTTCCCATTCACTATGCCAATCAAGAAACTGTTTCAGGTAAGTGATGGTATATTACTAAAGAGGATAAAAGATTTGGATAACATCATACCAGACCTTTATGGAGAGAGTACTATTGATGAATTAAAGTCTATTGTATTGGATGGTTGTGACAATGTTTCATGCTTGGTGAAGACAACGATGCAGCCTTTTGTTGCATCCAATGACCTGATGCTTGGTCAAACGAAAACAACAAAAGAAAAGTACTTCTCCAAAGTGGAAGAAATCTTTATGAAAGAACTTAAGAACCTGAAGATTCTTTTTGATTGTTCATTTCAATATATAAGCTTGCGTAATCTACAAGCCATTGAAATTTCAGGTTGTGATTCCTTGTTGACGGTATTCCCATTAAGTGTAGCACAAGGGCTTTCCAATCTGAGACGTATACAGATTTTGAGGTGTGACAGTTTGATGGTAGTGATTTCTGGTGGAGATGAGCAAACAGCTGATAATGACATCGAGTTCCCTAGACTTACCCATATTTCCCTAAAAAATTTGCCCAAAATAAAGAGCTTCAACTCTGGAGATTCTACAGTCAAATATTCTTCTTTGGAGTTTATCGAGGTGGAAGATTGTCCTAGCATGAAGAGGTGGGGTTATGGAGTCCATGATATGCCCCATGGCAAATTTTGTCATGAAGTGAATTTTAATTTGTTCCGTTAATGATCTTTTCACACCACGAAAGGTATGAAAAGACAACTATCCCACCCAATATACAACCAAGGAGCTGGAGACCAATTTATATGTGTCAAGGACTCTTCTTTCTTCTTTTTGCCACTCAAGATTTCGTGCTCTACCTATAATTAACTCATAATCACACAAAATCAAGGTTTGTTGTAGTTCTGATGCTTCCAAATTTAACATTGTGGCTCACACAACTAACGGTGTTCAAAGAGTGAATTACTTGAAGAATGTTTAGTACTTAGAATTAATTGCAAAAACAGAGTGGCTCTATGTCATCATCTTCCTCTTCTTCTCCATCAGCGATCTCATCTTCCCAACTCCCAAGTCTAATCATCATCATCCTCATCCTCATCCATGTCTACTGTAGATGTGATCTAATATTACCTTCAGGATTTGAATTCTTATGGCTCACTCAATTTGGTTTCAATAGAGAGAAGCACAGAGGGGAGACCATATGCTCTTTAGCTTTTTTTTTTCGTCCTCATAATATCGCCATGGCAATTCATCAAACAGTCGGTAAGCATCAACATTTTATCATTTACCTATTAGCACAATTCCAAAATCATAACCGATATGATTTATTTTAGGCTATAGGTGGTGGTTACAACAAGCTATCGTAAAAACGCTGCCAACTCAGTAGCACAATTCCAAAATCATAACCGATATGATTTATTTTAGGCTATAGGTGGTGGTTACAACAAGCTATCGTAAAAACGCTGCCAACTCAGTACCAGGTCAGCTCCACCACCAATTCACTAAACATTGTAAATGGTTACCTCTCTATAATTTTCTTTTTTTTATTTTTAATTTTTTATGATTAAATTAAATAAAAAACATAATTTGAAACATAATAAAATATTTTACATTAGTTGAAACTACATTACATTATCTGAAACCGTATTACATTAATTAAAAAACAATGAAAATTAAACCTAAAAAATAGAAAATGAAAGCTAAATTATTAAAAAATACATAAAAAACATAGAAAATTAAACCTAAATTGCTAAAAAAACAAACATAAAAACATAGAATTTGAAGATCGGTTGTGGTATCGTATTTAAAATTTGAAGATCGGTGAGTGTCATTTTCTCCAACAAGTTTCCTCTGTTGATTCAAAAAAAATTCTAAAAAATTTAGAGTTTTGTTTCTTGTGTCCACTAGTACGTCCTCGTTGGTTGATTTTCTGCTTGAAGACACCCCCCTTTCTCGCTTTGTCCCTTCCCGGTGGTCGACGAAGTTAGACGTTCGGTGGACCCTCCCTCTCGGTGGTGTCGAACTAATCATTAAGGTCGAAGCTAACACCAATGTCCGATTCGGAAGTTCTTACCCTTTGGTTGGAGCCGGTGGTAGATCCTGAATGCGTCGTTTCCAGATAAAAGACCCATTTTGGACCATTACGAAAAACTTACCACGTTTTTTGGTTGTTAAATGGTTTATCATTGTTGGTAATTTTGTATTGGTACAACACGGTTGATAAAATGTTAAAATCGTTGCTACCACTTCTATGCACATTTTTAAGATTGTCAAATACGCCGTTAAATTTGGTGCAAGTCGCTCGAAGGTCATACCGTTTTGCATTTATCGAGTCGTATGTATGGTTCGTTTGCCTTCCTAATAACGTGTGGAAGTGATCTAAAACAAGATTCCAAAAACTTTGCCCATTTGCGTGTTGCCGACATTTGTGTCTTTTTTTTTATTCGGTCCATTGCGTAGTTTTCTTTTTTATTGGATCTTTTGATTTTTTTCCTTCTACGATTTGGTTGTGTTTCTTCAACCCGTTCGTTGTCGTCGTTATTGTTGAGGTTTATAAGTTGAGATTGAGATAATGGAGCTTAAGATGGTAGTGACGGTTGTGCGTGAAATTGTTGATGTTGAGAAGCCTGGGGTTGAAATTGTGGAGAATGTTGTTGTTGAAAGACTTGAAATTGGAGTTGATTGAATTGTGGTGGTTGTTGTTTTTGGTAGTAGTGTGGGTAGTATGAAAGATTGGTGAATAGAGGTTGTTGTTGGATTGAAGATGTTATCAATTGCATGTAACTAAGATTTTCTAATGAATCATTTGGAGTGTTTGGAGTAGGTGGGATATTTTGATTTGGATCCATATGTAGAAGGTAAAAACTATATGAGAAGATAATATTTTTTTAGTGTAAAATGTTAGTAAAATAATGGGTATTTATAGTTGTAGTTGATAGGTTTTAAATTGAAAAAAAAATGCTAATGGTAGGATTTTTTTTGGGTTAAATGGATCATTGCCAAACTCATCTCCGATTGGTCATCTTACCCTGTCTTCGGACTCATGCCACAGCCAGAGCACCATCCCTAGGGGTGGTGTTCACGCGTCTTTTATTGTGCCACGTTGGATTCTCACACGTTGAAAAGCTTCCACTCAAGTTAGCCTTATTACACAAAGGAACAACACACAAATTTCAACGCACCTGAGTCAGAGTGGGTAGTCGGCGTAGGGGTTTTGATCAAACTCCATCAAAATATCTTTAAATTAAACTCTGGAAGACGACAAAACCCTATAACATCTCCCTTTTTAAAAATCAACAAACAAATTTGATATGTCTTCGACTTTGTGAAATATAGGGCTTTTTGATTGTCTCGGATTGTCTTTCTCATCCTCAACTTCATCAAGGATATTGTTTCTCCTTTCAATCGTCTCTAAATAACATAAAGAATTATAAGTACCACCTTTATGAATTATGATTCTAAAGATTGATTATTTATTTTTGTAATTGGGTGTGGGATGAGAGTTAGGTGTTGTTTGTTTTTTGTCTACAAATCTTCTTGGCCTCTTCTGTCTGCGTCGTGCAGACCACGTGCAACACTACCCTTCGCAGACTGTTTGTTTTTTTAAATACTACATACCTAAAAAAAGGTATGTGCATCCTCTTCTTGGCTCAGATGTGGACCAGAGTCTTCAAACCTCTTCAGATATCTCCTAGCTTAAAAAACACATATATCTTTGTTATGTTTTTTAAACTTAGATTTATTCCAACTTTATCTATGATAAATATTTTTTAATAAAAAAATGCAATAATACTTAAAGAAAAAATATTCGACGATACAATCATTACCTTTGTGAAAAAATTATTACAATAATGGTCATTGGAGTTGTTTATATAGATATAAAAAATAAATTCCAAATATTTTCTTATATTTTTTGTACCAAATTATTTAATGCAGTATTATTCATTTCTTAAGAAAAATATTTATGTCTAACTTTTAATTGATTTAATCGAAAAAGTAAAATGAAATTTTTGAAAATTTCAACTAAAATCAAATTTATTTTCATCCATTTTATGTGTTAAATTCTTTTAATCCTAATTACAATGTTTAAGTGTAACTTTGTGACCAAATTTTGTTGATTTTTATCAAATATATACGTTAATTTATACTATTTTATTTTCATTTTTTATACAATAATACATAAAAGTTGATCCACATTTGTTAATTATATGTAATAAAGTCATAAAATTATTGAAAAACGCTTTTAATTTTTTTATAAAATCACTTTAATTAGTTTTTAGTTTATTTTAGCAACCTGCAGATATTAAAAAACATAAAGGCTTCTTCATTCACACTGTAGATGTTTGGTCCACCTCTTCTACTGCAGAGCCCGCAGAGATTTGCAGATGTGGTCCATAGACTGCAAACATTTTGCTTCGGAAAAAACATACAGCACCTTTTCCACTTTCTGATCTTAATGATTGTTAGTTGTAGGATATGGTTTTAGGTGTTTGAAAATGAGTGAATTGAAAGTTTTTACAGATTGCAAATGGCGATGACAGCCCAAATATTTTAATTTACCCTAATAATAAATTTTATCTTTCTAGTACTCTATTGTACTTTTTTGTTTGAAGTCTTTTAGTGTGTATATAACTCATTTGTTTATCTAATTTGAGTTAATAATTTTAGTCAACCCTAATTAGACAGACGACTATCTTTTAGATTTTAGTCATCATATGGGTTTCTTGATGGCGTTAACCATTCTCCTTTTAGGTTATGAGTTTTGACTAACCTTTATCCCTCTTTCAATTTCAAAGGAAGCCCAAAGTAAAATCAATGATTTTAGTGGTGAGAATGAGAAAACTGAAGAAATGATCCTTGTGGTCTGCAATTCTTTTTTTATTGAATTATTATATATTAATTCTTTTTATTTTTAATTTTATTGAATTATTATACATTAATTCTTTTTTTATAATTTTATTTTTATTGGAATAAATTTTTTTATTTGATTATCATATATTAATTAATATTATTTTTAATATATAATATTTAGATATTAATAATCTTACATTATTATATTTTTAATTTCCTTTAATTAATTTTTTTATTGGATTAATTTTTTAATTCATTTTTATTAAATTGATTCTTTTCTATTGGATTATTACATTTAATTTATTATTTTATTTATATAATCAGTATTATTTTATTGGATTATTAATTTATTTTTAATTTATAATATTAATTTTTTAATTTTATTGGTTCCACCATAAAGTCGTCGAAATAAGCAAAAGTACCACATCCCATCGTCGAAAATCGTCGAGACCACTGTTAATCACCTTCATCGTTGGTTCGACAGAAACAATACTAACATGTTTCACCACAAAGCCATGCGGGGGTTACCATGGTTGTGGGCTAAGACCACATGGGGTTCCAGTGGCACCCGGTGTAAGACCTTGGAGGGTTTCCATGGCATCCCTATATGTTTATGGGTATGACTTATGCGATTGATATGGTTTATGTAACTGTTATAGCTAATATGGATTATGTGGTTATGTGGATTGTGTGGGGTATGCTCTGGGGAACTCACTAATCTTCGTGCTTACAGTTTTGTTTATGGTTTCAGGTATCGTTGTTTTGGAAATGAAGGGCTCAGCTTGATCGCAGCGCACACACCCATGTTTTCCGCCTTATGTGATTTTGGGATGAACTCTGATAAATGTTTTTAATTAGCAATGTTTTGGAATACATGGATTTAAAGATATCTGTGTTTTGACTATAATAAAAATGAAATTTTTACCCTCGATTTTTGGGTCGTTACAATTTGTATATGTTTCTGTACAGTAAATAGAACCTTTCAAAGATTGCTTTCTGTGACTAACAAAATTATGTTTCTATTTTTGAAATCTCATAAAACATTACATAAGGTTTTTTTTTGGCTTAACATATTACATCATTCACTCTAGATTAAGTCAAACAAAACAAGAATGTATACATTTTCATATTAAATGCTTAACCTATTAATTTGGACTCGATCCCTAACAACCTCTACAAACTACACTAACAACATAAGTTTCTTTAATCTATCAATAACTATGTGATTTTTTTAAACAAATTATAGGAAGATACTTACAATGAAAAAAAATTAATTTTATACTACAACTTAGTTTTTTTACCGATAACAACAATATACAACACTTAATATTAATCAAACTTATCTACCGGTTTCTCTAAATCCCTATACTAATAAAAGAGTCGCTCTTTTGTCATGTGTCATCATATTAGACATTTTAATTAATGTGTTGCCACTTGTCAATCTATTACTTTTCCATTTTAAATTTATTAGACCTCATCAATGTGATTCTATTTTGAATTTTAAATTTTAAATTTTAAATTTTAAATTTTAAATTTTAAATTTTAAATTTTAAATTTTAAATTATTGTTTTCATTAATTCACAAATAAAAAATATCTAATATATATTAAAAATTAATTTTATATATTTATTTGAATCAATGATTATATTTCACATAACTAAAAAAAATATCTCTTAAATTAATAATTTATTTAAAATAACTTATTAATAATTTTGAGTTTTTACTATAAAAATTTGATTAATTTTATAACCGTGGTTCCCACGGGTTATAAACTAGTATGTAATACATGAATCATATCAGAAGTAGGCTAAGAAGTTAGAATTTGAATTAGAAATAATCATATTTCCTTGAATATCAGATTTACGATTTTATAGACAAATTTTTTATTTGATTCTTAAATTTTCTATGTGGTCGTATTTATATGGTAGAATCAAATTGCATAATTACAATTAACATTATTTTTTATTAAACTTTGTATGTTGGTATGCAACAACAATAATTATATTTTTGAAGGAAAATTGTTCAAAATAATTTGCATAATCTAAATACATGTTAATTTAGTTCATTTCCTACACTTTCATGTAACATTTGATTTTCTTTGTCATGTTACATTCAAAAGATTGGTTATTATATGTTTGACGAAATGTCTCAAAGAATCTAACACAAGTTCTCTACGTTCACTTCTCAACCAGGTATAAATTTTGGTTTTATTTTTTTCTAGATTTTTAGCATCATGTGTTTTTGTTGTTTGCAACTTTATAGTGTTACATGCTTTTTTTGGTCTCTTTCTTAGGTTTTTCTATCTCTGATTGGGCTTCATTTTTTATATTTATTGTAAACTATCGATTCATTCTATTGCACTTTGTTATGACTTTTATCAACGTGATAAGATTCTACTGAATTGTCCATTTCTTGATCTTTTAGGAAAAGATGTTCTAACTGGATTACCATTTACGATTATGGTATTCTATTTTGTTGATGAAGCGCTCTATGATTTGACTATGATGGTTCTTAAGAATTATGCTTGGCCTGATAATTATTTCTGCCATCAGAAAATACATACAACAAAAAGTGAAAGACGAATTTTTAAATTAATACACTCATCTAACTTTAAAGGATCTTTTTTCAACTTTGATGACATGTAACAAAGTTTTGGCTGAAATTTTCAATTTTGACAACATGTAACAGGTTATGACTTAAATAATGATATTAGATATTTGGGAAATCAGGTTTTCTTCGGGTTTTAAATTATTTTGCAAAAAGTGGTCCAATCTGGTATTATTGATCTCACAAAAGGCACGTCTCATGTCTTTTTTAGCATATCCATTGAGTTTAATGGTTTCTTGTCTATATTTGTTTTTAAAATATGTTAAATCTTGATTTAGTGAATATAGGTCAACAGGTAGTAAAGGTGCAAGAAAAGCAAAATAATAAATATGGGATGATCATGGACATGTCAAGTCAAAATAAAATTTTAAAGTAACAAATGCTAAATTCAAAAGGTAAACACTTGTAATGCAGAATACATATTATACTTCCCAAATAAATAATCAAAAACTAACCTCGTCCCAAAATAAATTACATTTTAACTAACATCAATAAATTATGATTACACTGTCTTGATTTTTTATTATACATTATAGAGAGTCGGTTAATATATAGTCAATAGTTTTATATTTGTATCGGTTTTGAACTACAAAAACTATATTCAAATAATAAAAATGAAATGGAACATATACGATGCTAATAATACGAAAATAACCTTCAAATTTGGTCTGATACAAAAAAAATAGTCAAAAACTTATTTCTAAAAGCAACAAGAAATAACAACAAACTTTCAAAAATAAATGAGAAATTGCAACGAATTTTTCAAAAATATCAAGAATGTATAATATAGGATGATAATAATGCTAAAATACACCGAGTTGGGTTTGATGCGAAAAAAAATAATTTTATATGAAAGTATGATTTCAGTAATACTAAAAGAACCTATATGTTTTTTATCTAATGCAAAAAAGGTCGAAACATACTTCTAAACCGACAAGAAATAGCAATGAACTTTAAAAAACAACTGATATATAGCAATGTACTTTTAAAACTCTCAAGGATGTAAATTACATAATGGTAATAATGATAAAAACATTAGCCTGGTTAGATGCAAAAAAGAAATTTTTTATATGAATGTTAGGATGCTAATAATGCTAAAATTGGTCAAATAATGCAAAATTTGTTACAATTTGTCTATGTTTGATAGTCGGAGGTACATGCTATACTCATTTGACAAATTCCATTCCTTCCAAAAGCATTCAATCCCATTCCTTACAATTGACACTTCTTTCCATTAATCTTTTATGAGTGTTTAGTGTTGTATTCAAGTATCTTCTAAGTAGGCGATTTCCATCCTAAATCGTTTCATAAATCCCCTATTCATCCAATTGTAGGTTATCGACATCTCCATCTTTTTAACATTCTCATCAATTCGGCCCCATTTTATTAATCTCTATTTAAAATTTTTAACTTTTTTGATATGTTTAGGGTTATCCATTGAGGCGATGATGAAGGAATTTGAGCTTTTAACTGCATTTTTTGGCATGTCTCTACCTTATCACATGTTTAAGAAATAGAATCTCAATTTACCAATTTCCTTAATGTTTTTTCCCTGCTTTAATTACAGTTGGCTACTTTTGTACTAAATGGGTATATAATGAAAATCAAGTTTTTTTGTTCTTTTATCTGTTTAGCATCGAAGAAACAAGAAAACATTGATTTTTAATTCATCTTGAACAACCATTTAATGGAAATATGTAAAATATACGAATATTGTAACACCCAAATATTCGAGCCAATTTAAACTTTTAAAAACATTTCAAATTCATTAACTATTACAAACTTGTTTTCAAAATGTATTATATCAGAGTATCCCAGAAACACTATCATAAAAAGTAAGGAGTTGTACAATCACGTCTTTGCCTTGTCATGATCCCGTGATGTACCTAAAACAATAAACTGAAACTGTAAGCCCGAAATGTCACACCCCCGAACCAGACGGCGGAAACGTCCGGGGGCTGTTGTGACTCAATTGAATACCATCACAATGAATATACATGAAACATAACATCATTTATCACCAAGCATTGGAATATTACAACTGGTAGCGTTTACATTCAGTACATAGTTTCAAAACATTACATTCTCAAAAGTAGATTGTTCAATACTAGTTAAACAAACAACAAGACATCACTGTGTACATTTTTCCCTTCGGTTTACCTGTTACCTGAGAATACAAGTATTTTGAAAAACGTCAACATATGAAATGTTGGTGAGTTCATAAGTAATGTATGAAATATAGTGATTTGTATTGTTTTGAAAATCACCAGAAAATCCGATATTTTCTGAAAATAATATAGTATAAAAAGGTGTGAAGATCCATAAGTATGCTTGTTTGTTTTCTATAGATGTAAGCGTACGATTTGTAAAACTCAGTATGTAGTTCGTAGGTGTATTAATTGAAAACCCTAGGAAAACCCGACGTTTTCCCATTACTTTGCATTAAATAATTTTATGTTTCGTTATTTCGTTACGACAGGTGTATTCGTTGAGCTCCGGGGTCGTTGGATTAATTGTGGATTGTGAATTGTTGTAAACGTACATTAATGAAAATGACCAGTTGACAACCGTACAAACGATTCCCTTAGGCGTCGCTCGCACTATTCACTTAACCCAACCACCCGGACTCATGTAGCCCCACGACCGAGGGGAAAAAGAGAGTGTGAAGCCCCCGGTAATTCCCTACGTCGTTCAAGGCTATAGTGAATGCGAAGGGCCCTTAGCCCAACTCGCATTGGTGAATTCTCGACTTTGCTAGCAGTACCGAAGGACCCTTGGGGACCAGCAGCACGTTTGCCATTGAAAGTCCTTTTACACGGAATTAAGTCGTATTAGACCCAACTACATGTAAGCAAATTTCCTCCGGGCCTAAAGATCATGTCATTGGGCTAGCTAGGCCTAACAAGCATGATTTGAAACTTTTGGGCCCAAAGACGGTGTATCGACGTCTGGTGTATTCTCGCGTGTGTATTGAATTCCCGAGAGTTCCATGTGTGTATTGAAATATCGTCGTGTTAGTAGTTTCGGATTGTTATTGATTCGAGACCGAATCAATTCGTTTGATAACGATTTTGGTGTTGAAGGTGTATTGAATTTCGCCGATAGTCGAGGTACTAGCATTTCATCGTGTCGGGTTCATTGCTTAAGACATTAGTCTTTTACATTTTTCAGACCCTTCTTTTTAGATGAATTTACACTTTTGGACCCTTATATAAAATAATTTATATTTTAGTCCTTAAGCCATTTTTCTTGACACTTTAGTATCAAAACTTGTAGAAAAAGTATTTTTCAGCCCAAAGCTTTTTGAAAAACAGTTTTAGTCCCTCAAAATGAAACTTTTTCGGATGGAACCTTCATTTTCGCAAATTTTACACTTTTGGCCCAAAATAGAGAATTTTTGCATTTTTGGTCCCTTTTAAATGTGAAAAGCATTTTTAATCTTTGAAATGGTCTTGGGACACTAGTAGTCCCCTTTTTTACAGAAAAATTCATTTTCAGCCCCTCAACTTTGAAATTTTCGCATATTGGGCCTTATTGGGCCGAAAAGTTCATTTTTAGCCCATTAAGTTTAGAAATTTACATTTTAAACATTCTAAAGTATATATTTCTGGAAAATTCCTTTATGAAACTGTTTTGACACATCTTAACCTCCAGAATTTGTATTTTGACATTTTGAGCCCTTAAACTTCATATTCTTAGCATTTTAAGTCCAAAAATGTGATTTTTAGCCCAAGATGTTCATCTAAACCAACTTGGTTATTTTTCTAGTAATGACTTATGTATAATGATATGTTTTAGCACTTATTTCATGCATCATAACACAAATCTCGATTTTTAGGTCCTTTTGACTAGTTTCAACACCATAAACACACAAAAGTAAGTAAATAAACATAGAAATCATACAAGGCATACACATAATGATAGATCTACACATTTGCTTGTATTCACCCCCCCCCCCCACAAAACTTATAAAAACCGAAAATAAGGGGGTATGAAGCTCACCTTTGGGTGTGGTTTCGGTTTTTGGAGGAAAGATGTTAGGAAATGAGGTGATTTTCGGCCCTAGCACACCTTGATGAAGATCTCGGCCTTGAGGTGATTCTAGGATGCAAGATCACGATTTTTGCATGGATTAGGAAGAGATTTTGATAAAACAAAGAATCTAGATCATGGATCCAAGCATAACCTTACCTTAGATGAAGAATTTGTGGAAATATCTTCTTGAAAAACCTCCTAAGATTTCGAGATCTTGAAGAAGAGTGGGGGGAGTTTTCTTGAGAGAGTTGTGAGAGAATTGTGTGCGTGTGTTTGAACTCGGCCGAGAATGGGAGAGAGAGGAAGAAGTAGACCTTGAGGTGATATGTGCATGGGTATATGAGATATGTTGCATGGATTACCAAGAGGTAATAGTGAGGTGTCACTTGAAAGTCAACCCTCTTCCATGTTGGTTGTTTGGGTCGAGAAGTGAAGAAGGTGTCACAACTAGCATTTTTAGCTAGGAAATTCTATCCTCATATAAACATCATCCATTGTAAAAGCATGTACTCTAAGTGAATGCAATAATCTATCCTCGTTCAAAATACACCTCATATGTTCAACTAAGGGTTGGAAACCTTAGTAATCCCGGTCCAAGTTCCTTACGAACTAAAATTCTCTTATTAGGCCTAGAAGCACTAAGTGGGCTCTAAATAGACCACATTCATAAAACTTTAGCATTTGGGCCATGTGGACCTAAAATAATCCATCTTATCTCTAATGAGCCTTGTTGGGCCATAAAGGATTTCATTTGCCCCAATGGGCCGAAAATTTATTTTTAGGCTTCATAAATTCGAATATGGGCCCAAGATGATTCCTTTCCTTTCTCCTTAGCCCAAATCAGCCCATATTTAATAAAAAAAAAAAAAAAAAAGAATGGATAAATGAAGACTAAACATGCATGTGACAACTCATGTTTAACCACCATGTATCTATGGTAGCATCTCATGTTTCAAGACAAACTATTACCTCACAAATAACAAGGTTATTTTAAAGTTTGCCAACACATGATTATCCACCAAGTATCTAGATAATCACATACATCTAGACACTTATTACCTATCATGCATTAACCCCTTGGATCTTACCTCTTCTTTTTTTTTTGGCAAGGGCCGAGAATACACACACACACACATCACAAAAATTCATTCCAAACCTCTAAGTCTTAAAGGGCATTAAAGCCCAAAACTTTCCCTTCCTTTTAAAAATCTCGGCCCAAAAACTAAAGCCCAAGATGAAGGGTTGACTAATGCATGCCACCTCTTTATTATATGGTGGTTATCCATGCATTACCCTCCAAACATCCATGCATTCTCATTCTTCCATGCAAACATCACCTCAAGGTCTTTTCTTTTCTCTCTCCCTCCCCCTTCTTGTTTTGGCCGAGAGTAACCCACACACACACACCTCACAAACTCTCTCTAAATTACTCAAGAAATCGTCCCCTCTCTCCACTCAAAAGTCTTGAAAATTTGGCTTGAAGTCTAAGAATCATCCTAAAGAAATTCGCCATCTAAGGTAAGTTAATGTTTAACTTATGATCTAACTCCCTCTACTTCATTAAAATCTCTTCTAAATTCATTCACTCTTGTGATCTTGCATCCTAGAGGTCGAAATCTTCATCAAAGGGTGCTAAGGCCAAAAATCACTTCATTTTTCTTCCATCTTCTCTCCAAAACCGAAACCACACCCAAGGTGAGCTTCATACCCCCTATTTTCTGTTTTTATGAGTTTTGTGGGGGGGGGGGGGGGGGGAATACAAGTGAAAGTGTAGATCTATATGTGTTTATATGCCTTGTATGATTTCCATGCTTATATGTATGCTTTTGTGTGTTATAATGTTGGATCTAGCCATAAAACCCCTCAAAACCGAGATATATCTTGTGTGAAATGATTTTAGCTTCAAATATACTTCTACATACAAAGTGTTTCAAGAAAAATGGATAAGTGGTTTAGTAACAAATTTCTTTGGATTAAAAACACAAATTTTGGGCCTAAAATGTGAAAAATACAAAATTAAGGGTCTAAATTGGCATATCACGAATTCTGCTGGATGAAGTGTGCCAAAACAGTTTCCATAAATCAATTTCTGGAAATATACTCATTTAGGGGATTAAAAACATAAATTCCAAGCTTAATGGGCTAAAAATGACATTTTTGGCCCAATGAGGCCCATTATGCGAATTTTTCTGTTTTGGAGGGCCAAAACTGTGATTTTCTGTAAAACAGTGGACTATAAGTGTTCCAAATCCTTTTCAAAGGTTTAAAATGCTTTTTAAATTTAAAAAGGACCAAAGTTGCAAAAAATTTCCAATTTGGGCCAAAATTGTCAAAGTTGCGAAAAGAAGGGGTTAAAACCGAGAAAACTGCATTTTCAGGGACTTAAACTGTTTTCTATGAACAATATGCTGAAAAATATTAATTTCAATAATTTTTGGTGTTAAAATGTCAAGAAAATTAATTCAAGGACCAAACCGGGAAATATTAAATAAAAGGGGTGAAAATGTAAATTTTACAAATAATGAGGGGCTGAAAACAGAAATATTTCAAGGCTAATTCAATATACACAATTTGATTAAATAATAGCATCGCGACTATCGACGAAATACAACACATTACAATACCAAAAGTCGTTGTTAAACGAATTGGCTCGGTCTCGAGCCAATAGAAATCTACAACTACTAACTCTACGACACTACGGTTCATATAAATAACGTTTGGGAACTTAGCTTACATACGAGTGTGCACAGACGTCTACGCACCATCTTCGGGCCCCAAAAGTGTAAAATCTTGCTTGTTGGGCCTAGCTAGCCCGATGACCTGATCTTAAGGCCCGAAGACGCATATTTTCTACGAAGTGTTGAGTTTCACCGACTCGGCACAACGTAGAGGGACTTTCAATGGCTTGTATACCACTGGTCCCCAAGGGTCCTTGGTATTGCTAGAAAAGTCTGCATATTTTACGAGGCGGGTCGGGGACCCCTCGCACGCATATTATCCCCAACCGATTAATAGAGTCATCGAGGTCTTCGTGACCCCTTTCTCTTCGGATGTGGGACTACACCTAGTCAGGGCGATTGGATAACGTGATTAGTACGGACGACGCCTTCGGGATCGTTAGTATAACTATAAACTGGGCGTTTGTGTAATGCGGGTTTGTAGTAAATAATCATGCTCGAGAACCTTCCAACGTCGCCTGGGACTGACACTATACGCTATGCAATGGTTTCAATGTAACTTCATGTAATATAAGAAATTAGGAAAACATCGGGTTTTCCTAGGGTTTTGTTTTAATACATACAGATTCAAAATGCATACAACCTTAATGAACAAATTTTCTTTAAGTATAGAAACAAACAAGCATACCTATGGATCTTCACAACATTTTCAAAAGCTTTTCTTTTCAGAAAATATCGGATTTTCTGGTGGTTTTCAAACAATACAAAACATTGGATTTCAAATACTACTTATGAACTCACCAACATTTCATATGTTGACGATTTTCAAAATACTTGTATTCTCAGGGAACCAGTGAATCAAAGGAAATCATATTCGGTGACGGTTGCAGTTTATTTATGTATGAATCGAACAATTTAATTTTTGGGAATGTAACGTTTAGACAATGTATGACATGTAAACACTATCAGTTGTAATATATTAATGCACGGTGACGAATGTTGTTATGTTTCATATATATTCAATGTTATGGTATTCAATTGAGTCACGACAGCCCCCGGACGTTTCCGCCGTCTGGTTCGGGGGTGTGACAGGTTGGTATCAGAGCTTTGTTTATAGTGAACTAGCATGTCGAGCCACACATTGATATGCAACTATAAACCAAAAGAGGGACTAACATAACTCTGAACAAAACAAATAAATAAAACACCCTTGCCTGCATTAGGAATAGGAACCTAACACCGAACCAAACAAGATAATGCTAGTATCTCGGTTAATTCAGGACTGCTCTTAGTTGTATCAAGGAGCGGATGTAGCCTGATCAACTACATTCCCTCCAAGGTACAACCATCACATGTCGTGAAGAGATCGTGATAACTAGGAACCTAAAATCATACCCCTTAATCTCCAAGAAGGGAACCTCAACTGAATCTATGCAATAGTCGTAGAACTATAGGAGTAATTGGTATGCTATTTGTTTCTAGTATTCATAGCCCATCGTGCAATACGCTATAGACGAGTATCATTAGCCAGGAAACCCTATCACCCTAGTCAAGGAATAGTCGGGTGGCTCGACCCAGAGGAAGAACCCCAGGAGGGACACGAAGTAGAACTCGCAGGTGAACCCGCTGAGTCAATAGTGGACCTCGAAGAGGAAGAGCCGGAGGGCAATGACGATGACGACACGGATGTAGAATCCAATGACATCAATCCTCCATGTAAATCCAGGGCACCGACTTATAGTGTGGGCCCCGGTGACCCCATGCCCCCTCGGGCACCCGATATTTGGGGATAAAGTCACCAGTAAGGAATACTACCACACCACGGTAAGAGCTGAGGTCTCTTTAATTTTAGCCACAGAGGACCAGCTGACCAGGCCCTCCCAGTCGTGGTGCGACGCACTCGAGGTATCGATAACCAAGCTCAGGACACCCCAAATCAAACGAAACCAATGTGGTTTGTTATTAAGAGGGATGAAAGGAAAACACGGGGAGTGAATGGAGACTCTCGAGCGAGACAGTTAGTTTGGGAGGCACGCCTACGATATACCGAGCAGCAAGTAGCTCGTCTCCGAGGTGCATCCACTTCATCAGCATCACCACCAGACACTTCTCGCCACGACTAGGATCAACCTTTTCTAATTTCCCCTACTATCCGACATGACTCTCTTTCGTGTGCTAAGATGGTACATACCCCTGAAACGATTATGTGTTATATTTATTTCATATTGCTGCAACGACTCAATTATATGCACAAGCGAACCCTCAGAACCACTAGATACTTAAGGATCTCGAAACTAAAACAACCCATATAATCTAAGGATAGACGTAACAATCGTTCCAGATCTGTGACCACCTATTACCACAAAATACATCATAGGGATGTAGATGGAGGCAGTAAGAATTATACAACAAGATGCGAAAATTTATAGAGTACAACCAGGAATGACGATCATCACTTACGATCTGGGTTATCAATGTGCATCAGGAAAATACCATCCCGCAAGAATAACAAGCGCACCCGCAAGACACCACTCCTGCAGATGGACTCTGCTACATTCCAAGCTGCTGTAATGGCAGCAGTAACCGCTGCCATGGCACAGATCAATGCCAACAACCCTAATGGAGGCAGTAATAGCATTGACAACTCCAGCCAAAGGAACAAACATGGAAACCAACAAGTGACAACCTGTCAAGGAACTCCAAACCCCAAGCTTAAGAGCAGGAAACTGAGGTCTGGAGGTAAGAGAAAGGGACAACACATTCAAGGGTTCTCAAGGGAGCAACGTGTTGTTGCTGTTCATGCGACCACGACCCCTATTACACCAGCAGCCAGGAGACCATATGCTGGAAACCTTCCAAAATGCAACCAGTGCAAATTCCATCATAATGGAGCCTGCAGGGAGATGCATTGCAACAAATGCAACCGAAAGAATCACATCGCCAAATTCTGTAGAACTTATCCATGCCAGAATCGTCAGCCAAATGAAAATGACAACAATCGCAACAACCCTAACAACAACACCAATGATGAAACCAGTCGCACTTGCTATAGGTGTGGAGGAACTGGTCACATCAGGCGCAATTGCCCCAGGGATAACAATCAAGGAGCAGAAGGATCAGAAATGGTCCTGACCTTGGGTTAAGGCAAAGCAGATCAAGACCCGACAGTTGTTACTGGTATGTTCCCATTTAACAACTCTTTCGCTTACCTCTTATTCAGTGGTAAATCCGAGTGAAGTTTTGGTTAGTAACAACTTCAAACACTTACTAAAACAACATCCCCAAAGCTAAGTTAAGCCCTTTCAATGGACATGGCCAAAGGGGAAAAATGATTTAATCTAGGGTACTCATGTGGAGTACGCCTTAACACTAAACGACCATTCATTACAAATAGATTTCATGCCAGTAAATATTAGGAGTTTTAATGTGATAATCGTCATGGCTGGGTAAGCCCCCACTGTGCTGATACTATGTGCCGCGAGAAGGCCGTTTGCCTTCACCTTCCTAATCACGAAAACTCTAATAATCCATGGTGATAAACCTGGCGCTAATCCTCTTCCTATCTCGTGCATCAAGGCACAGAAGTGTCTGCACCCGAAGAACTACATTTTCCTCACTCATGTTGTGGACAAGATCAAAGAAGAGGTAGGCATACAGAGTATTCCAGGAGCTTGTGATTTTCCCAAATGTGTTTCCTAAGGAACTTTCGGGAATACCCCAGAGAGACGGGTTGAATTTCGAATCAACCTCATATCGGTAACCACATCAATTGCCAATTCACCCTATAGGTTGACTCCCGCCAAAAATTCACAAGTTATCCTGTCAACTGAGTAGAATTGTTGCGCAAGGGATTCATTAGACCAAGCTTCTCATCCTAGAGAGCTCCGGTCTTGTTTTTCAAGAAGACAAATCCTTCCTAAGGTACATTGATTTTAGGAAAATGAACAATCTCCCTATTAAAAGTCGATACCTACTTCCACGGACTGACGATCTATTTGGCCAGCTCCAAGAAGCTCGTTACTTCTTTAAAATAGATCTAAGAATCGGTTATCATCAACTCTGAGTCCGAGAAGGCGACATTCCAAATCTGCATTCCGAACTCGTCGCGACCATTTCAAATTCATTGTGATACCCTTCAGTCTAACGAATGCTCCCAAGGTATTCATGAACCTTACGAACCAAGTTTCCCAACCATTCCTAGTTAGCCCTTTCACTATTTTCATCGATAACATACTCATCTGCTCACAAAGCGAGAACGAAACACTATCATCATCTACGACCAGCCTAGAAAGCATCAAAGCTGGGAGTGTCGCGCTGAAAGCACTACATGGATGGATAAAACTCTCGTAGTCGAAAGACGAAGCTTTTTGTTATAAGAGTAGAGTTGGGCGTTATCTGGGTGATTGTCGATAGGTTAACCCAATCTGCCCATTTCCTGCCAATACAGGAATCAAACAAGATGGAAGGATTAGCTTGGGTCTATATCCAGGAGATCATAAGACTCCATGAAATATCGGTACCTACTATCTCGAATAGAGATAACAGACTTTCTTCAAGACTATGGCAGTCACTTCAGAGGGCTATGGGAACGTAACTAGACATAAGCGTTGCTTACCACCTTCAAACCAATAGCCAAAGTGAACGAACCATTCGACCACTCAAATTCATGCTACAAGTCTAGGTGTGTGAGTTCAACAAGTCAGGGGATACCCGGTTTCCTTTGACAAAATTCTCATACAATAACAACTACCGCACGAGCATCAAGGATGCTCCTTTCGAAAACTCATTATAGTCATAAATGTATATCACCCGGTGGTACTCTCATGAGACCAGAAACCACTAACGAAACAAAAGAAGAAGATAATCCAAATCAAAGTTGGACCTCACGCATCGCGAGACCGATAAAGGAGCTCTGCTGACAAGCGGCGTAATCCATTAGGATGGCAAGTCGGGGATCGCGCATTATTAAAGGAATCACCTGGGAATTGAATGACTCGCTTTAGGAACCAAGAAAACTAAACCCACGATACATCGGACTGTTCGAGATTCTTGCTCGGATTGGTCCAAAGACATATAGGCTGTAACTACCTGTAGAGCTCAGCAACGTGAACCCTGTGTTCTGTGTCTTGAATCTGAAAAGTGCCTATCAGGAAAAACTCTTATCATTCCTTTATAAGGGATCGAAATAAACAAGAATCTCATATTCGTCAAAGAACTAGTCGAGGTGTTTGAGATAGGGAAGTAGAGCATACAAAGCAAAGCCACATTTTCATTGTGAAGGTTCGGTGGAACGCTACGCGTGGACCGAAATTCACAAGGGAACCGCAAAGACCAGAGGAAGTACCTACTCTCTCATTCGTGAACCTACCCTTCGAAAGAATTTCGGGACGAAATTCCCTCTAACGGGGGGATGATGTCACAACTAGCATTTTTAGCTAGGAAATTCTATCCTCATATAAACATCATCCATTGTAAAAGCATGTACTCTAAGTGAATGCAATAATCTATCCTCGTTCAAAATACACCTCATATGTTCAACTAAGGGTTGGAAACCTTAGTAATCCCGGTCCAAGTTCCTTACGAAATAAAATTCTCTTATTAGGCCTAGAAGCCCTAAGTGGGCTCTAAATAGACCACATTCATAAAACTTTAGCATTTGGGCCATGTGGACCTAAAATAATCCATCTTATCTCTAATGAGCCTTGTTGGGCCATAAAGGATTTCATTTGCCCCAATGGGCCGAAAATTTATTTTTAGGCTTCATAAATTCGAATATGGGCCCAAGATGATTCCTTTCCTTTCTCCTTAGCCCAAATCAGCCCATATTTAATAAAAAAAAAAAAGAATGGATAAATGAAGACTAAACATGCATGTGACAACTCATGTTTAACCACCATGTATCTATGGTAGCATCTCATGTTTCAAGACAAACTATTACCTCACAAATAACAAGGTTATTTTAAAGTTTGCCAACACATGATTATCCACCAAGTATCTAGATAATCACATACATCTAGACACTTATTACCTATCATGCATTAACCCCTTGGATCTTACCTCTTCTTTTTTTTGGCAAGGGCCGAGAATACACACACACACACATCACAAAAATTCATTCCAAACCTCTAAGTCTTAAAGGGCATTAAAGCCCAAAACTTTCCCTTCCTTTTAAAAATCTCGGCCCAAAAACTAAAGCCCAAGATGAAGGGTTGACTAATGCATGCCACCTCTTTATTATATGGTGGTTATCCATGCATTACCCTCCAAACATCCATGCATTCTCATTCTTCCATGCAAACATCACCTCAAGGTCTTTTCTTTTCTCTCTCCCTCCCCCTTCTTGTTTTGGCCGAGAGTAACCCACACACACAAACCTCACAAACTCTCTCTAAATTACTCAAGAAATCGTCCCCTCTCTCCACTCAAAAGTCTTGAAAATTTGGCTTGAAGTCTAAGAATCATCCTAAAGAAATTCGCCATCTAAGGTAAGTTAATGTTTAACTTATGATCTAACTCCCTCTACTTCATTAAAATCTCTTCTAAATTCATTCACTCTTGTGATCTTTCATCCTAGAGGTCGAAATCTTCATCAAAGGGTGCTAAGGCCAAAAATCACTTCATTTTTCTTCCATCTTCTCTCCAAAACCGAAACCACACCCAAGGTGAGCTTCATACCCCCTATTTTCTGTTTTTATGAGTTTTGTGGGGGGGGGGGGGAATACAAGTGAAAGTGTAGATCTATATGTGTTTATATGCCTTGTATGATTTCCATGCTTATATGTATGCTTTTGTGTGTTATAATGTTGGATCTAGCCATAAAACCCCTCAAAACCGAGATATATCTTGTGTGAAATGATTTTAGCTTCAAATATACTTCTACATACAAAGTGTTTCAAGAAAAATGGATAAGTGGTTTAGTAACAAATTTCTTTGGATTAAAAACACAAATTTTGGGCCTAAAATGTGAAAAATACAAAATTAAGGGTCTAAATTGGCATATCACGAATTCTGCTGGATGAAGTGTGCCAAAACAGTTTCCATAAATCAATTTCTGGAAATATACTCATTTAGGGGATTAAAAACATAAATTCCAAGCTTAATGGGCTAAAAATGACATTTTTGGCCCAATGAGGCCCATTATGCGAATTTTTCTGTTTTGGAGGGCCAAAACTGTGATTTTCTGTAAAACAGTGGACTATAAGTGTTCCAAATCCTTTTCAAAGGTTTAAAATGCTTTTTAAATTTAAAAAGGACCAAAGTTGCAAAAAATTTCCAATTTGGGCCAAAATTGTCAAAGTTGCGAAAAGAAGGGGTTAAAACCGAGAAAACTGCATTTTCAGGGACTTAAACTGTTTTCTATGAACAATATGCTGAAAAATATTAATTTCAATAATTTTTGGTGTTAAAATGTCAAGAAAATTAATTCAAGGACCAAACCGGGAAATATTAAATAAAAGGGGTGAAAATGTAAATTTTACAAATAATGAGGGGCTGAAAACAGAAATATTTCAAGGCTAATTCAATATACACAATTTGATTAAATAATAGCATCGCGACTATCGACGAAATACAACACATTACAATACCAAAAGTCGTTGTTAAACGAATTGGCTCGGTCTCGAGCCAATAGAAATCTACAACTACTAACTCTACGACACTACGGTTCATATAAATAACGTTTGGGAACTTAGCTTACATACGAGTGTGCACAGACGTCTACGCACCATCTTCGGGCCCCAAAAGTGTAAAATCTTGCTTGTTGGGCCTAGCTAGCCCGATGACCTGATCTTAAGGCCCGAAGACGCATATTTTCTACGAAGTGTTGAGTTTCACCGACTCGGCACAACGTAGAGGGACTTTCAATGGCTTGTATACCACTGGTCCCCAAGGGTCCTTGGTATTGCTAGAAAAGTCTGCATATTTTACGAGGCGGGTCGGGGACCCCTCGCACGCATATTATCCCCAACCGATTAATAGAGTCATCGAGGTCTTCGTGACCCCTTTCTCTTCGGATGTGGGACTACACCTAGTCAGGGCGATTGGATAACGTGATTAGTACGGACGACGCCTTCGGGATCGTTAGTATAACTATAAACTGGGCGTTTGTGTAATGCGGGTTTGTAGTAAATAATCATGCTCGAGAACCTTCCAACGTCGCCTGGGACTGACACTATACGCTATGCAATGGTTTCAATGTAACTTCATGTAATATAAGAAATTAGGAAAACATCGGGTTTTCCTAGGGTTTTGTTTTAATACATACAGATTCAAAATGCATACAACCTTAATGAACAAATTTTCTTTAAGTATAGAAACAAACAAGCATACCTATGGATCTTCACAACATTTTCAAAAGCTTTTCTTTTCAGAAAATATCGGATTTTCTGGTGGTTTTCAAACAATACAAAACATTGGATTTCAAATACTACTTATGAACTCACCAACATTTCATATGTTGACGATTTTCAAAATACTTGTATTCTCAGGGAACCAGTGAATCAAAGGAAATCATATTCGGTGACGGTTGCAGTTTATTTATGTATGAATCGAACAATTTAATTTTTGGGAATGTAACGTTTAGACAATGTATGACATGTAAACACTATCAGTTGTAATATATTAATGCACGGTGACGAATGTTGTTATGTTTCATATATATTCAATGTTATGGTATTCAATTGAGTCACGACAGCCCCCGGACGTTTCCGCCGTCTGGTTCGGGGGTGTGACAGGTTGGTATCAGAGCTTTGTTTATAGTGAACTAGCATGTCGAGCCACACATTGATATGCAACTATAAACCAAAAGAGGGACTAACATAACTCTGAACAAAACAAATAAATAAAACACCCTTGCCTGCATTAGGAATAGGAACCTAACACCGAACCAAACAAGATAATGCTAGTATCTCGGTTAATTCAGGACTGCTCTTAGTTGTATCAAGGAGCGGATGTAGCCTGATCAACTACATTCCCTCCAAGGTACAACCATCACATGTCGTGAAGAGATCGTGATAACTAGGAACCTAAAATCATACCCCTTAATCTCCAAGAAGGGAACCTCAACTGAATCTATGCAATAGTCGTAGAACTATAGGAGTAATTGGTATGCTATTTGTTTCTAGTATTCATAGCCCATCGTGCAATACGCTATAGACGAGTATCATTAGCCAGGAAACCCTATCACCCTAGTCAAGGAATAGTCGGGTGGCTCGACCCAGAGGAAGAACCCCAGGAGGGACACGAAGTAGAACTCGCAGGTGAACCCGCTGAGTCAATAGTGGACCTCGAAGAGGAAGAGCCGGAGGGCAATGACGATGACGACACGGATGTAGAATCCAATGACATCAATCCTCCATGTAAATCCAGGGCACCGACTTATAGTGTGGGCCCCGGTGACCCCATGCCCCCTCGGGCACCCGATATTTGGGGATAAAGTCACCAGTAAGGAATACTACCACACCACGGTAAGAGCTGAGGTCTCTTTAATTTTAGCCACAGAGGACCAGCTGACCAGGCCCTCCCAGTCGTGGTGCGACGCACTCGAGGTATCGATAACCAAGCTCAGGACACCCCAAATCAAACGAAACCAATGTGGTTTGTTATTAAGAGGGATGAAAGGAAAACACGGGGAGTGAATGGAGACTCTCGAGCGAGACAGTTAGTTTGGGAGGCACGCCTACGATATACCGAGCAGCAAGTAGCTCGTCTCCGAGGTGCATCCACTTCATCAGCATCACCACCAGACACTTCTCGCCACGACTAGGATCAACCTTTTCTAATTTCCCCTACTATCCGACATGACTCTCTTTCGTGTGCTAAGATGGTACATACCCCTGAAACGATTATGTGTTATATTTATTTCATATTGCTGCAACGACTCAATTATATGCACAAGCGAACCCTCAGAACCACTAGATACTTAAGGATCTCGAAACTAAAACAACCCATATAATCTAAGGATAGACGTAACAATCGTTCCAGATCTGTGACCACCTATTACCACAAAATACATCATAGGGATGTAGATGGAGGCAGTAAGAATTATACAACAAGATGCGAAAATTTATAGAGTACAACCAGGAATGACGATCATCACTTACGATCTGGGTTATCAATGTGCATCAGGAAAATACCATCCCGCAAGAATAACAAGCGCACCCGCAAGACACCACTCCTGCAGATGGACTCTGCTACATTCCAAGCTGCTGTAATGGCAGCAGTAACCGCTGCCATGGCACAGATCAATGCCAACAACCCTAATGGAGGCAGTAATAGCATTGACAACTCCAGCCAAAGGAACAAACATGGAAACCAACAAGTGACAACCTGTCAAGGAACTCCAAACCCCAAGCTTAAGAGCAGGAAACTGAGGTCTGGAGGTAAGATATTGCCTTCCGGCCCATAACATATTGCCTTCCGGCCCATAACATATTGCCTTCCAGCCCATAATATAATCGCCTTCCGGCCCATAACATACATAGCACATATAACAAATAACTTACCACATATAGCATACATATCACATATCATATCCGACCTTCCGGTCACACAGTCAAACCCTTCCGGGTACAGTATAGTGAGAAGACTCACCTCGTAAAAGCTGAACGCTAGCAAATCCCGAAATGACTCGTGCACAACCGACGAGCTACAACCTCCCTATAACATCACATATCTCATTAATACTTATATCTTCTAAGTGTGACTATCCCTAAGAAGTCAGACTTAGGTCAACTCTGGTCAACGGTCAACGGTCAACTCGACCGGACTCGGCGAGTACCATGGCGACTCGGCGAGTCTAGACGTCCTCCATCCTTCTGGGATTCCTTATCTACTCGTCGAGTATCCTCCTCGACCCGACGAGTTACTCCTGGGAGAATCGCGGGGCCACCCCGACTCCACTCGCCGAGTCTGAAGAACAACTCGGCGAGTCCCAGTAAATCTTCAAGCTACTCGCCGAGTCTGAAGAACAACTCGGCGAGTCCATGCCATGCAGACGAGCAACTACTTCCTGAATTACGTATGGTCCCGAGATATACAATCATGGGACTTTCTGGACTTCTAAACATCTCATTACTGGGGGTATAAACGTCTGGGTAATAACATAATAATCCATCTAATCACTAAATGGGTTTCACAAACCCTAGATTCGTATACACATCAAAATACCAGAATTGATCCGAGTATTACCTGAAGACGCTCTCTCTGTGTCCCCCAAACCTCAGGACTCGATCCTCCTTGATATTCCTTTGGCCAATTCCTTCTTCTTCTTGCCTAGCAAGTTCCTCCAAGTTCCAATAGTTTTCTCTCCTGCTCTAGACGTCCACAACGATTAGGGTTCCTTTCAATCGACCAAAAGACGAACAATGACGGCCTAAGAGGCGTTATATACGATCCAAAACCGAACGGTTAGGGTTTCTGCTGTACAGCGTCGACTCGCCGAGTCCATATCTGGACTCGTCGAGTTCAGTCGCGAACCCGCGACCAAGTCTGCGATCCTACTCGGCGAGTCTAGGCTCCAACTCGCCGAGTCCCCTCTCAACTCACCCCAAAAACATAATTAAACAATACCTGAGATTTCGGGCTGTTACAACTCTCCCCCACTTGGATTAGACTTCGCCCTCGAAGTCTCACTCTGCAAATAGTTCTGGATGCTGCTCCCGCATCTCGCGTTCCGGTTCCCAAGTCATTTCCGATCCCTTACGGTGTTGCCATTGAACCAACACCAGGGGTACCTCCTTATTCCTCAAAACCTTGATCTTCCGATCCCTGATAGCCACTGGTCTCTCCGCGTAATTCAGGCTCGCATCCACCTGGATATCCTCCAATGGAACCACTGCCGACTCATCGGCTATGCACTTCCTCAACTGCGACACATGAAAAGTGTCATGGATCTGACCCAACTCCGCTGGCAACTCCAACCGATAGGCTACCCGGCCTATCCTTGCAATCACACGAAATGGTCCAATATACCGGGGCCCCAATTTGCCCCTCTTCCTGAATCGAATCACTCCTTTCCAAGGAGAGACCTTCAGGAGAACGAAGTCGCCGACCTGAAATTCAAGCTCGGATCGGCGCCTGTCTGCATAACTCTTCTGTCGGCTTTGGGCAGTCAATAACCTTTGTCTCACTTGCAGAATCTGCTCTGTCGTCTGGAGCACGATCTCCGTGCTGCCCATCACTCTCTGTCCCACCTCTCCCCAGCAAATGGGGGTCCGACACCTCCTACCATACAACAGCTCAAAAGGTGGCATACCAATGCTCGAATGATGGCTGTTGTTGTAGGAAAACTCTGCCAATGGTAAATACGCATCCCAACTACCCCCGAAGTCTAACACACACGCTCGGAGCATGTCCTCCAGCGTCTGAATCGTCCGCTCGCTCTGACCATCTGTCTGGGGATGGTATGCGGTACTAAAATGCAATTTAGTACCCAGCTCCTCATGGAATTTCTTCCAGAATCTGGAAGTAAAGCGCACATCACGGTCTGACACAATCGAGATCGGCACCCCGTGCCGAGATACCACCTCTCTCACATATATCTCCGCCAACTTCTCCACTGAAGAACTCTCACTGATGGCAAGGAAGTGTGCACTCTTCGTCAACCTATCCACAATCACCCAAATTGCGTCAACTCCCCTAGCAGTCCTTGGCAATTTGGTGATAAAATCCATAGTGATCTGTTCCCACTTCCACTCGGGGATCTCCAATGGCTGTAACTTGCCATGCGGTCTCTGGTGCTCAGCCTTAACCCTACGGCAGGTCAAGCACCTCTCAACGAACCATGCAACGTCCCTCTTCATACAGGGCCACCAATACTCTTTCCTCAAGTCCAAATACATCTTCGTAGCTCCGGGATGGATCGAGAATCTCGACCTATGAGCCTCTTCCATCAAAGTAATACGCGTACCGCCCACAAACGGTACCCAAATCCGACCCTGAAACGTCATAAGCCCTCGCCCATCCTTAACGAACTCCGAAATTAACCCCACAACCCGCTCTTTCTTCTGCATTTCCGGTCGTACAGCCTCTGCCTGTGCCCCACGAATAGCGTCCAATACTGGAGTCATCACAATCAGTCTCAAGCATACGTCTCGCAATGTAGTGCTCTCCGCCCTGCGGCTCAACGCGTCGGCTACCACATTAGCCTTGCCTGGGTGGTACAGGATCTCACAATCGTAATCCTTGACCACATCCAACCACCTCCTCTGACGCATATTTAGGTTGGGCTGATCCATCAAATACTTCAAGCTCTTATGGTCCGTATATATCGTACATCGAACCCCATACAGGTAGTGACGCCAAATCTTGAGAGCGAACACTACTGCTCCCAACTCTAAATCATGCGTAGGGTATCTCGCCTCATGAGGCTTCAACTGCCTTGACCCATAAGCTATCACATGATCCCTCTGCATCAACACTGCACCCAATCCCGAAATCGATGCGTCGCAATATACCACAAAATCTTCCATCCCTTCTGGGAGAGCTAATACCGGGGCTTCGCAGAATCTCTGGCGAAGTGTCTCAAAGGAGGTCTGCTGCTCGGGCCCCCATGAGAATGCAACACCCTTCCGGGTCAATCTGGTGAGTGGCACTGCGATCTTGGAGAAATCCTTGATGAATCTCCGATAATACCCTGCCAACCCAAGGAAACTTCTGATCTCAGAGGGTAACTTCGGCACCTCCCAACTCATCACCGCCTCAACCTTGGCCGGATCAACCAATATCCCTTTCTGATTAACCACATGTCCTAGAAATTGGACCTCCCGCAACCAGAAGTCGCATTTGGAGAACTTTGCGTAAAGCTTCTCCGACCTCAATACCTCAAGGACCTCCCTCAAATGCTCCTCATGCTGCTCTCTAGATCTAGAATACACCAGAATGTCGTCGATAAATACAATCACTGATCGATCCAACATCGGTCTGCATACCCTGTTCATGAGATCCATGAACACAGCCGGGGCATTAGTGAGCCCAAAAGGCATCACCACAAACTCATAATGCCCATATCGCGTCCTGAACGCTGTCTTCTGAACATCCTCATTCCGCACTCTCACCTGATGGTACCCTGACCTCAGATCGATCTTGGAAAACCAAGATGCTCCCTGCAACTGATCGAATAGATCATCGATCCTCGGTAACGGGTAACGGTTCTTGACCGTCAACTTGTTCAACTCCCGGTAATCAATGCACATCCGGTGTGAACCATCCTTCTTCTTGACGAATAGAATAGGTGCTCCCCACGGCGAGTTGCTCGGCCGAATGAATCCCTTCCCCAGCAACTCCTGGAGCTGCGAGGACAACTCTTGCATCTCTGGAGGTGCAAGACGATAAGGCACTTTAGCAACAGGCGCGGCCCCCGGAACCAGGTCAATACCAAACTCTACTTGCCTCACAGGAGGTACTCCCGGCAGCTCCTCGGGGAAAACATCTGGAAACTCACGCACCACAGGGACCTCCTCAACTGATTTCGGTCTCTCGGGAACCTCCCGCGTATCCATCACATACGCCACAAAACCCTTACAGCCCTGCTGTAGACACTGCCTCGCTCTAGCGGCCGAACAAAAAGCCGATCCCGAACGGGTACCCTCGCCGTACACCGAAAGAACTCCCCCACTATGGTCTCGTATAGTCACCAACTGACGCTCACAGTCGATGACAGCGCCGAATCGGCTCAACCAGTCCATGCCCACGATGACACAGACATCACCCATCGCAATAGGAATCAGGTCAATCGGGAATTCAACCCCGAAAATCTCTAGTACACATCCCCGAAGAACCTCCGTGGCACAAATCACTTTCTCGTCAGCTATAGAAACTCTCAAAGGTCGTCCCAACGACTCACGACTAGCGCTGATATGCTGACTAAAGGCTAAGGACACAAAGGACCTACTCGCACCCGAGTCAAATAACACTAAGGCAGGCACAGAGTTCACAAGGAAAGTACCTACGCATATAATAACATAAGCATAACATCTCGACATTAAGATAAATACATGAATTACAACATACCTGCCACGACATCGGGCGCAGCGCGGACCTCCTCCGCAGTCAACTGAAAGGCTCTTCCCCGAGCCCTCGGAGCCTTGGCCTTCACCGGTCGGGTCGCAATAGCTCCGGTAGCAGGTGCAGATCCCTGAAGAAGCTGAGGGCACTCGGCCTTCCTATGGCCAGTCTGGTTGCAATGAAAGCAAACTGTAAATCCCTTGGGGCACTCCCTAGCAATGTGCCCCTCCTTGCCACACTTGTAGCAAGCACCAGATCGACATACTCCATCATGACTCTTGCCGCACTTCCCGCAAGTGCGACCCTTCGAACCTCCTGTCCTCGAATCGGCGGACTTGGTCCGCTTGGCCGCCGGCTGGAACTGAGCCGGTCGCCGGTCCACCCGCTGAGACTCGGTCTCCTCCCTGGCCTGGGTCTCCAACTCGATCTCGCGCTTCCTGGCATTCGCCTGAAGCTCAGCAAAAGTATGGTAAGTGGAGTTTGACACAAACTCCCGAATATCCCTCCTCAAGACACCCAAGAATCGGCTCATCCGAGCCTGCTCTGTGGACACCAGCTCGGGGCAAAACATCGCCCTCTCATGAAATTTCCGCGTGATCACCGCGACAGAATCAGTACCCTGCTTGAGGGTTAAGAACTCCTGAACCAATCGTTCCCTCTCCACTGGGGGAACATACTCATCCCTGAACATGGCAGTAAACCCCTCCCATGTCACTGCTGTAGTCTCTGCCAACGTGAAGTTCGCCGTCACGAACTTCCACCAGTCTTTCGCTCCCAGACGGAGCTGGTTCAATGCGAACCGTACCCTCAGGTGCTCCGGGCATGAACAAGTGTAGAAGCACCCCTCTATATCCGCGATCCACCTCATCGCAGCAATCGGATCCTGCATCCCATTGAACTCCGGTGGCTTCGTGTTGCTGAACTCTCGGAACAGCAACGAGTCACCTCCTTGTGGCCTAGCAGCGGCCACAGCTGCAGTAGCTGCAGCGGTTGCAGCCTCAGTCAACGCGGCGTACCGCTCATCGAATGTCTCCATCAGGGTGGTCTTAATAGACCCAAACATCTCCGGGATCTCAGCCCGGATCGCGGCCGCCACCTCCTCGTGAATCATCTGACGAATATCCTCGTCACTCACACCGCTCGTACTCGCTCCGTGACGCGGTCTAACCATGATATCTCTGAAATACAACATAAAACTATCAGAGATTCTACCGTGTACAATTGTACTCGATACGCAACCCCACTCAGTCCCCCGATATCCAGGGATTCTTACTTGGGTCTCCCACTGACCCGGTGTCCTCGATAGTACGGGCCCAATACTACCGACCACACCGCATCAGTGTTCATCCCAAGTCCTCCTCCCCAAACTCCGGATAGTGAGTACTCTACTTCTGATATGCACTATCTACCCACATACTAGCAAAGCATCTCATATAGGCAAACTTCCCTAGACTAAGGCATCACAAATCAGGCCACTCTAGTCCTATCATGAATACCTAGTCTTCTAGCATGCATAACAATTCATATCATATAATATTGTAAGGTATTTTGGGGATCTTTACCGTTCGGGCGCTGACTGATCGTACACACTGCTTCTTTCTTGCTTACCACAAAACCATTTACAAAAGTTTATGCCTTTATTTGAAAAGTTTCCTCAAATCCTCGGTTTGAGTTCAGTTACCCCCGAAGGTGCACCCGAATCCCTCAAACCAAGGCTCTGATACCAATTGTAACAACTCAAATTCTCAAACCAATTTTTTCATTTTAAAAATATATTTATTTTAACTCAAAACAAGGCATAAATAGTTTAAATATTCTGTCAAATACAAGTAATCAAATCCCAAGATCATAAAAGCGTTCTTCAGTGTGTATCGATCATGCCGGCGCCTTCCCACGGTCCTCGCTAGTACCTGAAATACATGCACAACAACTGTAAGCGTAAATGCTTAGTGAGTTCCCCAATATACAACTTACACACATACGCCTTTCCAGGCCCGACCTTCCGGTCCATGTGTCTCAGGGGACTTCCGTCCCTGCTGGGTAAACCTTCCGGTCCTACCCACGCCGACCTTCCGGTCCATCACACAACATATCGCCTTCCGGCCCATAACATATTGCCTTCCGGCCCATAACATATTGCCTTCCAGCCCATAATATAATCGCCTTCCGGCCCATAACATACATAGCACATATAACAAATAACTTACCACATATAGCATACATATCACATATCATATCCGACCTTCCGGTCACACAGTCAAACCCTTCCGGGTACAGTATAGTGAGAAGACTCACCTCGTAAAAGCTGAACGCTAGCAAATCCCGAAATGACTCGTGCACAACCGACGAGCTACAACCTCCCTATAACATCACATATCTCATTAATACTTATATCTTCTAAGTGTGACTATCCCTAAGAAGTCAGACTTAGGTCAACTCTGATCAACGGTCAACGGTCAACTCGACCGGACTCGGCGAGTACCATGGCGACTCGGCGAGTCTAGACGTCCTCCATCCTTCTGGGATTCCTTATCTACTCGTCGAGTATCCTCCTCGACCCGACGAGTTACTCCTGGGAGAATCGCGGGGCCACCCCAACTCCACTCGCCGAGTCTGAAGAACAACTCGGCGAGTCCCAGTAAATCTTCAAGCTACTCGCCGAGTCTGAAGAACAACTCGGCGAGTCCATGCCATGCAGACGAGCAACTGCTTCCTGAATTACGTATGGTCCCGAGATATACAATCATGGGACTTTCTGGACTTCTAAACATCTCATTACTGGGGGTATAAACGTATGGGTAATAACATAATAATCCATCTAATCACTAAATGGGTTTCACAAACCCTAGATTCGTATACACATCAAAATACCAGAATTGATCCGAGTATTACCTGAAGACGCTCTCTCTGTGTCCCCCAAACCTCAGGACTCGATCCTCCTTGATATTCCTTTGGCCAATTCCTTCTTCTTCTTGCCTAGCAAGTTCCTCCAAGTTCCAATAGCTTTCTCTCCTGCTCTAGACGTCCACAACGATTAGGGTTCCTTTCAATCGACCAAAAGACGAACAATGACGGCCTAAGAGGCGTTATATACGATCCAAAACCGAACGGTTAGGGTTTCTGCTGTACAGCGTCGACTCGCCGAGTCCATATCTGGACTCGTCGAGTTCAGTCGCGAACCCGCGACCAAGTCTGCGATCCTACTCGGCGAGTCTAGGCTCCAACTCGCCGAGTCCCCTCTCAACTCACCCCAAAAACATAATTAAACAATACCTGAGATTTCGGGCTGTTACATGAACACTGCTTAGCTCTGCGAGTAGCTGCAACTTATACGCCACTGGACCTATTCGGGCGACGATCTCGAAAGGCCTGATGTATCGTGGGTTCAGTTTTCCCCGTTTTCCGAAACGAATAACCCCTTTCCAGGGTGAGACTTTCAACAGTACTCGTTCCCCGACCTGAAATTCTAAGGGCTTTCGTCGTTTATCGGCGTAGCTCTTTTGTCGGTCACGCGATGCTTGTAATCGAGCTCTGATTTGAATAATATTTTCCGTGGTTTCACGAATGATCTTCGGTCCTGTTAGTGCCTTGTCTAATGTATGCGTTTTTGCTAGTTGGGTATCACCTACCTCAGCCCAACATAACGGTGATCTACACTTACGCCCGTATAGTGCTTCGAAAGGAGCGACCTTGATGCTCGAATGATAACTGTTGTTATATGAGAATTCTACTAAGGGTAAGTGGGTATCCCAAGACTTCCCAAAGTCTATCACGCATGAGCGGAGAATGTCTTCGAGCGTTTGAATGGTTCGTTCGCTTTGACCATCCGTTTGTGGATGATAAGCGGTGCTCATGTCGAGATGAGTTCCTAGTGCCTTCTGGAGAGATTGCCAAAAACGTGAAGTGAACCTACTATCCCTATCCGAGATAATAGATATTGGCACTCCGTGGAGTCTCACAATTTATCGAATGTATAAACGTGTCAATCTCTCCATCTTGTAGGATTCTTTTATTGGCAGGAAATGGGCAGATTTCGTCAGTCGGTCGATTATTACCCATATGGTGTCTAGTCCATCCGACGTTTTGGGTAGCTTGGTCACGAAATCCATAGAAATCCCCTCCCATTTCCACTCAGGAATTACCGGTTGCTGTAATAACCCTGAGGGCTTCTGGTACTCCACCTTTACCTTGGCACACGTAAGGCACTTACTAACATAGGTAGCAATTTTTGCCTTCATGTTAGGCCACCAGTAGTGTTGTTTAATATCCAAATACATCTTGTCTGAGCCAGGATGAATGAAGTATCGCGTCTTGTGGGCCTCCTTCATAACTACCTCCCTAAATCCTCCGAGTTTAGGGACCCAAATACGGTTCATGAAATAGTATACTCCATTCTCCTTTGCCTCTAGGTTCTTCTCCATCCCGCGCAATGCTTCGCTTGCCCTGTTTTCCGCTTTCATGGCCTCCGACTGGGCTACCGCAATTTGAGTGACTAGGTGAGATTGAATGGTTATAGAGAGAGTTTTCGTACGACGATTTGAGTATTCCTTCCGACTTAATGCGTCGGCTACCACGTTGGCCTTGCCTGGGTGGTACTTGATCTCACACTCGTAATCGTTTAATAATTCAACCCATCTTCGTTGCCTCATGTTCAACTCTTTCTGGTTCAAGATGTGCTGGAGACTCCTGTGGTCCGTGAAGATGGTGCACTTCGTACCGTACAAGTAGTGCCTCCAAATTTTCAGAGCGAAGACCACAGCTCTCAATTCCAAGTCATGGGTCGTATAATTTACTTCGTGCGTCTTTAGTTGGCGAGATGCGTAAGCTATCACCCTTCCACGCTGCATGAGAAAGCAACCTAAGCCTTGATTTGACGCGTCACAGTAGACCACGAAATCTTCCATTCCCTCCGGTAACGATAGTACCGGGGCGCTACAGAGAGCTTGTTTCAGGGTTCGGAATGCGGCTTCTTGTTTGTCCGTCCATTTGAATGGTACGCCCTTTTGTGTAAGCGAGGTAAGTGGCTTGGCGATCTTAGAGAAGTTTTGAATGAATCTCCTATAATAGCCTGCTAGACCCAAGAATTGACGGATTTCCGTGGGTTTTGTCGGGATTGCCCATCCTTCAACAGCTTTGACTTTAGAGGGATCCACATGAATTCCATCTTGGCTAACTACATGACCTAGGAAGTTCACACTCCGGAGCCACAACTCACACTTGGAGAGCTTTGCGTATAGCTTTTCCGATCGCAGAGTTTCTAGGACTTGTCGGAGATGTTGGCCATGCTCTTCTTTACTTCGAGAATAGACGAGGATGTCGTCAATGAAAACGATGACAAAGTTGTCGAGGAATGGTCGACAAATTCGGTTCATTAGATCCATAAATGCAGCAGGGGCATTTGTTAGACCGAAGGGCATTACGACAAATTCATAATGTCTGTAGCGAGTTCGGAAAGCGGTTTTTGGAATATCCTCTTCCCGGACTTTGAGTTGGTGATATCCGGACTGTAGATCTATCTTAGAAAAATAACTAGCTCCTTGGAGCTGGTCAAATAGATCATCGATTCGTGGGAGTGGGTAGCGATTTTTAATAGTGAGTTTATTTAACTCTCTATAATCGATGCACATTTTAAAGGATCCGTCCTTCTTTTTGACAAAGAGGACTGGAGCTCCCCATGGCGAGTAACTCGGGCGGATGAATCCCTTGTCCAAGAGTTCGCTGAGTTGGCTGGATAATTCCTGCATCTCAGCAGGAGCTAACCGATAGGGTGATTTAGCGAGAGGAGTTGCTCCTGGAACGAGGTCGATTCGAAATTCCACCTGTCTCTCCGGGGGTAATCCTAGAAGATCTTCAGGAAACATGTCTGGGAACTCACATGCTACGGGAATGTCTTGAACGTTAACCTCTTCCTTGGTCTTATCAACTATGTGAGCCAGGAACGCCAAGTTGTTCTTTCGTAGATGTTTTTGTGCCTTGATGCACGAGATGAGGCGAAGGTTCATGCTAGGTTTGTCTCCGTAAATTACTAGGGTTTCGTGATTGGGAAGGCGAAGGCGAACGACCTTCTCGTGACACATAATTTCAGCATGGTGGGGGCTTAACCAGTCCATGCCAATAATCACATCGAAACTCCTAATTGATACAGGCATCAAGTCTATTCGAAAGACGTGTTGATTGAGGGTTAGGGTACATCCGATGTAGATTTCCCTGGTAGATTCGGTTTTCCCATTGGCCATTTCCACCATAAAGGTTTCATTTAGCTTCTGGGGCTGTTGTTTTAATAAATGTTTAAACTTATTGCTTACGAAACTTCGCTCCGCTCCGGTGTCAAATAGGATGCATGCATAAGTGTGATTTAGGGGAAACGTACCGGTAACAACAGCGGGGTCCTGAATTGCCTCTCCCTGACCCATGGTCAGCATCCTTCCTGTTCCTCCGTTTCCTGGATTGTTGTTGTTAGGGCAGTCTCGGCAGAAATGCCCAGTCCTTCCACACCCATAGCAGGTGTGGCTAGGCCCTGCATTGTTGTCGCCGGTGGTGACGTTGTTGTTGTTGCGATTGTTGTTGTGGTTGTTGTTTCCCTGTTGTTGGTTCTGGGGAGGGTAAGTCCTGCAGTACTTCGCCGTGTGTCCCCTTCGGTTGCAACTAGTGCACTGTATCTCCTTGCATTCTCCATGGTGATGGAAACCGCACTTGTTGCACTTGGGAAGATTACCGGAATAAGGTCTTGAAGCATTTGAAGCAGCTGAGGCTGGAGCATGTGGTGTGGGTGGAACCGGTGCGGTGACAGCGTTAAACGCCACTGTCTGCTGCTTTTTAGAGGTCTCGGGGCCCTGGCGCCCCTTCCTCTTATTGTTCTTCCCCTTCTTGCCATCACCTTCCTTCTTTCCTTCAGCCTCCGCTGGCTTCTCACCCTTTTTGTTGTTATGGTCATACAGCTTCTTTGCCAATCTTTTTGCACTGTCATATGTTTCGGGGTTTGCAGCTATCATATTTCCTTGAATTGGTGATGTTAGTCCCCAGATGAATCACTCAATCTTCTTTCCTTCCGAGGTGATCATACACGGGCATAACAGAGACAATTCACTAAATCTCGATATGTAGGCATCAATATTCGCATTCTGCACAGTGAGGTTCCACAGCTCTTGCTCCATTTTCTGAATCTCACCTCGTGGGCAGTATTCATCCATCAACATTTCTTTCATTTCCGCCCACGGCATAGAGTTGGCTACAGGAAGTGTCATGGCTTCCACATGTCCGTTACACCAGGTGAGCGCTTGATCGACAAAAGTGCAGGCCGCGAACTTCACTTTCATCTGCTCAGGACAATCGCATATCTCGAATACCGACTCCACCTTCTCGATCCATCGCTTCAGAGTGATCACTCCTCTAGTGCCGTTAAAAGTTCGTGGTTTGGCATTTGTAAAGTCCTTGTAGGTACATGTTTTAGTAGGTCCTTGATTCATCCCATTGTTCGAACTCCCTGCCCCTTGCCCGTTGCCTCCTCCGTTATTCCCTTGATGGAGTTGTGCCATAGTTGCGGTGACTGCAGCAGACACGGCTGCCTGGAATGCAGTGGAGTCAACTTCGGGTGGGGTTGGTCCAGGGTTTCCACGAGTAGGTCGGCGAGGCATCTTTCTGTCATGAAACGGAAAGATGTTGAGTGTTTGGGGTTTCTGGAAGGTTGTGACCCTACTGACTAGGTGCAATGTACGTACTAAAACATTCCTACCATTCAACATACAATCATAGATTCTCAACACATAGCAATTTGTAATATCATAACAAAGCACGTAAAAGTTTACTAATATTATCCGCATTTGATATATGAAAATTTTGCTCGTAAGAGCATACATGAGTGACACTAGTTTGAAAGCATAACGGCTCTATGAGTAGTGTAGTCACTTAAACATAGAGTCGGGGGTACATAGCATAGTTCCTAACGACCTACTAAGATAAGTCTATCCCTAACCACGACGATCTGCGTCCGGAGGTGGTGCCGAGGATGTGGATGCTCCCTGAAGACGAGCCACCAATCGTTCTGCATCCTGAAGTCGAGACTCCCACCTTACCTGCCTCATGTGAAACTCCCGAAGAACGTCACGTGTCTCCTGTTCCGCACGCTCGACCCTAGTCCACGGCTAGCGTACCTGATCAGCAGTGCCCTGAGCAAGATCGCCGGTATTCCGTAATCGTCTCACCATGACCGGTAGGTCTCGGTCGGCCGGTCCTCCGTCCCTCAGGTCAAAGAACTCGCGTGACATGCCGAACGGGGGTCGTTGTCCCTGCTGTCTGCTCCATCTCCAAAGATCAATACCCCAAGGAGGGGTAGGACCAGTGGGGCCCACACGGTAAGCAGGCACCCTGATCGGGTAAGGGGGGTTGATGACTTCGGACTCTGCGTCCGAATCACCCCCTTCACTATCATCGGGTTCCTCTTCGAAGTTCTCTTCGTCTTCTTCGGGTTCGGCAGGCTCGCCTTCATCTCCAGCCTCCGGTTCCCCGTCAGATTCCTCTTCGGGGTCTTCCTCAGGCTCTTCCTCTAACCATCCGTTATTCCCCTGATTAGGGAAATAAGGGTCTCTAGGGTGATGAAAACTAGCCATGCTGTCTGCGCGAGTATGTAAATATGCTAACATTATTCCTAGAATGCTACAACTATTGTACAGACTAAACAAACGTTCTCTTTTTGGTGATAAAGGGGTATAGTTTTGGGTTCCCTAGCTATCCCGATCTCATCAGAACGTGTGTTAGTTATACTTTGGAGAGAATGTAGTTGATCAGGCTACATCCACTCTTTGGTACCACTAAGAACAGTCCTGAATTAACCGAGATACTAGCATTATTTTGTTTGGTTCGGCGTTATGTTCCTTGTTCCTAATGCAAGCAAAGATGTTTTATTGTTGTATTTTACTTGTTTTGTTCAGAGTTATGTTAGTCCCTCTTTTGGTTTATAGTTGCATATCAATGTATGGTTCGATATGCTAGTTCACTATAAACAGAGCTCTGATACCAACCTGTCACACCCCCAAACCAGACGGCGGAAACGTCCGGGGGCTGTTGTGACTCAATTGAATACCATCACAATGAATATACATGAAACATAACATCATTCATCACCAAGCATTGGAATATTACAACTGGTAGCGTTTACATTCAGTACATAGTTTCAAAACATTACATTCTCAAAAGTAGATTGTTCAATACTAGTTAAACAAACAACAAGACATCACTGTGTACATTTTTCCCTTCGGTTTACCTGTTACCTGAGAATACAAGTATTTTGAAAAACGTCAACATATGAAATGTTGGTGAGTTCATAAGTAATGTATGAAATATAGTGATTTGTATTGTTTTGAAAATCACCAGAAAATCCGATATTTTCTGAAAATAATATAGTATAAAAAGGTGTGAAGATCCATAAGTATGCTTGTTTGTTTTCTATAGATGTAAGCGTACGATTTGTAAAACTCAGTATGTAGTTCGTAGGTGTATTAATTGAAAACCCTAGGAAAACCCGACGTTTTCCCATTACTTTGCATTAAATAATTTTATGTTTCGTTATTTCGTTACGACAGGTGTATTCGTTGAGCTCCGGGGTCGTTGGATTAATTGTGGATTGTGAATTGTTGTAAACGTACATTAATGAAAATGACCAGTTGACAACCGTACAAACGATTCCCTTAGGCGTCGCTCGCACTATTCACTTAACCCAACCACCCGGACTCATGTAGCCCCACGACCGAGGGGAAAAAGAGAGTGCGAAGCCCCCGATAATTCCCTACGTCGTTCAAGGCTATAGTGAATGCGAAGGGCCCTTAGCCCAACTCGCATTGGTGAATTCTCGACTTTGCTAGCAGTATCGAAGGACCCTTGGGGACCAGCAGCACGTTTGCCATTGAAAGTCCTTTTACACGGAATTAAGTCGTATTAGACTCAACTACATGTAAGCAAGTTTCCTCCGGGCCTAAAGATCATGTCATTGGGCTAGCTAGGCCTAACAAACATGATTTGAAACTTTTGGGCCCAAAGACGGTGTATCGACGTCTGGTGTATTCTCGCGTGTGTATTGAATTCCCGAGAGTTCCATGTGTGTATTGAAATATCGTCGTGTTAGTAGTTTCGGATTGTTATTGATTCGAGACCGAATCAATTCGTTTGATAACGATTTTGGTGTTGAAGGTGTATTGAATTTCGCCGATAGTCGAGGTACTAGCATTTCATCGTGTCGGGTTCATTGCTTAAGACATTAGTCTTTTACATTTTTCAGACCCTTCTTTTTAGATGAATTTACACTTTTGGACCCTTATATAAAATAATTTATATTTTAGTCCTTAAGCCATTTTTCTTGACACTTTAGTATCAAAACTTGTAGAAAAAGTATTTTTCAGCCCAAAGCTTTTTGAAAAACAGTTTTAGTCCCTCAAAATGAAACTTTTTCGGATGGAACCTTCATTTTCGCAAATTTTACACTTTTGGCCCAAAATAGAGAATTTTTGCATTTTTGGTCCCTTTTAAATGTGAAAAGCATTTTTAATCTTTGAAATGGTCTTGGGACACTAGTAGTCCCCTGCTTTACAGAAAAATTCATTTTCAGCCCCTCAACTTTGAAATTTTCGCATATTGGGCCTTATTGGGCCGAAAAGTTCATTTTTAGCCCATTAAGTTTAGAAATTTACATTTTAAACATTCTAAAGTATATATTTCTGGAAAATTCCTTTATGAAACTGTTTTGACACATCTTAAACTCCAGAATTTGTATTTTGACATTTTGAGCCCTTAAACTTCATATTCTTAGCATTTTAAGTCCAAAAATGTGATTTTTAGCCCAAGATGTTCATCTAAACCAACTTGGTTATTTTTCTAGTAATGACTTATGTATAATGATATGTTTTAGCACTTGTTTCATGCATCATAACACAAATCTCGATTTTTAGGTCCTTTTGACTAGTTTCAACACCATAAACACACAAAAGTATGTTAATAAACATAGAAATCATACAAGGCATACACATAATGATAGATCTACACATTTGCTTGTATTCACCCCCCCCCCCCCACAAAACTTATAAAAACCGAAAATAAGGGGGTATGAAGCTCACCTTTGGGTGTGGTTTCGGTTTTTGGAGGAAAGATGTTAGGAAATGAGGTGATTTTCGGCCCTAGCACACCTTGATGAAGATCTCGGCCTTGAGGTGATTCTAGGATGCAAGATCACGATTTTTGCATGGATTAGGAAGAGATTTTGATAAAACAAAGAATCTAGATCATGGATCCAAGCATAACCTTACCTTAGATGAAGAATTTGTGGAAATATCTTCTTGAAAAACCTCCTAAGATTTCGAGATCTTGATGAAGAGTGGAGGGAGTTTTCTTGAGAGAGTTGTGAGAGAATTGTGTGTGTGTGTTTGAACTCGGCCGAGAATGGGAGAGAGAGGAAGAAGTAGACCTTGAGGTGATATGTGCATGGGTATATGAGATATGTTGCATGGATAACCAAGAGGTAATAGTGAGGTGTCACTTGAAAGTCAACCCTCTTCCATGTTGGTTGTTTGGGCCGAGAAGTGAAGAAGGAAAGGGAGAATATTGGGCTTCTTTTGTTTAAGCCCATATTATGGCTTAATTATGAAATTGTTCGACCCAATTACATCAAGGTATAATTATTATGATCCATTAGGGCTATATGAGTTTGTTGTGACCCAATAAGGTCCATTAGGGTGTTATGTTTCATTCTAGGCCCATTATGGCCCAAAATATTGGATTAAATGGAATTGGGTCCAATTAGAGCCCATTTAAAGGTTCTAATCCCATGATAGTCAAATTGGAAGCTTATTGGCCCATTGAGTCCAATAAGGAAGTCCTAGTCCAAAATGGACCTACACAAGAACTTCTAGGGTTTCCAATTGCTTATTGACTATTAGTAGCACTTGTATGGTGTATTTGTTTGAAAATTAGATGTCATAGAGTAAGTATCTTACATGCTCTTTAAGTTTTTGATTCTACATTTTACTTGAGTGTAGAGATTACATGACACAAAATTTCTAGTTGTGACACGAAAGCTTAGTGAGTTACCCTCAACATACTGATACACATACAGTCCAATAACATATGAACAAATAACAGCATGTAGCGGATCCACAGCTTTACAGACTGTAATACCCCTGGTCCCACAGTGTGAGTCTGGATTGCCTACCGGGCCCACAGCTCACATATGGATTGCCACCGAGCCCTAAGTACGAGTCTGGAATGCCTACCGGGCCCTCAGCTGGTATCTGGAATGCTCACGAGTCCTTAGCATGAGTCTAGAATGCCTAGCCTAGCCCATAGCTCATGTCTGGAATGCCTAACCTGGCCCTCAGCTCATGTCTGGAATACTCTAGGGTTCGTTGACCACCGCACGAAGCAGTACAACCTCAACCCATCCCACATAACATATAACATATAACATAACTACTGAGCATGCAATAATCATATAACATCACAGGTATCCCTACAGATCTACCTAACTATCATAACCACTAGCATGCAATAATAACTCATACTAAACATCCAACACTGCTAGGATAACATATCCAATGGGCCAGCCTTGGTGCCTTAGACCCGTTAGTATAGCGAGGATAACTCACCTGGCACTGCTGAAGTCCCGCAAATATAACTCCAGCTGTTGGTTGACAGATTCCCCAAATTGTCAACATCAAACAATACCCAATTAATAATTGGGTTCTAAGCCCAAGGTCCAAATCACACTATAAGAACCCAAAAGTCAGTAATGGGCCAAAGCCCAACATATGGCCTAACTTTCCAAATTGGGCCCAGACCTCTACATGGTCTTTCCTTAAGGCCCATCCAATTATTCCAATCCAATTCCCATGGCCCAATATCACATAATCATAAAGGCCCAATTATAGCCCATCTATGGCCCAATTTTCCAAATTAGGCCCAAGTCCTCACATGGGCCTTATCCTAAAGCCCATCTAATTACTTTGGTCCATTAACTTAATCTTGGATGGCCCACCAATAGTCCAATCGTCAAAGCCCAATAGGAAGGCCCAATTCAAGGCCCGAGTGAGATTAGGGCTTCCACATGAAATGATGATTAGGGTTAAGTGTTTCTTACTTAACCCATTAAGGACTTAATCCATTAAGTCCATTATTGTCTTAAGCTAGTTTGCCACTGATTATTAATTATTATTTGAAATTTAATAATTAATTCTCGTGTGTGTCCCAAACAATTTCCACAATTAAGGTTTTATGCCCTTAGGGTTTTCCAACCCAATACTAGCTCATTAGTCCATTGGTTGAGCTTTTAGGTCACATTGGGCCTTATTGGACCATTAGGGTTCCTTTGGGCCCACTAGGGCTTCTTTGGGGCCCATTAGGGTTTCCTTGATTCCACATTGTCTAAACATCCCCCAAACGAGGTCCATACGCAATCAAAGCACACCGTCACCCGACACGGCGGCCGGTGGCGGCAGGAGGCGGCAACCACCACCTCATGGTGGTGGTTCAAGTTTTTCTATTATTATTCTGATTAAATATTACAATGATACACACACACTAGCCCAAAATAAACACCTAATAATCACACAAACAACTACCATGATGCGATAGACGGTGGTCGGAGGTGGTAGTGGTCCTCTTGTGACTCCTACCAAGACAACTACCCACACGACACTCTTTTTTTTACGCGATAAGCCCAGCCACCTACCTGGTGGCGCATGATGATGTTAGCAGCGGCCTTCGCGGCCATAACATTGACTAATGGCGGCGGCGGATGGCCACAACGGAACCCAGCAGCAGCAAATCCAATCGGCCCCTCCCCCGACCACAACACGGCTCAAGACTCTTCTTATGGTCTCCGGCGTACAGCAAGTTGTGAGCAACAACAGCAATGGCATGAACACTGACACCCCGACGGCGGTTCTCCGGTTTCCACAACCAAAGAGGCGGCGGCTGAATGACTTTGACGGGGGCACAGCAGCGGGTCTTCTACAGCTTTGGCACATGACAATAGTGACCTGTTGGTCCACGACTGCAGCATTGATCCCTGCGGTTTTTCCCCGACACATATGACGTCCGGCGACGGCTAGAAAAAGCTAAGGCGGATGAGAAAAGAGAGATGGAGAAGGGCGGTGATTTCCGGTGGTCGATGTCGTTGGCAATTGATGATGGCATTCCTGCTTCGGCACGGCAACAACGATGGTGGTTGGTACTCGATCCCGACAAGGTGGCAGCATCCGGCGATGGAGACACAAGGTCGGCATCGGAGATGGTTCATTGCAAGGGTGGCGGCTGGGAAAAGGGAGGTATAAGGGTGGCGGCCGATGCTGTGTCTAGGTTTAGGGTTGTTGACGGCAATCAAACAGCTAAATACCCAGGCTAATGCAAACATATAGAGAAATGACAGAATTGGTCCCTCCCATTCCTTTTTCTTCCATATTAACCCCAATATTACCATTTAGCTCCTGAGTTCATAAAATCCTGCCAACTTTGATCCAAAACTTACCAATTAACCCCCATCTCTCATAATTCATTACGAATTAGGTACAATATTTACCATACACACCCTAACCTTGAAATCCTTTTTAAACAAATCCAAAACTACGCTTTAACCCCCGAGACTCTAAATCACGACATTTGGCTTCCTGAAACCAACACCCCTTAATTATTATTTCGATTTTGGGCTATAATAATTTAAAATAATAATGAAATTACTTCTTGGGGTTTCGGGTTTATTATTTTAATTATTCAATAAAAAAAAACATGATGTTACAAATATTCAGCAGTTAAGACCACGGACCTCACTCAAACATCCGCAAATGTCTTAAAGTAAGCATTCCTTTTTCCATTATTTTATCATTATCATAAAAAAAAGACATCCTTATGTGCTTAAATTGTTTAATCCGTCTCATAATAACAAGTAAGTTGTGTGCCAATTCTATCTTTTGACATTGACAATGAGTCACAAGCAATATCTAAATCGAACAAACATAATTATTTTTATATTTATTGGTTAGAATTTCTTTATATTTAATATTATGGAGGGTTTATGTGGTTCATTTTGAAGGAAAATAAATAAGTTGTTATTTTTTGAAATAAACAGTTATATTTTGCAATATAACAATAAAATAACAATGTATTTTGAAAGTACATTGTCAGATGTTGGATTATAGTTGTGTAGACCTGTTTTCACGCATGGTTAGTTATATGCAACTATTTTCCATGTCACAAATAAAAAAGGTTTGAAGGTAGTCATATGTGACGATGAATGTCATTCAACTAATACAACAAAAATATTGTCTACAAATAGGTCTTTCAACGATTATCTATATTTACCGATTTCGGTGTATTTTCTACACATTTCGTAATAACAATAACCATGTTTTTTTTATAATTATTCTATAATATCTATATACACTTGTATTTTATTTATGCATTCCCCCGCGTTTAACACGTGTCGTAATCTAGTTGTGATAAATAAACAAATATCTCGACCCACCAACATCTTATTCACTTATAATGATTATCTCTTTTGCTATTTTTGTATAATATTTCTTATTATTTATTTCAATCATATTCTATTCAAATTTATATTTTATTGTATAAAATCATGATTTTATCAGATATTTGCACATTAATAACATACATCATATAGTCATAATAGTATATATATATTAGTTTTAACTAATCACTATAAACTTAGTTATAGGTACAACTTCTATCTTTGTAAAATAGATTTTTTTTTGGTAAAATTTTGATTAGTTAGTACGATTTAAAATTATAAATAATATTTTCCTTTTGTTAAATATGATTTTCTGCATATTTTGTTTTTTTTTTCAAAATCCCGTTATACACTAAGATATACTCAAATTTTATATTTTTTTTCCAAAATGTCATTTCATATTTATTATCAGCGTACAGAGATGTAATAAAGTAGTGTTGCTTTTTTTTTCTTTAAATATAAAGTCCTTTTATAACATGTAACTTTAAAATTCACCGGACTACAACATTCTATTTCGTATTTTCTAGACAAATTTACCCTTAAACAAAACATACAGTGAATTTCGATAGTTTTTCTCAACAAATGTGATTGTTTTGCCCTCGCTGAAATAACTATTTTTAATAAAATATATGACTGAAGCCTTAGAAACAAGACATCTAATTTATGTTTAAAGAAGTATTTCAACGTTTTTGATTCCTAACAATTATTTATAATATTTCAATAGTTTTTTTTATTACTTAGGATTCAATTATGTTCTTATTCATCATAATGTTTGTATTCATATAAACATATATAAATGTATCACACTAATATTTTCTTAATGTTTACAACTTAATATTAATTTTTTTTTAATAAACACATCTCCCTATCTAATAAACAAAACCATTATGCCACGTGTCCACTCAAAACCACTCATTTCATACGAAGTTAAATACCAATTTTGCACTCATTTCAATGTGGATTTTCGAAAATGCCCTTGATGCTTTACACCTTCGAAATATCTTTGGCAACCACCGTCTCTTCTTCTTTCTAACCCTAAGCTGTCAGCCACACCTCACCCATCATAAGGTATTTTCTTCTTTGTCATCACTTTCATCGTCTTCAAAGATTTTGGGTTATAACGTTTTTGTCTTTCCGGGTCTTTTTTGTTTATCTGGATTTTTTGTTTGAGGTTTGTAGATCCTTTTGTGTTTTCAAGCTCTGGTGTTTCACCCGGTAGATTGATCCTTCATCAGAATTGAACCCCTAGACTCGAACCCTAATAAGTTGCAAAGCCCAAAATAATACAAATGTCGTTGTTTTTGAAATCCAGGGTGGCTTTCATAGTTATCTTCAGGTGTTCAATGATTTGAAATTTAAATACCCAAATAGGTTTAATCCTCCTATGAGAGCGGTCAAACCTTAAAACGAAAACCCACCATGTTCGTCTTTAGTGGCCGATTTGCAGGTATTGTCACCTACCGACTCCATCAACATCTCATTCTTTTCTTTTCTCTCTAATATCAGTTGTGTTACAAGTCTGAAATTTGATTGTATAGAAGCCTTAAAACTAGATGATCGGTAATTCGATATATTAAAGTTGGAAGGGTGAAATTGAGAGGTTGGATTATTGATTAAAATCGGTTCTTTTTGTTCTTGCTTGTAAAACATGGTATGACTATATGAATAGTTTTATAGTTTTAACAACCATAAAAGTGTTTTCTATTATCATAAAGTTTCCATTTTTATACAATTTTTTTTACAAACCTTATGAAATGAAAGTATAAGCTAATAAAAACAGCATGTGGTCGACCCCCCTATAACCGTGTATACGTGTTTGTTGCCGCACAAACTTATGCTTAAAGGTGGTTGGAGAATGATTGTGTAAATTTGGTTTTTAATACATGAAAGCAACAAACATTTAGCATTTCTTTGAAATTTATGTGTTTTGCAGATAAGTTATCAAACTGAGATAATGTTGTCATGGCTTATGCCGGTTTGGGCGATTGGAATCAAAAAGGTTGCCAGTCTGACTCAGGATTAAGAAGTAAGTTAACTACATGTGTTTGTGTGTGTGAAATAGGTTTAATAGGGCATTTATGTCTTTTGCCCAAATGAGAAATTGAGTGTCTTATTCAACTCACAATTTCTCAACCATATAATTTTGTTTCAGTCGCCATTACGAGCTCATGATGCATCCAAAGTGACCACATGAGAAGCTTATGGTATTAGTCAGTTTCATCTCTATTTTGTTTTCAAGCTTTGTATGAATTTGATGATTTTAGTCGATTTATCTTTGTAGGAAGTATGTGATAAGAACAGGGAAGAATTAAGAACAAACCAAAGTAAAAGTCAAAAGTAACTTAATGCTTGCATGAAACTCAAAAGGCATGAGTTCGAGATTCAGGAGTCTCCACATGAAAACAAGAAAATAAGGAAAAATTCTCTAGTCCTCCTCCAGCTGTCAATGCCCCCTATAACCCTACCCTATCCAAAAACTAGGCTTCCTAAAATAACTCAATAATATCCAACTAAATAATTATTAACAGGAATTAAAAATATAAAACTGAAATTGACTAAACACCCCCTGCAACTTTCTTCCCTCTTCTGTGATACACCTTAGACCATCTCCCTGGACGATTCATATCAATACTCCCTCCCTGAAAATTTGCCTTGTCCTCAAGGTGATGCTCCTGAAACTGATTCTTGATAAAGTCAAGATCTTCCCAAGTAGCTTCTTCCTCTGGTAGCCCAATGTAACGTCCCAAAATTTAAGACTAAAAATTTTATTTAATAAAACATTACGTTAAGCAAATTCATTGTTTTTCAAACATAAACAAAGTATTAGTTTCCAAAATACATATTCGTTATCAGAGTAAACATTCCCAGGCTATCTAAGATATGGTGTGTGCCATGCGATCATCCCGAGCTCCATCATCCGCTACCGGAAGTACCTGAAACCAAAACTGAAAACCGTAAGCACGAAGCTTAGTGAGTTCCCCACCCTACAACATACCATGCATAACCACATACTGCACATACTGGGCCGCGCCCGCTATCCTGGGCCTCGCCCCTACCTCGGGCCTCGCCCGCTACAACAACCCCGCCGCTCCAGGCCCCGCCTGGCTTCGAGCCCCACTCGGATACAGATCTGTTTCACGTAGGCCTCGCCTGTCACAGGGCCTCGCCCACTAACATATAATAGCACATAAACATCTCACATAAGCTAAACACATACTAACGGATCTTGTCCTAAGGCCTCGCCTATCTCTGGGCCCCGCCCCTGACCTGCTACTGATGAGTCACGGAACCCCGTTCGTGCTCCTACTGGTAGTGAGATACGGGCCCAACCCACACTCACTCCTTTCCTGACTTGGGCCTCGCCCCTGCTTTGTTGCTACTGAGATGTGGAACACCATCCACACTCTGCTATTGGTGAGATACGGGACCTCGCCCACACTTACCTCCCTACCATGCACATACAGGTATCACATAGACAACAAGTATAAACTATCACATAAACCATTCCTTGGGCACCCGCCCACTAACATTGGACCTCGTCCTGAACAACATACTAGCATACGATGCCTAGGGCTAACCCCCGGGTCTTCTACTCATGTCTACATGGGCCGGCATTGTGGCCATAGACCCATTCACACAAAGGGAAACTCACCTGACACTGCTGAACTGCTGCTGCTAATCCCTTTGACCGCTACCTGACCACTGACTCCGAACTGCTGCTCCACTAGCTCCCCGAGCTACCAATATCAACATAACACTTAGTCTAACTGACCTTCAAAGGTCAACCAAGTCAAATCTTGCCAAAGTCAAAGTCCTGGTCAAAGTCACCCTTCCAGGTCAACCCTACTCGCCGAGTCCACTTACTGACTCGCCGAGTCCTTATGCTCAAAGTCCTTCCAATCACGACTTCACTCTCCGAGTCAGCCCTTGACTCGCCGAGTCTACTGATTCCCGAATCCTGTCCTGTCCAACTCACTAAGTCCTTGCTCGACTCGCTGACTCGAGTCTTAACTCGAAGGGTTTTGGGACTACGCGACCTAACTCGCCGAGTCTAAGAACAGACTCGCCGAGCACAAGGCAATCTTCATCCAACTCGCCGAGTTCATGCCCATCTTCATCAGACTCGATGAGCTGTTCATCCCACTCATCGAGTTCCTACTTATCTTCATGCTACTCCCCGAGTCCACTCGAAGGACTCGCCGAGTCCATTCAGATCTACATACATGCAGAGGACTTTCGAGTCATGCATGGACTCCAAACTGTAGATCTACCCTTCCCAAGCCTATCCCCCACGTAAAGTTGCAAACTTTACGTGTAGAGAGGGAGATCTAGACAAAAACACCATAAACTAGGGTTTAAGGCCAAAGGGGATCCAAAATCGACTCAAGGGCTGATACTTTATGCTTCCCCAGCTCATAACACACTTGGATCTGAAGTAGCAACTCCAGATCTGGCTTCTAGCTCACTTGGGTGGCAAACCATGGCTTAAAAGCCCCAAATCTCACAACCATAGAAGGTCTAAAAGATAGAAACAACTTATTACCTTCATATACTCAGAAATGTTCCCCAAATCTTCAGATCCAAGACCACTTCTTGAAGCCTCAATGATTTCCCCTTCTTCTTCTTCCTTCGAATCACTCAATATGGCTTGGGAGCTTGAATGGGCAACAATGGGGTTTGGGGTTCGATGCTCTGGGTGCAAGAGGCAATAAAGGGGCCCTAGGAAGGAGGTTAAGGCGTTTATAAAGGCTCCAAGTCCCGAATTTAGGGTTTTCCTCGCACAGACCAAACTCGCTGAGTCACCTTGGCCGACTCACCGAGTCGGTCACTTACTCCTCGACTCGGATCCCGCTCGGACTCGCCGAGTCCCTCCTTGGACTCGCCGAGTCGACCCCTAAACTTAGGGTTTTCTTTCCTTTCTTGGCCTTCAAAACTTTTGGTGTTACAACTCTCCCCCACTTAAATTAAACTTCGTCCTCGAAGTTTGCCATGGCCGACCGCCTGCGATCCGCCTCCAGTAGCCACCAATTATCCCAACACCAGCCACCTACCTGCGCTGGTCTTCCACCTGGTCATTCTGACTAATATAAACGTCGTGGTTAAACCTCGGGTCAAACCTGACCCTGAACAACTTAGAAACAGAACTTACTCAACCGACAATCCTTCTGGTACTCACCGAGTACTGCACTGAACCCATAGGGGTTCTCCACTTCCTTCCTTGTGTGATTTCCTTGCCTCCCCAAGGCAATGCTCCATAACCAACTATTCCCTCTGCCACTGCGAAGACCCTGTCTTCACCGATTCTATTACTCCCACTACTTCCGGTACGGGTCATTATCGCCAGTATCCACTGGGCATTTCTTTCTACTACAATTTGGTGTCGAGCACCACATGATCAGCTAACTGAATTCCACCATATGATGCATACTCGCACTGCCACTGACTGGCAATTCTGCTATTCCTCGTCTGACTTCCTGATGAACTGAGACCACCCTGGTCCCTACCAACCTATTAATGACTGGATTACCGGCTCCCACCGGTAGCTAGTCCCAACACCACCACTAGTCGCTCCCAGCGACTTCCAAAGAACTTCGATCACCTATAACTGCTCAATCTACTCTGCCATTCAGGCACTACAAACCTAGGATTCTCGATCCCCTAACTTGACACTAAGGTCCCTACCAGGTCCCACCCGTGCTGCTAAAACTCACGGGCCTCGCCCACGGGTCCCACCCGCATCTACCCTTCTATTCCCACTAGTCTAATCACTCTCGCTTGGGCCACGCCCACAGGTCTCACCCAACCATACTACTGAGCAACCCTGCTCCCAGGTCTCATCTACACCGCTAATATCATACAGGCCTCGCCCACGGGTCTCACCCAACTATATCCTGGAGCGGCCTCTCCCAAGGTCTCACCTCTCTAGGGCTATACAGGCAACTCCATATCATTCTCGTCCACTGCCCATTCCTGATCCCTATCTGATTGCTAGGAGATAAGGGCCTCGCCCCAACTCTTCTAACAAAACTACTAAGGAATTCTACGGCTTACCCGTAGTATTACATCACCATCTATTGCTGACTGCTAGAACAAAGGCACCCAAGTGTCATTAGCCCTCAAGATCCTCATTCCGACTCCCCCGAGTCCTATGGGCGATCCACAACCTGAATTCTCAACCATAACTAACCATTACCGACACACGCACTAGCTGATGGGGAGTTTCTCAAACTCCCAACCCTGAAATCCTCAATCCATCAAATGCTGAACTACTTCTCTTCCTTCTCGGAGGTTACGTACTCATTCTGGGTCTGCGTGCTCCTCTCTGGGCACACCCGGAGGATTCTCCCCCACTTCGATCTTGCTTACCCCTTGCTGCACAATTCTCAAAAGAGGTACCGATCTTTGCTACCATCCCATAACCCATCTACTGAGGAACCAAGCCCGCCATAGCTAGGGATTTAGCCAATCCATCACAATTGTTGTACCACTCCGAACTTAGCGAGACGTACCAAATCTCTCCCAAGCATGCTAAAGTTACTGTAACGCGCGGGTTTCAGGGCTAAGCATTTTTGTCAATGTAATAGTCTAGTTCAACTCTTGTAACTCTTTTTGAAGTAATAAAGATGAAATATTTGAGTATTATGTGAATTATGTGTGTTTATGTGTTTATTATTTAATTATAAATGTATAATTAATAAAAAATAAAAATGAACGTCAACATTAAAGTGTGAGATAATCCCGATATCTCTACATAAAGTTGTAGAATATGTCTCAAGGTTTCCGTGCATATAAGGAACGCCGAAATCCGAGTTATAACGAAGAAGTTATGACCCGTCGAAGTTTCGCGCCAGAACCGGCACGATACCGGGAAGCGTAAATAGTGAATTTATGATAGAGCGAGATTTAGCCTTAGCGCTCTAAACAAAAGTCGTAGAATATGTTAAACTAAGAACATAAATAAAAAGAATTCCCAAATCTGACTTCGTATGAGGAAGTTATGATTTTTCTAAGATTTAGCATAGCAGTGCACAGCCCGAATCTGAATTTTAGATCGGTCGATTTTTAGCCGACGGGATCTAAATGAAAGTTGTAGTACTCGTAAATATCAACGCGTGGATATAAATAACGTCGATAATAGAGCTCGTATGCGAAAGATATGGACGAAGCTTAGTCCCTACTTTTCGAGCGCGGCGAATTCGATACAGTTTTGTAAATCCGATATAGAATGAGAATTAGCCAACGAGGTCTAAATGAGAGTTGAAGATCTCATTAATAGGAACTCGACGGTAAAAAGACAGATGAAACGGAACTTGTATGCGAAAGTTATGGACGAAGCTTAGTCTCTACTTTTCGAGCGCGGCGAATTCGATACAGTTTTGTAAATCCGAGATAGAATGAGAATTAGCTAACGAGGTCTAAATGAAAGTTGAAGATCTCATTAATAGGAACTCAACGGTAAAAAGACAGACAAAAACGGAGCTCGTATGCAAAAGTTACGGACGAAGCTTAGAGACTACTTTACTATAAAACTCCTATAAATACAAGGGTGAACTCCTCATATTTTCTTCACACCATAAGCCTCTCTTTCTCTCTCTAACTTCTCTCTAGCCTCCCTAAACCCCTCCCAAGTCTAGGGAACCTCCCTATCACGAGAAGAAAGCCCCGGAGCGCCCGACGGCTCCGAGAAGAAAAGCTTTCAGCTCGGAAACGTTGTTCCAGCGAAGCCCGGTTTTTAATAAAAACCCATTGTAAGTGAGTTACGCCTATACTATATTTAATATAGCTTTTATTTAATTATAGTAACATTATTAGGACCTTAAAATAATTATTTGGGCTATTATTATGAGTTATATTGAGTGTTATTTAACGCTTATATAATAGTAATAATAGCTAGACTATTAATTAGTCGCGATTAACGTTAAAACTAAACTCTAGTGGTATTAATACAAGGTTTTGGTCACGGAAAAATTGTTTTAAGAAGTAACGAAGAGCTGTCCGAGTGCCGAGTCACCACCTTACCAGGTGAGTGCATAGTTACTTTCAGCTTACACATAGATATGAAGTATTTTATATAAATTACGTGTTATGTGTGCATATTACCTGAATACTTGCTATCTATGCTAGATGAACATTTTTATACATGTTTTCAAAGATTTAAACTGTATATTTATTTTATATCTACGAAAATGTTGGGGTAAAACATGGGTAGATGTATTAGTTGTTGTGTGATAAAATGAAATAATGAGAGGCCTCGTTATAGATGTTATTGATGATCTAGTCATCTAGCGGAGTATAGATGACGACCACGGACTATTCAAGACAGTCCAGTGGAACACTAGCAGGCTCGTAACCTGTAGGTGTTTATTCGAACTGTGTGTTTATTTGAACTGTGTGCTCACCAGATGTACTCCATCCCCCACATGGTTTCCTTAAGGACATTTATTGTTGAGGAATCCCCTTAGCAGTAGTGTCCGTCCCGATGATAATCCTTAGGATAGGTCCCTTATGATAGATGCTTAGGGACGTAATGTGAGGATAACGGGAACGGGTAATCGGGTTTGTTTAATTTAATGAAGTTAATAAACTTATTTATTGTGGGTTGAAAACCCTATGTGCTCACCAGGCTCCCAAGCCTGACCCACTCAGTTTTATGTATTACAGGTAGTGGCGCTTGAGCATAGATATGATGTTGGACGAGGGATTACGGATATAGGCCTGCAGATATGAAATAATGTAGCAAGGCTTATATTGTACTGTTTATGCTTTTGATCTGTACGAACATGACATCCCAAGTCTTTTAATGAAATACATTTCTACGGAAATGCTTTTGATAAATCTTTATCATATTTTGTTTTGGGACAAATTCCACAACACTTTCATTTAAAATGTTACTCTGATTTTTAAACAAAGCATAAACATACCGGTCTTTTCTGGCCGTGATTTTGGGGATGTCACAGTTACTGCATCCTTCGAAATGGCTAGTCCGACCGCACTTGAAACAGCCGGACTCACCACCGCTACCACTCCTGCACGCTCCCCCGTGCGCCCTGCCACACTTTCCGCACCGACTGTGGTCCTGATGATCCCTCGATCTCGAATCCGATCCCTTGGGCCTTTTGCCCGAACCCGCAGCTACCTGAACCTCATCCGGCTTCCTCTTCCGGATTTGCTCCAAATCAATTTCCCTTTCTCTAGCCTGAGAAATCATATCTTCCAGCGTCTTACAACTGGATCTACTCACGAACTCCCTAATGTCATCCCTCAACATTTCATGGTACCGAGCCTTCTACATCTCCTCATCTGCGACATACTGCGGCACAAGAAGAGCCCTCTCCCTGAACTTGGCGGTGATCTCCGCCACAGTCTCAGTAGTCTGCGTCAAATCCTGAAACTCTCGTGCCAGCTGCTGCACCTCAATGATCGGCGAAAACTCCGCCCTGAACCTGGCCGAGAAATTGCTCCAAGTCATCGCGTCCAATGCGACATCATCCCCCAAAGCATGACCAATCTCCTCCTACCAATCCCTCGTTCTGTCCTTCAGAAGACAGGAGGCGAGCCTAACCTTGTCCCCCTCGGGACACTTGCTCGTACGAAAAGCGTTGGCAACATCAGCCAACCATCTGCTGCTAGCAATGGGGTCCCTAGCCCCATGATAATATGGTGCCCCGCAAGCCCTGAACTCTCGAAATGTCAAGGTACGCGCTCCTAACAAAGCCATCATCTCGGTACGGAAGGCTCCCAGCTTCTCATCCAAGATCTCCAATATACCCTCCTTGACCGTGCCAAAGATCACAGGAGTCTAAGCTAGAATACTGTGCGTAACCTCAGCTGATATCAACTCCCTCATCCGCTCCTCGAGCTGCTCGGCCCCTGAACCCGAGCCCGATCCCTCTCCGGCGCCTGATCCGCCCGCTGGTCTCTCTCGCAACGTCACCATGCTGAAACATATAACACAACCACTATCAGAATACTCATCCCTGATGCGAGACCAACCACACCCCCTACTAGGTTCCCGGTCTTGTCTTGGCCCTTCCCGAATCAAGTACGGATCCTCTGCTTTCAGTAGTACGGGCCCATACTACCCTCCACATCTATCCGTACTTTCCTCAAGAATTGCTTTGACTCCACCAGGTCCCTTATCCACTACTACTGCTCCCAGCACTATCTCTTCCTAGGCTTACCCTAGGGAAACCTCTGACTCCACTCAAACAGTCCTCAGCTGCTGAAGGTCTCCTTGTGATGCCAATTAGTCATCACCTGGATACCATCACATGTGACGAGGCTCAGATAATCCTTCAAGTAAAGACTCGTCCCTACAACGGTTGGACTCAAACAAGAGCTGCGCAATAGGGCCACATCCAGCACTCTGAGATTATTCAACCCTGATCACATGTGACGTGACGTATCCACCTAATGGCTAACTCCCATCACTCAAAATCCCACAATGCACAAAGCAAGCAGCATTCGGACAAGGGGAAAATCTAAACACAACATACTCAAGCAATCATATCCAAACAACAAGAATCTGAATTAACATGCAACACAAACTCATAAACTCAGGCATAACCTAAACATGCTATCCTACTACTGTCTAATCAGCACTATCATGCAGCTCAAACACGTATAATAGGCACATAAGGCATCATTCCTAGATCCTTAGTCCTAATCTAGCATACTGTTCTATCAACTGATAATCATAACATAAACTTGTATGGGTATTTTGGGGTACTTACTTGAGCTCGGTTGATTGCATGCACCACACCCTTTTTCTCTTTTCATAGTTCTTTTCTTTCTGAATTATTTTTGCCTTTCTAAAACTGTTTTCTTTCCCAAAACTCTCTTTTTACAAAACTGTCTTTTCATTTTGAAAACTTCCATACCAATCCCTCACTTTGAGTTCAGACACGCTCGAGAACATGTCCGAATCCCTCAAACCAAGGCTCTGATACCAACTTGTAACGTCCCAAAATTTAAGACTAAAAATTTTATTTAATAAAACATTAAGTTAAGCAAATTCATTGTTTTTCAAACATAAACAAAGTATTAGTTTCCAAAATACATATTCGTTATCAGAGTAAACATTCCCAGGCTGTCTAAGATATGGTGTGTGCCATGTGATCATCCCGAGCTCCATCATCCGCTACCGGAAGTACTTGAAACCAAAACTGAAAACCCTAAGCACGAAGCTTAGTGAGTTCCCCACCCTACCACATACCATGCATAACCACATACCGCACATACTGGGCCGCGCCCGCTATCCTGGGCCTCGCCCCTACCTCGGGCCTCGCCCGCTACAACGGCCCCGCCGCTCCAGGCCCCGCCTGGCTTCGAGCCCCGCTCGGATACAGATCTGTTTTACGTAGGCCTCGCCTGTCACAGGGCCTCGCCCACTAACATATAATAGCACATAAACATCTCACATAAGCTAAACACATACTAACGGATCTTGTCCTAAGGCCTCGCCTATCTCTGGGCCCCGCCCCTGACCTGCTACTGATGAGTCACGGAACCCCGTCCGTGCTCCTACTGGTAGTGAGATATAGGCCCAGCCCACACTCACTCCTTTCCTAACTTGGGCCTCGCCCCTGCTTTGCTGCTACTGAGATGTGGAACACCATCCACACTCTGCTATTGGTGAGATACGGGACCTCGCCCACACTCACCTCCCTACCAGGCACATACAAGTATCACACAGACAACAAGTATAAACTATCACATAAACCATTCCTTGGACACCCACCCGCTAACATTGGACCTCGTCCTGAACAACATACTAGCATACGATGCCTAGGGCTAACCCCCGAGTCTTCTACTCATGTCTACATGGGCTGGCATTGTGGCCGTAGACCCATTCACACAAAGGGAAACTCACCTGATACTGCTGAACTGCTGCTGCTAATCCCTTTGACCGCTACCTGACCACTGACTCCGAACTGTTGCTCCACTAGCTCCCCGAGCTACCAATATCAACATAACACTTAGTCTAACTGACCTTCAAAGGTCAACCAAGTCAACTCTTGCCAAAGTCAAAGTCCTGGTCAAAGTCACCCTTCCAGGTCAACCCTACTCGCCGAGTCCACTTACTGACTCGCCGAGTCCCTATGCTCAAAGTCCTTCCATTCACGACTTGACTCTCCGAGTCAGCCCTTGACTCGCCGAGTCTACTGATTCCCGAATCCTGTCCTGTCCAACTCACTGAGTCCTTGCTCGACTCGCTGACTCGAGTCTTAACTCGAAGGGTTTTGGGACTACGCAACCTGACTCGCCGAGTCTAAGAACAGACTCGTCGAGCACAAGGCAATCTTCATCCAACTCGTCGAGTTCATGCCCATCTTCATCAGACTCGACGAGCTGTTCATCCCACTCGTCGAGTTCCTCCTTATCTTCATGCTACTCGCCGAGTCCACTCGAAGGACTCGCCAAGTCCATTCAGATCTACATACATGCAGAGGACTTTCGAGTCATGCATGGACACCAAACTGTAGATCTACCCTTCCCAAGCCTATCCCCCACGTAAAGTTGCAAACTTTACGTGTAGAGAGGGAGATCTAGACAAAAACACCATAAACTAGGGTTTAAGGCCAAAGGGGCTCCAAAATCGACTCAAGGGCTGATACTTTATGCTTCCCCAGCTCATAACACACTTGGATCTGAAGTAGCAACTCCAGATCCGGCTTCTAGCTCACTTGGGTGGCAAACCATGGCTTAAAAGCCCCAAATCTCACAACCATAGCAGGTCTAAAAGAGAGAAACAACTTATTACCTTCATATACTCAGAAATGTTCCCCAAATCTTCAGATCCAAGACCACTTCTTGAAGCCTCAATGATTTCCCCTTCTTCTTCTTCCTTCAAATCACTCAATATGGCTTGGGAGCTTAAATGGGCAACAATGGGGTTTGGGGTTCGATGCTCTGGGTGCAAGAGGCAATAAAGGGGCCCTAGGAAGGAGGTTAAGGCGTTTATAAAGGCTCCAAGTCCCGAATTTAGGGTTTTCCTCGCACAGACCAGACTCGCCGAGTCACCTTGGCCGACTCGCCGAGTCGGTCACTTACTCCTCGACTCGGATCCCGCTCGGACTCGCCGAGTCCCTCCTTGGACTCGCCGAGTCGACCCCTAAACTTAGGGTTTTCTTTCCTTTCTTGGCCTTCAAAACTTTTGGTGTTACACCCAACCCACTTGACCAGCCATTCAATGTTGCCCGAACTATCCCGACTCTGCAACACCTTTTCAGGCAACAACATTGTTTCAACCCCAGTAGCCAACTCTCTTGGAATATCAACTGAGACCGGCTGGTCTCATACTGCCTTCTTAAGCTATGAAACATGGAAAACAGGGTGAATGGCAACAATAATAGGTAATCCAAGTTTGTAAGCCACCTTGCATATTCTCTCCACAATCTCAAAAGGTCCATAAAAACGAGGAGCCAACTTTTCGTTCCGTTTGTGCCCAACAGTAACTTGTCGATACGGTCGAAGCTTCAAGTACACTCGATCCCCCACCATATACTCCACATCACGACGTTTCCCATCCGCTTGAGTTTTCATCAACTGTTGAGCCCTTAGCAAATGACCCCGTAGTTCCTTGAGAACTTGATCCCTACGACTCAAGTATTCATCCACTGCGAATGTAATAGCCAACCCATGGTCATAAGAAATTAATTTGGGAGGGTCCCGTCCATACAATACTTTAAAAGGAGTAATGTGAATCGACGAATGGTATGAAGTATTATACCAATATTCTGCCCACGACAACCATTTTACCATTCCTTCGGCTAAACTGATGAGAAACACCACAAATATGTTTCCAAGCTTCGATTTACTACTTTCGTCTGACCATCCGTTTGAGGGTGGTAAGCGGTACTTTCAAAGTAGTTCCTTGTAACTTAAAGATTTCCTTCCAAAATAAACTCACGAACACCTTATCTCTGTCTGATACGATTGAACGGGGTATACCATGTAAACGTACCACCTCACGGATGAAAGTAGTCGCCACTAATGTTGTCGTGAATGGATGCTTCAGCGGAATGAAGTGGACTGATTTGCTCAAACGATCCACTACTACAAATATAACGCTATACCCTGCTGATTTCGGCAAGCCTTCGACGAAATCCATAGATAAATCCTCCCAAATCTGGTCTGGTAACGCCAACGGTTGTAACAGACCCGCTGGTGCCAAGCTTGAACGCTTATTACGTTGACAGATGGTACATTCAGCCACGAATCTCGCAACATCGCGTTTCATCACCACCCAAAAGAACTCTCTTACGAGGCGTTGATACGTTTTTTGCATCCCCCTGTGTCCGCCGGCTACCCCTCCATGACATTCTTGACAAAGCACCAACACCCATTTGGATGCTCGGGGAATGACTAGACGACCCTTGTATTGCACGTGCCCTTGATCGATGCTATACCCGGGCAATTCCTCACCTGAAGTCTCTAATTTTTTTCGTATCTCCTCCAACTCAGGTTCATTGAGCAAATCAGCCAAGAGCTCACTACCCTGACTTACCTATGAAATTGTAAGTTCCGCTAACTTGACACATTCTCCTCGCCTGGACAACACATTGGTTGCCCCATTTTCCTTTCCCAGCCGATATAAAATTTCAAAATCGAAACCGGAAAGCTTTGAGATCCATCGTTGATGCTCACTCGCCACTACTCGTTGTTCTAAAAGATACTTTAGGCTTTTCTGATCGGTTATTATCGTGAACCGGCGTCCCAACAAGTAGGGTCTCCATTTTTGTACCGCCATTACAATAGCCATTAGTTCCCGTTCGTACACCGACTTGAGTTGCGCCCGGTTGCCTAAGACTTGGCTAAAATAAGCCACCAGCTTATTTTGTTGCATAAGAACTGCCCCGACTCCGAACCCTAAAGCGCCTGTCTCTATTGTAAAAGCTTTAGTAAAATCCGGTAACGCTAACAAGTAGGGTCTCCATTTTTGTACCGCCATTACAATAGCCATTAGTTCCCGTTCGTACACCGACTTGAGTTGCGCCCGGTTGCCTAAGACTTGGCTAAAATAAGCCACCGGCTTATTTTGTTGCATAAGAACTGCCCCGACTCCGAACCCTGAAGCGTCTGTCTCTATTGTAAAAGCTTTAGTAAAATCCGGTAACTCTAACACAGGCACCTGTGTCATCGCTTTTTGAAGCTGTTGGAATGCTTGTGATGCTTCCTCTCCCCAAAGAAATTTGTATTTCTTGAGTAAGTCGGTCAACGGGCTTGCGATCCTGCCATACCCCTGCACAAATTTTCGACAATACCCGGTTAGTCCCAAAAAACCTCGCAGTTCTCTGATCGTTTTAGGTACTGGCCATCCCAACATTGCCGAAATTTTGCTAGGATCAGCTGCTACGCCCTCACTAGTCACCACGTGACCCAAATAGTCAACTTGAGCTTGACTGAAGACACACTTTTTTCTATTGCAAAATAACTTCTCGTTTCGCAAGCATTTGAACAGCACCTTTAAATGTTGTTGATAATCGGCTAAAGTTCGACTGTACACGAGAATATCATCAAAGAAAACTAAGACGAACTTATGTAAATAGGGACGAAAGACCTTATTCATGAGAGATTGAAATGTTGACGGAGCGTTTGCGAGCCTGAAGGGCATTACTAGAAATTCGTAACGCCCTTCGTGAGTTCGAAAGGCCATTTTTGGCACGTCTTCTCGTTTCATCCGGATTTGGTGGTAACCCGATTTCAAGTCCAATTTTGTAAAAATTGTTGCCCCGTGAAGTTCGACTAGTAACTCGTCAATGATCGAGATTGGGAACTTATCCAACATCGTACATTTGTTTAATGCTTGGTAGTCTACACAAAAACGCCATCTTCCATCCTTTTTCTTGACTAGAAGGATTGGGCTCAAGAACGGGCTAGAGCTCGGCCGTATGACTCCGGCAGTCAACATCTCTTCCACCATTCGCTCTATCTCGTTTTTCTATAGTTGCGGGTAGCGGTATGGCCGCACATTAATGGGTTCGGTGTCATTTTTTAACGTGATGTCATGTTCGTGACCTCGAGGGGGTGGCAACCCTGTCGGCAACTCAAATACATTCGTGAATGCCTTCAACATGCCTTCTAGTTCCGGGTGAGTGTGGTCCTCCTTATGGTCGTTGGCTTCCAGTTGTCGTACCGCAATCAAGAACCCTTGGCTAACCTGGGTTATACCCCTCACTAACGATTGTAGGGACGAATCTGATCGGTTCAACCCCGGTTCACCTTGTAGAGTCACCTTACGACCCTTATCCTTAAATGTCATGGTTAGCTCGCGCCAATTATTCCGTGTGTCGCCCAGTGTTTGCAGCCACGCGATACCCAATATGACGTCCGTGCTTCCCAATTCCAGCGGCTAAAAATCGTGAGTCAAGTCATAACTGGGCAGCGATAGTAGCACATTTTTACAAATCCTGATGCTTCGATCTACACCTCCGTTGCCCAACCTAATCTGCTTCTCGCGTGTGCCTGAAATGGACAACCCTAATAGCTGGACCAACCGTAATGATAGGAAGTTCTAGGTTACTCCACTGTCAATGAGTACCACTACCTCACGTTGTCCGATGGTACCCCGTAGCTTCATAGGGTGTGGTGCGGTCAATCCGGCGATCGAACTAGCAGATACCGCCATCATGTTTAAGTGTGCGTGTTCTCCCGTCTCTGTCTCTTCATCTTCCTCTTCTTCCCCTTCTTCATCACACACCAACAACACCTGAAGGGTTTTCTCTGGGAAACGTTGACCTTGACCGAACTTCCCGTCTCAGCGAAAACATAACTCTTTGGCTTTCTTGTCCGCAAATTCTGTGTCGGTCATTCGACGGAAGGAGGTGCGAGTTGCCAATGCTCCTGTTGCTGTGGTTTTAACCGTGCCCAGCAGGCGGTTCATATTGACTTTTGTACTTCCTTTGTCTGACCCTGTGATTGTTCCAATTTCGTTCTCATCTACCACAAGTGCCATTTTCATCGCCTGTCCCAACCCATGTTGTTGCAAGATCCGAACCGACTTGCGCAAGTCCGGTTTCAACCCCTTGATGAAAGTCCCCTCCAAAATTGACTCCTGGATGCCCTCCAACTGTGCAACCATCTGTTCAAAACGCCCCACGTATTCACGGGCCGATCCTATCTGTCGTATGTCCAAAAATTGTTCTTGCAAACTACCCTCCTATGACGCCTGGAAACGTTCCAGCAACCTATTCTTTAAATCTTCCCAACACCGGAAAGGAATCCGGGTGTCACTCCATCTATACCATGCCAGTGTCGGCCCTTCCAAACATAGGGCCACTTCACGTAGTCTCTCACCCGACGTTGCCAACCCTTGAATATCAAAGAAACGTTCCGCTTTGTAAACCCACCCGTAAACATCTTCCCCTTCAAAAAGCGGCATCTTGAGTTTTCTCAATCTGTAATCCATGTTTGGGACCCATCCCCCTCCATGTCCTAGGTTAGACCCAAAGCATGGTCCCATTCGAACGGGTTGTGTGGCCGACTGTTCCTCGGTTCCCCAGCCCTCCCCCGTATATGCTCGGAATTTGGTGTTGCTTGGCCCGAATTCTGGACGCATGTTGTGCGGCGGAACCGGATACCCCTGTTCGTCGTATTGAAGCGATGACATGGTCAAGGGCGGTTGTGTGTAGATGATAGGGGTTTGTGGCCATCCTCCTGTTCCTGGGCGTTGGTGATTTGGAGGTGGCATCGAAAAGTTTGGGGGTGGCAGCGATTGAATAACCTGTGGTGATGGGTAGTGGTAATGATTGGATGATTGGCGGCAGCTGCGTGACGGGAAGCGGTCTTGTAACGGTGGCGGGCGGCGGTTGGGTGGCAGGTTAGGCCACCTTAATCAGGAGTGCCATAACTTCTGCATGGCGCTGATCAACCAAGGTTTGGCGCCTTTCTGATTCGGACTTGATCTCTGTTAATTCCGCCTCCATCTTCTCTATCTGATCCCATGATGAACTCTCTTCAAAGACTAAATCTTTATTCAAATTTCGGGCAGCGGTATCAAATCTGGTGTCGGGTTTCGGCATCGTGCAGGAACGTGAACAGTAAAACGACGTGAATAATGTTTCGGTGAACAGTAAACGATGTGAACAGTACTCCAGGAAAGTGCTCTGATACCAATTTGATAAGAACAGGGAAGAATTAAGAACAAACCAAAGTAAAATTCAAAAGTAACTTAATGCTTGCATGAAACTCATAAGGCCTGAGTTCGAGATTCGGGAGTCTCCACATGAAAACAAGAAAACAAGGAAAAATTCTCTGGTCCTCCTCCAGCCGTCAATGCCCCCCTATAACCCTACCCTAGCCAAAAACTGGGCTTCCTAAAATAACTCAATAATATCCAACTAAATAATTATTAACAGGAATTAAAAATATAAAACTGAAATTGACTAAACACCCCCTGCAACTTTCTTCCCTTTTCTGTGATACACCTTAGACCATCTCCCGGGACGATTCATATCAATATGCAAAATGTGTTGAATTCGTTGCATCCCTAAGTCTACTAATAAAGGGTTTTGGTTAAAATACGAATCAAGAAAACTATGTTTATTTGTTTTTTATAAGTTATACTTTCAATTTCATATGCAATGAAATTTATAATATTTGAAAGATGATTATGGGTTTTTGTGGTTTTAGGTTTAAAGAGGTTGTCATATTTAAATAAAACAAAGAATACAGGTAGATAATTTGTGGTGTACCACATTCAGGTGTTGGTGTCACCGGTAAGAAAAGAACTTTAAGCAAAAAAGATAAATGAATTTGTTATAGGATTACCTAAAAACCGAGTCAAGGTTATGGTCAAAGATGTATTCAAGAATTCTAATCAAATAGGAAGTCCTCCATCGACCCAAATGAACGTTGTTTCTAAAAGTCTAAAATCTTTATTTAAATTAATTATGATTTAATGGAATTTCGGGTTAAATTTATTGCTTACTATTATACTTCAAATCTCATGATAACCAGTTTTTTAAACGTATTGACTTTACTGAAAAGCTAATCGTTAAAGTTCAAAGATATGTAGATAATAAGTCTCAATTTTATTACCAATAAGTTAAGAAAAAAGAAAACAACATGGCTGGAATTAAAATATAAAAAATCAAATGCATTATATTTGTTCATTTTTCAAGGAGAATCTTTTTATATATTTAAGTTTGAAGCTGAAATGTAAAAATTAGGAAAATGGTGTATTTTTTTGTTTGGTAAAGTACAATATATAACAGTGTACTTATGTTGCTTTGGTTTTAATAGCATCATACTTTTATTTCTTACAGTTAGGCAGTTATAGCATTTCAAGTTAGGGTTGTTTGAATGGGAAGTATGAGCGATGGGTTTACAAAGAGGAAGCATAAAACTTTGAAGAACATTTTGTTGTAAATAGGAGTTTTTGTATCTGAAGTTGATCATGACATATTCAACTACATAAATTTTGTAGTTCCTTTTTTAATTTACTGTGTTGAATTCTTTGTTGTTGTTTTTTCTAAAGTTTAATACGGGTGTAATTATATTCATATTAGTAAATTATATGCTCATTTTTTCAATTTTTATTTTTTGCAGTCTTATGTTTTCTAAATTTAATGTTTTTATTCTCAAAAGTTTAGATGCACTTATTTGTAAAAAAAATTAAATTCTATGAGTTGTAAATAATATTGTAAAAATTGTAATTTTTCTACAAGAATAAGTTAAGATTGTGCAAAATACCCATATTTTACCTATAATTATATCTTGATAATATTCAAACTAAGAACTCCCAATTGCATTTGATTTAATTCAAACTAAAACAGGGACAAACCAATTTAATTTGATTTTATTCAAACTAAAACAAGGAAAAGCCAATTTACATATCAGGTTCGATAGTTAATCCTCCATTATTAGCTCGTAAATATATGCGTTGGCCATATTGCCATTTTGTTAGTAATTCTAAAAAAATCATTACAGGAACATTTGATGATTATAACAATTATTTTTACACAACTACATTTTAGATTTTATACATAATAATAGCAAAATTTTAAAAAAAATTTATAAATTTTTTACGCGGTATGTTCTCACGGATTATAACCTAATATAATATAAAGAGTATAATATAAAGATGTGTCACCTGTTAAACAATCCAAAACACCCTCTATAGATTTCCTATTTTCTCACTTTCAATTCCAATTTATGGAACTACGAATATGTTGCTCTAAGATGAACCATTAACGTATCGTGTGCATTTGTGCGATTACTGGTTGGGCCAGTCGAAGCCCACATATAAGTTTGTGAATGGTAGGCCTTAAGAATCGGATCCAGTGCTTTTCACACGAGCTTCGGACCACATCAACGTTTGCTGCGATTACCAACAACGCACACTAGTTCAAAGCTCTCGGAACCCTAACAATCACAGATCGATCGACCTGTGCAATAAGCACCCAAACTTCTTTGATTTTCAGGAACACACAATCCAACTCCAATGGCGATGGCTGCCCTGAGAAGAGAAGGGAGGCGTTTCGGTCCTCTTGTTTCTTCTCCAAGCCCTATCAATGCGATTCGATCCACTCTTGTTCCTACCGAGTAAGATCTGTCTTCATTTCTTGATCTCGCAGATTTTTTTATTTTGTTTCAATCTGTATTTGTTGGTTTTACGGTCTCGTTCACAATTGGATTGGATTTTTTGATTGTTTTATGTTCCGCTGCGAAACTGCTTGTTCGATTTAGATATTATTATTCGTTTTGAGTCGTGTTATATTACAATATATTCTGTTTATTTGTTCTTGGTTCGCAATTTCTCCCTTATTCTTACACCCGGATGTAGACGGGAGGGTTGTGGTAAAGTCAAACATATGTTATCACTGATCAGAAATTGATGTGGATTTTCGAATGTATTTGTAGTATTGTTATGATTTTAAACGTATTTGTCTGGTTTTCTCTTAAGTTTATAGCAATTTTGGTATCGAAAATCAGCACAGCAGTCGAAAAGTTACACTAATAATATAAATTGGAGAGTCCTTACATAGTTACAAATTAAGGAAGGTGGAATCCAATGTACCTAGGAAGCCTGATGATGCTATTAGGTCCTGTATTCTAGTTACAAATTAAGGAAGGTGTTATATTACAATATATTCTGTTTATTTCAGTGTGCTCATACCTCATTTGGATTCTTGAACTGTCTTTTATATAAAAATGGATATTACTGTCTCTGAATTAACAAAATTTCTCTCCCCGTTTTAACTTCTTATGTAAACTACAGGACCTCCTTAAGCAAATGCCACAACAAAGAAAATGAAAAAGCTAAACAAAGATGCATAGAACAACAATTTTTTTCTGTTAAAAACACATTTTATCCTTCTTTTTTGTGGGAAAGTGATATATTTTTCATTAAAACTCCAAGTAATATGTATTGGCTATATTCTGAAAACTGAAAAGAAAGTTTGGTACTTTAATTCAATACTACTTTTCAAGGATTAAATAGCACACAAAAAAATACTATAACTCATTAGACATCAATACGCACAAAGAAGTGGTGATGTAGATGCTTTGCCCTTTCATGGTGGATGCAATCTTGATGTTGCAGTTGTCATCAAAGTGACACACAAAGTTGTGCAATTTTGTTCAGTATTCAAACAATCATTGTGAATTTTTTTTATTTGTTAAATGCATTATATTCCTTGTTAATTTCTTAACTTGGTGCATTAATTTGGTTAAAACTGAAGTGTTACGACTATATGTATCTTTTTGTGGATGGTTGTTGAGTCTAAGAATGTGATATCAATAGTTGTTGGTTACAAGACCTTGATATTAATGTGATACAAGCAGTTTTTAGTATTAATTAAAGTAGAAAATTTGGTTTATAATGTATTTAATATTGTACAAATAACACTACTGGATCAAGTAAACTGCTGTTATGCATGTATATTTTGCTATGTGCCTTTGTAATATTTGATTAATGGTTATTGTATGATTGGTTGGTGTTTGCAGGGAGCAAGTAGGTCTTGGGGTTCGTTCCATTTCAACTCAAATTGGTAATCACATAATTAACATCTTGTCAATATTTAAAGAACAGAATACAGAAAAAACACTTTTACTTTCATACTTTCATTGTTTTATCGATTCAGCCACTTAACTTTTTCTTGAAGTGATTAAGAAAAACTGCATAACTTACTTTCTCCATTTTGCTCTTGTTTCAATATTTTGTGGTGTTTAAAGTTTTTAAGTTATTATATCTATCATCTTGGTGTGTTAATGGTTGTAAATATTAATTTTGTGCAGTTAGAAACCGCATGAAGAGTGTAAAGAATATTCAGAAGATTACAAAGGCCATGAAGATGGTTGCAGCTTCAAAGCTGAGAGCAATTCAAGTTAGAGCTGAAAATTCTCGTGGACTTTGGCAACCATTTACTGCTCTCCTTGGTGACACCCCAAGTATGTTTTTATCTTTTAATCACATACATAGTTTTTATTTGTATAAAAGATTTTTAAAATATATTTAAGAAAATGATATCACACTTGGGAAATGTTTGGCAAAAGTAAACAATTGCTTTCTTTATTAAAACTCGTTCTTTTTGTAATAAGTAAAAAAAGAAACATGCATATATAGCTTAACATATTTAAGTCTTGTCTGAATGGTAGAAAATGAAACAGAATTAAATTTTATTTATAATTTTCTTTTTTTATTGTTTTATGACAGGTGTGAGTGTGAAGAAGAATGTGATTGTGACAATCTCATCAGACAAGGGTCTTTGTGGTGGTATTAATTCTACATCAGTGAAGATAAGCAGGGCTCTTTACAAAGTCAATGCTGGTAAATATATATACATAACAGAAGCTCTTCACTTGATTAAACTCTCAATATCATCACATGCTTGACTTTTATTTATTTATTTATTTTTGCATCTATTCAGGTCCAGACACAGAAACTAAATATGTGATTTTGGGAGAAAAGGCAAAGGCCCAACTCATCCGTGACTCCAAGAAAGACATTTCACTCATTATGACTGAGTTGCAAAAGAATTTTCTCAACTACACCCAGGTATGGCTTCTCTCTCTTTTTTTTTTTTTTTTTTTTTTTGTTAACTATACATTTTATTTACATAGAATATAAAAAAATATATACTTTTTTTTCAGGTATCTGTACTTGCAGATGACATCTTGAAGAATGTTGAGTTTGATGCTTTGAGGATCGTATTCAATAAATTCCAATCAGTTGTCTCGTTTCTGCCTACAACTGCAACTGTGTTGTCTCCTGAGGTAAATAATGTTATTTCAATCCTTGTATTAACAATGATAACATGTTTATATTTGGGTTGGGTATTATTCTTTTGAAGATTGTGGAAAGAGAATCTGAGGCTGGAGGAAAGATTGGTAGTTTGGATGCTTATGAAATTGAAGGTGGTGAAACAAAGTCAGAAGTTCTTCAGAATCTTGCAGAGTTTCAGTTTTCATGCGTAACTTCCCTCTTACTCTTACATTTATTTGTTTTTTTTTATACAATGCTGTAACATAAAGAAATGAAAGTATTTTATAAGGTCACAATGTAAATTGAACAGTGTTGTGGGCTAGTTATGATATGTTTTTGTAATTAATAGGCAAAGGGCAAAATGGTAATTTGAATATTTTGGGAATGTTATCAGGTGATGTTTAACGCGGTTTTGGAGAATGCATGCAGTGAACAAGGAGCTCGTATGTCTGCCATGGACAGTTCCAGCAGAAATGCTGGTGACATGCTTGATCGTCTCACTCTCACATACAACAGGTCCCCTCTCTCTCTCTCACACACACACACATACTAACAATATAAAAGAAAATAGGTTGCTAATTTTGACACTTTGGTATGCTTATGTTTTGATTATCTATGATGTGATTTTAACAGGACTCGTCAAGCATCTATCACAACTGAGCTGATTGAGATTATTTCTGGAGCGTCTGCGTTGACGGGTTAATTATTTCTTTTACTTTTTTGTTGCAAAAGCCTGAAATAAGTTTGTTGGAAATTTGATAATAATCTGGGCTTGATTGACTGACTCTTTTCATCAGGGGCAAATCTGTCCCTTAGCAGTTGAGTTTGTTGAGGTTTTCTCATTCTTGTATTGAATGGCTTTCAGCCAATTTCGTTTACAATGTCAATGTATTTTGTTGGTTGATACGAGTGTGACGATTATACCCTTTGCTAGTGGATAATGGTGAAAATGGGGACACGATTTAATCGGCTTGTTTTCTTATTCCTTTATGGATATAGTGGCTGGATTGGTAGTGATGTTTTATTCCTTTATGATACTCTTTGAATTTTCAAATGAATGAGCCATTAAACGAATAAAATAAAGAGAAATTGGGTAGGAAGATTTTTAGGAACAAAAAATAGGAGGATATTTAATTTCTCTAAAATAAAATACCGACATTATTAATGAGTTTCTTTATGCTCTTGAAACCCTTTTAGCTCAAACATTCATCAATCAAGACCAAAGCAAAAAGAAAAAATAATTTATTAGAGATTAGACTCCACATTCATGAATCAAGACCTAAGCAAAAAGTAAAAACAATCTATTAGAGATTAGAGTAGAGTCGCAACCCACTTTCCATCTTAGGCTATATGGAATGCCCAAGAGAGCTATGTGTACCGAGTCATGCATGAGTTGGCTCCAAACAACTCCCGCAACCTGTGTAAGTGTTACAAATGAAAGAGAAACAACTGATGGTCTTCTGTTAGAAAAAAAAAACATTTTTTTAAACCTTGTAAATTATACTTATAAATACCAATCAACCTTTATACTACAAAACACAATATTTTCACTTCTCTCTCTGGACTACAATCCCCAAGATGGATCAAAATCCGAACACACCTATCGACGCATTCACACACAAGACACAACACAACATCTCGCCATTACCAAAATTTCAAATCACCACCAACATGTTTCATGCATATGCTCCTTCCAACAAACTCACTAATTCCACAATCACCTTCTTTTCCAACAACTATACCAACAATTAAACCCTTACCAAACACCAAACCAATTTCAACAAGTTCAAACTTAACATTTCCAACCTCAATCTCCCCACAATGATGATGTAACACCCATTTCCCAGAATAGATCAGTGAATGATAACTTAACCTTCCCAACCTCAATCTCCCACAATGATGATGTAACACCCATTTCCCATAATAGATTAGTGAATGATATAAAAAAGTCTAAGGTATGATTTTGAGGAAAACCATATGCCACAACATGACGCATGGAGTGTCACCACGTGACATGAAAGATGAAGAACACGTGTTTTAGGTGAGCGCCACGACATGACAAGAGAATGGCCACGACTTGGTGATCGTTGCAGCCCAAGCCCATAGATTTTTAGGGTTTCTCCCATATTTAAGTACTTTATCTCCCACTTTAGGGGGTCCTCTTCAGCCTCCATCTTCTAAAATGAAACCCTAGCCCCTCTTCCATGGTTATGAACATGATGATTTGATTTTGAAGTGGTTTATCTTGTCTTAGTGAAGCTTGTGAAGAAAGGAACTCCTTTTTGGTGCAAGGAAGCATATAGCAAGTCTAGATCCATCATCTTCTTCAAGTTTCTGGATCTTTTGAGGTAAAAAACTTGCACCTTGACCTTGTTCTTTCAAGATCCATGTTTAAGGTCTTTAATGAGTGGTTTTAGTCCCTTCTTGAGAGCTCTTGGAGTTTGGAGAAACGCCAGAGCTTATTATGAGACTCTTGTGGTCATGAATGTCTATTAATGGAGAAAACGAAGTCTTAGGTGTTGTTTGATTTTCTGAAGCAAAAATTCATGAAGTCTGCGGACCACCTCTGCAACCCTCTGCAGTAGAAGAGGTGGACCAAACGGCTGCAGACTATAATAAGAAGCATGTTTGTTTTTTTAACATCTGCATACTGCTGCAGATATTAAAAAATTAAAATAAACTAATTTTATAAACCAAAAATAGCTTTTTAATACGTAAAATTTAATAATGTATAACATTTCGGTAAAAATTAATGATATTTCAGTAAAAAATAATGATATTCAACAAAAAATAAAGATATTTTAGTAAAAAAACAATGACATTTCATCAAGAAATTATCATTATTGAATATAAAAAAATGAAAAATAACTTCAATAAGAATAAACGAAAAAAAAACAAAATAAAATGTGAAATAAAACTTTAATAACATATAATCAAAATTTCAGCAATAAAAAAAGAAGAAGAAGAGGTTGGAAGAGGCAGTACAAGTGTTGCGCCAAACAGAGCACGTGCAAAGCTTTTTGACTCAGAAGACTTCTAAAAAACAAACAGTTGCGAGATAAAAAGTGTTGCGCGTGTGCTGCGCCGCGCAACAGTAAGAGGTTTGGAGATGTTTTTTTTCCAAAAAAACAAACAACACCTTAGCTTGAGTGTTCTTGGTCCCATGTTCAAGTCTTGGTCATATTAAGTGCTTAATGGACTTAGGGTTGTAGATCTTGCTTTGGGGTACGGTCCTAATTGTAACGACCCAAATTACGACCCAAAAATTTTTGTTTAAATAATACTAAGGTTATCCACGATTTATAATATATCATAAAATCGTACGTCATAAATCCCAAAAAGTTATAATAGATGTGTCATAACAAAAGAACTGTAACAACATAACATGATATCTGAAATAGACTCCCAAGACAAAAGCTGAAGCTGTGGTGTGTGCAATGCCATCATCCGGAGCTCTTCCCTTTGCTTGCGGAAGTACTTGAAACCAAAACTGAAACTGTAAGCACAAAGCTTAGTGAGCTCCCCCAGACTACCACATACCATACAATAACATATAAACAAATATTAGGCCTTGCCCACTGCATCGGACCGGAGTTCGGAAACTGCATCGGACCGAAGTCCGGAACACATAACACAAAGACATGCTTGAATCACGAAGACATCAAGAACACTTAACTACTGCATCGGACCAAAGTCCGAAACTACTGCTAACTAGACGGGCTGACATTGTGGCCGTAGACTCGTTCCTACTGGGAGGAAAACTCACCTCGTAGTGCTAGCTGCTGAGATGCTAACTCAAAAAGTGTCTGACCGCTGCTCCAGAACTGACCGGCTACACATCCCAAAAACACTAGATCAGTTACTTGTAAATGCCCTCAGGGTAAAATGGCTATTTTACCCCTGGTCAAAGTCAACTTCCAGTTGACCGGACTCACTGAGTTAGGGTGTAGACTCGCCGAGTCCCTCCTTTACTAATTCTAACTTTAATTCACTGAGTCCCTTTCCCACTCACTGATTTACTATGAACTCACAACTCGAAGGGAAAACGGGGACTCGTGACTCGACTCGTCGAGTCCGAAGAACAACTCGCCGAGTCCTATCGCAGATTCCATACAATCGAACTCTAATCCATTCCAGGGCCTCTAACTCGTAGATCTGAGCCCTTGGGAACATCTGAACATGTAAAGTTGCTGACTTTATGTGTAACTACTAAGGAATGAAGCAATTTCACTCAAACACTACTTTTCTCGGGAAAAACTCATCCGACTCGCCGAGTTGTAGAACAACTCGTCGAATCTAAGGCAATCTTCATCGGACTCGCCAAGTTGCTCATCTAACTCGTCGAGTCCACGACTATCTTCATGTGACTCGTCGAGTCAAGCTTGTGACTCGCCGAGTCCATTCAGTCCCTTTTCCATACAGAACTGATTTGAGCCATGCAGCGGCTCCAAGCCATAGATCTAAGCTTCTAGGGCATGCTTATCACGTAAAGTTGCCAACTTTATGTGCATGCATGGCTTTAAAGGCTTCAAATGCCAAAGCTAATCTCTTAATGGGGTTCTAAGCTCGAGAGGGACCTCAATCACGACTATAGTTGAAACTTTACACTACTAGAATGCAATGAGGGTCCAAATCTAAAGTATAACCCAAACATAAGGCTTAATCATAAAGGATTTGGGGTTTTTGGGGTTCAAAAGCAACAATTCGGGGACAAACAAGATCTACTAGATCAATAACCAATATGGAGGCTTTATTACCATAAAAGATGACCACAACTGAGTGTGCTATGGATCTACTTCCTCTTCCTTGAACTCTTCAATCTTCTCCTTCTTCTACTTGCTCTAAAATTCCTTCACAAAGCAACAATCACTCACACGCTTAAAAAGGGGGCTAGGGTTCGGTAAGAGATACTCTGAGAGTGATGGAGGCGAGGTTGGGGCGTATAAGTGTGTTTAAATAGGGTGCAAACCCTTAAACTAGGGCTTCACCCAGACAGGCGGACTCGTCGAGTCTAGCGTATGGACTCGCTGAGTTGCCAGCTTAACTCGCGTAATCAATCCGTCTTCTACTCGACGAGTCGGGCTACAGACTCGTCGAGTACCTCTCAAGAAAAGAAAAACTTTAGTTAAATCACATACCAGAAACAGAGTGTTACACTAATGGATAAAGTTTAAACTTTATCCATTAAGTCATTAGGAAGAAGTGGATTTGAGGTTTTAAGCCTTGATCCATAAGGATTAAGATCTTAATGGAGTTTTGGTACAGTCTGCTAGTTTGTACGATGTGGCCAATGAGGGCCTACGTCGTGGCAAGGTCCAAATTCACGATTGGATTGTCCTGATATTTCCACGATGTGGTAGTGTCCTGTATGTGGACTATTTGGTTTAGATATGCACACGACGTGGCGAAGAGCGTTCCATGTCGTGGTGACCGTTAACTTGTTGATCGTTGACCGTTGGCTTTTAACTAGTTTGACCTTGGGTTAAACTTGAAGGATATATACTATTAATCGAGGATTTATCTTTACCTGGTGATAGTCGGTTTGTGGGATTGATCAATGCAATAGTTAGGATTCATTTGTTTTAAAGACTATGAATATTATAGTATTGTTCATCACTATGCATCAGTTAACCACCACAAATGCATCGAATATTATACAGTAGGAGTATACCATAAATTAACACAATATATACCAAGTCATCACTCTTATTGGCAAACAATCGAACACTTGTTGTGCACTTTTTTTTTCTGCTCATACGACTACTACAATTCATACGAAATCATTTCCTTTAAAATACAAAATCAAAAATTTCACAGCAAAATCGAAAAGGAACAGCAAAAAATGGAGCAAATTGGGAAAGATATTTGCCTGGTCGGAAGAATGGTGGTCTCCGTTCGACTAGTTAGGGGAAGATGACGGGGTGGTCACCGGTTGCAGTAGGTCGGAAGGTTTATGCAACAGTAGGGAGATAACGTTCTTTCTCCGTGGAGGCGGAGGAAAGAGACGACGAAGGAAGGAAGCTGCAAACTAGGAAGGGATGATGGAAGAAGGGAGCGTCTGTTTTTCACGAAGGGGAAAAATGGGATGTTTTCCAATCAGTCACTTTTTTACTTAGGACTGAATCAACCAATTTTTCATGACCAAATCAGAACATTGGATTGGATCAGATATATTAGCCCTTTATCAAACTGGATGACTGGACCGAGTCAGCCACAAGTGCTGACTAGACCCAGTCAGCTACATATCAAACAAGCCCTAAGCTTTGTGTTTACCCAATTGTTTATGTTTTAGGTTCTATCGGTGATCGTAGGAAGGCGAAGGTGGAACTATAGACATGCATCAACAACATTGAGGATTTCACATTCTTTATATTACTCCAATTTTAGATAAATGTAATTCTGAATAAATGGTTTTCTTAAAACAAAATTTATAATTGAAAAGTTTTACCCGAATAAAATGAAAAATTTTGGTTGTGAAATTGGGACGTTACATTTGCTAAGTGTATGCTTTAGATTTGTATATGATTAGGATTGAATAACCCTAGAATAATTGATTTAGCCTTATTTCCTGTTCTTTGTCTGGTTGTGGGCTCAGGGTAGAAGGACTTATTCGACAATCTATTCTATCCTCTATTATGTATAACTCGCATGTACAAGATAACCGACGATATTGGTAGAGTCTTCTAGCAACCCGGGTTCTACAAAAAAAGGAATGATCCTAGCGAGAGATGTCTAGGAAGTATAACATTATGTATGTGTTCAGGCATATGCATGCGTGCGAGGAGTTTAGAGGGGTGATGTGAAGTGACTTGGGAGTCTAGGAATAGTCCTTGGAACGAGTATGGATAGGTGTGAAAGGTAGTATTGGGCTCGTATTATTGAAAACATTGGATCCTTACTTGGGTCGGAGGTGTTCTAGGAATACTAAGGAACTTGTAGGTGGTATGCATAGTGTTGGTTTGCACTGTCCATTGTTTTGATTTGGTTTTGTCATCTTTTATATTTTGGGTGACGATCTTTCATGTTGGTGATTCAGAGTTGAGGGGTGTAACACCGTAAATTTTCAAACAAAATTTTCATTTTAAAATCATATAATTCTCGTAACACATTTCACAAAATCTCATTGATTTGATTTACAAAACACAACCCCATAATTGTTTGATTAATACTATTGGATCCTCAAAACATAACTCTTTCTCTGGTGTGTACAATCGAGTCGGTGCCTTCCCGCGATCCTGAGAAAACCTGAAACACATATCACATAACACGGTAAGCACGAAGCTTAGTGAGTTCCCTGAAATACCACTTACACATATTAGCCACTCGAGGCCATAACTTCGTAGGACCCTCCGGTCGATGTGTCTCAGTAGGACCCTCCAGTCCCACGACTCGTTGTCCCTCTAGTCCGGTCTGGGTGGGAACCCTCGGGTCTCACAACTCGTTGGACCCTCTGGTCCGGTCTAAGTATAGTTCGTTGGACCTTCCGGTACGGTCTAAGTATCACACAATATAACATACATCACATATCACACATACAATGCATAACTCAACAAGCACATAAAACCCTTTGGTCACACCTGATTACCACTCTAGGTAAAGTATAGTGAGAAGACCCACCTCAAATGATGAACGGCTCCTATAGACGTTGATGCTACGTACCGACCACTAACTCTGTGCCAAACCCACAATTATCCCAATTAGGAACTAAGTCCAAACTCTCACTTATTAGGTCCAAAGGTAGTCCACTAACCAGCCCATCAATGACCTAAAACTCATTGGGTCCACCAAGGCCCAATAATAGATAAGTTCTCCCAAGTCCCAATTCTCAATCTAAATGGCAAGCCCAACTTAAGGGCCCAAAGCACAATATAATATTTCTCTGCTCAAAGTCACTAATATACAAGCCCAAAGATTTAGGCCCAACCCTTAAGGCCCATTATGAAATCCAACCCAAAAGCCTACAGTGAAGTTACGCGGGGAGTACCTCTTTTGGTACGCTCAGCGTACTCACGCATGCATGAATCTGATCGGGGACTCCAACCCATTACGCGGGGCGTACTGGAACTTACGCTGGGCGTACGCCCAATTTTGCTTTAGTACATTCTCTTAGTCTTACCCGTTAAGACTGTAACACCCTGTTCTTAAAATATCTATTGATGGGTTCCCGAGATCAAGAGTAAGGGCGTTTCGGTCTTTCATGAGCGATGGTTTATTATTCGGGAAGGTTTTGGACCGGGTGTGCTACTAGAAGCGAAGATCTTCTCGCCACCTTTCCGTGGATATAAAGTTATTCAGAATCGAATCTAAAATGAAGGAGTTATGACACTTTGAAGATATTGACATTTATGGCCCATAATGGAAAAAGTGATGAAAAGACCATGCATGCGTTTGGGACACGCGTGGGTACGCCCAGCGTAGTAGGGTGAGTGATGGCGGGTATCAGGACGCATACGCCCAACGTACTAGGGTTACGCCCAACATACGTCCAGAGTCATTAAACCATATTTTTTGGGACATCCACTATAAAAGGAACATTATGGTTCTAACCCTAGCCTCCATAAATACTCTCTTATCCTCAGAAACCCTAGATAGCCGTCCCACCTCCATTGTTGGGTGTGTTTGACCTTGGAGAACCCATTTTGGTGGATTAAAGCTTGGAAGCAAAGAGAAGAAGGTTGGCAAGGAGGAACCTTTGAAGCTAGAGCTTGTAGATCTGGGATAAGTGCTTCATTTCGGACCTCTGCAAGGTAAAAAGTCTTGAGCTTGATGATTAATCTCTTAGATATCCTATAGTACAAGTTTATGGACCTTTTGGTCCCAAGTTTGGGTCTTGGTGGGTTAAGCTCGTTTCTAAGACCAAGGTTGCCTCCCTTAGAGTCATATGAGTCCCATAAGCAGTAAAGTTCCAACCTTTGGGGTTCTATTAAGCCCATGCATGAGATCTAGTCCTCTTCTTGGATGTAGAAGATCATTTAGGAAGTTTGAGTTGGTTTAAGCCATATTAAGTCACCAAGTCAGTAACTTTATGGTTTAAGTCGTGAAATAAGACATGGATCTGAGTTTGTAGCCCTTGGAATGGAGTAGTAAGCACTTAATGAGGAAATGACTTAACAGAGCACTACGCTGAGCGTACGTGCAGGTACACCCAACGTACTCGTCATGGTGTTGGTACGCTAAGCGTACGTTGAGTTACGCCCCGCGTAACGCTGCCAGTTGGGCCTTGAGTATTTGGGCCTCGGTGTGGGCTGCACCTTAGACTTTGGGTCTTTGGGCCTTAGTGGGCCATCAGAAATCATGTTATATGGACCAAGGAATATATTGTGGGCATAGGATGAGGCCCATTAAGGGATTGGGCCCAATGTAGCAAATTGGGCCATTAGTGGGCTTGAGAAGCTTACCTAGTGTTGGGCCCTTCATATTTTGGTGTTGGGCCTTAGTCATGGACCAGTTCGGGTTAAGGGTAAAACGGTCAATTTACCCTTGGAAGGATATTGTGCTGGGACTAATTATTGTTTTGCTGCTTCGAATAGTTCGGGATTTTTGGTGAGTCGGTGATTCGGGAATCTGCTTCTTCAGTTCAGAGTTTTGGCAGTTGCGAGGTGAGTTATCCTCACTATATCGATAGGGTCTAAGGCACCAAGGCCGACCCTTTATCGGATTGTAATCCGGGTATCGTTGTTATGTTATTGCTTTATTATGTTTGCATCCTGGTAGTTAGGGTGGTATATGTTAGAGACTCGGTTAGGTCCGTATCCTGGTTAGGATGATGTTATGTTATGTGATCTGCTCGATCGGTTTATTTGGATGTCAATTGTTATATGATTGTATGTTTATGTGCACATGGTTGTTGGACTGGGGTTGGGTTGAGGTGGGTCCTGCTTTGTGCTATAGGCTAACATACCCAGGGCGGACCGGTTATCCTGAAGGCCCAACGAGTAGTCCAAATAGGCCCCAAAAGGGCGAACCGGACGTGCCGAGGCTCGGAGAGTGGACCAGGCCGACTGAAGGCCTGGTGTGGGCGAACCAGTCATACTGTAGACTCAGAGAGTGGACCAGGCTGGTTGAAGGCCCAGTGTGGGCGGACCAACCACACTGTAGACTCGATGGATATGGCTAGACTCGAAGGGTGGACCAGGTGGATTGAAGGCCCGGTGCAGCGGACCAGTCACACAGTAGACCGGAAGTGCATGGTTGTTTTGTGTATGATATGGCATGTTATGTGTATGTTATATGTTGTTGGTATTTTGGGGGTATCTCACTAAGCTTTCGGGCTTACAGTTGTGGCTTAAATGTTTCAGGTACTTCAGGAGACCGTGGCAAGGCAAAGGCGTGATCGTACTGATCCTCATGTTTTATGTGTTTATGATGTGGTTCTGGGAAGTACTCTGATAATAAATGTATTGAAAACCTTTTTGTAATAACTTTATGAAATTGGGTTGTTTTTGAAAAGTTTAAATTGGTTGGAATTTTTAGAGCGTTACTTTGGTGAAGGCAACCCAAAAGGACCATGCACCATCGGGTCAAGTACATACCAAAATAGTTATGAACTTAGACACTAATCCAACAGTCTCCCACTTGGATAAGTCTAATAACTATTATGCATATGACTTCAGATCCTGATCCGCAATCATAGCTTTCAAAAGCCGCTGTCAACTCTGATCTTATCAGATACGCGTCCTTTAGATTAGAGATCATATATTCCTCCATTCTAGATATCGTATAGACTGAGACATGTATTTAAATCATTCTCTCTGTCTATGTGTTGTTTCCCGATTTCCGATTTACGGCGACTGACAACAGACTACAATAGAACACATCAAATTAGTCCCGGCTTGGCCAAGCGCTTAGGTGTCATCACTAAATCATCGAGGGGCCCAGAGATATCGCTTTCATCCCACTTTGGATAAAAGGAACGGATAAACTTTGATTCAATGCTTGCTTGCAATCACTCACTGAATCACACACAACAATATGTTTTATGACACCAAGTTACTGGTGCGTTTACATATTATCAATGTGTAACCGAAGCACAAGATACAACTCACACATCTCGGTTTCAAGAATATAAGATATTCTCGTCTCACCAATCACTCGTGATAAAATCCATGAAGTGATCCAAGTGAGTGTGGGTTTAATCCAATGCTCAAAATCATATTCATAAGCACTCATGAACGTTGCAGCAAACCCTTGCTATGTCTAATACACTTTAGACAATCTAGAAGCCAATTCATGACAGTCTTCATTCATACTTACTTCCACATTATGAACGACTGTGGTCCGTTCGAATAATTTGATTGTTCTGAACCAATTTAATTATTCAGGAAGTCAAAACATGCAAAGTGAAACACAAGAATAATACTAATCCCATATGGCACCAAACTCTGGGTATAAATAAAACATTTTACTTAATCACCATATTGATTACTCATTATTTGTTGTTTCGGGTAATCAACTTCTTTCTTGAATTATTACTACTCTTGTCCCATGCTCTTAGAATGCACATAATGTTTACCTATTGTCCTTACTTTGTGAAATAGATCAAATGAACACATTTCCAATCAAACTCATTTCACAACTCCCAATACCTATCACAAGTGTAAGAATATCAAATTCTTGTTACTTATGCTAGATTCTAACATTTTATGCAATGATTCTTTCGTAAAGTCATAGCTCAAAATCATCAAGACTTGGCCAATCTCTATAAGAAACAATTCTATAGATATGATGTCTCAAAGTACATTCCTTTGAACATCTTTTCTTGCATAAAAGTTTCTAATCTAGATATAGATTCTCAATATCCAACTCCCAATATGGAAACATTTCCATATTTTCCATATGACAACTTATTCTTAATAGAATCTTATCTATTCATAATAATGTCAATATGGTCCATCCAATACCATACTTCTAACTACTCACAAGCGACCAATCCTCGGCGAGCTTTGGATCATCCTTTGATAGTTGTTTAATTATCTTAGTCAAAACCTATTCTTGTCCTTTTCTCTCTAAATGCGCTAGACATTTGGAAAATTTTAGAACGGTCAAATATTATAGCACTTGCAATCGATCCTATACCTGAAGCGTATGGGACACGACGCATAATGTCTTACATAAAGATACGATATTTTATCAATCTTCTGCCATAATATTTAACGTGTCACGTTCTCACAATTCGAACTATGAAGAGGGATGCCATAATCATAATCGAAATTTTGAGAACGCACCATGTATCCTTGACTAAATTATTAAGATTCCACAACCTAAGTGTCACACCCCAAAACCGGAACGACGGAAACGTTCTGGGGTGGATGACGTCATGTCAAGTATCACAACACATGCATTATAGTAATCAAAGTACAACAACCATTACATTAATAGTAATAGTTTTACATGGTTTATATTACAATACAACAAAGTAATACAAGTAATAGTCTAAGTGCAGCTTGGCACAAAATAGTCTTCAATAGAAGCTCCTGGATTGTAAGGTCTAAAACAGAGGATACAGACCCCAGACAGTATCAAATGAAAGATACAGCTAGCAAGGTCTAAAAACAAAGAATATAAACCCCAGACAGTATCAAATGAAAGATACAGCTAGTAAGGTCTAAAAAAGAGAATACAGACCCCAGATAGTATAAAATGAAAAATACCGCTAGTAAGGTCTAAAACAGAGGATACAGACCCCAGACAGTATCAAACGAAAGATACAGCTAGCAAGGTCTAAAAACAGAGGATACAGACCCCAGACAGTATCAAATGAAAGATACAGCTAGCAAGGTCTGAAAACAGTGTGACTCTGAGAGTGGGTTTCCAGCATACAGTGTAAAATACCGTTACCTTAAGACCATGAATTATAAGGTGACCTGGGATACTCATAACCATACTAACCGACACTAGAGTACCTGACGCCCTACAAGCGTCTATAAAATATGACATTTGTCACCCCTTGGCTTGGTGGGCCGTGGACTGTAGCTAGCAGTCAGGGTGCGGGGGTGTCAATCCCGTATAGATCTATACACACAATGTCCGCTCTCCCTATAGGAGACTCTGGTTACCAACTAGACGACGAAGAAGGTCGTGTCCCGAAGATGCATCCCAATTAGTGGGTAGTGGGTTTCGTGTATAAGTGTTGAACTAGAGGTAAAGACTCATAACTGGACTGACTAGAATAAACCTATATGTCTATGCTCATATACATAATATATAACTAATGAATCAAACGACCTTCGAACGGCCATCCGATCCCACCAGACCACATCTCAACGAAGAAAAGGAAATAGGGCGGACGAGCCTTCCTAAGTCCTTCAATCATTATTTATATGTACCTATACAAGCACATACATACATCTAACTACGACTAAGTGTGTAACAAGTGGAAACGTATCGTGAAGTATAACCAAATCGTGGTGTGTAAACTTACAGTGTGGAATAACCGAATCGTGAGGTATAACGTACCAAAAAATATAAGTGTATCACGAAGCGGAAGCGACAACAGGTGAAGTAAGAGCGTCTATTAGGTATAAGTGAAGTAGAAACGAATCACTAAGTAAGAGTGTAAACAAGTATAAACGCATCACGAAGTGAAAGCGTTATCAAGTAGGAGTTTAAACTAAGTAAAAGCGAAGCAGCGATATCTAACAAGTAAGAGTATATGACATGAAAGAGAACTTTGATGAAAACGTTGGGAAAAACATTTATACTTAAGAAAATCACAACTTGGTATTCTTTGGTAAAATAAGTTTGAAAACCTTTAGAAATTCTTTGGAAACCTTTCATAAACCAGTTTAAAATGAACTTTGGTAAAACAGCATAAGTAAGAGTTTTGAACAAGTGAAAACATTTTAGAAAACCGTTTATAGTATCCTACTCGGTAAAACAGTTTACAGTGTGGTAAATCCTTGTGCATGCGGGTTATCAATCACATGTGATTGATATGATAACTGGCATGTTTAACTTGTATTCCCCCCCCCCCTATAAAACATGTAAAAGCATTTAAAAGGTTCATTCAGGGGTATGAACTCACCTGATGTAAGTGGATCCGACGAAGGTGCCGGTTGGGTGCTCGGTGTCAAGTAAAGGCTTGAACACCCTTAGTGACCTATTTAACATATGATAACATATGTTTACATACAATTAGTACATTTAATACTAATTACACAAGTATACGCTTTCTAAGTGCGAAAACACTTTTAATTAAGCGTTCGGGGTGTCCCGGGTATCATTTAAGGGTGCGAATGGCTTAGGAATGGAGTTTACTCTTCAAGAATAAACTCTATATACATAGTTCACGGCCCTGGGATAACTCCCCATGAGTTTACGGCCGTAAACTCATGGTGAGGATGTTCTAGGATGCTTAAAGGCCTTATATCAATTGTGGAATTTTGCTAGGTCCAAACCTAATGTGTTTGAATGGATTTAAGGCATTTATATGGACCAAATGGGAGTTTACGACCTTAACCAGGGGAGTTTACAGCCGTAAGCTCCTATTGACACATTCCTTGGGTGTTTTAAGGGCTTAAGTAATAGAGAATAAATCCTATGTATTTTCCCCAGTTAAATGAAGGAGTTTGGGCACCATTTGGGCACCTAATGGGAGTTTACAGCCCATGAACCACCTCTATGGGAGTTCACGGCCGTGAACTCCTATCCCTTTGGTTTTATTGAAGTTTAAGGCCCTTATAACAATGGTATTGCATTCAAGCTATTTTTCCAAGGCCATAGGGGGTGTTTAGGGCATTTCTAACACATGGAATTTAGTTTACTCCCCATGAAGGGGGGGTTTACGGCCCAAGCAAGTTCTTGGGCAGTAAACTCAAGTTTACTCTCCAAAAACTTGTTCCAATGTGTTCTAAGTCCGAATATGTAAGCCTAAAAGTCATATCTAAGCCTTAGGAGCAATTTGGAGGGGTTTTGGGGCTTAACCCCCCCCCCCCCCCCCCCCCCATTAAATGGTGTTTATGTTGGGTTTTGAGCAATCTAACACTTCCTAAGTGTGCATGCAACCCTAATAAACCTTGGATCTATGTTTGTCTAAATACATGCAAAATAATAATTTTCCAAGGTTCATAACCTATCTAACATGGCATGGGGAACATTTAAACATAAAAGAGTTAGATGAGATTACATACCTTTTGATGAGATTGATTCTTTGGAGTTTGAGAGCCAAGCACCAATAATGTGAATGCCTCAAATGGAATCACAAATCACCACAAACACTTGGAAAACTTTGAGAGAGTACACACACTTGTAATTATCGGCCACACACAAGCACACACACTCTAGTGGTTATTTCATGCAACATAAGCATGCTTATATAGTGTACATGATTAGGGTGAAACCCTAATAACCCATGACCTTTCCTTTTCCAAGGATCCATGGGTTAAAAGCTCCATGGATCATCCATGGACTTCCATATAAGCCTAGCCCATTAACAAATGAGTGTTAGCCCACACCATATAAAACCAATAACCCACAATCTAATTAGTCTTCCTTTTGATCTCTAAATTAATTCATAATTAATTTAAGACTAAGACTAATTAAATAACATAACTACATATTAATATATTATAACTTATAATATATTAATAAACATATGTGTATAACTCTCATAAAATTATCCATAAATAGTTCGGGTGAAGTGCAACCCAAATGGACCATGCCGGGTCGGGTCAAGTATATACCAAATAAGTTATGGACTTAGACACCTTATCCAACAGACTCCCACTTGGATAAGTCTAATAACTGTATTTGCCTATATAACTTCAGGAACCAACCAGCAATCGTAGCTCTCGAAAACTCTATTGAACTATGAAGTGCCATTTTAAGACAAGTGATCATACAATCGTCTGTTCTCATGATATCAGCCAGACAAACACATGGAACTATGTCTTGCTTATTGTCTGGCAGTTGTTTCTCGATTTCCGATTTGTTTGACAAAGAACTTTACTGAACACATCAGTTTAGTTCTGACCGGGCCCGGTACATGGGTCAACACAAAATCATCGAGGGGCCCAGATATCGCTTCTATTTCTAAAAGGAACAGATAAAATTGGACTCATATGCTTGTTCTACTACTTGTTGAATTGTACACAAAGGCACGTTTTATAACATCAAGTTACTGATGCGTTTACGTGCAATCAATGCACAACCAACTCATAGGTAACAACTTATATCTCTAGGTTTGAAGATTTATATGATATTATCGTCTCACGATCACTCGAGATAAATTCCATGAAGTGATACAAGTGAGCGTGGGTTTATACCAATACTCATAACTTATGAGTACTCATGAACATTGCAGCAACCATTTCCATGTCTAAACACTTTAGCCATCTACAAACCCAATTCATGACAATCTTGATTCATACCTACTTCCGACGTATGACAGATTGTGGAGGTTTGAATAAATTAATTATTCTGGAAGTCAAAACATGCAAAACTGAAACAATCGTAAATAATTGACAATGACAGTAACACTTTACTCATAAATAAATCACAAATTTTATTCATCATCAAACATCTATTACATTTTACAAGTTTCAGGAAAACTATCTAATTTGTAAAACTAATATCGTCCCTTAGCCCGATGCGCCTCGCATGCTGAAAATGTTTAACCCTCGTCAGTCCCTTCGTAAGGGGATCTGCAGGATTCTCATCAGACGATACCCTCTTTGCCACGAGGAGTCCTTCTTCAATCTTGTATCTTATGAAGTGATATTTTCTGTCAATGTGTCGGGATCTACCATGATCTCTTGGTTCCTTGGCTAAGGCAACCGCACTATTGCTGTCACAGAAAATCTCCATAGGTTCCTTAATAGCTGGTATAACTCCAAGGTCTCCGATGAAGTTCTTCAGCCATATCGCCTCCTTCGCTGCTTCACTCGCTGCTATATACTCTGATTCACAAGTCGAATCAGGCACCGTCTCCTGCTTGGAACTCTTCCAAGAGATTCCCCCTCCATTTAAGGTAAAGACCCAGCCCGACTGAGAGCGGAAGTTATCCCTATCAGTCTGAAAACTAGCATCACTATACCCTAATACTCTCAAGTCATCACTCCCACCAAGGGTAAGGATCCAATCCTTAGTCCTCCGTAGGTACTTGAGAATGTTCTTTACCGCGGTCCAATGAGCCTTGCCAGGGTTCCCCTGATACCTGCTGACCATGCTCAAAGCAAAGGCCACATCAGGGCGGGTACAAGTCATAGCATACATGATTGAGCCAACTGTGGAAGCATATGGTAATTGGCTCATCTCAGCTATCTCTGCCTCTGTACTCGGACTCTGAGTCTTACTCAGTTTGGCATTGCTTTCGATCGGTAGATCTCCTTTCTTGGAATTCTGCATGTTGAACCTTTTCAACACCTTATCCAAGTAGGTACTCTGACTAAGTCCAATTAGTCTTTTACTCCTTTCTCTTAATATCCTTATCCCTAGGATATAGGCAGCCTCCCCTAGGTCCTTCATAGCAAAGCACTTCCCAAGCCAGTACTTAACCTCCTGCAAGGTTGGGATGGCATTTCCTATAAGTAGTATGTCATCAACATACAGTACCAAGAAGCTAACTATACTCCCACTAGCTTTGACATACACGCAAGACTCATCTTCACTTCTCGAGAAGCCAAACTCTTTGACCTTCTCATCGAAACAAAGATTCCAGCTACGAGATGCTTGTTTTAATCCATAAATGGATTTCTCAAGCTTGCATACTCTATTAGGGTACTCTGCACTGACAAAACCCTCTAGCTGATTCATGTACACATCCTCAGCCAACTTTCCATTAAGAAAAGCGGTTTTGACATCCATTTGCCATATTTCATAATCATGAAATGCAGCAATGGCTAGCATAACCCTAATTAACTTAATCTTTGCTACCGGCAAGAAGGTTTCATCATAATCAATACCTTGATTCTGAGTAAAACCCTTCGCAACCAGTCGAGCCTTATAAGTATGCACTTTTCCTTCCATGTCGGTCTTCTTCTTGAAGATCCATTTGCACCCGACTGTTTTACGGCCTGGTACATTGTCAACCATGTTCCAAACTTGATTGTCATACATGGACTGTATCTCGCTGTCCATAGCCTCCTTCCATTTAGCAGACTCCGGGCCTGCCATGGCTTCCTTAACACTGCTAGGTTCATCCAAATTTACCAGTGTACTATCACTGATAAACGTATCACCTTCTGTAGTAATATGAAAGCCATAATAAAATGAAGGTGTGTTCCTAACCCGTGTGGAACGCCTCGGAGGTACAGACATGTCAGCTTGCTCAACAGGAGTTTCCTCCTCAGGTTGATTGCTAGTGTCTGAGGTTCCTTCACCAATTGCTTCTTGAATTTCTTCAAGATCGATTTGCCTCCCACTTTCTCCTTGGCTTATAAATTCTCTCTCACAAAAGACCCCTCTTCTTGCTACAAAGACCACATTCTCACTGGGTCTATAGAAGAGGTAACCGAACGATTTCTGTGGGTAGCCGATGAAAATACACCTTTCACTTCGGGGTTCGAGCTTATCATGAGTTTCACGCCTCACGAAAGCCTCGCAACCCCAAATCTTGATGTGGTCTAAATTGGGAACCTTCCCAGTCCACATCTCATGAGGTGTTTTGGCAACCTTCTTTGTAGGGACTAGATTAAGGATATGGGTGGCAGTCCTAAGGCATACCCGCAAAAAGAGATTGGTAGCGAAGCTCGACTCATCATAGAGCGAACCATGTCTAACAAGGTTCGATTACGCCTCTCAGCTACACCATTTAGCTGTGGTGTCCTGGGAAGAGTCAATTGTGAGACAATCCCACACTCCCTAAGATAGTCAAGGAACTCGGTACTAAGATAATCACCACCTCGATCGGATCGAAGCATCTTAATGTTCCTGCCCAATTGATTTTCTACTTCCTGTTTGAATTCCTTAAACCTTTCAAAGGTTTCTGACTTATGTTTGATTAAGTAGACATACCCATATCTACTAAAATCATCAATAAAAGTCACATAATACCGATTAGCATCCCTTGTGGCTGTTTTGAATGGCCCACATACATCAGTATGTATTAGGTCCAACAAACCCTCACCCCTTTCACAAGTTCCAGTGAAGGGTGATTTTGTCATCTTTCCAAGTAGACAAGATTCACAACTATCATCCGATTTAAGGTCGAATGACTCCAAGACTCCACTCTTTTGGAGTTGGCCTATGCGTTTCTTGTTTACATGTCCAAGACAACAATGCCACAATGATGCTTTATCTAGGCTAGTAGAAGAATCAATATACAACACATTATTTCCTAAGTTGTCTACAATCGACACAGTTTCATACACACCATCACAAGGTAATGCTTTAAAATAAAACACATTTTTAAAGAAAGCATTAGTACCACCACATTCATTATCAAACGAAAAGGTAAAACCTTGTTTGTACAAAGCATGAAAAGAAATAATATTCCTCACCATTTCAGACGAGTACACACATTTATTCAAATCTAATTTTAACCCATTATTAAGCAACAAAGTATAAACTCCAATCTTGGAAACAGGTGAAACCTTCCTATTCCCCATGATCAAGTTTAGCTTCCCGTGCTCCACATCCTCACTTCTTCTTAGGCCCTGCAAATCAGAACATATGTGAATACCACATCCTGTATCAAGCACCCAATAGTTAGAATATGATGAGTAATTAGACAATATTGTGTAAATACCTGCATGGGTGGGTTTCACTTTCCCATCCTTTAGATCCTACAAGTACTTAGGGCAGTTTCGCTTCCAGTGCCCCTTTTCCAGGCAATAGTAGCAATCAGCATCCTTGGGAATGGCAGAAGGAGTGACAGAACCGCTCTTGGTCTTCGATGAGGAGCCTTCAAGAGACTTTCCCTTGGTACCCTTCGAAGGGTGCTTCCTCTTTTTCCCTTTGCCTTGCCCGATAGCCAAAACAGGGGTAGATGTTGGAGTAGGAGTAGTAGAGGTAACAACCGCCTTGCCCTTAACACCGGTTTCAGCGGTCTTCAAGAATCCTTGAAGCTTGCTGAGGGTAACTTCCTCCTTGTTCATATGATATGTGTTGGGTGCATTTTGTGCACCCTTTTTGCACAACTTTTAGCCCATTTTCTATGCATTTTGTGCACACACTCTAATGGCTATTTCATGCAACATAAGCATGCTTATATAGTGTACATGATTAGGGTGAAACCCTAATAACCCATGACCTTTCCTTTTCCAAAGATCCATGGGTTAAAAGCTCCATGGATCATCCATGGACTTCCATATAAGCCTAACCCATTAAGAAATGAGTGTTAGCCCACACCATATAAAACCAATAGCCCACAATCTAATTAGTCTTCCTTTTGATCTCTAAATTAATTCATAATTAATTTAAGACTAAGACTAATAAAATAAAATAACTACATATTAATATATTATAACTTATAATATATTAATAAACATATGTGTATAACTCTCATAAAATTATCCATAAATAGTTCGGGTGAAGTGCAACCCAAATGGACCATGCCGGGTCGGGTCAAGTATATACCAAATAAGTTATGGACTTATACACCTTATCCAACAGTTTACGGTCCAAGAGTGTTCTTGGGCCAAAAACACATCATTTTGTCCCTATTTTATGTTTTAAACTCGAATTTGCAGGTTAGATAAGCTATATAACAAGTTAGGATAGGTGGCTTACTCGTTTGGAGCTCGAAACGGACGATTTTTGGCTCGAAACTAAGTTGTAGAGAGAGAGTATAGAGAGAGGGTGTAAAAGGTGGAAATGAAGTTTACTCTCCCTTATATAAGGGTTGGAGTTGGCGCTCAGTGGAAATCTACCCAATACTGCCGTTAAACGGGGCTTTTGGTCGCACCCGATTTAGTGGTCGTAATAAAATTAACTTTTTCCAAATTAATATGGAAATGTAATTTACATGCTTTTACTTATTTTATTACAACTATAACGACATAAATATAAATAAATAGAACATTTATTTATTTGGCGGTCTCTAATTAACGGAACTTTTATAAAATGGAATATTCCGTTAACGGAAACGGGGTAATGTAACGGAATAAACTTTGGGTTGTCACATCATCCCCCCGTTAGAGGGAATTTCGTCCCGAAATTCAGGTTTAGGCAAGGAAGTAGGTATGAATAACCGAGTAGAGGCAGGAGGGTACTGATGGGTTTTAGGTAAAACAAATAAACTAGAAAACAATTCCTAAGTTCACATGCAACCTACTTTGGATCTATGTTTTATCTATTGAACATACAACTTTGAATTGCAAAACAAGAACCCTAGAGGAGAGAGGCTATATTCGAAATTTACAAACTAGGGTTTAGTAATTACATACCTTTCAATTGTTATAGTAAACAATTGATAATTCCCTTGATCTTGATCTTGATCTTCTTGGAAGCTTAGCACCACAAGTGTAATGCCTCTAATGGAATCACACCCAAACTAGCAAGAAGGAAATTAGAGGAGAGAGGGGAGAGGGAGTATGCAAAATTTCGGCCCTTAGGGTTTCTTCAAAAGAAAAGAGTGGCCAAAACATGAACCAGGAGGCTCCTTATATAGTTGAGGGATCTAGGGTTTAGGAAAAACCCTAATGCTCCTTGCTTAGGGCCTAAGCAAACCCAAGGGCCTTATCCAAGCCCCCTTGGACAAAATCCTTAGGGTTTCCCCTATAGATTTCGTCCACCTCCTTCCAAGGAGGTTCTGGAGCCTTCCACTCAACTACCTGATAATTGCAAACTAGTCTCTGCACCTTATAATTAATTCTTTTAACCCCGAAATTAATTCTAATTAATTTCTGGCTAACAATTAATTAAACAAAATAATTTCTTATTAATATATTAATCTTTTTAACATATTAATAAATTCATTTATATTAATTTATTAATCTTATAATAAATTAATATCTCTCCTTTCATAATTTCCTTGTCCGGTTGCTAGGTTTGAGGGCAACCCAGAAGGACTGTGCTGCTATCAATTCAAGTACATACCAATTATAGTTATGGGCTTAGACACCTAATCCAATAGTCTCCCACTTGGATAAGTCTGTAACTATAATTGCTAGTATGCCTTCTAAATTTGACCAGCAAATTGTAGCTTCCAAAAAGCTGCTGCCGAACTCTGACCCAGTCAGTTACGTGTCCTAAGATAAGTGATCATATAATCCTTCATTCTGTTAGATATCCCTAGACAAAAGACATGGAATGCAATCAACCTCTTTGTCCAGAATCTATGTTTCTCGATTCCTGATTAGTGATGATGTAGGACTTCTAATTGAACACATCAATTTAGTCATGGCTGGGCCCAGCACATAAGTCAACACCAAATCATCGAGGGGCCCACAGATATCGCTTTTTCCCACTAAGGAAAAAGGAACGAATAAACATTGACTCATATGCTTGTATCTTTTACTCATCAAACCATACATGATAATACGTTTTATAACACCAAGTTACTGATGCGTTTTCGTATTACCAATGCATAGCCGACTTGCAAATTACAACTCATATATCTCTGTTTCAAGGTTATAAGATATTATCGTCTCAGTATAACTTGTGACGAATTCCATGAAGTAATACTCTGAGCGAGGGTTTATCCAATACTCAAATCTCAATTTCTGAGTACTCATGAACGTTGCAGCAAAATCTATTGCCATGTCTATCCTTAGACAATCTACAATCCAGTTCATGACAGTCTTGATTCACTACTTACTTCCAAAAGTACGAGCGACCGTGGAGTTTGAATAATCTTATTATTCGGGAAGTAAAACATGCAAAAATGAAACACAATAATTGACAAAAGGTAGAACCCAAACTTATAAATAAAACTTTATTATCTAATCACCAAAAGTCAATTACATTTACTTTGTTACAAGTTTCAGAACAAAACTAATCTAACTACTAAAACTAATATCATCTTTCAGTCCTATGCTCCGAGCATGCTGAATATGCTTAGCCCTACTCAGACCCTTTGTGAGGGGATCTGCTGGGTTATCTTCAGATGACACCCTCTTCACTATAAGATGGCCTTCCTCTACTCTATGTCTGATGAAATGGTATTTTCTGTCGATATGTCTGGTTTTACCATGATCTCTCGGTTCCTTTGTCAAGGCAACCGCTCCTTCATTATCGCAGAACAGCTTCATAGGCTCCTGGATGATTGGAACAACTCCGAGATCCCCGATGAAGTTCCTCAACCAAGCTGCTTCTTTCGACGCGTCACTTGCTGCTATGTACTCTGATTCACAAGTAGAATCAGCCACCGTATCTTGCTTGGAACTCTTCCAAGTAACTGCTCCTCCATTTAATAAGAATACCCAGCCTGACTGAGAACGGAAGTTATCTCTATCCGTCTAAAAGCTGGCATCACTGTAACCATCTACTCTCAAAGTATCATTGCCACCAAGTACAAGGACCCAGTCCTTCGTTCTTCGCAAATACTTGAGTATATTCTTCACGGCTATCCAATGAGCTCTACATGGGTTTCCCTGATAACGACTGACCATGCTCAAAGCAAATGCCACATCAGGGCGAGTACATGTCATAGCGTACATGATCGATCCGACAGCGGAAGCATAAGGTACACGACTCATGTCATCTATTTCCTTATCTGTACTCGGGCATTGAGTCTTACTCAATTTGGTATTGCTCTGGATAGGTAGCTCCCCCTTCTTGGAATTTTCCATACTAAACCTTTTTAGTACCTTATCCAAGTATGTGCTCTGACTAAGTCCAATTAGTCTCTTCTTTCTATCTCTCAATATTCTAATCCCAAGAATATAGGCGGCTTCTCCTAGGTCTTTCATGGCAAAACACTTTCCAAGCCAAGACTTAACTTCATTCAAGGTTGGAACGTCGTTACCAATGAGTCATATGTCATCGACATATAACACCAGAAAAGTTACTATACTCCCACTAGCCTTGATATACACACAAAACTCATCTTCACTTCTAGAGAAACCAAATTCTTTGACTTTCTCATGGAAGCAAAGATTCCAGCTGCGAGATGCTTGTTTTAATCCATAAATGGATTTCTCAAGCTTGCATACTCTATTGGGAAACTTTGCATCAACAAAACCCTCTGGCTGACTCATGTAAACATCCTCAGCCAACTTCCCGTTAAGGAAGGCAGTCTTGACATCCATCTGCCAGATTTCATAGTCATGAAAGGCAGCTATGGCAAACAATATCCTAATAGATTTAATCTTAGCCACCGGCGAAAAAGTCTCATCATAGTCAACCCCTGGGGTTTGAGTGAAGCCTTTTGCAACCAGTCGAGCCTTGAATGTATGCACATTCCCATCCATGTCTGTCTTCTTCTTAAAGATCCATTTGCACCCAACTGTCTTACGACCTGGTGCACTATCAACCAAATTCCAAACTTGGTTGTCATACATGGACTTAATCTCGCTGTCCATTGCCCTTTCCACTTGGAAGCCTCTGGGCCTGCCATTGCTTCCTTATAAGTGACTGGTTCATCTAAGTTTACCAATGTTCTGTCACTTATGAATGTGTCACCATCTGAAGTAATATGAAAACCATACAACTTAGGTGGCACACTCACCCTAGTGGATCTTCGAAGAGGTAATGATTTATCAACTGGTTCAACAGGAACTGTTTCCTCTGGTTGAATGCTAGTGTCATCTAAGGTTCCTTCATTGGTTGAATCTTGAATCTCTTCAAGGTCAATGGTACTCCCACTATCCTCTTTGAATATGAGCTCTCTTTCCAGAAAGACTCCTCTTCGAGCTACAAACACCACGTTTTCACTAGGTATGTAGAACAAATATCCAAAAGACTGCTTTGGGTAACCAATGAAAACACATTTCTCACTTCTAGCTGCTAGCTTGTCGTGAGTCTCTCGTCTTACGAAAGCTTCACAACCCTAAACTTTAATATGTGCTAACGAGGGAACTTTCCCTGTCCACATTTCGTGAGGTGTTTTTGCAACCTTCTTTGTAGGGACAAGATTGAGGATGTGCGCGGCTGTCTCTAAGGCATACCCCCAGAAGTGAATAGGAAGCGAGGCACGACTCATCATAGAACGAACCATGTCTAACAAGGTTCGATTTCGCCTCTTAGCTACACCATTTAACTGTGGTGTCCTAGGAGGAGTCAATTGTGAGACTATCCCACATTCTTTCAGATAGTCGTTGAACTCGGTACTAAGATACTCCCCACCTCTATCGGATCTAAGTATCTTGATCTTTCTGCCCAATTGATTTTCGACTTCATGCTTAAACTCTTTGAACTTTTCAAAGGTTTATGACTTATGTTTGATCAAGTAGATGTAACCATATCTGCTATAATCGTCAGTGAAAGTCACATAGAATCGATTAGCATACCTTGTGGTTGATCTGAAGGGCCCACACACATCTGTGTGTATGAGATCCAACAGACCTTCACCTCTTTCACAAGACCCTGTGAATGGTGATTTTGTCATCTTTCCCAAAAGACAAGATTCACACATGTCATCTAATTTTAGGTCAAATGATTCCAACACTCCATCCTTTTGGAGTTGGGCTATGCGTTTCTTGTTAATGTGTCCAAGACGACAATGCCACAAGCATGCCTTGTCTACACTATTAGACAAGTCAATATTAAGTACACTATTTCCTAAGCTATCAACACAAGTCACTGTTTCATACACACCATCACAAGGTAAAGCTTCAAACACAAAAACACCATTCTTATAAACAGAAATTGAACCATTCAAATCATTAAAAGAATATTTAAAACCTTGTCTGAACAATGCATGAAATGAAATAATGTTTCTCGTCATCTCAGACGAATAGCAACAATTTATTAAGTCTAATCTAACATCATTACTAAGCAATAGTTGATAAACTCCGATCTTGGTCACTGGTGAAGACTTTCTGTTCCCCATGATCAAGTTTATCCTCCCATGCTCTATCTCATCACTTTCCTTTAGCCCCTGCAAATCAGAACAGATATGAAAACCACATCCTGTATCAAGGACCCATGAACGAGAAGATAATGAGTTATTAGCAGAAATAGTGTAAATACCTGCCGAGGATGGCTTCACTTTTCCATCCTTGATATCTTGCAGATATTGTGGGCAAGATCTCTTCCAATGCCCCTTTTGATTGCAGTAAAAGCAAATGGCCTCTTTTGGATCAGAAACATGGGGAGTGGAACCATTGGGCTTAGCCTTCGGGCCATTACTAGATGACACAGCTTGAGCCTTGCTCTTCCAGTTTTGCTTGGGAGGACCTTTCCTCTTCTTCCCCTTTCCCTGTCCAATGGCCAAGACAGGGGCACTTGCAGGTGTAGAGGGTATACTTTTTCCCTTCATCCCTGCCTCAGCTGTCTGCAACAAGTTGTGCAATTGGGCCAAAGTCTGCTCAGTGTTGTTCAAATGGTAAGTTAAGATAAACTGACCATAACAATCAGTCAACGAGTTCAAGACCATGTCAATGGCCAATTCCTCATCGAAGTGAATGTTGAGCTTGACCAAACGCTCTATGTAGCGTTGCATTCTTTGCACATGAGATACAACCGATTCCCCCTCTTTCATCTTGCAAGCCATGAGTGACTTGACTACCTCAAACTTTTCTTGACGAGCTCGCTTATGGTACTTTTCCATAAGGTCCTTGTTCATCTCAAAAGGCCAGTAGTCCTCATAATACCTCTGCAATTCTGGGGACATGGTTGCAACCATGATGCATGCCACTTTGGTAGCATCATCATAGTGTTTCTTGTAGGCAGCATACTCTTCGGTTTCATGGATTAGCATACTTTTCACATTTTTCTTAAAGTAACTAGAGTTGGGATTTTTGAAAATTAGTGTTCTAGTACTTTCTTTAATAGCATTATACTTTTAATGTGAAGTAGTTGTCCTATCAAATCCGTTCTGCTAACGACCCTCCACTAATCAAGGAAGCGGTGAGTGAGAGTGGACACCCATTCAACTACCATTTTATAGGCAGTTTCCTTATACCCCCCTTATAGACTAGCTTCGTGAATGAGGCATACTAGCGATTTGACTAACCATATTCTTATACATATATAATATTTAAATTTTAATTATAATATATATATATATATATATATATATATATATATATATATATATATATATATATATATATAAGGTGTGTTTTAAAACATTTTAAAACTCCAAGGGTTTATATAAATTTTTTCGAAATTTAAACTATTAAATTTTAAATTTAAATAAACCAATTAATTAGATTTAATATTTATCCATTAATTAACTTTTAATTAATTTATTAAATCTTGTAAGGATTATCTAATTAAATTAAACAATTAATTTAATCATAATCCATATCCCTTCTAGATTTCGAAAATATGGGGATAGGATAATTTCCTTATTTTTCTCAATTATCCAATAAGGCAACTATTATCCAAAACAAAGAAACCCTAATCTTTATAGCATATTTCGAAATTTTCAAGGGAGGAGGCTAGGGTTTTCAAAACCCTAACCCTAATTTCGATTAGGGTTCTTTGGAGGCTAGGGTTTTCAAAAACCCTTTGATCCACAACCCTAAAAATCGAAAAAAATGGCCTTTAGGGTTTAATAGCTATAAACCCTAATTTGCAATTCAACAATTATAACAATTCAATTTAAAACAAACAAAGGCTCTGATACCACTGATGGGTTTTAGGTAAAACAAATAAACTAGAAAACAATTCCTAAGTTCACATGCAACCTACTTTGGATCTATGTTTTATCTATTGAACATACAACTTTGAATTGCAAAACAAGAACCCTAGAGGAGAGAGGCTATAATCGAAATTTACAAACTAGGGTTTAGTAATTACATACCTTTCAATTGTTATAGTAAACAATTGATAATTCCCTTGATCTTGATCTTGATCTTCTTGGAAGCTTAGCACCACAAGTGTAATACCTCTAATGGAATCACACCCAAACTAGCAAGAAGGAAAGTAGAGGAGAGAGGGGAGAGGGAGTATGCAAAATTTCGGCCCTTAGGGTTTCTTCAAAAGAAAAGAGTGGCCAAAACATGAACCAGGAGGCTCCTTATATAGTTGAGGGATCTAGGGTTTAGGAAAAACCCTAATGCTCCTTGCTTAGGGCCTAAGCAAACCCAAAGGCCTTATCCAAGCCCCCTTGGACGAAATCCTTAGGGTTTCCCCTATAGATTTCGTCCACCTCCTTCCAAGGAGGTTCTGGAGCCTTCCACTCAACTATATGATAATTGCAAACTAGTCCCTGTACCTTATAATTAATTCTTTTAACCCCGAAATTAATTCTAATTAATTTATGGCTAACAATTAATTAAACAAAATAATTTCTTATTAATATATTAATCTTTTAACATATTAATAAATTCATTTATATTAATTTATTAATCTTATAATAAATTAATATCTCTCCTTTCATAATTTCCTTGTCCGGTTGCTAGGTTTGAGGGCAACCCAAAAGGACTGTGCTGCTATCAATTCAAGTACATACCAATTATAGTTATGGGCTTAGACACCTAATCCAACAGGTACTTCCTATTCGGTTTGTCCTCGCACTCCCAAGTGATCTCTAGCCTGATTCTGTCATTCCAACAAACCTTCACTTATGGGATGCGGATTCCGTCTCGTGTAGTTAGCGATTTCCCACAGGTGTGTCTTACGAAGTTAGGTTTCTCAATGGTTTCTATCAAGATGAGTGGGATACAAAGAGTGACGTCGGGCAAGCACTTATCAAGTCTAAGAATGGATCGATCGGGTGTGAAACTTGTGGAATATTTGAAAGTAGTAGTGGCCTGACGAGGGTTGGACCAATCTCTGTAAAGAATCTCGGATGGTCCTAAGCTCTCGGAAGGGCAGAGATTTTCAGTACTTAGAACATAGTGTACTTCTATGGCAAGATCATCGCTGACGTGATCGCCATTCCGAAGTTCCAATCGTTCTCTCTCATACTGGTATTGTAGTCCTTCAGGTTGGTTCTTAGGAAGCTCGGGTTGTCCTTGGTTTCGCGTTTCCTGTCAATTGGCCTTTTAGAGACTTTCTAGATCGTCGGATGGGTTGCGTGTCTACGGTATCTGTTTGCTGCAGAGAGTCTATCTCAATCTCGTGCAAAATGAACCTGCACTTCTGATTCTTGAAATATTTCTAACGGAAACCCTCAGGTTCGGGGAGATAGGGTTTCACCAGACGAGTGTTGGACTATCTCGGGAGGTGGTTCTACTATTTCTGCGTGAGATAGTATTCGTGGAACACCTAGTAGTCCAATGAATCTCTAAGATAGGCCCTACTATCTAAGGCGTTGGTTTATTCTAGTAGCAGGAAGTGCGTTCTCTTGTATAACCCATCGACTAACACCTAGACTAGTGTCAAGCCTATAATCTCTTCGGGATCTGGGTTATAAGGCTTAACACCACCTTCTTTCGCACTTTATTCATGTATTCTTGGATGCGGAGGTTTTCATGTGGTTCTTGGTATTCTAGCGTTCACTTCGGAGAATGTAGTCTATCGCCTACAAGGCGGCGGTGACTTCCTCCATGCGAGAGGGCGGAGGATCCTAGGCACTACTCGTCTGTAACCGGGTGGACGAAGTGCCTGAGTAGCGCGAACATCTTCGGCAACTACTCTTCCGAAGGTTCTGAGTTTTCTCGGTCTAGGTCAAATCTAGTGAGTATAGGGTTCCATCACCCGGAACTTTAATCTCTTCATCCACTCTTCTCAGAGTTTAATTTATCGCAGCTCTCGGATTTCCAGGATATTCGCTGCGATGCTTAATTTCGGGGGATTAAGCGTGAGTGGATAGTCGTAGTCAATGTCCTTGACTCTTACGACTCAGATTTCTTTATCAATCGAGGGTGTTAGCTACTACGTTGGCTTAACCGGGATGACAACAAACTTCAGATCTATGGTCATTATAGTAGCTCAATCCGTAGGGGTTCTCTTGACTCTAGCTCCCGTTCCATGGGATAGGATGAAGGGTCTTTCTGAGGGATCTACGAGGTATGATGCGGGTGGTTATCGTCTTCCGGAATGCCTGCAGTGTCCTTCGCTTCGGTTTCTATCTGTCTAAGGAGGGTTGGTTAACAGCGCTCGGTACCCCTCTCCTGGGTACTTCGGAAGGTTTGAAATAAAAGTAACGACTGACGAATTGCATTAGTCTTTATTATTTTTATTTCGTTTAGGTTCGGAAGAACCTTAATTTGCTGAATGGCTATGGAGAAAGTTCTTTTTACATAGCACTAAGGATTTACACATGTTCGCACGAAGTCAAACCATGATCGATAGAGGCGTCGAAGTTGGCACACTTTGACATGATATAGAATGAGGGTCGGTAGAGTCATGTGCCGAACGGGCACACAAGTTCTAGGCGTCTCGAGTTTCGTCCCGCATATCACTGCCGTGGATACTTGGACCGATAGAGTTGACGCGGAACTATAGAGGGTCCTGAGTGTTTCTAAGTAGAGTACCTTTCCATGAATGGATTCTCACGAGGCATTTCTATAATCACCTTGACCCAACACGGGTCGTGTTCGACTGTAACCCAGCATAAAACCCCTAACACGGGGCGTGTTGAATTAGGCTAGGGCAACACGGGGCGTGTTCGCGCGTCAGTTACACTCCTTTTAAAGAAAAAAAAATCGGGATTGAACCTCATTTACCCCCATTTTCACTTTCTAACAGCCCCTCTCTCCCAACAAAAAACCCTAGGTCCGATTTTCATAATAAAAACCTTTCAATCTCTTCAAGATTTTGGCTTTCATCTACAAAAAGGTTTGATTTTCATCATCTACACTTCATCTTCTCCGTCTTCAACATCATTTTCTTGCATTTTAATGGTGGATTTGACAAACCCTAGATCCGAAAATTCTCACTTGATTTTGGTGTTTTAGTGTCTCAATATTGAAAGGGGCAAGCTTGGGGAGGTTAAGGAAGATTTTCTCCATCAAGAACAACACATTCCAACACATGATTCGGTAAATTCTTTCCAACTCCTAACTTTTGAATTTTGTGTTCTTGAGTCAAATACTTGAAATTGTGATCTATTTGGACTTTATTCTTAGTTGGAAATCTTTGAAAACCAAATTTCCCGCGAAATTTTTGGTGGCCAAGTTCAAAGTTGACTGGACCCGTCAACAGTTGACTTTTTGACATTTTGACCCATTGAATTTTAAATTTGTCCCAAACTTGACTATGGAAGCTATATCTTCCAAAAGACCAAGACAGACCAAATCATCCGCCCGCCGTCGGAAGCCTAGATCTCCATCACCTTCATCTAGATCTCCATCACCTCCACCTAGGTCCCCAACACCCCCAATCGACCCGTCTCATTGCGGTGTCGTATGTCTTGGCCCAATCCAACAGGGAAAACTTGAGTCATTCCTTAAACGGGGTCATGCCATCCAAAAATTTACGCATGCTCCATCCCTAAAAGAGTTGCATGTTTACAACCAAGTCAAAACCATGTTCCGCAATATAGGGTGGCAAGGCTTGTTGAGGGTCCATGAATTCAGCTATAAAGTCCCAACAGCTGAGTTTCTATCCTCCATTTTTTTGGACCATGGGATTCTATACTTCCGTCTAATGAATCAAGACTATGAGATCTCTTTGGATCAAATCAATGCTATTGTGGGGGCCCCAACGGAAAACACATTTGGCCCCACCAATCCAATTCAAGGATTCTATGACGCCACATGGTGGACCCAACTTACCCGACAACACCCTTATGTCTCTAGCGCTGCCAAAGCCTCATCACTTATCCATCCTGTGATGAAGGTGGCCCACAGAGTCATTTCTTCGCCAGTCGCCCCTAGAGAGGAGCGAAGCACCATCAGCGCGTTAGAACTGAAATTCCTCTATGTAATGACCCATCCCGAGAAAAATCTCATTCCTCATTATGGTCGATTTGTGTGCCACAAGCTCCTCCGCCTAAGCGCATCCCGATCGGGAAAACTTGTTTGCGGGGGTATTGTCAGTATGCTCGCCAAGAGCGCCCAAGTCTGAGCCCCATACCCCGGTCCCCATCAGCCACTGTCGGGTGAGCCCTATCTCACCACTATTGTCCTTGAGTCCATGCAACTCTTCCGTTCGGCAAGCGATGGCACACACCATTGGACCGTGGGTCAAACTCATGATCCAAAGCTGCTCATCACACCAGACAATAAAGACACTCTTGTTTTCCAAGATCCCATTCACATGACCGATTGGCAAATCATTCCATACATCTTCCCCCACTCGTACTCTACCGAGGTAGATGAGCAAAGTGAAGACAATGCGGATGATGACGATGATGAGGAGGAGGAGCCCCACCATGCTTCTCCCACCGGTGGTGCCAGCTCATCCCATTTTGCTGCATCCCCACCTTATCATCAGCAGTATATGGATGCATTCCAGTCAATCCATACCCGCCTCGACACCTACCAGCAAGATATTGCAAGCCTGACCCAGAATTTTTCCACCTTCACCACTCAATACGCTCAGGATCAGGACCGTCAGCGCAAACAGGAGGCGGACTTCTGGGCTTGGACCCGCGACCCCAGCTACTATCCCCCTCCTCCACCTCCATTTTAGGTTGTTCCCCCCTTCCCGAGCATCGAGGATGATGCTTATATTCAAGCTTGGGGAGGGGTAGAGTTGTACACTAGGTTCATTTCATATTCATGCATGCATCTTTTCAAAAAAAAAATTCAAGTTTGTGCATTTTACCAATTTTTGCATTTCATATTCATGCATGTATTTTTCAAAAAAAAAAGTACGAGATGATGACACTCTTTACATACAATTGCTCCATGAAATGAAAAATACCGAAGCAACTGGATTGTTACCGGAAGCATAGAATCAGCTGTCATAACTAGGGGACCCAAACACCGTAATTCGAGACCCTAGCCTCAGATAATAAAAAGAATTTATATTGAAACGTTTTTTGGGCGGTAATAACAGCTTTAGGACAATTTGCTTTTGAATGTTTAAAAAGAATCTTTATCGGAAACTTTGAACCCACAGAACACGGACCTATTTGTTGACACGCGTTACCCCCGCGGTAACAGAGAGCTTAAGTATCAGACCCACACAGTCAAGAAAGAAGGAAGGGTACAACTGTCATATCTAGTACCCTAAGCAGATTCTCAAATGCGAAAACGAAGAAATCTAAAGAAATTCCAAAAATGAAGATTGAAGAATCCAAATTCAAAACGAAGTACAAATCAAAGTTCAATCAAATCAAAAGCCAATTCAAGTCAAATCTGGCGAATGAAGAACTGTGTGATATGATACTTGTGGCTCTCGAAAAAGTGAAAGCATAGGAGTTGGGCCCCTTCAGGTGGGCTCGCTGTTTCAGCGAAAGCTGATTCGCCGTGACGGGTTCTTAAGGATGCGTCGATTCTGATTCTTGGCCATCTAGTCTTAAGGACATGAAATCCGGACTATGTTATTTTTCGCCCATAAAGCTTAGTAAGGTATAAAGTCTAAATAAAACTTTGGTTGGACTATTGGGTTACACCGTTTCGGGTCTTCCTCACTCTGAGAGTCTGTGATATGTGGAAGGAAACAGGATGATTGCCAAGGTATCAGTGATCGAAGCCTCGTTGATGTAAAGTCTGATCGTACCTTTATTTAGTTACAAAAGTACATATTTTGTGTTTGTTTTTAATTTTTCTTTCTTTTGTTTCATTTTGTTTCTCAAATGCGTTTTGAATATACCTTAAATTTTCATGGCATTACATTGCATGCATTTATTGTTAGCCTTTAGGACCCTTCACACGCTTTTCATTTTAAGTTCTTTTTGTCATCCAGCCATCGTCCCGTTTTGTCTGTTTCTTGATCTTTCATGAGGACAAGAAAGGTCCAAGCTTGGGGAGATCTGTTGGGTGCATTTTGTGCACCCTTTTTGCACAACTTTTAGCCCATTTTCTATGTTTATCCTTAAAGTAATTTCGTTGTTTTTATTGCATTTTAGCATATCTAGGTTAATTTCTTGAACAACCTTATTTGCACATTTTTATGTCAATTTCAGGTGAACCAGGGGTTGGAGCGCGCTTTTGGAGGTGCTAGGGAGCGTTGATGAAGATGGCGGGACGATGGGACGAGAATCGAAAGAATTAGAAAAATCAAGTTTGGCTGAGCATTCAGAGGGCAACACGGGGCGTGTTGGGTTTGCCCTAGAAACCAACACGGGGCGTGTCTGGCTATCAAGCACATATCTTCTGACTTCGATGAACACGACCCGTGTTCATTTAGCCTATATGGACACGGGGCGTGTTGGGCTATCCGGGCATTTTTGAGCATCTTACTTACAGTCAACACGGCCCGTGTTTATTTACTCTATATCGACACGGGGCGTGTTCGACTTAAAAAAACTGTCTTTTTGGCAGTTTTTCCTCCTTTCTTATTTCGGGAAATGAGGTCATTTTGGCAGGGGAGAGCAGAAAAAAAGCATTTTGGAGGAGAAGGAGTTGAAGTTTTTAGCAAGGATTGTACATTAAACATTTGGAAACATTTTGATTTTGTATTTGTAAGCATTTTAATTCTTGAATTCATCTTCTAGATTTCTGGTTTTGTTCTAGTCATGTGTGGCTAGAACTTTAATTTCTCCAACTCATGTTTTGACTTACTAGTTGTGAATCTAATCATATGACTTGATGTTTGTTCTTAATTTCTATCTAATGAATTTGATTTTGCTTCAATCGAATGTTTGATTCTAATTGTGATTCTTATTGGCCATTTGAATTAGGGTTAGGTCATTCCAGTTATATCTTTTGCAAAATCCGTAATTGTTTTGTGAAATTGAATAAGTAACAAGCATTAAATTGACATCTATTGAATGAATTTAGTGTAAATCTTATTCATACACTTTTACACTCCCGAGCTTATGAGGAGTATTGGGTGTTGTTGGGAACATTCACATAAAGCTTCATGCAATTTTTCAATCTAATTCTAAGAGCTTGTTTAGATTAGGTTAGTAAGGTTAGGATTAATCAAAGAGCTTGTTTTGGTTAATTATTGTGGTGAATGGAAAGTGTTAGAGCTTGTTAACACTTTCAAGTACCAACTTAGATAGAATGAAACAAAAGTCTTGTCATCTTGGATTCACATTGTTGAAGTGTCATACATGAAGTTGGAGTCTTTATAATATCTGAATTTAATTTTCTCATTCAGCCAATTACTTGTGATTTTACTTTATTTGTCTAATCGTTGCAAATCAAATCCCCCTTTTTCTTTCATCTTTCGTGAACAAATACCTTACGCAAAAAGGGTATAGACCGATTGTCCCGTGTCTCTGTGGATCGACCCTACTTGCCTTGTACTACTTTTAAGTGCAATAGAGTAGTGTTACTTAGGAGTTTATCGTACCCCTTTATTTGTTGGGTCTGACACCCCTAACAATATGTCATACGAAAGTGGTCATAACAAGAAGGTAAGGAGTGCAAAATGATGTCAATTGCCAACTCCTCAGGGAAGTTTACATTCAGCTTCAGCAAACGGTCCACATACCTTTGCATCTTTTGCATGTGGGCCGTGACGGATTCACCATCCTTCATGTGGGTTGTTATTATGGAGGAGATGATTTCATACCGCTCTTGACAAGCACTCTGATGGTACCTTTCCATCAGATCTTGGTGCATCTCAAAAGGGTAGAAGTCTTCATAGGACTTTTGGAGCTCGGCTGTCATCGTGGCCATCATGATGCATGCCACCTTAGTAGCATCTCTCTCATGTGTCCTGAATTCAGCGATCTCCTCAGGAGTAGCAGTAGACTCATCAAGCTCTTTTAACTCCTTATCGAGGACATATTCCTTGTCCTCATAACGAGTAACCATCCTGATGTTCCTAATCCAATCCATGAAGTTGGAACCATCAAAGATGACTCTCCCACAAAGATTCATGAGAGAGAAAGAACCAGTTGGGTTAGAGCCCGAAGCATTAGTGTTGGAAGACATCTGAAAGAAGAAAGCAAGTTTAGATTAGATATATAGAATCCTTAATAAGACACCCAAATGTAATATTAAGGCTAGGACCCAATCACAATATATTATACTTAGAAGAGGGATGTCGTAATCTAAGTAATAATATATTTGAAAGGTAGGTGAATGACGATTCACCAATTTCCACCATGAAAAACGAAATGAATTATTAGGTTTTAATTGGATTTGAAATTCCTAGATTCTTTTGAGATTCATTGAACTTTTCAATGGCATGTTTCAATCTCGATTGTGCCCTTCAAGTTTTGTGACTGGGATGTCGAGGATCACAAAACAAGGTGTGAATAACCATGCTAATTCACTTGGTACGCTTAATATTATCACCTAATCAATGTGTCGGTTAACCACACACGCTCCATTGATCTATGACAAACATTAAGTCACCCTTCGTGATCCTTACTAGTCCAAGTTAGTGTGCCGGTTAACCACACACGCTCCACCAACGACTTGGTAAGGTACAAAGTGTGAATTCCATGGACTAGCACCATGTTCACATTTTTCCTAAAGCAACTAAGATTGGGAATTAAAAAGGTTTAGATACTTTATAATAATCATTATACTTTTAATGAGGATTTAAAGTCATTGTCCTACCCGTTCGGCTAACGACCCTCTACCGATCAAGGAAGCGGTGGGTGAGAGTGGACACCCATTAAGCTTCCATTTTATAGGCAACAACCTTATACCCCCCTTATAGACCGGCTTCGTGAATGAGGCCTACTAACGGTAGAACGACTTATTCTTATACATATATATAATAATTAACCATTAATGTTATAAATAGTATAAGGGTTGAATTTTAACTATTAAAACTCTAAGGGTTGGAATTAAAGTTTATTAAAGTGTGTGAAACTTTACAAATTCCAAAACTTGAGGACAAGTTTTGTAACTATCCAAGACTTTTCATTTCATAACTTATGAATTAAAGGTTCATAAAAATGAAGACTCTTCATTTTCATGTAACTTATGTGTTTAAGTGTGTGTTAAAGAAAAGTGACCTTTGGATATCCATAACTTGAGGACAAATTATGGACTCCATTAAAACGCATAAATGATCAAGAATTAATTCTAAACAATTCAGCAAATAATTCCTATCATCTTCTAAATTCATAAGAACATGAACATGATCATCAAAATTTCAAGAATTATATGAACACATAAAAATCATGGAATTTGATATATGCTATTGTAAATGGATTAGAACAACCATTACACCAACTAAAACAAGTTTTAAAACACCAAAACAGTTTAGGGTAATGTTTCTAGTCCATTTCCAGCAGCAAAAGTCGAAATTCTGCACTCTGATCATTCTACTCGCCGAGTGCACGAACCTACTCGGCGAGTAGGATGAATTTTGCCTTGTACTCGGCGAGTCCCCCCATGGAATCGGCGAGTACATCAGCCAGACAGCAACAATTTCAACTTTTTTTCTCTATTTTGCATCAAGTATCAAACAAGCAAGCCTAGGCTCTGATACCACTGTTGGGTTTTGAGCAATCTAACACTTCCTAAGTGTGCATGCAACCCTAATAAACCTTGGATCTATGTTTGTCTAAATACATGCAAAATAATAATTTTCCAAGGTTCATAACCTATCTAACATGGCATGGGGAACATTTAAACATAAAAGAGTTAGATGAGATTACATACCTTTTGATGAGATTGATTCTTTGGAGTTTGAGAGCCAAGCACCAATAATGTGAATGCCTCAAATGGAATCACAAATCACCACAAACACTTGGAAAACTTTGAGAGAGTACACACACTTGTAATTATCGGCCACACACAAGCACACACACTCTAGTGGTTATTTCATGCAACATAAGCATGCTTATATAGTGTACATGATTAGGGTGAAACCCTAATAACCCATGACCTTTCCTTTTCCAAGGATCCATGGGTTAAAAGCTCCATGGATCATCCATGGACTTCCATATAAGCCTAGCCCATTAACAAATGAGTGTTAGCCCACACCATATAAAACCAATAGCCCACAATCTAATTAGTCTTCCTTTTGATCTCTAAATTAATTCATAATTAATTTAAGACTAAGACTAATTAAATAACATAACTACATATTAATATATTATAACTTATAATATATTAATAAACATATGTGTATAACTCTCATAAAATTATCCATAAATAGTTCGGGTGAAGTGCAACCCAAATGGACCATGCCGGGTCGGGTCAAGTATATACCAAATAAGTTATGGACTTAGACACCTTATCCAACAGACTCCCACTTGGATAAGTCTCATAACTGTATTTGCCTATATAACTTCAGGAACCAACCAGCAATCGTAGCTCTCGAAAACTCTGTTGAACTATGAAGTGCCATTTTAAGACAAGTGATCATACAATCGTCTGTTCTCATGATATCAGCCAGACAAACACATGGAACTATGTCTTGCTTATTGTATGGCAGTTGTTTCTCGATTTCCGATTTGTTTGACAAAGAACTTTACTGAACACATCAGTTTAGTTCTGACCGGGCCCGGTACATGGGTCAACACAAAATCATCGAGGGGCCCAGATATCGCTTCTATTTCTAAAAGGAACAGATAAAATTCGACTCATATGCTTGTTCTACTACTTGTTGAATTGTACACAAAGGCACGTTTTATAACATCAAGTTACTGATGCGTTTACGTGCAATAAATGCACAACCAACTCATAGGTAACAACTTATATCTCTAGGTTTGAAGATTTATATGATATTATCGTCTCACGATCACTCGAGATAAATTCCATGAAGTGATACAAGTGAGCGTGGGTTTATACCAATACTCATAACTTATGAGTACTCATGAACGTTGCAGCAACCATTGCCATGTCTAAACACTTTAGCCATCTACAAACCCAATTCATGACAATCTTGATTCATACCTACTTCCGACGTATGACAGATTGTGGAGGTTTGAATAAATTAATTATTCTGGAAGTCAAAACATGCAAAACTGAAACAATAGTAAATAATTGACAATGACAGTAACACTTTACTCATAAATAAATCACAAATTTTATTCATCATCAAACGTCTATTACATTTTACAAGTTTCAGGAAAACTATCTAATCTGTAAAACTAATATCGTCCCTCAGCCCGATGCGCCTCGCAAGCTGAAAATGTTTAACCCTCGTCAGTCCCTTCGTAAGGGGATCTGCAGGATTCTCATCAGACGATACCCTCTTTGCCACGAGGAGTCCTTCAATCTTGTATCTTATGAAGTGATATTTTCTGTCAATGTGTCGGGATCTACCATGATCTCTTGGTTCCTTGGCTAAGGCAACCGCACTATTGTTGTCACAGAAAATCTCCATAGGTTCCTTAATAGCTGGTACAACTCCAAGGTCTCCGATGAAGTTCTTCAGCCATATCGCCTCCTTCGCTGCTTCACTCGCTGCTATATACTCTGATTCACAAGTCGAATCAGCCACCGTCTCCTGCTTGGAACTCTTCCAAGAGATTGCCCCTCCATTTAAGGTAAAGACCCAGCCCGACTGAGAGCGGAAGTTATCCCTATCAGTCTGAAAAATAGCATCACTATACCCTAATACTCTCAAGTCATCACTCCCACCAAGGGTAAGGATCCAATCCTTAGTCCTCTGCAGGTACTTGAGAATGTTCTTTACCGCGGTCCAATGAGCCTTGCCAGGGTTCCCCTGATACCTGCTGACCATGCTCAAAGCAAAGGCCACATCAGGGCGGGTACAAGTCATAGCATACATGATTGAGCCAACATCGGAAGCATACGGTAATTGGCTCATCTCAGCTATCTCTGCCTCTGTACTCGGACTCTGAGTCTTACTCAGTTTGGCATTGATTTGGATCGGTAGATCTCCTTTCTTGGAATTCTGCATGTTGAACCTTTTCAACACCTTATCCAAGTAGGTACTCTGACTAAGTCCAATTAGTCTTTTACTCCTTTCTCTTAATATCCTTATCCCTAGGATATAGGCAGCCTCCCCTAGGTCCTTCATAGCAAAGCACTTCCCAAGCCAGTACTTAACCTCCTGCAAGGTTGGGATGGCATTTCCTATAAGTAGTATGTCATCCACATACAGTACCAAGAAGCTAACTATACTCCCACTAGCTCTGACATACACGCAAGACTCATCTTCACTTCTCGAGAAGCCAAACTCTTTGACCTTCTCATCGAAACAAAGATTCCAGCTACGAGATGCTTGTTTTAATCCATAAATGGATTTCTCAAGCTTGCATACTCTATTAGGGTACTCTGCACTGACAAAACCCTCTAGCTGATTCATGTACACATCCTCAGCCAACTTTCCATTAAGAAAAGCGGTTTTGACATCCATTTGCCATATTTCATAATCATGAAATGCAGCAATGGCTAGCATAACCCTAATTAACTTAATCTTTGCTACCGGCGAGAAGGTTTCATCATAATCAATACCTTGATTCTGAGTAAAACCCTTCGCAACCAGTCGAGCCTTATAAGTATGCACTTTTCCTTCCATGTCGGTCTTCTTCTTGAAGATCCATTTGCACCCGACTGTTTTACGGCCTGGTACATTGTCAACCATGTTCCAAACTTGATTGTCATACATGGACTGTATCTCGCTGTCCATAGCCTCCTTCCATTTAGCAGACTCCGGGCCTGCCATGGCTTCCTTAACACTGCTAGGTTCATCCAAATTTACCAGTGTACTATCACTGATAAACGTATCACCTTCCGTAGTAATATGAAAGCCATAATAAAATGAAGGTGTGTTCCTAACCCGTGTGGAACGCCTCGGAGGTACAGACATGTCAGCTTGCTCAACAGGAGTTTCCTCCTCAGGTTGATTGCTAGTGTCTGAGGTTCCTTCACCAATTGCTTCTTGAATTTCTTCAAGATCGATTTGCCTCCCACTTTCCCCTTGGCTTATAAATTCTCTCTCACGAAAGACCCCTCTTCTTGAGACAAAGACCACATTCTCACTGGGTCTATAGAAGAGGTAACCGAAGGATTTCTGTGGGTAGCCGATGAAAATACACCTTTCACTTCGGGGTTCGAGCTTATCATGACTTTCACGCCTCACGAAAGCCTCGCAACCCCAAATCTTGATGTGGTCTAAATTGGGAACCTTCCCAGTCCACATCTCATGAGGTGTTTTGGCAACCTTCTTTGTAGGGACTAGATTAAGGATATGGGTGGCAGTCTCTAAGGCATACCCCCAAAAAGAGATTGGTAACGAAGCTCGACTCATCATAGAGCGAACCATGTCTAACAAGGTTCGATTACGCCTCTCAGCTACACCATTTAGTTGTGGTGTCCTGGGAGGAGTCAATTGTGAGACAATCCCACACTCCCTAAGATAGTCAAGGAACTCGGTACTAAGATAATCACCACCTCGATCGGATCGAAGCATCTTAATGTTCCTGCCCAATTGATTTTCTACTTCCTGTTTGAATTCCTTAAACCTTTCAAAGGTTTCTGACTTATGTTTGATTAAGTAGACATACCCATATCTACTAAAATCATCAATAAAAGTCACATAATACCGATTAGCATCCCTTGTGGCTGTTTTGAATGGCCCACATACATCAGTATGTATTAGGTCCAACAAACCCTCACCCCTTTCACAAGTTCCAGTGAAGGGTGATTTTGTCATCTTTCCAAGTAGACAAGATTCACAACTATCATCCGATTTAAGGTCGAATGACTCCAAGACTCCACTCTTTTGGAGTTGGCCTATGCGTTTCTTGTTTACATGTCCAAGACAACAATGCCACAATGATGCTTTATCTAGGCTAGTAGAAGAATCAATATACAACACATTATTTCCTAAGTTGTCTACAATCGACACAGTTACATACACACCATCACAAGGTAATGCTTTAAATTAAAACACATTTTTAAAGAAAGCATTAGTACCACCACATTCATTATCAAACGAAAAGGTAAAACCTTGTTTGTACAAAGCATGAAAAGAAATAATATTCCTCACCATTTCAGACGAGTACACACATTTATTCAAATCTAATTTTAACCCATTATTAAGCAACAAAGTATAAACTCCAATCTTGGAAACAGGTGAAACCTTCCTATTCCCCATGATCAAGTTTAGCTTCCCGTGCTCCACATCCTCACTTCTTCTTAGGCCCTGCAAATCAGAACATATGTGAATACCACATCCTGTATCAAGCACCCAATAGTTAGAATATGATGAGTAATTAGACAATATTGTGTAAATACCTGCATGGGTGGGTTTCACTTTCCCATCCTTTAGATCCTACAAGTACTTAGGGCAGTTTCGCTTCCAGTGCCCCTTTTCCAGGCAATAGTAGCAATCAGCATCCTTGGGAATGGCAGAAGGAGTGACAGAACCGCTCTTGGTCTTCGATGAGGAGCCTTCAAGAGACTTTCCCTTGGTACCCTTCGAAGGGTGCTTCCTCTTTTTCCCTTTGCCTTGCCCGATAGCCAAAACAGGGGTAGATGTTGGAGTAGGAGTAGTAGAGGTAACAACTGCCTTGCCCTTAAGACCGGTTTCAGCGGTCTTCAAGAATCCTTGAAGCTTGCTGAGGGTAACTTCCTCCTTGTTCATATGATATGTGTTGGGTGCATTTTGTGCACCCTTTTTGCACAACTTTTAGCCCATTTTCTATGCATTTTGTGCACACACTCTAATGGCTATTTCATGCAACATAAGCATGCTTATATAGTGTACATGATTAGGGTGAAACCCTAATAACCCATGACCTTTCCTTTTCCAAAGATCCATGGGTTAAAAGCTCCATGGATCATCCATGGACTTCCATATAAGCCTAACCCATTAAGAAATGAGTGTTAGCCCACACCATATAAAACCAATAGCCCACAATCTAATTAGTCTTCCTTTTGATCTCTAAATTAATTCATAATTAATTTAAGACTAAGACTAATAAAATAAAATAACTACATATTAATATATTATAACTTATAATATATTAATAAACATATGTGTATAACTCTCATAAAATTATCCATAAATAGTTCGGGTGAAGTGCAACCCAAATGGACCATGCCGGGTCGGGTCAAGTATATACCAAATAAGTTATGGACTTAGACACCTTATCCAACAGTTTACGGTCCAAGAGTGTTCTTGGGCCAAAAACACATCATTTTGTCCCTATTTTATGTTTTAAACTCGAATTTGCAGGTTAGATAAGCTATATAACAAGTTAGGATAGGTGGCTTACTCGTTTGGAGCTCGAAACGGACGATTTTTGGCTCGAAACTAAGTTGTAGAGAGAGAGTATAGAGAGAGGGTGTAAAAGGTGGAAATGAAGTTTACTCTCCCTTATATAGGGGTTGGAGTTGGCGCTCAGTGGAAATCTACCCAATACTGCCGTTAAACGGGGCTTTTGGTCGCACCCGATTTAGTGGTCGTAAAAAAATTAACTTTTTCCAAATTAATATGGAAATGTAATTTACATGATTTTACTTATTTTATTACAACTATAACGACATAAATATAAATAAATAGAACATTTATTTATTTGGCGGTCTCTAATTAACGGAACTTTTATAAAATGGAATATTCCGTTAACGGAAACGGGGTAATGTAACGGAATAAACTTTGGGTTGTCACATCATCCCCCCGTTAGAGGGAATTTCGTCCCGAAATTCAGGTTTAGGCAAGGAAGTAGGTATGAATAACCGAGTAGAGGCAGGAGGGTACTTCCTATTCGGTTTGTCCTCGCACTCCCAAGTGATCTCTGGCCTGAGTCTGTCATTCCAACAAACCTTCACCTATGGGATGCGGATTCCGTCTCGTGTAGTTAGCGATTTCCCACAGGTGTGTCTTACGAAGTTAGGTTTCTCAATGGTTTCTATCAAGATGAGTGGGATACAAAGAGTGACGTCGGGCAAGCACTTATCAAGTCTAAGAAGTGGATCGATCGGGTGTGAAACTTGTGGAATATCTGAAAGTAGTAGTGGCCTGACGAGGGTTGGACCAATCTCTGTAAAGAATCTCGGATGGTCCTAAGCTCTCGGAAGGGCAGAGATTTTCAGTACTTAGAACATAGTGTACTTCTATGGCAAGATCATCGCTGACGTGATCGCCATTCCGAAGTTCCAATCGTTCTCTCTCATACTGGTATTGTAGTCCTTCAGGTTGGTTCTTAGGAAGCTCGGGTTGTCCTTGGTTTCGCGTTTCCTGTCAATTGGCCTTTTAGAGACTTTCTAGATCGTCGGATGGGTTGCGTGTCTACGGTATCTGTTTGCTGCAGAGAGTCTATCTCAATCTCGTGCAAAATGAACCTGCACTTCTGATTCTTGAAATATTTCTAACGGAAACCCTCAGGGTCGGGGAGATAGGGTTTCACCAGACGAGTGTTGGACTATCTCGGGAGGTGGTTCTACTATTTCTGCGTGAGATAGTATTCGTGGAACACCTAGTAGTCCAATGAATCTCTAAGATAGGCCCTACTATCTAAGGCGTTGGTTTATTCTAGTAGCAGGAAGTGCGTGCTCTTGTATAACCCATCGACTAACACCTAGACTAGTGTCAAGCCTATAATCTCTTCGGGATCTGGGTTATAAGGCTTAACACCACCTTCTTTCGCACTTTATTCATGTATTCTTGGATGCGGAGGTTTTCATGTGGTTCTTGGTATTCTAGCGTTCACTTCGGAGAATGTAGTCTATCGCCTACAAGGCGGCAGTGACTTCCTCCATGCGAGAGGGCGGAGGATCCTAGGCACTAATCGTCTGTAACCGGGTGGACGAAGTGCCTGAGTAGCGCGAACATATTCGGCAACTACTCTTCCGAAGGTTCTGAGTTTTCTCAGTCTAGGTCAAATCTAGTGAGTATAGGGTTCTATCACCCGGAACTTTAATCTCTTCATCCACTCTTCTCAGAGTTTAATTTATCGCAGCTCTCGGATTTCCGGGATATTCGCTGCGATGCTTAATTTTGGGGGATTAAGCGTGAGTGGATAGTCGTAATCAATTTCCTTGACTCTTACGACTCAGATTTCTTTATCAATCGAGGGTGTTAGCTACTACGTTGGCTTAACCGGGATGACAACAAACTTCAGATCTATGGTCATTATAGTAGCTCAATCCGTAGGGGTTCTCTTGACTCTAGCTCCCGTTCCATGGGATAGGATGAAGGGTCTTTCTGAGGGATCTACGAGGTATGCTTCGGGTGCTTATCGTCTTCCGGAATGCCTGTAGTGTCCTTCGCTTCGGTTTCTATCTGTCTAAGGAGGGTTGGTTAACAGCGCGCAGTACCCCTCTCCTGGGTACTTCGGAAGGTTTGAAATAAAAGTAACGACTGACGGATTGCATTAGTCTTTATTATTTTTATTTCGTTTAGGTTCGGAAGAATCTTAATTTGCTGAATGGCTATGGAGAAAGTTCTTTTTACACAGCACTAAGGATTTACACATGGTCGCACGAAGTCAAACCATGATCGATAGAGGCGTCGAAGTTGGCACACTTTGACATGATATAGAATGAGGGTCGGTAGAGTCATGTGCCGAACGGGCACACAAGTTCTAGGCGTCTCGAGTTTCGTCCCGCGTATCACTGCCGTGGATACTTGGACCGATAGAGTTGACGCGGAACTATAGAGGGTCCTGAGTGTTTCTGAGTAGAGTACCTTTCCATGAATGGATTGTCACGAGGCATTTCTATAATCGCCTTGACCCAACACAGGTCGTGTTCGACTATAACCCAGCATAAAACCCCTAACACAGGGCGTGTTGAATTAGGCTAGGGCAACACGGGGCGTGTTCGCGCGTCAGTTACACTCCTTTTAAAGAAAAAAAATCAGGATTGAACCTCATTTACCCCCATTTTCACTTTCTAACAGCCCCTCTCTCCCAACAAAAAAACCCTAGGTCCGATTTTCATAAAAAAAACCTTTCAATCTCTTCAAGATTTTGGCTTTCATCTACAAAAAGGTTTGACTTTCATCATCTACACTTCATCTTCTCCGTCTTCAACAACATTTTCTTGCATTTTAATGGTGGATTTGGGGGTTTTGACAAACCCTAAATCCGAAAATTCTCACTTGATTTTGGTGTTTTAGTGTCTCAATCTTGAAAGGGGCAAGCTTGGGGAGGTTAAGGAAGATTTTCTCCATCAAGAACAACACATTCCAACACACGATTCGGTAATTTCTTTCCAACTCCTAACTTTTGAATTTTGTGTTCTTGAGTCAAATACTTGAAATTGTGATCTATTTGGACTTGATTCTTAGTTGGAAATCTTTGAAAACCAAATTTCCCGCGAAATTTTTGGTGGCCAAGTTCAAAATTGACTGGACCCGTCAACAGTTGACTTCTTGACATTTTGACCCACTGACTTTTAAATTTGTCCCACACTTGACTATGGAAGCTATATCTTCCAAAAGACCAAGACAGACCAAATCATCCGCCCGCCGTCGGAAGCCTAGATCTCCATCACCTTCATCTAGATCTCCATCACCTCCACCTAGGTCCCCAACACCCCCAATCGACCCGTCTCATTGCGGTGTCGTATGTCTTGGCCCAATCCAACAGGGAAAACTTGAATCATTCCTTAAACGGGGTCATGCCATCCAAAAATTTGCGCATGCTCCATCCCTAAAAGAGTTGCATGTTTACAACCGAGTCAAAACCATTTTCCGCAATATAGGGTGGCAAGGCTTGTTGAGGGTCCATGAATTCAGCTATAAAGTCCCAACAACTGAGTTTCTATCCTCCGTTTTTTTGGACCATGGGATTCTATACTTCTGTCTAATGAATCAAGACTATGAGATATCTTTGGATCAAATCAATGCCATTGTGGGGGCCCCAACGGAAAACACATTTGGCCCCACCGATCCAATTCAAGGATTCTATGACGCCACATGGTGGACCCAACTTACCCGACAACACCCCTATGTCTCTAGCGCTGCCAAAGCCTCATCACTTATCCATCCTGTGATGAAGGTGGCCCACAGAATCATTTCTTCGCCTGTCGCCCCTAGAGAGGAGCGAAGCACCATCATCGCGTTAGAACTAAAAATCCTCTATGCAATGACCCATCCCGAGAAAAATCTCATTCCTCATTATGGTCGATTTGTGTGCCACAAGCTCCTCCGCCTAAGCGCATCCCGATCGGGAAAACTTGTTTGCGGGGGTATTGTCAGTATGCTCGCCAAGAGCGCCCAAGTCTGAGCCCCATACCCCGGTGCCCATCAGCCACTGTCGGGTGAGCCCTATCTCACCACTATTGTCCTTGAGTCCATGCAACTCTTCCGTTCGGCAAGCGATGGCACACACCATTGGACCGTGGGTCAAACTCATGATCCAAAGCTGCTCATCACACCAGACAATAAAGACATTCTTGTTTTCCGAGATCCCATTCACATGACCGATTGGCAAATCATTCCATACATCTTCCCCCACTCGTACTCTACCGAGGTAGATGAGCAAAGTGAAGACAACGCGGATGATGACGATGATGAGGAGGAGGAGCCCCGCCATGCTTCTCCCACCGGTGGTGCCAGCTCATCCCATTTTGCTACAACCCCACCTTATCATCAGCAGTATATGGATGCATTCCAGTCAATCCATACCCACCTCGACACCTACCAGCAAGATATTGCAAGCCTGACCCAGAATTTTTCCACCTTCACCACTCAATACGCTCAGGATCAGGAGCGTCAGCGCAAACAGGAGGCGGACTTCTGGGCTTGGACCCGCGACCCCAGCTACTATCCCCCTCCTCCACCTCCATTTTAGGTTGTTCCCCCCTTCCCGAGCATCGAGGATGATGCTTATATTCAAGCTTTGGGAGGGGTAGAGTTGTACACTAGGTTCATTTCATATTCATGCATGTATTTTTTCAAAAAAAAAATCAAGTTTGTGCATTTTACCAATTTTTGCATTTCATATTCATGCATGTATTTTTCAAAAAAAAAAAAGTACGAGATGATGACACTCTTTACATACAATTGCTCCATGAAATGAAAAATACCGAAGCAACCGGATTGTTACCGGAAGCATAGAATCAGCTGTCTTAACTAGGGGACCCAAACACCGTAATTCGAGACCCTAGCCTCAGATAATAAAAATAATTTATATTGAAACGTTTTTTGGGCGGTAATAACAGCTTTAGGACGATTTGCTTTTGAATGTTTAAAAAGAATCTTTATCGGTAACTCTGAACCCACAGAACACGGACCTATTTGTTGACACGCGTTACCCCCGCGGTAACAGAGAGCTTAAGTATCAGACCCACACAGTCAAGAAAGAAGGAAGGGTACAACTGTCATATCTAGTACCCTAAGCAGATTCTCAAATGCGAAAACGAAGAAATCTAAAGAAATTCCAAAAATGAAGATTGAAGAATCCAAATTCAAAACGAAGTACAAATCAAAGTTCAATCAAATCAAAAGCCAATTCAAGTCAAATATGGCGAATGAAGAACTGTGTGATATGATACTTGTGGCTCTCGAAAAAGTGAAAGCATAGGAGCTGGGCCCCTTCGGGTGGGCTCGCTGTTTCAGCGAAAGCTGATTCGCCGTGACGGGTTCTTAAGGATGCGTCGATTCTGATTCTTGGCCATCTAGTCTTAAGGACATGAAATCCGGACTATGTTATTTTTCGCCCATAAAGCTTAGTAAGGTATAAATTCTAAATAAAACTTTGGTTGGACTATTGGGTTACACCGTTTCGGGTCTTCCTCACTCTGAGAGTCTGTGATATGTGGAAGGAAACATGATGATTGCCAAGGTATCAGTGATCGAAGCCTCATTGATGTAAAGTCTAATTGTACCTTTATTTAGTTACAAAAGTACATATTTTGTGTTTGTTTTTAATTTTTCTTTCTTTTGTTTCATTTTTTTTCTCAAATGCATTTTGTATATACCTTAAATTTTCATGGCATTACATTGCATGCATTTATTGTTAGCCTTTAGGACCCTTCACACGCTTTTCATTTTAAGTTCTTTTTGTCATCCAGACATCGTCCCGTTTCGTTTGTTTCTTGATCTTTCATGAGGACAAGAAAGGTCCAAGCTTGGGGAGATCTGTTGGGTGCATTTTGTGCACCCTTTTTGCACAACTTTTAGCCCATTTTCTATGTTTATCCTTAAAGTAATTTCGTTGTTTTTATTGCATTTTAGCATATCTAGGTTAATTTCTTGAACAACCTTATTTGCACATTTTTTATGTCAATTTCAGGTGAACCAGGGGTTGGAGCGCGCTTTTGGAGGTGCTAGGGAGCGTTGATGAAGATGGCGGGACGATGGGACGAGAATCGGAAGAATTAGAAAAATCAAGTTTGGCTGAGCATTCAGAGGGCAACACGGGGCGTGTTGGGTTTGCCCTAGAAACCAACACGGGGCGTGTCTGGCTATCAAGCACATATCTTCTGACTTCGATTAACACGACCCGTGTTCATTTAGCCTATATGGACACGGGGCGTGTTGGGCTATCCGGGCATTTTTGAGCATCTTACTTACAGTCAACACGGCCCGTGTTTATTTACTCTATATCGACACGGGGCGTGTTCGACTTAAAAAAACTGTCTTTTTGGCAGTTTTTCCTCCTTTCTTATTTCGGGAAATGAGGTCATTTTGGCAGGGGAGAGCAGAAAAAAAGCATTTTGGAGGAGAAGGAGTTGAAGTTTTTAGCAAGGATTGTCCATTAAACATTTGGAAACATTTTGATTTTGTATTTGTAAGCATTTTAATTCTTGAATTCATCTTCTAGATTTCTGGTTTTGTTCTAGTCATGTGTGGCTAGAACTTTAATTTCTCCAACTCATGTTTTGACTTACTAGTTGTGAATCTAATCATATGACTTGATGTTTGTTCTTAATTTCTATATAATGAATTTGATTTTACTTCAATCGAATGTTTGATTCTAATTGTGATTCTTATTGGCCATTTGAATTAGGGTTAGGTCATTCCAGTTATATCTTTTGCAAAATCCGTAATTGTTTTGTGAAATTGAATAAGTAACAAGCATTAAATTGACATCTATTGAATGAATTTAGTGTAAATCTTATTCATACACTTTTACACTCCCGAGCTTATGAGGAGTATTGGGTGTTGTTGGGAACATTCACATAAAGCTTCATGCAATTTTTCAATCTAATTCTAAGAGCTTGTTTAGATTAGGTTAGTAAGGTTAGGATTAATCAAAGAGCTTGTTTTGGTTAATTATTGTGGTGAATGGAAAGTGTTAGAGCTTGTTAACACTTTCAAGTACCAACTTAGATAGAATGAAACAAAAGTCTTGTCATCTTGGATTCACATTGTTGAAGTGTCATACATGAAGTTGGAGTCTTTATAATATCTGAATTTAATTTTCTCATTCAGCCAATTACTTGTGATTTTACTTTATTTGTCTAATCGTTGCAAATCAAATCCCCCTTTTTCTTTCATCTTTCGTGAACAAATACCTTACGCAAAAAGGGTATAGACCGATTGTCCCGTGTCTCTGTGGATCGACCCTACTTGCCTTGTACTACTTTTAAGTGCAATAGAGTAGTGTTACTTAGGAGTTTATCGTACCCCTTTATTTGTTGGGTCTGACACCCCTAACAATATGTCATACGAAAGTGGTCATAACAAGAAGGTAAGGAGTGCAAAATGATGTCAATTGCCAACTCCTCAGGGAAGTTTACATTCAGCTTCAGCAAACGGTCCACATACCTTTGCATCTTTTTCATGTGGGTCGTGACGGATTCACCATCCTTCATGTGGGTTGTTATTATGGAGGAGATGATTTCATACCGCTCTTGACAAGCACTCTGATGGTACCTTTCCATCAGATCTTGGTGCATCTCAAAAGGGTAGAAGTCTTCATAGGACTTTTGGAGCTCGGCTGTCATCGTGGCCATCATGATGCATGCCACCTTAGTAGCATCTCTCTCATGTGTCCTGAATTCAGCGATCTCCTCAGGAGTAGCAGTAGACTCATCAAGCTCTTTTAACTCCTTATCGAGGACATATTCCTTGTCCTCATAACGAGTAACCATCCTGATGTTCCTAATCCAATCCATGAAGTTGGAACCATCAAAGATGACTCTCCCACAAAGATTCATGAGAGAGAAAGAACCAGTTGGGTTAGAGCCCGAAGCATTAGTGTTGGAAGACATACGAAAGAAGAAAGCAAGTTTAGATTAGATATATAGAATCCTTAATAAGACACCCAAATGTAATATTAAGGCTAGGACCCAATCACAATATATTATACTTAGAAGAGGGATGTCGTAATCTAAGTAATAATATATTTGAAAGGTAGGTGAATGACGATTCACCAATTTCCACCATGAAAAACGAAATGAATTATTAGGTTTTAATTGGATTTGAAATTCCTAGATTATTTTGAGATTCATTGAACTTTTCAATGGCATGTTTCAATCTCGATTGTGCCCTTCAAGTTTTGTGACTGGGATGTCGAGGATCACAAAACAAGGTGTGAATAACCATGCTAATTCACTTGGTACCCTTAATATTATCACCTAATCAATGTGCCGGTTAACCACACACGCTCCATTGATCTATGACAAACATTAAGTCACCCTTCGTGATCCTTACTAGTCCAAGTTAGTGTGTCGGTTAACCACACACGCTCCACCAACGACTTGGTAAGGTACAAAGTGTGAATTCCATGGACTAGCACCATGTTCACATTTTTCCTAAAGTAACTAAGATTGGGAATTAAAAAGGTTTAGATACTTTATAATAATCATTATACTTTTAATGAGGATTTAAAGTCATTGTCCTACCCGTTCGGCTAACGACCCTCTACCGATCAAGGAAGCGGTGGGTGAGAGTGGACACCCATTAAGCTGCCATTTTACAGGCAACAACCTTATACCCCCCTTATAGACCGGCTTCGTGAATGAGGCCTACTAACGGTAGAACGACTTATTCTTATACATATATATAATAATTAACCATTAATGTTATAAATAGTATAAGGGTTGAATTTTAACTATTAAAACTCTAAGGGTTGGAATTAAAGTTTATTAAAGTGTGTGAAACTTTACAAATTCCAAAACTTGAGGACAAGTTTTGTAACTATCCAAGACTTTTCATTTCATAACTTATGAATTAAAGGCTCATAAAAATGAAGACTCTTCATTTTCATGTAACTTATGTGTTTAAGTGTGTGTTAAAGAAAAGTGACCTTTGGATATCCATAACTTGAGGACAAATTATGGACTCCATTAAAACACATAAATGATCATGAATTAATTCTAAACAATTCAGCAAATAATTCCTATCATCTTCTAAATTCATAAGAACATGAACATGATCATCAAAATTTCAAGAATTATAAGAACACATAAAAATCATGGAATTTGATATATGCTATTGTAAATGGATTAGAACAACCATTACACCAACTAAAACAAGTTTTAAAACACCAAAACAGTTTAGGGTAATGTTTCTAGTCCATTTCCAGCAGCAAAAGTCGAAATTCTGCACTCTGATCATTCTACTCGCCGAGTGCACGAACCTACTCGGCGAGTAGGATGAATTTTGCCTTGTACTCGGCGAGTCCCCCCATGGACTCGGCGAGTACATCAGCCAGACAGCAACAATTCCAACTTTTTCCTCTATTTTGCATCAAGTATCAAACAAGCAAGCCTAGGCTCTGATACCACTGTTGGGTTTTGAGCAATCTAACACTTCCTAAGTGTGCATGCAACCCTAATAAACCTTGGATCTATGTTTGTCTAAATAAATGCAAAATAATAATTTTCCAAGCTTCATAACCTATCTAACATGGCATGGGGAACATTTAAACATAAAAGAGTTAGATGAGATTACATACCTTTTGATGAGATTGATTCTTTGGAGTTTGAGAGCCAAGCACCAATAATGTGAATGCCTCAAATGGAATCACAAATCACCACAAACACTTGGAAAACTTTGAGAGAGTACACACACTTGTAATTATCGGCCACACACAAGCACACACACTCTAGTGGTTATTTCATGCAACATAAGCATGCTTATATAGTGTACATGATTAGGGTGAAACCCTAATAACCCATGACCTTTCCTTTTCCAAGGATCCATGGGTTAAAAGCTCCATGGATCATCCATGGACTTCCATATAAGCCTAGCCCATTAACAAATGAGTGTTAGCCCACACCATATAAAACCAATAGCCCACAATCTAATTAGTCTTCCTTTTGATCTCTAAATTAATTCATAATTAATTTAAGACTAAGACTAATTAAATAACATAACTACATATTAATATATTAATAAACATATGTGTATAACTCTCATAAAATTATCCATAAATAGTTCGGGTGAAGTGCAACCCAAATGGACCATGCCGGGTCGGGTCAAGTATATACCAAATAAGTTATGGACTTAGACACCTTATCCAACAGACTCCCACTTGGATAAGTCTCATAACTGTATTTGCCTATATAACTTCAGGAACCAACCAGCAATCGTAGCTCTCGAAAACTCTGTTGAACTATGAAGTGCCATTTTAAGACAAGTGATCATACAATCGTCTGTTCTCATGATATCAGCCAGACAAACACATGGAACTATGTCTTGCTTATTGTATGGCAGTTGTTTCTCGATTTCCGATTTGTTTGACAAAGAACTTTACTGAACACATCAGTTTAGTTCTGACCGGGCCCGGTACATGGGTCAACACAAAATCATCGAGGGGCCCAGATATCGCTTCTATTTCTAAAAGGAACAGATAAAATTCGACTCATATGCTTGTTCTACTACTTGTTGAATTGTACACAAAGGCACGTTTTATAACATCAAGTTACTGATGCGTTTACGTGCAATAAATGCACAACCAACTCATAGGTAACAACTTATATCTCTAGGTTTGAAGATTTATATGATATTATCGTCTCACGATCACTCGAGATAAATTCCATGAAGTGATACAAGTGAGCGTGGGTTTATACCAATACTCATAACTTATGAGTACTCATGAATGTTGCAGCAACCATTGCCATGTCTAAACACTTTAGCCGTCTACAAACCCAATTCATGACAATCTTGATTCATACCTACTTCCGACGTATGACAGATTGTGGAGGTTTGAATAAATTAATTATTCTGGAAGTCAAAACATGCAAAACTGAAACAATTGTAAATAATTGACAATGACAGTAACACTTTACTCATAAATAAATCACAAATTTTATTCATCATCAAACGTCTATTACATTTTACAAGTTTCAGGAAAACTATCTAATCTGTAAAACTAATATCGTCCCTCAGCCCGATGCGCCTCGCATGCTGAAAATGTTTAACCCTCGTCAGTCCCTTCGTAAGGGGATCTGCAGGATTCTCATCAGACGATACCCTCTTTGCCACGAGGAGTCCTTCAATCTTGTATCTTATGAAGTGATATTTTCTGTCAATGTGTCGGGATCTACCATGATCTCTTGGTTCCTTGGCTAAGGCAACCGCACTATTGCTGTCACAGAAAATCTCCATAGGTTCCTTAATAGCTGGTATAACTCCAAGGTCTCCGATGAAGTTCTTCAGCCATATCGCCTCCTTCGCTGCTTCACTCGCTGCTATATACTCTGATTCACAAGTCGAATCAGGCACCGTCTCCTGCTTGGAACTCTTCCAAGAGATTCCCCCTCCATTTAAGGTAAAGACCCAGCCCGACTGAGAGCGGAAGTTATCCCTATCAGTCTGAAAACTAGCATCACTATACCCTAATACTCTCAAGTCATCACTCCCACCAAGGGTAAGGATCCAATCGTTAGTCCTCCGCAGGTACTTGAGAATGTTCTTTACCGCGGTCCAATGAGCCTTGCCAGGGTTCCCCTGATACCTGCTGACCATGCTCAAAGCAAAGGCCACATCACGGCGGGTACAAGTCATAGCATACATGATTGAGCCAACTGTGGAAGCATATGGTAATTGGCTCATCTCAGCTATCTCTGCCTCTGTACTCGGACTCTGAGTCTTACTCAGTTTGGCATTGCTTTGGATCGGTAGATCTCCTTTCTTGGAATTCTGCATGTTGAACCTTTTCAACACCTTATCCAAGTAGGTACTCTGACTAAGTCCAATTAGTCTTTTACTCCTTTCTCTTAATATCCTTATCCCTAGGATATAGGCAGCCTCCCCTAGGTCCTTCATAGCAAAGCACTTCCCAAGCCAGTACTTAACCTCCTGCAAGGTTGGGATGGCATTTCCTATAAGTAGTATGTCATCCACATACAGTACCAAGAAGCTAACTATACTCCCACTAGCTCTGACATACACGCAAGACTCATCTTCACTTCTCGAGAAGCCAAACTCTTTGACCTTCTCATCGAAACAAAGATTCCAGCTACGAAATGCTTGTTTTAATCCATAAATGGATTTCTCAAGCTTGCATACTCTATTAGGGTACTCTGCACTGACAAAACCCTCTAGCTGATTCATGTACACATCCTCAACCAACTTTCCATTAAGAAAAGCGGTTTTGACATCCATTTGCCATATTTCATAATCATGAAATGCAGCAATGGCTAACATAACCCTAATTGACTTAATCTTTGCTACCGGCGAGAAGGTTTCATCATAATCAATACCTTGATTCTGAGTAAAACCCTTCGCAACCAGTCGAGCCTTATAAGTATGCACTTTTCCTTCCATGTCGGTCTTCTTCTTGAAGATCCATTTGCACCCGACTGTTTTACGGCCTGGTACATTGTCAACCATGTTCCAAACTTGATTGTCATACATGGACTGTATCTCGCTGTCCATAGCCTCCTTCCATTTAGCAGACTCCGGGCCTGCCAAGGCTTCCTTAACACTGCTAGGTTCATCCAAATTTACCAGTGTACTATCACTGATAAACGTATCACCTTCTGTAGTAATATGAAAGCCATAATAAAATGAAGGTGTGTTCCTAACCCGTGTGGAACGCCTCGGAGGTACAGACATGTCAGCTTGCTCAACAGGAGTTTCCTCCTCAAGTTGATTGCTAGTGTCTGAGGTTCCTTCACCAATTGCTTCTTGAATTTCTTCAAGATCGATTTGCCTCCCATTTTCTCCTTGGCTTATAAATTCTCTCTCACGAAAGACCCCTCTTCTTGCTACAAAGACCACATTCTCACTGGGTCTATAGAAGAGGTAACTGAAGGATTTCTGTGGGTAGCCGATGAAAATACACCTTTCACTTCGGGGTTCGAGCTTATCATGAGTTTTACGCCTCACGAAAGCTTCACAACCCCAAATCTTGATGTGGTCTAAATTGGGAACCTTCCCAGTCCACATCTCATGAGGTATTTTGGCAACCTTCTTTGTAGGGACTAGATTAAGGATATGGGTTGCAGTCTCTAAGGCATACCCCCAAAAAGAGATTGGTAGCGAAGCTCGACTCATCATAGAGCGAACCATGTCTAACAAGGTTCGATTACGCCTCTCAGCTACACCATTTAGCTGTGGTGTCCTGGGAGGAGTCAATTGTGAGACAATCCCACACTCCCTAAGATAGTCAAGGAACTCGGTACTAAGATAATCACCACCTCGATCGGATCGAAGCATCTTAATGTTCCTGCCCAATTGATTTTCTACTTCCTGTTTGAATTCCTTAAACCTTTCAAAGGTTTCTGACTTATGTTTGATTAAGTAGACATACCCATATCTACTAAAATCATCAATAAAAGTCACATAATACCGATTAGCATCCCTTGTGGCTGTTTTGAATGGCCCACATACATCAGTATGTATTAGGTCCAACAAACCCTCACCCCTTTCACAAGTTCCAGTGAAGGGTGATTTTGTCATCTTTCCAAGTAGACAAGATTCACAACTATCATCCGATTTAAGGTCGAATGACTCCAAGACTCCACTCTTTTGGAGTTGGCCTATGCGTTTCTACAATCGACACAGTTTCATACACACCATCACAAGGTAATGCTTTAAAATAAAACACATTTTTAAAGAAAACATTAATACCACCACATTCATTATCAAACGAAAAGGTAAAACCTTGTTTGTACAAAGCATGAAAAGAAATAATATTCCTCGCCATTTCAGACGAGTACACACATTTATTCAAATCTAATTTTAACCCATTATTAAGCAACAAAGTATAAACTCCAATCTTGGAAACAGGTGAAGCCTTCCTATTCCCCATGATCAAGTTTATCTTCCCGTGCTCCACATCCTCACTTCTTCTTAGGCCCTGCAAATCAGAACATATGTGAATACCACATCCTGTATCAAGCACCCAAGAGTTAGAATATGATGAGTAATTAGACAATATTGTGAAAATACCTGCATGGGTGGGTTTCACTTTCCCATCCTTTAGATCCTGCAAGTACTTAGGGCAGTTTCGCTTCCAGTGCCCCTTTTCCAGGCAATAGTAGCAATCAGCATCCTTGGGAATGGCAGAAGGAGTGACAGAACCGCTCTTGGTCTTCGATGAGGAGCCTTCAAGAGACTTTCCCTTGGTACCCTTCGAAGGGTGCTTCCTCTTTTTCCCTTTGCCTTGCTCGATAGCCAAAACAGGGGTAGATGTTGGAGTAGGAGTAGTAGAGGTAACAACCGCCTTGCCCTTAAGACCGGTTTCAGCGGTCTTCAAGAGTCCTTGAAGCTTGCTGAGGGTAACTTCCTCCTTGTTCATATGATATGTGTTGGGTGCATTTTGTGCACCCTTTTTGCACAACTTTTAGCCCATTTTCTATGCATTTTGTGCACACACTCTAATGGCTATTTCATGCAACATAAGCATGCTTATATAGTGTACATGATTAGGGTGAAACCCTAATAACCCATGACCTTTCGTTTTCCAAAGATCCATGGGTTAAAAGCTCCATGGATCATCCATGTACTTCCATATAAGCCTAACCCATTAAGAAATGAGTGTTAGCCCACACCATATAAAACCAATAGCCCACAATCTAATTAGTCTTCCTTTTGATCTCTAAATTAATTCATAATTAATTTAAGACTAAGACTAATTAAATAAAATAACTACATATTAATATATTATAACTTATAATATATTAATAAACATATGTGTATAACTCTCATAAAATTATCCATAAATAGTTCGGGTGAAGTGCAACCCAAATGGACCATGCCGGGTCGGGTCAAGTATATACCAAATAAGTTATGGACTTAGACACCTTATCCAACAGTTTACGGTCCAAGAGTGTTCTTGGGCCGTAAACACATCATTTTGTCCCTATTTTATGTTTTAAACTCGAATTTGCAGGTTAGATAAGCTATATAACAAGTTAGGATAGGTGGCTTACTCGTTTGGGGCTCGAAACGGACGATTTTTGGCTCGAAACTAAGTTGTAGAGAGAGAGTATAGAGAGAGGGTGTAAAAGGTGGAAATGAAGTTTACTCTCCCTTATATAGGGGTTGGAGTTGGCGCTCAGTGGAAATCTACCCAATACTGCCGTTAAACGGGGCTTTTGGTCGCACCCGATTTAGTGGTCGTAATAAAATTAACTTTTTCCAAATTAATATGGAAATGTAATTTACATGATTTTACTTATTTTATTACAACTATAACGATATAAATATAAATAAATAGAACATTTATTTATTTGGCGGTCTCTAATTAACGGAACTTTTATAAAATGGAATATTCCGTTAACGGAAACGGGGTAATGTAACGGAATAAACTTTGGGTAGTCACATCATCCCCCCGTTAGAGGGAATTTCGTCCCGAAATTCAGGTTTAGGCAAGGAAGTAGGTATGAATAACCGAGTAGAGGCAGGAGGGTACTTCCTATTCGGTTTGTCCTCGCACTCCCAAGTGATCTCTGGCCTGAGTCTGTCATTCCAACAAACCTTCACCTATGGGATGCGGATTCCGTCTCGTGTAGTTAGCGATTTCCCACAGGTGTGTCTTACGAAGTTAGGTTTCTCAATGGTTTCTATCAAGATGAGTGGGATACAAAGAGTGACATCGGGCAAGCACCTATCAAGTCTAAGAAGTGGATCGATCGGGTGTGAAACTTGTGGAATATCTGAAAGTAGTAGTGGCCTGACGAGGGTTGGACCAATCTCTGTAAAGAATCTCGGATGGTCCTAAGCTCTCGGAAGGGCAGAGATTTTTAGTACTTAGAACATAGTGTACTTCTATGGCAAGATCATCGCTGACGTGATCGCCATTCCGAAGTTCCAATCGTTCTCTCTCATACTGGTATTGTAGTCCTTCAGGTTGGTTCTTAGGAAGCTCGGGTTGTCCTTGGTTTCGCGTTTCCTGTCAATTGGCCTTTTAGAGACTTTCTAGATCGTCGGATGGGTTGCGTGTCTACGGTATCTGTTTGCTGCAGAGAGTCTATCTCAATCTCGTGCAAAATGAACCTGCACTTCTGATTCTTGAAATATTTCTAACGGAAACCCTCAGGGTCGGGGAGATAAGGTTTCACCAGACGAGTGTTGGACTATCTCGGGAGGTGGTTCTACTATTTCTGCGTGAGATAGTATTCGTGGAACACCTAGTAGTCCAATGAATCTCTAATATAGGCCCTACTATCTAAGGCGTTGGTTTATTCTAGTAGCAGGAAGTGCGTTCTCTTGTATAACCCATCGACTAACACCTAGACTAGTGTCAAGCCTATAATCTCTTCGGGATCTGGGTTATAAGGCTTAACACCACCTTCTTTCGCACTTTATTCATGTATTCTTGGATGCGGAGGTTTTCATGTGGTTCTTGGTATTCTAGCGTTCACTTCGGAGAATGTAGTCTATCGCCTACAAGGCGGCGGTGACTTCCTCCATGCGAGAGGGCGGAGGATCCTAGGCACTACTCGTCTGTAACCGGGTGGACAAAGTGTCTGAGTAGCGCGAACATCTTCGGCAACTACTCTTTCGAAGGTTCTGAGTTTTCTCGGTCTAGGTCAAATCTAGTGAGTATAGGGTTCCATCACCCGGAACTTTAATCTCTTCATCCACTCTTCTCAGAGTTTAATTTATCGCAGCTCTCGGATTTCTGGGATATTCGCTGCGATGCTTAATTTCGGGGGATTAAGCGTGAGTGGATAGTCGTAGTCAATGTCCTGGACTCTTACGACTCAGATTTCTTTATCAATCGAGGGTGTTAGTTACTACGTTGGCTTAACCGGGATGACAACAAACTTCAGATCTATGGTCATTATAGTAGCTCAATCCGTAGGGGTTCTCTTGACTCTAGCTCCCGTTCCATGGGATAGGATGAAGGGTCTTTCTGAGGGATCTACGAGGTATGCTTCGGGTGCTTATCGTCTTCCGGAATGCCTGCAGTGTCCTTCGCTTCGGTTTCTATCTGTCTAAGGAGGGTTGGTTAACAGCGCGCAGTACACCTCTCCTGGGTACTTCGGAAGGTTTGAAATAAAAGTAACGACTGACGGATTGCATTAGTCTTTATTATTTTTATTTCGTTTAGGTTCGGAAGAATCTTAATTTGCTGAATGGCTATGGAGAAAGTTCTTTTTACACAGCACTAAGGATTTACACATGGTCGCACGAAGTCAAACCCGATGTCGGGGACTTGTGAAAGGGGTCGTGCTGGCGCTGGAGGGGTGGGGTTTTCCACTTGTTGTTGTTGCGCAGCAAGTTTGTGGAGTCGTTGGCGCTCCTTTCGAGCGTGACGATTCCGTTTCCTCCTCTATGTTTTACCACTTTGACTGCTCGTGACTGTCGTCATTGGTTGGCTTCCTAGGTTTGGTCTTGTAGGTTTTGGGATGGAAGGGTTGGTAGGGGTATTGACTGCCTCAACTCGTTGCCCTTCGGAAGGTCCTTGAGCCGAGGTACTTCCTTCCTCGTTTCTGAACTTTCTCTTTATTGGGGTTGGTTGGGGTTCTTGAATGGTCGGGCATGCTGGTGTTGGTTGCTGCGGTCCAATGCTGGGGTTGGAATTTCCGATAGGGCTCTCGCTAACATTGGCGTTGTTAGCATCCAGTTGAGCCATGACAACTACTACGGCTGCTGAGACTGCAGCTTGGAACGTAGCTTCATCGAATAAGAGGGTAGGTTTCTTGCTTGTGGACTGGTTATGCTTCTCCGGTGGCATGGTTTTTTTCTACACGGAAAGGAATACAAGATAATGAGAGACGATGGCTAACCCTGGACATATCTGTCCTGACAGCTTTAGGCATAAATTTTTCCCGTGCCTCAGGTACTGGTTGTCTGAGTAACGACCTACATCCCTATGATGTAGTCCTGGAAATCAAGGTAAGTGTATGAGTATTGGAAAAAGGCCATAAGATGCGAGTCGTTCCTACTACGTTACCTTTATACTGGGGAAAGGTTTCACTCTCCGGCCTGGAGAGATTTGAGAACAGTTCAGAACGAAACCGCGGAAAGAGAGGCTTATGAAGGCTTATGGCTAAATATTCTCAATAGAGGTGCGGGGATCCGCTCTAATCGTGTAACTGGCAACGGGAAACAACGATTTACCTAACACATAGTATGAGTAGTGTAACCACTAACTCACTAAATTGTATTATTTTATGGGTATATTAGCATGACGAACACGAGGAAAAGACAATTATCAGGTTCCATGTACTGGCTCCCTCTATATGCCTCGTATCTTTGACTGGTATCGGCATTGGTTTCCTTCGGGTAGTTACCTAGGGTTCGTTCCTCGTATGAACATATTGAATTTCTACTCCACCTTACTTCCGAATCCGACTCCGGGTGTCATCACCTCATGATGGATGACTGGGAATCTTGGAAGTTTAGGCGAATTTCTCACTGATGTCCCTAAAATGATATAGGCACTTGGTGAATTCAATAGTCTCGACCCAGTTCATTTATTTCCGAACTGGAAATCTTCTCAATGAACCTCCTCTAGGTCTGCATCAACTCTTCTGTCAAGCAATGAAGTGGATAGGGTTGTCTACAGGGTTCGTGCAAGAATGGAAATGTCTAAAGAATCCTAATAGATTATTACCATTTCACTGAGTGATCCATATTGAGTCCTGCTACGATTACACAGGTATACAAATCATATATAGCTTAGATCCGATAGGCCTTCGAATATGTGATACTACTCTAGATCCACATCCCAACGAGGAAAAGGAAATAGGGCGAAACCACACATTCTTAGCCTATGGGATCCTTATTATATATAACCTTGGGAGTATATTCTCTATAATTGTAGGCATATCAATAAGGATCTTTTTAGTTCTGCACACCAGGTTATCTATGTATCCTAAGGTACCCCTATGGTATTTAAATTTCTTGTTCGTGTTCTTATCTTCTGAATATGATTCTGGGATTAGTGTGAGTCTTTTAGTACTCTAAAATACTCCTATAGTATTTTAACTTTATGTTTGGCTCTAGCATTCCTAGTTGGTAAGTTTCAGACCTGCTGCAACACCCCTATCACTCCCAAGCACACATTCATCGCATCTCGAATAAATGTAGTTGATCAGGTTACATTTATTCCAGCTTACGATTACATAACTGCTTAGGTTTGACTGTAGTGCTCAACATCCGAAGACTTTTATTATTGTTCTTCTTGTGATACTTGTGTTCGAGTGTTTAGGTTCTGGATGTTCTTATACTTTGGTAAAATATGGTTATATTTTAAAGTATAATTATTGGTCAGAGTGTTTTATCCCTATGTATTCATAGGTTGTATATCTTTTATGAATTGATATACTTAGCTCACTATAAACAATGCTTTGATACCAATTTGTCACGCCCCAAAACCGGAACGGCGGAAACGTTCTGGGGTGGATGACGTCATGTCAAGTATCACAACACATGCATTATAGTAATCAAAGTACAACAACCATTGCATTAATAGTAATAGTTTTACATGGTTTATATTACAATACAACAAAGTAATACAAGTAATAGTCTAAGTGCAGCTTGGCACAAAATAGTCTTCAATAGAAGCTCCTGGATTGTACCTGTCTAATGCTGACCTGAGAATACAAGTTATTTGAAAAGCGAGTATCAACATTTTTACAAATGTTGGTGAGTTCATAAGTATTTAGTGTCATTTTATCCAAATAACTTTATAAAAGTAGTAGTTTTTAAAGTATCGGTGAATTAGAGTCCTTTCCAGAAAATCCTATATTTTCTTTATTAAAAGCAGTCTTCTACCAAGACCAGACGGAGTTATGTGGTAAAAAGTAGTTTCCCCTTAAACACTTTCATTATCAAAATACGGGATTTGCTTTTTAAGAAAGTCGGAGAATATAAGGGAAAATAATGTATGCCTCAGCAGTGAAGACTGCTGACTAAGGCAAAAGAATCATAGACTCCATGAGAGTATCGAATGAACGGTACGCCTGGCTCAGTCTAACAAAAGGAGACATAGACCCCAGACAATACCAAATGAAAGGGACAGCTAACAAGGTCTAAAAACAAAGAATACAGACCCCAGACAGTATCAAATGAAAGATATAGCTAGTAAGGTCTAAAAACAGAGAATACAGACCCCAGACAGTATCAAATGAAAAATACCGCTAGTAAGGTCTAAAACAGAGGATACAGACCCCAGACAGTATCAAATGAAAGATACAGCTAGCAAGGTCTAAAAACAAAGAATACAGACCCCAGACAGTATCAAATGAAAGATACAGCTAGTAAGGTCTAAAAAAGAGAATACAGGCCCCAGACAGTATAAAATGAAAAATACCGCTAGTAAGGTCTAAAACAGAGGATACAGACCCCATACAGTATCAAATGAAAGATACAGCTAGCAAGGTCTAAAAACAGAGGATACAGACCCCAGACAGTATCAAATGAAAGATACAGCTAGCAAGGTCTGAAAACAGTGTGACTCTGAGAGTGGGTTTCCAACATACAGTGTAAAATACCGTTACCTTAAGACCATGAATTATAAGGTAACCTGGGATACTCATAACCATACTAACCGACACTAGAGTACCTGACGCCCTACAAGCGTCTATAAAATATGACATTTGTCACCCCTTGGCTTGGTGGGCTGTGGACTGTAGCTAGCAGTCAGGGTGCGGGGGTGTCAATCTCGTATAGATCTATACACACAATGTCCGCTCTCCCTACAGGAGACTCTGGTTACCAACTAGACGACGGAGAAGGTCGTGTCCATAAGATGCATCCCAATTAGTGGGTAGTGGGTTTCGTGTATAAGTGTTGAACTAGAGGTAGAGACTCATAACTGGACTGACTAGAATAAACCTATATGTCTATGCTCATATACATAATATATAACTAATGAATCAAACGACCTTCGAACGGCCATCCGATCCCACCAGACCACATCTCAACGAAGAAAAGGAAATAGGGCGGACGAGCCTTCCTAAGTCCTTCAATCATTATTTATATGTACCTATACAAGCACATACATACATCTAACTACGACTAAGTGTGTAACAAGTGGAAACGTATCATGAAGTATAACCAAATCGTGGTGTGTAAACTTACAGTGTGGAATAACCGAATCGTGAGGTATAACGTACCAAAAAATATAAGTGTATCACGAAGCGGAAGCGACAACAGGTGAAGTAAGAGCGTCTATTAGGTATAAGTGAAGTAGAAACGAATCACTAAGTAAGAGTGTAAACAAGTATAAACGCATCACGAAGTGAAAGCGTTATCAAGTAGGAGTTTAAACTAAGTAAAAGCGAAGCAGTGATATCTAACAAGTAAGAGTATATGACATGAAAGAGAACTTTGATGAAAACATTGGGAAAAACATTTATACTTAAGAAAATCACAACTTGGTATTCTTTGGTAAAATAAGTTTGAAAACCTTTAGAAATTCTTTGGAAACCTTTCATAAACCAGTTTAAAATGAACTTTGGTAAAACAGCATAAGTAAGAGTTTTGAACAAGTGAAAACATTTTAGAAAACCGTTTATAGTATCCTACTCGGTAAAACAGTTTACAGTGTGGTAAATCCTTGTGCATGCGGGTTATCAATCACATGTGATTGATATGATAACTGGCATGTTTAACTTGTATTCCCCCCCCCCCCTATAAAACATGTAAAAGCATTTAAAAGGTTCATTCAGGGGTATGAACTCACCTGATGTTAGTGGATCCGTCGAAGGTGCCGGTTGGGTGCTCGGTGTCAAGTAAAGGCTTGAACACCCTTAGTGACCTATTTAACATATGATAACATATGTTTACATACAATTAGTACATTTAATACTAATTACACAAGTATACGCTTTCTAAGTGCGAAAACACTTTTAATTAAGCGTTCGGGGTGTCCCGGGTATCATTTAAGGGTGCGAATGGCTTAGGAGTGGAGTTTACTCTTAAAGAATAAACTCTATATACATAGTTCACGGCCCTGGGATAACTCCCCATGAGTTTACGGCCGTAAACTCATGGTGAGGGTGTTCTAGGATGCTTAAAGGCCTTATATCAATTGTGGAATTTTGCTAGGTCCAAACCTAATGTGTTTGAATGGATTTAAGGCATTTATATGGACCAAATGGGAGTTTACGGTCTTAACCAAGGGATTTTACGGCTGTAAGCTCCTATTGACACATTCCTTGGGTGTTTTAAGGGCTTAAGTAATAGAGAATAAATCCTATGTATTTTCCTCAGTCAAATGAAGGAGTTTGGGCACCATTTGGGCACCTGGAGTTCACGGCCGTAAACTCCTATCCCTTTGGTTTTATTGAAGTTTAAGGCCCTTATAACAATGGTATTGCATTCAAGCTATTTTTCCAAGGCCATAGGGGGTGTTTAGGGCATTTCTAACACATGGAATTAAGTTTACTCCCCATGAAGAGGGGGGGGGGGTTACGGCCCAAGCAAGTTCTTGGGCAGTAAACTCAAGTTACTCTCCAAAAACTCGTTCCAAGGTGTTCTAAGTCCGAATATGTAAGCCTAAAAGTCATATCTAAGCCTTAGGGGCAATTTGGAGGGGTTTTGGGGCTTAAAAAAAACCCCATTAAATGGTGTTTACGGTCCAAGAGTGTTCTTGGGCCGTAAACACATCATTTTGTCCTTATTTTATGTTTTAAACTCGAATTTGCAGGTTAGATAAGCTATATAACTAGTTAGGATAGGTGGCTTACTCGTTTGGGGCTCGAAACGGACGATTTTTGGCTCGAAACTAAGTTGTAGAGAGAGAATATAGAGAGAGGGTGTAAAAGGTGGAAATGAAGTTTACTCTCCCTTATATAGGGGTTGGAGTTGGGGCTCAGTGGAAATCTACCCAATACTACCGTTAAACGAGGCTTTTGGTCGCACCCGATTTAGTGGTCGTAATAAAATTAACTTTTTCCAAATTAATATGGAAACGTAATTTACATGCTTTTACTTATTTTATTACGACTATAACGACATAAATATAAATAAATAAAACATTTATTTATTTGGCGGTCTCTAATTAACGGAACTTTTATAAAATGAAATATTCCGTTAACGGAAACGAGGTAATGTAACAGAATAAACTTTGGGTTGCCACACTAAGCCTTTATATTTGAAATAAAACATAATATTCTCTCCCTTAATTACAGCAAAACAACTTTTCAATCCTTACGACTTTGCAAAGTATAACTCTTGTTTTCTATAATTAATATTGCTAACTTGCAATACTTACCTTAATAATCATACAAGCACAACATTTATGCTCCCACTATCATGATGATTATTATCATATAAGCATAACACTTATGCTCCCACTAGCTTTGACATGTTTTAGAAAACAACTGAACTTCTAGAAAACAATACTTATTGAATTTCTGAAGTTCATATTTCTAATACGTAATGCTTTGATAATCCTTTATCTAAGCTTATACACCTTTGCCTTAGATAGCTCATATGTGTGTATAAACAATTCAGACTCATTGCCAAATCTCACAATTTGAATTATGTAAAGGGATACTGTAACCATAATCGAATTCGAGAATACAATTTCACAATCACTATCTTCTTAAAATCTCTCTTAGTGAAAGCATTTCCTCACAGTCATTTTCATGAAGGAGGGAATCTTATGACATTTAGATTTTAATGGTGTATGTGTTCCTATCCATGCGAATTTGTCAAAACCAAAGTTTGCGACAAATCCAAACTCATATGGACTGAACTCTTAATCTTGATTTCTTGCCTTATGGTAACACGAGTGCCCACCATGTTCCTTAAGCAGTTAAGTAGCTCACCCTTTCTTATCAATGTACTTTTCATTGATCAAGGTCATTGCCTTTTATGCATTCAAATGAGAACTTATAGAACTCACATGCATAATTAACTCAATTGGAATGGCACAGAAACAAAATAACGTCAACACGATAGGTTATAAACCTCAAGTCGTGTGCTAGTGATGATCGATAAGGTTTATTCTTGATTTGTTCTTGAAACCTTTCAATACCATTAAGACTCCCACTGGCTCCTTGACATATAAGATTCTCTTGTCAATAAACATTTCTCGACAAACAAATATTCAAGAGTTAGTGTAGCTTTTATCAAGACAAAACACTTCACAAAATTGGTCCTAGTTGGTCTTTGTCTTCTCCAAGACATCACAATTTTCCACATTTGGTGAATGTTATAAACCTTCTTAAGACTTGTCACTCAATGTCACAATCTTAACTCTAAGACTTGTTTTTGGAACGAAGTATGATTAACTTTGTGATTTAACCATTTCTTCAATTCTTGATTCCTCTTCTCAGACATACAATTGTACTAAGACTCACTTAGAGAATCAATTGAGATATGGTTCTTAATCATTGAGACCTATCATAAAACATAATAAAAGGTACTCTCCCTTCTTCTTAGAATAGAGAAACTTTTATCTTTCTGCCTACTTGATTCTTCTTATTCGTTCTGCTATTGATTTAAACGCTTTCAATCAATTCAGTATCACACTTAATCTTATAAGTATAATCATATTTACTAAACCTTTAGTAAATCATGACGAATATCTTTGTTACTCTTGTGGTGGAATTGATCAACACACAACTTTATGTACTCGATCTCCTAGTCCTTCACTTGACACTTTGTCAACGAATTAGTCTAATTTCCAAATATGGAATTTCTCATTCATCATGCAACCAACTTGCATGATTCCAAGTTTCTGTCCAATTGAAACTTGGGTGATGAAAAACTCTCCCTATTTGGTAAATTCTCGACATTTCCGCATAATTAAGAATCAAATCCATTATTGTAATAATAGAAAATTCAAAACATCAATTTTTCATACACGTCATCGCAAGGATAAATAAATAATATAAAATCAAAATTTTATTTTATTGCAGAACTTTTTTTTCCTTACAATGCAATTCATTGAAAAACTATGCTAATACATATTTCTTAGCACTCTTATTCTAACTCTAAGTAGTAGCTCAAGAATCTAATCTTCAATTAATGCGATCGAAATCCATTTCTTCACGATTAGATTCCGCTCACTTCTTCCCTTAAGCTTCCTCTCTTTTCTTCGATCCTACAAAACATCAAATGTAATCTTATCACATCATGTATTAAGAATCTAGAATAGGAACTTAAAAGAGTCATTAATGGATTTTACCTAAATTAGAGCCATACGTTTTGACTCTCCCATCTCTTAGATCTCTTAGGTAAATAGGGCAGTTTTGTCTCCAATGCCCCTTCTCTTGGCAATAAAAGCAAATGGATTCCTTTGGATTTTACCAAAAGAGTCAATTTGCTTTTATTGCCAAGAGAAGGGGCATTGGAGACGAAGCTATCCTATTTACCTAAGAGATCTAAGAGATGGTAGAGTCAAAACGTATGGCTCTACTTTAGGTAAAATCCATTAACTAACTCTTTTAAGTTCCTATTCTAGATTCTTAATACATGATGTGATAAGATTACATTTGATGTTTTCTAGGATCGAAGAAAAGAAAGGAAGCTTAAAGGAAGAAGTGAGTTGCATCTGATAGTGAAGAAATGGATTTTGATCGCATTGCTTGAAGATTAGATTCTTAAGCTACTACTTGGAGTTAGAATAGATTGCTTAGGAATATGTAAAAACATAGTTTTTCAGTTGAATTGCATTGTAAGGACAAATTTTTCTGCAATAAAATAAATTTTGATTTTATATTTATTTATTTATCCTTGCAATGGCGTGTATGAAAAATTGATGTTTGTAAGATTCTATTATTAGCAATAATGGTGATTCTTAATTATGTTATTCGTGAAAAGGTCAAGAATTTACCAAATAGGGAAAGTTTCTCATCGCCCAAGTTTCAATTGGACAGAAACTTAGAATCATACAACTTGGTTGCATGATGAATGAGAAATTTCATATTTGAAAATTAGACTAATTTGATGACAAAGTGTCAAGTGAAGGACTAGGAGATAGAGTACACAAGGTTGTGTGTTGGTCAAGTCCACCACAAGAGTAACAAAGATATTCGTCATGATTTACTAAGGTTAAGTAAAGATGATTATACTTATGAGATTAAGTGTAATTCCGAGTTGATTGAAAGCGTTTAAATCAATAACAGAATGAATAAGAAGAATCAAGTAGGCAGAAAGATAAAAGTTTCTCTATTCTAAGAAGAAGGGAGAGTACTTTTATTATGTTTTATGATAAGTCTTAATGATTAAGAACCATATCTCAATTGATCCTCTAAGTGAGTCTTAGTGCAATTGTATGTCTAAGAAGAGGAATCGAGAATTGAAGAAATGGTTAAAACAATAAGTCAATCATACTTCATTCTAAAAACAAGTCTTAGAGTTAAGATTGTGACATTGAGTGACAAGTCTTAAGAAGGTTTATAACATTCATCAAATGTGGAAAGTTGTGATGTCTTGGATAAGACAAAGACCAACTAGGACCAATTTTGTGAAGTGTTTTGTCTTGATAAAAGCTACATTAACTCTTGAATATTTGTTTGTCGAGAAATGTTTATTGACAAAAGAATCTTATATGTCATGGAGTCAGTGGGAGTCTTAATGGTCTTGAAAAGTTTCAAGAACTAATCAAGAATAAACCTTATCGATCATCACTAGCACACGACTTGAGGTTTACAACCTATCGTATTGACACTATCTTGTTTTTGTGTCGTTCCAATTGAGTTAATTATGCATGTGAGTTCTATGAGTTCTCACTTGAATACACAAAAGGCAAGCACTTTGATCAATGAAAAGTACATTGATAGGAAAGGTGAGCTGATTAACTACTTGGAAGACATGGTGGGCAGCTGTGTTACCATAAGGCAAGAAATCAAGATTAAGAAAGTTCGGTCCATATGACTTTGGATTTGTCGCAAACTTTGGTTTTGGCAAATTCGCATGGACAGGAACTCATACACCATAAAATCTAAGTGTCATATGATTACCTCCTTCATGAAAATGACTGTGAGGAAATGCTTTCACTAAGAGAGATTTTAAGAAGATAGTGATTGTGAAATTGTATTCTCGAATTCGATTATGGTTACGGTATCCCTTTCCATAATTCGAATTGTGAGATTTGGCAATTAGTCTGAATTGTTTATACACACATATGAGTTATCTAAGGCAAAAGTGTATAAGTTTAAGAAGCTTAGATAAAGGATTATCAAAGCATTAGATATTAGAAATATGAACTTCAAAAATTCAATAAGTACTGTTTTCTGGAAGTTCAGTTGTTTTCTAAAACATGTCAAAGCTGGTGGGAGCATAAGTGTTATGCTTATATGATAATAATCATCATGATAGTGGGAGCATAAATGTTGTGCTTGTATGATTATTAAGGTAAGTATTGTAAGTTAGCAATATTAATTATAGAAAACAAGAGTTATACTTTGCAAAGTTGTAAGGGGTGAAAAGTTGTTTTGCTGTAATTAAGGGAGAGAATATTGTACTTCGTTTTAAAATCTAAAGCTTAGATTGAGAATTTTTAATAATTTAGTCAAAGGATACATAGTGTTTTCTTAAATTTCAATTATGATTACGGTATCCCTCTTCATAGTTCGAATTATAAGAACGTTACACATAAAATATTATGACATAAGATTGATAAAGTATTAGATCTTTTATGCATCGTGTCCCATACGCTTCGGGTAAAGGATCGATTGCAGATGCTATAATATTTGACCATTCTAAATTTTTTCCAAATGTATGGCGCATTAAGAGGGAAAAAGGACAATAATCGGTTTTTGACTAAGATAATTAAACAACTATCAAAGGACGATCCAAAGCTCACTAAGGATTGCTCGCTTGTGAGTAGTTGGAAGTATGGTATTGGATGGAACATATCGACATTATTATGAATAGATAAGATTCTATTAATAATGAGTTGTCATATGGCAAGTATGGAACTGTTTCAATATTGGGAGTTGGATATTGAGAATCTATGTCTAGATTATAAACTTTTATGCAAGAAGGATGTTCTAAAGAATGTACCTTGAGTGAGAGACATCATATCTATAGAATTGTTTCTGATAGAGATTGGCCAAGTCTTGATGATTTTGAGCTATGACTTTACGAAAGAATCATTGCATAAAGTGTTAGAATCTAGCATAAGTAACAAGAATTTGATATTCTTATACTTATGATAAGGATTGGGAGTTGTGAAATGAGTATGATTGGAAATGGTTTCATTTGATCTATTTCACAAAGTAAGGACTGTCGATAAACATTGTGTGCATGCTAAGAGCATGGGACAAGTGTAGTTATAATTCAAGTAAGATGTTGATTACCCGAAACAACAAATAATGAGTAATCAATATGGTGATTAAATAAAATGTTTTATTTATACCCAGAGTTTGGGGCCATATGGGATTAGTATTATTCTTGTGTTTCACTTTGCATCTTTTGACTTCTTGAATAATTAAATTGGTTCAGAACAATCAAAATTATTCGAACAGACCACAGTCGTTCATATGTTGGAAGTAGGTATGAATGAAGATTTTCGTGAATTGTTGTGTGGATTGTCTAAAGTGTATTAGACATAAGCAAATGTTTGCTGCAACGTTCATGAGTGCTTATGAATATGATTTGAGCATTGGATTAAACCCACGCTCACTTGGATCACTTCATGGATTTTATCACGAGGGATTGGTGAGACGATAATATCTTATATTCTTGAAACCGAGATGTGTGAGTTGTATCTTGCGAGTCAGTTACACATTGATAATATGTAAACGCACCAGTAACTTGGTGTCATAAAATATATTGTTGTGTGTGATTCGGTAAGTGAGTGCAAGCAAGCATTGAATCAAAGTTTATCCGTTCCTTTTATCTAAAGTAGGATGAAAGTGATATTTTTGGGCCCCTCGATGATTTAGTGATGACACCTAAGCGCTTGGCAAAGCTGGGACTAATTTGATGTGTTCAAATGTAGTCTATTGTCAGTCGTCATGAATCGGAAATCGGGAAACAATATAGAGAGAATGATTGAAATCCATGTCTCATGTCTATACGATATCTAGAATGGAGGAATATATGATCCCTTATCTAAAGGACACACTTCTGATAAGATCAGAGTTGACAACGTTTTTTGAAAGTTATGATTGCAGATCAGGATCTGAAGTCATACGCAGAATAGTTATTAGACTTATCCAAGTGGGAGACTGTTGGATTAGTGTCTAAGTTCATAACTATTTTGGTATGTACTTGACCCGATGGTGCATGGTCCTTTTGGGTTGCCTTCACCAAAGCAACTTGATAGGATGAATTATGAAGAGAAAGGATTAATTATGATTTTTTAATATATTATGAGAATGATATATTAAAGGAGAAATTATATTGTTTAATTAGTATTAGGCAAGAATTAATTGATAATTAACTTTGAGGCTAAAAGAGATTAATTAAACTTAAGGGACTGGAACTGTAATTATAAGGTAGTTGCATTTGGGCTATGGATCACCTCGGAATAATAGGTTGGAGGAATTCTATGGGGAAATCCATTAGAAATCGTCCAAGGGATATTCTAAAAGGGTCCATGGGCTGCTTAGGGCTTAAGCAGTCAAATTAGGGTTTCCTAGTTGAAAACCCTAATAGCCTACATGTATATATAGTACCCTTAAACCCCAAAAACGTGGTTAAGAGTTCCACTAGGGTTTCTGGACATTTTGGGCAGCCTCCTCTCTCCTTATTCTTCATCCTCTTGCTCTTGGTGTTTGTGAGCCATTAGAGGAGTGACACTTGTGACTCTAAGCTTTCTAAAGTCATTACAAGGAGGATTTGAGATTGTTATTGCTACATAACAATCAAAGGTAATTCTCTAAACCCTAATTTCAGTTCATAATATGTTAGATCTAAGATTGTAAGTCTTGGATACATTGCATGTACAATAGAGAAACCTAGATCCAAGCATTAGGGTTTGCATGAGCACATAGGATGTTCTTATGGCTAAAACCCATCAACAAGTTGGTATCAGAGCCTCGGTTTGAGTGAATTGGACGAACATTCGTGTGAATCCAGTCTCAAATCAAGGAGAGTTTTCAAAAGATTTAAAATGGTTTTCAAAATGAGTAAAGGAGGACGCGGAGGTATGATCAGCTGGAGCCAGTAAGTAGCCCCAAAATACCATGCAAGTTATTTGTTTATGTGATATGATAGAACAACATGCTAGTACTAGGTTAGGGATCTTTAGGAATTACAGATAGAGTTGCCTGATTTATGATGCCTGCTAGCCTAGGGTTTCTTTTTGTATGAGATTTCCAGTGTTCCTTTAGGAGTGAGGGTTGAGTGCTTGTTATGCCTGTTCTTCGCTAGGGTGTTGTGGTGATACTTGATATAAATATGGGTAGGTGTGGAAGGTAGTATGTGCCCGTACTACTGAAAGCACAAGACCTATATACGTATCAAGGAAGTCACAACCCCTAGGGCTAGGTTGAGAGTCGGTTCTTGGGTTAGTGGGAGGTATCTGATGTTTGCGGTGTTTTTCAGTATGGTGGTTACAAGGCATGCTGGGAGCAGATCCGGGTCAAGATCGGGAGCAGGAGGAGGCGGTCAGGGCGGGTCGGCACCACCCGAGGTTATCGGTCAGATGAGCACAGACGAGTTGGATGCTAGGATTCGTGAGATCCTGCATGATAAGGTTGCTACTATGTTCCGGGCTGAGTTGCCGGAACTGTTTGGGTCGATTAAGACCGCCATGGTCGAGTATTTTGATGAACGCTATGCAGCTCTTACAGAGACGGCTGCCGCGGCAGCTACAGCGGTTGTAGCAGCGGCAGGGGAAGAGCCGGTAGAGGTTTTCAGTATCGGGACTTTGATAATACGAAGCCTCCTACCTTCGATGGAGTTTAGGACCCGATTGTTGCTATGAGATGGTTATCAGACGTGGAGGGGTGTTTCTTCACGTGTTCATGCCCTGCTGATCAGGGGGTGAGGTGTGCTCTGAACCTTTTGAGGCTCGGGACGAAGGATTGGTGGAGGTTGACCACATGATCGTATTCTGATGCGCAACGAGCTGCGGTTTCTTGGGATCAGTTCCGAGAGATGTTCAGTACTCGCTATGTTCCGCGAGTTGAGAGGGAGAAATTAGCTCAGGAGTTCCTGGAGCTGAAGCAGGATTCCGAGTCGGTGACGGAGATCACCAGGATGTTCACTGAGAGGGCGATGTTTTGCCTAGAGTTTGCTTCCGAGCAGGCTCAAATGTCCCGATATCTGAGTATGCCGAAGAGGGATATCATGCAGTTTGTGTCTACGCAGAGGTGCGAGACATTCTTGGAGTTGCAGGAAGCCGCTACGCGGTGGGAGTTGGAGATCGAGTTACAATTGAGAGAGCAGAGGCAGGCTCCGGTACAGTCGCGGTCGGCGCCGAAACGGTCCAAGACCGTTGATGCTAGGTTGGGAGATCAGGGCAGCCACACTTGTGGGAAGTGCGGGAAGGGTCACACCGGAGTTTGTAGGTCCGATGGTGCGTGCCGCAAGTGCGGGAGAGATGGGCATTATGCGAGGGATTGTCGTCAGTCAGCCCCAGTTTAGGATATGAGGATTTGTTACCAGTGTCATCAGGTTGGTCACATGAGGGCCAACTGTCCACAACTTGCTGCAGGACCGGTGCAGGCTCCAGCACCGGCCACTTTGAGGATTACGGGTGGAAGTCAGGGTGGAGCAGAGCCCCCGAGGGCTCCGGGTCGTGCATTTCAGCTTATAGCAGAGGAGGTTAGGGCAGAGCTGGATTCAGCTGCGGGTGTGTTTCCTTCTTGATATCTTGATATCTTATGGTTGTTATGAAGTATTATATCTGCTAGTCTTGTTCACATAATTCATGCTTTTGCATTCGTTCGATTTTTCGGGTTTATTGTATTATTGAGGAATCGGTTAGTATCCAAGGGATTGATAGTCAGAATTTGGTTGTATGGTCTTGTTGTTGGGTATAGCAATTGCGATTTGAGAAGTGTTCAACGAAGAGCTAGAATCCCTTAGAGTTCGAGATGTGCGATGTCGGAAAAAGAGATTTTGTGGAGGTTGCTCGTCTTGATTAAGTTTAAGTAAAAGAGAAATTTTTGAGTAAGAACGTTTAAGTGATGCCATTCATGTCGCTAGTGGGTGGTAGTCAGGGCTCTAAGTGGGTAGAATTGGAAAATTCTCAGGAGGATCGGCAAGCATTGAGGTTTATTAGCCGTTGGGATTCAACAGTGTTTCAGTTAGCCAAGAGCGTGGGCTGGTATGAGTAAGTGACAGACTAATGGGGGCAGGGAGCAGACCATGGGTTCAGGAAAGATAGTGGTTGATGTGAGGCCTGGGTTTAGGCCATGAAAAGGATTCCGGGATCGGAACGAGAGTTCGGAACCCCTGGGGGGCTAGAACAGTATGTACGGGAAAGATTCCCTGGAGGGATAGTTGGAATGATGTATGATAGTTGAGCGGTCTGAGAAGACTGAAGGCCAGAAGGCGTTCCAGTCAGGCCGAAGGCTCGGGGAACGGTCCAGACAAGCTGAAGGCCTGGAAGGCGGTCCAGACATGCTGAAGGTTCTGAGAGTGGTCCAGATAGGCTGAAGGCCTGGTAAGGCAGTCCAGTCATGCTGAAGACTCTGCATGTGTTAGTGTATCAGTATGAGGAGAATGAGAGAATATGTCGCCAGGACATGGTATGACCCCAAGTATTGATCATGTTAGTGGAGGGCAGTGCACGGACCCGAGAGTCCTTGCGAGCAGAATCAGAGAAGGCGAAGTTCAAGAATAGCAGTTGCTCTACATGGATAGTTTAGAGTGGAGTTTAGCTCATTGGTACGCGCAGGCGCGTAGGAGTCGTTGAATGAATTTACTGGAAAGGAAAAGGTATGTAGCTCCGGAAGGAGCGTGGGTCCTCTGTTAGGGGATGAAGTGGAGTAAATGGATGACCGTTGTGCCTTAGTCATTAGTAAGAGGCACTGGATTGTACCGAATATACGGAAGCACCTGCGGGTTGTCTGCTCATTGAGGTAGTGGCAATTTTGAGTGATGCACAAGAATAATTTCCGTCTCCTTGGAAAAGGAGGAGGTTAGTGGCTCCGGAGTGGAGATTTGGAGCAGAGGAAGGTGAGACAGCAGGTTAACAAAACTCGAGAGTAGTTTGGGCCGGTGCTGAGGATGGTATAAAAGATTTCGGTCGGAGGCCAAAGGACCTAGAGACCATGATAGAGAAGATGTAGTAGTAATGTTGCAAGAACCTGAGTTGAATGAGTAATCGGAGTCTGCAGTGCATGGGTTGTTCTGTAGTGTATGTTGCAGTAGGCTTCGAGGACGAAGCCTAATTTAAGTGGGGGAGAATTGTAACACCCCGTTCTTAAAATATCTATTGATTGGTTCCCGAGATCAAGAGTAAGGGCGTTTCGGTCTTTCATGAGCGATGGGTTATTATTCGGGAAGGTTTCGGATCGGGGTGTGCTGCTAGAAGCGAAGATCTTCTTGCCACCTTTCCGTGGATATAAAGTTCATCAGAATCAGATCTAGAATGAAGGAGTTATGACACTTTGAAGATATTGACATTTATGGCCCATAATGGAAAAATGATGAAAAGACCATGCATGCGTTTGGGGACACGCGTGGGTACGCCCAACGTAAGCTGGGTTATGCCCAACGTAGTAGGGTGAGTGATCGTGGGTATCAGGACGCGTATGCCCAATGTACGTCCAGAGTCATTAAACCCTAATTTTTGGGACATCCACTATAAAAGGAACATTATGGTTCCAACCCTAGCCTCCATAAACACCCTCTTGTCCTCAGAAACCCTAGATAGCCGTCCCACCTCATTATTGGATGTGTTTGACCTTGGAGAACCCATTTTGGTGGATTAAAGCTTGGAAGCAATGAGAAGAAGGTTGGCAAGGAGGAACCTTTGAAGCTAGAGCTTGTAGATTTGGGATAAGTGCTTCATTTCGGACCTCTGCAAGGTAAAAAGTCTTGAGCTTGATGATTAATCTCTTAGATCTCCTATAGTACAAGTTTATGGACCTTTTGGTCCCAAGTTTGGGTCTTGGTGGGTTAAGCTCGTTTCTAAGACCAGGGTTGCCTCCCTTAGAGTCATATGAGTCCCATAAGCAGTAAAGTTCCAACCTTTGGGGTTCTATTAAGCCCATGCATGAGATCTAGTCCTCTTCTTAGATGTAGAAGATTATTTCGGAAGTTTGAGTTGGTTTGAGCCATATTAAGTCACCAAGTCAGTGACTTTATGGTTTAAGTCGTGAAATAAGACCTGGATCTGAGTTTGTAGCCCTTGGAATGGAGTAGTAAGCACTTAATGAGGAAATGAATTAACAGAGCACTACGCTGAGCGTACGTGCAGGTACGCCCAGCGTACTCGTCATGGAGCTGGTACGCTAAGCGTACGTTGAGTTACGCCCCGCGTAACGCTGCCAGTTGGGCCTTGAGTATTTGGGCCTCGGTGTGGGCTGCGCCTTAAACTTTGGGTCTTTGGGCCTTAGTGGGCCATCAGAAATCATGTTATATGGACCAAGGAATATATTATGGGCATAGGATGAGGCCCATTAAGGGACTGGGCCCAATGTAGCAAATTGGGCCATTAGTGGGTCACTAGTGGGCTTGAGAAGCTTACCTAGTGTTGGGCCCTTCATATTTTGGTGTTGGGCCTTAGTCATGGACCAGTTCGGGTTAAGGGTAAAACGGTCAATTTACCCTTGGAAGGATATTGTGTTGGGACTAATTATTGTTTTGCTGCTTCGAATAGTTCGGGATTTTCGGTGAGTCGGTGATTTGGGAATCTGCTTCTTCAGTTCAGAGTTTCGGCAGTTGCGAGGTGAGTTATCCTCACTATATCGACAGGGTCTAAGGCACCAAGGCCGGCCCTTTATCGGATTGTAATCCGGGTATCGTTGTTATGTTATTACTTTGCTATGTTTGCATCCTGGTAGTTAGGGTGGTATATGTTAAAGACCCGGTTAGGTCGGTATCCTAGTTAGGATGATGTTATGTTATGTGATCTGCTTGATCGGTTTGTTTGGATGTCAATTGTTATATGATTGTATGTTTATGTGCACATGATTGTTGGACTGGGGTTGGGTACCCAGGGCGGACCGGTTATCCCGAAGGCCCAGTGAGCGTTCGGATAGGCCCCACGAGGGCGGACCAAACATGCCGAGGCTCGGAGAGTGGACCAGGCCGACTGAAGGCCCGATGCGGGCGGACCAGTCATACTGTAGACTCAGAGAGTGGACCAGGTGGATTGAAGGCTCGGTGCGGGCGGACCAACCACACTGTAGACTCGATGGATATGGCTAGACTCGGAGGGTGGACCAGGTGGACTGAAGGCCCGGTGCGGCGGACCAGTCACACAGTAGACCCGAAGTGCATGGCTGTTCTGCGTTCTGTTATGATATGGCATGTTATGTGTATGGTATTTGTTGTTGGTATTTTGGGGGTATCTCACTAAGCTTTCGGGCTTACAGTTGTGGTTTAAATGTTTCAGGTACTTCAGGAGACCGTGGCAAGGCAAAGGCGTGATCATACCGCTCCTCATGTTTTATGTGTTTATGATGTGGTTCTGGGAAGTACTCTGATAATAAATGTATTGAAAACCTTTTTGTAATAACTTTATGAAATTGGGTTGTTTTTGAAAAATTTAAATTGGTTGGAATTTTTAGAGCGTTACAAAGACCTTAGCTCATTTCTCAGATCTGGACTCCCTAATAGCTCTTACTCCATAAATTCAGTGACTTTAAGCCTTTGCATGGATGATATGATCATAAACACCCAAAACACTCACTCTCTTATCTCAAAAAGCTCATTTCTTATGCATGGCTTGATTTTAATAGCCAAGGCTTGATTTTTATGACACTACACCACTAATTGTACTCAAAAGGGTTGATCATAGTCTCTAGAGCTCAATATCTCATAAAGTCTCCAACTTTTGGGACAAAACCCTAAATTACTCTAATATATTGCTCAAAACAAAAGAGTGAGAAAGCTTGAAGCTTTATACCTCTATATGAAGCTTCCAACTCAGATATGCTCAAATTCAAGGCCTGGACTCTCTCATTCCTTCCTCTCCAAAACTCCTTCTTTACTCCAAGTACACACCAAAAACCACTCAAGGCTCTCAAATGCACTCACAAGCTCCGTGAATGAAGGATTAGGGTTTTAGAGGGTTTATAGACTGAGGATGGTGGCCAGGTTCGAGCTATAGGGACTCATCCAAAGTTAGGGTTTTCCACTCTCTGCCTAGTATGCCCAGCGTACTAGGTGGATTCGCTTAAAAATCACGCTCATAAGTACGCCCAACGTACACATATGTACGCCTAGCGTACGTAGCTGCCACCTTTCTCAAATGAGGGACTTATCCTTTCACAACTTCAACCTTCCATCCCTTCCTCGATATAACCTCGATTCCCATGAACCTCAAACCCACAGAAAGGTGACGGGAAACCCTACTCTTCAAGCAACTCGTAGCAGCCCCAAGACTTCCTTATGCCCGGGTTGCAGCTCTCAAACCCTAATCTCAGACAATCCAAAATAGGATGTTACAAGTGGAGAAGTTGTTCGCAACATCATAGCTGCAGAGATTTTGAGGTTCATTAGAGAGGATTTTCCTGGATTGATTATCACTATTATGGAAGAGTTGATCGCAGTGATAGACGAGTGCCTGAGGTTTTTACGGGCCGAGTTAGAGGGTGGTTGGTCATGGGGGTTTAGAACCACTTTTAACGAGTTTGATGCTTGTGGAGCTCTTCATTTCTTTGGGAGTAGGGAGTCGATCATCAGTATGTGCTGAATTGCTGATGTGGAGAGTACCTTTCGCACCAGCTTCTGTCTGGCGGAGGCCAATGTCAGTTTTGTGACATGTATTTTGCGCGACATAACTAGGGATTGGTGGTACAAGGTTGTCCCGGACTTTAAACCAAATGCGGCCGAGTCCATGTAATAAGAGGATTTTGTTATCAGATTCAAGAGGGAGTTTATGCCGATAATTGAGGTTTCGCAGTTGACACGAGAGGTTTTAGCACTTGAGCAGACTTTAGAGTCGGTGAATGAGATCACCGTTAAGTTTAGAGAGAGTGATGGTTTGTCCTCAGTATGCGACTTTAGAGGAGATGATGATGGATCGCTACCATGACATGTTGAGGACGGAGATATGGGAGCACATGCGTATCTCGAGTCATAAGACTCTCTCCACTTTGGTGGAGGCAGAGGGGAAGAGAGCTGGAGTTGGAAACTTAACAACAGACGAAGATGCAAGATCAAGTCCATGCATCTTTATCAACAACCAAGAAGGCTCGAAGAAAACAAATAATATGAAACATATGAAGGTTCACGTATGGTACCCTCTAATCAGAAGAAAACAAATCAGAAAAAAAACACATGAGATGGTTTCCTGTGAGCGGAGTTGGTGGCTATAGTGGCGCTCCGACGGGGGAGGCTGGCCAGTGACGAAGTATGGAGCGTGGTGAGGAGGCGATGATATCTGATGAAAGAGAACAAAGAAAGATGCGAGGTTTGAGGCACAATTGTCTTTTCGACTCATTCAGCCAGAACAATATGGTTTGGGGCTTTGTGGGAAAGACATATCTTACAGGAAAAGACCAATTTTTTTTTTTTTTTTTTTTTGCAAATCAAACAATATTTGCGACCCATTCAACAAAAAATATATGTTTAAACCTGGAAAGATGTCTATAAACAGGATCGTAGATTTATTTAAAGCGCTGATATGCCAATACACGAATACGATAAGTCGTGTATAACATAACATACATAACACATTTATGCCACCCACCTTCAAGATTAAAAAAAAAAAACTTTATGCATTTTGGATTTTAGCAAATGGGACAGTCCCACATTTTTATAAGATCTATTCTAAGGATAGACCGACTTAGTTCTTCATATCTTCGTTGGAATGTGTCTTGATAATATCTGTCAAACATAAGTTGTAAATTGTTGAAAATATACATAACTATTGATAAGGGCTTGCATATGTCAAGGTTTTTTGACCGGTGCAAATCGGGCATAAAACCCGTATTTGTAACTGGTCCATTGACGCTATCCTCAAGAACTCAACCAATCAGCATGTTCAAAAAGATAAGCATGGTCCGAACCGGTTTGGATAAAAATGGTTGGGCCGGAAAACAGACCAATTTGCCCCTCTACGGTCGACTCTACTCTTACCTAGATTTTGAGTCAATTGGGCCCAGTCTAATATTACATACCGTTCAGACCGGCCCACCTACGGGAGAATGCTGTTAAAGTCGCAGCGATTTTTTGAGGAGTGTCGGCCTTCGAGAAAACACTTCCACTCTTTCCAACAACCAGACGGTTTCAATCCGCAGTCACCTCTTCTCCACGGCGGTCTTCAATACGTTGCTCAGGTACCCCTAAAATTACCGAAATTCCATCCACAGACCTAATTTTGGCATATGTTGATTGCTTCAATGTTTATTTATGACCACTCTTAGATATTCACTTAATTTAGGGTTAAGCAAAATCGAATTTATCCGCATTGAAATTCGCAACGCTGAGAAATGTGATGGTATCTATGTGGTTTGTGATTAAACACTGTGTTATATCTGCTTCTGGTGCTTAGAATTGTTTTTTGCTAACTAAGAAGTTTGATTGTATAGTTATTAATTTGTTTTGAATTAATATGAATAGATAGTATTGGATGTGTCAGGTTGAAATGAACATTTTTGACTTCAAAGTTGGAATCAACGTTAATTTGTGAGCGACAGTTATTTTTAGATTAACCCCTTGAAATAAATACTACAAATAACAGAATAGGGTTAATCAGTGACTTATCAATTTATGCAACGAAGTGCATTTATACAACATATATATACCTCCGTGTTTCACTTTTTACTGATTTTTGGACCAGTTCATGTAAGCAATTTGTTTAATTAATGCATAAACCTGTAAGTGCCTAAATTGATAAAACAGCGTAACATAAACTGATGAGCTATAATCTCTTAGAAGTTAGAAGTTCAGTTTCTTAAATTAATGGTGGCTTACTTAATTTTAACAAAAATGGAGTTGGAGCTGTCCAAAGAAGGCTGTCAGATTGTTTTTAGGCTCTTATTAGCGATTGTTTTTATCTCTGGAAAGTTTAGTATTCAACTTATGGATTACTAGAAACTGCAATTACAAGAAACTACAAATAGTAATGACAAAAGTTCTTGAACGACCTTAGTTTACTGAAATTGCTTTTAACCATCTTAAGGTGACAATCCCCTTATAATACTAATTTTAAGAACCCCCTTTGTAATCGGAAGATCTTAAATGTGCTATGTCCTTATGGGTTTCTTTTCCATGCAGTTTTGGGAACTATTAGCTGACTTTACAATGGATTTTGATGAGTATGATTACTTGGAAAAAATGGTGGAAAATCCCGAACCACCAAAGTCGGATCAAAGAGCTAATGGTGGTGAAGAAAGTGGTAAAAATGAAGATAAAGATCGAAGCCGAAGCTCTAGGCATAGAAGTGAGAAAAGCAGTGATGATCGTAGGTCAAAACGTGCAAAATCAGGTGAAGATTCCCGTGAACGTGAGAAAGAAAGAGGCTCTTCTCACCATCGTTCATCTCCAAAAGATGGGGATAGGAGTGATAGAGACAAACAAAGGGGTACCCGTGAAACACGAGACAGAGATAGGGATAAAGATAGGAGCAGGGAGGACAGAAATGGAAAGGGTAGAGATAAAGATAGAGAAAGAGAAAGAGAAAGAGACAGAGGTGGTGACAGGGATAGGGAGAGGGACAGAGTGAGGGTAAAAAGGGAGCATGGACGTGAGCCTGAGAAAGAAAGGGAAGAGAGAGATCAAGAGAAAGAGAAAGAACATGAAAGACCACATCGAAGTGGAAGCCGATCAGAAAGACATGGGAGTGAAAGGGACAGGGAAAAGAGCCGTGATAGAGAGGTCAAAGATAAAGAAAGAGAAAAAGAAAAAGAAAAAGAAAGGGAAATTAGAGAACCTGATCGTGATCGTGAAAGCAGGTATTTTTTTTATGTTCTTGTTCTCTCTTTACTTTCTTCTTGTATTGATAGTATGTGCTTTATGCGTTGTGGCAAGTATCTCTGCTTTCACTATTTACCTGTTTACCCTTGCATCTCTTCTAACCTCCTTAAGTCAAGACATGATGATTAGTTCAATATTAGCAATATTCCTCCCTATTTTAATTGCAGCTTCTTTTGTTGTTTGGGAAGGGAATCTTTATTTCCTTGTACGTGCATTCGTGGGTTGCTTAATGGTGTGTTTCTGCTAGTGGAAACATAGATTATGAATATTGAACATATGTTTTGAGAATAGAATATTAAACCCTAGATTCTGGGAACTCGCAGATGTGGTAGAGCAATCCTCAGATGGTCATTCTGGGTTCTAAGCCAGACTCATGGACTCGGGTTTAGGCTTTTACAAATCCGTATAAAAGATTGAAATTGCAAGATTGGGGGTTTGAACTTTGAAGTTGGTGGGGCCTTTTGGCAGGGTGATGATGATGTCATGTTATGATTTTCATTATCCTCCACCTTTCCAGTAGCATCATCTTATTCGTATCTGTTCTGTTGCAGAAATGCTGTTATGGGAGTAGTGGGATTTGCTTTACAGAGGCTTTGCTTTTGGATATCAGTTCACTTGTCTACAAGAGCCGTTTTTTTTGCAGGATATTATATTGCCATGTGTTATATATATACTACATATAATTATTATTATTACATTTCAGGTCTAATACCACCAATAGCTCATGTGCCACTTCATCTTTCTTTATCTAAGTTTTGCCTTGACTTGCCTGTGCATTTTGTTACTGATTGTCCATGTTGTCAGGACCATGAAAGATTTGTTTTCCTCTTTTTTTTCTTTTTTCCCCATTCCATTGTTTTCTTTAACAATTTGTTTTTATATATGTGAACGAATCATAGGTGCTATAGATTTGGTTATTTAATCCTATATTTCCTGTCCTAGAATCACATAAATAAAGTGAGTTACAGTTATAGTATTTAGCAACACAAGTCTATTAGTAGTTTAGGGTGTGTTTGGTTCATAGATTCAATGGGAAACTGAAGGAATTGGAATCTTGAATTCCATTGTGGGTTTTCTGTTTGCTAAACCAAGGGAGTTATATTCCAGGATATTTCTTCACAAGTCCAAGTTTGAGAGGTGTTGTCATTTCTTGGGGTGGTTGGTAGGGATTGAGTTCTATTTTATTTTTCATTAAATGACCAAAACCAAATTTTCCTCACAAACCCATCAAAATGCAAACACATTCTTCCTTTAACATAATTTACATTCCAGTTTCCTTGATTGATTTACAAATTAAAAAGAAAATAACAAAGGATTGTGATTGAATTCCATTCCATTTTCATCCAACCAACCACTTGATGAATTCCAATTCTTTTAGATTCTAATTCCTTTGACATATTCCATTCCTTCCAAGTAGATTCTATGAACCAAATGGTTATCAACACCATAGATCCCAAACACTATTGTTGCTTTATTCTTGTAAGTTATGAAGGTGTTATTTTATGCTTAAAAAATTTCATGTATCTCCATTTGGGCTTCAAATCATGATATACTTCATACCAGTTGTTCTTTGATTGCTGTTGTATGGAGATTAGGATACCCTTTGTGGCTTTAGTTTTATATTATTTGTATTACTGTGTGATGCAAGTCTCTTGCTGCCCTTTGGAAATGTCTAATCATGAAATGAAAGCTGTTAGCAGGTTCAAACACTAATATTATCATGTCACCCTTATATCCACTGATGTTCAATCAAGTAAGCTTAGGTTCATTAGAAAAGGTACAAAACCTATCTTTTATTGTCACCTCAAAATCGAATTGAGTTACATAGTGGTGTATGCCTATTCTGTTGCGTTTAACTATTACTTTCTTCTCCAGGTCGCTTTTGAATATGCAAACAAAGAACTTAATATGTGGTTTACACAAATTGAAGAATAGTTCTTGCATTATAAATGCTTGCAAATAATGAATTAAGGATGAATTTGAAATGTTGTTTTTCAGGCGATATAAAGACAAAAAGGAAGGAGCAGTCGAGCCGGAGGTTGATCCTGAAAGAGATCAGCGCACTGTCTTTGCATATCAGGTAATATAACATGACTCATTTTGATCTTATTAAATGACTGTTTTGCCCCCTAACATCAACTCTTATGTGGTTCATTTCACATTCCCAATAAAATTACAGATATCTCTCAAGGCTGATGAAAGAGATGTTTATGAGTTCTTCTCAAGGGCTGGCAAGGTCAATTCTGGAACCTCTTCTCTTCCTTTTTTTGATACTTGGTTTTCTTTTATATTAAATTAAATTGCAAGAAATAGCAAAGTACTTTAATTCATTCCATCCTATCACAATATTGTATTTTGAAAAAAGTAACTACCCCATTATAGCAATGTCAGTTTAATACAAAGCTATATTCACTGCTATAATTGGTTAGATTTGTCAAAGTATAATGCCCTAATAAGAATAAAAAAGCATATAAAAATTTCAAAACACAATGTCTAAATGTGAAAATTTCAAAAACGCAATAACTGTAATACGATAATTTGTGATTTCAGGTTCGAGATGTACGTCTTATTATGGACCGAAACTCAAGGCGCTCAAAAGGGGTTGGGTATGGTTTTCTGCTTTACAAATTACAATAATACCCTTTGTCCAGTTTCTCAATTCTTTCATGAAACGTTATATTCTACTCTTTACATTTTCAGGTACATTGAGTTTTATGATGCAATGTCTGTCCCTATGGCAATAGCACTATCTGGTCAACCTCTTCTTGGTCAACCCGTCATGGTCAAACCATCAGAAGCTGAAAAGAATCTTGTGCAGTCCACTGCAACAGCTGCTGGGGTTGCAGGCGGTGCAGCATACGCAGGGGGGGCTAGAAAGTTATATGTTGGCAATCTTCATTACAACATGAAAGAAGATCAACTTCGCCAGGTATCTCCATCTTTTTTTTTTTTTAGAAATTCCAGATATCACAAGATGTAAAATACTAAAATGTTTTTTTTTTTATTAATTAAATATGTTGATGATCTGACTTTGTTTTCTTGTCAGGTATTTGAATCATTTGGTGTTGTAGAGCTGGTGCAATTGCCTACTGATGAGACTGGAAATTGTAAAGGTTTTGGTTTTATTCAGGTGAGTTTACTTTAACCATATATATATATAGATTTTAGATGCTGTGTGTGTGTGTGTGTGTTTTTTTTTTTTTTTTTTTTTTTTTTTTTTTTTTAATATATTGATTGAAAGGGTTAATAAGAACATGACTTATATTTTGTGTTGCTGTTCAGTTTGCACGTCTTGAAGATGCTAGAGCTGCACAGAGTTTAAATGGTCAATTGGAGATTGCAGGTCGAATGATGAAGGTACAAATTTCTCATATGACTGTGTTAAGATTAATTGTCTGGATGTTAGTGAATGACCATTTTACCCTTTCTGTTTGGAAGTGATGCTGAACAAGAACCGACTGTTTAATCAAGAACTTTTACAAACTGAAATTGTAAATGGCTGGTTATTTGATGTAAATAATGATATACAGTTACAATTATTTATTATCACAACATGATTAGTAACTTAAGTTGGACACAATATCAATAACAATTTAAATTTGACACACTATTTAATAAGTTAAAAAATAAATATTAAGTCTATCAAGTCAAAAAGAAGCATGCACTTAATCATGTAAGCTATATGTAGATGTTTCTTTTTGACATGATGCAGAATGAACACCTTTGCAGAAAACGTGCCAACTTTTTACAAGTTTGCCTTGAATAATTTTTTTCTTTACATTTCGCCAAATCTGCTGTCATTTTCTCTAAAATTGTTTCAAACAGTATTAATAATCTACTAATTTACAGGTGTCTGCCATTACTGATCAATCTGGAATGCAAGAAATGGGTGTAAATCCTGGTGATTTTGATGATGACGAAGGAGGTGGCCTGGTTAGTATTAGCACCCCTTCTTTGCCTTGTTGGAATTTATAAACGTACATTTTTTATTAATAAAGAAATTGTTTATATCATGGATTTTCACACAGTTTTTATTTTCTCATATGGTTTTTAAATATGATTATCAGGTCCTTTTTATCTTTTCAACTTGTATCCGTTTATTTTCAGTCTTTGAATGCACGTTCTCGAGCACTTCTCATGCAGAAGTTGGATCGTAGTGGAAACACAACAAGGTGCAATACACTTTCCATCATAACTTTATGTTATATATCAAGGATAATTGCAAAAAATAACAAATTACTTTCACTTATTTGTGTGTTATAACATGCTACTTCCATTACGACAGTACTTTGTAAAATCTAATTAATTATAGCAATGTAGTGTCATTTAGTTTTCTTATTGGAACATTTTACCTCTACAAAATCTACCCTATATAGCAATGAAAATGGCAATGTACTTTTTTTATCTGTTTATTTCTATTACAACATTGTACTTTTGCTTTTTTGAGCATCTTGAAAAATCTACCTAATTATAACACTTCACTTTTATTATGTAGATTTTCGAAGTACATTGCTATTTCTTTCACTTAACACTTATGTATATGTACAGTGCACTTGGCATCCCGGCCAATAATAGCACAGGCCTAGCGCCAGCTGGCGTTCCTTTTTCTGGGCTTGCATCGATGCCTGGTGCTGTGCCACTCCAACTCCCACTCCCACCTGTTCCTGTTCCACCCATAGAGAGCATTGGTATCCCCAGTGAATGTCTGTTGCTGAAAAACATGTTTGATCCTGAGTTAGAGGTATTTTAATTTTAACCATAATATATATTATATTAATATATAATGATAAAAATTTAATGGTTTTCTGTTTATTTTCAGGATGAGCCAGATTTTGATCTTGATATCAAGGATGACGTTCAATCTGAATGCGCAAAATACGGAAAGCTAAGACATATTTATGTCGAGAAGTAAGTTTCTTGTTAGTCTTTACTGCTAAATGCAACAAATAGCAGTGTACTTTCACTATTTTTTTTTGTCTTAAGGCATTTCTACTCAGTTATAGCATTCTACTTTCAATTTATTTCTTGTTAGGATATTATAGTGATGAGAAACAGAAATCAATAGATAATGAAACTAAAGAGAAACAGGAAGAATCAGAGAAGAAGAAGATGATATCATTAAATCTAATATTCTAATGAAATGAATTACAAACTATATTGAATGAAGCAAGACCCTCAAACAATCCCAGGGAATCTCCCTCTCTCACTAGCTAAATGCTAAAGCCAAGAACATTGAACAATACTAATCGACATCCCCAAAATGAAGTTGCTCTTCCCTCTTTATTCTACTCTCTCTCTCTCTCTAACTAACTTTCAAGCCACTTTCCATTTTTGCCCTTCTGCCCCTTCTAGAATGCGCATGTAATATTCCTAGTTTATTTATATCAAAGCCCAACAATTTTGAATCTGTATCATATAGTTTGCAAAATCTACCTATTCATAGCATTGTATTAAGATGACTTTGCTATAACAAACCAATGAAAGTACATTGCTATTTCTTGCATTTAACCCTTCTTTTTATCATGCATGCCTAATAAAACTGAAGATGATTGTGTTTTCTTATCATCATCATCATCATCATCATCATCATCATTATCATCATCATCTAATACTTTTGTTGATTGGTGTTATTGATGAACATGAACAGGGAGAGTGCTGGATTTGTGTATTTACGTTTTGAGAATAGTCAATCTGCTGTAGCTGCTCAGCAAGCTCTTCATGGAAGATGGTTTGCTGGAAAGATGATCACTGCTACCTTTATGGTATTTCATTTTCTCCACTTATCACTCTCCTTTTTTTTTTTTTTTTTTTTTTTTCAATCAAGGCTAAAATACAGAAAAAAACACACCTATAATATTTATATTATATGTACTTTTCTTGATTTTTAACCTCTCAAGTATTTTTTTTTGTAATGATTAAACCATATTATACTTCTTTTCAACACTTAAAAAAACATTTTCCCATTTTCCTGCTTTTGATATTACTGCTAAATACAAAAATAAAGAAAAACATAACATACTTATTTATACAAACAAGCTACGCTTTTTTTTTTATCCAATCTATTCAACTTGTCAAAAAAATTTCAACCAATTTGGCTCAATAATGTACCTTGTACACATAACTTAGTTTTGTTTTTTTTACACATATTAGCAACAAAATTGATACATTTATATCAAGTATAATAATATAATTGTGACATGAAACAGAAACACCAAGTATTTTACAAGTTTCAGGTTATATATTTGCTATTATCATTAATGAAATGCAAGTTTGTTGCTATTATAGATAAAATTATAAGTGTGTTTCTATTATGGGTATTAAAGCCCATTACTAACCAAATGTTTATAATCTTTGATAAAGGTGCCACAAAACTATGAGGGCAAATTTCCGGACAGCATCTAGGTGATTGAAAAATTTTAAAGCTGTTTTTCGTTGTAATTTAGATGTGGTTTCTAAAGTGTGTACAAGAACATTGTTTGGTATTTTGAGCAATTGCAGGCATTTGTGTTTTTTCTTTTATCATTTTAAGGAAAAACTTTGATGTATAATATTCTATTATTCATGTAGTATGATTCTTAATGCACTTTATACATTTCTCGTTTTTTTATTTTTGATAATTAAGTTATTAAACTCATAGTTTTATGTTGAATATGTCGAGATATTTAAAAGTTTATGGTGTTGAAAACGTTTCCATAACTAATCACTAGTATGTGAGGATTTGATGTTGAAATTATTTTGTTGTAGCCTTTTAGCAAGATGCAAAGGAGAGGGGTCGTTTTTACAGTTGGGTCTTCGGCAAATGAATTAAAGAAAACATTATGCGGTTTTTGATATGAACGTGAGTTAGATGTAGTTATTGATGGTGTGTGTAGTTCCTTTGTTTAAAAGAAAAGAACGTCCTTTCATTGAATACTAGAGGAATTTGTGAATTGGTGCAAATGAAATGGTTAAAATCCTTATTTTGCCAAGGGGATTCCCTTTTTCCCCCAAAAAAAGTTCACTTTTTGGTTTTACAAGAAACCATGTTTGGTGTTTGAGTTACATGGTAGTGCTTGTGGCGTATCATGAGGTATGTTTACTTTCAAAAAACAAGTTTTGTTGTGATAACAATTTTATTGCAAATTATGGTACGATGTTGAACTGAATCGGCGTGTAATATATTATTTTAATTTAATAGTAAAATAACTAATTTAACATTACTAAACATCTACAATCTTTAATCAATATATTTTAACTATATAATTAAATCAAATTGTTTAATGTGATTGTATACTATTAACTTTTAGAGTAAATTACAGAAATGGTCATGTGTTTGTTACTTTGGTATGGCCGTATGGGTGGTCATCATGTGTTGCAACATTATTGCACTAAAAGTCCAATTTTTTTTTTTTTTTTCAGTCTCAGCCCTATGATTGTATTTTGTTGCACTAAAGGTCACTCCAAATTTGGTTAAGTGAGACCTTGTGCCTCTTACTGGGCACAAATACAATGGTGTTTTCCTTCTCACACCTCTATTACCGCCACCCTCAAAAGATCAAGTAATAACTGAGACTATTAGGCTTACATCAAAATCTTACCCCCAAAGCTTACGCAATAGTTTTTGAACGGCTCATGTGAGTTTAATGGGTGTTTTAACAAATCTAAACAAACTTTCAATGGGTGTTTGACAAAATCAACTATATTAAATTTACCAAAATGTTGGTCCTATTGATAAGGACACATCAAGTTATAGTAAAATTTAATGGGTGTTTAACAAATCTAAACAAACTTTCAATGTTGGAATTTTTTTTTCTCAAAATTTTGTACAAGTAGTTTCTACAAATTTTCCCCATTTTGTTTTCACATAGGTTCAACTTTCACTTTGTTTTAAACGTAAACTTCCTTTGTTTTTTTGAGTGAATCTTCTTATAAAATTTTATTTTTTAAGAATTTGATTTTATAAAACTATTTTTTACTACTTTTTACATCTTTTGTTCATGCTATGAATGTTATATATTTTTGTATGGCCTCTTTATCTTAATATAACGTAACCCAAATGCATTCATTATGTGTTTTCCACCAACATAAAAAAGATATATGACAAAGTGTAAAACTTAAACTTAAAAATACATAGTATATCACAAATAGACCGATTAAACTCTTGGTACAAAGCGTGACCTACGACTAGGGGTGTAAATGAGTCAAACTACTCATTAACTATTCGGGACCGACTCGTTAAAAGTTTGGCTCGAAACCGATTTTAAATGAGTCCGAGCCGAGCTCGAGCATAATATTAAGCTCGTTTATTAAACAAGCTCGAGCTTGAGCCTATGTCCAAGGGCGTTTCCACGCATCATAGTGGCACTGATGACCCCTGTTCTTTTGGACGTAGTATAAAAATTTTCGAATTTTTTGTTTTTTCCAACTATTGTGCCACTACGTAAAAAAATATGCCACTAACAACAACTACTACATAATCCTATGTCTGCCCCTAGATGTCACTAAGATTGATTAGGCTCGCGAGCCTAAACGAACCTATATATAATATAATTTATTATTATTTTATAGGTTAAAATAAAAAACATATTTGGGGAATTAAGGATTTAGGATAGTAAAGAAGCTTCTTAACAAGTTCGAATCAAGCTTAAGCTTATTTAGGCATGTTAGACAAAACACGAGTTGAGCTCGAGCTCGAGCTCGAGCCAAACTTGTATAATTCCTTACGAGCTCGAACCGGACTTAGTATAATAACGCTCGAATTGATCTAAGCTCGAGCTTAAGCCCCATATAACATAAACGAGCTCGAGGCGAGCCTGGTTAGACTCGGGCTCAAATAGGCTCGTCTGGACCCCTACTTACAACTCTCGTATATTTACAAAATATTTGTTCTTTAGACCAATTCCAATCACAATATACTCAAACCACTATAATAATGAATTTTCTAACACTAGATGTAGTTCTTATTCCGATCACACACTAAAAAAACATTTTAATAATAAATAATATATTCCTTTCATTTTAAGATTTATTTAACCATGTTAACTATTATTATATTATTAACGTATAAATGAAGCCAAATTAATGTTGAATATAGAAATTCATTGGACTATTGAATCTCTGTTCTTATCGGTATTTATGTTTTACATGTCTATTGGAAATGATTTTGGCCGTAAGAAAAGGAAAATGACTTAATAGAATAATATATTTTTCATTTTGTTAGTCATACGACGTATATATCAGGAAATACTCTAAATTTTTTATCAGTATTTTTTTTTGTTTTGGAAATGTAAATTCGAATCGGAGGAAACAATCACAAATAAATCTTGTTTTCTATGGAGACAAATGAAATTGAAATCGAGGACATCTTCTACTTAGAGAAACTAGGACCCAACATTATTTGACCGATTTATGAATTATGTTACTGATATAAATAAGAGACAAACAATATATGAGAACATCTTGTTAATGATTGTCCCATATAAAAGGCAATGAACAAAATCTGAAGAAACTAGTTATAAAGACTATATGTGTACAATGACATTAATGATTAAATGTGTACAAACTAAAAAATATATTACCATATTAAGTTATTTTTTCCAGCTTAACCTGACATAGTTGGTTATAAAGCCCGGATCTGTGAAAAAAAAAAAAAAGATAAATAGTTAAATATGGATTTTTTTTTTCAGTTACTAACAAACAAAAAAATATATTACCGTGTTGAATTATTTTCCGTAAAAAAAACCATTTTTTTAAATGGAACAAAAACCATTTTTTTTTTTTTTTTTTAAAATGGAACAAAACTCATTTAAAAAAAAAATAGAACTAAATACTTAACTTGGGCCTAAAGAAGCTTTACTATATCCCTTGCTAGACTGCTAATCGGTCGATTGATCTAATCCCAGGTTTCAAATCAAGCATTGCAATCGATTTTCCTCCTCTGGTAAATTTAGATTTACGATTGAGCACCAAAAATTCGTTTATTTGTGATTATCGATTCTGTATGGTGTGATTCGACTGCAATTTTACAGGAAAAATGACGCAAGATGTTGAAATGAAAGAACAACAGGTTCCAGCAGCTCCTTCTAACTCGGTTTCATCTACTGCTCCTTCCGTTTTACAGCGTACGAATCTATCTAAATTTGATCTCTATGATTGATTGATCATATTGTTTATTTATTGATGAATTTGATTTCGATTATGTGTTATCGATCGATTGATTAAAAAAAACGTTTATACGCTCTAGGAACGAACGCAACTTTATTTTTTAGATATTGTTTCGAATTGAGAATTCCAATATGTTAATCACGTGAAATTGGCTCTCAGATTTGAAAGAAATTGCGGCACTGATCGAGACGGGAGCTTATTCTCGTGAAGTTCGTCGCATTTTGAGAGCTATTAGGCTCACAATTGCGTTGAGGAGGAAGTTAAATGCTTCTGTGATTTCATCGTTTCTTAGTTTTACTCTTGCATCTGGATCCGAAGCACACTCTCGTTTGGTTTCATATCTTCCAAAGGTAGGTTATTTTTGGGTTTTATATATCTTAATTTCCACCAAATTTCAATCAGTTTAGCCATATATTCTTGCGTTAATGAAGTAGCAGATATGGAAAGAGCAAGATGATTGTCTATATGTAGAATATAGGCATATTCAAACATTATACAGCTGAACAGATAGCTTTCCCACTTCATTTGTTGATAACATTTTTCAATGGAAATGAAGCCTCAAGTAGCCTTTAAGTTGAATACGAACAAAATACTTTCTAAGTTTAGTATAAGGACAAAGGAGAATCTAGTATCTTGAATCTTAGGTTAAGTAGTTGCTTTACATGTTTTTATGTTTTGTAAAGGAGGATGAACATGATATGGAAGTTGACACTGCATCATCTGGAACTCAAGCTACTGTAAAGCACTCTCATGAGATTGAGATCTACTGCTACTTGCTTGTTCTGATATTCTTGATCGATCAGAAAAAATACAATGAGGTGAACATGATTGGTTAGATTACTTTATGTTGCATCATCTCACCTTTTTAATTATTTATTTATTTTATCTCTTATTCAGGCTAAGTCTTGTTCATCAGCAAGCATTGCCCGTTTGAAAAACTTGAACAGAAGAACAGTTGATGTTCTGGCATCCAGACTCTACTTCTACTACTCTCTTAGCTATGAACTTACTGAAAGTCTCTCTGAAATTCGTGGGTGGGTGAAAAAAAGTTTTTTTTGTGTCTACATATATTTAAGTTATTGTTGATTGTTTATTCTTTGGATGAAGGAAAAAATCCAGTTTATTTGACTTAATGGGGAAAAACTTAATATGGTAAAGCTTATTTGACTTAATGCGGAAAGGACTTAATAAAGAAAGTTAAGGAAAAAAGATGCTTTCCTCATTTAAGTCCTAACTTTTTACATTTTTCCCCAAATATACTGTCCTTTTCTCAAATCTTTTTTAAATGTCATTTTGTCTATCCAGATACCACTTTATTTAGACAAAAAACTAATTGGAAAAAAAATGAATCAGTATCAACTAGTTATTGATGAATTATTCTTTATCCATCATCTCTTCTGAATAAGATCATGATATATACATGCAGTAATCTTCTTGCTTTGCACCGGGTTGCAACATTGCGTCATGATGAGTTGGGGCAGGTTTGTTTCTTAACTTTTTTTGATTGGGGTAGTTATCATCATCATCATTGTTATAATGATTATTATTCTTATCATCATGATAACTATTATTGCTGGTGATTTTATGAAATTTTGAAATGAATTATGTGCAGGAAACACTTTTGAACCTGCTACTTCGCAATTATCTCCATTATAATTTATATGATCAAGCTGAGAAGCTGAGATCAAAGGCACCACGTTTTGAAGCTCATTCAAATCAACAGGTAATTAATTTCTTCATTTCTTCATTCATCAATTTGTTTTTACAAAACTGGTAGGATGCTACTCATTTCAGGGGCCATAAATTTCCTAGTTTCTTTTTCAAATTTCCAACAATTTTCATTTTCCACAACCTCAAATGCTCTTTTTTTTAGCTATGGTTTTTTTAACTGTTTCCTATTTTTTTTTTTTTTTACAGTTTTGTCGTTACCTTTTTTACCTGGGTAAAATTAGAACGATTCAACTGGAATACACAGATGCAAAAGAATCTCTTCTCCAAGCTGCCCGAAAAGCTCCTGTAGCTGCCCTTGGTTTCCGGGTTCAATGCAACAAGTGGGCCATCATTGTTCGTCTACTTCTTGGAGAGATCCCTGAACGAACTGTGTTTATGCAAAAAGGCATGGAGAAAGCATTGAGGCCTTACTTTGACCTCACAAATGTAAGTTCACTATTAGTATATATGCCTCTTAAGTTGCAGGAAATGCCTAAATGACAGTTTTGGTCCCTGTAGTTTTTAATTTGCATGATTTACGATTTTGGTCCCTGTAGTTTTTTTACACAAATGGTCCCGGTGTAAAAAAGTTATAAAATGGTCCTTAAGTATGAAAAAGTTACAGAAATACTCCCTGTGTTAGAAAAACAATGTCATAGTGCTCAAAAAAGTTTGAAATTACAGAAGAAATGGTCCGTGAAATTAGAGAAACGGTCCATGTGTAAAATAAAGGGTTAATCTCAAAAAAGACCTTATATTTTGTATTTTTTCTGGATTAAACCTCAAATTTATTTTTTGCCTGAAAAAGACCTTGTATTTATTCATTTTTTCCGATCTGGCTCTTTTAGTCATTTTTTGCCAAAAAAAATGTATAATGTGAGGGTTTTTTTGAGAAAAACTAAAAAAGTTGAGGGTTTATTTGGAAGCATTTAGAAGGCTGAGGGTTTTTTTCGGAAAAAAATGCAAGGTTGAGGGCTTTTTCGGAAAAAATGAAAAAATACAAGGTCTTTTTCAGGCAAAAAATAAATTTGAGGTTTAATCCGGAAAAAGCACAAAATATAAGGCCTTTTTTGAGATTAACCCTAAAATAAAACTACTGTAAGTTTTTTCCCTTTGCAAGACAAAACTATAGAAATGGTCCCCTATGTAATAGTGAATTTACAGAAATGGTTCCTGTGTACTAACGATATTACAGAAAGTCCCTGTGTAAGACAACATTATGGAAATGGTGTTGAAAATATAGGATTAATATAAACCCACCACAACGTGTGAGCCATCCCCACTAGTTATTATTATAACCATAAAAAATAGCAGTTCAGTGTCTAATTCGATAAAATGGTACAAAAGAATGCCCTTCGACCTCATAACCAACTCCAACTGAATTTTAAGTTGTAACCAACTCAATTCCGACTTCACATCCTAACAAACCCAGTTCAGTTGTAACTAACTAACTAACTAACTAACTAACTCAATTCTAACATTTGACTTTGACTTTGCCTGTAAACCTGTAGGCAGTTAGAATTGGAGATCTGGACCTCTTCAAAACAGTGGCTGAGAAATTCTCAACAACTTTCACCTCGGACCGAACCAACAACTTAATCGTGAGACTCCGCCACAACGTCATACGAACCGGGCTCCGCAACATCAGCATCTCATACTCGCGTATCTCCCTTGCTGACGTGGCAACGAAGCTCCGTTTGGACTCCCCAAACCCAATTGCAGATGCTGAGAGCATTGTGTCAAAAGCGATCCGTGATGGTGCCATTGATGCCACGTTGGATCATGCAAACGGGTGGATGGTTTCTAAGGAAACGGGTGATATTTACTCGACAAATGAACCACAAATGGCTTTTAATTCTAGAATTGCTTTTTGTTTGAATATGCATAATGAGGCTGTACGTGCCCTTCGGTTTCCGCCTAATTCGCATAAGGAGAAGGAAAGTGCGGAGAAGAGGAGGGAGAGACAACAGCAAGAGCAAGAACTTGCACAATGTATAGCCGAGGAAGATGATGATGAATTTTGATACTGTTTGTTTCTTATTTAAGCATATTACTTTGGAAAATGTATTCGGTTACAATATTTTACTTGGTTCTTTTTATATTAGAACATTGTATTTTTGAAAATTCAACAAGATTATAGCAATGAAAATTGCTTTGTGTTTGGTTGAGGCTATTTGATAGATTTTTTGAAGTACATTTGTAACATCACAAAAATTTCAACAAATTTAAACCTTTCAAAACAATCCATTTATTAACAAAAGTGTTTAACAAAACATTGTCTCTAAAGCATGATTTAAAATCAGAGTCTCTTAAGATCCAATTCGTTTTAAAACCGAGGATGTGTACGGTCATGCCTTCGCATTGCCACAAATCATATGAAGAACCTGAAACCATAAACAAATTGTAAACACGAAGCTTAGTGACTTCCTCCAAAATACCACCACACAAACAAACAGGTAGCACATAAATAACATGTATTAGGTCCACAGCTAAAAGACTGGATTACCCTTGTGCTCACATTATGAGTCTGGCTTGCCTATCAGGCCCATAACTCATATCTGACCTACTCTTGAGCCCACATCATAAGTCTGACTTGCCCCCGGGGCCCACAACTTATGTTTGGCTTGCTCCCAACTCAATCAGTCATTGTACTAGAATACCGATGTTCAACCCTTAGTACACGTCTGGCATACCAACCAGTCTACAACTCGTATCTGGAATGCTACTTAGCCCTCAGTAAGGATGTCAAAAACCTCCGTGGGACCCCGATCCCGTACGGGACTAAATTTTTTAAAAAACCAGGAGCAGGAGCGGGGGTAGAATTAAACCCTGCTTATTTTCGGGACCGGGGTCGGGAGTTGGTATTTCCGTCCCGTACTCCCGCGGGGGTCCCGGCTGTACATTTATGTAAAAAATATATATTTAATATAAAATACATATACAAAATAGATTTTCTAATTTTAGGTTTAGGTTAGGTTTCACTTTCCCGTTTCCAATTAATGGATATTGAAGCGGTAGTGAATTGATCATATATTTTTGGATATGTAAGTATTTTATATTTGTAATATTGGATTTGTCATATTTTATATTTTTAGGATTGTTGGAATTGTCGTTTTGTAATGTTGGATTTTTAATTTTTTAGTTTCTAAAAGATTATGTTTTAAACTTTTAAAGTTATTAAAAATAGGCTTTTTAGCCTAAACCAAAGTAGTTGTTTAGCAAAAAAAAAAACCGAATTTTAAGCCTATAAATCAGGGGAACCGGGGGAACGGGGGCGGGACCGGGGGCGATGGAGGTAACCGGGGGCGGGACTGGGGGCTATGTAAACGGGGGAGCTGGGGGCGGGACCGGGAGCGGGGGTGACAATTGATTTCGGGGGCGGGAGCGGGGGCAACTATTTCTGCCCCCGTTTGGTCCCGTTGACATCCCTAGCCCTCAATATGAGTATGACATGCCCTACCCGACCCTCAACTCATATCTGGATTGCTCCAACACCCTCAAGCACTCAGTACGAGTCTGCCATACCAACCAGTCCATAACTCGTATCACGAAGCAGTACAACCTCAACCCAACACAATATACTGACAGATAACCAACATATACAGATAATCATGCAAACAGAAACATAGGTAGTCCTACAGATCTACCATACTAGCATAATCATACATATCTATTCCATACTCAACATATCAGGATATCTAACCAATGGGCCGGCCTTGCTGCCTTTGACCCATCTGAAACTGAAAATGATCAACTGTTGGAGCATGAAGGAAATGGCTAGCTTGGTTTACATCATAGGATAAATTTGGTCGAGTGATGGTAAGGTACTGTAGTGCACCAATTAAGGATTGATAATGCGTAGGATCTGCATAAGGTGTGCTGGTGCTCAAAAAAATCATGTATAGCAAGACGAGTAGCTACAAACTTAGCATCAAGGAGTGTGGCAAGGGTAAGAACGTCATGAGCATATTTAGATTGATTTAGAAACAATCCATTAGAATTATAGGTGACTTCAAGACCCAAAAAGTAGTTTAGCTTGCCAAGGTCTTTGATTGCAAACTCTCGATGTAGCCTTTCAATGAAATGAGAAATAGAAGTCTCGTTACTCCTAGTAAGAATGATGTCGTCAACATAGACGAGAAGATATAAAAGACAAGATCCTTGTTGAGAAACAAACAAAGAGGTGTCGACTTGACCAGATTGAAAACCTTGCTTGAGCAAAAACGAGCTTAGGCGTTGAAACCAAGCTCTTGGAGCTTGTTTTAGGTCATACATAATCTAGATGTCGTGGATCAACAAAACTAGGTGGTTGTTCCATGAAGACGGTTTCGGATAAATAGACATTTAAGAAAACATTCTTCACATCTAGTTGATGAAGAACCCAATGATTTGTAACTACAAAAGGTATAACGAACCGAACCGTAGTAGCTTGATCATGGGACTAAAAGTATGAGAAAATTCAAATCCAGGTACCTGAGTAAAACCCTTTACCACAAGTCTAGCCTTATGACAATCAAGATATCCATTAGAATGAAATTTGGTTCGAAATACCCATTTGGAGCCAACCACATTTAAGCCTTTCAGTCTTGGAACAAGTGTCCATGTTTTATTTTGATGAAGAGCCAATATTTCATCTGACATAGCATCCTTCCAGCATTGGTATTTTAAAGCAGATTTAAACCCTTTAGGAATGTTTTCTGCAAATAAGGTTGAATTCAATCGATTTGTGGTTACCGCAAGAAGATTAAATATATGCTTGGGTTTGAATATTCATGCCTTACCATGAGTTCTCATTGGATGTTGTGAATATGTGTTAGAAGGATCACGAACCTGAAAAACTGGCGATGTTGGCGATGAAGTGGTTGAACCCACAGGAGATGTGTTCAAGCCTAAAGAAGAAGCATCAGACTTAACATAAGGAGCAAAAGTATCATACTCACTAGACATAGTTGCCAAGGGACTGGATGCTGGAGAAGGCGAGGTGGTTTTATCACATGGGACCAAAAATGTAAGACACGGGTTGTTGGGGTAGTTAGGAGGTAATTTAGATGGTGTTGGGATTGAAGGTTGTATGGGTTGTGGTGTTCCATCACTGTATTCAACAGAATTTGGAGCCTTACCAGAAAAGGGAAAATTTGCTTCATCAAAACATGCATGATGAGTGATCTACACACGACTTGTTATTGGATCTAAACACATGTAACCTTTATAGTGAGCATTGTAGCCAATAAAAATATATTCAATACTTCTTGGTTCAAGCTTATGAGATGAATAAGGCCTCAAGTATAGAACTCGACATCCAAATCCACAAAAATTAGTGTATTTTGGAGTGGAGTGATATAAAAGCTTGAATGAAGATTTATTGGCTAAGACTGGACTTGGAGAATGATTGATGATGTGGGCAGCGGAGGAAAAAGTACCCACCCAAAATTTATTTAGCAGGAACATTGGCACCAAACAAAAGTGCTAAGCTAGTTTCAGTTATATGGTGATGCTTTCTCTTGGCGTGTCCATTTTGGTGCGGGGTGTTAGGACAAGATAGTTGGTGGTGGGTACCTTTTTCTAAGAGGATTTGATTTACTTAATGATTAACAAACTCGGTGCCACCATCGCTTTGAAAAACCTTCAGTTTGCAAGATAATTGCGTTTGAACAAATGCAAAGAAAATTTTTAATATCCCAAAAAATTCAGATTTGGGACTCAAAGGATAAAACCATGTGAAACGAGATAAATCATCTATAAAAATGGCATAGTATCTAAATCCTTCCATAGAGGTTATCGGGGCGGGTCCCCATAAATCGCAATGAACTAAATCAAGAACTTTCAAAGCATGCTTTTCATTTAAATTGAAAGGTAAAGGGTGTTGTTTAGAAAGTTGACATGAAGAACAAATCACAGGTTTAGGTAAAAGTGAAGTAATAACTAAACAACTGTTTTTATATAAATGAGAAATAATGTCAAATGCTACACGACCCAAACGTTGATGCCATGTCTCGAACGATGCTTTAGAAGAGGGAATAGTAGAAGCCAAAAAAGCTTGATGCTCCGAACTTACGATGTAAAGCCCATCCTTATGCTTGCCTTTTGCCAAAATTTTCTTGGTTTGGGTGTCTTGAATAGCTAAGTGATAACGGGAAAAAAATGACATCAACCGGTAAGTCCAGTTTACTCACAGAAAGTAGATTCTTTTTTAGATGTGGTACTATAAGAACATCACGTAAAGGCAATCTGGAAGAAAGTGATGTAGTACCAACTCGAGAGACAGGAAGAATAGTACCCTTATGTCACACCCCTAAACTAGAATGGCGGAATCGTTCGAGGGCGGATGACTTCATGTAGTATCATAACAGTTGAATACATAGTAAAGAAAGTAAAACAACCATCATATATATAATTTAAAAGTTACATTGTTGAATGATAGTTGTTTCAAAACAAATTATAATATGATGACAAAATGAGTTTTAAACTGACGCCTTAGCGTCTCTTCTCCAAAAGCTGAAGCTTACATGTATTACTGAATCCCTGAGAAATACAAGTAGATTTGAAAGAGTAGATTAGCATTTAAGCTGGTGAGTTCATAAGTTTTTATTGTCAATGTTTGTATAAATTTGAATGAAATTGTTTGTAGATGTTTGAAAACTCCTAGAAAATTCCATATTTCCTACTAGTATAAAAGTAGTCTTCTACCAAGACCTGACTGTTTTTGAATGTTTGCTTCTAGAAATCCAATGTTTTTGCATAAGTGTATAGTAGTTTTAAAAGTTCCAAAACTGTAATGCAAAAGTGTTTTTCATGCCTATGATAGTAGATTTATGTATGTATAAAATCACTAAGGCATTTGATAACCCCGTAAATCAACGTGTTTTTAATACTCCATGTGAGTTTTATAACCATGCTATTGACCCAAACTGCCTGTAACAACGTTCTTCAGGCGTTGGAATGTTATGACGGTTGTCACCCCAGACTTGTCGGTCTAACTGTAGCTAACAGTTTAGGTGCGAGGTTGTCAATCCCGTATAGATCTATACACAAGTATCACGCTCTCCCTACAAGAGATTATGGTATATAATACAGGACTTTAACTTCATACTTGAAAGTACGTGAAGTTGAATGTCTCACAAAACTTAGTATCAAATAGATTTACGTATGAAAAGTCCATTTGTTCTTGTATATGAAAGTATTTCCTTGATATAGTACTTATAGTATGTAAAATCTCATGATTTCCTTGTAAACTATACCTATTATAGTTTTTCCAAAAGTATGTTTCGTTTTTATGGTAAACCCTAGCGTAGTGTCGACTTTGTATGTACAGTATAACATTATTGAACATTTATACTCAAAATATAATTAAAGTGTTTGATAATTATATGACATGTTATTATTCTGAAAAGACAAGTTGTTATTGCCATATGTGTTGCATGCGAACGTTTTCATATGATAGTTAAAATAACAGTATAACATGCATAACAAAGGATAGATATTTTCACACGATAATAACCGGGTGTTTACTTGTATTCCACCTAAAAGTATTTAAAAAACACTTAAAATGTATTTTTAGGGGTATGAACTCACTTGATAGAGTGAAGATGGTGAGAAGAAAACCGAGCAGAACTTTGACAGGAGAAAGCGGATTTCTCGGGATTCTCGGGAATCTCAGGAGCGTAAAACTTCCTTCGGGACTTGGGTATGAAAACCGGGGCTTTGGGATATTTCTTGCATGCAAAACGGAGTAAAAACGCAAGAGAAGGAGAGAAAATGAGCAATTATGCCCGGAACCCTCGCATCCCTTTTATAGGGGCTGGAAACCCTCGGTACGCGGGGCGTACCGGACGTCATGCATGACCACATCCTCGTCTTCCGGAATTTGGATGGGACAGGGCGTAGAGGCGTAGAGGGGCGACATGGACGATCCGAAGCCTAGCACCCAAGTACGCTGGGCGTAAATCGTCTCGGTTTGTGCACCTTGAACTTGCAAAATCCGTAACTTTCGCATACGAGCTCCGATTTTGACAAGATATTCATTTTTTTTTTTTTTTATGTATGTTCACCAAACTCCTTTATTTTTTTTAAAGACACTTGTAGAATATTAGTAAATTCATTGTTTCAAATGCAATACATGCGAGTGAATTCAATGTCTTGTACAAGATCTTCATACAATCAGTAGCTAGCGGATTGCAATATTTGGAAATTGGAAAGGCTCTCTTTTCTATTTTCAAGTGTTATTGCTTTTTGAATTCATTAAGCATTGGTTGTAATCTGTCCATTTCAGGTCTCACTAGCTTCTCGTTAGTGTGGTCTGTGTTTCTTTAATGAAATTGTGCTATTAAAAAAAAGCATTGTGCTAATAACTATTTAGACGTATTATACAAGCACTTGGATGAACTTTTCAGTATAGAATGTTCAGCATAGAAGGTATAAATTAATTAATGGCATTTTAGCCATCTTTTTTTCTTTTAATTATAAAGTTTGATTTCATTATTATTTTCTTCGTTTATCATCAAATGTATTTTGGCATTTAAACGAGAGTATGTGTATGAATTTATAGAAACTGGGAATGATATAAAGATGATTGACATCCTACATTTTGTGTCTGTGTATAACGTTATAGTTGGTTTCGTTTATGTGTAAGTGAATGAAAGAGAATTGGAATGCTAGTATTTGTAGTTAAGTTTAGTATCAAAGGGTTTCTAGCCCAACGGTATCAAGTATTGAAAAAAAATAAGACGTGTATATACTATAAATATGAAAGAGAAGTGAAAAATAGAATGCTTTAAACAAACTAATAAAAGTACATTGCTATAAAGTGGATTTAGAAGCCTACCATTGTGAATACTCTATCAATTCTGTCCGATTTCTACTTCCAGGATATATATTTCTTTATGTACTTGTGAATACTCTATCCATTTCGTTCGTTTTTTCTCAAACAAAAAGTCATACAATTTAACTATGTATACAATGTAATTTTTAATAATGAAACAGTAATGACGATCGATAAGAGTTAGATTCTTGAAAACCGAACGTCCCCAAAATTCTTGGAAGGTCTTAAAAACTTTATGAAAATTGCTAGGAAACATGTTGACTCTGAAGACAAAGTGCGTTGTCCATGCGTAGAGTGTGTGAATATGTACTGACAGTTGTTGAGTACGGTTTATTTCTACATACATGACCGTGGGTTTCTAAAATCGTATACTATATGGATTCATCACGGTAAGAAGCGTCTTGATTCAGATTTGGGCTAAAATTCGACTCCAATAAACATTCCAACAACTAATCAGATGTTTGATGTACTCAGATGTTATGGTGGAACAAAATACAAATGATGAAGGACGAGGCATGGACTTAGAATTTGATACTTTATTTGAGGAGCTCAATACTGAATTATACCCTGATTGTGAGATGTTTTCTTTAAACTTTTTGGCAAAGTTGTTGCATATTAAAGTGATCAATAAATGGACAAATAGTTCATTTGACCAACTTATAGACTTGCTAAGAGTTGCTTTCCCGAAGAGCAAGATTCCAACTTTACATTATGAAGCTAAGAAAAAGTTGAGAAAGATAGGGTTAGGATATGAGTCTATCCATGCTTACAAATATTATTGAGCTTTGTTTTGGATGGAGAATCATTCCATGCAGAATTGCCCGATTTGGAATGAGAGTAGATGGGTGGACACAACCACAAAGGGGAAGCGAGTACCACAAAAAGTGTTGCAGTACTTTCCTTTGACTCCAAGACTTCGACAGATGTATAGTTCCAGATTCACAGCTAAAGATATGTGTAACAACGTAAATTTTCAAACAAAATTTTTCATTTTAAATTACCAACATCACATATCATAATTCTCAAAATCTCGAGTGTCAATGTCATAACATATTTCAAAATAGTTTTCAAAAGTATTTAACCAAATCCAGGATCCATAAAACATATAACTCCAACTCTGTGTGTGTGTACAATCAAGCTGGTGCCTTCCCGCGATCCTCGAAAGTACCTGAAACACATAAACACATAACACGATAAGCACGAATGGTTAGTGAGTTCCCCAAAATACCACACACATATAATTAGCCACTCGAGGCTATAACTATGTAAGACCATCTGGTCATTGTGTCTTAGTGGGACCCTCTAGTCCCACAGCTCGTTGGACCCTTCAGTCCGGTCTAGTTGGGACCCTCCAGTCCCATGGTTCGTTGGACCCTCTGGTCCGGTCTGGTTGAGAACCCTCCGTTCTCATAGTTCGTTGGACCCTCCGGTCCAGTCTAAGTAACACATAATATAACATACAACACATATTACACAAGCATGCATAACTTAAGCAAGCACATAAGATCCTTTGGTCACACATAGTTACCACTCTAGGTAAGATATAGTGAGAAGACTCACCTCGAAGCTAGTAGAAATAAATACGCACTTGGCACTCCTGGACTATCCTCAACCTAAATACATTAGATAAGCATCTAATAAATATATCTCTTTTACCCATTTAACTCATAAGTTCTCTTATTCCCTTTTTAAGCCCCGGGATGGGTAAAAGATCCTCTTACCCCTCAAAGGTTCCAGAAGCTCCTAATTGACCCACTCACAAAGTCAACAGAAGTCCAAACGAGTCAATAGTCCAAATCGACTAGACTCGCCGAGTGCACTCGTGCGACTCGTCGAGTCCCATAGTATCTCTGAGATCGTCAGAAATTCCAACTCGTCGAGTTAACCTTAAATTGTTGGGTCAACACATGACTCAGCTAAATCGTGACAAACCCTAAACTACTCGCCGAGTCGACTCATCAACTCGGCGAGTCTATTTAGACTCCCATGCATTCAGATAATTTCAAGGCCGGATTCTTTCACAAACTTTAGATCTATACTCTTATGGCTCATAAGCCACGTAAAGTCATAGACTTTACGTCAATGCATGGCATCTAGAGCAAGAAATGCCAAAAACATGAACAAAAGGGGGTTATACACACTTAAAGCTTCACCAAATCTGGATAAAGCAAGGACCTCAAGGTGTTTAGGACCTCCTAGGGTCCAGATGTGGGGTTTTAACTTCCTCATGACCCCCAATTCACAAAAACCCCAAAAATGATGAAGAAGCCCTAATCTACTAAAATGAGAGATCTACATCAATGAAAGGGAAAAAGTCGAGTTCAATACCTTCAACTGAAGCTTGGGCGTGAAAACCAGCAGATCCAACTGTTGGATTAATGTCTAAGTCCATAACTATTTTGGTATGTACTTGACCCAATGGTGCATGGTCCTTTTGGGTTGCCTTCACCAAAGCAACTTGATAGGATGAATTATGGAGAGAAAGGATTAATTATGATTTATTAATATATTATGAGAATAATATATTAAAGGAGAAATCATATTGTTTAATTAATATTAGTCAAGAATTAATTGATAATTAGTTTTGTGGCTAAAAGAGATTAATTAAACTTAAAGGACTGGAACTGTAATTATAAGATAATTGCATTTGGGCTATGGATCACCTTGGAATAATAGGTTGGACGAATTCTATGGGGAAACCCATTAGAAATCGTCCAAGGGTTATTCTAAAAGGGTCCATGGGCTGCTTAGGGCTTAAGCAGTCAGATTAGGGTTTCCTAGTTAAAAACCCTAATAGCCTACATGTATATATAGTACCCTTAAGCCCCAAAAACGTGGCTAACAGTTCCACTAGGGTTTCTGGACATTTTAGGCAGCCTCCTCTCTCATTATTCTTCATCCTCTTGCTCTTGGTGTTTGTGAACCATTAGAGGAGTGACAATTATGACTCTAAGCTTTCTAAAGCGATTACAAGGAGGATTTGAGATTGTTATTGCTACATAACAATCAAGGTAAGATCTAAACCCCATTCATAAGTTAATATGATTAATTGTTTGCTAGATCTAGGGTTTAAAATCTTGGATGAATTGCATGTACAATAGAGAAACCTAGATCCAAGCATTAGGGTTTGCAAGAGCACATAGGATGTTCTTATGGCCAAAAACCCATTAGTGGTATCAGATCCTTGATTGGTTTCTGTTGTATGTGATGCTATGTTGAATTATTTACTGAAAAACGATTTTTTTGGCCTCTGCCCAACCTGACTCGGCGAGTCAGTGGATGAACTCGGCGAGTCTGTCTGACTCGGCGAGTCCAGTCCCTGACTCGGCAAGTCCAGTCCCTGACTCGGCGAGTCCAAGCGTCAGACAGAGGGAATATCAGGATTTCTTGCTGTTTTGCTGAAGGATTAATACCAAAAACGTATTTTTATGATAAAGTCTGATTTTTATTATATTTGGATGATTATCCTTCATAAAACAAAAGATAATTTCAAATCTTTTGAATAATAGTTTCCTTATATGATAAAGATGGATTATTTAAATTATTTGGTAATTATCTTATGGGATTAGGTCAAATATAGATAATGACAAAATTAATTGTTTAATTTCTATTATTTGTTATTTGATCCTTGTGTTGTGAAAAAGTTTCAATTGTGCCCATGTAAGTTTTATGGTTTAAATTTGAACTTAAAGGTTTTGTTTTGAAATTTAAATAGTTAAAACCCTAATGTTTTGAAATGTTTCAAAACTTGCCCTCAAGTTTTGGAATTTAAAAGTTGATTGAAAGTTAATTTAGAAATGTTAAATTCTAAAACCCTAGTATTGTTTTGAAAAGTTCAAATCACACCCTTGTGGTTTTATTAATTAATTAAAGTGTATAATTAAAAGAGATTTAATAAATCCATAAATTTTTGGTTTACAATTTAATTAAATTAAAAGTATAATTATTAAATTTGATCACCTAGTATTTTAAAAGTGTAAAATACACCCTATACTATATATAACATTAAAAGTCTAATATTATATATATGTATGAGTAAAAGTCAGTCTTACCGTTAGTAGGCCTCATTCACGAAGATGGTCTATAACGGGTGTTTAAGGAAATTGCCTATAAAATGACGATTGAATGGGTATCCACTCTTACCCACTGCACTCTTGACTAGTGGAGGGTCGTTAGCCGAATGGGTAGGATATGACAGAAACCTTCCATTATAAGTATAATGAAGTACAAAAGTAACTAAATGTTTTACAAATTCCCAATCTTAGTTACTTTAGGCAAAAGTGAATTGATGCAATTCCATGAAATTACACTTTGTACCCTTACGAAGATGTTAGTGGAGCGTGTGTGGTTAACCGACACACTAAATGGTTCTAATCAAAGGTAGCAAAGGGTGACTCAATGTTTGTCATAGTTCGGTGGAGCGTTTGTGGTTAACCGGCACATCGAATAGGTAACTGTAACATGTGGGGGCACCATGTAAGTTTGCATGGTTATTCACACCCTGTTTTGTGATCCTCGGCATCCCAGTTACAAATCAAGGGGCATATCGAGATTTAAACATGCCATTGAAAAGTTCAATGAATCTTAAAGGATCTAGGAGTTTTCAAAGCATTTAAAACTTAATCTGTTTTTCGTTTTTCATGGTGGAAAATTAGTGAATCGTCATTCACTTACCTTTAAATGTTCTGAAATTTGGGTTACGACATCCCTCTCCCAAGTTGTGGAATATTGTGTTGGGTCCTAGCCTTAGGATCTCATTTGGGTGATTTATTAAGGACTCAATCGATCAACTAACTTGAATTTATTTTCTCCCATTTTGTAGATGTCAAAGTACGACAACTATGGTCTTCACAAATCCCATGGAACAAGCTTTCCAAATGAAGATGATATTCCACGATTCAATCGAGGAACAAGAGATCATGCTTCACTTCCTCCACCTCCTCCAATTATTCTCCATAACCCACAAGTTCGATGGCTTGAAAAGTTCAAGCTCACTCAAGCCCTTTTGGCAAGTAAACATGAAGAAGGAAAGTCGATGTGTGCACACGTCCTAGAGATGAAGTCATACATTGATAGGTTAAGAATGTTGGGATCCGTTGTCTGTGAGGAGCTGGTTGTTGACTGGGTTCTTCAGTTACTTCCTAACTCGTATAGTGAGTTCGTAAGAGAGTACTATATGATGAACCATGATGTGACCCTTATAGATCTCACCTACATGCTTATTGCTGCTGAATCAACAATGGTTTGGCGCACTGGAAAAGCAAAGTTGATTGGTGAATCTGCCTTCCAGATCTCTATGGATATAGGCAATGGCAACGAAAGGCATGCCATGATCGAAAGGTTTGATCATAAGAGAAAGGCAAAGTCTGAAGTAGTTCCATGTGTTGTTCCAAAAGAGTCAATTTGCTTTTATTGCCAAGAGAAGGGGCATTGGAGATGAAGCTGCCCTATTTACCTAAGAGATCTAAGAGATGGGAGAGTCAAAACGTACGGCTCTGCTTTAGGTAAAATCCATTAACTAACTCTTTTAAGTTCCTATTCTAGATTCTTAATACATGATGTGATAAGATTACAATTGATGTTTTGTAGGATCAAAGAAAAGAGAGGAAGCTTAAGGGAAGAAGTGAGCGGAATCTAATCGTGAAGAAATGGATTTCGATCGCATTGCTTGAAGATTCGATTCTTGAGCTACTACTTACAGTTAGATTAGATTGCTAAGAAATATGTATTAACATAGTTTTCAATTGAATTGCATTGTAAGGACAAATTTTTCCGCAATAAAATAAATTTTGATTTTATATTATTTATTTATCCTTGCAATGGCGTGTATGGAAAATTGATGTTTGAATGTTTCAGTTATTATCAATAATGGATTATGTTATTTGTGGAAATGTAAAGAGTTTACCAAATAGGGAGAGTTTCTCATCGCCCAAGTTTCAAGTGGATAGAAACTTGGAATCATGCAACTTGGTTGCATGATGAATGAGAAATTTCATATTTGGAAATTAGACTAATTCGTTGACAAAGTGTCAAGTGAAGGACTAGGAGATCGAGTAAACAAAGTTGTGTGTTGATCAAGTCCACCACAAGAGTGACAAAGATATTCGTCATGATTTACTAAAGGTTTAGTAAATATGATTATACTTATAAGATTAAGTGTAATTATGAATTGATTGAAAGAGTTTAATCATTAGCAGAACGGATAAGAAGAATCAAGTAGGCAGAAAGATAAAAGTTTCTCTATTCTAAGAAGAAGGGAAAGTACCTTTTATTATGTTTTATGATAGGTCTTAATGATTAAGAACCATATCTCAATTGATCCTATAAGAGAGTCTTAGTACAATTGTATGTCTGAGAAGAGGAATCAAGAATTGAAGAAATGGTTAAATCAAGAAGTCAATCATACTTCGTTCCAAAACAAGTCTTAGAGTTAAGATTGTGACGTTGAGTGACAAGTCTTAACAAGGTTTATAACATTCATCAAATGTAGAATTTGGAAAAAGGTTTTCTTATTCTTGCACATTTGAAATTAGTAAGTTGTGATGTCTTGGATAAGATAAAGACCAACAAGGACCAATTTTTGAGAAGTGTTTTTGTCTTGATAAGAACTACACTAAATCTTGAATATTTGTTTTGTCAAGAAATGTTTCTTCACAAGAGGATCTTATATGTCAAGGAGTCAGTGGGAGTCTCAATGATCTTGAAAGGTTTCAAGAACAAATCAAGAATAAACCTTATCGATCATCACTAGCACACGACTTTAGGTTTACAACCTATCGTGTTGACACTATTTTGTTTCTGTGCCATTCCAGTTGAGTTAATTATGCATGTGAGTTCTATGAGTTCTCATTTGAACGCGTAAAAGGCAAGCACCTTGATCAATGAAAAGTACATTGATAGGAAAGGGTGAGCTGCTTAACTACTTGGAAGACATGGTGGGCACTCGTGTTACCATAAGGCAAGAAATCAAGATTGAGAAGGTTCGGTCCATATGAGTTTGGTTTTGTCGCAAACTTTGGTTTTGACAAATTCACATGGATAGGAACACATACACCATTAAAATCTAAGTGTCATAAGATTCCCTCCTTCATGAAAATGACTGTGAGGAAATGCTTTCATTAAGAGAGATTTTAAGAAGATAGTGATTATGAAAATTGTATTCTTAAATTCGATTATGGTTACGGTATCCCTTTCCGTGATTCGAATTGTGAGATTTGGCAACTAGTCTGAATTTTTTAGACACATATATGAGCTATCTAAGGCAAAAGTGTATAAGTTTGAGAAGCTTAGATAAAGGATTATCAATGCATTAGGTATTAGAAATATTAACTTAAGAAATTCAATAGGTATTGTTTTTCTGGAAGTTAAGCTGTTTGCTGAATACATGTCAAAGCTAGTGGGAGCATAAGTGTTATGATTATATGATAATAATCATCATCATAGTGGGAGCATAAATGTTGTGCTTGTATGATTATTAAGGCAAGTATTGCAAGTTAGCAATATTAATTATAGAAAACAAGAGTTATACTTTGCAAAGTCGTAAGGGTTGAATAGTTGTTTTGCTATAATTAAGGGAGAGAATATTATGCTTCATTTCAAATCTAAAGGCTTAGGTTGTGGAATGTTAATAAATTTAGTCAAGGATACATAGTGCGTTCTCAAATATTCGATTATGATTATGGTATCCCTCTTCATAGTTCGAATTGTGAGAACGTGACACATTAAATATTATGGCAGAAGATTGGTAAAGTATCGTATCTTTATTATGCATCGTGTCCCATAAGCTTCGGGTATAGGATCGATTGCAAGTGCTATAATATTTGACCGTTCTAAAATTTTCCAAATGTCTAGCGCATTTAGAGGGAAAAAGGACAAGAATCGTGTAACAGCCCGGATTTCCAGGTATCTTTTATGCTTATGTTTTTGGTGTTTTGTGAGGGGACTCGGCGAGTTGGAGCTCAAACTCGCCGAGTAGGATCGCGGTTCTGGACGCGGGTTCACGCCTGGACTCGGCGAGTCCAAGGTATGGACTCGGCGAGTCCGCGCTGTTTAATGAAACCCTAATTTCTCGGGTTTGGGACCTATTTAAAGGGCCTTAAGGCCGTCATTTGTGCTCACCAGACCCCTGAGTGAAACCCTAGCGAGTTTGAGTGTTTGGAGCAAAGCAAGGAGCCATTATTGACCTTGGAGGTGTTATATTGCAAGGGAAAGGAAGCAATAGCTAAGGGGAATCAAGAGGAGCCACTTCCTGAAGATTTGAGGTCCAGAACATCACATTTGAGGTACTACCTTCGAGCTATTCTCTGTTATGTTGATGTTTATATTGATTTAGGGCTTATTGAGCCCTTTTGTGGCTAGATCTAGTGCTTCCTTGGTCCCTTAAGCGAGTTAGGTTCTAGATCTGGACCTTTGGAGGTCCAGAGTGTCCCTTTGCCCAAGCTTTTTATGAATCCATGGGGGTTTTTGATTGGGGTCTTTGTGCTTAAGGTCAAAACACCATTTATGAGTCATGGGGTGTGTTATGAGCACCAAGATATGGACTTTACGTGATGAATAAGCTTAGGAGGGCCAGATCTATGAGTTGTTGGAGCGGATCTGACCTCAGAAGCAAGTTTGAGTTGATGCATGGCATGGACTCGCCGAGTCTGAAGAACAGACTCGGCGAGTAGCATGAAGATTGTCCTTAACCACTCAGTGAGTGGTCCAGCCGAGTTATGAGTTGACTCAGTGAGTCAGGGAGAGTTAGAGAGGGTTGATAGGTGGATTGAGTCGAACTGGAAGTCGCCGAGTTGTTCTTGAGACTCAGAGAGTTGAGTCGGGGTGGCTCCGCGATTCATACCAGGTGGAACTCGTCGAGTCAGGGGAATACTCGACGTGTCAAAAAGGGAATCCTAGAGAGTTGGTGAAAACGCTTAGACTCGCCGAGTCGCCCTAGTGCACTCGTCGAGTCTGGTCAAAGTTGACCGTTGACCGTTGACCGTTGACCAGAGTTGACCAGTGTTGACTTGATAGGGGTAGTCAACCTTAGTGGTAAAAGTGTTAATTAAGAGACATATGATGTTATAGGAGGATTATAGCTCGGAGGATCGAGAACGAGTGATTTCCAGGATTCGCGAGTTATCGAGATACACGAGGTGAGTCTTCTCACTATACTTTACCTTGAGTAGGTAACCAGAGTTATGTGATTAGAGTATTTGTATGCTATATGTATGTGATGTGTTGTACTGCATTATTTCTATGTGATTTATGCTGTGCATGTTTTAGAGTTGGAACCGGAAGGTTCACAGAGTTAGAACCTGAGGGTTCACAGAGTTTGGGTGCACGGACCCATAGAGTTATAGCCTCGAGTGGCTAATATGTGTTATGTGTGTGGTATTTTGGGGAACTCACTAAGCTTTGTGCTTACAGTGTTAGTGTTGTTGTTTCAGGTACTAGCGATGACCGTGGGAAGGCGCCGGCTTGATCTGTACACACGCGTGGGATTTTTGATATATATATATATATATATATATATATATATATATATGATCTTGGGATTTTGTATGATGTGAATTGAGATGTTAAACTTAATGTTTTATAAAAATTAAATGAGAAATGTTTTTATATTTGTGAAAAATTATTTTGAAAAATTCACGGTGTTACAAGTTGGTATCAGAGCCTTGGTTTGAGGGATTCGAGTACACCTTCGGGCGTATTTGAACTCAAACTGAGGATTTGAGAATTATTTTCAAAAAGAGTAAAAGATTTTGAAAAACGCAGAGCAGAGTTGTGTGTACGATCAGTCCGCGCCCGAACGGTGATGGGACCCAGGATCCGGTGGCAGCTATGCGGTGGATATCTGATATAGAGGGGTATTTCTTCACTTGCTCATCTCCTGAGCATTTGAAGGTTCGGTTCGCGCTGAACCAGCTTCGCTTGGGAGCGAAGGACTGGTGGAAGTTTGTGACGGCGCATTTTACGCCTGCTGAGCTTGCAGCAGTGACCTGGGAGAGGTTCACTGCCATGTTTCGAGATGAGTACGTTCCCCAGGTGGAGAGGGAGCATTTGGCCCAGGAGTTTCTGACCCTCAAGCAGGGTATTGAGTTAGTTACAACGATTACCAGGATGTTCCATGAGAGGGCGATGTTCTGCCCTGAGCACGTGTCCACTGAGCAGGCACGTATGAGCCGATATTTGAGCATTTTGAGGCGAGATATTCGGGAGTTCGCGGCAAACTCCTCGTACCGGACATTTGCTGAGCTTCAGGCAAATGCCCGGAAGAGGGAGATTGAGCTAGAGACTCAGGCCAGGGAGGAGGCGGAGTCTCAGGGGAGGGATCGGCGACCGGCACGTTCTCAGCCGACAGCCAAGCGGGCCAAGCCCGCTGATCCCAAACCAGGGAGCCAGAAGGGCCGCACTTGTGGGAAGTGTGGCAAGGGTCATGATGGAGTCTGCAGAGCGGGATGTTGCTACAAGTGTGGCAAGGAGGGGCATTTGGCCAAGGACTGCCCCAAGGGGTTTGCGGTGTGTACACCAGAAGGCGGAGTGTCCGCAGTTGCGGGGATCAGCTCAGGGATCCGCCCCTACGCCATCAGAGTTGCAGAGATTCGGCCAGTGAAGGCCGAGGCGCCGAGGGCACGAGGGAGAGCCTTTCAGCTGACCGCGGAGGAGGTCCGCGCAGCGCCCGATGTCGTGGCTGGTATGTATTCTTTCATGTATTTATTTTGATGTTGAGATATTATGCTTATGTTATGTTATGCGTAGGTACTTTTCTTGTGAATTCTGTACCTGCCTTGGTGTTATTTGACTCGGGTGCGAGTCGGTCTTTTGTATCTTTGGCTTTTAGTCAGCATATCAGTGTTAGTCGTGAGGCATTGAGTCGGCCTCTGAGAGTTTCCATAGCTGATGAGAGGGTGATATATGCCACGGAGGTTCTTCGAGGTTGCGTAGTCGAGATTTTCGGTGTTGAGTTCCCGATTGATCTGGTTCCTATTGCGATGGGTGATGTCTGTGTCATTGTGGGCATGGACTGGTTGAACAGATTCGATGCGGTTATCGACTGCGAGCGTCAGCTGGTGACCATACGAGACCCTAGTCGGGGAGTTCTTTCGGTGTACGGCGAGGGTACACGTTTAGGATCAACGTTTTGTTCGGCCGCTAGGGCAAGGCAGTGTCTACAACAGGGCTGTAAGGATTTTGTGGCGTATGTGATGGATACACGGGTGGTTTCCGAGAGGCCGAGTTCAGTTGAGGAGGTTCCGGTGGTGCGTGAGTTCCTGGATGTTTTTCCCGAGGATTTTCCGGGTGTGCCTCCTGTGAGGCAAGTGGAGTTCAATATCGATTTGGTTCCGGGGGCCGCGCCTATCGCTAAGGTGCCTTATCGCCTTGCACCTCCAGAGATGCAAGAGTTATCCTCACAGCTCCAGGAGCTGCTGGGGAAGGGGTTTATTCGGCCGAGCAGCTCGCCGTGGGGAGCGCCTATCCTGTTCGTCAAAAAGAAGGATGGTTCACACCGGATGTGTATTGATTACCGGGAGGTGAACAAGCTGACGGTCAAGAACCGTTACCCGTTGCCAAGGATCGACAATTTGTTCGATCAGTTGCAGGGAGCATCTTGGTTCTCCAAGATCGATTTGAGGTCTGGATATCATCAGGTGAGGGTGCGGGATGAGGACGTCCAGAAGACAGCGTTCATGACGCGTTATGGGCATTATGAGTTTGCGGTGATGCCTTTTGGGTTCACCAATGCCCCGGCGGTGTTCATGGATCTCATGAACTGAGTGTGTAGGCCGATGCTGGATCGGTCGGTGATTGTGTTTATCGACGACATTCTGGTATATTCGAGATCTAGAGAGCAGCATGAGGAGCATCTGAGAGAGGTTCTCGGAGTTCTGAGATTGGAGAGGCTTTATGCCAAATTCTCCAAGTGTGATTTCTGGTTGCGGGAGGTCCAGTTCTTAGGACATCTCGTTAAACAGGAAGGGATATTGGTCGATCCGGCCAAGGTTGAGGCGGTGATGAGTTGGGAGGTGCCGAAGTCACCCTCCGAGATCAGGAGTTTCCTAGGGTTGGCAGGGTATTATCGGAGGTTTATCAGGGATTTCTCTAAGATCGCAGTGCCACTCACCAGATTGACCCTGAAGGGTGTTGCTTTTTCATGGGGTCCCGAGCAACAGGCCTCCTTTGAGACACTTCGCCAAAGGTTGTGCGAAGCCCCGGTGTTAGCTCTCCCGGAAGGGATGGAGGACTTTGTAGTATATTGTGATGCATCGATTTTGGGGCTGGGAGCAGTGCTGATGCAGAGAGGGCTTGTGATAGCATATGCATCGAGGAAGCTGAAGCCTCATAAGACGAGATATCCCACCCATGATCTAGAGTTGGGGGAAGTGGTGTTCGCCCTCAAGATTTGGCGTCACTACTTGTATCGGGTTCGGTGTACGATATACACGGACCATAAGAGTTTGAAGTATTTGATGGATCAGCCCAACCTAAATATGCGACAGAGAAGGTGGTTGGATGTGGTCAAGGATTATGATTGTGAGATCTTGTACCACCCAGGCAAGGCTAATGTGGTAGCCGATGCGTTGAGCCGCAGGGCGGAGAGCACTCCACTGCGGGATGTATGTTTGAGATTGACCGTGATAGCTCCGGTATTGGACGCCATTCGTGGGGCACAGGCCGAGGCTGTGCAACCTGAGATGAAGAAGAGGGAACGGGTTGTTGGTTTGGTTTCAGAGTTCGTTACCGATGGTCGGGGGCTTATGACTTTTCAGGGGCGTATCTGGGTGCCGTTTGTGGGAGGAACGCGTACCATTTTGATGGAGGAGGCTCATCGGTCGAAATTTTCGATCCATCTGGGGGCCACTAAGATGTATTTGGATTTGAGAAAGGAGTATTGGTTGCCCTGTATGAAGAGGGATGTTGCGTGGTTTGTTGAGAGGTGCTTGACCTGCCGTAGGGTTAAGGCTGAGCACCAGAGGCCGCATGGCAAGTTGCAGCCATTGGAGGTTCCCGAGTGGAAGTGGGAACATATCACTATGGATTTCATCACCAAATTGCCGAGGACTGCCAGAGGAGTTGATGCAATTTGGGTGATTGTGGACAGGTTGACGAAGAGCGCCCACTTCCTTGCCATCAGTGAGAGTTCTTCAACAGAGAAATTGTCGGAGGTGTATGTGAGGGAAGTGGTATCTCGGCATGGGGTGCCGATCTCGATTGTTTCAGACCGTGATGTGCGCTTCACTTCCAGATTCTAGAAGAAATTTCATGAGGAGTTGGGTACTAGACTGCATTTTAGTACCGCATATCATCCCCAGACAGACGGTCAGAGTGAGCGGACGATTCAGACGCTTGAGGACATGCTCCGAGCATGTGTGTTGGATTTCGGGGGTAGCTGGGATGCGTATTTACCCTTGGCAGAGTTTTCCTACAACAACAGCCATCATTCGGGCATTGGTATGCCACCCTTTGAGCTGTTGTATGGGAGGAGGTGTCGGACCCCCATTTGTTGGGGAGAGGTTGGGCAGTACAGAGATCGTGCTTCAGACGACAGAGCAGATTCAGCAGGTCAGACAGAGGTTGTTGACCGCTCAGAGCCGACAGAAGAGTTATGCAGACAGATGCCGGTCCGAGCTTGAGTTTCAGGTCGACGACTTTGTTCTCCTGAAGGTCTCTCCTTGGAAAGGAGTGATTCGATTCAGGAAGAGAGGCAAGTTGGGGCCCCGGTATATTGGTCCATTCCGTGTGATCGCGAGGGTAGGCCGGGTAGCCTATCGTTTGGATTTGCCAGCAGAGTTGGGGCAGATTCACGACACTTTTCATGTGTCGCAGCTGAGGAAGTGTATAGCCGACGAGTCGGCAGTGGTTCCATTAGAGGATATTTAGGTGGATGCAAGCCTGAATTATGCCGAGAGACCAGTGGCCATCAGAGATCGGAAAATCAAGGTTCTGAGGAACAAGGAGGTACCCCTGGTGTTGGTTCAGTGGCAACACCGGAAGGGATCAGAGATGACCTGGGAGCCGGAGCGTGAGATGCGTGAGCAGCATTCGGAGCTATTTTCAGAGCGAGACTTCGAGGGCGAAGTCTAGTTCTAGTGGGGGAGAGTTGTAACTGCCCGGATTTCCAGGTATCTTTTATGCTTATGTTTTTGGTGTTTTGTGAGGGGACTCGGCGAGTTGGAGCTCAAACTCGCCGAGTAGGATCGCGGTTCTGGATGCGGGTTCGCACCTGGACTCGGCGAGTCCGTGCTGTTTAATGAAACCCTAATTTCTCAGGTTTGGGACCTATTTAAAGGTCCTTAAGGCCGTCATTTGTGCTCACCAGACCCCTAAGTGAAACCCTAGCGAGTTTGAGTGTTTGGAGCAAAGCAAGGAGCCATTATTGACCTTGGAGGTGTTATATTGCAAGGGAAAGGAAGCAATAGCTAAGGGGAATCAAGAGGAGCCACTTCCTGAAGATTTGAGGTCCAGAACATCACATTTGAGGTACTACCTTCGAGCTATTCTCTGTTATGTTGATGTTTATATTGATTTAGGGCTTATTGAGCCCTTTTGTGGCTAGATCTAGTGCTTCCTTGGTCCCTTAAGCGAGTTAGGTTCTAGATCTGGACCTTTGGAGGTCCAGAGTGTCCCTTTGCCCAAGCTTTTTATGAATCCATGGGGGTTTTGGATTGGGGTCTTTGTGCTTAAGGTCAAAACACCATTTATGAGTCATGGGGTGTGTTATGAGCACCAAGATATGGACTTTACGTGATGAATAAGCTTAGGAGGGCCAGATCTATGAGTTGTTGGAGCGGATCTGACCTCAGAAGCAAGTTTGAGTTGATGCATGGCATGGACTCGCCGAGTCTGAAGAACAGACTCGGCGAGTAGCATGAAGATTGTCCTTAACCACTCAGTGAGTGGTCCAGCCGAGTTATGAGTTGACTCAGTGAGTCAGGGAGAGTTAGAGAGGGTTGACAGGTGGATTGAGTCGAACTGGAAGTCGCCGAGTTGTTCTTGAGACTCGGAGAGTTGAGTCGGGGTGGCTCCGCGATTCATACCAGGTGGAACTCGTCGAGTCAGGGGAATACTCGACGTGTCAAAAAGGGAATCCTAGAGAGTTGATGAAAACGCTTAGACTCGCCGAGTCGCCCTAGTGCACTCGTCGAGTCTGGTCAAAGTTGACCGTTGACCGTTGACCAGAGTTGACCAGTGTTGACTTGATAGGGGTAGTCAACCTTAGTGGTAAAAGTGTTAATTAAGAGACATATGATGTTATAGGAGGATTATAGCTCGGAGGATCGAGCACGAGTGATTCCAGGATTCGCGAGTTATCGAGATACACGAGGTGAGTCTTCTCACTATACTTTACCTTGAGTAGGTAACTAGAGTTATGTGATCAGAGTATTTGTATGCTATATGTATGTGATGTGTTGTACTGCATTATTTCTATGTGATTTATGCTGTGCATGTTTTAGAGTTGGAACCGGAAGGTTCACAGAGTTAGAACCTGAGGGTTCACAGAGTTAGAACCTGAGGGTTCACAGAGTTTGGGTGCATGGACCCATAGAGTTATAGCCTCGAGTGGCTAATATGTGTTATGTGTGTGGTATTTTGGGGAACTCACTAAGCTTTGTGCTTACAGTGTTAGTGTTGTTGTTTTAGGTACTAGCGATGACCGTGGGAAGGCGCCGGCTTGATCTGTACACACGCATGGGATTTTTGATATATATATATATGATCTTGGGATTTTGTATGATGTGAACTGAGATGTTAAACTTAATGTTATATAAAAATTAAATGAGAAATGTTTTTATATTTGTGAAAAATTATTTTGAAAAATTCACGGTGTTACAAATCGGTTTTGACTAAGATAATTAAACAACTATCAAAGGACGGTCCAAAGTTCGCTGAGGATTGGTCGCTTGTGAGTAGTTGGAAGTATGATATTGGATGGACCATATCGACATTATTATGAATAGATAAGTGTGACATCCCCAAAATCACGGCCATAAAAGACCGGTTTGTTTATGCTTTGTTTAAAAATCAGAGTTACATTTTAAATGAAAGTGTTGCGGAATTTGTACCAAAACAAATATATGATAAAGATTTATCAAAAGCATTTCCATAGAAATGTATTTCATTAAAAGACTTGGGATGTCATGTTCGTACAGATCAAAAGCATAAACAGTACAATATAAGCCTTAATACATTATTTCATATCTACAGGCCTATATCCGTAATCCCTCGTCCAAAACATCACACCTATGCTCATGCGCCACTACCTGTAATACATAAAACTGAGTGGGTCAGGCTTGGGAGCCTGGTGAGCACATAGGGTTTTCAACCCACAATAAATAAGTTTATTAATTTCATCAATCAACAATAACCCAATTACCCGTTCCCGTTATCCTCAGTTTACGTCCCTAAACACCTATCATAAGGGACCTAGCCTAAGGATCATCATCGGGACGGACACTACTGCTAAGGGGATTCCTCAGCAATAAATGTCCTAAAGGCAACCATGTGGGGGATGGAGTACACCGGTGAACACGTCGTTCACAAACACCTACAGGTTGCGAGTCTGCTAGTGTTCCACTGGACCGTCTAGAAGAGTCCGTGGTCGTCATGCATACTCCGCTAGATGATAGAAACAACAACATCAACATCGAGGCCTCTCATCATTTTATCACACATCACCTATTACATCTACCCATGTTTTACCCCAACATTTTCGTAGATATAAAATACATATACAGTTTAAATCATTGAAAACATGTATAACAACGTTCATCCAGCATAGATAGCAAGTAATCAGATAATATGCACACATAGCACGTAATTTATAAAATACTTCATATCTATGTGTAAGCTGAAAGTAACTATGCACTCACCTGAAAGGTGGTGACTCAGCACTCGGACAGCGCTTCGATACTCTCAAAACGATATTCCTTCGATAAAACCTAGTACCAACACCACTAGGGTTTAGTCTAACGATAACCGCGATTAATTAATAGTCTAGCTATTATTATTATTATATAAGCGTTAAACGATACTTATATAACCCATAATAATAGCCCAAGTACTTATTATAAGGTCCTAATAACATTACTATATTAAAACGTAAGCTAAACTAAAGATAGGTTAGGCGTAGCTCACTTACAGCGAGTTTTCTCGAAAACCGGGCTTCGCTGGAGCAGCGTTCCCGAGCCGAAAGGCTCTTTTCTCGGGACTCCGGGAGCCTCGGGGCTTCCTTCGGGTGCTAGGGGGTTTACCTAGGCTTTAGGGGGCTTAAGGAGGCTTAGAGAGAGAGAGAGAGAGTGTAGAGAGAGAAAGAAGTGGGGAAAGGTGTGAGAAATGAGAGAACCCGACACTTCTATTTATAGGGTGAAATCCTGACGGACTCGCCGAGTCGGTTCACTGACTCGCCGAGTCAGTGCCACGTGTCATCATCTGATGGCTTTCCTTGGGGAGAAAGCCTTGGCCCATATTCAGCCACGTCACCCCTTTTGCAGCAGCACTCTGCCAACTTCTAAACCCCGTAACTTTCGCATACGAGCTCCATTTTCGATGTTCTTTTTTTCCATGCGTAGGTAAAAACAAGATCTACAACTTTCATTTAGACTCCGTCGGCTAATTCTCGACCGATCTCAAATTTAACAGTAAGAGGCGTTTAGACTGTTAAATGACCGCGAAGAATTCATAACTCCTTCATACGAACTCCGTTTTCGTCCATCTTTTTACCGTTGAGTTCCTATTAATGAGATCTTCAACTCTCATTTAGGTCGCGTAAGCCAAAAACCGCTCGAACAAAAATTCGAGTTTCGGGCCGTGCACTGCTAAGCCGAATCTTAGAAAAATCATAATTTCCTCATACGAAGTCAGATTTGGGCGTTCTTTTTATCGACGTTCTTAGTTTAACATATTCTAAAACTTTTGTTTAGATTGATAAGGCTAAATCTCACTCTATCGTAAATTCATTATTTACGCTTCCCGGTGTCGTGCCGGTTTTGCCGTAAAACTTCGACGGGCCATAACTTCTTCGTTATAACTCGGATTTCGGCGTTCTTTATATGTACAGAAACCTTGAGACATATTCTACAACCTTATGTAGAGACATCGGGCTTATCTCATACTTTAATTTTGACGCTTATTTTTATTCTTTATTAATTATACACTTATAATTAAATAATAAACACATAAACACACATAATTCACATAATACTCAAATATTTCATCTTTATTTCTTCAAAAAGAGTTACAAGAGTTGACCTAGACTATTACATTGACAAAAATGCTTAGCCCTGAAACCCAGGCATTACAATTCTCTCCCCCTTAGGATGATTCCGTCCCGGAATCATGCATCAGCAAACAGATGTGGATAGCGACTCATCATGTCATCCTCTGTTTCCCAAGTGAGGTTCGGCCCATTCGAATGTTTCCATTGGACTAGCACTAAGTCGACCATCTTGCGTCGTAACTTCTTAGTCTTACGGTCAACAATTGCCTCAGGCTCTTCGATCAGCCTTTTATTGTCATCCATCCTTAACTCTGAGATTGGAATTATGTCGGGAACATCTCCCGTGAATTTCCTCAAATAACACACATGGAAAGTGTTATGAATACCATTGAGTTCTTCGGGCAATTCCAACTTGTAAGCTTGGTTCCCTATCTTCTGAAGAACTTTGAACGGTCCAATAAACCTTGGACTCAACTTTCCTCGTTTCCCGAACTTCGAAGGTTATCGGTCGTCTTTTCTTGTCAGCATAGCTCTTCTGACGATCCTGAGCTGCTAACATTCTTTCCCTAATCACCTTCAACTTCTCAGCAGTCTCATGGACTATCTCGGGGCCCATAAACTGCTTCTCTCCGACTTCAAGCCAACAAGACGGCGTACGACACTTTTGTCCATACAAGGCTTGGTAAGGTGCCATCTTGATGCTCGAGTGAAAACTATTGTTGTAGGAGAATTCTACCAGAGGTAAGTGCTCATCCCAATTCCCTTGGAATTCGAGGGTACATGCTCTCAGCATATCTTCCAGCGTCTGAATCGTTCTTTCGCTCTGACCATCAGTTTGCGGATGATAAGCAGTACTCAAACACAACTTTGTACCTAACTCCTCTTGTAGACTCCTCCAAAACCTTGACGTGAAACGACTATCACGATCTGATACAATCGTAAGAGGGACACCGTGAAGTCTTACAATTTCCTTCACGTAAGCATTTGCGAGCTTATCCATAGACCACTTCTCGTTGGCTGCTATGAAGTGTGCACTCTTGGTGAAACGATCCACGACTACCCAAATCATGTCGTGACCGTTCTTCGTCCTGGGCAGTTTAGTCACAAAATCCATGGTGATGTCTTCCCATTTACCCATGGGTACAGGTAAAGGTTCCAAACTCCCATACGGTTTCTGATGTTGTGCCTTAACCCTCGCACATGTTACGCACTCGGCCACATACTTCGCAACATCGAGCTTCATCGTCGGCCACCAGTAGTAGGGTTTTAGGTGCCTATACATTTTAGTGCTACCGGGATGAATCGAGTACATGGTCTTGTGTGCTTCTTCCATCAGAAGATCTCTTATTCCTCCCGTCTTAGGTACCCAAATTCGATTTTGGAATACCTTCAGTCCTCGACTGTTTGTACCGAACACTAACGTTCTTCCCAAGCGTTCTTCCTTTCGGTCATTTTTCTCTAAAGCTTCTTCTTGAGCTTTCCTGATACTTTCCACAATCGTCGAGACGACTTCAATTCTTAACGCTCTTGGCCTTTTCCTTTCCAGATTGACTTTCCGACTGAGAGCATCAGCAACAATATTTGCTTTACCTGGGTGGTAAAGTATCTCACAGTCGTAGTCCTTGAGAAGTTCTAGCCAGCGTCGTTGCCTCATGTTCAACTCCTTCTGATTAAAGAGATACTGGAGACTCTTATGATCAGTGAAGAGCTTGCACTTCGTGCCGTAGAGGTAATGCCTCCATATCTTTAAGGCAAAAACTACCGCTGCCAACTCCAGATCATGAGTGGGGTAGTTCTTTTCGTGCTCTTTCAATTGTCGAGATGCGTATGCTATCACCTTTTCTCTTTGGGTCAGAACACAACCCAACCCGACTCCAGAAGCGTCACTATAAACCGCGAAATCTTCGACTCCATCGGGTAGAGAAAGTATCGGTGCTTCACATAACTTCTTCTTTAGCTTCTCGAATGCCTCATCGTGTTTCTCACTCCACGTATACGTAGCTCCTTTATGAGTCAAAGCTGTTAATGGAGCAGCTATCGAAGAAAAGCCTTGGATAAATCGTCGATAATATCCGGCTAATCCTAGAAAGCTTCGAATTTCCGTGGGACTCTTTGGGCGTTCCCACTTCATTACGGCCTCGATCTTTGCGGGGTCAACCATTATTCCCTCCTGGTTAACAACATGACCCAAGAATTGGACTTCCCGTATCCAAAAGTCGCATTTGGAGAACTTTGCAAAAATCTTCTCCTTCTTCAACACTTCTAATACTTCCCGTAGATGCTTTCCATGCTCCTCTTGGCTTTTTGAGTAGATGAGAATGTCGTCGATGAACACTATCACAGATTTATCGAGGAATGGTTTACAAACCCTATTCATCAAATCCATGAATGCTGCGGGAGCATTGGTTAGCCCGAATGACATAACCAAGAACTCGTAGTGTCCATATCTCGTTCTGAATGCAGTCTTCTCAATATCTTGCTTTCTCACCTTTAGCTGATGATATCCTGACCTAAGATCGATCTTTGAGAAGTAGCTCGAACCTTGCAGCTGATCAAATAGGTCATCAATCCTTGGCAATGGATACTTGTTCTTCACCGTTGCCTTATTCAGCTCTCGGTAGTCTATACACATTCTCATACTTCCGTCCTTCTTCTTCACGAATAACACCGGAGCTCCCCAGGGTGATGAACTAGGTCGAATAAAACCGTTGTCCAATAGCTCCTGAAGTTGCGTCATGAGCTCCTTCATCTCCGTCGGTGCTAATCGGTAAGGTGCTTTTGCTATTGGTGTTGTTCCTGGTAACAAGTCTATACGGAACTCCACTTGTCTATCAGGTGGTAATCCGGGAAGATCTTCGGGAAAGACTTCCGGATAATCACACACAACCGGTATATTCTGCACCTCTTTCTTTTCTTTCTTAGCATCGATTACGAATGCCAAGTACGATGCGAATCCTTTGGACAAACATTTCCTGGCTTTCATCAGGGAGATGATTCCAGAATTCACTCTGCGTTTGTCCCCGTACACCATAAATGATTCCTTTCCGGGTGGGTTTACCTTTACTATCTTCTTTCGGCATTGAATCTCAGCATCGTTGGCGCTAAGCCAATCCATACCCAAAACGATGTCGAAACCGTTTAACTCTATGGGTAATAGCTCTTCATCGAATTCGTTTCCGTTTAGGTCAATGACGATGTTCCTAATACGATTACTAACAGGTACGAATTTGCCACTGGCAACTTCTACAATCAGGGCATTATCTAGTTTTTCTACAGGCAATGCTAATTTCCCACCAAATTTATGCGACACAAAGGAGTAGTTGGCTCCGGAATCAAATAATATATTTGCAGGCAAACCATTTACAAGAAAGGTACCTGAAGCGACGTTTGCTGCCTCCTTTGCAGCCTCGAGCGTCATCTGGAAGGCTCTCGCCTTCGGCTTCGGTAGTATGTTGGGTCTTCCTGTCTCCTTCTTCTTCGGGCAATCCCTTGAAATGTGCCCCTCCTCGTTGCACTCATAACAGACCTTCTTAGTGAACGTGCATTCATTGGCATAGTGCCCAGGCTTTCCACATTTGTAACAAGTGACCCCTCCTTCACACTTCCCAGAGTGCTTCTTCTTGCACTTGTCACACCACTTCGCTTCTGATCCTCCTCCTCTCGAACCAAACTTCGAGAATCTACCTTTCTTACCGGACCTTGAGGATCCGTCAAATTTCCTTTTCTCTCCCACTTCCGCTCTCTCCAGACCCTTATCTCGTATCTGGGTCTCCACATTCTTAGCAGCCCAGATGGCGGCTTTCAGAGTGGTAGATTGTTTGACCATTGGACCGAAGTCCGCTGGTAATCCGAGGGCAAATTTGTTAACCTTGGAGAGTTCAGTTGGGACGAGGTGAGGAACAAGCTTCATTTTCTCAGTAAATCTTGCAGTGTATTCCGTAACGCTCATTCTTCCCTTCTTCAGATTTTGGAATTCGTTGTTGATTTCCAGAAGATCCTGCTCAGAGCAGTATTGCATCTTCAAATGTACCAGAAAATCCTCCCACGACATCTTGCTTGCTTCCCCTTTGGGCATTGAGTCAGCTAGTAGCTTCCACCAGCTTAGTACTCCAGATTTCAACAAAGGAACCGCAAGAGCGGTCTTCTGCCTATTGCTACACTCGCAACTCTCAAACATTGTCTCCATCTTAGAGATCCAATTCATGACTTCCACCGGCGTCGGGCTTCCAGATAGACTCGGTGGCTTGGATGCCATGAAATCCTTGTATTTGCATCCACGTCCGTCATTTCCTCCCTCCTGGTGGTTTTGCCTAACTATCGGTGGGTTGGCTTGACCAACAGTCCCACTATAGTTTCCCTCCTCAGTCTGCCCTTCGTTCAACTCGGGCTGTTCGATCTGAATAGTCTTTTCCTCTCGATTTTGCTGGAGCAAACGTCTGGTTTCCTCCATTTGACGATCCAACATAGCCTGGATCATCGCTTGCACTCCGGCCATCGTGACTGTCTCAGGTGCAACTTCTTCTACAACAGGTATTTGTTGAACCACTAGGGGTTGGTTCCTATCTCCATTCGCGTTCACGTTTTCGCTACGGGTCCTTGCCATCTTGATCTATACACCGAATAAGGTGAATTTAGATCTTTATTTAGGATAGACGTTTGAATTGTCCTTGTCACTCCGAAACGTTTACATGCTAGTTCTAATATCGTAGTCGTACGTTTAGAATCCTAAACACATAAGGTTTCCAGATCCGGTCGGCAACAGACCATAGATCCGAACAAATAACAGCATATCATGCACAAAGCATTTAGCACATAAAAGCATTTTAGGCACAATTCCTAAAATAAGCTAGTGCTCACACCTCACAATCATCGCTTAGCATTCTAAGTTTAAGTCTAGAAATCCTACAAATTCCTAGTTCGCTTAAACTAATGCTCTGATACCAACTGTGAAATCCCCAAAATCACGGCCAGAAAAGACCGGTTTGTTTATGCTTTGTTTAAAAATCAGAGTTACATTTTAAATGAAAGTGTTGCGGAATTTGTCCCAAAACAAATATATGATAAAGATTTATCAAAAGCATTTCCATAGAAATGTATTTCATTAAAAGACTTGGGATGTCATGTTCGTACAGATCAAAAGCATAAACAATACAATATAAGCCTTACTACATTATTTCATATCTACATGCCTATATCCGTAATCCCTCGTCCAAAGCATCACACCTATGCTCATGCGCCACTACCTGTAATACATAAAACTGAGTGGGTCAAGCTTGGGAGCCTGGTGAGCACATAGGGTTTTCAACCCACAATAAATAAGTTTATTAATTTCATCAATCAACAATAACCCAATTACCCGTTCCCGTTATCCTCAGTTTACGTCCCTAAACACCTATCATAAGGGACCTAGCCTAAGGATCATCATCGGGACGGACACTACTGCTAAGGGGATTCCTCAGCAATAAATGTCCTAAAGGCAACCATGTGGGGGATGGAGTACACCGGTGAACACGTCGTTCACAAACACCTACAGGTTGCGAGCCTGCTAGTGTTCCACTGGACCGTCTAGAAGAGTCCGTGGTCGTCATCCATACTCCGCTAGATGACAGAAACAACAACATCAACATCGAGGCCTCTCATCATTTTATCACACATCACCTATTACATCTACCCATGTTTTACCCCAACATTTTCGTAGATATAAAATACATATACAGTTTAAATCATTGAAAACATGTATAACAACGTTCATCCAGCATAGATAGCAAGTAATCAGATAATATGCACACATAGCACGTAATTTATAAAATACTTCATATCTATGTGTAAGCTGAAAGTAACTATGCACTCACCTGAAAGGTGGTGACTCAGCACTCGGACAGCGCTTCGATACTCTCAAAACGATATTCCTTCGATAAAACCTAGTACCAACACCACTAGGGTTTAGTCTAACGATAACCGCGATTAATTAATAGTCTAGCTATTATTATTATTATATAAGCGTTAAACGATACTTATATAACCCATAATAATAGCCCAAGTACTTATTATAAGGTCCTAATAACATTACTATATTAAAACGTAAGCTAAACTAAAGATAGGTTAGGCGTAGCTCACTTACAGCGAGTTTTCTCGAAAACCGGGCTTCGCTGGAGCAGCGTTCCCGAGCCGAAAGGCTCTTTTCTCGGGACTCCGGGAGCCTCGGGGCTTCCTTCGGGTGCTAGGGGGTTTACCTAGGCTTTAAGGGGCTTAAGGAGGCTTAGAGAGAGAGAGAGAGTGTAGAGAGAGAAAGAAGTGGAGAAAGGTGTGAGAAATGAGAGAACCCGACACTTCTATTTATAGGGTGAAATCCTGACGGACTCGCCTAGTCGGTTCACTGACTCGCCGAGTCAGTGCCACGTGTCATCATCTGATGGCTTTCCTTGGGGAGAAAGCCTTGGCCCATATTCAGCCACGTCACCCCTTTTGCAGCAGCACTCTGCCAACTTCTAAACCCCGTAACTTTCGCATACGAGCTCCATTTTCGACGTTCTTTTTTTCCATGCGTAGGTAAAAACAAGATCTACAACTTTCATTTAGACTCCGTCGGCTAATTCTCGACCGATCTCAAATTTAACAGTAAGAGGCGTTTAGACTGTTAAATGACCGCGAAGAATTCATAACTCCTTCATACGAACTCCGTTTTCGTCCATCTTTTTACCGTTGAGTTCCTATTAATGAGATCTTCAACTCTCATTTAGGTCGCGTAAGCCAAAAACCGCTCGAACAAAAATTCGAGTTTCGGGCCGTGCACTGCTAAGCCGAATCTTAGAAAAATCATAACTTCCTCATACAAAGTCAGATTTGGGCGTTCTTTTTATCGACGTTCTTAGTTTAACATATTCTACAACTTTCGTTTAGATTGATAAGGCTAAATCTTACTCTATCGTAAATTCACTATTTACGCTTCCCGGTGTCGTGCCGGTTTTGCCGTAAAACTTCGACGGGCCATAACTTCTTCGTTATAACTCGGATTTCGGCGTTCTTTATATGTACGGAAACCTTGAGACATATTCTACAACTTTATGTAGAGAAATCGGGCTTATCTCATACTTTAATTTTGACGCTTATTTTTATTCTTTATTAATTATACACTTATAATTAAATAATAAACACATAAACACACATAATTCACATAATACTCAAATATTTCATCTTTATTTCTTCAAAAAGAGTTACAAGAGTTGACCTAGACTATTACATTGACAAAAATGCTTAGACCTGAAACCCGGGCGTTACAATAAGATTCTATTAAGAATGAGTTGTAATATGGAAAATATGGAAATGTTTCCATATTAGGAGTTGGATAATGAGAGTCTATGACAAGATTAGAAAATTTTATGCAAAAGGATGTTCAAGGAATGTACTTTGAGAGAGAGAGATCACGTCTATGGAATTGTATTATATCAATCTCCAATAAAGGACTTTGTAATTTCATTGACAATAGTCATTGTGATTTTTGTGCTATGACATTACGAAAGGATCATTGCATAAAATGTTAGAATCTAGCATATTTATAAGTGGAAAGAATTTGATATTCTTACACTTGTAGTAAGGATTGGGAGTAGGTATGAATGAATGAAGACTGTCGTGAATTGGTGTGTGGATTGTCTAAAGTGTATTAGACATAAGCAAATGTTTGCTACAACGTTCATGAGTGCTTATGAATATGATTTGAGCATTGGATTAAACCCACGCTCACTTGGATCACTTCATGAATTGTGTCACGAGTGATTAGTGAGACGATAACATCTTATATTCTTGAAACCGAGATGTGTGAGTTGTATCTTGCGATTCAGTTGCACATTGATAATATGTAAACGCACCAGTAACTTGGTGTTATAAAACATACTGTTGTGTGTGATTCGGTAAGTGAATGCAAGCAAGCATTGATTCAAAGTTTATCCGTTCCTTTTATCCAAAGTAGGATGAAAGCGATATCTTTGGTCCCCTCGATGATTTAGTGATGGCACCTAAGCGCTTGGCCAAGCCGAGACTAATTTGATGTGTTCAATTGTAGTTTGTTGTCAGTCGTCATAAATTGGAAGTCGGGAAACAGTATAGAGAGAATGATTCGAATTCATGTCTTAAGTCTATACGATATCTAGAATGGAGGAATATATGATCCCTTATCTAAAGGACACGCGTATCTGATAAGATCAGAGTTGACAGTGGCTTTTGAAAACTACGATTGTAGATCAGGATCTGAAGTCATACGCAGAATAGTTATTAGGCTTATCCAAGTGGGAGACTGTTGGATTAGTGTCTAAGTCCATAACTATTTTGGTATGTACTTGACCCGATGGTGCATGGTCCTTTTGGGTTGCCTTCACCAAAGCAACTTGATAGGATGAATTATGGAGAGAAAGGATTAATTATGATTTATTAATATATTATGAGAATAATATATTAAAGTAGAAATCATATTGTTTATTTAATAGTAGTGAAGAATTAATTGATAATTAGTTTTTTGGCTAAAAGAGATTAATTAAACTTAAGGGACTGGAACTGTAATTATAAGATAATTGCATTTGGGCTATGGATCACCTTGGAATAATAGGTTGGACGAATTCTATGGGGAAACCCATAAGAAATCGTCCAAGGGTTATTCTAAAAGGGTCCATGGGCTGCTTAGGGCTTAAGCAGTCAGATTAGGGTTTCCTAGTTAAAAACCCTAATAACCTACATGTATATATAGTACCCTTAAGCCCCAAAAACGTGGCTAAGAGTTCGACTAGGGTTTCTGGACGTTTTGGACAGCCTTCTCTCTCATTATTCTTTATCCTCTTGCTCTTGGTGTTTGTGAACCATTAGAGGAGTGACAATTGTGACTCTAAGCTTTCTAAAGCCATTACAAGGAGGATTTGAGATTGTTATTGCTACATAACAATCAAGGTAAGATCTAAACCCCATTCATAAGTTAATATGATTAATTGTATGCTAGATCTAAGGTTTAAAGTCTTGGATGAATTGCTTGTACAATAGAGAAACCTAGATCCAAGCATTAGGGTTTGCATGAGCACATAGGATGTTCTTATGGCCAAAAACCCATCAGCACCCTTCCTGATCCTCTAGCTTGAAACCCTCTTCTTCCTTGCAAAAATACCCACCAAAAGCTTACAATATCTCTCTCTCTCTTTTTTTTTTCTCTCTCTCTCTCTCTCACTCTAAGCACTCAAGACTCGTTTAGGGTTTTCTCTCCTGAAGGGTAGTCGCAATAAGAGGCCTTAAGTGCCTTTAAAAAGGCCACATGCCGAAAAATTAGGGTTTCCTTTAGCAGTGCTGACTCGATGAGTCGGCTAATGGACTCGTCAAGTCCACTCATTAATCCACGTCACCAGCCACGAGTCTACTCGACGAGTTGAGGCACCAACTCGTCGAGTCACTCCACATATCTAAAAAATAAATGCTTAAAATATATACCTAGAAATCCGGATGTTACAATATGATTTGGCATAATACTTGAAGATCAATGGATGGTATGATGTATAATCCGGTAGATGGGAAATCATGGCAAGAATTTGATAAGAGATATCCAAAGTTTGCCAAAGAACCTAGAAATGTTCGTCTACGTTTAACTGTTGATGGCTTTAATCCATTCGGCAACTTTAATAACAATTATAGTATTTGGCCAGTTATATTGACTACCTACAATACGCCACCATGGATATGTATGAAAGAGTCTTCTTTCATGCTAACTTTGCTGATTCCTGGCCCTAGATCACCCGCAAAGGACATTGATGTTTATTTGAGGCCTTTAGTGGGTGATTTGAAAATGTTGTGGGCCGAAGGAGTCCAAATGAGAGACACATAAACCAAAACTGTATTTAATATGTGTGCGATGTTGTTATGGACTATAAATGATTTCCCAACATGTAGCAGTCTATCTGGATAGAGTGGTCAAGGTTATTTAGCATGCCCTACTTGTAACGAAGACACATCTTCCATTTATGTGACCAAAAAGATGTCTTATGTTGGTCATAGACAATTCATGAATATAAACCATAGTTGGAGGGAGAGTCTATTGTTTGATGGTCAACCTGAGATAAGACCGCTTCCTAGACGATTCAACAATGCAACTATATTAAAGCAAGTAAATTGTCTCTCTGATCGAATTCCAGGGAAACATCCTGATTATGAGGGTCAAAAAATAAAGCGCAATGATGAAAGAAAAAAGAGAGAGTTAAATTGCACGAAACGAAGTATCTTCTTTGAGATTGAGTATTTGTCTTCCCTCGACCTAAAACACAATTTCAATGTTATGCATGTTTCAAAGAACGTGAATGAAAGTGTGTTGAATACTACATTAATGAACGATAAAATCCAAGACAAAAAGGAAGCGAGAATTGACTTGAAGAATATGGGCATTAGACCAGATCAATGGCCAAAAGAGAAAGTCAAGAAGATGAAGAAACACAACAAGGAAAAAAACAAGAAGAAAGAAATACTCCCACATGCTTCTTACTCTTTCAAACCAATTGATCGACAACGTTTCTGTCAATTCATTAAAGGAGTGAGACTACCTGATGGTTTTTGATTGAACTTTAAGAAGTAGGTTAATGATACTGAATTAAATTTGGTTGGGCTAAAGTCTCACGATTATCACGTCCTCATGCAACGATTGCTACCTATAGGGGTTAGAGCATGTCTCCCACCAAATGTTTCAAGAACAATCATTGACCCATGTACATTCTTTAAAAAAATTATACATGGTCATTAGATGTTAACGACATGAGAAATGCCAGAACAGAAGTGGTGAAGATCTTATGCAATCTTGAGTTGATATATCCTCTAGCATTTTTCAACATAATGATTCATCTTATTCTTCATTTACTTGATGAAGCCATTCTTGGAGGGCCTGTACACATGAGATGGATGTATCCTTTTGAAGGATATATGAAAAAACTTAAAAATTATGTCAGAAACAAAGCCAAACCAGAAGGTTCAATAGCAGAGTGTTATGTTGTAGACGAAGCTTTGACATTTTGCTCTATGTATCTTGAGGGTATGCAAACTAGATTCAAGCGTGCTGATAGAAATGATGATCCCGACCTTGCAAAAAGGCAATTTTCTGTGTTCTCATCCAAGGTTGTAGAACTCGCTACTCGGTACCTGCTCGGCCGACTTGGGAGTAGCGAGTACTCGGGGAGTACTCGGATTCGATAATTCATGTAGAAATATTTTTTGGAAAATTATATATGTCAAAATCATAAGTTAAAATCATAATTTGATTGAATTATATAACCAAAATTAGATACATGTGAATACATAAAAACTGAAATACACATAATTGTCTCACTAAGTGGATAATTACTGAAAATTTAAGATATATATGTAGTAATAATCACATGTTTGTGTTAAATAATAAATTATTAAGTGCATTATACATATTAATCTTGAAATTCTTGATTTTTTCTCTTTTTATGACAATTTTGACCCTTTGACCGTGTTTGACCGATTTTGACCAAGTTGGCTAAGTTTGACTGAGTAGGCCCGAGTAAGACCGAGTAGGCCCGAGTTTGACCGAGTTTGTCCGGTTTTTGACCGATTTTGACCGATTTTTGGCCGATTTTGACTAAATCCGAGTTTTTTGACCGATTTGACGTTACTCACCTCGGTGGAGGGCCGATTCCGAGTAATCGGCCGAATACTCGGCCGAGTAGGCCAAGTTTTGCAACACTGTTCTCATCACAATGTTGGCTAAGAAAATCGTTGAACTTTGTAAAGAGGCCAAAAAATCATTGCATTGGTTTGTGTTCTGATCTATTAACTACATTTTCGATTGTGTTATAATATATTTTAACTATTCTAATTATTTTGTCCCATATTCAGTGAATTCAAATCATAATTGCCAGAAAGTGATTTCAAAATGGAATTTCCTTCATGGTTCAAAGAAAAGGTAAGTATGTTATATATTTATAATGTAAAACTAATTTATTACTTAAACATACAATCTTATATTTCCTTACAGATTTATTGTCTTCAAAAAGATATGCATTCGGACTGTACTGATGAATTAAAGGCGTTGGCATATGGTTCGTTGCGTGCATATTCTTACACTACGTGTATAGTAAATGGTGTTGATTTGTCGTGAATAGCCGTGATCTCCGACACACTACTCAAAATAGTGGTGTTGTTACATTCGGAGAAGACGGCACACCATTCTATGGTCAATTAGAGGAGATTATAGAGTCGCATTATTTATATGATAAATCAGTTGTACTCTTTCGTGGTAAATGGTTCAATGCGTCATTACGTAATGTACATTTACAGACTATAAATAATATGGTTTTTATCGATACCAGTTATGAATGGTATGTCGGTAAACATGGTATGATGATCAACAATACATCTTACCCGCACAAGCTAAACAAGTATTTTATCTCCAAGATCCTACTCAAAAGAATAACTGGAGAGTTGTAGAAGAGGTTCATCATCGAAATCTTTGGAATCATCCAAGTATCGGTGTCGTGAATGAGATAGATGTTGTAAACAACACTCAATTAACTGATTTTACCTTGGTTGTCGACTTAGGCTGGTCATAAACTCCAACCATATACATGATATTCCTTCATTCTTCATCACTTATCAGACTTCCAAGTCTAGAAAACCGATTCTCACTCAAGTATCATCGAGTTCTTCATCCTAGATCTTCAAAAACGTAAGTGTTTCTTCCATCTTTGAGTTGTTATCCTTCTTGTAAGGTCCTAAAACAGATCTTACCAGTGATCAAATAGCAAACACAATCAATTAACAATAAAGAACAAGTAGAATTAAGAATAAACACAAGCTTGCACATGCTTTTCTATTAGGAATTACGTCCGGTACAACTTGTGGTGAAAGAAGCCGTGAACTCTGAGGCATCAACAACTGACAAAAGACCTAGCATACTGATGGGTTTTAGCCATAAGAACTTTCCTATGTGCGCATGCAAAACCCTAATGCTTGGATCTAGGTTTCTCTAATTAAACATGCTTTGAATCCAAGACTTCTAATGACTAATTAGGTATAAGAACAATACAAAATCAGATCTAGAAGTTTACCGTTGAATCTCTTGTTTGATCTTGTTGTCTTGGAGCTCTAGAGTCACAATTGTCACTCCTCTAATGGCTTACAAACACCAACTAGCAAGGAGGATGATTTGAGAGAGAGGTTGGGAAGAAATCGGCCAGGGGTTCCTTTCTTTTGAAGAGATTCCGATTTCACATGCCCTAAGGGTCTATTTATACTTGTAGGCTCCTAGGGTTTCACCCTTAAACCCTAGTTGGATAATCCTTACCCAAAGCAATCCAAATCCTTACCAAAGATAAGCCTTGGACGAATTTGAGGCTATCCCAAGCCCTAGAATTCGTCCATCCTTTATCCATGGAGGATTTATAGTCTAAAGCGTAACTATCAAACAATTAACAGTTTATACCCTCTTATTTAATTAATCTCCTTAAGTCACCAAATTAATACTAATTAATCTATGAATTATATTAATCAAATAACAATATTATTATTCCTTATATTATTCTCATAATATATTAATAATATTTATTCTCTCATAATAAATCATCCTATCAAATTGCTATGGTGAAGGCAACCCAAAAGGACCATGCACAATCGGGTCGAATACTTGCCTAATATAGTTGCAGCCTTAGACACTATTCCAACAATCTCCCACTTGGATAAGTCTAGTAACTATATGCACAAGTTCAATCCGATCCGCAATCGTAGCTCTCAAAGACGCTGTCAAACTCTGATCTAGTCAATCTTGTCCTTTAGATAAGGGATTGTACAGTCCTCTGTTAGATATCATGCTGACAATTTTATGGAATGATTAGTCAAGCATTTAGGTTTCTCGATCTCCGATTTATTCGACATAGAACTTAATCGAACACATCAATTCAGTTCTGACCGGGCCCGACACATAAGTCAAATCAAATCATCGAGTGGCCGAGATATCGCTTTTACTCTCTTGGAATAAAAGTTATAGATAAACTTCGACTTATATGCATTTACTTATTCATTAATCAACTATACACAACAATGCGTTTTATAACATCGAGTTACTGATGCGTTTTCGCATTATCAATGTACAATCAATTAACAAATAACAAACCATATATATAGGTTTTAAGACTATATGATATTATCATCTTGCGATCACCCTTTTATATCATATTCCATTAGGTGATTCCAACAAGCGCGGGTTTGTTCCAATGCTCAAAACCAGTTCATAAGCACTCATGAACGTCACAACAATCTTTTGTTATGTCTAATACCATTTAGACAATCTACGCACCAATTCACGACAATCTTCATTCATATCTACTTCCAACATATGAACGATTGTGGATAATTTGAATAATTCGATTATTCTTAATAAACACAATTATTCTGGAAGTGAAAACATGCAAAGTGAAACAATAGTTAAACAATTAACATAAGACAGTAACATTACTCATAAATAAAACTCCTTTATTTAATCATCAAATGTCAATTACATTTATCTATTACATGTTTCTAGTATATCTAATCTATGCTAATATCATCCTTCAGCCCAATAATCCTAGCATGCTGCAAGTGCTTAACCCTACTCAGTCCCTTCGTAATCGGATCTGTTGGGTTATCCTCCGATGATATCCTCTTCACTGCGAGTTGTCCTTCTTCTACACGATGTCTAATAAAATGATATTTTCTGTCGATATGTCAAGATCTACCATGATCCCTCGGTTCCTTGGTCAAGGCAACCGCTCCTTCATTATCACAGAAAATCTCCATGGGCTCCTTTATGGCAGGTACAACTCCAAGATCACCGATGAAGTTCTTCAACCATATTGCCTCCTTCGACGCTTCGCTCGCTGCAATGTACTCTGATTCACACATTGAATCAGCTATGGTTTCCTGCTTAGAACTTTTCCAAGTCACTGCTCCTCCATTCAGGGTAAAGACCCTGCCCGACTGCAAACGGTAATTGTCCCTGTCGGTCTGAAAGCTGGAGGCACTATACCCTCGCACCTTCAAGTCATCACTCCCTCTGAGGACTAAGAACCATTCCTTCGTCCTCCGAAGGTACTTAAGGATATTCTTAACCGCAATCCAATGTGTTCTGCTAGGGTTCCCTTGATATATACTAATCATGCTCAAAGCAAAGGCTACATCAGAGCGAGTACAAGTAATAGCATACATGATGGAGCCAACTGCGGAAGTGTAGGGTACTCGGCTCATTTATGCTATTTCAGCTTCGGTACTCGGACTTTGAGTCTTACTCAACTTGGCATTACTTTGTATCGGTAATTCTCCTTTCTTCGAGTTTTCCATACTAAAACATTTTAGTACCTTCTCTAAGTAAGTGTTCTGACTAAGTCCTGTTAGTCTCTTACTTCTTTCTCTCACTATCCTTATTCCCAAAATACAGGAAGCCTCTCCAAGGTCCTTCATAGCGAAGCACTTCCCGAGCCAGGACTTAACCTCCTGCAGATTCGGGATGTCGTTTCCTATGAGTAATATGTCATCGACATATAGAACGAGGAAGCTTACTATACTCCCACTGGCTTTGACATATACACACGATTCATCTTCGCTTCGTACAAATCCAAATTCTTTGACTTTCTCATCAAAGCAAAGATTCCATCTGCGAGACGCTTGCTTAAGTCCATAAATTGATTTCTCAAGCTTACAGACTCTATTCGGATGCTTCGGATCCACAAATCCCTCTGGCTGAGCCATGTAAACATCCTCAGCCAGCTTCCCGTTAAGGAAAGCGGTCTTGACATCCATTTGCCAAATCTCATAATCATGAAATGCGGCAATGGCTAGCATCACTCTAATAGATTTTATCTTTGCAACTGGTGAGAAGGTCTCGTCATAGTCAACTCCGGGAGTTTGAGTAAAGCCCTTCGAAACCAATTGCGCTTTATATGTGTGTATGTTTCCATCCACGTCGGTCTTCTTCTTGAAGATCCATTTGCACCCAACGGTCTTACGTCTGGGCACATTATCAACCAAATTCCAAACTTGGTTATCATACATGGATTGGATCTCGCTATCCATTGCCTCTTTCCATTTCGCAGACTCCGGGCCTGCCATGGCTTCCTTATAGCTATTAGGTTCATCTAGGTTTATTAGTGTACCATCACTAATATACGTGTCCCCTTCGGTAGTAATATGAAAACCATAAAAATAGGGTTGAACTCTAACTCTTTCGGAACGTCTAAGAGGTAAGGACTCGTCAATTGGTTCAACCGGAGTTTCCTCCTCGGGTTGAGTGCTAGCAGTAGAGGTTCCTTCATCTATCAACTCTTGAATCTCTTCAAGCTCGATTTGCCTCCCACTGTCTCCTTGGCCTATGAGTTCTCGCTCTCGGAAAACTCCTCTCATCGCAACAAAGACAACATTGTCCTTCGGTCTATAGAAGAGATATCCAAAGGATTTCTGTGGGTAGCCGATGAAAATACATCGCTCACTACGAGGTTCAAGCTTGTCGTGAGTATCTCGTCTTACGAAAGCCTCGCAACCCCAAACCTTGATATGTGCCAATGAGGGAGATTTCCCTGTCCACATCTCGTGAGGTGTTTTGGCAACCTTCTTAGTAGGGACTCGGTTAAGGATATGGGTGGCAGTCTCTAAGGCATACCCCCAAAAAGAGATTGATAGTGAAGCACGACTCATCATAGAGCGAACCATATCCAATAAGGTTCGATTACGCCTTTATGCCACACCATTCAATTGTGGTGTCCTAGGTGGCGTCAATTGTGAAACTATTCCATACTCCTTGAGATAATCGTGGAATTCAAGACTTAGGTACTCTCCTCCTCGATCGGATCGAAGCATCTTGATTTTCCTGCCCAATTGATTCTCCACTTCATTCTTGAACTCTTTGAACTTTTCAAAAGTTTCTAACTTTTGCTTGATTAAATAGATATACCCATATCTACTATAGTTATCGGTAAAAGTCACATAGAAGCGGTTCCCATCCTTCGTGGTTGATATAAACGGTCCACATACATCGGTATGTATTAGGTCCAATAGACCCTCACCCCTTTCGCAAGTACTTATGAAGGGTGACTTATTCATCTTTCCAAGTAAACAAGACTTGCATGTCATCTTCCCTAAGGTCGAATGACTCCAACACTCCATCCTTTTAGAGTTGGGCTATGCGTTTCTTGTTGACATGTCGAAGACGACAATGCCACAAGGATGCTTTATCCATACTATTGGAAGAATCTATGTTTAAAACATCATTTCCTAAGTTATCAACAATCATAACAGTTTCATAAATTCCATTACACGGTTTTGCTTCAAAATAAAAGACACCATTTAGATAAGCTAAAATAGAACCATTCTCATTATTAAAAGAAAATCTAAAACCTTGTCTAAACAAACCATGAAATGAAATGATGTTTCTAGCCATTTCTGGCGAATAGCAACAATTCTTCAAATCTAAAATTAAACCATTCCTAAGAACTAAAGAATACACTCCAATCTTGGTCACAGGCGACGATCTTCTGTTCCCCATGATTAGATTTATTCTTCCAGCCTCCACATCCCTATTTCTTCTTAGTCCCTGCACATTAGAACAAATGTGGTAACCACAACCGGTATCAAGAACCCATGAAATAGCATGAGATGCATCGTTAGATTTAATTGTGTATATACCTGCGAAAGATGGCTTGATCTTTCCTTCCTTGATGGCTTGCAGGTACTCTGGGCAGCTTCTCTTCCAATGTCCTATCTTGTGGCAGTGGTGGCACTCTGCCTCCTTTGGGTTAGGGCAGGGCTTAGCAGGATCAACTTTGGTCCCATTAGAAGAGGCACCATCTTGGGTTTTAACCTTGCGATAGTTCTTAGACGAAGCCTTCCTCTTTTTTGCCTTTCCTTGTCCAATAGCCAAGACAGGAGCAGCGGCTGTGTTGGGAGTTGGTGCAATAGACTTGTCCTTGAAGTTGCTCTCAGCGACTCTGAAGAGACCTTGGAGTTTGCTTAGGGTGACCTCCTCTTTGTTCATGTGGTAGGTCATCCTAAATTGATTGTAGCTTGGAGGCAAAGAGTGAAGCACCATGTCGATCGCCAAGTCTTCCCCAAAGTCAACATTCAACTTGAGAAGACGGTCGACATACCTTTGCATCTTTTGCAAGTGCACGGTAGGAGACTCTCCATGACCCATCTTAGCGGAAATCATGTTAGTGAAAATCTCATAACGCTCTTGTCTCGCGTTTTGGTGGTATCTCTCCAATAAGTCTTGATGCATCTCGTACGAGTACATGTCCTCATAGGACTTTTGGAATTCGAAGTTCATAGTGGCTATCATGATGCAATGTACCTTCGTTGCATCGCGCTCATGAGTTTCAAAAGCGGTCATTTCAGCCGGAGTAGCGATTTCAGGGTTAATTTTCTTGAGCTTCTCATCGAGGACATACTCCTTATCCTCGTAGCGAGCAATAGTGCGAATGTATCTTATCCATTCGCTAAAGTTCGTTCTATCAAAGGTGACCTTTTGACAAAGGCTCATCAATGTGAATGAACTAGCAGCAACTTTGTTTGCGTTCGACATCTACAAATAGAAAGGACAAAGATATATTAGAATATGAATCCCTAATCATCACCCAATAAGAAAAATTAGGGCTAGGATCCAACAACAATAATTACATATTAGAAAAGGGATGCCGTAATCCAACATGCAAATAATTTGAAGGTAAGTGAATGACGATTCACTAATTCTCCACCATGAAAACCTAACTTTAAGTTCTAAATGAATATGAGAATTCCTAGGCTTAGATGAGATTCATTGAAACATTTCAATGGCATGTTGAAATCTCGATATGCCCCTCTTGTTTGTGACTGGGATACCAAGGATCACAAAGCGGGTGTGAATTACCATGCAAATTCACATGGTGCCTTCATTGTAACGATCATCTATTCGATGTACCGGTAAACCACATACGCTCCATCGAACTATGATAAACAATGAATCACCCTTTTCCACCTTTGCTTAGAACCAATTAGTGTGCCGGTAAACCACACACGCTCCACTAACTTCTTAGCAAGGGTGCAAAGTGTAATTTCATGGGATTGCATCAATTCACTTTTCCTAAAGTAACTAAGATTGGGAAATTTTATAAAACATGTAGTTACTTTGTATTTCATATTATACTTTTAATGAGAGGATGAAGTTGCCCTATCCTACCCGTTCGGCTAACGACCCTCCACCGATCAAGCAAGCGGTGGGTGTGAGTGTACACCCATTAAGCGCCATTTTATAGGCCGCAACCTTATACCCACCTTATAGATCGGCTTCGTGAATGAGGCCTACTAACGGTAAGACTAGCATTTTAGTTACATATATATATATATATATATATATATATATATATATATATTAATCTTGTAATATTATATTAGTATAGGGTTGTATTTTAAACTTGTAAAATTCTAGGGTTTGAAATCAAAATTTTCTAAATTAAAACTTTTAATCACAAAACATAAATTTCAAAACTTGAGGACAAGTTTTAAACATTTAAAACATGGAGGATCAAATAAAAAATAATTTTAATTAACAATTAATTCCATAATTATCCATATTTGATTTATTTAAGATTTCTTGCAAGATAATTACCAATTTAATCAAAATAATTAATTAATTATCACATAAGGAAATTAAATATTTTATTAGTTGATAAATATCTTTAATTAGATCAAGATTATAGTCATATATATCAAAAAATTGGATTAGGGTTGATTTAATATTATAAAGGCAAGTTTCCATAAGATAATTATCAAAAAATCCCTAATCTGGCCCTTCCTGACGCTCGGACTCGCCGAGTGCACCATGGGACTCGCTGAGTCAGACCAACTCGCCGAGTCCATGACTCAGAAACACAATTTTCGAATTTAGCAAGCAAGATTCATACAAACAAGCAACAATTTAATAGAAACTAATCTAGGCTCTGATACCACTAATGGGTTTTAGCCATAAGAACTTTCCTATGTGCGCATGCAAAACCCTAATGCTTGGATCTAGGTTTCTCTAATTAAACATGCTTTGAATCCAAGAATTCTAATGACTAATTAGGTATAAGAACAATACAAAATCAGATCTAGAAGTTTACCTTTGAATCTCTTGTTTGATCTTGTTGTCTTGGAGCTCTAGAGTCACAATTGTCACTCCTCTAATGGCTTACAAACACCAGCTAGCAAGGAGGATGATTTGAGAGAGAGGTTGGGAAGAAATCGGCCAGGGGTTTCTTTCTTTTGAAGAGATGCCGATTTCACATGCCCTAAGGGTCTATTTATACTTGTAGGCTCCTAGGGTTTCACCCTTAAACCCTAGTTGGACAATCCTTACCCAAAGCAATCCAAATCCTTACCAAAGATAAGCCTTAGACGAATTTGAGGCTATCCCAAGCCCTAGAATTCGTCCATCCTCCATCCATGGAGGATTTATAGTCTGAAGCGTAACTATCAAACAATTGACAGTTTATACCCTCTTATTTAATTAATCTCTTTAAGTCACCAAATTAATACTAATTAATCTATGACTTATATTAATCAAATAACAATATTATTATTCCTTATATTATTCTCATAATATATTAATAATATTTATTCTCTCATAATAAATCATCCTATCAAATTGCTATGGTGAAGGCAACCCAAAAGGACCATGCACAATCAGGTCAAATACTTGCCTAATAGAGTTGCAGCCTTAGACACTATTCCAACACATACCTCTATATATACTGAACTTGGGCCGGCCTTAGGTTTACGGCCGTAAAATAATTTCCGGGCCGTAAACTACACACAATCTACCAAAAGCTATAAATTGACTTAAAAGAACCTATTACATAGAAAGCCTACAGCAAACCACTAATTAGACCCTTCAATCTCCCCTTTGGTTTGGTGCTAGCTTGAAGTCAATCTTTGTCCACGATCATCACATCATCCAGCCCCAGAGCCCCACTCCACATCCGCTTGTTTATAATCTTAGCAACCATAGTGGTGTATTCCTTCGCGGCAGACTCAAATATCTCCTCAGCAACCTGAATCTGAAAATGGCTCAAATGATGAATGTCCCATTTTCTAAACTAGACAAATCCCTTCTGTCATACAAAAAAATGCACCCCTCCTTAAGTTTGATGACAACAAATGCTGTGGTTTCATCAATTACCCAGTAGAGCATAGAGCTTAAGGATCCATCCGGGTAATCTTAAAGCACAGGAATTTGTTTGACCTGATTTGTAGCAGGCCACATGACCACCTGGAGTAGATTACCAGTTTTGGGATCAATGATGTCAGGATGATCCATTATCACAGATTCAACAGTCTTCATAGCCGGAAAACCCTTCTTTACTTGATCTTCCAGAAAGTGCTTGAAGTTAGTTGCTTGTTGATTATCCGTCGGGTTTGAGAATGGAGATTGAGATAGCTCTGAAAGATCCACCCTAGTCCAAGAGTTAAAATCATGACAATCCTTGTAGAGCTCCGTATTGCCGCTCTTTCTACGAACAATCCACATTTTCAGAGGATCATGAAAACCCCAAGATACAATTCCTGACCGATCACCATATGTGTCTCTAAACCTTACGGCTTCGAGATCCGTAAAAGTGATTGTGGATTGATTAGCTGGTGCATTCTTGTCAGAACTCCTCTTGAACAAGATTTTTCCCTTCTTGGCAACTTTCTCTTGTTTATCTCGAATGATCTCTGAAATATGTGGAGCATGAGCAGGCTCTTCTTCAAAACGATTCACCACTCAAGAAGTCTGAGCAGTTGGCACGACAATAGGATAAGCTTGAGAGTGAAGATCGATTCTATGCTCATCTGCGGATGTCTTATACTTATCACCAAAATCTTCTTCAAGCTTCTTCTTGAGATTAAAGTAGCTGGAGGTCAAAAGATTGAAATGATCTTGGAGCTCAGAGATTTGCCTGGACTTGATTGCTTTATCTTCTTGGAGATCAGAAACTTGAATCTTCAAAATCATATTCTCACTCAAGAGATCTTCAACACGAATGCTTAGCTTAATGTTTTTCTGATCCAACACTCACTCTTTTCTGGAGTTCATCGATCATGGATTCATCTTCTCTTGGCTGACCTTCACTGAAAACAATTCCTTTGCCCTTAGAAGAAGGTGCAACAGCTTGTTCTTGAGCAAGATGCTGGGCCAAACGCACAGATGCTGCATCAAGATTAGTTCTTGGAGGAGAGAATCCTGATGGAATAAAGGAACCACCAGCCTCAAAGAATGTGCTAGGGCCTTCATGAAAAGGTTCTGTAGATACAATAGCAGGAGTGGTAGTTGGAGTGAATGGCAAGCCCTGAGACAAACTAGAATCCAGATGCCCAGACCTAGGATCTCGTCGTCTTCTTTTGGACGGAGGCTGCGAAGTCCGGTCTTTTGAGAAATCACCCTGAAGTGGCTCAGATGTAGGTGAAGCAATGTCAAGGGGAGGAATCCCTGACACTGTCACCATTCTGTAGTAATGGGTTTGATTCGAGAGCGTCTTTCGAATCCCTACTCTCCGTTGCCGTGTGAGCAACATCACTGAGATTATCAAGCAACGAGTTGAGGTTGACGTTTGACAGAAAATCGTCATTAGTTCCAAAAATAGTTGAAATCTCATCTCTGTCGAAACCTGTGAGATCAAGGTCTTCAAATTGATTAGGCTCAGTAGTGTTCTTATAAGACCCTTCATTATAATCTCCTTCAACTTGGACATTTTGTAGGTCATGCTCCTCTGCAACTGACACAGCAGGAGAAACAGTCTCTTCTCCTTCTTGATCCGACACGGTGATCACATCTCCTTCTGAGATCACCTTTTCCGATGAAGTGTGCTCCGATGAAATCTTGTCCGAAGATCCATGTGACTCGGTGGCTTCGTTCGGTTTAGCAAATCGTCTGAACTTGACTAATGGATACAACCCCTGAAAGACCACCTTCCCCTTGCGGTTTTGTTTAATGAGCTCAATGGTGTGAGGGCCCAAAGACTTCATATCGAGTGTTTCTCCATCCTTTACCAAATTGGGAAATTGCTTATTGATGAAGATTTGAATGAAACGAGGGTACATTAGGAAAGTATCCCGAGTACTGGCATTAATGTTGACCACAAACTCGTCCAGGATAAACCTAGAAAAGTTGAAGTTGATCCCCGCAACGATAGAAATAATAGCGCCAATGTTTCTTAGGGATATCTCATCAGCACCGGACCTTCTGCCTGAGATGTAGCTCAAGAACACGTGGGCTAGAAATCTCCAATAGGGCGTTAGAAGTTTCTTCATTGTTGGTGGAGAATCACCCTTGTGTCCCATTTTCCTTAATATTCTTTGAGCATCATCAATATCAATCTTCATGGGAAAGTTCGGAAGGTCGTTGATCAACAGAGTCTCTCTCACAAAGGTCTCATCGATAACAATCTTGCATCCCTGAACGATCGCATTCACAGTGACAGCTCCATTATCGTCCCTTGTCATTTTGGCAATTTGCCAGAATTCCCGAATGGTTTTCTAGTAGACAACTGTGTTCACAGTGATGGCAGAGGCCAGACAACATTCTCGTAATCCGTGAATCATCGATTTGAAGTCCCCATGGGCCAACGGATGATTAGCAAGAACCATAGCCAGGTTGTGCATATCTGCAAATTTTAAAGCTGCCATTTTATCTGCACTAAAACAAACCAAGTAAGAAAAGAAAGAAACTTAATCAAATAATGCTTTAAATAATTTAATTTTGAGCCCAAAAGTGAATTATTAATTTAAAATTTAAATGTCATGATTATTGGGAGTTTACGGTCAACGGGAGTTTACAGCCATAAACTCGTGACCGCAATCCTGTGGCCTCATACGGTCGTAAACTCCTTACGGCTGTAAGCTTGGGCCGTAAACTCCGACATATCATTTTTCGTTGATTTCAGGCTCAAACCATGGTTAATCACTGAAAGAAATGCATATTCACGGTTGGAATCATGGTACCTTTGAAGCTATCGGAGCAATTTCACTAAAAAACACAAAAAAAAATTCGAAGAGAGAGAGAGTGTCACACCCCAAAACCAAGAACGGCGGAAATGTTCTGGGGCGGAGGACATCATGTATAATATCAACAACAATGTAAAGTAGTAAACAAGCAACAACATCATCCATTGCATTAATAATATAATTATTATACAAATGTGTTCTGTAAAATTTTGATAAACACTAAAGCATAAATCAAAATGAAAGATAAGTCTTGAACAAGCTCCATCTTCCTTTCTCCTTGCATCGGTACCTGTCTATGATGACCTGAGGATACAAGTAATTTTGAAAGCGAGTATCAGCTTTGAAGCTGGTGAGATCATAAGTATTTAGTGTCTTAATTTGTAAGTAAGTATTTGTATGTAAGAATTTGTAAGTATATGTATTGTAAGAGTTTGTAAGTATATGTATTGTAAGTATTTGTAAGTATATGTATTGTAAGTATTGAAAGTGTATATGAACTGTAAGTGTTTGAAAAACCCTAGAAATCCCTATGATTCCTAGTAGTATATGAAGGTGTCTTCTACCAAGACCTAACTGTTCTGAATGTAGTCTTCTACCAAGACCTAACTGCTCTGAATGTGTGTCTCTTGTAAGAGTATGTATGTTCCCAAGTATAACTATCATTATCCAAAACTATAGTTTCTACATTACCGTGCGTCGTGTGAATGTTCACGAAGTGAATGTAATGGGAAAATGAAATAGTACTATGGTGTAGTGCTATAAGAACTACTGCCGTACTAACTACCTTAAACTGGATTTATATTAAGGCATTATGTGATACATTGCACCATAATATCGACTAGTAACAATGACATAATGAATGGTCGTAATAACGGAATGATGTTTGGCACCCGCAGACCTGCAGGTCCGGCTGTAGCTAGCAGCAAGGTGTAGGATTGTCAATCCAGTATAGATCTATACGCAAACTCACGCTCTCCCTCCAAGAGACTCTGGCTACAACTCGAGTCATGACATTTAAGTCATGCTCCGATTTAAATCACAATAATTAACGTATTCTTGTATATGTAATGTAATGAACTGTTCTAGCTGTAATGTACGTGCTCTCTACCTGGCAAGTATAGTAATGTAATGAACTGTTCTAACTGTAATGTACGTGCTCTCTACCTAGCAAGTATAGTAATGTAATCATCCTAGTATAGTTGTATATGTAATGTACTGTAATGTTCTAGAAAGTATTGACTCATGAATGAACTGACACATTGTATGATATCGCGTTCTAGTAATTGTTCTAGTATCTTCCTAAACTACCCATATGGTAGTTTACTAGTAATCTAACTGGTACGTATGAACATGGATGTATACCCTTGCTACCCAAGGGCATATGATGAAATGGAATGACCTTTTATGACTATATATGTACACATGATATATAACTAATATTTAAATGACTTTCGGACGAATACCCGATATCCCACCAGACCACATCTCAAGCGCGAAAAGGAAATAGGGTGGATAGCCTTCCTAAGTCTTTTAAACATTTCTTATATAAATATACATATAGAGGCAAGCAATTTATAATATAAAAGCATAATAAGTTTTGTAAGACATTTGAAACATAAATATTATTTTAAGAAAAGATCTACTTGATGTCAATCTATAAAACAATTTGAAGGCATAAGTTTGATAAAACAGTTTAAGTATAAGGAAACATTTGTTTGAAACACAGTTGTAAATAAGTTTGAAAGGTAATGTACAGAGTAAGATGCACAGTGCAATAAGGAGTTTAAAACATATAAAACGTTTATAAAAATCATTTGAAGGAAACTGTTTGGTAAAACGGCTAATGTGTAGCCATATCGTTTGAATGCTGTATATTAATCACATGTGATTGATGTAATAACTAGCATAATTCTACTTATTAATCACATGTGATTGATATAAGAAGCAACATGATTCTACTTGTATCCCCCCATAAAACATTTAAAAGTAGTTTAAAACATTAGTTAAGGGGTATGAACTCACCTGCAGTAAGTGACTGGAATTGAACGGACTGTTATCGTACGGAAGGATCGGACAAGTGCTTGGTGTCAAGTGAAGACTTAGAAACACACAATGATCCTAATTTCATATGAAAGCATATGTATATAAACAATTAGTGATTAAAACACTAATTATACAAGTATAAACATTTAATCGCGAGGAAAACACTTTTGGTCAAGTGCTAGGAGGCTAATGGGTTGCAACAAAGGAGTGCAATGCCCCTAATGGGAGTTTAAGGTCTAATGACCATATTCTTTGGAGTTTACGGCCCAGGGGAGTAAACTCCTGGCCGTAAACTCTCAACCAAGGCTCTAAATGGTGCTTAGAATTATTACAACTCTAGTGGTGAATTGTTTCAAGGCTATAACAAGTGTTTGGGTGCCATATTAACTCCTTTGGGGAGTTTACGGCCCAGAGACCATATTCCCTTGGATTTTACGACCATAAACTCCCTTGGGAGGGTTTTTATGGTGTTTTCAAGTCTCAAACATTTCTAGGTAATGACCTATGTTGGGTTCTAGGCATAAGGAAGGAGTTAGGGTGTCATTTGACCCCTTTATAGGTGTTTACGGCCCAAGAGTTTATCTTGGCCGTAAACTCCTTTTTCCTTGTGATTCCTTATGTTTTCTTGGCTTTAAACACTTTAGGGTACTTGTCCTAATTAAAGTCTAAGCTTTAGGAGGTGTTTCAAAGCATTTTGGCATGTTCAAGGGAGTTTACGGCCTAAGATATTCTTGGGCCGTGAAGTCCCAAACTTGGGTGATTCTAGGTTGATTTCATGCCCCTAATACAAGTAGAATACTTTCTAGGCATTTGTTTAAGGCTATGGAGGACCCTAGGCACACTTTGGTGCCCTTATTTGGTGTTTACGGCCTAAGAGCATTCTCTTGGTCGTAAACTCCCTTTAAGGGTGTTTTTGATTGTTTCCTAGTCTCAAATGATCATATATATTATCATAAGGTAGTTACCTAACAAGGAAATGGGACTAGATGGCCTTTAAGCTTCAGTTTTGGAGTTTACTCCCCAAGAACGTTCTTGGGTGGTAAACTCCCGGATCTCATATATTTGACATACAATCTATGTTAATAAGCATAAAACAAGCATTATAACACAACTAGAGAAGTGTACTCACGATTTGGGATGAAAACCCGAAGATCCATGAGAGAGAAAACGACTTTTCTCTAGTTGGAAATGTGAATAATGAATGTGTTGGATTAATGTCTAAGTCCATAACTATAATTGGTAAGACTTGACCCGACCCGGCATGGTCCATTTGGGTTGCATACCATCATGCACTTGGATAGACTATAATGAGAGAAATAAGACACTTATGGTTATTAATATATTATAAGTTCTAGTATATTAATAATAAGAATAATAAGATTATTTAATTAGTATTGATCAAGAATTAATCTAGGATTAATTAAGTGATCAAAAGAAGACTAATTAAATATATGGGTTGATTGTGTAAATCATCCATACTTGTATAGTGGGCTAATGCTCCATGGATAATCAAGTTGGGCTAAAACCCATAGGATGGTCCATGGATGCTCCATGGTGTATTTGTACCCATGGATCATGGAAATGAAAGGCCATGTCAATTAGGGTTTACATGGTGTAACCCTAACTATATAAGCATCTTATTCTTGACCAAAATCGGCCACTAGAGTGTGAAAAGAAAGGGCTAGCCGATTTCATGAGTTGTAGAATTCTCTCAAGTTATTCTAAGTGTTTTGGTGATTGTGATTCCATTTGAGGTGTCACACTTGGGGCACTCGGCACTCTAGCTTCATGAAGACTTTCTTCTCCAAAGAGGTATGTATTCTATCTTGCTATAGTCATTGTGTTTGTATGCTAGATTAGGATAATACCTTGGAAGTTATTATTTGTATGTATAATAGAGAAAACATAGATCCAAGGTATTTAGGGTTGCATGTACACTTAGGAGTGTTAGAATGCTCAAAACCCAACAGTGGTATCAGCGCCTAGGCTTGTTTTCTTGTTATACTTGCAAAACTGCTTAAAAAATCGAATTTCTTGCCGTCTGGTCATCAGACTCGGCGAGTCCATCAGGAGACTCGACGAGTCCATGCATAAAAAGTGATGAATTCGATCCAACTCGCCAAGTTGGTTCATGCACTCGACGAGTTGGACCCCCAGACAACATAAACTCGACTTTTTTGGCTAGAAATGGACTAGGAACATTACCCTAAGTTGTTTTTGAACTTATAAACTTGTTTTTGATGTGGTAATGTTCATGCTAATCCATTTTCAAAGATAATTGTCAATAGATTCATGTTTTGTATTAGTTTAAGGTTTAGACTAATTACATGAAAAAGTTTGGTTTGAATTATCTTGTTCTTATGAGTTGCTTAGATTAATAGAAAACTTAATTGAAATAGTTGTTTTCAATCCATTTTAATCTAAGAGTTGAGCATAAAATGTGTTTGTGTAACTTGTCCTCAAGTTACATGAAGAGTCACATTAAAGACTCATAAAACTCATAATAGTCGGCAATGATTACAAAATGAAGAGTCTTATGTCATTGAATAATTTTTTATGACTCCATAACATGTCCTCAAGTTATGGAAGTTCAAGAGTCACTTCATTAAAGAAAAATATGTAACCATAATTAAATCCATAAGTTATAAAATAAAGAAAAAGTTAGTTCTTTTATTAGTTTAAAGTCTTCCATAACTTGTCCTCAAGTTATGGAACTTGAAGAGTTTTTGGATTAAAACTACTTTAAACACATAAGTTATGGAATTAATTAGTTTTGAATAGTTTCAAAACTTGCCCTCAAGTTTTGGAATTTGAAAAAGTTTTCAAGTATGAATACTTTAATTCCAAGTTAGCCCTTAGAATTTTAAAAGTTAAAATTCAACCCTTATACTTTATAATATTATAAGTTAATAATATATATATGTATAAGAGTAAAGTCAGTCTTACCGCTAGTACGCCTCATTCACGAAGCCGGTCTATAAGGTGGGTATAAGGTTGTTGCCTATAAAATGGCAACTTAATGGGTGTCCACTCTCACCCACCGCTTGCTTGACTGGTGGAGGGTCGTTAGCCGAACGGGTTTGACAAGACTATAATTCTCCTTTCATTAAAAGTATTAATGATAATACTAAGTAACTAAACTCTTAATAATACCCAATCTTAGTTACTTAGGAAAAATGTGAATAAGGTGCTAATCCATGAAATTACACTTTACACTTTGTCTAAGTCGTTAGTGGAGCGTGTGTGGTTAACCGGCACACTAACTTGGACTTAACAAGGTAGGTAAAGGGTGACTTAATATTTATCATAGTATCGATGGAGCGTGTGTGGTTAACCGACACATCGATTGAGGGGTAATTTATTAAGGGTACCAAGTGATTTGCATGGTTACTTCACACCTTGTTTTGTGATCCTCGGCATCCCAGTCACAAAACCTGAAGGGCACACTCGAGATTGAAACATGCCTTTGAACAGTTCAATGAATCTCAAAGATCTAGGAGTTTCAAAACCAATTAAAACCTAATAATACATTTCGTTTATCTTGGTGGAAATTGGTGAATCGTCATTCACCTACCTTCAAATATTTTATAGCTTGGATTACGGCATACCTCTTCTAAGTTATAAAATAGTTTGTTGGGTCCTAGCCTTAATATTTCATATTGGGTGTCATATTAAGGACTTTATAATCAACTATCTTGAATATCTCCCAAAATAATGTCTGGTTTAGACATTTATGATCTTCCCAAATCTCTTGAAACAAGCTTTCCTAAATGAAGATGATGTTCCTTGGAAATCATACTTCTTTCACCTCCTTCAATTATTCTCCCCAACCCACAAGTTCTTGAAAAGTTTAAGGTCACTCAAGCCCTATTGGCAAGGCAAGGTCTAGGTGTGGTCACATCTTGGAGATGTAGTCACATATTGACAAGCCGGGAGAGTTGGGTGTCAAAGTCTTGAGAAAGTTGGTGGTTCAACTACTTTCTAAGTCACATAGTGAGTTCTTTTGGAACACCTATGAAACAGACTATGACAAGACCCTTAATGATCTTATCCATTTGTTAAGATCAACTTCCTTAAAACTTGATGGACATTGACAATAGTGACACAGGAAATCCCGGAAAGCATTCTCTTCCCGGTGGAAAGGGATCGGCCATAGTCAACTCGGTTGACCAAATGGTAAAGAGAAAAGCTAAGTCTGTGATAGTCCCGTGTACCATTATCAAAGGGTCCATATATTTATATTGCCAAAGGAAGGGGCATTGGTCACGAAGCTGCCAAATCTACCTAAGGATGTTAAAGTCAATAAGTTTGACTCTACTTCAGGTAAAGTCCACTATCTAACTCCGTTAAGTTTCTATTCTGAGATTCTTGATACATGATGTGACTGGGTCACATGGTGATGTTTTGAGGATCAAAGAAAAGTAAAGAAACTTAAAGGAAGAATATGCTGAATCTGATCGCGTAGATGGATTTCTATCGCATAGTTTGAAGATCGGATTCTTGAGCTACTTCTTTGGAGTTATGAGATATTGCTAAGGAATAGATAACAACAAGTTTTCATATGGATTGTAAGGATAAGTTTTTCCGCAAAGTTTTAAAATAAAAGAAAAATTTTTGTTTTCATTTATTTTAAAATATCCTTACAATGGCATTTAAGGAAAAATTGTTGCTTATATGATTCCATTAAGAGCAAGAGTGGAAATATGAAATTGATTCTTTCATTTGTGGTAATGTCAAAATTTACCAAATTAGGAAAGATTCTCATCACCCAAGTTTCATTTGGACCAGAACTTGGAATCATGCAAGTTGTATAGCATGATGAATGAGAACTTTCAAGTTTTGGAAAATTAAGACTAATTACTTGTTCACATGGATGTGTGAGTCAAGTAAAGGACTAAGGGATCGAGTACACATTCTTGTGAATTGATTAAGTCCACCACAAAAGTTTGATAAAACTATTCGTCATAGTTTACTAAAGCACAGTAAATATGATTATACTTACAAGATTAAGTGTAATTCTGAGACATTGGAAAAGGTTCCAATGTATGGCAGAGCGAATAAGAAGATTCAATCTAGGCAGAAGGATAAAAGTTTCTCAAATCTGAAAAGATGGGAAAGTACTTTAGTATCAATTTTGTGATCATCTTAATGATTAAGAAACCATATCAAAATTAGTTCTCTAAGGAAATCTTAGTGCATTCTTATGACTAAGAAGAGGGATCTTGAATTGTTGAAATGGTTAAATCAAGAAGATGAGTCATACTTCGTTCTAATACAAGTCTTAGAGTCATACTCCAAGATTGTAACTTGAGTGACATGTCTTAAAGAAGGTTTAAAACACTTGTCAAATGTAAGAGTAAAAGTTTTCTACTCTTGTACATTTGAAATTGGTAAGTTGTGATGTTTTGGATAAAACAAAGACCAACTAAGGCCAATTGTGTGAAGTGTTTGTCTTGATAAGAATCCACACTGTCTCTTGGATATTTGACAAGGGAGTCTCATAGGTCAAGAGGACAGTGGGAGTCTTAAAGGTCTTGAAAGTCTCAAGAACTAATCAAGAATAAAACATGAAGTTCTTCACTAGCACACGACTTGAGGTTTATAACCTATCGTGTTGACATATTCTGTGCCCATTCCAGTTAAAGTTAGTTTTGCATATGAGTTCTTAGAGTTCTCAATGTGTTGCACAAACAACTTGGAAGCAATGGCAGGCCCTTGAGCTGCCAGGTGGCAAGAAATTAAGATTGAGTTCAGTCCATATGAGTTTGTATTTGTCATTATCCTTGTCTTGTGATTATGATTTTGACAATTCACATGGATAAGAACACATACACCATTAAATCTAAGTGTCATAAAGTTTCTCTCCGATTCATGAAAATGATGGTGAGGAAACACTTTCACTAAGTAGATTTTAGCTAGATAGCAATTGTGATATTTGCATTCTCAAAGTCGTTAGTGGAGCGTGTGTGGTTTACCGGCACACTAACCTGGACTTGTGAGAAGTGGAAAAAAAGGTCTAACCATTATGATTACGGCATACCTCTTCATAATTGTTTAGACACACAAGTGTGCTATCTAAGGGAAGGTGTGTGATTTTGATAAAGTTTTATCAAAACAATCTAGTATCAGAAATCTGAACTTTGGTAATAAAGTCAATGGAGTATTGATTTCTAGAAGTCCAGCTGATTTCTGAGTACATGTCAAAGCTAGTGGGAGCATAAGTGTTATGCTAATAATCATCATGTTAGTGGGAGCATGATAATTATGATGAATATTGCAAGTTAGCAATGTTAATTATAGAAAACAAAAGTTTCAATTCGTGAGGTTGCAGGGGTTGAAAAAGTTGTTTTGCTATAATTAAGGGAGAGGAAATTATACTTCATCTCAAATCTATAAGCTTAGATCGTGAGGTTTTAATCATTTAGTCAAGGATATATATGAATTTCATGTTGGAATATATCAACATAAGGAAATTCTGTATATGGGTCCATTATTTGCGTTCTAAAATTCGATTATGATTACGGCATCCCTTTTCATAATCTGAATTATGAGAACTTGGCAAATAGAAATGGAAATGTTATAGCAAAAGACTGGTTTAGTCTTTATGTGAGACATCATGAATCGTGTCCCATATGCTTCGGATATAGGATCGATTACATGTGCTATAATCATCCGTTCTAAAATTTTCCAAATGCCTGGGGCATTAAGAAGGGAAAAGGTTTAGAACTGGATATGACTAAAAGGATTAAACAATTGTCGAGGACAATCTAAGGTTTACCAAAGATTGGTTACTCAAGGACAATTGGAAGTATAGTGATAATTCTAGAAGGACCATATTGACATAATCTGTAAGGAGGCAACTCTTGTTCAGAAGTGATAGTCAAAATGGAATCTGGAAATGTTTCAAAGTTAGAAACTTCAATCTGTGTAAGATTAAGGAAACTTAATGCAAGAAGGATATTTCCATGGAGTTGATCTCCTTTGGAATACTCTGTAATGATTGTTGCCAAGTCTTTGTGAGTTTGTGCATAATCGTTACGAGAGGATCAATGCATATAAGTTTAGAATCTAACAGATTTCAGTAAATGGCATGAATTTGGAATTCTTGCATTTGCAGTAAGGATTTGGGAGTGTGAAAAGAGAATCATTGAAGTTATGTTCAATTGATCTAGTTCACAAAGTAAAGATCATAGACAAACATAGTATGCATACTTGGTGTGTGGCATGACTAGTGTTTAAGAAAACATAGTGTACATGCTTGGAGCATGGGACAACTATTGTGTTAAATTCAAGAATAAAGTTGATAGCTGAAACATTATACAATGAATAATGTGTAATCATATGGTGATAAATAAAAGGTGTTTTATTTATATTCATAAGTTCTGAGACCATATTGGATTCGATTATTATTGTGTTTCATTTTGCATGTTTTGACTTCCCGAATAAACTAGGTTATTCTTTCGGAATGACTAAGTTATGCAAACCATCCACAGTCGGTCATATGTTGGAAGTAGATATGAATTAAGACTGTCATGGGTTGGCTTGTAGAGGTCTAAGGTGTTGGACAAGGCTACAACAATCATGAGTGCTCATAAGTTCTGAGTATTGCATTCAACCCGCGCTCATTGGAATCACTTCATGGATTTTATCACGAGTGATCATGAGACGATAATATCTTATATTCTTCAAACCTAGAGATATGAGTTGTTACTATGATTTGGTTGTACATTGATTGCACGAAATCGCATTTGGTAACTCGGTGCTATAAAATGTGCCTTTGTGTATGATTCAACAAGTAGTAGAACAAGCCATATGAGTCGAAGTTTATCCATTCCTTTTACCTTCGGGATAAAAGCGATATCTGTGGGCCCCTCGATGATTTGATGATGACAAATGGAAGTGCTCGGCCGGGCCAGGACTGATTTGATTTGTTCAATTAGTCAGTCGTCATAAATCGGAAATCGGGAAACAACAAATGGACAGAGAGAATGATTATAATCCATGTCTCAGTGCATATGATATCTGGAATGGAGGAATATATGATCCCTTATCTAATGGACAAGTCATTGACAAAGGTCAGAGTTCATCTACAAGGTCAGAGTTCGACAGAAGCTTTTGAGAGCTACGATTGCCAGTTGGTTCCTGAAGTCATACACAATAATAGTTTTAGACTTATCCAAGTGGGAGACTGTTGGATTAATGTCTAAGTTCATAACTATAATTGGTAAGACTTGACCCGACCCGGCATGGTCCATTTGGGTTGCATACCATCATGCACTTGGATAGACTATAATGAGAGAAATAAGACACTTATGGTTATTAATATATTATAAGTTCTAGTATATTAATAATAAGAATAATAAGATTATTTAATTAGTATTGATCAAGAATTAATCTAGGATTAATTAAGTGATCAAAAGAAGACTAATTAAATATATGGGTTGATTGTGTAAATCATCCATACTTGTATAGTGGGCTAATGCTCCATGGATAATCAAGTTGGGCTAAAACCCATAGGATGGTCCATGGATGCTCCATGGTGTATTTGTACCCATGGATCATGGAAATGAAAGGCCATGTCAATTAGGGTTTACATGGTGTAACCCTAACTATATAAGCATCTTATTCTTGACCAAAATCGGCCACTAGAGTGTGAAAAGAAAGGGCTAGCCGATTTCATGAGTTGTAGAATTCTCTCAAGTTATTCTAAGTGTTTTGGTGATTGTGATTCCATTTGAGGTGTCACACTTGGGGCACTCGACACTCTAGCTTCATGAAGACTTTCTTCTCCAAAGAGGTATGTATTCTATCTTGCTATAGTCATTGTGTTTGTATGCTAGATTAGGATAATACCTTGGAAGTTCTTATTTGTATGTATAATAGAGAAAACATAGATCCAAGGTATTTAGGGTTGCATGTACACTTAGGAGTGTTAGAATGCTCAAAACCCAACATAATGAATTTAGTTCAGAAATCTATTTATAGTCTTGAAATATTTTTGGCAGAAAATATTTTTATTCCGGAATTGGACTCTAACATTATGAAGTTTTGAAATGCTCAAGTTTCACAATCCCGTGAGCATCCACTCTCCTGATATCTCCGTAAACGTAAACCCTAATGTACACAACTTATTTGGAAAAGTCTGAAATTCATTGAAACTGGACTAGCTTCTATTGGCTTCAAATGGTTGATTCAGAAAGGAAATTTCGGGTTGTCAAATCATCCCCCTTTGAAGGGAATTTCGTCCCAAAATTAGAGTTTAAGCAAGGAAGTATGTACGAATGATCGAGTCGTGAGGAGGAAACTTCCTAATCGACTGGTTCTAGCGCACTTAAGTGAAATCGGGTTCTCGGTTGGCATTCCAATGAACCTTCGCTAACTGGCGACGACGTTGCTTCGTCCGCTTGACCTCTCGGTCGAGGGTCACTACGGTCCTAATACGAAGGCGAGGATCTCGACGAGTGGACTTACAAGACTCCTAACGGAAAGGCATGGTTTCACGATCGAGATGCGAAGAATAGAATGTACGTTACTGAGTTCGCGGAGTAGGTCTAGTTTGTGCGAGGCGCAAGACCGATTCTGATGAGAATCTCGGAGGTCCTGTCTATCTTGGATTTAGCTTTCCACGCTTTACGAAGCGTATTAAGCCATTCCCAGAGTGAGTTATCCTAAAGAACTTGGTCACTCACTTGGAATTTAAAAGGTTCCTTTTCTTGCGTAACTTCCTAGTCAAAGGCCACCCCTTGCTGGGTCAAAGTCGTACGAGTTTCTGTAGCTTGCGAGGAGTTCTGAATGAACTAAGGCGGTAGGTCGGTAAGACCTAGAATTTGGCGAAAGATTGTCGGCGTCTCTGGTGTCGATAAATGCTCAACGGTTTTGACAAATTGAAAGAGTGCTCATAATTTCTCACATTACTAACAGTGTGTCATAGAAATTTGACTCTTCAATTTCAAAACTCGTGCCTAGAGAACTTCGCTAAAGTTCCACTGTAGGAAATGTTTCCCTGGGTTTTCTTCTCACTACGGGGGTAGATAAGTAAGTCATTACATGGAGAAATGACGAATTGATCCAAGTAAGAAAGACGCAACCCTATTCATTTAGCTCATGAAAACTATGGGTGTATTGGTCCTATCCGAAGGGTACCACTACGGACTCGAAGTGTCCGTATCGAGTTCAGGAGATAGTCTTCCGGACATCTTTCCCTAACACTCGGACTGGTGATTTTTGGATCTCAGGTCCATTCCTGAAAGTAATTCTTTCCTTGCGTTTGCTCAACCATTTCATCTATGCGAGGCAGAGATAACGATTTCTATGAAAATCTTGACGGAGTCCTCGATATCCGAGGCACATACGATGCAATCCGTCGATCTCTGGGAGAATATGACCGGGGTTCTCTAGGGTGAGAACCTAGTCTTCTAATTCTATTTCCGTGTAGTTCGCTAAGTTGTTTGTACTGTTCTGGTATCTCCGTAGGTGTTTAAACTATAGGGTGATCTGTTTACGGGAGTCGTATTGGGTTCTAAGTTCGTTCACATGACGATGTGATTACTCGTAGTCTTGAGCAGTCCTCCGTCCTGAAGTTCATATTAGAATTCATACATGGTTTCACAATCACAACTTCAGGTATACGAGTCGTATATAATTAAGATTGAAAAGGTAGTCGAATAACTGATTCTTCTTTAAGCTCCCATCCCATCGGGGAAAGAGAAGTTAAAGTGGAATCATCAATTCTAAACCTGTAGAAGCTTGATTATATATCACCCTTATGTATACCTTCCTCAGTGATAGATCAATCGCATGAATCCTTGGATTAAACTTGACGTACTGCACGAGTGGTACTTCGGGGGTTTCTTCGGAAAAGAAAGGAACTATGAGGTACTCCATGCATGAGTACTTCGGTGTTCTGATACGACGGCCTCGCTGGAAAAGAGATCTAGAAGAAAGAGGTGTATGTATAAGGTTGTTTTCGTGAAGAACAATTTGAATCGAGTCGTATGATAATGTCGGAATCATACTGAAACTTAAAGACATTAGATTTGAACATAAGACGTTAACAGACAAAACCCAACCGTGCAACCATGAACACAGTTACAGTACTTTAGATTTACCACAAGACTATTGCTGCGAATAAGATATACTACAAAAGACAAGTATACGCAACACGAGAATTCCTATACAGACAGGATCTCGCAAAAGGTAAGACTCTAGTTGCACTAGTTCTAGATAGTTTATAAGTCTGTTACAACGAAACGCCTTAATTACATTAACGTGGTTTCCGGAGTAGGCTCTCCTGTAGCTGTGATCCTGAGAATCTTCCCATCAGCACCCGAGTTCTTTGTTATCGGGCAATCTTTCTTGAAGTGCCCAATTTCTCCGCATTGGTGACATATCTAGACAGTACCAATATTGGTGGTGGAAGTGAAGTGTCGAGTAGGAGTTATGGGGACACGGTTGTTTTCGTTGATCTTCTCTTTTGGACAATTTATGTGATAATGCCCTGCCTCACCACAACTATAGCAAACTAGGCTTGCTCTAGTGGTGTAGGTAGTTCTACAGAAACGAGCAATGTACCCCATCTTGTTGCAACTATTGCATTGCCAGGCTCGGCAAATTCCCTTGTGGTGGTAGTTGCACCGGTCGCACTTCGGGAGTGTTCCTTTGTAGGGTCTGCTCGGTACGGGAACGGCAGGGGTTTCCACTTGCTGCTGTTGTGTAGCCAGCCTTTGGGATCTCTTGCGTTCTTTCCGGGCTTGATGCTTTCGTTTCTTGTTCTCTGCTTTTCGACTTTGCGAACCTGTGGCTGTTACTGTTTGGCGACTTCCTGTATGGATACCATGATTGAAAGCTTTATTCCCATCAGCTGCATTGACTGTGCTGATAGCGCTACGGTGCGCAAGGACCGCGGTTACGGCAGCCACCACGGCAGCTGTAACTGCTGTTTGAAAGCTAGCGGCATCCATAGGAAAAGCGGTGGTTTCCCTGTTCGACTGATTGCTTCCGGATGATGACATGATTCTGTAACACGAAAGATAAGGATTTTGTGTGCGATTCTAGTTGACCCTGATGTACTTAGATTTTTCATGTAAAGAGTAGAAGTATGTTCTCGAAAGTTTGACCTACATCCTTATGATGCAGTCCTAGTACGGAATGCAAGTATGTTCGCGAAGGTTTGACCTACATCCCTATGATGCAGTCCTAGTAATGAGTAGAAGTGTGTTTATGAAGGGTTGACCTACATCCCTATGATGCAGTCCTAGTAACGGGTGGAAGTAAGTTCGTAGAATGGTCTCAAGACGTTTGTTGTTCAAGCCGAGGTATCGTGGGTTGGTGAATAACAAGATCCAACCACTGAAAGAGACTTGGAAATGTCTCCGGAGATAAATCACTATAGTCCAATGACTTGACTAAAGCATGTTTCAGATAGACCCCAATGAAAGTATGATAAGAGTACTTGAATGAAGAATGACACATAAGTTAGCCGACTGTCAATATCTTGGATATTCACAACGTAAAGGTTCAGGAAAATGACCTTGTAAAGGTCTTACATCATATCCACAGAAGATAGTTCCTGACAGCATAAGGACCTAACTAAAAGTACTTACAATACAAGATAATTTCATAGAAAATGCCACATTAGGCATAGGCAGAAAACACGATTCCTTTTTTTTTTTATAAGGGAAATAAAGTAAAGCGTCTACTACCGGCGACGGTCATCTTTTTGGTGAACTCTCAGTTTAGCCAGTTGACGTTCCACGTCAAGTAGGTGTCTGCTGTACACCCTATGGCATACTCGAAGTTCCATGACTTTGGCTCGTGATTCAGCTAGTGTTTGCAGCAGGGTTTCATGGTTTCTCTCTGATCTCTCATGAGCATCTTCTAGACGAATGGTGTGGAGGGTATGCATTCTAGCACAGGCGACTACTTCTGTAATTTAATGTAGGGCTGTCCTGCCTTGAATCTCATTTCGGGTCACTCTGCGAACCAAGATTGGCAAGACTCTATCTGCTGAGCCCCCATTATTCAAGTCGTAAAAGCTTCGGTCGCCATTAAATGGCATGGGCTGATCTTGTCCTTGGCTCCTTGTTTCCAAGCATTCCACTCACTCAGGGTCGGGCCATGAAAAAGCCGGATGAGGGTTAGGAATTGGAAAGGTAGCTGCTCGGGGTAGGTTCTCAACCTCTGGTTCGGAGTTAGCATCATACGAAAGGTCTTCATCATGGTGATCATTCAAGGGGATAGGATGATCATTCTCTGGTTCTTCTCCAAACTAACCAGTTATGACCTCACTCAGAAGGTACTGGTTGCCGAGGGGATGGAGTCCAGCTATGTTATTTATGCGAGAATTTAGGGTAAGAGAATAATTATTAGACGAACTATCTAGATAATTATTTAGAAAACCTTCATTAGTTACATCGCTATTTGTGAAGTGCATACCAGCTATGTGTAATCTAAACAGGATAGACCTTCGAATAAGTGACCTTAATTCCAAATTCACACAGAATAGGGGTAAGTCAAAATTATCACAGATTCTAAGTCTATAACATCCTAATTACATATAGCCTTAGTGTATCTACTTGCAACTATCAACTTAGTAATGAAGATCCCGTTTTAGTTCTCAAGTATAAAGTACTTATAGTAACACCAAATACTCCTATAGTATTTTAATTTTAATGTTATGTTCTATTGTTCTCATTGTGGTAGGGTTGGTAAGATTTTAGCATTGTTGCAACCACACACTTAAACTTAGGCACATGCTTGTCAACCCTCAGATAATATAGGTGATCAGGCTATATCTTCCCAGTTTTGACCATATGTCTCTAAGCCCACTTGTGTTGCCCAACAATCGTAATTCTTTTGTACTGTCCTAGTGACACTGATTTTAGTATGAATGCAGCACGTATACTTACTTAAATATTTTACTATTTAAAGTATGAACTCTTGGTCAGAGTATTTTTAATCCCTTATGTATTTATAGTTAGTATATCTTTTATGGGTTGATATACTTAATTCACTATAAACAATGCTCTGATACCAATCTGTCACACCCCAAAACCAAGAACGGCGGAAACGTTCTGGGGCGGAGGACGTCATGTATAATATAAACAACAATGTAAAGTAGTAAACAAGCAACAACATCATCCATTGCATTAATAATATAATTATTATACAAATGTGTTATGTAAAATTTTGATAAACACTAAAGCATAAATCAAAATGAAAGATAAGTCTTGAACAAGCTCCATCTTCCTTTCTCCTTGCATCGGTACCTGTCTATGATGACCTGAGGATACAAGTAATTTTGAAAGCGAGTATCAGCTTTGAAGCTGGTGAGATCATAAGTATTTAGTGTCTTAATTTGTAAGTAAGTATTTGTATGTAAGAATTTGTAAGTATATGTATTGTAAGAATTTGTAAGTATATGTATTGTAAGTATTTGTAAGTATATGTATTGTAAGTATTGAAAGTGTATATGAACTGTAAGTGTTTGAAAAACCCTAGAAATCCCTATGATTCCTACTAGTATATGAAGGTGTCTTCTACCAAGACCTAACTGTTCTGAATGTAGTCTTCTACCAAGACCTAACTGCTCTGAATGTGTGTCTCTTGTAAGAGTATGTATGTTCCCAAGTATAACTATCATTATCCAAAAATATAGTTTCTACATTACCGTGCGTCGTGTGAATGTTCACGAAGTGAATGTAATGGGAAAATGAAATAGTACTATGGTGTAGTGCTATAAGAACTACTGCCGTACTAACTACCTTAAACTGGATTTATATTAAGGCATTATGTGATACATTGCACCATAATATCGACTAGTAACAACGACATAATGAATGGTCGTAATAACAGAATGATGTTTGGCACCCGCAGACCTGCAGGTCCGGCTGTAGCTAGCAGCAAGGTGTAGGATTGTCAATCCAGTATAGATCTATACGCAAACTCACGCTCTCCCTCCAAGAGACTCTGGCTACAACTCGAGTCATGACATTTAAGTCATGCTCCGATTTAAATCACAAGAATTAACGTATTCTTGTATATGTAATGTAATGAACTGTTCTAGCTGTAATGTACGTGCTCTCTACCTGGCAAGTATAGTAATGTAATGAACTGTTCTAACTGTAATGTACGTGCTCTCTACCTAGCAAGTATAGTAATGTAATCATCCTAGTATAGTTGTATATGTAATGTACTGTAATGTTCTAGAAAGTATTGACTCATGAATGAACTGACACATTGTATGATATCGCGTTCTAGTAATTGTTCTAGTATCTTCCTAAACTACCCATATGGTAGTTTACTAGTAATCTAACTGGTACGTATGAACATGGATGTATACCCTTGCTACCTAAGGGCATATGATGAACTGGAAGGACCTTTTATGACTATATATGTACACATGATATATAACTAATATTTAAATGACTTTCGGACTAATACTCGATATCCCACCAGACCACATCTCAAGCGCGAAAAGGAAATAGGGTGGATAGCCTTCCTAAGTCTTTTAAACATTTCTTATATAACTATACATATAGAGGCATGCAATTTATAATATAAAATCATAATAAGTTTTGTAAGACATTTGAAGCAGAAATATTATTTTAAGAAAAGATCGACTTGATGTCAATCTTTAAAACAATTTGAAGGCATAAGTTTGATAAAACAGTTTAAGTATAAGGAAACATTTGTTTGAAACACAGTTGTAAATAAGTTTGAAAGGTAATGTATAGAGTAAGATGCATAGTGCAATAAGGAGTTTAAAACATATAAAACGTTTATAAAAATCATTTGAAGGAAACTGTTTGGTAAAACGGCTAATGTGTAGCCATATCGTTTGAATGTTGTATATTAATCACATGTGATTAATGTAATAACTAGCATAATTCTACTTATTAATCACATGTGATTGATATAAGAAGCAGCATGATTCTACTTGTATTCCCCCATAAAACATTTAAAAATAGTTTAAAACATTAGTTAAGGGGTATGAACTCACCTGCAGTAAGTGACTGGAATTGAACGGACTGTTATCGTACGGAAGGATCGGACAAGTGCTTGGTGTCAAGTGAAGACTTAGACACACACAATGATCCTAATTTCATATGAAAGCATATGTATATAAATAATTAGTGATTAAAACACTAATTATACAAGTAAAACATTTAATCGCGAGGAAAACACTTTTGGTCAAGTGCTAGAAGGCTAATGGGTTGCAACAAAGGAGTGCAATGCCCCTAATGGGAGTTTAAGGTCTAATGACCATATTCTTTGGAGTTTATGGCCCAGGGGAGTAAACTCCTGGCCGTAAACTCTCAACCAAGGCTCTAAATGGTGCTTAGAATTATTACAACTCTAGTGGTGAATTGTGTCAAGGCTATAACAAGTGTTTGGGTGCCATATTAACTCCTTTGGGGAGTTTACGGACCAAAGACCATATTCCCTTGGAGTTTACAGCCGTAAACTCCCCTGGGAGCGTTTTTATGGTGTTTTCAAGTCTCAAACATTTCTAGGTAATGATCTATGTTGGGTTCTAGGCATAAGAAAGGAGTTAGGGTGTCATTTGACCCCTTTATAGGTGTTTACGACCCAAGAGTTTATCTTGGCCGTAAACTCCTTTTTCCTTGTGATTCCTTATGTTTTCTTGGCTTTAAACACTTTAGGGTACTTGTCCTAATTGAAGTCTAAGCTTTAGGAGGCGTTTCAAAGCATTTTGGCATGTTCAAGGGAGTTTACGGCCTAAGATATTCTTGGGCCATGAACTCCCAAACTTGGGTGATTCTAGGTTGATTTCATGCCCCTAATACAAGTAGAATACTTTCTAGGCATTTGTTTAAGTCTATGGAGGACCCTAGGCACACTTTGGTGCCCTTATTTGGTGTTTACGGCCTAAGAGCATTCTCTTGGCCGTAAACTCCCTTTAAGGGTGTTTTTGATTGTTTCCTAGTCTCAAATGATCATACATATTATCCTAAGGTAGTTACCTAACAAGGAAATGGGACTAGATGGCCTTTAAGCTTCATTTTTGGAGTTTACTCCCCAAGAACGTTCTTGGGCGGTAAACTCCCGGATCTCATATATTTGACATACAATCTATGTTAATAAGCATTATAACACAACTAGAGAAGTGTACTCACGATTTGGGATGAAAACCCGAAGATCCGTGAGAGAGAAAACGACTTTTCTCTAGTTGGAAATGTGAATAATGAATGAATTTAGTTCAGAAATCTATTTATAGTCCTGAAATATTTTTGGCAGAAAATATTTTTATTCCGGAATTGGACTCTAACATTATGAAGTTTTGAAATGCTCAAGTTTCACAATCCCGTGAGCATCCACTCTCCTGATATCTCCATAAACGTAAACCCTAATGTACACAACTTATTCGGAAAAGTCTGAAATTCATTGAAACTGGGCTAGCTTCTATTGGCTTCAAATGGTTGATTCAGAATGGAAATTTCGGGTTGTCACAGAGAGAGAGATGGGGAAATCAGAGAAATGAGGATGATTCCGGCTGTAAACTCTTTAAATACCCTAGAACTCTTTACGTGTTGGCCACACAATGTAAAACACAGTCCAAGTTTTTCAAAAATTTTAAAAACAAGCCTTTTTGAGGATTAAAATTAAAATTGAAATTAAAAATAAAATAAAATAAAATTAGTCTGCAAAATTTAAAATTAAAAATAATTATAGATTTTAACAGTTAGTTAAATAAAAATAAAAATAAAATTAAAAATAAAAATAAAAATAAAAATAAATAGAAATAACACCAAATAAAACATACAACTAAAAAAAATTAAATTACTAAGAATAAATTTGTGACATTGGGATCAAAGTTGTTGGACAGCCCTATTCGACTTGTCGGTACTGTTATTTTCACGTCTTCGTCTGATCGATCGCCAGTACTGTGGTCCACTTAAACACGAAACATTTGTGACATAATTTTGGACAATTTACCAATAACATGACATTTTTAGCCCTTATTCTTGAGTAAATTTCTGAGGGACCATTTAGTTGATGACAACCAGGGATATTGTTGTCCACTTAAATTGAGCAGCGAGATCTACAGACAATCTGTATGTGTTCAATTTTAATTGTACTAGAACGTGTTTCCCGCTTCCTGATATGCTCCACTCATCAAGGACTTCCTGAATATACCTTACACTGGGTGAGCAAACAATTATTAAGAGAGAAGATAGGTTTAGAATGCATATGCTGTACATCCAGGTCGGATCTCTTCCAATCACGCAAAGGATGAAATATATGACTAACTGAAGTTTTTAAAGGGTTTGAGAAGAGAATGGTGCATATACTGTGTACCAGGTCGGATTTTGAGTCACGCAAAGGAGACAATATATGGCTAACAGATAGAAAGAATTGCATAGAGAGAAGATGCAGAGAGATAAAATTGCATATGTTATAGTCCAGGTCGTATCTCTCGATCACGCAGAGGAGGCAACACATGACTAACAGACAATTGAAAGAAAATAACCTTCTACAGACCTAGTTTATCGGAATTCCCCAGTCACCCCATCAAAACTGGAATTAAGGATACAATCCGCACATCGAGGAAAAGTGAATCCACAGTTCTAGATACGGCTTCTTTAGTGTGACCAGTAGATTCCCGTGTATATCTCCCTGCTCAACCTATCTGAGCATCATATTGTCAGGCTAAACGGATCTAACTAGGTCGATGTTTGTCAACTCCTTGAATTACTTAAGTTTTAACTCTTCCTAGTCAAGTCTAATTAAAATCTTTCGTGCCTACCAGCGCATCGAGCATAGAGCGTAGACAATTCAACTTAGGTACGTTACGCAGATTCAGATTGCCTGTTATCACTTGCTAATTTCATTTCCCGTCACAACACCTACAAACAAAACTATCAGCAATATTTTTAATTTTCTGGATTTTTTATTCTTTTTATTCTTTTTGGATTTTTGAAATTTTTATTGTTTTTGGATTTTTGAAATTTTTATTGTTTTTGGATTTTTGATTATTTCTCCCCCTAAATTTGTGCATGGGTCAGAATAAAAAAAATAAAAGAAAATAAAATGCGCAAATTAAAATTAACCTACCTACAGAAACAAAAACAAATTTAAAAATTAAGAAGAATTAAGAGAAAAATAAAATAGAAAAACTTAATCCTCAAAACGAATCATTTTCAGAAATCCCACAAGCATATCGAAACGAGCTTTGTTAAAAGGCTTAGTGACAGATCCGCCACATTATTAGCAGTGGGAACCTGTTCCAGCCGGATAAGTGAACGTTCATAACAGTCTATGATGAAATGAATTGTAACACCGTAAAAATTAAAACAATTTTTCACATTTGAAAACACATTTTAAATAAAACCATTCATTCATAAAATTTCATAACATCATGTTTTTAAATCACAAATGTCTCCCAAGATCAAAATACATCCAATCCCATATGTGTGTACGAATCAAGCCGGCGCCTTCCCGCGGTCATCACTGGTACCTGAAACACATAACACTGAACACTGTAAGCATAAGCTTAGTGAGTTCCCCCAAATACCACACTAATCACATAATAGCCACTCGAGGCTGTAACTCTGTTGACCCTCTGGTCAATGTGTCTCAGTGGGGCCCTCCAGCCCCAACTCTCTGTGGGCCCTCTAGCCCTAACTCTAGGGACCCTAAAGTCCCAACTCTGAAACTCTGAATCATGCATATCACATATCACAACAAATCACAACACATAATAACATGCAATCACACTGGCATATAACTCTATAATACTCTGTCTCTGAACTCTATTACCACACTAGGTAAAGTATAGTGAGAAGACTCACCTCGGGTATCTCGGTAAATCTCTGACTCGGTAAACGCTGGCCTAGCCTCCGCCTAATCATATGAAAATAACACTCTATTTAATATTACTCTCAAAGGCTAGAGTATGTTCTCTTATGACACTCTCAGAAGGGTAAAAGACCATTTTACCCCTCTCATAGCTCAAAGGCCCCACATTAGACCATACCCTAAAAGTCAACCAAAAGTCAACTCTCCGGGTTATGCTGCGTGTACCAGATGTGTACGCTGGGCGTACCCGGCTGCACCACATAATCGGGGAGCGCCACCCAGTACGCGGCGCTTACTAGGGATTATGCCCGTCGTACTCCCCTGCTTCAGCCCTTTTGCTCTTGAGGTCTTAAACAGTTAAGACCTACGTCCATATTTTAGATCTGACCCCTTATAAGCCCCTTAATCCATAAAGTTAATGACTTTAATCCTTTGCATGGCTGAACAAGTCACTAACTCCCAAAATGATCCAACCTTCAACTCTACAAGGCTTAAAACACATGCATGACTCCAAAGTAACATCCAAGATGGGAACTTTATGGCTCTACATCACTAATAACACTGAAATGGGACAGATCTCGGACCATGGAGCACTTTACACTCATAAAGTCTCCACCTTTGGGGTTTTTAGCCCTAAAAAGGACACATACAACAACAACCAAAAGAAGAGGAAAGTTTTGAACTTTATACCTCCAAGAGTAGCTCTTTCCTCTGTAGATCTCAGATCCAAAATGGCACCTCAAGCTTTAGCCTCCAAGATCTCCTTTCCTCCTTCTTCTCCAAGCCACTAAAGTACCAACAAGCTCAAATCAACACTCTCTCACTCTAAGAACGATGGGGCTCTCTTTTAGGGTTTCACTCACTGATATGGAGGCTAAGGAATGAGCCATAACAACCTTTAAATAGTGCAGAAGGAGGATTAGGGTTTTTGCACCTGGGCCGGGTACGCCCGGCGTAACTCTAGGTACGCCCAGCGTACCTTGGTGACTCCGCGTCCAAATTAAGCGCGTGAGTACGCGCATCGTACCCCTTTGGTACGCCCAGCGTACTCACTTGCTAGACATCCTCCACTCAAGGACTAAACATGACAATTCAATAAAGAACAAGGATGAAGGAAATGCACCTGAATCTCGGGGTGTTACATGAATTTTAATTTCGATGTGCTTGGTTTTAGAATGTTGGACTAGATTTTTGGCAATTTAAATTGCGGCCTCAGTATCACAGTAAATGGGGGTTTCTAAGTAATTCGCCATCAGGATCTGGAGACAGAAGAGGTCTTTCAACCATTGCCGTTGATGCAGATTTAGCGTTGTGAAACCCAAACTTCTCAAGAATATCCTCCATATACTTGACTTGATGTAACAAGATTCCGGTTGAATTTTGTTTGACCTGAAGCCCCAAAAACATGGTCATTTCCCCCAATGAACTCATTTCGAACCTCTTTTTCATAACACCTTCGAATTCCTTGCAAAGCTACGGACTGGTCGACCTAAAGATAATGTCGTCAACATAGATTTGAACCAGAATCTGATCATTGTCGACATGCTTGATAAACAAAGTTTGATCGATAGTGCCACGAAAGTATCCATGATCGAGAAAATGCTTTGTTAGAGTCGCATACCACGCTCGAGGAGCTTGATGTAACCCATACAATGCCTTGTCCAACTTGTAGACATGATTAGGAAACATTGAGTCAACGAACCCCAGGGGTTGATCAACGTAGATTTCTTCCTTCACCTTCCCATACAAGAAGGCAGTCTTGACGTCCATTTGGTAAACGGTGAAGTTCATGTAAGAGGCATATGAAAGGAAGATACGAATAGCTTCGAAGCGAGCCACTGGAGCATAAACTTCAGTGTAATTAAGACCCTTGACTTGTCAAAACCCGCGAACCACCAATCTAGCTTTATTTTTCACTATAACCCCTGAATCATCCTGCTTGTTTTGATAGACTCATCGTGTGTCAAGAGACTTTTTGCCCTTTGGCAACTCAACCAACTTCCAAACTCCGAGTTTCTCAAATTGATGTAATTCTTCATGCATTGCATCTACCCATATGGGATCATTCATAGCCATTTCAACATTCTTAGGCTCGATTTGAGAGATAAAGCAAGAGTAAAGACAGGTACTGATATCTCCACTCTGACTTCTGGTTTTAACGTCGTCGCCCAGCTGACCAATGATGTTGTCGATCGGATGATCATGTTGAATCCTTGAGGGTATTTCCTGGCTGATATCATTAAGCGAGACAGGAAGATTGTGAATATTGACACCTCCCTCATTTGCTGATTGAGCCGTGCCAGACGACTCTGCCACAAACTCATTTGAAAAGTCTTCAGGAAAGAGTAGCTCCATAAAATTTGAAGTAGCAGCAGAAGCATCTTTGGACATGAACTCTCTTTAGGAGTGAGTGGTGTAGTTTCAGCATCAGGAGTATCATTCTGAACTGGAGATTTCAGACTATCAGGATGTACAAATGACTCCCTATCAGGTGAAGCGAAGGACTCCCCCTTAGGTGAAGCAGGAGTCTCCCCCTCAGGTTTTGAAGAGGATACCGTCGGAGGTCTGTAGACAACTTCTTTGTCTTCATCTTCAGAAAAATTATACAAACCAGAGAAAGATCCAGATGAGCTACCTGAAGACACATTTAAGGATTTGAACAGAGATGAGTAATCAACCAACCAATCCGGACCTACTCGAGCATCCGTCTCATTTTCTTCCAACCAGCGCACGTCATAAGATTCTACAACTTGCTTTGTGTTCTTATTATAGACCTTATAAGCGGTGCGAGCAGCATACCATACGAAGTAAAAATCATAGGATTTGGCATTAAACTTCAGGTTGGTCTCTAAGTGAAGAAGGGTGCAAGGGCAGCTAAATACACGAAAATGACTAACTGAAGGCTTGTGACCATATAGTATCTCGTATGGGGTCTTTTTTTGAGCTTTGTTGATTAACACGTGATTCTGAACGTAGCAAGCAGTGTTTATCGCCTCCGCCCAAAAGAAAACTGGTAGTTTGGAGTCACACATCATCGTCCATGCAACGTCTTTTAAAGTTCTGTTTCTCCTCTCAGCAACACCATTTTTTTGGGGTGTGTGAGCGGAGCTGTATTGATGCATAATACCCTTTTCTGCACAAAAATGATCGAGTACAAAATTCTTGAACTCTGTTTCGTTGTTGGTATGAAGTGCCATCACCCGATGTTAGTTTGGTTCTCAATCAACACAATGAATTTCTTAATTAGATCAGCAACTCCAGCTTTGTTGGATAGAAAGAAAAATCACGTAAAACGAGAGAAATCATCAATCACAACCAAACAATAGGAATTTTTGTTAATGCTAAGAACGTTTACTGGTCCAAATAGATCCATATGTAGTAATTGAAGCACCTGACTAATTGAGTTGACATGTTTTGGCAGGTGTAGTTTTCTATGATGCTTACCTTGGGCACATTACACACACTTCTCAAATGTGATAAAGTCCTTGACAGGAAAACCATGGACCATCTCATTCTTTTCAAGACGATTCAAGTCTTGGCATTAGCATGACCGAGTCTTCGGTGCGATAACATTGCATTTTGTTCGGAGATCTTTGAAAAGAGGCACGTAACTTATTCTGGAAGATTGCTATTCATATCTATGATGTAAGTATTCCCATCCCTTTTAGATTTCACAAGAATCCACTCTTCTGGGATGAGAAAGCCTGGCTTGAGAATCATACATTCCTTTTCGGTGAAATGTGTAGAATAGCCTTTGTCGCATATCTGAGACACACTCAACAAACTATGCTTCAATTAAGGAGCAAAGTTTACATTCTCAAAGATTAACACCCCATTTGTGATGGTTCCCTTTTAAGTGATTTTTCTACCTTCTCCATCCGCAAAAGAGATATAACCCCCATTAAAAGATTGAATGTTGTGCAGTTGGGCGATATCTCCTGTCATATGCTGGGAGCAGCCGCTGTCGACGAACCAAGGTCTGACAACATTCCCCCACAACTGTCCCTGCAAAATGTGCAGGTTTATTTAGATTTGGGAGCCCAGTTCATTATTTTCATGGGTTATCCCGATGCCTTTTCAGATCTATCATCATTTAATAACTTTTCAGAGGACACAGATGATGAATTAGAGGATAATTTGGGCAACCATTGATAATTAGGTTTTCTAACAGTCCCGAGTGATATTGAAATAGGATTTTTATTAGTTTGATTTGAGCACTTGGGTTTTCTGCCAGAATTGGTTGAAGACCCGTTGCTGCTTCTTGACGAAACCGACCTTGGCTTGGCCATGTTCGGTTTTGGCAAACTGCTTGCGACTTTGTTATGAAAGACCTTTTTATGCTTTTGAAAAACAACCCGTTTTCTACTCCGATCATCCTTCCACTCATCATTCCAAGAACGATTTCTAGAGGACTTTCTAGTTAAAGACCTTCCTCTGAATTCGTTCTCTCCTCTTGGTGACTCAAAATGTACAAACATGCGACTAGGACAATTCCTAGCTATATGACCACCAATACCACAATTGAAACAAATCTGTTTGTTATTGTTATAACTTGTGCTACATTGTTCAGATTTGTTTTCCATACTAAAACCCTTGCTTCTCTCACATGAACAAGAACAAGAATTAGGTTGTGAGACAAGTGAGGGTACATTAGATGGAGAAGCTTGTGAAACTGGTGGTTTTTCATTATTATCATCACTTACATTAGAATTGCCAACCACATTATTCAAAACAGTATCAGACACTTTAAAACCATTCAAAATAGTATTAGAAGATGTAGAAACATCACAAAAAACATTTTCACTTGCAACATCAGAAAAATTATTGTCTTTATCTAAAACTAAAACTTCAGGTTCAGACTCAGTTTTATTTTCAAAAACAGATCCTTCAACTTCATGCTTTGACTGATTCAAGGATTGATCTGCAGGAGAAGTGGAAATGTTAGTACTTTCAACATTAATAAATCCTCCGGAAACAAAACCAGATGGCTTGCCATAAACCATGAATGGTTCATTGGCAATCTCTACTTTGGACAAGGGTTGAAACTGATATGAATGATTGAAAGGAGGAGGCACTTGATTATACCCTAGACCCTTTGACTGATTTCGTTTAAATTGCATGCAGTGGTCTATCATACTGGTAACTAACTCACTCGATACATCATATTTTCTAAAATCAAAATCAGCAGTATCAAATTTGCCCTTTAATGATTCAATTTCAGCCACTAGTTCAACGTTCTGTTTCTTTATGTAGTCATAATTTTCGCATTTATTACTGTAGTCTTCCTGAAGTCTCCTAAAATCCTTTATTTTAGATTCTAACTGGGCCTTAAGAGGGTTTTGTCCTTTTCTAAGATGGTAACCTTTATACCTAAGAACCTCTACTTCCCTTTTGAGTAAGTCATTATGTTCACGAGGAATTGTAAGGTTCTCTACTTCTCTACTTAGTGTCTTAATTTCCTCATGAAGAATTTTAACGTAATCAATACAAGATTGAGAGCATGAGGGTAGACTTACCTCATTTTTATTTGGTTCATGAGAAGAAGATACCATCAAGGCAAACTACAGCTCCATCATTTGATCTTCAGCTGCAACAGTCTCTACCGGAGCGTCATCACCAACCTGTGCCAAATGGGCATTTTCAGGTCCAGATATGTTCAGGGCCTGCATCTGATCCTCCCAGTCAAATGATTGCGCAACCATGGCCTTCTCGCTGTTGACCTGAGCACCGCTTTGATTGTTCTCAACTGCAACCATTATCCGGTCATTATTCAATCTTCTATTTGGTTGTGGACACTAACGAGCAAAATGCCCTGGCTCGTAGCAGTTGAAATAACGCAACTTTCCCTTGCTGAACCCAACCTTCTTGTCAGCACTCATCCCCCAGTTGTTTTTTCTAGTCTTCTTAGCAAACTGTTTCTCCCTAAAAACTGCCATGGCAATTTGCCATGTGATATCCATCTCTTCTACATCTTCAGGGTGAATCTGAACGAGATCGGCAAATGACAATTGGGGCGGAAGATCTCCAGCTACAAGTGCATTGTAGCAGCTGACAAGCCCTGTAGCAAGAGCGATATTTTCATCACCCTCCTTTCCTTTTGAAGAGGAAGCCACATTCGAGGAAGAAGCAGCTTGAGCAGCCATGAATGATTGGTTCTGAGAGAGAGGCATGACTAATGCAGTAGGAAGAAAAGAAGTTGATGGAGTGGAAAAGGACTGAACCTGAGCTTGTTGAGCAACAAAGGGTTGACCTGCAGAAGAAAAAGTGAGAGATGAAAGAGCATTGTTTGAAGAGATCCCAAGGTTTGCAGCTGAGTATGAATTCACATGGTTTATCTCTCGCTGCTTGTCATCAATATCACAGGCCTTGATGACTGCCATCACTTCAGCAAGAGAGAGCCGGCTTAGATCCTTAGTCTTCTTTATAACAACTACATTCATGTCCCAAGACTTTGGGAGAGCATTCAGTAGCTTCTTGTTTATCTCAGACTTGGTGTAAAAGATCCCGACTACAGTCATTTCAGTGGTGAGAGATGTGAATCGCTGCAGCTATGCTTCAAGAGTTTCTCCAGGAACGTAGTTGGACCGTTGTCGCAGCATATCTTGGCGACTCTCCTTTATATCTTCATTACCTTCATAAACCTCGATTAGGGCTTCCCAGAAAGCCTTAGCAGAAGTGTACTCCCTAAAACCCTGAGCTATGTCTAGAGATAAGGCCATGGTTAGAGTGGCCAAAGCCCTTTCTTGCTCTTCGACCTTCTTAAAGTCTTCATCTGTGTAATTTTCAATCTTCTTGTCAACCGCTTGCCCTGTAATAGTGGTGGTTATTCTGACAGGGTCTTTTATGATGCTTCTCCAGATATTGAAGTCCTTCATCTTGATGTACTTCTCAATCCCGTACTTCCATTCAGGGAAACCTTCAACAGACATCAGTCTTGGAATTCGAGTGGTTGTGCCCATTACAGAATCCAGCTCGTGGTGGTGTGTTTGACTTTGTGAATCCATTCATATTAAATTAATATTAAATAGAAATTAAATTATTTAAGAATAAATTAAGTTTCCAGTCAGACACAAGTTCACAGTCAAATAATGGTTTGCGACCGTAAACTATGTTCACGGTCAAAGAAGAGTTTGCAGCCGTAAACTCTGTTCACGGTCGTAAGGTGTTTACAGTCTAAGTTCACGGTCCAAGAGTCCAAGTTTCTAGTTGATGAAAAATCCTTATTCACGACCCAGGAACCAAGTTTACGGTTCAAGAACTGATTGGAGTTTGCAACTATAATCTAAGTTTATAGTCGTAAGATATGGCCATAATCTAACTCGAGAAAAATGTAGTTTTGAATGAAGCTTGAAAACCTTTCGCAGGAAACACAAACTTCAGTCGCAAACAAATAAGAACACGGTCAAAAATTCAATTGCAGGATTCCTTGACACTTGTTTTGCTCTGATACCAATTGTAAGGTCCTGAAAAGGATCTTACCAGTGATCAAATAGCAAACACAATCAATTAACAATAAAGAACAAGTAGAATTAAGAATGAACACAAGCTTGCACATGCTTTTCTATTAGGAATTACGTCTGGTACAACTTGTGGTGAAAGCAACCGTGAACTCTGAGGCATCAACAACTGACAAAAGACCTAGCACACCTCTATATATACTAGACTTGGGCCGGCCTTGGGTTTACGACCATAAACAGGCTTACGGACGTAAACTCATTGTCGGGCCGTATACTACACACAATCTACCAAAAGATATAAATTGACTTAAAAGAACTTATTATATAGGAACCCTAGACCAAACCACTAATTAGACCCATCACTTCTTAATCATGTATCCTCCTTTTATTTCATCCATGCAAATCATCTTTTTGGATAGATCTTCAAGATCTTCATCTTTCACCAAGAACACCAAGAACACACACTTGTTCTTGGTGGCCATGAACCCTCTTTGAGCCTACAAAATGTAAGTATCCCTTCCCTATGCTTAGTATACGTTGGAAGCTCGTGTGAAACACCTTAGAATTGACCATTTGGATGGAACAAAAGGAGTGTATGGCTGTACACCCTTGCATGGCCGTACACACCTCAAAACACCCTAAAAGTGCCTCCAAAGTGAGTATCTAGTTCATATTCTTGATGAGCAATCGACCCACTAGCTTTCACAATGTTCAAAGACCCTCTTATGCATGTTTTACCATGAGTTTACGGCCGTAAACTCCATGGCCGTAAACACAAAGTTGTGGCCGTAATCACCCCTTTGATGAATGACAGGTGATTCTAACACTTAGTTCAAGTTCCCAAGGGTGTTTCCTTGCATATTAGTTGTTTAAAACACTAAATTCATGCCAATATATGCCATTATATGTCATTAGGGCGTGTTTGTGTCACAGGACTTCATTCGTGGAACTTCTCATCCTTACACAAATCTGTAGTTGAATCACACACATAAGGTGAGTTCATACCCCTATAATCAATCTTCTAAATGTTTTAAATGATTTTAACAGGGGGGATACAAGTTGAACACAATGTTGATTGTGTAAATGTTTTGTGTTAAATGTCATTTCAAAGGAGTGCTTATGTTTATAAAGTGATCAAATCATTTCAAAAACTCTTTTTAAGTTCTGTTACTTTATTGTTTATAAATCCATTTTAAAGTACAATCATAACACATTAGATAAATGAGTCTTTTCACCAAATCAGTAACAATTCAAGTAAACATACTAGTAAACTATAATATGTATAGTTTAGGAGTACAATCATAATATAATGAGAAACAGGGAGGAACATATTATACACTATGCAAAGAGAACATACAATACTAATACAATAATACTATAACATTAATAAGAATCACTACTTCACGACTTACCAATTTACTTGCTAGGTTGCATTTTGTAACCATAGTCTCCTGGAGGGAGAGCATGAGTTTGTGTATAGATCTATACCAGATTGACACCCCGCACCTTGCTGCTAGCTATAGTAGGACTTTCAAGTCTACGGGTGACAAATATCACATCAGTTTTGGCCCCAGTAGGTTGTCATGTTTATCACGTGTCGTATCTATATGGTTACAACCACTTCACATTTTAACCTAAATCAACAAACTGGTTTCAAGGTAGTTAGCACGTCCAGTTAAGAGGGGGCATATAATGCTAGCTTTATGAATCCTTAGTAGATACATCGGGGATATATATTAATCGGGTCCGATAGACATTAGAGTGTATGTTTTCCGCTTCATTTCATGTTCCTTGTTTGGTTGTGGGCTTAGAGTAGATGCACCTAGTCTAATATCTATCCGATCTTAGTTATATATATATATATATATATATATATATATATATATATATATATATATATATATATATATATATATATATATCGTATGCACTAAGTAGTCATAAGGAGTACCAGGTATGGGTCAGGTCATAGTATACAAATTCAATACACTGATTTCTAGTAAAAAACATACTTTAGAGCATGTAGTAGACTAAACTAGAAACTTATCAGTAAAAGGGTTTAACCCATTTTATTAAACCAGTATAACTTAAAGGACCTTTAGTGGTTAATTCCATAATACCTTAGTTTATACATCAAAGTTATATATAATTAATATCCAATAGGCAGTTGGATGTGTGCTTTCCGCCTTGCTTCATGTTCCTTGTTTGGTATTGGGCTTAGGGCAGATTCACATAATTAACTATCCGTTCGATATTACATTATATATAACTAGTATAAACTAAGTGATTATAGAAGGAACCATTGTGGTTACTATTTTTACTAAAGTAAATAAACGTTTTTCTTAAAGAATATTTTCATCAAATATAAAGGAACTATTACAGTTAACTCCGTAAGTACCGAATGAATACACCAGGGTTATATACAGTAAAGATCTAACAACCAATGAGATGTGTGACTTCCGCCTCATTCCCTGTTCCTTGTTTGGTTGTGGGCCTAGGGCAGATTCTCATAATCGGTTGGTTGTTTACTCTAAATTATACATAACTTGTATCCATTTAGTACCTATAGAAAGGATTGTTGAGTCATTTTTACTTATCTTTCACCATATCAGAAGATATAGGATCTTCTGGAGGAACAGGCGAACTTTTCTAAAAGAACTTTCAACTTACTTTACATCACTAAAATCTTATGAACTCACCAGCTAAAAAGGCTGATCTACTCTTTCAAAATAACTTGTATTCTTAGGAAACTAGTAGACAGGTACGCTTGTCGGGATTCAGAAGATGAAGTATAGTAGCTTCAAGCCGTATTTTGTTATTTACTTTTGGATTCAATATTTTGTGAATCACTTCTTGTAAACACTTTGATATTAATGCAATGGTTGTTTGTTAAAATGATTGCTATGATACATGTGTTGTGATACTAAACATGACGTCCTCCGCCCCCGAACATTTCCGCCGTTCCGGTTATGGGGTGTGACAGATTGGTATCAGATCATTGTTTATTGTGAACTAAGTATGTCAACCGATAAAAGATATACAACTATAAATATAATGGGGCTTAAGGGCTCTGAATAATGAAATATTTTAAAAATATAACAATACTTTATAAAATTATACATAGATGCTTATATATATACATACTAGAACAAGTATCACAAGAAGAACAGAACATAAGTATTTAAAGGTTGAACACTAGGGTCAAACCTGGACAATTATATAATCATATTTGGGATCAATATAGCCTGATCAACTATATTCATTTAAGATGTGACCGACATGTGTTTGGGAGTCATTTGGTGTTGCAACGGTCTTAAAACTTACCTAACACTATTCAAGGGATTTCTAGTTCAGAACAAAAAGTTAGAATACTATGGGAGTATTTTAGGATGCTACAAGACAACAACAAGTTTAAAACATACCAAGTACATTACATTAAAATACTATAGGAGTATTTTAGACACTATAAATAACTTATGTGAGAATTTAAAAGACCCTTCTGGTAGGCCTATGATTCTGAGTGTATACTTCCAAGGTTTTATATAATTGGGATTTTGTAGACTTTGAATTTGTAATCTATGCTTCACTACCTGTTCCTTGTTTGGTTGTGGTTATGAGGCAGGATCACTTATTCGAAGGTCTATTTTATCTTAAATTGTATACAACTTGTATACATTGCGCAATTATAGGAGGACCCAGTAAGGATCACCCCATAATGCTACCCTTAATCTCATAGATTATTTAGACACTTCCATTCTCACACAACAAACCCAGATAGGTGTAACCACTCCATCATAGCAGTTGGTAGAGGAGACAAGGAGAAACAAGGATAGATTTCCAAGAAGTGATCAGCCAGAGAAACTAAAACGTCATATGCGTCAGACTAATATATAATACCCCTGAATGACTTAGTGAGCTAGTGGTTACCCCTGAATGACTTAGTGAGCTAGTGATATTCATTCGAGAATAACTACTTTTGATTCATAGAGTTTGTTTTTATATAGAGTCTTTTATGAATTGTTTCTAGAACCCTATGAAAGTCTGAACCGGATTGTAACGACCCAATTTTCACAGCCAAAAAAAAATTGTTTCAAAACATTACTTTAGAAAATATTAAGAACTAAAAACATTGTTTGATCAAACCATAACACAATGTGAATCATGTCTAAAAGCCAAATCATACAACCAATCAAAATATCAGAGTACAAATCCCAGTGAAGCTCGTAAATGCGGAAACCAGAGAGTGTGTGTGTGACATGCTGCTACCGTGCCGGCTCCTTTCCCCTAGCTGAGGAGGTACCTGAAACCAAAACTGTAAACCGTAAGCACGAAGCTTAGTGAGTTCCCCCACCGTACCACATACCATACAATCTCATAACATACAAATATTGTCAGGCATATCTGGGTGCCCGACCTACCCCTTCGGCCCTCTCGACCGGATATTGCCTAGCATATCTGGGTGTCGGCTTCCCCTTCGGTCCTCTCGACCGGATACTGCCTAGCATATCTGGGTGCTGGCTTCCCCTTCGGTCCTCTCGACCGGATACTGCCTAGCATATCTGGGTGCTGGCCTCCCCTTCGGTCCTCTCGACCGGATACTGGGAAGCTATTCCTTCCCTCTACTACTACCACATAACAAGTATCATAAGATCAGAATCTATCTATCATGACTGGGTATAACTACCCCTTCGGCCCTACCGACCGGGTACCTCGGGGACTATCTCCCCCTACTATCACTAGCACATAGCATCATATCATACTAGCACGTAACATAACACAGGTAGTAGTAATCCCTAGATGAATATCACAGAGACAAACATCTACATATAACTCCTACTGGTGGGCCGGCATTGTGGCCGTAGACCCACCGCTACTGGAAGGTAACTCACCTCGAAGTAGCTGCTGATCTGATCGGGAACTGACTGCCTACTGCTACTGCTGCTGCTCCGGAAATCCTCCGGCTGCAATTCCCACAACATACTCAATCAAACACTGCTCACTAACCTTTGGGTAAAATGACCATTTTACCCCTGACCATGCCCTAAGTCAAAGTCAGAGTCAACTTTCAGTTGACCCGACTCACCGAGTTGGCTTTCCAACTCGCCGAGTCACCATCCAAACGATTGTCCCGGATTCCGTTTCTACTCGTCAAGTTAGGCGACGACTCGACGAGTTCTCCTTCTAAACTGATATTCAAGTCCTTCATCCTACTCGCCGAGTTGTATGAACAACTCGTCGAGTTCATCTTCATCCGATGAACACTTATGCTAAGACTCGCCGAGTTGTATGAACAACTCGCCGAGTCCGTTCTTGATCTTAGGAGATTGCCTTGAACCCGCCGAGTCAGGGCATTGACTCGCCGAGTTCCTCCAAAGATGAGTTCAGCTTCCGATTCACTGAGTCACACCCCGTGACTCACTGCTCACTCGACACTACGAAAAGGGGACAAACTCGGAGACTCGCGAACAGACTCGCCGAGTCACATGAACGACTCGCCGAGTCGTTGCCATGCACCCACTAAATACACAGATTCGCTCGATTCCAGTCCATGCCATTCACAGATCTGGACTTCTAGGACACGAATCACACGTAAAGTTTCCAACTTTACGTGTGGATATTCACCAATATGGATTTTAGGGCTCAAAATGCCTCAAAAGGGTAGATCTAGGGTGAACAAGCAACATGGGGCCATAAAGCTAACAGATCTGAGCTCCTGGAGCTCAATCTTGCCTAGATCTAGAGGCCAATCGACTTATTACAAACCCTCAAGCATAAACAATCTTGGAAATGGCTCAAAAAGAACTTTTATGGAGCTATAAGCTTAAAATCAGAGGGGAAACGAGCTATACCTTAGGGGAAACGTTGGAATGACACAGAGATGCTTGGCCTCCTTCTCCTCTTCTTGATTCCCTCTTCTTTTCCTTCAAAGAAACTTATATAACACCACAAAACACTTCAAACTCACAAGAAAGCAAGGCTAGAGAGAGATACAGGGCTCTAAGGGTGAATGGGGGCTGGCTTGGGGCTGTTAAGTCGTTTAAATAGGGTGCAAACCCCCGAAACTTAGGGTTTCATCCAACAGCTGTGACTCGCCGAGTCCAGGATATGGACTCGCCGAGTCGCCAACTTAAACTTGTCCCGGGTCCCGCATCCACTCGGCGAGTCGGACCTATGACTCGCCGAGTCCAAGGCTAAAAGAAGGGAAATACTCAAATAAGATTTACATTAAACACTAGGATAACTTAGTCTTTCAGCTTTTGGCTTTTATCTACTGCTATAGACTTATTCCCATCTCATCTTTGTATTATTTTTAGCAAAGATTCCTCCTCGCAGATTGAACAGACGCACTACTCCAAGAACTCCAACTCAAACTCCACTAGCTCCTCCTCAATTCGATTATGTTGCTCTCCAAGCAGTGATATCAGCCGCAGTATTTGCTGCTCTAACTCATATCAGCGGAGGTGGTACCAATGGAACTGGTAGCGGTACCGACCTGCCATACCCCGGAGTTACCTACGGACACCCAAGGGAGTGTTCGTACAAGGACTTCATGAAATGCAAACCCAAATCCTTTAATGGAAATGGAGGAGTCATTGCTTTGATGCGATGGTTCGAGAAAACAGATTCGGTCTTCGAAATCTGTTCATGCCCAGAAGGGAGCAAAGTTAAGTTTGCTGCTTGCACCTTCTCCGACAGAACCCTAACATGGTGGAATAGCCATGTTAAGTCACTGACCCTATCGGTGGCAAAATCTATGGGCTGGGAAAACCTGAAGGAAATGATGTTGGAAGAATACTGCCCAAGGAGCGAAGTTCAAAAACTGGAACAAGAACTATGGGAGCATACCATGGTCGGATCAGACATAGTGGCCTATACTGACAGGTTTAGCGATATGGCAGAACTATGCCCTCAGATGGTTACCCCAGAAAGTAAGAAGATAGAAAGGTAAATTTGGGGTTTATCTATCCCGGTTCAAGGAGATGTACTGTCTTCTAACCCAACAACATTCGATAGCGCCAAACGCCTAGCCCATCGACTCATTGACCATGGAGTCCGCCATGACGTAGCGGTCCTTGTTCCTGAGCCATCGAAGGGAGGGGACCATAAACGAAAGTCAGGGAAAAAGAGGAAAGAGTGAACAACACAAGAAACCTCACATGAGCAACAAATGGGTACTATCTACACCGTCACAACACATGTTACTCTAGCACCTGCCAGTCGATATGATGGAACTCTCTCGGGATATGTCGGGAAATGCAATGCTTGAATTGCCACAGGAAGGGGCACACTGCCCGGTTCTACAGGGCACCAGCACACCCGATCTCCCAAGTCCTCGGGATAGAAGTAAACCAGGCCTGCTATGGCTGTTGTGAGATAGGGAATTACAAGAGGGACTGCCAAATAGCGAGGAACTTAGGCGCGGATGGGAGGATTCTGATAATCATCGCAGGAGAAGCAACCCCGGAGCCCCCAGCGACCAGCGGTACGTCTTCGATTTAAGAATTGCTTTAAAAATTAATTTATATTTATATAAGATTAAAACTTGGGGAAAAATTTAAATGTAATTATAATAACTCACTCATCTGAAGAAGTCACAAAATTCACAAAGGAACTAAAGATCCGTTCAGGGAAGCTATGATGGCTTAGTGTATACATCAGGGTTGTGTATAGCTGAGATGTTGCAGACTCAGAGTGAGTAATTCCGCCTTAACTCCTGTTCCTTGTTTGGTTGTGGATTTGGGGCAAAGTTACTCAGTCGACCATCTTATTCATCTTAATTATACGTAACTTGTATATGTCATGCGATCATAGTGGTACCAAGGAAGATCATAACATAGAGTATCAACACTAGTTATCAAAACACCGCACTATTAGTACTTGCTTATCGCGGTACGATTTTTGGCAATGTTAATATCAAGGGAAAACAGAAAGCACTAGAACATTTACACAGAGTACATTGTCGAACACACTCGGGATGCACCGTTGAATATCAAACGTTTCTTTCAAATCGGCCTAACATTTGTTTCTATAAAGACTCCATTGTCATCATTCGTCACGGATTGGCATGGTCGTCACCATACTAGTTCATATGTTTCCATCGCCTCGACCGTTAAACTCATGAAACCCTCGTCATTCGTAACGACAACCCAACCTAGACCTCGAAATCATCTACCAAGTATTCTAAACTACGAAGTACTCATGTGAGAAGTACCTTGTCCTCCGAAACCTTGCCACAGTATACTTAGCAGACCTTCCCAAACTACCACTCGTCCAACAGATCAAGTTCAAGCTTAGAGGCTAAGGACGAACACAGCCCACCTATCACTAATAAGTGTATATGCGAGAGTAGTATATAAGTATGATTATGCAGATTTAGCATCTATGTTTCCGCCCTATCTCCTGTTCCTTGTTTGGTTGTGGACTTGGGGCAGAGTCAAACATCCGACCGTCTTACTAATTTTAATTATATACGACTTGCATACACGAGTTATTGATCGATGGACCTGGTATGAATCCTATCATGGACATTAGGGCAAGGATGCCCAGGTATACGAGTGGGTATTCTGCCAATTGAAGGAGCATAACCCCAGTAGTACAACTGAGAAAGCTAATTTCGGGACAAAATTCAATCTAACGGGGGGATGAAGTGACAACCCAAAATTTTTTACCTTGCACGTCCAGCTATTCAATTCAATCGTGAGTCGGACTCATTTCTGCTACCTTTTAGCACTGATAAAGATCATTCTAATGAGTTCTACGCCTAGTACACTTAAGGATTGGGTGTAGGGTTATGACAGCTTAAGTTCATTGGTTTGCAATCGTCTGCATAGCCTATACCGACGACATGTAGTCGGGATAGGGTCCAAATTTGTCATCGCCATAGGGTGTTCATGTTGTAGTGTCTGCCCTGCCCCAGAAAAACCTGTCGTCTTCTTCCACTCTTGGTTTTTTTCGGTTTAAAGATTTATATCTTGCTTTGGTATTGAACACGAACCCAGATCTTAAAGATGAACCCATATATGGTGGATTTTCGTGTTGTTCACCTGTTCCTCCTCTTCTTCCTCATGCCTTCCCTTTCTAACCTCAATTTGTTTCTTCTCCTTACTCTCTTTTCTTTAAATCGTGAATTAAACTTATAAGGAGACTATTTTTTTTTACATCTTTGATTGTGGATTGAAAGACCATAAGGTGTGTCGTAGTCGGAGATCTAGAAAATGGAGAAGTTGTAACCTGATAATCCACACTTCATTACCGTTTCACTTAACTTAAATCTTCTTTATTGTCGTTGATCTTAAAGAAGAAGTAGCAGGAGTGGTGGTCATTTAGCTGGATGTTTGAATTGAACCCGGATGGAAGTTATAAAAGAGGTTTTCTGAGGGGTTTCGAAGATGATGAGCATATCCGAGTCATTAAGAGGTTTTGAAGGGATTTGAACATGATGATCAGGAAAATTGTTTTTTTTTCCTTGAATCGAACCAATGTTTTTTCTGTGTTTTTTATATTCTTTGAATATGTTAGACATGTTTTTGATGATAAAATAGATAGAACATAATTTTTTGTTTTTTTGGGTTCTTTATAAGTATCTTTAGTTTCTCAAATTCATTTGCGATCTTAATCTGGCTTTCAACTTTGGGATTTTGAAGGTGAAAAGATTTGGATTTAATGATGGTGGAAATCAAATGCAGATATTAGGATTTAACTTGCTAGGCCAGTTGGGAAGGTAGGGGTGAAAATCAAGTTGTAGGTTTCTGATTCGAATATGAGTTTCATTGTAGAAAAGAATTCCTTATGGCAATCTACTAATCTGGCCAACCTTTTAGCCTCGAAAGCAAAAGCAGTGCGTGGATCATTTCAGTTGACCAAATGTCATGTGACATATCAAAGTGATTATTAGGAAGGGGTTCACCGGGTGACCCCTTGAGATTTTTAATAATGACATTTTAAAACGGTAAAGCACTTAAACACAAGTACGTACCCCTAAAAGGTAAAAATATCACGATGAACCTTTTAAACAAATATACTAAACATCGTTGGGCTACATTGACAATAACCCTATTTCTTTCTTAAACACATGTTTTGTAAGGGTTTTACTACTTGAGCTTCCTTCCTAAGCCTCAGTATGTTGAATTTGCTGAACCTAATTTTAAATTTATAGAAATATCCCTTGCATTTTTTCTTTATATTATTTAAAACCCATGCAAGTTAAAAAATAGTTTTAACGCTCTTCGATTTTTTTTAACAAAAAAATAAAAATTAAATAAATAAATAACAACGAGAAGCTAGGGATACATATTTTTAATACATTCTGTATGCGAGCCATTGTACCAATTTACCAATTCTAGATTCGCGTAGTTTTTAGTAGGGGTGCAAACGAGCCAAGCTACTCGCGAGCTACTCGGGATCGGCTCGTTAAAAGCTCAACTTGAAACCGATTTTAAACGAGCCCGAGCCGAGCTCGAGCTTAATATTAAGCTCGTTTATTAAACGAGCTCGAGCTCGAGCCTATGTAACTAAGCTCGATTAGGCTCGCGAACCTAAACGAGCATTTATAAACTATAATTTATTATTATTTTCATATATTAAAATAAAAACATATTTGGGAAATTATGGATTTCGGGTATTAGTAAACGAGCTTCTTACGAGCTTGAGCCGAGCTTAAGCTTATTTAGACACATCAAACGAAAAACGAGCTGAGCCCGAGCCCGAGCCCGAGCCCGAGCCAAGCTTGAATAATTTTTTACGACCTCGAGCCGAGCTCAGTAAAAGAAAGCTAGAATCGAGCCGAGCTCGAGCTCGAGCCTCGTATAACTTAAACGAGCCCGAGCCGAGCCTGACCAGGCTCGGGCTCAGCTCAGCTCGTTTGCACCCCTAATTTTTAGATCTAAGTTTGACCCAATTGAAAACCAACAGTTGAACATCGCTACCTAAATCTTTGCTAATTTTAGATTTGGAGTTGAAGATCAAGATTTTCATGTAAATAACCCACACTAACGCCATCATAATAACTTTTTTCCCATTATTTATTTGTCTACCTGCATTTCCATCCATACTAACAATCATCACTTTCTCCAATGAGTCACAAGATGTGGGGATATCGTTCCACTAATTATGTGGGATGCACCGATCCTCCGTGACCATACGACATGACTGAAACAAATGAGATTCAGAAGAGCAGAAGAGCATATAGAGCAGAGGTTACAATCCATGATGACCCCTCTCCTTTCCAAATTCATACGCGTCGGCAGCCTACCCAAACGAGTCTGCCAAGTAAGAGTAGTGTTCACATTTCTAGGAGCAATACGATACCAGATTGTGTTCGTGGGGTTTATTTCCAGAAATTCATCATCAATAACAACTCTAACGGTTGAAACGGTGAATCTTTCTCTGACTTCGCCATTTACAAGCCAATGCCAAACACTATTTTGGATAGAAAACGAAGAAACAAAATCAATGTTATAATCGGTAAGTAGCATATGTAGGCGGCTGATTTTTCCCTAAGCTCCACCTGTAGACATTATGGATCTCGTACTCCCAAGGCTGCCATCAGTCCCATGTAGAGCTGTAATAAATTTTTTTCCAAATAGATTCGTCTTCATTCTTGAAATTCCACCAATATTTTCTAAGCAATACAAGGTTGAAAGCATGTAGACTTCTAATACTTAGTTCCCATTTCTCTTTTGAGGCAAGAGCATTTCGTATGTGATCTTCATATATATATATATATATATATATATATATATATATATATATATATATATATATATATATATATATATATATATATATATATATATATATATATATATATATATATATATAGGTTCCGTTGAGATTAAAAATAAAATAGAGATCTCGAGATTCAATTTCAGCCACGTATTTCACATCTGCCACAATAACCTTCCGGCATACCGGCACGACAAATCTAGTATAATCATAAATGATTACACAACGCCACCGATTCCTTTATCCTCCGCCACCACCCCCACCACCATAACCGCCACCGCCACCACCCCTACCACCACCTCTGACACCAGTCAACCCCACCACTGTCACATACGTTACTTATACCACCGCTATCTTTGTCACCGCCACCTTTTCTGACACCAACTGTCATAATCATATATGATTACTCAGTTTGTGAACAGACATATATATATATATATATATATATATATATATATATATATATATATATATATATATATATATATATATATATATATATATATAACCATTTATGATTAGGCATATATGTATAACCATGCATAGTCATATATGATTATACATCTCTGGCATATAATCATTTATGATTAGGCATAGTCTGCTGTTGCCGGTACGCTGGAGCGTTAGAACGGCAAGTAAGGAATACATGGCTGAGGTTGAATCTCAAAATCTCTAATTTTTTTTTTAATCTCAAGGGAACCGTGCCCTATATATATATATATATATATATATATATATATATATATATATATATATATATATATATATATATATATATTTGAAAACCACCTACACTTATTTACCAATTTTAAATTTTTATTGTTTTGGTCCTAGCTTTGAACAAAAAAAAAATTAGAACTTAGTTTTTATTAGTACTATATCCGTAGTGAAACAAGACAATCATACCCTAACTTTATACATTCACATGCGAGTACATGTCAAAATAGTAACGTTGGTCTTTGAGAATCTAGTGTGTAATAATGAGATTAGACAATGAAATGGAATTAGATAGTGGATATAGTCCAATTCTTTAGTCTTAACCCCTAAAACAGTTTCAAAAAATAAGAGTAAATTAGTTAAAAGTTTAGATAACGTTTAATCGATATTATAACATTGCAAGTGCATATGCATCTAAACTTAAAACCAAATTTCTACTCTCAGTGAACTGCTTTCATTCTAAGCGAGAAAAATAGGTATATGACTAATTCTAAAATTAAGTGACCTGCTTTGACCCGTTGTTGAGGCACCATGCATATTTCAAACTCAATTTTGAAAATTTTATGGCTAATTCCATATTTAAGTGAATTTACTCTTAAGTAACTAATATGTTGGAAATTTAGAGAATTGTGTGACCATTACCACGACTCTCGTTGAATGGAGTTACGTACAAATTCATTTCCTAAGCTTATAGCTTACAGTCCAATGGACATCCCTTCAATTCAATAAAACAACTCGACCTTCTTATAACTTTCTTGATGTCAACATCGATCACTCTCATATCCTCCATCAGTATCTACAAAACCTGTAACATCTGGATCCTTGAGGTATGATAATATGATGTAAATGTGAGTTTTGGATGGCTCACGACGTGAGGGAAGCAGTGTCACATCATGACATGGTCGCGTTCTTTGGATGTGATCTTTTGAGTGCCACGACGTGACACTCTATGGGTCATGACGTGACATCTAATCAAATATAAAACCCTAATTTCGGACTTGGACCCTATTTAAAGAAAGTTAGGGGCTAGATTTTTCTTTACCCTCATCCTCCATCACTCCCAAACGACCCTTTGGCCAAACCCTAGGTCTCTTGAAGCTTTTGAACTCATTTTTTAACGCGGGAGAAGAATTTTTGGTGCCTATTTCCCCCAATCAATCCCTCATCTTCCTTTTGTGTAGCTTCTGAACTTTTTGTAAGTCCTTAATCTCTCATCTTTTTGTTGTTGCCTTCTAGATCTAAAGCGTTATGCCATTTGTGGCCCCATTTAAGGTGATGGGATAAGTAAAAGAGATAAAGTTTGCAACTTTATTATCTCTTTATGTCCCAAAAGCATATGATTTCGTAGATCTAGGATGTGGTGGTGATTTGGGTGCCTTGCATGGATTTTTGGTTGTATCACATCTTTTGACCTAGGTTGAGAAAGGACATGCATGGGGCATGCATGTCCATAAAGTTTGCATTTTTAGGAATCGTTAGTGTCCCTAAAACAATCCTAGAAGTTTTGGACTAAATACTATATGAATTAAGTGCTCAATGGTTATGTCCATGCATTAAAGTTGCCATTAAGGACTTTGGACTTAAGATCTTGGCTTAGAGGATGTCTGAATGGATAAAGTTGGAAACTTTATCCATTTAGACCTTGGGATAAATCAGATACGAATTTTGGAGCTCATGAAATAGATGAAAAACAGCTTAATCCATTAAGCTGGGATAACCAGTTTCACGAGGTGACACCCTTATTGTGACGACTGGGGTTTTACCAATTAACTTGGATTGATTCTGTTATGACATGACAACCTATACATCACGACGTGACAACAGTTTGGATTGAGACTAAGTTGAGCTGAGATTGAGTTGAATCATGACTGAGTTGGTACCGGGTCGAGTCTGTTTCCCACGATGTGACCTTGAGTAAGTCACAATGTGAGAGTCAACTAATGGAAGAGTTGCCTGTTGAATTTGACCTAGTTTGACTTTTGGTCAAATGGCTAGTTTTAAAGATTAGACTAAGTCGGTACGTTGTTTGATTCAATAGGTAGGTTATAGAATACATCGAATCCGAGTTGAAACCCTAAGTGGGGGAGAAATAATCATTCAAGAAGAATGAAGAAGGAACATGACATCCATCTTCCCAGCTGCAAGAGCACAAAGGTAACATACATCATGGATTTAATGGATATTTGGTTTATGCACTAGATGGTAAACCAGAAAAGAAGACGATAATTTCCGATGTGCAAGTAGTTTAAGAATATACTGACGTGTTTCCTAAAGATTTACCCGATATTCCTCTAAAAAGACAAGTAGAGTTTGCGATCGACCTTACTCCCGAAGTAGCACCAATAGCTAAGACACCATATAGAATTGTACCCCTGAGATGCAAGAACTGTCTGCTCAACTCATGAATTGTTAACGAAAGAGTTCATATGTCTAAGTAGTTCTCCATGGAGCATACCAATACTGTTTGTTAAAAAGAAAGACTTGTCATTCAGGATGTGCATTGACTACAAAGAACTCAAAAAAGTCACTATAAAGAATAAGTATCCTCTACCAAGAATCAACACCCTTTTTGATCAGTTGCAAGGAGCATCTTGGTTTTCCAAGATCGACCTTCAATTTGGATATCATTAGATGAGAGATAATAAGACAGTTATATACAAGATACCGTCCGAACAAGATATGGACATTACGAATTGTTGTAATGCCATTTGGATTTACAAATGCACCCACAATGTTCATGGATTTAATGAATTGAGTTGGCCGACCCATGCTTGACAAATTAGTGATTGTATTTATTGATGATATTCTGGTCTACTCCAAGAGTAAAGAAAAGTACGAACAACATCTATGAAAAGTATTACCAATAATGATACGCAAGAAGTTGTATGCTAGATTCTCAAAGTGTGAATTATGGTTACAAGAAGTCTAAATCCTAGGACATATCGTCAATCAGAAAGGCATTAAAGCTGACACAGCCAAGGTTGATACAGTAATGAAATGGGAAGTTCCAAAGACCGCTACATAGATTAGAAGTTTTCTTGTTTGGTGGATACCATAGGAGATTCATCCAATATTTCTCGAAAATCGTAGTACCATTAACCAAACTGACGAAGAAAATGAATTGTACGAATGGGGTAATGAACAACAAATAGCTTTTGAGATCTTAAGAAAAGGTTGTGTGAAGCACCAATCTTAACTTAACCAGAAGGAGTCAATCATATGACTGTCTACTATGATGCATCCTATCGTGGATTAGGAGTTGTGTTAATACAAAGAGGAAAAGTGATTGCGTATGCATCAAGACAACTGAAACCATATGAAGCAAATTATCCAACACTTGATTTACAGCTTGCAGTTGCAGTTTTTGCAGTTTTTACTCTAAAGATTTGGAGACACTACCTTTATGAAGTGAAGTATACCATTTTCACTGATCATAAGAGTTTAAAGTATCTTATGGATCAATAGAACTTGAATATGAGAGAAAGGAGGTGGTTAGATGTTGTGAAAGATTGTGATTGTGAAATACTTTACCACCCACGTAAAGCAAATGTTGTTGCAGACGCTCTTAGCAAAAATGCAACTTGTGCAACTATTCTAGAATTATGTATGGAAGCAACTATGGTTACATCACTGTTAGGTATGATAAAGCGAGCTCAAGTTGAAGCAATAGAGGAAGAAAATCAAATAAAAGAGCGACTTAAAGGACAAGTTACAAATCTTATAAAACAGTCAACCATTGTTGACTCGATACAACCGCATCTGGGTTCCATACATTGGTGGAAATAGAAAAGTTCCTTTAGAAGAAGCACACAAGTCAAAGTTCTCCATCCATACATGATCTAACAAGATGTAGAAAGATCTTAAAGAAGGATATTGGCGACAAGCAAAGAAAATACAAGTGTCAAATTATGTAGAAAAATGTTTGATATGTCTTAAAGTAAAAGTTGATCATTAGAAACCACATGGAAAACTCCACCTTTAGAAATACTAGTTTGGAAATGGGAGCACATCACCATGGATTTCATCACTAATTTTCCTAAAACACTGAGAAGTGTTGATACTATATGGGTTATTATTGATAAATTAACAAAGACTGCTCACTATGTTGCAATCAAAGAAAGTTCCTATTCAGAACAATTGGCAGAAATTTATGTCAAAGAAGTGGTGTTAAGACATGGAATACCACTGTCAGTAATTTCAGATAGAGACACCAGATTTACATTACATTTTTGGAAGAAGTTTCATGAAGATTTGGGTCTAGATTAAAGTTCAGTATTGTAACACTTAGATTTGGGTATGTTCCTTTTTAGTCCCTTTGTATTTAATTATTGCATTTTTGTCCTTGGAGTTACTACGTGGGGCATACCATTGGGTAGGCTTAGCGTACTTGCTGAGAAGCTAGTATGAAGGGTGTGCCATATGGTACACTTAGCGTACTAGGCGGGATTAATTGCGAGACCGAGGCCTCGTGCTATGGGTGTATGAGGATTATGTTGGGTGTATGAGGGGTTAATGAAACCCTAATTTTAGGGTGTTGGACCGCATATGAACTCCTTAAGTCCCAAGGGCTGACCTCTTTACTAGCCTCCATACCTCCAAAACCCTAAACGCTGACCCTTAGCCTCCATTGTTGTGTCTTTGAGCTCTTGAGAAGAAGTTGGTGCTTATTGGTCTCATTTTGAAGGGATTAAAGATGATTGAAGGTGCATTGCTTAGTGTGAAGCTTAGAGATCCATAATTATCACTCAATTTTCAAGTATTTCGAGGTATCAAGTTCATACCTTGTCTTCTACTTTCTTAAATCTCTTCATGTTATGATTTTATGCTTCTTTGTCCCCTTTTGGTTGGTCTTGATGGGTTAAGACTGTTTTAGAAGCTAAATCTTGTAGATTTTGGTGGTTGGAGGGTATATTATGCTTAAAGGTCCAAACTTTATGGGGTTTATGGTCTTATACCTGCATTAAGTCATCTATTAAGTCCTTTTGAGCTTTAAGAGTTTCATTAAGCCATGCATGCACGTAAAGTTAGCAACTTTACGTGATAAATCATCGCATGGAAGTTAGATATAAGTTGTGGAGTAAAGTCTTAATGGATTAAGAGCTGGAAATGAGAGTTGGATGAATGACGGAGTACGCCGGACGTACAAGCAATTACGCTTAGCGTACAAGCCCTAAAGCGAGTACGCTGTGTGTACGAATTGAGTACGCCCCGTTTACTCAGCAGGTTGGGCCTCAGAATCTTGGGTCTTCGATGTGGGCCATATTTTGGGCTTAGATGATTAGAGCCTTGTTGTGTATCAAAATTCAAGTGTCTTGGGCTAGGAATATTTTGGACCTTGGATTAAGGCCCATGAAAGGGATTTGGGCCCAATTTGGAAAATTTGGCCATGATTGGTCCTTGGATGATTATTTTGGTAATTGGGCCTTTTGGATTGTAGGATGGGCTTTAATCTTGGACCGAACTGTTGGATTAGGTGTCTAAGCCCATAAGTATAATTGGTATGTAATTGATTTGATTGTAGCATGGTCCTTTTGGGTTGCCTTCACTCATGCAACTTGACAGGATATTTACTGGAGAGAGTAGAATTTATTATTTGAAATAATAAATTGGTACTCAAAATGATTTTATTAATATATTATAAGGTTAATATATTATTTGGAAATCATATTATTAATTAGTATTTAATAAGAAATTAATATGGCATCAAGTTTGGGATTAAAGGAACTGATTAATAATAGGGAGGTTGTTTTGTAAATCATTGATAGTTGCAAAACTAGGCTGATGGACTCATTAATTAGGAGTGGATGAAATCCTATAGGGAGGTCCTATAGATTTTGTCCAAGGCCTACTGGTAAGAGGTCCATGGGTTGCTTAAGCCTTAAGCAGGAAATTTGGGTTTCCTCTAGAAACCCTAGTAGCCCACAGCTATATAAATAACCCCACCTCATGGAATTTTCGGCCAATGCATATGATACATAACCCTAGCTGATTTTTCTAGTGTATCTCCTTTCATCTTGTTGCATTGGGTGTTTGTGAACCATTAGAGGTGCAATATTTGGGGCACTAAGCCTTCAAGAGTCAAGGATCTTCAAGATTGTCTTGTTATTACTACGTAATAAGTGACGTAATTTTTTAACCCTAATTTGTATATGAATTTCGAAAATTTTATGCTAGATCTAGGGTTATTGATTTGGAATTCAATTTACATGTTCAATAGTGAAAAACTTAGACCCAAAGTAATTAGGGTTGAATGAAGACATAGGTTTGTTGTTATGCTCATAACCCATCAGTGGTATCAGAGCCTAGGATGTTTTTCAATTGAATTGATGCAATAGTGAACTGTCCAAAGTAGAACAAAATCATTTTTGGCTATCTGAAGCAAGAACTCGACGAGTTGAGTGAACTCGACAAGTCCATTGCCCAACTTGACGAGTTGACTCATCAGTTACCTAATTTTTCGATTTTCAGATCTCATTTTGATTAGGATAATTACCATAATTCATTTTTAATGCCTAAAACTGAATTTTTTGATAGGTAATATGATATCCTTATCATAATTAAAGGATTTGGTTAAATTTGGATAATGATAAGATTATTTTGATTTAAAATTTAACCTAATATTTTGAAAGGTTTTTAAAATACACCCTTTTGGTTTTATAATTTAAAATTGAAATTAAAAGTTTAATTTTGGAAATTTAAATGGAAAACCCTAGAAGATATCTTTGTGGATTTTATTAATAAATTAATTAAGTGTTTAATTAAAATACAATTAATAAATCCATAAAATGGTTTAAATTTACTTAAATTAGAATTTTAATTTATTAAACAATCAAACCCTTGTATTTTAAAAGTTTAAAATACACCCTTATACTATTATAAAATTAAAAGTTTAATTTTTATATATGTATAAAAAAGTCAGTCTTACCGTTAGTATGCCTCATTCACGAAGCTGGTCTATAATTGGGTGTTTAAGGAAGCGTCCTATAAAATGACCTCAGTTGGGTATCCATTCTTACCCACCACACTCTTGACTGGTGGAGGGTCGTTAGCCAAAGAGGTAGGATAGGACACTTAATTCTCAATAAAACTATAATGAGTTATAAAGTAAATAAATGTTTTTATAAAATTCCCAATCTTAGTTACTTTAGGAAAAATGTGAATTTGATGCTAACCCATGAAATTGCACATTGAACCTTATTTATCGTTAGTGGAGTGTGTGTGGTTAAATGACACACTAATATGGGAATAATATTGTTGGCAATGGGTTTCTCGTAAATTATCGTTGATCAATGGAGCTTGTGTGGTTAACCGACACATTGATTAGGTAATAAGTGACATCGAGAGTACCAATCTAATTTGCATGGTTATTCACATCTCGTTTGTGATCCTCGGCATCCCAGTCACAAACTGAGAGCATAATCGAGACTAAAGATGTCATTGAAAAATTCAATGAATCTCAAAAGATCTAGGAATTTCATTTAAAACCTAATCCGTTTAAAATTTCGTTTTCGTGGTGGAATTGGTAAATCGTCATTTACATACCTTCAAATAATTTGCAATTGGATTATAGCATCCCTCTTCTGAATTGTAAATTATTATGTTGGGTCCTAACCTTAAAATTTCATTTGGGTGTTATATTAAGGATTATATAAACTCACTTGAATTTTCTCCATTTTGTAGATGTCTAGTTCTGACAACTATGGTCTTCCTCGTTCCTTTAGAAAAGGCTTTCCTTTTGAAGATGATATTCCACGTGTCGATCGAGGTTTAAGAACGTTCCATCCTTCATGCATTGGTGGAATTCGAAATCATACTTCTCTTCCTCCACCTCCTCCAGTGATTCTCCCTGACCCATAGTTTCGTCAACTTGAAAAGTTCAAGGTTAATCAATCCCTATTGGAATGCAAACACCAACATGGAAAATCTGTGTGTGCACACGTCCTCAAGATGAAGTCTCACATTGACATATTAGGAATGTTGGGTGTCATTTTCCCAAAGGAGTTAGCTGTTGACTTGGTTCTTCACTCACTTCCTGAGTGCTATAGTCAATTTGTTAAGGACTACTATATGACTGAAAATGACGTGACACTAATTGATCTGACATATTTGCTATTGCTGCTGAAGCAGCAATGCTTTGGCGCACTGGTCAAGCAAATTTGTTTGGAGGACCAGTTTCCCAAATTTCCATGGACGTAGGCAATGACAACAATGATAATCCAGAAATGATTTCTTCTCCTAAGAGAGAGAAATCGGCTAAGGTCAAAAAGTTTTACCGTAAAAGAAAGGCCGATGCTGATATATTTTCATGTGTCATTCCTAAAAGGTCCATATGTCTCTATTACCGATTGAAGGGGCATTGGAAGCGAAACTGCCCTAACTACCTGAATGATGTTAGAGATGATAAAGTCAAATTGTATGACTCTACTTCAGGTATGTACACTATCTAGATCCATTAAGTTCCTATTCATATATTCTTATTACATGATGTGTTAATCACATTTTGATGTTTTATAGGATATAAGAGAAAGAAGGAAGCTTAAAAGAAGAGCAAGTTGAGTCTGATCGTGAGAGATGGATTTTGGTCGTATGGTTCGATGATCAGATTTTTGAGCTGCTACTTAGGAGTTATGATGATTGCTTAGGAATATCTAGAAATATAGTTTTCATATGTATTTGTATTGTAAGGACAAGTGTTCCACATTTTATCAATAAAGTAGATTTTGGTTTTTTATCTTATTTGCTTTATGATTACTTGCAATGGCATTTATGAAAATTGGTGTTTATATTTCTATTATTAACAATGTTGGAAGGATGTATATGTGAGTCAAGTGAAGGATTAATTTACCAAGTGAGGAAGGATTCTCATCACCTAAGTTTCAATTGGACAAAAACTTGGAGTCATGCGATTTGGATTGAGTGATGTATGAGAATCTTGATCTTTGGTAAATTGAGACTAATTCCTTGTTTACATGTATATGTGAGTTAAGTGAAGGATTAAAGGATCTAGTAAACATTGATGTGAACTGGACAAATCCACCATAAAAGGACGATAAATTCTATTCGTCATGATTTAATGTTGATTCAGTAAATATGATTATGCTTAAAAGATTAAGTGTGATTCTGATATCTTGAAAAGTTTCAAAGTACAACAGAGTGAATAAGAAGAATACATTGGGCAGAAAGATAAAAGTTTTATCCAATTTAAAAGGAAATGAGAGTACTTTAGTATCATGTTTTATTCATCCTAAAGATTATGAAACCATGTCACAATTGATCCTCTAAGAACACCTTAGTACTTGATTGAGAAGATGAATCATATATTGATGAAATGGTTGTGTCATACTTCGTTCCAAAAACATGTTTTAGAGTTATACTCTAGCTACTCCAAGTTGTACTTTGAGTAACATATTCTAGGTAGGTTTACAAAACCTCATGAAATATGGAGTAGATATTTTTTCTTGCTCTAACGCATTTGAAATTCGCAGTTGTGATGTTTTGGTTAAAACAAAGACCAAATAAGACCAATTATATGAAGTGTTTTATTGATACGAACCCACACTCACTCTTGAATATTTATTTGTCAAGGAATGATCCTTGACAAAGAATCTTATATGTCAAGAGGTCAGTGGGTGTCTTAATGGTCTTGAATAGTTTCAGGAGCTAATCAAGAATGAACCTTTTGGTTATCACTAGCACATGACCTAAGGTTTATAACTTATCGTGTTGACATATTCTTGTATCTATGACCATTCCAGTTAATTTGATTATGCTTCTGAGTTCTATGGGTTCTCATTTGATTGCATAAGGCAAAGCACCTTGATCAATAAAAGTAGATTGATCAGTATGGGTGAGTTGCTCAACAACTTGGAAGTATTGGTAGACCCTTGTGCTGCCTCATGGAAAAAAATTAAGATTAAGCGAGTTCAGTCCATATGAGTTTGAATTTGTCATAAACCTTATCTTATGATAGTGGTTGGAAATGAAAATTCACATGGATAAGAACGCATACACCATAAAAACTAAGTGGCAAGAGGTTTCTCTCTCTGCTTCATGAAAATAATTGTAAGGAAACGCTTTCATTGGTAGATTTTAAATGATTGATTAATGTCATTAGATTTAGCAGTTGTGATAAATGGAAAATAGTTTGAACATTCGGAACATATTGTTGTAAGTTCTGAAAGGGTTTAAACACAAACATAAGCTATTTAATGAAAGGGTGTATGAGCTTGAGAAGTCTAGATAAAGACATATCAAAGCACCATGTATCAAAAATCTGAACTTTGGTAAGAAAGTCAATAAGTATTGATTTGTAGAAGTCTAGCAGATTTCTGAGTACATGTAAAAGCTAGTGGGAGCATAATTGTTATGTTGGTAAGATCACAATTGTTATGCTACTAGGAGCATGGTTATTATTGTAACATCTCGTCTAAAATAAAATAATTAAATAATAAACCTGGAACCCTGAGAAGTAATTTTATTATTATTTTATATTATTATAGCCCAAAATCAAATAATAATTAACGGGGTGTTAGTTTCGGGGAGCCAAATGACAAGATTCGAATCTTCGGAGGTTAAAGTGTAATTTTAGGACTTATTTTGTAAAGATTTTCACATGGAGGGGTTTAAATGGTAAATTAAGGATTTAAATTAAAAGAAAAAGAGAATGAGGGACTAAAGGTGTCATTATGGGGAGACGTTTGAATGAGCCGATATTTAACTGTTTCATAGCCATGTCCAAAACCCTAACCCTAGTAGCATTGAAGTCGTCACCTCCTTCCTCCATTCTCTAGCCGCCACCTTCACTTCCTCCTATCTCCGACGCAACTGAAGTTCTCTTCTCCTTCGCTTCTACGACTGTTGCCGTCGCACCACCATCGTTATGAGGTCGCGAACCCATGAAGCAATCACCACGACCATTTTAGTGTCGGAAAAGAGAAACTATGGTGGAGCCACCATTCTTCTCTCCTTTTGAAGCACCCTTTCGTCGGTTGTTCTTCGTCTGTGGTGACATGACGACCCGCCACCCCCCCCCCCCCCCCGCTGCACCACAACCCCCGAAGACTTGGAACTTCCGTCATCTCTGGTCATGAGTTCCGTCAAGAAGGGTGGTCGTGGACATCGCTTTCGTTATCTCGGTGGGAGACCGAGAACATTCATCTTCCCTTCCATTTTCAGTTGATGTGCCATCGTCGTCGCTGCTCAGTGTGGTTGCCGCCGCCCGCCAATTCTGAGTCTTTGTTGTCGCCGTAAGCCACCAGGTGGGTGGCTGGGTTCCTTTTACAAACAAGACAGTGTGTGTAGGTGTAGTTACTTGGCCAGAAATCACAAGAGGCCCACCACAACCAACGTGAGGTGGTGGCTAGCATCTCCGACCACCGCCTGCCGCCACATGACGACTGTATGTGTATGTGTGTTTCATTTTATGTGCGTGTGTGTGTTAATTTGGGTGTTTTGATGTAAAATGTAACGTATTGTATGGCCGGATCATCAAAGAAATCAACCTGTAACCGTCGTGAGGTGGAGGTTGCCACCTCACGCCGCCATTCTGCCGACACCAGCCGCCACCTTGGGTGGCTGTGTGCTTTGTGTGTGTGATTGTTATTTTGGGATGCATGGAAATTTTTAGACAAAAATGATAACCACCACCGCAAGGTGGTGGCCGCCGCCGTGAGCCGCCATTAACCACCACTACCCGAGGTGGTAGTGGGTGGTGCCTAACTTGTTTAACCCTATTAGGCCCAATGAAGCCCTAATTGGACTAAAATCCCAACCATGTGACTAATGGGCTAGTATTTGGGTTGGAAACCCTAATTAGGGTTTGGAAAACCCTAATGTCATGAAACCCTAATTTTGGGGTTGATCGGGACCCGCAATAGTATTATTTAATAAACTTAAAATGTTAATTAATAATCATTGGCAATTTAACCTAAGGCAATATTGGACTTAATGGATTAAGTCCTTAATGGGTCAAGTAGGAACACTTAACCCTAATCGTTATTTCATGTGAAAACCGTAATTTCACTTGGGCCTTGAGTTGGGCCTTCCTATTGGGCTTTGGTGATTGAACTATTAATTGGCTATCCAAGAACAAGTAAATCGACCAAAATAATTGGATGGGCTTTAGGATAAGGCCTATGTTAAGGACTCGTGCCCAATTTGGGAAATTAGACCATAGGTGGGCCATAACTGGGCCTTGATGATTACATGATATTGGGCCATGGGAATACCAAGAGTTTGGACTAGAATAGTTGGATGGGCCTTAAGGAAAGACCATGTTGAGGTCTGAGCCCAATTTGGAAAATATGGCCATATGTTGGGCTTTGTCCCATTACTTGACTTTTGGGCCTTTGGAGTGTGAGATGGATCTTGGGCTTAGAACCCAATTATTAATTATGTATTGTTTGATGTTGACAGTTCAATAATCTGCCAACCAACAGCTGGAGTTTTATCCGCGGGACTTTAGGAGTGCCATGTGAGTTGTCCTCACTATACTAACATGGTCGACGGCACCAGTGCCGACCCTTTTCGGATTTGTATACGGGTCTATTGCACATTATGCTTGATGATACGTATCCTGGTTATAGGTGAAGGGTTTTAAGCATCCTAACAACCTTAAGGTGCACATACAACCCTAAATTCTTTGGAACTATGTTTTCTCTATTATACATGTAAAATTGATTTCCAAAGCATTATCCTATCTAGCATGCAATTATAGGTTCTTGTATAATAAAACTAGATAGAAATACATACCTTTTCTTGTAGTTGATTGCTTGGAGCTTTAAGAGCCTAACACCAATAATGTGAATGCCTCAAGTGGAATCACAAATCACCACAACATCTTGGAAGTTGTTGAGAGAGTATACTAAGCTCACAAAATCGGCTATGCTTCAATATCACACACTAGTGCCGAATTCTAGAGCTAGTGAGACCTTTATATGGTATGGAGGATTAGGTTTACATCCATGTAAACCCTAATACCCATGACCTTTCACACACCTAGGATCTGTGGGTCAAAAGCTCCATGAACTATCCGTGGACTTCCATGCAAGCTTATCCCATCCTAATTAATCCAATGGCCCATACTATTAGAATCCATATTTAACTAGTCTCTTTTGATCACCAAATTAATTCAAAATTCATTCTTGATCAATACTAAGTAGATAATGTGATTTCATATCAATATATTATAACTTATAATATATTAATAAATCATAAATATACTCTTCTCAAAAGTCTATCCATACAAATTGTTTCGGTGAAGTGCAACCCAAATGGACCATGTCGGGTTGGGTCAGGTACATACCAAATATAGTTATGGACTGATCCAACAGTCTCCCACTTGGATAAGTTTGATAACTATAGTTGCAAGTATGACTTCAGGAATCGACCAACAATCGTAGCTCTTAAAACCTTGTCAAACTATGAAGTTCCATTTTAGATAAGTGATCATATAATCCTCTGTTCTCAAGATACCAGCTGGACAAATACATGGAATAACGTCTTACTTATTGTCCAACAGTTTGTTTCCCGATTTCTGATTTGTTTGACATAGAACTGAATTAAACACATCAATTTGGTTCTGATCGGGCCCTGTACATAGGTCAAAAAAAACCATTGAGGGGCCCAAGATATCACTTTTAATCCTCTAAGGACTAAAAGGAACAGATAAACTTCGACTCATATGCTTGTACTAACTACTCGTTGAATCATACACAAGAGCACGTTTTATAACATCAAGTTACTGATGTGTTTTTATGCAATCAATGTACAACCAACTCATTGTCAACAACTCATATCTCTAGGTTTGAAGACTTATATGATATTACTGTCTCACGATCACTCGAGATAAATTCCGTGAACTGATACAAGTGAGCGTGGGTTTAATCCAATACTTAGAACTTACGAGCCCTCATTAATGTTGCAGCAACATTGCTATGTCTAATACAATTAAGACAAATCTACAAAAACAATTCATGACAATCTTATTTCGATACCTATTTCCAAAGTATGATCGACTGTGGATAGTTTGAATAATATGATACACCATAACATAATTATTCTGGAAGTCAAAACATGCAAAATGAAACAATAGTGAATGATTGACATAAGACAGTACCATACTAGTAAATAAAAACACCTTTTATTTAAACATCAATTGTTTATTACATTTCAACTATTACAAGTTTCAAAAGCTATCTAAATACTAAAACTAATATCGTCCTTAAGCTCGATGCTCCTCGCATGCTGCAAATGCTTAACCCTAGTCAGTCCCTTCATGAAGGGATCTGCATGGTTCTTTTCTGACGATACCCTCTTTGCCACGAGGAGTATGGTGAGATAGAATCTCTTTATCTTTTAGATCTTTCACAGGTATATTAATGAAGAACAAACTATTGAATCGAACAAGACAATGAACACAATGTAGAATCAAAATAAAGCTTATGATTCAAACATAGTCACGCCTCAGCAGAGCTCGACTAAGAACTTCCACTGTAGAGGCGAGCTAGGGTTTACAATACTATGAAGAGAATTATTAAAGTGTTACTTACTAAGGATGCATGCATGCACCTTAAATACTAAAACCCTAGAATAAAATAATGCACTGGACAGGACCAAACCGATTACAAAACTGGGCTAAAAGAACGAGCCCAAGACACAACACTAAGATCCCAACAATCTCCCCTTTGCGTCAATTGGGGCGAGACCTTTACTTTGGTTGATTAACAGCAGTTCGCTTCACCACCTTGAATAAGCATGGAATCACAACAAGAAGAACATAGCGAAACTAGATATACCATCTAATCATATCCGTGAAGTACTTCTTGTCGCTTTCACTATTCTGCTTGCATTTGTGAATAATCTCCAGAACATACTCCAAGCACGAAGTAGTAAAGAGATGTTTGTCAGTCAAAGCGAACATGCATTTTTTACCATCCTGTTTAGTGAACATCACGGAGTTTAAGACTGGATCAATCTTTACCATCTTCATCTTGTTGACATCACTAGAAGAACCCACTGGCAAAATAGTGGGCTTCTTCCTAAGAACCGAAGCGATCTCTTGACCCGTCTTAGCAACCTCTAGAATGTAGTAGACTAACATTCTCTTCAGATGATCAAATATCGGCTCATACTCCACTGGGTTGGAGAGAAGAAAGTTATGAAGAACAATCCAATCATGAGGATTAAGATTGGGTAGATCAGCTAGGGAAAAGATATGCTCAGACAAGGCCAAACCTCTGGTAACTTTGAACTTTACATTGATGTATTTTCCTGTTGCTTGAGGCTTAAGGACCCGAACTGTGATGATTTTCTGAGCGCTCCAAATTAGATATTGTGGTTGAGCGAACTCCAAGTAGTATTCGATGAGCCCATGATCAACCTTCGGGTCTGGATGTGGGACTTCTGCAATGGGAAGAAAGCAGTGCAACACAAATGCCTTTCGGGTGATAGGTATTTCAATTTGAGAGTCCTTTGTGTTTGCACAGTCCAAAGACACTACTGGCTCAAGCCAATTAGTGCTAGGAGAGTCGATGGCTTCTTTGAGCAGCTTCTCCAATCTCCAGAAGGGAAAAGGGTTTTCTTGCTTTCTAGGAGATCCAAAGCCTCCTTTAATCTTCTTTCTTTCTCTGCATCTTCTTTTACAATCTGGGCGTTGAGATCGATTTCCCTTTCCATTGCCTTTCGCTTCAAAGCCTCAGCAATTGTTTCCTCTTCCTTGTCACTGTCATCCACTATAGGACCCTTGCCTTTATCCTTAGGAACCGAGCCTGAAGCATGCTCAGCCTTCTGTTGTTTCGGATGGGAAGTGGGAAGAGGTTGGGACTTAGGAGGAGGATGAGATGAAGATGTGAGTCCTTCTCCCCCTTGTTTTGGAGGTACCATGCCTCAGAAACACCTTCAATGCGACTCAACATCCTAAGGGCAGGGCGAAATTTTTCAGTAAGATGGAGTCTAACAGAAATAGTCAGAATAGGGTCACGAGCCTCCAAAACGTTCAAGATAATAGCATGGACATTGGAGACACATATTTTAACGATAACCCTTTCAGAGCGAAGTTGATTGAGCTTATTGTTTGCCTGAGAAAGTTGGAGATTCTTGGTCTTCAGCTAAGTAGTCTGACGAGCAAGCTCATCCATGAGAGAGTTCTCCATTGTTAGATCAGCTTGAAGCTTGGTGAAACGCTCATAGAGAGAGGATAAAAGAGCAGCATTGTCCTTTTGAATATCTTGGCGAAGAGTGACAAAATTTTTCTTCTCAGCGACAAATGCTTCTTCAAGCTCAGTGATTGAGTTGGTCACTTTTGAAGTGTTCAACTCATCTGCTCTCTGTAAGGACTCAAGAAAAATGTTAGCATCTTAAATTAGTTTATTGACTTTTTCGGTCGCTTCTATACACACTTTCATTGAAGCAGTAATAGCTGCTGTGGCATGAGAAATGGAAGCCTCATGTCCTTTGACAAAGGAGTCAAGCATGGTCTGAATAACAATTTTAGAACTGGGATTTTGAGAGGAAGAAGAGGCCATGAGAGTGTCAAGTTTGGCATTCAGCTCCTTGATATGCTTTTTGGTAATAGGAGCATCATCATCTTCATCACTCTAAACTCGGTAGGGGCTGTAATAGAAGGACTCAAATTCCAGTTCTTCACCACCAAGAATAGTGTTAGTTTCGGTTGAAGGTGTGGAGATAGTGGTTTGGTTTTTTCAGGGACTGAAGAGCGAACCCCCGTATCATACACGTTGGTTTGAACTTCAATGGTGATTGTTGTTGTGGCGTCAGTAAAGAGAGTTGTGGGAATGGGAATGGTAGAGGTGGGTTGAGATGTGATTACTGGAAAGGTTGTTGGAAATGAAATAGGAACATAAGTAGGTGAAGAATAAGGTACTGGAGACCGAATAGGTACCTCGGGTGTGGGTGATCTAGGTGGAGTATCACTATGAACCAAAAACTCCTCGTAAGAGCATTCGCTCTCTGATGCGGTAGGAGTAGGTTGTTTGTTGCCTGGAGGAATGTACTCAGAGTCTGAATCACTAGAGGATTGAACAATAATCCTCCGGGCTGGCTTTTTGATTTTCTTCTATTTAGGTTGGGAAGGAGCCTCCTTGTCAGAATTTCTCTTCCGTGGGGTTTTCCCCTTTGCTGGTTTAAGAACCCTCACATCCTTTTGTCTTTCTGGTTTCTTTCCCCTCTTTGCAGGCTTGTGTGCTTCCTCTATTGAGCGAATCATAGCAGGAGTGAGTTTCCTTGGACCCGAAGAAGGAATCTTCTTGTATTCTTGAATGAAATTACTTTCCTCAGATACACATGCATACATGGCTTCTGGAATCGATCCAATGAAGAAAAACTTGGACGGATCAGTGACGATAATCTTTTTTGTGTGGAACGTTGTGATGGATGAGAGAAATGAGTCCTCCATGATTGGTACGTGAAGACGATCCATCGCCCACTTTGTGATAATCGACCAGTACTCGCCACACGAAATTTCAGAATGGAGAGAAGAGGAGTATAAACTTTGAACAAGCTGTTGCCATAAGACCACCCCAAAGTCCAGCTGTACACCATTGTACAACCCATAAAGCATAGTCATAAATGACTTGCTTGCCCCATCTGATCCAGTGCTTCGCTCTGAGAGGCCCTTGAGAAAGAGAGTAAGGAGGCAGTTCCATTGTATGGGAACGCATGATTTCTTAAACTTCATGACAGTGGTTAGGGATTCGGTGTACCCCATTTGGTAGAACATTGAGAACAGTTGACCAGTGGTGACGGAGTCAGGGTTTACCAGAGTGGGTTCGTGAGCAAGACCAAGTAGGGCACAAAAGCGATTCTTGGAAATCGAGGTCTTCTCGTTGTGAATGTAAAAGTGAATCCTCTTAGCATCCTTGTCATAGTAAGCGGTTGAGTAGATATGAGAGAGGCAAGACATGGGGACAACTTCCAACTTTGTAAGAGCATCGAAAAGTGGAGAGTATTTGAGGCATTCCACCACGTACAACATGTAGGTTTCGTAGATGAATGGTGTAAGGTCAATGATGAGTTTTTGTTAAGGTTCGATGGTCAGAAGGTTGGAGTGAAAGAGGTATCTTGAACAGAAGAGGATTCCGCCATGGATGAAGCTTAAGAAGAAGATGATGAATAGTGAGAGAAATCGCCTTTTTCTTTTATAAGATTTGAGAGCAGTAAAAGAGTAAAGTTGATCGTGAGAAACCCTTTTATACGTGAGAGCAGGAGAGAGAAGGATCCGCCTAAAATATTGTCTTTTTGTGAAACGGTTCCTGATGCGATGGGGAGTAGACAGTTGGCAACCCCGATGATGATGCAGGAGAGAGAAAAGATGGTTCACTTTTTACGTGCCTTTCCATATAAAGTACCTTTTTCAAATAGACGAAACGATTGGATAATTGCTGACTCATCCATTGTGCTTTATCTGAAATGGCACAAACATAAATAACATGAACCGTTCTTACCCTGATTATTTCGATTGAAAATCACTATAATGCTTTTTAGAACCCAATCTATAAATATAGCTCATATAAAATAGAATCATACTTTTGGAAAATCAAATATTTTTGTGCATAGAGTGTGAATGATATGGAAATAAATCAAATTTTGTGGGATAGTGTGATGTCGATTTGGACATAAAACAGTAGATCCCGGGCACGAATCGCTTCCTTTCAAGTCAAAAGAGACTTCAAAGTGTCTGTGTGGTTTCCCGTTAAAATACGATCAAGTACTTTTGAAGAAGCAATGAAAGGAATCTTTTTGATATAAGGCTTTTAAGGGTGGCTTTCGCTTCAATTCAAGTTTTGGTTCTTGATATAAGACAAAAAGAGAATGAAGTACTTGTGAGACCAATGTGGCCTGATGAACAAGTAGGTTTGGTATATATTTAGTGACTTGTTGAAACTGAGAAATCTAAAAAAATATATAATTGGATCCTTGGGGAAGAAAAGTCTTGGTGATAGACATTTTCAAAAGGATCTCTCAAAATAAAAAGAGATTTCATTGGTAAAAGCTAGAACATAGTAATTGTTCCCCGTCAATGCATTGAGGGTATTGAATTGTGGGTTTCACTTGGTATGTAGTGACACAAGACTAAGATCATAAACACAGATTTTTGTGTAACCGTAAATCTTAGTGGTAGGTGCTGAGAGTCTCAAGGGTTACATGAATGATATGAAGTGAGATGGAGAAAAATTATGTAGGTGGTTTAAGAAGCGAATGTACCTCTGCTATAAAAGAGGGACTAAGCAGAAAACTCTAAACTCAATATGAGAAGAGTAAGGTAGCTCACAATTAGAGTGAATGTAATAGCCTAGTTTGGGAAAACATGATTTGTATATATCACATTATTAAGGCTTCACTCAAAATCTTTAGAGGCTTTGGTCAACATGCAACAACATGCATCTAGGGACACTTAACTAATTCATAGAAAAGAATTTATACCTGCCTTAGCTTCACCATCGAGAGTACCTTTTATGCAAAGAAAAGCATGAGAAAAATGAAATAGAAGGAAAAATATTTTTCTATTTTGTGAAAAATTTTTAATAAAACAAAAAGAAAAATATTTTTGGATTTTACAAAAATAATAAAAAATGAAAAGAAAAACATAAAAATGAGTATGGAAAAGAGTGTACAAAATAATACAACCGAAATTCCTTTTAATGAAAAAGAATCGAATTGAGTTCAGTCGGACTGAACCCGAAATAGACCGAGCGTTCGGTTCATTTCGGTTCCCGGGTGAATCGAACTCCAAATAGACTGAGCGTTCGCTCTATTTCGCTTCTAGATTTTAATGAAGGGAAGGCGATTTGGTACTGATTCGGCTTCCATCATTCCTAGGCCATGTAGGATCTTATTGAAACTTGCTTCAGGTAAGGCTTTAGTGAATATATCTGCTAATTGATCAGTGGTTCTAACGAAATGAATCTCTATGTTTCCATCTTCCACATGATCTTTGATGAAGTGATACCGCAGTGCTATGTGCTTTGTCTTCGAGTGTTGCACTGGGTTATGACAAATCCTAATTGCACTTTCTGAGTTGCAATATAGTGGGATTTTCTTCATGTTCAGCCCATAATCCCTAAGCTGACTTTGTATCCAGACGGCCTGAGATATGCATGAGGCAGTGGCAATATATTCAGCTTCAGCCGTGGAGAGTGAAACACAGGTTTGTTTCTTTGATTGCCAGCTAACTAATTTTCCATCAAGAAATTGGCATCCTCCAGTCGTGCTTTTACGATCCAATACACAACCCCCTAAGTGAGCATCTGAGAATACTTGGACAAAGAAACCTGAGTTGGCTGGATACGATAGAACGAGAGAGGAAGTTCGCTTCAGATAGCGAAAGATGTTCTTCACTACCAGCATGTGAGGTTCACGTGGGTTAGCTTGGAATCAGGCACAATAGCAGACTGAGAACAAGATGTTTGGCCTGCTGGCTGTGAGATAAATCAGTGACCCAATCATCTGACGATAAAGCGTCATGTCAGCAGCTGGTTTCTCCAATGATGGTGTAAGCTTAGTTCCAAATGCCATATGAATTTTCACTTTTGAGTCTTCCATCATGCCAAACTTGGCAAGCAATGTCTTTGTGTATGCTTCCCGATTGATAAAAATGCCTTCGAGTCCCTGTCTAGTATTCAAGCCAAGGAAAAAGTTAATTGGACCCATTGAGCTCATTTCAAATTTAGTTTCCATCAACTTCCTAAATTCAGCTATTAGGCTGGGATTCGTGGAGCCAAAGATGATGTCATCAAGATAAATTTGGACTATCATAAGCTGGTTACCTTATTTCTTACAAAAGAAGGTTGGGTCAACCGAACCTTGTTTAAATTTAGACATTTTCAAGAATCGAGTAAAGGTTTCATACCATGCTCTGGGAGCCTGCTTCAGGCCATATACTGCCTTGTCCAAAATGTAGCAGTGATATGGATACTTCTCGTTCACGAATCCTAGCTGTTGCTCTACGTACACAGTTTCTTCAAGTTCTCCACTGTGAAAGGCGCACCTCACATCCATTTGATAGACTGCAAAATTCTTGTGTGCAGCATAAGCAAGAAAGATTTAAAATGAATCTAATCTTGCAACTAGAGCGAAGGTCTCTTCATAATCTATACCTTCCTCTTGACAGTATCCTTTCACCACCAACCAGGCCTTGTTGCCAATCACATTCCCTTCCTTTTCCATCTTATTTCTGAAGTCCCATTTGAGACCGAAAACCAAAGCATCTTTTGAGTTGGAATTAGACGCCATACTTTGTTTCTTTCAACCTCGTTCAGCTCGTCTTGCATGGCTTGAACCCAATCAAAATGACCAATAGCTGAATTCACCGTGTTCGGTTCAACTATGGAGACGAAGGAGTTGAACATGCAAAATTCTACTTGAGAGAATAATGCATCTTGCTTCACTTTCAGCTTTGATCGAGTTAATACCTTTTCAGAAGATTCCCCAATGATTTGACTTTGAGGATGGTCTTTAGTCCATTTAATGAGAGGAGGGTAATTTGGATCACAGGAGCGATCCAGTTCTGCATTGATTTCTTCTTCAAATTCTGATTGTGTATCATCATCATTGACATTCTTATTCTCCCCCTCGAATGATGACACGAGATCAATTTCTGGATCAGAACGCTCCCCTTCGTTTGGACTTTCGGTTGAACCGGGTGACTGTGATGATGGATTCTCCCTCTGGAATGATGAACCTTGATTGTTTGGTAGAGACAAACCCTCCCCCTGGATATCAGACTATCACCTGACGGTTCGCTTGATTTTGGCCTTTCAGTTGCCTTCGGTTGGTCATCTGCCATCTTCTTTGCAGCATCGTCAATAATTTGCTTCAAATTGTCGACTCGGTTATCTTTAGCTTTGGATTCAGAATCAATAGCCTTTTCTATTTCATCGACAAGTAGCATATATTGCTCGAAAAGATTTGAAATCAGCACTGTGACTAGACCAAACTTTGGAAAGATTTTTTGCATTGCATCTTCAGTTGTCTTCAACTTCTTGACATAACAGTTATCGAAATTGACATATTATGTTTCTTCAATCTTCTTTGAACATTTATTCAGAACTCTATACGCCTTTGAGTTCAAGGAGTAGCCCAAAAAGATCCGTTCATCGGCCTTAGCATCAAACTTGTTCCGATTCTCCTTTGAGTTGAAGATGAAGCATCTTGAACCGAACACATGAAAGAACTTCACATTAGGCTTGCTGTTGTTCAAGATCTCATAAGGAGTGATTGAGAAGCGCTTGTTCAGATACGATCTATTCTGAGTGTAACAAGCAGCAACAATAGCATCTGCCCAGAAATATAAAGGTAAGGAAGCGAAGCTCAGCATAGTTCGAGCCGCTTCGCACAGAACTAATTTTGCCTTTCGATGATTCCATTCTGTTGAGGAGTATATGGAGCAGAAAATTTGTGACTCGTTTCCTTCTCAACTAGAAAACATTCAAAATCCTTGTTCTTTAATTCCAAGCCATTGTTGCTTCTCACATTACAAACCACTTTTCGTAGTTGAACCTCTACTTGCTTTATGAAGAGTTTGAGCTTGGGAGTTGCATCTGATTTTTGCTTCAAGAAGAATACCCATGTGAAGCGAGAGAAGTCATCTACAATAACAAGTATGTACTTGTTTCCATCAATGCTTTCGATAGAGGAAGGACCACATAGATCGATATGTAGCAACTCTAATGGTTCTATCACTTTTGTGTTGATAATAGAAGTATGACTTTGTTGACTTTGCTTTCCCATTTCACAAGCTGAACATAAATGTTCTTTGTTAAATTTTAGAACTGGAAGACCTCGAACGTGATCTCCAAGTACCAGCTTGTTGATATCTTTGAAATTTATATGAGAGAGCCTTCGATGCCATAACCAGCTTTCGTCTGAGTGTGCCTTCGTTAGCAAGCAAACAGCTGGTTTCCCTCGAATTGGATTGAGATTTAATGGGTACATTTCCCCCTTTCACTTCGACTTCAGCAGAATATTATTTGACTTCTTTTCGACAATCTCTGAGCCTTTGCCATCAAAGGTGACCTTCAATCCGGTGCCAACCACCAGTTGTGAGACACTGATGAGGTTGTACTGCAACCCTTCAGTGTATGCTACCTTTCTAATCGAGAAGTCGCCATTTATATTCATTCCATAGCCTTTTATAGTTCCAAATGAATTATTGCCATATTTCACCATTCGACCATCCTTGAGAGACCGAAGCTCCCTCAGTTCTTCCCTCCTTCCTATCATGTGACGCGAGCAGCCACTATCAATGTACCATTCTTCGTCGAACTGCTCGTCACGAATAACCTGCAAAATTTCAAGCAGATTTAGGAACCCAAAGTTTCTTGGGTCCTTTTGAGCCTTTTACGGGACAAGGAATAGTAAGAGAAACATCAACCAGATAAGTTGTTTTTATTATAGTTGTTTCATCTTTCCTTTTTAATGTAAAAACTTTGATTTTATTTGACTTGGACTCAGTTGATTTAGACGTAGGATTTGTGGTTTTGACGTCTGCATGCTTTTGAGTCTCTTTCGGGCATCTATCATATTCTGGAAAGAGCTTTCCTTTCCCCTTTGAATCTTTAGAAGAATGAGTATTAGAATAAGAATGAGAATAATAAGGTTTAGAAGCAAGATTAGATCGTCGATTACTGCTCTTCCTTGGTTGAGAATGAAAGCTTTCTTCCCTTTGTTTCTTTTGATAATTGGATCTTGGACCGAATCCATCCTTTCGGTTGTTTACAAGATGAGGACCGAAACCTTCCTTTCGGGTGCTTATATGTTGAGGACTGAAACCTTCCTTTCGGGTGCTATTGCCATGAGGACCGAAAGTACCATTTTGGTTGTGGAACACCTGATGCCCGAAACTCTCCTTTCGATTGGCTCTTGGTTCTCCTCGTGACTTATTTGTCTTTTCATACCTAACGTAATGAGGATTTTGGGATTGCCAAAACTGTTTTCTTTCTGAGAGATTTTTCTTGTATCTCAGGTTACGTTGGTGCTTTTGTTCTTCCAAATGTTTTGAATTTTTATGAATATTGGCCCTTTTCTTCGGTACTTGAGTATGCCTTATGACTTTCACTCTTTGACGAACATGTCTCACTAGATGCCATCACTGGTTCGCCTGAAGATGTTTTGGTGCCACTTGTAGTTGGCACATCATATCGTGTAGGATCATTAAGTGGTTTTGACACATCCCTATTCTTCACTCTCCATGATGTTTTCTGAGACAGACCTTCTGTTTCATCAGCGTTATCTATCGGTGCTGACCAGAAAAATTCATCACATCCATTAACATTATCTTCTTTTACCAATGCTGTCAGTTCGACTGTTTGTTGTGGTGTAACTCCTTGAACTGTGTAAACTTGATGTGGAGTGGTTTGAACCTTTTGATATACAACAACTTTTTCCTTGAGGACTTTGGTCTTGTCTGTCGATGAGCGAGCAAACTCAACATAATTTTCAGAAATGAGATTTTTATTTGTTTTGGGTTCGCTCTTGACAAATTCAGAATAGTCCACCTCATCCTCTACAGAGATTTCACTCATTTCATCGTCCTCATTAAGTTCAGATGAATTTTCAACATCAATTTTATTTTTTTAATTTAACTTGGCATTCAATGAATCAAATTTCTGTATATTTTCGGTTCTCAGTTTCAGTTTATCGTTTTCATCCAACAGATTTTTGAGCATGTCTTAATGGTCTTTTGACTTTATGTAGGACTCTATTTTGTCAAGACCAATTTTGTAGGCAGGAGATATTTCATCAAAAGATACAACGTTTTCACAGTTGTAAGCTTCGGCATCGACTTCATCTTCCTTTAACTCAAGGAAGGGTAAAATCATGCGATGTATCTTCTTTCCTATTTCACAATCAAGATGTAACTGAGTGATGTTAGAAAATAATCTTTTAGCAATCAAACAAAAAACGTTTCGTTGTTTTAAAAGCTTAATGTTGTCTTTTTGCAAATAGATATACTCGTCCCTAAACCTAATTAACTCCTTCTCCTTCAGCTCAATCCAGATTCTCCTCTCCTAACTCTTCGATGAAACCCTGCTAATTTGAACAGTCAGGTTAGAGTTTGTGGCACTAGTTTGGGTAAGACTACTACTTAAACTAGAAAATTTAGATTTTAATCCATTTAGCTCCTTTTCATAGTTAGTAATAGGTATAATCAGATAAATGAGGATATTTTGTACCTTCTTGATCAACTCATCACATTCGTTGATTTGTGCACTTACAGGTTTCGCATCGAAACATATGTCCTCTCGCTCCTTCTCGTCATCCATTCCACCATCTGTTGTGTATCCTCGCATCTGTGACACACCTTCCGTCACCATCGGACATCTTCCTTCAACCTTTTCTTCTTTCACCAGCAGAGCCTTGCCATGAATGGGATTTCTTACTTCTTCGTCCTCTGAATCTTAGACCACACCTACACTCCACCAAATTCATCATTATCACCTGTATCCTATACAATCAAAGCATCCACGGTGTTATTGTTAGCTTCTGATTTCTTTTTCTTGATCTCCTCCAATCGTCTCAGGAGGTTCGCTTCCTCATCGTCTTCATCAACTCTTTCAGATTTCTTCTTCAGCATGCAGTCTTTGGCAAAGCGATGCTTGCATCCACAATAATGACAGTCAAAACCTGAATCACCACCAATCTTCATTTCCTTCTAAGATTCTTCAGACTTTGAACCCATCTTCGGTTCCCCTTCAGCTTTTCAGAACTATAACTTCCCTGCCAGTTTCGGTTCTTGTTAGCGGGGAATTTCCTTTTGATAAACTTTCTTGGACTGGAAACCATCAAGGCATACTCTTCACCAGTTAGATCATAGTCAGAAAGATCTAATTCTTCTTCTTCTTTAACAACATTTTTTCCTTTGGAAATAAGAGCTAACGAACCCAAGCTGGAAACCACATTCGTTTCCTTTGACACTGCACTTTCATGGGACATCAGAATTCCCACCAGCTTCGCCAGATAGGAGGATTTGAATTGTTCGTGTGCCTTCACTGTAGACACAACTGCCATCCATTCGGGTCTAAGACCGTTCATAAGGGTAACCTTCTGCTCAATAACCTTCCGTTCGATCCCATGCTTTATCATCTTACTGAGGAGATGATTAAATCGATCAAAATCCTGAATGAGTTTCTCTTCGGGCTTCTGTTTGAAATCACCAAATTTAGAAAGCAGCAAGGTTTGAATTGAATGCTCCAGTTCTTCATCAGTAGAATACAATTCCTTTAACCTATCCCATATCTCTTTTGCCATGGCACATGAACTCACCAATCGAAATGTGTCCGATTGTAAAGCAAACCTAATCATTCTTAAGACTTTAACATTGCACTGCAACTTCTCTTTCTCGTCTTGAGAAATGTCTTTCACATCATTCACGAGCTGATTGTACTCCTTTTGAGTTTTGACAATTTTTGAAGTACTTGAGTGAGCAAACGGACCAACTGTGATTGCCTCCCAGATCAAATACCCATTATCTTATGAACCGATTACATAATCTTCGAAGTGGTACGTCCAGACTTCATAATACTGAGTATATAGGATTGGAATCCTTGCTGTTGAACCAATACTGTTGGAGATGTTGATTGGATTGGATTGCGAATCGTCGATAGACATTGTGATGATGTGTGATCGATAACCTGTTTAAGATCAGACTTGTAATTTATTGTTAGGGCAAGATCAACAATGAATGAGATACGCCAATGAGGAATGACGGCTCAATTAATATCAATCAATGCGGAAAACCCTAATAACTACTTCAACAGAAGAGATGTGTATGAATTACACAGCCTCCTACTCTGATACCAATTGATAAGATAGAATCTCTTGATCTTTTAGATCTTTCACAGGTATATTAATGAAGAACAAACTATTGAATCAAACAAGACAATGAACACAATGTAGAATCAAAATAGAGCTTACGATTCAAACGTAGTCACGTCTTAGCAGAGCTCGACTATGAACTTCCACTGTAGAGGTGAGCTAGGGTTTACAATACTATGAAGAGAATTATTGAAGCGTTACTTACTAAGGATGCATGCATGCACCGTAAATACTAAAACCCTAGAATAAAATAATGCATGGTTGGACAGGCCCAAACCGGTTACAAAACTGGGCTAAAAGGAATGAGCCCAAGACGCAACACTAAGATCCCAATAGAGTCCTTCTATCTTGTGTCTTATGAAGTGATATTTTGTGTCAATGTGTCTGGATCTACCATGATCTCTTGGTTCCTTGGTTAACGCAACTGCACTATTGTTGTCACAGAAAATCTCCATAGGCTTCTTTATAGCTGGTACAACTCCAAGGTCTCCGATGAAGTTATTTAGCCATATCGCCTCCTTTGCCGCTTCACTTGCTGCTATGTACTCCGATTCACATGTGGAATCAGCTACTGTATCCTGCTTGGAACTTTTCCAAGTAACCGCCCCTCCATTCAGAGTAAAGACCCATCCCGACTGAGAGTGTAAATTATCTTTGTCTATTTGAAAGCTTGCATCGCTATACCCCACCATTATTAATACATCACTCCCACCAAGGGTAAGGATCAAATCCTTAGTCCTCCGTAGGTACTTGAGAATGTTCTTTACCGTAGTCCAGTGAGCCTTTCTAGGGTTTCCTTGATATCTGATGACCATGCTAAAAGCAAAGGCCACATCAAGGCGAGTACAAGTAATAACATACATGATCGAGCCAATAGCACAAGCATATGGTAATGGACTCATCTCAACTATCTCAGCCTTTGTACTCGGACTCTGAGCCTTACTAAGTCTGGCATTGTGATGGATCGGTAAGTCACCTTTCTTGGAATTCTGGATGTTGAACCTCTTTAACACCTTACCCAAGTAAGTGCTCTAACTAAGTTTAATTAGTCTTTTACTCATATCTCTCAATATCCTTATCCCTAGGATATAGACAGCTTCTCCAAGGTCCTTCATAGTGAAACACTTCCCAAGCTAGGACTAAACCTCCTGCAAGGTTGGGATGTCATTTCCTATGAGCAGTATGTCATCCACATACGGTACCAAAAAGCTAACTATAGTCCCACTAGCTCTGACGTATACACAGGACTCATCCTCGCTTCTCGAAAAACCAAACTCTTTGACTTTCTCATCAATACAAAGATTGCAGCTGTGAGATGCTTGTTTCAATCCATAAATGGATTTCTCAAGCTTACACACTCTATCAGGGTACTTTGCATTGACAAAAACCTCTGGCTAACTCATGTAAACATCCTCAACCAAATTTTCGTTAAGGAAAGAGGTTTTGACATCCATTTTCCATATTTCATAATCATGAAATGCAGCAATGGCTAACATAACCCTAATAGACTTAATTTTCGCTACTGGTGAGAAGGTTTCAGCATAGTCAACTCCCAGAGTTTGAGTGAATCCCTTCGCGACTAGTCACGCCTTGTAAGTGTGTACCTTCCCATACATGTCGGTCTTCTTCTTGAAGATCCATTTGTACCCGACTATCTTACGACCCAGTACATTGTCAACCAAGCTCCAAACTTGATTGCCATACATAGATTGGATCCCGCTATCCATAGCCTCTTTCCATTTAGCAGACTCAGGGACTGCCATAGCTTCCTTATAGTTGTTAGGTTCATCCAGATTTACCAGTGTACTATCACTGATAAATGTATCACCTTCCGTAGTAATATGGAAACCATAGTAATGCTTAGGTGGATTCCTAACTCTGGTGGAACGCCTCAGAGGTACAGACTCGTCAGCTGGTCCAACATGAGTTTTCTCCACAGGTTGATTGGTAGGGTTTGAGGTTTATTCACCATTTGACTCTTGAATTTCTTCAAGGTCAATTTGCCTCCCACTGTTGCCTTGGCTTATGAGTTCTCTCTCATGAAAGACTCCTCTCCTTGCCACAAACACCACATTTTCACGGTGTCTGTAGAAGAGGTAACCAAAGGATTTCTGTAGGTAGCTGATTAAAATACACCGCTTACTGCTCAGGCTCGAACTTATCGTGAGTCTCACATCTCACGAAAGCCTCACAACCCCAAATCTTGACGTGCTCTAAAGTGGGAGCTTTCCCAGTCCACATCTCGTGAGGTGTTTTGGCAACCTTTTTAGTTGGGACTAGATTAAGGATATGGGTGGTTGTCTCTAAGACATACCCCCAAAATGAGATTGGTAACGAAGCTCGACTCATCATGGAATGAACCATGTCGAACAAAATTTGTTTGTGCCTCTCGTCCGCACCATTAAGTTGTGGTCTCCTAGGAGGTGTCAATTATGAAATAATTCCACATTCCTTAAGATAGTCAAGGAACTCTATGCTAAGATACTCACCACATCGATCGGATCAAAGCATCTTAATGTTCCTGCCTAGCTGATTCTCCACTTCATGTTTAAACTCTTTGAACTTTTCAAAGGTTTCCGACTTCTGCTTGATTAAGTAGATATAGCCATATCTACTATAATCATCAGTAAAAGTCACATAGAAGTGGTTAGCATCCCTTGAGGCAGTTTTGAAAGGTCCACACACATCAGTGTGTATGAGATCCAACAAATACTCACCCCTTGTCATTTTTCCAAGTAAATAAGATTCACAACTATCATTGGACTTTAATTCAAATGATTGCAAGACTCCAGACTTTTGGAGTTGGCCTATGCGCTTCTTGTTGACATGTCCAAGACGACAATGCCACAAGGTTAACTTATCCCAAATTGTGGAAGAATTAATATGCAATGCATTATTTCCTAAGTTATCTACAACATTCACAGCTTTATATACACTGTTGCAAGTTGATCCTATAAAATAAAACACATCATTATAAAAAACATTAATAGCACCACATTCATTATCAAATGAAAAACTATAACCTTGTTTGTACAAGCCATGAAAAGAAATAATATTTCTAGCCATTTCATACGAGTAACAACATTTATCCAAATCTAATGTTAACCCACCACTTAGCACTAAAGAGTAAACTCCAATCTTGGTGACAGGTGATGCTTTCCTATTCCCCATGATTAAGTTTATCTTCCCGTGCTCCACTTCCTCACTTCTTCTTAGCCCCTGAAAATCAGAACAAATGTAAATTCCTCACCCTGTATCAAGGACCTATGAATTACTATGTGGTTAGTTATTAGAAAATATAGTGTAAATACCTGCAAAGAAGGATTTGATCTTCCCATCGTTTATATCCTACAAGTACTTGGAGCAGCTTCGCTTCCAGTGCCCTTTTTCCTGACAATAGAAGCATTGTGCATCTTTTGGGTTGGAAGAGGTAGTAGTAGAACCACCTTTGGTTCCACTAGAAGAGGAGCCTTTAAGAGACTTTCCCTTGGTACCCTTCGAAGAGCTCTTCCTCTTCTTTCCCTTACCTTGCACGATTGCCAGAACCGGGGCAGTGGTAGGAGTATAAACAACATTTTTCCCTTTGAGGTTGCTTTCAGTAGTCCTCAAAAGTCCCCGAATCTTGCTCAAGGTGACCTCCTCCTTATTCATATGATAGGTCATACATAACTGATCATAAGATGGATGTAAGGAGTGTAGAATGATATCTATAGCCAACTCCTCATAAAAAATTACATTCATTTTGAGCAGACGGTCCACAAATCTTTGCATTTTTTATAGGTGACCCGTGATGGACTCTCCCTCCTTCATCTTGGTTGTTATCATGGAGGCGATTATTTCATACCTCTCTTGAGTGGCACTCTAGTGGTACCTTTCCATCAGATCTTGGTGCATCTCAAAAGGGTAGAATTCCTCATATGACTTTTTCAGTTCTAGTGCCATAGTGGCAAGCATAATACAAGCTACCTTGGTGGCATCTTTCTCATGTGCCCTAAAATCAGAAAACTCTTATGGAGTAGCAAACGACTCATCAAGTTCCTTAAGCTGCTTATCAAGGACATATTCCATGTCCTCATAGCGTGTGACCATTCTGATGTTCCTAATCCAGTCATTGAAATTAGTTCCATCAAAAATGACCCTCCCACAAAGGTTCATGAGAGAGAAGGAGCCGGTAGGGTTTGAGCTTGAAGCATTGTTGGAAGACATTTGAAAAGGAAGAAAGACAAGTTTAGATTAGATAAAGAGTCCTTAATAAGACACCCAAATGTAATATTAAGGCTACGACCCAACACAATATTCTATAACTTATAAGAGGGATGCCATAATCCAAGCTATAAAATATTTGAAGGTATGTGAATGACGATTCACCAATTTCCACCATGAAAACGAAATGTAAATTAGGTTTTAAATGAATTGAAACTCCTAGATTGTTTTGAGATTCATTGAACTTTTCAATGGCATGTTTAAATCTCGATTGTACCCTTCAATTTTGTGACTGGGATGCCGAGGATCACAAAACAAGGTGAGAATAACCATGTAAATTCACTTGGTACTCTTAACTTTATCACCTAATCGATGTGCCGGTTAACCACACGCGCTCCACCAATCTATGATAAACATTATTCTACCCTTTGTCACTCTTACTAGTCCATATTAGTGTGTTGGTTAACCACACGTGCTCCACTAACGACTTGGTAAGCTACAAAGTGTAATTTCATAGGTTAGCAGCAAATTCACATTTTCCTAAAATAACTAAGATTGGGAATTTATATAACATTTAGTTACTTTATAGTAATCATTATACGTAATGAGAATTAGTGTCCTATCCTACCCGTTCGGCTAACGACCCTCCATCAGTCAAGGAAGCGGTGGGTAAGAGTGCACACCCATTAAGCTGTTATTTTATAAGCCACAACCTTATACTTGATGGGTTTTGAGCATAACATCAATCCTATGGTGTTCATGCAACCCTAATTGCTTGGATATGGTTTTTCTATTTTGAACATGCAATAAACTTCCAAGACTTACGAACCCTTGATCTAGCATACAAATAATCAAATTAACATATAAACTAGGGTTTAGATCTTACCTTGATTGTTATGTAGCAATAACAATCAATTCCTTGGCTTCAGAAAGCTTAGTGCCTCAAGTGTTGCACCTCTAATGGAGTCACAAACACCACTAAGCAATTGGGTGAAGAAGAGAAGAGAAGGGAGGCACTAAAAACGGCTGGAAACCCTAATCCAAGTGTTGGCCACGTTTTTGGTGCATCGAGGGCCTTTATATACATGTAGGCTATTAGGGTTTACAACTAGGAAACCCTAATCTGACTGATTAAGCCCTAAGCAACCCATGGACTCCTTTAACATATCCCTTGGGCAAATTCCTTATGGGCTTCCCATAGAATTCGTCCAAGCTATATTATTTAGGTAATCCATAGCCCAATTGCAATTATCTTATAATTAAAAAGTCAGTCCCCTAAGTTTAATTAATCTCTTTTAGCCACAAAATTAATTCTTGACTAATATTAATTAAACAATATGATTTCTCCTTTAATATATTATTCTCATAATATATTAATAAATCATAATTAAACCTTTCTCTCCTTAATTCATCCTACATATTGCTATGGTGAAGGCAACCGAAAAGGACCATGCTCATAATCAGGTCAAGTACATACCAAAATAGTTATGGACTTAGACACTAATCCACATTTGTTGAGTGTTATAAACCTTCTTAAGACTTGCCACTCAATTCACAATCTTGGAGTATGACTCTAAGATTCGATACTGGAACGAAGTATGATTGACTTCTTGATTTAACCATTTCCACTGTTCCCGATTCCTCTTCTTAGACATACAATGTACTAAGACTCACTTAGAGGACCAATTGAGATATGGTTCTTAATCATTAAGACTTTATCATAAAACACAATAAAAGGTACTCTCCCTTCTTCTTAGAATAGAGAAACTTTTATCTTTCTGCCTACTTGATTCTTCTTACTCGTTCTGCTTTTTATTGAAACCTTTCCAATCAACTCAGAATTACACTTAATCTTATAAGTATGATCATATTTACTAAACTTTAGTAAATTATGACGAATATCTTTATCACTCTTGTGGTGGACTTGATCAACGTACAACCTAGTGTACTCGATCTCTTAGTCCTTCACATGACACTTTGCCAAGGATTTAGTCTAATTTCCAAATATGAAGTTTCTCATTCATCACACAATGCATGTCGCATGATTCCAAGTTTCCGTCCTAATTGAAACTTGGGAGATGAGAAACTCTCCCTATTTGGTAAATTCTCAACATTTCCACAAATAACATAATTAAGAATCAAATCCATTATTTCTAATAATAGAAACTTTCAAACATCAATTTTTTTCATACACGCCATTGCAAGGATAAATAAATAAGATAAAATCAAAAATTTATTTTATTACGGAAATTTTTTTTTCCTTACAATGCAATTCAATTGAAAAACTATGTTATTACATATTTCTTAGCAATCTATTCTAACTCCCATTAGTAGCTCACGAATCCAATCTTCAATCAATTCGATCGAAATCCATTTCTTCACGATTGGATTCAGCTCACTTCTTCCCTTAAGCTTCCTCTCTTTTCTTCGTTCCTACAAAATATCAAAATGTAATCTTATCACATCATGTATTAAGAATCTAGAATATGAACTTAAAAGAGTTAGATAATGGATTTTACTTGGAGTAGAGCCATACGTCTTGACTCTCCCATGTCTTAGATCTCTCAGGTATATAGGGCAGCTTCATCTCCAATGCCCCTTCTCTTGGCAATAAAAGCAAATGGACTCATTTGGCACAACACATGGGACTATCTCATACTTAGTCCTTTCTGGACTTCCAATGTTGCCAGTGTCAATTGAATTTTGGGATTTTGATTCACCAGACAAATTTGCTTTACCAGCATGCCAAATCATTGTTGATTCAGCAGCTATAAGCAAATAGGTGAGATCAATGAGGGTCACGTCACGATCCATCATATAGTACTCTCTAACGAACTCACTATATGATCCAGGAAGTGACTGAGTAACACAGTCAATAGCCAATATCTCTAAGATATCGACACCCAACATCCTTAACCTATCAATGTGTGACTTCATCTCTAAGACGTATGCACACATAGACTTTCCATCTCCATGCTTAATTGCCAATAGGGCTTTAGCGAGCTTGAACTTTTCAATCCTTAGAACTTGTGGGTTAGGGAGAACAATTGCAGGAGGTGGAGGAAGTGAAGCATGATCTATTGTTCCTCGATCATATCGTGGAACATCATCTTCATTTTGAAAGCTTGTTCCATGGGATTTGGGAAGAGCATGATTGTCAGAACTAGACATCTACAAAATGGGAGAAAATTCAAGTTAAGTTGATTAGAATTCTTGATGTATCACCCAAACGAAACATCAAGGCTAGGATCCAACGCAATACTCTACAACCTAGAAGAGGGATGTCGTAATCTAGTCGTAGAATATTTGAAGGTAGGTAAATGACGATTTACCAATTTCCACCATGAAAAACGAAAAGCAAGTTTAAGTTTTAAATGAATTGAAACTCCTAAATCTTATGAGATTCATTGAACTTTTCAATGGCATGTTTAATCTCAAATATGCCCTACAATTTGTTACTGGGATGCCGAGGATCACAAATACGGTGTGAATAACCATACGAATCATGTGGTGCACTCAATGCTACTATCACCTAATCAATGTGTCGGTTAGCCACACACGCTCCATTGATCTATGACAAACATCGAGTCACCCTTCGCTACCAATGTCGTCCCCAAATCAGTGTGTCGGTTAACCACACACGCTCCACTAACGTTTGACAAGGGTACGAAATGTAATTCCATGGATTAGCATACAATTTCACATTTTTCCCAAAGTAACTATGATTTGGGAATTTGAAAAGGCATTTAGTTACTCTGTACTTCATTATACTTATAATGGAAGGTTTTCGTCCTATCCTACCCGTTCGGCTAACGACCCTCCACTAGTCAAGAGTGCGGTGGGTAAGAGTGGATACCCATTCAATCGCCATTTTATAGGCAATTTCCTTAAATACCCCTTATAGACCAACTTCGTGAATGAGGCCTACTAACGTTAAGACTGAGTGTTTACTCATACATAATATTAGTCTTTTAAGGTTACATATATATATAGCACAGGGTGTATTTTACACTTTTAAAATACTAGGTGGTCTAATTCAATAAATTATACTTTTAATTTATTTAAATGTAAACCAAAACTTTATGGAATTATTAAGTCACTTTTCATTATACACTCTAATTAATTAACAAAACCATAAGGTGTAATTTGAACTTTTCAAAATACTAGGGTTTTAGAATTTAAAATTACAAATTAAGACTTTTAATTAAACTTTAAAATCCAAAACTTGAGGGCAAGTTTTCAAACTTTTCAAACTTAGGGTTTAGAATTTAAATATTTCAAAATTAAACTTTGAATCAAAATTTAAATTCCAAATCTTGATAACAACCTTTGAAACCTTTTAAAACATTAAGGTTTAACTATTTAAATTTCAAAAACAAAACCTTTTAAGTTCAAATTTAAACTATTAAACCTAAAGTGTGTAAATTGAAACTTTTCAAACTTACTAGGTCAAATATTTGTCTAATAATAATCCTATATTATCCATATTTAACCAAATCCATCAATTTTGATAAGGATAAACATTCCAAACAAAAAAAAAAGCGATTTTAGCCAATAAAAAACGAGTTTTGGTAATTATCCCCATCAAAATCTGGCCATAAATTTGAAAATCTCGTCAACAGAACAACCGACTCGTCGAGTCCTCTTTGGAACTCGTCGAGTTCTTAGAGCAACTCGGCGAGTTCATCAGGCAGTGAGCAAAAAATTTCGATTTTCAGATCTTTGGCAGTCCAATTATGCATCTATTCAATAGAAAAACGACCTAGGCTCTGATACCACTGATGGGTGTTGAGCAGAACATATATCCTATGGTGTTCAGGCAACCCTAATTGCTTGGATCTAGTTTTTCTACTTTGAACATGAAATAAAATTCCAAGACTTACAAACCCTAGATCTAGCATACAAATAATCAAATTAACATATAAACTAGAGTTTAGATCTTACCTTGATTGTTATGTAGCAATAACAATCAATTCCTTGGCTTCAAAAAGCTTAGTACCTCAAGTGTTGCACCTTTAATGGAGTCACAAAAACCACTAAGCAATTGGATGAAGAAGAGAAGAGAAGGGAGGCACCAAAAACGGCTGGAAACCCTAATCCAAGTGTTGGCCACGTTTTTGGTGCATAGAGGGCCTTTATATACATGTAGGCTAATAGGGTTTACAACTAGGAAACCCTAATCTGACTGGTTAAGCCCTAAGCATCCCATGGACTCCTTTAACATATCCCTTAAACGAATTCCTTATGGGCTTCCCATAAAATTCGTCCAACCTATATTATTTAGGTAATCCATAGCGCAATTGCAATTATCATATAATTACAAATCCAGTCCCCTAAGTTTAATTAATCTATTTTAGCCACAAAATTAATTCTTAATTAATTCTTGACTAATATTAATAAAACATTATAATTTCTACTTTAATATATTATTCTCATAATATATTAATAAATCATAATTAAACCTTTCTCTCCTTAATTCATCCTACATATTGCTATGGTGAAGGCAACCCAAAAGGACAATGCTCATAATCGGGTCAAGTACATACCAAAATAGTTATGGACTTAGACACTAATCCAACAATACTCCCCCTCCCCATTATAGACCGGCTTCATGAATGAGCCTACTAACAGTAAGACTTACTTATCTTATACATATTTATAATAATTAAACTATTTTTGTTATAATAGTATAAGGGTTGAATTTTAAACTTTTAAAATTCTAGGGATTGGAATTAAAGTTTTAGTGTGTGAGTCTTTACAAATTCAAAAACTGGAGGGCAAGTTTTGAAACTCTTCAAAACTTTCCAACTTCATAACCTTTGAGTTTAATGGTCTATTAAAATGAAAACTCTTCATTTATATAACTTATGATTTCATAATTACTCTTTTAAAGAGAAAGACTTTTGGTAATCCATAACTTGAGGACAAATTATGGACTCCATAGAAACACATACATCATGAATTCAATTAATCAAATAAGCATGCATGATCATATTCAAACTCATAGAACAAAACAATTCATATCACCCATTTTCAATACATTAAGAATAATCATATTAACTAACTCTTGAAATTATGACAATTACCTTGTAATTAGATTAGGATAATCATTACCATATCATAAAAAAAATAGTTTAAATGATTAAAAATAGTTATAGGTAATGATCTAACCCAATTATGGCCAAAAAAAAACTCGAACTGTTTGTCTTCTGATCATCATACTCATAGAATGCAAGCATTGACTCGGCAAGTCCATGATCAAAATCATCAACTCGTCGAGTTTGTTGATGGACTCGACGAGTTCAGCAGTCAAACATCAATTTCAGCTTTGCAAAATCACAAATAAGCAACAATATAATAGAAAAAGAGCCTAGGCTCTGATACCACTGAAGGGTTTTGAGCATCCTAACAACCCTAAATGCTTTGGAACTATGTTTTCTCTATTATACATGCAAAATTGATTTCCAAAGCATTATCCTATCTAGCATGCTATTATAGTTTCTTGTACAATAAAACTAGGTAGAAATACATAGCTTTTATTGTATTTGATTGCGTGGAGATTTAAGAGCCTAGAACCAATAATGTGAATGCCTCAAGTGGAATCACAAATCACCACAACAACTTGGAAGTTCTTGAGAGATTATACTAAGTTCACAAAATCGGCTATGCTTCAAGTCTCACACACTAGTGCTAAATTCTAGAGCTAGTGACACCTTTATATAGTATGGAGGATTAGGTTTACATACATGTAAACCCTAATACCCATGACGTTTCACATACCTAGGATCCATGGGTAAAAAGCTCCATGAACTATCCATGGACTTCCATGCAAGCTTAGCCCATCCTAAATAATCCATTGGCCCATACTATTAGTATCCTGGTTATAGGATGGTTGCCATGATTAGTTATCTTTTACATCTACATGACTATTTTTTTCTATGTATATGCACATGTTTGTTGGTTTGGGGGATTGGGTTGAGGCAGGTCCTGCTGTGTGCTGTAGGCCAAGACACCCAGGGCGGACCGGATAGACTATAGGTTTGGGTAGGGCAATTTAGTCAGGCCGAAGGCCCGACGAGTGGTCCGGATAGGCTGAAGGCCCTAAGAGACCGTCCAGACGTGCCAAAGGCGCGAAGAGCGGTCCAGATAGACTGATGGCCTATGTGGCAGTCTAGTCAGACTGATGGCTCAGTATGCGTGTTGTATTTGTTTATCTGATATGGTTATATATGTATGTCGTTGGTATTTTGGGGGAACTCACTAAGCTTCAGGCTTATAGTTATTGATTATGTTTTAGGTATTCATGATGATCGCGGGAAGGTGAAGGCGTGATCGTGCATCTCTTTATATTTTTCATGATTTGATTCTGGGGATACTGTGATGTTTAAACTATTTTGAAAACAAACTGTAATAAATTAATGGTTTTAAATGTTTTAAAAAGTTTTAATTTGGCTTGAATTTTATGGATGTTACAAGCTGGTATTAGAGCCTTGGTTTGAGTGAATTGGAGGAAACACTTGTGTGTCTCCAGTCTCAAACTGAGGACAAGATTTTAAAACGATTTTCTTAAAATGATTTCAAAATAATGAAGGAGGATGCAAGTGTACGATCAGCTAGAGCTCGCAAATAGACCCCAAAATACCTTACGGATAGGCTAGGGATCTTCAGGAATTGCATGATAGAGTTGCCTAATTATATGATGCCTGGTAGCCTAGAGTTTTTTCGTATATGAAATTGACATCATTACTGTAGTTGCTTAGTGTGTGCATCACGGTCGTACATAATTAAGATGTTATAGCCTAAGAATATTTTGTTTAGCTTTATTTATTGTTCCTTGCTTAGTTGTAGGCTAAGAGTAGCACCGAATATTCAGATGTGTATGATGTCCAACGTTATGTATGGTTAGCATACACGAGTGCTGCAGGGTTGGTGGAAGTTTCATGGATAGGTTGTTTGGGATGAGTCTGCGAGTTAGAAGATATTTAGCCTTTCTATAGGAGTGAGGATTGAGCGTTCTCTATGTTTATGTATATTGTTAGGGTGTTGTGGTGATACTTGAGACAAATATGGGTAGGTGTGGAAGGTAGTACGGGCCCGTACTACTAAAAGCACATGTTCCATATGCATAGCAAGGAAGTCATAACCCTTGGAGTTTAGCTGGGAGTTGGTTCCTTGTTGTTATATGGATTATCTGATATCTCTCTGGTGTATTATCAGAATGGTGGTTATGAGATGTCTTGAGACCGGATTCGGGTCAGGATCGAGAGCTGGCAGCCAAGATAGGCCAGTATTGTCAGAGGATTGTGTAAGGGACATTATCCGGGAGGAGGTGATTGGGATACTCTGGGGACAATTGCCGGAGATGTTTGGGTCTATCAAGATCGCCATGGTTGAGTATTTTGATGAGCGCTATGCAGCCATTACCGAGACGGCTGTCGCAAGAGCTACAACAGCTGTAACGATGGCAGGGGGAGGAGCTGGTCAAGCTTTTTATTACCGAGACTTGTTACTAGGACATATTCCGATGAGCAGAGGGTTGCAGTTACATAGGATCAGGGAGATGTTATGTACTCGTTACATTCTGTGGGTTGAGCGTGAGAGGCTAGCACATGAGTTTCTGGATGTGAGGCTTCCAGGGTTTTGCTCGAGGCCGAAATGTGACTCGTGGGAACTCCGGAAGGGGTTGATGATTATGTTCAGTTGGGGTTTTGCAGCTGGAAGTAGAATGGTTAATTGATGGATTCAAATGCCATTTTCTAGGGCAAGGATTGTGCCCTTTAAGTTTTAGCAGCTCGAAGGAGTGCGCAGGCTTGTGACCCCAGGATCAGGTTTTATTTTAGCTCGGGGTCAGTTAGTCATAGGGGTTGGAAAAATTATTTCAGTATTGATGGGCGCAGGTGGGTCGATGTGGCATGAGTATATGTGATGCGTACGAGATTACCATCCCTACCCATAGGAGCTAAGATCCGATTCACATTGAATCTCTTGTATCAGGCGGTAAGGATTGATTGACTGTCAGTTTCATTGGGATCCGGGTTTCTCTTGAAGTTCGGTTGCTTCATGATTGGAGGGTTTTTTCTGCGGAGGTTATTCATTCCATGATTAAGTTATGTTTTGGTTTAGCCACTAATAGATAGTGGGTAGTGGCCCAAGTAGGGGAGAATTAGGAATTCTCAAATGGAGCATCAGCCATTGAGGGTTTGGTTTGCTTCCAGGGCTCGAAAGTACTTTTAGCATGGGTCTGCAGGTTATTTAGGTATGTGGTAGATACGCGGGTCAGGGATCAGACCACGGTTTCCCCAAGAGGGTGGGCGATCAAGATAAGGTCTGGAGTTAGGCTAAGATTATAGTCCACATATTGGATAAGGAGTTTGAAACCCTAAGTGGGGGAGAACTTGCTATATAGGAGAGGGCACCAGGATGGGTCTAGGTTTATGATCAATAGACTTAGAGCAGTCCGGATAGAATAAAGGCCAGTGGGGCATACCAGTCAGGACGAAGGCTCAGAGAACAGTCTAGACAGGCTGAAGGCCCGGAGAGGCGGTCTAGACATGCTGAAGGTTCTGAGAGTTGTCCAGATGGGGTGAAGGCCCGCTAAGGCGGTCCAACCATGCTGAAGACTCTATATGTAATCCGTCAGATCTATCTGTCAGATAGTGAGGGAAGTGTTGTGATACTGCGAGGGAATCCATAGTATTCACGAATTCTTTCAGAATATGAGGCCAGGGTGCGCCAGTTCGCAATATTATGGGTAGACCACATCATAATTGAAATCAGGAAAAGGTAGGTCGTTGGAGACCACACATGATATATGACTACAATATACAAGTGGCGTTCACCTTTTGGATTTGATTCGATGAAGACAGGATGTCAGGCTATTATGATTGGATAGACCAGAAGGATTGATGGAGCCATAAGTGGTGATATAGCTAGGGTAGTTATTTCTAGCCAAAGTTCCTTCAGGAGTCGCGTGGGGCGACTGTGAGATTACTCTTGGATCAGCAACCGGACAGAAATTCGGTATTCCAGATAGGTTAGGACCAGGGAGGTCTCAATGGACTTCAGAAGCAACTAGAAGGCAGCCTACTATTTTTGACAGTTTCCATGTTTAGGGCGGTATTGATGGATTGGGTTTTCAGGTGTATGAGAAGTATCTGGATGTTGGAACCCCCATTTATCAGAAGTTAGATAGTTGGTTGAGAGATAAGCGGACTCGTTTCAAAAATAATGATTTGGTATGAGCGGTCTATCAGGGATCCAGACCATATCAAGACTATAGATTTCAGATTGTGTAATGTGATCATAATACGAGGAATTCATCCATTTTCTGGTTTTAAAACCTTGTTAGGGTTAGTTTTGATTGCCTTGGGAAGGGTGGGGTTATGCTTGGGATTATAGTCATGTAGTTCAAGTTGTCTGGCATGTAAGGAATGATGAGAAACGATTTCGAGGACGAAATCAAATTTAAATGGGAGAGAGTTGTAACATCCCGTTTAAAATAGAATAATTAAATAATAAACCCGGAACCCCGAGAAGTAATTTTATTATTACTTTATATTATTATAGCCCAAAATAAAATAATAATTAGCGAGGTGTTAGTTTCGGGGATCCAAATGATAAGATTTGTATCTCCGGGGGATAAAATGTAATTTCAGGACTTATTTTGTAAAGATTTTCACATGGAGAGGTTTAAATGGTAAATTAAGGATTTAAATTCAAGGAAAAGGAGAACAAGGGACTAAAGGTGTCATTATGGGGAGAATTTTGAATGAGCCGGGTATTTAACTGTTTCATAGCCTCGTCCAAAAACCCTAACCCTAGTAGTATTGTAGCTGCCACCTCCTTCATTCATTCTCTAGCCGCCACCTTCACTTCTTCCTATCTCTGATGCAACTGAAGTGCTTTTCTCCTTCACTTCTACGACTTCTGCCGCCGCGCCATCATCTCTGTGAGATCGCGAACCCATGAAGCAACCACCACGACCATTTTACTGTCGGAGACGCGAAACTATGGTGGAGCCACCATTCTTCTCTGCATTCGAACCGCCCTTTCATCGTTTCTTCTTCGTCTGTGGCGGCATGATGACCCCCCCGATTGTGCCACAACCGTCGAAGACTTGTACCTGCCGTCATCTCCGATCGCGGGTTCCGTTAAGAATGGTGACCGCGGATGTCGCTGTCGTTATCCCGATGGGAGACTGAGAACCTTCATCTTCCCTGCCCTTTTCTATTGATGCACCACTCTGATTCGCCGTCGTCGACGTAAGCCACCAGGTGGGTGCTTGGGTTCCATTTTCAAACTAGACAATGTGTGTGGGTGTGGTTACTTGGCCGGAAATCACAAGAGGGCCACCACCACCACTGTGAGGTGGTAGCTAACACCTCCGACCACCGCCTACCACCACAGGACGGTTGTATGTGTATGTGTGTTATTTTATCTGTTTGTTAATTTTGGTATTTTGATGTAAAATGTAATGTATTGTATGGCCGGATAATCAAAGAAATCAACCCGTCACCGTCGTGAGGTGGTGGTTCCCACCTCACTTTTGGGTGGTTGTGTGCTTTGTGTGTGTGATTGTTATTTTGGGATGCTTGGAAACTTTTAGACAAAAATGATAACCACCACCGCAAAAATGGTGACCACCGCCGTAAGCTGCCATTGACCACCACTACCCGAGGTGGTAGTGGGTGATGCCTGATAAAGCGCTAATTGGCCTAAAAGCCCAACCATGTGACTAATGGGCTAGTATTTGGGTTGGAAACCCTAATTAGGGTTTGGAAAACCCTAATTAGGGTTTGGAAAACCCTAATTAGGGTTTGGAAAACCCTAATGTCATGAAACCCTAATTTTGGGGTTGATCGGGACACCCATTGGAATTATTTAATAAACTTAAAATATTAATTAATAATCAATGTCAATTTAACCTAAGGCAATATTGGACTTAATGGATTAAGTCCTTAATGGGTTGAGTAGGAATACTTAACCCTAATCGTCATTTCATGTGAAAACCCTAATTTCACTTGGGCCTTCTTATTTGGCTTTGGTGATCGGACTACTGATGGGCTAACTTTTTTTTCATTTTTTTTTGAAACGGCAAACTAACTAATCTACTCCTAAATAACCACCTATGTCTCCACCGAGACTTGAACTCCTGACCTCTCAAATGAGATGGTCCCTCCATACCGCTAGGCCATTGGCCCTTTGGTTATTGATGGGCTATCTAAGACTTTGTATGTGAAGGACTTGGGCCCAATTTGGAAAATTGGGCCTAAGGTGGGCCATAACTAGGCCTTGATGATTATGTGATATTGGGCCATAGGAATACCAAGAATTTGGACTAGAATAATTTGAAGGGCATTAAGGAAAGACCACGTAGAGGTTTGGGGCCAATTTGGAAAATTAGGCCATATGTTGGGCTTTGGCACATTACTTGACTTTTGGGCCTTTGGAGTGTGAGTTGGACCTTGGGCTTAGAACCCAATTATTAATTATGTATTATTTGATGTTGATAGTTCAGGAATTTGTCAACCAGTAGCTGGAGTTTTATCCGTGGGACTTCAGCAGTGCCAGGTGAGTTGTCCTCACTATACTAACAAGGTGGAAGACACCAATTCCGACCCTTTTCAGATTTGTATCCGGGTTTATTGCACATTATGATTTATGATGCGTATCCTGGTTATTGGATGGTTTCTATGTTAGAGATCGGTTAGATCAGTATCCTGGTTATAGGATAGTTGCTATGTTAGAGATCGGTTAGATCAGTATCTTGGTTATAGGATGGTTATTGGATGGTTTCTATGTTAGAGATCGGTTAGATCAGTATCCTGGTTATAGGATAGTTGCTATGTTAGAGATCGGTTAGATCAGTATCTTGGTTATAGGATGGTTGCTATGTTAGTGATTGGTTAGATCGGTATCCTGGTTATAGGATGGTTGCCATGATTAGCGATCTTTTAGATTTACATGACTATTTTGTTGGACAAAGTGTCTAAGTCCATAACTATATTTGGTATGTACTTGACCCGATTTGGCATGGTTCATTTGGGTTGCATGGCATCGGAACAATTTGGACAGACTTTTGTGAGAAGAGGATATTTATGGCTTCTTAATATATTATAAGTTCTAATATATTAATATGAATTATTTAATTTGTATTGATGAAGAATTAGTTTGGGATTAATTTTATGATCAAAAGAGACTAATTAAATAAATGGGGATTGATTTTGTAAATCATTCATTCTTATATAGTGGGCTTATGATCCATAGTTCTTCATGATGGGCTAAATCCATATAGTCACCCATGGATATTCCATGGAGGCTAAAACCCATGGATCATGAGGAATGTGGAAAGTCATGAGTTACATGGCGTAACCCTAACATGCACACTATATAAAGAAGCCTCATGTTTGCAAATTGGCACCTAAGTGACTCTAGTGAGGGCTAGCCGATTTTGGTGCTTAATATTCTTCTCTCAAGTTATTCCATTTTGTTGGTAGTGTTGTGTGAAGCATTTAAGGCATCACATTTGGGGTGCTAGCCTCACAAGGTCTTAAGGAATCCAAGCTACAAGAAATGTATATCATTCTACTAGTTTTTTGTAATACATATACCCCATAATATGCTAGTTAGGATGAAAGCCTTGGAAAATGGAAGTTTACATGTATAATATAGAAAACATAGATCCAAGGTTTCTAGGGTTGCATGTACACAATAGGAGTGTCATAATGCTCAAAACCCATCAGTGGTATCAGAGCCTAGGCTTGTTTTCTATTATACTTGATGCAAATTGCTTAAAAAATTAATATTTCTACTCACTGTTCAGTAAACTCACCGAGTCCATGGGGGGACTCGATGAGTCAATGTGAAATCTCATCTAACTCGTCGAGTTGGTTCATGCACTCGACGAGTCGGAGGCCCTGAGTGCAAAATTTCGAGTTTTATTGCTGTAATTGGACTAGGATCATTACCCTAAACTATTTTTAGATTGTTAAACCTATTTTTGATGTGGTAATGATTGTGTTCTTATCCAATTTCAATGTTAATTGTCAAAGTTTCAGGTTTTATATTAAGTTCATATGATACTTGAAAATTGTTGATTTGAATTATGCATGCTTAAGAGTTTGTTAGATCATAGAAATTATTTGACATGCTTGTGATGTAATTTTTGATCTAAATTCTATTAGTGGACTCCATAACTTTTCCTCAAGTTATGGAATTCCAAAAGTCTTTTCCATTAAAATCATTAAAACTCATAAGTTATAGAAATGAAAGGTCTTGATTAGTTTCAAAATTGGCCCTCAAGTTTTGGATTTTGTAAAGTCATTTTAGAAAAACTTTAATTCCAAACCCTAGAATTTTAAAAGTTTAAAATTCAACCCTTATACTACTATAGTATTATAAGCTAATTATATATATATATATATATATATATATATATATATATATATATATATATATATATATATATATATATATATATATATATATGTATAAGATCAAGTCAGTTTTACCGTTAGTAGACCTCATTCACGAAGCCGGTCTAGAAGGGGGGGGTATTAGGTTGTTGCCTATAAAATGGCAGCTTAATGGGTGTCCACTCTCACCCACCGCTTCCTTGACTGATGGAGGGTCGTTAGCCGAACGGGTAGGACAAAGACTACAATTCTCATTAAAAGTATAATGATAAATATAAAGTAACTAAATCTTTTATAAATTCCCAATCTTAGTTACTTTAGGAAAATGTGAAATTGATGCTAACCCATGAAATTACACTTTGCACCTTGCTAAAGTCGTTAGTGGAGCACGTGTGGTTAACCGACACATTAACTTGGACTTAACAAGGGTGGAAATGGGTGGCTTAAGGTTTATCATAGATCGATGGAGCGTCTGTGGTTAACCGTCACATCGATTAGGCGATAAAATTAAGGGTACCAAGTTAATTTGCCTGGTTACTCACACCTTGTTTGTGATCCTCGGTATCCTAGTCACAAACTTGAAGGGCATAATCGAGATCTAAACATGCCATTGAATTGTTCAATGAATCTCAAAAGATCTAGGAGTTTCAATCCAATTAAAACCTAATAATCTATTTCGTTTTTCATGGTGGAAATTAGTAATTCGTCATTTACCTACCTTAAAATACTTTGTAGCTTGGATTACGGCATCTCTCTTCCATGTTATAAAATATTGTGTTGGGTCCTAGCCTTAATGTGACAACCCGATATTTCAACTCTTTGTAACGACCAAAATGGGTCAAGTATTGTAACCACTTCTGAGTAATAAAATTTACTTTCATAATAAAATGTACAAATAAGTTCTATTTAAGTTCCTTCAATGATTAAATGTCTTTGAACCATGATCGTACGTGAAAAGAACGCCCAAATCTGACTTCATATAGCTAAGTTATGATTTTTCCAAGTTCGGCTTAGCAACAGACAGCTAAAAACTCGAATCGGAAATCGAGCAACTTTTGGCCGGAATGACCTAAACGAGAATCGAAGGTCTCGACAATGGTATTCCAGCGGTAAAAAGTCTGGCAAAAACCGACATCAGATAAAGAAGTTATGAATTTTCAAAGAAATTCCTTAAACACGATGGATTTTTAATAAATAATAAAAAAATAATTTCGGAATTTGCCGACGGAGTCTAAACGAAAGTTGTAGAGCGTAGTCTCACCTACGCGAGGATATAAAGAACATCGAAAACGGAGTTCGTATGAAGAAGATATGAATTTTTGAAGTTTATTAAATAAATTAATTATTTATTTTAATCAAAATTCGGATATTATCCGAAGGGGAGTCAGCGTCCTCATCCGAGGTACGCGCTGCGTACTCCTGTACGCCCTGCGTAACCGAGAGGATTGGCCTCTGATCGTCCACGTCGCCCTATCCGAAGAAACCGACCCGTCCGACCCGTCCGAAGCCCCGACACATCCGACCCGCCGTCCCATCCGACCCGCGTACCCAGCAACCCGTCCCATCCGAGGCCGAGGCAGTCGAGGCTTCGGTCATGCATGACGTACGCGTACGCGCTGCGTACGAGCATACGCCCCGCGTACCGAGGCAGACCAGCCTTACTATAAATAGGATGCGAGGGTTTCCAAAGAAAGGGCTCATTTCTCTTCTCTCTCTCTCAACTTTGCCTCGTTTTCCGTGTCCGTTCAAACCCGAAGCTCTGGTCTTTTTGGCTCAAGTCCCGAAGGTCGATTATACTCCCGAGATTCCCGAGAATCCCGAGGAAAATCCTTTTCCCGAGATGAAACTCTGCCCGGTTTTCCATCTCGCTATCTCCAAAACTTTCAAGTGAGTTTCATACCCCTTAATCAACCGTTTTAATTATTCTAAATACTTTTATATGCTTTCAAGGGGGGATTACAAGTAAAACACACGAGTATTATCGTGTGTTACATAAAGAAACTCTTTTATATACTGTTATATATTCAAATCACATGCGATTTATAAACCTTTAAGGAACTTATATATATATATATATATATATATATATATATATATATATATATATATATATATATATATAAACATATGTTACAATAGCATTTTATCTTTTAAAATATAAAGTTGTAGTAATGAATGTATAAACTAAACTGTTCTTAGATTATTCTTTTCTATCTTAGACTCTACACCAAAAATCTATGCTTTCATAAACAAGTGATTCTTTTTCTAGGTATTTCTAAACAAACAAGACACACTTTTTGAAAACTATAATAGGTATAGTTTACGAACATATTTCTAACTCTTATGTACTAGAAACATATATTTCAAGAAGTTTACTTTCGTATACAAGAACAAACGTAACATTTTAACAAGTAGATCTGTTTTTATACCACGGTTTTGTGAGACACTAACTTCATGTACGTTCGAGTACACATTTCAAGTCCTGTATTATATACCAGAATCCCTTGGAGGGGGAGCATGGTGTTTGTGTATAGATCTATACGGGCTTGACAACCCGCGCCCTGACTGTTAGCTGCAGTCCACCGTTTGGGGTGACAAACGTGATAACATTCCAACGCCTGAAGAACGTTGTGTATAGGCATTCAGAGTCAATAGTATGGTTATAAAACTCACAAGGGGTATTAAAAATGCATTGATTTACAAGGTTTTCAAACTCATTGGTTATTTTACATTTACATACATTTTGGAAACAAACATTGGTCTTGAGTGAAGGCTACTTTTATACTAGTAGAAAATATAGGATTTTCTAAACACAAACAAACAAAGATAAAACATTTCATTTCATTCAAACATTGTCACTTAAATACTTATGAAATTCACCAGCTTAAATGCTGATCTACTCTTTCAAAATTACTTGTATGTCCCAGGAAATCAGTAAATTTCAGGTATTCATTTCGCTTTTGATGAAGGGATGCTGTGGCGCCAGTTTAATCTCGTATTTTTGACATCATATTGTAATTGAGTTTTGAACATGTAACTTTTGACAAATGTAAACTTTCAATTATATATATGATGGTTGTATTGTTTTCTTTACTATGTAGTCATTTGTTACGTTACCACATGAAGTCATCCGCCCCCGAACGTTTCCGCCGTTCAGGTTTGGGGGTGTGACACTTAGTATTTCATTTGGGTGTCTTATTAAGGATTCTATATCTAATCTAAACTTGTCTTTTTTCCTTTTCAAATGTCTTCCAATCATGTTGCTTCTGGCTCAAACCCTACCGACTCCTTCTCTCTCATGAACCTTTGTAGGAGAGTCATCTTTGATGGAACTAATCTCAATGATTGGATTCAGAACATAAGGATGGTCACTCGTTATGAGGAAAAGGAATATGTCCTCGACAAAGAGCTTAAGGTCATCGATGAGTCGTCTGCTACTCCCAAGGAGATTCCTAAGTACACTAGCCATGAGAAGGATGCCACTAAGGTGTCTTGTATCATGTTGGCTACCATGACAGTAGAACTCCAGAAATCCTATGAAGATTTCTACCCTTATGAGATGCACCAGGACCGGATGGAAAGATACCATCAGAGTGCTCGTCAAGAAAGGTATGAAATTATCACCTCCATGATAACAAAAAAAATTAAGGATGGAGAGTCCATAACGGGCCACCTGCAAAAAATGTAAAGATTCGTGGACTATTTGCTGAAGTTAAATGTGAACTTTGATGAGGAGTTAGTAATAGATATCATTCTACAATCCTTACCCTCTTATTATGATCAGTTCTGCATGACCTATCATATGAACAAGGAGGAGGTCACACTTAGAAAACTTCACGGACTTTTGAGGACTGCTAAAAGTAGTCTCAAAGGTAAGAATGTTGTTCCCACTCCTACTACCGCCCCTGTTCTGGCAATCGGGCAAGGTAAAGGGAAGAAGAGGAAAACCCCTTCGATAGGTACCATGGGAAAGTCTCTTGATGGCTCCTCTTCGATTGGAAGCAAAGGTAGTTCTGCCACTCCCTCTTCCAACCCGAAGGATGCACAATGCTTCTACTGTCAGGAAAAGGGGCACTAGAAGCGAAGCTGCCCCAAGTACTTGTAGGATGTTAAGGATGGGAAAGTTAAACCCACCCATGTAGGTATTTACACTATATTGTCTAATAGCTCACCACATACTAATTGTTGGGTACTCGATACAAGGTGTGGAATTCACATTTGTTCTGATTTGCAGAGCCTAAAAAGAAGTGAGGATGTGGATCACGGGAAGATAAACTTGATCATGGGGAATAGGAAAGCTTCACCTGTCACCAAGATTGGAGTTTACTCTTTATTTCTTATTAGTGGGTTAATATTAGATTCGAATAAATGTTGTTACTTGTCTGAAATGGCGAGAAATATTATTTCATTTCATGGTTTGTACAAACAAGGATTTACTTTTTCATTTGATAACAAATGCGGTGGTATTAATGCTTTTTATAATGGTGTTTTTTATTTTAAAGCATTACCTTCTGATGGTGTATATGAAACATTGTCGGTTGTATACCACTTAGGAAATAATGTATTGCATATTGATTCTTCCACTAGTTTGGATAAGGCGTCCTTGTGGCATTGTCTTGGATATGTCAACAAGAAGCGCATAGGCCAACTCCAAAAGGCTGGAGTCTTGGAGTCATTTTAATTAAAGTCAAATGATAAATATGAATCTTGTTTACTTGGAAAAATGACTAAGTCACCCTTCACTGGTACTTGTGCTAGGGGTGAAGGTTTGTTGGACCTCATACTGATGATTATAATAGATATGGTTATGTCTACTTAATCAAGCATAAGTCAGAAACCTTTGAGAATTTCAAAGAGTTTAAACAAGAAATGGAGAACCAATTGGCAGGACGATAAAGATGCTCTGATCTGATCTGGGTAGTGAGTATATTAGTATCTAGTTCATTGACTCTCATAAGGAATGTGGAATTGTTTCACAATTGACACCTCCTAGGACACCACAGCTGAATGGTGTGGCTAAGAGACGCAATCAGACCTTGTTGGACATGGTTTGTTCCATGATGTGTCAAGATTTGTTGCTAATCTCATTCTGGGGGTATGCCTTAGAGAGTGCCGCCTATATCTTTAATCTAGTCCCTACCAAAAAGGTTGCCAAAACATCTCACGAGATGTGGACTGGGAAAGTTCCCACTTTAGACCACATCAAGATTTGGGGTTGCGAGGCTTTCGTGAGGCGCGAGACTCACGACAAGCTCGAACCTCATAGTGAGCGGTGTATTTTCATCGGCTGACCACATAAATCTTTTGGTTATCACTTCTACAGACCGAGTGACAATGTTGTCTTCATGGCGAGGAGAGGAGTCTTTCATGAGAAAGAATTCGTAAGCCAAGGAAACAGTCGGAGGCAAATTGACCTTGAAGAAAGTCAAGAGTCAAGCAGTGAAGGAACCTCAAACACTAGCAATGAACCTGAGGAGGAAACTCCTGTTGAGCCGATTGATGATTCCATACCTCTAAGGCGTTCCACAAGATTTAGGAACATACTTGATTATTATTAAGGTTTCTATTTTACTACAGAAGGTGATGCATTTATCAGTGATAGTACGCTGATAAATTTGGATGAACCTAAAAACTTCAAGGAAGCCATGACAGGCCCTGAATCTGCCAAATGGAAAGAGGCTATGGACAACGAGATTCAGTCCATGTATGACAATCAACTTTGTGACTGTTGGATAAGGTGTCTAAGTCCGTAACTATATTTGGTATGAACTTGACCTGACCCGGCATGGTCCATTTAGGTTCCACTTCATCTAACAATTTGTATGGATATATTTTTGAGAATAAGAAGTTTATGATATATTAGTATATTATAAGATATAATATTTTAATATGAAATCATATTATTTAATTATTGTTGATCAATAATTAATTTTGGAATTAATTTAGTGATTAAAAGAGGCTAATTAAATATGGACTCTTATATATATGGATTGGGCTAAGATTTATTTAGGATGGGCTAAGAGTATACGGAAGTCCGTGGATAGTCCATGGAGCTTTTAACCCATGGATCCTAGGTAAATGAAGAGTCATGGGTATTAGGGTTTAACCCTAATCCTCCATACTATATAAAGAGGTCCTTGGTTCTAGAATTGACTAGTATGTGTGAGAAACAAGGGTGGGCCGATTTTAGCAAGCATCATATTCTCTCAAGTATTTCCAAGTTCTTTTGGGTGATTTGTGACACCACTTGAGGCATCCATACTATTGGTGCTAGGCTCTAAAATTACAAGCAATCAACCACAAAAGAAAGGTATGTTATTCTACTTAGAGTTTTATATTATAAGTACCCCATAACATGCTAGTTAGGTTGTAAACCTTGGAAATCAAATTTGCATGTATTTTAGAGAAAACATAGATCCAAGGTTTCTAGGGTATCATGTACACCATAGGAGTGTTAGAATGCTCAAAACCCAACAGTGGTATCAGAGCCTAGGCTTGTTTTCTTAATACATGATGCAAACTTGTTGAAAAAACTCAAAAATATGCTATATACTGCATGAACTCGCCGAGTCCATGTGACAATTCATCCTACTCATCGAGTAAGTTCTTGCACTCGACGATTAGGAGCCCCTGAATGCATTTTTTCGAGTTTTGCTGCTGGAAATGGACTAGAAACATTACCCTAAACTGTTTTGGTGTTTTAAAACTTGTTTTAGATGGTGTAATGGTTGTACTAATCCATTTACAATGGCTAATATCAAAATTCCATGTTTTATATGTGTTAATATGATTCTTGAAATTTTGATATGAATGTTCATGTTCTTATGAGTTGTTAGATCATAGGAATTATTTGTTGAATTGTTTAATGATTAATTCTTGATCAATTATGGGTTTTAATGGAATCCATAATTTGTCCTCAAGTTATGGATTACCAAAAGTCACTCTTTTAAAGTCCATATTAAAACACATCGGTTACATAAAATGAAAGGTCACTCATTTTAATAAACCATTAACTCATACGTTATGAAGTTGAAAAGTCTTGAATAGTTTCAAAACTTGACCTTAAGTTTGGAATTTGTAAAGTTTCACACATTTATACTTTAATTCCAAATGGAACATTAGAATTTTAAAAGGTTAAAATTCAACCCTTATACTTCTATAATATTAAAAGTTTAATTATATATATATATATATATATATATATATATAAGAATAAGTCAATCTTACCGTCAGTAGGCCTCATTCATGAAGCCGGTCTATAGGGGGGGGTATAAGGTTACTGCCTATAAAATGGAAGTTTAATGGGTATCCACTCTCACCCACCGCTTCCTTGACTGGTGGAGGGTCGTTAGCCGAACGGGTAGGATAGGACCTTAATCCTCATTAAAAGTATAATGAAATATAAAGTAACTAAACCTTTAGTAATTCCCAATCTTAGTTACTTTAGGAAAATGTGAAATAGGTGCTAACCCATGAAATTACACTTTGTATCTTACCAAACCGTTAGTGGAGCATGTGTGGTTAACCGGCACACTAACAAGGACTAGTAAGAGTGGAAAATGGTGACTTAAGTTTTATCATAGATCGGTGGAGCGCGTGTGGTTAACTGGCACATTGATGGGGTGATAAAATTAAGGGTACAAAGTCAATTTGCATGGTTATTCACACCAGGTTTGTGATCCTCGGCATCCCAGTCACAAACTTGAGAGGGCACAATCGGGATTTAAACATGCCATTGAAAGTTAAATGTATCTCAAAAGATCCAGGAGTTTCAAATCCAATTAAAACTTAATAATTTATTTTGTTTCGAATGGTAGAAATTGGTAAATCGTCATTTACCTACCTTCAAATATTTTATAGCATGGATTACGACATCCCTCTTCCAAGTTATGAAATAGTTTGTAGGATGCTAGCCTTAATATTTCATTTGGGTGACTTATTAAGGACTTCTTATCTAATTAAAACTTGTCTTTCTTTTCTTTCAGATGTCTTCCAACACTGCTTCTGGCTTAAACCCTACAGGCTCTTTTTCGTTCATGAATTGGTGTGGGAAAGTCACTTTTGATGGTTCTAATTTCAATGAATGGATTAGCAACATCATAATGATTATCCGCTATGAGGAGTAGGAATATGTCCTTGACAAGGAGCTTAAGGTTATCAATGAGTCCACTGCTACTCCTGAGGAGATTGCGGAGTTTGCTGCACATAAGAGGGATGCTGCTAAAGTGTCCTGCATTATGTTGGCTACCATGACTACCGAACTGCAGAAATCCTATGAAGATTTCTACCTTTATGAGATGCAGCAGGATCTGATGGAATGTTACCATTAGAGCGCGTGTCAAGAGAGGTATGAAATCATCTCCTCCATGATAACAACCATGATGAAGGACAGTGAACTCATCACCGGTCACTTACAGAAAATGCAAAGGTTCGTGGACCGGTTGCTGAAGCTTAATGTGGACTTTCCTGAGGACATGTCGATTGATATCATTCTTCATTCCTTACCTCCAAGTTATGATCAGTTTCGTATGACATATCATATGAACAAGGAGGAAGTCATGCTTAGCAAACTTCAAGGACTTTTGAAGGACCGCTAAAAATGGTCTTAAAGGTAAATTGGTTGTTACTTCTACTCCTACTCCTACAATAGCTCCTGTTCTAGCAATTGGGCAAGGAAAGGGGAAGAAGAGGAAGAACCCTTCGAAGGGTACCAAGGGAAAGTCTCTTGATGGATCCTCTTAAAGTGGGGCCAAGAAAGGTTCCATTCCTCATTCTTCAAACCCTAAGGAAGCTCAATGCTTCTACTGCCACGAAAAGGGGCACTGGAAGCGAAGCTGCCCTAAGTACTTGCAAGATGTAAAGGATGGGAAAGTTAAACCCACCAATGCAGGTATTTATACCATATTGTCTAAAAACTCGTTGCCTACTAACTCTTGGGTTTTTGATACAGGTTGTGGTATTCACATTTGTACTGATTTGCAGGGGCTAAGAAGTAGTGAAGAAGTGGAGCACGGGAATATAAACTTAATCATGGGAAATAGGAAAGCTTCACATGTGACCAAGATTGGAGTTTATTCTTTATTGCTTAATAATGGGTTAACTTTAGATTTGAATAAATGCTGTTACTCATCAGAAATGGCGAGAAATATTATTTCATTTCATAGTTTGTACAAGCAAGGATTCACATTTTCATTTGATAATAAAATAGGCGTTATTGATGCTTTTATAATGATGTGTTTTATTTTAAAGAATTACCTTATGATGGTGTATATGAAACTGTGTCGATTGTAGATAACTTAGGAAATAATGTATTTCATATTGATTCTTCGATTACCTTGGATAAAGCATCCTTGTGGCATTGTCGTCTTGGACATGTCAACAAGAAGCGCATAGGACAACCCCAAAAGGCTAGAGTTTTGGAATCATTTGACCTAAAATCATATGATAGTTCCGAGACTTTTATACTTGAAAAAATGACAAAGTCACCTTCACTAGGATAAGATGTCTAAGTCCGTAACTATATTTGGTATGAACTTGACCCGACCCGGCATGGTCCATTTGGGTTGCACTTCACCTAACAATTTGTATGGATATATTTTTTAGAATAAGAAGTTTATGATATATTAATATATTATAATTTATAATATATTAATATGAAATCATATTATTTAATTAGTGTTGATCAAGAATTAATTTTGGAATTAATTTAGTGATTAAAAAAGGCTACTTAAATATGGACTCTTACATATATGGATTGGGCTAAGATTTATTTAGGATGGGCTAAGAGTATATGGAAGTCCATGGATAGTCCATGGAGCTTTAACCCATGGGTCCTAGGTAAATGAAGAGTCATGGGTATTAGGGTTTAACCCTAATCCTCCATACTATATAAAGAGGTCCTTGGTTCTAGAATTGACTAGTGTGTGTGAGAAACAAGGGTGGGCCGATTTTAGCAAGCATCATATTCTCTCAAGTATTTCCAAGTTGTTTTGGGTGATTTGTGACACCACTTTAGGCATCCACACTATTGGTGCTAGGCTCTAAAACTCCAAGCAGTCAACCACAAAATAAAGGTATGTTATTCTACTTAAAGTTTTATATTATAAGTACCCCATAACATGCTAGATAGGTTGTAAACCTTGGAAATCAAATTTGCATGTATTTTAGAGAAAACATAGATCCAAGGTTTCTAGGGTTTCGTGTACACCATAGGAGTGTTAGAATGCTCAAAACCCAACAGGAACTTGGTTGACAATGTACCGGGTCATAAGACAGTCGGATGAAAATGGATCTTCAAGAAGAAGACCGACATGGATGGGAATGTACATACTTATAAAGCATGATTGGTTGCGAAGGGCTTTACTCAAACTCCGGGAGTTGACTATGATGAGACCTTCTCACCAGTAGCGAAGATTAAGTCTATTAGGGTTATGCTAGCCATTGTTGCGTTTCATGATTATGAAATATGGAAAATGGATGACAAAACTACTTTCCTTAATGGAAAGTTGGCTGAAGATGTTTACATGAGTCAGTCAGAGGGTTTTCTCAATGCAAAGTACCCTAATAGAGTGTGTAAGCTTGAGAAATTCATCTATGGATTAAAACATGCATCTCGTAGATGGAATCTTTATTTCGGTGAGAAAATCAAAGAGTTTGGCTTTTCAAGGAGCGAGGATGAGTCATGTGTATATGTTAAGGCTAGTGGGAGTATAGTTAGCTTTTTTGTATTGTATGTGGATGACATGCTACTCATACGAAATGACATCCCAACCTTGCAGGAGGTTAAGTCTTGGCTTAGGAAGTGTTCTGCTATGAAGGACCTTGAAGAAGCTACCTATATCCCAGGGATAAGGATATTGAGACACAGGAGTAAGAGACTAATTGGACCTAGTCAAAGTACCTACTTGGATAAGGTGTTGAATAGGTTCAGCATGCAGGATTCCAAACTGAGTAAGACTCAGAGCCTGAGTATAGAGGCTAAGATAGTTGAGATGAGTCAAGAACCATATGCTTCCAATGTAGGCTCAATCATGTATGCTATGACTTATACTCTGTGACAACCCGAAATTTAATTTCGTCATTTTTAACCCCTCCTTCCATTAATAAGCCTCGCTTTATTTATTTGTCCGTTAACCTTTTGGAAGAGGTTAATTAATTTGGGACTTTTATAATGACTTGGTAAGGGTTGAAATAAATTAGAAACACCACAATATTCCCTTGAAAAATTTTAGTTTCAACCAAGTCAAAATACGACCGTTTAATCGGGTGCGACCAAAAAGCCCCGTTTAACGGCAGTATCGAGTAGATTTTCCCTAAGCCCCAAATCCAACCCCTATATAAGGGGGAGTGGACTCCATTCACACTCTTTCCACTTTCTCTCTACAACTTGTTTTCGAGCCAAAAACGCCCGTTTCGAGCCCCAAACTAGTAAGTAATCGATCCTAACTTGTTGTATAGCTTAGTTACCATGCAAATTCGTTTTTTAAGACATCAAATAGGGGCCATGTTATGTGTTTACGGCCCAAGAACACTCTTGGACCGTGAACACCCTTAAGTGGGATTTTTATGCCCCAAACCCCCTCTAAACTACCCCTAGGGCTTAGATATGACTTGTGGACTTACACCTTCGAGCTTAGGACAACAAAACCTTGCATTATGGAGAGTAAACATGAGTTTACGGCCCAAGAACACTCTTGGACCGTAAACCCCTCTTCAAGGGTCGTGAACACCTTTTAAGGTGTTAGAAATGCCCTCAAACACCTCCTATGGCCTTGGAAAATGTCTAGAAGCAACCCCCATTGAAGTAAAGGCATTAAACATCAATTAAACCAAGGAAATAGGAGTTTACGGCCGTAAACCCCCCTAGAATTGGTCCATGGGCCGTAAACTCCCAAAAAGTGCCCAAATAGTGCCCTAACTCCCTTATATGGCTTGGAAAAATGCATAGAACTTTATTCTCTACCATTTAAGACCTTAATACACCAAAGGAATGAGTATGTAGGAGCTTACGGCCGTAAACTCCTTGTTTAGGTCCGTAAACTCCTCAAATGGTCCATTTAGAGCTTTAAACCCATTCATATGCTTTATATTTGGACCTATCCTAATTCTATGAATAATATAAGACCATTTAGCACCCTAGAACACCCCCACCATGAGTTTACGGCCGTAAACTCATGGGGAGTTGGTCTTAGGGCCGTGAACTCTATAAAGAGTTTAATCTTGAAGAGTAAACTCCCTATCTAGGCCATGCATACCCATATATGTTACCCGGGACGCTCCTAGCACATAACTAAAGTGTTTTCCGCACTTAAGAATGTGTATACGTGTTTAATTGGAATTATATTTACTAATTGTATGTAAACATCTGTTATCATATGTTAATAGGTCACTAAGTGTGTTCAAATCTTTACTTGACACCGAGCACCCAACCGGCACTTTCGTTCGATCCGCTTACAACAGGTGAGTTCATACCCCTGAATTAACCTTTTAAATGTTTTTACATGCTTTTATGGGGGGATACAAGTTAGACATGCTAGTAATCATATCAATCACATGTGATTGATAACCCGCATGCGCAAGGATTTATTACACTGTCAACTGTTTTACCAAGTATGGTACTGTAAATGGTTTTCCAAAACGTCTTTACGTGTTCAAAGCTTTTCTCAAATTGTCTCTCGTGCTTTATGTTTTACTTCAGATTCAGTTACAGGAGTATTTTAACACAAAGGATTTCTTTACCTATAATGTTTTATCAAGGTTTCATTCAAAACTTGTTTATGAAAGGTTCTTCAAAGGATTTATAAAGGTTTTCAAACTTATTTTACAAAAGAATACCAATTCGTGATTTTCTTAAGTGTAAAGTTTTTCCAAAGTTTTCATCAAAGTTTTCTTTCATGTTTTTATACATCTACTTCGTTAGATTCTACTGCTTCGTTATACCTCTACTTAGTTAATGCTCCTACTTAGTTAAATGCTATTACTTTGTTAACGCTTTTACTTTGTGATACGCTTTTACTTCGTGATACACTTTTACTTCATGATGCGCCTTTACTTCGTAATATGCTCCTACTTCACGATACGCTCCTACTTCACGATACGCGTCTACTTGCTAACACTTCAACTTCGTTAAATGCTTCTACTTAGTTAAATATATGCCTGTGCTTGTATAGTTATATAATTAATGTTTAAAGGACTTAGGAAGGCTAGTTCGCCTTATTTCCTTTTCTTCGTCGAGATGTGGTCTGGTGGGATCGGATATCCGTCCGAAGTTCATTTTATCATTAGTTATATATTATGTATACAAGCATAGACATATAGGTTTACGTCGGTCAGTTCAGTTATGAGTCTTTACTGCTAGTCCAACAATTACATCAGAATTCACTGTTTGAGATACATCTTCAAGACACGGATCTCCCCGTCGTCAAGTTGGTAACCAGAGTCTCTTGTAGGGAGAGCGGACATTGTGTGTATAGATCTATACAGGATTGACACCCCCGCACCCTGACTGCTAGCTACAGTCCACGGCCTACCAAGCCAAGGGGTGACAAATGTCATATTTACACCGACGCTTGCAGGGCGTCAAGTACCCTAGGGTCGATTAGTATGGTTACGAGTATCTCCATGTTTACCTTATAATTCATGGCCTTAAGGTAACAATGTTTAATACTATATGCTGGAAACACATTCTTGGAATTACACTGTTTTAGACCTTACTAGTTGTATCTTTCATTTGATACTGTCTGGGGTCTGTATTCACTGTTTTAGACCTTACTAGCTGTATCTTTCATTTGATACTGTCTGGGGTCTGTTTCTCTTTGTTTTAGACCTTACTAGCCGTATCGTACATTTGATACCGTCTGGGGTCTGTGTCTCCCTTTGTTAGACTGAGCCAGGCATGTTGTTCATTCGATACTCTCTTGGAGTCTATGATTTATATGCCTTAGTCAACAGTATTTTCTGCTGAGGCATATGTTATTTTCCCTTGTATTTTACTAGTGATAATCTCCTACTTTCTTTAAAAATCAAATACCGTATTTTGGTAATGATAGTATTTCAGGGAAAATTGCTCTTTAAAAACACAACACTGTCGGGTCTTGGTAGAAGACTACTTTTAATTAGAAAATATAGGATTTTCTGGAAAGGACTCTAATACACCGTTGATTCTAAACTACTACTTTTTATAAAGTTATTTGAATAAAATGACACTAAATACTTATGAACTCACCAGCATTTATAAAAATGTTGATACTCGCTTTCAAATAACTTGTATTATTAGGTCAGTAATAGACAGGTACATCTCAGGAGCTGATGTTGAAGACAGTTTAGTGCAGAGGTGTAACTATATTATTACTTGTATTACTTTGATGTGTCTATGTAATGTAACCCATGTAAAACTATTACTATTAATGAAATGGTTGTTGTACTTTGATTACTATACTGCATATGTTGTGATACTTGACATGACGTTGTAGAGTCTAAAAGTTGTAAAAAGTCGAAGTGTTTGTTTCTTTGTTTTCGCATGTTAGTTATTTTACTAAGTCACATTTTGTGCGAAGCGTATTGCTCTAGACTTAGTATATTTTTTGTACACTCAGGTTGCCTATAAATAGGGACTGAGGTTAGAAGTAGAAAAAGCTTTTTGACGAGTATTCATTCTGCTTAAACTTTGTAATCAGTTCTTCATCAATATAAGATCTTATAAATATTTACTCTCTGTGTTCATACTTTTCATTCATTCAATCATGATTGCTTTCTAAATCTCGAAAACAATTCTCTTCAATTGGTATCAGAGCAGGATTCAAACTGCATTGATCTAATTTTCGTTTTAGAATCATTCATTCAATCATGATTGCTTTCTAAATCTCGAAAACAATTCTCTTCAATTGGTATCAGAGCAGGATTCAAACTGCATTGATCTAATTTTCGTTTTAGAATCATTTGCTTTTTGAGTAGTAACTTTACTCATAATTTTCCACGCATTTTGGTTTTTGAAAATCACTCTTGATCTTTAGATTTGAATCGATTCTGCTTTTGAATTGTTTAATCGAGTGATGATTAGCAATTTGTGATCATTTCATTTGTTCAATTCTCAAATTCATCAAGTTTTTCAAGCTTTCTAAAATTCTCGTGTTCATCAATGGCGAACTTCAACATGAATACCATGACTTCTTTCTCTCACTTACTTGGTTCTTCAACCAAAATTGCGATGTTAATCCCTGAATACTATGATCAGTGGGCTGATAGAATGGAGGATTACTTAAATGGAATTGATGAAGAACCTTGGAATTGTATCAATGGAACAGTTCAAGCTCCTGCAAATGTTCAACCAATTGGACAATCTGCTACAACAGCTGAAGTTGTTGAACAACAAAACCGCTTGAAGAAGAACGAAAAGAGATGCATGAGGGAACTAAGAGGTGCTTTGCCTCCTGTATTTTACAATTACATTCGTAGTTGTAAAACAGCAAAGGAAATTCGGAACACTTTGAAAGAGAAGTATCAAGGTAGCGAGAAGACGAAGATCAACTCTGTGAAGCAATGTCTTGTTGAACTTAAGGAATTCAGACAAAAGGATGCTGAGACTCTCGAAAACTACTATGATCTTCTGAATGAGCTTGTTTATTGCTGTAATAGGTATGGAATCACAAGGTCTCTCATGGAATTCAATCTAACATTCATCATGGGCCTTCGCAAGGAATGGTGAAGTGTGAGTATGATGATAAAGAATCAACAAAGTTTTGATACAACCAACTTGAATGATCTCTACAACCAGCTGAAAACACATGAAAGTGAAGTTTCAGAAATGTTTGAAGAATCAAAACAAAGTATATGAGGTCCTTTGGCTTTTGTTTCAAAGGTTTCAGAGGTTGATACTAATGAAACAGATGGTTCAGACAATGAAGGCTTCTTAATGAAGTCTGATGATGAAGCTGTTGCATTCTACTCAAACAACAGAGTTAAGAAATTTTTCAAAAAACCTTTCAATCCAAAAGGAAAGTCAAATGATGCGAAGAGTGGTGTCGCAAAAGCTGGAGGTGAGGAGACGAAGAAATTGGAAAAGATTGATGAAAAGCAAAAAGATGCGAAGGATGTGAAGAAGTTAAAAGGTGATTCGGGAATTTATTGTCACTACTGCAATGGTGCAAATCACTTCACAGCTGATTGCATGCTGAGAAAGAAAGAGGAGAAGAAGAGCAAAATTAAAGATGAAGCCTACTATTCCGAAAAGCTTGAAGAAGTGTGTGCGAAGGCGAAAGGAATGTCATTAGTTGCAAAAGGAGAGTATGATGAAGAAGAGAGTGGAACATATCATATCCGGTCGTCAGGATTTGATGATGAAGAAAAGAGGCATCCAAATTATGGTGCAATGTTCACAAACTATCAAGACAATTGCGAAGAGAATGTTGTAGGACGATGCTTTGTGTCCAAATCCACAGACAAATCTCCAATGACCACCAAGGTACGTGCTATTCTTGAATCTTTTAATATTCATTTATCTGCTTATGATGCTGAAATTAATTCATTTGATGATACTATGGCTTATTTTGATTCTGTTATTGTGTCTGCTAGTACTAAAGCTCAAAATTTAAATATGCAACTAGTTGAGACACGGAGACAATTAGAAATAAAACGAAGCAGAGTAGACAAACTTGAATTGCAGATCAAAAATGTAAATTGTGATAGGGAAAATCTTGGAAATGAAGTTAGGTTGTTACTAGCACAAAGAAATATCTACTGTAACTCTGCTAAGCGTTTGTATGCAAAATTAACTGCTTTACATCATTCATATGAAATTAGCAAAGAACAACATAGGAAACTTTTACCTTTTCTTGAATATGAACGTGAAAAAGTTGATGTTGTTTCTTATGATTGCGAAAACACAATTGCACAATTTGACAAAATACCTGATGATAGATTCGCATATGGTATTGTCAAAATTGATGAATTCTTGAATGCTGATAAGTTGGCTATTATTGTCAATGAAAGTTTGACAAAGAATGAACAAGTGAAAATCTTAAAGAAAACCGAAACTTCAACTCTTGATTCTCAACTCAATTATGCTGATGTCAATGACAATTCAGATAATGTGAGTGAAATCAGTGAGATCGAAGAGGAAGAAGAGGTTGATTGTTCTCAATTGTCAATCATTAATATCACATCTAAGATCAAAGGTAAAGAAATTATAGTTGATTCGATAGTAAAAGATGAAAATGATAAACCCTCTACTTCGCAACATTGTAATTTTGATAATGTAGAAGTTGAAAGCTGGAAGACTGATGAAAGTGATAAAGACAAAGAAGATGTGAAGGTTTCAAATGTGACACCTCAACGAGTTGTTGCCGATCAAGTGTTTGGTGATACAAAAGATTTCGACAAAATTCTTAATGACAAAGGTGCACATTATTTGGAAACTAACACTGTAATTTATCCAAATTTTACATGCACAGATAACACAATTTTTCCAAATCAAGTATTTGTCACAACTGGAAATGTTGAGAAAATTAAACCTGAATTCAACAAAATGGTCGAAAATGATAATCAAAGGTCAACTACTGAAGGTTTCTTTGCAAATCAAAATATAGTAGAAAACAATTTGACTCAAACTTCTTATGTTTTTCAACATCAAAAATCATCACAAAAATGGGTGGTTAAATGTGAGAAAGAAAACAAAGTTTTTGAAAAAGATGAAAAACCAAAGATGGAAGTGAAACTAAATTCTCATGAATTCAAATTGATGGTTGGAAAGTATTCAACAGAAAATAATGTTTCAAAAAGAAAAAGCAAAGAAAGCAATCTTTTGGCAAGTTATGTCTAATAATAAACCAAAAGTGGAAAACACACAAATTTCAAAGAAAAAATCTTAAAAATTTCAAAAGGATACAAGTTTTCACAAACCAATATATTCTGTTGACAAAATTCCAATGAAAAATAATGATAAATTTGTTCGGAAATATGACAACATAAAATTTGAGACTTCGCAAAAATTTATGAATAATCATAAATTTCATAATGTTGTAAAATTAATGAATAATTTATCAACTTTGAATGTCAAAACTGAAGCAAAACCAAAATTTTCACCTAAACTACCAAATTTTCCAAATCCTCCGATCTCAAAACCGACCAAAGTTTCATATACAAAAGGAAATCTGATGTGTATACAATCAAAAATTGGCTTGAAGGGAAAGGAAAACAATATCAAAATGGGAAGTTCTCAGAGCAACAGATAAAGACTGCATTTGACAAGTTCGTGAATAACTCTTCTACTGGTAGTTCATCATCTCATGATTCGCAAGTTCCAGTACAAAAATGGAAACCAATTATCAAAGTTGAAAATGTTGTCAAGGATGAGATGAAAGTCAATGGAAATCCAAAACTATTGAACAACTATATTTCAATATCTAGATCTGATGATATTGATTTAATGGATAGTGTTATAGGCAAAGTGTAAACATGGTTTTTAAATTCAAAGCATTTGTTCAAAACTACTAATGAAGGACCCAATAACTCTTGGGTTCCTAAATTTTTCCAATGAATGCAGGTGATGTGTGACGAGCAATATGATGCGAAATGGTATATTGATAGTGGTTGCTCTTGTCACATGACTAGAAGAAAGGAAAACTTGCGAGATTACAGAAGCTTGGAGAATGCTGGAGTAGTCAAATTTGGAAATAATCATAAGTGTCAAGTGAAAGGATATGGAAAAGTAACAAATGGACAATTCACAGTTAACAGGGTTGCTTATGTTGAAGGTCTTCAACATAACTTGATTAGTGTTTCGCAACTTGTTGTGGGTACTGGAAATCAGGTTGTATGTAATGAAGAAGGTAGTATCATTTCAAACACAAAGACAAATGAAGTACTTCTCAAATCCAAAAGATATGGTGACATGTTTACACTAGACATCAAACCAATTGTGGGCAAACCTGCCGTGTGTTTACTTACAAAGGCCTCTAATGACGTTAGCTGGCTCTAGCATAGAAGATTGTCGCATTTGAATTTTTGCAATATTTATAAACTTGTCACTGAAGATTTGGTTCGTGGTTTACCTATACTAAAATTTGACAATGATACTTTGTGTGCAGCTTGCGAACAAGGAAAACAACATAGAAAAGGTCATCCAATTGTGATAGATTCAAAGATCGTGGAACCATTAGAACTTCTTCACATTGACTTATGTGGACCGTCGACTGTTGCTACAATCAATAAAAAGCGGTACATTTTAGTTATTGTTGATGATTTTTCTCGGTTCACATGGGTATTTTTTTCTCAGGTTAAAATCTGAAGTTACTTAGACGATGATTGATTTTATCAAAAAGATTGAGATTAGTCTTAAAAAGAGTGTTCGCAAAATTAAAAGTGATAATGTTTTTGAGTTTAAAAATCAAACACTGGACTCTTTTCTCACAGAGAAAGGCATTTCACATAATTTCTTATCACCATATACCCTACAATAAAATGGTGTTGTTGAAAGAAGAAATAGATCTTTATGCGAAGCTGCCAGAACCATGTCAACATATGCGAACTTACCTCAATATCTTTGGGCTGAAGCAGTATCAATTGCATGTTTTACTCAGAATCGGTCATTTATTCATCGAAGATTCAATGTCACTCCATATGAAATACTCAACAATCGAAAACCTAATGTCAAAATTTTCCATGTTTTTGGTTGCAGGTGTTTTATAATGAATCTAAAAGATAATTTGACAAAGTTCCAAGCTAAAGCTGAGGAAGACATCTTCTTAGGATATTCTCAAAATTTAGTTGTAATCAGGGTGTTAAACAAACGAACAAGAAAAGTTGAAGAAACTTTCAACTTAACCTTCGATGATTACTATCTTAAACAAACAGATAGTAAATTTGAACATAAATCAATTCTTGTTGATTCAGATACTCCGATTGAAAATTCAGAAATAAATGATTTTGATTATGACTTAATTTTTGGAACTCCTGACAGGGCAATTGATGCGGAAGTTTATGCTCCTGATAATCAAACATCAGAATCCTCAAAACATATTGATGATTCAACAATAACTACAATGTCAATATCTTGCGAAAGTGTGCCTGAAGTTCGTATGGAGGGAGAGCATACGATCACCAATGTACAGAGAGAGCAAACTTTCGAGGGGGAGAATGAAAATTTGAATCATCAAGTTCAGGGGGAGCATTCGCAAATTCAACAGGAATATCATTTTGAGGGGGAGCATCAAGATGAACATCATGTTGAGGGGGAGCATGATACAATAGAGACAAAAAATCTTGATGAAAATGATGAATTTCATGAATTAAATGATAATTTTTCTGTTGTAGGATCTGAAAATGAAGATATGTACGAAGATGCACCATTGGAATTTAATCCTGATTTTCCACCACTTGAGAAATGGACAAGAAATCATCCCAAAGAACAGTTGATTGGGAATCCACAAGATGGTGTGTTGACTAGAGCACAAATTCGTGCGAAAAATGAGGTACTGAATGCGAACCAAGAATTGTGTATGTTTAATGTCTTTATTTCGAAAATAGATCCAAAGACAGTAAAGGATGCTATGGAACACTCAGATTGGGTTGTTGCTATGCAATCTGAACTGGCTGAATTTGAACGAAACAAGGTTTGGAGATTAATTCCTAAACCTTCTGATGTTTCAATTGTCGGATTAAAATGGATCTTTAAAAATAAAACCGACAAAGATACCAATATTATTCGAAATAAATCTAGACTAGTTGTTAAAGGATATTCGCAACAAGAAGGAATAGACTATGAAGAAACATTTGCTCCTGTTGCAAGACTCGAAGCATTTCACATATGTTTAGCTTATGCAGCTCACAAAGACTTTGACGTTTTTCAAATGGATGTTAAGTGTGCATTCTTAAATGGAGAACTTGAAGAAACAGTTTATGTTGAACAACCACCAAGATTTATAAATGAGGAACATCCTAATCATGTCTACATTCTAGACAAAGCAGTTTATGGGTTAAAACAAGCACCAAGAGCCTGGTACGCAACACTTACAAATTTCTCGAAACAATCTAAATTTAAACAAGGATTAGTTGACCCCACTTTGTTTCGCAAGAAAGTTGGGAATCATCCCATGCTTGTTCAAATTTATGTTCATGATATTATTTTTGGCTCAACTGACCCAGAATTGTCAATTCAATTTTAAAATCTAATGAAGAGTCAATTTGAAATGAGTATGATGGGAAAAATCAATAATTTTCTTGGTTTGAATATAAGATAGAACAGGGATGGAATTTTAATCAATCAAGAAAAATGCACAAAGAACTTGCTTGAAAAGTTTGGAATGACCAACAGCACGAAGCTAAGAGTACCTATGGCAGTGGGAACAAGACTAACTCCTTTATTAGATACCCTAGCGGTTGATTTAAAACTGTATTGAAGCATGATAGGGTCTTTATTGTACTTAACTGCAAGCAGACCTGATATTATGTTTTTGGTATGTAATTGTGCTAGATATCAAGCTAATCCCAGAGAACCTTATTTAACTGCAGTGAAAAATATTTTTTGCTATCTTAAGGGGACTGTTTCCTTAGGACTTTGGTATCCTTCAAAATCGGGATTCTTCATTCAAGCTTTTTTTCAGATTCTGATCTAGAAGGATGTACTTTGGATAGGAAAAGTACAAGTGGTGGATGTCAACTATTGGATGGAAAGTTTGTGAGTTAGCAATCGAAGAAGAAAACTTGTGTTGATATATCAACTGCTGAGGCTGAATATATTTCAGCTGGTGCTTGCACTTCGCAAATTATTTGAATTCAGAGTCAACTTCGTGATTATGCTATCAATATGAAAAAGATTCCCTTGTATTGTAATTCTCAAAGTGCAATTCACATTTTTCATAATCCAGTACAACACTCAAATACAAAACACATAGCTCTTCGATATTATTTTATCAAAGATCATGTGGAAGATGGGAATATTGAATTTCATTTTGTTAAAACCACTGAACAACTTGCTGATATTTTTACTAAACCTCATGATGAAAAATCATTTGTAAGAATTTTAGCAGGTTTGGGGATGATCGATGTGAATTCAGTTTCAAAATCAATAATTCAAAAATGAAAGGTCCATTCAGCAGCTCTAAGTCGGAATCGTTCAGAAGTTATTGTGCATTCAGAGGCTTCGCATGGCTTCGCATCCGTACAATTGGTAACTAAGATTCAATTTTTTTTATAAAAATTTGAAAAATCAAAAATATTTTTTTGTTTTGTTTTCATTTTCAAAATTACAAAAATCCAGAAAGATTTTATTTTGTTATGTTTTTATTTTCGAAAAATTCAAAAATCACAAAAATATTTTTTCTTGTTAACTTTGTTCTTTAAGTATTGTGTGTTTTTAGTTTAGATCAGAGCTTAATGCGAAGAGGTTATGCTTGTATGTTTCTATGGGAAGCTATTATCTCTTTCAACTTTGTACCAGTTAGGATGTCCCTAGAAGCATGATGCAGCATGTTGACTCAAGCCTCGTATGACTCTATGTGTAAGAAACGAAAGCCTTAATGAAATTATCACATGAAAATTTCTTCCCAATAAGGCTTGTATTCGCATTAGACACAAGAGCTACCTTACTCTTCTCATATGAGTTAAGAGTTTTCTGTTTGGTCCACACATAACAGAGGTACATTCGATCTTATATGTAACATCCCGGAATATCAAGAGTAAAGATGAAGGACTAAAAGTGTAATTGGGAAAGGGCAACTCGGCGAGTCCACGAGAGGACTCGGCGAGTAGGGTCACGATTTTGGTCGCGTGTTAAGTAGCCAACTCGGCGAGTCGGCGGCTAGACTCGGCGAGTTGGTGCTGAGTGGAGAAAACCCTAATCTCGGAGGATGAGCCATATATAAAGGAAATTATACCCTCTCCCTAGCCTCCTTACCTTCCCTTGAAGTCCAGAAAACCCTAGAAACGCGATTGTGAAGGATTTGAGTGCAATTGAGCCTTGGAGAACAGATTTGGAGGAAGATCTTGGAGAGTTGGGAGGCTTGGAGCAAGGGGCTTTGCTTAGATTCAGATTTCCTTGCTGTTGGGGCTTCCTTTTGAGGTATTATCTCGTTCTTGGGCTGCTATTTATCTAGATTCATCATTTTGGGATGTGTGGGAGGTTTAGCTTGTGGTATCTTGAGTTTGAAGGATAGATCTGAGGTTGCTACCTCAGATCTGGAATGGAGGAGGTCTAGAGTGCATTAAAGTCCTTGTTCTTGAGTGTTTAGTGAAGCCATCATGTCCCAAACCCTAGCTCTAGAGTGTAAAATGCCTAGATCTCTTTGGATTCACGTAAAGTTTGCCACTTTACGTGATGGATGGGTTGTAGGAGGGTAGATCTACGTTTTGGATCATTTGCATGGCCTGGGAGGCTTCTGTATGGGATGAGATCTAGAGGCACTCGGCGAGTCGCAAAGGTGTATACGGCGAGTTTCTTGAAGATGGTCTGGAGCTCGGCGAGTTGGAAGAACAACTCGGCGAGTAGGTTGAAGATAGCCTTGGACACGGCGAGTCTGTTCTTGGACTCGGCGAGTCTGGTCGTGAGGTCCAAGTTTCTTCTGGTTGAGCTGTGACTCGGTGAGTCGAGTGAGAAAGGACTCGGAGTTGTTGGACTCGGCAAGTCTTGGGGTAACTCGGCAAGTTAAGTCGCGGATGGGGGAAGTTCTGTGTATGTGGAATCGGAGAGTCATTGGATTGAATCGGCGAGTAGAGGCAGTTAGGGGTTGGCTTTGACTTTGACTCTGACCAAGGGTTGACTAGTCATTTTCCAGGGGCATTTTGCTAATTGTTGGATATTGTTTTGAGTTCAGTGTTTTGGTGGTTGGCGAGTGGTGGAGATCCTATCAGTGGTCGGAGCAGCTCGGGTTTATCTGTTCAGTCGGCAGTTGCGAGGTGAGTTATCCTCACTATATCAACAGGGTCTAAGGCACCAAGTCTGGACCTTTATCGAATTGAGATCCGGGTATTTGTTGTTATGTATTGCTTTGATATGTTTGCATCCTGGTAGCTAGGATGGTATATGTTAGAGACCTGGTTAAGGTCGGTATCCTGATATGTAGGTTGATGCTATGCTAGTGACCGGTTAGGTCGGTATCCTGGTTAGGACGATGATATGTTATGTGATCTGTTTGATCGGCTTGTTGACTGTGAATTGTTATATGATTGTATGTTTATGTGCACATGGTTGTTTGGACTGGAGTTGGGTTGAGGCGGGTCCTGCTTTGTGTTGTAGGCCAAGATACCCAGGCCGGACGGGTTGTCCCGAAGGCCCAGCGAGCGGTCCGGATAGGCTGTAGGCCCCAAGAGGGCGGACCAGACGTGCCGAGGCTCGGAGAGTGGACCAGGCCGACTGAAGGCCCGGTGCGGGCGGACCAGTCATACTGTAGACTCAGAGAGTGGACCAGGTGGATTGAAGGCCTGGTGCGTGTGGACTAATCACACTGTAGATTCGATGTATATGGCTAGACTTGGAGGGTGGACCAGGTGGACTGTTCGCCGGTGCGGCGGACCAGTCACACAGTAAACTCGAAGTGTGTGGCTGTTTTGTGATCGGATATGATATGGCATGTTATGCGTGTATCGTATATGTGGTTGGTATTTTTGGTATATCTCACTAAGCTTTCAGGCTTACAGTTATGGTGTTATGCTTTTCAGGTTCTTCAGGAGACTGTGGCAAGGCGAAGGCGTGATCGTACCGCTCCTCATGTTTATGTTGTGATGTGATTCTGGGAATACTCTAAATTAATTGTATTGAAAACCTTTTTGTAATAATTTAATGAAATCGGGTTGCTTTTGAAAAGTTTAAATTGGTTGGTAATTTTCGGTCGTTACATTATAACCAATCTTTTTCATCACAAAATTCTTAACACAAATCAAACACAAAGATGTATGTCCGAGAGGTCTCTTATCAAACCCATCGAGACCTAGATATACAAAAATTATGTGTTAATGATCTGACATCATGAATCTGTGATGAGGTGAAACCCAAACATCTTACAACTTAAGGAATTGACGGGGAACATTGTTCTAGATATTAACGAAACTTTTGTTTCACTACCAAAATTCGAAACTCCAAATCATATTCAATTCGCATGCGTGGTCTTGATCAAACATTCGCAACCCACGATGTTTGTTACCCGACAAGATCCAGTACAACAATTTTTTATGAATATGATTTCAGTGTGAGTTTCATTCGCATATCCTAGTCATGATAAACATTTTCAAAAGCCGACTTGTCACTGACTACACCGGTCATACAAGTAATTTCAGTTACAGTTTCTCACCTTATGTTAAGGTTGATATGTAATGAAATTTTAAACCAACCCAACACTAACTTTTCAAAAGAAGCCCTTTAATACTTATCAAAAAGTATTCGATTGTAATTCATGGGAACCTACACAAGCTGTTGATCATCTCTCTTGATGATTAACGAAGCAACCTTTGCCTGGGGTTTAACTGCTTTCATGTCAAATTGCATTTTTGACATCATAGAATTCCAAAAAAAAATTTACTTGCTTCTTATCTTATTTCATTGGAACACTACACTCACGAAATCCTTGAGGTTCTAAGTAATACCAACTTAGACTGAAGATTTCGCAAGTCTGGCATATGACTTCGCTTTTCATCCCAAAAGTGAAAGAGCCTTGCCTCCATGCGAAGGGTTCTAACGGTTACAATTCAATAACGGGAATATTGACAGGCTGTGTATACGAGACGTATGGTATTTTGCCCGGTTTTCTAGGCGACGTGACAGCTGCTTTTTGATACATAGCTAACTTTTCGCAGTAATGGTCCGATTTTTAAGGTGCCACGTCGGATATCATTAAATGCATCCCGCTTCAAATTCAAATCAATCAGGATTACGTATAAAAGGGGGTTCAAGATTGTGTTATACAGTTACGCGATCAAACACAAAAATTCCCAAATTCTCTGATTCTTCATCTTTTTCAAACCCTAACAATGGCTGCTACTCAATCCAACACTGACGAAGTTGTTTCACAGTCTCTTATGAAGATTCAAAGTACAAACTTACAAGTTGATCCTAGTGTTTCATCCTACCCAGAAGAATTGAAGATGCTGGTTGTTGCACTCAAAAGGTCTCCATTATCAACCACAATGTTCAGTTCTTTTCCAGTCCCGATGACATGGTTGTCAATGGCGGCATCAACAACATCATACAACTATGCCATTGATGTCATCACCTTCAACATGATGAACAACAACAGGGTTCGTCTTAACAAGAAGATGCTCATTGACTTCTTGAACATTCCCAATAACCCTCCCTTCTTTAAACCTATCAATTCCCAAATTATTTTCATGTTCAATGAGATGGGACATCAGCCATCTCTTGAAAAGATCAGTGATTGCAGGAAATCTGGGTTACACTGCATGTGGAATTTTCTCTTTGGTATTTTTCTAAGGTGTTTGACAGGGAGGACTGTTTGTCTCGACAGGGGTCGCATGGAAGTATATGCAATGGTGATGGGTCTGTACTATGATATTAGTGTTGATTACTAAACTCAATTATGGAAGGAGTTTGTCAAAAGTCTTGAAAACACGAATGCTGAGAATGGTATTTCGTGTGCCCGGTACTAGAGTCTAATTCTCGAAAAGGTGTACACAAAAGAAGGTATCCAAGTTCCTGAAGGTGGAGAGATTGCAGAATTTTCATTGTATCAATTCCCAAAAGTTGTTGAAGATGATGAAAATATCTTCACCAGTGTAGCTCGCATTCCGGATGCGATGCTTCGCAAAGTGCACTCAACTCACAAAGTTTTGGTTCGTTATATGAAAACTTTTGATCCAGCTGTACAAACTGGAGTCCTACTGGAAGTTACCGGAGAATCCTCAAAGAAGAAGAAGAAAACACAAAAGGAAGAAAAACTTCAGTCTTCTAAAGTCTCACAAGCTGAAGAGGTTGAGAAAGAAGAAATTTCTACAAAAACGAAGAAGGAGATTATACCGTTAAAATCTGGGGTATTAAAGAAGCTTCGCAAATCTTCGCAGACAACGACTTCTTCTCCTAATATTCGCAAGACAGAGATCAGTAGTAAGGGGGCAGTGTTTCGAGATGTTCCAGCTCCTGTTTCTCCTGGTTCCAAGTGCAAATGAGCTCAAGAGGTTGCGAAACATATAAAACAAATGCTTTCCAAGAAACGCAAGATGATCATTCGCAACGAATCCTCCGATGAAGAAGTTGTTCCGGAGACTCCACCTGTGGTAACTGTTTCCATTCCTCTTACTTCGCAAATTTCTACCACCACATCTATTCCACTTGAAGTAGTAACTACCAAATCAGTACCCATCTCTTCTGCAAATGTCTCTACTTCATTACCACCATTTTCTCTTCCAACCACTACACTCACTAATTCATCAATTTTTGATCATCCTCTACAACATCCATTTACCACCTTATTTCCATCACAATCACCCGAAACTCCTCAACCTTCGCAACCAATGTCTGATGATGAAACTGAAGGAGGAGGTTTTGGAGGGACTTTTGAGGCCCTACATTTTGATTCAGAAGAGGAGGCGATACCTGATCATATGCTTATGTCGAGTAAGCAATTTAAAATTCTGAACCGAAAATTGAATGCCATTATTCAGTCACAAGTGAATTCTGGTACAAAGTCATCCTTGTCGGGATTGGAGGTGGAATATCTGATCAAAGAAGCTGAGAAGAGAATACTTGAAAAAGTTGATCAATCTGACAAGAACAATGAGCTTCGCATTCAAGCTCAAGGAAAATCATTCAATGGAGTTGCTTCTGAGTTGAAAATTGTTACAAAATAACATCATGTTCTTTTTGTGAAAGACGTCAAGAAGGTCAGAGAGGATGTGAATTTTAAGGTTGAAGAATTAAAGAAGGAAATTGCGAAAGAGCTTCAAGTCATTAATTTTCAACATTTAGAAGTTCAAAAGAAGGTTGATGTGGTTGCCACTGATCTTAATAAACTTCTCACTGATTCTCAATCTCCTGCTCCAATTCTCGAAGCCAACCAAAAGGAAAATAAGGAGCAGTTTGATAAATTAATTCAGTTGGTGACTGAATTAAAAACATTGGTTTCGCAAACTACTCATCAAACAATTTTGACTCCTGAATTCTTGTCTCTCAAAGTCAATACCTTGGAGCAAGCTATTCAGAAGGCATTGGCCCCGATTGCGAACTTTACTTCTTTGTTACCAAAGAATGCCCCACCTGTTTTCACAGGGGTGCAAGGGGGAGAGAGAAAAGGAAGTAAAGGTGATGATGCGAAAATAGTGGGAAAGGTGATTTCTACTCAACTTAAAACCACTCTGCCAGTGTTCACAATGCCGATTTCCTCGACTATCAAGGACAACAAGACCAATTGCCAAAGGAATTTCAATTGGGTCAAAAGTAGGAGGAAGCTCAAGTGCGAAACCTCTAAAGACGATGTTGGTAAAGGGAAAGGGATTGTATATGAAAAATCAAAAGAAGAAAAAAAAAGCAAAGGCAGAAGCTGAAAGGGAAAAATTAAGACACGTGCAGAGTATCATGAGGCAAAGGGCAAGTGATCCACCAACAATGAACAAGGGTGATCCTGCGAAGTTATATTCGTATGAAACAATTGAATCCAAAGTGTTGGGGAATCACTTATATGAGTTCGAGAAAAAGCCAAGGAAGAGTTATGATGTTGCGAACTCAGATAGAAGCCAACTTGATTTTCCGATAAATGAAATGATGTTTATTATGGCGCAATACAAGATAAGTGAAAAGTTTGATAATGTTGATGAATACACTTATTTGAAGATAAGATTTCATGTTGTACTTGCGAAGGATCAAGAGGAGGTGTGGTCTTTAATGAAGATCAAGAAATTTTTAACAATTAAGAAGGATGTGATATTCGAAGACATGCTTCAAAACTTTCGATATTTTGTGGTTCGAGCAGACAACAAGGCATTCGACTTCACAATTGCTGATATTCCCTTAATGAATCTAAATGATCTCATTCAAGTGGCATCCATTCTCAAAGACATGCAAGAAAACAAGCTGAAAGGACATGATACTTATGTGTTCAGATTTGGTTTCGCACATATCAAAATATTCATAGATAACTACTATGATTGCTTGGCGTTGACTGATGAAGAACTTGCATTGGGTCTTGGAAGAAAAGTTACAGTCGCTTGGGAATCAACCTTACCTCAAACAGAGTTAAGGAAGTATGTTGATGGAGAAATATGCCTGAAACCTTTTGGAATCGTTTTCGCAGGTAAAGATACGAAAGGGAAGCCCAAAAAATTTTTGTTCAAAGTCTCAGAGATTGAAAAATATACTTCTTTGCAATATACGAATTTTATTGTTCGTATGAATAACTGCAAGAAGAACAATGAAGGAGACAAGAAGGAGCTTAAGAAGATAATTACTTGGTATTCTGAAATTCGAAGAACAATGCACTTAACTATTCAACATCTTACAAACTGAATAGTTTCGACTGTTTACAAAGGGGGAGAATGTAGAGTCTAAAAGTTGTAAAAAGACGAAGTGTTTGTTTCTTTGTTTTCGTATGTTAGTTATTTTACTAAGTCATATTTTGTGCGAAGCGTATTGCTCTAGACTTAGTATATTTTTTGTACACTCAGGTTGCCTATAAATAAGGACTGAGGTTAGAAGTAGAAGAAGCTTTTTGATGAGTATTAATTCTCCTTAAACTTTGTAATCAGTTCTTCATCAATATAAGATCTGATTAATATTTACTCTCTGTGTTCATACTTTTCATTCATTCAATCATGATTGCTTTCTAAATCTTGAAAACAATTCTCTTCAGACGTCATCCACCCCAGAACGTTTCCGTCGTTCCGGTTTTGGGGTGTGACATACTCGCCCTGATGTGGCCTTTGCTTTGAGCATGGTCAGCAGATATCAAGGGAATCTTGGCAAGTCTCAATGGACTGCGGTAAAGAACATTCTTAAGTACATGCGGAGGACTAAGGACTAGGTCCTTACCCTTGGTAGGAGTTATGACTTGAGAGTAGTATGGTATAGTGATGCCAGCTTTCAGACTGACAAGGATAATCTCCGCTCTCAGTCAGGCTGGGTCTTTACCTTAAATGGAGGAGAAATTACTTGGAAAATTTCTAAGCAGAAGACAGTAGCTGATTCAACTTACGAATCAGTGTACATAGCATCAAGCTAGACAACGAAGGAGGCAATATGGTTAAAGAGCTTCATTGGAGACCTTGGAGTTGTACCACCTATAAAGGAGCCTATGGAGATTTTCTGTGATAACAAGAGTGCAGTTACCTTAGTCAAGGAACCAAGGGATCATAGCAGATCCAGGCACATCGACAGAAAATACCACTTCATTAGACATCGAATCGAAGAATGACTCCTCGTGGCAAAGAGGGTATCGTCAGAAGAGAACCCTACAGATCCCATCACGAAGGGATTGACTAGGGTTAGGCATTTGTAGCATGTGGGGCGCATTGGGCTAAAGGATGATGTTAGTTTTAGTAATTAGATAGCTTTCAAAAACTGTAATAGTTGAAATATATTTGACATTTGATGTTTAAATAAAAGGTGTTTTTATTTACCAGTATGGTATTGTCTTGTGTCAATAATTTACTATTGTTTCATTTTGCATGTTTTGACTTCCAAACTAATTATGTTATGGTATATCATATTATTCAAAACTATCCATAGTTGATCATACTTTGGAAGTAGGTATTGAACTAAGACTGTCATGAATTGGGTTTGTAGATTTGTCTAAATTGTGTTAGACATAGCAATTGTTGCTGCAACATTCATAACTGCTCATAAGTTCTGAGTGTTGGAATCAACCCACGCTCACTTGTATCACTTCACGGAATTTATCTCGAGTGACCATGAGACGGTAATATCAAATAAGTCTTCAAACCAAGAGATATGAGTTGTTGACTATGAGTTGGTTGTACATTGACAGTACGAAAATGCATCAGTAACTTGATGTAATAAAACGTGATGTTGTGCACAATTTGATGATTAGTTAGTACAAGTATATGAGTCGAAGTTTATATGTTCCTTTTAGTCCTTGGAGGATTAAAAGCAATATCTTGGGCCCCTCGATGATTTTGTTTTGGCCTATGTACCGGGCCCAGTCAGAACTCAATTGATGTGTTCGATTAAGTTCTATGTCAAACAAATCGGAAATTGGGAAACAAATTGCTGGACAATAAGTATGACGATGTTCCCTGTTTTTGTCCGGATGATATCTTGAACAGGGGATTATATGATCACTTATCTAAAATGGCACAACTTAGTTCCGTGAGACTTTGAAAGAGCTATGATTGCTGGTCGGATCCTGAAGTCGTACTTGCAACTATAGTTATTAGACTTATCCAATTAGGAGACTGTTGGATAAGGTGTCTAAGTCCATAACTATATTTGGTATGTACTTAACCCGATCTGGCATGGTCCATTTAGGTTGCATGGCATCGGAACAATTTGGATAGAATTTTGTGAGAAGAGGATATTTATTGCTTCTTAATATATTATAAGTTCTAATATATTAATATGAATTATTTAATTAGTATTAATCAAGAATTAGTTTGGAATTAATTTTGTGATCAAAAGATACTAATTAAATAAATGGGAATTGATTTGGTAAATCATTAATTCTTATATAGTGGGCTTATGATCTATAGTTCTTCATGATGAGCTAAACCCATGTGGTTACCCATGGATATTCCATGGAGTTTAAAACCCTTGGATCATGAAGAATGTGGAAAGTCATGAGTTACATGGTATAACCCTTACATGCACACTATATCAAAAAGCCTCATGTTAGCAAATTGGCACCTAAGTGATTCTAGTGAGGACTAGCCAATTTTGGTGCTTAATATTCCTCTCTCAAGTTATTCCATTTTGTTGGTGGTGTTGTGTGAAGCATTTGAGGCATCACATTTGGGGTGCTAGGTTCACAAGGTCTTAAGGAATCCAAGCTACAAGAAAGGTATGTCATTCTACTAGTGTTTTTTAATACATATACCCTATAATATGCTAGTTAGGATGAAAGCCTTGGAAAATGAAAGTTTGCATGTATAATAGAGAAAACATAGATCCAAGGTTTCTAGGGTTGCATGTATACCATAGGAGTGTTAGAATGCTCAAAACCCATCATATTTGTTTATATGTATGTGCACATGTTTGTTGGTTGGGGAGATTGGGTCGAGGTAGGTCCTGCTGTGTGCTGTAGGCCAAGACACCTAGGGCGAACCGGATAGACTGCAGGCCTGAGTAGGGAAAATTAGTCTAGTTGAAGTCCCGGCGATCGGTCTGGATAGGCTGAAGGCCCTGAGAGGCGGTCCAGACGTGCCGAAGGCTTGGAGAGCAGTCCATATAGATTGATGGCCTGTGAGGAGGTCCAATCAGACTGATGATTCATTATGCATGTTGTATTTGTTTATATGATATGGTTATATATTTTTTTCGTTGGTATTTTGAGGGAACTCACTAAGCTTCGGGCTCACAGTTGTTAATTATGTTTCAGGTACTCCTTATGATCGCGGGAAGGCGAAGGCGTGATCATGCACCTCTTTATATTTTTTATGATTTGATTATGTGGATAATCTGATGTTTAAACTATTTTAAAAGCAAATTGTAGTAACTTAATGGTTTTAATGTTTTAAAAAGTTTTAAATTGGCTTGAATTTTATGGTTGTTACAATGATGTAAGGTGTTGCAAGTTAGCAATGCTAATTATGGGAAACAAAGTTCTAAATTTGCAAAGTTGTAGAATTTGGAAGTTGTTTCGCTATAGTAAGGCTTAAGGGAGAGGGCATTAATACTTCATGTCAAATCTAAAAGTTTAGATTGAAGTTTTAATGGAACTTAGTCATGAACATATACGAGTATCGTGTTGAAGTGATTCAACATAGTGAATTCAATATATGGAAATATTATAACAAGAGACTGATCAATTATCATGCTTTATGTAAGACATTATGTATCAGATCCCATGTGCTTCGGATATAGGATCGATTGCATATGATATCATATCCATTCATTCTGATTATCCAAATGCCTATGGCATTAAGAGGGAAAGAGACTGGAAACAGATATGACTAAAGTTATTAAACAACTGTCACGGACAATCTAAGGTTTGCCAACAATTGGTTGCTTGTGGACAGCTTGAAGTATAGCACTAATTTGGAAGAACCATATTGGCATGTTCTGAATAGAGGTAACTCTTGTTCAGAATTGATAGTTAAATGGGAATATGGAGATGTTTCCATAATGGTAGTTGGTTATTATCTACGTGTAAGTTAGAAACTTTAATGCAAGAAGGATATTCAAGGAATGCTCCTTGAATGTGAGACTTCATTTCCATGGAATTGTTTTTGCAACAAGTCTCCAATGGAATGCTTAATAATATCATTGGAAAAGTCTTCGCGACTTTGGTGCCTCGACATTACAAAAGGAACATTGCATGTAAGTTTAGACTCTAACATATTCTAGTTGTGGCAAGAATTTGGTATTCTTACACTTGTGATAAGGATATGAAATTGTGAAATGAGCATCATTAGAAATGTGTTCGATTGATCTTTTTCACAAAGGAAGGACCATCAATGAACATAGTATGCATGTTTATACTCAAAAGTTTTGAGACGATAGTCAATTAGGTTATTCTTGTGTTTCACTTCGCATGTTTTACTTCCTGAATAACAAGGTTATTCAAACATCTGCAGTTGATCATACTTTTGGAAGTAAGTAGAGAATTAAGACTGTCATGAATCTAATTGTAGATTGTCTAAGAGCTTAGACATGACACAAGTTTGATGCAGTGTTCATGCGTACTACTGAAATAGGAATTTGAGTATTGGATTAACCCACACTTAGAGAATTACTTCATGGATTTTATCACGAGTAATTTTTAGACAATAATATCTTATATTCTTCAAATGGATATATATGAGATGTTGTTTACGGTTGTGCATTGATAATACGTAAACGCATCAGTAACTTGATGTTATAAAACATATTGTTGTGTATTACTTGACAAGTAAATAGTACAGGCATATAGTCTAATTTTATCCATTCCTTTTACCCTAAATGGGATAAAAGTGATATATGTGGGCTCCTCGATGATTTAGTGATGACACCCTAAGCACTTGGCCATGCCTGGACTGATTTGATTTGTTTAATTAGTCAGTCGTCATAAATCGGAAATCGAGAAACAACTTTTGGACTGAGATTGATTATAATCCATGTCTCATGTCGATACGATATCTTGTAGAATGGTGGGATATTAGCTCACTTATCTAAGGACACGTCATTGACTAGATCAGAGTTCGACAACAGCTTTTGAAAGCTATGATTGTTGGTCAAATTTTGAAGTCATACTTACAATTATAGTTATTAGACCTATCCAAGTGGGAGACTATTGGATTAGGTGTCTAAGCTCATAACTATAATTGGTATGTACTTGATTTTATTGTAGCATTGTCCTTTTGGGTTGCCTTCACTCATGCAACTTGACAGGATGACTAATGGAGAGAGTGTAGAATTTATTATTTGAAATAATAAATTGGTACTCAAAATGATTTTATTAATATATGACAAGGTTAATATATTATTTTGAAATCATATTATTACTTAGTATTTAATCAGAAATTAATATGGCGCTAATTTGGGATTAAAGGAACTGATTAATAATGGAGGGGCTGTTTTGTAAATCATTGATAGTTGCAAAACTGGGCTGATGTACTCCTTAATTAGGAGTGGAAGAAATCCTATAAGGAGGCCCTATAGATTTTGTCCAAGGCCTACTGGTAAGAGGTATATGGTTTGCTTAAGCCTTAAGCAGGAAATTAGGGTTTCCCCCAGGAACCCTAGCAGCCCACAACTATATAAAGAACCCCACCTCATGGAATTTTCGGCCAATGAATATCATACATAACCCTAGCTGATTTTTCTAGTGTCTTTCCTTTCATCTTGTTGCATTGGGTGTTTGTGAACCCTTAGAGGTGCAACACTTTGGTCACTAAGCTTTCAAGAGTCAAGGATCTTCAAGATTGTCTTGTTATTACTACATAACAAGTAAGGTAATCTTCTAATCCTAATTTGTATATGAATTTCGAAAATTGTATGCTAGATCTAAGGTTATTGCTTTGGAATTCAATTTGTAAGTTTAATAGTGAAAAATTTAGATCCAAAGCAATTAGGGTTGCATTAACACAAGGGTTTGTTGTTATGCTCATAACCCATCACAAACTAGGTAAGGGATAAAATCGTCTTTTTACCCTAATTTTGGACTAATGGTTATGTATTGGAAACCAATTATTAATTATATTTTATTTAGTATTGATAGCTCTGGGATTTGTCAGACTAGTAGCCATAGATTTATCCATGTGATTCAGCAATTCGATGTGAGTTTCCTCACCTTGTTTAGTGGGTCGAAGGCACCAATGCCAACCTACGATCTGTATATATTAGAATACTCGATTTTTTTGTGACACTTGTATATGTATGTGCTTGTATGATTACTGGGCGGGGCCCAATGTTTATTATGTATGCTATTACTTGTTATGCTTATATGAATTGTATGTTGTCACACCCCCAAACCTGAACGGCGGAAATGTTCGGGGGCGGATGACTTCATGTGGTAACATAACAAATGAATACATAGTAAAGAAAGCAATACAACCATCATATATATAATTGAAAGTTTACATTCGTCAGAAGTTACATGTTCAAAACCAATTACAATATGATGTCAAAATATGAGATTAAACTGGCGCCACAGCATCTCTTCTTCAAAAGCATGTTAGTACCTGAAATTACTGAATCCCTGGGACATACAAGTAATTTTAAAAGAGTAGATCAACATTTAAGCTGGTGAGTTTCATAAGTATTAAATGGCAATGTTTGTATGAAATGAAATGTTTTGTCCTTGTTTGTTTGTTTCTAGAAAATCCTATATTTTCTACTAGTATAAAAGTAGCCTTCACTCAAGACTGATATTTGTTTCTAAAAATGTATGTAAGTGTAAAATAACCAATATGTTTGAAAACCTCATAAATCAATACATTTTTAATACCCCATGTGAGTTTTATAACCATACTATTGACTTGGAATGCCTATACACAACGTTCTTCAGGCGTTGGAATGTTATGACGTTTGTCACCCCAAATGGTGGACTGTAGCTAACAGTCAAGGCGCAGGTTGTCAAGCCCGTATAGATCTATACACAAACACCATGCTCCCCCTCCAAGGGATTTTGGTATATAATACAGGACTTGAAATGTGTACTCGAACGTACGTGAAGTTAATGTCTCACAAACAGTGGTATAAAAACAGATTTACATGTTGAAAATGTTCGTTTGTTCTTGTATATGAAAGTGATTTCTTAAAAATCGCGTTTCTAGTATGTAAAAGTTAGCAATATCCTTGTAAAACTATACCTATTGTAGTTTTCTAAAAGTGTGTCTCGTTTGTTTAGAAATACCTAGAAAAGGAATCACTTGTTATGAAAGTATAGATTTTTGTAGAGCCTAAGATAGACAAGTATACATATAATCTAAGAAAATGTTTAGTTTATACATGCATTACAACAATTTATATTTCAAAAGATAGAATGCTATTGTAACATATTTTATATACGAAAGTTCCCTATAAAGTTTATAAATCACATATGATTTGGTTATATAAAAGCATATAAAAATTCTTTATATAACACACGATGATACTCATGTGTTTTACTTGTATTCCCCCCCTTGAAAGCATATAAAAGCATTTATAGAACATTTAAAAGGTTAATTAAGGGGCATGAACTCACTTGAAAGTTTGAAGAAAGCGAGATGGAAACCGGGCAGAGTTTCGTCTCGAGAAACGAATTTTTCTCGGGATTCTCGGGAATCTCGGGAGTAGAAACGATCTTCGGGACTTGAGCAAAATCACTAGGGCTTCGGGTTAGAACGGGCGCGGAAAACGAGGCAAGAACGCAAAGGAAATGAGAGAAATGGAGCCCTTTCTTCGGAATCCTCGCATCCCTTTTATAGGGGCTGGGAACCGCCTCGGTACGCAGGGCGTACGAGGGTACGCGGGGCGTACGCGTACGTCATGCATGACCGAGTCCTCGACTTCCTCGGACTTCGGATGGGACTTTCTACCTTCGCATAGACCGGGACGTGGACGATCTGAGGCCTAGGCCTTGAGTACGCGGGGCGTTCGAGGGTACGCAGGGCGTACTTCGGCCTTATCTGCTGCTGACTCCCATCGGATAATACCAAGAGTTTATAATTAAATTTATATTTAATTTAATTAATAAACTTCTAAAATTCATATCTTCTTCATACGAATTCCGTTTTCGATGGTCTTTATATCCACGCGTAGGTGAGACTACACTCTACAACTTTCGTTTAAACTCCGTCGGCAAATTTTGAAATTATTTTTATTATTTATTTTTAAAAAGGGTCGTGTTTAAGGAATTTCTTTAGAAATTCATAACTTCTAAATCTGACGTCGGTTTTTGCCAGACTTTTTACCGCTGAATTACCATTGTCGAGACCTTCGATTCTCGTTTAGGTCATTCCGGCAAAAAGTCGCTCGATCTCCGATTCAAGTTTTTAGCTGCCTGCTGCTATGCTAAACTTGGAAAATCATAACTTCAATATACGAAGTCGGATTTGGGCGTTCTTTTTACGTACGATCATGGTTTAATAACATTAAACATAGTAGGAATTTAAATAGAAACTTTTTGGATATATTATTATCAAAGTTAATTTCATTAACTCACAAGTGGTTACAATACTTGACTTTTTAGGTCATTACAAAGAGTTGAAATATCGGGTTGTCACATCATCCCCCTGTTAGAGGGAATTTCGTCCCGAAATTTAAAATAGTAAAGATACTAGTGGATCAGAGAAAAAGATGAGGGTACTTTTGTTTCATCTGATCTTCGCGTTCCCATGTGAATTCAGGTCCCCGCTTGGCGTTCCAACGAACCTTCACGATGGGTATGCGACTTTGTTTTGTTTGTTTGACCTCTCGGTCCATGATTTCTACCGGTTATTCCACAAAGTTGAGGCTCTCGTTGATCTCGATCTCGTCGAGTGGAATAACAAGAGTCTCATCGGACAGACACTTTTTCAAGTTCGAGACATGGAAGGTTGGATGTATGTTATTAAGTTCACGCGGTAGGTTAAGTTTGTAAGCCACAGGGCCGATTCTAGCAAGAATCTCGAAAGGCCCTATGTATCTTGGATTTAGTTTCCCATGCTTCCCAAAGCGTATTAAACCTTTCCACAGTGAGACCTTCAATAAAACGTGGTCTCCTACCTAGAATTCCAAAGGTTTCCTCATTTGGTCACCGTAGCTTTTCTGTCGGTCTCTGGAGGCTTTCAATCGTTCATGAATTTGAACGATCTTCTCTGTCGTTTCTCGTATGATTTCCGGACCGGTGAGAGTGCTTTCAGGAACTCGTCCTCTAGCTAACTGGGTATCGCTAACTTCAGTCCAGCACAGAGGGGATCTGCACTTTCGACCATAGAGGGCTTCAAACGGAGCAACCTTTATCCTTGTATGATAACTATTGTTGTATGAAAATTCGACAAGGGGTAAATGGATATCCCATGCCTTTCCAAAGTCAATCACGCAGGCTCTCAGCATATCTTCCAAGGTTTGTATCGTTCTCTCACTTTGCCCGTCTGTTTGTGGGTGGTAGGCTGTACTCATATCTAGCCTAGTTCCCAGGGAACTTTGTAGTGACTGCCAGAATCTTGAAGTGAATCTACTATCTCTATCGGAGATAATGGATATCGGAACACCGTGCAGTCGCACTACTTCCTTGATTGGTAGGAAATGCGCGGATTTGGTCAATCTGTCGACGATGACCCATATGGTATCAAGTCCAACCGTCGTCTTGGGCAACTTGGTTATGAAGTCCATGGTAATCCGTTCCCATTTCCATTTTGGTATCTCCGGTTGTTGTAGTAATCCTGATGGTTTTTGATACTCGACCTTAACCTTTGCGCAAGTAAGGCATTTACTTACAAAGGTAGCAATTTCGGCTTTCATGTTAGGCCACCAGTATAGTTTCTTAAGATCTAGATACATTTTATCTGAACCTGGGTGAACGGAATATCTTGCGTTGTGTGCTTCGGTCATGATTACGTGTCTGAAACCACCATGTTTCGGTGTCCATATTCGGTCCATGAGATAATATGCTCCGTCACCCTTGACTTCTAGATTCTTTTCCATTCCTCGCAGGGATTCACCTGCCACATTTTTAGGTTGCAAAGCTTCCATTTGTGCCTCCTTAATTTGTGTGGATAAGTGGGAATGGATAGTCATAGTCAGAGATTTGACCCTTCGACCAGTGTATTCCTTTCAACTGAGGGCGTCAGCTACCACGTTGGCCTTGCCAGGATGATAACGAATTTCACATTCGTAGTCATTGAGTAACTCAACCCATCGTCGTTGTCGCATGTTGAGTTCCTTCTGATTAAAAATGTGTTGAAGGCTCTTGTGATCTGTGAAAATAGTACTCTTTCTTCCGTATAAGTAGTGTCTCCAGATCTTCAGAGCAAATACTACTGCTCCTAACTCAAGGTTGTGGGTCGTATAGTTCATTTCGTGTGTCTTAAGCTGTCGGGAGGCATAAGCGATAACCTTCCCTCTCTGCATAAGAACACAACCAAGTCCTTGGTTTGATGCATCGCAATACACTACGAAATCTTACATCCCTTCGGGGAGGGATAGTATCGGTGCGGTGCACAAGGCCTGTTTCAGTGTTTGGAACGCCTTCTCTTGTTTCGCTTCCCAGTCAAAGGACACGCCTTTCTGGGTTAATGTAGTAAGAGGTTTCACAATGCCAGAGAAGTTCTTTATCAATCTGCGATAGTAGCCGGCGAGACCTAGAAATTGACGAATCTCTGTAGGTGTCTTTGGTGTCGACCGGTTCTCAATGGCCTTAATTTTGGAGGGGGTCCACGTGTATCCCTTTCTCGCTAACAACATGGCCCAAAAATTCGACTCTTCGAATCCAAAATTCGCATTTAGAGAACTTTGCATAGAGTTTCTCCGATCGCAGTGTTTCTAGGACATTTCGTAGGTGCTGACTATGCTCTTCCTTACTTCAGGAGTAGATAAGTATATCATCGATAAAGACGATGACGAACTGATCCAAGTAAGGACGACATACCCTATTCATTAGGTCCATAAATACTACTGGTGCGTTGGTTAATCCGAACGACATCACTACAAATTCGTAGTGCCCATAACGAGTTCGGAAAGCTATCTTGGGAATATCCCCCTCTAGTACTCGTAATTGGTGGTATCCGGATCGTAGATCTATCTTTGAGAAGTAGTTTGCTCCCTGAAGTTGATCAAATAGGTCGTCAATATGGGGGTAAAGGATAACGGTTTTTGACAGTAAGTTTGTTCAGTTCTCTGTAGTCAATGCACATACGGAACGATCCGTCTTTCTTCTTTACGAACAAGACCAGTGCTCCCCAAGGTCAAAAACTTGGTCTTACGAATCCTTTTTGAAGGAGTTCATTAAGTTGACTGGAAAGTTCCTGCATCTCTGCTGGTGCGAGATGATAAGGCGATTTTGCTACTGGGGTAGCCCCTGGAACTAAGTCGATTCCAAACTCAACATGGCGTTGTGGTGGTAATCCCGGTAGTTCTTCTGGAAAGATATCGGGAAAGTCGCGTACTTCTGGAATGTTCTTGATGTCCTTCAGTTCCTGACTCGTATCGACGATGTGTGCTAGGAATGCTCGACAATCCTTCCATAAACACTTTCAAGCTTGGATGCACGAAATGATGTGAAGGTTTGTACTTGATTTGTCGCCGTAAATCACTAATGTTTCGTTGTCAGGGAGATTAAGACGAACTGCTTTCTCAAAGCACATGATGTCGGCCCGAAGAAGACTCAACCAATCCATGACGACTATGACGTCGAAACTTTTAATTTAGACCGGTATGAGATTGATTGGGAAAGAATGACCGTCTAAAGTTAACGTACAGTCCATGTATATGTAGTTAGTGTTTTCGGTTTTTCCATTGGCCATCTCTACAGTGAATGATTTTTCTAACTTGCTAGGTTTAGGTTTAAGTAAGTGAATAAAGTTTTGACTCACGAAGCTTCTCTCCGCTCCGCTATCGAATAATATGCATGCATATGAACTATCTAGAAGGAACGTACCAGCAACTATAGTCGGATCAGCTACGGATTCATCGTGGCCTATAGCTAAAACTCGGCCCACCTCGCTGGTATTTGCTGCCTTTGGGCAGTTCCTCTTGTAGTGGCCCACCTCGCCACAACCGTAGCAAGTCTGGCCTACACCCGCATTGGGAACTTGAGTGATCGGCTTTGCGGGATCCTTGCAGAAACGAGCAGTGTGTCCCTTTCTGTTGCAGTTGGAGCACTGCATTTCCCGACAAGGTCCATGATGGTGGTAAGTGCATTTGGTGCACTTTGGAAGATTACCCCCCATAAGTCTTTGTTGGGTAGGGACTTCTAGGGACTATAGTAGGTACAGTGGCAGCATTCACTGAGACCAGTTGTTTCTTCGCGGATTCTTGGGAAGACCCACCCTTCCCTTTATTCCATACCCTCTTCTTGTTATTGTTGATGTTGTTGTTGTTGTTGTTGCTGTTGTTGTTGTTTTTTCCCTTTTGTGGTTCTAGTGTAGCAACCGTTGAGTTCTGATGACCTCCATAATCAACAAGAGATTGTGCCAGTTCCTTGGCACTTTCAAAAGTGTCAGGTTTTGAAGCTAACACGCTTGACCTAATTTGGGGGCGACAGTCCCCAAATGTATCTCTCTATTTTCTTGCTCTCAGGAGGAGTCATATCTGGGCAAAGGATTGCCAGATCGCAGAACCTGTTGGTATATGTTGCGATGTCGTTACCAACCATTCCAAGAGTCCAGAGTTTGTGCTCGAGTTTTTGAATCTCTCCTCGTGGACAGTATTCTCTCATCAGCATGACTTTAAACTTTCCCAGCTTATGGAGTTTGCCACTATCAGGGTAAGTACCTTAACGTGGCCATTCCACCAAGTTAAAGCTCTATCAATAAGGGTGAAAGTTGCAAATTTGACTTTGCTGTGCTCGGGACAGGAGCAGATTTCAAAGACTGATTACGTCCTTTCAATCCACTGCCTCAGAGCTATCACACCACCAGTTCCATAAAACATCCGGGGTTTGGCATTAGTAAAGTCCTTATAGGTGCATTCTCGGGGTTGCCCATGACTCTCGCCATGGTTGGATAGGTGTGTGCCAGTTCCCGAGCCAGTAGTGCTCGAGTTATTGATCTGTGACATGGCAGCTGCTACTGCTGCAGTGACTGCTGCTTGGAACATGATAGCATCAAATTTAGGTGGTGGAGGTGGTGGTGGTATAGGTGCTTCCCCACCGTTGTTTCGCCTTGGATTCCTACGCGAAGGCATCCTTCAACTATAGGTTGAAAAGATAACGATAAGAATTACTTAGTATTGAAACTGAATGTGTCTCATGAACCAAATTGCTATAGTTCGACAATAGATGATAGTATGAGTCTTAAAATTAGTAAAATGAAAGTTATTTGTAAGACTGACAATATGAATCAAGCATTTGGTTTTCTCGATGACTTTCCAAGGATTTAATGAAATGCTCAACGTAGTAATAATAGTGCTACTTATATTAATATAATATTTGATACAACGATCATGAAAAAATTGGCCCCTATAAGGGTCTCCGGTTACAAAGTTTGAGAAATTTAAAGACTTTTAGCCGAGGTCCTAACTTATAACAAAACTTGAGATTTTTGCAAGCACTACTTGCGACGTAGGTTGCGCTTGGAGCTTGACTCTGCATCCGATTCCTTTGACTCTATTAGACGCCTATCAAAAGCGGCTTGTTGTTCTCTTAATTCGGCTAGGGCTGCAATCATTTGCGCTTGGAATGCCTCGGTTTGGAGTTGAGCATTGTCTTGCATTCTGTCCAGCCTATAGATATCGAAAGTGTGAACCTGTACTTCCACGTTGACATCCCGAAGCCAGCTAGCTTGAACTCCGGATTGATAGGACTGATTGGCTAGCTTACCCACCATTACTGGGAGTGCCCGATCAGCCGAACCTCCGCCTCGGACATCGTAGAAGTCCCGACACATGCCGTAGGGAGGGCGTAGGTTTTGTTGTTGGCCCCAATGGTGGAGGTGACTTCCCCAGACGGGAGTCGGTCCTTGAAAGTTCCTTACGAAGATGGGAGGTTGTACGGGTGGTGGGTTGATCACTTCCGGCTCTGAGTCGGTACCGGAGTCATCATCCACTTCTATGGGTTCCTCATCCTCTTCGGGATCATCTTCGACCCATCCTCCATTTCCTTGGTTGGAAAAGTAGGGGTCGCCAGGGTGGTGAAATCCAGCCATTTAACTGTACGAGAAATAGGGTTATAAGAATTGAATAAGGTTGAAACATGCAAAACATGTAAGTTAAACTAGTTTATGTACAAATACTCCTATAGTATTTAAATTCTTGTGTTTGATTCTTGTGACAGTTTGGTAATTTTTGACTTGTTGCTTACTACGAGCAATCCTCGATATATATATTGGTCCGATCTCAGGCAAATATAGTTGATCACGTTATATTTGTCCCAAATCTGATTATATATATTGAGTTTTAATCGTAGTGTCAACTTGTCTAAATACTTGTTGTATAGTTAAAATCATGAAAATAATTTTGTTGTATGCATGTATTTGTACTTAAATGAACTAACAATTTAAGTTAAACGTAACGCTGCTTAAGCGTAAAAAAAAATGTTTTGTCAGAGAGTATTAGTCCCTTAAGCATTTATACTTTGTATATCTTATGTGGTTCGATATAATTAGTTCACTATAAACATTGCTCTAATACCAATCTGTCACACCCCCAAACCTGAACGGCGGAAACGTTCGGGGGCGGATGACTTCATGTGGTAACGTAACAAATGAATACATAGTAAAGAAAGCAATACAACCATCATATATATAATTGAAAGTTTACATTTGTCAGAAGTTACATGTTCAAAACCAATTACAATATGATGTCAAAATATGAGATTAAACTGGCGCCGCAGCATCTCTTCTTCAAAAGCATGTTAGTACCTGAAATTACTGAATCCCTGGGACATACAAGTAATTTTGAAAGAGTAGATCAGCATTTAAGCTGGTGAGTTTCATAAGTATTAAATGGCAATGTTTGTATGAAATGAAATGTTTTGTCCTTGTTTGTTTGTTTCTAGAAAATCCTATATTTTCTACTAGTATAAAAGTAGCCTTCACTCAAGACCGATATTTGTTTCTAAAAATGTATGTAAGTGTAAAATAACCAATATGTTTGAAAACCTCGTAAATCAATGCATTTTTAATACCCCATGTGAGTTTTATAACCATAGTATTGACTCGGAATGCCTATACACAACGTTCTTCAGGCGTTGGAATGTTATGACGTTTGTCACCCCAAATGGTGGACTGTAGCTAATAGTCAAGGCACGGGTTGTCAAGCCCATATAGATCTATACACAAACACCATGCTCCCCCTCCAAGGGATTCTGGTATATAATACAGGACTTGAAATGTTTACTCGAACGTACGTGAAGTTAATGTCTCACAAACCGTGGTATAAAAACAGATTTACATGTTGAAAATGTTCGTTTGTTCTTGTATATGAAAGTGATTTCTTAAAAATCGCGTTTCTAGTATGTAAAAGTTAGCAATATCCTTGTAAAACTATACCTATTGTAGTTTTCTAAAAGTGTGTCTCGTTTGTTTAGAAATCCCTAGAAAAGGAATCACTTGTTATGAAAGTATAGATTTTTGTAGAGCCTAAGATAGATAAGTATACATATAATCTAAGAAAATGTTTAGTTTATACATGCATTACAACAATTTATATTTCAAAAGATAGAATGCTATTGTAACATATTTTATATACGAAAGTTCCCTATAAAGTTTATAAATCACATATGATTTGGTTATATAAAAGCATATAAAAAAATTTTATATAACACACGATGATACTCGTGTGTTTTACTTGTATTCCCCCCTTGAAAGCATATAAAAGCATTTATAGAACAATTAAAAGGTTAATTAAAGGGTATGAACTCACTTGAAAGTTTGAAGAAAGCGAGATGGAAACCGGGCAGACTTTCGTCTCGAGAAACGGATTTTTCTCGGGATTCTCGGGAATCTCGGGAGTAGAAACGATCTTCGGGACTTGAGCAAAATGACTAGTGCTTCAGGTTAGAACGGGCACGGAAAACGAGGCAAGAACGCAAAGGAAATGAGAGAAATGGAGCCCTTTCTTCGGAACCCTTGCATCCCTTTTATAGGGGCTGGGAACCGCCTCGGTACGTGTCACACCCCCAAACCTGAACGGCAGAAACGTTCGGGGGCGGATGACTTCTTGTGGTAACGTAACAAATGAATACATAGTAAAGAAAGCAATACAACCATCATATATATAATTGAAAGTTTACATTTGTCAGAAGTTACATGTTCAAAACCAATTACAATATGATGTCAAAATATGAGATTAAACTGGCGCCGCAGCATCTCTTCTTCAAAAGCATGTTAGTACCTGAAATTACTGAATCCCTGGGACATACAAGTAATTTTGAAAGAGTAGATCAGCATTTAAGCTGGTGAGTTTCATAAGTATTAAATGGCAATGTTTGTATGAAATGAAATGTTTTGTCCTTGTTTGTTTGTTTCTAGAAAATCCTATATTTTCTACTAGTATAAAAGTAGCCTTCACTCAAGACCGATATTTGTTTCTAAAAATGTATGTAAGTGTAAAATAACCAATATGTTTGAAAACTTCGTAAATCAATGCATTTTTAATACCCCATGTGAGTTTTATAACCATAGTATTGACTCGGAATGCCTATACACAACGTTCTTCATGCGTTGGAATGTTATGACGTTTGTCACCCCAAATGGTGGACTGTAGCTAACAGTCAAGGCACGGGTTGTCAAGCCCGTATAGATCTATACACAAACACCATGCTCCCCCTCCAAGGGATTCTGGTATATAATACAGGACTTGAAATGTTTACTCGAACGTACGTGAAGTTAATGTCTCACAAACCGTGGTATAAAAACAGATTTACATGTTGAAAATGTTCGTTTGTTCTTGTATGTGAAAGTGATTTCTTAAAAATCCCGTTTCTAGTATGTAAAAGTTAGCAATATCCTTGTAAAACTATACCTATTGTAGTTTTCTAAAAGTGTGTCTCGTTTGTTTAGAAATCCCTAGAAAAGGAATCACTTGTTATGAAAGTATAGATTTTTGTAGAGCCTAAGATAGACAAGTATACATATAATCTAAGAAAATGTTTAGTTTATACATGCATTACAACAATTTATATTTCAAAAGATAGAATGCTATTGTAACATATTTTATATACGAAAGTTCCCTATAAAGTTTATAAATCACATATGATTTGGTTATATAAAAGCATATAAAAAAATTTTATATAACACACGATGATACTCGTGTGTTTTACTTGTATTCCCCCCTTGAAAGCATATAAAAGCATTTATAGAACAATTAAAAGGTTAATTAAGGGGTATGAACTCACTTGAAAGTTTGAAGAAAGCGAGATGGAAACCGGGCAGAGTTTCGTCTCGAGAAACGGATTTTTCTCGGGATTCTCGGGAATCTCGGGAGTAGAAACGATCTTCGGGACTTGAGCAAAATGACTAGTGCTTCAGGTTAGAACGGGCACGGAAAACGAGGCAAGAACGCAAAGGAAATGAGAGAAATGGAGCCCTTTCTTCGGAACCCTTGCATCCCTTTTATAGGGGCTGGGAACCGCCTCGGTACGTGTCACACCCCCAAACCTGAACGGCAGAAACGTTCGGGGGCGGATGACTTCTTGTGGTAACGTAACAAATGAATACATAGTAAAGAAAGCAATACAACCATCATATATATAATTGAAAGTTTACATTTGTCAGAAGTTACATGTTCAAAACCAATTACAATATGATGTCAAAATATGAGATTAAACTGGCGCCGCAGCATCTCTTCTTCAAAAGCATGTTAGTACCTGAAATTACTGAATCCCTGGGACATACAAGTAATTTTGAAAGAGTAGATCAACATTTAAGCTGGTGAGTTTCATAAGTATTAAATGGCAATGTTTGTATGAAATGAAATGTTTTGTCCTTGTTTGTTTGTTTCTAGAAAATCCTATATTTTCTACTAGTATAAAAGTAGCCTTCACTCAAGACCGATATTTGTTTCTAAAAATGTATGTAAGTGTAAAATAACCAATATGTTTGAAAACCTCGTAAATCAATGCATTTTTAATACCCCATGTGAGTTTTATAACCATAGTATTGACTCGGAATGCCTATACACAACGTTCTTCAGGCGTTGGAATGTTATGACGTTTGTCACCCCAAATGGTGGACTGTAGCTAACAGTCAAGGCACGGGTTGTCAAGCCCGTATAGATCTATACACAAACACCATGCTCCCCCTCCAAGGGATTCTGGTATATAATACAGGACTTGAAATGTTTACTCGAACGTACGTGAAGTTAATGTCTCACAAACCGTGGTATAAAAACAAATTTACATGTTGAAAATGTTCGTTTGTTCTTGTATATGAAAGTGATTTCTTAAAAATCGCGTTTCTAGTATGTAAAAGTTAGCAATATCCTTGTAAAACTATACCTATTGTAGTTTTCTAAAAGTGTGTCTCGTTTGTTTAGAAATACCTAGAAAAGGAATCACTTGTTATGAAAGTATAGATTTTTGTAGAGCCTAAGATAGACAAGTACACATATAATCTAAGAAAATGTTTAGTTTATACATGCATTACAACAATTTATATTTCAAAAGATAGAATGCTATTGTAACATATTTTATATACGAAAGTTCCCTATAAAGTTTATAAATCACATATGATTTGGTTATATAAAAGCATATAAAAAAATTTTATATAACACACGATGATACTCGTGTGTTTTACTTGTATTCCCCCCTTGAAAGCATATAAAAGCATTTGTAGAACAATTAAAAGGTTAATTAAGGGGTATGAACTCACTTGAAAGTTTGAAGAAAGCGAGATGGAAACCGGGCAGAGTTTCGTCTCGAGAAACGGATTTTTCTCGGGATTCTCGGGAATCTCGGGAGTAGAAACGATCTTCGGGACTTGAGCAAAATGACTAGTGCTTCAGGTTAGAACGGGCACGGAAAACGAGGCAAGAACGCAAAGGAAATGAGAGAAATGGAGCCCTTTCTTCGGAACCCTTGCATCCCTTTTATAGGGGCTGGGAACCGCCTCGGTACGTGTCACACCCCCAAACCTGAACGGCAGAAACGTTCGGGGGCGGATGACTTCTTGTGGTAACGTAACAAATGAATACATAGTAAAGAAAGCAATACAACCATCATATATATAATTGAAAGTTTACATTTGTCAGAAGTTACATGTTCAAAACCAATTACAATATGATGTCAAAATATGAGATTAAACTGGCGCCGCAGCATCTCTTCTTCAAAAGCATGTTAGTACCTGAAATTACTGAATCCCTGGGACATACAAGTAATTTTGAAAGAGTAGATCAGCATTTAAGCTGGTGAGTTTCATAAGTATTAAATGGCAATGTTTGTATGAAATGAAATGTTTTGTCCTTGTTTGTTTGTTTCTAGAAAATCCTATATTTTCTACTAGTATAAAAGTAGCCTTCACTCAAGACCGATATTTGTTTCTAAAAATGTATGTAAGTGTAAAATAACCAATATGTTTGAAAACTTCGTAAATCAATGCATTTTTAATACCCCATGTGAGTTTTATAACCATAGTATTGACTCGGAATGCCTATACACAACGTTCTTCATGCGTTGGAATGTTATGACGTTTGTCACCCCAAATGGTGGACTGTAGCTAACAGTCAAGGCACGGGTTGTCAAGCCCGTATAGATCTATACACAAACACCATGCTCCCCCTCCAAGGGATTCTGGTATATAATACAGGACTTGAAATGTTTACTCGAACGTACGTGAAGTTAATGTCTCACAAACCGTGGTATAAAAACAGATTTACATGTTGAAAATGTTCGTTTGTTCTTGTATGTGAAAGTGATTTCTTAAAAATCCCGTTTCTAGTATGTAAAAGTTAGCAATATCCTTGTAAAACTATACCTATTGTAGTTTTCTAAAAGTGTGTCTCGTTTGTTTAGAAATCCCTAGAAAAGGAATCACTTGTTATGAAAGTATAGATTTTTGTAGAGCCTAAGATAGACAAGTATACATATAATCTAAGAAAATGTTTAGTTTATACATGCATTACAACAATTTATATTTCAAAAGATAGAATGCTATTGTAACATATTTTATATACGAAAGTTCCCTATAAAGTTTATAAATCACATATGATTTGGTTATATAAAAGCATATAAAAAAATTTTATATAACACACGATGATACTCGTGTGTTTTACTTGTATTCCCCCCTTGAAAGCATATAAAAGCATTTATAGAACAATTAAAAGGTTAATTAAGGGGTATGAACTCACTTGAAAGTTTGAAGAAAGCGAGATGGAAACCGGGCAGAGTTTCGTCTCGAGAAACGGATTTTTCTCGGGATTCTCGGGAATCTCGGGAGTAGAAACGATCTTCGGGACTTGAGCAAAATGACTAGTGCTTCAGGTTAGAACGGGCACGGAAAACGAGGCAAGAACGCAAAGGAAATGAGAGAAATGGAGCCCTTTCTTCGGAACCCTTGCATCCCTTTTATAGGGGCTGGGAACCGCCTCGGTACGTGTCACACCCCCAAACCTGAACGGCAGAAACGTTCGGGGGCGGATGACTTCTTGTGGTAACGTAACAAATGAATACATAGTAAAGAAAGCAATACAACCATCATATATATAATTGAAAGTTTACATTTGTCAGAAGTTACATGTTCAAAACCAATTACAATATGATGTCAAAATATGAGATTAAACTGGCGCCGCAGCATCTCTTCTTCAAAAGCATGTTAGTACCTGAAATTACTGAATCCCTGGGACATACAAGTAATTTTGAAAGAGTAGATCAACATTTAAGCTGGTGAGTTTCATAAGTATTAAATGGCAATGTTTGTATGAAATGAAATGTTTTGTCCTTGTTTGTTTGTTTCTAGAAAATCCTATATTTTCTACTAGTATAAAAGTAGCCTTCACTCAAGACCGATATTTGTTTCTAAAAATGTATGTAAGTGTAAAATAACCAATATGTTTGAAAACCTCGTAAATCAATGCATTTTTAATACCCCATGTGAGTTTTATAACCATAGTATTGACTCGGAATGCCTATACACAACGTTCTTCAGGCGTTGGAATGTTATGACGTTTGTCACCCCAAATGGTGGACTGTAGCTAACAGTCAAGGCACGGGTTGTCAAGCCCGTATAGATCTATACACAAACACCATGCTCCCCCTCCAAGGGATTCTGGTATATAATACAGGACTTGAAATGTTTACTCGAACGTACGTGAAGTTAATGTCTCACAAACCGTGGTATAAAAACAAATTTACATGTTGAAAATGTTCGTTTGTTCTTGTATATGAAAGTGATTTCTTAAAAATCGCGTTTCTAGTATGTAAAAGTTAGCAATATCCTTGTAAAACTATACCTATTGTAGTTTTCTAAAAGTGTGTCTCGTTTGTTTAGAAATACCTAGAAAAGGAATCACTTGTTATGAAAGTATAGATTTTTGTAGAGCCTAAGATAGACAAGTACACATATAATCTAAGAAAATGTTTAGTTTATACATGCATTACAACAATTTATATTTCAAAAGATAGAATGCTATTGTAACATATTTTATATACGAAAGTTCCCTATAAAGTTTATAAATCACATATGATTTGGTTATATAAAAGCATATAAAAAAATTTTATATAACACACGATGATACTCGTGTGTTTTACTTGTATTCCCCCCTTGAAAGCATATAAAAGCATTTGTAGAACAATTAAAAGGTTAATTAAGGGGTATGAACTCACTTGAAAGTTTGAAGAAAGCGAGATGGAAACCGGGCAGAGTTTCGTCTCGAGAAACGGATTTTTCTCGGGATTCTCGGGAATCTCGGGAGTAGAAACGATCTTCGGGACTTGAGCAAAATGACTAGTGCTTCAGGTTAGAACGGGCACGGAAAACGAGGCAAGAACGCAAAGGAAATGAGAGAAATGGAGCCCTTTCTTCGGAACCCTTGCATCCCTTTTATAGGGGCTGGGAACCGCCTCGGTACGTGTCACACCCCCAAACCTGAACGGCGGAAACGTTCGGGGGCGGATGACTTCTTGTGGTAACGTAACAAATGAATACATAGTAAAGAAAGCAATACAACCATCATATATATAATTGAAAGTTTACATTTTTCAGAAGTTACATGTACAAAACCAATTACAATATGATGTCAAAATATGAGATTAAACTGGCGCCGCAGCATCTCTTCTTCAAAAGCATGTTAGTACCTGAAATTACTGAATCCCTGGGACATACAAGTAATTTTGAAAGAGTAGATCAGCATTTAAGCTGGTGAGTTTCATAAGTATTAAATGGCAATGTTTGTATGAAATGAAATGTTTTGTCCTTGTTTGTTTGTTTCTAGAAAATCCTATATTTTCTACTAGTATAAAAGTAGCCTTCACTCAAGACCGATATTTGTTTCTAAAAATGTATGTAAGTGTAAAATAACCAATATGTTTGAAAACCTCGTAAATCAATGCATTTTTAATACCCCATGTGAGTTTTATAACCATAGTATTGACTCGGAATGCCTATACACAACGTTCTTCAGGCGTTGGAATGTTATGACGTTTGTCACCCCAAATGGTGGACTGTAGCTAACAGTCAAGGCACGGGTTGTCAAGCCCGTATAGATCTATACACAAACACCATGCTCCCCCTCCAAGGGATTCTGGTATATAATACAGGACTTGAAATGTTTACTCGAACGTACGTGAAGTTAATGTCTCACAAACCGTGGTATAAAAACAGATTTACATGTTGAAAATGTTCGTTTGTTCTTGTATGTGAAAGTGATTTCTTAAAAATCGCGTTTCTAGTATGTAAAAGTTAGCAATATCCTTGTAAAACTATACCTATTGTAGTTTTCTAAAAGTGTGTCTCGTTTGTTTAGAAATACCTAGAAAAGGAATCACTTGTTATGAAAGTATAGATTTTTGTAGAGCCTAAGATAGACAAGTACACATATAATCTAAGAAAATGTTTAGTTTATACATGCATTACAACAATTTATATTTCAAAAGATAGAATGCTATTGTAACATATTTTATATACGAAAGTTCCCTATAAAGTTTATAAATCACATATGATTTGGTTATATAAAAGCATATAAAAAAATTTTATATAACACACGATGATACTCGTGTGTTTTACTTGTATTCCCCCCTTGAAAGCATATAAAAGCATTTGTAGAACAATTAAAAGGTTAATTAAGGGGTATGAACTCACTTGAAAGTTTGAAGAAAGCGAGATGGAAACCGGGCAGAGTTTCGTCTCGAGAAACGGATTTTTCTCGGGATTCTCGGGAATCTCGGGAGTAGAAACGATCTTCGGGACTTGAGCAAAATGACTAGTGCTTCAGGTTAGAACGGGCACGGAAAACGAGGCAAGAACGCAAAGGAAATGAGAGAAATGGAGCCCTTTCTTCGGAACCCTTGCATCCCTTTTATAGGGGCTGGGAACCGCCTCGGTACGTGTCACACCCCCAAACCTGAACGGCGGAAACGTTCGGGGGCGGATGACTTCTTGTGGTAACGTAACAAATGAATACATAGTAAAGAAAGCAATACAACCATCATATATATAATTGAAAGTTTACATTTTTCAGAAGTTACATGTACAAAACCAATTACAATATGATGTCAAAATATGAGATTAAACTGGCGCCGCAGCATCTCTTCTTCAAAAGCATGTTAGTACCTGAAATTACTGAATCCCTGGGACATACAAGTAATTTTGAAAGAGTAGATCAGCATTTAAGCTGGTGAGTTTCATAAGTATTAAATGGCAATGTTTGTATGAAATGAAATGTTTTGTCCTTGTTTGTTTGTTTCTAGAAAATCCTATATTTTCTACTAGTATAAAAGTAGCCTTCACTCAAGACCGATATTTGTTTCTAAAAATGTATGTAAGTGTAAAATAACCAATATGTTTGAAAACCTCGTAAATCAATGCATTTTTAATACCCCATGTGAGTTTTATAACCATAGTATTGACTCGGAATGCCTATACACAACGTTCTTCAGGCGTTGGAATGTTATGACGTTTGTCACCCCAAATGGTGGACTGTAGCTAACAGTCAAGGCACGGGTTGTCAAGCCCGTATAGATCTATACACAAACACCATGCTCCCCCTCCAAGGGATTCTGGTATATAATACAGGACTTGAAATGTTTACTCGAACGTACGTGAAGTTAATGTCTCACAAACCGTGGTATAAAAACAGATTTACATGTTGAAAATGTTCGTTTGTTCTTGTATGTGAAAGTGATTTCTTAAAAATCGCGTTTCTAGTATGTAAAAGTTAGCAATATCCTTGTAAAACTATACCTATTGTAGTTTTCTAAAAGTGTGTCTCGTTTGTTTAGAAATACCTAGAAAAGGAATCACTTGTTATGAAAGTATAGATTTTTGTAGAGCCTAAGATAGACAAGTATACATATAATCAAAGAAAATGTTTAGTTTATACATGCATTACAACAATTTATATTTCAAAAGATAGAATGCTATTGTAACATATTTTATATACGAAAGTTCCCTATAAAGTTTATAAATCACATATGATTTGGTTATATAAAAGCATATAAAAAAAATTTATATAACACACGATGATACTCGTGTGTTTTACTTGTATTCCCCCCTTGAAAGCATATAAAAGCATTTATAGAACAATTAAAAGGTTAATTAAAGGGTATGAACTCACTTGAAAGTTTGAAGAAAGCGAGATGGAAACCGGGCAGACTTTCGTCTCGAGAAACGGATTTTTCTCGGGATTCTCGGGAATCTCGGGAGTAGAAACGATCTTCGGGACTTGAGCAAAATGACTAGTGCTTCAGGTTAGAACGGGCACGGAAAACGAGGCAAGAACGCAAAGGAAATGAGAGAAATGGAGCCCTTTCTTCGGAACCCTTGCATCCCTTTTATAGGGGCTGGGAACCGCCTCGGTACGTGTCACACCCCCAAACCTGAACGTCGGAAACGTTCGGGGGCGGATGACTTCTTGTGGTAACGTAACAAATGAATACATAGTAAAGAAAGCAATACAACCATCATATATATAATTGAAAGTTTACATTTGTCAGAAGTTACATGTTCAAAACCAATTACAATATGATGTCAAAATATGAGATTAAACTGGCGCCGCAGCATCTCTTCTTCAAAAGCATGTTAGTACCTGAAATTACTGAATCCCTGGGACATACAAGTAATTTTGAAAGAGTAGATCAGCATTTAAGCTGGTGAGTTTCATAAGTATTAAATGGCAATGTTTGTATGAAATGAAATGTTTTGTCCTTGTTTGTTTGTTTCTAGAAAATCCTATATTTTCTACTAGTATAAAAGTAGCCTTCACTCAAGACCGATATTTGTTTCTAAAAATGTATGTAAGTGTAAAATAACCAATATGTTTGAAAACCTCGTAAATCAATGCATTTTTAATACCCCATGTGAGTTTTATAACCATAGTATTGACTCGGAATGCCTATACACAACGTTCTTCAGGCGTTGGAATGTTATGACGTTTGTCACCCCAAATGGTGGACTGTAGCTAACAGTCAAGGCACGGGTTGTCAAGCCCGTATAGATCTATACACAAACACCATGCTCCCCCTCCAAGGGATTCTGGTATATAATACAGGACTTGAAATGTTTACTCGAACGTACGTGAAGTTAATGTCTCACAAACCGTGGTATAAAAACAAATTTACATGTTGAAAATGTTCGTTTGTTCTTGTATATGAAAGTGATTTCTTAAAAATCGCGTTTCTAGTATGTAAAAGTTAGCAATATCCTTGTAAAACTATACCTATTGTAGTTTTCTAAAAGTGTGTCTCGTTTGTTTAGAAATACCTAGAAAAGGAATCACTTGTTATGAAAGTATAGATTTTTGTAGAGCCTAAGATAGACAAGTACACATATAATCTAAGAAAATGTTTAGTTTATACATGCATTACAACAATTTATATTTCAAAAGATAGAATGCTATTGTAACATATTTTATATACGAAAGTTCCCTATAAAGTTTATAAATCACATATGATTTGGTTATATAAAAGCATATAAAAAAATTTTATATAACACACGATGATACTCGTGTGTTTTACTTGTATTCCCCCCTTGAAAGCATATAAAAGCATTTGTAGAACAATTAAAAGGTTAATTAAGGGGTATGAACTCACTTGAAAGTTTGAAGAAAGCGAGATGGAAACCGGGCAGAGTTTCGTCTCGAGAAACGGATTTTTCTCGGGATTCTCGGGAATCTCGGGAGTAGAAACGATCTTCGGGACTTGAGCAAAATGACTAGTGCTTCAGGTTAGAACGGGCACGGAAAACGAGGCAAGAACGCAAAGGAAATGAGAGAAATGGAGCCCTTTCTTCGGAACCCTTGCATCCCTTTTATAGGGGCTCGGAACCGCCTCGGTACGTGTCACACCCCCAAACCTGAACGGCGGAAACGTTCGGGGGCGGATGACTTCTTGTGGTAACGTAACAAATGAATACATAGTAAAGAAAGCAATACAACCATCATATATATAATTGAAAGTTTACATTTTTCAGAAGTTACATGTACAAAACCAATTACAATATGATGTCAAAATATGAGATTAAACTGGCGCCGCAGCATCTCTTCTTCAAAAGCATGTTAGTACCTGAAATTACTGAATCCCTGGGACATACAAGTAATTTTGAAAGAGTAGATCAGCATTTAAGCTGGTGAGTTTCATAAGTATTAAATGGCAATGTTTGTATGAAATGAAATGTTTTGTCCTTGTTTGTTTGTTTCTAGAAAATCCTATATTTTCTACTAGTATAAAAGTAGCCTTCACTCAAGACCGATATTTGTTTCTAAAAATGTATGTAAGTGTAAAATAACCAATATGTTTGAAAACCTCGTAAATCAATGCATTTTTAATACCCCATGTGAGTTTTATAACCATAGTATTGACTCGGAATGCCTATACACAACGTTCTTCAGGCGTTGGAATGTTATGACGTTTGTCACCCCAAATGGTGGACTGTAGCTAACAGTCAAGGCACGGGTTGTCAAGCCCGTATAGATCTATACACAAACACCATGCTCCCCCTCCAAGGGATTCTGGTATATAATACAGGACTTGAAATGTTTACTCGAACGTACGTGAAGTTAATGTCTCACAAACCGTGGTATAAAAACAGATTTACATGTTGAAAATGTTCGTTTGTTCTTGTATGTGAAAGTGATTTCTTAAAAATCGCGTTTCTAGTATGTAAAAGTTAGCAATATCCTTGTAAAACTATACCTATTGTAGTTTTCTAAAAGTGTGTCTCGTTTGTTTAGAAATACCTAGAAAAGGAATCACTTGTTATGAAAGTATAGATTTTTGTAGAGCCTAAGATAGACAAGTATACATATAATCAAAGAAAATGTTTAGTTTATACATGCATTACAACAATTTATATTTCAAAAGATAGAATGCTATTGTAACATATTTTATATACGAAAGTTCCCTATAAAGTTTATAAATCACATATGATTTGGTTATATAAAAGCATATAAAAAAAATTTATATAACACACGATGATACTCGTGTGTTTTACTTGTATTCCCCCCTTGAAAGCATATAAAAGCATTTATAGAACAATTAAAAGGTTAATTAAAGGGTATGAACTCACTTGAAAGTTTGAAGAAAGCGAGATGGAAACCGGGCAGACTTTCGTCTCGAGAAACGGATTTTTCTCGGGATTCTCGGGAATCTCGGGAGTAGAAACGATCTTCGGGACTTGAGCAAAATGACTAGTGCTTCAGGTTAGAACGGGCACGGAAAACGAGGCAAGAACGCAAAGGAAATGAGAGAAATGGAGCCCTTTCTTCGGAACCCTTGCATCCCTTTTATAGGGGCTGGGAACCGCCTCGGTACGTGTCACACCCCCAAACCTGAACGTCGGAAACGTTCGGGGGCGGATGACTTCTTGTGGTAACGTAACAAATGAATACATAGTAAAGAAAGCAATACAACCATCATATATATAATTGAAAGTTTACATTTGTCAGAAGTTACATGTTCAAAACCAATTACAATATGATGTCAAAATATGAGATTAAACTGGCGCCGCAGCATCTCTTCTTCAAAAGCATGTTAGTACCTGAAATTACTGAATCCCTGGGACATACAAGTAATTTTGAAAGAGTAGATCAGCATTTAAGCTGGTGAGTTTCATAAGTATTAAATGGCAATGTTTGTATGAAATGAAATGTTTTGTCCTTGTTTGTTTGTTTCTAGAAAATCCTATATTTTCTACTAGTATAAAAGTAGCCTTCACTCAAGACCGATATTTGTTTCTAAAAATGTATGTAAGTGTAAAATAACCAATATGTTTGAAAACCTCGTAAATCAATGCATTTTTAATACCCCATGTGAGTTTTATAACCATAGTATTGACTCGGAATGCCTATACACAACGTTCTTCAGGCGTTGGAATGTTATGACGTTTGTCACCCCAAATGGTGGACTGTAGCTAACAGTCAAGGCACGGGTTGTCAAGCCCGTATAGATCTATACACAAACACCATGCTCCCCCTCCAAGGGATTCTGGTATATAATACAGGACTTGAAATGTTTACTCGAACGTACGTGAAGTTAATGTCTCACAAACCGTGGTATAAAAACAAATTTACATGTTGAAAATGTTCGTTTGTTCTTGTATATGAAAGTGATTTCTTAAAAATCGCGTTTCTAGTATGTAAAAGTTAGCAATATCCTTGTAAAACTATACCTATTGTAGTTTTCTAAAAGTGTGTCTCGTTTGTTTAGAAATACCTAGAAAAGGAATCACTTGTTATGAAAGTATAGATTTTTGTAGAGCCTAAGATAGACAAGTACACATATAATCTAAGAAAATGTTTAGTTTATACATGCATTACAACAATTTATATTTCAAAAGATAGAATGCTATTGTAACATATTTTATATACGAAAGTTCCCTATAAAGTTTATAAATCACATATGATTTGGTTATATAAAAGCATATAAAAAAATTTTATATAACACACGATGATACTCGTGTGTTTTACTTGTATTCCCCCCTTGAAAGCATATAAAAGCATTTGTAGAACAATTAAAAGGTTAATTAAGGGGTATGAACTCACTTGAAAGTTTGAAGAAAGCGAGATGGAAACCGGGCAGAGTTTCGTCTCGAGAAACGGATTTTTCTCGGGATTCTCGGGAATCTCGGGAGTAGAAACGATCTTCGGGACTTGAGCAAAATGACTAGTGCTTCAGGTTAGAACGGGCACGGAAAACAAGGCAAGAACGCAAAGGAAATGAGAGAAATGGAGCCCTTTCTTCGGAACCCTTGCATCCCTTTTATAGGGGCTGGGAACCGCCTCGGTACGTGTCACACCCCCAAACCTGAACGGCGGAAACGTTCGGGGGCGGATGACTTCTTGTGGTAACGTAACAAATGAATACATAGTAAAGAAAGCAATACAACCATCATATATATAATTGAAAGTTTACATTTTTCAGAAGTTACATGTACAAAACCAATTACAATATGATGTCAAAATATGAGATTAAACTGGCGCCGCAGCATCTCTTCTTCAAAAGCATGTTAGTACCTGAAATTACTGAATCCCTGGGACATACAAGTAATTTTGAAAGAGTAGATCAGCATTTAAGCTGGTGAGTTTCATAAGTATTAAATGGCAATGTTTGTATGAAATGAAATGTTTTGTCCTTGTTTGTTTGTTTCTAGAAAATCCTATATTTTCTACTAGTATAAAAGTAGCCTTCACTCAAGACCGATATTTGTTTCTAAAAATGTATGTAAGTGTAAAATAACCAATATGTTTGAAAACCTCGTAAATCAATGCATTTTTAATACCCCATGTGAGTTTTATAACCATAGTATTGACTCGGAATGCCTATACACAACGTTCTTCAGGCGTTGGAATGTTATGATGTTTGTCACCCCAAATGGTGGACTGTAGCTAACAGTCAAGGCACGGGTTGTCAAGCCCGTATAGATCTATACACAAACACCATGCTCCCCCTCCAAGGGATTCTGGCATATAATACAGGACTTGAAATGTTTACTCGAACGTACGTGAAGTTAATGTCTCACAAACCATGGTATAAAAACAGATTTACATGTTGAAAATGTTCGTTTGTTCTTGTATATGAAAGTGATTTCTTAAAAATCACGTTTCTAGTATGTAAAAGTTAGCAATATCCTTGTAAAACTATACCTATTGTAGTTTTCTAAAAGTGTGTCTCGTTTGTTTAGAAATCCCTAGAAAAGGAATCACTTGTTATGAAAGTATAGATTTTTGTAGAGCCTAAGATAGACAAGTATACATATAATCTAAGAAAATGTTTAGTTTATACATGCATTACAACAATTTATATTTCAAAAGATAGAATGCTATTGTAACATATTTTATATACGAAAGTTCCCTATAAATTTTATAAATCACATATGATTTGGTTATATAAAAGCATATAAAAAAATTTTATATAACACACGATGATACTCGTGTGTTTTACTTGTATTCCCCCCTTGAAAGCATATAAAAGCATTTATAGAACAATTAAAAGGTTAATTAAGGGGTATGAACTCACTTGAAAGTTTGAAGAAAGCGAGATGGAAACCGGGCAGAGTTTCGTCTCGAGAAACGGATTTTTCTCGGGATTCTCAGGAATCTCGGGAGTAGAAACGATCTTCGGGACTTGAGCAAAATGACTAGTGCTTCAGGTTAGAACGGGCACGAAAAACGAGGCAAGAACGCAAAGGAAATGAGAGAAATGGAGCCCTTTCTTCGGAACCCTTGCATCCCTTTTATAGGGGCTGGGAACCGCCTCGGTACGTGTCACACCCCCAAACCTGAACGGCGGAAACGTTCGGGGGCGGATGACTTCTTGTGGTAACGTAACAAATGAATACATAGTAAAGAAAGCAATACAACCATCATATATATATAATTGAAAGTTTACATTTGTCAGAAGTTACATGTTCAAAACCAATTACAATATGATGTCAAAATATGAGATTAAACTGGCGCCGCAGCATCTCTTCTTCAAAAGCATGTTAGTACCTGAAATTACTGAATCCCTGGGACATACAAGTAATTTTGAAAGAGTAGATCAGCATTTAAGCTGGTGAGTTTCATAAGTATTAAATGGCAATGTTTGTATGAAATGAAATGTTTTGTCCTTGTTTGTTTGTTTCTAGAAAATCCTATATTTTCTACTAGTATAAAAGTAGCCTTCACTCAAGACCGATATTTGTTTCTAAAAATGTATGTAAGTGTAAAATAACCAATATGTTTGAAAACCTCGTAAATCAATGCATTTTTAATACCCCATGTGAGTTTCATAACCATAGTATTGACTCGGAATGCCTATACACAACGTTCTTCAGGCGTTGGAATGTTATGATGTTTGTCACCCCAAATGGTGGACTGTAGCTAACAGTCAAGGCACGGGTTGTCAAGCCCGTATAGATCTATACACAAACACCATGCTCCCCCTCCAAGGGATTCTGGTATATAATACAGGACTTGAAATGTTTACTCGAACGTACGTGAAGTTAATGTCTCACAAACCGTGGTATAAAAACAGATTTACATGTTGAAAATGTTCGTTTGTTCTTGTATATGAAAGTGATTTCTTAAAAATCACGTTTCTAGTATGTAAAAGTTAGCAATATCCTTGTAAAACTATACCTATTGTAGTTTTCTAAAAGTGTGTCTCGTTTGTTTAGAAATCCCTAGAAAAGGAATCACTTGTTATGAAAGTATAGATTTTTGTAGAGCCTAAGATAGACAAGTATACATATAATCTAAGAAAATGTTTAGTTTATACATGCATTACAACAATTTATATTTCAAAAGATAGAATGCTATTGTAACATATTTTATATACGAAAGTTCCCTATAAATTTTATAAATCACATATGATTTGGTTATATAAAAGCATATAAAAAAATTTTATATAACACACGATGATACTCGTGTGTTTTACTTGTATTCCCCCCTTGAAAGCATATAAAAGCATTTGTAGAACAATTAAAAGGTTAATTAAGGGGTATGAACTCACTTGAAAGTTTGAAGAAAGCGAGATGGAAACCGGGCAGAGTTTCGTCTCGAGAAACGGATTTTTCTCGGGATTCTTGGGAATCTCGGGAGTAGAAACGATCTTCGGGACTTGAGCAAAATGACTAGTGCTTCAGGTTAGAACGGGCACGGAAAACAAGGCAAGAACGCAAAGGAAATGAGAGAAATGGAGCCCTTTCTTCGGAACCCTTGCATCCCTTTTATAGGGGCTGGGAACCGCCTCGGTACGTGTCACACCCCCAAACCTGAACGGCAGAAACGTTCGGGGGCGGATGACTTCTTGTGGTAACGTAACAAATGAATACATAGTAAAGAAAGCAATACAACCATCATATATATAATTGAAAGTTTACATTTGTCAGAAGTTACATGTTCAAAACCAATTACAATATGATGTCAAAATATGAGATTAAACTGGCGCCGCAGCATCTCTTCTTCAAAAGCATGTTAGTACCTGAAATTACTGAATCCCTGGGACATACAAGTAATTTTGAAAGAGTAGATCAGCATTTAAGCTGGTGAGTTTCATAAGTATTAAATGGCAATGTTTGTATGAAATGAAATGTTTTGTCCTTGTTTGTTTGTTTCTAGAAAATCCTATATTTTCTACTAGTATAAAAGTAGCCTTCACTCAAGACCGATATTTGTTTCTAAAAATGTATGTAAGTGTAAAATAACCAATATGTTTGAAAACCTCGTAAATCAATGCATTTTTAATACCCCATGTGAGTTTCATAACCATAGTATTGACTCGGAATGCCTATACACAACGTTCTTCAGGCGTTGGAATGTTATGATGTTTGTCACCCCAAATGGTGGACTGTAGCTAACAGTCAAGGCACGGGTTGTCAAGCCCGTATAGATCTATACACAAACACCATGCTCCCCCTCCAAGGGATTCTGGTATATAATACAGGACTTGAAATGTTTACTCGAACGTACGTGAAGTTAATGTCTCACAAACCGTGGTATAAAAACAGATTTACATGTTGAAAATGTTCGTTTGTTCTTGTATATGAAAGTGATTTCTTAAAAATCACGTTTCTAGTATGTAAAAGTTAGCAATATCCTTGTAAAACTATACCTATTGTAGTTTTCTAAAAGTGTGTCTCGTTTGTTTAGAAATCCCTAGAAAAGGAATCACTTGTTATGAAAGTATAGATTTTTGTAGAGCCTAAGATAGACAAGTATACATATAATCTAAGAAAATGTTTAGTTTATACATGCATTACAACAATTTATATTTCAAAAGATAGAATGCTATTGTAACATATTTTATATACGAAAGTTCCCTATAAATTTTATAAATCACATATGATTTGGTTATATAAAAGCATATAAAAAAATTTTATATAACACACGATGATACTCGTGTGTTTTACTTGTATTCCCCCCTTGAAAGCATATAAAAGCATTTGTAGAACAATTAAAAGGTTAATTAAGGGGTATGAACTCACTTGAAAGTTTGAAGAAAGCGAGATGGAAACCGGGCAGAGTTTCGTCTCGAGAAACGGATTTTTCTCGGGATTCTTGGGAATCTCGGGAGTAGAAACGATCTTCGGGACTTGAGCAAAATGACTAGTGCTTCAGGTTAGAACGGGCACGGAAAACAAGGCAAGAACGCAAAGGAAATGAGAGAAATGGAGCCCTTTCTTCGGAACCCTTGCATCCCTTTTATAGGGGCTGGGAACCGCCTCGGTACGTGTCACACCCCCAAACCTGAACGGCAGAAACGTTCGGGGGCGGATGACTTCTTGTGGTAACGTAACAAATGAATACATAGTAAAGAAAGCAATACAACCATCATATATATAATTGAAAGTTTACATTTGTCAGAAGTTACATGTTCAAAACCAATTACAATATGATGTCAAAATATGAGATTAAACTGGCGCCGCAGCATCTCTTCTTCAAAAGCATGTTAGTACCTGAAATTACTGAATCCCTGGGACATACAAGTAATTTTGAAAGAGTAGATCAGCATTTAAGCTGGTGAGTTTCATAAGTATTAAATGGCAATGTTTGTATGAAATGAAATGTTTTGTCCTTGTTTGTTTGTTTCTAGAAAATCCTATATTTTCTACTAGTATAAAAGTAGCCTTCACTCAAGACCGATATTTGTTTCTAAAAATGTATGTAAGTGTAAAATAACCAATATGTTTGAAAACCTCGTAAATCAATGCATTTTTAATACCCCATGTGAGTTTCATAACCATAGTATTGACTCGGAATGCCTATACACAACGTTCTTCAGGCGTTGGAATGTTATGATGTTTGTCACCCCAAATGGTGGACTGTAGCTAACAGTCAAGGCACGGGTTGTCAAGCCCGTATAGATCTATACACAAACACCATGCTCCCCCTCCAAGGGATTCTGGTATATAATACAGGACTTGAAATGTTTACTCGAACGTACGTGAAGTTAATGTCTCACAAACCGTGGTATAAAAACAGATTTACATGTTGAAAATGTTCGTTTGTTCTTGTATATGAAAGTGATTTCTTAAAAATCACGTTTCTAGTATGTAAAAGTTAGCAATATCCTTGTAAAACTATACCTATTGTAGTTTTCTAAAAGTGTGTCTCGTTTGTTTAGAAATCCCTAGAAAAGGAATCACTTGTTATGAAAGTATAGATTTTTGTAGAGCCTAAGATAGACAAGTATACATATAATCTAAGAAAATGTTTAGTTTATACATGCATTACAACAATTTATATTTCAAAAGATAGAATGCTATTGTAACATATTTTATATACGAAAGTTCCCTATAAATTTTATAAATCACATATGATTTGGTTATATAAAAGCATATAAAAAAATTTTATATAACACACGATGATACTCGTGTGTTTTACTTGTATTCCCCCCTTGAAAGCATATAAAAGCATTTGTAGAACAATTAAAAGGTTAATTAAGGGGTATGAACTCACTTGAAAGTTTGAAGAAAGCGAGATGGAAACCGGGCAGAGTTTCGTCTCGAGAAACGGATTTTTCTCGGGATTCTTGGGAATCTCGGGAGTAGAAACGATCTTCGGGACTTGAGCAAAATGACTAGTGCTTCAGGTTAGAACGGGCACGGAAAACAAGGCAAGAACGCAAAGGAAATGAGAGAAATGGAGCCCTTTCTTCGGAACCCTTGCATCCCTTTTATAGGGGCTGGGAACCGCCTCGGTACGTGTCACACCCCCAAACCTGAACGGCAGAAACGTTCGGGGGCGGATGACTTCTTGTGGTAACGTAACAAATGAATACATAGTAAAGAAAGCAATACAACCATCATTATAATTGAAAGTTTACATTTGTCAGAAGTTACATGTTCAAAACCAATTACAATATGATGTCAAAATATGAGATTAAACTGGCGCCGCAGCATCTCTTCTTCAAAAGCATGTTAGTACCTGAAATTACTGAATCCCTGGGACATACAAGTAATTTTGAAAGAGTAGATCAGCATTTAAGCTGGTGAGTTTCATAAGTATTAAATGGCAATGTTTGTATGAAATGAAATGTTTTGTCCTTGTTTGTTTGTTTCTAGAAAATCCTATATTTTCTACTAGTATAAAAGTAGCCTTCACTCAAGACCGATATTTGTTTCTAAAAATGTATGTAAGTGTAAAATAACCAATATGTTTGAAAACCTCGTAAATCAATGCATTTTTAATACCCCATGTGAGTTTCATAACCATAGTATTGACTCGGAATGCCTATACACAACGTTCTTCAGGCGTTGGAATGTTATGATGTTTGTCACCCCAAATGGTGGACTGTAGCTAACAGTCAAGGCACGGGTTGTCAAGCCCGTATAGATCTATACACAAACACCATGCTCCCCCTCCAAGGGATTCTGGTATATAATACAGGACTTGAAATGTTTACTCGAACGTACGTGAAGTTAATGTCTCACAAACCGTGGTATAAAAACAGATTTACATGTTGAAAATGTTCGTTTGTTCTTGTATATGAAAGTGATTTCTTAAAAATCACGTTTCTAGTATGTAAAAGTTAGCAATATCCTTGTAAAACTATACCTATTGTAGTTTTCTAAAAGTGTGTCTCGTTTGTTTAGAAATCCCTAGAAAAGGAATCACTTGTTATGAAAGTATAGATTTTTGTAGAGCCTAAGATAGACAAGTATACATATAATCTAAGAAAATGTTTAGTTTATACATGCATTACAACAATTTATATTTCAAAAGATAGAATGCTATTGTAACATATTTTATATACGAAAGTTCCCTATAAATTTTATAAATCACATATGATTTGGTTATATAAAAGCATATAAAAAAATTTTATATAACACACGATGATACTCGTGTGTTTTACTTGTATTCCCCCCTTGAAAGCATATAAAAGCATTTATAGAACAATTAAAAGGTTAATTAAGGGGTATGAACTCACTTGAAAGTTTGAAGAAAGCGAGATGGAAACCGGGCAGAGTTTCGTCTCGAGAAACGGATTTTTCTCGGGATTCTCGGGAATCTCGGGAGTAGAAACGATCTTCGGGACTTGAGCAAAATGACTAGTGCTTCAGGTTAGAACGGGCACGAAAAACGAGGCAAGAACGCAAAGGAAATGAGAGAAATGGAGCCCTTTCTTCGGAACCCTTGCATCCCTTTTATAGGGGCTGGGAACCGCCTCGGTACGTGTCACACCCCCAAACCTGAACGGCGGAAACGTTCGGGGGCGGATGACTTCTTGTGGTAACGTAACAAATGAATACATAGTAAAGAAAGCAATACAACCATCATATATATATAATTGAAAGTTTACATTTGTCAGAAGTTACATGTTCAAAACCAATTACAATATGATGTCAAAATATGAGATTAAACTGGCGTCGCAGCATCTCTTCTTCAAAAGCATGTTAGTACCTGAAATTACTGAATCCCTGGGACATACAAGTAATTTTGAAAGAGTAGATCAGCATTTAAGCTGGTGAGTTTCATAAGTATTAAATGGCAATGTTTGTATGAAATGAAATGTTTTGTCCTTGTTTGTTTGTTTCTAGAAAATCCTATATTTTCTACTAGTATAAAAGTAGCCTTCACTCAAGACCGATATTTGATTCTAAAAATGTATGTAAGTGTAAAATAACCAATATGTTTGAAAACCTCGTAAATCAATGCATTTTTAATACCCCATGTGAGTTTCATAACCATAGTATTGACTCGGAATGCCTATACACAACGTTCTTCAGGCGTTGGAATGTTATGATGTTTGTCACCCCAAATGGTGGACTGTAGCTAACAGTCAAGGCACGGGTTGTCAAGCCCGTATAGATCTATACACAAACACCATGCTCCCCCTCCAAGGGATTCTGGTATATAATACAGGACTTGAAATGTTTACTCGAACGTACGTGAAGTTAATGTCTCACAAACCGTGGTATAAAAACAGATTTACATGTTGAAAATGTTCGTTTGTTCTTGTATGTGAAAGTGATTTCTTAAAAATCCCGTTTCTAGTATGTAAAAGTTAGCAATATCCTTGTAAAACTATACCTATTGTAGTTTTCTAAAAGTGTGTCTCGTTTGTTTAGAAATCCCTAGAAAAGGAATCACTTGTTATGAAAGTATAGATTTTTGTAGAGCCTAAGATAGACAAGTATACATATAATCTAAGAAAATGTTTAGTTTATACATGCATTACAACAATTTATATTTCAAAAGATAGAATGCTATTGTAACATATTTTATATACGAAAGTTCCCTATAAAGTTTATAAATCACATATGATTTGGTTATATAAAAGCATATAAAAAATTTTTATATAACACACGATGATACTCGTGTGTTTTACTTGTATTCCCCCCTTGAAATCATATAAAAGCATTTATAGAACAATTAAAAGGTTAATTAAGGGGTATGAACTCACTTGAAAGTTTGAAGAAAGCGAGATGGAAACCGGCCAGAGTTTCGTCTCGAGAAACGAATTTTTCTCGGGATTCTCGGGAATCTCGGGAGTAGAAACGATCTTCGGGACTTGAGCAAAATGACTAGTGCTTCAGGTTAGAACGGGCACGGAAAACGAGGCAAGAACGCAAAGGAAATGAGAGAAATGGAGCCCTTTCTTCGGAACCCTTGCATCCCTTTTATAGGGGCTGGGAACCGCCTCGGTACGTGTCACACCCCCAAACCTGAACGGCAGAAACGTTCGGGGGCGGATGACTTGTTGTGGTAACGTAACAAATGAATACATAGTAAAGAAAGCAATACAACCATCATATATATAATTGAAAGTTTACATTTGTCAGAAGTTACATGTTCAAAACCAATTACAATATGATGTCAAAATATGAGATTAAACTGGCGCCGCAGCATCTCTTCTTCAAAAGCATGTTAGTACCTGAAATTACTGAATCCCTGGGACATACAAGTAATTTTGAAAGAGTAGATCAGCATTTAAGCTGGTGAGTTTCATAAGTATTAAATGGCAATGTTTGTATGAAATGAAATGTTTTGTCCTTGTTTGTTTGTTTCTAGAAAATCCTATATTTTCTACTAGTATAAAAGTAGCCTTCACTCAAGACCGATATTTGTTTCTAAAAATGTATGTAAGTGTAAAATAACCAATATGTTTGAAAACTTCGTAAATCAATGCATTTTTAATACCCCATGTGAGTTTTATAACCATAGTATTGACTCGGAATGCCTATACACAACGTTCTTCATGCGTTGGAATGTTATGACGTTTGTCACCCCAAATGGTGGACTGTAGCTAACAGTCAAGGCACGGGTTGTCAAGCCCGTATAGATCTATACACAAACACCATGCTCCCCCTCCAAGGGATTCTGGTATATAATACAGGACTTGAAATGTTTACTCGAACGTACGTGAAGTTAATGTCTCACAAACCGTGGTATAAAAACAGATTTACATGTTGAAAATGTTCGTTTGTTCTTGTATGTGAAAGTGATTTCTTAAAAATCCCGTTTCTAGTATGTAAAAGTTAGCAATATCCTTGTAAAACTATACCTATTGTAGTTTTCTAAAAGTGTGTCTCGTTTGTTTAGAAATCCCTAGAAAAGGAATCACTTGTTATGAAAGTATAGATTTTTGTAGAGCCTAAGATAGACAAGTATACATATAATCTAAGAAAATGTTTAGTTTATACATGCATTACAACAATTTATATTTCAAAAGATAGAATGCTATTGTAACATATTTTATATACGAAAGTTCCCTATAAAGTTTATAAATCACATATGATTTGGTTATATAAAAGCATATAAAAAATTTTTATATAACACACGATGATACTCGTGTGTTTTACTTGTATTCCCCCCTTGAAAGCATATAAAAGCATTTATAGAACAATTAAAAGGTTAATTAAGGGGTATGAACTCACTTGAAAGTTTGAAGAAAGCGAGATGGAAACCGGGCAGAGTTTCGTCTCGAGAAACGGATTTTTCTCGGGATTCTCGGGAATCTCGGGAGTAGAAACGATCTTCGGGACTTGAGCAAAATGACTAGTGCTTCAGGTTAGAACGGGCACGGAAAACGAGGCAAGAACGCAAAGGAAATGAGAGAAATGGAGCCCTTTCTTCGGAACCCTTGCATCCCTTTTATAGGGGCTGGGAACCGCCTCGGTACGTGTCACACCCCCAAACCTGAACGGCAGAAACGTTCGGGGGCGGATGACTTCTTGTGGTAACGTAACAAATGAATACATAGTAAAGAAAGCAATACAACCATCATATATATAATTGAAAGTTTACATTTGTCAGAAGTTACATGTTCAAAACCAATTACAATATGATGTCAAAATATGAGATTAAACTGGCGCCGCAGCATCTCTTCTTCAAAAGCATGTTAGTACCTGAAATTACTGAATCCCTGGGACATACAAGTAATTTTGAAAGAGTAGATCAACATTTAAGCTGGTGAGTTTCATAAGTATTAAATGGCAATGTTTGTATGAAATGAAATGTTTTGTCCTTGTTTGTTTGTTTCTAGAAAATCCTATATTTTCTACTAGTATAAAAGTAGCCTTCACTCAAGACCGATATTTGTTTCTAAAAATGTATGTAAGTGTAAAATAACCAATATGTTTGAAAACCTCGTAAATCAATGCATTTTTAATACCCCATGTGAGTTTTATAACCATAGTATTGACTCGGAATGCCTATACACAACGTTCTTCAGGCGTTGGAATGTTATGACGTTTGTCACCCCAAATGGTGGACTGTAGCTAACAGTCAAGGCACGGGTTGTCAAGCCCGTATAGATCTATACACAAACACCATGCTCCCCCTCCAAGGGATTCTGGTATATAATACAGGACTTGAAATGTTTACTCGAACGTACGTGAAGTTAATGTCTCACAAACCGTGGTATAAAAACAAATTTACATGTTGAAAATGTTCGTTTGTTCTTGTATATGAAAGTGATTTCTTAAAAATCGCGTTTCTAGTATGTAAAAGTTAGCAATATCCTTGTAAAACTATACCTATTGTAGTTTTCTAAAAGTGTGTCTCGTTTGTTTAGAAATACCTAGAAAAGGAATCACTTGTTATGAAAGTATAGATTTTTGTAGAGCCTAAGATAGACAAGTACACATATAATCTAAGAAAATGTTTAGTTTATACATGCATTACAACAATTTATATTTCAAAAGATAGAATGCTATTGTAACATATTTTATATACGAAAGTTCCCTATAAAGTTTATAAATCACATATGATTTGGTTATATAAAAGCATATAAAAAAATTTTATATAACACACGATGATACTCGTGTGTTTTACTTGTATTCCCCCCTTGAAAGCATATAAAAGCATTTGTAGAACAATTAAAAGGTTAATTAAGGGGTATGAACTCACTTGAAAGTTTGAAGAAAGCGAGATGGAAACCGGCCAGAGTTTCGTCTCGAGAAACGGATTTTTCTCGGGATTCTCGGGAATCTCGGGAGTAGAAACGATCTTCGGGACTTGAGCAAAATGACTAGTGCTTCAGGTTAGAACGGGCACGGAAAACGAGGCAAGAACGCAAAGGAAATGAGAGAAATGGAGCCCTTTCTTCGGAACCCTTGCATCCCTTTTATAGGGGCTGGGAACCGCCTCGGTACGTGTCACACCCCCAAACCTGAACGGCAGAAACGTTCGGGGGCAGATGACTTCTTGTGGTAACGTAACAAATGAATACATAGTAAAGAAAGCAATACAACCATCATATATATAATTGAAAGTTTACATTTGTCAGAAGTTACATGTTCAAAACCAATTACAATATGATGTCAAAATATGAGATTAAACTGGCGCCGCAGCATCTCTTCTTCAAAAGCATGTTAGTACCTGAAATTACTGAATCCCTGGGACATACAAGTAATTTTGAAAGAGTAGATCAGCATTTAAGCTGGTGAGTTTCATAAGTATTAAATGGCAATGTTTGTATGAAATGAAATGTTTTGTCCTTGTTTGTTTGTTTCTAGAAAATCCTATATTTTCTACTAGTATAAAAGTAGCCTTCACTCAAGACCGATATTTGTTTCTAAAAATGTATGTAAGTGTAAAATAACCAATATGTTTGAAAACCTCGTAAATCAATGCATTTTTAATACCCCATGTGAGTTTCATAACCATAGTATTGACTCGGAATGCCTATACACAACGTTCTTCAGGCGTTGGAATGTTATGATGTTTGTCACCCCAAATGGTGGACTGTAGCTAACAGTCAAGGCACGGGTTGTCAAGCCCGTATAGATCTATACACAAACACCATGCTCCCCCTCCAAGGGATTCTGGTATATAATACAGTACTTGAAATGTTTACTCGAACGTACGTGAAGTTAATGTCTCACAAACCGTGGTATAAAAACAGATTTACATGTTGAAAATGTTCGTTTGTTCTTGTATATGAAAGTGATTTCTTAAAAATCACGTTTCTAGTATGTAAAAGTTAGCAATATCCTTGTAAAACTATACCTATTGTAGTTTTCTAAAAGTGTGTCTCGTTTGTTTAGAAATCCCTAGAAAAGGAATCACTTGTTATGAAAGTATAGATTTTTGTAGAGCCTAAGATAGACAAGTATACATATAATCTAAGAAAATGTTTAGTTTATACATGCATTACAACAATTTATATTTCAAAAGATAGAATGCTATTGTAACATATTTTATATACGAAAGTTCCCTATAAATTTTATAAATCACATATGATTTGGTTATATAAAAGCATATAAAAAAATTTTATATAACACACGATGATACTCGTGTGTTTTACTTGTATTCCCCCCTTGAAAGCATATAAAAGCATTTATAGAACAATTAAAAGGTTAATTAAGGGGTATGAACTCACTTGAAAGTTTGAAGAAAGCGAGATGGAAACCGGGCAGAGTTTCGTCTCGAGAAACGGATTTTTCTCGGGATTCTCAGGAATCTCGGGAGTAGAAACGATCTTCGGGACTTGAGCAAAATGACTAGTGCTTCAGGTTAGAACGGGCACGGAAAACGAGGCAAGAACGCAAAGGAAATGAGAGAAATGGAGCCCTTTCTTCGGAACCCTTGCATCCCTTTTATAGGGGCTGGGAACCGCCTCGGTACATGTCACACCCCCAAACCTGAACGGCGGAAACGTTCGGGGGCGGATGACTTCTTGTGGTAACGTAACAAATGAATACATAGTAAAGAAAGCAATACAACCATCATATATATAATTGAAAGTTTACATTTGTCAGAAGTTACATGTTCAAAACCAATTACAATATGATGTCAAAATATGAGATTAAACTGGCGCCGCAGCATCTCTTCTTCAAAAGCATGTTAGTACCTGAAATTACTGAATCCCTGGGACATACAAGTAATTTTGAAAGAGTAGATCAGCATTTAAGCTGGTGAGTTTCATAAGTATTAAATGGCAATGTTTGTATGAAATGAAATGTTTTGTCGTTGTTTGTTTGTTTCTAGAAAATCCTATATTTTCTACTAGTATAAAAGTAGCCTTCACTCAAGACCGATATTTGTTTCTAAAAATGTATGTAAGTGTAAAATAACCAATATGTTTGAAAACCTCGTAAATCAATGCATTTTTAATACCCCATGTGAGTTTTATAACCATAGTATTGACTCGGAATGCCTATACACAACGTTCTTCAGGCGTTGGAATGTTATGACGTTTGTCACCCCAAATGGTGGACTGTAGCTAACAGTCAAGGCACGGGTTGTCAAGCCCGTATAGATCTATACACAAACACCATGCTCCCCCTCCAAGGGATTCTGGTATATAATACAGGACTTGAAATGTTTACTCGAACGTACGTGAAGTTAATGTCTCACAAACCGTGGTATAAAAACAAATTTACATGTTGAAAATGTTCGTTTGTTCTTGTATATGAAAGTGATTTCTTAAAAATCGCGTTTCTAGTATGTAAAAGTTAGCAATATCCTTGTAAAACTATACCTATTGTAGTTTTCTAAAAGTGTGTCTCGTTTGTTTAGAAATACCTAGAAAAGGAATCACTTGTTATGAAAGTATAGATTTTTGTAGAGCCTAAGATAGACAAGTACACATATAATCTAAGAAAATGTTTAGTTTATACATGCATTACAACAATTTATATTTCAAAAGATAGAATGCTATTGTAACATATTTTATATACGAAAGTTCCCTATAAAGTTTATAAATCACATATGATTTGGTTATATAAAAGCATATAAAAAAATTTTATATAACACACGATGATACTCGTGTGTTTTACTTGTATTCCCCCCTTGAAAGCATATAAAAGCATTTGTAGAACAATTAAAAGGTTAATTAAGGGGTATGAACTCACTTGAAAGTTTGAAGAAAGCGAGATGGAAACCGGGCAGAGTTTCGTCTCGAGAAACGGATTTTTCTCGCGATTCTCGGGAATCTCGGGAGTAGAAACGATCTTCGGGACTTGAGCAAAATGACTAGTGCTTCAGGTTAGAACGGGCACGGAAAACGAGGCAAGAACGCAAAGGAAATGAGAGAAATGGAGCCCTTTCTTCGGAACCCTTGCATCCCTTTTATAGGGGCTGGGAACCGCCTCGGTACGTGTCACACCCCCAAACCTGAACGGCAGAAACGTTCGGGGGCGGATGACTTCTTGTGGTAACGTAACAAATGAATACATAGTAAAGAAAGCAATACAACCATCATATATATAATTGAAAGTTTACATTTGTCAGAAGTTACATGTTCAAAACCAATTACAATATGATGTCAAAATATGAGATTAAACTGGCGCCGCAGCATCTCTTCTTCAAAAGCATGTTAGTATCTGAAATTACTGAATCCCTGGGACATACAAGTAATTTTGAAAGAGTAGATCAGCATTTAAGCTGGTGAGTTTCATAAGTATTAAATGGCAATGTTTGTATGAAATGAAATGTTTTGTCCTTGTTTGTTTGTTTCTAGAAAATCCTATATTTTCTACTAGTATAAAAGTAGCCTTCACTCAAGACCGATATTTGTTTCTAAAAATGTATGTAAGTGTAAAATAACCAATATGTTTGAAAACCTCGTAAATCAATGCATTTTTAATACCCCATGTGAGTTTCATAACCATAGTATTGACTCGGAATGCCTATACACAACGTTCTTCAGGCGTTGGAATGTTATGATGTTTGTCACCCCAAATGGTGGACTGTAGCTAACAGTCAAGGCACGGGTTGTCAAGCCCGTATAGATCTATACACAAACACCATGCTCCCCCTCCAAGGGATTCTGGTATATAATACAGGACTTGAAATGTTTACTCGAACGTACGTGAAGTTAATGTCTCACAAACCGTGGTATAAAAACAGATTTACATGTTGAAAATGTTCGTTTGTTCTTGTATATGAAAGTGATTTCTTAAAAATCACGTTTCTAGTATGTAAAAGTTAGCAATATCCTTGTAAAACTATACCTATTGTAGTTTTCTAAAAGTGTGTCTCGTTTGTTTAGAAATCCCTAGAAAAGGAATCACTTGTTATGAAAGTATAGATTTTTGTAGAGCCTAAGATAGACAAGTATACATATAATCTAAGAAAATGTTTAGTTTATACATGCATTACAACAATTTATATTTCAAAAGATAGAATGCTATTGTAACATATTTTATATACGAAAGTTCCCTATAAATTTTATAAATCACATATGATTTGGTTATATAAAAGCATATAAAAAAATTTTATATAACACACGATGATACTCGTGTGTTTTACTTGTATTCCCCCCTTGAAAGCATATAAAAGCATTTATAGAACAATTAAAAGGTTAATTAAGGGGTATGAACTCACTTGAAAGTTTGAAGAAAGCGAGATGGAAACCGGGCAGAGTTTCGTCTCGAGAAACAGATTTTTCTCGGGATTCTCGGGAATCTCGGGAGTAGAAACGATCTTCGGGACTTGAGCAAAATGACTAGTGCTTCAGGTTAGAACAGGCACGGAAAACGAGGCAAGAACGCAAAGGAAATGAGAGAAATGGAGCCCTTTCTTCGGAACCCTTGCATCCCTTTTATAGGGGCTGGGAACCGCCTTGGTACATGTCACACCCCCAAACCTGAACGGCGGAAACGTTCGGGGGCGGATGACTTCTTGTGGTAATGTAACAAATGAATACATAGTAAAGAAAGCAATACAACCATCATATATATAATTGAAAGTTTACATTTGTCAGAAGTTACATGTTCAAAACCAATTACAATATGATGTCAAAATATGAGATTAAACTGGCGCCGCAGCATCTCTTCTTCAAAAGCATGTTAGTACCTGAAATTACTGAATCCCTGGGACATACAAGTAATTTTGAAAGAGTAGATCAGCATTTAAGCTGGTGAGTTTCATAAGTATTAAATGGCAATGTTTGTATGAAATGAAATGTTTTGTCCTTGTTTGTTTGTTTCTAGAAAATCCTATATTTTCTACTAGTATAAAAGTAGCCTTCACTCAAGACCGATATTTGTTTCTAAAAATGTATGTAAGTGTAAAATAACCAATATGTTTGAAAACCTCGTAAATCAATACATTTTTAATACCCCATGTGAGTTTTATAACCATAGTATTGACTCGGAATGCCTATACACAACGTTCTTCAGGCGTTGGAATGTTATGACGTTTGTCACCCCAAATGGTGGACTGTAGCTAACAGTCAAGGCACGGGTTGTCAAGCCCGTATAGATCTATACACAAACACCATGCTCCCCCTCCAAGGGATTCTGGTATATAATACAGGACTTGAAATGTTTACTCGAACGTACGTGAAGTTAATGTCTCACAAACCGTGGTATAAAAACAAATTTACATGTTGAAAATGTTCGTTTGTTCTTGTATATGAAAGTGATTTCTTAAAAATCGCGTTTCTAGTATGTAAAAGTTAGCAATATCCTTGTAAAACTATACCTATTGTAGTTTTCTAAAAGTGTGTCTCGTTTGTTTAGAAATACCTAGAAAAGGAATCACTTGTTATGAAAGTATTGATTTTTGTAGAGCCTAAGATAGACAAGTATACATATAATCTAAGAAAATGTTTAGTTTATACATGCATTACAACAATTTATATTTCAAAAGATAGAATGCTATTGTAACATATTTTATATACGAAAGTTCCCTATAAAGTTTATAAATCACATATGATTTGGTTATATAAAAGCATATAAAAAAAATTTATATAACACACGATGATACTCGTGTGTTTTACTTGTATTCCCACCTTGAAAGCATATAAAAGCATTTATAGAACAATTAAAAGGTTAATTAAGGGGTATGAACTCACTTGAAAGTTTGAAGAAAGCGAGATGGAAACCGGGCAGAGTTTCGTCTCGAGAAACGGATTTTTCTCGGGATTCTCGGGAATCTCGGGAGTAGAAACGATCTTCGGGACTTGAGCAAAATGACTAGTGCTTCAGGTTAGAACAGGCACGGAAAACGAGGCAAGAACGCAAAGGAAATGAGAGAAATGGAGCCCTTTCTTCGGAACCCTTGCATCCCTTTTATAGGGGCTGGGAACCGCCTCGGTACGTGTCACACCCCCAAACCTGAACGGCAGAAACGTTCGGGGGCGGATGACTTCTTGTGGTAACGTAACAAATGAATACATAGTAAAGAAAGCAATACAACCATCATATATATAATTGAAAGTTTACATTTGTCAGAAGTTACATGTTCAAAACCAATTACAATATGATGTCAAAATATGAGATTAAACTGGCGCCGCAGCATCTCTTCTTCAAAAGCATGTTAGTACCTGAAATTACTGAATCCCTGGGACATACAAGTAATTTTGAAAGAGTAGATCAGCATTTAAGCTGGTGAGTTTCATAAGTATTAAATGGCAATGTTTGTATGAAATGAAATGTTTTGTCCTTGTTTGTTTGTTTCTAGAAAATCCTATATTTTCTACTAGTATAAAAGTAGCCTTCACTCAAGACCGATATTTGTTTCTAAAAATGTATGTAAGTGTAAAATAACCAATATGTTTGAAAACCTCGTAAATCAATGCATTTTTAATACCCCATGTGAGTTTCATAACCATAGTATTGACTCGGAATGCCTATACACAACGTTCTTCAGGCGTTGGAATGTTATGATGTTTGTCACCCCAAATGGTGGACTGTAGCTAACAGTCAAGGCACGGGTTGTCAAGCCCGTATAGATCTATACACAAACACCATGCTCCCCCTCCAAGGGATTCTGGTATATAATACTGGACTTGAAATGTTTACTCGAACGTACGTGAAGTTAATGTCTCACAAACCGTGGTATAAAAACAGATTTACATGTTGAAAATGTTCGTTTGTTCTTGTATATGAAAGTGATTTCTTAAAAATCACGTTTCTAGTATGTAAAAGTTAGCAATATCCTTGTAAAACTATACCTATTGTAGTTTTCTAAAAGTGTGTCTCGTTTGTTTAGAAATACCTAGAAAAGGAATCACTTGTTATGAAAGTATAGATTTTTGTAGAGCCTAAGATAGACAAGTATACATATAATCTAAGAAAATGTTTAGTTTATACATGCATTACAACAATTTATATTTCAAAAGATAGAATGCTATTGTAACATATTTTATATACGAAAGTTCCCTATAAATTTTATAAATCACATATGATTTGGTTATATAAAAGCATATAAAAAAATTTTATATAACACACGATGATACTCGTGTGTTTTACTTGTATTCCCCCCTTGAAAGCATATAAAAGCATTTATAGAACAATTAAAAGGTTAATTAAGGGGTATGAACTCACTTGAAAGTTTGAAGAAAGCGAGATGGAAACCGGGCAGAGTTTCGTCTCGAGAAACGGATTTTTCTCGGGATTCTCGGGAATCTCGGGAGTAGAAACGATCTTCGGGACTTGAGCAAAATGACTAGTGCTTCAGGTTAGAACGGGCACGGAAAACGAGGCAAGAACGCAAAGGAAATGAGAGAAATGGAGCCCTTTCTTCGGAACCCTTGCATCCCTTTTATAGGGGCTGGGAACCGCCTCGGTACGTGTCACACCCCCAAACCTGAACGGCGGAAACGTTCGGGGGCGGATGACTTCTTGTGGTAACGTAACAAATGAATACATAGTAAAGAAAGCAATACAACCATCATATATATAATTGAAAGTTTACATTTGTCAGAAGTTACATGTTCAAAACCAATTACAATATGATGTCAAAATATGAGATTAAACTGGCGCCGCAGCATCTCTTCTTCAAAAGCATGTTAGTACCTGAAATTACTGAATCCCTGGGACATACAAGTAATTTTGAAAGAGTAGATCAGCATTTAAGCTGGTGAGTTTCATAAGTATTAAATGGCAATGTTTGTATGAAATGAAATGTTTTGTCCTTGTTTGTTTGTTTCTAGAAAATCCTATATTTTCTACTAGTATAAAAGTAGCCTTCACTCAAGACCGATATTTGTTTCTAAAAATGTATGTAAGTGTAAAATAACCAATATGTTTGAAAACCTCGTAAATCAATGCATTTTTAATACCCCATGTGAGTTTTATAACCATAGTATTCACTCGGAATGCCTATAGACAACGTTCTTTAGGCGTTGGAATGTTATGACGTTTGTCACCCCAAATGGTGGACTGTAGCTAACAGTCAAGGAACGGGTTGTCAAGCCCGTATAGATCTATACACAAACACCATGCTCCCCCTCCAAGGGATTCTGGTATATAATACAGGACTTGAAATGTTTACTCGAACGTACGTGAAGTTAATGTCTCACAAACCGTGGTATAAAAACAAATTTACATGTTGAAAATGTTCGTTTGTTCTTGTATATGAAAGTGATTTCTTAAAAATCGCGTTTCTAGTATGTAAAAGTTAGCAATATCCTTGTAAAACTATACCTATTGTAGTTTTCTAAAAGTGTGTCTCGTTTGTTTAGAAATCCCTAGAAAAGGAATCACTTGTTATGAAAGTATTGATTTTTGTAGAGCCTAAGATAGACAAGTATACATATAATCTAAGAAAATGTTTAGTTTATACATGCATTACAACAATTTATATTTCAAAAGATAGAATGCTATTGTAACATATTTTATATACGAAAGTTCCCTATAAAGTTTATAAATCACATATGATTTGGTTATATAAAAGCATATAAAAAAATTTTATATAACACACGATGATACTCGTGTGTTTTACTTGTATTCCCCCCTTGAAAGCATATAAAAGCATTTGTAGAACAATTAAAAGGTTAATTAAGGGGTATGAACTCACTTGAAAGTTTGAAGAAAGCGAGATGGAAACCGGGCAGAGTTTCGTCTCGAGAAACGGATTTTTCTCGGGATTCTCGGGAATCTCGGGAGTAGAAACGATCTTCGGGACTTGAGCAAAATGACTAGTGCTTCAGGTTAGAACGGGCACGGAAAATGAGGCAAGAACGCAAAGGAAATGAGAGAAATGGAGCCCTTTCTTCGGAACCCTTGCATCCCTTTTATAGGGGCTGGGAACCGCCTCGGTACGTGTCACACCCCCAAACCTGAACGGCAGAAACGTTCGGGGGCGGATGACTTCTTGTGGTAACGTAACAAATGAATACATAGTAAAGAAAGCAATACAACCATCATATATATAATTGAAAGTTTACATTTGTCAGAAGTTACATGTTCAAAACCAATTACAATATGATGTCAAAATATGAGATTAAACTGGCGCCGCAACATCTCTTCTTCAAAAGCATGTTAGTACCTGAAATTACTGAATCCCTGGGACATACAAGTAATTTTGAAAGAGTAGATCAGCATTTAAGCTGGTGAGTTTCATAAGTATTAAATTGCAATGTTTGTATGAAATGAAATGTTTTGTCCTTGTTTGTTTGTTTCTAGAAAACACTATATTTTCTACTAGTATAAAAGTAGCCTTCACTCAAGACCGATATTTGTTTCTAAAAATGTATGTAAGTGTAAAATAACCAATATGTTTGAAAACCTCGTAAATCAATGCATTTTTAATACCCCATGTGAGTTTCATAACCATAGTATTGACTCGGAATGCCTATACACAACGTTCTTCAGGCGTTGGAATGTTATGACGTTTGTCACCCCAAATGGTGGACTGTAGCTAACAGTCAAGGCACGGGTTGTCAAGCCCGTATAGATCTATACACAAACACCATGCTCCCCCTCCAAGGGATTCTGGTATATAATACAGGACTTGAAATGTTTACTCGAACGTACGTGAAGTTAATGTCTCACAAACCGTGGTATAAAAACAGATTTACATGTTGAAAATGTTCGTTTGTTCTTGTATATGAAAGTGATTTCTTAAAAATCACGTTTCTAGTATGTAAAAGTTAGCAATATCCTTGTAAAACTATACCTATTGTAGTTTTCTAAAAGTGTGTCTCGTTTGTTTAGAAATCCCTAGAAAAGGAATCACTTGTTATGAAAGTATAGATTTTTGTAGAGCCTAAGATAGACAAGTATACATATAATCTAAGAAAATGTTTAGTTTATATATGCATTACAACAATTTATATTTCAAAAGATAGAATGCTATTGTAACATATTTTATATACGAAAGTTCCCTATAAATTTTATAAATCACATATGATTTGGTTATATAAAAGCATATAAAAAAATTTTATATAACACACGATGATACTCGTGTGTTTTACTTGTATTCCCCCCTTGAAAGCATATAAAAGCATTTATAGAACAATTAAAAGGTTAATTAAGGGGTATGAACTCACTTGAAAGTTTGAAGAAAGCGAGATGGAAACCGGGCAGAGTTTCGTCTCGAGAAACGGATTTTTCTCGGGATTCTCGGGAATCTCGGGAGTAGAAACGATCTTCGGGACTTGAGCAAAATGACTAGTGCTTCAGGTTAGAACGGGCACGGAAAACGAGGCAAGAACGCAAAGGAAATGAGAGAAATGGAGCCCTTTCTTCGGAACCCTTGCATCCCTTTTATAGGGGCTGGGAACCGCCTCGGTACGTGTCACACCCCCAAACCTGAACGGCGGAAACGTTCGGGGGCGGATGACTTCTTGTGGTAACGTAACAAATGAATACATAGTAAAGAAAGCAATACAACCATCATATATATAATTGAAAGTTTACATTTGTCAGAAGTTACATGTTCAAAACCAATTACAATATGATGTCAAAATATGAGATTAAACTGGCGCCGCAGCATCTCTTCTTCAAAAGCATGTTAGTACCTGAAATTACTGAATCCCTGGGACATACAAGTAATTTTGAAAGAGTAGATCAGCATTTAAGCTGGTGAGTTTCATAAGTATTAAATGGCAATGTTTGTATGAAATGAAATGTTTTGTCCTTGTTTGTTTGTTTCTAGAAAATCCTATATTTTCTACTAGTATAAAAGTAGCCTTCACTCAAGCACGATATTTGTTTCTAAAAATGTATGTAAGTGTAAAATAACCAATATGTTTGAAAACCTCGTAAATCAATGCATTTTTAATACCCCATGTGAGTTTTATAACCATAGTATTGACTCGGAATGCCTATAGACAACGTTCTTTAGGCGTTGGAATGTTATGACGTTTGTCACCCCAAATGGTGGACTGTAGCTAACAGTCAAGGCACGGGTTGTCAAGCCCGTATAGATCTATACACAAACACCATGCTCCCCCTCCAAGGGATTCTGGTATATCATACAGGACTTGAAATGTTTACTCGAACGTACGTGAAGTTAATGTCTCACAAACCGTGGTATAAAAACAAATTTACATGTTGAAAATGTTCGTTTGTTCTTGTATATGAAAGTGATTTCTTAAAAATCGCGTTTCTAGTATGTAAAAGTTAGCAATATCCTTGTAAAACTATACCTATTGTAGTTTTCTAAAAGTGTGTCTCGTTTGTTTAGAAATCCCTAGAAAAGGAATCACTTGTTATGAAAGTATTGATTTTTGTAGAGCCTAAGATAGACAAGTATACATATAATCTAAGAAAATGTTTAGTTTATACATGCATTACAACAATTTATATTTCAAAAGATAGAATGCTATTGTAACATATTTTATATACGAAAGTTCCCTATAAAGTTTATAAATCACATATGATTTGGTTATATAAAAGCATATAAAAAAATTTTATATAACACACGATGATACTCGTGTGTTTTACTTGTATTCCCCCCTTGAAAGCATATAAAAGCATTTGTAGAACAATTAAAAGGTTAATTAAGGGGTATGAACTCACTTGAAAGTTTGAAGAAAGCGAGATGGAAACCGGGCAGAGTTTCGTCTCGAGAAACGGATTTTTCTCGGGATTCTCGGGAATCTCGGGAGTAGAAACGATCTTCGGGACTTGAGCAAAATGACTAGTGCTTCAGGTTAGAACGGGCACGGAAAATGAGGCAAGAACGCAAAGGAAATGAGAGAAATGGAGCCCTTTCTTCGGAACCCTTGCATCCCTTTTATAGGGGCTGGGAACCGCCTCGGTACGTGTCACACCCCCAAACCTGAACGGCAGAAACGTTCGGGGGCGGATGACTTCTTGTGGTAACGTAACAAATGAATACATAGTAAAGAAAGCAATACAACCATCATATATATAATTGAAAGTTTACATTTGTCAGAAGTTACATGTTCAAAACCAATTACAATATGATGTCAAAATATGAGATTAAACTGGCGCCGCAGCATCTCTTCTTCAAAAGCATGTTAGTACCTGAAATTACTGAATCCCTGGGACATACAAGTAATTTTGAAAGAGTAGATCAGCATTTAAGCTGGTGAGTTTCATAAGTATTAAATGGCAATGTTTGTATGAAATGAAATGTTTTGTCCTTGTTTGTTTGTTTCTAGAAAACACTATATTTTCTACTAGTATAAAAGTAGCCTTCACTCAAGACCGATATTTGTTTCTAAAAATGTATGTAAGTGTAAAATAACCAATATGTTTGAAAACCTCGTAAATCAATGCATTTTTAATACCCCATGTGAGTTTCATAACCATAGTATTGACTCGGAATGCCTATACACAACGTTCTTCAGGCGTTGGAATGTTATGACGTTTGTCACCCCAAATGGTGGACTGTAGCTAACAGTCAAGGCACGGGTTGTCAAGCCCGTATAGATCTATACACAAACACCATGCTCCCCCTCCAAGGGATTCTGGTATATAATACAGGACTTGAAATGTTTACTCGAACGTACGTGAAGTTAATGTCTCACAAACCGTGGTATAAAAACAGATTTACATGTTGAAAATGTTCGTTTGTTCTTGTATATGAAAGTGATTTCTTAAAAATCACGTTTCTAGTATGTAAAAGTTAGCAATATCCTTGTAAAACTATACCTATTGTAGTTTTCTAAAAGTGTGTCTCGTTTGTTTAGAAATCCCTAGAAAAGGAATCACTTGTTATGAAAGTATAGATTTTTGTAGAGCCTAAGATAGACAAGTATACATATAATCTAAGAAAATGTTTAGTTTATACATGCATTACAACAATTTATATTTCAAAAGATAGAATGCTATTGTAACATATTTTATATACGAAAGTTCCCTATAAATTTTATAAATCACATATGATTTGGTTATATAAAAGCATATAAAAAAATTTTATATAACACACGATGATACTCGTGTGTTTTACTTGTATTCCCCCCTTGAAATCATATAAAAGCATTTATAGAACAATTAAAAGGTTAATTAAGGGGTATGAACTCACTTGAAAGTTTGAAGAAAGCGAGATGGAAACCGGGCAGAGTTTCGTCTCGAGAAACGGATTTTTCTCGGGATTCTCGGGAATCTCGGGAGTAGAAACGATCTTCGGGACTTGAGCAAAATGACTAGTGCTTCAGGTTAGAACGGGCACGGAAAACGAGGCAAGAACGCAAAGGAAATGAGAGAAATGGAGCCCTTTCTTCGGAACCCTTGCATCCCTTTTATAGGGGCTGGGAACCGCCTCGGTACGTGTCACACCCCCAAACCTGAACGGCGGAAACGTTCGGGGGCGGATGACTTCTTGTGGTAACGTAACAAATGAATACATAGTAAAGAAAGCAATACAACCATCATATATATAATTGAAAGTTTACATTTGTCAGAAGTTACATGTTCAAAACCAATTACAATATGATGTCAAAATATGAGATTAAACTGGCGCCGCAGCATCTCTTCTTCAAAAGCATGTTAGTACCTCAAATTACTGAATCCCTGGGACATACAAGTAATTTTGAAAGAGTAGATCAGCATTTAAGCTGGTGAGTTTCATAAGTATTAAATGGCAATGTTTGTATGAAATGAAATGTTTTGTCCTTGTTTGTTTGTTTCTAGAAAATCCTATATTTTCTACTAGTATAAAAGTAGCCTTCACTCAAGACCGATATTTGTTTCTAAAAATGTATGTAAGTGTAAAATAACCAATATGTTTGAAAACCTCGTAAATCAATGCATTTTTAATACCCCATGTGAGTTTTATAACCATAGTATTGACTCGGAATGCCTATAGACAACGTTCTTTAGGCGTTGGAATGTCATGACGTTTGTCACCCCAAATGGTGGACTGTAGCTAACAGTCAAGGCACGGGTTGTCAAGCCCGTATAGATCTATACACAAACACCATGCTCCCCCTCCAAGGGATTCTGGTATATAATACAGGACTTGAAATGTTTACTCGAACGTACGTGAAGTTAATGTCTCACAAACCGTGGTATAAAAACAAATTTACATGTTGAAAATGTTCGTTTGTTCTTGTATATGAAAGTGATTTCTTAAAAATCGCGTTTCTAGTATGTAAAAGTTAGCAATATCCTTGTAAAACTATACCTATTGTAGTTTTCTAAAAGTGTGTCTCGTTTGTTTAGAAATACCTAGAAAAGGAATCACTTGTTATGAAAGTATTGATTTTTGTAGAGCCTAAGATAGACAAGTATACATATAATCTAAGAAAATGTTTAGTTTATACATGCATTACAACAATTTATATTTCAAAAGATAGAATGCTATTGTAACATATTTTATATACGAAAGTTCCCTATAAAGTTTATAAATCACATATGATTTGGTTATATAAAAGCATATAAAAAATTTTTATATAACACACGATGATACTCGTGTGTTTTACTTGTATTCCCCCCTTGAAAGCATATAAAAGCATTTGTAGAACAATTAAAAGGTTAATTAAGGGGTATGAACTCACTTGAAAGTTTGAAGAAAGCGAGATGGAAACCGGGCAGAGTTTCGTCTCGAGAAACGGATTTTTCTCGGGATTCTCGGGAATCTCGGGAGTAGAAACGATCTTCGGGACTTGAGCAAAATGACTAGTGCTTCAGGTTAGAACGGGCACGGAAAATGAGGCAAGAACGCAAAGGAAATGAGAGAAATGGAGCCCTTTCTTCGGAACCCTTGCATCCCTTTTATAGGGGCTGGGAACCGCCTCGGTACGTGTCACACCCCCAAACCTGAACGGCAGAAACGTTCGGGGGCGGATGACTTCTTGTGGTAACGTAACAAATGAATACATAGTAAAGAAAGCAATACAACCATCATATATATAATTGAAAGTTTACATTTGTCAGAAGTTACATGTTCAAAACCAATTACAATATGATGTCAAAATATGAGATTAAACTGGCGCCGCAGCATCTCTTCTTCAAAAGCATGTTAGTACCTGAAATTACTGAATCCCTGGGACATACAAGTAATTTTGAAAGAGTAGATCAGCATTTAAGCTGGTGAGTTTCATAAGTATTAAATGGCAATGTTTGTATGAAATGAAATGTTTTGTCCTTGTTTGTTTGTTTCTAGAAAACACTATATTTTCTACTAGTATAAAAGTAGCCTTCACTCAAGACCGATCTTTGTTTCTAAAAATGTATGTAAGTGTAAAATAACCAATATGTTTGAAAACCTCGTAAATCAATGCATTTTTAATACCCCATGTGAGTTTCATAACCATAGTATTGACTCGGAATGCCTATACACAACGTTCTTCAGGCGTTGGAATGTTATGACGTTTGTCACCCCAAATGGTGGACTGTAGCTAACAGTCAAGGCACGGGTTGTCAAGCCCGTATAGATCTATACACAAACACCATGCTCCCCCTCCAAGGGATTCTGGTATATAATACAGGACTTGAAATGTTTACTCGAACGTACGTGAAGTTAATGTTTCACAAACCGTGGTATAAAAACAGATTTACATGTTGAAAATGTTCGTTTGTTCTTGTATATGAAAGTGATTTCTTAAAAATCACGTTTCTAGTATGTGAAAGTTAGCAGTATCCTTGTAAAACTATACCTATTGTAGTTTTCTAAAAGTGTGTCTCGTTTGTTTAGAAATCCCTAGAAAAGGAATCACTTGTTATGAAAGTATAGATTTTTGTAGAGCCTAAGATAGACAAGTATACATATAATCTAAGAAAATGTTTAGTTTATACATGCATTACAACAATTTATATTTCAAAAGATAGAATGCTATTGTAACATATTTTATATACGAAAGTTCCCTATAAATTTTATAAATCACATATGATTTGGTTATATAAAAGCATATAAAAAAATTTTATATAACACACGATGATACTCGTGTGTTTTACTTGTATTCCCCCCTTGAAAGCATATAAAAGCATTTATAGAACAATTAAAAGGTTAATTAAGGGGTATGAACTCACTTGAAAGTTTGAAGAAAGCGAGATGGAAACCGGGCAGAGTTTCGTCTCGAGAAACGGATTTTTCTCGGGATTCTCGGGAATCTCGGGAGTAGAAACGATCTTCGGGACTTGAGCAAAATGACTAGTGCTTCAGGTTAGAACGGGCACGGAAAACGAGGCAAGAACGCAAAGGAAATGAGAGAAATGGAGCCCTTTCTTCGGAACCCTTGCATCCCTTTTATAGGGGCTAGGAACCGCCTCGGTACATGTCACACCCCCAAACCTGAACGGCGGAAACGTTCGGGGGCGGATGACTTCTTGTGGTAACGTAACAAATGAATACATAGTAAAGAAAGCAATACAACCATCATATATATAATTGAAAGTTTACATTTGTCAGAAGTTACATGTTCAAAACCAATTACAATATGATGTCAAAATATGAGATTAAACTGGCGCCGCAGCATCTCTTCTTCAAAAGCATGTTAGTACCTCAAATTACTGAATCCCTGGGACATACAAGTAATTTTGAAAGAGTAGATCAGCATTTAAGCTGGTGAGTTTCATAAGTATTAAATGGCAATGTTTGTATGAAATGAAATGTTTTGTCCTTGTTTGTTTGTTTCTAGAAAATCCTATATTTTCTACTAGTATAAAAATAGCCTTCACTCAAGACCGATATTTGTTTCTAAAAATGTATGTAAGTGTAAAATAACCAATATGTTTGAAAACCTCGTAAATCAATGCATTTTTAATACCCCATGTGAGTTTTATAACCATAGTATTGACTCGGAATGCCTATAGACAACGTTCTTTAGGCGTTGGAATGTTATGACGTTTGTCACCCCAAATGGTGGACTGTAGCTAACAGTCAAGGCACGGGTTGTCAAGCCCGTATAGATCTATACACAAACACCATGCTCCCCCTCCAAGGGATTCTGGTATATAATACAGGACTTGAAATGTTTACTCGAACGTACGTGAAGTTAATGTTTCACAAACCGTGGTATAAAAACAGATTTACATGTTGAAAATGTTCGTTTGTTCTTGTATATGAAAGTGATTTCTTAAAAATCACGTTTCTAGTATGTAAAAGTTAGCAGTATCCTTGTAAAACTATACCTATTGTAGTTTTCTAAAAGTGTGTCTCGTTTGTTTAGAAATCCCTAGAAAAGGAATCACTTGTTATGAAAGTATAGATTTTTGTAGAGCCTAAGATAGACAAGTATACATATAATCTAAGAAAATGTTTAGTTTATACATGCATTACAACAATTTATATTTCAAAAGATAGAATGCTATTGTAACATATTTTATATACGAAAGTTCCCTATAAATTTTATAAATCACATATGATTTGGTTATATAAAAGCATATAAAAAAATTTTATATAACACACGATGATACTCGTGTGTTTTACTTGTATTCCCCCCTTGAAAGCATATAAAAGCATTTATAGAACAATTAAAAGGTTAATTAAGGGGTATGAACTCACTTGAAAGTTTGAAGAAAGCGAGATGGAAACCGGGCAGAGTTTCGTCTCGAGAAACGGATTTTTCTCGGGATTCTCGGGAATCTCGGGAGTAGAAACGATCTTCGGGACTTGAGCAAAATGACTAGTGCTTCAGGTTAGAACGGGCACGGAAAACGAGGCAAGAACGCAAAGGAAATGAGAGAAATGGAGCCCTTTCTTCGGAACCCTTGCATCCCTTTTATAGGGGCTGGGAACCGCCTCGGTACATGTCACACCCCCAAACCTGAACGGCGGAAACGTTCGGGGGCGGATGACTTCTTGTGGTAACGTAACAAATGAATACATAGTAAAGAAAGCAATACAACCATCATATATATAATTGAAAGTTTACATTTGTCAGAAGTTACATGTTCAAAACCAATTACAATATGATGTCAAAATATGAGATTAAACTGGCGCCGCAGCATCTCTTCTTCAAAAGCATGTTAGTACCTCAAATTACTGAATCCCTGGGACATACAAGTAATTTTGAAAGAGTAGATCAGCATTTAAGCTGGTGAGTTTCATAAGTATTAAATGGCAATGTTTGTATGAAATGAAATGTTTTGTCCTTGTTTGTTTGTTTCTAGAAAATCCTATATTTTCTACTAGTATAAAAATAGCCTTCACTCAAGACCGATATTTGTTTCTAAAAATGTATGTAAGTGTAAAATAACCAATATGTTTGAAAACCTCGTAAATCAATGCATTTTTAATACCCCATGTGAGTTTTATAACCATAGTATTGACTCGGAATGCCTATAGACAACGTTCTTTAGGCGTTGGAATGTTATGACGTTTGTCACCCCAAATGGTGGACTGTAGCTAACAGTCAAGGCACGGGTTGTCAAGCCCGTATAGATCTATACACAAACACCATGCTCCCCCTCCAAGGGATTCTGGTATATAATACAGGACTTGAAATGTTTACTCGAACGTACGTGAAGTTAATGTCTCACAAACCGTGGTATAAAAACAAATTTACATGTTGAAAATGTTCGTTTGTTCTTGTATATGAAAGTGATTTCTTAAAAATCGCGTTTCTAGTATGTAAAAGTTAGCAATATCCTTGTAAAACTATACCTATTGTAGTTTTCTAAAAGTGTGTCTCGTTTGTTTAGAAATACCTAGAAAAGGAATCACTTGTTATGAAAGTATTGATTTTTGTAGAGCCTAAGATAGACAAGTATACATATAATCTAAGAAAATGTTTAGTTTATACATGCATTACAACAATTTATATTTCAAAAGATAGAATGCTATTGTAACATATTTTATATACGAAAGTTCCCTATAAAGTTTATAAATCACATATGATTTGGTTATATAAAAGCATATAAAAAAATTTTATATAACACACGATGATACTCGTGTGTTTTACTTGTATTCCCCCCTTGAAAGCATATAAAAGCATTTGTAGAACAATTAAAAGGTTAATTAAGGGGTATGAACTCACTTGAAAGTTTGAAGAAAGCGAGATGGAAACCGGGCAGAGTTTCGTCTCGAGAAACGGATTTTTCTCGGGATTCTCGGGAATCTCGGGAGTAGAAACGATCTTCGGGACTTGAGCAAAATGACTAGTGCTTCAGGTTACAACGGGCACGGAAAATGAGGCAAGAACGCAAAGGAAATGAGAGAAATGGAGCCCTTTCTTCGGAACCCTTGCATCCCTTTTATAGGGGCTGGGAACCGCCTCGGTACGTGTCACACCCCCAAACCTGAACGGCAGAAACGTTCGGGGGCGGATGACTTCTTGTGGTAACGTAACAAATGAATACATAGTAAAGAAAGCAATACAACCATCATATATATAATTGAAAGTTTACATTTGTCAGAAGTTACATGTTCAAAACCAATTACAATATGATGTCAAAATATGAGATTAAACTGGCGCCGCAGCATCTCTTCTTCAAAAGCATGTTAGTACCTGAAATTACTGAATCCCTGGGACATACAAGTAATTTTGAAAGAGTAGATCAGCATTTAAGCTGGTGAGTTTCATAAGTATTAAATGGCAATGTTTGTATGAAATGAAATGTTTTGTCCTTGTTTGTTTGTTTCTAGAAAACACTATATTTTCTACTAGTATAAAAGTAGCCTTCACTCAAGACCGATATTTGTTTCTAAAAATGTATGTAAGTGTAAAATAACCAATATGTTTGAAAACCTCATAAATCAATGCATTTTTAATACCCCATGTGAGTTTCATAACCATAGTATTGACTCGGAATGCCTATACACAACGTTCTTCAGGCGTTGGAATGTTATGACGTTTGTCACCCCAAATGGTGGACTGTAGCTAACAGTCAAGGCACGGGTTGTCAAGCCCGTATAGATCTATACACAAACACCATGCTCCCCCTCCAAGGGATTCTGGTATATAATACAGGACTTGAAATGTTTACTCGAACGTACGTGAAGTTAATGTTTCACAAACCGTGGTATAAAAACAGATTTACATGTTGAAAATGTTCGTTTGTTCTTGTATATGAAAGTGATTTCTTAAAAATCACGTTTCTAGTATGTAAAAGTTAGCAGTATCCTTGTAAAACTATACCTATTGTAGTTTTCTAAAAGTGTGTCTCGTTTGTTTAGAAATCCCTAGTAAAGGAATCACTTGTTATGAAAGTATAGATTTTTGTAGAGCCTAAGATAGACAAGTATACATATAATCTAAGAAAATGTTTAGTTTATACATGCATTACAACAATTTATATTTCAAAAGATAGAATGCTATTGTAACATATTTTATATACGAAAGTTCCCTATAAATTTTATAAATCACATATGATTTGGTTATATAAAAGCATATAAAAAAATTTTATATAACACACGATGATACTCGTGTGTTTTACTTGTATTCCCCCCTTGAAAGCATATAAAAGCATTTATAGAACAATTAAAAGGTTAATTAAGGGGTATGAACTCACTTGAAAGTTTGAAGAAAGCGAGATGGAAACCGGGCAGAGTTTCGTCTCGAGAAACGGATTTTTCTCGGGATTCTCGGGAATCTCGGGAGTAGAAACGATCTTCGGGACTTGAGCAAAATGACTAGTGCTTCAGGTTAGAACGGGCACGGAAAACGAGGCAAGAACGCAAAGGAAATGAGAGAAATGGAGCCCTTTCTTCGGAACCCTTGCATCCCTTTTATAGGGGCTGGGAACCGCCTCGGTACATGTCACACCCCCAAACCTGAACGGCGGAAACGTTCGGGGGCGGATGACTTCTTGTGGTAACGTAACAAATGAATACATAGTAAAGAAAGCAATACAACCATCATATATATAATTGAAAGTTTACATTTGTTAGAAGTTACATGTTCAAAACCAATTACAATATGATGTCAAAATATGAGATTAAACTGGCGCCGCAGCATCTCTTCTTCAAAAGCATGTTAGTACCTGAAATTACTGAATCCCTGGGACATACAAGTAATTTTGAAAGAGTAGATCAGCATTTAAGCTGGTGAGTTTCATAAGTATTAAATGGCAATGTTTGTATGAAATGAAATGTTTTGTCCTTGTTTGTTTGTTTCTAGAAAATCCTATATTTTCTACTAGTATAAAAGTAGCCTTCACTCAAGACCGATATTTGTTTCTAAAAATGTATGTAAGTGTAAAATAACCAATATGTTTGAAAACCTCGTAAATCAATGCATTTTTAATACCCCATGTGAGTTTTATAACCATAGTATTGACTCGGAATGCCTATACACAACGTTCTTTAGGCGTTGGAATGTTGTGACGTTTGTCACCCCAAATGGTGGACTGTAGCTAACAGTCAAGGCACGGGTTGTCAAGCCCGTATAGATCTATACACAAACACCATGCTCCCCCTCCAAGGGATTCTGGTATATAATACAGGACTTGGAATGTTTACTCGAACGTACGTGAAGTTAATGTCTCACAAACCGTGGTATAAAAACAAATTTACATGTTGAAAATGTTCGTTTGTTCTTGTATATGAAAGTGATTTCTTAAAAATCGCGTTTCTAGTATGTAAAAGTTAGCAATATCCTTGTAAAACTATACCTATTGTAGTTTTCTAAAAGTGTGTCTCGTTTGTTTAGAAATACCTAGAAAAGGAATCACTTGTTATGAAAGTATTGATTTTTGTAGAGCCTAAGATAGACAAGTATACATATAATCTAAGAAAATGTTTAGTTTATACATGCATTACAGCAATTTATATTTCAAAAGATAGAATGCTATTGTAACATATTTTATATACGAAAGTTCCCTATAAAGTTTATAAATCACATATGATTTGGTTATATAAAAGCATATAAAAAAATTTTATATAACACACGATGATACTCGTGTGTTTTACTTGTATTCCCCCCTTGAAAGCATATAAAAGCATTTGTAGAACAATTAAAAGGTTAATTAAGGGGTATAAACTCACTTGAAAGTTTGAAGAAAGCGAGATGGAAACCGGGCAGAGTTTCGTCTCGAGAAACGGATTTTTCTCGGGATTCTCGGGAATCTCGGGAGTAGAAACGATCTTCGGGACTTGAGCAAAATGACTAGTGCTTCAGGTTAGAACGGGCACGGAAAATGAGGCAAGAACGCAAAGGAAATGAGAGAAATGGAGCCCTTTCTTCGGAACCCTTGCATCCCTTTTATAGGGGCTGGGAACCGCCTCGGTACGTGTCACACCCCCAAACCTGAACGGCAGAAACGTTCGGGGGCGGATGACTTCTTGTGGTAACGTAACAAATGAATACATAGTAAAGAAAGCAATACAACCATCATATATATAATTGAAAGTTTACATTTGTCAGAAGTTACATGTTCAAAACCAATTACAATATGATGTCAAAATATGAGATTAAACTGGCGCCGCAGCATCTCTTCTTCAAAAGCATGTTAGTACCTGAAATTACTGAATCCCTGGGACATACAAGTAATTTTGATAGAGTAGATCAGCATTTAAGCTGGTGAGTTTCATAAGTATTAAATGGCAATGTTTGTATGAAATGAAATGTTTTGTCCTTGTTTGTTTGTTTCTAGAAAACACTATAATTTCTACTAGTATAAAAGTAGCCTTCACTCAAGACCGATATTTGTTTCTAAAAATGTATGTAAGTGTAAAATAACCAATATGTTTGAAAACCTCGTAAATCAATGCATTTTTAATACCCCACGTGAGTTTCATAACCATAGTATTGACTCGGAATGCCTATACACAACGTTCTTCAGGCGTTGGAATGTTATGACGTTTGTCACCCCAAATGGTGGACTGTAGCTAACAGTCAAGGCACGGGTTGTCAAGCCCGTATAGATCTATACACAAACACCATGCTCCCCCTCCAAGGGATTCTGGTATATAATACAGGACTTGAAATGTTTACTCGAACGTACGTGAAGTTAATGTCTCACAAACCGTGGTATAAAAACAGATTTACATGTTGAAAATGTTCGTTTGTTCTTGTATATGAAAGTGATTTCTTAAAAATCACGTTTCTAGTATGTAAAAGTTAGCAATATCCTTGTAAAACTATACCTATTGTAGTTTTCTAAAAGTGTGTCTCGTTTGTTTAGAAATCCCTAGAAAAGGAATCACTTGTTATGAAAGTATAGATTTTTGTAGAGCCTAAGATAGACAAGTATACATATAATCTAAGAAAATGTTTAGTTTATACATGCATTACAACAATTTATATTTCAAAAGATAGAATGCTATTGTAACATATTTTATATACGAAAGTTCCCTATAAAGTTTATAAATCACATATGATTTGGTTATATAAAAGCATATAAAAAATTTTTATATAACACACGATGATACTCGTGTGTTTTACTTGTATTCCCCCCTTGAAAGCATATAAAAGCATTTATAGAACAATTAAAAGGTTAATTAAGGGGTATGAACTCACTTGAAAGTTTGAAGAAAGCGAGATGGAAACCGGGCAGAGTTTCGTCTCGAGAAACGGATTTTTCTCGGGATTCTCGGGAATCTCGGGAGTAGAAACGATCTTCGGGACTTGAGCAAAATGACTAGTGCTTCAGGTTAGAACGGGCACGGAAAACGAGGCAAGAACGCAAAGGAAATGAGAGAAATGGAGCCCTTTCTTCGGAACCCTTGCATCCCTTTTATAGGGGCTGGGAACCGCCTCGGTACATGTCACACCCCCAAACCTGAACGGCGGAAACGTTCGGGGGCGGATGACTTCTTGTGGTAACGTAACAAATGAATACATAGTAAAGAAAGCAATACAACCATCATATATATAATTGAAAGTTTACATTTGTCAGAAGTTACATGTTCAAAACCAATTACAATATGATGTCAAAATATGAGATTAAACTGGCGCCGCAGCATCTCTTCTTCAAAAGCATGTTAGTACCTGAAATTACTGAATCCCTGGGACATACAAGTAATTTTGAAAGAGTAGATCAGCATTTAAGCTGGTGAGTTTCATAAGTATTAAATGGCAATGTTTGTATGAAATAAAATGTTTTGTCCTTATTTGTTTGTTTCTAGAAAATCCTATATTTTCTACTAGTATAAAAGTAGCCTTCACTCAAGACCGATATTTGTTTCTAAAAATGTATGTAAGTGTAAAATAACCAATATGTTTGAAAACCTCGTAAATCAATGCATTTTTAATACCCCATGTGAGTTTCATAACCATAGTATTGACTCGGAATGCCTATACACAACGTTCTTCAGGCGTTGGAATGTTATGACGTTTGTCACCCCAAATGGTGGACTGTAGCTAACAGTCAAGGCACGGGTTGTCAAGCCCGTATAGATCTATACACAAACACCATGCTCCCCCTCCAAGGGATTCTGGTATATAATACAGGACTTGAAATGTTTACTCGAACGTACGTGAAGTTAATGTCTCACAAACCGTGGTATAAAAACAAATTTACATGTTGAAAATGTTCGTTTGTTCTTGTATATGAAAGTGATTTCTTAAAAATCGCGTTTCTAGTATGTAAAAGTTAGCAATATCCTTGTAAAACTATACCTATTGTAGTTTTCTAAAAGTGTGTCTCGTTTGTTTAGAAATCCCTAGAAAAGGAATCACTTGTTATGAAAGTATAGATTTTTGTAGAGCCTAAGATAGACAAGTATACATATAATCTAAGAAAATGATTAGTTTATACATGCATTACAACAATTTATATTTCAAAAGATAGAATGCTATTGTAACATATTTTATATACGAAAGTTCCCTATAAAGTTTATAAATCACATATGATTTGGTTATATAAAAGCATATAAAAAAATTTTATACAACACACGATGATACTCGTGTGTTTTACTTGTATTCCCCCCTTGAAAGCATATAAAAGCATTTATAGAACAATTAAAAGGTTAATTAAGGGGTATGAACTCACTTGAAAGTTTGAAGAAAGCGAGTTGGAAACCGGGCAGAGTTTCGTCTCGAGAAACGGATTTTTCTCGGGATTCTCGGGAATCTCGGGAGTAGAAACGATCTTCGGGACTTGAGCAAAATGACTAGTGCTTCAGGTTAGAACGGGCACGGAAAACGAGGCAAGTACGCAAAGGAAATGAGAGAAATGGAGCCCTTTCTTCGGAACCCTTGCATCCCTTTTATAGGGGCTGGGAACCGCCTCGGTACGTGTCACACCCCCAAACCTGAACGGCAGAAACGTTCGGGGGCGGATGACTTCTTGTGGTAACGTAACAAATGAATACATAGTAAAGAAAGCAATACAACCATCATATATATAATTGAAAGTTTACATTTGTCAGAAGTTACATGTTCAAAACCAATTACAATATGATGTCAAAATATGAGATTAAACTGGCGCCGCAGCATCTCTTCTTCAAAAGCATGTTAGTACCTGAAATTACTGAATCCCTGGGACATACAAGTAATTTTGAAAGAGTAGATCAGCATTTAAGCTGGTGAGTTTCATAAGTATTAAACGGCAATGTTTGTATGAAATGAAATGTTTTGTCCTTGTTTGTTTGTTTCTAGAAAATCCTATATTTTCTACTAGTATAAAAGTAGCCTTCACTCAAGACCGATATTTGTTTCTAAAAATGTATGTAAGTGTAAAATAACCAATATGTTTGAAAACCTCGTAAATCAATGCATTTTTAATACCCCATGTGAGTTTCATAACCATAGTATTGACTCGGAATGCCTATACACAACGTTCTTCAGGCGTTGGAATGTTATGACGTTTGTCACCCCAAATGGTGGACTGTAGCTAACAGTCAAGGCACGGGTTGTCAAGCCCGTATAGATCTATACACAAACACCATGCTCCCCCTCCAAGGGATTCTGGTATATAATACAGGACTTGAAATGTTTACTCGAACGTACGTGAAGTTAATGTCTCACAAACCGTGGTATAAAAACAGATTTACATGTTGAAAATGTTCGTTTGTTCTTGTATATGAAAGTGATTTCTTAAAAATCACGTTTCTAGTATGTAAAAGTTAGCAATATCCTTGTAAAACTATACCTATTGTAGTTTTCTAAAAGTGTGTCTCGTTTGTTTAGAAATCCCTAGAAAAGGAATCACTTGTTATGAAAGTATAGATTTTTGTAGAGCCTAAGATAGACAAGTATACATATAATCTAAGAAAATGTTTAGTTTATACATGCATTACAACAATTTATATTTCAAAAGATAGAATGCTATTGTAACATATTTTATATACGAAAGTTCCCTATAAAGTTTATAAATCACATATGATTTGGTTATATAAAAGCATATAAAAAATTTTTATATAACACACGATGATACTCGTGTGTTTTACTTGTATTCCCCCCTTGAAAGCATATAAAAGCATTTGTAGAACAATTAAAAGGTTAATTAAGGGGTATGAACTCACTTGAAAGTTTGAAGAAAGCGAGATGGAAACCGGGCAGAGTTTCGTCTCGAGAAACGGATTTTTCTTGGGATTCTCGGGAATCTCGGGAGTAGAAACGATCTTCGGGACTTGAGCAAAATGACTAGTGCTTCAGGTTAGAACGGGCATGGAAAACGAGGCAAGAACGCATAGGAAATGAGAGAAATGGAGCCCTTTCTTCGGAACCCTTGCATCCCTTTTATAGGGGCTGGGAACCGCCTCGGTACGTGTCACACCCCCAAACCTGAACGGCAGAAACGTTCGGGGGCGGATGACTTCTTGTGGTGACGTAACAAATGAATACATAGTAAAGAAAGCAATACAACCATCATATATATAATTGAAAGTTTACATTTGTCAGAAGTTACATGTTCAAAACCAATTACAATATGATGTCAAAATATGAGATTAAACTGGCGCCGCAGCATCTCTTCTTCAAAAGCATGTTAGTACCTGAAATTACTGAATCCCTGGGACATACAAGTAATTTTGAAAGAGTAGATCAGCATTTAAGCTGGTGAGTTTCATAAGTATTAAATGGCAATGTTTGTATGAAATGAAATGTTTTGTCCTTGTTTGTTTGTTTCTAGAAAACACTATAATTTCTACTAGTATAAAAGTAGCCTTCACTCAAGACCGATATTTGTTTCTAAAAATGTATGTAAGTGTAAAATAACCAATATGTTTGAAAACCTCGTAAATCAATGCATTTTTAATACCCCACGTGAGTTTCATAACCATAGTATTGACTCGGAATGCCTATACACAACGTTCTTCAGGCGTTGGAATGTTATGACGTTTGTCACCCCAAATGGTGGACTGTAGCTAACAGTCAAGGCACGGGTTGTCAAGCCCGTATAGATCTATACACAAACACCATGCTCCCCCTCCAAGGGATTCTGGTATATAATACAGGACTTGAAATGTTTACTCGAACGTACGTGAAGTTAATGTCTCACAAACCGTGGTATAAAAACAGATTTACATGTTGAAAATGTTCGTTTGTTCTTGTATATGAAAGTGATTTCTTAAAAATCACGTTTCTAGTATGTAAAAGTTAGCAATATCCTTGTAAAACTATACCTATTGTAGTTTTCTAAAAGTGTGTCTCGTTTGTTTAGAAATCCCTAGAAAAGGAATCACTTGTTATGAAAGTATAGATTTTTGTAGAGCCTAAGATAGACAAGTATACATATAATCTAAGAAAATGTTTAGTTTATACATGCATTACAACAATTTATATTTCAAAAGATATAATGCTATTGTAACATATTTTATATACGAAAGTTCCCTATAAAGTTTATAAATCACATATGATTTGGTTATATAAAAGCATATAAAAAAATTTTATATAACACACGATGATACTCGTGTGTTTTACTTGTATTCCCCCCTTGAAAGCATATAAAAGCATTTATAGAACAATTAAAAGGTTAATTAAGGGGTATGAACTCACTTGAAAGTTTGAAGAAAGCGAGATGGAAACCGGGCAGAGTTTCGTCTCGAGAAACGGATTTTTCTCGGGATTCTCGGGAATCTCGGGAGTAGAAACGATCTTCGGGACTTGAGCAAAATGACTAGTGCTTCAGGTTAGAACGGGCACGGAAAACGAGGCAAGAACGCAAAGGAAATGAGAGAAATGGAGCCCTTTCTTCGGAACCCTTGCATCCCTTTTATAGGGGCTGGGAACCGCCTCGGTACATGTCACACCCCCAAACCTGAACGGCGGAAACGTTCGGGGGCGGATGACTTCTTGTGGTAACGTAACAAATGAATACATAGTAAAGAAAGCAATACAACCATCATATATATAATTGAAAGTTTACATTTGTCAGAAGTTACATGTTCAAAACCAATTACAATATGATGTCAAAATATGAGATTAAACTGGCGCCGCAGCATCTCTTCTTCAAAAGCATGTTAGTACCTGAAATTACTGAATCCCTGGGACATACAAGTAATTTTGAAAGAGTAGATCAGCATTTAAGCTGGTGAGTTTCATAAGTATTAAATGGCAATGTTTGTATGAAATGAAATGTTTTGTCCTTGTTTGTTTGTTTCTAGAAAATCCTATATTTTCTACTAGTATAAAAGTAGCCTTCACTCAAGACCGATATTTGTTTCTAAAAATGTATGTAAGTGTAAAATAACCAATATGTTTGAAAACCTCGTAAATCAATGCATTTTTAATACCCCATGTGAGTTTCATAACCATAGTATTGACTCGGAATGCCTATACACAACGTTCTTCAGGCGTTGGAATGTTATGACGTTTGTCACCCCAAATGGTGGACTGTAGCTAACAGTCAAGGCACGGGTTGTCAAGCCCGTATAGATCTATACACAAACACCATGCTCCCCCTCCAAGGGATTCTGGTATATAATACAGGACTTGAAATGTTTACTCGAACGTACGTGAAGTTAATGTCTCACAAACCGTGGTATAAAAACAGATTTACATGTTGAAAATGTTTGTTTGTTCTTGTATATGAAAGTGATTTCTTAAAAATCGCGTTTCTAGTATGTAAAAGTTAGCAATATCCTTGTAAAACTATACCTATTGTAGTTTTCTAAAAGTGTGTCTCGTTTGTTTAGAAATCCCTAGAAAAGGAATCACTTGTTATGAAAGTATAGATTTTTGTAGAGCCTAAGATAGACAAGTATACATATAATCTAAGAAAATGTTTAGTTTATACATGCATTACAACAATTTATATTTCAAAAGATAGAATGCTATTGTAACATATTTTATATACGAAAGTTCCCTATAAAGTTTATAAATCACATTTGATTTGGTTATATAAAAGCATATAAAAAAATTTTATATAACACACGATGATACTCGTGTGTTTTACTTGTATTCCCCCCTTGAAAGCATATAAAAGCATTTATAGAACAATTAAAAGGTTAATTAAGGGGTATGAACTCACTTGAAAGTTTGAAGAAAGCGAGTTGGAAACCGGGCAGAGTTTCGTCTCGAGAAACGGATTTTTCTCGGGATTCTCGGGAATCTCGGGAGTAGAAACGATCTTCGGGACTTGAGCAAAATGACTAGTGCTTCAGGTTAGAACGGGCACGGAAAACGAGGCAAGAACGCAAAGGAAATGAGAGAAATGGAGCCCTTTCTTCGGAACCCTTGCATCCCTTTTATAGGGGCTGGGAACCGCCTTGGTACGTGTCACACCCCCAAACCTGAACGGCAGAAACGTTCGGGGGCGGATGACTTCTTGTGGTAACGTAACAAATGAATACATAGTAAAGAAAGCAATACAACCATCATATATATAATTGAAAGTTTACATTTGTCAGAAGTTACATGTTCAAAACCAATTACAATATGATGTCAAAATATGAGATTAAACTGGCGCCGCAGCATCTCTTCTTCAAAAGCATGTTAGTACCTGAAATTACTGAATCCCTGGGACATACAAGTAATTTTGAAAGAGTAGATCAGCATTTAAGCTGGTGAGTTTCATAAGTATTAAATGGCAATGTTTGTATGAAATGAAATGTTTTGTCCTTGTTTGTTTGTTTCTAGAAAATCCTATATTTTCTACTAGTATAAAAGTAGCCTTCACTCAAGACCGATATTTGTTTCTAAAAATGTATGTAAGTGTAAAATAACCAATATGTTTGAAAACCTCGTAAATCAATGCATTTTTAATACCCCATGTGAGTTTTATAACCATAGTATTGACTCGGAATGCGTATACACAACGTTCTTCAGGCGTTGGAATGTTATGACGTTTGTCACCCCAAATGGTGGACTGTAGCTAACAGTCAAGGCACGGGTTGTCAAGCCCGTATAGATCTATACACAAACACCATGCTCCCCCTCCAAGGGATTCTGGTATATAATACAGGACTTGAAATGTTTACTCGAACGTACGTGAAGTTAATGTCTCACAAATCGTGGTATAAAAACAGATTTACATGTTGAAAATGTTCGTTTGTTCTTGTATATGAAAGTGATTTCTTAAAAATCGCGTTTCTAGTATGTAAAAGTTAGCAATATCCTTGTAAAACTATACCTATTGTAGTTTTCTAAAAGTGTGTCTCGTTTGTTTAGAAATCCCTAGAAAAGGAATCACTTGTTATGAAAGTATAGATTTTTGTAGAGCCTAAGATAGACAAGTATACATATAATCTAAGAAAATGTTTAGTTTATACATGCATTACAACAATTTATATTTCAAAAGATAGAATGCTATTGTAACATATTTTATATACGAAAGTTCCCTATAAAGTTTATAAATCACATATGATTTGGTTATATAAAAGCATATAAAAAAATTTTATATAACACACGATGATACTCGTGTGTTTTACTTGTATTCCCCCCTTGAAAGCATATAAAAGCATTTATAGAACAATTAAAAGGTTAATTAAGGGGTACGAACTCACTTGAAAGTTTGAAGAAAGCGAGATGGAAACCGGGCAGAGTTTCGTCTCGAGAAACGGATTTTTCTCGGGATTCTCGGGAATCTCGGGAGTAGAAACGATCTTCGGGACTTGAGCAAAATGACTAGTGCTTCAGGTTAGAACGGGCACGGAAAACGAGGCAAGAACGCAAAGGAAATGAGAGAAATGGAGCCCTTTCTTCGGAACCCTTGCATCCCTTTTATAGGGGCTGGGAACCGCCTCGGTACGTGTCACACCCCCAAACCTGAACGGCGGAAACGTTCGGGGGCGGATGACTTCTTGTGGTAACGTAACAAATGAATACATAGTAAAGAAAGCAATACAACCATCATATATATAATTGAAAGTTTACATTTGTCAGAAGTTACATGTTCAAAACCAATTACAATATGATGTCAAAATATGAGATTAAACTGGCGCCGCAGCATCTCTTCTTCAAAAGCATGTTAGTACCTGAAATTACTGAATCCCTGGGACATACAAGTAATTTTGAAAGAGTAGATCAGCATTTAAGCTGGTGAGTTTCATAAGTATTAAATGGCAATGTTTGTATGAAATGAAATGTTTTGTCCTTGTTTGTTTGTTTCTAGAAAATCCTATATTTTCTACTAGTATAAAAGTAGCCTTCACTCAAGACCGATATTTGTTTCTAAAAATGTATGTAAGTGTAAAATAACCAATATGTTTGAAAACCTCGTAAATCAATGCATTTTTAATACCCCATGTGAGTTTTATAACCATAGTATTGACTCGGAATGCCTATACACAACGTTCTTCAGGCGTAGGAATGTTATGACGTTTGTCACCCCAAATGGTGGACTGTAGCTAACAGTCAAGGCATGGGTTGTCAAGCCCGTATAGATCTATACACAAACACCATGCTCCCCCTCCAAGGGATTCTGGTATATAATACAGGACTTGAAATGTTTACTCGAACGTACGTGAAGTTAATGTCTCACAAACCGTGGTATAAAAACAGATTTACATGTTGAAAATGTTCGTTTGTTCTTGTATATGAAAGTGATTTCTTAAAAATCGCGTTTCTAGTATGTAAAAGTTAGCAATATCCTTGTAAAACTATACCTATTGTAGTTTTCTAAAAGTGTGTCTCGTTTGTTTAGAAATCCCTAGAAAAGGAATCACTTGTTATGAAAGTATAGATTTTTGTAGAGCCTAAGATAGACAAGTATACATATAATCTAAGAAAATGTTTAGTTTATACATGCATTACAACAATTTATATTTCAAAAGATAGAATGCTATTGTAACATATTTTATATACGAAAGTTCCCTATAAAGTTTATAAATCACATATGATTTGGTTATATAAAAGCATATAAAAAAATTTTATATAACACACGATGATACTCGTGTGTTTTACTTGTATTCCCCCCTTGAAAGCATATAAAAGCATTTATAGAACAATTAAAAGGTTAATTAAGGGGTACGAACTCACTTGAAAGTTTGAAGAAAGCGAGATGGAAACCGGGCAGAGTTTCGTCTCGAGAAACGGATTTTTCTCGGGATTCTCGGGAATCTCGGGAGTAGAAACGATCTTCGGGACTTGAGCAAAATGACTAGTGCTTCAGATTAGAACGGGCACGGAAAACGAGGCAAGAACGCAAAGGAAATGAGAGAAATGGAGCCCTTTCTTCGGAACCCTTGCATCCCTTTTATAGGGGCTGGGGACCGCCTCGGTACGTGTCACACCCCCAAACCTGAACGGCGGAAACGTTCGGGGGCGGATGACTTCTTGTGGTAACGTAACAAATGAATACATAGTAAAGAAAGCAATACAACCATCATATATATAATTGAAAGTTTACATTTGTCAGAAGTTACATGTTCAAAACCAATTACAATATGATGTCAAAATATGAGATTAAACTGGCGCCGCAGCATCTCTTCTTCAAAAGCATGTTAGTACCTGAAATTACTGAATCCCTGGGACATACAAGTAATTTTGAAAGAGTAGATCAGCATTTAAGCTGGTGAGTTTCATAAGTATTAAATGGCAATGTTTGTATGAAATGAAATGTTTTGTCCTTGTTTGTTTGTTTCTAGAAAATCCTATATTTTCTACTAGTATAAAAGTAGCCTTCACTCAAGACCGATATTTGTTTCTAAAAATGTATGTAAGTGTAAAATAACCAATATGTTTGAAAACCTCGTAAATCAATGCATTTTTAATACCCCATGTGAGTTTTATAACCATAGTATTGACTCGGAATGCCTATACACAACGTTCTTCAGGCGTTGGAATGTTATGACGTTTGTCACCCCAAATGGTGGACTGTAGCTAACAGTCAAGGCACGGGTTGTCAAGCCCGTATAGATCTATACACAAACACCATGCTCCCCCTCCAAGGGATTCTGGTATATAATACAGGACTTGAAATGTTTACTCGAACGTACGTGAAGTTAATGTCTCACAAACCGTGGTATAAAAACAGATTTACATGTTGAAAATGTTCGTTTGTTCTTGTATATGAAAGTGATTTCTTAAAAATCGCGTTTCTAGTATGTAAAAGTTAGCAATATCCTTGTAAAACTATACCTATTGTAGTTTTCTAAAAGTGTGTCTCGTTTGTTTAGAAATACCTAGAAAAGGAATCACTTGTTATGAAAGTATAGATTTTTGTAGAGCCTAAGATAGACAAGTATACATATAATCTAAGAAAATGCTTAGTTTATACATGCATTACAACAATTTATATTTCAAAAGATAGAATGCTATTGTAACATATTTTATATACGAAAGTTCCCTATAAAGTTTATAAATCACATATGATTTGGTTATATAAAAGCATATAAAAAAATTTTATATAACACACGATGATACTCGTGTGTTTTACTTGTATTCCCCCCTTGAAAGCATATAAAAGCATTTATAGAACAATTAAAAGGTTAATTAAGGGGTACGAACTCACTTGAAAGTTTGAAGAAAGCGAGATGGAAACCGGGCAGAGTTTCGTCTCGAGAAACGGATTTTTCTCGGGATTCTCGGGAATCTCGGGAGTAGAAACGATCTTCGGGACTTGAGCAAAATGACTAGTGCTTCAGGTTAGAACGGGCACGGAAAACGAGGCAAGAACGCAAAGGAAATGAGAGAAATGGAGCCCTTTCTTCGGAACCCTTGCATCCCTTTTATAGGGGCTGGGAACCGCCTCGGTACGTGTCACACCCCCAAACCTGAACGGCGGAAACGTTCGGGGGCGGATGACTTCTTGTGGTAACGTAACAAATGAATACATAGTAAAGAAAGCAATACAACCATCATATATATAATTGAAAGTTTACATTTGTCAGAAGTTACATGTTCAAAACCAATTACAATATGATGTCAAAATATGAGATTAAACTGGCGCCGCAGCATCTCTTCTTCAAAAGCATGTTAGTACCTGAAATTACTGAATCCCTGGAACATACAAGTAATTTTGAAAGAGTAGATCAGCATTTAAGCTGGTGAGTTTCATAAGTATTAAATGGCAATGTTTGTATGAAATGAAATGTTTTGTCCTTGTTTGTTTGTTTCTAGAAAATCCTATATTTTCTACTAGTATAAAAGTAGCCTTCACTCAAGACCGATATTTGTTTCTAAAAATGTATGTAAGTGTAAAATAACCAATATGTTTGAAAACCTCGTAAATCAATGCATTTTTAATACCCCATGTGAGTTTCATAACCATAGTATTGACTCGGAATGCGTATACACAACGTTCTTCAGGCGTTGGAATGTTATGACGTTTGTCACCCCAAATGGTGGACTGTAGCTAACAGTCAAGGCACGGGTTGTCAAGCCCGTATAGATCTATACACAAACACCATGCTCCCCCTCCAAGGGATTCTGGTATATAATACAGGACTTGAAATGTTTACTCGAACGTACGTGAAGTTAATGTCTCACAAACCGTGGTATAAAAACAGATTTACATGTTGAAAATGTTCGTTTGTTCTTGTATATGAAAGTGATTTCTTAAAAATCGCGTTTCTAGTATGTAAAAGTTAGCAATATCCTTGTAAAACTATACCTATTGTAGTTTTCTAAAAGTGTGTCTCGTTTGTTTAGAAATCCCTAGAAAAGGAATCACTTGTTATGAAAGTATAGATTTTTGTAGAGCCTAAGATAGACAAGTATACATATAATCTAAGAAAATGTTTAGTTTATACATGCATTACAACAATTTATATTTCAAAAGATAGAATGCTATTGTAACATATTTTATATACGAAAGTTCCCTATAAAGTTTATAAATCACATATGATTTGGTTATATAAAAGCATATAAAAAAATTTTATATAACACACGATGATACTCGTGTGTTTTACTTGTATTCCCCCCTTGAAAGCATATAAAAGCATTTATAGAACAATTAAAAGGTTAATTAAGGGGTACGAACTCACTTGAAAGTTTGAAGAAAGCGAGATGGAAACCGGGCAGAGTTTCGTCTCGAGAAACGGATTTTTCTCGGGATTCTCGGGAATCTCGGGAGTAGAAACGATCTTCGGGACTTGAGCAAAATGACTAGTGCTTCAGGTTAGAACGGGCACGGAAAACGAGGCAAGAACGCAAAGGAAATGAGAGAAATGGAGCCCTTTCTTCGGAACCCTTGCATCCCTTTTATAGGGGCTGGGAACCGCCTCGGTACGTGTCACAACCCCAAACCTGAACGGCGGAAACGTTCGGGGGCGGATGACTTCTTGTGGTAACGTAACAAATGAATACATAGTAAAGAAAGCAATACAACCATCATATATATAATTGAAAGTTTACATTTGTCAGAAGTTACATGTTCAAAACCAATTACAATATGATGTCAAAATATGAGATTAAACTGGCGCCGCAGCATCTCTTCTTCAAAAGCATGTTAGTACCTGAAATTACTGAATCCCTGGGACATACAAGTAATTTTGAAAGAGTAGATCAGCATTTAAGCTGGTGAGTTTCATAAGTATTAAATGGCAATGTTTGTATGAAATGAAATGTTTTGTCCTTGTTTGTTTGTTTCTAGAAAATCCTATATTTTCTACTAGTATAAAAGTAGCCTTCACTCAAGACCGATATTTGTTTCTAAAAATGTATGTAAGTGTAAAATAACCAATATGTTTGAAAACCTCGTAAATCAATGCATTTTTAATACCCCATGTGAGTTTTATAACCATAGTATTGACTCGGAATGCCTATACACAACGTTCTTCAGGCGTTGGAATGTTATGACGTTTGTCACCCCAAATGGTGGACTGTAGCTAACAGTCAAGGCACGGGTTGTCAAGCCCGTATAGATCTATACACAAACACCATGCTCCCCCTCCAAGGGATTCTGGTATATAATACAGGACTTGAAATGTTTACTCGAACGTACGTGAAGTTAATGTCTCACAAACCGTGGTATAAAAACAGATTTACATGTTGAAAATGTTCGTTTGTTCTTGTATATGAAAGTGATTTCTTAAAAATTGCGTTTCTAGTATGTAAAAGTTAGCAATATCCTTGTAAAACTATACCTATTGTAGTTTTCTAAAAGTGTGTCTCGTTTGTTTAGAAATACCTAGAAAAGGAATCACTTGTTATGAAAGTATAGATTTTTGTAGAGCCTAAGATAGACAAGTATACATATAATCTAAGAAAATGTTTAGTTTATACATGCATTACAACAATTTATATTTCAAAAGATAGAATGCTATTGTAACATATTTTATATACGAAAGTTCCCTATAAAGTTTATAAATCACATATGATTTGGTTATATAAAAGCATATAAAAAAATTTTATATAACACACGATGATACTCGTGTGTTTTACTTGTATTCCCCCCTTGAAAGCATATAAAAGCATTTATAGAACAATTAAAAGGTTAATTAAGGGGTACGAACTCACTTGAAAGTTTGAAGAAAGCGAGATGGAAACCGGGCAGAGTTTCGTCTCGAGAAACGGATTTTTCTCGGGATTCTCGGGAATCTCGGGAGTAGAAACGATCTTCGGGACTTGAGCAAAATGACTAGTGCTTCAGGTTAGAACGGGCACGGAAAACGAGGCAAGAACGCAAAGGAAATGAGAGAAATGGAGCCCTTTCTTCGGAACCCTTGCATCCCTTTTATAGGGGCTGGGAACCGCCTCGGTACGTGTCACACCCCCAAACCTGAACGGCGGAAACGTTCGGGGGCGGATGACTTCTTGTGGTAACGTAACAAATGAATACATAGTAAAGAAAGCAATACAACCATCATATATATAATTGAAAGTTTACATTTGTCAGAAGTTACATGTTCAAAACCAATTACAATATGATGTCAAAATATGAGATTAAACTGGCGCCGCAGCATCTCTTCTTCAAAAGCATGTTAGTACCTGAAATTACTGAATCCCTGGAACATACAAGTAATTTTGAAAGAGTAGATCAGCATTTAAGCTGGTGAGTTTCATAAGTATTAAATGGCAATGTTTGTATGAAATGAAATGTTTTGTCCTTGTTTGTTTGTTTCTAGAAAATCCTATATTTTCTACTAGTATAAAAGTAGCCTTCACTCAAGACCGATATTTGTTTCTAAAAATGTATGTAAGTGTAAAATAACCAATATGTTTGAAAACCTCGTAAATCAATGCATTTTTAATACCCCATGTGAGTTTCATAACCATAGTATTGACTCGGAATGCGTATACACAACGTTCTTCAGGCGTTGGAATGTTATGACGTTTGTCACCCCAAATGGTGGACTGTAGCTAACAGTCAAGGCACGGGTTGTCAAGCCCGTATAGATCTATACACAAACACCATGCTCCCCCTCCAAGGGATTCTGGTATATAATACAGGACTTGAAATGTTTACTCGAACGTACGTGAAGTTAATGTCTCACAAACCGTGGTATAAAAACAGATTTACATGTTGAAAATGTTCGTTTGTTCTTGTATATGAAAGTGATTTCTTAAAAATCGCGTTTCTAGTATGTAAAAGTTAGCAATATCCTTGTAAAACTATACCTATTGTAGTTTTCTAAAAGTGTGTCTCGTTTGTTTAGAAATCCCTAGAAAAGGAATCACTTGTTATGAAAGTATAGATTTTTGTAGAGCCTAAGATAGACAAGTATACATATAATCTAAGAAAATGTTTAGTTTATACATGCATTACAACAATTTATATTTCAAAAGATAGAATGCTATTGTAACATATTTTATATACGAAAGTTCCCTATAAAGTTTATAAATCACATATGATTTGGTTATATAAAAGCATATAAAAAAATTTTATATAACACACGATGATACTCGTGTGTTTTACTTGTATTCCCCCCTTGAAAGCATATAAAAGCATTTATAGAACAATTAAAAGGTTAATTAAGGGGTACGAACTCACTTGAAAGTTTGAAGAAAGCGAGATGGAAACCGGGCAGAGTTTCGTCTCGAGAAACGGATTTTTCTCGGGATTCTCGGGAATCTCGGGAGTAGAAACGATCTTCGGGACTTGAGCAAAATGACTAGTGCTTCAGGTTAGAACGGGCACGGAAAACGAGGCAAGAACGCAAAGGAAATGAGAGAAATGGAGCCCTTTCTTCGGAACCCTTGCATCCCTTTTATAGGGGCTGGGAACCGCCTCGGTACGTGTCACAACCCCAAACCTGAACGGCGGAAACGTTCGGGGGCGGATGACTTCTTGTGGTAACGTAACAAATGAATACATAGTAAAGAAAGCAATACAACCATCATATATATAATTGAAAGTTTACATTTGTCAGAAGTTACATGTTCAAAACCAATTACAATATGATGTCAAAATATGAGATTAAACTGGCGCCGCAGCATCTCTTCTTCAAAAGCATGTTAGTACCTGAAATTACTGAATCCCTGGGACATACAAGTAATTTTGAAAGAGTAGATCAGCATTTAAGCTGGTGAGTTTCATAAGTATTAAATGGCAATGTTTGTATGAAATGAAATGTTTTGTCCTTGTTTGTTTGTTTCTAGAAAATCCTATATTTTCTACTAGTATAAAAGTAGCCTTCACTCAAGACCGATATTTGTTTCTAAAAATGTATGTAAGTGTAAAATAACCAATATGTTTGAAAACCTCGTAAATCAATGCATTTTTAATACCCCATGTGAGTTTTATAACCATAGTATTGACTCGAAATGCCTATACACAACGTTCTTCAGGCGTTGGAATGTTATGACGTTTGTCACCCCAAATGGTGGACTGTAGCTAACAGTCAAGGCACGGGTTGTCAAGCCCGTATAGATCTATACACAAACACCATGCTCCCCCTCCAAGGGATTCTGGTATATAATACAGGACTTGAAATGTTTACTCGAACGTACGTGAAGTTAATGTCTCACAAAACGTGGTATAAAAACAGATTTACATGTTGAAAATGTTCGTTTGTTCTTGTATATGAAAGTGATTTCTTAAAAATCGCGTTTCTAGTATGTAAAAGTTAGCAATATCCTTGTAAAACTATACCTATTGTAGTTTTCTAAAAGTGTGTCTCGTTTGTTTAGAAATACCTAGAAAAGGAATCACTTGTTATGAAAGTATAGATTTTTGTAGAGCCTAAGATAGACAAGTATACATATAATCTAAGAAAATGTTTAGTTTATACATGCATTACAACAATTTATATTTCAAAAGATAGAATGCTATTGTAACATATTTTATATACGAAAGTTCCCTATAAAGTTTATAAATCACATATGATTTGGTTATATAAAAGCATATAAAAAAATTTTATATAACACACGATGATACTCGTGTGTTTTACTTGTATTCCCCCCTTGAAAGCATATAAAAGCATTTATAGAACAATTAAAAGGTTAATTAAGGGGTATGAACTCACTTGAAAGTTTGAAGAAAACGAGATGGAAACCGGGCAGAGTTTCGTCTCGAGAAACGGATTTTTCTCGGGATTCTCGGGAATCTCGGGAGTAGAAACGATCTTCGGGACTTGAGCAAAATGACTAGTGCTTCAGGTTAGAACGGGCACGGAAAACGAGGCAAGAACGCAAAGGAAATGAGAGAAATGGAGCCCTTTCTTCGGAACCCTTGCATCCCTTTTATAGGGGCTGGGAACCGCCTCGGTACGTGTCACACCCCCAAACATGAACGGCAGAAACGCTCGGGGGCGGATGACTTCTTGTGGTAACGTAACAAATGAATACATAGTAAAGAAAGCAATACAACCATCATATATATAATTGAAAGTTTACATTTGTCAGAAGTTACATGTTCAAAACCAATTACAATATGATGTCAAAATATGAGATTAAACTGGCGCCGCAGCATCTCTTCTTCAAAAGCATGTTAGTACCTGAAATTACTGAATCCCTGGGACATACAAGTAATTTTGAAAGAGTAGATCAGCATTTAAGCTGGTGAGTTTCATAAGTATTAAATGGCAATGTTTGTATGAAATGAAATGTTTTGTCCTTGTTTGTTTGTTTCTAGAAAATCCTATATTTTCTACTAGTATAAAAGTAGCCTTCACTCAAGACCGATATTTGTTTCTAAAAATGTATGTAAGTGTAAAATAACCAATATGTTTGAAAACCTCGTAAATCAATGCATTTTTAATACCCCATGTGAGTTTTATAACCATAGTATTGACTCGGAATGCCTATACACAACGTTCTTCAGGCGTTGGAATGTTATGACGTTTGTCACCCCAAATGGTGGACTGTAGCTAACAGTCAAGGCACGGGTTGTCAAGCCCGTATAGATCTATACACAAACACCATGCTCCCCCTCCAAGGGATTCTGGTATATAATACAGGACTTGAAATGTTTACTCGAACGTACGTGAAGTTAATGTCTCACAAACCGTGGTATAAAAACAGATTTACATGTTGAAAATGTTCGTTTGTTCGTGTATGTGAAAGTGATTTCTTAAAAATCGCGTTTCTAGTATGTAAAAGTTAGCAATATCCTTGTAAAACTATACCTATTGTAGTTTTCTAAAAGTGTGTCTCGTTTGTTTAGAAATCCCTAGAAAAGGAATCACTTGTTATGAAAGTATAGATTTTTGTAGAGCCTAAGATAGACAAGTATACATATAACCTAAGAAAATGTTTAGTTTATACATGCATTACAACAATTTATATTTCAAAAGATAGAATGTTATTGTAACATATTTTATATACGAAAGTTCCCTATAAAGTTTATAAATCACATATGATTTGGTTATATAAAAGCATATAAAAAAATTTTATATAACACACGATGATACTCGTGTGTTTTACTTGTATTCCCCCCTTGAAAGCATATAAAAGCATTTATAGAACAATTAAAAGGTTAATTAAGGGGTATGAACTCACTTGAAAGTTTGAAGAAAGCGAGATGGAAACCGGGCAGAGTTTCGTCTCGAGAAACGGATTTTTCTCGGGATTCTCGGGAGTAGAAACGATCTTCGGGACTTGAGCAAAATGACTAGTGCTTCAGGTTAGAACGGGCACGGAAAACGAGGCAAGAACGCAAAGGAAATGAGAGAAATGGAGCCCTTTCTTCGGAACCCTTGCATCCCTTTTATAGGGGCTGGGAACCGCCTCGGTACGTGTCACACCCCCAAACCTGAACGGCGGAAACGTTCGGGGGCGGATGACTTCTTGTGGTAACGTAACAAATGAATACATAGTAAAGAAAGCAATACAACCATCATATATATAATTGAAAGTTTACATTTGTCAGAAGTTACATGTTCAAAACCAATTACAATATGATGTCAAAATATGAGATTAAACTGGCGCCGCAGCATCTCTTCTTCAAAAGCATGTTAGTACCTGAAATTACTGAATCCCTGGGACATACAAGTAATTTTGAAAGAGTAGATCAGCATTTAAGCTGGTGAGTTTCATAAGTATTAAATGGCAATTTTGTATGAAATGAAATGTTTTGTCCTTATTTGTTTGTTTCTAGAAAATCCTATATTTTCTACTAGTATAAAAGTAGCCTTCACTCAAGACCGATATTTGTTTCTAAAAATGTATGTAAGTGTAAAATAACCAATATGTTTGAAAACCTCGTAAATCAATGCATTTTTAATACCCCACGTGAGTTTCATAACCATAGTATTGACTCGGAATGCCTATACACAACGTTCTTCAGGCGTTGGAATGTTATGACGTTTGTCACCCCAAATGGTGGACTGTAGCTAACAGTCAAGGCACGGGTTGTCAAGCCCGTATAGATCTATACACAAACACCATGCTCCCCCTCCAAGGGATTCTGGTATATAATACAGGACTTGAAATGTTTACTCGAACGTACGTGAAGTTAATGTCTCACAAACCGTGGTATAAAAACAGATTTACATGTTGAAAATGTTCGTTTGTTCTTGTATATGAAAGTGATTTCTTAAAAATCGCGTTTCTAGTATGTAAAAGTTAGCAATATCCTTGTAAAACTATACCTATTGTAGTTTTCTAAAAGTGTGTCTCGTTTGTTTAGAAATCCCTAGAAGAGAATCACTTGTTATGAAAGTATAGATTTTTGTAGAGCCTAAGATAGACAAGTATACATATAATCTAAGAAAATGTTTAGTTTATACATGCATTACAACAATTTATATTTCAAAAGATAGAATGCTATTGTAACATATTTTATATACGAAAGTTCCCTATAAAGTTTATAAATCACATATGATTTGGTTATATAAAAGCATATAAAAAAATTTTATATAACACACGATGATACTCGTGTGTTTTACTTGTATTCCCCCCTTGAAAGCATATAAAAGCATTTATAGAACAATTAAAAGGTTAATTAAGGGGTATGAACTCACTTGAAAGTTTGAAGAAAGCGAGATGGAAACCGGGCAGAGTTTCGTCTCGAGAAACGGATTTTTCTCGGGATTCTCGGGAATCTCGGGAGTAGAAACGATCTTCGGGACTTGAGCAAAATGACTAGTGCTTCAGGTTAGAACGGGCACGGAAAACGAGGCAAGAACGCAAAGGAAATGAGAGAAATGGAGCCTTTTCTTCGGAACCCTTGCATCCCTTTTATAGGGGCTGCGAACCGCCTCGGTACGTGTCACACCCCCAAACATGAACGGCAGAAACGCTCGGGGGCGGATGACTTCTTGTGGTAACGTAACAAATGAATACATAGTAAAGAAAGCAATACAACCATCATATATATAATTGAAAGTTTACATTTGTCAGAAGTTACATGTTCAAAACCAATTACAATATGATGTCAAAATATGAGATTAAACTGGCGCCGCAGCATCTCTTCTTCAAAAGCATGTTAGTACCTGAAATTACTGAATCCCTGGGACATACAAGTAATTTTGAAAGAGTAGATCAGCATTTAAGCTGGTGAGTTTCATAAGTATTAAATGGCAATGTTTGTATGAAATGAAATGTTTTGTCCTTGTTTGTTTGTTTCTAGAAAATCCTATATTTTCTACTAGTATAAAAGTAGCCTTCACTCAAGACCGATATTTGTTTCTAAAAATGTATGTAAGTGTAAAATAACCAATATGTTTGAAAACCTCGTAAATCAATGCATTTTTAATACCCCATGTGAGTTTTATAACCATAGTATTGACTCGGAATGCCTATACACAACGTTCTTCAGGCGTTGGAATGTTATGACGTTTGTCACCCCAAATGGTGGACTGTAGCTAACAGTCAAGGCACGGGTTGTCAAGCCCGTATAGATCTATACACAAACACCATGCTCCCCCTCCAAGGGATTCTGGTATATAATACAGGACTTGAAATGTTTACTCGAACGTACGTGAAGTTAATGTCTCACAAACCGTGGTATAAAAACAGATTTACATGTTGAAAATGTTCGTTTGTTCGTGTATGTGAAAGTGATTTCTTAAAAATCGCGTTTCTAGTATGTAAAAGTTAGCAATATCCTTGTAAAACTATACCTATTGTAGTTTTCTAAAAGTGTGTCTCGTTTGTTTAGAAATCCCTAGAAAAGGAATCACTTGTTATGAAAGTATAGATTTTTGTAGAGCCTAAGATAGACAAGTATACATATAACCTAAGAAAATGTTTAGTTTATACATGCATTACAACAATTTATATTTCAAAAGATAGAATGTTATTGTAACATATTTTATATACGAAAGTTCCCTATAAAGTTTATAAATCACATATGATTTGGTTATATAAAAGCATATAAAAAAATTTTATATAACACACGATGATACTCGTGTGTTTTACTTGTATTCCCCCCTTGAAAGCATATAAAAGCATTTATAGAACAATTAAAAGGTTAATTAAGGGGTATGAACTCACTTGAAAGTTTGAAGAAAGCGAGATGGAAACCGGGCAGAGTTTCGTCTCGAGAAACGGATTTTTCTCGGGATTCTCGGGAGTAGAAACGATCTTCGGGACTTGAGCAAAATGACTAGTGCTTCAGGTTAGAACGGGCACGGAAAACGAGGCAAGAACGCAAAGGAAATGAGAGAAATAGAGCCCTTTCTTCGGAACCCTTGCATCCCTTTTATAGGGGCTGGGAACCGCCTCGGTACGTGTCACACCCCCAAACCTGAACGGCGGAAACGTTCGGGGGCGGATGACTTCTTGTGGTAACGTAACAAATGAATACATAGTAAAGAAAGCAATACAACCATCATATATATAATTGAAAGTTTACATTTGTCAGAAGTTACATGTTCAAAACCAATTACAATATGATGTCAAAATATGAGATTAAACTGGCGCCGCAGCATCTCTTCTTCAAAAGCATGTTAGTACCTGAAATTACTGAATCCCTGGAACATACAAGTAATTTTGAAAGAGTAGATCAGCATTTAAGCTGGTGAGTTTCATAAGTATTAAATGGCAATGTTTGTATGAAATGAAATGTTTTGTCCTTGTTTGTTTGTTTCTAGAAAATCCTATATTTTCTACTAGTATAAAAGTAGCCTTCACTCAAGACCGATATTTGTTTCTAAAAATGTATGTAAGTGTAAAATAACCAATATGTTTGAAAACCTCGTAAATCAATGCATTTTTAATACCCCATGTGAGTTTCATAACCATAGTATTGACTCGGAATGCGTATACACAACGTTCTTCAGGCGTTGGAATGTTATGACGTTTGTCACCCCAAATGGTGGACTGTAGCTAACAGTCAAGGCACGGGTTGTCAAGCCCGTATAGATCTATACACAAACACCATGCTCCCCCTCCAAGGGATTCTGGTATATAATACAGGACTTGAAATGTTTACTCGAACGTACGTGAAGTTAATGTCTCACAAACCGTGGTATAAAAACAGATTTACATGTTGAAAATGTTCGTTTGTTCGTGTATGTGAAAGTGATTTCTTAAAAATCGCGTTTCTAGTATGTAAAAGTTAGCAATATCCTTGTAAAACTATACCTATTGTAGTTTTCTAAAAGTGTGTCTCGTTTGTTTAGAAATCCCTAGAAAAGGAATCACTTGTTATGAAAGTATAGATTTTTGTAGAGCCTAAGATAGACAAGTATACATATAACCTAAGAAAATGTTTAGTTTATACATGCATTACAACAATTTATATTTCAAAAGATAGAATGTTATTGTAACATATTTTATATACGAAAGTTCCCTATAAAGTTTATAAATCACATATGATTTGGTTATATAAAAGCATATAAAAAAATTTTATATAACACACGATGATACTCGTGTGTTTTACTTGTATTCCCCCCTTGAAAGCATATAAAAGCATTTATAGAACAATTAAAAGGTTAATTAAGGGGTATGAACTCACTTGAAAGTTTGAAGAAAGCGAGATGGAAACCGGGCAGAGTTTCGTCTCGAGAAACGGATTTTTCTCGGGATTCTCGGGAGTAGAAACGATCTTCGGGACTTGAGCAAAATGACTAGTGCTTCAGGTTAGAACGGGCACGGAAAACGAGGCAAGAACGCAAAGGAAATGAGAGAAATGGAGCCCTTTCTTCGGAACCCTTGCATCCCTTTTATAGGGGCTGGGAACCGCCTCGGTACGTGTCACACCCCCAAACCTGAACGGCGGAAACGTTCGGGGGCGGATGACTTCTTGTGGTAACGTAACAAATGAATACATAGTAAAGAAAGCAATACAACCATCATATATATAATTGAAAGTTTACATTTGTCAGAAGTTACATGTTCAAAACCAATTACAATATGATGTCAAAATATGAGATTAAACTGGCGCCGCAGCATCTCTTCTTCAAAAGCATGTTAGTACCTGAAATTACTGAATCCCTGGGACATACAAGTAATTTTGAAAGAGTAGATCAGCATTTAAGCTGGTGAGTTTCATAAGTATTAAATGGCAATTTTGTATGAAATGAAATGTTTTGTCCTTATTTGTTTGTTTCTAGAAAATCCTATATTTTCTACTAGTATAAAAGTAGCCTTCACTCAAGACCGATATTTGTTTCTAAAAATGTATGTAAGTGTAAAATAACCAATATGTTTGAAAACCTCGTAAATCAATGCATTTTTAATACCCCACGTGAGTTTCATAACCATAGTATTGACTCGGAATGCCTATACACAACGTTCTTCAGGCGTTGGAATGTTATGACGTTTGTCACCCCAAATGGTGGACTGTAGCTAACAGTCAAGGCACGGGTTGTCAAGCCCGTATAGATCTATACACAAACACCATGCTCCCCCTCCAAGGGATTCTGGTATATAATACAGGACTTGAAATGTTTACTCGAACGTACGTGAAGTTAATGTCTCACAAACCGTGGTATAAAAACAGATTTACATGTTGAAAATGTTCGTTTGTTCTTGTATATGAAAGTGATTTCTTAAAAATCGCGTTTCTAGTATGTAAAAGTTAGCAATATCCTTGTAAAACTATACCTATTGTAGTTTTCTAAAAGTGTGTCTCGTTTGTTTAGAAATCCCTAGAAGAGAATCACTTGTTATGAAAGTATAGATTTTTGTAGAGCCTAAGATAGACAAGTATACATATAATCTAAGAAAATGTTTAGTTTATACATGCATTACAACAATTTATATTTCAAAAGATAGAATGCTATTGTAACATATTTTATATACGAAAGTTCCCTATAAAGTTTATAAATCACATATGATTTGGTTATATAAAAGCATATAAAAAAATTTTATATAACACACGATGATACTCGTGTGTTTTACTTGTATTCCCCCCTTGAAAGCATATAAAAGCATTTATAGAACAATTAAAAGGTTAATTAAGGGGTATGAACTCACTTGAAAGTTTGAAGAAAGCGAGATGGAAACCGGGCAGAGTTTCGTCTCGAGAAACGGATTTTTCTCGGGATTCTCGGGAATCTCGGGAGTAGAAACGATCTTCGGGACTTGAGCAAAATGACTAGTGCTTCAGGTTAGAACGGGCACGGAAAACGAGGCAAGAACGCAAAGGAAATGAGAGAAATGGAGCCCTTTCTTCGGAACCCTTGCATCCCTTTTATAGGGGCTGCGAACCGCCTCGGTACGTGTCACACCCCCAAACCTGAACGGCGGAAACGTTCGGGGGCGGATGACTTCTTGTGGTAACGTAACAAATGAATACATAGTAAAGAAAGCAATACAACCATCATATATATAATTGAAAGTTTACATTTTTCAAAAGTTACATGTTCAAAACTCAATTACAATATGATGTAAAAAATACGAGATTAAACTGGCGCCGCAGCATCCCTTCATCAAAAGCGAAATGAATACCTGAAATTTACTGATTTCCTGGGACATACAAGTAATTTTGAAAGAGTAGATCAGCATTTAAGCTGGTGAATTTCATAAGTATTTAAGTGACAATGTTTGAATGAAATGAAATGTTTTATCTTTGTTTGTTTGTGTTTAGAAAATCCTATATTTTCTACTAGCATAAAAGTAGCCTTCACTCAAGACCAATGTTTGTTTCCAAAATGTATGTAAATGTAAAATAACCAATGAGTTTGAAAACCTTGTAAATCAATGCATTTTTAATACCCCTTGTGAGTTTTATAACCATACTATTGACTCTGAATGCCTATACACAACGTTCTTCAGGCGTTGGAATGTTATGACGTTTGTCACCCCAAACGGTGGACTGCAGCTAACAGTCAGGGCGCGGGTTGTCAAGCCCGTATAGAACTATACACAAACACCATGCTCCCCCTCCAAGGGATTCTGGTATATAATACAGGACTTGAAATGTGTACTCGAACGTACATGAAGTTAGTGTCTCACAAAACCGTGGTATAAAAACAGATCTACTTGTTAAAATGTTACATTTGTTCTTGTATACGAAAGTAAACTTCTTGAAATATATGTTTCTAGTACATAAGAGTTAGAAATTTGTTCGTAAAACTATACCTATTATAGTTTTCAAAAAGTGTGCCTTGTTTGTTTAGAAATACCTAGAAAACGAATCACTTGTTTATGAAAGCATAGATTTTTGGTGTAGAGTCTAAGATAGACAAGAATAATCTAATAACAGTTTAGTTTATACATGCATTACAACAACTTTATATTTTAAAAGATAGAATGCTATTGTAACATATGTTATATATATATATATATATATATATATATATATATATATATATATATATATATATATATATATATATATATATAGGTTTCCTTAAAGGTTTATAAATCGCATGTGATTTGAATATATAACAATATATAAAAGAGTTTCTTTATGTAACACACGATAATACTCGTGTGTTTTACTTGTAAACCCCCCCTTGAAAGCATATAAAAGTATTTAGAATAATTAAAACGATTGATTAAGGGGTATGAAACTCACTTGAAAGTTTTGGAGATAGCGAGATGGAAAACCGGGCAGAGTTTCGTCTCGGGAAACGGATTTTCCTCGGGATTCTCGAGAATCTCGGGAGTATAATCGACCTTCGGGACTTTAGCCAAAAAGACCAGAGCTTCGGGTTTGAACGGACACGGAAAACGAGGCAAAGTTGAGAGAGAGAGAGTGAGAAGAGAAATGAGCCCTTTCTTTGGAAACCCTCGCATCCTATTTATAGTAAGGCTTGTCTGCCTCGGTACGCGGGGCGTATGCTCGTACGCAGCGCGTACGCATACGTCATGCATGACCGAAGCCTCGACTGCCTCGGCCTCGGATGGGACGGGTTGCTGGGTACGCGGGTCGGATGGGACGGCGGGTCGGACGGGTCGGGGCTTCGGACGGGTCGGACGGGTCGGTTTCTTTGGATAGCGCGACGTGGACGATCAGAGGCCAATCCTCTCGGTTACGCAGGGCATACAAGAGTACGCAGCATGTACCTCGGATGAGGACGCTGACTCCCCTTCGGATAATATCCGAATTTTGATTAAAATAAATAATTAATTTATTTAATAAACTTCAAAAATTCATATCTTCTTCATACGAACTCCGTTTTCGATGGTCTTTATATCCTCGCATAGGTGAGGCTACGCTCTACAACTTTCGTTTAGACTCCGTCGGCAAATTCCAAAATTATTTTTTTATTATTTATTAAAAATCCATCGTGTTTAAGGAATTTCTTTGAAAATTCATAACTTCTTTATCTGATGTCGGTTTTTGCCAGACTTTTTTACCGCTGGAATACCATTGTCTAGACCTTCGATTCTCGTTTAGGTCATTCCGGCCAAAAGTCGCTCGATTTCCGATTCGAGTTTTTAGCTGTCTGTTGCTAAGCCGAACTTGGAAAAATCATAACTTAGCTATATGAAGTCAGATTTGGGCGTTCTTTTAACGTACGATCATGGTTCAAAGACATTTAATCATAGAAGGAAATTAAATAGAACTTATTTGTACATTTTATTATGAAAGTAAATTTTATTACTCAGAAGTGGTTACAATACTTGACCCATTTTGGTCGTTACAAAGAGTTGAAATATCGGGTTGTCACATCATCCCCCCGTTAGAGAGAATTTCGTCCCGAAATTTAAAGTAGAAAAGATACTAGTGAACATGAAAGAGATGAGGGTACTTTTGTTTCATCTGATCTTCGCGTTCCCATGTGAATTCGGGTCCCCGCTTGGCGTTCCAGCGAACCTTCACGATGGGTATGCGACTTTGTTTTGTTTGTTTGACCTCTCGGTCCATGATTTCTACTGGTTCTTCCACAAAGTTGAGGCTCTTGTTGATCTCCATCTCGTCGAGTGGAATAACAAGAGTCTCGTCGGACAGACACTTTTTCAAGTTTGAGACGTGGAAGGTTGGATGGATGTTACTAAGTTCGCGCGGTAGGTTAAGCTTGTAAGCCACAGGGCCGATTCTGGCAAGAATCTCGAAAGGCCCTATGTATCTTGGATTCAGTTTCCCACGCTTTCCAAATCGTATTAAACCCTTCCACGGTGAGACCTTTAATAAGACGTGGTCTCCTACCTGGAATTCCAAAGGTTTCCTCCGTTGGTCAGCGTAGCTTTTCTGTCGGTCTCTTGAGGCTTTCAATCGTTCACGAATCTGAACGATCTTCTCTGTTGTTTCACGTATGATCTCCGGATAGGTGAGAGTGCTTTCAGGAACTCTTCCTCTAGCTAACTGGGTATCGCCAACTTCAGTCCAACACAGAGGGGATCTGCACTTTCGACCATAGAGGGCTTCAAACGGAGCAGCCTTTATGCTTGTATGATAACTATTGTTGTATGAAAATTCGACAAGGGGTAAATGAATATCCCATGCCTTTCCAAAGTCAATCACGCAGGCTCTCAGCATGTCTTCTAAATTTTGTATTGTTCTCTCACTTTGTCCGTCTGTCTGTGGGTGGTAGGCTGTACTCATGTCTAGCCTAGTTCCCAGGGAACTTTGTAGTGACTGCCAGAATCTTGAAGTGAATCTACTATCTCGATCGGAGATAATGGATATCGGAACACCATGCAGTCGCACTACTTCCCTTAAGTAAGTTCTTGTAAGCTTCTCCATTTTGTCAGTCTCCTTGATGGGTAGGAAATGTGCGGATTTGGTCAATCTGTCGACAATGACCCATATGGTATCGAGTCCACTTGTCGTCTTGGGTAACTTGGTTATGAAGTCCATAGTAATCCGCTCCCATTTCCATTCCGGTATCTCTGGTTGTTGTAGTAGTCCTGACGGTTTCTGATACTCGACCTTAACCTTAGCGCAAGTAAGACATTTACTCACGAAGGTAGCAATTTCTGCTTTCATGTTAGGCCACCAGTACAGTTTCTTAAGATCCAGATACATTTTATCTGAACCCGGGTGAACAGAATATCTTGAGTTGTGAGCCTCGGTCATGACTACGTTTCTGAAACCACCATGATTTGGGGTCCAGATTCGGTCCATGAGATAGTAGGCTCCGCCACCCTTGACTTCTAGATTCTTCTCCATTCCTCGCAGGGATTCACCCGCCACATTTTCAGGTTGCAAAGCTTCCATTTGTGCTTCCTTAATTTGTGTGGATAAGTGGGAATGGATAGTCATGTTCAGAGATTTGACCCTCCGACCAGTGTATTCCTTTCGACTGAGGGCGTCGGCTACTACGTTGGCCTTGCCAGGATGATAACGAATTTCGCATTCGTAGTCATTCAGTAACTCAACCCATCGTCGTTGTCGCATGTTGAGTTCCTTCTGATCGAAAATGTGTTGAAGGCTCTTGTGATCGATGAATATAGTACTCTTTGTTCCGTATAAGTAGTGCCTCCAGATCTTCAGAGCAAATACCACTGCTCCTAACTCGAGGTCGTGTGTCGTATAGTTCACTTCGTGTGTCTTAAGCTGTCGGGAGGCATAAGCGATAACCTTCCCTCTCTGCATAAGAACACAACCAAGTCCTTGATTTGAAGCATCGCAATACACTACGAAGTCTGCTATCCCTTCGGGGAGGGATAGTATCGGTGCGGTGCACAAGGCCTGTTTTAGTGTCTGGAATGCCTTCTCTTGTTTCGCTTCCCAGTCAAAGGCCACTCCTTTCTGGGTTAATGAAGTAAGAGGTTTCGCAATGCTCGAAAAGTTCTTTATGAATCTGCAATAGTAGCCAGCTAGACCTAGAAATTGACGAATTTCTGTAGGTGTCTTTGGTGCCGACCAGTTCTCAATAGCCTTAATTTTGGAGGGGTCCACGTGTATACCTTTCTCGCTAACAACGTGACCTAAAAATTCGACTCTTCGAATCCAAAATTCGCATTTAGAGAACTTCTCATAGAGTTTCTCCGTTCGCAGTGTTTCTAGGACTTTTCGTAGGTGATGACTATGCTCTTCCTCACTTCGAGAGTAGATAAGTATATCATCGATAAAGACGATGACGAACTGATCCAAGTAAGGGCGGCATACCCTATTCATTAGGTCCATAAATACTGCTGGTGCATTGGTTAATCCGAACGGCATCACCACGAATTCGTAGTGTCCATAACGAGTTCGGAAGGCTGTCTTTGGAATGTCCCCCTCTAGAACTCGTAATTGGTGATATCCGGATCGCAGGTCTATTTTGGAGAAGTAGTTCGCCCCTTGAATTTGATCGAATAGGTCGTCAATACGGGGTAGAGGATAGCGGTTCTTGACAGTAAGTTTGTTCAGCTCTCTGTAGTCGATGCACATACGGAACGATCCGTCTTTCTTCTTTACAAACAAGACCGGTGCTCCCCAAGGTGAGAAACTTGGTCTTATGAATCCTTTGTGAAGGAGTTCATTAATTTGACTGGAAAGTTCCTGCATCTCTGCTGGTGCAAGACGATAAGGCGACTTTGCTACTGGGGTAGCTCCTGGAATTAAGTCGATTCTGAACTCGACTTGGCGTTGCGGTGGTAATCCTGGTAGTTCTTCTGGAAAGATATCGGGAAATTCACGTACTACCGAGATGCTCTTGATGTCCTTCAGTTCTTGACTTGTATCGACCATGTGCGCTAGGAATGCACGACAATCATTCCGCAAGCACTTTCGAGCTTGGATGCACGAAATGATGCGAAGGTTTGCACTAGATTTGTCGCCGTAGATAACTAATGTTTCGTTGTTAGGGAGGTTAAGACGGACTGCTTTCTCAAAGCACATGATGTCGGCGCGAAGAAGACTCAACCAATCCATGCCGACTATAACGTCGAAACTTTTAATTTGAACCGACATGAGATTGATTGGGAAAGAATGGCCGTCTAATGTTAACGTACAGCCCATGTATATGCAATTTGTGTTTTCGGTTTTTCCATTGGCCATCTCTACAGTGAATGAATTTTCTAACTTGCTAGGTTTAGGTTTAAGTAAATGAATAAAGTTTTGACTCACGAAGCTTCTCTCCGCTCCACTATCGAATAATATGCATGCGTATGAATTATCGAGAGGGAACGTACCAGCAACTATAGTTGGGTCAGCTACAGCTTCGTCGTGGCCTATTGCCAAAACTCGTCCCACACCTCCGGTGCCTGCTGCCTTAGGACAGTTTCTCTTGTAGTGGCGCACCTCGCCACAACCGTAGCAAGCCTGCCCTACACCCGCACCGGGAACTTGAGTGATCGGCTTTGCGGGTTCCTTGCAGAAACGGGCTGTGTGTCCTTTCCTGCTGCAGTTGGCGCACTGCATATCTCGACAAGGTCCATGGTGGTGGTAATTGCATTTGGTGCATTTTGGGAGGTTGCCTATATAGGGCTTTGTTGGGTAGGTATTTGTAGGGGCTGTAGCAGGTACAATGGCAGCATTTACTGACACCAGTTGTTTCTTTGCGGATTCTTGGGAAGACCCACCCTTCCCTTTAATCCAAGCTCTCTTCCTGCCATGGTTGTTGTTGTTGTTGTTGTTGTTGTTGTCGTTGTTGTAGTTGTTGTTGTGGTTGTTTCCTTTCTGTGGTGCTGGTGCAGAAGTGGTTGAGTTCTGATGACCTCCGTAGTCGATCAGAGATTGTGCCAGTTCCTTAGCACTTTCAAAGGTGTCGGGTTTAGAAGCTAACACGCTTGATCGCATTTGGGGCGTCAGTCCCCAGATGTACCTTTCTATTTTCTTGCTCTCGGGAGCAATCATATCTGGACAAAGGATTGCCAGTTCGCAGAATCTGTGGGTATAAGTAGCGATGTCGGTACCCACCATTCCGAGAGTCCATAGCTCTTGTTCAAGCTTTTGAATCTCTCCCCGTGGGCAGTATTCTCTCATCATCATGGCCTTCAAGCTCTCCCAGCTTATGGAGTTTGCCACGATTAGGGTAAGTACTTTAACGTAGCCATTCCACCAAGTTAAAGCTTTATCGAGAAGGGTGAAAGTTGCAAATTTGACCTTGCTGTGCTCGGGGCAGGAGCAGATTTCAAAGACTGCCTCCGTCCTTTCAATCCACTGCCTCAGGGCCATCACACCACCAGTACCATAAAACATCCAGGGCTTGGCATTAGTGAAGTCCTTATAGGTGCATTCTCGAGGTGGTCCATGACTCTCGCCATGGTTGGATGGGTGTGTGCCAGATCCCGAGCCATTAGCACTTGAGTTATTGATCTTTGACATGGCAGCTGCCACCGCTGCGGTGACTGCTGCTTGAAACATTACAGCATCAAATTGGGGTGGTGGAGGTGGTGGTGGTATAGGTGCTTCCTCACCGTTGTTTCGCCTTGGATTCCTACGCGGAGGCATCCTTCAACTATAGATTGAAAAGACAAGGATAAGAATTTCATAGAATGGAAAATGTATGTGTCTCATGAACTAAATCACTATAGTTCAACAACAGATGATAGTATGAGTCTTAAAATAGAAGAATGAAAGTTATTTGTAAGACTGAAGGTATGAAACAAGTATTTGGGTTCACAAAGACCATTCAAGGTTCGAACGAAATACTCAACATAGTAGTAATAGTGTTACTTATATTAATATAAAAGTTGTTACAACGATCATGAAAATTTGACCCCTATAAGGGTCTCCGATTACAAAGTTCGAGAAATTTAAAGACTTTTAGCCGAGGTCCTAAGCTATAACAAAATTTGAGTCCTTGACAAGCACTACTTGCGTCGAAGGTTGCGCTTGGAGCTTGACTCCGTATCTGATTGCTTTGACTCCATTAGACGCCTATCGAAAGCGGCTTGTTGTTCCCTTAGTTCGGCGAGGGCTACAATCATTTGCGCTTGAAACGCTTCGGTTTGGAATTGAGTGTTGTCTTGCATCTTGTCCAGCCTACGGATGTCAGAAGTGTGAACCTGCACTTCCACGTTGATATCCCGGAGTCGACTAGCTTGTACTCCAGACTGATAGGACTGATTGGCTAACTTACCCACCATTACCGGGAGTGCTCGATCAGCCGAACCTCCGCCACGGACATCATAGAAGTCCCGGCACATGCCGTAGGGAGGGCGTAGGTTTTGCTGTTGGCTCCAATGGTGGAGGTGACTTCCCCAGACGGGAGTCGGTCCTTGAAAGTTCCTTACGAAGACGGGAGGTTGAATGGCTGGTGGATCGATAACTTCCGGCTCTGAGTCGGTACCGGAGTCATCACCCACTTCTATGGGTTCCTCGTCCTCTTCGGGATCATCTTCGATCCATCCTCCGTTGCCTTGGTTGGGAAAGTAGCGGTCGCCAGGGTGGTGAAATCCAGCCATTTGACTGTACGAGAAATAGGGCTATAAGGATTGAATAAAGTCAGAACATGTAAAACATGTAAGTTAAACTAGTTTAGATGGCAAATACTCCTATAGTATTTAAATTCTTGTGTTTGATTCTTGTAATGGTTTGGTAAGTTTTGACTTGTTGCTTACTACGATCATTCCTTGATATACGTTGGTCCAATCTTCGGCAAATATAGTTGATCACGCTATATTTGTCCAAAATCTGATTACATATATCGAGTCTCAATCGTAGTGTCAACTTGTCTAAATACTTGTATAGTTATATAACATGAAAATAGTTTGTGGTATGCATGTAATTGTACTTAAATGAACTATCAATTTAAGTTGAACGAAATGTTGCTTAAGTGTAAAAAGAAAATTTGTTTTGTCAGAGAGTATTAGTCCCTTAAGCATTTATAGTTTGTATATCTTATGTGGTTCGATATACTTAGTTCACTATAAACATTGCTCTGATACCAATCTGTCACACCCCCAAACCTGAACGGCGGAAACGTTCGGGGGCGGATGACTTCTTGTGGTAACATAACAAATGAATACATAGTAAAGAAAGCAATACAACCATCATATATATATAATTGAAAGTTTACATTTTTCAAAAGTTACATGTTCAAAACTCAATTACAATATGATGTCAAAAATACGAGATTAAACTGGCGCCGCAGCATCCCTTCATCAAAAGCGAAATGAATACCTGAAATTTACTGATTTCCTGGGACATACATGTAATTTTGAAAGAGTAGATCAGCATTTAAGCTGGTGAATTTCATAAGTATTTAAGTGACAATTTTTGAATGAAATGAAATGTTTTATCTTTGTTTGTTTGTGTTTAGAAAATCCTATATTTTCTACTAGCATAAAAGTAGCCTTCACTCAAGACCAATGTTTGTTTCCAAAATGTATGTAAATGTAAAATAACCAATGAGTTTGAAAACCTTGTAAATCAATGCATTTTTAATACCCCTTGTGAGTTTTATAACCATACTATTGACTCTGAATGCCTATACACAACGTTCTTCAGGCGTTGGAATGTTATGACGTTTGTCACCCCTAACGGTGGACTGCAGCTAACAGTCAGGGCGCGGGTTGTCAAGCCTGTATAGATCTATACACAAACACCATGCTCCCCCTCCAAGGGATTCTGGTATATAATACAGGACTTGAAATGTGTACTCGAACGTACATGAAGTTAGTGTCTCACAAAACCGTGGTATAAAAACAGATCTACTTGTTAAAATGTTACGTTTGTTCTTGTATACGAAAGTAAACTTCTTGAAATATATGTTTCTAGTACATAAGAGTTAGAAATCTGTTCGTAAAACTATACATATTATAGTTTTCAAAAAGTGTGCCTTGTTTGTTTAGAAATACCTAGAAAAAGAATCACTTGTTTATGAAAGCATAGATTTTTGGTGTAGAGTCTAAGATAGACAAGAATAATCTAATAACAGTTTAGTTTATACATGCATTACAACAACTTTATATTTTAAAAGATAGAATGCTATTGTAACATATGTTATATATATATATATATATATATATATATATATATATATATATATATATATATATATATATATAGGTTTCCTTAAAGGTTTATAAATCGCATGTGATTTGAATATATAACAGTATATAAAAGAGTTTCTTTATGTAACACACGATAATACTCGTGTGTTTTACTTGTAAACCCCCCTTGAAAGCATATAAAAGTATTTAGAATAATTAAAACGGTTGATTAAGGGGTATGAAACTCACTTGAAAGTTTTGGAGATAGCGAGATGGAAAACCGGGCAGAGTTTCGTCTCGGGAAACGGATTTTCCTCGGGATTCTCGGGAATCTCGGGAGTATAATCAACCTTCGGGACTTGAGCCAAAAAGACCAGAGCTTCGGGTTTGAACGGACACGGAAAACGAGGCAAAGTTGAGAGAGAGAGAAGAGAAATGAGCCCTTTCTTTGGAAACCCTCGCATCCTATTTATAGTAAGGCTGGTCTGCCTCGGTACGCGGGGCGTACGCTCGTACGCAGCGCGTACGCGTACGTCATGCATGACCGAAGCCTCGACTGCCTCGGCCTCGGATGGGACGGGTTGCTGGGTACGCGGGTCGGATGGGACGGCGGGTCGGACGGATCGGGGCTTCGGATGGGTCGGACGGGTCGGTTTCTTCGGATAGCGCGACGTGGACGATCAGAGGCCAATCCTCTCGGTTACGCAGGGCGTATAGGAGTACGCAGCGCGTACCTCGGATGAGGACGCTGACTCCCCTTCGGATAATATCCGAATTTTGATTAAAATAAATAATTAATTTATTTAATAAACTTCAAAAATTCATATCTTCTTCATACGAACTCCGTTTTTGATGGTCTTTATATCCTCGCGTAGGTGAGACTATGCTCTACAACTTTCGTTTAGACTCCGTCGGCAAATTCCGAAATTATTTTTTTATTATTTATTAAAAATCCATCGTGTTTAAGGAATTTCTTTGAAAATTCATAACTTCTTTATCTGATGTCGGTTTTTGCCAGACTTTTTACCGCTGGAATACCATTGTCGAGACCTTCGATTCTCATTTAGGTCATTCCGGCCAAAAGTCGCTCGATTTCCGATTCGAGTTTTTAGCTGTCTGTTGCTAAGCCGAACTTGGAAAAATCATAACTTAGCTATATGAAGTCAGATTTGGGCGTTCTTTTCACGTACGATCATGGTTCAAAGACATTTAATCATAGAAGGAAATTAAATAGAACTTATTTGAACATTTTATTATGAAAGTAAATTTTATTACTCAGAAGTGGTTACAATACTTGACCCATTTTGGTCGTTACAAAGAGTTGAAATATCGGGTTGTCACAGTACGTAGGGCATACGAGGGTACGTGGGGCGTACGCGTACGTCATGCATGACCGAGTCCTCGACTGCCTCGGACTTCGGATGGGACTTGCTAGCTTCGCATAGACTGGGACGTGGACGATCCGAGGCCTAGGCCTTGAGTACGCAGGGCGTACGAGGGTACGCAGGGCGTACTTCGGCCCTATCTGCTGACTCCCTTCGGATAATACCAAGAGTTTATAATTAAATTTATATTTAATTTAATTAATAAACTTCTAAAATTCATATCTTCTTCATACGAATTCCGTTTTCGATGGTCTTTATATCCACGCGTAGGTGAGACTACGCTCTACAACTTTCGTTTAGACTCCGTCGGCAAATTTTGAAATTATTTTTATTATTTATTTTTAAAAAGGGTCGTGTTTAAGGAATTTCTTTAGAAATTCATAACTTCTAAATCTGACGTCGGTTTTTGCCAGACTTTTTACCGCTGAATTACCATTGTCGAGACCTTCGATTCTCGTTTAGGTCATTCCGACCAAAAGTCGCTCGATCTCCGATTCGAGTTTTTAGCTGCCTGCTGCTATGCCGAACTTGGAAAATCATAACTTCAATATACGAAGTCGGATTTGGGCGTTCTTTTTACGTACGATCACGGTTTAATGACATTAAACATAGTAGCAATTTAAATAGAAACTTTTTGGACATATTATTATCAAAGTTAATTTCATTAACTCACAAGTGGTTACAATACTTGACTTTTTAGGTCATTACAAAGAGTTGAAATATCGGGTTGTCACATATGTAGGCGGGGCCCGTTATGTGAGTTTGAGCGGGTCCCATTATACTCATTAGGCGGGGATCGTTATGTGAGTTTGGGCGGGGTCCGTTACACTCATTGGATGGAGCCCATTATTCGAGTGTGGGCGAGGCCCATTGCACTTATTGGGCGGGGCCCGTTATATGTTATGTATGTATGGTATGCCGTATGTTGGGGAACTTACTAAGCTTTGTTCTTATTGTTTTCAGTTTATGTTTCAGGTACTTTCGGTTCCAAATGGAAGAGCTCAGGATGATTGTAGAGCATACACACAACCTCATTCTGCATCTTGTGATTTACTCTGTATGATATGTTGATCGATACATTTGTTATCTCAATTTTTATGATGATGTATTTGGGATATCGGTTTTATTAAATTAAAAACAAAATTTTTGGGTCTTATTTTTGCGATGTTACAAGTTGGTATCAGAGCCTTGGTTTGAGGGTTCAGACATACTCTCGGGTATGTCTGAACTCAAACTGAGGATTTAGTAAAAATTTTCAAAAATGAAAAATGATTTAAAAAGGAAAACAAGTTTTTTAATACAAGAAAGGGTGTGGTGCATGTAATTGACCGAGCTCAAGTATGTTTCCCAAAATACTCATACATGTTATTTGATATGATTTTATCTGTGAATCTGTGAATCGCATGCTAGTTAGGGCTAATGATCTGCTTAATATTTGCATGACAGAATGCTAAGAGAGATGCCTTTATATACCTATTGTATGAGCTTGTAGACTGGCATGCTAGTACTGATCAGTCAGTGATAAGATGGCCTGATTAGGTGATGCTTGGTTCTGATTACTTGATGCTCGAATGATGTTGGCTTTGTCCTTTTAGGAGCTCTCATTAGCTTTAGCTAAATAGCGAGAAAATATGCTAAGTTACATATTTTGGGAACTAAATAATTTTAGAAGGTTAGGTTTTAACTCTATTGCACAGCTGTTGTTTGAGTCCAACCGTTGTAGTGTGAGAACTTTCATTCAAAGAATTATCTAGTTTTAGTGATATGTAATTGTATTTGTGAGCTAGTTAGAGGAAGTTAGCAGGATTTCCTTCTGCAGTTGATGGCAGAGAGTGGTGTGGAGTCGCCCTAGGAAAACCTAAGATGAGATCTAGTGTTGGGAGCCTTATTTTGTTAAGAGTTAATTATATGGATATAGGGTGAATTGGAAGATTCAAGACAATCCTTGAGGAAATTACGGATATGTGTGGAAGGTAGTATGGGCCCGTACTACTGGAAGCATAGTATCCCTCGATGTATTTCGATGGTTTATATAGTCTATTTTCAGTATGGAAACATTACGAGGCATATCTATTGGCAGTTCTGGTGCTGGAGAGGGATCGGGCTTAGGTTCTGGAGCCGTGGAAGCTAGATGATCAGACTAGGGAGTTCATATTGTCTGAGATTACACATTACATTCTTGAGCAGACTCATGTGATCTTTGGCACTGTCAAGGGTGGTATTCTGGAGATTTTGGATGAGCAGTTGAGTGCCTTTCGTTATGAGATGGTGACTTTGGTGGGGCCGCATTCATTGACATTCAGAGAGTTTCGGGCATGTAGAGCTCCAAACTATCACAAGAGGAAGGACCTGATAGCGAGCAGGAAGTGGTTAGCGGATGTTGCTAACGCCTTCCACACCAGAAATTGCCCTATGGGGGCAATGGTCAAACTTGCATCCTGTCTTCTGAAGGACAGGGCACAGGATTGGTAGAGGAGGTGGGGAATGCAGTGGGTGATGAGGTTGTTAATTCGATAAACTGGGATGATTTTTCGACTTGGTTCAGGGCTGAGTTCGCACCAGTGATTTATGCGCAACAGTTGGCGCGAGAGTTTCAGGGTCTCCACCAGACTACTAAGACGGTGGCTGAGATTGCTAAGATGTTTCTAGAGAGGGAAATTTAAGTTCCGTAATATGTGGCAGATGAGAAGATGGAGAAGGCTAGGTATCATGAGAGGTTGAGGAGTGATATTTGGCAGTTTGTGAGTCGATCCAACTGCAAGACGCTAGAGAATATGACGGCGAGGGCTAGAGAGAGAGATAGACAGAGAGAGAGATAGATTGATCTTGAGATGGAATGCAAGAGGAAGTTGGATGAGGTTTCGGTATCTGGGGGTTCATGAAAGAGGCCCAAGTTTTTTGATGCGAGAGGAAAGAGCCAGAAGGGTTGGGGCCGCTGTGGCAAGTATGGTAGGATTCACGATGGCACGTGCAAGGTGGGTGGTTCTGGTTGCTTCAAGTGCGGCCAGACTAGTCATATTAGCAAGGATTGCATTGCTACTTCCACCACCACCCTAGTATGTGATCTGATTTGCTTCCATTGAAATCAAAGGGACCACAAGAAGGATCATTGTCTAAGTTTGGCTGCAGCTGACCGGTGTCAGAACCCGCTCCTGCAACTCTTCAGATTACTGATGGCCGCCAGGGCGAGGCAGATGCACATGTGGTGAAAAGTAGGGGTTTTCAGTTGACAACCAAGGAGGCTCGTGTGGAACCAGATGTGGTGACGGGTATGTATATTTTCCTTATCTATTTATTTATATTGAATAGCTGCTTATATTTATGTGTTTTATTTTAGGATCATTCCTCGTGAACGATATTTCTGTTTTGCTATTGTTTGATTCGGGGGATACCCAATCCTTTGTATCGCTTGCACTTAGCAAGAGGTTTGTTGGAGCTCTGAGGGACCTTGATTGTCCATTAGATGTCAACATTTCAAATGATAGGTATGTTCGGTTGCGAGGGTCATCGGGGTTATACTCTTAAGTTATTCAACGAGTAGTATCTGGTCGACTTGGTTCCCATTCCTTTACATGGGCATAAGGTTATTGTGGGTATAGATTGGTTGAGCCCCAATGGAGCAGTGATTGATTGTTAGCATCAGTTAGTTCATGTTTAGACCCCAAGTGGTGGATAGTTAGTGGTTTAATGGGAGAGATCTCAGCGTGGCCCGAATCTTTGTTCAGCAGCGAGGGTTAGACGTTATTTTCAGTAGGGTTGTTCTGGTTATGTCACCTATGTTGTGGATACCTGGGATAAGGGTAAGGACACCATGGATAATGTCCCAATTGTGCAGGATTACCAAGATGTGTTTCCGTAGGACTTGCCTGGGGTGTCTCCGGAGAGGCAGGTTGAGTTTAGGATTGATCTGGTTCCTGGTACGACTCCGATAGCCAAAGCACCGTATCCTTTGGTTCTTCCCAAGATGCAGGAGTTGTCTACACAGATGTAGGAGCTGTTAGACAATGGATTCATTCGAATGAGCAGTTTGCCTAGGGGATCACAAATTTATTTTTGAAGAAGAAGGATAAGTCTCATCGTATGTGTATCGACTACCAGGAGCTGAATAAGGTAATGGTGAAGAACCGTTATCAACTCCCAAGGATTGATGATCTTTTTGACCAACTTCAGGGTGCATCTTGGTTCTCCGAGATTGATTTGCGATCGGTTTATCATCAGATGAGGGTTAGGGGTGATAATGTGCAGAAAACAGCTTTCCAGTCTTGTTACTGCCATTACGAGTTCGTGGTGATGCCTTTTAGCCTCACCAATGCTCCAGTTGTGTTCATTGATCTCATGAACCGCGTGTGCAGACCGATGCTGGATAGGTCTGTGGTTGTCTTCATGGATGATATCTTGGTTTATTCCAAGACTCAGGAGTAGCTCGAGAAGCACTTGAGGGAAGCGTTAGAGACATTGAGGGGGGAGAGACTTTTTGCAAAGTTCACCAAGTGTTAGTTTTGGTTGTGCGGGGTGTAGTTTCTGGGGTACATTGACAACCAGAATGGTATTCTGGTCGATTCGGCCAAGGTTGAGGCCATGATGCAGTGGGAGGTTCTGATGTCTCCATCCGGGATTTGGAGTTTCTTTGGTTTGGCAGGTTATTATTGTTGGGTTTTGAGCAATCTAACACTTCCTAAGTGTGCATGCAACCCTAATAAACCTTGGATCTATGTTTGTCTAAATACATGCAAAATAATAATTTTCCAAGGTTTATAACCTATCTAACATGGCATGGGGAACATTTCAACATAAAAAGTTAGAAGAGATTACATACCTTCTTGATGAGTTTGGTTCTTGAGGAGTTTGAGGGCCAAGCACCAATAGTGTGAATGCCTCAAATGGAATCACAAAACACCATAAACTCTTGGAAAACTTTGAGAGAGTATACACACTTGTATATGTCGGCCACACACAAGCTCACACACACTAGTTCACTAGTTGCCATTTCATGCTCCATAAGCATGCTTATATAGTGTACATGGTTAGGGTGAAACCCTAATAACCCATGACCTTTCCTTTTCCAAGGATCCATGGGTTAAAAGCTCCATGGATCATCCATGGACTTCCATCCAAGCCTAGCCCATTAACAAATGAGTGTTAGCCCACACCATATAAAACCAATAGCCCATAATCTAATTAGTCTTCCTTTTAATCTCTAAATTAATTCATAATTAATTTAAGACTAAGACTAATTAAATAACATAACCTCATATTAATATATTATAACTTATAATATATTAATAAACATATGTGTATAACTCTCATAAAATTATCCATAAATTGTTCGGGTGAAATGCAACCCAAATGGACCATGCCGGGTCGGGTCAAGTATATACCAAATAAGTTATGGACTTAGACACCTTATCCAACAGACTCCCACTTGGATAAGTCTAATAACTCTATTTGCCTATATAACTTCAGGAACCAACCAGCAATCGTAGCTCTCGAAAACTCTGTTGAACTATGAAGCGCCATTTTAAGACAAGTGATCATTTAATCCTCTGTTCTCATGATATCAGCCGGACAAACACATGGAACTATGTCTTGCTTATTATCTGGCAGTTGTTTCTCGATTTTCGATTTGTTTGACAGAGAACTTTACTGAACACATCAGTTTAGTTCTGACCGGGCCTGGTACATGGGTCAACACAAAATCATCGAGGGGCCCAGATATCGCTTCTATTTCTAGAAGGAACAAATAAACTTCGACTCATATGCTTGTTCTACTACTTGTTGAATTGTACACAAAGGCACGTTTTATAACATCAAGTTACTGATGCGTTTTCGTGCAATCAATGCACAACCAACTCATAGTTAACAACTCATATCTCTAGGTTTGAAGACTTATATGATATTATCGTCTCACGATCACTCGAGATAAATTCCATGAAGTGATACAAGTGAGCGTGGGTTTATACCAATACTCATAACTGATGAGTACTCATGAATGTTGCAGCAACCATTGCCATGTCTAAACACCTTTAGCCATCTACAAACCCAATTCATGACAATCTTGATTCATACCTACTTCCGACGTATGACCGATTGTGGAGGTTTGAATAAATTAATTATTCTGGAAGTCAAAACATGCAAAAATGAAACAATAGTAAATAATTGACAATGATAGTAACACCTTACTCATAAATAAATCACAAATTTTATTCATCATCAAACGTCGATTACATTTTACAAGTTTCAGGAAAACTATCTAATCTGTAAAACTAATATCGTCCCTCAGCCCGATGCGCCTCGCATGCTGAAAATGCTTAACCCTCGTCAGTCCCTTCGTAAGGGGATCTGCAGGATTCTCATTCGACGATATCCTCCTTGCCACGAGGAGTCCTTCTTCAATCTTGTGTCTTATGAAGTGATATTTTCTGTCAATGTGTCGGGATCTGCCATGGTCTCTTGGTTCCTTGGCTAAGGCAACCGCACTATTGTTGTCACAGAAAATCTCCATAGGTTCTTTAATAGCTGGTACAACTCCAAGGTCTTCGATGAAGTTCTTTAGCCATATCGCCTCCTTTGTTGCTTCACTCGCTGCTATATACTCTGATTCACAAGTCGAATCAGCCACCGTCTCCTGCTTGGAACTCTTCCAAGAAATTGCCCCTCCATTTAAGGTAAAGACCCAGCCCGACTGAGAGCGGAAGTTATCCCTATCAGTCTGAAAACCAGCATCACTATACCCTAATACTCTCAAGTCATCACTCCCACCAAGGGTAAGGATCAAATCCTTAGTCCTCCGCAGATACTTGAGAATGTTCTTTACCGCGGTCCAATGAGCCTTGCCAGGGTTCCCCTGATACCTGCTGACCATGCTCAAAGCAAATGCCACATCAGGGCGGGTACAAGTCATAGCATACACGATCAAGCCAACAGCGGAAGCATACAGTAGTTGACTCATCTCAGCTATCTCTGCCTCTGTACTCGGACCCTGAGTCTTACTCAGTTTGGCATTGCTTTGGATCGGTAAATCTCCTTTCTTGGAATTCTGCATGTTGAACCTTTTCAACACCTTATCCAAGTATGTACTCTAACTAAGTCCAATTAATCTTTTACTCCTTTCTCTTAATATCCTTATCCCTAGGATATAGGCAGCCTCCCCTAGGTCCTTGATATGTGTATTTTTATATATATTTTTATACACTTTATCTTAATATTTTGGCCTTATTTATTCTATTTTAGAACTAAAAGTACTCATAATACTTTGAATTATGTTTTGCAGCTATTTGTTGTCAATGAAGCACAAAAGAAAAGACTGAAGCGAAAACCGGGCTTAGAAGCTAAAAGAAAGAAAAGAATGCTGAGGTAGCGACTTACGCCCCGCGTAAGGTAATTGTACGCGCCGCGTACACCTTTGCACCGGATAGACTTGATCGCGTGATTATCTTGAGTACGCGCTGCGTAATCCTAAGTACGCCCAGCGTACTTAGGTCGGCCACAAAACTATAAATGTCGATTTTTAGCTAACCAGGAGGGGGTATTCGACTTCTAACCTAATTTAGTCGACAATTAACTTCTGTTAAGCCGTTTTGAGGGTCTAGAAGGCGGCCCAAAGGCCGTTAAGCTAACGGGAGCGGAGATCGGAAGGATTGGAGAGCGGATACATGTTGGTTATCATATGGTTTGCTGACGTGACCATGTTTAGCATTCCATTGTGGTACTTTTCTGTATTTAGTTTCTGATTTAGGTGTAAAAACCTTTTACTTTGTGTTTATGATTGAATGAAGCTTTGATTATTAGACTAATTGCTATATTAAATAGTTTATTTGTGTTTAATTTATCTTGCCAAGCTTGTTAAAAGATCCTCATGTGTTAATGATGATTATTTTCTGTTAATTGTTAAGTGAATTGAGTTGCTTGAACATCTGCTTGATTTGCTTGTCTCTTATGATTTTTGATGACCATCGAGATTATAAGACTAGAAATAACGAATGTGAAACTAGAATTAATTTGAGAATAAGTAAGTTAATGTGTGAGCCTTGTTTGATGACCATCAACAAGAGGTTGATTAAATGTCTATATTGATTAACTGTATTTACAAGTCTTGCTTGATACGAACTGAACACTAGGAAGCATGTTAGTTTAATCAATTGATCACTGTTTAGATTGACTTGTTTGCTAAAGGATTAGTTATAGTGAACGCGAATCTAATCATTTTAGGAATCGATGAACATTGAATAAATGAATTTGTGTATGCAATTGTCTATGTTTCAAGGTGTAATTTATCTAAACCAAAGTACCTGAAGAGATGTGCTTTCCTGTTAGTTTATCGAGAGTTGTTAATTGTTAGTTTGAGATTTATTAAACCATTTTATTATTTTTCGTGTGTCCTGTAACCTATAATCAAATATATTAAATTAATCCACCGTTCCCTGTGATCGACACCCGACTTACCTAAGCTATATTGTAATCTGACTAGGTACCCTCCCTATAAGTGCATAGATAGTCTAAGTTTGTTAGGTTATAAATATTAAAATTAGTGGGTACTTTTGTGCACATCAAGTTTTTGGCGCCGTTGCCGGGGAACGGCTTGTCATTAATTAATTTATTTTATTTGATTATTCGTTATTTGTTTTTAGTTAGTTTTTAATTTTAGTTTTATTTTTAGTTTGATTTTCGATGATATCATTTCACTTGTCGGGAAGGTTCTTGTTTTTATTTTGCAGGAATTTGGGATTGTACACATTGCTTGACTTTACTTTTTGCATGGGTTTCGGGAATGAAAGCGATTAGGGAATTCTTGACCTGCTTAGCCTACTACTTTGTTGATTTGCCCAACTCAATCCATGAGGCGTAGTATAGCAAGGCGTATTGTGGTGGTTAAGTGGAAGACCGAGCTCTTGCTGTTCTTGACTAGTTAGGTCACTTCTTGTTCCGCTTTTAGTTAAAGGTGCAAGGAAAATAAAGGAAATATTCTAACGGGTCCCAAAAGTGGGTGTTTTCGCAAACCAATTCTTGCATGCAAAGGTTTTTGATCAACCATTGATTGTTTGATCTTGACAAAGATAAGTGATTATGACATCTCAATTTTTCTTTATCACTCATCGTGAAGTTATCATTAGCTTAAGAAATTAAAAAGAAGAAAAAAAAAATAAATAAGTTTTAAGTCCCTTAATTAAATAATAAAAAGAAAAGGAAGATAAATTAAAGAAAGAAAAGAAATTTTTAATTAGACTTACGCCCCGCGTAAGTTATTTTACGCCATGCGTAATGTGCCCGGTTCGCGAATGAACATTTCAGGGGGGTTGAGGTACGCCCCGCGTACCCTTGTGTTACGCCCCGCGTAAAGCGACGGCCAGGTATATCTCTTGACCCGTTGACTTCTTCTTTATTCTTTTCACATCTCCTCTCTCGCACACGAATTGTGACGGCGATTCCATTCCAAGACCTACGATTTTGCTTCTTTTCTTGTCAAATTCAACACAAAAGTAAGCTTTTTGGTTACTCAATATCATGTATTTGTGTTTTAATCGAAGAAATAAGCTGCATTTAGCCTTGGTTCGAAATCTAGGGTTTATGGGGTTCTTGAATTAGGACCGATTTCGCAAATGTATGTGTTGATTAGGGCTTGAATGGACCGATTTCGGTTAATACACTAAACCCTTGGACCTAATTTCATCTTAACCCCGTCCCACACCCATCGATTGAAGCTTGGGGACGTACGCCAAGCGTATGTCCTGAAAATTCCGATTAACTGCCCCTATGAAGATTCCTTGTAAATTGTTTGCTAATCTTGAATGGATAAGGAACGATGGTTTATTATTTGGGTAGTTCTGTTTTTTTTTTATGCCTTTGGACCACGCAAGCTAAAATTTAGATATGCCATGTGTTTGCCCTGCTGAGTGTATTGCTTACAGTTGGGTTATGATTTTAGCATAAGCAAACGAACTACTGGAACCGACACAGATTTGTGCATCTGGACGTACGCCCAGCGTACGCTGGATGTACGCCCAGCGTAATCGCCCTATCCAGCTCCATTTTTTTGGTTTAAAAATTTATTAATGCTGTGATATTTGGTTTGGTTTTGTGTTAATGTGTGCAGATTATGGCTCGAAGGGCACAAAGAACCAACCCTCCCGAGGATGTGACCGATCATCGCTTTTTACAATTTCCGCAAACGCTGAACGATGCTACCCGGGCGCGTTATGTCACCAACTTGAGCTTGCTTCTCACAAAGGAGATTGATATTGCACCCTCATTTGACTGGGAGTTGGCTACCAGGACTGGACTTGTTGCATTGATCCAGGAGTTTTTGCAATATACACACTCGGACGCGAGTGGTGTGGAATTGTTTGTGTGTCAGGGATGGGCGCGTTTGTTCAGGATCCAGGAGCCTGTGTATCGGGAGTTTTTGCTGGAGTTCTATGCTACAGTTTCCTATGATCCTAGGAAGCCACTCGATGACAGGACAGCCTTTGCTTTCAGACTGGGAGGAGTGAGCCGGGAATGCAGCGTGATAGAGCTTGCGACTCGGGTGGGTATTTACACAGCCAACGAGACGAGGAGTGTTCACTTCCCGACATTCCTTGCTGACTGTCTCACGGAACGGCCAGCGGACTATAATGAGAACACCTTTTGGGCCGAGATTACAGGAGGAGTTTATACACCATCTACCGCTCGAGGGGGGATGATTCGGTCCACTACATACCGAATGTTGCACCGGTTGATTTCTATGTCTCTCACGCATCACAAGAATAGTGAGAGAGTGCCTTCGACGGACCTATATTTCCTATGGGCACTAGTTACTCCAGGGAGGCACCTGAACCTTCCAGTTGCTTTAGCTGCATACTTGGGACGGAGGGCCAGGGGACTTCGGGGAGATAGCCCGATATGCGGAGGGCATTTTATCACACGGTTAGCTCGATCATACCAGTTGATGACACGTGAGATCACGATATCGATGGTGTTTCATGACATGAGGCCGATGAGTCTTCAGCTATTGGAGTCGATGCGCGTATTAGAGCGGGGTGGTGATGGTGTCTTGAGGGTTCGAGCAGATGATGAGGCAGAAGCGGAGGGTGCTGCCGAGCCACAGCCGAGACGGGTCCAGCGGCGTCGACCTGTTCCTCAGGGAGCGCAGCAGGGACCTGAGCGTGAGATTGATGTGCGCTACCTGGCTCAGGGCATTGATCACCTTAGTGAGTATGTTGCACATGTGGACATGCAAAAACGGTGGTATGGCAATGCGTTGAACGCATTCTTTGCCCACCAGGGGTTTCAGTATTCGGTTCCCTTTCCACCACCATTCCAGTCACGATTTGATGGGGCCGGTACTTCTGGGACATAGCCACATGATGATGGAGATGACGAGTGATTTTTTTTTATTTTGTTTGTTTTGTGTTATTTTTAGTTTAGTTTAGTTTTTAGTATTTGGTATGTAATTAAACTTTGATTTAGCTTGATTTAGTTTGTTTTCCATGTTGATGCTCTTTGGTTGTTTAGATTTCTGCAGAATTTTTGCCCTTAGGAAGCTGGCAGTAAGTTCAGCAGCTAGATCCGACTGTTGCTAGCGAGAGCGGTATGAGAGTTGAAGATCATAGTCGAGACCCACGATTTGTCATAAGTGTGGGGTGCATATTTATTTCGTGAGCGATCGTTTGGAAGATTGGCATTTTCACAATGTTTTGACTCTTATGATATGGATGAGTAGTTCCCACACCATAGAGTTTTATTTCGACGCGAGGAAGAAGTATCGTCCCGGCTGCCATGACATGGTTGACACTTTCCTATGTTATGGGGGATTTTTTTTATCACAAGTAGAGGATCTCATTCTTGACGAGACGACGTGGTCGACACTTTCCCACGTCATGGTTACTATGATTTGCATTTATTTGCAATATTTTGCACCACATTTTTGAAGATGGCGGCCTTGATTTTATTTTTTCGGCAAATTCAGAGGCAACAGTTCCAGTTTTCAGTCTTTCGGCGATATTTGAAGCAACTTGTAGCAGCCCCATTCGATCTCGCCACAACTACCCAGGGGAGTCTGTTCCTTTTTCTCCCTTTTTATGTTCTTAATTCGTTTTAGCATACAATGAGGGCATTATATGAAATAAGTGTAGGGTAGGGGATCGGTAAAAGTAAATTAAAATTAAGAAAAAATGAAATTGCTAGAATTTGGAAAATTTAAATTTTTTTTAAAAAAAAAAAAAAACTTGAAATAATAGTTTAATCTAGTGATAATTTAGATTTTGCTAATATTGTATGAGATGATCCGATGAGAACTCAAATGTTTAGTTGAGCCAATATACGTTATAGTGCATTTGTGGCCTCCCTTATTTTAGTGAAATCATGGAACAAAAACACAACCCCACTTGGTTTGAGGGATGCAATATGTTTAGCAGCCTAAACCTGAAATGTATCCACGAAAATTATTATCATTAACCAATAAAGGTTGAGGTTGAGCGCCTCTGCTTAAGCATGTAGGATTTGAGTGAAAAAAGTGAGTTACATGTGAAAAAAAAAGGAGAGAGAATTACGGAAAAAGTTTGAAGAATTTTGGAGCAAATAAAGCGAAGATCAAAAGATCAAAATTCTGAAGAAACCCAAAAATTTGAAGATACCAGAAATCAAATCAAATAAGGTGTTGAATTCAAAGAAATCAAAGATCAAATGTCAAAGAAATGAAGAATTCAAATAAAGCTCCATAGTGGTATCGGAAAATTGTAATTCTAGATTATGTATGCTTAGGTTGCTCAACTAAAAATACTTTGAGGTTAGGAGGTTTTCTGCGGATGGATTCGGAGGGTTGCATAAAATGAGCATTGTTCGGAAAAAGTGGGCGAGTGTTTATGAAGATTGTGAGTATTTAAAATATGGGGGGGTACTTTAGGAAAATATTAGACACAAATGTATGCGTTGAGGTCTTGGCATAATGGCTGAGTTTTAAATGGATTGTTTAGTGCAATATTGGTAAAATAAAAGCAAATTTGCTTGGGGGCAAGCAAAGGCTAAGTGTGGGGTATTTTGATATGTGTATTTTTATATATATTTTTATACACTTTATCTTAATATTTTGGCCTTATTTATTCTATTTTAGAACTAAAAGTACTCATAATACTTTGAATTATGTTTTGCAGCTATTTGTTGTCAATGAAGCACAAAAGAAAAGACTGAAGCGAAAACCGGGCTTAGAAGCTAAAAGAAAGAAAAGAATGCTGAGGTAGCGACTTACGCCCCGCGTAAGGTAATTGTACGCGCCGCGTACACCTTTGCACCGGATAGACTTGATCGCGTGATTATCTTGAGTACGCGCTGCGTAATCCTAAGTACGCCCAGCGTACTTAGGTCGGCCACAAAACTATAAATGTCGATTTTTAGCTAACCAGGAGGGGGTATTCGACTTCTAACCTAATTTAGTCGACAATTAACTTCTGTTAAGCCTTTTTGAGGGTCTAGAAGGCGGCCGGAAGGCCGTTAAGCTAACGGGAGCGGAGATCGGAAGGATTGGAGAGCGGATACATGTTGGTTATCATATGGTTTGCTGACGTGACCATGTTTAGCATTCCATTGTGGTACTTTTCTGTATTTAGTTTCTGATTTAGGTGTAAAAACCTTTTACTTTGTGTTTATGATTGAATGAAGCTTTGATTATTAGACTAATTGCTATATTAAATAGTTTATTTGTGTTTAATTTATCTTGCCAAGCTTGTTAAAAGATCCTCATGTGTTAATGATGATTATTTTCTGTTAATTGTTAAGTGAATTGAGTTGCTTGAACATCTGCTTGATTTGCTTGTCTCTTATGATTTTTGATGACCATCGAGATTATAAGACTAGAAATAACGAATGTGAAACTAGAATTAATTTGAGAATAAGTAAGTTAATGTGTGAGCCTTGTTTGATGACCATCAACAAGAGGTTGATTAAATGTCTATATTGATTAACTGTATTTACAAGTCTTGCTTGATACGAACTGAACACTAGGAAGCATGTTAGTTTAATCAATTGATCACTGTTTAGATTGACTTGTTTGCTAAAGGATTAGTTATAGTGAACGCGAATCTAATCATTTTAGGAATCGATGAACATTGAATAAATGAATTTGTGTATGCAATTGTCTATGTTTCAAGGTGTAATTTATCTAAACCAAAGTACCTGAAGAGATGTGCTTTCCTGTTAGTTTATCGAGAGTTGTTAATTGTTAGTTTGAGATTTATTAAACCATTTTATTATTTTTCGTGTGACCTGTAACCTATAATCAAATATATTAAATTAATCCACCGTTCCCTGTGATCGACACCCGACTTAAGTGCATAGATAGTCTAAGTTTGTTAGGTTATAAATATTAAAATTAGTGGGTACTTTTGTGCACATCAGTCCTTCATAGCAAAGCACTTCCCAAGCCAGGACTTAACCTCCTGCAAGGTTGGGATGTCATTTCCTATAAGTAGTATGTCATCCAAATACAGTACCAAGAAGCTAACTATACTCCCAGTAGCTCTGACATATATGCAAAACTCGTCTTCACTTCTCAAGAAACAAACTCTTTGACCTTCTCATCAAAACAAAGATTCCAGCTACGAGATACTTGTTTTAATCCATAAATGGATTTCTCAAGCTTGCATACTCTATTAGGGTACTCTGCACTGAAAAAACCCTCTGGCTGATTCATGTACACATCCCCAGCCAACTTTCCATTAAGGAAAGCGGTTTTGACATCCATTTGCGATATTTCATAATCATGAAATGCTGCAATGGCTAGAATAACCCTAATAGACTTAATCTTTGCTACCGGCAAGAAGGTTTCATCATAATCAATACCCTAAGTCTGAGTAAAACCCTTCGCAACCAATCGAGCCTTATAAGTATGCACCTTTCCTTCCATGTCGGTCTTCTTCTTGAAGATCCATTTGCACCCGACTGTTTTACGGCCTGGTACATTGTCAACCAAGTTCCAAACTTGATTGTCATACATGGACTGTATCTCGTTGTCCATAGCCTCCTTCCATTTAGCAGACTCCGGGCTTGCCATGGCTTCCTTAACACTGCTAGGTTCATCCAAATTTACCAGTGTACTATCGTTGATAAACGTATCACCTTCCGTAGTAATATGAAAGCCATAATAAAACGAAGGTGTGTTCCTAACCCGTATGGAACGCCTCGGAGGTACAGACATGTCAGCTTGCTCAACAGGAGTTTCCTCCTCAGGTCGATTGCTAGTGTCTGAGGTTCCTTCACCAATTGCTTATTGAATTTCTTCAAGATCAATTTACCTCCCACTGTCTCCTTGGCTTATAAATTCTCGCTCACGAAAGACCCCTCTTCTCGCTACAAAGACCACATTCTCACTGGGTCTGTAGAAGAGGTAACCGAAGGATTTCTGTGGGTAGCCGATGAAAATACACCTTTCACTTCGAGGTTCGAGCTTATCATGAGTCTCACGCCTCACGAAAGCCTCGCAACCCCAAATCTTGATGTGGTTCAAATTGGGAACCTTCTCAGTCCACATCTCATGAGGTGTTTTGGTAACCTTCTTTGTAGGGACTAGATTAAGGATATGGGCGGCAGTCTCTAAGGCATACCCCCAAAAAGAGATTGGTAGCGAAACTCGACTCATCACAGAGCGAACCATGTCCAACAAGGTTCGATTACGCCTTTCAGCTACACCATTCAGCTGCGGTGTCCTGGGAGGAGTCAATTGTGAGACAATCCCACACTCCTTAAGATAGTCAAGGAACTCGGTACTAAGATACTCACCACCTCGATCGGATCGAAGCATCTTAATGTTCCTGCCCAATTGATTTTCTACTTCCTGTTTGAATTCCTTAAACCTTTCAAAGGTTTCTGACTTATGTTTGATTAAGTAGACATACCCATATCTACTAAAATCATCAATAAAAGTCACATAATACCGATTAGCATCGCTTGTGGTAGTTTTGAATGGCCCACATACATCAGTATGTATCAGGTCCAACAAACCCTCACCCCTTTCACAAGTTCCAGTGAAGGGTGATTTTGTCATCTTTGCAAGTAGACAAGATTCACAACTATCATCCGATTTAAGGTCGAATGACTCCAAGACTCCACTCTTTTGGAGTTGGCCTATGCGTTTCTTGTTTACATGTCCAAGACGACAATGCCACAATGATGCTTTATCTAGGATAGTAGAAGAATCAATATACAATACATTATTTCCTAAGTTGTCTACAATCGACACAGTTTCATACACACCATCACAAGGTAACGCTTTAAAATAAAACACATTTTTAAAGAAAGCATTAATACCACCACATTCATTATCAAACGAAAAGGTAAAACCTTGTTTGTACAAAGCATGAAAAGAAATAATATTCCTCGCCATTTCAGACGAGTACACGCATTTATTCAAATCTAATTTTAACCCATTATTAAGCAACAAAGTATAAACTCCAATGTTGGAAATAGGTGAAGCCTTTCTATTCCCCATGATCAAGTTTATCTTCCCGTGATCCACATCCTCACTTCTTCTTAGGCCCTGCAAATCAGAACATATGTGAATACCACATCCTCTATCAAGCACCCAAGAGTTAGAATATGTTGAGTAATTAGACAATATAGTGTAAATACCTGCATGGGAGGGTTTCACTTTCCCATCCTTTAGATCCTGCAAGTACTTAGGGCAGTTTCGCTTCCAGTGTGCCTTTTCATGGCAATAGAAACATTCAGCATCCTTGGGAATGGCAGAAGGACTGATAGAACCGCTCTTGGTCTTCAATGAGGAGCCTTCAAGAGACTTTCCCTTGGTACCCTTCGAAGGGTGCTTCCTCTTTTTCCCTTTGCCTTGCCCGATAGCCAAAACAGGGGTAGAAGTTGGAGTAGGAGTAGGAGAGGTAACAACCGCCTTGCCCTTAAGACCGGTTTCCGCGGTCTTCAAGAGTCCTTGAAGCTTGCTGAGGGTAACTTCCTCCTTGTTCATATGATATGTCATACGAAAATGGTCATAACAAGAAGGTAAGGAGTGCAAAATGATGTCAATTGCCAACTCCTCAGGGATGTTCACATTCAGCTTCAGCAAACGGTCCACATACCTTTGCATCTTTTGCATGTGAGTTGTGACGGAATCACCGTCCTTCATGTGGGTAGTTATTATGGAGGAGATTATTTCATACCGCTCCTGACGAGCACTCTGATGGTACCTTTCCATCAGGTCTTGGTGCATCTCAAAAGGGTAGTAAGCTTCACATGACTTTTGGAGCTCGGTTGTCATCGTGGCCATCATGATACATGCCACCTTAGTAGCATCTCTCTCATGTGTCCTGAATTCAGCGATCTCCTCAGGAGTAGCAGTAGACTCATCAAGCTCTTTTAACTCCTTATCAAGGACATATTCCTTGTCCTCATAACGAGTAACCATCCTGATGTTCCTAATCCAATCCATGAAGTTGGAACCATCAAAGATGACTCTCCCACAAAGATTCATGAGAGAGAAAGAACCAGTTGGGTTAGAGCCTGAAGCATTAGTGTTGGAAGACATCTGAAAGAAGAAGGCAAGTTTAGATTAGATATATAGAATCCTTAATAAGACACCCAAATGTAATATTAAGGCTAGGATCCAATCACAATATATTATACTTAGAAGAGGGATGTCATAATCTAAGTAATAATATATTTGAAAGGTAGGTGAATGACGATTCACCAATTTCCACCATGAAAAGCAAAATGAATTATTAGGTTTTAATTGGATTTGAAATTCCTAGATTCTTTTGAGATTCATTGAACTTTTCAATGGCATGTTTCAATCTCGATTGTGCCCTTCAAGTTTTGTGACTGGGATGCGGAGGATCACAAAACAAGGTGTGAATAACCATGCTAATTCACTTGGTACCCTTAATATTATTACCTAATCAATGTGCCGGTTAACCACACACGCTCTATTGATCTATGATAAACATTAAGTCACCCTTCGTGATCCTTACTAGTCCAAGTTAGTGTGCCGGTTAACCACACACGCTCCACCAACGACTTGGTAAGGTACAAAGTGTGAATTCCATGGACTTGGTAAGGATTTAAAGTCATTGTCCTACCCGTTCGGCTAACGACCCTCCACCAGTCAAGCAAGCGGTGGGTGAGAGTGGACACCCATTAAGTCGCCATTTTATAGGCAACAACCTTATACCCACCTTATAGACCGGCTTCGTGAATGAGGCCTACTAACGGTAGAACGACTTATTCTTATACATATATATAATAATTAACCATTAATGTTATAAATAGTATAAGGGTTGAATTTTAACTATTAAAACTCTAAGGGTTGGAATTAAAGTTTATTAAAGTGTGTGAAACTTTACAAATTCCAAAACTTGAGGACAAGTTTTGTAACTATCCAAAACTTTTCATTTCATAACTTATGAATTGAAGGTTCATAAAAATGAAGACTCTTCATTTTCATGTAACTTATGTGTTTAAATGTGTGTGTTAAAGAAAGTGACCTTTGGATATCCATAATTTGAGGACAAATTATGGACACCATTAAAACACATAAATGATCAAGAATTAATTCTAAACAATTCAGCAAATAATTCCTATCATCTTCTAAATTCATAAGAACATGAACATGATCATCAAAATTTCAAGAATTATATGAACACATAAAAATCATGGAATTTTGATATATGCTATTGTAAATGGATTAGAACAACCATTACACCAACTAAAACAAGTTTTAAAACACCAAAACAGTTTAGGGTAATGTTTCTAGTCCATTTCCAGCAGCAAAAGTCGAAAATCTGCACTCTGTGGCTCCTACTCGTCGAGTGCATGAACCTACTCGGCGAGTAGGTTGAAGATACACATGAACTCGGCGAGTCCCCCCATGGACTCGGCGAGTTCATCAGGCAGACAACAAGTTTTTCGACTTTTTCAACTATTTTGCATCAAGTATCAAACAAGCAAGCTTAGGCTCTGATACCACTGTTGGGTTTTGAGCAATCTAACACTTCCTAAGTGTGCATGCAACCCTAATAAACCTTGGATCTATGTTTGTCTAAATACATGCAAAATAATAATTTTCCAAGGTTTATAACCTATCTAACATGGCATGGGGAACATTTCAACATAAAAAGTTAGAAGAGATTACATACCTTTTTGATGAGTTTGGTTCTTGAGCAGTTTGAGGGCCAATCACCAATAGTGTGAATGCCTCAAATGGAATCACAAAACACCACAAACTCTTGGAAAACTTTGAGAGAGTATACACACTTGTATATTTCGGCCACACACAAGCTCACACACACTAGTTCACTAGTTGCCATTTCATGCTCCATAAGCATGCTTATATAGTGTACATGGTTAGGGTGAAACCCTAATAACCCATGACCTTTCCTTTTCCAAGGATCCATGGGTTAAAAGCTCCATGGATCATCCATGGACTTCCATCCAAGCCTAGCCCATTAACAAATGAGTGTTAGCCCACACCATATAAAACCAATAGCCCATAATCTAATTAGTCTTCCTTTTAATCTCTAAATTAATTCATAATTAATTTAAGACTAAGACTAATTAAATAACATAGCATCATATTAATATATTATAACTTATAATATATTAATAAACATATGTGTATAACTCTCATAAAATTATCCATAAATTGTTCGGGTGAAATGCAACCCAAATGGACCATGCCGGGTCAGGTCAAGTATATACCAAATAAGTTATGGACTTAGACACCTTATCCAACAATTATAGGATATTCATACATGATTTCTCCAAGATAGTTGGTCATTTGACTTAGTTGACATAGAAGATGGTCACATTTTGCTAGGAGCCTGAGCATTAGACAACTTTTGAGACCTTAAGACAGCAGTTGTGCAAGGCACCGATTCTGACCTTGCTAGTGGGTGTCGAGGATTTTGTAGTTTATTGTGATGCGTCGATCATAATATAGGGAGCAATGTTGATGCAGAGAGGTCACGTGATTACTTATGCTTCGAGGCAACTGAAGCCTCATGAGGCGAATTATCTGACGCATGATTTGGAGTTGGGGGTTGTGGTTTTCGCCCTTAAGATTTGGCGGCATTACCTCTATGGGGTTCGTTGTGCTATTTACATGGATTGCAAGAGCCTGAGGTATTTGATAGATCAGCCAAATCTAAACATGAGGCAGCGCCAATGGTTGGATGTGGTGAAGGATTATGATTATGAAATCCTTTATCACCCGGGGAAGGTCAATATGGTGGCTGATGCTCTTAACCGTAAGGCGGTCACGACTCCGATCAGAGACATATGTTTAAGGATGACCATGAATACTCCACTATTCGAGCGGATTCATGAGGATCAGGTTGAGGCTATGAAGGAAGAGAACCGAAAGAGTGAGTGTATTGTTGGTCAGGTGGCTTCCTTCGATTATGATAGCCGCAGATTGTTAACTATGCATCAGCAGGTTTGGATTCCATATTGGGCAGTGTGCATTAGACTTTGATGGAGGTGGGGCACCAGTCTAGGTTCTCCATTCATCCCAGGGTGATAAAGATGTATAGGGATCTTCGTCCTGATTATTGGTGACCTTGCAGGAAGCGGGATGTGGCTTGGTATATTGAGCGGTGCTTAACTTGCGGGAAAGTCAAGGCCGAGCATTAGTGACCTCACGACAAGATGCAGTTGTTTTAGATTCTCGTATGGAAATGAGAAGATATTACCATGAATTTTATCACATGTTTACCTCGAACTGTGCGTGAGGTGTATTCGATATGGGTCATCATGGATCAATTGACCAAGAGTGCGTACTTCATCCTGATCCAGGAGAGTATTTCTATAAAGAAGTGTTGGATTAGGTGTCTAAGCCCATAATTATAATTGGTATATACATAAATTGATAGTAGCATAGTCCTTTTTGGTTGCCCTCAAGAATATAAACTAGACATGATGATTTTGGAGAAAGAAATTGATTTATTATTTGATTAATAAATTAAAATAAATGATTTCTTAATATATTATGAAAATAATATATTAATTATAAATATTAATGTTTAATTAGTATTTAATCAAAAATTAATTGGATTTAATTTTAGGATTAAAAGAATTAATTAAAAGTGCAGGGACTGAAGTGTAATTGTTTAATAGTTGAGAAAAAGGCAATCTAGAACCCTCCTCTCGGCATGGATGGTTTTATTAGGGCCTAAGGGTTCTAGAATAGTCTTTAGTAGATAAACAGGAAAGTAGATAATTACCCGGTTAAAGATTATCTTGGATTAGTGTTTATCAAGGGTTTCTTGACTACACTATAAATAAAGTTGTTACCCTATGATTACGGCCACTTGTTCTTCGGAAGACCTAGCTGAAATTTTGAGCCTTTCTCCTCCTTCTCAGTCATCTTTCATTGCTAGTATTGGGTGTGATCCATTAGAGGCGTGACAATTGTGACGCTTGCTTTCAAAGCTTCAACAATACTAAGGATTTGAATTCTTATTGCTATATAACAATTAATGTATGTTTCAATAGCCCTAATTTTTTATTTTGACTATATACTAGTTTTCTAGGGTTTCTACGTTGTTGTTCATATTGTATGTTCAATTAGAGAAAACGTAGATCAAAAATTTAGGGTTGCATGCACACATAGGATTACATGTTTTGCATAATACCTATCAAGAAGTTGGTTGAGGTTTATATCAGGGAGGTTGTGTCAAGTCATGGGGTTCCGATTTTGGTGGTTTCTAGTAGAGATGTTCAGTCTACTTCTAGGTTTTGAGAGGGGTTCCATGACGAGTTGGGCACTCATCTCCATTTCATCACAACATTCCATCCGTAGGCCAATGACCAAAGTGAGCGGACTATTCAGACCCTAGAGGATATACTGCAGGCGTGTATTTTGGATTTCGGTGTGAGTTAGTATACGTATTTTCTGTTAGCAGAATTTTCATATAACAGTTATCACACCAGCATTGATCGACCTCCTTTTGAGATGCTCTACGGGAGGAAGTTTAGGACCCCGATATGTTGGGGTGAGGTTGGTCAGCAGGTTATGGGGAGTACTAAAGTGGTACTCAATACCGCCAAGCTGATTCAGCAGGTTCGGAGTAAGCTACAGACAACTTAGATTCGACAGAAGAGTTGTGCCGACAGGAACCAGTCAGATTTAGAGTTCCAAGTGGGAGATATGGTTCTCCTGAAGGTGTCACCTTGGAAAGGTGTCATCCAGTTCATGAAGCAGGGTAAACTGGGCCCTAGGTATATTGGTCCTTTTAGGGTTTTGGCTCTGATGGGTCGGGTTACTTATCACTTGGATCTTCTAGATGAAATTAGTTAGATTCATAGCACGTTCCATGTCTCTCAGCTGCATAATTTCTTAGTGGATGAATCTGCAGTGGTACCATTGGAGGATATTCAGGTGGATGATTGCTTGAATTATTTTCACAAACCGGTGGTGATTCTGGATCAGAAGACGAAAACCTTGAAGAACAAGGACGTAGAGTTGGTGAAGGTGAAATGGCAGTGCTAGAAGGGTTCGAAGTCGACTTGGGAGTCGGAAGATGAGATGAGGGAGCACTATCCGGAGTTACTTGAGGCAGCGGACTTTGATGACGAAGTCTGATTCAAGTGGGGGAGAATTGTAACACTTGGATTTGGTTATGTTCCTTTTTAGTCCCTTTGTATTTAATTATTGCATTTTGGTCCTTCGAGTTAGTATGTTGGGCGTACCATTGGGTATGCTTAGTGTACCAGCTGAGAAGCTAATACGCAGGCGTACCACATGGTACATTAGCGTACTAGGTGGGATTGATCGCGGGACCGAGGCCTTGTACGCTGGGCGTACGAGGATTAAGCTGGGCATACGAGGAGTTAATGAAACCCGAAATTTAGGGTTTTGCACCTTATATAAACTACTTAATTCCATAGGGCTAGCCTCTTTACCAGCCTTCATACCCTCCTAAACCCTAAAATTTGACCCTTAGCCTCCATTATTGTGTCTTTGAGCTCTTGAGAAGAAGTTGGTGCTTATTTTGCACATTTTGAAGGGATTGAAGAAGATTGAAGGTGCATTGCTTATTTTGAAGCTTAGAGGTTCAGAATCATCACTCTTTTTGCAAGTTTTTTAATGTATTAAGTTCATACCTTGTCTTCTCCTTGCTTAGATCTCTTCATGTTATGGTTTTATGCTTCTTTGTCCCCTTTTGGTTGGTCTTGATGGATTAAGGTTGTTTTAGAAGGTAAATCTTGTAGATCTAGATGTTTGGAGGATTCATTATTCTTAAATGTGCAAGCTTTATGGGGTATATGGTCTCATGCATGCATGAAGTCATGTATTAAGTCCTTTTGAGCTTTAATAGATTCATTAAGTCATGCACACATGTAAAGTTAGAAACTTTACATGATAAACTATCTCATGGAAGTCAGATCTAAGTTTTGGAGTAATGTCTTAATGGATTAAGAGCTGGAAATGAAATTTGGCTGAATGAGGGAGTACAATGGACGAATAAGCAGGTACGCTTAGTGTACAAGCCCTAAGGCGAGTATGCTAAGTATACGAGCTGAGTATGCCCCGCATACTTAGCAAGTTGGGCCTTAGAATCTTAGGTCTTCGGTTTGGGCCATATTTTATGTAACACCGTAAATTTCAAAACAATTTTTCTTTTGAAAAATTATAATTCTCAGTACACATTTCACAAAACATCATTTATTAAAATCACAAAACATAGCTCCATGTTTAATAAAATGGTAATCCATGATCCTCTTAACTTTTTCTCTAGTGTGTACAATCAGGCTGGCGCCGTCCCACGATCCAGATAAGAAAAACCTGAAACACATAACACATGACACGGTAAGCACGAAGCTTAGTGAGTTCCTCAAAATACCACATATAACATATATTACCCACTCGAGGCTATAACTCTGTGGACCCTCTGGTCCTAATTCTCTGAACCTTCCGGTTCTAACTCTGTAAACTCTCAAACATACATAGCATAAATCACATAGAAATATTGCAGTGTATCGCATCATATAAATAACATACAAAATACTCAGTCACATAACTCTAATTACCACTCTAGGTAAAGTATAGTGAGAAGACTCACCTCGGATGAAGAACAGCTCCTATAATCACTGCTACTACGCACCGGACTTTAACTCTGTGCCAACCCACAATAAATCTCAATTAGGAGCTAAGTCCAACCTCTCACTCATTGGGTCTAAAGATAGACCACCTAACAACCCATTAATACTCTAAGCCCAATAATAAATGGGTTCTCACACAGCCCAATTCCCAACCAAAAAGGCAAGCCCAAACCAAGGGCCCAAAAGCACATATGTACACTCCGCTGGTCCAAGACTTTATGCATGAAGTCCAAACTCCATGCCCAACACTCAAGGCCCAAAACATCACTTAGCCCAAAAGCCCACAGAGGGGTTAAGCGGGGCATACCTCCTTTGGTACGCTCAGCGTACACAGGCATGCACAATTCTGATCGGGGACCTCAGCCCAGTACGCGGGGCGTACTAGGATTACGCTGGGCGTACTCTCAGTTTTGCTTAAATAAATTTTTGGGTCTTAACCCGTTTAGACCTTAACTCATCTCTTGGATCTGGACTTCCTAACATCTCCTACTCCATAAAGTTACTAACTTTAAGCCTTTGCATGGTTGATAAGGTCGCAACACATGAAACTCTTACTTCCTTAACCCAAAATGCACATAGCTCATGCATGGGTAGAATCTCATGATCAAGATCTCATTTTTATGGTTCCCCACCACTAAATACGCTTAAAAGGACAGGTCATTTAGCTCTGGAGTTCACCAACTCACAAAGTTCAAATCTTGGGACATAAAGCCCTAAGATGAACCATACTAAGTATAGATCAAACATAATGGGAAAGCTTTGAGCTTTTTACCTTCAAATGATGCTCTAGCCCCAAGAAAGCTCAGATCCAAGGCCTGGACTTCAACTCCATTCTCTTTCATGCTCCTTCTTACCTCCAAAGAGCCCACAATAACACATACAAGCTCAACATGGCCACCCACAAGCTCAAGAACGGTTATTTTTAGGGTGTAAGAGGGTTTAATGGCTGAGGAAGGTGGCCAGAAATGAGACCATCACATCCTTTAAATAGGGACACCACTTGAATTAGGGTTTTCCTTCAGCACCTAGTACGCCCAGCGTACTAGGTGGTCCTCGCGTCCAATCCATGCTTATAGGTACGCTAACCGTAACCATACATACGCCCAGCGTACCCGATGCCACTCATTTCTCCATAAGGACTCAACTTTCCATAACTCCCAAACTATCATAGTTTCATTGATATAACTTCAGATTCTCAAGATCCTCATTTCTATGGATAGGCGATGAGATGCCTTATGATCCCAGCAACTCGCCACAACCCGAGACTTCCTCATGCCCGGCTCGTGACCCACAAACCCTAATCATGGACAATCCGAAACGGGATGTTACAATTCTCCCCCACTTAATTAGATTTCTCCCTCGAAATCGCTTCTTATCAACACTTAGATTGAAACCAAAAACCCAGAAGTACCAAAAAGAAAGACCTCATATCTCTCCACCATCTTCCCATGGATGCCTGAGTCCAAACATGAACTCCCGAAACCAGAACCAAAATCGAACCCTCTGCCGCTAAGACACCCCTCTCTGACCTTCCCAAAATCAGGAACTCCAGTCGCTTGGCTCACTGCCAAACCGTCCACTCATGTTATCACCATGACAGTCGCCACTTGAACTTCAAACTCTGATAACTCACTGCTCCTCTTTCTTCACAAGACAAAATTCAACAATCAGCTACCGATCACTCATACCAATGCACTATACAATCTGGATCACGCCCCAAAGAATGGAAATGTTCACATCTGTCACACCCCGAAACTGAAGGCGGAAACGTTCCAGGGCGGAGGTGACGTCATGTTAAGTATCACAACCAATGTACATAGTATGCATAGTAAACACAAAACATTACATTACATAGAATCATTACATTTGTTTGAAAGTAAAGTAATACAGGTTTTATAGATACATTAGTTTAACAAAAGTAAGACGAGACTTCAATACGCTCCGTCTTCTGCAAAAGAACGCGGGATACCTGTCTAATGTGGACCTGAGAATACAAGCAGTTTAAAAATCAGCATAAAGTTGGTGAGTTCATAAGCAGTTTGTTTTTCTGAAAATGAACAAGTTTCCTTTGGTTTTCTGAAAAACAGTGTTATCCAAGAAAATCCCATATTTTCTTATAAGTAAAGTTTAGTTATCCGTTTGTTACACAATTTGGTTAAGAACACTTTGTTATCTGATTATTACACAATCTGGTTAAGAACAAGTTCAGTTAGCCCTAGGAAAAACCCTTATTTTCCTTAAAAGTTTGTGGTTGGGTATCGAATCTGAATGTAATGTAAAAGTATCTATCATAATGTGTGAAGTTTCCTGAAAGCCTGGTTATCCTTGAAATGTATGTTAGTTTTAACACGTATATAAAACTATCAAAATAGTAAACTAATTTCAATGGTTATTAATTTACTATATTCATTATTACTAACAAGTAAATCTCTATTATCCAAATTGTGAGTTCCATAACCATACGATAGACTAGATATGGAAAAGGAAGGCCAGTATCATTTATGACTTTCGTCACCCTTGGACCTTTTGGTCCAACTGTAGCTAGCAGTCAGGTGCGGGGTAATCAGCCCTGTATAGATCTATACACTCAAGTCACGCTCTCCCTCCAAGAGATTTTGGTTACAGGGGCGGTCCTCCACTCGCGTATCTCTATGGAGTGTTCCCGAGGACGTGTCTCCAATCTTAAGAATAACATATTTACAAGTAATAATGCGGAAAATCCTGTTTTAAATTCTAATTACAAAGACGATCCTCCACTCGCGTATCTCTGTGGAGTGTTACCGAGGACAAATCAAAATTACTAAGCTAATGCCTTTAACAATAATGAAGTGGAAAATCATTTGTGAAATGTACAATATAGCACTATATAATAATATTTGAAATCGGTTTGTAAACTAACTTTGCAAGTCAAACGGTTGGTTAATACGGTTTTGATTGTTTAAGTACAAGATTTCCTTGTACTTTTGCTTGTATTCCCCCCTGAAAACATTGAAAAACACGGAAAAAGGTATAGGGGTATGAACTCACTAGACGAGAAATGTGTCGGCTAGGATGCTAGGTGTCAGTTCGAGGCATGAAAACACGCGAGGTTCCTATGTAATATGAGGAAATACATAATTGTATCTAATTAGACCTTGATCTATTAATTAAATAAGAATAAACACTCCGGGACACGAAAACACTTCAAATCAAGTGTTATGAGTGATCTGGGTGGCATCAACGAGGGTATAGGGCCTAGATATGGATTTTGCTTTTTCAAGAGTAAACTCCTAAGGGAGTTTTCGGCCCATTGAATATATCCCCATCAGTTTACGGCCGTAAACTCATGGGTGGTGGGTTCTTGGTTGCTAATTGGTCTTACAACACTTGTGGGATGAGGCTAGGCTTAGTTCTAAGGTTATGAAAGTGAATTGACCAACACATGGACCATTTTAAGGAGTTCACGGCTGCAAACAAGGATTTTATGGCCGTAAACTCTCATGTATCCATTCCTTATGTGTTTTGGTGGTCCTAGGTTAATCACATGTGATTCTAACTCAATATACAAGCCATGGAAGGAAGTCAGGGCCACATTTGACCATTTTATAGGAGTTTACGGCCCAGGAACCATTCCTTGGGGGGTTTACGGCCATAATCTCCTAAGGGGATGGTTTCTTTCATGTTTAAGGTCCTTAACACAAAGGTGGATGGTTCTAGACATTATTTCAAGGCTTATGAGGTGTTCAAGGGGCATCTTAACACCTTAAAAGGTGTTTACGGCCTAAGAAAGGGTGTTTATGGTCCAAGCATGTTCTTGGGCCATAAACTCATGTTTACCCTTCAAATGTTAAGGTTTTGGTGTTATAAGTCCAATCTTGTAAGCCCCTAAGTCATATCTAAGCTCTAAAGGTGGTTTGGAAGGGTTTTGGGGCTCCAAAACCCCATTTATGTGTGTTTACGGTTTTGGAGTGTTCCAGGGCCGTAAACACATGTTCTTGATCCTATTTCATGATTTAAACACGAATTTGAAGGCTAAAGATGATACACTATGAGTTAGGATTGATCACATACCACATTGGAGCTTGAAAGGAGTGATTATGGATCAAAGATTGGAATTGAAGAAAGAGAGTAGAGAGAGAGTGGAAAAGCTTCAAATGAAGTCCACTCAACCTTATATAGGGTTAGATTTTGAGGCTCGGTGGAATTCTACCCGATACTGACGTTAAACGGGGCTTTTGGTCGTACCCGATTTAGTTGTTGTAACCCGACATGGTCGAAACTAATTTTTTTTTCCAATTGAGTATCGAAGGTTTTTTCACGCGTTACTAATGGTTTTGGAAACTCACGAGGTCATAATAAAAGTCTCAAATTAAATAACCTAATTCGAGATGTAAACGGATCAATTTGATAAAGACGATTTTTATTGACGGAACGAGATACAGCGATGGAATAAACTTCGGGTTGTCACAACATCCCACCAGGGCTCATTCATTGAACTGCTAAACTAACCCATCCGATCAGTGAATTCTCAACACTCTGCCCTCAGCCACAAGAGAATAATCGTGCTTGCTCAGAAGTGTCCTCAGACACAAAAACAACCATAAGCCTCAGTTCCATTTCACATGCCCCTTTTTAACATTGAGCACCAGGTCTGAACTCGACCCATCCGTTGAACCTCCAAGGTCCATTGCATTATCTCAACCGTCTCAATGGCTCCCTTCTCACAATAACTACCTTGGTCCATAGTGACACACAAGTCATGAAATTCGCTTTACCCCAAGCGAATGTTATACACCCACTGAAGGTCGACTCAGCCCCGACCTATGTCGTTCACTGCTTAAAGTTCCATGCATCTCGCGGTACTTCCCGTACCCGAGTACTGACCTAAACAGGTTTAAGACATCAGATGATAGACAATACCCCTCAATATGGAATCCATCTCTGATTCTAGAACCTCATCTCGTCTATTCAACACGCAACCCGAACTCAACTCAAATCGAGAGTTTGGTATGACCCGTAGTAGGAACCATTCGTCCCAATGACCCACTCAACTCATGACTCGTGCCCCGCAACTCATGCGTACTTCACTTATCTAATTCCTTCGGGTTGCGATGTCCACACCTTACTCAGAATACAATGATTCACGATCATTGAGGAGACCCCGGTCTCACCCATGGTCTGACCACCAGGCTCCCAAAAACTCATAAATTAGGGCTACTCAAGCCTAAGACTCTTCTGCGTCATACTCTAAACAAGAGTGCTTCATCATAACAAACCCACGCTAACTAGTGTGTACTATGGCTCCCCATAGCATCACGACACCCTCCTCTCTGACTAGTGAGTACTACGGCTCCCGGTAGCATCACCACACCCTTTCTCTGACTAGTGAGTACTACGGCTCCCCGTAGCATCACAATACCCTCTCTCTGACCAGTGAGTACTACGGCTCCCCGTAGCATCACAACACCCTCTCTCTGACCAGTGAGTACTACGGTTCCCCGTAGCATCACAACACCCTCTCTCTGACCAGTGAGTACTACGGATACCCGTAGTATCACAACACCCTCTCTCTGACCAGTGAGTACTATGGCTCCCCACAGCATCACAGCACCCTCTCTCTGGCCAGTGAGTACTACGGCTCCCCGTAGCATCACAACACCCTCTCTCTGACCAGTGAGTACTACAACTACCTGTAGTATCACAACACCCTCTCTCTGACCAGTGAGTATGGCTACCCGTAGCATCACAACACCCTTTCTCTAACCAGTGAGTACTACGGCTCCTCGTAGCATTACAACAACCTCTCACATCACTAACTCATTGAACTGCACCTCTTCATGGTCTCACCCCGCTAACTCTTACCACTTCACAATCTTACTCTCAGATCGACGCCACACTGCGATCATTACTCATGCCTTACGGATCCTCCATAGATAAGTGCATGCACACCCATCCAGGCTAAGCAACACTACTTCGGACGACCACCGTCGTGACAAAACCTCTTTTCTCCTTGCAATTCACATTCTCAAATAAATCCCTTTGATGTCAAATAGCCGAAGGGCCTCCCACCAAAACCATAGACACTCGATGCCCTCACTTGGCATCTCAAGCTCAAAACTCAAAATAATCTGAGATTTAGGACATTGAACTCGGATACCTTGGAATACTCTATCTTCCAAATTGAACACAGAGAATTTGCCAACAACTCAAAACACAAAGATGAAAATCTGAAACTTCCTCCTCTATTGCCCAAAACTCATGCCAAAATACCCATAATGACTCTGAATTTGGTTGACTAATCAACTCCTTTCCTTCTCATACTACATATAATAGTCCATACTCTGAACTAGAAACTCTCAACCACCGAACTAACCTTACAAGCCAACCACCTCGAATTCACCATTTAACCTTGAAGGATTCCTAACTACCACAAGGTCTTCGACCAACGGCCACTTTCCGTGGAGACACTCATCCTTTCTCAAACATGTACCACATGCATTATCTCACTCTGCACCTCTCCTTGACCAACAATAACCCTGGTCTCAGAAATCCGCACCGTAGGCCCCTCTATCTAGATCTCTAACCGTTCTCGGACAGCTCTCTGATCCTATCAACCAAAAGACCCGGTCCTCCCCCACTTAGGGTTCGAACCATCACCGATTGGTGCACTAACACTCTATCCCTCGGACTGTCTCCACCAGCAACATCGCACCCAATCTCGCAAGGTGCTATGCAACGTTTGATGATCTCCTCAGCAGAGATCGAACAACTCCAAATACCCAAATCTCATAGGAAATCCTCAGAACTTACCATCATAACCACCTCTAGTCATTCAGAATCTCACATCATACCCTCACCAGACCTTCCAATGTCCAGTATTAACCCTGACTCCTAATCTGGAAATAATGAACTATTATATTCCTCATCCTCGACTCCTCGTCCCACGCTCCGACACATCCCTTATCATAAGAGCAGAAATCACATTTCCACTCTCTATACACATCAAAGACAATAAGAGTCACCACCCTGATATACTCCTCTTGATTGTCCAACGTTGTAGCTATCACATGCGCTACTATACTCCAATAGGGTGTATCTTGGTCCTTGACCGTCTCAGTCCCCACTGACAACCTGCTCACGCTATATCATTCCCTCACGACAGACCTACTGCCAGATACTCTGATTGAAGATCACCATTGGTGCGATCCCACAAGGCTCACCCCCAACTCAGAAACTGAAATCTTAACACCTTGTCATGTCTCCCTCTGTAAACAGGAATAGCACCACTCGGGTCATAGAAGGTGACACCCCTTCTATCGCTCGGTTACCTAGCTCAGACTGTATTCTTTCATCATGCGTCGACCCTACTCATCGCTGAGTCTTGTGACTCTATTGGCATATCACCAACAAGCCCTCGGAGCTAACTCAATTTCCCTATCAAGGGATACCCCACTAAAACTCGTTCATCCAGGCCTCCTGGCCCATATTCTATCTCATCTGATCATAGATTGACCCCAACAGGACAGGATAAATGGAAAAGCACAAACACTATCCGCTACGAAGCATGGTACTCGAACCATGACATCACCTCTTGCTCTGCCGCCGATCATGGTACCCAAACCATGACATCACCTCTTGATCTGCTACTGATCATTGTACTTGAACCATGACATCACCTCTCGCTCTGCCGCCGATCATGGTACCCGAACCACGACATCACCTCTCGATCTGCTACTGATCATGGTACTCGAACCATGACATCACCTCTCGATTTGCTATTTAGAACCTCTGGAATACTCCCTGCATCGAGTATGGGTCCTCTGCTTTCAGTAGTACGAGCCCATATGACCTTCCACATCTACCCATACTCTCTACATGGACCACTCTAGATTCCCTAAGTAGCTGCTCAACCTCCTCTTCACCAATCTCAACACGCGTGCTCGCTCCCCAACAAAATGCTCTACTCTATCAGCGTACTCACCTGACTAAGGCCACTTCCTAGGCTCTTCCTAGGTTCTCACATTTCTCCGCCATCAGCTGCTGAGAAAATCCTTATGATGCCAGTCATCTACCTCCTGAATATCATCACATTCACTTAGTAGCTGACTCCCATCATCGGGAGTTCCACAAAGCATGAAGCAAGCAGAATTCGGGCGTCGAATAAACACATATAACCCGCCCTAGGTGATAACTCCACTAGCTCTACTAATACCCAAAAGATATCACCAAACTATGCAACTCTACCCCCACGGGTATCTTGCTACTCTCTCAGAAGGCTCCACCAATGCTCATCTAGGTATCTCTCCTAGATTACTCCTCTACTCAGATCCCTCTTTACAAGGATTCCCGCTGGATACTCTTACTCAACACATACTTGAAAGCGCATCACAGATAACAACAACTCCTAGGCTAAGGCATCACAAATCAGGCCACTCTAGCCCTAATATATGAAATACCTAGCCTATCTCTAGCATGCATAATATCTCATAAAACATAAGGTAAGGGTATTATGGGAAATCACCGTTTGGGCTCTGGCTGATTGTACACACTGCTCTTTCTCGTTTTCTTTTAGAAACTCTTGCTCGTTTTTAGAAAAACTCATTTATTTTGAAATTTTTCCTCCATTCCTCAGTTTGAGTCCAGATATACCCGAAGGTGCATCCGAATCCCTCAAACCAAGGCTCTGATACCAACTTGTAACACCGTAAATTTCAAAACAATTTTTCTTTTGAAAAATTATAATTCTCAGTACACATTTCACAAAACATCATTTATTAAAATCACAAAACATAGCTCCATGTTTAATAAAATGGTAATCCAAGATCCTCTTAACTCTTTCTCTGGTGTGTACAATCAAGTCGGCGTCGTCCCGCGATCCAAATAAGAAAAACCTGAAACACATAACACACGACACGGTAAGCACGAATCTTAGTGAGTTCCCCAAAATAACACATATTAGCCACTCGAGGCTATAACTCTGTTGACCCTGTAGTCCTAACTCTATGGACCCTCTAGTCCTAATTCTCTGAACCTTCCGGTTCTAACTCTGTAAACTCTCAAACATACATAGCATAAATCACATAAAAATAATGCAGTGTATCGCATCATATAAATAACATACAAAGTACTCGATCACATAACTCTAATTACCACTCTAGGTAAAGTAAAGTGAGAAGACTCACCTCGGATGAAGAACAGCTCCTATACTGCTGCTACGCACCAGACTCTAACTCTGTGCCAACCCACAATAAATCTCAATTAGGAGCTAAGTCCAACCTCTCACTCATTGGGTCTAAAGATAGACCACCTAACAGCCCATTAATACTCTAAGCCCATTGGGCCCACCAAAGCCCAATAATAAATGGGTCCTCACACAGCCTAATTCCCAACCAAAAAGGCAAGCCCAAACCAAGGCCCCCAAAGCAAATATGTACACTCCGCTGGTCCAAGACTCTATGCATGAAGTCCAAACTCCAGGCCCAACACTCAAGGCCTAAAACATCACTTAGCCCAAAATCCCACAGAGGGGTTACATGGGGCGTACCTCTTTTGGTACGCTCAGCGTACCCAGGCATGCACAATTCTGATCGGGGACCTCAGCCCAGTACGCGGGGCGTAGTAGGATTATGCTGGGCGTACTCTCAGTTTTGCTTAAATAAATTTTTGGGTCTTAACCCGTTAAGACCTTAACTCATCTCTTGGATCTGGACTTCCTAACATCTCCTACTCCATAAAGTTACCGACTTTAAGCCTTTGCATGGCTGATAAGGTCACAATACATGAAACTCTTACTTCCATAACCTAAAATGCACATAGCTCATGCATGGATTTAATCTCATGATCAAGATCTCATTTTTATGGTTCCCCACCATTAAATACGCTTAAAAAGACAGGTCATTTAGCTCTGGAGTTCACCAAATCACAAAGTTCAAATCTTGGAACATAAATCCCTAAAATGAACCATACTAAGTATAGATCAAAAATAATGGGAAAGCTTTGAGCTTTATACCTTCAACTGATGCTCTAGCCCCAAGAAAGATCAGATCCAAGGCCTGGACTTCAACTCCATTCTCTTTCATGCTCCATCTTAACTCCAAAGAGCCCACAATAACATATATAAGCTCAACATGGCCACCCACAAGCTCAAGAACGGTTATTTTTAGGGTTTCAGAGGGTTTAATGGCTGAGGAAGGTGGCCAGAAATGAGACCATCACATCCTTTAAATAGGGACACCCCTTGAATTAGGGTTTTCCTTCAACGCCTAGTACGCCCAGCGTACCCTCTAGTACGCCTAGCGTACTAGGTGGTCCTCGCGTCCAATCGATGCCCATAGGTATGCTAAGCGTAACCATACATACGCCCAACTTACCCGATGCCACTCATTTCTCCATAAGGTCTCAACTTTCCATAACTCCCAAACTATCATAGCTTCTTTGATATAACTTCAGATTCTACAGATCCTCATTTCTACGGACAGGCGACGAGATGCCTTATGATCCCAACAACTCTCCACAACCTGAGACTTCCTCATGCCCGACTCATGGCCCAAGAACCCTAATCATGGACAATCCGAAACGAGATGTTACATTTTAGTCTTAGATGATTAGGGTCTTAATGGGCCATCAGAATTCAAGTGTTTTGGTCTAGAAATATTTTTGGACCTTGGATTAAGGCCCATGAAAGGGATTTGAGCCCAATTTGGATTACTAGGCCATGATTAGGCCTTGGATGATTATTTTGGTAATTGGGCCTTTTGGATTGTAGGTTGGGCTTTACTCTTGGACCAAACAAGGTAAGGGGTAAAATGGTCTTTTTACAATATTTTTGGACTGATGGTTATGTATTGTAATCCAATTATTAATTGGATGTTATGTAGTATTGATGGCTTAGGGATTTGTTGGACCAGCAACTAGAGATTTATTCATGTGATTCAGCAGTTCGAGGTGAGTTTCCTCAGCATGTTTAGCGAATCGAAGGCACTAATGTCGGCCTATTATTTGTTATATTAGAATAATCGATGTCTGTGTGATACTTGTATGTGTGTGTGCTTGTATGCTTACTAGGCGGGGTCCGATGGTTATTTTGTATGCTATTACTTGTTATGCTTATTTGAATTGTATGTGGGCGGGGCCCATTATGTGAGTGTGGGCGGGGCCCGTTACACTAATTGGGAGGGTCCCGTTATGTGTTATGTATGTATGGTATGTGGTTTGCTAGGGAACTTACTAAGCTTTGTGCTTACAATTTTCAGTTTATGTTTCAGGTACTTCCAGTTCCAAAGGGAAGAGCTCGGGATGATTGTAGAGCACACATACCACCTCATTCTGCTTCTTCTGATTTACTGTGATATGATATGTTGATCGATACATTTTTTATCTGTATTTTTATGATGATGTATTTGGGATATCGATTTTATCAAATTAAAAATAAAATTTTTGGGATGTTACAAGTACAGCTTACCATCCTCAAACATATGGGAAAAGTGAACGAACCATTCAGACACTCTAAGACATACTGAGAGCATGTGTGATTGACTTTGGAGGTAGTTGGGATACCTATCTTCCATTAGTAGAATTCTCATATAACAACAGTTATCATACAAGCATTGTCATGTCACCTTACAAAAACTTAAATGAGAGAAAGTGTAGAACACCTATTTGTTGGAGTGAAGTGGGACAAAGAGTACTTGGTAGTACTGAGATAGCTCAAAATACAACAAAGAATATTCAAATTGTAACGCTCGTAGATCAGGGCTAGTCAATTTAGAGACGATAGGCGTCAAAAATGAATTTTTGATGAAAGATTATTTATAATGATAATCTTAACTAAGTTGTAGTATATGTTACAAGGATTCCGTACATATAAACAACGCCAAAATCCGAGTTATAACGAAGAAGTTATGACCTCTCGATGTTTCGCGACAGAACCGGCACCACACAGCGCGACGTAAAAAGTGAATTTACGTTAGAGTGATATTTAGCCTTAGCAATCTAAATGAAAGTCGTAGAATACGTTAAACCATGAGCGTGCATAAAAAGAACGCCCAAATCTGACTTTGTATGAGGAAGTTATGATTTTTTCGAAGTTTCTACTTAGCGGCATGCAGCCCGAATACTCGATTTGAGACCGAGCGGTTTTTAGCCGAAATAATCTAAATGAGAATTGAAGATCTCATTAATTGTAGTAAAACGATAAAAAGATAGGCGAAAACGGACGTCGGATGAAGAAGTTATGATTTTATAACGGAGTTTTCCTGTCCCGGCCTACTAAAATTAAATAATAAAAATAAAGTAAAAATTAGCCGACGGAGTCTAACCAAAAGTTGTAGAGCGTAGTCTCACCTACACGGGGATATAAAGAACGTCGAAAACGGAGTTCGTATGAGAAAGATATGAATTTTTGAAGTTTATTAAATATTTTCGATATTTAATTTAAATATATATTGGCCGATATTATCCATGGGGGGAGTCAGCGACCTTATCGTCGTTACGCCCAGCGTAATTCGACCTTCCAGCCCCTATAAAAGGGTGTCGAGGGCAGCCGAGTAGTTTGCTCATTTCTTCCCTTATTCTCGCGTTTTTGCATCGTTTTTCGTGCAAGAATTATCCCGAAGCCCGGTATCATTCCCGAGCCCCGAAGCAAGTCCCGAGGCCCCGAAGATCCCGAGAAGTGCAATTCCCGAGCCGAAGCTCTGCCCGTGAGGAGTCCGGTTTTTGTGAAGATCTTCCAGATCTGCCGAAGAATACTACTTCTACAAGCCGTAGTGTTGTCCGATCATTTTCTAATCAAGTGAGTGTGTGGTCACTTTCTTCTAACACATAAATATTAAGTATTTGCTATGAAATACGTGCTACGTGTATAATATTTTGTTGTTTATTTGAGATGATTGTGGAACGGGTGAATTATATAAGTTTTAATGAGTTAAACTATATACGTATTTTGCATCTAAAGATATGTTGGGTAGAAAATGAGTAGATGAGGTGTTTGGTAGGTGATAAAAGGTAGGTTGGACCATGAGATAAAATGATAAAGAGATAAACTTGTTTTAGATCCGAGAGTATGGATCAGAGCAGGAGTTTAGTTTTAGATCCAAGGGTATGGATCAGATCAAGAGGTTAGTTTTAGATCTGGGAATATGGATTAGGTAATGAGGCAAATTTAAGATCCGGGAGTACGGATTATGTATTTTTGAATTACGTGTTCATACAATAAGGTATCATGCGTATAGTCCCTTTTAGGAATGTGATTTTTTATACGTGTATTGATTAAAGTATGAAATATACATATGTATGTAAAGTATTTGTTATCGTCCGAAATACGGGTTAGATATATTTGATAATATACAACGTGCGAATCAGTTATGGTTCAATATGTGTTAAGATGTGAATATATGATATTATTACTTAAAACTCTGTGTTAAGTATACACTAGTTAGCATTGCCTAAACGGAGTTAATATCGAAAATTGATTATAAGTATTGTAGGTTTGCCTAGTGATGGGATAAGGCTTAAATAGGGATGTTTAGTTCAATTAAGTTTGAACATTGGATAGTCTCTTATTAAGAGTACGTGCGTTTCGAGATTGATGATCGGTGGAGTACGTCCTACGTACAAAAGTACATTTTATGTACGAAGTCTTTTTCAAAGCTTTGTGTCTTGGGTGCTGCTTGTGCCAGGGTACCATTATGTTCTCGTGTACGATTCTTTCGCATACCAGAGTACTATAATGTGCCAGAAGTACTATCATGTACAAAGTCTTTTTGGCAATTTTGTGTGTCGGTTACGGGAGCGTATGGGAGTACTCTAGCAGTATTTCCCAATACTTTTATTTTGAGAGAGCTTTGGAGTCAGCATTTCTTTTATGAGGTGATCGACCGAGCTTCATATGTCAGCGTTTTTCTTTCACGAAGTAATTAAGGGAACTTCGTAGACTGCCTAGTAAAGTGTGTCGGTAATAGACCACTGCTAGGTATGTTTGGTGTTATATTGCTGGATAGGGTGCGTCTGGGGGTTAAATACCTCATGTATTCAGGCCACTGCTAGGCAAAGTTCGATGTCGGGATAGGTAAAGTCTGGGGGTATAATACCTCATGATAGTCAGACTACGCCTAGGCATTGTTATCTAGATAACTACCCCTGACTTAAAATGTCATGTGGTTCTTTCTTTTACGAACGAAGGTTCATGGTGAAACTCATTCTATTCCCCTCATTTGATGTCTTTATTGATCCTCGTTTGCTGCTAGGGAATTTCCAAAGCAGCTTCGTCAGTTGTTGTTCATATCGATTTCCTTAGGCTAGATCTCGTAAGATCATTGTATAGGGTCAGTATGTGGGGATCGACGGGATGGGATAGATTGTTTTAGAAATATGATTTATATGTGTTAATAATATTAGTGGTTTTGTAGGATCGAGATATACATTATAATCACGTGGTTTGAACTAAGAGCTTTCGTACTCTGTGTTCCTTAGGTGATTGAGTTCACCAGGGATATTTGACCTAGGTGTTCATTAGGTATTATTGAACGGAGTGTGTTCAATGGGTGTTCTTGAACTAGGTATTTATTAATTATTTTAAACTGCGTGTTCACCAAAGGTAATCTAAGAACCATGGCAGCACTAGACTTTGTGCCAATTCCTTAGGGCAATTCTTAGGAATGAATGGGAGAAGGGTATTCGGTTCTTAGGGTAAATCTTTACTAAATAAATGGAGATAATGGGGGTGGGTAATTGGATTAATTGTTTGATAATTAAATATAATAATTATATTATTGTGGGTTGAAAACCCTATATGCTCACCAGGCTCCCAAGCCTGACCCACTCAGTTTTCTTTGCATTACAGGTAATGGCACAAGAGTATAAGTTGGTGGACTTGACGAGAGATTTTGGATTATAGGCCAGTAGTTATGAATAACTGTTGTAAGGTCTATTTTGTTCTGTTTATGCTTTTGGTCTGTATTGAACATGACATCCCGAGATTTTGTTATATAATGAAAATACATTTCTTTAAGGAAATGCTTTGATAATTTTTATCATATTTTGTTTTGGGAACAAATTCCGCAACTGTTTTCTTTAAAAGATTACTCTGATTTTATAAAAAAAAGCATAAGCAAATCGGTCTTTTCTGGCCGTGAAAATGGGAATGTCACAGTTGGTATCAGAGCATTAGTTTAAGCGAACTAGGAATTTGTAGGAAATTTCTAGACTTAAACTTAGAATGCTAAGTAATGATTGGGAGGAGTGTGTCTAAAATATGTTAGGTAGTACACCTAAATTGACACAAGCACTAGTTTATTTTAGGAATGATGCCTAAAATGCTTTTATGTGCTAATTGTTTTGTGTGATAGCTAAATTGATGCTATTATTTGTTCGGGTCTCTGGTCTGTTGCCGACCGGATCTGGAAACCTTATGTGTTTAGGATTCTAAGCGTACGACTACGATATTAGAACTAGCATGTAAACGTTTCGGAGGGATAAGGAGATTTATATGTTTATCATAAATGAAGCTTTCTTATCTTAAATTCTCGTTGGTACACCGAATGTCTGCTTGGATGTACAAAAGGTCATGGTGAAGACTTGTAGAGAGTTGAGTAAATGGAGGAAATAAAGAAGGCTTATGATAGTGAATGACACCTATCGGAAGATATCGTAAGAGTGGTATCTTGCCTTTAGAGTATGTCTTATGAAATAAAAGTACGTTTAGAGGAGTACGGTACGTCTAAAGTACACCTTCGATTGCCAGGATGATGGAACGATTGGTGAAATTCTTGAAGTTGTCTCATCATCTGATATTTTCATCACCAATCGAGTTGAAGTAGAGTTGATGATTGAAGATTAAGCAATGAAGAAGTCCTAGTAGAGTCTAGGGAAATTGTTTATGATTACTTGGACACATTCGTATGTGTTAAATTGTTTCGTGATTTTCTTGTATGGTGACTTGGTCGACTACGGGACAATACTTGGGACGAGTATGAGTAGGTGTGAAAGATAGTAGATGCATCTACTACCGGAAGCATAGGACTCGCACTTGGATCAGGGAAAGTCACAAGGTTACCAAGAAGCTAGTGATTGATTCCATTTTATTCTGGTATGTCATTAACATTGTTTCGGTAATGACTAGTAAGATGGTTCTTATTCCGACCCTAGTGGTCATATTTAAATTTGAGTTCAACTACGAGGAGTATGTTACGTGGTCTAGAGGACCAAGTTAGATGTAACATCTGACTTAAGTCAAAAGGTTGAAGTTAATGCGATTGATAGTGTCGCGCTCGTTGTTAAAAGAAGTTTGCAGGTAGAAATGCTACATGCTGAAATGTGATTATATCACATTAGACTATGAAGGAAGGTATATTCCATTTTGGAATTTAACTTTATTAAAGACCGAGTCTAAGCGTCGCATCGTGCGATGAGAGGTCAATAGAGCACGACCCATCAGTTTGTTACAATAGATAAAGGAAAGTATTTATCCTGAGAAGAAGAAGGAGTCCACAATATGGACTTATTTGGTAACTCGAAGGTTACGATTGAAAGTACAACATAGTACGATAAGCAGAGGCAAGATTAAGCATCGTCTGTGATCAAGAAATCCATAGAGTTAAATACTCTTTCGAGGAAACATAGAATTTACGGTTATTACCTAGGATGAAGAGATAGCGTATGGAATCATTATACAAGTTCTATTTTCGTTGATGATTCTGGGACGTAATCATCCTAAGGGGGAGATAATTGTAACGCCCGTAGATCAGGGCTAGTCAATTTAGAGACGATAGGCGTCAAAAATGAATTTTTGATGAATGATTATTTATAATGAATAATCTTAACTAAGTTGTAGTATATGTTACAAGGATTCCGTACATATAAACAACGCCAAAATCCGAGTTATAACGAAGAAGTTATGACCTCTCGATGTTTCGCGACAGAACCGGCACCACACAGCGCGACGTAAAAAGTGAATTTACGTTAGAGTGATATTTAGCCTTAGCAATCTAAATGAAAGTCGTAGAATACGTTAAACCATGAGCGTGCATAAAAAGAACGCCCAAATCTGACTTCGTATGAGGAAGTTATGATTTTTCGAAGTTTCGACTTAGCGGTATGCAGCCCGAATACTCGATTTGAGACCGAGCGGTTTTTAGCCGAAATAATCTAAATGAGAATTGAAGATCTCATTAATTGTAGTAAAACGATAAAAAGATAGGCAAAAACGGACGTTGGATGAAGAAGTTATGATTTTATAACGGAGTTTTCCTGTCCCGGCCAACTAACATTAAATAATAAAAATAAAATCAAAATTAGCCGACGAGGTCTAAACGAAAGTTGTAGATCGTAGTCTCACCTACGCAGGGATATAAAGAACATCGAAAACGGAGTTCGTATGAAGAAGATATGATTTTTGAAGTTTATTAAATATTTTCGATATTTAATTTAAATATATATTGGCCGATATTATCCATGGGGGGAGTTAGCGACCTTATCGTCGTTACGCCCAGCGTAATCTCAAGTTACGCCCAGCGTAATTCGACCTTCCAGCCCCTATAAAAGGGTGTCGAGGGCAGCCGAGTAGTTTGCTCATTTCTTCCTTTTTTTCTCGCGTTTTTGCATCGTTTTTCGTGCAAGAATTATCCCGAAGCCCCGATATCATTCCCGAGCCCCGAAGCAAGTCCCGAGGCCCCGAAGATCCCGAGAAGTGCAATTCCCGAGCCGAAGCTCTGCCCGCGAGGAGTCCGGTTTTTGTGAAGATCTTCCAGATCTGCCGAAGAATACTACTTCTACAAGTCGTAGTGTTGTCCGATCATCTTCTAATCAAGTGAGTGTGTGGTCACTTTCTTCTAACACATAAATATTAAGTATTTGCTATGAAATACGTGCTACGTGTATACTATTAAGTATTTGCTATGAAATACGTGCTACGTGTATAATATTTTGTTGTTTATTTGAGATGATTGTGGAACGGGTGAATTACATAAGTTTAAATGAGTTAAACTATATACGTATTTTGCATCTAAAGATATGTTGGATAGAACATGAGTAGATGAGGTTGTTGGTAGGTGATAAAAGGTGGGTTGGACCATGAGATAAAATGATAAAGAGATAAACTTGTTTTAGATCTGAGAGTATGGATCAGAGCAGGAGTTTAGTTTTAGATCCAAGGGTATGGATCACATCAAGAGGTTAGTTTTAGATCTGGGAATATGGATTAGGTAATGAGGCAATTTTAAGATCCGGGAGTACGGATTATGTATTTTTGAATTACGTGTTCATACGATAAGGTATCATGCGTATAGTCCCTTTTAGGAATGTGATTTTTTATACGTGTATTGATTAAAGTATGAAATATACATATGTATGTAAAGTATTTGTTATCGTCCGAAATACGGGTTAGATATATTTGATAATATACAATGTGCGAATCAGTTATGGTTCAATATGTGTTAAGATGTGAATATATGATATTATTACTTAAAACTCTGTGTTAAGTATACACTAGTTAGCATTGCCTAAACGGAGTTAATATCGAAAATTGATTATAAGTATTGTAGGTTTACCTAGTGATGGGTTAAGGCTTAAATAGGGATGTTTAGTTCAATTAAGTTTGGACATTAGGTAGTCTCTTATTAAGAGTACGTGCATTTCGAGATTGATGATCGGTGGAGTACGTCCTACGTACAAAAGTACATTTTATGTACGAAGTCTTTTTCAAAGCTTTGTGTCTTGGATGCTGCTTGTGCCAGGGTACCATTATGTCCTCGGGTACGATTTTTTCGCATACCAGAGTACTATAATGTGCCAGAAGTACTATCATGTACAAAGTCTTTTTGGCAATTTTGTGTGTCGGTTACGGGAGCGTACGGGAGTACTCTAGTAGTATTTCCCAATACTTTTATTTTGAGAGAGCTTTGGATTCAGCGTTTCTTTTATGAGGTGATCGACCGAGCTTTATATGTCAGCGTTTTTCTTTCACGAAGTAATTAAGGGAACTTCGTAGACTGCCTAGTAAAGTGTGTCGGTAATAGACCACTGCTATGTATGTTTGGTGTTATATTGCTGGATAGGGTGCGTCTGGGGGTTAAATACCTCATGTATTAAGGCCACTGGTAGGCAAAGTTCGATGCTGGGATAGGTAAAGTCTGGGGGTATAATACCTCATGATAGTCAGACCACGCCTAGGCATTGTTATCTAGATAACTACCCCTGACTTAAAATGTCATGTGGTTCTTTCTTTTACGAACAAAGGTTCGTGGTGAAACTCATTTTATTCCCCTCATTTGATGTCTTTATTGATCCTCGTTTGCTGCTAGGGAATTTCCAAAGCAGCTTCGTCAGTTATTGTTCATATCGATTTCCTTAGGCTAGATCTCGTAAGATCATTGTATAGGGTCAGTATGTGGGGATCGACGGGATGGGATAGATTGTTTTAGAAATATGATTTATATGTGTTAATAATATTAGTGGTTTTGTAGGATCGAGATATACATTATAATCACGTGGTTTGAACTAAGAGCTTTCGTACTCTGTGTTCCTTAGGTGATTGAGTTCACCAGGGATATTTGAACTAGGTGTTCATTAGGTATTATTGAACGGAGTGTGTTCAATGGGTGTTCTTGAACTAGGTATTTATTAATTATTTTAAACTGTGTGTTCACCAAAGGTAATCTAAGAACCATGGCAGCACTAGACTTTGTGCCAATTCCTTAGGGCAATTCTTAGGAATGAATGGGAGAAGGGTATTCGGTTCTTAGGGTAAATCTTTACTAAATAAATGGAGATAATGGGGGTGGGTAATTGGATTAATTGTTTGATAATTAAATATAATAATTATATTATTGTGGGTTGAAAACCCTATATGCTCACCAGGCTCCCAAGCCTGACCCACTCAGTTTTCTTTGCATTACAGGTAATGGCACAAGAGTATAAGTTGGTGGACTTGACGAGAGATTTTGGATTATAGGCCAGTAGTTATGAATAACTGTTGTAAGGTCTATTTTGTTCTGTTTATGCTTTTGGTCTGTATTGAACATGACATCCCGAGATTTTGTTATATAATGAAAATACATTTCTTTAAGGAAATGCTTTGATAATTTTTATCATATTTTGTTTTGGGAACAAATTCTGCAACTGTTTTCTTTAAAAGATTACTCTGATTTTATAAAACAAAGCATAAGCAAATCGATCTTTTCTGGCCGTGAAAATGGGGATGTCACACAAATGGTCAGGGAAAGACTAAAGACAACCCAAATCCATCAAAAAAGTTATGCAGATAAGAGATGATTCGACTTAGAATTCAAGTTGGAGATTTTGTGTTACTAAATGTATCACCATGGAAAGGAATCATCTAATTCAGGAAAAGAGGAAAATTAGGACACATATTCATTGGTCCATATAAAGTTATTAAACGAGTTGGAAAGGTAGCATATCCCTTAGAGTTACCAGAACAACTGAATCAGATACACAACACAATGCATGTGTCGCAATTAAGAAAGTGTTTGGCAGAAGAAACCTATATCGTGCCACTTGACGATGTTCGGGTAGACAACAAACCTAACTACAGTGAAAAGCCTGTTGCCATTTTACATCGAAAAATAAAGACATTACGCAACAAGGAAACAATAATTGTTAAAGTGCAATGGCAGCACCGATGTGGTTCAGAATGGACTTAGGAACCAGAAGATGAAATGAAAAAGAATTATCCCAAGTTATTTGTATAAGGATTTCGAGGACTAAATCATTTCAAGTAGAGGAGAATTATAACGCCTCATTTTAAATTATAAATAAATAAATAAACGCAAATTTTTATGTTAAATATATTTATAAAATTATCATAAGTTATATATAAATATATAGTAGTAAATTTGGTGTTACAAATGATCAAAATTATGCATAAAAGACTTAATGCTTATACGACTTAAAAAGTTATCATTGTAATTAAAAATGAAAGTAAAAATATATTCATTTTTAGCTAAAGTTGTCTAAATGAAAGTTGTAGTGTTTTGAAATACCTACACGTGGAAAAAAAGAGTGTCGAAAATGGAGCTTGTATGAAGAAGTTATGATTTTTTGAAGTTTGAACAAAAACCTCGATATGAAATCCGGCAGTTGACCACCGCCCACATAGGCGGCGCGTGAGGACGCGTGCCTGCAAGTAGAGGCACATGGTCGGTGCCAAATGGAAGTTGGCTCAATTTCCTCCAAGGTCAAGTTAGGTCGAGTACCCGTAGGCGCGGTATTCAGTGTTAGCATTAGGTTAAACATAAAAAAAACATTGTGGAGAAGTTAGTCCATGATTAATTTAATCAAGATTTGAACTTATAAATAGGAGGTTATTTACCTTCATTTGAGGAATTACAACAAGTATAAATCATGTTAGTTATAGTCTTGATAATTTTCACACCCCAAAACCAAGAACGGCGGAAACGTTCCGGGGTGGAGGACGTCATGTGAAGTATCATAACAGTGTAAAGTAGTAAACAAGCAACAACATCATCCATTGCATTAAAAGTAAAGTTTTAATACTTTTGTGTTCTTTCATAATGTACAACAATAAAATGAATAATCAAAATAAGATGAGTCTTGTCTATGCTCCGTCTTCTCAAAACCTGGCCATCGTACCTGTCTAACTGATGACCTGAGAATACAAGTTATTTTGAAAGCGAGTATCAGCCTAAAGCTGGTGAATTCATAAGTATTTAAATGTTATTTTCTTGTTTTGGAATTGTTATGAATGTCATGTAAATCTTTAAATGGAACAGTTGGTATAAGTATGAAATGTAGTCTTCTACCAAGACCCGAATGTTTTTGTAAGTAAAATGATAGTTTTTCCTTCTTTTTGACTATTACAAACAGTACTTAGTCTAAATCATCGTTTATGTGAATGTATCACAAAATAAAGTAAAATAGGAAAATGATATGATAGTCTTCTACCAAGACCTGAATGTTCTGTAAGTTAAAATGATGGTTTTTCCTTTCTATTGACTAGTACTAAAAGTACTTAGTCTAACTCGTCGTTTATATGAATATATCACAAAATAAAGTAAATAGGAAAAAGTACTAATGTAAGTGTTATCCCGAGGTACTAGGGCTAACACGCCATCGCATAAAAGCGAAACGTATAACCTATCACAAAATAAAGTAAATAGGAAAATATACTAAAGTAAGTGTTATCTCGAGGTACTAGGGCTAACACGACATATGTAAATGTTATCCCGACGTACTAGGGCTAACACGACATATATAACCTAATGAACATCCAAAGATTGTCCAATTGTCCTCTGTAGCAGCAGCAGGGCGGAGGAAGGGTTAGTCCCGTAATTGACTCCTAATACAAGTAATAACCTTAGGCATCCGTAGATGTCCATCACCCACTGGTGCTAACAGCTGGGTTCTGGAGTGGTTAGTCCCGTCCATATATCCCGAGGTACTAGGGATAGTACTAGGGATAGGCAAGAAAATTTACTCAGAAGGTACTAATAAATCATCCTCGCAATTCGAGATGCAAGTATTCATGTTAATATACACAGGTAAATGTATCTACGTAAAGGTACTCATGTAATGTGTTCATGTAAGCGTATTCGTGTATCATGTAAGCATATGTAAACGTACTCATGTATCATGCAATCATATGTAAATGTACTCATGTATCAGGTAATGTACTGGTATAGACTTATGAATGAACTGACTCTTGTGAGATTCCTTGTAATAGGAATAATGTTTTGTTACTTCTAACTATCCTTCTAATAATTAACTGGAAAGTAATTGGTTGTTCAAGTAGATTTATGCACCCTCGTTACACCAGGGTGTGGGAAACTGAACGAAGGATGAAAACTATAACATCAATACATATATAAGAACATATGCGTATAAGTGTAGTTTTGCTCAAGAAGGTAAAAATAATGGTTTTACAAGATATCTAAGAGTTTTGAACAATAATTAAGAGTGACTTGGTGTCATTTTAATAAACATTTCAAAACTAATACTTTTGTTATCAAGGTATTTTAAGATAGAAAACCGTTTCATGTATCACATTTTGAAGTATGTGAAATCTACTAGATGAAAACACAGTTATAAAATACATAAGAGTGATTTAATAACATACTGTTTTGTACTTGTATCCCCCCCCCCATTAAAGCATTTAAAATCATTTAAAACATTGATTAAGGGGTATGAACTCACCTGTTGTGAGTGGTTCTAACGGGTACGTGTGTAGGGATGAGAAGTTCCACGAATGAAGTCCTGAGACACAATAAGTCCTAAATGACATATAATGACACATATTGACATGAATATAGTGTTTATAACATCTATATGAAAGGAAACACCTTCCGGGACTAGGTAACACCTTCACCAAGTGTTGGAATCACATGTGATTCAACATAGGAAGGTATAAAGGCACTCACATGAGTTTACAACCATGATTTCACGGCCCAAGGGAGTTTACGGCCGTAAACTCATGGCTACTCATGTGGGAATGCAATTTTGAAGGCTAAGGAATGATTTAGGGACATTAGCTCTAACCTAGGATGAAGAAAACCCACTTTCTTTGAAGTTCTAAGGAGTTCACGGCCCAATTGAGTTTACTACCATAAACTCATGGCCATTTATGTTTATGAAGGTCCTAAAGGTCATAAGGAAGCATTCTAATTTCAAGCCTAAGCCTTTGGAAGTGTTTGTGGCATCAAAACACCCCTAACTTGAGTTTACGGCCCATGGACCATTCGGTCATGTGTTTGCGGCCGTAAACACTCATGGGTGTTGATATTTTTATTGTTTTGGGTCCTACACACATCAAGGTAAGGTGCTATGTTTTTCTCTTGGCTTAATGAAGGTCTTTAGGGCATTTTGGTACCCTAATATGTAGTTCACGACCCAAGAACTTCCTTGGCCGTGAACACCATTTCCTTGGTGTTTTGAGGTTGCTTTCTATCCCTAAACTCATTAGTGTACAAGTCCAATTTAGTCTCTTGGCTTAAGGAGGGTTTTTAAGGCATTTTGGCACTTAAACATGGAGTTCACGTCCTAAGAACTTCCTTGGCCGTGAACTCACTTCTAGCCATGAATCTTAATTTTTTTGTGGTCTAAAACATGTAATGGAGGCTTCTAGTTTGAGTTCTAAGGCTTTGAGGGTCATTGGGACACTTTTGGCCCTTAAAATGGAGTTTACTCCCCAAGTGTTCTTAGGCGGTAAACTCACAGATCTTCTTGTTCTGTCGTGATTTTGATGTTATTATGCACAATCTAAGCTATATAATACAACTAGATTGAAGTACTCACGATTTGGGATAAAAACCCGAAGATCCGTGAGAGAGAAATTGGCTTTTCTCTAATTGGAAATGTAAGTAGTGAATAAATATGGTTCAGTTTTCTATATGTAGTCCTGAGATTTTTAGCAGAAAATATTTTATTCCCGGAATGAACTCTAATATCATAGAGTATTGGAATAACAGTGTTGCACAAAACCCTAGTGCATCCACTCTCCTGATATCTCCTTAAGTGTAAATCCTGAAAAACTCAAACTTATACCCAAAGTCTGGAATTTCCCTGTAACTATTCTAACTTCTATTGGCTTGATATGGTCTGTTCAGAATGGAAATTTCGGGTTGTCACATCATCCCCCCTGTTAAAGGGAATTTCGTCCTGAAATTAGAATTTAGGCAAAGAAGTAGGTAGAAGTGATCGATTCGTTAGGTGAACTTCCTAATCGATTGGTTCTCACGCTCCTAAGTGAAATCAGGTTCTCGGTTGGTATCCCAACGAACCTTAACTAACGGGCGATGACGTTGCTACGTCCGCTTGACTACTTGGTTGAGGGTCACAACGGTTCTAATACGAAGGCATGGATCTCGTCGAGTGGACTTACAAGAGTCCTAACAGGAAGGTACTGTTTCAAGTTTGAGTTGCAAAAGGGTAAAATGCACGTTACTGGGTTCGCGGAGTAGGTCTAGTTTGTGAGATGCAGGAACGATTCTGGTAAGAATCTCGGAGGTCCCAAGTACATTGGATTTAGCTTTCCATGCTTTACGAAGCGTATTAAGACGTTCCCAGAGTGAGGTTTCCTAAAGAATTTGGTCTCTCACTTGGAATTCCGAAGGTTCTTTCTATTGCTTAACTTCCCAGTCAAAGGCCACCCCTTGCTGGGTTAAAGTCAAAAGGGTGTGTGGCGAGTTTCTGAATGGACTATGATAGTAGGTCTGTAAGACCTAGTATTTGGCAAATTTTCCGTCGGTGACTACGGTGCCGACAAATTCCCAACGGTTTTGGATAATTTGACAGAGTACTCAAGAATTTCCACATCACTAATAGTGTGTCTCCGGAAATTTGACTCTTAATTCCAAAACTTTTGTTCAGAGAACTTTGCGAAAAGTATCTCCGAGGGTAATGTTTCTGTGGGTTCTTTCTTATTACGAGGGTAGATAAGTAAGTCATTACATGGAGAAATGACGAACTGATCCCAGTAAGAAAGGCATACTCCATTCATTTAGCTCATGAATACTATGGGCGTATTGGTCCTATCCGAGGGGTATCACTATGGACTCGAAGTGTCCGCATCGAGTTCGGAGGGTAGTCTTTAGGACATCCTTCCCTAACACTCGAACTGGTGATATTCGGATATCAGGTCCATTTCTAAAAGTAATTATTTCCTTGTGTTTGCTCAATCAATTCGTCTATGCGAGGCAGAGACAACGATTTCTAAAGGAAATCTTAATGAAGTCTCCGGTCGTCGAGGTACATAAGATGCACTCCGTCGACTTCTGGTAAGAATAAGACCGGAGCTCTCAAGGGTGAGAAGCCTGGTCTTCTAATTCTCTTTTTGAGTAGTTCGCTATGTTGTCCGGGTTGTTCTTGTATCTTCCGTAGGTGTTTAGACGGTAAGGCGATATGGTTATAAGAGTCATACTGGGTTCTAAGTTTGTTCCTATGCCAATGCAATTTCTCATACTCTTGGACAGCCTCCGTCCTAAAGTTCATATTAGAATTCATACATGGTTCAATGATCACAATCTCGTGTATACGAGCCGTATATAATTAAGATTGAAAAAGTAGTCGAATAACTGATTCTTCCTTAATCTCACATCCCATCGAGGGAAAAGAAGTTAAAGTGGGATCATCAATTCTAAACCTGTAAAACATTTATTATATATCACTCTCATGTATACATTCTTCAGTGATAGATCAACCGTATGAATCCTTGAATTGAACTTGACGTACGGCACGAGTAATACTGTGGGGATTCCTTTGGAAATGAAAAGAACTATAAGGTACTTCATGCCCGAGTACCTCGGTGTCCTGATATGGCGGCTTCGCTAAAAGACGTTTACTGATAAAGAGATGTACTTATGAAGCTGGTATTGCGAGGATCGAATTTACTCGAGTCATATGATAAAGTCGGAATCATATGGAAACTAAAGACATTAGATTTGAACATAAGGCGTTACAGACAAAACACAACAATGCAACCATTAACAGAGTTACTGTACTTTTAGATTTACTAGAAGACTATTGTTGCGAACAAGGTATACTACAAAAGACAAGTACACGCAACACGAGCATCCCTAAACGGACGGGATCCCCCAAAAGATAAGACTCTAGTTGCACTAGTTTTGGGATGGTTCATAAGTCTGTTACAACGAAACGCCTAAATTACATTTACATGGGTCCAGAGTAGACTCTCCTGCGGCGGTGGTCGGTAGCATACTGTCGTCTGTGCCAGCATCTGCTGCCGCTGGGCAGTTCTTTCTGTAGTGACCTACCTTACCACAACCGTAGCAAGCTTGGTTTACACTGGTGCTTGGCACTTGGTTGTTCAGCCTTGCTAGGCTCTTGCAGTAACGCTAGGTGTGACCCTTTCTGTTGCAGTGCGAGCACTGCATCTCCCTACAAGGTCCATGGTGGTGAAAACTGCATTGAATGCATTTTGGGAGATTTCTAGCATAAAGTTTGGCTGGTTTGGGGACAATTGGGATGTCCAAAGGGATGATGGTAGTAGGAAGTACTGATTTCGTTGCTGTGAAGGTTGTTACCGGTGGTTGTTTCTTGTTCGCCCTTCGAAGCGACTTGTCCTTAGGTTTAGCCCAAGACTTCCTTTTGTTACTCTTGGCCTTGGGACTCGAGGTATCGTGGTAGTTTGTTGTTCTTGCGGTGCTTGATTGTTACTTGGATTGGAATGATTGTTAACAATCCCGCTAACACTTGCATTGTTAGCGTTCAGATGGGTCAGAATAGTTGACACGGCAGCCGAGATTGCAGCTTGAAAGGTAGCTGCATCAATCTGAAGAGTTGGTGTTTGGTTGATGGGCTAATCGTTTTTCTTGGGTGACATGATTCTGTTACACGGAAGGAAAAATGAATTTGTGAGTGAGAATGGTTGAACCTAGACATAGTTCGATCGCTCATGAAAAGAATAGAAGTATGTTTTCCAAGGTTCGACCTACATCCCTATGATGCAGTCCTAGTACAGAATGGAAGTATGTTCATGAAGGTTTGATGTACATCCCTATGATGCAGTCCTAGCAAAGATTGGAAGTAAGTTCGTACAATGGTCTCAAGATGTTTGTCGTTCGAGCCAAGGTATTATTGGTTGGTGAATAACATAATCCAACCATTACAAGAGACTTGGAGATGTCTCTGGAGTCAAATTGCTATAGTCCAATGACTTGACTAGAGCATGTTTCAAATAGTCTCTAATGAAATTATGATAAGAGTGTTTGAATAAAGAATGACACAGAAATTAGCCGACTGTCAATATCTTGGATATTCATGACGTACAAGTTCGGGAAAATGACCTTGTAAAAAGGCCTCACATCATATCCAGAGAAGATAGTTCCTGACAGTATAAAGACCTAACTAAAGTACTTACAGTACAAGATAGTTTCATAGAAAATGCCACATCGGGCATAGACAGGAATACAATTCCTTTCTAACAAGGAATATAAAGTAAAGTATCTACTACTAGCGACGGTCATCCCTCTGGTGAACTCTCAGTTCAGCCAGTTGGCATTCCACATCAAGTAGGTGTCTTTCGTACACTCTCTGTACTCAAAGTTCTATGACTTCGGCTCGTGATTCAGCCAGTGCTTGCAGCAGGGTTTCATGGTCTCTCTCAGACCTCTCACGAGCATGTTCAAGGCGACTGGTGCGAAGCATATGCATTCCTCCATTTGTATCAACTTATGCGATACGTTGTAGAGTTGTCCTGCCCTGAATTTCGTTTCGGGCAACTCTTCGGATTAGAATTGGTAGAACTCTGTCTGCTGAGCTCCCTTCACTTACGTTGTAGAAACATTGATCTCCATTGAACGGCATAGGTTGATCTTGATCTTCGCTCCATGTTTCCAGACATTCCACCCATGGAGGCATCGGGCCATGAAAAGTCGGACGAGGGTTAGGAATTGGAAAGGGAGCTGCCTGGGGTAGGTTCTCAACCTCGGGTTCAGAGATAGAACCGTCTGAAAGGTCGTCAGCATGGTGATCATTCAGAGGGATTGGATGATCATTATCTAGTTCTTCTCCAAACCATCCAACAATAACCGCGTTCGAAAGGAACATGCGGTCGTGGGGATGGAATCCAGCCATGTTATCTACACGAGAATTGGGGTAAGAAAATAATTATTAGACGAACTATCTAGATAATTATTTAGGAAATCTTTATTAGTTACATCGCTATCTGTAAAGTGCATACAAGTTATATGTAATCAACACAGGATAGGCCTTCGAATAAGTGACCTCAACTCCAAATTCACAAGGAATAGGGGTAAAGAAAAAATTTCACCGATTCTAAGTCTATATCATCCTAATTAAATATAATTTTAGTGTATCCACTTAGCAACTATCAACTTAGTAATGAAGATCACGTTTTAGTTCTCAAGTATAAAGTACTTATAGTAACACAAAACACCCCTATGGTATTTTAGACTTAGGTTCTGTTATAATGTTCTCATTGTGGTAATGTTGGTAAGTTTTTAGACTTGTTGCCATATCACAACCATTCTTGGTCATGTACTAATCACTCCTAGGAACAACATAGTTGATCAGGCTATGCCACTCCCAAGACTGACCATACACCCCCGAGCTTACCTGTGATATTCAATAATCGCAATACTTTTGTTCTTGTCATTGTGACACGGATTTTAGTATGAATGCAGGCACGTATACTTACTTAAATATTTTATTATTTTAGAAGTATAAACTCTTAGACAGAGTATTTTTAATCCCACTGTATTTATAGTTAGTATATCTTTAAGGGTTGATATACTTAATTCGCTATAAACAATGCTCTGATACCAATCTGTCACACCCCAAAACCAAGAACGGCGGAAACGTTCCGGGGTGGAGGACGTCATGTGAAGTATCATAACAGTGTAAAGTAGTAAACAAGCAACAACATCATCCATTGCATTAAAAGTAAAGTTTTACTACATGTGTGTTCTTTCATAATGTACAACAATAAAATGAATAATCAAAATAAGATGAGTCTTGTCTATGCTCTGTCTTCTCAAAACCTGGCCATCGTACCTGTCTAACTGATGACCTGAGAATACAAGTTATTTTGAAAGCGAGTATCAGCCTAAAGCTGGTGAATTCATAAGTATTTAAATGTTATTGTCTTGTTTTGGAATTGTTATGAATGTCATGTAAATCTTTAAATGGAACAGTTGGTATAAGTATGAAATGTAGTCTTCTACCAAGACCCAAATGTTTTTGTAAGTAAAATGATAGTTTTTCCTTCTTTTTGACTATTACAAACAATACTTAGTCTAACTCATCGTTTATGTGAATGTATCACAAAATAAAGTAAAATAGGAAAATGATATGATAGTCTTCTACCAAGACCTGAATGTTCTGTAAGTTAAAATGATGGTTTTTCCTTTCTATTGACTAGTACTAAAAGTACTTAGTCTAACTCGTCGTTTATATGAATATATCACAAAATAAAGTAAATAGGAAAAAGTACTAATGTAAGTGTTATCCCGAGGTACTAGGGCTAACACGCCATCGCGTAAAGCGAAACGTATAACCTATCACAAAATAAAGTAAATAGGAAAATATACTAAAGTAAGTGTTATCCCGAGGTACTAGGGCTAACACGACATATATAACCTAATGAACATCCGAAGATTGTCCAATTGTCCTCTGTAGTAGCAGCAGGGTGGAGGAAGGGTTAGTCCCGTAATTGACTCCTAATATAAGTAATAACCTTAGGCATCCGTAGATGTGCATCACCCACCGATGCTAACAGCTGGGTTCCGGAATGGTTAGTCCCGTCCATATATCCCGAGGTACTAGGGATAGGGTCCCGTCTAGATATCCCGAGGTACTAGGGATAGGCAGGAAAATTTACTCAGAAGGTACTAATAAATCATCCTCGCCACTCGAGATACAAGTATTCATGTTAATATACATAGGTAAATGTATCTACATAAAGGTACTCATGTAATGTGTTCATGTAAGCGTATCCATGTATCATGTAAGCATATGTAAACGTACTCATGTATCATACAATCATATGTAAATGTACTCATGTATCAGGTAATGTAATGGTATAGACTCATGAATGAACTGACTCTTGTGAGATTCCTTGTAATAGGAATAATGTTTTGTTTCTTCTAACTATCCCTATGATAATTAACTGGAAAGTAATTGGTTGTTAAAGTATATTTATGCACCCTCGTTACACCAGGGTGTGGGAAACTAAACGAAGGATGAAAACTATAACATCAATACATATATAAGAACATATGCGTATAAGTGTAGTTTTGCTCAAGAAGGTAAAAATAATGGTTTTACAAGATATCTAAGAGTTTTGAACAATAATTAAGAGTGACTTGATGTCATTTTAATAAACATTTCAAAACTAATACTTTTGTTATCAAGGTATTTTAAGATAGAAAACCATTTCATGTATCACATTTTGAAGTATGTGAAATCTACTAGATGAAAACACAATTATAAAATACATAAGAGTGATTTAATAACATATTGTTTTGTACTTGTATCCCCCCCCCCCATTAAAGCATTTAAAATCATTTAAAACATTGATTAAGGGGTATGAACTCACCTGGTGTGAGTGGTTCTAATGGGTACGCGTGTAGGGATGAGAAGTTCCACGAATGAAGTCCTGAGACACAATAAGTCCTAAATGACATATAATGACACATATTGACATGAATATAGTGTTTATAACATCTATATGAAAGGAAACACATTTCGGGACTAGGTAACACCTTGACCAAGTGTTGGAATCACATGTGATTCAACATAGGAAGGTATAAAGGCACTCACATGAGTTTACTACCATGATTTCACGGCCAAAGGGAGTTTACAGCCGTAAACTCATGGCTACTCATGTGGGATTGCAAGTTTGAAGGCTAGGGAATGATTTAGGGACATTAGCTCTAACTTAGGATGAAGAAAACCCACTTTCTTTGAAGTTCTAAGGAGTTCACGGCCCAATTGAGTTTACTACCATAAACTCATGGCCATTTATGTTTATGAAGGTCCTAAAGGTCATAAGGAAGCATTCTAATTTCAAGCCTAAGCCTTTGGAAGTGTTTGTGGCATCAAAACACCCCTAACTTGAGTTTACGGCCCACGGACCATTTGGTCATGTGTTTGCGGCCGTAAACACTCATGGGTGTTGATATTTTTATTATTTTGGATCCTAGACACATCAAGGTAAGGTGCTATGTTTGTCTCTTGGCTTAATGAAGGTCTTTAGGGCATTTTGGTACCCTAATATGGAGTTCACGGCCCAAGAACTTCCTTGGCTGTGAACACCATTTCCTTGGTGTTTTGAGGTTGCTTTCTATCCCTAAACTCATTAGTGTACAAGTCCAATTTAGTCTCTTGGCTTAAGGAGGGTTTTTAAGGTATTTTGGCACTTAAACATGGAGTTCACGGCCTAAGAACTTCCTTGGCCGTGAACTCACTTCTAGCCATGAATCTTAATTGTTTTGTGGTCTAAAACATGTAATGGAGGCTTCTAGTTTGAGTTCTAAGGCTTTGAGGGTCATTGGGACACTTTTGGCCCTTAAAATGGAGTTTACTCCCCAGGTGTTCTTGGGCGGTAAACTCACAGATCTTCTTGTTCTGTCGTGATGTTGATGTTATTATGCATAATCTAAGCTATATAATACAACTAGATTGAAGTACTCACGATTTGGGATAAAAACCCGAAGATCCATGAGAGAGAAATTGGCTTTTCTCTAATTGGAAATGTAAGTAGTGAATAAATATGGTTCAGTTTTCTATATGTAGTCCTGAGATTTTTAGCAGAAAATATTTTATTCCCGGAATGAACTCTAATATCATAGAGTATTGGAATAACAGTGTTGCACAAAACCCTAGTGCATCCACTCTCCTGATATCTCCTTAAGTGTAAATCCTAAAAAACTCAAACTTATACCTAAAGTCTGGAATTTCCCTGTAACTGTTCTACCTTCTATTGGCTTGATATGGTTTGTTTAGAATGGAAATTTCGGGTTGTCACAATAATCTAGAAGATAAATCCTGAGAGGCTGTCAAGAGAATAAGCATGAGAAATATATGTGTATCAATAGCTAGTGTTACGGTTCTTCGATTACGGTGAGTTTCACTCTTCTATATGTGATACTCAATGTATATAGTTATTATAAAACAAGTTCATGTTAAGATATTATGATATATATTATATGCTATTATTTACTAATAGTAATTATGTGTAAACATGTTGTATGTGTAATTTTTACTGGTTGACAGTAAAAATGTTATGTTGTATATTATGTATTAGTAAATGTCATTACAATGATTATTATATGACATGCTCGATGAACAACTGTAGTTAAACAATAGATGTTTCAGGAATTATTGTAGTTAAACAATAGATGTTTTAGGAATTATTGTAGTTAAACAGTAAATACGTTATAATGATTATATGCATGTGGTAAAATGTATAGATTGTAAACTCACTAAGTGTTGGCTTATCAAATACTATTAACATTTTTACAGGAACAAGGGGAAAAATCTAGCTTGACTCCCATGACAATTGCATTAATCTTATAAATTATGTTTAAAAATCGTTCGTTGTTTATTTCAATAAATCATGTTTTATGTAATAAAGCTTAACCTGGATTTATATGTGTTTATTTAAACTCTTAAAAATGTCACCATTTTATAAATGAAGTTTTATTATTATTTGAATGGGGACCAGATCATATATTTTTTTATTATAGTAAGGGTGTTACATTTAATTAATATTATTTCAATTAATTATTAGTTAATTTAAAAACTGAAAAAGAAATCATTAACATCAAGTCAGTGTTTTTACACTTGTTAGGGGCCAATTACGCAACAAAAAACATTTATCAGGAACTTACTAGTTAAAAAATAAGTTAATGAACAAATATGTAAACTCCTACAAACCACATGGACAGTCATGTAATTTACTCTAAATTTTATTTCACAACTAAATAATTTGTTTTTTTTTATTCTTCTATAAAGTAGACCAATATTTTAATTATATGTGCTTTTTAAAATGTTTCGACTCTTGTAAACCAAATTATAAAAACCGTTAGATTGGATCGAATTGGAATTTAGAGATCTTGATAAAAAAAAAAAAAAAAAAAAAAAAAAAAAAAAAAAAAGATATCCCATGATTAGTTCATAAATTTTGGAAAGGGCAAAGCGCAGAAAAACATAATAATTTATTTATCAACATTTATAAAAACTTTTATATTTTATTTATATGCAAACATCCCTTAAAATTTTAGTTACATTTCAGATTTATCCAAATATCAATTTTTTTTATCCAAATATTTGTTGTTTTATGACATGTCATTGATCTTCTTCGTTTTCAGATTAACATGGAAAAAAATAAACAATGTTACTTATTTTTGCTTAAATAAATTGTCATTGAGTAACTGATCTATTCCTCACGTTTTATCTTAGTCAAGAGACAACGTCATTTATTTTTGTTTTCATGTTCATCATAAAACGATAATAATAAATGTCATGTTACAAAAAAACATATATGTATATATATATATATATATATATATATATATATATATATATATATATATATATATATATATATATATATATATATATATATTCTATGGAAAACAAAAAAAAATTTAAAAAACTCTAAAAATCATAAAAATGCATATAAAAATACTTACAGATCACAAAACTTTTTTTGAATTTTTTTTTTTATAAAAAATCACAGCTTTTTCTTAAATTTCGCTGAAAAAAAAAATCAATTTTTTTTATAAAAAAGAAAATTCAAAATTTTTTTCAGGGAATTTGTATAGAAAGCTGCGATTTTTTATAAAAAAATTCAATTTTTTTTTTTTGTGATTTCTAATTATTTTTTTATGCATTTTAATGATTTTAGGGGTTTTTTTAGGATTTTTTGTTTTCCAAATAACCCTTCCCTATATATATATATATATATATATATATATATATATATATATATATATATATATATATATATATATATATATATATATATATATATATATAATGAAAGATAACTGAAAATGTAATGAAATTTTTTTATATAAACATAATATAAGTATTTTTCTAAATGACCATTGATAAAGAATTATGATTTTATACATTTTACCCAATCAGAAATACGATCCTAATTAGAAAAGGTTACAGTTATTACAAGCATTCGACAATCACTTTAATGTGAATATTTTATTGGACTTGCAAGAAATGGGTTATTTTGTTAATTATAGCTTACCTGTTTTAAAAAGAGAAAATAGTTTTCTTGAAATTACGTAAACAATCAGTTAACAAAAAGATAATTTAGGTTAAGTTCTACATAAAGCCAAGAATTACTTAGATTGAAATAAGAACCTTTTTATTGTCTCATATAAATATATTTCAAAAAATTTACAAACCAAACATAATTTAAAATTAACGGATAGCATTCTAAATTTTAATTTTTACTGACCAAGCATATATAGATTCCAAATAAGAAAAGTAATTCATACTTTAATCTTACTAAGGTTGAAGTGTATACTTATCACCACACACACATGATTGATGTCGAGCTGTTTCATGGGAGTAAACACCGCCCCCCTCTCTTGTGGAGCTAATGTGATGGGTGTCTTGTGACCTCCTTCACCTCTCTTCTTTCTTGGTGTGGACATGTTAGATGAGATGCTCACACTCTTCATCTTGAGCGGAATTTTAAAGTCATGGCTTACTTTTAAGAGCATTTTTATCCAAACTTTAAAAAAAGTTCATCTTTTGTCAATCCCTTTGGAAAAGAAGAAAATGTTGCCGTATTTTTTTGGTAAAGTTAAAAACGGGAGCATCTTGGAATTTTCCAACATTTGTCAACATTTGCTAATTAAGAAAATCCAAAATACATAATTTAAGCCACACAAAATGACTACAACTCACCAAAATACGTGTCTCTAAGTATAAAAATATGATTATTAGTCAATATCGATTCATAAATAAAAGTTATACAGTAAACCAATTATTTGAAAACCAATAAAAAGATTAAATATTGCATAAAGTTAGCATAAATGGTAATTTAAATTGAGAAAGAAACGAAACTTCTCCATCAACATAGGAGAAGAAACGGGTCTTAAATAATATAACTCATTACTAAAAAAATCGTAATTACAGAGTATATGATACATATATTTGTTTATTTCTTACTATATGTTAGCAAATTTCTTACACTATCTGAAAACAAGAAACAAAATGTTGGAAATATTATTAATAATCATAAAAATATATTAAATATTGAAATTAATGCGTACATATCACAACTTGAAAATGATCACTAACCGGTTACCTTATAAATAATAAGTCTTTATTAGACAATTTTTTTTTTAAATCCGAGAATAATTAACTACATTTTAGAGTATGACTATTGACATAAAAGATAGTCTCCAACACACTTTCACCCGGCTTGTCATTGAACCAAAGAAAAAATACAATTCATAAATCGTTGGTAATATCTCTGTTACTATCGGCCTAGATCAAGCCAGTTTTTACTAGTTTTTTTGGTCTTTATACAATTTTCACTGTTGGGCAAATCATTGTTAAGAACTAACACATGACGATTTTTCCCGCCAACCCTATCACTAAAACTGAGTTTCACCCACTTGTGAGGCAGTTGTCCCAAACCACATGTTGTGTGGCATTGATCTACAACTGTCTCATAGTTCTCTTGACTTCTCTTGATTTGATAACCATGTTATGTCAAAATTTTGAAAATTCGGTTATGACTTCTCTTGATTTGATAACCATGTTATGCCAAAATTTAGAAAAATCGGTTAGATGTACTTCCAAAAAATCTACAAAGAGGCTCATTGCTATTTATTGATGAAATTTAGTTCGAGGATTTTGGAATGTGTACTGAATAATAGGAAAAACCAAAATTAAATCCCTAAAGAAAAAGAAAACTACTTTGAAAATCATAATTCAATTCTCAAAATCAAATAAAGCAAATTTCAAAAAAAAATGTCAAAATGTAAATGGTGCTCTAAGAAATTAAACGAGTACCAACATTCGGCATAAGCAAAATTTTGAAATGTTTCATTTCAGAAAATAGATTCTTAAAAATCAACTAATTTCAAAAACGTCGAAGGAGTTCGAAAATTCTGTTTTTCGAGTTAGCTTCACATCACATAATGGGCATATGAAAATTTAAGACCATAATCGGAAAAAAAAAAATCAAGTCATTTTGAACATTTTATGACAACTTCAAAAATCCGGATTTTTAAAAATAATTATGGACAATTGGAAAGTACGTGATATAAGGTGTGAAAATACGGTTAATAACGTGAATTTCCGTAAACTTTTTATATTAATTAAATAAAAGACACTAGTAGCAACATATATTGATGTGATGTGGTACCAAGTAGATCAAGTTAACAAACTTTCACTAAATCAAATGAGACAAAAAGACAGTTGTTTTGAAAGAAACAGAGCACATGCTGGAGCTGGAAACCCACAGCCAAAACCACTGTACTATGCCTCCATGTGCCAATTTCCATGAACTGTCCCTCCTATACCCCTCTACCCCTACCCCACCCCAACCCCTACCCCTAGAAATCCACATTAAAGAAGTATTAAAATCCACAAAGGGCACACCAGTCTCCAACTCCCAATGGAAATTTTCAAAACTTTAAGTTGTTTTTAAACTGTGATTCACATTCTCATGCTTTAATAGTGGGGTATATGCTCAGAGATACCTATCCATAGATTCTATGCTTAAATGGATTTTGTTGGATCCTTTATTGCTCAACTGCATCATTTAGTTGTACAATGTGTAGTAAAAGTTGTACCTAAACCCTTGGTTCCTGTTTCATTTAATGCTTTCAGTGATACAAGAAATAATAGTGTGCTTTCACTTATTTAGTTATTATAGTTATAGCATCCTACTTTGAACTTTGATGTTTTCTATCCTATTATAGCAATTTGTTGCGATAATAGAAAGAAATGAAAGTAGCATGCTATAATACAACAAACAGAAGGATTGAATGTTGTTGGATCGGACTCAAAGAAGGGTTATTGAGATCTGAAAATGATTATATTATATGGCTAGAATCTAGATCAAGGGCATGTCACATGTCGTGGGAGATATATTATAAACTATTTGTTTTAAATTAAAAGAGTTAAATAATCAAAGAGTACAGATAATCAGATATAAGTTGTAAGAATATTAAATTGGCTTTTAAACAACAAAGATGATTTGGTGCTTGATGAGTTGGGTAGGATTCTAGTTAAACATGTCATGTGACAAGCATCTTTTTTAATAATAATTAATTAAGGTGATATTAATTTATTTTTCTCAATACGACATTATACTTTGAAATTCAGGCCATATTACTACCTTTTCAAAGTAGAGTGATATAGTAAGATGCCAGAAAGTATGCTCCTATTTTTTCATGTAATTCTATCATTCATTAATCGCTATCTAGCATAAAAGGAAGATGAATCAGATAATAAAAAAAAAGATCAAATAAATGCAAGAAATAGATTTCTTGAATTTTTTTTACATTATACTCCACAATATTTTCAAATTAAGGTATTGTAATTAAAGAATCTACATAATTACAGAATTATATTTTCAATACTTTGTATCGGTGTGACGTTACTATAAGTCTATAATTAAGTAGATTTCTTGAAATATAATTCTATAAGATATTACTTTTTTTCATTTACCCAAATCTTAAGGGCTACCCCATCTAACATCCTAACTTGGGACCCACAACACTTATGAGCTCCATCAACATATAAAGTTCCAAGATTATATCCCAGAAATACTACTGACCTTACTGTTGAAGACATAATTAATGCCAACATCTGCTAAAAGACAATTACAGTTGGTTTACCCCGATAAATTGCCAGCAAATCATATCAAATAAAAGATTACTATGTTGATTTTTCCCCAAATTTGAATAAATAATCCTCAAACAGGCTCCATTCAATACAAAAAAAATTGAAAAGGAAAAAGATTGATCTTCAAGATTAATCGCATAAATTAGGAAAAGATTTAGATCTATCCAGAAACAGAGATTAAATTAAAAACAGGAGATTGAACTAATAATTAAGATAAAGGGCACAAAAGAGCTAAGGTTTCACAAAAACAAACTATTAGTATTGAGAATAAACCTCAAATACTGCCGATGTGATCAAGCTTCTTGAGGTTTTTCAGGCTTTCTGCAGAGGATCATATGCATCGGAGTGAATATTCCGGTTTCTCCACCTCTGGTGAGATAATCCGCTGTTTTGAAGAGCATTTCGTGGACATCAATGGTGCCTTTGGGTGCAACCCCTAGCGTTTCGAGCACCATGACTACGATATGGTTCCTCCAGTAAGCAAGTCTTCCCATCTTCAACCTCGACCACCATGGTCTCGCCGGAGGCTTTGCCAAATCCTTCTCTTTTACCACCTCAAACCCTACCTTCTTCGCTGTCTCTGCAATATCGGAGTAACTCCTCAATCCAGGCAAGGCGTCGCCTCTCTCGATCCCCTGAATGATGTCTACATGTTCTGGATCTTCACCTCTGTACAATTCGGTTGTCACCCATTCATACGAAACGTACAGCGATCCAGGCTTTAAAACCCTAAAAATCTCGCTGTAAACATCTTCGAGCTTTGGCGCGTGGCAAGTCGCCTCGATTGAGTACGCGCCGTCGAAGCTCTCGTCTTCAAAAGGCATTTCTAAAAAGTTCCCGCATACGACGTCGCATTGCTTGTCCAATCCTGCTTTTTTGTTGTGAGCCTTCGCTCGGCTCACCTGATACTCGTTAATCGTAATTCCGACAACATTGCAGCCTGAATGAGCTGCGATTGCACGCATCGGACCTCCAACGCCGCATCCAGCATCGAGAATCTTCTGGCCAGGTTTTACACCGATCAGATCTACAGCCATCTGTTCGTGGATTTTAGTCGATTCGAGGTTCGATTTCCCAGGGATCGCAGGTGAAAAGTGAAAAGATTGCCCCCAGCCCCATTCGTAGATGTCAGTGACGAGATTGTAGAAGGTATCGACAAAGGCGGGGACTTTTTCTGCTTTTTCAATCTCTTTAGGGCGGCGGAAGAAAGACCAATACTCGTTGTAATTCTCTTGGACTTGTTCACGGTCGATGGAGCCACCGGAGAGATCGACGGCACGTTTTCCCTTTTGTTCGGCAGCTCCGAGCATGCAAACGAACCAGTAAAGGCCGCCGGCGAGGAGAGAGGCGGTGCAGACAAGGGCGATGGAGTCCATGATTGTAGAGAGAGAGAAGGGAGATAGTGAAGTTGTGGAAGAAAGTGAAGACTTTTATGGTGGAGGATTCCTATGGAATGTGGGTTTTTTTTCTACGTGTGGCTTTCAATGAAAGTAACGGTGCATTTCCTAGTTGTCTTTAGTCGACATTTTAAAATGAATTATCGATCTAATTTGTCAATAAAGTTTTGGTTTTTTCATTATTTAGTCCGGTTAAAATGTTAAAATAGATAATAACTTAAAAGATAATATATTTTTTGTTTTATAAATATTTAGTCATTCATTTTTTATTTTGTCCATATTTTTTCATGGAGCTTGTTGAACTAATCAAAATTCAAATAACATCCTTATGACCTGATATCAGAGGTTTGATCGTATTTGATAGCTCCGGTCATCTTTTCCGGCGAGACTCCGGTAGGTCTCCAAAGTTCATGATTTTTTTTGGCTTAGTCAAGAACTCTGGTATATTCTTTCATTCTCACTTCCTTCTCTTTACTCGTGAACTCAAGAACTAAGATCTGTGATAAACATACACATCAGATTGCTGTTCATCGTCTTTAACCTCCGGTCATGGTGTTCTTAAGCAAATCTAAACTGATTTCTTGACTAAAGCTCCAGTTTTCGAAGAATAAAACCCAAAAACAATTTTATATTCAAGTTTTTAAGAGCAAACTTAATTTCCAGAAAGGAAATCGAAGATTTCTGAGTGTGTGTTCATGTTTATCTTTTTTTGAATGTGTGTTCGTGTTCATCTTTTTCTGTGTTCGTGTTAATCTCTTTAGATTTTGATTTTTAAATAATAAACAAAATAACACACACACACACACATAAGATTTGGGTATGTATTCTTGAAAATCGAATGAAGATATATGAAGATCTGAAAATCGAATGAAGATATCTGAAGATCTGAAAATCAATTTGTGTGTTCTTGAAGAAAAATTGTGTGTGTGTTCTTGAACGATGTGTGTTCTTAAACAAAAATCGTGTTTTGACCTGATTTGAGTTCCATTTTCATTTTCCTTGATCGATGTGTGTTCTTGAACAAAAGTCGATGAGTGTGTGTTTATCTTTTTTCCAGAAATCAAATGATCTTCAAGGTATGTGTGTGTGTGTGTTCATCTTCTTTACAAAAATCAAAAATCATTGTGTGTGTTCATCTTTTTCACATAAATCAAAAAATCTCGAGAAGTGTTTGTGTGTATGTATTCATGCTTGAACATCATATTTGGGTTTATTGGAACGATTTTTAAATGTGTTCATGCTAGATTTTGGAACAACACACATAAACTCATCTGATGTGTATGTATGTGTGTTCATCACAAATCTTGAGTTCATGAGAAAATATAAGAAAAAGAGAAGGGAGAATAGAAGCTGAAACAAATATGAAGTATGTATGTTCATCTTCGCCAGAAAAATCATGAACGTCGGAGACTCGCTAGAGAAGATGACCGGAGCATCGTCGAAGGTGTCAAATATGTCGGAAATAGGCTAAACCTCCAAAACAGGTCATAAGGATGAATTACTTGTTCATGCGATGTACTCTAGTGATTTGTATTTTTAGGGAATCTCTGAAGCAGCATTATATAAGCGATGTTAGAGATGATCCTTAGGTGATGTCCTTAGCCATATAAGAAAATGCGATGTAGAATATGATCATTAGGATAGATCCATAAGAGATTGATGTATATAAGAAAATGAGGACGGGTAATCGGGTTAATTGCTTGATATGAATTAAACTTAATTATTATATGTTGAAAATCGCATGTACTCACCAAGTTTCCTAACCTGACCCACTCATTTTCTTTGTATCACATAAAGCAATGCAAAAATGATGATATTTGGATCTGAGGAGAGATTCGAGGAAATATAGGTCATGTTATAAATGATATTGTAAGGCAGGTTATGTTTATGCTTATGTTTCTTGCATCCGTTATGACATCCTAAGTTTTCATAATCAATGAAAACATTTCTTTGAAATTACTTTTATAGGAAAAAATTTGCAATATAAAGAAAACTTTGTTTTAAAATGGACATAAATAAAAAAAAAGGTCTTTTCTGACCATGAAAATGGGGGTGTCACATTTCAGCATCACTCCTGCTAAGAAGAAAGAAGTTGTTGAATGACTTAAAGTACATCATTTTATGGTCAACAAATATCAAGAAAAAAACATGTTTGGTGTTGTATTATGATATTGCTATACTATTAATCAATTATGTACACTATCTAGTGTGTAACAATCCAATTATGATAAACCATTTTATAAAATTAAAACTTTTTGATAAATCACACATCATGTTATTGGTTTTGGTAGAAAGAGTGTTATTTGTGTTTGATACGGTATTCTAAGTTATCAACTGTTAATTGTATTTTATAAAACTTTTCATGTGAGCTGGTTTTATCGAATAAGGTGAAATTGTGTTAGCAAAGTTACTATAGTTTCATATTTCATGGTTGAGGGTGGTGGTTTAGTAAAAGGTGGTCATGGTTATTGTAACAGCCCGGATTTCCAGGTATCTTTATTGTTTATGATTTTGGTGTTTTGAGAGGGGACTCGGCGAGTTGGAGCTCAGACTCGCCGAGTAGGGACGCGATTCTGGACGCGGGATTCGCCTGGACTCGGCGAGTCCAGGATATGGACTCGGCGAGTCCGCGCTGTTTAAGGAAACCCTAATTTCTCGGGTTTGGGACCTATTTAAAGGGCCCTATGGTCGTCATTTGTACCCAGCAGTCCATAGAGAGAAACCCTAGAGTGCTTTAGCGATTTGAGAGAGAGGAAGCATTTCTTGACCTTTGTGTGTTGTTTAGCAAAGAAGAGGGAGGTTCTAGCCACGAGGAAGCAAAGGAGGTTGCTATTCTGTGGATTTGAAGCTTAGATCATCGATCTAAAGGTTTGAATTCGGCTCATCTTCTGTTTTGTGAAGTATATTTGGGTTTAGGGTTTCTTGTGGCCTTTGTTGGGTTGATTTGATGGCCAAATAGTCCCTTGCTAGTGATGAGGCTTTGGATCTGGATCCATAGAGGTCCAGAGAGCCTCATTCATCAAGCTTTATGAAGAACAATGGAGGTTATGACCTTGAGTTGTGATATTTGTTGATAATTCTTCATATATGGACACATAGAGGTTGTATGTACACCAAGTTTGGGGCTTTACGTGGTGAATCAGTCTAGGAAGGCCAGATCTATGAATTGATAGAACAGATCTGACCTTAGAAGCGAGTTTGAGTGATTGCATGGCATGGACTCGCCGAGTCCGATGAGCAGACTCGGCGAGTAGCTTGAAGATTGCTTTGATTCGGCCAGTGAGTGGTCCAGTCGAGTCATGGGTTGACTCAGTGAGTCAGGGCGAGTAGGGAAGGCTGGTCAAGAGGACTGAGTCGAGCTGGGACTCGCCGAGTTGTTCTTGAGACTCGGCGAGTTGAGTCGGGGTGGCCCCGCGATTCTTCCAGGTGGGACTCGTCGAGTCAGGGGGAGTACTCGACGTGTAAGAAGGGAATCCTAGAGAGTTGGTGAAAACGTCTAGACTCGCCGAGTTGCCCTCGTGCACTCGTCGAGTCCGGTCAAAATTGACCGTTGACTAGAGTTGACCTGTGTTGACTTCTTAGGGATAGTCAACCTTAGAGATAAAAAGTGTTAATTAGAGACATATGATGTTATAGGAGGATTATAGCTCGGGGGATCGGGCACGAGGGATTTCAGGAATTGTGAGTCATCGAGATACGCGAGGTGAGTCTTCTCACTATACTTTACCTTGAGTAGGTAACCAGAGTTATGTGATAGAGTATTGTATGCTATATGTTGTACTGCATTATTTCTATGTGATTATGCTGTGCATGTTTACAGAGTTGGAACCGGAAGGTTCCTAGAGTTAGAACCTGAGGGTTCACAAAGTTTGGGTGCATGGACCCATAGAGTTATAGCCTCGAGTGGCTAATATGTGTTTTATGTGTGGTATTTTGGGGAACTCACTAAGCTTTGTGCTTACAGTGTTAGTGTTGTTGTTTCAGGTACTAGCGATGACCGTGGGAAGGCGCCGGCTTGATCCGTACACACGCATGGGATTTTGTTATACTTGTGATCTTGGGATTTTGTACAATGTAAATTGGGATTTAAACTTGATGATTTTATGAAAAGTTAATGGGAAATGTTTTTATAAATTGTGAAAAATTATTTTGGAAATTTACGGTGTTACAAGTTGGTATCAGAGCCTTGGTTTGAGGGATTCAAGTACACCTTCGGGCGTATTTGAACTCAAACTGAGGATTTGTGATGTATTTACAAAAAGAGTAAAAGATTTTTGAAAAACGCAGAGCAAGAGTTGTGTGTACGATCAGTCAGCGCCCGAACGGTGATTTCCCAAAATACCTTTATATTATGTGATATTGATATTGATATGATGTATCTGCATGCTAGAGTAGGCTAGGTATTGCTATTAGGACTAGAGTGGCCTGATTTGTGATGCCTTAGCCTAGGGAGAGGTGAGCTGCTATGAGATGCTTGAGAGTGAGTAGATAGCAGCGAGGGGCTTATGAGAGATCTATTAGAGAGTGGTCTACGCATGATAGAGTACTTGAGACTTGGGATCCGAAGAGGAGGACTTGGAGTGTATTCTGGTGCGGTGCGGACAGTAGTATTGGGCCCGTACTACTGGAAGCACCGGAGCGGTATGCAGCCCAAGTAAGAATCTTTGGAATACCAAGAATCAAGGAGGAAAGAGTTGTCGAGTGTGAGTATGCTCGTGTGGATTCTGATTTTCGTATGTTGTATTTCAGAGGTAGATCATGGTGAGGACACATTTGATGCCCGAGAGCAGTGGTACCAGTGAGGAGGAGATCCGCCGGATCATCCAGGAGGAGGTGGCTGCGGCCATCAGGGCGGAAATACCGGAGATGTTTGGGTCTATAAAGACCACACTGATTGAGACGTTTGATGAGCGTTATGCCGCTCTATCTGAGGCTGCTGTTGCAGCGGCTACCGCAGCGATTGCTGCTGCGAGGCCGCAGGGTGGTGATGCGTTGCTGTTTCGGGAGTTCAGCAACACCAAACCACCAGAGTTTGATGGGACTCAGGATCCGGTGGCAGCTATGAGGTGGATATCTGATATTGAGGGGTGTTTCTTCACTTGTTCTTCTCCTGAGCATTTGAAGGTTCGGTTCGCGCTGAACCAGCTTCGCTTGGGAGCGAAGGACTGGTGGAAGTTTGTGACGGCGCACTATACGCCTGCTGAGCTTTCTGCGGTGACCTGGGAGAGGTTCACTACCATGTTTCGGGATGAGTACGTTCCCCAGGTGGAGAGGGAGCATTTGGCACAGGAGTTTCTGACCCTCAAGCAGGGTACTGAGTCAGTTACAGCGATCACGAGGATGTTCCATGAGAGGGCGATGTTCTGCCCTGAGCACGTGTCCACTGAGCAGGCACGTATGAGCCACTACTTGAGCATTTTGAGATGGGATATTCGGGAGTTCGCTGCGAACTCCTCGTACCGGACATTTGCTGAGCTTCAGGAAAATGCCCGGAAGAGGGAGATTGAGCTTGAGACTCAGGCCAGGGAGGAGGCGGAGTCTCAGGGAAGGGATCGGCGACCGACACAGTCTCAGCCGGCAGCCAAGCGGGCCAAGCCCGCTGATCCCAAACCAGGGAGCCAGAAGAGCCGCACTTGCGGGAAGTGCGGCAAGGGTCATGATGGAGTCTGCCGAGCGGGATCTTGCTACAAATGTGGCAAGGAGGGGCATATGGCCAAGGACTGCTCCAAGGGGTTTGCAGTGTGTTTTCACTGCAACCAGACCGGACACCGGAAAGCCGAGTGTCCGCAGTTGCGCGAAGCATCTCAGGGATCTGCTCCTGCCGCCATCAGAGCTACAGAGAGTCGGCCTGTGAAGGCCGAGGCGCCAAGAGCTCGAGGGAGAGCTTTCCAGCTGACTGCGGAGGAGGTCCGCGCTGCGCCCGATGTTGTGGCTGGTATGTTTCCTTTCATGTATTTATTTTGATGTTGAGATATTGTGCTTATATTATGTTATGCGTAGGTACTTTCCTTGTGAACTCTGTACCTGCTTTAGTGTTATTTGACTCGGGTGCGGGTCGGTCTTTTGTATCTTTGGCCTTTAGTCAACATATCAGTGTTAGTCGTGAGGCATTGAGTTGGCCTCTGAGAGTTTCCATAGCTGACGATAGAGTGATTTGTGCCACAGAGGTTCTCCGGGGATGTGTATTAGAGATTTTCGGGGTTAAGTTTCCGATTGATCTGATTCCTATTGCGATGGGTGATGTCTGTGTCATTGTGGGCATGGACTGGTTGAGCCGATTCGGCGCAGTTTTCGACTGTGAGCGTCAGCTGGTGACCATACGAGACCCTAGTGGGGGAGTTCTTTCAGTATACGGTGAGGGTACTCGTTCAGGATCAGCTTTTTGTTCGGCCGCTAGGGCGAGGCAGTGTCTACAGCAGGGCTGTAAGGGTTTTGTGGTGTATGTGATGGATACGCGGGTGGCTTCCGAGAGACCGAGTTCAGTTGAGGAGGTTCCGGTGGTGCGTGAGTTTCCAGATGTTTTTCCCGAGGAGTTACCGGGTGTGCCTCCTGTGAGGCAAGTGGAGTTCAGTATTGATTTGGTTCCGGGGGCCGCACCTATCGCTAAGGTGCCTTATCGTCTTGCACCTCCAGAGATGCAAGAATTATCCTCGCAGCTTCAGGAGCTGCTGGGGAAGGGGTTTATTCGGCCGAGCAGCTCATCGTGGGGAGCGCCTATCCTGTTCGTCAAGAAGAAGGATGGTTCACACCGGATGTGCATTGACTACCGGGAGTTGAACAAGCTGACGGTCAAGAATCGTTACCCGTTACCGAGGATCGACGATTTATTCGATCAGTTGCAGGGAGCATCTTGGTTCTCTAAGATCGATTTGAGGTCGGGATATCATCAGGTGAGAGTGCGGGATGAGGACGTCCAGAAGACAGCGTTCAGGACGCGATATGGGCATTATGAGTTTGTGGTGATGCCTTTTGGGCTCACCAATGCCCCGACGGTGTTCATGGATCTCATAAACAGGGTATGCAGGCCGATGTTGGATCAGTCGGTGATTGTATTTATCGATGACATTCTAGTATATTCGAGATCTAGAGAGCAGCATGAGGAGCATTTGAGGGAGGTCCTCGGGGTTTTGAGATCGGAGAAGCTTTATGCAAAGTTCTCCAAGTGTGATTTCTGGTTGCGGGAGGTCCAGTTCCTAGGACATCTTGTTAACCAGGAAGGGATTCTGGTCGATCCGGCCAATGTTGAGGCGGTGATGAGTTGGGAGGTGCCGAAGTCACCATCTGAGATCAGGAGTTTCCTTGGGTTGGCAGGGTATTATCGGAGATTTATCAAGGATTTCTCCAAGATCGCAGTGCCACTCACCAGACTGACCCGGAAGGGTGTTGCATTCTCATGGGGTCCCGAGCAGCAAACCTCCTTTGAGACACTTCGCCAAAGGTTGTGCGAAGCTCCGGTATTAGCTCTCCCGGAGGGGATGGAGGATTTTGTAGTATATTGTGATGCATCGATTTTGGGGCTGGGTGCGGTGTTGATGCAGAGGGGTCATGTGATAGCATATGCATCAAGGCAGCTGAAGCCTCATGAGACGAGATATCCCACGCATGATCTAGAGCTGGGGGCAGTCGTGTCTGCCCTCAAGATTTAGCGTCACTACTTGTATGGGGTTCGGTGTACGATATACACGGACCATAAGAGTTTGAAGTACTTGATGGATCAGCCCAACCTAAATATGCGACAGAGGAGGTGGTTGGATGTGGTCAAGGATTATGATTGTGAGATCCTGTACCACCCAGGCAAGGCTAATGTGGTAGCCGATGCGTTGAACCGCAGGGCGGAGAGCACACCACTGCGAGATGTATGTTTGAGGTTGACCGTGATAGCTCTGGTATTGGATGCTATTCGTGGGGCACAGGCCGAGGCTGTGCAACCGGGGATGCAGAAGAGGGAACGGGTCGTTGGTTTGGTTTCAGAGTTCGTTACGGATGGTCGAGGGCTTATGACTTTTCAGGGTCGGATTTGGGTACCGTTTGTGGGCGGTATGCGTGCTACTTTGATGGAGGAGGCTCATCGGTCGAAATTTTCGATCCATCCGGGGGCCACGAAGATGTATTTGGATTTGAGGAAAGAGTATTGGTGGCCCTGTATGAAGAGGGACGTCGCCTGGTTTGTTGAGAGGTGCTTGACCTGCCGCAGGGTTAAGGCCGAGCACCAAAGACCGCATGGCAAGTTGCAACCATTGGAGGTTCCCGAATGGAAGTGGGAGCAGATCACTATAGATTTCATCACCAAATTGCCGAGGACTTCCAGAGGAGTTGATGCAATTTGGGTGATTGTGGACAGGTTGACGAAGAGCGCTCACTTCCTCGCCATCAGTGAGAGTTCTTCAGCGGAGAAGTTGGCGGAGATATATGTGAGAGAAGTGGTATCTCGGCATGGGGTGCCGATCTCGATTGTTTCGGACCGTGATGTGCGTTTCACTTCCAGATTCTGGCAGAAATTTCATGAGGAGTTGGGTACTAGATTGCATTTTAGTACCGCATATCATCCCCAGACAGACGGCCAGAGTAAGCGGACGATTCAGACGCTTGAGGACATGCTTCGAGCATGTGTGTTAGATTTCGGGGGTAGCTGGGATGCGTATTTACCCTTGGCAGAGTTTTCCTACAAGAACAGCCATCATTCGAGCATTGGTATGCCACCTTTTGAGCTGTTGTATGGTAGGAGGTGTCGGACCCCCGTTTGTTGGGGAGAGGTTGGGCAGAGAGTGATGGGCAGTACAGAGATTGTGCTTTAGACGACAGAGCAGATTCAGCAGGTCAGACAGAGGTTATTGACTGCCCAGAGCCGACAGAAGAGTTATGCAGACCGACGCCGGTCCGAGCTTGAGTTTCAGGTTGGCGACTTCGTTCTCCTGAGAGTCTCTCCTTGGAAAGGAGTGATTCGACTCAGGAAGAGGGGCAAGTTGAATATAATATATTATCGTCTCACAATCACTGATGATAAAATCCATTAAGCGATTCACGTGAGCGTGTGTTTAATCCAATATTCAATCTTATTTCAGGAGCACTCATGAATACTATAGCAGACTTTTGCTATGTCTAAACGCTTTAGACAATCTACAGTCGGATTCATGGTAGTCTTACCTCATTAACTACTTCCAAAGTATGATTGACTGTGGATGTTTGAATAACCTAGTTATTCGGGAAGTCAAAACATGCAAAGTGAAACACAAAAATAATCGAATTCAATATGGTCTCAAAACTTTTGAGTATAAATAAAACACTTATTATTTAATCACCATATTGATTACACATCATTCATTGTATAACATTTCAATTAATCAACTTAATACTTGACTTATAACAATAGTTATCCCATGCTCCAAGCATGGACACTATGTTTAACTATGGTCCTTACTTTGTGAAATAGATCAACTGTACACATTTCCAATGATGCTCACTTCACAATTTCTAATCCTTATATAAGTGTAAGAATACCAAATTCTCCCCACTATCAGAATATGTTAGATTCTAACACTTTATGCAATGATCCTTTTGTAATGTCATAGCCCTAAAGTCACTAATACTTTGCCAATGAAATTACAAAGTGCTCTATTAGAGATTGTTACAAGACAACTTTATAAACACGAAGTCTCACATTCAAGGTACATTCCTTTGAACATCCTTCTTGCATAAATGTTTCTAATCTACACATAGATTCTTAATATCCATTTCCTATATTTTCCATATGACAACTCATTCTTAATAGAATCCTATCTATTTATAATAATGTCAATATGGTCCATTCATTACTATGTTTCCAACTACCCACAAGCAACCAATCCTCAACGAACCTTAGATTGTCCCTGACAGTTGTCTAAATTACTTTAGCCATATCCGGTTCTGGTCCTATTCCCTCTTAATGCCCTAGGCATTTGAAATAGACAGAACGGTCGAATATTATAGCATATGCAATCGATACTTTACCCGAAGCGTATAGGATACGATTCATAATGTTTTACATAAAGACATGATACTTTACCAGTCTCTTGCTATAATATTTCCATATATAGAATTTCCAATGTTGAAACATTTCAACATGGTAATCATATATATACATGACTAAGTTTGATTATAATTTCTCGATCTAAGCTTTTAGATTTGAAATGAAATATAAGTTCCTCTCCCTTAAATATAGCAAAACAACTTTTCAACTTTTGCAACTTTATGAATTGAATTTTTTTAGTTTTCTATAATTAATATTGCTAACTCGCAACACTTAACATAATAATCATGCTCCCACTAACATGATAAATACATTCTTATTAGCATAACACTTATGCTCCCACTAGCTTTGACATGTACTTAGAAATCAGTTGGACTTCTAGAAATCAATACCTATTGACTTTCTTTCCAAAGTTTAGATTTCTGATACGAGATGCTTCGATAAGACCATAAACCTTTCATTAGAAAGCTCATATGTGTGTCTAAACTATTTCAGAACTCACAGGAGTAAGTCCTGAATGTTCAAACTAATTGTCAAATCTTACAATTTGAACTATGAAGAGGGATGCCGTAATCATAATCGAATTTGAGAATGCAATTTACATAATTCTATCTCCTTAAAATCTTCTTAGTGAAAGCATTTCCTCAAAATCATTTTCATGAAGCGAAGAGAAACCTTGTCACTTAGATTTTATGGTGTATATGTTCCTATCCATTTTAATTTGTCATAACCATAATCATAAGACAAAGTTGTGACAAATCCAAACTCATATGGACTAAACTTGTTCAATCTTAATTTCTTGTCACCTGACAGCACAAGGGCTTACCATTGCTTCCAAGTTGTTAAGCAGCTCACCCATATCGATCAATGTACTTTCATTGATCAAGGTGCATTGCCTTTATGCAGTCAAATGAGAACTGTCTGGAATAGGCACAGAAACAAGAATATGTCAACACGATAGGTTACAAACCTCAATTTGTGTGCTAGTGAATAACATTAGGTTTATTCTTGATTAGTTCTTGAAAACCTTTTCAAGATCTTTAAGACTCCCACTAAGCTCTTGACATATAAGATTCTGTTGTTAAGAAACATTCATTGACAAGCAACTATTCAAGAGTTAGTGCGGCTTCTTATCAAGACAAACACTTCACATAATTGGTTTTTGTCTTATCCAAGACATCACATGTAACGCCCCGATTCTCAGGTATTGATTTATATAAGAATTTTCTTGATTTCAAGGTCTACGCGACGAATTGGTTGCCCTACTCGTCGAGTAGCAGCGGGTTGGTCCAAGTGTTTTAGTGATCTACTCACCGAGTCAAAGAAGGGACTCGGTGAGTAGGAGATGGCTGATGAAACCCTAAAATCTGGGATATTTCACCCTATTTAAAGGATCATTGGCCTCCCCCAGCCTCCCCTTTACAACTCCTTGGAACCCTTAAACCCTAAATCGTGTGTGTGTGTTTCTTTGGTGTGATAAAGCTTGGAAGAGGGATCTTGGTGAGGAAACACTTGGGGGAAGAAAGTAAATTGAAGCTAGGAAGTCGTGGGAAGCAAAGATATACTTCAATTGGCACTCTCTTGAAGGTATTAGGCTGTCTCCTTGGCTCATTTCATCTTTAATCTCTTTTGGGTGGGTTTTAGGAAAAGTTTCTTGTGTTTGAGTCAAGATCTAAAGTTGCAACTTCAGATCTGGACTCCCTTGGCCTCTAGATCCATAAAGTCATCAGTTTTGGCAAGTATGAGCCTTCCCTCAAGTAAAAGACTTCTTTGCAAGCTTAGTTTTGTCATTTTGAGGCTTTAGAGCTTTGCATGCACATAAAGTTTGCAGTTTTACGTGATAAGCATGCCTTGGGAAGCCGGATCTGCAATATGGAGCCTTTGCATGGCTTAAAAAGCATCTGTATGGATGAAGGACTGAAGGGACTAGGCGAGTGGCATAGTCGACTCGGTGAGTCCGATGAAGATTGTCGTGAACTCAGCTAGTCAGATGGGGTCTTCCCAACTATTGGACATATATGAACTTGGCAAGTTGGTGAGTTATGCATGGAACTTGGCAAGTAGCTGAGGGTACTCGATGAGTTGAGGTCTACATGTACTGTTGACCATGACAGTTGAATTTGACTTTGACCAACGGTTGACCAGTTGACTTCTAGGACATTTTGGGAGATTGGAAATTTAGAAGTATGGTTTACAATGAATATAGGTGGTGGAGTTCGTGGCGGTGATCCGATAGTTTGAGCTTATCTTACGAGTCGACAGTTACGAGGTGAGTTATCCTTACTATATCAATAGGGTATAAGGCACCAAGGCTGGCCCTTTATGGATTGTATCTGGTTATGGCATGATATGTTTATTGATTACATCCTGGTAGTTAGGATGGTGATATGCTTATGTGTAGTGACCTGGTTAGGTCAATGTCTTAGTTATGGGATGAAGCTATGTTAGTGACTGGTTAGGTCTCTATCCCGGTTATTGGGATGTTGCTATGATTAGTGATATGTTGGATCGGTTTGACTACTATACGATATGAGCTAGCGTATGATAGTTATGTGCACATGTTTGTTTGATTGGGGGTTGGGTTGAGGCGGTCCTGCTTTGTGCTGTAGGCCAACAAACCCGGTGAGTGGTCCAGATAGGCTATAGGCCTTGCTAGGCGGTCCAGTGATGTCGAAGGATCGGGAGCGTTCCAGATAGGCTGTAGGCCCTGCGAGGCGATCCAGTCAGCCTGAAGGCTCATTATGCATGTTGTTCTGTATTTTTGATATGTTATATTGGTATGGTGTTGGTATTTTGGGGTAGCTCACTAAGCTTTCAGGCTTACAGTTTCAGTTTGTTGTTTCAGGTACTTCTGGTAATCGAGGGAAGGCGAAGGCCTGATCGTACCGCTCCTCCTGCTGCTATGTTTTATGATTGGAAACTGGAATACTCTGATGATTATTATTTTGAAAACAAATTATGTAATGATTAAATGGTTTTTAAGCGTGTTGAAAAAGTTTTAATTTGGCATGATTTTATGGGTGTTACAAGTTGGTATTAGAGACTTGGTTGGAGTGAATTGGTGGAACATTCGTGTGAATCCAATCTCAAATCGAGGAAAGGATTTCAAAATGATTTTTTTAAATGGTTTTCAAAATAAGTAAAGGAGGATGCAGGGAGTACGATCAGCCGGAGGCAATAAGTAAACCCTAAAATTGTAACATACACGTTTAGTTATCGTGTTTTGTAATTTAAAAGTGAATAATATTATGAAATATTATATAAAAGATGAGTATTGAGTTCTAACAGATAGTTTTTACTAGAAATGAAGTAAAACTATATTTAGAATCACTTGGGAAATATTGGAAGTCTTATGAGATTCCAATCAAATGTCAAATATTGAAAGTTCACGAAAATATAAAATTTGAAATAAGTAAAATTTTATTATTGAAAGTTGTAAATAATCTCGTTAGAAACATTTAGGCGAAAACCTCATCGAAATCCGAGTTATAACGAAGAAGTTATGACCAATCAAAGATCCGCGACAAAACTGGCACGACGCCGAATGACGTAAAAATTGAGTTTTGATAAACTACTTTTTAGCCTTGGTGATCTAAATGAAAGTCGTAGTATGTGTTAACCCAAGAATTTTCATAAAAAGAACGTCCAAATCTGACTTCCTATGAGGATGTTATGATTTTTCTAAGTTTCGGAATAATAGTAGGCAGCTAAAAACTCAAAATAAAGATCGAGTGACTTTTTAGCCGACTCAACCTAAACGAGAATCGAAGGTCTCTTAAATATTAGTACAACAGTAAAAAGACAAACGAAAACGGACATCGGATGAAGAAGTTATGATTTTTTAACGGATTTTCCTGTCCTGGTCTGTTAAAAATATTAATATTAAAAATAAAGACAAAATTAGCTGACGGAGTCTAAACGAAAGTTATAGAGTATATTCTCGCCTACGCGTGCATATAAAGAACGTAAAAAACAGAGCCTGTAAGCAAAAGTTATGGATTTTAGAAGTTTGGGACACAAAGTTCAAGAAAATTCCGAAATCCGAGGAATTTCGCATGCCTGACGTGTGTCCGGGTCGTGGCGTGTCCGAAGCGTGACGCGTGTGCAGTCCCGTCCGATGCCACCTCGCCTCGCAACCGCCAGCTGCCCCATGTCACATGCGCGTCATCTGTCCCACCTCGCATGCGAGCCACATGTTCGCTTATCCTCCCCCTCGGTCCGAAGCCTCCCCTATATAAAGGGAGGTGCTTCACTTCTCATTCCTGTTGATAATAAATATCCTGATGTTTTCCCCGATGATTTGCATGGAGTACCCTTGATAGGCAAATAGAATTCTGAAATGATTCTATGTCTAGTGCTGCTCCAATTACCAAAGATTGCTATACTGGATGATAACATTTGGGTAATAGTCGACCGATTGACTCAGAGTGCACATTTTCTTCCCATGCGTGAAATAGATCCAAAAGAGAAATACGCACAAGGTATACTTGGAGGAAACTATTGTGAGACATGGTGTACTGCTAAAGATTACTTCCAATCGTGATAGTAGCTTCACTTCTCATTCATGGGCAAGTATGCAAGGTGAATTGAGATCACGTGTTACTCTCAGCACAACTTATCATCCCCAGACAGATGGTCAAAAGAAGAGAGCAATCCAAACAATAGAAAATATAATGAAGGTATATGAAGCATTATATGGGCAAAAATGTCATACTTCATTATGTTGGCATGATGTAGGACAGAAAGTCTTTGGTGGTCCTGAAAAGATTCAAGACACCATTGACAAGATTCGGATTATACGAGAAAGAATGAAAGCAGCCCAGGGTCGACAAAAGTCCTATGCTGTAAAGAGAAGATGAACTATAGAATTCCAGGTGAGTGAATTCGTAATATTGAAGGAATCCCCATGGAAAAGAATTATGCGTTTTAAGAAGAAAGGAAAGTTGAGTCCTAAATTTATTGAACCTTTCAAAATCAACCAAAGAATTGGTAAGCAAGCATACTGTTTGGAATTGCCTGAAGATTTGGCGGGTATTCATGATATATTTCATGTGAGTTATCTGCGTAAATGTTTAAGTATATATGATGAAACGGTTCTGCTATCCAAAGTGAATCTGGATAATAAATTAAGGTATGTAGAAGAGCATGAAAAGATCGTAAACGAAAGAACGACTGATATTACATAATAAAGAAGTAGAGATTGTGCTTGTCAAGTGGAAACACCATCGAGGCCCAAATTATACTTGGGAAAATAAGAATGGGATAAGAGAGAAATATCCCCAATTTTTAAATCGTTGTGATTTCGGGGACGAAATCCTCAAAAGGAGGAGGTACTTGTAACATACACGTTTAGTTATCGTGTTTTATAATTTAAAAGTGAATAATATTATGAAATATTATATTAAATTTGAGTATTGAGTTCTAACAGATAGTTTTTAGTAGAAATGAAGTAAAATTATATTTAGAATCACTCGGAAAATATTGGAAGTCTTATGAGATTCCAATCAAATGTCAAATATTGAAAGTTCACGAAAATATAAAATTTGAAATAAGTAAAATTTTATTATTGAAAGTTGTAAAGAATCTCTTTAGAAACATTTAGGCGAAAACCTCAACGAAATCCGAGTTATAACGAAGAAGTTATGACCAATCAAAGATCCGCGACAAAACCGGCATGACGCCGAATGACGTAAAAAGTGAGTTTTTGATACTTTTTAGCCTTGGTGATCTAAATGAAAGTCGTATTATTTGTTAAACCGAGAATTTTCATAAAAAGAACGTCCAAATCTGACTTCATATGAGAAAGTTATGATTTTTCTAAGTTTTGGAATAGCAGTAGACAGCTAAAAACTCGAAATAAAGATCGAGTGATTTTTTAGCCGATGCAACCTAAACGAGAATCGAAGGTCTTGTCAATATTAGTACAACGGTAAAAAGAGAGATGAAAACGGACATCGGATGAAGAAGTTATGAATTTTTAACGGATTTTCTTGTCCCGGTCTGTTAAAATAATAATATTAAAAATAAAGTCAAAATTAACCGACGGAGTCTAAACGAAAGTTGCAGAGTATATTCTTGCCTACGCGTGCATATAAAGAACGTCAAAAATAGAGCCCATATGCGAAAGTTATGGATTTTAGAAGTTTGGGACACAAAATTCAAGAAAATTCCGAAATCCGAGGAATTTCGCATGCCTGCCACGTGTCCGAGTCGTGGCGCGTTCGAAGCATGATGTGTGTGCAGCCTCGTCCGATGCCACCTCGCCTCGCAACCGCCAGCTGCCCCACCTCACATGCGCACCATCTACCCCACCTCATATGCGAGCCACATGCCCCCCTCGCATGCGAGCCACATGTTCGCTTATCCTCCCCCTCGATCCGAAGCCTCCCCTATATAAAGGGAGGTGCGAAATTTCCCGGTTTTGGTTAGAAATTCTTATACTTTTCACTCCTAAACCCTCTTTTAAGCTACTTAGCATCCCTCGAAGCCCCGGGATCATACCCAACACCCGAAACACGTTCCGAAGTGTCCGAAGAGCCCGAGAAATTTATCTTTTCGGTTTAAAGCTCAACCCTCGCAAGGACCAGTTTTCAATAAAGCTCCTGGTTTTCAGGAAAGAAAGCTATCTATTATAACAAAGTGCTGCACAAATTACTATTTTAAGCCCCGATTATTTCACGGTGAGTTCAATATATATGGACAATTGTATGTTATGTGTTATATGTGCAATGTGCTTTTTCGTGTTAGTATTAATGCTATTTTGATAGCAAAGTTATACCTTTGACCATCTGATCAGTGAAATGACTTAGATTCAGGTGGTACTGGTATGTAGCCTCTGGCCATGTAGAGCATGTCTCGTAAGAGAATGACTTCTACTCTATGGCATTGGTAGACGTTTAGACAGGACTGAAAGCCTGAAATCTACCAAAATGTTTAGTCAGAAAGTGTATGTCTTTGCTATTTGGGACGAAGCTTTATTGATGTATATCAAGTATGGAAATTTTTATGTCTCATTGATTATATATCTTTGAATCAAATCATTGATTGATATGGAAAGCTTGTCACATGATTCACATATGCCTTTGTTGTTCCTTGTCCCTTTTTGCTTCTGCCATATTGAAGTATATATATGGTATAACGTTATATTGTATCTATTGTTGAAATCATTAGGGGTCACCACTTATCCGTCTCAATGTTTAATTATTGCAGTTGATAAGCATCCAATATAGTTTTGTACATGTTGAAGATGTAGAATAGATAATATTATAACTTTTGTATTATATTCCTGGGAAAGTATGTAATATGTATAAAACTTTGTAAAAATCTTAATAGTCGGTTTGTATCCAGTTTATGTATATAAACTATCAATGTAAAATGTTGTTTTATGAATATGCATGTAGCATGTTTTGGAATAACTTAGAGTAACAATTGTCTTTAGTATGAAAGTGCGGGTCTTTCAAAAATAGCATACAGTTATTTGATTATGCGATATGTTAGAACAACATGCTAGTACTAGGCTAGTAATTCTCAGGAATTGCATGATAAGAATTGTCTGATTATATGATGCCTGCTAGCCTAGGGTTTTCTTTATATGAGATTGACATCATTACTGTAGTTGCTTGTGTATGTATTACGGTTGTGTATACTTAAGATCTTATAGCCTGAGAATGTTAGATTTGGCCTTATGTTCTATTCTTATTGATTAGGGTTTAGGGTAGGATCTGATATTCGAAAGTCTATAGGGTCCATCGTTATGTATGGTTAGCATACACTAGTGTTGCGGGGGTTGGTGGAAGTCTCATGGATGATCGAGGTCGAGCGACCACCATATGCATGTATAATGTTAGGGTGTTGTGAGGATACTTGAGACAAATATGGGTAGGTGTGGAAGGTAGTATGGGCTCGTACTACTGAAAGCACAGGACCCATACGCGTAGCAAGGAAGTCACAACCCCTAGGGTTTTGTTGAAGGTTGGTTCCTAATTATTTATGCGGATTGTCTGATATCATCATGTTATATTTCCAGTATGGTGGTTACGAGGTGTTTTGTGTCAGGATCCAAACCGGGATCAGGACAGGGTGATCAGGAGGCCCCAACAGCTCCTGAGGTCATCAGTCAGGAGAGGCCAATGTTGACAGAGGATCGAGTCAGGGAGATCATCTGCGAGGAGGTGGTCGAGATTATTCGGGGTCAGATTACGGAGTTATTTGGGTCTATCAAGACCACTATAATGGAGTACTTCGATGAGAGATACGCAACCCTTGTGGAGACGGCTGCAGCTGCAGCCATATCGGCTGTATCAGCGGTAGGGGGAGGAGTAGGAGCCACTCGGGGCTTCCAGTACAAGGTCTTCGATAACACGAAGCCCCCGAATTTTGATGGGACTCAGGACCCCTTCAAGGCTATGAGGTGGATTTCGGATGTAGATGGGTGTTTCTTTACTTGATCATGTCCTACTGACCAGTAGGTCAGGTGTGCTCTAAACTTTCTTAGGTCCGGGGCCAAGGACTGGTGGAGATTGACGACTGGGTCGTACACTGATGATCAGAGAGCTGCTGTTACTTGGGAGCAGTTCAGGGATATGTTCCGTGCCCGATACATTCCACAGGTTGAGCAGGAACGATTGTCACAGGAGTTTTTGAGTTTGAGACATGATGGGGAGTCGGTGTTGTAGGTCACCCGCATGTTAACCGAGAGGGCAATGTTCTGCCCAGAGTTTGCTTTTGAGCAGGCTCAGATGACTTGTTATCTGAGTATACGCAAGACAAACATCTGTCAGTTTGTTGCCACGCAACGATGTGATACTCTTCTGGACCTACAGCTGGCCGCTAGGCGGCATGAGTTGGAGATTGAGCTGCAGTTGAAGGAGCAGCGTCAGGCCCCGACATAGTCTCACCCGGCGTCGAAGTGGTCTAGGAATGGGGGTCAGCAGAGCCGTACTTGTGGAAAGTGTGGCAAGAGTCATTCTGGAGTTTGTCGAGCGGGTAGTGGGTGCCAAAAGTGTGGCAAGGAGGGGCAGTATGCTAGGGACTGTCACCAGTCCGCCCCTGCATCGGATATGAGGATATGTTATCATTGTCATCAGGTTGGTCACGTGAAGACCAACTGTCCACAGTTCGCAGCCAGACTGGCGCAGGTTCCAGCGCCGGCTACATTAAGGATTGGGGATGGGAGGCCAGTTAAGGCGGAGCCTCCGAAGGCTCAGGGGCGTGCCTTCCAGCTTACAGCCGAGGAGGCCAGGGCAGCACCGGATGTGGTTGCTGGTAAGTTTCTATTCTTTATCTCATTTATTATATATGTGTGATGCTTATATGTTGTACCTCTGTTTAGGTACATTTTTAATGAACTCATTATCTGCATTGGTTTTATTTGACTCAGGGGCAAGTCGGTATTTCGTATCTCAGAGTTTTAGTAGGGAGTTCATGAAGGGTTTTGAGCATTGTAACACTCCTAAGGTGTACATGCAACCCTAGAAACATTGGATCTATGTTTTACTAAGATACATGCAAATTTGCTTTTTCCAAGGTTCTTAAGCTAACTAGCATGGCATGGGGAACTTTGAAACACAAAGCTAGTAGAAGAATATACCTTTCTTGTTGCTTGGATTCCGTGAGAACCTTGCGAGCCTAGTACCTTAAGTGTGATGACTAAAATGTTTCACACAACACCACAACTCTTGGAATAACCTTGAGAGAAGTACACTATCACTCAAAATCCGGCTAGCCCTCTTGTTCTACACATAGTGCCCATTTGGTAGCCCATGGGGTCCTTTTATAGTGATGTCATAAGTGGGGTTACAACATGTAAACCCCAATTGACATGGATTTTCATATTCCATGATCCATGGGTTTATAACCTCCATGGACTATCCCTGGAGCACCTTATGGGTTTTAACCCAATTCAATAAACCATGGATCATTAGCCCACTATATAAGAATGGATGATTTACACAATCAACCCCATATTTAATTAGTCTCCTTTTTTATCACCAAATTAATTCTAAATTAATTCTTGATCAACACTAATTAAATAATATGATTAATATATTATAACTTATAATATATTAATAAACCTTAAGTGTCCTTTATCTCATTTAGTCTATCTAAGTGTTGCAATGCCATGCAACCCAAATGTACCATGCCAACCGGGTCAAGTACATTCCAGAAATAGCTATAAACTTAGACACCTAATCCAACAGTCTCCCACTTGGATAAGTCTAATAACTATAACTGCAAGAATGAGTTCAGGAACTGACCCGCAATCGTAGCTCTTTCAAAGTCTCGTGGAACTAAGATGATGATGATACGCCATTTAAGATAAGTGATCATATAATCCTCTGTTCTAGATATCAGCTGGACAAATACATGGACAATATCTTACTTATTGTCCAATAGTTTGTTTCCTGATTTCCGATCTGTTTGACATAGAACTTAATCGAACACATCGATTTAGTTCTGACCAGGACCGATACATAGGTCAAAACAAAATCATCGAGGGGCCTAGATATCGCTTCTAATCCAAGAAGGAACATATAAACTTTGACTCATATGCTTGTTCTACTACTTGTTGAATTATATACAAAGGCATGTTTTATAACATCGAGTGACCAATGCGTTTTCGTACAATCAATGTATAACCAAATCATAGTCAACAACTCATATATCTAGGTTTGAAGACTTATTTGATATTACCGTCTCACGATCACTCGAGATAAATTCCATGAAGTGATAAAAGTGAGCGTGGGTTGAATCCAATACTCAGAACTTATGAGCACTCATGAATGTTGTAGCAACTCTTGCTATGTCCAACACCTTAGACATCTACAAGCCAACTTCATGACACTCTTGATTCATATCTACTTCCAACATATGACCGACTGTGTAGGATATGAATAATATGATATACCATAACATAATTATTCTGGAAGTCAAAACATGCAAAATGAAATGATAGTAGACAATTGACAAAATATAGCAACACTTTACTCATAAATAAACAACAACTTTTATTTATCATCAAATGTCAATTACACTTTACAAATTTCAAAATCTATCTAATTTCTAAAACTAATATCATCCTTTAGCCCTATGCGCCTTGCAAACTGAAGATGCTTCACCCTACCCAGTCCCTTCGTGAGGGGATCTGCTTGGTTCTCATCTGATGATACCCTCTTTGCCACGAGGAGTCCTTCTTCTATTCGATGTCTGATGAAATGGTATTTTCCGTCGATGTGTTTGGATCTTCCGTGATCCCTAGGTTCCTTTGCTAAGGCAACTGCACTTTCACTATCACAGAAAGTCTCCATAGGCTCCTTTATGGCTGGTACTACTCCAAGGTCTCCAATGAAGTCTTCAGCCATAGTGCCTCCTTTACTGCCTCGCTTGCTGCTATATACTCTGATTCACAAGTTGAATTAGCCACTGTCTCCTGCTTGAAACTTTTCCAAGTAACTGCTCCTCCGTTTAAGGTAAAGACCCAGCTTGACTGAGAGCGGAAATTATCCCTAGAGTGGAAATTATGCCTATCAATATGAAAGCTAGCATCACTATACCCTAATACTCTCAAGTCATCACCCCCATCGATGTGGTCTAGATTGGGAGCTTTTCTAGTCCACATCTTGTGAGGTGTTTTGGCAACCTTCTTGGTAGGGACTAGATTTAGGATATGGGCGACAGTCTCTAAGGCATACCCCCAAAATGAGATTGGTAGCAATGCTCGACTCATCATGGAATGAACCATGTCCAACAAGTTTTAATTATGCCTCTCATCCACACCATTAAGTTGTGGTGTTCTGGGAGGTGTCCATTGTGAGACAACCCCACATTCCTTAAGATAGTCAAGGAACTCTATACTTTGATACTCACCACCACGATCGGATCGAAGCATCTTGATGTTCCTGCCCAACTGATTCTCCACTTCCTGTTTAAACTCTTTAAACTTTTCAAAGGTTTCTGGCTTATGCTTGATTTAGTAGACATATCCATATCTGCTATAATCATCAGTAAAAGTCACATAGAAGTGATTAGCATCCCTTGTGGCAGTTCTGAAGGGTCTACACACATCAGTGTGTATGAGGTCCAACAAACCCTCACCCCTAGCACAAGTACCAGTGAAGGGCGACTTTGTCATTTTTCCAAGCAAACAAGATTCACAACTATCATCCGACTTTAGGTCAAATGACTCCAAGCCATCCTTTTGGAGTTGTCCCATGCGTTTCTTACTTACATGTCCAAGAAGACAATGCCATAATGATGTTGTATCCAAGTTAGTGGAAGAATCAATACACAACACATTATTTCCTAGGTTATCAACAACCTACCAGTTTCGTATACACCATCACAAGGTAATGCTTTAAAATAAAGAACATTATTAAAGAACGCATTAATACCACCACATTCATTATCAAACGAAAAGGTAAACCCTTGTTTGTACAAACAATGAAAGGAAATAATATTTCTTGCCATTTCAGACGAGTAACAACATTTATTCAAATCTAATGTTAACCCATTACTTAGCAACAAAGAATAAACTCCAATCTTGGTGACAGGTGAAGCTTTCCTATTCCCCATGATCAGGTTTATCTTCCTATGCTCCACATTCTCACTTCTTCTTAGTCACTGCAAATCAGAACATATGTGAATAAGATAACGTGTATCAACGACCCAAGAATTAGAATGGGGTGAGTTATTAGACAATATAGTGTAAATACATGCATTGTTGGGTTTTACTTTCCCATCCTTAACATCTTGCAGGTACTTTGGGCAGTTTCACTTCCAGTGCGACTTTTCATGGAAATAGAAGCATTCAACCTCTTTTGGGTTGGCAGAAGGAGTGACAGTACCTCTCTTGGTTCCACTTGAAGAGGAGCCATCAACGGATTTTCCCTTGGTATCCTTTGAAGGGATCTTCCTCTTCTTCCTTTTACCTTGCACGATTTCCAAGACAGTGGCCGCGATAGGAGAAGGAGTGGTAACAACTAATTTACCCATGAGACAACTTTCGGTGGTCTTCAGAGTCCTTGAAGTTTGCTGAGTGTAACTTCCTTATTGTTCATGTGGTATGCCATTTGGAATTGATCAAAACAAGAAGGTAAGGAGTGCTAAATGATGTAACTTGCCAACTCCTCGGGGAAGTTCACATTTAGTTTCAGCAAACGGTCCACATACCTTTGCATTTTTTGTAAGTGTCCCGTGATGGGTTCACCATCTTTCATCCGGGTTGTTATCATGGAGGAGATGATGTCATACCTCTATTGACGAGCACTTTGATGGTAGCGATCCATCAGGTCCTGGTGCATCTCAAAAGGGTAATAGTCCTCATAGGACTTTTGGAGCTCGACTGTCATCGTGACCAACATGATACATGCCACTTTGGTGGCATCTCTCTCATGAGTCTGGAATTTAGCGATCTCCTCAAGAGTAGTTGACGACTCATCAAGTTCCTTAAGCTCCTTGTCGAGGACATATTCCTTGTCCTTGTATCGAATGACCATCCTAATGTTCCGGATCCAATCCATAAAATTGGTGTTGGATTAGTGTCTAAGTCCATAACTATTTTGGTATGTACTTGACCCGATGGTGCATGGTCCTTTTGGGTTGCCTTCACCAAAGCAACTTGATAGGATGAATTATGGAGAGAAAAGATTAAATATGATTTATTAATATATTATGGGAATAATATATTAAAGGAGAAATCATATTGTTTAATTAATATTAGTCAATAATTAATTGGTAATTAGTTTTGTGACTAAAAGAGATTAATTAAACTTAAGGGACTGGAATTGTAATTATAAGATAATTGCAATTTGGGCCATGGATTGTCTTAAATCAAGAGGTGGACGAATTCTTATGGGAAGCCCATAAGGAAATCGTCCAAGGGCTTGATTAAAGGAGTCTATGGGTTGCTTAGGGCTTAAGCAACCAAATTAGGGTTTCCTTGTTAGATAACCCTAATAGCCTCACTATAAATAGAACCCTTAAGGCTAAAAAACGTGGGAAAACTTCTTTTCTAGGGTTAGAACACGTTTTGGGCAGCCTCTAACCTCTCTCCTCTTCATGCTCTTGCTTATGGTGTTTGTGAGCCATTAGAGGAGTGACACTTGTGACTCTAAGCCTTCCAAAGTCAATTCAAGGAGGAATTGGGATTGTTATTGCTACATAACAATCAAGGTACTATCTTTAACCTAATTATATGTTAATATTGATTTCCATATGCTAGAATTAGGGTTTATAGTCTTGGATTCAAAGCATGTACAATAGAGAAACCTAGCCTGGTTTCAATTGTATTGATGCATTACATGTTCAAAAAATTCGATTTTTAGGTTTCTGGAGGCTGGACTCACCGAGTCCATAGCTGAACTCGCCGAGTCCAAGGTGACTCGACGAGTCCAGGCTTGACTCGACGAGTCAACTCGTCAGATGGAGGTTATCTCGGGATTTCTTGCTGTTTTTGCATTGGGATAGTTATCTTATCATGTTAGATCAATATTAATCCGATTATATGATATATTTGACTATAATTTTGATCTAATTGAAGATATTTATCAATTAATAAGATAATTGTTTCCTTATAAGATAATTGATTAGTTATTTTGACTAAATTGATAAATTGTTTTGCAAGAAATCATTAAACAAATAAAATATGGATAATTATGTGATTAAATGTTAATTTAAATTATTTGTTATTTGATCCTTGTTGTTATGAAAAGTTTCATATTTTTCCTTTTAGGTTTTATAGTTTAAATTTGAACACAAAAGTTTTGTTGTTTTGAAATTTAAATAGTTAAAACCCTAATGTTTTGAAAAATGTTTCAAAACTTGCCCTCAAGTTTTGGAATTTAAATTTTGATTAAATGGTTTAATTTTGATGTATATTTAAATTCTAAACCCTAATGTGTTGAAATGTTTCAAAACTTGCCCTCAAGTTTTGGAATTTAAAAGTTGATTAAAAGTTTAATTAGGAATGTTAAATTCTAAAACCCTAGTATTGTGTTGAAAAAGTTCAAACCACACCCTTATGGTTTTATTAATTAATTAAGGTGTATAATTAAAAGATGTTTAATAAATCCATAAAAGTTTTGGTTTACAATTTAATTGAATTAAAGGTATAATTGTTAAATTTGACCACCTAATATTTTAAAAGTATAAAATACACCCTATACTATATATAACATTAAAAGTCTAACATTATATATATGTAAAAGTCAGTCTTACCGTTAGTAGGCCTCATTCACGAAGCTGGTCTATGAGGGGTGTTTAAGGAAATTGCCTATAAAATGGCGATTGAATGGGTATCCACTCTTACCCACCGCACTCTTGACTAGTGGAGGGTCGTTAGCCGAACGGGTAGGATAGGACGAAACCTTCCATTATAAGTATAATGAATTATCAAAGTAACTAAATGTTTTTATAAAATTTCCAATCTTAGTTACTTAGGCAAAAGTGAATTGATGCAATTCCATGAAATTACACTTTGTGCCCTTGCGAAGATGTTAGTGGAGCGTGTGTGGTTTACCGGCACACTAAATGGTTCTAAGCAAAGGTAGCAAAGGGTGACTCAATGTTTTTCATAGTTCGGTGGAGTGTGTGTGGTTTACCGGCACATCGAATAGGTGACTGTAACATGTGAGGGCACCATGTAAGTTTGCATGGTTATTCACACCCGCTTTGTGATCCTCGGCATCCCAGTCACAAACAAGAGGGGCATATCGAGATTTAAACATGTCATTGAAAGTTCAATGAATCTTAAAGGATCTAGGAGTTTTCATAGATTTAAAACTTAAATTTCTTTTTCGTTTTTCGTGGTGGAAATTAGTGAATCGTCATTCACTTACCTTCAAATATTCTGCAATTAGGGTTACGACATCCCTCTCCTGAGTTGTAGAAAATTGTGTTGGGTCCTAGCCTTTGTATTTCATTTGGGTGATTTACTAAGGACTCAATCTATCAACTAACTTGAATTTGTTTTTCTCCCGTATTGTAGATGTCAAAGTTTGATAACTATGGTCTTCCCAAATCCCATGGAACAAGCATTCCACATGAAGATGATATTCCACGATTCGATAAAGGAGCAAGAGATCATGCTTCACTTCCTCCTCCTCCTCCAAATATTCTCCCTAACCCACAAGTTCAAAGGCTTGAAAAGTTCAAGATCACTCAAGCCCTTTTGGCAAGTAAACATAAAGAAGGAAAGCCGGTGTGTGCACACGTCCTAGGGATGAAGTCACACATTGATAGGTTAAGAATGTTGGGATCCGTTGTCTGTAAGGAAATGGCTGTTGATTGGGTTCTTCAGTCACTTCCTAACTCATATAGTGAGTTCGTAAGAGAGTACTATATGATGAACTACGACGTGACCCTTATAGATCTCACCTATATGCTTATTGCTGCTGAATCAGCAATGATTTGGCGCAATAGAAAAGCAAAGTTGATTGGTGAATCTACCTTCGAGACCTCTATGGATATAGACAATGGCAACGAAAGACATGCTATGTCTGAAGTAGTTCCATGTCACGTTCCAAAAGAGTCAATTTGCTTTTATTGCCAAGAGAGGGGGCATTGGAGACGAAAACTGCCCTATTTACCTAAGAGATTTAAGAGATGGGAGAGTCAAAACGTATGGCTCTGCTTGAGGTAATATCCATTGACTAACTCTTTTAAGTTTCTATTCTAGATTCTTAAAATATAATGTGATAAGATTACAATTGATGTTTTGTAGGATCGAAGAAAAGAAAGGAAGATTAAGGGAAGAAGTGAGTAAAATCTAACCGTGAAGGAATGAATTTCGATCGCATTTCTCGAAGATTAGATTCTTGAGCTACTACTTAGAGTTAGAATTAGATTGCTAAGAAAGATGTATTAGCATAGTTTTTCAATGAATTGCATTGTAAGGACAAATTTTTCCGCAATAAAATAAATTTTGATTTTATATTATTTATTTATCCTTGCAATGGCGTATATGAAAAATTGATGTTTGAATGTTTCTATTATTAGCAATAATGGATTTGGTTCTTATTATGTTATCTATGGAAAGTCGAGAATTTACCAAATAGGGAGAGTTTCTCATCGCCCAAGTTTCAATTGGACAGAAACTTGGAATCATACAACTTGGTTGCATGATGAATGAGAAATTTCGTATTTGGAAATTAGACTAATTCATTGACAAAGTGTCAAGTGAAAGACTAGGAGATCGAGCACACAAAGTTGTGTATTGATCAAGTCCACCATAAGAGTAACAAAGATATTCGTCATGATTTACTAAAGGTTTAGTAAATATGATTATACTTATAAGATTAAGTGTAATTCTATATTGATTGAAAAGGTTTAAATCAATAGCAGAACGAATAAGAAAAATCAAGTAGGCAGAAAGATAAAAGTTTCTCCATTCTAAGAAGAAGGGAGAGTAGCTTTTATGCTTCATGATAGGACTTAATGATTAAGAACCATATCTCAATTGATCCTCTAAGTGAGTCTTAGTACAATTGTATGTATAAGAAGAGGAATCAAGAATTGAAGAAATGGTTAAATCAAGAAGTCAATCATACTTCGTTCCGAAAACAAGTCTTAAAGTTAAGATTGTGACAATGAGTGAAAAGTATTAAGAAGGTTTATAACATTGATCAAATGTGGAAAGTTGTGATGTCTTGGATAAGACAAAGACCAACTAGGACCAATTTATGAAGAGTTTTGATAAAAGCTACACTAACTCTTGAATATTTGTTTGTTAAGAAATGCTTATTGACAAGAGAATTGTATATGTCAAGGAGTCAGTGGGAGTCCTAATAGCCTTGAAAGGTTTCAAGAACAAATCAAATAAACCTTATCGATCATCACTAGCACATGAGTTGAGGTTTACAACCTATCGTGTTGACATTATTTTGTTTTTGTGCCAATCCAATCGAGTTAATTATGCATGTGAGTCCTATGAGTTCTCATTTGAATGCATAAAAGGCAAGGACCTTGATCAATGGAAAGTACATTGATAAGAAAAGGTGAGCTGCTTAACTACTTGGAAGACATGGTGGGCAGCTATACTACCATAAGGCAAGAAATCAAGATTAAGAAAGTTCGATCCATATGAGGATGAATTTGTCGTAAACTTTGGTTTTGACAAATTCACATGGATAGGAACACATACACCATTTAAATCTAAGTGTCATAAGATTTCCTCCTTCATGAAAATGATTGTGAGGAAATGCTTTCACTAAGAGAGATTTTAAGAAGATAATTATTGTAAAATTGCATTCTCGAATTCGATTATGGTTACGGTATCCCTTTCCATAATTTGAATTGTGAAGTTTGGCAATTCGACTTAAGTGTTTAGACACACATATGAACTATCAAAGGCAAAGGTGTATAAGTTCAAAAAGCCTTGATAAAAGATTATCAAATCACTAAGTATTAGAAACATGAACTTAAGAAATTCAATAAGTATTGTTTTTCTGAAAGTTAAGATGTTTATGAATACATGTCGAAGCTAGTGGGAGCATAAGTGTTATGTTCATCATGATAGTGGGAGCATAAATGTTATGATTGTATGATTATGAAGGAAAGTATTGCAAAGTTAGCAATATTAATTATAGAAAACAAGAGTCATACTTTGCAAAGTCGCAATAGTTGAAGAGTTGTTTTGCTATAATTAAGGGAGAGAATATTATGCTTCATTTCAAATCTAAAGGTTTAGGTTGAGAAATGTTAATAAATTTAGTCAAGGGTACATAGTGTGTTCTTAAAATTTCGATTATGATTACAGCATTCCTCTTCACAATTCGAATTTTGAGAACATAGCAAATAAAACATTATGCGTCGTGTCCCATACGCTTCGGGTATAGGATCGATTGCAAATGCTTTAATGTTTGACCATTCTAAAATTTTCCAAATGTTAAGCGCATTTAGAGGGAAAAAGGACTAGAATCGGTTTGACTAAAATAATTAAACAACTATCAAAGGACAATCCAAAGTTCGACGAGGATTGGTCGCTTGTGAGTAGTTGGAAGTATAGTATTGGAAAATATGGAAATGTTTCCATATTGGATGGACCATACCGACATTATTATAAATAGAAAAGATTCTATTAAGAATGAGTTGTCATATAGAAAATATGGAAATGTATCCATATTGGGAATTGAATATTGAAAATCTATGACTAGATTAGAAACTTTTATGCAAAAGGATGTTCAAAGGAATGTTCTTTGAGTGAGAGACATCATATCTAAGGAATTGTATTGTAACAATCTCCGATAGAAGATTTTGTAATATCATTGGAAATAGTCTTTGTGACTTTGGTGCAGTGACATTACAAAAGAGATCATTGCATAAAATGTTAGAATCTAGCATATTCTATAAGTAGCAAGAATTTGATATTCTTTCACTTATGAAAAGGATTTGGAGTTGTGAAATGAGAATGATTGGAAATGTGTTCAATGTGATCTATTTCACAAAGTAAGAACCATAGGTAAACATTGTGTGCATGCTAGGAGCATGGGACAAGTGTTGTAATTCAAGTAAGAAGTTGATTACCCGAAACGAAAAATAATGAGTAATCAATATGGTGATAAATAAAAAGTGTTTTATTTATGATCAAAGGGTTGAGGCCATATGGGATTAGTATTATTCTTGTGTTTCACATTTGCATGTTTTGACTTCCAGAATAATTGAGTTTATTAAGAATAATCGAATTATTCAAACGGGCCATAGTCGTTTATATGTTGGAAGTAGATATGAATGAAGACTGTCGTGAATTGGTGTATGGATTGTCTAAAAGAGTATTAGACATAAGCAAATGTTTGCTGCAACGTTCATGAGTGCTTATGAATATGATTTGATCATTGGATTAAACCCGCGCTCACTTGGATCACTCCATGGATTGTATCACGAGTGATTGGTGAGAAGATAACATCTTATATTCTTGAAACTGAGATGTGTGAGTTGTATCTTGCAAATCGGTTGCACATTGATAATATGTAAACGCACTAGTAACTTGGTGTTATAAAACATATTATTGTGTGTGATTCAGTGTGTAAGTGCAAGCAAGCATTGAATCAAAGTTTATCCGTTCCTTTTATTCAAAGTAGGATAAAAGCGATATCTTTGGGCCCCTCGATGATTTAGTGATGACAAACGTAAATGCTCGGCCGGGCTAGGGCTAATTTGATTTGTTCAATTAGTCAGTCGTCATAAATCGGGAATCGAGATATAGTACAAAGAGAATGATTTGAAATCATATCTCATATGATATCTAGAATGGAGGAATATATGATCCCTTATCTAAGGACACGCGTATCTGATATGATCAGAGTTGACAACGGCTTTGGAAAGCTACAATTGCAGATCAGGATCTGAAGTCATACGCAGAATAGTTGTTAGACTTATCCAAGTGGGAGATTGTTGGATTAGTGTCTAAGTCCATAACTATTTTGGTATGTACTTGACCTGATGGTGCATGGTGCTTTTGGGTTGCCTTCACCAAAGCAACTTGATGGGATGAATTATGGAGAGAAAGGATTAAATATGATTTATTAATATATTATGGGAATAATATATTAAAGGAGAAATCATATTGTTTAATTCATATTAGTCAATAATTAATTGGTAATTAGTTTTGTGACTAAAAGAGATTAATTAAACTTAAGGGACTGGAATTGTAATTATAAGATAATTGTAATTTGGGCCATGGATTGTCTTAAATCAAGAGGTGGACGAATTCTTATGGGAAGCACATAAGGAAATCGTCCAAGGGCTTGATTAAAGGAGTCTATGGGTTGCTTAGGGCTTAAGCAACCAAATTAGGGTTTCCTTGTTAGATAAACCTAATAGCCTCACTATAAATAGAACCCTTAAGGCTCAAAAACGTGGGAAAACTTCTTATCTAGGGTTAGAACACGTTTTGGGCAGCCTCTAACCTCTCTCCTCTTCATCCTCTTGCTTATGGTGTTTGTGAGCCATTAGAGGAGTGACACTTGTGACTCTAAGCCTTCCAAAGTCAATTCAAGGAGGAATTGGGATTGTTATTGCTACATAACAATCAAGGTACTATCTTTAACCTAATTATATGTTAATATTGATTTCCATATGCTAGAATTAGGGTTTATAGTCTTGGATTCAAAGCATGTACAATAGAGAAACCTAGATCCAAGCATTAGGTTTAGTATGAGCACATAGGATGTCTTATGACCAAAACCCATCAGTTGGAACCATCGAAGATGACTCTGCCACAAAGGTTCATGAGAGAGGAGTCGGTAGGATTTGAGCCAGAGGCAACATTATTGGAAGACATCTGAAAAAGAAGAAAGACAAATTTAGATTAGATATAGAATCCTTAATAAGATACCCAAATTTTATATTAAGGCTAGGACCCAACACAATATTTTATAACTTAGAAGAGGGATGCTGTAACCCAAGCTATAAAATATTTGAAGGTAGGTGAATGACGATTCACCATTTTCCACCATGGAAAACAAAATGTATTATTAGTTTTAATTGGTTTTGAAACTCTTAGATTCTTTGGAGATTCATTGAACTTTTCAATGGCATGTTTAAATCTCGAATGTGCCCTTCAAGTTTTCTGACTGGGATGCCGAGAATCACAAAACAAGGTGTGAAGTAACATGCAAATTACTTGGTACTCTTAATTTTTATCACCTAACCGATGTGCTGGTTAACCACACGCGCTTTATCGATTTATGATAAACCTTAAGCCACCATTTTCCTACCTTGTTAAATCCAGCTTAGTGTGCCGGTTAACCACACACACTCCACTAACGACTTAAGAAAAGTGCAAAGTGTAATTTAATGGGTTAGCACCATATTCACATTTTCCTAAAGTAACTAAGATTGGGAATTTATAAAACATTTAGTTACTTTATAACCATCATAGTTTTAATGAGGATTAAAGTCATTATGGACACCCATTAAGCTTCCATTTTATAGGCAACAACCTTATAACTCCTTAAAGACCGGCTTTGTGAATGAGGCCTACTAACGGTAAAATGATTTGTTCTTATACATACATACATACATACATACATACATATATATATATATACACACACACACACACACACATATATATATATACTATTTAACTTATAATATTATAAAGTATAAGGGTTAAATTTTAACTTTTAAAATTCTAGGGGGTTGGAACTAAAGTTTTTAAAGTGACTCTACATGTTCCAAAACTTGAGGGAAAATTTTGTAACTTTCAAAAATTTTCAACTTCATAACTTATGAGTTAATGGTTTATTAAAACGAAGACTCATCATTTTCATGTAACTTATGTGTTTCTTTGATGGACTTTAAAAGAATTACTTTTGGTAATCCATAACTTGAGGACCAATTATGGATTCCATTAAAACACATCAAGATCAAGAATTAAACTAACAAAATAATTCCTATGATCTTCTAAACTCATAAGTGTATTAACATTCATATCAACAATTTCAAGAATCATAAATAACACATACAGAACTTGAAATTTTTGATAATAGCCATTGTAAATGGATTACCATAACCATTACACCATCTAGAACAAGTTTTATAAGACCAAAACAGTTTAGGGTAATGTTTCCAGTCCATTTCCAGCAGTAAAACTCGAAAATCTGCATTCAGGGCCTCCTAGTCGTCGAGTGCATGAACTTACTCGACGAGTAGGATGAAATAACACTCAAAATTTTTGACTCTCTCGGACGGAGTTGAGGATTTTATGGTGTTCTGTGATGTATCCATCACAGGCTTGGGGGTAGTCCTCATGCTGAGAGGACAGGTGATAGCCTACGCATCACGACAGTTGAAGCCGCATGAGACGAGATACCCTACGCATGATTTAGAGTTGGGAGCAGAGGTGTTCGCTCTCAAGATATGGAGACATTACCTTTATGGGGTCCGTTGTACCATATACACGAATCACAAGAGCTTGAGACACATCAAGGATCAGCCGAATCTGAATATGAGGCAGCACAGATGGCTGGATATAGTCAATGACTATGATTGTGAGATCCTTTACCACCCTGGTAAAGCGAATGTAGTGGCAGACGCCTTGAGCCGCAACTCAGCTGGGTCATCCACCCCAGCGATATGTATGAGGATATCAGTGGATTCTCCGCTTGTGAGTTTGATCAGAGATGCTCAGGTGGAGGGCATGCGACCTGAGAACTGGAAGCTAGAGAGGATCAGGGGTGAGAACACCCGGTTTGTGCAGGAAAGTCAAGGATTATTGACCCAATGAAGTCGGGTATGGGTTCCGATGTCTTGTGGGGTCAGATAGATAGTTATGGAGGAGGCTCATAAGTCTCATTTTTCTATCCACCCGGGGCCACCAAGATGTACAGAGACCTGAGTTTGAGTTACTGGTGGCCATGTATGAAGCGATAAGTCGCTTGGTATGTCGTGAGGTACTTGACCTGTAGGATGGTCAAGGCTGAGCATTAGAGGCCACATGGTATGCTGCAGCCCCTGGAGATTCCCATGTGGAAATGGGAGCATATCATGATGGATTTCATTACCAACCTACCGAGGACGGCGAAAGGGTTTGATGCTATATGGGTCATCGTAGATTGATTGACCAAGAGTTCCCATTTATTGGCTATACGGGAGAGTTCCTCGGCCGAGAAGTTGGCCGAGAAGTTGGTCTCCATTGTTTCCAACCGGGATGTTATATTTACTTCTCGTTTCTGGCAGAAGTTCCATGAGGAACTAGGCACGCGTTTGCACTTTAGCACAACATTTCATCCACACACTGTCGGTCAGAGTGAGCAGGCCATTCAAACCCTTGAGGATATGTTGCGGGCGTGTGTCATTGACTTCGGTGGGAGCTTGGATTCCCACCTACCGCTTGCAGAGTTCACCTACAACAACAACTATCATTCCAACATTGGCGCCCTGCCTGTCAAGATGTTGGTTGGGCAAAGATTTCGCACCCAGGTTTGTTGGGGGTGAGGTCGGACACATGGTGGTGGGACGGACGGAGGTAGTTCTGCAGACTACCGAGAAGATTCAGTAGATTAGGCAGCGATTGTCGACCACTCAGAGTCGAAAGAAGAGTTATGTCGATAGACACCGATCTAAGTTAGAGTTTCAGGTGGGTGATATGGTACTCCTGAAGTTCTCACCCTGGAAGGGTGTGATCCGCTTCAAGAAGAAGGGGAAATTAGGTCCTCGTTACATTGGGCTGTTCAGGATCATTACTAGGGTTGGCAAGGTGGCATATAGGCTAGAGCTACCGGAGGAGCTTAGCCGGATTCATAGCACTTTCCATGTTTCCAATTTGCGAAAGTGCATTATGGATCAAGAGGCAGTGGTGTCGTTGGATGATATTCAGGTTGACGAGTGCCTGAATTACGTGGAGAGGCCTGTGGCCATTCTGGAAAGGAAGAAGAAAATTCTGCGGAACAAGGAGATACCTTTGGTGAAGATGCAGTAGGAGCATCGAAGGAGATTCGAATGGACGTGGAAGTCGGAGGCAGAGATGCGGGAGCACTACCCGACATTCTTCACCTCAGTGAACGTCGAGGACGAAGTCGAGTTCAAGTGGGGGATAATTTTAATGCCCTAATTCTCAGGTATTGATTTATATAAGAATTTTCTTGATTTCAAGGTCTACGCGACGACTTGGTTGCCCTACTCGTCGAGTAGCAGCGGGTTGGTCCACATGTTTTAGTGATCTACTCACCGAGTCCAAGAAGGGACTCGGTGAGTAGGAGCTGGCTGATGAAACCCTAAAATCCGGGATATTTCACCCTATTTAAAGGATCATTGGCCTCCCCCAGCCTCCCCTTTACAACTCCTTGGAACCCTTAAACCCTAAATCGTGTGTGTGTGTGTTTCTTTGGTGTGATAAAGCTTGGAAGAGGGATCTTGGTGAGGAAACACTTGGGGGAAGAAAGTAAATTGAAGCTAGGATGTCGTGGGAAGCAAAGATATACTTCAGTTGGCACTCTCTTGAAGGTATTAGGCTGTCTCCTTGGCTCATTTCATCTTTAATCTCTTTTGGGTGGGTTTTAGGAAAAGTTTCTTGTGTTTGAGTCAAGATCTAAAGTTGAAACTTCAGATCTGGACTCCCTTTGGCCTCTAGATCCATAAATTCATCAGTTTTGGCAAGTATAAGCCTTCCCTCAAGTAAAAGACTTCTTTGCAAGCTTAGTTTTGTCATTTTGAGGCTTTAGAGCTTTACATGCACATAAAGTTTGCAGTTTTACGTGATAATCATGCCTTGGGAAGTCGGATCTGCAATATGGAGCCTTTGCATGGCTTAAAAAGCATATGTATGGATGAAGGACTGAAGGGACTAGGCGAGTGGCATAGTCGACTCGGTGAGTCCGATGAAGATTGTCGTGAACTCAGCTAGTCAGATGGGGTCTTCCCAACTGTTGGACATATATGAACTTGGCAAGTTGGTGAGTTATGCATGGAACTCGGCGAGTAGCTGAGGGTACTCGATGAGTTGAGGTCAACATGGACTGTTGACCTTGACAGTTGACTTTGACTTTGACCAAGGGTTGACCAGTTGACTTCTAGGACATTTTGGGAGATTGGAAATTTACAAGTATGGTTTACAATGAATATAGGTGGTGGAGTTCGTGGCAGTGATCCGATAGTTTGAGCTTATCTTACGAGTCGACAGTTACGAGGTGAGTTATCCTTACTATATCAATAGGGTATAAGGCACCAAGGCTGGCCCTTTATGGATTGTATCTGGTTATGGCACGATATGTTTATTGATTACATCCTGGTAGTTAGGATGGTGATATGATTATGTGTAGTGACCTGGTTAGGTCAGTGTCCTGGTTATGGGATGAAGCTATGTTAGTGACTGGTTAGGTCTCTATCCCGGTTATTAGGATGTTGCTATGATTAGTGATATGTTGGATCGGTTTGACTAATATATGATATGAGCTAGCGTATGATAGTTATGTGCACATGTTTGTTTGATTGGGGGTTGGGTTGACGCGGTCCTGCTTTGTGCTGTAGGCCAACATACCCGGTGAGCGGTCCGGATAGGCTGTTGGCCCTGCGAGGCGGTCTATTCAGGCTGAAGGATCATTATGCATGTTGTTCTATATTTGTCATATGTTATATTGGTATGATATTGGTATTTTAGAGTATATCACTAAGCTTTCTGGCTTACAGTTTCAGTTTGTTGTTTTCAGGTACTTTTGGTGATCGAGGGAAGGCGAAGGCCTGATTATACCGCTCCTCCTGCTGCTATGTTTAATAATTGGAAACTGGGATGCTCTGATGATTATTATTTTGAAAACAAATTATGTAATGATTAAATGGTTTTTAAGTGTGTTGAAAAAGTTTTAATTTGGCATGATTTTATGGGTGTTACATCACAACTTACCAATTTCAAATGTGCAAGGGTAAGAAACATTTCTACTCCACATTTGATGAGTGTTATAAACCTTCTAAAGATGTGTCACTCAATGCACAATCTTGGAGTATGACTCTAAGATTTGATTTTGGAACAAAGTATGATTCACGTTTTTGATTTAACCATTTCGACAATTCCTAATTCCTCTTCTTAGCCATGCCAATGCACTAAGGTGTCCTTAGAGGATCAATTGTGATATGGTCTCATTATCATTAGGATAATCATAAAACATGATACTCAAGTACTCTCCCTTCCTTTCAGATTGGAGAAACTTTTATCTTTCTTCCTAATTGATTCTTCTTATTTATTCTGCTATTCATTGAAAGTTTTTCCAATGATTCAGAATTACACTTAATCTTTTAAGTATAACCATGTTTACTAAACTTTCAGTAAATCATGAGCTTATCGTTCTTTGTGGTGGACTTGACTAGTGCACAACAATGTGTACTTGATCCGCTAGCCCTTCACTTGACTCACATCTACATGCGAGCAAGGAATTAGTCTTAATTTCCCAGATACGAAGGTTCTCATTCATCATACAATACCAGCTGCATGATTCCAAGTTTCTATCCAATTGACACTTGTTTGATGAGAATCATTCATTATTTGGTAAATTTTCCACACTACCACAAATAACTTAACTAAGGATCACATCCATTTTTCAATATTGCTAATAATAGAAACATACAAACATCAATTTTCACAAATGTCATTGCAAGGAAATATAAATAAGACAAAAATAAAAGTTTATTTTATTTATAAAAATGCGGAAAAATTTGTCCTTACAACGCAATTACAAATGAAAACTATGTTACTAAATATTCCTAAACAATCTATCATAACTCCTAAATAGCAGCTCAAAAATCCGATCATCGAACCATGCCATCGAATTCCATTTCTTCTCAATCAGACTCATCTCACTCTTCTTTTAAGCTTCCTTTGTTTTCTTCGATTTAATCTTATCACATCATGTATTAAGAATCTACAAATAGAAAATTAATAGAGTTAGATAGTGAATTTACCTGAAGCAGAGTTATACATCTTGACTCTGTCATCCTTGCGATCTTTCAGGTAGATATGGTAGCTTCGCAACCAATGTCCCTTCTTTTGGCAGTAGACACAAATGGACTCTTTTGGAACAAAACATGGGACAATCTCAGATTCAGCCTTTCTCTATACAATCCGGTCAAACGGTTTGACCTTGGCCAATCCATTGGGAAGAGAAGACTTTTCTGGACTTCCAATGTTGCCATTATCAATGTCCATGGAAGTTTAGGAGGTTGATCTAGCAGTCAAATTTGCTTTACCAGTGCGCCAAATCATTGCTGATTCAGCAGCAATAAGTAAATAGGTAAGATCAATGAGGGTCACGTTGTGGTCCATCATATAGTAATCTTTAATGAACTCACTATATGATTCAGGAAGTGATTGAAGAACCAAGTCAACGGCCAACTTCCTGGAGACATCGACACCCAACATTCCCAATCCATCAATTTGTAATTTTATCTCTAAGACGTGTGCACACACAGAATGTCCATCTACATGTTTGCTTGGCAATAGGGCCTAAGTGACCTTGAACTTTTAAAGTCTTTGAACATGTGGGTCAGGGAGAATAATTGGAGGAGGTGGAGGAAGTGAAGAATGATTTCCATTTCCATGATCCAATCGTGGAACATCATCTTCATGTGGAAAGCTTTTTCCAAAGGATTCAAGAAGACCATAGTTAGAATTTGACATCTACAGAAGGGAGAAATTCAAGTTAGTTGATTTAAGTCCTTAATATAACACCCAAATGAAATATTAAGGCTAGGACCCAACACAATATTCTACAATTCGGAAGAGGGATGACGTAATCCAATTGTAGAATATTTGAAGGTAGGTAATTGACGATTTACTAATTTCCACCATGAAAAACGAAAAGGAAAATTATTTTTCAAATGAATTGAAATTCCTAGATCTTTTGAGATTCATTGAACTTTTCAATGGTATGTTTAATCTCGATTATGCCCTTCAAGTTTGTGACTGGGATACCGAGTATCACAAACTAGGTGTGAATAACCATGCAAATTAGCTTGGTACTCTTGAAGACGTTTATCACCTAATCAATGTGCCGGTTAACTACACACGCTCCATTAATCTAAGATAATCTACGAGATATCCTTCATAAGTCCCATATTAGTATACAGGTTAATCACACACGCTCCACTAATGACCAACAAGGTGTAATGTGCAATTTCATGGATTAGCATCAAATTCACATTTTTCCTAGAGTAACTAAGATTTCGGAATTTATAAAAGTTTTTAGTTACTTCGTATTTCATTATACTTATAATGGAAGGTTGTGTCCTTTCCTACCCATTCGGCTAACGACCCTCCACTAGTCAAGGGTGTGGTGGGTAAGAGTGGATACCCAATGACGGACATTTTAGAGGCCACTTCCTTAAACGCCCCTTATAGACCAGCTTCGTGAATGAAGCCTACTAACGGTAAGACTGACTTTTAACATATACATATATAATATATTAGACTTTTAATTTTATATAGTATAATGGTGTATTTTATACATTTAAAATACTAGGTGGTTTAATCTATAAATTAGAATTTTAATTTAGTTAAACTTAAACCAAATTATTATGTATTTATTAATTCTCTCTTTTAATTAAATATTTAATTAATTTTAAAAGAATCCATATGAGTGTAATTTGAACTTTTCAAAGCACTAGAGTTTTAGAATTTAATATTTCAAAATTAAGACCTTTTAATCAAATTTTAAATTCCAAAACTTGAGGACAAATTTTAAAACTTTTCAAAATATCATAGTTTAACTATTAAATCTTCAAAACTAAAACTTTTAATTTCAAATTTAAATAATAAAACCAAAAGGCTGTAATTTAAAACATTTTTCAAAATTACTAGGTTAAATATTTGAATCAAAATAATCCTATATTATCCATATTTAACCAAATCCACCAATTTTGATAAGGATATCTCATACCAATCATAAAAATAGATTTTAGGCAATAAAAACGACTTATGATAATTATCCAAATAAAAAACTGGCTAAAAAATTCGAAAATCCCGGCAGCAGATCACTGGACTCGTCGAGTCTGTTTGTCAGACAACAAAATTTTTGACTTTTTGACCCTTTGGCAGTTCACTTTTGCATCTATTCAATAGAAAAATGACCTAGGCTTTGATAACATTAATGGGTTTAGAGCATAATGTAACACTAGTCAAAATAGGTCAATAGACAATCACATGTGATTTTGCCAATCATGTAATGTGATTATGTTAACCTAATAATGTGGTAAGAATGTTATGTAGTTCATGATAAAATCTAATACAAATATAAACTTTCTTTATGATAAAACTCAAAAGTATACCTCCATACAATTCCAAAAATATAGAGAACGTCTGAATCTGACTTCGCATGAAGAAGTTATGATAACCGAACACTATAAATCTCTATAATAAAAGAAATTTAAAATAGACTTACAATTAGCTATTTAAGTCTAAAAGAGAGTTGTAGTACTCGTAAATACCTACGCATGCATATAAAGAACGTCAAAAACAGAGTTCGTATGCAAAAGTTATGGCCTTCTAAAGATTTAGCTTTTAAAAACCCTAAACTAACTAAATTCACGATGTGAGTTTTATGACACTCACGACGTGAGGAGTCATTTTGTCATAATTCAGAATCTAGAGGCTGCGAGAGGATAGGATCCAAGTTCACGACGTGAGCTTTATGACACTCACGACGTGAGGAGTCAATTGGCCACCTTTCGAAGCTAGGGACGCAAATGGCAAGTCTACGGAGTGATCATGCAAGACTCACGACGTGAGCCTTATGACACACACGACGTGAGTGTCCTAAATTCCTACTATAAATAGCAGGTCTGACTTCAGCCATTCTTACACCAAAACTTCTTCCATTTCTCTCCTTTGCTGAGGCAATCTTGCATCCTGAGCCCCGACGATCTCGCACACTGACCGTTTTGCTTAGATATCATAAAATCACGCTACTAGGGTGAGTTTCACCGCCCCACTTTCTAATATTTCCGGGGGAAAACGCATGCTAGTCATTGTATACATGTTATTATTATGTCCATATGATAGTGTATAGTTATGATAAATCGAGATACGATGGTTCTAAATATAACATTTTGAATACATACAACTATTATTAACTTATCAGTATGTTAATTTACTAATGTAGATCTTGAGTTATACTTAGGATTCTACATATATGTTGTGTGCGATATAATACCGAAGTAATATTGAAAGTTCTAAATGTTAAGTTATATGGTATGTTGCTATTAATAGTTTTATGTCAAGATAAAACTGGATATGTTATATGTTGTTATTGTTAGTTTTATGTCAAGATAAAACTTGGTATTGTTATTGATAGTTTTATGTCAAGATAAAACTAGAAATGTTATATGTTGTTATTATTGGTTTTAGGTCAAGATAAAACCTGGTTTTTACTTCAAGATATAGCTGTTATACTGCCTAAATATTATGAAGTTAGGAGTAATGTTTAAAAGCATAGTCTAGTAACTTAGGGTTTTAGACATGAAGATGCTTTTGTTGTTAGAGCTATAGGAAGCCGTCAAAGTCTACATGAGTAATTGTATTCATCAACTAAGATTGGGGATCTTAGCGGAAATCCTCTGAACAGTAACCGTTAATCCCGTGTGAGTGAGGAAGTCGTGTATAATTAGTATATGGGCTGACCACCCCACTTCTGACTGTTAGCTACAGTCAACAAAAACAAGTGATGAACTATCCTTTTAATTGTTATTATTCCGGTGTCGATGAAGCGTACGGTGTTGTTTCTCATGTTAAATCATGAGTGTAGTTGTTCTCATGGTAAATCATGAGTGTATTGTTCTATCAGAGGTATTATGTCATAGCAGCGATTACAGGCTCATGGTAGCACATTGTTAGAAACATTATACATTGTTGTGTACAAGTATTAATGTTAAGTATAAGTTTTCCCCTACTTATACCTTAAGATTAAGAAATGATTAGGTATAACACTTAATTGATAAGTATACTATTATACCTAATGTCGGAGAATCAAAATGATACTTTCAAAACTATACTTTTGAATGTGTAAAAATGTATTATTTTATGGAGTCAAAATCTGTGGACTCACCAACTTTATGTTGGCGTATTTTAAAATGCATGTGTTTTCAGGAACTTGAAAAGCTGGTTTGTATTCGAGCAGAAGAAGTTTTACTATTATTTTTCTGTTCATTAAGAAGTATGTCATAGTCGGATATTATGTAATAAATACTAGGAAAACAATAATGTAACTTTCAAACATCAATAAAGGTATGTACTTTCTTCAAGTATTGTTCAAAGTATTTTATATAACTGTGATACGAAAAATTGACATTACACTACCCAGTGTTTCCGCCGATGACCGGGGTGTGACACATAACATCATTCCTATGGTGTACATGCAACCCTAATTGCTTTGGATCTAGGTTTTTCTAATTTGAACATACAACTATGAATATAAAGCAATAACCCTATGACTAGCATACATATTTCAAAATTGACATATGATTAGGGTTAGAAACTTTACCTATCTTGTTATGTAGTAATAACAAGTTTAATCCTTCTTGATCTTGACATTTGAAAGCCTAGTGGCCCAAGTGTTGCACCTCTAATGGATTCACAAACACCCAATGCAAGGAGGATGACTTAGGAGAGATGTATTTCGACTAGGGTTTCTTTCTTGAATGCTTTGGCCAAAACCCGCTTGTATGGGGTCCTAAATATAGTTGTGGCTGCTAGGGTTTTCAGGTGGAAACCGTAATACCTAACTTAGGCAACAAGCATCCCATGAACTCCTTCCTTAAAGTCTATGGACGAAATCTATAAGTATTCCCTATAGGATTTCGTCCACTCCACTCTATGCGTGCGTGGAACTCGGGTCTCTCCTCTCGTTGGTTTGGGGAGCGGGGGTTTCACAGCAGGCCATGCCACTTCAAAAGTCACTGCGTGCAAAGTGGTAAAACACGAGAAAGCATGTATAGAAAATCAAAAAGTGTTTGTACTTTTTGCATTCGATATATTTGGTTTTCTCACACCCGAGGCAGTGGAGCGCCTCAATAGAGTCCAACAGGTCATGCATTCTAATGTCATATCTCCTAGATCCACAAATGTTGTTTTCAAAAGAATTGGTTTTGCCATCCAGAAAGGGCTAGCAGCGCAGCTTGTTTCCCGTTTTCCTTCAGTCGATATGTATGGAACTATTGTAGTTGAATTCATGAATTGACAATTATAACATATGATCACTCTTTTATTTCTTAAAAAAAAATTCTGATCAATACTAATTAAATAATATGATTTCCAAATAATATATTAATCTTGTAATATATTAATAAAACCATTTTGAGTACCAATTTATTGTTCACATAATAAATTCTACTCTCTCTCCTCTTGTCATCATATCAAGTTGCATGAGTGAAGGCAACCCAAAAAGACTATGCTCATAATCAAATAAAGTACATACCAAAAAATAATTATGGGCTTAGACACCTAATCCATCACAATATTCTTTTCTTATAACCTAGAAAACCCATCAGCGATATTAGAGCCTAGGATTTTATTTTGTTATTCGTGCATATTATGAAACTGAAAATCAATTCCAGAAGAATAAAAAAAACATTGTCAATCGCAGACCATGACATGGCAACCTTCCTGCCACGACGTGGTTTTGAACATAGTGGGGTTTTGGGTTTTACATGCATTTTGTGAATCATAGGATGATTATGAGATGTTAAGTGTTATTTTAATTAATTCAAATCTGAACCTTTGGAGTAGATAATTCTGAAACCCTAATTCAAATATTTAAGTAGTAATATTTTAAATTAATATTAGTTAATTAAATGTCTAGTTAATATAATGATTTAATTCTAAAAGATTTAATATAATTAATCAAATGTTTAACTAAAAAACAAACATTAAATCAAAGTTAGTTTAGTTATTTTAAAACTTGTATTCTTAAAAGGTTTTTAAATAAGCCCTTACATATATTTATAAGAGTATATAATATTATATGTAAAAATATTAAGCCATTCGAATCAAGAGTAGGCCTCTATTTTATTATTGTTGATGGAGCGTACATGGTTAACTGGCACGTTAACGTGAGATCATGAATGAGAATGAGGGTGTCTAGTGGGTTTGCATGGTGATTCACATCTTATTTGTGATCCTTGGTATTCTAGTCGCTAATGGAAGAGCTTAATTCGGAGATGAACACGTCATTTATATTTCAATGAATCTCAAGATATCTAGGAAATTCATTATGATTGAAACTGGTAGATTGCTTTACCTACCTAAAATAGATTTGTGATATGATTATGGTATCCCTTTTCATATTATGAATTGAAAATATGGATCCTAGTCTTAATTAAAATTGAGTTAATAATTAAGGATTAAAATCAACTTCCTTAAACTTTATCTCATAACTTAGCATCAGTTAACCTTTACATTGGGATTTTCCATACTGAATCATATCATTTTCTCTATACATCTAGGACACTTAGGAATGTTCTTGATCTTTATTTGTTGATTCTTGCAACATTGATCTAATTAGACTTTCCATGTTTAAGGCATACGAGTCATCAAATATGGTACATCCTATGGCATATATGATCACTTCCATAGTAGAAGCATGTCGGACACGACTCATTTTATTTAGCTTAATAGTAAAACACGAACATTAAAATTTCTCAATGTCCTTCCATATCTTATTAAGCACAATCTCCTTTTTGAGTTATGTATGTCGAGTTTCGTCAAGATTCCATATACTTTTACTTAATACAATGAATCACTTAGATCTATCTCAATAGATCATTATTATGTACATGTTTTGTATCTCCCATCTATATCATAGTGAAACAATTCTCATTAAAAGAAATGCTTTTACACTTTTTAAGTTAGAACATAGTTTCTTATGAATCGTACATTATCAATGTACAACACAAGGGTGATACCAATGGTTTCACTAGCATTGACACACACACACACATAAACACACACACACACATATATATACATATATATATATATATATATATATATATATATATATTGTTGGGTTTTGAGCATTCTAACACTTCCTAAGTGTACATGCAACCCTAATAAACCTTGGATCTATGTTTGTCTAAAATACATGCAAAATTTGTTTTCCAAGGTTTATAACTTATCTAGCATGGCATGGGGAACTTTTAAACATAAAAGAACTAGATGAATTACATACCTTTTGATGAGTGATTATTCCTTGGAGTTTGAGAGCCAAGCACCAATAATGTGAATGCCTCAAATGGAAATCACAAATCACCACAAACTTGGAAAACCTTATGAAAGTGTATACTTTTCACTAGGAATCGGCCACCAGTTCACACACATTAGGGTTTCAATTCATGCACCATAAGCTTGTTTATATAGTGTAGATGATTAGGGTAAACCCTAATAACCCATGTCTTTTCCTCTTCCAAGGATCCATGGGTTAAAAGCTCCACGAATCATCCATGGACTTCCATATAAGCTAAGCCCATTCCCAAATGAGTGTTAGCCCACACCATATAAATATAATAGTCCATGATTTAATTAGTCTTCCTTTTAATCACTAAATCAATTCATAATTAATTTAAGATTAAAGCATAATTAAATAACATGGCTTTATATTAATATATTATAACTTATAATATATTAATAAAACATAAGTATACAATTCTAATAATATTATCCATAAATCGTTTGGGTGAAGTGCAACCCAAATGGACCATGCTGGGTCGGGTCAAGTATATACCAAATAAGTTATGGACTTAGACACCTTATCCAACAGACTCCCACTTGGATAAGTCTAATAACTGTATTTGCCTATATTACTTCAGGAACCAACCGGCAATCGTAGCTCTCAAAAACTCTGTTGAACTATAAAGAGCCATTTTAGATAAGTGATCATATAATCCTCTGTTCTCATGATATCAACCGGACAAATACATGGAACAATATCTTACTTATTATCTGGCAGTTGTTTCCCGATTTCCGATTTGTTTGACAAAGAACTTAACTGAACATCTCAATTTAGTTCTGACCGGGGCCGATACATGGGTCAACACAAAATCATCGAGGGGCCCAGATATCGCTTCTATTCTAGAAGGAACAGATAAACTTCGACTCATATGCTTGTTCTACTACTTGTTGAATTGTAAAAAAAGGTACGTTTTATAACATCAAGTTACTGATGCATTTTCGTGCAATCAATGCACAACCAACTCATAGGTAACAACTCATATCTCTAGGTTTGAAGACTTATATGATATTATCGTCTCACGATCACTCGAGATAAATTCCATGAAGTGATACAAGTGAGCGTAGGTTTATTCCAATACTCATAACTTATGAGCACTCATGAACGTTGTAGCAACCATTGCTATGTCTAAACACCTTTAGCCATCTACAAACCCAATTCATGACAATCTTGATTCATACCTACTTCCGACGTATGGCCGATTATGGAGGTTTGAATAAATTAATTATTTTGGAAGTCAAAACATGCAAAACTGAAACAATAGTAAGTAATTGACAATGATAGCAAAACTTTACTCATAAATAAATCACAAATCTTATTCATCACCAAATGTCTATTACATTTTAAAAGTTTCAGAAAAAGGCTATCTAATCTTTAAAACTAATATCGTCCCTCAGTCCGATGTGCCTCGCATGCTGCAAATGCTTAACCCTTGTCAGTCCCTTCGTAAGGGGATCTACAGTGTTCTCATCTGACGATACCCTCTATGCCATGAGGAGTCCTTCTTCTATCTTGTGTCTTATGAAGTGATATTTTCTGTCAATGTGTCGGGATCTGCCATCATCTCTCGGTTCCTTGGCTAAGGCAACCGCACTATTGCTGTCACAGAAAATCTCCATTGGCTCTTTAATAGCTGGCAAAATTCAAGGTCTCCGATGAAGTTCTTCAGCCATATCGCCTCCTTCGCTGCTTCACTCGCTGCTATATACTCTGATTCACAAGTCGAAACAACTACCGTCTCCTGCTTGGAACTCTTCCAAGAGATTGCCCCTCCATTTAGGGTAAAGACCCAGCCCGATTGAGAGCGGAAGTTATCCCTATCAGTCTGAAAACTAGCATCACTATAACCTAATACTCTCAAGTCATCACTCCCACCAAGGGTAAGGATCCAATCCTTAGTCCTTCGTAGGTACTTGAGAATGTTCTTTACTGCGGTCCAATGAGCCTTGCCAGGGTTCCCCTGATATCTGCTGACCATGCTCAAAGCAAAGGCCACATCATGGCGGGTACAAGTCATAGCATACATGATCGAGCCTACAGCGGAAGTATACAATAATTGACTCATCTCTACTATCTCAGCCTCTGTACTCGGACTCTGAGTCTTACTCAGTTTGGTATTGCTTTGGATCGGTAAATCTCCTTTCTTGGAATTCTGCATGTTGAACCTTTTCAACACCTTATCCAAGTAGGTACTCTAACTAAGTCCAATTAGTCTTTTAGTCCTTTCTCTTAATATCCTTATCCCTAGGATATAGGCAACTTCCCTTAGGTCCTTCATAGCAAAGCACTTCCCAAGCCAGGACTTAACCTCCTGCAAGGTTGGGATGTCATTTCCTATAAGTAGTATGTCATCTACATACAGTACCAAGAATCTAACTATACTCCCACTAGCTCTGACATACACGCAAGACTCATCTTCACTTCTCGAGAAGCCAAACTCTTTGACCTTCTCATCGAAACAAAGATTTCAGCTAGGAGATGCTTGTTTTAATCCATAAATGGATTTCTGAAGCTTGCACACTCTATTAGGGTATTTTGCACTGACAAAACCCTCTGGCTGATTCATGTACACATCCTCAACCAACTTTCCATTAAGAAAAGCGGTTTTGATATCCATTTTCCATATTTCATAATCATGAAATGCAGCAATGGCTAGCATAACCCTAATAGACTTAATATTTGCTACCGGTGAGAAGGTTTCATCATAATCAATACCCTGAGTCTAAGTAAAACCCTTCACAACCAGTCGAGCCTTATAAGTGTGCACTTTTCCTTCCATGTCGGTCTTCTTCTTGAAGATCCATTTACACCCGATTGTTTTACGGCCTTGTACATTGTCAACCAAGTTCCAAACTTGATTGTCATACATGGACTGTATCTCGCTGTCCATAGCCTCCTTCCATTTAGCAGACTCTGGGCCAGCCATGGTTTCCTTAACACTGCTAGGTTCATACAAATTTACGAGTGTACTATCGCTGATAAATGTATCACCTTCCGTAGTAATATGAAAACCATAATAAAACTTAGGTGTGTTCCTAACCCGTGTGGAACACCTCGAAGGTACAGACTCGTCAGCTGGCTCAATAGGAGTTTCCTCCTCAGAGTGATTGCTAGTGTCTGAGGTTCCTTCACCAATTGATTCTTGAATTTCTTCAAGGTCAATTTGCCTGCCACTGTCTCCTTGGCTTATAAACTCTCTCCCACGAAACACCCCTCTTCTTACTATAAAGACCACATACTCACTGGGTCTGTAAAAGAGGTAACCGAAGGATTTCCATGGGTAGCCGATGAAAATACACCTTTCACTTCAGGGTTCGAGCTTTTCATGAGTTTGACGCCTCACGAAAGCCTCGCAACCCCAAATCTTGATGTGGTCCAAATTGGGAACCTTCCCAGTCCACATCTCATGAGGTGTTTTCGTAACCTTCTTTGTAGGGACTAGATTAAGGATATGGGCGGCAGTCTCTAAGGCATACCCCCAAAAAGAGATTGGTAGCGAAGCTCGACTCATCATAGAGCGAACCATGTCTAACAAGGTTCGATTACGCCTCTCAGCTACACCATTTAGCTGTGGTGTCCTGGGAGGAGTCAATTGTGAGACAATCCCACACTCCTTAAGATAGTCAAGGAACTCGGTACTAAGATACTCACCACCTCTATCGGAGCGAAGCATCTTAATGTTCCTGCCCAATTGATTTTCTACTTCCTCTTTAAATTCTTTAAACCTTTCAATGGTTTCTGACTTATGTTTGATTAAGTAGACATAACCATATCTGCTAAAATCATCAATAAAAGTCACATAATACTGATTAGCATCCCTTGTGGCGGTTTTGAATGGTCCACATACATCAGTATGTATTAGGTCCATCAAACCCTCACCCCGCTCACAAGTACCAGTGAAGGGTGATTTTGTCATCTTTCGGAGTAGACAAAATTCACAACTATCATCCGATTTAAGGTCAAATGATTCCAAGACTCCATCCTTTTGGAGTTGGCCTGTACGTTTCTTGTTTACATTTCCAAGACGACAATGCCACGATGATGCTTTATCTAGGCTAGTAGAAGAATCAATATACAATACATTATTTCCTAAGTTATGTACAACCGACACAGTTTCATACACACCATCACAAGGTAATGCTTTAAAATAAAACACATTATTAAAGAAAGCATTAATACCACCACATTCATTATCAAACGAAAAGGTAAAACCTTGTTTGTACAAGCCATGAAAAGAAATAGTATTTCTCGCCATTTCAGACGAGTACACACATTTTTTCAAATTTACTTTTAACCCATTATTTAGCAACAAAGTATAAACTCAAATCTTGGAAACAGGTGAAGCCTTCCTATTCCCCTGGATCAAGTTTATATTCCCGTGCTCCACATCCTCACTTCTTCTTAGGCCCTGCAAATCAGAACATATGTGAGTACCACATCCTGTATCAAGCACCCAAGAGTTAGAATATGGTGACTTATTAAACAATATTGTGTAAATACCTGCGTGGGTGGGTTTCACTTTCCCATCCTTCAGATCCTTCAAGTACTTAGGGCAGTTTCGCTTCCAGCGCCCCTTGTCCTGGCAATAGTGGCAATCAACATCCTTGGGAATGGCAGAAGGAGTGACAAAACCGCTCTTCGTCCTTGATGAGGAGCCTTCAAGAGACTTTCCCTTGGTACCCTTCGAAGGGGACTTCCTCTTTTTCCCTTTGCCTTGCCCGATAGCCAAAATAGGGGTAGATGTTTGAGTACGACTAGTAGAGGTAACAACCGACTTGCCCTTAAGACCGGTTTCAGCGGTCTTCAAAGGTCCTTGAAGTTTGCTAAGAGTAACTTCCTCCTTGTTTATATGATATGTCATACGAAATTGGTCATAGCAAGAAGGTAAGGAGTGCAAAATGATATCAATTGCTAACTCCTCAGGGAAGTTCACGTTTAGCTTGAGCAAACGGTCCACATACCTTTGCATCTTTTGCATGTGGCCCGTGATGGATTCACCATCCTTCATGCGGGTTGTTATCATGGAGGAGATTATTTCATACCGCTCCTGACGAGCACTCTGATGGTACCTGTCCATCAGGTCTTGGTGCATCTCAAAAGGGTAAATGTCCTCATAGGACTTTTGGAGCTTGGCTGTCATCGTGGCCATCATGATGCATGCTACCTTAGTAGCATCTCTCTCATGCGTCCTGAATTCAGCGACCTCCTCAGGAGTATAAGTGGACTCATCAAGCTCCTTTAACTCCTTATCAAGGACGTATTCCTTGTCCTCATAACGAGTAACCATCCTGATGTTCCTAATCCAGTCCATGAAGTTGGAACCATCAAAGATGACTCTCCCACAAAGATTCAAGAGAGAGAAAGAGCCAGTTGGGTTAGAGCCCAAAGTATTGTTGTTGGAAGATATCTGAAAGAAGAAAGCAAGTTTAGATTAGATATATAGAGTCCTTAATAAGACACCCAAATGTAATATTAAGGCTAGGATCCAATCACAATATATTATACTTAGAAGAGGGATGTCTTTATCTAAGTAATAACATATTTGAAAGGTAGGTGAATGACGATTCACCAATTTCCACCATGAAAAACGAAATGAATTATTAGGTTTTAATTGGATTTGAAATTCTTAGATTCTTTTGAGATTCATTGAACTTTTCAATGGCATGTTTCAATCTTGATTGTGCCCTTCAAGTTTTGTGACTGGGATGTCGAGGATCACAAAACAAGGTGTGAATAACCATGCTAATTCACTTGGTACCCTTAATATTATTACCTAAACAATGTGCCGGTTAACCACACACGCTCCAGTGATCTATGAAAAACATTAAGTCACCCTTCGTGATCCTTACTAGTCCAAGTTAGTGTGCCGGTTAACCACACACGCTCCACCAACGACTTGGTAAGGTACAAAGTGTGAATCATGGACTAGCACCATGTTCACATTTTGCTAAAGTAACTAAGATTGGGAATTAAAATATTTAGTTACTTTATAATAATCATTATACTTTTAATGAGGATTTAAAGTCATTGTCCTACCCATTCGGCTCACGACCCTCCACCGATCAAGGAAGCGGTGGGTGAGAGTGGACACCCATTAAGCTGTCATTTTATAGGCAGCAACCTTATACCCCCCTTATAGACCGGCTTCGTGAATGAGGCCTACTAATGGTAAAACGACTTATTCTTATACATATATATAATAATTAACCATTAATGTTATAAATAGTATAAGTGTTGAATTTTAACTATTAAAACTCTAAGGGTTGGAATTAAATTTTATTAAAGTGTGTGAAACTTTACAAATTCCAAAACTTGAGGGCAAGTTTTGTAACTATTCAAAACTTTTCATTTCATAACTTATGAATTAAAGGTTCATAAAAGTGACGACTCTTCATTTTTATGTAACTTATGTGTTTTAAATGTGTGTTTAAAAGAAGTGACCTTTGGATATCCATAACTTGAGGACAAATTATGGACTCCATTAAAACATATAAATGATCAAGAATTAATCCTATACAATTCAGCAAATAATTCTTATCATCTTCTAAATTCATAAGAACATGAACATGATCATCAAAGTTTCAAGAATTATATGAACACATACAAAGCATGAAATTTTGATATAAGCTATTGTAAATGGATTAGAACAACCATTACACCAACTAAAACAAGTTTTAAAACACCAAAACAGTTTAGGGCAATGTTTCTAGTCCATTTCCAGCAGCAAAAGTTGAAAATCTGCATTCTGAGGCTTCTACTCGTCGAGTGCACGAACCTACTCGATGAGTAGGATGAATTTAGTCGTGGACTCGGCGAGTCCACCCCATGGACTCGGCGAGTTCATCATGCAGACAACAAGAAAATCGACTTTTTTTTTTCACTATTTTGCATCAAGTGTCAAACAAACAAGCCTAGGCTCTGATACCACTATTGGCTTTTGAGCATTCTAACACTTCCTAAGTATACATGCAACCCTAATAAACCTTGGATCTATGTTTGTCTAAAATACATGCAAAATTTGTTTTCCAAGGTTTATAACTTATCTAGCATGGCACGGGGAACTTTTAAACATAAAAGAACTAGATGAATTACATACCTTTTGATGAGTGTTTATTCCTTGGAGTTTGAGAGCCAAGCACCAATAATGTGAATGCCTCAAATGGAAATCACAAATCACCACAAACTTGGAAAACCTTATGAAAGTCTATACTTTGCACTAGGAATCGGCCACCACTTCACACACACTAGGGTGTCAATTCATGCACCATAAGCTTGTTTATATAGTGTAGATGATTAAGGTAAACCCTAATAACCCATGTCTTTTCCTCTTCCAAGGATCCATGGGTTAAAAGCTCCATAGATCATCCATGGACTTCCATATAAGCTAAGCCCATTCCCAAATGAGTGTTAGCACACACCATATAAATATAATAATCCATGATTTAACTAGTCTTCCTTTTAATCACTAAATCAATTCATAATTAATTTAAGATTAAAGCATAATTAAATAACATGGGTTTATATTAATATATTATAACTTATAATATATTGATAAAACATAATTATACAATTCTCATAATATTATCCATAAATCGTTTGGGTGAAGTGCAACCCAAATGGACAATGCCGGGTCGGGACAAGTATATACCAAATAAGTTATGGACTTAGACACCTTATACAACATATATATATATATATATATATGGCTCATCTATGTATCTCGAAATTCCAACTCGTTGAACTTTCTCATTGAAATACAGATTCCAATTACTCCCACTAGCTTTGACATATGCATGGCTCATATTTATTTCTCAAAATTCAAACTCATTGAACTTTACCATTGAAACAAATATTTCAATTGCGAGATCCTTTTTTTGGCCCATAAAGAACTTCTCAAGCTTACACATCCTTTACATCATATCTTGGTTTGATTATGTGTTTGTTCCTATGCATGCTTGTACCTTCATAAAGATCCAGTCACACGTAATTGTTAAATTCAAGTGCTTGATCTACCATGTTTTCACATGCATCGACTGAATCTCACTCTCCATATCTCCTCAGATATTGTAGCCTTTAGGGCCTACCCACTACAAGAAAACAACCCTTAATGACGCACAAACAGTGACACACACAAATTTACGATATGCATTTTTTGCCTGTCCTAAAAATAATGTCAGCTTTAAAAAATTTGAAGGAGAGAGGACATGTATTTATGCGTGCCCTAAAATTGGTGTCCAACAAAAAAAATCACAAACACGGAGGGCACATATCATAAAATGTGTGTCGTATGAACATGTCGCTTTATATTTATTTTTCTTAAAACACGCATTCTCTTCTTTAGCAGTAAGGGGGAAATGAAATTCCAAAAAGTTTGAAAAGCTGCCATATACTCCTAGATCTGCCTTCTTTCCATCTTCCTTCTCTCTCGCACTAAAATACCCCCAAAAAGACCCTAATATCACCGTCTTTTTTCTCCTACAACATAATCATAGCATCACCAAATGCTCAATCTTCACCAGCAAATGTCTCCGATTGATGTATCCCGCCACTCTTTACCGTCACATTACTTCTCTCAGTCAAACATGCAAAAACCCTATATCAGAGAACCATGAAGACTTCTCCTTTCTCCCACACCAGTCGGTAGAAATCGAGGAGTGAAAACTCAGTCAAACAAAAGGAGGGAACAACAAGAGGTAGTTTTGGAATAATAAAAAGAAGCAATCGGCACAGGACCCTGCCAAGAAGCAACAGACTGTTGCTATCCGTGCTGCCACTACTGCTACCACTCCAGCACCACCGAAGCAATATGCTGGAAATATACCTAAGTGCAACAACTGCAACTTCCACCATAATGATGCTTGTCGGGAAATGCACTGCAAAAACTGCAACAGGAAGGGGCATATCGCTCGGATCTGTAAAAGCGCCAGTATGACCAATCAACCAAGTTGCCTTTGCAGGGGCAAGCCAAACCTGCTATGGATGTGGCGAAGCAGGACACTTCAGGAGAAACTGCCCCAAAGCGCAATCTCCTAATGCTGGTGGTCTAAGGAGAGTCCTGGCGATAGGGCATGGAGAAGCAGTCAAGGACCCCACGGTGGTTACCGGTATGTTCCTTCTCAATAACTCTTATGCATGCGTACTTTTCGATTATGGGACATAAAGGAGTTTCGTGAGCCATCAATTCAGACATTTACTTAAGCAAAATCCCCAGTCATTAGAAGATTCATACGTCGTAGAAATGGGAAACGGAAAGGTTGAGCGCGCTAATGATATTTACACAGGGTGTACCCTCACTCTGGACAACCATTCGTTCAAAATCGATCTTATGTCGGTCACAATAAAAAGTTTCGACATCATCATTGGTATGGATTGGTTAATTTCTAATCGTGCCGACATTTTATGTTACGAAAGGGCCGTCCGCCTTAATCTGCCAAATGGCGAAACCCTTCTCGTCTACGGCGATAAACCCAATACAAATCTACAAATCATTTCTTGCGTCAAGGCTCAAAAGTATCTCCGGAAGGAATACCACGCCTTCTTAGCCCACGTCGTAGATAAGAAACAAGGGGTGTAGGATATCAAAGACATTTTGGAAGTGTGCAACTTCCTTGACGTATTCCCAGAAGATCTGCCAGGTGTGTCACTCGCACGACAAGTCGAATTCCGAATCGACTTGGTTCCCGGTGCTACCCCCGTAGCCAAAGCTCCATATCGCCTCGCACCGGCAGAAATGCAAGAACTGTCTAGTCAATTGAACGAACTATTGAGCAAGGGATTCATCAGACCGAGCTTTTCACCGTGGGGAGCACCAGTCCAATTTGTGAAAAAGAAGGATGGATCCTTTCTCATGTGCATCGACTATCGGGAGTTAAACAAACTTACTGTCAAGAATCAATATCCCCTACCCCGAATCAACGACCTCTTCGACCAACTTCAAGGAGCAAGCTACTTTTCAAAAATCAACTTGAGTTCAGGTTATCACCAGCTGCGAGTTCAAGAGCATGATATCCCTAAGACAACTTTCAGAACACGCTACAGCCATTACGAATTTTTAGTGATGCCCTTTAAACTAACAAACACACCTGCGGTATTCATGGATCTGATGAACCGAGTGTGTTGACCTTTCTTAGACAAGTTTTTGATCGTATTCATCGATGATATCTTGGTCTATTTGGGAAGCAAAGAAGAGCACAGCCAACATCTACGACTAGTATTGGAGACTCTAAGAATTGAGAAGCTTTATACTAAATTTTCAAAATGCAAATTTTGGCTCCGAGAAGTGGGATTCCTTGGCCACGTAGTTAGCGAGAAAGGGATACATGTGGATCCCTCAAAAATCAAAGCGATCGAAAACTGGTCAGCAACTACAACGCTGACAGAAATTCGACAATTTTAGGACTCGCCGGCTACTACCGAAGATTCATACAGAACTTCTCCAAGATCGCTAAACCACTCACCACCTTGACTCAAAAGGTGTGATGTTTAAGTGGGGAGATAAAGAAGAAACTGCCTTCCAAACGTTAAAACAAGCCCTGTGCAGCGCACCGGTCTTGTTTCTTCCAGAAGGAACTGATGACTTCGTGGTATATCGCGATGCTTCAAACCAAGGCCTCGGATGCGTGCTCATGCAGAGAGGGAAGGTCATCACTTACGCATCAAGGAAACTTAAGACACACAAAGTTAATTATACTACCCACGACCTTGAACTGGGAGCAGTAGTGTTCACCCTAAAGATCTGGAGGCACTACCACTACGGCACAAAGTGCACTGTCTTCACCGATCATAAAAGTCTTCAGCATATCCTCAATCAAAAAGAGCTCAGCATGGGACAAATAAGATGAGTTGAGTTGCTGAACGACTACGAGTGTGAAATTCACTACCACCTGGGCAAGGCCAATGTAGTGGCCAATGCCCTAAGCAGGAAGGAATATTCGGGCTGCCGAGTAAAAGCCTTAACCATGACAATCCATTCCCACCTGGCCACGCAAATCAAGGAAGCTCAACTAGAAGCCTTGAAACCAGAAAATGTGACAGGTGAGGCATTAAGAGGGATGGATAAAAACATAGAAGTCAAGGATAATGGAGCACGTTATCTCATGAATCATATTTGGACACCGAAGTTTGGTGGGTTCCTAGACGTTTTAATGAATGAAGCACACAAGACTTGATACTCCATCCATCCCGGGTCATATAAGATGTATCTAGACCTTAAAAATCTATACTGGTGGCCAAACATGAAGGCCGAGATTGCTACTTATGTGAGCAAATGCCTGACTTGCGCCAAGGTCAAAGTAGAATACCAGAAGCCATCAGTACTACTACAAAAGTCGGATATACTTGAGTGGAAGTGGGAACGGATAACCATGGACTTCATAACCAAGCTGCCTAAGATGTCAGGTGGGCTTGATACCATGTGGGTAATCGTAGACAGATTGACCAAGTCTGCGCACTTCCTGCCGATAAAGGAAACCGACAAGATAGAGAAGTTAACCAGGACGTACATCAAGGAGATTGTGCGACTGCATGGTGTACCAATATCCATTATATCCGACCAAGATAGTAGATTCACCTCGCGATTTTGGCAGTCCCTACAGAAATCTCTGGGAACTAGGCTTGACATGAGTACGGCCTACCATCCACAAACCGACGGGCAGAGCGAGCGAACCATACTGACATTGGAAGACCTGTTGAGAGCCTGTGTGATAGACTTTGGTAAGGCATGGGATACCCATTTACCGCTTATAGAGTTCTCCTACAATAACAACTATCACACTAGAATTAAAGTCGCCCCATTCGAAGCTCTCTACGGCCGCAAGTGCAGATCACCCCTGTGTTGGGCTGAAGTGGGGCATACACAGCTAGCTAGAGGGCAAGTCTCTAATAGCACCCTCACTAGTCCTGAAATCATAAGGGAGACCATAGAAAGTATTGTTCAAATTCAGGAAAGAATGAAAGCATCCCGAGATCGGAAAAAGAGTTACGCGGATAAACGACGCAAACCCTTGGAATTCTAGGTCGGAGATCGGGTACTACTGAAAGTTTTCCCTTGGAAAGGAATGATATGTTTCGGTAAACGTGGGAAACTAAACACGAGGTACATCGGACCGTTTGAAATCCTTGCCAGGATTGGTCCCGTGGCATACAAACTCCAATTACCACAAGAACTTGATAAAGTACAACCAAAATTCCATGTATCGAACCTAAAGAAGTGTCTGTCTGACGAGACATCCGTAATACCACTCGACGAAATCGAAGTTAACGAAAACCTCTACTTCGTGGAGGAACCAGTCCAAATCATGGATCGAGAGATCAAGCGAATAAAACAAAGTCATATTCCCATCGTGAAGGTCCGTTGGAACGCTAAACGAGGACATGAGTTCACCTGGGAACACGAAGATCAAATGAAACAAAAATACCCGCATCACTTCCCAAACTCTTGAAGTCCGAGTTAGAATGTAAATTTCGGGACGAAATTCCCTCTAACGGGGGATGATGTGACAATAGTCAATTTCGGGTCAAGTCAATGTCAAACAAAGTCAATGAGTCAAACCGTTCGACTCAATTAACCTTTGTATATTAGGGTTTATGTTATGTAATTACTGTACAACTCGCTATTTTAATGAGAGAACATCATTTGGAAAATTCATGTGTTTAATTTTCCTTAGCCTTGATAGTGCTAAACAATGAACCAAACCGATAAAACAATGTTGCATACTTATCTGGAGTGTGTAAGATCCTTAAACATGGCTTAACGGGGCTTGCAGACCTTGCGTTGCGAAGCCAAACACTCAAAAAGGTCACAAAGTAAGCCTTTCTTAATCTCTTTCACTCTATCTTTCTATATTAAAAATCTCTCCCAAATCTTTCCAAGAATGTGGAATCTCTCTCAAATCTCTCTCTCCGTATGTGAAATCTCTCCCAAATCTCTCCAAGAATGTGGAATCTCTCTCAAATCTCTCTTCGTATGTCAAATCTCTCCAAGTATGTCAAATCTCTCCCAAATCTCTCCAAGAATGTGGAATCTCTCTCAAAACCCCTTTTGATTTATTTTAATCATTTGGGCCATCTCGACCCTTAACCGAGGCAAAAATCGCTTAACACGAGGTTAGAACGGGTAAAATATCCTAAAAGACCCAAAACCGCCTTTATACGGTCGAAGCCTCTTAGGGCCGAACCCTCTTGGACCGGAAGCAGCCTGAACCGAGGCCCTTGGGTAGCCGCAGCCATCCAGCCGTAGCCACCGGGCCGAAGCCCGGAGCCGCAACCATCAAGCCTGCAGCTACCTCGCCTTCGGTCTTCCTTCGGACGAAGCCGCCTGCGGTAGCAGCTCGGACGACAACCTCCCTTCTCCCTCGGATCCACACCAGCAGCCCCAGCCACTCCGGTTCTATACTGCTGAGACCGAGACTTCACCCAAACTTCGGATTTCCCATCTTTTTACCCGGTTTTCAACCCCGACTCCGTTTTAAGCCCGTTTTTAATTATTTTAACGGGGGATTTTCTCCCAAACTTATATTTTGACATATAAGTTCCCAAATATTCATAAATTCAGCATATTTTTAAGGAAATCCTTATTTAAGAATAAAATCCATTAAATAAAATTTTGTGGTGGAGTGTTGACTCTTCCATAAGGTTTGACACAAGCTACCACCCCTATACCCACTCCATGACCAACCATTGTCCTCCCCACCATCTCTAGTCACATCATAGTCCTTACCCACTCATTTTTCAGCCATTATCATGTCCAAAGAGCTGCAATACTCCCTCCCCCCCCTCTCTCTCTCTCTCTCGCTCTCGCTCACTTCACTCATTTCCACCAAAAATCAAACACCACTTTCTGTCAAATTCTCTCACACAAATTCGAGATTTCCAAGGCATTTTCCAGCTTTTCTCCTTCATTTGGTAAGTATCATCACCCTCCTTATGGTTATTACATTCCTTTTACTCAAATCATTGATTCCTTACACAAACTCCGTCATTATTATGTTAGATTCTCGAATCTTCAAGCCATCCTTCAAGTGTTCTTGAGTTGAACACTTCTCTCCTTCAACATCCATCCACTGAAATCACACAAGGCGAGTTCATACCCCTATATTTTCATGTTTTCTTAATTTTTAAAGGGGGGGGGGATACAAGTCAAAACACCAAGAACACCACTAATTTCTTCTATCAACTTTCATCAGAAAAGTTGGGCTCCATTCACGGACTGTTTTGATCAACATAAATATTTTAGTTTTCAAAATTGTTTTAGGTGCAAGTAGTTCGAATTCTTAGCTTTAAAATGACTACTTTCACATATCCATACGATTTTTCTACGATTTATGGTGATTTTTACAAAACTATCTATCATTTCAAAAACCAACCCGGACCAGTATGTGATTTTGGACTTTTTCACACATATTGGAGATCACTAAAAATCATGAGAAAATTTTCAAACAAACTAGACTCAATTTCCAAACTTTCAGAATTTACTCATTTTAATTTGGACCTTTAATGATTTTTCTACAAATTTTCTAAGAGCAGTAATAGAAAATGTTAACAACAGAAAAATGCTATCAATTTCATTTCACCTTGTAACATGTCAAGCAAGGTGTATATCTTTATGTGAATATATGTTATTGCAATAAATGACATTTTTTCTTAGTATATAGACATGCATCAATTAACAAATGGATTTTGATATATAGAGCATAGAAGATAACAAATTGTTATAATCAAAGTACATCCATTACATACAAACATTTGAATAAACTATGTTAAGTATAGTTTACGTACATTACCACTACTACCCTTGTTTTGATAAACTATAATAGGTATAGTTTATGATACATTACATAACACACTCATACAAAAAGGGTACATTTATACAAAAGGGATTTTCATTACATTACACGTAAATTCGTTAATGACTTTTGTGAGACATTCGCTTCACATTACCAATAAGTCATGTATTGTAACCAGAGTTTCCTGGAGGGAGAGCGTGATAGTTGTATATAGATCTATATATGGATTGACAAACCCACACCTGAGCTGCATGCAACAGCTAGACCAACAGGTCTGAGGTGACAAATGTCATAACATTTCCGACGCCTGAAGAACGTCGTTTCAGGCCACCTAGGTCATAGCATGGTTATAATAACTCACATTAAGTATTAACAAACATAGAATTCACGGGGATTTCTTTGAAATCAAACGAGTTTATGTCGATTTAACCTTACATTGTTTTACTATAAATATGACAAATTATTTGTACATTCCAGTCTTTGGGTTTTAAGACTACATTTACACATTAAGGAAAACATTGGATTTTCTGGAACTGACACTACATTTACAAGAAAAGGTTTTTCATAATTGCATACAAAAACTTATGAACTCACCAAACTTTCTGTTGACACCTTTTTCAAACAACTTGTATTCTCAGGAAATCACTAAACAAGTAACCAAGTGCTTTTGAGGATGGGACGTTAAGGCATCAAACATTTTACATTTTTGTCAACATATTGTAATTGATTTGGAAACATGTAATTCATACAATGATGTAACTCTTTCAATTATATATATATATATATATATATATATATATATATATATATATATATATATATGTTGGTTGTGTTTACTTTAATCACTATTGCAAATATTGTTATGATACTATACATGCAGTCCTCCACCCCCGGGCGTTTCCGCCATCCTTGGTTTGGGGGTGTGACATAGTCGGATCTGATGATGGACATGAAGAGCTTTTGGCAGCAACTAATGTGGTTATTATATTAGTATTGTTTGAAATCCAATTCTATTTATATTTTCTTATTTGAATTTTAATTTTTGAACACAAATATTTTGAAAAAAATTACTAATTGATAAATTAATGGTTGTAAATCGTGCATTATCCAACCCATTATGGAGGCATATTGAACAACTGTTTGAGACTTATTAATGCATTAATCTCATATTATGGGAATATTGATGAACACAATTATAATGTTTATGAATCTTGATTTCAGCTACCAGTGATGCTTATGAGTCTTTTTCCACATATTTGTCATAGGAAATTCTCCTACGGATGCCCTGCACCTTCTTTATACTACTTAAAGCCTTTAGAATTCTCTCCTTGTAAGCATTCTAAGAGTTATTTCGAGTTCCTTCCCCATTTACCTATTTCTTATTACTTCGCTTGCTTGACTTAATTATTAATCATTTATTTTAGTAAGCATGTTTACTTCTTTCTCAAACCATTTTCCTCATAATTTCTTAATTTTCCCATTCTGCCCTTGTTGTGTTCTGAAACATATTCTGTTTGTGTGGTAACATAACAATTAACAGGTACACTGCATTTTCTGAGCTATTACCACTTCTGGCATTGGGCATAACTCCATTGTTGGAGGTTGAGAAGATTTGTCAACAAATCTCTGCCACCACCCTTACCATTAATAATTCCATCACATTCTCTACCCTTTTTGCTACTTTCACCTCCATTTCATCTGCAAACTTTGAAGTCAGAAGTACCTCAAGAATCCAGGTACTTTTTTATTTTTATTTTTTTTACAATACAAATGTATAGACTTCCATTCGTTTGTTTATTATAGCTTAGCACCCTACTTTGACTTCTAATTATTCCTATTTCAACATTCTACTTTGAACTAACATTTGATTTCATTTGATTTGTGAAGATGCTCCTAAGTCCAAAGAAGATGATATCTGGAATAGCACTGGTACTCTATCTAGAATAGATGGTAATATTTCATTAAGTTGTAACATATGTTCATGGGATCCCTTTTAGAATTTTTTGATATCACTTAAATTAGATGGGATATTTTTAAAAAAGCACCCTAGGTGGCAGCAGCCACCACCTGTCACCGTAAAGCCACCCCAGGACTCACTTGACCGCCAACCTCCATCACCACGACCACCTAATAATGAACAAACATTGAAACATGAAGAGGTTCAAGAATAGGAAGCTCAGAGTTGTTCTAAGCTAGTTTATGAGCTAATGATAGGTAATTTTTTTCTCATGAATTTAGCTTATCATGCGATGCAGATTAAATTATAATTTTTTGATTGAATTCTTGTAAATAGATAAGGCGCCAGTAGCTGATGTAAATGTTTTTCGGTGAAAGGAGTATTACAAGCGTGCAAAATATTTCCATTACTTTATACAGGTCAACTTTTCTTTCTATAATGTTTATAATCACATCAATATATTCTAAGGGTAGAATCGAATAAGTAATTACATTTTATTGTCATGTTTGATTGGTTGTTGCCAAATTTAACATGTTTGATTGGTTGTTACATAACTAAAGCTAAAGAGCACATGAATTCAGGACGTTATATGATTCACATATTAACTGGAGATCTACTTAGAAGTGAAGTAGCAGTAGGTTCCTACATAAGTTTAATGGTTATTTATTTTTTTCTTTTCAGATTTTTGTACAACATATCAATGAATAAAGTACTGAATTGGGTGCTATTACTAGTTTGTGTGCTGAATGGAAAAACAACAATCTCAACTTCTAATTACTTAGTAGGACATGGAAGCTTTGACATCACAGGGCCTGCTGCTGATGTCAACATGATGGGCTATGCCAACTCAGATCAAACTGCATCTGGCATCCATTTTCGTCTCCGAGCTCATGCATTTATTGTTGCAGAGCCACAGGGAAACCGTGTGGTATTTGTAAATCTTGATGCTTTCATGTCCTCACAACTTGTAACCATCAAAGTCCTAGAGAGGTTGAAGGCAAGGTAGTTTAATACTTTACTGTAGTTCTAATGTTATATATGATGGGTTTTGGTCCTAAGAACATCCTATGTGCTCATACAAACCCTAATGCTTGGATCTAGGTTTCTCTATTGTACATGAAAGTATCCAAGACTATCAACCCTAATTCTAGCATATGAAAATCAATATTAACATATAATTAGGTTTAAGATATTACCTTGATTGTTATGTAGTAATAACAATCCCAATTCCTCCTTGAATTGACTTTAGAAGGCTTAGAGTCACAAGTGTCACTCCTCTAATGGTTCACAAACACCATAAGCAAGAGGATGAAGAGGAGAGAGGATGGAGGCTGCCCAAAACGTGTTCTAACCCTAGAAAAGAAGTTCCCCCCGTTTTTGAGCCTTAAGGGTTCTATATATAGTGAGGCTATTAGGGTTATCTAACAAGGAAACCCTAATTTGGTTGCTTAAGCCCTAAGCAACCCATAGACTCCTTTAATCAAACCCTTGGACGATTTCCTTATGGGCTTCCCATAAGAATTCGTCCACCTCTTGATTTAAGACAATCCATGGCCCAAATTGCAATTATCTTATAATTACAATTCCAGTCCCTTAAGTTTAATTAATCTCTTTTAGTCACAAAACTAATTACCAATTAATTATTGACTAATATTAATTAAACAATATGATTTCTCCTTTAATATATTATTCTCATAATATATTAATAAATCATATTTAATCCTTTCTCTCCATAATTCATCCTATCAAGTTGCTTTGGTGAAGGCAACCCAAAAGGACCATGCACCATCGGGTCAAGTACATACCAAAATAGTTATGGACTTAGACACTAATCCAACAGTCTCCCACTTGGATAAGTCTAACAACTATTCTGCGTATGACTTCAGATCCCGATCTGCAATCGTAGCTTTCCAAAGCCGCTGTCAACTATGATCCTATCAGATACGCGTGTCCTTAGATAAGGGATCATATATTCCTCCATTCTAGATATCATATGAGATATGATTTCAAACCATTCTCTTTGTACTATCTCTCGATTCCGATTTATGACGACTGAATAATTGAACAAATCAAAATAGCCCTAGCCCGGCCGAGCATTTACGTTTGTCATCACTAAACCATCGAGGGGCCCAAAGATATCGCTTTTATCCTACTTTGGATAAAACGAACGGATAAACTTTGATATATTGCTCGCTTGCACTCACACACCGAATCACACACACCAATATGTTTTATAACACCAAGTTACTAGTGCGTTTACATATTATCAATGTGCAACCGATTCGCAAGATACAACTCACACATCTCGGTTTCAAGAATATAAGATGTTATCGTCTCACCAATCACTCGTGATACAATTCATGGAGTGATCCAAGTGAGCGTGGGTTTAATCCAATGCTCAAATCACATTCATAAGCATTCATGAACGTTGCAGCAAACATTTGCTTATGTCTAATGCTCTTTAGACAATCCACACACCAATTCACGACAGTCTTCATTCATATCTACTTCCAACATATGAACGACTATGGCCCGTTTGAACAATTCGATTATTCTTAATAAACTCAATTATTCTGGAAGTCAAAACATGCAAATGTGAAACACAAGAATAATACTAATCCCATATGGCCTCAACCCTTTGAGCATAAATAAAACACCTTTTATTTATCACCATATTGATTACTCATTATTTGTCGTTTCGGGTAATCAACTTCTTACTTGAATTACAACACTTGTCCCATGCTCCTAGCATGCACAAAATGTTTACTTAAGATTCTTACTTTGTGAAATAGATCACATTGAACACATTTCCAATCATTCTCATTTCACAACTCCAAATCCTTTTTCCACAAGTGAAAGAATATCAAATTCTTGCTACTTATAGAATATGTTAGATTCTAACATTCTATGCAACTATCCTTTCGTAATGTCACTGCACCAAAGTCACAAAGACTATTGCCAATGATATTACAAAGTCCTCTATCGGAGATTGTTACAAGATAACTCCTTAGATACAATGTCTCTCACTCAAAGTACATTCATTTGAACATCCTTTTGCATAAAAGTTTCTAATCTAGTCATAGATTTTCAATATTAAATTCCCAATATGGATACATTTCCATATTTTCCCTATGACAACTTATTCTTAATAGAATCTTTTCTATTCATGATAATGTCGATGTTCTCCATCCAATATGGAAACATTTCCATATTTTCCAATACTATACTTCCAACTACTCACAAGCGACCAATCCTCGTCGAACTTTGGATTGTCCTTTGATAGTTGTTTAATTGTTTTAGTCAAAACCGATTCTAGTCCCTTTTCCCTCTAAATGCGCTAGACATTTGGAAAATTTTAGAATGGTCAAACATTAAAACATTTGCAATTGATCCTATACCCGAAGCGTATGGGACACGACGCATAATGTTTTATTTGCTATGTTCTCAAAATTCGAATTGTGAAGAGGAATGCCGTAATCATAATCGAAATTTTAAGAACACACTATGTACCCTTGACTAAATTTATTAACATTTCTCAACCTAATACTTTAGATTTGAAATGAAGCATAATATTCTCTCCCTTAATTATAGCAAAACAACTATTCCTTCGTTACAACTTTGCAAAGAGTGACTCTTGTTTTCTATAATTAATATTGTCAACTTGCAATACGTGCCTTAATAATCATTCAATCATAATTTTTATGCTCCCACTATCATGATGATTATTATAAAACATAACACTTATGCTCCCACTAGCTTCGACATGTATTCATAAACATCTTAACTTTAAGAAAAACAATACTTATTGAATTTCTTAAGTTCATGTTTCTAATACTTAGTGCTTTGATAATCTTTTATCAAGGCTTTTTGAACTTATACACCTTTGCCTTCGATAGTTCATATGTGTGTCTAAACACTTTAGTCTAATTGCCAAACCTCACAATTCAAATTATGGAAAGGGATACCGTAACCATAATCGAATTCGAGAATGCAATTTTACAATCACTATCTTGTTAAAATCTTTCTTAGTGAAAGCATTTCCTCACAATCATTTTCATGAAGGAGGAAATCTTATGATACTTAGATTTAAACGGTGTATTTGCTTCTATCCATGTGAATTCGTCAAAACTAAAGTTTACGACAAATTCAAACTCATATGGACTGAACTTTCTTAATCTTGATTTCTTGCCTTATGGTAGCACAGCTGCCCACCATGTCTTCCAAGTAGTTAAGCAGCTCACTCTTTCCTATCAATGTACCTTTCATTGATTATGGTGCTTTGCCTTTTATGCGTTCAAAATGAGAACTCATAGAACTCACATGCATAATTAACTCGATTGGATTGGCACAGAAACAAAATAATGTCAACACGATAGGTTGTAAACCTCAACTCGTGTGCTAGTGATGATCAGTAAGGTTTATTTGATTTGTTCTTGAAACCTTTCAAGACCATTAAGACTCCCATGACTCCTTGACATATAAGATTCTCTTGTCAAAACATTTCTTGACAAACAAATATTCAAGAGTTAGTGTAGTTTTTATCAAAACACTTCATAAATTGGTCTTAGTTGGTCTTTGTCTTATCCAAGACATCACAACTTTCCACATTTGATGAATGTTATAAACCTTTAATACTTTTCACTCAGTGTCACAATCTTAACTTTAAGACTTGTTATTGGAACGAAGTATGATTGACTTCTTGATTTAACCATTTCTTCAATCCTTGATTCCTCTTCTTAAACATACAATTGTACTAAGACTTCACTTAGAGGATAAATTGAGATATGGTTCTTAATCATTAAGACCTATCAAAAAGCATAAAAGCTACTCTCCCTTTTTTCTTAGAATGGAGAAACTTTTATCTTTCTGCCTACTTGATTCTTCTTATTCGTTCTGCTATTGATCTAAACCCTTTAATCAATTCAGAATTACACTTAATCTTGTAAGTATAATCATATTTACTAAGCTTTTAGTAAATCATGACGAATATCTTTGTTACTCTTATGGTGAACTTGATCAGCACACAACTTTGTGTACTCGATCTCCTAGTCCTTCACTTGACACTTTGTTAATGAATTAGTCTAATTTCCAAATATGAAATTTCTCATTCATCGTGCAACCAAGTTGCATGATTCCAAGTTTCTGTCCAATTGAACCTTGGGCGATGAGAAACTCTCACTATTTGGTAAATTCTCGACTTTCCATAAATAACATAATAAGAACCAAATCCATTATTGCTAATAATAGAAACATTTTAACATCAATTTTTCATACATGCCATTGTAAGGATAAATAAATAAAATTTAAAATCAAAATTTATTTTATTGCGGAAAAATTTGTCCTTACAATACAACTCATTGAAATACTTATGCTAATACATCTTTCTTAGCAATCTAATTCTAACTCTAAGTAGTAGCTCATGAATCCAATCTTCGAGAAATGCGATCAAAATCCATTCCTTCATGGTTAGATTTTGCTCACTTCTTCCTTTAAGCTTCCTTTCTATTCTTCGATCTTACAAAACATCAATTGTAATCTTATCACATTATGTATTAAGAATCTAGAATAGAAGATTAAAAGAGTTAGTCAATGGATTTTACCTAAATCAAAGCCATACGTTTTGACTCTCCCATCTCTTAGATCTCTTAGGTAAATAGGGCAACTTCGTCTCCAATGCCCTTTCTCTTGGCAAATTGACTCTTTTGGAACATGACATGGAACTACTTCAGACATTGCCTTTCCTTTATGATCAAAGTTTTCGATCATAGCATGTCTTTCGTTGCCATTTTCTATACCCATAGAGGTCTTGAAGGCAGATTCACCAATCAACTTTGCTTTTCTATTGTGCCAAACCATTGCTGATTCGGCAGCAATAAGCATATAGGTGAGATCTATAAGGGTCACGTCACGGTTCATCATATATTACTCTCTTACGAACTCACTATATGAGTTAGGAAGTGACTGAAGAACCCAATCAACAGTCATCTCCTCACAGACAACGGATCCTAACATTCTTAACCTATCAATGTGCGACTTCATCCCTAGGACGTGTGCACACATCGACTTTCCTTCTTTAAGTTTACTTGCCAAAAGGGCTTGAGTGATCTTGAACTTTTCAAGCCTTTGAACTTGTGGGTTAGGGAGAATAATTTGAGGAGGAGGAGGAAGTGAAGCATGATCTCTTGTTCCTCGATCGAATCGTGGAATATCATCTTCATGTGGAATGCTTGTTCCACGGGATTTGGGAAGACCATAGTTGTCAAACTTTGACATCTACAAAACGGGAGAAAACGAATTCAAGTTAGTTGATAGATTGAGTCCTTAGTAAATCACCAAAATGATATACTAAGGCTAGGACCCAACACAATATTCTACAACTCGGGAGAAGGATGTCGTAACCTTAATTGCAGAATATTTGAAGGTAAGTAAATGACGATTCACTAATTTCCACCACGAAAAACGAAAAGAAATTTAAGTTTTAAATCTATGAAAACTCCTAGATCCTTTGAGATTCATTGAACATTTCAATGGCATGTTTAAATCTCGATATGCCCCTCTTGTTTGTGACTGGGATGCCGAGGATCACAAAGCGGGTGTGAATAACCATGCAAACTTACATGGTGCCCTCACATGTTAGAGTCACCTATTCGATGTGCCGGTAAACCACACACGCTGTACCGAACTATGACAAACATTGAGTCACCCTTTGCTGCCTTTGCTTAGAACCATTTAGTGTGCCGGTAAACCACACACGCTCCACTAACGTCTTCGCAAGGGCACAAAGTGTAATTTCATGGAATTGCATCAATTCACTTTTGCCTAAGTAACTAAGATTGGGAATTTTATGAAAACATTTAGTTACTTTTATACTTCATTATACTTATAATGGAAGGTTTCGTCCTATCCTACCCGTTCGGCTAACGACCCTCCACTAGTCAAGAGTGCGGTGGGTAAGAGTGGATACCCATTCAATCGCCATTTTATAGGCAATTTCCTTAAACACCCCTTATATACCAGCTTCGTGAATGAGGCCTACTAACGGTAAGACTGACTTTTACTCATACATATATATATATATATATATATATATATATATATATATATATATATAATGTTAGACTTTTAATGTCATATATAGTATAGGGTGTATTTTATACTTTCAAAATACTAGGTGGTCAAATTTAACAATTATACTTTTAATTCAGTTAAATTGTAAACCAAAACTTTTATGGATTTATTAAACCTCTTTTAATTATACACTTTAATTAATTAATAAAACCAAAAGGGTTTGATTTGAACTTTTTCAAAACTATACTAGAGTTTTAGAATTTAACATTCCTAATTAAACTTTTAATCAACTTTTAAATTCAACACATTAGGGTTTTGAATTTAAATATAGATCAAAATTAAACCATTTAATCAAAATTTAAATTCCAAAACTTGAGGGCAAGTTTTGAAACCTTTTTCAAAACATTAGGGTTTTAACTATTTAAATTTCAAAACGACAAAACTTTTGGGTTCAAATTTAAACTATAAAACCTAAAGGGGAAAATATGAAACTTTTCATAACAACAAGGATCAAATAACAAATAATCTTAATTAACATTTAATCACATAATTATTCATATTTGATTTATTTAATGATTTCTTGCAAAACAATTTATCAATTTAGTCAAAATAATTAATCAATTATCACATAAGGAAACAATTATCTTATTGATTGATAAATATCTTCAATTAGATCAAGAATATAGTCAAATATATCATAAAATCGGATTTATATTGATCTAATATGATAAGGTAACTATCCCAAAGCAAAACCAGCAAGAAATCCCGAGGATATCTCCATCTGACGAGTTGACTCGTCGAGTCAGCCTTGGACTCGTCGAGTCTGCATGGACTCGGCGAGTTCAGCTATGGACTCGGTGAGTCCAGCCTCCAGAAACCAAAAAATCGAATTTTTCATACATATCAAGCATCAATACAATAGAAACCAGTCTAGGCTCTGATACCACTGATGGCTTTTGGTCCTAAGAACATCCTATGTGCTCATACAAACCCTAATGCTTGGATCTAGGTTTCTCTATTGTACATGCAAGTATCCAAGACTATAAACCCTAATTATAGCATATAGAAATCAATATTAACATATAATTAGGTTTAAGATATTACCTTGATTGTTATGTAGTAATAACAATCCCAATTCCTCCTTGAATTGACTTTGGAAGGCTTAGAGTCACAACTGTCACTCCTCTAATGGTTCACAAACACCATAAGCAAGAGGATGAAGAGGAGATTGGATGGAGGCTGCCCAAAACGTGTTCTAACCCTAGAAAAGAAGTTACCCCCGTTTTTAAGCCTTAAGGGTTCTATATATAGTGAGGCTATTAGGGTTATCTAACAAGGAAACCCTAATTTGGTTGCTTAAGCCCTAAGCAACCCATAGACTCCTTTAATCAAGCCCTTGGACGATTTCCTTATGGGCTTCCCATAAGAATTCGTCCACCTCTTGATTTAAGACAATCCATGGCCCAAATTGCAATTATCTTATAATTACAATTCCAGTCCCTTAAGTTTAATTAATCTCTTTTAGTCACAAAACTAATTACCAATTAATTATTGACTAATATTAATTAAACAATATGATTTCTCCTTTAATATATTATTCTCATAATATATTAATAAATCATATTTAATCCTTTCTCTCCATAATTCATCCTATCAAGTTGCTTTGGTGAAGGCAACCCAAAAGGACCATGCACCATCGGGTCAAGTACATACCAAAATAGTTATGGACTTAGACACTAATCCAACAATATCTTTACACTTATAATCGGTGATCAAGTCATAGCCTTTATAGGCAAATAAAACAACTTTTTTTGCTCCATAGGTATGGAGATTTATACACAGAAAAGAACGTTGCGATTAGTGGTATACACACCCATGCGGGCCCTGGAGGTTATCATTCGTGCTCATGAAAACCTTCATCCTGGATCAGTTTTTGTAAACAAAGGTAAAAATATCTTAATTTTTTTAACATTATAACCTGTGGGCCATTTATTTATGCATCAAGTACATCCACAACAACACCTTATCTTACTATGATCTGGTCCTTGACACCACTGCCATGCTTGGTGTTGTCCCCTCAAGATACAACTTGAATAGTGGTGATATTGGTTTCGACACTTACTTCTCTATGGCCACAGTCCCTGCTATGGAAATTACCAAGTGGTTTGACACCAACTAGTAAGTTTCATATTGCCCCCCCCCCCCCCCCCCCGGTAGGTTTTTGGATGTTGTCAGTTTGAGTCATAACTAAATTCTAATACTGATGCTTCTCACAAGGCTAAGGCTGTGACCGAATACAAGGCTTTTAGATGTACAGTTCTCTTATGCTTCTCACAAGGCTGTGACCGAATACAAGGAGGAAAAGGATGTATGTGTTCATGATATGCTCTTTCCGGATTCTTTTAAATAGGATTTAGTAATCTTTTTTTTGTTAATATGTTGGTTGGTTATTTGTAATGCAACTTGGAGATGAAACTGTCCCGATCTTTGTTGGCCCAGTCAGCTACTTATTACTGTCAAAACCTGCTCTGTCTTAATGTTATTGTTGCCAACTACTTTGTTGATATTCCAGCTGAAGCATTCAAAACCCTAACTTCATTGCCTGGAGTTGTTGGTTTCACTTTTGATTTGATCCGTGGTGAAAAGACTCTTGACTTGATCAAGAGCAGCTTCCCATCAGGGAAATACCTTTTTGCTGGAGTTGTTGATGGAAGGAACATCTGGGCTAATGATCTTTTCCTTTTCCTTATATATATATATATATATATATATATATATATATATATATATATATATATATATATATATATATATAGGTTTAGGTTATTTTGTTTTCACTATCTATTGTGTGCATGTATGACTGATTCTGGACCAATCATTTTAGTTATTTTAAGAAAGTAATTAATGCATATTACATTTTGACGATATAATAGATATTAATTACATCTTCAACATTTAATATGCATTAATTACATTCTTAAAATAACTCAAATGATTGGTCCAGAATCAATCATACAGGCACACAATAGATAGTGAAAACATTTGAACCTAACTCTCTCTCTCTCTCTCTCTCTCTATATATATATATATATATATATATATATATATATATATATATATATATATATATATATATATAATTACTATTAAAAAAGTTGATGCTGACACCTGCATTCTCAGGCCGCTGCTTTGCGAGGCTTAGTCCACTGTCGTGCCACCAATGTTAGTGCCAGGCTGGATGCCCAATAGAAATTACACGAAATTACACGAAAATTAGGTGATGTTGATGGTTTAGAACCAGTAAGTTGTTGCAAGAAGTCGTGTACTATCAAATGACAAAAACTCTGTTATGTTACCAATTGTCCATATGGTCTGCAACCAAATTCCACCTGTTGGAGACAAGCCAAGCCTTATGACATTTCGTGAGGTACATCCATCCATAAATTCGTGCATACTATATAGCAAAATGAGATGATGAAAATATGATGTAATGTAATGCGTGCAAACTTGTGTTGTTTATATTTTGGTTGAAAGCTCTTAGTTAATCCAATTTTTTTAAAAAGTAATCCATTGGAGTTTGGACATATATTTTTTGGTTATTAATTTACGTGGAGACCACTCTTGTATGCGCATGGGCGATATGAGGAGGTATGCTGTTATATTATTACCTTTGGTTTTCTTGTATATACCTTACCTTTTGAGGTGGTTGGATTCCTTAGGAATTGGAATTGAATTCCATTTGATCAACAAAATTCTACCGGTGATTCCATAAATTCATGTTACTTCAATTCCAATTTCTACAAATATATAAGCATACGTAATCTAAGCCCCGTTATTAACGTTGTATGCTGGTCATCATCAAATTTTCTAGTTGGATCTTCTGCCAACCAAACGCGTGACAGATTCCAATTCTTCTTCAATTCTAGTTCCTACCAAAACATTACTACTGTTGAATACAAGGTAGGGGCATTTATGTCTTTTCACCAATCTTGTTGCATATTCTTAATTTATCCAATTTTGACAGGTTGGTCTTACTACATGGCCAATAATGATCTTTAGGGTCTGCTAGAAGGATTGGAGATTGCAGTTAAGCTTCTATCTAAGACTTCACGCCAAGGACTTGATGAATTTAAGCTAGCAATGTTTTACTTGATTTGGACATGAACCCTAAGATGTCATACTTTGGCATGGCTAGAAGCTTTGGAGGAAACGAGACTCAAGAAAAAGCAAACACACAGAGAGTTGTTGGCACATAGTAAGCTAGATAATGCAATTGTATATAAATTATGCTTCTCTTGAGTTCATTTTTTATAACATTTACTCACTATTGGAATAATTATTTGTATTTGACATATTAGTGAAATGAATTATCTTTGTTATTTATGGTATTTTATTTTGCATTATGAGATTTTTAATGTGTTATTTAATTTGAAAATTAGTAAATCTATCAAAATATATAATTTTTAAAACATTTAACTTTATGACACGCAAAAATGTGTGTCGTCTTTCTTTATGACAGGGGATTTAATGATACCCAATGCGCGTCGTAAATGCGTGTCGTAAGGTTACGACACACAAATGTGTGTCGTCTTCTTTATGACAAGGCCTTCCTTGACACACATTGCGTGTCGTAAGAGCGCATCGTAAATAGACGACACGCAAAAACGTGTCGTCTCTCGTTATGACAGGGCCTTCCTTGACGCACATTTGTGCGTCGTAAAAGGTTGTTTTTCTAGTAGTGACTGTATCTTCTGATAGCTGGTATACTCTGATTTTTCTACACTAGTGACTCATTTAGATCAGTAATATAAATTCTGAACTAACTACGTGTATGCATATCCTATTAGATCTACAAGAGGTGGAGATATATCGGTTTCCATAATAGCTCTTTTAACCTCAAATTGAATGATGGGTTCAACTTTAGGCTCTTTGTTAATTGATTTTTGACCTTATCAATATCAAAATGGCTCCTACTAGCCTTTTTAGATATCAGCTCCCTCTCTTGGAAGACTGACCTTTGAGAAACATACACCTTGCTCTTAGAAGGATTGTTTAAACAACTATCCAATATGCTTGTTAGGATGTGCAAAGACGAAATGACACATCTCTATTCTAAGTCTTAGATTATTGAGCACTTCATGACGAGCGTAAGCCTAATAATCGTAGACTTCCATATGTGGTTGAGAGGAGTGAATGCCACTTCACATAACATATAGGTTTTTTATGAACCTTCTTAGTTGGTACAAGACCAAAGGACTTCTCGTAACAATATTCATTATACAATCCATTAATTGTTAGTAAGCATACTGCGACTCATCCTGTACCAAATCAATTAATGATTTGTTTCTCTATTCAATTAATGATTTTTTTCTCTAGTCAACTAACACTCCTCATGGAATTGTCCTGGGTTAAGATAACTCGTGAGACTCTTTCATATTTTCTTAGATGATCGATAATTTTTTGAATGAGATGATCACTATCCTATCTCATCCGATTCACAACTTCGTTTTATGAGAGATGTGAATACCTGAAAGGTTTCAGACTCAAGTTTATATGAACTTTGGTCTTACCATGTATCGTGGTTTAATCTGAATGGTCCATTAGTGCAAACTAATACCAACATATATTCACATCCCCTAGTGATGTATTCATCATCTATCTTGATAAGCAACATTTCCATTTATCATAAGACTTGTGATCAAATGATATCTAAAATCTTATCCAACTAGATACTTGGTAATGCGCTTCTTATTTATGTATCCAAGACAATGATTCCATAAATACATTTCACCCAAACCTTTTAGATGTATTTGACTAAGTACTTATTGTGGTGAATCTGAATGATCCATTAGTTAGACTAACTTCAACACATTTTCGCACAATAATACATCTTATTCAAATATTCGAATCAACTTTGAACTATTGCTACTATACTAGTATCATAAATTTCATGACTTTCTATTAACATGTTGCAATGCTCTACAATTAAATAAGTCAGAAGATCTCATGAAATTTTTTATAAACAATTTGAATTATAAGACCACAGACTAAACATTTGAAAAGAGTTGTCTCTAGATCCTATGAATAATAAAAAGGGCTTGACATTCATGATCAAATTACATTCTCCATGTTTCAGTCTTCTTACTTCATTTCAACCATTACACATTGTTCCAAATGTCAATACTTAATCCTTAGTAAAATAATCAAGGTTTAGAAGTAATGTTCTAATGACATTATAAATTTATATATTTTATTGAAGACTAAACATGGGAGAACTAGTTGTCTTTTGATCCTATGGATACTAGCATGGGCTCGAAATCCATGATCAAATTACTTTCTCCTTTTTATAATTCCTTTCACTTCAAAATATATATTTGGTATGTATGCTTTCTTAGTCCTTTCTTGTTATCGAAACGAATTGCTATAAGAACACGTATCAAAATAAGCATTCCTTTGTCGTAGGCATTTGGGACTAGATTAGGTACACCAACACTAATTGCCTTTTAACCCATTAGATTTCTTCATCTTCACACTTATATTCATGATAGTAGACATATGAGAGTGTTTTGAAGTTTGAGTTTCTATGATTGGTTATGTTAGTTTCAAAAGGAAACCTAAATATGCTACACAACTCCTTCATGGGCATTCCAAGTTGTTCATATCAAAATAAGAATGATCTGATTCTATTTACATGATTTGTAGTTGACTAACAATATTCAACTCCTAACTCAAGGAAATTCCATTTTACTTCAATATGTCAATTTACAACGTATACTTAAGAACTGCTCTTTCTGATAGATTATAATGAAGTGTCTGGAGGAACGTCAGGAAGAGCTTTATCAAAGGCATGATATTTATTTTCTTTTATGGGAACTATTCGCAAACGATCAACTTGGACAATATTGATCATCCTAATAGCTAAACCTTTATAGGTTTCGAAGCAGTAGGTTTTAATGGATAATGTTATATACATCATTCAATGCCAATTTCCATTATAGTTTGTTTTACTAATCCTTAGAAAATAAGTACCCTAAATAGAACTATTTAAGAAGGTTAGGATCCATATTTGGCTCCATGATGTGTAAATGGATTCCATAAACACACCATAAATTTTTTTTTAGGTAAGCAAAGTCCTTTACAATTTTTTATCACTACGAAATTCCTAGATCTTTGAGATTCATTAACTATCAATGATATGTTAATAACGGATGATGTTCATATCAAATTCAATGATAGAGTCACCGTGGATCAATGAAAAGATGGTGAATCAACCATACAATTTTTTTTTCCCCGGCTCAATCTACTCTTGAGATTCATGAGTTCCACATCATTCTCTACTTTTACTCTCAAATTTACATGTCGGTTAACCACACGAGCTACATCGACAAGTTATAAAGACAATTTGCAAATTTAATGGATAATATACGATTCACATTAAATAGATTATGAACCGGCCATACAAAATCGCATGGTCCCCAGCTCAAGTTATGCTTACGATTCACGAATTCCATATCATTCTCATCTACACTCTAGATTGATGTGCCGGTTAACCACATGAGCTCCTTTAATAGAACATAAAGAGAATGTGTAATTTTCATGGATAAAATAAGATTCACATTCTATTATTAAATTAGGATTTTGTTTTATACTTGTACTGATAATAATTTTAGATCGACCATTACCAATGTCAAACCCTTTTGGTAACTGCACTCTCAAAATGCAATAGGGTCGTGAGGGTGGTAAGCGCAAAGCATATTAGAAACCAACCTCATTAGGAATCAAAGAGACCTCTGTAAACCCCTACATCAAAATGGATGAGCCTAGTTATGGTAAGACTCATTATGTCAATATTTAAACATGCGAGAAGACATGTTATAACTTTCTCATACATATAGTGGATACAATTCTAATATATATATATATATATATATATATATATATATATATATATATATATATATATATATATATATATATATATGGGGTAAATTTAAAACTCTTTAAATTTAAATGGCTAATATTAATTAAAATTAATTGCGAGGACGCAATGTAATAATTAATAAGTCATGAGGGGTTAATATTCGAATTTATAAATCTATATTATAAATCATATTAAATATTCTAATTTAAATCACCATTTAAATAATAATAAATAAATATTAAAATTTAAATCTCTGTTAAAAATATTTATTATTTTCTAGATTTAAAATATTTTAAATTTGTTATATATCTATATTAAAAATTATTTTCAAGTTTGAATAAGGGAAACCCTAATCCGAGCTGGTCACGTCGTGACCAAAATGCTATTACATCGTGACCTACGACAAAGGGTTTCTTAGTTTCGAATTTCTCTTCTTCTTCTTTTTAATTTCAAACAAGTATTTACATAAAATATGGATTAAGGTTTTTAGTAATTATGAACCAATGGCTCTGATACTACTGTTGGGTTTTCTATGCATCAAATACACTTGAACTAGGTAGCAAAAAAATCAAACTATGATATACCTAAGTGTGCATCCACCCTAGGATCTATGGCTTCATACTAATTACTACTACCTAATGAAATATAAAACATAAGAAAGAAAAACACACCTCTTATGTAGTCCTTGATCTCCATGCATGAAATCTTGTCCCCTACGAACTTGCTTGGATGAGAGGACCCAAACTAGAATCCCTCCAATGGTATTACACCAAATAACACCAAAGGGTGGAATAAAAAATAACCAGGAGATGAGTTAATTTCACAAATCCAAAGAGGGTTAGAAATCATCTGTATGGGGGTGGAATACGGTTTGGTGAAACTTCAAACCAAGGTGCAAGGAGGAATGAAATCCCTAAGACCCTATTTATAGCCTTGGATCATTTCCTAGGTTTTATACTCATTTCCATCTGGGATAGGAGGCTAACCACGAAATTTTCTCCTCCTCTCATCTAGGATGATGAGTTTTCATCCAACCCTAGATCGCTTAAGGGTTCTGTAACATTCCTGATCAACCAACTATTTATTAATAAATATTCAACCCTTTAATTTATTAAACTGTTAATTAATTCCCAAAATATTTTCTAATTAGTTTCTACTTAATTATTAACCATAATAGATAATAAACCAATTTCCAATAGTTAATGACCTTGGACACTGTTATTATTAGAAATATTTCCAATAGTTAATGACCTTGGGCACTCTTTCTAACCGCTTTTGAAGGAGCTCGTCTTGAAAACCAATAAGGGGAAAATGAAGCTCTGCATCAAAAGTTATTAGAAAAACATCCACTTTCCCAGAAGGATGTGACATGATAATTGAATCGGGAGCTGAAAAATCTATCCCCTCGGTAGGAGAAAAACCATAAGCCTTATGAAGGGTTTCGAATTCAATATTAGAGGTAGCAACACTAGAACAGTTGGCTAGTGAATCAGAAGAAATTCACGAAAGAAGATGAAAGGGTTAAGAAAATGCATGGAAGAAGAAAAGGAAAAGAGTGATAATTTATAGCAATAAAGGAGACGGGAGATTTAAAATCCTATCACTAATGACGTAACTAACAAGCATGACATGTAGTCATATCGCCGAAAAAACTGAAGCGTCTAACATACCCCAGGCCGACACATGTGGAAGCAGTTAGTCCAGAACATCATGGTTAGTCTACTACAAACACTATGACTACTGGATTGTGGGGATTGATAGCATGCCCCCTGACGCGCCAAAGGTCACGTCCATCCGCACCAGCACCGCTATCATGCAGGCCACATAACTAAGGCTCTCCCCACCATGGTCGCCCTTGGAAGACCTCACGCCCGTAGACGTCTATCCTAAAGAAGACGCCTGTTGTAACATCGTAAATTTCAAAACAATTTTTTGCATTTTATAAAAAACATAATTCATTTATTATCCATAAAAACATCATTGTTTGAAACTCAAATTCATAGTATATAACAATCCCAAGATCTCATAACATAAAAATCCCGTGTGTGTAGTGATCAGGCCGACGCCTTCCCGCGATCCTCACTAGTACCTGAAACAAATAACACCAAACACTGTAAGCACAAAGCTTAGTGAGTTCCCCAAAATACCACATATAACACGTATTAGCAACTCGAGGCTACAACTCTGTGGGTCCGTGCAACAAACTCTGTAAACCCTCAGGTTCTAACTCTGTAAACATGCACAACATAAATCACATAGAATAATGCAGTGCAACACATACGACATATATAGCATACAAACACTGTATCACATAACTCTAGTTACCTACTCAAGGTAGAGTATAGTGAGAAGACTCAGCTCGCATATCTCGGTAACTCGTAAATACCTGAATTCACTAGTGCTCGATCTCCCAAGCTATAGTCCTCCTATAACACAAATAGGGTTGACTAACCCTATCAAGTCAACACTGATCAACTCTGGTCAATGGTGAACGGTCAACCCAACTCGCCGAGTCTGGCGTGGACTCGCCGAGTCCCTACGGGGACCCGATTCCTCTGAATCCCTACGGGGAACCGATTCCTCTGAATCCCTTCTGACTCACCGAGTCACTCACCCAACTCGGTTACTCAACCCCTGGTTCGAAAACACGGAACAACCCGCTCCAACTCGTCGAGTCTGCCAATGGACTCGACGAGTGCATTCCATGCACAACCCCAAACGACCTTCTGAGGTCAGATCTGTTCCAGTAACTCATAGATCCAGTCCTTCCAAGCTTATTTATCACGTAAAGTTTATGTCTTGGCGCTCATATCACACCTATTGACTCATAAATGGTGTTTTAACCTCAAACACAATGATCCCAAACCAAAACCTCCATAGAATCATATAAAGCTTGGAAAAAGAGGCACTCTAGACCTCCATGGGTCCAGATCCAGAACCTAACTCGCTTAAGGGACCATGGGAGCACTAGATCTAGTCACAAAAGGGCTCAATATGCCCTAAATCAACATGAACATCACCTCAATAGAAAATGGTTCGAAAATAGTACCTCAAACGTGATGTTCCGGACCTCAGATCTTCAGGAAGTTAACCCTCTTGATTCCTCTTGGCTATAGCTTCCTTTCCCTTGCTAGACAACACCTCCAAGGTCAACAATGGCTCCTTCTCTCACTCCAAACGCTCAAGCTCACTAGGGTTTCGCTCTGGGGGCTGGTGAGCACAAATGACGGCAATAAGGCCCTTTAAATAAGCCCCAAACCCGAGAAATTAGGGTTTCATTAAACAGCACGGACTCGCCGAGTCCACCAATGCGACTCGTCGAGTCCGGTCATTAATCCGGGTGAGAAATCGCGTCTCTACTCGGCGAGTCTATGCACCAACTCGTCGAGTTCTTCCACAAAACTCAAAATAAAATGAATAAATATAATACCTGAAATTCCGGATGTTACAATTCTCCCCCACTTGAATCTGACTTCGCCCTCGAAGTCTCGTCCCTGAAATAGCTCCGGATGCTGCTCCCGCATCTCACGCTCTGGCTCCCAAGTCAACTCAGATCCTTTCCGATGTTGCCACTGAACCTGTACCAGAGGCACTTCCTTGTTCCTCAGAACCTTGATCTTCCGATCCACAATTGCAACTGGTCTCTCCGCGTAGTTCAGGCTCACATCCACCTGAATGTCCTCTAGCGGCACTACCGCCGACTCGTCGGCTATACACTTCCTCCACTGAGACACGTGGAAGGTATTATGAATCCGCTCCAACTCCGCAGGTAACTCCAAATGATACGCTACCATGCCCACCCTCGCGATCACTCTGAACGGCCCAATATATCGGGGCCCTAGCTTGCCCCTCTTCCTAAATTGAATCACTCCTTTCCAAGGAGATACCTTCAGGAGAACATAATCACCGACCTGGAACTCGAGCTCGGATCGTCGTCTATCCGCATAACTCTTCTGGCGGCTCTGAGCGGTCAACAATCTCTGCCTGATCCGTTGTATCTGCTCTGTCGTCTGAAGCACAATCTCTATGCTACCCATCACTCGTTGCCCTACCTCTCCCCAACAAATGGGAGTCCGACACCTCCTCCCATATAATAGCTCAAAAGGCGGCATGCCAATGCTCGAATGATGGCTGTTATTGTAGGAGAACTCTGCTAAGGGCAAATACGTGTCCCAACTTCCGCCAAAATCCAACACGCATGCTCGGAGCATGTCCTCGAGCGTCTGAATCGTCCGCTCGCTCTGACCGTCAGTCTGTGGGAGGTATGCGGTACTAAAATGCAGCCTCGTACCCAACTCCTCATGGAATTTCTTCCAAAATATGGAAGTGAAACGTACATCTCGATCTGACACAATCGAGATCGACACCCCATGTCGCGATACCACCTCTCTCACATATACCTCTGCTAACTTTTCCGCAGAAGAACTCTCACTAATGGCGAGAAAGTGAGCGCTCTTTGTCAAACGGTCTACTTGTTGGATTAATGTCTAAGTCCATAACTATAATTGGTAAGACTTGACCCGACCCGACATGGTCCATTTGGGTTGCATGGCATCATGCACTTGGATAGACTATAATGAGAGAAATAAGACACTTATGGTTATTAATATATTATAAGTTCTAGTATATTAATAATAAGAATAATAAGATTATTTAATTAGTATTGATCAAGAATTAATCTAGGATTAATTAAGTGATCAAAAGAAGACTAATTAAATATATTGGTTGATTGTGTAAATCATCCATACTTGTATAGTGGGCTAATGCTCCATGGATAATCAAGTTGGGCTAAAACCCATAGGATGGTCCATGGATGCTCCATGGTGTATTTAAACCCATGGATCCAAGGAAATGGAAAGTCATGACAATTAGGGTTTACCCTAATTGTAACACTATATAAAGATCTTATTCTTGACAAAAATCGGACACTAGAGAGAAAAGAAAGGGCTAGCCGATTTTCATGAGAGTAGAATTCTCTCAAGTTATTCCAAGTGTATTTGGTGTTGTGTGAACCATTTGAGGTGTCACACTTGGGGCACTTGGCACTCAAGCTTTATGAAGACTTTCTACATCAAAGCGGTATGTATTCTATCTTCTTACACTCATGGTTTTGTATGTTAGATTAGGATAATACCTTGGAAGTTCTTATTTGCATGTATAATAGAGAAAACATAGATCCAAGGTATTTAGGGTTGCATGTACACTTAGGAGTGTTAGAATGCTCAAAACCCAACAGTGGTATCAGAGCATAGGCTTGTTTTCTTGTTATACTTGCAAAACTGCTTAAAAAATCGAAGTTGTTGCTGTCTGATCATCAGACTCGGCGACTCCATTAGGAGACTCGGCGAGTCCATGCCTAAAAAGTGATCAAATCGATCCAACTCGTCGAGTTGGTTCATGCACTCGACGAGTTGGACCCCCAGACAGCATAAATTCGACTTTTTTGGCTGGAATTGGACTAGGAACATTACCCTAAGATGTTTTTGAACTTATAAACTTGTTTTTGATGTGGTAATGTTCATGCTAATCCAATTTCAAAGATAATTGTCAATAGATTCATGTTTTGTATTAGTTTAAGGTTTAGACTAATTACATGAAAAAAGTTTGATTTGAATTATCTTGTTCTTATGAGTTGCTTAGATTAATAGAAAAGTTGAGTGAAATAGTTGTTTTCAATCCAAATTAATCTAAGAGTTGATTCTAAAATGTGTTATTGTAACTTGTCCTCAAGTTATATGAAAAGTCACATTTAAGTTTCATAAAACTCATAATAGTTGGCAAAGGTTACAAAAATGAAGAGTCTAGTTCTAATTAAATGGGTTTATGACTTCATAACTTGTCCTCAAGTTATGGAGGACCAAGAGTCTCTTCATTAAATAATAAATTAAAAAAAAATATAACCTTAATTAATTCCATAAGTTATAAAATAAAGAAAAGTTAATTCTTTTATTAGTTTAAAGTCTTCCATAACTTGTCCTCAAGTTATGGAACTTGAAGAGTTTTTGGATTAAAACTACTTTAAACACATAAGTTATGGAATTAATTAGTTTTGAATAGTTTCAAAACTTGCCCTCAAGTTTTGGAATTTGAAAAGTTTTCACTTAAGAATACTTTAACTCCAAGTTATCCCTTAGAATTTTAAAGAGTTAAAATTCAACCCTTATACTTTATAATATTATAAGTTAATAATATATATATGTATAAGAGTAAAGTCAGTCTTACCGCTAGTACGCCTCATTCACGAAGCCGGTCTATAAGGTGGGTATAAGGTTGTTGCCTATAAAATGGCAACTTAATGGGTGTCCACTCTCACCCACCGCTTGCTTGACTGGTGGAGGGTCGTTAGCCGAACGGGTTTGACAGGACTAGAATTCTCCCTTCATTAAAAGTATTAATGATAAATACTAAGTAACTAAACTCTTATTAATACCCAATCTTAGTTACTTAGGAAAATGTGAATAAGGTGCTAATCCATGAAATTACACTTTGCACTTTGTTTAAGTCGGTTAGTGGAGCGTGTGTGGTTAACCGGCACACTAACTCGTATTTAACAAGGTAGGCAAAGGGTAACTTAATGTTTATCTTAGTATCGATGGAGCGTGTGTGGTTAACCGGCACATCGATTGAGGGGTAAACACTTAAGGGTACCAAGTAATTTGCATGGTTACTTCACACCTTGTTTTGTGATCCTCGGCATCCCAGTCACAAAACTTGAAGGGCACACTCGAGATAGAAACATGCCATCGAACAGTTCAATGAATCTCAAAATATCTAGGAGTTTCAAAACCAATTAAAACCTAATAATACATTTCGTTTATCTTGGTGGAAATTGGTGAATCGTCATTCACCTACCTTCAAACATTTTATAGCTTGGATTACGACATACCTCTTCTAAGTTATAAAATAGTTTGTTGGGTCCTAGCCTTAATATTTCATATTGGGTGTCATATTAAGGACTTAAGATCAACTATCTTGAATATCTCCCAAAAGATGTCTGGTTTAGACATTTATGATCTTCCCATATCTCTTGAAACAAGCTTTCCTAAATGAAGATGATGTCCCTTGGAAATCATAATTCATTCACCTCCTCCAATTATTCTCCCCAACCCACAAGTTCTTGAAAAGTTTAAGGTCACTCAAGCCCAATTGGCAAGGCAAGGTCTAGGTGTGGTCACGTCTTGGAGATGTAGTCACATATTGACAAGCCGGGAGAGTTGGGTGTCAAAGTCTTGAGAAAGTTGGTGGTTCAACTACTTTCTAAGTCACATAGTGAGTTCTTTTGGAACACCTATGAAACAGACTGTGACAAGACCCTTAATGATCTTATCTATTTGTTAAGATCAACTTCCTTAAAACTTGATGGACATTGACAATAGTGACACAGGAAATCCCGGAAACCATTCTCTTCCCAATGGAAAGGGATCGGCCATAGTCAACTCGGTTGACCAAATGGTAAAGAGAAAAGCTAAGTCTGTGATAGTCCCGTGTACCATTATCAAAGGGTCCATATGTTTATATTGCCAAAGGAAGGGGCATTGGTTGCGAAGCTGCCAAATTTACCTAAGGATGTTAAAGTCAATAAGTTTGACTCTACTTCAGGTAAAGTCCACTATCTAACTCTGTTAAGTTCTATTCTGAGATTCCTGATACATGATGTGACTGGGTCATATGGTGATGTTTTAAGAATCAAAGAAAAGTGAAGAAACTTAAAGAAAGAATATGCTGAATCTGATCGCATAGATGGATTTCTATCGTGTAGTTTGAAGATCGGATTCTAGAGCTACTTCTTAGGAGTTATGAGATATTGCTTAGGAATAGATAACAACAAGTTTTCATATGGATTGTAAGGATAAGTTTTTCCGCAAAGTTTTAAAATAAAAGGAAAATTTTGATTTTATTTATGTTAAAAATATCCTTACAATGGCATTTGTGGAAATTTTTGTTGCTTATAAGATTCCATTAATAGCAAGAGTGGAAATATGAAATTGATTCTTTCATTTGTGGTAATGTCTAAATTTACCAAATAAGGAAAGATTCTCATCACCCAAGTTGCAATTGGACCGGAACCTGGAATCATGCAAGTTGTATAGCATGATGAATGAGAACTTTCAAGTATTGGAAAAATTAAGACTAATTACTTGTTCACATGGATGTGTGAGTCAAGTGAAGGACTAAGGGATCGAGTACACATTCTTGTGCACTGATTAAGTCCACCACAAAAGATTGATAAGACTATTCGTCATAGTTTACTAAAGCTCAGTAAATATGATTATACTTACAAGCTTGAGTGTAACTCTGAGACATTGGAAAAGGTTCCAATGTATGGCAGAGCGAATAAGAAGAATAAAATTAGGCAGAAGGATAAAAGTTTCTCAAATCTGAAAAGATGGGAGAGTACTTTAGTATCAGTTTTGTGATCATCTTAATGATTAAGAAACCATAGCACAATTAGTTCTCTAAGGAAATCTTAGTGCATTCTTATGACTAAGAAGAGGGATCTTGAATTGTTGAAATGGTTAAATCAAGAAGATGAGTCATACTTCGTTCCAATACAAGTCTTAGAGTCATACTCCAAGATTGTAACTTGAGTGACATGTCTTAAAGAAGGTTTAAAACACTTGTCAAATGTAAGAGTAAAAGTTTTCTACTCTTGTACATTTGAAATTGGTAAGTTGTGATGTTTTGGATAAAACAAAGACCAACTTAGGCCAATTGTGTGAAGTTTTTGTCTTGATTAGAATCCACACTATCTCTTGAATATCTGACAAGAAAGTCTTATATGTCAAGAGGACAGTGGGAGTCTTAAAGGTCTTGAAAGTCTCAAGAATTAATCAAGAATAAAACCTGAAGTTCTTCACTAGCACACGACTTGAGGTTTATAACCTATTGTGTTGACATATTCTGTGCCCATTCCAGTTAAAGTTGGTTTTGCATATGAGTTCTTAGAGTTCTCAATGTGTTGCACAACAACTTGGAAGCAACGGCAGGCCCTTGAGCTGCCAGGTGGTAAGAAATTAAGATTGAGTTCAATCCATATGAGTGTGGATTTGTCATTATCCTTGTCTTGTGTCTATGGTTTTGACAATTCACATGGATAAGAACACATACACCATTAAATCTAAGTGTCATAAGGTTTCTCTCTGATTCATGAAAATCATGGTGAGGAAACACTTTCACTAAGTAGATTTTAGCTAGATAGCAATTGTGATATCTGCATTCTCAAAGTCGTTAGTGGAGCGTGTGTGGTTTACCGGCACACTAACCTGGACTTGTGAGAAGTGGCAAAAAGGTCTAACCATTATGAGTACGGCATCCCTCTTCATAATTGTTTAGACACACAAGTGTGCTATCTAAGGGAAGGTGTATGATTTTGATAAAGTTTTATCAAAACAATCTAGTATCAGAAATCTGAACTTTGGTAAGAAAGTCAGCTGATTTCTGAGTACATGTCAAAGCTAGTGGGAGCATAAGTGTTATGCTAATAATCATCATGTTAGTGGGAGCATGATAATTATGATAAGTATTGCAAGTTAGAAATGTTAATTATAGAAAACAAAAGGTTTCAATTGGGAAAAGTTGTTTTGCTATAATTAAGGGAGAGGAAATTATACTTCATCTCAAATCTATAAGCTTAGATCGTGAGGTTTTAATCATTTAGTCAAGGATATATATGAATTTCATGTTGGAATGGCTCAACATAAGGAAATTTTGTATATGAGTCCATTATGTGCGTTCTAAAATTCAATTATGATTACGACATCCCTTTTCATAATCTGAATTATGAGAACTTGGCAAATTGAAATGGAAATGTTATAGCAAAAGACTGGTTTAGTCTTTATGTGAGACATCATGAATCGATTCCTATATGCTTCGGATATAGGATCGATTACATGTGCTATATTCAACCTTTCTAAAATTTTCCAAATGCTTGGGGCATTAAGAAGGGAAAAGGTTTAGAACTGGATATGACTAAAAGGATTAAACAGTTGTCGAGGACAATCTAAGGTTTACAAAAGATTGGGTGCTCAAGGACAGTTGGAAGTATAGTGATAATTTTGGAAGGACCATATTGACATAGTCTGTAAGGAGGCAACTCTTGTTCAGAAGGGGTAAGTCAAAATGGAATCTGGAAATGTTTCAAAGTTAGAATTTTCAATCTGTTTGAGATTAGGAAACTTAATGCAAGAAGGTTGTTTCTAAGGAGCTGATCTCCTTTGGAGTACTCTGTAATGATTGTTGTCAAGTCTTTCTAACTTTGTGCATAATCATTACAAGAAGATCAATGCATATAAGTTTAGAATCCAACAGATTTCAGTAAATGACATGAATTTGGAATTCTTGTATTTGCAGTAAGGATTTAGGAGTGTGAAAAGAGAATCATTGAAGTTATGTTCAATGGATCTAGTTCACAAAGTAAAGATCATAGACAAACATAGTATGCATACTTGGTGTATGGCATGACTAGTGTTTAGAAAACATAGTGTACATGCTTGGAGCATGGGACAACTATTGTTTTAAATTCAAGAATAAAGTTGATAGCTGAAACAGTATACAATGAATAATGTGTAATCATATGGTGATAAATAAAAGGTGTTTTATTTATGTTCATAGGTTTTGATACCATATTGGATTCAATTATTATTGTGTTTCATTTTGCATGTTTTGACTTCCAGAATAAACTAGGTTATTCTTCCGGGATGACTAAGTTATTAAAACAATCCACAGTCAGTCATATGTTGGAAGTAGATATGAATTAAGACTGTCATGGGTTGGCTTGTAGAGGTCTAAGGTGTTGGACAAAGGGCTACAACACTCATGAGTGCTCATAAGTTCTGAGTATTGGATTCAACCCGCTCTCATTGGAACCACTTCATGGATTTTATCGCGAGTGATCATGAGACAATAATATCTTATATTCTTCAAACCTAGAGATATGAGTTGTTACTATGAGTTGATAGTACATTGATTGCACGAAAAAGCATTTGGTAACTCGGTGCTATAAAACGTATCTTTGTGTATGATTCAACAAGTAGTAGAACAAGCCATATGAGTCGAAGTTTATCCATTCCTTTTACCTTCGGGATAACAGCGATATCTGTGGGCCCTTCAATGATTTGATGATGACAAATGGAAGTGCTCGGCCGGGCCAGGACTGATTTGATTTGTTCAATTAGTCAGTCATCATAAATCGGAAATCAGGAAACAACAAATGGACAGAGAGAATGATTATAATCCATGTCTCAGTCCATATGATATCTAGAATGGAGGAATATATGATCCCTTATCTAATGGACAAGTCATTGACAAAGGTCAGAGTTCATCTACAAGGTCAGAGTTCGACAGAAGCTTTTGAGAGCTACGATTGCCAGTCGGTTCCTGAAGTCATACGCAATATTAGTTTTAGACTTATCCAAGTAGGAGACTGTTGGATTAATATCTAAGTCCATAACTATAATTGGTAAGACTTGACCCGACCCGGCATGGTCCATTTGGGTTGCATGGCATCATGCACTTGGATAGACTATAATGAGAGAAATAAGACACTTATGGTTATTAATATATTATAAGTTCTAGTATATCAATAATAAGAATAATAATATTATTTAATTAGTATTGATCAAGAATTAATCTAGGATTAATTAAGTGATCAAAAGAAGACTAATTAAATATATGGGTTGATTGTGTAAATCATCCATACTTGTATAGTGGGCTAATGCTCCATGGATAATCAAGTTGGGCTAAAACCCATAGGATGGTCCATGGATGCTCCACGGTGTATTTGAACCCATGGATCCAAGGAAATGGAAAGTCATGACAATTAGGGTTTACCCTAATTGTAACACCATATAAAGATCTTATTCTTGACAAAAATCGGACACTAGAGAGAAAAGAAAGGGCTAGCCGATTTTCATGAGTGTAGAATTCTCTCAAGTTATTCCAAGTGTATTTGGTGTTGTGTGAACTATTTGAGGTGTCACACTTAGGGCACTTGGCACTCAAGCTTCATGAAGACTTTGTACATCAAAGAGGTATGTATTCTATCTTGTTACACTCATTGTTTTGTATGCTAGATTAGGATAATACCTTGGAAGTTCTTATTTGCATGTATATTAGAGAAAACATAGATCCAAGGTATTTAGGGTTGCATGTACACTTAGGAGTGTTAGAATGCTCAAAACCCAACACTACTATCACCCAAATCGCATCGACACCCCTCGCCGTTCTCTGCAATTTGGTGATAAAATCCATGGATATCTGCTCCCATTTCCATTCTGGGACTTCCAGTGGTTGCAACTTACCATGCGGTCTCTGATGTTCGGCCTTAACCCTACGACAGGTTAGGCACCTCTCAACAAACCACGCTACATCTCTCTTCAAACAGGGCCACCAATACTCCCTTTTAAGATCCAGAAACATCTTAGTGGCCCCGGGATGGATCGAGAATCTCGATCTATGCGCCTCCTCCATCAAGATGGTATGCGTTCCTCCAACAAACGGTACCCAAATCCGACCCTGGAAGGTCATATGCCCTCTACTATCGGCTACGAACTCTGATACCTGACCAATAACTCGTTATCTCTTACGGTTCTCCGGTCTTACTGCCTCAGCCTGAGCCCCTCTGATGGTGTCCGACACCGGAGTCATCACCGTCAATCTCATACAAATATCCCGAATCGGGGCGTTCTCTGCCCTACGACTCAGTGCGTCGGCTACCACATTAGCCTTGCCCGGGTGGTAAAGGATCTCACAATCATAATCCTTTACTACATCCAACCATCTTCTCTGACGCATGTTCAGGTTTGGCTGATCCATCAAATACTTCAAACTCTTGTGGTCTGTGTATATCGTACACCGAACCTCATACAGGTAATGGCGCCAAATCTTCAGGGCGAACACCACAGCCCCCAACTCTAGATCGTGGGTGGGATACCTTGACTCGTGAGGCTTCAGCTGCCTTGATGCGTACGCGATCACATGCCCCCTCTGCATCAACACCGCGCCCAACCCAGATATCGATGCGTCACAATACACCATGAAGTCCTCCATTCCCTCTGGAAGAGCCAACACTGGCGCTTCGCACAATCTCTGGCGAAGAGTCTCAAATGAGGCCTGCTGCTCTGGGCCCCAGCTGAACACCACACCCTTCTGGGTCAACCTGGTGAGAGGAACAACAATCTTGGAGAAATCCCTGATGAACCTCCGATAATAGTCGGCCAACCCTAGGAAACTCCTAATCTCGGAAGGAGATTTCGGCACCTCCCAACTCAACACCGCCTAGATCTTGGCCGGATCGACCAAAATCCCCTTTTGTTTTACGAGGTGACCAAGGAATTGCACCTCTCGTAACCAAAAATCGCACTTGGAGAATTTGGCATAAAGCCTCTCTGATCTCAGCACACTGAGGATTTCTCGCAAATGCTCCTCATGCTGCTCCCTGGATCTCGAATATACCAAAATGTCGTCAATGAACACAATCACTGATCAATCCAGCATCAGTCTGCATACCCTGTTCATGAGATCCATGAATGCTGCAGGTGCATTGGTGAGCCCGAATGGCATCACCACGAACTCGTAATGCCCATAACGAGTCCTGAACGCAGTCTTCTGGATATCCTCCTCGCGCACCCTCATCTGATGATATCCAGATCTCAGATCAATCTTGGAAAACCAAGATGCTCCCTGCAGCTGATCGAACAAATCATCGATCCTCGGCAAAGGATAACGGTTCTTTGACCGTTAACTTGTTCAGCTCTCGATAATCTATGCACATTCGGTGCGAACCATCCTTTTTCTTCACAAAAAGGATCGGTGCTCCCCACGGCGAGCTACTCGGCCGAATAAACCCCTTCCCAAATAGCTCCTGAAGCTGCGAGGATAATTCATGCATCTCTGGAGGTGCAAGGCGATAGGGCGCCTTGGCAATAGGAGGTGCCCCCGGAATCAAATCAATGCGAAACTCAACCTGCCTCTCGGGAGGCACACCCAGTAACTCCTCGGGGAAGACATCCGGGAATTCCCACACTATCGGAACCTCCTCAACCGTACTCGGTCTCTCTGCACCAACTCTCGTATCCACCACATATGCTACAAAACCACTACAACCCTGCTATAGGCTCTGTCTCGCTCTAGCAGCTGAACAAAACGCTGAATCGGGACGGGTACCCTCGCCATACACCGTAAGAACTCCCCCACTTGGGTCTCGAAGAGTCACCAACTGCCGCTCACAATCGATAACGGCTCCAAATCTGCTCAACCAATCCATGCCTACGATGACACAGACGTCCCCCATCGCAATCGGGACCAAATCAATAGGAAACTCTACACTGAAGATCTCGAGTACACACCCTCGAATCACCTCTGTGGCATACACTGCTCTCTCATCGGCGATGGAGACTCTCAGAGGTCGACTCAACGCCTCCCGACTAATACTGATGTGCTGACTAAAAGCCAACGATACAAAAGATCGACTCGCACCCGAGTCAAATAACACCAAAGCAGGTACAGAACTCACAAGAAAAGTACCTACGCATAACATAAAGTAAGCACAAAATCTCAAACATTAAAATAAATACATGAAAGAATACATACCAGCCACGACATCGGGCGCTGCGCGGACCTCCTCCATAGTCAACTGGAAGGCTCTCCCCCGAGCCTTCGGTGTCTCGGTCTTCACCGACCGACTATCAGTAACTCTAACAGCAGCAGGGGCAGACCCCTGAGAAGCTCCCTGTACTGACCCCCGCAGCAGCGGACACTCGGCCTTCCGGTGTCCGGTCTGGTTGCAGTGGAAACACACTGCAAACCCCTTAGGGCAGTCCTTGGCCATATGCCCCTCCTTTCCAAACTTGCAGCAAGATCCAGCTCTACAAACTCCATCATGACCCTTGCCGCACTTTCCACAAGTGCGGCCCTTCTGGCTCCCTTATCTGGGATCAGCGGGCTTGACCCACTTGGCTGTCGGCTGGGACTGTGCCGGTCGCCGATCCCTCCCCTGAGACTCCGCCTCCTCCCTAGCCTGAGTCTCTAGCTCGATCTCCCTCTTCCGAGCATTTGCCTGAAGCTCGGAAAATGTCTGGTACGAGGATTTCGCCACGAACTCCCGAATATCTCTCCTCAAAATACTCAAATAACGGCTCATACATGCCTACTCAGTAGACATGTGCTCAGGACAGAACATCGCCCTCTCATGAAACATCCTGGTAAGAACTGTCACAGACTCCGTACCCTGCTTGAGGGTCAAAAACTCCTGTGCCAATCGATCCCGTTCCACCGAGGGAACGTACTCATCCCGAAACATAATGGTGAACCTCTCCCAGGTCACCGCAGTAAGCTCTGCTAGAGAATAGTGTGTTGTCGCGAACTTCCACCAGTCCTTCGGCCCCAGGCGAAGCTGGTTCAGCGCAAACCGAACCCTCAAGTGCTCCGGGCACGAGTACGTATAGAAACACCCCTCAATGTCAGATACCCATCTCATCGTTGGAATCGGATCCTGCATCCCATCAAACTCTGATGGCTTCGTGTTGCTGAACTCCCTGAACAACAACGAGTCACCCCCTTGCGGCCTAGCAGCAGCGACGGCTGCGGTGGCCGCTGCAACAGCAGCCTCAGAAAGAGCGGCATAATGCTCGTCAAAAGTCTCAATCAACGTGGTCTTAATAGACCCGAACATCTCTGGTATCTCTGCCCTGATGGCCGCAGCCACTTCCTCATGGATGATCCGACGGATCTCCTCATCACTAGTCCCGCTGCTCTCTGGCATATGACGTGTCCTCACCATGATCTACCTCTGAAATACAACATACGATACATTAGAATTTCACTTGAGTATACACGCACTCGATGACTCAACCCTCCTTGATCCCTGGCATCCCGAAGATTCTTACTTGAACTGTACACCACTCCGGTGTTTTCAGTAGTACGGGCCCAATACTACTGTCCGCACCGTATCAGTATACACCCCAAGTCCTCCTCTTCGGATCCCAAATCCCAAGTACTCTATTATGCATAATCCACTCTCTAACAGATCTCTCATAAGCTCCTCGCTGCTACCTACTCACTCTCAAGCATCTCATAGCAGCTCACCTCTCCCTAGGCTAAGGCATCACAAATCAGGCCACTCTAGTCCTAATAGGAGTACCTAGCCCACTCTAGCACGAGAATACATCATATCAATATCATAAACATATAACATAAAGGTATCTTGGGAAATCACCGTTCGGGCGCTGACTGATCGTACACATGACTCTGCTCTGCGTTTTCCAAAAAATCTTTTACTTTTTGAAAATATTTCTCAAATCCTCAGTTTGAGTTCAAATACGCCCGAAGTTGTACTCGAATCCCTCAAACCAAGGCTCTGATACCAACTTGTAACACCGTAAATTTCAAAACAATTTTTCGCATTTTATAAAAAAAATAATTCATTTATTATCCATAAAAACATCATTGTTTGAAACTCAAATTCATAGTATATAACAATCCCAAGATCTCATAACATAAAAATCCCGTGTGTGTAGTGATCAGGTCGGCGCCTTCCCGCGATCCTCACTAGTACCTGAAACAAATAACACCAAACACTATAAGCACAAAGCTTAGTGAGTTCCCTAAAATACCACATATAACACGTATTAGCAACTCGAGGCTACAACTCTGTGGGTCCGTGCACCAAACTCTGTGAACCCTCAGGTTCTAACTCTGTAAACATGCACAACATAAATCACATAAAATAATGCAGTGCAACACATACGACATATATAGCATACAAACACTGTATCACATAACTCTAGTTACCTACTCAAGGTAGAGTATAGTGAGAAGACTCAGCTCGCATATCTCGGTAACTCGTAAATACCTGAATTCACTAGTGCTCGATCTCCCAAGCTATAGTCCTCCTATAACACAAATACATCTCTAATTAACACTTTACCAACTAGGGTTGACTAACCCTATCAAGTCAACACTGATCAACTCTGGTCAATGGTGAACGGTCAACCCAACTCGCCGAGTCTAGCGTGGACTCGCCGAGTCCCTACGGGGACCCGATTCCTCTGAATCCCTTCCGACTCACCGAGTCACTCACCCAACTCGGTTACTCAACCCCTGGTTCGAAAACACGGAACAACCCGCTCCAACTCGTCGAGTCTGCCAATGGACTCGACGAGTGCATTTCATGCACAACCCCAAACGACCTTCTGAGGTCAGATCTGTTCCACTAACTCATAGATCTAGTCCTTCCAAGCTTATTTATCATGTAAAGTTTATGTCTTGGCGCTCATATCACACCTATTGACTCATAAATGGTGTTTGAACCTCAAACACAATGATCCCAAACCAAAACCTCCATAGAATCATATAAAGCTTGGACAAAGAGGCACTCTGGACCTCCATGGGTCCAGATCCAGAACCTAACTAGCTTAAGGGACCATGGGAGCACTAGATCTAGTCACAAAAGGGCTCAATAAGCCCTAAATCAACATGAACATCACCTCAAAAGAAAATGGTTCGAAAATAGTACCTCAAACATGATGTTCCGGACCTCAGATCTTCAGGAAGTTAACGCTCTTGTTTCCTCTTGGCTATAGCTTCCTTTCCCTTGCTAGACAACACCTCCAAGATCGACAATGGCTCCTTCTCTCACTTCAAACGCTCAAGCTCACTAGGGTTTCGCTCTGGGGGATGGTGAGCACAAATGACAGCCATAAGGTCCTTTAAATAGGCCCCAAACCCGAGAAATTAGGGTTTCATTAAACAGCGCGGACTCGCCGAGTCCACCAATGCGACTCGTCGAGTCCGGCCATTAATCTGGGTGAGAAAGCGCGTCTCTACTCGGTTCCATTAGTATGTTTTAAGTATGATCCCTGGTGTATCAATAGTGTAGTTGCTAGTCATTTGTTGGTGTGCTTTGTATCTTTAGTGAATATTTGGATCTCTCTGAATTTGTATATGTAACATCTGTTTGAGAACTCATAAATAATGAATACTCCGCTCATGCCTATGGACATATGTCAGCTTGACCGAACCACGTAAATACCGTATCTTTTATGCTTGTGGTTTTGTGTTTTATCTGTACTTCCTAACACTTTTATTGTGATGTATGTTATGATTTAAACATGTTTAAATATACGGTAAATACGATAACATGTGAGAAATAAAATGAAGTATCATGTATATATATTAGTATTATATTCTGCATTTATATAAATAATTAATATAAAGGGTTGACAAAATTTAGCTACAACTTGTTTAACGCCGATGTCGATGTTATCGGTGACAGGCGTCGGTAGTACCGGTGACATGACGTACAACACCGACGACTCATTAGCGGTATCATCTATATTAACGATGACAAGGGATTATTAGCAAAGACTATCAATAGCGATGAAACCAATACCGGGGTCATTTCAGTATTAGTTACGAAGCAATTACGACAACCGTCGTCGCTAAAGGCTTTCGTGGCGACTCTGGATGCCTTTGGCTGCAATATTTGTCGCCATAATGCTCCCTTTTTTTTGTAGTAATGTATATTTTTGTATGGAGTAACATGTATCATCAACGAATTATCCTTAATTACATAACACACGAAACCAATTGGTAAAGAAAAAAATGTTTCAATCATGGATTTGAAGGGATTACACGTAATAAATGGTGACCCAAAATGTATGTTTTGCAGGGTTAGCCCAATGCTTAATGAATTCATAATGCAAAACACCTGAAAACGGAAAAGAAAGCCTTCCCAGATATTGCGATGCGCCACTGATGTCATGATATGTTATACAAAAATTTAAGTACACTCACAAATTGCATTGTTGCATTTGAAACATATTATTTACTAATATTGTACCAGTGTTTTTTTCTTTAAAAGGAGGATAGTCAACTTACCTAAGAACTGTTTCTTCTTGCACCAACACATTCTTCATAATTTTCATCTGGGAAAATAGTCAAGAAGGAAAAAAATAAATAAAGAACGGACATAAATTCTTTAAAAAGGATAGTAATCTAAAAAAATAATCAAGAAAGAAAAAAATGGACTTCAATTCATTAAAAAAGCCAATGGATGTCGGTTAAAATATTATTAGAGCTATATAATTAAAAAGATAGTATTGTATGATATTGGAATGTTTATATGCATATGTGTGATTAAACAATTGTACTCGTCTTTTCATACCTCTCATGGTGTACTGCGAAAAGATCATTAATGGAACAAGTTAAGGTTCTTTTCATCACAAAATTTGCCATTGGGCATATCGTGGATTCCGGAACCCCATCTCTTCATACTGGGACAGCCTTCCACAGTGATAAACTCCAAAGACGGATATTTCATTAAAGAACCCCCAGAATAGAAGCTCTGTAGTTGGGGCAAATTGATAAGGTAAATACGGGTAAGGCTAGTAAACTCAATATTTGCATCATATGTGCCCACTTCGGTTTTACTATCCTCTATTTGCTCATTATCACTACCAGTTGCTTGTTCATCTCCACCAGAAATCACTACCATCAAACTGTCACACCAGCAAATCGATATACATCTCAGATTGGAAAGCCCTTGTGCTACACTAAAAGGGAATAGCGTCAACAAGGAAGAACAATATGCAATTTCAATGTCTTGTAGATTACCCAAGCTTATACATTGAAATGAACAGTCAAAAAGAAGCTTCAGGTTATTAAGATCACTCAGATGGATTTTTTCAACTTTGGAGAAAAACTTTTCCTTTGTTTTCCTTTGACCAAGGTCATTGGATGCACCAATAGTATGCGTAGCATTCTCATCCGTTGTCTTCACCAAGCATGAAACATTGTAACATCTATCCAACTCAATAGACTTTAATTCATCGACACTCTCTCCATAAAGGTCTGGTATGATGTTATCCAAATCTTGTAGAGCCTCTAGTAATATACCATCACTTACCTGAAACAGTTTCTTTATTGGCATCTTGAGTGGGAAGTCAGACACTTGAATGTGTAGTTGACGTTTTAAATATGATCTTGGTCGCTCCAAATTAATAATATATCCGTGACTATTTTCAAAAAGGAGTCTCTCAAAATCAATAAGCCTTTGGTTAATAAAACGAAAAAAGAATTCTCACAACATTTCGAAGTAGGTACCTTCAGGAAAAATATGACATTTATCTGAATCCATCCACAAATGCAAAGCACTGAAGGATTTCAAGTTACTTATTTCCATAAGTCCAAGGCGAGACGCAACATTGCTGTGAGGGGTTCCAATATACAACTCTTCCAACCAAGTGAGCTTTGATATTACACCAGGTGTTACATGAGATAGATAGGGACAGTAGCCCGCATCCAACAGCCTTAAGTTCGTCAATTGACCGATCTCTTTAGGAATCACTTTAATTCCAGTCCCTCTAACCTTTAGAATCTCCAGGCCTTAAGTTGTGAATTATATGTCGATTAGTTGCGAATAATAAATTCAATTATTATTATTAAGTTTACCAAGTTTCGTCCAGAAACCAGATCTATCCTTCTCGATTAGATCTGATTATAAGAAAGGTAGAAGAAGACTGTCCTGTTGTTGGACGAATTAAACACAAGACAGAAAAAGTAAAACCGACCTGTTGATTGCTGACTTGATCTTGAAGCAACTGTACGGATCAAATTCCTGTCCTTAAAGATTTTTACTTCGCTTGTATTAGCTGTAAGCAACAGAGTAAAAACCCCAGGATTTAATGCAGCTAGATCGATATTCCAACAGCACTGGAAATCGACAAACACAAAGCGACTACTCAGAAACTAGAAGAAAAAAACGCAGAGAGAGGGAGAGAGCTTTCAGATTTTCGTGTGTGTTCTGAATGGCTCCTAGGGGGCTATATTTATAGGTATCGAAACCCTAGAAGGCATAAAACGGGCCCCCATAGGGCGGCCCCAGAAACCCTAGGGCGACGACTTGCTCCCTAAGCAAGCCATTTCCTGATCCTTCTAGAATGCCTCGATGACTTATCCTTCACGAAGTCAATGTCGGTCAACCATTTGACCGGGTCGGTCAAATCGGCTTGACCCGAACTCACCAAAAATAAAAGCTCCTCATCAGCTCCCAGCGACCGATACGTCGTGCAAAGTGCGCCTAAATCGCGCCATTTCGTGCACTTGCGGTGTCGGCTAGTGCTAGGCTAGGCTAGGCGTGCGCGTGGGCTTGGCCCATTCCTTTGATCCACTAAAGCCTTTGAAGGCTTACCAAAGGAATAGGCTTATAAACCCTCAAAAGTTTCTTCTCCCCACCAATGTGGGATACAAAGGAAATTGCCAACTTGCAATTCCTTTATATATAAAATTCGAACAATCCCCCACCAAGTTGGTAAGTTTCCTTTCACTCAGACAGATGATGTCACTCGGGTGTCACGAAGATTAAACCCTAGTTTAATGAGAACAAATAAGAAGAGACCGATTCAATGGTATCCTTATAGGTTTAAACCATGAACCTCAATGACCTCTCCGGTTTACCCCCACACACCACAAGTCATATTTGTGTTCTCCCTGAGCTTTATTATGGCCATGCGCTATAAATCCTTTTCATGACCCTTTAGAAGATAAACCACTAATCTTCACTTGAGGCGGCACCACCTCTAGATCATATAGGCATAGTTTTACAACATCTTCGTTGCTTATATGTCTCCAAAACTACGTTAAGAGTCGTAACTCAACCTCATTCTCGGCAACGACGCACTATCCTACCTCACATGGATCTATCATGAATGATAGTACCTTCTATCGTTAGTGATTTCGTTGTTACCCTTTAAACTTGAAAATTAGGAGCACTAATGTCATGTTGGGTTTCCATCACTAAACGATTCTATTGTGGTTTTAGACCCATGACTCTCGTGGTAGATGTAACCAAATCTCTCATCAGAGGTTTGGTAAACGGATCTGCCAAGTTCCTAATTGTCTTGACATAGACAACCTTGATGGTACCACTTTCAATTAGTTGTCTCACAAAATTGTGACGCAGACCTACATGTCTTGACTTCCCATTATATACTGCATTATATACTTTAGACAGTGTGGCCTCACTGTCACAGTACATGGGTATTGAAGGCATCGGAATATCCCACAAACGTATATCCATAAGTAGATCTCGAATCCACTCTGCCTCTTTGCCTGCTGCTGCTAAGGCAATTAGCTCAGCTTCCATCGTTGAATGAGCTATGCATGTCTGTTTCTTGCTCGCCCAAGAAATAGCACCACCAGCTAGAGTATAAATCCAACCACTTGTGGATTTTGAATCACTGGTGTGATCAATCCAGCTGGCATCAAAATAACCTTCAAGTATTCCATTAGATGATGAATATGTCAATTCAAAAGTACTTGTCCTTTTCAGGTATCCTAGTACTCTACCCACTGCTTTCCAGTGCTCCATCCCTGGATTAACTGTATACTGACTCAACTTGCTTACAGCGAATGCGATGTCAGGTCGCGTGCAGTGAGTAGCATACATCATGCTCCCAACTGCACTAGCATATTCTAGTTGGGCCACAGCTCGACCAGAATTCACCTTAAGTTTCACACTTGAATCAAAAGGAGTGTTAAATTCCTTAATGTTCAAATGTTGAAACTTTGTCAGAATTTTCTCTATGTAATGAGATTGACTCAGAGAAATCTGACCACCTGTCCTCTTCACCTTAATACCAAGAATAGTATCTACTTCTCCAAGACCTTTGATCTTAAAGTTCGAGGATAGGTATTTCTTCGTCTCAAGAATACCTTCTAGGTGAGTGCCAATGATCAACATATCATCAACATAAAGACATATAACTAGTATGTAATCAGATGTATGTTTTGAGTAAATACATCTGTCAGCACTATTGTGCTGAAAACCAAAGGCAGTCACAGTGGTGTCAAATCTCTCATGCCACTGTTTAGGAGCTTGTTTCAACCCGTACAAAGACTTAACAAGTCTACATACTTTGTTTTCTTGTCCAGGTATTACGAAACCTTCAGGTTGCTCCAGGTAAATCTCCTCTTTGAGATAACCATTCAGAAAGGCTGTCTTCACATCCATTTGATGAATGTACAATCCCTTCAAAGCTGATATTGCTATGAGAGTTCTAATTGAACTAATTCTAGCAACTGGGGCATAGGTATCAAAATAATCGATCCCTTCTCGCTGCCTATAGCCCTTTGCAACCAACCTTGCTTTATAAGCAGATATGGATCCATCAGGATGATATTTCTTCTTGAAAATCCATTTGGATCCTATGGGTCTTCTCCCCTTGGGTAAATCAGCTAACTCCCAAGTTCCATTACCCATAATTGAATCCATTTCGTCATTGATTGCTTCCTTCCACAGAGGAGCATCCCGAGACATCATGGCTTTAGTAAAGGTCTTAGGATCATCATCCAAATTAATTGAAAAGATGACCTCTCTCGTCACTTTCTTTTGTGTTCCTTCGACCAAATAAGAATAGAAATCCTCTCCAAAGGTTTTCTCAATTCTAGCCCTAGTACTTCTCCTTGGTTCCTCCACAATGGGAGGAGGTGGGAGTATTTCTCGAGAGGTACTTGTAGGTGTTGTATGACTAGAGTTTTCTTCATCCTTAGAAAACTTGTCCTCAAAGAATTCCACATCTCTGGATTCCATAACAACACCAGAATCAATATCTAGTAATCGGTAAGCCTTGCTATTTTGAGCATATCCAATAAATATACTCTTATTAGCTCGTGCTCCCAATTTGGTTCGCTTAGGATTGGGAGTCCGATAATAAGCAACACACCCCCACACTTTCAAATAGTCTAGGTTAGGCTTTCTACCTTTCCACAACTCATAAGGGCTTGTAGGAATCACACGACTAGTGATCCTGTTATGAACATAACAAGCAGTTAATAGTGCTTCCCCCATAGATTGTTTGGTTGACCCGATTGGTTCAACATACAGTTGACCATCTCACAAAGAGTTCGGTTTTTCCTTTCAGCCAAACCATTCTGTTGAGGGGTGTATGGTGATGTTCTCTCATGTTTGATTCCATTCTCTTCGCAAAATGTGTCAAACTCTTGGTTGAAATATTCTCCTCCTCTGTCCGAGCGAAGAATTTTGATGTGTCTTTCAAGTTGATTTTCGACCTCAGCCTTATATCGTTTAAATGCATCAAAAGCTTCATCTTTTTATCTCAGCAAATAAACATGTAGATATCTACTGAAGTCATCATAAAATGTGATGAAATACCTTTTTCCTCCTCGAGTAAGGATTCCATTTAACTCACATATATCAGAATGAATCAACTCAAGTAAAGATGTGTTTCTCTTAACTGATGGAAATGGTTTATTTGTGAACTTTGATTTTACACATGTTTCACATTTTGCAAAATCTTTTGAGTCATATTTTAACATACCTTTAGTTTGCATTTTTTCAATGTTTTTAACATTAGTGTGAGCTAAACGTTTATGCCATAAAGAAATTGAACAAACAATATAACTAGAAAAGTTCACTTCATTCACATTAGCAACCAATCCATCAATTACATCATTACCAACACTTGACACCCTAGCAACACTAGAAACACCACACTCAACACTAGGACCACTCACATTACCCTCATCACTAAGACACAAGCGATACATTCCCGAAGTATTGTTCGCCCTCCCAACATGTCTTCTGCCTTTAGTGATCACAATTTTGCCTCTCTCAAGCACCATCTTGAACCCACCCTTGTCAAACTTGTCCGCAGAAACCAAACCCTTCGAGATGGTAGGAACATGAAGAACATCTCGAAGAGTCACCCATTCACCACGTGTGAACTTCAACCGAACATCACCCTTTCCTAGAACTTCAGCTCTGTGGCCATCAGCACAGACGACAACCGTCCCTTGTGGCATGGGGTGGTAGGTGCTAAAGCTTTCTCAATGCCCACAAACATGCACAGTGGCTCCAGTGTCCACGAACCAACCTCGAGCACAGATTGCTCGAGTAAGAGAGGAGATCATGAAAATCTCCCCAAGGTTCACACTGGCCACCATGTCAGTCACCTTCTCGACTGCGTGTGCAACCGATACTGATTTGCGATCTTTGCATTCTCTTGCATAGTGCCCAATCTCTCCGCAGACGTGGCAAGGACCGGCCCTTTTTGGCTTTGAGTTAGGATTCTGATTACCCGGTTTCATGAAGCTTTGTTTCTTGGGTCCAAAGTTCTTCTTGTTCTGTCCCCCAGATTTGCCTTTGTGGCTAGAACTCCCAGCTGACACTTGATGCAAACTTTGTCCAACTTTACCTCTCTTGTCCCTGATGCGAGTTTCCTCCTCAATGCGGAGGTGTTTCATCAGATCATCCAAGGAGTAGTCCTCAGACTTGTGCATCATTCTCTTAGAGAATTCTTTCCACGAGGGTGGCAATTTTGCGATGATTGCACCAACCTGAAAGAGTTTTGGAAGAGAGATGGTGAGTGCGTTCAACTTGTTGACCATGACTTGGATTTCATGCACTTGCTTCATAATCGATTTGTCATCAACCATTTGAAACTCAAGGTACTTGGACACAAGGTACTTGTTAGTACCTTCCTCATGTGCCTTGTACTTAAGTTCCAACGCATTCCATAGCTCTTTTGGATCTTTGACCGGCGAGTAAAGATCATAGAGCCGATCAGATAGGGCATTCTTGATGTGACCCACACACAATTCCTCGGATTCTCTACGCAGAATCCTTTGCTTTTCCAGTTCTGCAATGACCGATGGGTCCACAGATTCCCCCTCCTTGGGAATTGGATTATCTGGAATTGGTGGCAGTTTTGGGTCCAACACAAAGGAGAGCTTCAAGACATGAAGCATGAACTTGACCTTTTCGGCCCAACGAGTGTAGTTTTGACCATCAAATTGGTCAAGTTTGGCAAACTCTTGGTTCATGAAGTGGAGGCTAGCAGTAGTGTCCATTAGTCTATTGATTGATCACAAAGTATAAAAACCTTTAAGATTGTTGTATATCAAACTAAAAGACACGCAAGGAAACCGACAAATAATATTGTGAATTATATGTCGATTAGTTGCAAATAATAAATTCAATTATTATTATTAAATTTACCAAGTTTCGTCCAGAAACCAGATCTATCCTTCTCGATTAGATCTGATTATAAGAAAGGTAGAAGAAGACTGTCCTGTTATTGGACGAATTAAACACAAGACAGAAAAAGTAAAACCGACCTGTTGATTGCTGACTTGATCTTGAAGCAACTACACGGATCAGATTCCTGTCCTTAAAGGTTTTTACTTCGCTTGTATTGGCTGTAAGAAACAGAGTAAAAACCCCAGGATTTAATGCAGCTAGATCGATATTCCAACAACACTGGAAATCGACAAACACAAAGTGACTACTCAGAAACTAGAAGAAAAAACCATAGAGAGAGGGAGAGAGCTTTCAGATTTCCATGTGTGTTCTGAATGGCTCCTAGGGGGCTATATTTATAGGTATCGAAACCCTAGAAGACATAAAACGGGCCCCCATAGGCCGGCCCCATAAACCCTAGGGCGACGACTTGCTCCCTAAGCAAGCCATTTCCTGATCCTTCTAGAATGCCCCGATGACTTATCCTTCACGAAGTCAACGTTGGTCAACCATCGGCTTGACCCGAACTCACCAAAAATAAAAGCTCCTCAGCTCCCAGCGACCGATGCGTCGTGCAAAGTGCGCCTAAATCGCGCCATTTCGCGCACTTGCGGCGTCGGCTAGTGCTAGGCTAGGCTAGGCGCGCGCGTGGGCTTGGCCCATTCCTTTGATCCACTAAAGCCTTTGAAGGCTTACCAAAGGAATAGGCTTATAAACCCTCAAAAGTTTCTTCTCCCCACCAATGTGGGATACAAAGGAAATTGCCAACTTGCAATTCCTTTATATATAAAATTCCAACAGTTCTAATATACAACTCTTCCAACCAAGTGAGCTTTGATATTACGCCAGGTGTTACATGAGATAGATAAGGACAGTAGCCCACATCCAACAGCCTTAAGTTGGTCAATTGACCAATCTCTTTAGGAATCACTTTAATTCCAGTCCCTCTAACCTTTAGAATCTCCAGGTCTTTTAGCTCCCTAACTATAAAAATTTCATTGAGAGATCTATTGAAACTTAGATCGAGCATAATGAGTTTTGTGAGCAGCTTTAGTGATTGTGGGAGGGATGTGATGTGATTAAAAGACATATCTAAAACTTTAACTTCTTTCATGCCTCCAAAGAATCCATCAGGAATAATCGAAAGATCGTTTTTCCTTATAATTAAGGAATGTATCAAGGAGTGGGAAATGAAGCTGATGATCTGGAAGCTTACGAATTCTATTATCCATGAGTGAGATCTTGGTGTAGCTGTTTGAGATTCTGTTTCTTGCTTTCCATTCTATCAGATGTGTTCCAGCCTCCACTAAAAACTTCTCTTCACTTTCAGAAGAAGAAGTTATTAGCAAAGCCACATCACGAACTACGTCGTGCATTTTTACTTTGTCTCCCTCTTCTTTCATGGACAATATCAAGAAAGAGGATGTGAGGTTGTCAATTGCAATCTGGACTCTTTTTCGGCATCATTAATGCTATGCAGATTATCAAATATATGAAGACCCACCCCATATTATGCTAAACGTAACATATCTATGTATCCATCTTCTCTAAACATACTACACAATAAGAAGCAGGATTTAACTTCTTTGCTATCAAGTAAGTCATAGCTCAGTTTCAAATGAGTAAATGCTTTCCTTATCTCTGGAGCAATCTCTAGAGGGGCATGCTTTTGTAGCCGGTCAAGTGCCGCCTCCCATATATGAATTGGTTTATTTTTTAAAGTATTTCCCACGACTTGAATGACGAGTGGCAATCCACCAGATTCTTCAGTCACTTCTCTTGCAATTTTCTCCAGACTATCATTGTTCGTTAACTTTTCACCCACAATACGTTTGAAAAGGACCCACGCTTCTTCTTTCATCAAAGTGTTTACACAGATATTCCTATCAACATTCGTCACTTCACATACATTTCTGCTTCTAGATGTCAACAAGATCTTGCAATTCATGTGGTCATTTCCACATGGTATGCCCACATCAAAAAGGACTAGCCTTTCCCATATGTCATCAAAAATAATTAGAACCTTCTCCCCATTAATTATCCGCTTTGCAGCTACATCAACATTCATTTTAATCTCTTTAATGTCTACAGTCTGTGAGACAGTTATAAACACAATTTCTGCAAATAGATTCTTCACTTCTGCAGCAACTTCCTTGGCTAATGTAGTTTTCCCTACACCTCCTAACCCATAAATTCCAACGATTTGTATGTTGTCATCTTTGATAGCTTGAATTATTTCCCTCAACGCCAACTTGTGGGTACCAATATCATCAAGATTCTTTTTTTGGTAGAGGTCTACAAATCTTGGAGTGGGAGTGGGAATAGAGACACAAGATTCATGAGTTTTGCCATCTTCTTGTTTATCCAGAAGACAAGAAGTCTTGTTTATCGCCATTTTACTGTAATGGGATAGGGTGCCCAAATCGACACATGGTTGTAAGTTGAAGCACGTCTTCTTGTCGTTGGTTTCTTCTTTGAGAAACTCTTCCGCCTTGGATATTCCAATGTCTGCCTTATCTATCCATTCTTGCACACCATCTAAGAGAGCTTCTCCATTCTCTTTAGCTGCATCGATTCGTTGTTGAATCCTACCCCTCATACCCTTGAGCTTTTGAGTTTCACTCTTCAACTTGTCAACATTTTTAGTGTAATTTCGGATGTAATCAATCTCTCTTTTAGCCGCATTAAACAACAAGTCCACTATTTTCCCAGCCATAGTAGTAGTGACCACTTCCCCCATTCTATGTGGGTTTTCCTTTTCTGACGGTTTGGATGGCAAAATTGTCGACAATATAGCAAATCTTAAAATAAGAAACATTCATGCAATAGACAACCAGGTATGAATATTGAATAAATCTAGTAATTGTAGATTGCGAAAGAAAGGATGCATGTTATAGTCTTTTTTTAGATATGAAAACTAGATTATGATGAACCAAAACCGAAGGCCCTAATTATGAATATCACAACAAGAAAGATAAGAATGTTTGCTTGGCTAATTAGAAAAGAAGATTATTGATAAGCAAGAATGGAATACATATGCAGAACAAAGAAAAGTGGTTGCTTGGTAATTGTACACAAAATGATAGATGCAAAAGAGAGAGCGGGAGAGGGTGAGAAAACTTGCAAAGCTTTCTTATTGGTTCGCTGTCAAATCTTGAACTGAAAAGAGGGGATGGATTATACAAACACAAACACACGCCTAGTCAAAATGGTGTGAATGTGGAGAAGAAGTAAGAAGGGCAGTTTCATTTTTTCGTTTTCTTAGTTCTCCATTTTTACGAATGCAAAAAGTCAACACAACCCTAGTTCTTTCTTTCTTAATTGTCTCTATTTTTTTAAATGTCCATTTTTTGAGATTAAAAAAATTGTTTAATAAGAAGCAAACATAAAGGATTTCAATAGGATCTAGCTATGCTGAGCAGGTTTTAATAACTCTTATGCTTAAAGATTATCATACCATTAAATTTCTAACAAAAAAAATGGATATATACACTTAAGTCTTAATATTTTCAACATTTAACAAGAAAATTCTTAAATTTATTTTTTAGGCAGTAAACTCCTAATTCAAGATTTGACAAGAAAAGTTCTAAATTTTATTTTTTTGGCCGTAAAGTCTAGTCGGATAACCAAAAAAAACGTGTCAAAAACTGTCGATAGGGAGGACTTTACTATCAAAAAATAAAGTTTAGGACTTTCATGTCAAATTGATGAAAATATCAAAACATTACTATATATATATATATATATATATATATATATATATATATATATATATATATATATATATATATATATATATATATATATATATATATATAATGTGGTCGTATTCTTGGGTAGAATTTGAAATTTAACCCGTCTTATTTTCATTCTAATTCTTGGGTTTTGTTGGGTTTTTTTTAATCTTGACGTGTTTATTTATTTAGTACTTTAGTCTTTGTTATTTTGTAACATAAATAGTTTGGGTTTTCAATTGAATGGGTCATGTGGACCGTAAAATAAATAGTTTGGGTCTTCAATTGAATGGATCATGTGGACCACGTATTGAGGGGTGGAAAAGGGCAAAGGTTGGCTAGTATTTCCTTTATTTGAGTTTGATTTGTTCAGTTCCCTTAGGTTAATTAGGTTATAAAATGCATTCACAATATAAATAAAAGCATCAGCCTTTGAGTTAATATACAATTCTCCTTTTTCTTATTTTCTCACGTATTATAATAGAGCAATACATATTGTTTTCCAATTGACAAATAGGGTCAGATTTCTCACATTTGGTATTAGAGACAAGGGCTCATTTAGAAGAAGCAAAGAGGCGATTTCATGTGAATCGCAGGAACAATTGAAGACCACCTACTAAAGAAGTAATTAAAGACCGTCGCTGGAAAAGTAGAATACCGGTGCGAGGAAGGAAGACTAGCGAGAAGAATGACCAGAACTCGTTGGAGACATAGAAGAAGATAGTGACTACTGCCAAAAAATGACCATTGATGGCAGATAAAAAAAAGACCAACAAAGTAGTAAAGGACTAACTACTTGACCATCAGACTGAAGACCGAAAGGGGAGAAAGGAGACTGGAGATTTGCCTGTGAAAAAGAGACCAGTGCCAAATTCTATGACAGAAAGGTACAATTTTTTACTGTATTATTTGCAAAAAGTAGACTAAAAGTGGAAGACATAAGAATATCAAGAGGATCAACAGAAGGGGGATCAAAAGAAGTTGTAGCTCAAGGTATTGTTGTACCATTTTGAATGTCATAGATTTACTGAAACTAATTATACTACTTAGTTTATTATGATTAAAACTATTTTGAGGGCATGTGGATATTCGGATGTAATAAGTAAAGATGTAGTTGATGTGAAGAAGAAGTATACCACTAAAGGTATAATTTTTCAAACCCTCCCATAGACTGTTCTTTTGCATGTTGCTAAACATAAGAATGCAAAAGATGTTTGGGAATCAATCATGTTTGGGTATATTGGAGTCGAACGAGTACAAAAAACAAGGCTGCAAAGATTAATAAATGAATTGTAGATTCTTAAGATGAAGGATAATGATTCAATCAATGACTTTTCGGGCAAAATAAGTGGTATTGTTGCCTAGTTCAAAAGTTTTGCTTCAACTCTTGAAGAGGAAGTGATTGTAAGGAAGTTTCTCAGTTCGGTTCCAAAGAAGTACTTACTAATTGTAGCTCCAATTGAACAATATTCTTATGTTGAAACTATGACAGTTGAAGAAGCAGTTGGAAAGGTCAAATTCTATGAAGAAAGGCTTCAAAGTCATGAAGAAAAAAAGGAAGAGCAAGATCAACTAATGATGAAAAGTGAACAAAGGCATGGCGATAGTAGTGGACATGGAAGAGGACATGGAAGGAACTTTATAAGAGGTGGAAGAGGCCAAGGAAGAGGAAAAAGTCAAGGTGACAATAGTAGAATTCAGTGTTATTATTGTGGAAACTTTGGGCACTTTATCTATGGGTGCACTAAGTGGGATGACAAAGACAAAGAAGCAAACATGGTCCAAGAGGAAGAACCAACATTGCTTTGATGGAAAAGAAGTTAAGATAAGGGGTTGAATGTTGGTCTTTTTTTAATCTTAATAGGTTTATTTAATTAGTATTTAGTCTTTGCTATTTAGTAAAATAAATAGTTTGGGTCTTCAATCAAAATGGGCATGTGGACCAAGTATTAGTGGTTGGAAAAGGGAAAAACATGGGCTTAGTATTTCCTTTATTTGAATTTGATTTTTTTCGTACTATTAGGTTAATTAGGCTATAAAATGCATTCACAATCTAAATAAAAGCAGCAACCTTTGAGTCAATAAACAATTCTCTTTCTTCTTATTTTCTCGCATATTATAAAAGCGTAATACATATTGTTTTGCAATTAACAAAGAGGGTTTGATTTCTCATAGGCTTTTTGGGGCTTTAGTAAGACAAGCTCTATAATGCCTATTTTCATCCTTAGATTTTTTTATTATCATATTCTTTATTATACAACATAAATTTCATATTTTTTTTCGTTGTCATTTAGTGCTCAAATTAAGACAAAATTACAAAAATGGTCCCTGTGGTTTGCCAAAAGTCACAAAGTCAGTCCCTGCTAATTTTTTTTGATGTAAATGGTCCTTGTGGTTTGTAAAACTTGCAAAGATGGCTCTTTTTACTAACACCGTTAATATTCAGCCGTTAGAGACTGAATCTGAAAGGGCATTTTCATCTTTTCAAGTATAAAAAGACTAAATTCGTTACATTTGAAAAACCACAGGGACCGTTTTTGAAGTTTGCTTGAAAAATTAAAATTAGTTACTGAAGGAAGGGGGACAAGGGTCGAACTCAAGACCTTCTCTTACATTCCCAAATCCTTAACCACTAGAGCTAAATGCTCACTTGGTTATTTCCTCCTAAAACCAATTTATATTATAACGAAAACGTTAATACATAAATAAAAAATAAATTAAAAAAAAAAAAGTTTACATAATTTTTTTTAAATAAAACAAAAATGTATTTTAGCCATATTATAAAGAAAATAGTTTTTACAAACAATTTGTATGTATTTATTTTACGTAAAATATATTTTTTATGTCTTTAAAAAATACGTTTTCGTATAAAAAATATGTTTTCGTAAAATATATTTTTTCATGTCTTTGAAATAAAAATAATTAACGCTACTCATGACATAAAAAAATGTTTAAATTCTTTTAAGTAGCTAATTCTAAAACCATTGTTTCGGTTATATGTATTAGAAACAATATAACAACGCTTTTGTTATGTATCTAAACAAGTTATACGGTTTTTTTATGTCAAGAGTAGTAATAATTATCGTTATTTCAAAAAGATATATCACTATTTGTTTTCATCTTCATTTTAACCATACAATTTAGAACTTGCGATTAAGATGAAATACGTATTTTAAATAAGATATATAATCGAATAGGTTTTTTATGTTTTTTTTAAATAAATATAACCGAAGAATGGTTTTCAGAAAACCGATTGAACCAATTTGGTTATATATCTTATTTAAAATATGTATTTCATCTTATTTAGAATACGTATTTCATCTTTTTTAAATACATATAATCGAAAATCGGTTTTCTGAAAACCGTTTTTGGGTTATATGTATTTAAAAAAATATAAAAAAAAAAAAACTATTCAGTTATATATCTTATTTAAAATACGCATTTCATCTTAATTGCAAGTTCTAAATCGTATGGTTAAAATGAAGATGAAAAGAAATAGTGAGATATCTTTATGAAATAACGATAATCAATACTACTCTTGACATTAAAAAAAAAAAAAAAAAAAAAAAAAAAAAAAAACAACGTGTACGAAAACATATGTTTTATAAGAAAACGTATTTTTTAAATACATAAAAAAATATTTTTTACCTAAAATAAATACATAAAAATACATACAAATTGTTTGTAAGAAACTATTTTTTTTATAATACGCCTAAAATACATTTTTGTTTTATTTGAAAAAAATTATGTAAAAAAAATGTTTTTTTTATTTATTTTTTATTTATGTATTAATGTTTTCGTTATAATATATACTTGTTTTAGGAGTATATAACCATGTGAGCATTTACCTCTAGTGGTTAATGCTTGGGAATACAAAGGGGAGGTTGAGAGTTCGATTCTTCCCAACTTCTTTTAGCCAATTAATTTATTTTTCCAAACAAACATCAAAAATGGTCCCTGTGGTTTCTAAATGTCACGAATTCAGCCCTTTTATACTTGAAAAGACGAAAATGTCCTTTCAGATTCCGTCCCTAACGACTGAACACTAACGGTGTTAGTAAAAAGAACCATCTTTGCAAGTTTTACAAACCACAAGGATCATTTACATCAAAAAAAAATAGTAGGGACTGACTTTGTGACTTTTGGCAAACCATAGGGACCATTTTGTAATTTTGTCTCAAATTAATGATATTTTGGTTGGAATTTGATCAAAACCCCTACAACCGACTGCACATTTGAGATTTGTGTGGTGTGTTCACTTATACATATATTTTTGTATAGTTTGTTCATAATTTTGTTCATCGTATATGTGTGTTCCTTTGTTTACTAAAGAAAATCATGTTCGTGATGATTTAGAAATGGTGCTTATAAGTAAATGATAAGATGTTGATGCTTACCAAGTTTTTGATGAACTGTTATGGTGATACCATGAAGAAAAATAAAGCTAAAGGTGAACTGTTATGGTGATACCATGAAGAAAAATAAAGCTAAAGGTCATATCATGCCACCTCTATGCTTCTCTCTACTTAAAGCCAAGTTGAGTAGGCTGACAACGATCTGCAGCCATAAGGATTCAAATCTTGAAGGCAATAGTAAATCATCAAGGAAAAGATTCATATTTGTAGTAGACAAGCGCAACCCAAGTACAAGGGAAACAATCTTGGGGGACATAATTTTAGGCCTATGAGTGATACTATACATCTAATTTAAGCCCACATATTATTATTGTATCCGACATCTTGTAGCCCACTAGATAGACGCCCGGAGACCAGAGAGTGAACGCATAAAAGACATAACAATGCAACAAATGAAAAAAATGAAGCTTAGGACATAGGGTGTACATGAGGGGAAGGTGAAAGGTAGCAGGACCCCACCTAAGAACACCACACCTTGGGTGCCATAACCCTCACCGCTTTTTCTCTCATCTCTTGATTAGCTAGATCCATTTAAATGTAATTTCTATTTCTATTTCTATTTCTTTTCCTTTTCAACTTTTATTAAATTATATATATACTAAAAAATTATATATAAAAATTATATATAAAAAATATATTAAAATTTATGGTTTTTAATTCTTTAAAAAAATAGTATAATATTTATATAAAATATAAATTTAAAAAAAATGAAAGGAATTGAAAGGTGACTATTTCCTAGATTGTGAAGAGTGAAATAAGAATAAGTGGAAAGCTGAAGTGACACTTAAAAAGTAAATGGTGAAGGCTAAGTACACCCTTAGGTCTTATATAATTTGTTGTTCATACAAGACAAGGAGACGACGAGCTACTGAGAGAATCAAGGAAATTTTCATGAACCGTTGATCATGCTGCATAGAAGAGGAGGAGACAATTGACATTTGGACAATAATCACATCTTATGAGTATAAAAATTACATTGTTATATCTCATATGTAATTTTATCTCTTTTATTCTATGTTTGATTATTTTGTGATTATGGAAACATGAATTTGGAATTTAGAATCATTGTTCACTAAACAATCCACTCTAAATGAGCTCTCTTCAGAGCCTATATATGTCTCCGAGTATCTTTGTTTCTGTCTCTCAGTTAGGCTTGGTGAGGAAAATGATATTTTCTGACTTCAGATTGGAATTTAGATGTTTCATGGATTTATATTACCTATATTCACTATAGAGAACAACCCTTTGATGACATGCAATGTGTATCATAAAGGGGTATAAATGACACGCAAATGTGTGTCATTAAAGTCGCGACCACTTGTGTGTCATCAGCTGATGAAATGTATTTGCGACATGCATTATGTTAGGTGCATTTTGTGCACCTATTTTTTATGTTTAGTTCTGTCAATTCATTGCATTTTACTTTATAACTATTGCATTTCGTTAACAACTTGGGTACTTTTAATTTTATTTGGAATGCCTGTTACTTCACTATTTTTGGTTTATTTTGTAGTAGTTATGGAGCTTGGAGCATTGGATGAGAGCAAGGAGTAAGGAGGCTGGAGCATTTGAGCATGGAGAGAAGATACACCGGACGTGCCGCGGAAAAAACCTTGAACACAAAACGCGAGTCATTGCTTTTCATCCTAGCGAAGGACCACATTTGAAGCACAATTTGTGTCACATCGACATGGGTCCTATTTTTCCTTTCCATCTTATAATTAAGCAAAATGACTCGGAGTGAAGTTAGATTGAAGATGGATCGAAGTTTGAAGACTTATTGGAGTTTAGTGAAAAGCACATCATTGATTCAAAAACACATGTCTATACTGAAAAACACATGCCCATCCTAAAAAAATGCATGGCCTTGAGTTAGGCATGTAAGCAGTTACTAAAAGAGGAAAATCACCATTTTTTATCACATATGGTTTGGAGAACAACTTCTGGCAATTTGGGGATATTTTTGGGAGTTCTTGAAGATTTCTAATCATTGCAACCACTTTTAATTTACATTTTGTAAGCATTAACCATTTAAATTCCATTTTTCTTCTTGTTTGATTTGTTCTTAGCCATGTGTGGCTAAGAGACCCTAATTTCTAGTTCTTATTCAAAACGTGTTGATTTCTTGACTTGAAACATATGCCTTGATATCTGGTTTATGATTCTATTCTAGTGATTACATTCTTATTTAAATTATAATCCTTGAATTTGATTTCTCTTTGATTGGCCACTTATATGAATTGAATGCTTATGTAGTTAACTAACTTTTAGGGAAAATAATCGTTCTATATAGTTAATGATTGGTAACAAACAATATGTTTTCTTATTATAGACCATATATCACATGTTTTCATACTTCCAAATGTATGAGAAGAATTGAACATTGTTGGGAAGCCTGTCCACAACTTAATGCAATTTTTCAATACAATCTAAAATCATGTTTAGTTGAATTAGTATAGCTAGGTCTAGTCAAAGAACGAGTTTTGTTTAGATAACTTGGCAAGTGATAGGTATTAGGGCATGTTAATATCTTTCAGTACCAAATTAGAATAGCAATATTGAATTACATCAAGTCTTAATCAAGTTAAACAACAACATTGAGAACTAGAACTAAAACCATTTCAACAACTTTGTTAGAAATCTAATTCACTTTCTACATGTTTTCAAAGTAGATTGCTATTTTAATTATTTAACTTTTGCACACAAAACCCCCCTTTATGATTAAAGTACCTTACACAAAGAGGTATCGACTTTTATCTCGTGTCTTTGTGGTTCGACCCTGCTTACTGTGTGTTACTATTTTTAGTGCATTATATTAGTGTATTTGGAGTCTCTTGTACCATTTTATTTTTTGGGTTTAACACACCTAAGAAATTGGCACCATTACCGGGGACACCGTGTTACTAATTGTTTATGCCTAGATCTTTTCTTATAGGTACGTCATTGCCAATTGAGACGGAGATAGAGAATACTAGAAAGAGGTTATAGAAGGAAGCCAAGATTCATAAGAGGCAACCATGTTTCGAGACTTCTTCATCATCCAACCCTCCGATTATTAATATTTAAGAGGACATACCCATCTCAAGTGTATTAGAAACCAAAATAGAAATTCTTTGACTCTCAACACAACCTTCCTCATCAAAATACACCACTACACCTTCCTTACCTACTCACTGTATCACAGAATCTACACCTACACAAACTCTAATTCCTACTTCTACCTTAGGATACAAAGGAGGAACCGGAGGTAATAGCAACAACAACAACAATAAAAGATCATCCTCCAACAAACCCACCTGAGTAAGCCCTTCTCCAATAGGCAAGACAAGAGGCTACTTAACAACCTCTTTGCATCACCTATCCAGAAGCCACAAATCTTGAACAAAAATCTAGCCTAATCCACCTCTTCCAAACCTTTAGAGGCCTTGCAAACAAATATCTCCAGAAGTTCCTCATTGAGTTTCATTTTGTGTGTGTTTACATGAAACCACACAATGCCACAAAGGATCAAATCAAGCTTAGGGAATTCCTATTTGTAGTGCAAGACAGAGCGAAAGACTGGCTTTATTATCTCCAACCGGGGCTGATTAATACATAAGTGGACCTTTCATGCTTCTTCTTAGACAAATACTTCCCAGAAAGGAAGGCCTCAACACTAGTAAGAGAAAGAATTGCGATCAAACAAAACAACATAGAAGCCTTTCATACATACTAGGAAATGTTCATAAAGCTTTGTACCTATTTCTCAAAACATGGCATTAGCGAATACGATATCCTCCAATACTTCATTGAGGGTGATATTATTCTATTTATACACATTTTTTGGCATTGTTTAATACATTTAAGCTATATTTTGGTAAATTGCAAAGATGTTTGGTACTTATTAAGTTAAGCTATAGTTTGCATCCAAAAAGGACACTCTTGAAGAAAAAAGATTGAAACTGACAAAACTTGGACACTTGGAGGACTAGACCTACTGCTAGGAGCTTAAAGGTGAAAATTTCAAGTTATATACATTTCCCATGATGTGGAGTTAAGAATCCATGACACGGCATTAAATAGAATCCTGATTCCATTGTGAAAAAACATGTTCACAACATGAGATTATGACTTTCACGTTGTGACCATATGCCCAAAATATTCCTACACGAGGAAGCTCGGCTTCCTTCATGTATATGGGATATACATTGATTTCACTTTATGGCACCCTTTTGGCAATGACGTGAAGAGAAAATTTATGGAAACTATATATTGATCATTATATCGACTTGGGGGTAATTCTAAAGAGGGGGCTGGAGATTTAGTTGACTTTTTAGGACAAAAACCTACAAAAATGAAACTTCTAGGACCATTGGAAAGAAGGAAAAGAAATAAGATCAATAGATTAGAGATTGTAGTAAGAGTTCACATCATTTATTCTGTTTGCTTAGATTCAATCATGTCTAGCTTAATTTCTTATGTGATTATGTGTTCCTTTTCTATAATGATGAGCTAAATCATTAGACTTTCTTTTAGTAATGATGAACCCTAATACTATTAGTTAGTTTTACATGGATTATTGATGTGAGTTTAGCTTGTGTTTGATTTATCACTACCTAGCGTGTTAAAAGTTTTATTATTTGTTGCTTAGTATTCAATTTTAGTGTAGATGAATAATTGCTTTAATTCATGAACTTGTTTAGCTAGTTGTTTATGAACTATAGATTATTAGAGCTAGTGATGGACCAAATACTAGAATAAGTAATAATGATAGCAACTTTAAATGTGCTAGTGAACATAATTTGATCATATTTATGTTTGTTTATTTATCTTGATCATAGATAATTAATACTAGAAAGATTTACATAGCCTAATAATCTTAATTAATTAATTTACTAACCACTTGTGTATGACCATTGCATAGTAGTTCATAAATTGGTGAAAAATTAGGAGACCGGACCAAGACTTCTAATAACGATTATATTGGTAACCAATGGAAATAAATCAATGTCTTGAAACCAACCATAGGAAAAAGGGGATTCAATGCTAAACGGAAGTGTCTTCAATTTCTTGATTACAACTGTATTTGTTTAGTTGTTTCTATTAGTTTTAGTTAATTGAAGTAATTAAGTTAATATAAACTTGTAAAATCAGATAAAACCCCACTTCTCGTTGTTATTCTTAGATTAATTCTAAGTAGTTATTTTATTAAGCTAAATATCATTACCTAAGATCGATGCTTGACTTACTTTTCGTTTACTATCAACTAATTAGGTACACTGCCTATAAGTGCATTAGTAGATAAGTTTTGTTAGATTATAAGTTTTGGCGCAATTGCCTAGGAACGGCTTATTATGATTTTTAATTTAGTTACTTTAGGTTAATCGATCCTTTTAATGGGGTAAAAACGACAAAAATTTAATTTAATTTTTAAATTAGTTTTTTTTTTATTTTTACAATTTTCACGACGTGAAAGCCCCTCTGTCACAACATGAAACTGACTTTTTCAGTTTTTCATTTATTTACTTTTTAGTTTGCTTTTACGGTTTTCTTTGGTTTTGTTTTAGTGATATATTACTAGGGGATCAAACTTACTTATTGACCCTCCGCTTAAAGCTCCAGAATTTGCATTCCATAAAAAGAAAGATAAAAAGGTCAATGAATCGAGTAGCAATTTTCATGTAGACAAATTCATAAGTTTTAAGAAAACTCTCGAAAAGAAAGCAATCGGGCATGAGCTAGAAATTGAACACGATTTAGAAGACAAAGTCAAAAGTGAAGTAGAAGATATGGCGGACATCACAACAATATATAAGAGTAGAAGAGGCAAATGCTTAATCACAATCGTCCCGGTCTTGTTCCACTAGAAATTCCATCTGTAACAAATTTTGAGCTCAAGGCTCGTATCCTCTTGATGCTCAACAACATTCCATTTTACATGAAGGACTACGAAGATACCTTTAAATATATTAACGAAGTGTTGGATGCAAACTACTTTAATGTTCCAAATGTTTCTTGAGATGCGGTGCTACTAAGGATGCTTCCAATGACATTTATAGGAAATGTTAAAATTTGGTTAAAGTCACTTGCACCTGGAATGATTAGAACCTAGACTAACCTTCATAATGCTTTCATTGAACAATTTAGTCCTCCCTCAAAAGTAGCCAAACTTAAGAAGATAGAAAATTTTCAACCAAAGGATGGCGAACCCTTACCTTATCCTTCTCAAGCAAGGAAACATCTATTAGAACAAGAGCATAAAAGATTCATCAACAAAGTTAAAGTGTATTCCGATTAATATCGCATTCTTGAAGCCATGGCCAATATGTCTGAATACGTGAAATTCCTTTAAGATCTTCTCGACACTCGTCAACAACTAGAAAAGATGTATAATTTTTTTACTAATGAACAATGTCTAGCAGTGATAATGGAAGGAATACCGGAAAAGATGGGAGATCTAGGACGCCTATCGTTTCCACATGAGTTTGGAAATGCCACGAAGACATTTCCTTTAGCCGATTCTGGACCTAGCAAAAATTTGATGCTTTGTTCTTTCTATAAAATGCTTGAAATTCAAGAATTTATACCACAGGAATGGAGATCCATACGGCAAATCATATAGTCACTTATCCTTAAGGCATAGTTAAAGATTTATTGATAAAAACTGAAAAATTCTTTTTTCGCAATTGATTTTGTTGTCTTAGATATGAAAGCGAATGAAGATATACCAATCATTCTTGGACGACCACTACCTAATACCTTGAGAGCCTTAGTAGACATTCGACCGTCTTATTGGGTTTTATAGGTTACAAGAACTATGTGCTTGGCAAATTTCTTAAGGGTACATGCAACCTAAAGGATCTATGTTATACACTTTGAATGCAACGTACTATGAACAACAAAACTAACAATACCCCTAATTGAAATCCTGGTATAACTAGAAAAACACAAGAGTTAGAGTTACATACCTTTGATTTGTTGTAATAAACAAATCACTTGAATACTTCCTTTGAAGAGCTTGGAAAGCTAGCCCCAAAATATGATGCCGCTAATGGCTTACACCCAAACCCTAGAACAAGAAGACAATTAAGCAGAGAGCAGGAAAGAAAATTTCCATTCCTAAGGATTATGGGAAGTACGTGTATGAAATTAAGGTCACAAGGGGCCCTATTTATAGTTTAGGTAACTTAGGGACCAAGCAAGATCTAAATGGATTTATTCTCAAACCAAATCCATTCCTTATATGCATCCAAGATGCTTTTGGAAACCCCAAGGAAGCTCCCAAAATCGTCCTCCCTTTGATGGTTCTAGAACTGCCTCTTTTGTTCAACTATTAAACAATTACAATTCACCCATTGCATCTTTAATTAATTCCAATTAATTTCAAATTAATTTCAGATTAATTATGATTAATAGTTAATTAATTCTAATTGATTTTTCAATAATTTATTAACCTTATAAATTAACAAATCAATTGTTGAACAACTGATTTCATATTAATTTATTAATCACATAAAAATTTAACAAATCAACTTTCTATTTCCAATTAACATACTAATCATATAATATAATAACAAATCATCTCCTCTTCATTTCGAATTAGATTATTAATCATATAATAATCTAATAAATCATCAACTCTATATAAATATTATTCTAATCAAGTTCTTATTATGAGAACAACCCAAAAACGACATTTCTTCTAATTACAAGAATATATCAATTTAGTTACTAGCTTAGACACCCTAATCCAATAGTCTCCCATTTGGATAGGTATGTAACTACAATTGGAAGTATACACCTTGAACCAAACCGCATATAGTGCTTTCAAAATCCATTATCGAACTCTGATTCAAACAAACATAGCCCTAAGATAAAGGATCAGTTATTCCTTTGTTCTACATGATATCATATCAACTGAGTGATGGATTAAATGATCAACTTCATGTTCACTTATTTGTTTCCTGAGTTCCCAAATTGTGATTAATTTAGAATACAAATTTGAATGCATCAATTTAGTCCAAACCAGGCGCTTGGTTTTCATAGATCAACTCAAATCAGCAAGGGGCCCACAGATATTGCTTTTCCTTATTCAGGAAAAAGGAACGAATCACATTAACTATATAGTCATACAATATAAATATCAAATTACATATGGAATAACCCCTTATAACATCCAGTTACTAGATGCGTTTGAGAAAGCTAATGTACAACTGATTTGTAAACTATGAACTATATATCTCTATTTAAGAATAAAAGACATTATCGGCTTAGAATTAGTTACTAAATTCATGAAGTAATATCTAAGTGTTTTATCCAATAATCTAAATCTTTATTTTCAAAGTACTCATGATTATTGTAGCAATACCAATTTCACTGTCTTAACCTCTATCGACAATCTACAATCAATTCATGACAATCTTAATTTACTACTTACTTCTAAAAGTATGAACGACTGTGGAATTTTGAATAATACTAAAATTCCTCAGGGAAGTAAAACATGCAAATTGAAACACAATAATAAATTAATTGACTATGGTATCATACCTATTGATCATAAAAAATTCCTATTATTTAATCAACATAACAATTCCGAATTTATTCATTGTATAATGTTTTGAATAATAAACTAACCACTTGAATTAGATAACATCAATCTTGCCATGTTATGAACATGTGTACTATGCCTCTCGATGTTCCTTCTTTTGTGAACACATTGTCTGGATATTACTCCAACGATGATCGTTTCACAATTCCAAATTCTTGCCCTTACTTAAGATGTAGTGAAATTTCATCTTTACATGAATAGTCTTTCTGTGATGTCAAGGTTTTAAAGTCATAGAGATTGAGCCTTCGATGTTACAAAATGTTCCACTGGAACTTGTTACTTGAAATAATTCCATAGTTATGAAGTATCAATTTTAATGTACTCTCCTTGAACACTTCTTTGCATTAAAGTTTCCAACTCTCATGTAGATTTTGAAAACATCTTCATTATGGAAACATTCTCATATTCCCATATGACCAACATTCTGATCAAGAATCATGTCAATCTAGACCGTGTCACTATCTTCCATCCTAACAATAACATACTTAAACTTTCTACAAGCAACCAATTCTTCGGTAAAACCTCAGAATGTTCTTGATAGTTGTTTGATAAATTCAGTCACATGCAATTCTAATCGTCTTTACACAATGCTGAAAGCGTTTTAAAAATTAAATAATGAAATAGTATGGCATACATAATCGATCCTATATTCAAATCATATGAGACTCGACTCATTATTACAAGGGTCCAATATATGTTCAGTTCCTGGTTATAATATTTCCATATATTGAATCTCTAATGTTCAAACATTTCAACAAGTTATTCATATATGCTTTTGACTAACTTCTATTAAATTATATAATCTAAACCTTTAGATTTACAAAGAAGTATGAGTTCCCTCTTCCTTAAGTACACTATAGCGAAATAGTTCCTAACTTTTGCAACCTGCAAATTAGAGAAATTGTTCCTTATGGATAGTATTGTCAACATGCAATATTAGCATAACAATTATACTCCCACTAGCTTTGACACATACTCATAAATAAACTGGACATCTAGAAATCAATACTTTTTTACTATCTTATGGAACTGCATATTCCAATTTTGTGATTGCTTCGTCAAGCCTCTAATTAGGCTACTTAAGTTTATGCATTTTATCCATATGATGTATATGTTCAAACCCTTTCAAGATGTGATGAGCATATCTCCTGAGAGTTTAACTAATTCCTTGTCATTTCTCACAATTCGAAATATAAAGAGAGATGTCCTAATCATATTGTGAATTTGAGAAAGTAATTAATAAAAATTTAAGGCTACACCTTATGATATGACGAGTCAAACAAAATTACATATTGTGAATCTACGTTAACATGAAGTCCATGATGTTAGTGATTATTGTGTATCACAAAGATATCATTTATATATATATATATATATATATATATATATATATATATATATATATATATATATATATATATATATATATTATAGGAAGATATTGTTTGTATATTAAGAAGTTATACTATGTATATATAAAATAAGTGTCAAGTCCGTAATCTTGGTGATTAGGATCAGACCCTAAGTTAGATATGTATACATCCCTTTATTAGTGGGATCTCATTTGTGTAATTGTATATAATCAATATTAAGGTGATACCCTAATGTATGGTTGTGTGTCGTCATGTCTTGGTGACCGTCTTTGTGACCTAGTTCTCTTCGTGAGAAGACCACTTTCTTAGTGAAAGCATCTTTGTGATTATCTTTGTTATTAGTTCTTTGTTTTCTCCTCATTATTCACTTGAGTATAGAGGATCGATATAAACCTTCAATTGGTATTAGAGCAGATTTTCTGATACATTCAAGATTTTGGAGTGCAAGCCTTCTTCATAAACTCGAAAATTAGAAGAAGAAGAAGAAGAAGAAGAAGAAGAAGAAGAAGAAGAAGAAGAAAAGAGTTTAGATATCTGAAGCTAATACGTGTTTAACTAATAATCTTTTTTAAAAGTAGGATCAAGTATGTCCAACTCTCAAGGACGGTAGAGAAGATGTGCTCTCTCTCTCTCTCTCTCTCTCTATATATATATATATATATATATATATATATATATATATATATATATATATATATATATATATATATATATATATATATATATATATATAACGTTCGTTTAGACTCTATCGGCTAATTTTGAATTTTTTGTAAAGTTATATTTTAACAAACCTGGACAGGTAAAGTCTGTTAAAAATTCTTAACTTTGTCATCTGACGTCCATTTTTGTCTTTCTTTTTATCGTCGAGCTCTTATTAATGAGATCTTCGATTATCGTTTAGATTGTGTCGGCTAAAAATCGATCGATCTAAAGTTCGAATTCCGGGTTGTGTACTGTTATGCCAAATCTTAGAAAAATCATAACTTCCTCATACGGAGTCAGATTTGGACGTCCTTTTTATGCACTCTCTCGATTTAACATATACTATGACTTCCGTTTAGATGGATTAGGTTAAAATGTACTTTATTGTTAACTCACTCTTTACGTCACACAACGTCGTGTCAATTTTGTTGCAAAAATTCGACATGTCATAACTTCTTCGTTATAACTCGGATTTCAGCATTCTTTATATATATGGAATCCTTGTGACATATACTATAACTTAGTTAATATTATTTATTCTAAATAATATTCTATCAAAAACTCACTCTTAACGCTTATTATCTCTAAATTGACTACTCTGAATCTGCGGGCGTTACATATTAAATTATCGAGAGAAAAAGTCGTGAGAGAGTTTGGAGTTTAAAACCGAATACCACAACTTTTGATAAGTATGGGGTTATATTTAATAGAAAATAGAGAGAAGTTTTATAGAAAATAAAAGTTTGAATTGGTTCTTAAGCAATTAAGAACTAAATGAAGACTTACTACAAAGACCATTTTTGGAAAAACTGTGTTTTATGCCCAATTCTCACAACATGACGACCACTATGTCACATCTTGATTAGTCTTTATATGTAGATTCAGAATTGAAGAATATATACTCACATTGTGGCTACTCCGATGTCATATTGTGATGCTCAAGGTAATTGGGATCCTCATATTCTTTCAACTGACTTCACGCCTTGATGCTTATATTTTCACGTCCAGGTTGAAGAATAAAACATTAATTTGAAGATTTTTCGCACCAAACTTTTTTGAAGATAAAATTCTTACGTTCATTTTTATCCAGCACATTCACGAGCAGCAGCAGGAATCCAATTCCAGTGATCTATTCAAGATATTCAAGCTTTCCCACCAACAATCAGATTCGATCTCGCCACTACTATCACAGGGGAGTTTGTTCCCTTTTCTCCCTTTTATTTCTTTCTATGTTCTTTACCTGTTGTATGCATATAATAAGGACATCGTATTAAATAAGTATGGGATAGGAGATCGAAAAAGGATTTCAATCATAGAAGTAATTAAGAAAAATGTTAGAAATTTAAAAAATTAATAGGCTTGCAAAAATAACCTAATAAATCTAGTCATTTTTAAAATTATGATATCACTACATTTGAGCTAGTTTGCTAGTGTCATGTAGGATTATTTGATGTGAACTCTAAGATTTAATTTAGCCAATATGTTATAGTGTATTTGAGGCTTCTCAGTCTTAGTGAAATAGTGAGATAAAAAAACACATCCTTATGTAGATTAAGGGACATAATATGTTTAGCATCATGTATCAAAAATGTATCCAAGAGAGGTTAAATATTTATTACACTTTAGACTAATACCTTTAACCAATAAGGCTTGAAGTTAAGTTATCTTTCTTAAGCATATGTTTTTCTTTTTAGAATTTTTAGTTTTGAGAGAAAAAAGTGAGTTGAAAAAAAATAGAAAAAAATAGAAAAGAAAAAAAAAAGTAGTTTCAAAAGATTGAGTGAATAAGATCTTACAAAGTATAATGATCAAAAAATATGAAGAAAAGTTCAAAAGTTCCAATTAGTTTAGATCCAAGATGAAGATATTGAAGAATAAGACAAATTTAGCAAAAGTCAAGGTTATATTATTCAATTTCTAATTTTTTCTAGCTTATTTTACCATATGTATGCTTGTAAGCTTAACCAAAAATTACCTTTTGGTTAAGAAAGATTTTTGGGGACCGATTTGGAGGGATGCATAAAATGAATGTCGTTCAAAATGAGTGGAAGCATTTATGAGGGTCGTAAGTATGCTGGGCCTGGGAAGTAATTAGTTTAGACACAATTACATGCATTGAAGTCATACATAATTAGTGGGTTCAATTCGGAATGTTTTATGTGATATTGGTTGGCATGGTTCTATGTGATATATTAATTAAATTAAGTTTTGCTTGAGGGAAAGCAAAAGATAAGTGTGGGGTATTTGATATTTCCATATTTATACACATTTTTAGGCATTATTTTAATACATTTAAGCTGTATTTTGTAAATTGAAAACATGTTTGGTACTTATTAAGTTAAGTTGTATTTTCCATCCAAAATGACATTTTTTAAGAAAAAGGATTGAAACTGACAAAAGCTAGATACTTGGAGTTAAGATTCCCATGATGTATTTCCCACAATGTGGGGTTAAGATTCCCATGATGTTGCGTTAAGAAGAATCCCAATTCCATTGTGAAAAAAAGATATTCACCATGTGACATTGTGACTTGCATGTCCTGACCACATAACCAAAAAGATTCCTATACAGAGAAGCTCAGTTTCCTTGGTGCATACATGATATACATGTTGGATTAGGTGTCTAAGCCCATAAGTATAATTGATATGTACTTGATTGATTTTATTTGTAGCATGGTTATTTTAGGTTGTCTTCACACATGCAACTTGATAGGAGGACTAGTGCAGAGAGAGAGAGAGTATGATTTATTATATGAATAATAAATTGGTACTCAAGACGATTTTATTAATATATTATAAGATTAATATATTATTTGGAAATCATATTGTTAATTAGTAATTAATCAGAAATTGATTTTGGGATTAAAGGAACTGATTAATAATAGAGGGACTGATTTTACAAATCACTGATAGTTGCAAAGTTGGCCTGATGGACTCCTTTGGGAGAACTGGACGAAATCTATAGGAGACCCTATAGAATTCGTCCAAGGCTTCTAGTTATGGAGGTCCATGGACTGCTTAAAGCCTAAGCAAGGAAATTTAGGTTTCCACCTTAAAAACCCTAGCAGCCCTCAGCTATATAAACCTTCATAGTCTAGGAATTTTGGCCCCTATGCCTTCTTAAAGAAGCTTGGCTGAAAATTCAATGTCTCTCCTAATTATCCGTTGCATTGAGTGTTTGTGACTCCATTAGAGGTGCAACACTTGGGGAACTAAGCTTTCAAGAGTTAAGGTGGTTCTTGTTATTGCTACATAACAAGTGAGGTAATGAGCAAACCTTAATTTTATATATGAATTTCAAATTGTATATGGTAGATGTAGGGTTATTGCTTTGGTTTTCATATTTGTATGTTCAGTAGAGAAAAACTTAGATCCAAAGAAATTAGGGCTGCATGATCACATAGGAATGTAGATATGCTCATAACCCAACAGTGGTATCAGAGCCTAGGTTGTTTTTCAATTGAATTTGATGCAATAGTGATTTGGCCAAAGTAGAAGAAAATCGATTTTTGCTATCTGGACATGGAACTCGACAAGTTCCTGTATGAACTCGATGAGTTCATTAGCCAACTCGACAAGTTGACTCATCAGTCCCCAGAATTTTCGATTTTCCGATCTGATTTTGATTTGGATAATTACCAAGTTCGTTTTTACTTCCTAAATTTTAATTTCTTTTATGGTAATTTGATATCCTTATCAAATTAAATATTTGGTTAAATTTGGATAATATAAGATTATTTTGATTTTAAATTTAACCTAGTAGTTTTAACTAATTTCAAATTTCACCCTTTTGGTTTTACAGTTTAAATTTGAAATTAAAAGGTTTTGATTTTGGAAATTTAAATTTTTAAACCCTAGTATTTTTAAATAGTTTAAAAATACACCCTCATGGTTTTATTAATAATTTAATTAAAAGATTAATTAAAAGACAATTAATAATTCCTTGACAGGGTTTTAAATTAATTAAATTTAAAGCTTAATTTATTAAAAGATTTGACCTTAGTATTTAAAAAAAATTAAATACACCCTTATAATATTATATTATTAAAAGTTGAACTTATATATATGTATAAGAAATGTTAGTCTTAGCGTTAGTAGGCCGCATTCTTGAAGCTGGTCTATAAGGGGTGTTTAAGGAAGCGACCTGTAAAATGACCGCCATTGGGTATCCACTCATACCCACCGCATTCTTGACTAGTGGAGGGTCGTTAGCCGAACGGGTAGGATATGACTCTAAATTCTCATTAAAAGTATAATGAATTATAAAGTAACGAAACGCTTTTGTAAATTCCCAATCTTAGTTATTTTAGGAAAAATGTGAATTTGATGCTAACTCATGAAATTGCACATTACAACTTATTGGTCGTTAGTGGAGCGTGTATGGTTAATCAGCACACTAATATAGGGCTAATGAAGGATGGCAATGGGTAGCTTACAAATTATCGTTGATCAATGGAGCATGTGTGATTAACCGGAACATTGATAAGATTTTTGAGTTGCTGCTATGAATATCTAGAAACACGGTTTTCATATGTATTAGTATTGTAAGGACAAGTTTTCCGCATATTATTAATAAAATGAATTGTTTGTTTTATTATATGTTTCCTTGCAATGACATTTATGGTAAATTGGTGTTTTTATTTCTATTAATAGCAATGTAGAAAATGTATTTGATTCTTAGTTATATCACTTGTGGTAGTGTCATAATTTACTAAGTGGGGAAAGATTCTCATCACCAAAGTTTCGATTGGACAAAAACTTGGAATCATATGGTTTGAATTATGTAATGTATGAGAATCATGATCCTTGGGAAATTGGGACTAATTCCTTATTCACATGTATATGTGAGTCAAGTGAAAGATTAAAGGATCTAGTACACATTGATGTGCACTAGTCAGATCCACCACAAAGGACGGTGAGTCTATTCGTCATGATTTTCTGATAATTCAGTAAATATGGTTATGCTTACAAGATTAAGTGTATTTCTGATACTTTGAAAAGTTTCAAAGTAAAGCAGAACGAATAAGAAGAATCCAATTAGGTAGAAAGATAAAAGTTTCTCCGATCTGAAAAAGAAGGAGAGTACTTTAGTATCATGTTTTATGATCATCCTAATGATTATGGAACCATATCACAATTGATCATCTAAGAACATCTTAGTGCATTTGTATGACTAAGAAGATAAATCAGGTATTGTGGAAATGGTTAAATCAAGAACATGAGTCATACTTTGTTCCAGAATCAAGTTTTAGAGTCATACTCTAGTTACTCCAAGTTGTATCTTGAGTAACATGTTCTAAGTAGGTTTATGAAACCTCATGAAATGTGGACTGGAAATGTTTCTTACTCTTGCACATTTGAAATTGGTAGTTGTGATGTTTTGGTTAAAACAAAGAACAACTAAGACCAATTTTATGAAGTGTTTCTTGATAAGAACTCATGCTAACTCTTGAATCTTTGTTTGTCAAGGAATGTTCCTTAACAGAGAATCTTATATGTCAATAGGTCAGTGGGAGTCTTAAGTGGTCTTGAATAGTTTCAGGAACTAATCAAGAATAAACCTTTTAATAATCACTACCACATGACCTAAGGTTGATAACCTATCGTGTTGACGTATTCATGTTTCTATGCCTATTCCAGTTATGTTGACTATGCATGTGAGTTCTATGAGGTCTTATTTGATTGCATAATGCAAAGCACCTTGATCAATGAAAGTACATTGATCTATATGGGTGATCTGCTCAATAACCTGGAAGCATTGGTAGGCCTCTTGTGCTACCAGATGGGAAGAAATTAAGAGTAGGTTCAGTCCACATGAGTTTGAATTTGTCATAAACCTTGTCTTATGATAATGGTTGGAAATGACAAATTCACATGGATAGGAATATATACACCATAAAATATATGTGGCAAGAGGTTTCTCTGTACTTCATGAAAATAATTGTGAGGAAACGCTTTCACTTGTAGATTTTAAAAGGATTAGAGTTAGCAGTTGTGATAATTGTGTTCTCAAATTCGAGTATGATTACGACATCCCTTTTTATAGTTCGAATTGTGAGAAATGGAAAATAGTTTGAACATTTAGGAATTATCGTTATAAGTTCTGAAAAGGTTTAGACACTCACATAAGTTGTCTAATGAAATGTGGTTGAGATTTAGAAGTCTAGGTAAAGACTTATCGAAGCACCATATATATCAGAAATCAGAACTTTAGTAGGAAAGTCAATAAGTATTGATTTCTAGAAGTCCAATTGATTTCTGGGTACATGTCAAAACTAGCAGGAGCATAATTGTTATGCTAGTAAGAACATAATTTTTATGCTAATGGGATCATAATCATTATGATAAGTGTTGCAAGTTAGCAATGCTATTTATGGGAAACATAGTTTTAATTTGAAAAGTTGCAGAGTTTAAAAAGTTGTTTCGTTATAGTAAGGTTTAAAGGAGAGGATAATTATACTTTATTTCGAATCTAAAAGTTTAGGTTGAAGTATTAGTGGAACTTAGTCGTGAACGTATATATATATATATATATATATATATATATATATATATATATATATATATATATATATATATATATGAAAATATTATAGCAAAATACTGATCAAGTATCATGTCCTTATGTAAGACTTTATGTATCGAATCTCATATGTTTCGGGTATAGGATTGATCACATATGCTATAATATTCACTCGTTCTGATTTTCCAAATGTCTAGCGCATTAAGATGGAAAAAGGACTAGAACTGGATATGACTAAAGTTGTTAAACAGTTGTCAAGGACAATATGAGGTTTACCAAAGATTGGTTACGGACAGTTGGAAGTATAGTATCAATTTTGATGGATCATATTGACATGTTATGAATATAGGTAACTCTTGTTTAGAATTGATAGTCATATGTAAATGTGGAAATGTTTCCATAATGGGAGTTGCTTATTAAGATATGTAAGTGACGTTAGTAACTTTAATGTGAGAAGGATCTTCAAGGAATGCTCTTTCAATGTGAGACTTCACTTCCATGGAATTGTTCTATAACAAATCTCCAATGGAATGTTTTGTAATATCATTGGCAATGTCTCTGTGACTTTGGTGCCTTGACATTACAAAAGGAACATTGCATGTAAGTTTAGATTTAACATATTCTAGTATTGGCAAGAATTTGGTAGTCTTACACTTGTGATAAATATTCGGAATTGTGATATGAGCATCATTGGAAATGTGTTTAATTGATCTATTTCATAAAGAAAGGACCGTAGATATACATAGTATGCATGTTTTGTGTATGGCGTGACTAATGTTTTAATTCAACTATTAAGTTGATTAGTTGCAACATTATACACTGATTAAGGTCTAATTAATATGGTGATTAAATAATAAGTGTTTTATTTATATTTGTAACATCCCAAAAATATAGTTCAAAATTTTCGTTTTTAATTCATTAATAAAACCATAAATTGTCCATCATCATAAAGAAATCAATAACTATGTATCTCAAAACATCATGTCAAATGTTGTACCAAAATCAAATGAGAAAATATTAGAGCCTAAAACAATCCCATGCTGAAGATACGATGTGTGCCATGTGATTATCTCGAGCCCTTCCCCTTGCTAGTGGAAGTACCTGAAACCAAAACTGAAAAATGTAAGCACGAAGCTTAGTGAGCTCCCCCAAACAACCACACACCATACAATAACCCATAATAACACATACTGGGCCCCGCCCATTGTGGTGGGCCTCGTCCGGCATCATACTAATCCGGCGTCGGGCCCCGCCCGACATCGAACCAAAATCTGTAATACATATCATAGCAACAAGCACATAACATATAACATATAACATATAAACATAATAGGCTTCCTCGGGCTCGCCCCGACATTGAACCGAAGTCCGTCACACATAACATATAAGCTAATTCTGCATTGGGCTTGCCCCGGAATATATAACACATAACATGCATGAATCACAAAGACATCAAGCATACATATACTCTTCTCGGGACCGCCCCAGCATCGGACCGAAGTTCGGAACATATAAGCTACATCATGCTAACCCTGACATTGGGCCTAAGCCCGACATATACTAACATACATAAACGGTCCGACATTGGTGCCTTAGACTCGTTCCTACTAAAAGGAAACTAACCTTGTAAAGAGAAATGTCTGAACTGTCCTTGCTACTGGGATCAACTCCTCTCAAACCCTACACATAAGCATCTTCCTTAGTTACTATTTCATGGTCAACTTAGGTCAAGGTCAAATTCAAAGTCAACATCATGGTCAAAGTCACTTTTGGTCAACTCGCCGAGTTGGTCCACCAACTCGTCGAGTTCCATGATACAAAGTTAGGACCCTTTGCAATAGGCCCGACAAGTTCATCCTTTGACTTGCCGAGCCCATCTTCATGCTAGTTAAGACGTTTAGTTCTTGACTCTTCGAGTTCCTCATGAACTCGTCGAGTTCATCTTCATGCAAGGTGATGCTCTTAGAGCTGGACTCGCTGAGTTCTTCCTTCACTCGCCGAGTCCATCTTCATGTTTTTGGGACATAGCCTTGAACTCGCCGAGTTAGTTCATACACTTGCCGAGTTCCATGGTTTCCTGGTCCTCAATGAGTCCAACTGACTTCGTGTTCTTCTAACTCAACTCATGGTCCACTATCAGAATGGTTTTGGTGGGAAACTCGATTCGGCTCGCTGAGTCACATGGGTGACTCGCCGAGTCCCTCTATGACCAAAACTATACACTCGATTTTAGTGGGTCTTGATGCATTCAAAACATATATCTAACCTCCTTGGGTCCATAATACACGTAAAGTTCCAAACTTGACGTCCATGTATGGGGTATTTGGCTCAAATGGCCCTAAAATGGAGTCTACAAGATGCATGGGGTGCCTATGGCCATAAAGTTGGCAACTTTATGCCATAAGAACCCTATATGGTTCCGGATCTGAAGTTATGCTCCTTTATAACCACAAAATCCTGAGAATGACTCTATAAGAGCTTAAAAAAGTGGAAATCAACCCTAACTAGAGATCTAAGAGATAGATGGTCAACGTTTGAGCTTTTTACCTCCAATAAGCTGGAAATTGGACAACCTCTGGATCTACTAGCTTCTACTTGAACTCCCAAGCTCCTTCTTCCTTCTCAAGCTTCACAACCACCACAAACACACAAAAATGGCTCAAGAACACTCAAACAAGGTTAGGGTTTCGATTTAGGGCCTTTCTGGACTAAGAATGTCACACCCCAAAACCAATAACGGCGGAATACGTTCCGGGTGGAGGACGCCATGTACAGTATCATAACAATTGCATAATAGTAAAAAGAAGAGACAACAACCATTTCATTTACATAGTGAATTTAGTTACAAGCGTGTTCTGTAAAGTTTCAATAGACACCAAAATAATTCAAAAATAAGAGATGGGTCTTGTATGCTCCATCTTCTCCAAAATGCTGCACCAGTACCTGTCTATCTTTGACCCGAGGATACAAGTTATTTTGAAAAAGAGTATCAACATAAAGCTGGTGAGTTCATAAGAATTTAGTGAGTTTGTTGTATAAAAGTGTTTCCAACTTATAGAATAAAAACTGAAAATTTATGTTTATAAGTAGTAGAAATCCCTAGAAAATCCTATATTTTCCAGAAAAGTACTTTTCAAGTTAAATCCTTTGAGTTGTGTGTAAGTATTTTCATTGAAAACCTTCAGTAGTAAACGTATAGTAATAAATCTTGTGTGAGTAACATAGGTGAGGAGAAGTTATGCATGTTATCAGTAGTAGTGGTGCAAAACTTCCATTAGTAATTGATATTTACTTACTTCGGGATGTTAGCTTAGACTTAAGTCTTAGTGTATTATGTTGGATAAAGAGGGTAACCCCTCAGGTGACCAGACTGATGTAGTAATAGAGAACCCGATGACCTTCCTGGTCATGCGTAGTGTAGTGATGTAGTGCCACCCCTGAGCCTAGCCGGCTCAAACTGTAGCTAGCAGTCGGGATGTAATAGTGTCTTTCCCGTATAGATCTATACGTGTAGTGATGCCTTCCATCCGAAAAGCCCTGGTCACATAGTGTAAGCGTAGTAAAGTGTCTTATAGAGAGATAGTGTGTTATGCCCAGGATTCATGTAATCTTTTGTATAGTTCTTAGAGTGTTCTCTTATACGTGTATTAACTTGTCGTAATAGCCGTTATTGTGTGTATAGCAGTAGTAGAGGTAACTAGTAGTAGTCTTAGCTATACCTATTATAACTAACTAGAGTGTATGATTTCCGGCCTTTGAATAACAAAGGTATTGTATGGGATGAAGACTTTCATATCTAACACTAATATATATGATATATAACTAAGAAATCAACCATAGTCAGACGGATAACAGATACCCTAGGACCACATCAAACAAGAACAGGAAATAAGGCGAGCTATCGGTCCTAAGTCCTTCAAGTCTTACTTATATAAATATATTAGTGTAGATATATTTTAATAAGGAAAATTAATTTAAACATAGTTTTAAAACCATTTTAATTACAATTTATTCTTAAAATGCATTTGTTAATCTACTAAAACAGTTTTATTGGAAAGCAGTTAAAAGTGTAGAAAATCCCTTTTGTAGATGATAATTTGTGAATCACATATGATTTAATAATAACACTTGTAGAATTTATACTTGTATCCCCCCCCCCTAAAACATGTAAAAACATTTAAAAAGGTTCATTAAGGGGTATGAACTCACCTGAAATGAATAGATCGGGTGTGAGTGTCGGATGAGCGTTTGGTGTCAAGTAAGGACTTGTACACCCTTTATGACCCTAATAACATATGAATACATATGTTTACAAGTGATTTAAGCTCAAATTAGACACATAGCCATCCTAATGTGAGTAAAGGTCTTGCGGTTGAATGTTAGGGGACTATTGGGCTGAAAGGAAGGAGTATATGGCATCAACTTGGAGTTTACTCTCCTAAAACCCACTCTAAGTGAGTTCACGGTTGGGAGGCTATATCCCCCATGAGTTTACAGCCGTAAACTCATGGGAGGAGTGTTTTTGAATGATTTCAAGTTTCATGTGAATTTAGAAATGTTTCTAAGGAATTATACAAGGCTATAGGGGTGTTTAAGGGTCCAAGAGTATACTCCCTTGGAGTTTACGGCCCAAAGGCCACTCCTTGGGAGTTTACGGCCGTAAACCTTAGGGTTTATGGTAGTAAACTCTTGTACACCCCATTCCTTGATTTCTAGGCCTTTGGTTTAATTCTAACAAATTCTAGTAAAGGTCATAAGGCTTTTTAGGGGTTTAATGGGTCCTTTGGCATGATTTAGGGGACTTTACGGTCTAAGCACATGCTTGGGCCATAAACTCTATTTTATCCCTCAAATGTATGTGTTTAAATGTTCCAAGTCCGAAATGGCAAGTCCCTAAGCCATATCTTAAGTCTAAGGGTGGTTTGGAAGTGTTTTTGGACTTGTTTTACATGGTTAGAGGGTGTTTACGGCCTGATGGGATTAAAACAACTTTTAATCTATGAAGATCGATTAGATCTTGAACAAGTATATGAATATGAAACAGTAAAAACGCAATAATAAGAACAAAACAGCTTGAATCAAACGTGTCGAATGATTAAATAAAATCCTTAAAAGAGCTCGATTAAGAACATCAACTGTAAAGGATTAGCAGATTACAAGAACGATTAACTTAAAGTATTGTACTCTGTATAAATCGCTATATCGATAATCTCAACAATCTTAACCTAATATGCATGCAAGCATTTAACTTATATACAATACATAAAAGGCTCACGGTTGGACAGGCCCAAACCGGAGAATACAAGGCTAAAGTAACAAGCCCAAAAGATGCAACATCAAAACTATCTTCAGCCCTACAATCTCCCCCTTTGCGTCAATTTGGAGCGAGACCTTCACTTCTTACTTGGGCCAGCAGCTGAAGTTGGTACCTTCTTCTTCACGGTGCTAAACAGACACTTGGTTATGGAGAGGATGGTCTGTCTAAACCGGATGTACCAATTGATCATATCATTGAAGTACTTGATGTCATCAGCCGAATTCTCCTTACACCGCTTGATAATTGATAAGATGTGCTCCAAGCAAGCTGTGGTGTAAAGGTGCTTGTCAGCTAAAGCGAACAAACATTTCTGTCCTTCGGCTCTAGTGAACATGACTGAGTTACGCCTCGGATCTATCTTGCCCATTTGCATTTGATTTAGATCACTGGCCGATCCCACAGGTGCGACTTTCGGTTTCTTCTTAAAAACTGTGGCGACCTCCTGATCCATTAGGGCAACCTCCATGATATAGCAGGCCAACATCCTTTTGACATGGTCTATGATGGGACCATATTCGGTTTCATTTGTCAGCAGGATATTGTACAAGACTATCCAGTCATGAGGATTCAGATTCGGCAGATCCGCCAGGGAGATGATGTGGGAAGTTCTTGCAGATCCTCGGATGAGCTTGAACTTAACGTTTGTGAATCTCCCCACGGCATAAGGCTTCAGCACCCGAACATTAACAATCTTCTGGGCGCTGCATGTAAGGTATTGAGGGCGAGCGGCCTCCAGGTAGAAGTTAATGAGCTCCCTGTCAAGCTCATCGTTCGGATGCGGGACTTCAAAAATGTTAGAGAAGACGTGGAAGATGAACGCCTTTCGAGTCAGCGGCATATCAAACTGCGAATCGATAGAGTTGTTGCAGTCGAATGATATCACCGGCTCGAGCCATAGTATGCTTGGAGTCTCTATGGCCTCTTTTATCATATGATCCCTGGTCCAGGCAGGGAAGAGCAACTTTCGGCTCTCAAGGAGATCGTGGGCTTCTTTTTGCTTTCGTTCGGCTTCTTCAGCCTCACGCGCCACACGACTGGCATCATCTTCAACATTGCGACTGTTCTTTCTTTTTAACATGTCCGCAATGGTCTCCTTGTCTTCATCTTCATCTTCATCTCCTCCCTCAGCTATGTTTTTGCCCTTGTTCTTCACACCCGAACCCGAGGCATGACCAGTTGGGGGTGGTTCGGTTGTGTGAGTAGCTTTGGAGGAAGGAGGTGGTTTCGATCCTTTCTTCTCATCTCCCCCTTGTTTCGGAATGGACACGAAACTCGGTAGGCCTTCAATTTTGCTTAAAAGGTCCATGGCCGGAGAGAGTTTTTCAGCAAGGGTACGCCTCACTGAGTGATTAAGGATGGGGTCGTGTGCTTCCAGGATGTTTGATAGAGCTGCGTGGACATCCGAAACACACGTCTTTATGACCTCCCTCTCGGATCGAAGAGCTTCCAATTGTTGTTCGGAGTTGGAAAGTTGCGTTCTCTTGACCTTTACGGCAGTAGTCTTGCTCGCCAAGACGTCCATCAGAGAATTTTCAGCCGCAAGGTCCTCTTGTAGCTTTGCCAAGCGGGCATCGATGGAGGCACGAAGTGCCGAGTTGTCGTCGCTAAGATGTTGTCTGAGAGTAGCAAATGAAGACAGCTCCGTCGAGAAAAACTGGGCCAATTGTTGAACAACTGGTTCCAGAGTTGTCTTAGTGGCGTCGGCGCTCTCCTGCAAGGACTTCAGCAGGATGGAAGCGTCGTTAAATAGTTTATCGACTTTTTCGGTCGCAGCCTCACAGGCTCGGGTGGAGGCGTCGATAGCAGCAGTTGCTGAGGCCACGGAGTCATGTTGAGCCCTAGAGAAAGCGTCAACGATCTTCTGAAGGGCAGCTTCAGACAAAGATGACTGCTGGTTGGAAGAGGAGGCGAGAAGTTGATCAACCTTCTCGTTAAGCTCGCGAAGACGCTTCCGTGTCACTGGAGCATCATCCTCCTCATCACTCTGAACTTGAAACGGACTATAGTAGACCGAATCGAAGTTCATGTGATCACCGCCAAGGTATTGATCACCGCCATCAGAGGCGTCTTCTGGAGATTGAGGTGGTGGTGAAGTTGGGGGTGTTATTGGTTTGGTAGGTTCAGGTTGAGTGGGTGGGGGGTTAGTTTCGGGTGGTGGTTGTGTATGGGTAGGGTCGGTTGTATGTGTTTGAGTTTGTGGTGGTTCGGTTACAGGAGGTGTTTCGGTAACTGGTGGTGTTTCGGTTGATGTGGTGAATATGGGTGGAGGTATAGGGATAGAGGTTGGGGGAATAGTGGGGTTTATGGTGGGAATGGAAATAGGAATTGTTGGTGGAGGTGAAGGAACTGGGGATTGATGAAGTTCCATCTCTGGGGTTGGGGACCGAGGTGGTGTGTTGCCTCGTTGAGGAGATTCGTCTCCTTGTGATCCTTCAGAGTCCGAACTCCCACCTTCGGATTCGCTTGAAGAGGAGGGAATAACGAGCTTTCGCTTCTGTTGGGTCTTCCTCCTTTTCGGCTGTGGGGATGAAGCAGCCTTCGTTTGTTTTCGCTTCTTGGGAGAAGGTCCCTTTGGTGCTTTGGACACTTGCTTCCCCTTCTCTGCCTTTTTGCCCCTGGCCACCGGTTTATCGGCATCATGAATCGATCGCAGCATGTCCGGTGTCAGTTCCCTCGGACCAGTTGGCCTAAACTCCTTGATCGTCCTGATCAGTCTGCTATCGGCGGGCACATCGGCATACATCGACTCCGGGATAGAGCCAATGAATGAGAATTTTGATGCATCGGATACGATGATCTTCTTGGTATGAAACGTACCAATAGAAGACATCGATGCACCATCGGCTGTTGGAACATTGAACTTGTCCATGGCCCATCTTGTGATCAAGATCCAGAACCGAGCCAGCGACACCTCAGAGCGTCGGGATGAGGAAGAGAGGCTTTGAATCAGCTGTTGCCATAGGACAAACCCATAGTCTAGGTTTATCCCGTTGTACACCCCATACATTATCGAAAGGAAAAGACGACTTGCACCGTCAGATCCTGAGCTCCTCTCAGACAGTCCCTTGAAGAGAACTGTAAATAACCCATTCCACTGGGGCGGTAGGCAGGACTTCTTAAACTTGGCGACGGAGGTGAGAACCTCTGTGTAGCCCATGTTGTAAAACATGTTGTACAACATCCCAACCGGAATCGTCTCTGGGTGAACTCGCGATGGGTCAGCAGCAAACCCTAACATAGTGCAGAAACGGGGGCGAGAAATCGAAGTCTTGTGTTCTGCCACTTCAAAGAATACACTGTCGACGGCCTTGTCGAAGTAAGCCGTCGCATAGACCTGAGATAAGGCAACCATTGGCACCGTTTCAATTCTTGACAGTGCAGGAGCAAGCTGGGAGTACTTGAGGCATTCTATGACCGGCGACATGTAGGAATCATACGCCAGTGGGTTCAGATCAATGACTAGGCATTGTTGGGGTCGGATGGGAAGAATCTGGGAAGTTGCATGAACAGAAGAGGATTCAGCCATTGTTGCAGGTGTGAAGAAGAAGATGAACGGGAGAGAGTTTGGGAGAATTTTTGCTTTGGAGATTATGGAGGCAGTAAAGAGGTAAAAGGTGGTGTTGAAGGCTTTTTATAGTGGGTGATAGGAGAGAGAAAAATCGTTTCAAATCTCTTATGGAAATACGAAACGGGTTTTTGAGTGACTGATTGGTGACAGTTGGGGCATGCGATGATCACGTAGGAGAGAGAGTGTCAGTTTCCTAGGATTACGCCGCCCAATAAGCGCCGGTTCAGAGAAAGGAACCGTTTCCATTTCCACACGCGCCTCTAATGCCAGATTGATGACGCTTCAATATCGCACACGCGTCCTTTAAGTGTCAGAAAAAACGCGGCCATTTCAAATTCACGCGCCCTTCTTTTTACCGTCGTTTGAATTTCTATCCTTTTAACTCCCGCCGAGTCAGCAACTTTTTGTCTTTTCCCCTTTTAAACGGTTGTTTTCAATTAATGACCCACGTGGCTAATTTTTTACCACAACTTCATTAGTAACCATCCAGTAATAATCCAGCCTGTAAAATAATTAGTAACAGAGTTTTTGAAAATCTAGGATTTTCGTGCAAAGAGTGTAAAAGAAAAAGAAATAAAGCAACTCTTTTTAGGATAATCTGTGATGTCCATAATGACACGAAACTGATGATCCCGGGCATGAATCTCTGCCTTTAAGGTCAAGAAAGACCTCAAAGTGTTAGTGTGGAATCCCGTTGAATTACGATCAAACATTTATAAATAAATGTTGAAAGGCTTCTTTTAATTAGGTTAATTAAGGGTGGTTTCGCTTTGATGCATCAATTCAATTCTTGATATAAGAACGAAAGTGAACAAAGTACTTGTGAGACCGGTGTAGTCTGTTGAACAAGTAGGTAGGAGTTGATTTTATAGTGGCTTGGATTAATATGAAATCTCAGAAAAAAATGTAAAACTGGATCCCTTGGGAAGAAATGTTATGGTGTGTAACAATTTCATTGGAATCACGCAAAAGAAAATTTAAGATTCCATGAAGGTACATTCGTCAATTCATTAGTGAAAACTTGATCAAATTAATTGGTCACCGTCAAATCGTTGGTGTTGAATTTTGGGTTTCACTCAGCTCGTAGTGGCACGAAACTAAGATCATAAACACAGATGTTGTGTAACCATAAACCTCAGTGGTAGTTTCTGAGAGTCTCAAGGGTTACAGTGATGAAACGAATGTAATGAAGAAGTGTAATGGGGAAGGTGTAAGAAAACATAGTACCTCTGCTGTGAAAATAAGGACCAAGCAGGAGACTCTTAACTCATGTGAGAAGAGAGTGAGGTAGCTCACGATTAGAATAAATGAGTTGGCCTTTTTGGGAAGACAAGGTTTGTGTATACCAGGTCATGAAGGCTATTATTCAAAATCTTATGAGGCTTGGGACACATACAGCAGCATGTTTCTAGGGACACTTAAGTAAGTCATCAAATATATCCCCATAAACGAATGAGCACACAAAGAAAAATAAATAAAATATTTTTGGAGTTTTTGAAATTTATAATAATAAAAAAATAAATAAAAATAATAATAAAAAAAATAAGACTTGAAATAAAAATAAGACTTAAAAAAAACTTTGGAAAAAAATGAAAAACCGAACCCGAACGTTCGGTTGGTTTCGGTTCTAGAAAATTTTGAAAAACCGAACCCGAACCTTCGGTTGGTTTCGGTTCCACAAAATTTTGAAAAACCGAACCCGAACCTTCGGTTGGTTTCGGTTCCACAAAATTTTGAAAAACTGAACCCGAACCTTCGGTAGGTTTCGGTTTTGGAAAATTTTGAGAAACTAAGGAATTTAGCTATACAAGAAATAAATACTTTTAACATAAAGAAAAACAAAATAGTACAAGAAATATACAACACAGAAAAACTACCTTTGAAGTAATGAGCGAGTCAGATGGTTGAACCGAACCCGAACGGTCGGTTGGTTTCGCTTCTTACGTTTGAGTTTGAGAGGTAGTGTGAGGTACTGACTCTGATTCCATCATACCTAGCCCTTGTAATATTTTATTGAATGATGCTTCTGGAAGAGCTTTGGTAAAGACGTCAGCCAGTTGATCAGTGGTTCTTACGAAGTGAACTTCAACATTTCCATCTTCCACATGATCTTTGATGAAGTGATACCTCAGTGCTATGTGTTTGGTCTTAGAGTGTTGCACTGGGTTATGACAGATCCTAATTGCACTTTCAGAGTCACAATATAGTGGGATCTTCTTCATATTGAGTCCATAGTCTCGAAGTTGACTCTGGATCCAAATCACTTGTGATGTGCAGGATGCAGCGGCAATGTATTCCGCTTCGGCAGTAGACAGCGACACACATGTTTGTTTCTTGGATTGCCAGCTGACCAATTTCCCATCAAGAAATTGACAGCCACCAGTTGTGCTTTTACGGTCGAGTCCACATCCTCCAAGGTCAGCATCAGAATAGGCTTGAACGAAGAAGCCTGAGTTGGATGGATACCATAGACCTAAGGAGTTGGTTCGCTTGAGATAGCGTAGGATGTTCTTTACTGCCAGCATGTGAGGTTCACGTGGGTTAGCCTGAAATCGAGCACAATAACACACAGAAAACATGATATCAGGCCTGCTAGCAGTTAAATACATCAGTGAGCCTATCATTTGACGATAAAGCGTGATATCGACAGCCGGTTTTTCTAGAGATGGGGTACGCTTGGTGCCGAATGCCATTGGGACTTTGACTTTTGAGTCTCCCATCATGCCAAACTTCGCTAGGAGAGTCTTCGTGTAAGCTTCCTGATTTATAAAGATGCCTTCGGGTCCCTGTCTTATGTTTAAACCAAGAAAAAAGTTAATAGGACCCATTGAGCTCATTTCAAACTTAGTCTCCATCAGCTTTCTGAATTCAGCTGTTATGCTGTGATTCGTGGAGCCAAAGATGATGTCATCGACATAAATTTGAACTATCATAAGGTGGTTACCTTCCTTTTTGCGAAAGAAGGTTGGGTCAACCGAACCTTGTTTAAATTTAGACATCTTTAAAAATTTTGTAAGCGTTTCATACCAGGCTCTCGGAGCTTGTTTGAGGCCGTACACAGCTTTATCCAGAATATAGCAATGATTTGGATATTTTTCGTTCACGAACCCAGGAGGTTGCTCCACATATACAGTTTCTTCGAGTTCTCCATTGAGAAATGCACACTTGACGTCCATTTGGAAAACCTCAAAGTTTTTGTGAGCAGCATAGGCCAGAAATATTCTAACAGATTCTAGCCTAGCTACTGGAGCGAACGTTTCTTCGTAATCTATTCCTTCCTCCTGACAGTATCCCTTGACCACCAGACGAGCCTTGTTCCTTATGACATTACCTTCCTTGTCCATTTTGTTTCTAAAAACCCATTTAAGACCAACAACCGAAGCATCTGGAGGAGTTGGAATGAGGCGCCAGACTTTGTTCCTTTCAAACTCGTTCGGTTCGTCTTGCATTGCTTGAACCCAATCAGAGTGATCGAGGGCAGTGTTCACTGTCTTCGGTTCAACTTTTGATACGAATGAGTTAAACATACAAAACTCAACCTTTGAAAATAAGGATGTCTGTTTTGCCTTCAGTTGAGATCGGGTCAGAACCTTTTCAGATACATCACCAACTACTTGAGAGATAGGATGATCTCTGGTCCATTTGGTAAGAGGAGGGTAATTCGGATCGAAGGTTGGATCTAGTTCAGCGTTGATCATCTCTTCTGGCTCAGATTGGCTATCGTAATCAGGCGTCATATTATCGTGCTCCCCCTCAATTGATGAGTCTTGAGAAACATGAGGTTCAGGGGTTTCTTGTGGTGCTGGACTTTCAGGCGTTGAAGCACCTTCGTTTGGAGGGGCATCTTCGGTTGGAGAGGCACCTTCGGTTGGTGAAGGACCTTCGGTTGAAGTAGTAGAGCTTGGCTCCCCCTGGACTTGTGAGCTTGGCTCCCCCTCGACATGAGAACTTGGCTCCCCCTTGACTGAAGCATTGTTGGATGGAGATTCATCAGTGGGCGATTCTCCTTCATGCATTCTTCTTGCAGCATCTTCGACAATTTGCTTCATATGATCAACTTTGTTGTCAGCTGCACCCGCTTCTGAGAGAGAAGCTTTTTCCGGTTCGTCAAAGAGTTCCATAAACTTCTCGTATAAATTAGCGATTGAGACTGTGACTTGGCCAGTTTGAGGAAAGATTTCCCTGGCCGTGTCTTCTATGGCTTGTAGCTTCTTGACATAGCTATCGTCGAAGGTCACATAGTATGTCTCTTCAATCCTTCTTGAACGTTTGTTTAGGACCCTGTACGCCTTGGATGTGAGTGAGTAACCCAGAAAGATTCCCTCGTCGGCTTTGACATCAAACTTATTGCGGTGTTCTTTAGAGTTGAAGATGAAACACCTTGAGCCAAACAAATGGAAAAATTTCACATTGGGCTTTCTGTTGTTTATAATCTCATATGGTGTGAGCGTGAATCGCTTGTTGAGATAGGACCTGTTCTGTGTATAACAAGCAGCAGAAATAGCGTCAGCCCAAAAATAAAGAGGTAAGGAAGCGAAACTTAGCATAGTTCGGGCAGCTTCACACAAGGATCGGTTTCGTCTTTCGACTATTCCGTTATGTTGTGGTGTGTAGGGAGCTGAGAAATTATGACTAATTCCCTTTTCTGCAAGAAACTCTTCAAACTCCCTGTTCTTGAATTCGAGACCATTGTCGCTCCTGATGTTTCGAACGACCTTCTTGAGCTGGACTTCAATTTGCTTGATAAACACTTTCAGCTTTTGAGACGCTTCAGATTTGTGCTTTAGAAAGAACACCCATGTAAATCGTGAAAAGTCATCAACGATAACAAGAATATACTTGCTACCACCGATGCTTTCGATAGATGAAGGACCACACAAATCGATATGAAGCAATTCGAGTGGTTCAACAACTTTTGTGTTGATTACAGATGGGTGACCTTGACGACTCTGCTTTCCCATTTCGCATGCAGCACACAGATGCTCTCTGTTGAACTTGAGCAATGGAAGACCCCTGACATGACCTCCAGTGACAAGTCGGTTGATATCTTTGAAATTGAGATGAGAGAGTCTTCTGTGCCACAACCAGCTTTCGTCGGATTGAGCCTTTGATAACAGACATATGGCTGGGTTTCCTTTGATGGGTTTCATGTTTAGAGGAAACATTTCACCCTTTCGCTCTGACTTCAGAATCACTTTCTTTGTCTTTTTCTCTATGATTTCAGAACCTTCATCATCGAACGAAACTTTGAGACCTGTACCTCCAACAAGCTGAGATACACTGATGAGGTTGTGTTGGAGTCCTTCCACATAAGCAACCTTCCTTATAGTGAAGTCTCCATTTGTTATCATACCATATCCCTTTATGGTGCCGAAAGAGTTATTTCCAAACTTAACGTTGCCACCATTTGCAAGAGATCTGTATTCCCTGAGCTCCTCTTTCCTTCCTGTCATGTGACGCGAGCAGCCACTGTCGATGTACCATTCTTCGTCAAACTGCTCGTCACTTATAACCTGCAAAAATTAAGCAGATTTAGGAACCCAAAGTTTCTTGGGTCCATGTGAGCTTTTCATGGGAACGGGAATAGTAAGAGAGATGTCAACTAGATATGTTCGTTTTATTAGAGTTGTTTCATCTTTCTTGTTAATGGTAAAAACTTTTATTTTGTTAGGATTGGGTGTGTTCGCTTTGGACTCTGGTTTGAATTCATCGACCTTCTGCTTTCCCTTCTGTTCAGCTGATGAATGAAGCTTTTGAGAGCAAGCGGGATTAGCTTTAGAGCAAGATGGAGATGAATTGGTGGAAGTAGAAGAATTAGAAGAACGAGAAGAGTTAGAATGAGAGGTTTTGGATGGAGAGGACTTCCTGGCTGATGACTCTGGGTGACCCTTTTGCTTTTGATCATTGGAGGGACTAACCTTCGAGTCTTGTTCTCTTTTGACTTTAGAGCCGAACCTCTGTGTTCGGTTGGAGTTGTTCTTGGAACCGAACCTTTGGTTTCGGTTGAAGTCCTTTTCAAAACTGAACCTTTGCCTTCGGTTAGTATCTTCTTGTGAACCGAACCTTGGCTTTCGGTTGGTATTTTCTTGTGAACCGAACCTTGGCTTTCGGTTGTTGGAACTTTCAGGCTTTCTTACAGGATTGTTTTCATACTTCAGATTCTTGTCTTGGTGTGAGTAGTATGCATTTTGGGAGTGCCAGAATTGTTTCCTTTCAGAAAGGTTTTTCCTGTATCTTTGGTTCCTTTCTATCTTCTTATCTCTCATCTGCTTAGGTTGATGATGAACGTTCGCTTTCGTTTTTGTTGTCTCCTTGGCTGGTTCCTTTTGAACTTTAGGAGTTTTACTTTGAGCCAAGGGAGCAGAAGGAGTATCCGAAGAAGATTCAGTTTGCACTGAGGGAGTAGAAGGAATGTCCGAAGAGGTTTCACTTTGAGCTGAGGGAGTGGAAGGAATGTCTTCTTTTGCTAATCTCCCATCCTCCTGAGGAATATCTTTCGTACCACTGGTGCTTGGCTCACTGAAATTATCGGGCTTATTCAATGGTTCAGGTATGTATCTCCCTTTTCTCATCCAGGAGGTTCTTTCAGATAGACCAACGGTTTCGTTTCCATTATCTATTGGAGCTTCCCAGAAGTACTCATCACAGCCATCTGCATTGTCTTCATTTACAATATATGTCAGCTCAGCTGTTTGATGTTCGGTAACTCCAGTCACTTTGTATACTTGATTCGGAGTGGTCCTGACCTTTTGATACACAACTGCTTTTTCTATTAATTTCGGGGACTTTTATTGGGACAATCGAGCGAACTCCACAGAGTTTTCAGAAATTAGGTTTTTGTGGTTTTCAGTTTCTCTTTTAACAAACTCTGAGCAGTCAACTGTGTCCTCTACAGAAATTTCACTCATGTTATCGTCCTCGTTAAGCTCAGATGCATTTTCAACATCGATTTTGTTTTCTGAGCTTACGTTGGCGTTTAGAGAGTCAAATTTTTGCATGGTTTCGGTTCTCAGTTTAAGTCTGTCATTTTCGTCCAAAAGATTTTTGAGCATGTCCTTGTGGTCTTTGGATTTAATGAAGGACTCAATTTTGTCCAGTCCATACATGTAGGTCGGATTGACATCATCAGACGATATCACACTCTCACAATTGTAGGCTTCGGCATCGATTTCATCCTCCTTAAATTCTAGGAAGGGCAAAATCATGCGATGGATCTTTTGGCCTATCTCACAGTCTAAGTGAAGTTGAGTAATATTGGAATATAAACGTTTAGCAATTAAACAAAAAACATTTCGTTGTTTTAACAATTTTAAATTGTCTCTCTGCAAATAAATGTTTTCGTCTTTGACTTTAACTAATTCCGACTCTTTTAACTCAATCCACATTCGCCGCTCCTCACTCTTCGACGCCACCCTGCTTAATTGATCAGTTAGGTTAGAATTGGTGACTCGAGTTTGAGTTAAGCTACTATCTAAATGAGAAATTCTTGTATTAACATTTTTCAATTCTTTCTCATATGAGGATGATGGTACTTTAGATGAAATAAAAACAGATTGTACCTTCTTTATCAGTTCATCGAGCTCATTGAACTGCTGGCTGAGTGGTTTGGCCGTAAAGCACATATCCTCCTGCACCTTCGGTCCATCGCTTCCTCCATCGGTATTGTATCCCCTCATTTGAGATACGTCAGTCACCATGAAGCATTTTCCACCACTGCTTTCCTCCTTAGCCCCATAAGCCTTTCCATGAGTAGGCTTCCTCACTTCTTCGTCTTCTGAGTCAGTAGACCAAACTTCTGTGCTACCGAACTCATCGTCATTAACCGAACCCTGCATAATAAGAGCATTAATAGAAGGGTTAGCGGTAGACTTCTTCTTTCTCAACTCATCCAATCTCTTCTGCAGCACGGCTTCCTCATCATTTTCATCGTCCTTTTCAGCCATCTTCTTAAGAACACAGTCCTTAGCATAGTGGTTCTTGCCACCACAGTAGAAACAGCTTACTCCGGAATCGCCATCTGCCTTCGGTTCCTTCTTGGGCTCTTCAGCCTTCGGTTCATTGTTCGCTTTTTCAGAGCTGTAACTCCCCTGCCAGTTTCGGTTTTTGTTGCTGGGGAATCTCTTCTTTATGAACCTCTTAGGATTGGATACCATCATGGCATAATCCTCAGTTGTGAGGTCATATTCTTCCAAGTTGAGCTCTTCATCCTCCATCACAGCTTTACTTTTAGATAGGAGGGCCAACGAACCAAGACTAGAAACAACGTTCTTCTCTTGAACTACAATCTTCTCTTGCGACTTTAGAATACCCACCAGTTTCGCCAAAGAGTATGATTTAAACTGTTCATGGGCTTTGACTGTGGAAACTACTGCTCTCCATTCAGATCTCAGTCCGTTCAAGAAAGTAACCTTTTGTTCGATGAGCTTCCTTTCAATGTCGTGTTTGATCATCTTGCTGAGAAGATGATTGAAGCGATCAAACGTCTGGGTCACCGTTTCTTCGGCTCCTTGCCTGAATTCTCCAAACTCAGATAGAAGTAAGGTTTGGATAGAATGTTCAAGATCTTCGTCTGTGGAATACAGTTCGCGAAGTCTATCCCATACTTCCTTTGCCGTAGTACATGAGCTGACCAGTCTGAATGTGTCTGACTGAAGGGCGAATCTGATCAACCCTAATGCCTTAATATTACACTGGAATTTGTCTTTCTCGTCTTGTGCAATATCCTTCACGTCCTTAAGCAGATCGTTGTACTCTTTTTGTGTCTTGATAATTCTGGATGTCGCAGAATGAGAAAACGGTCCATTGATGATGGCTTCCCATATGAGATAACCATTGTCCTCTGATCCAATCACGTAATCTTCAAAATGATGCGCCCATACTTCATAGTCATGGGTGTATAAGATTGGAATCTTTGTCGTCGAACCGATGCTGTTGGAAATATTAATAGGGTTTGATTGCGTTGCGTCCATTATGATCGTAAAAACCTGTTCAAAGATCAGACTTGTAATAAAGTAGATTAGGGCAAAATAATAAATATTAAGATACGTCAATTAAGATGACGGCTCAATAAATATCAATGATTGCGGAAAACCCTAATGGAAATCTTTTTCACAGAAAAGATGTGTATCGATTACACAGCCTCCTGCTCTGATACCAATTGATGGGATTAAAACAACTTTTAATCTATGAAGATCGATTAGATTTTGAACAAGTATATGAATATGAAACAGTAAAAACGCAATAATAAGAACAAAACAGCTTGAATCAAACGTGTCGAATGATTAAATAAAATCCTTAGAAGAGCTCGATTAAGAACATCAACTGTAAAGGATTAGCAGATTACAAGAACGATTAACTTAAAATATTGTACTCTGTATAAATCGCTATATCGATAATCTCAGCAATCTTAACCTAATATGCATGCAAGCATTTAACTTATATACAATACATAAAAGGCTCACGGTTGGACAGGCCCAAACCGGAGAATACAAGGCTAAACTAACGAGCCCAAAAGACGCAACATCAAAACTATCTTCAGCCCTACACGGCCTAAGCATGTGCTTGGGCCGTAAACCCTCTTTTATGCCCTAAAAATTGTTGTTTTGAGGTTCCAACACTTCTAGGTTAAATCCACAACTAGTTTCTAAGCTCAAATGAAGGAAAATTGGGACTTTGGGCACCATTTTAGGTGTTCACGGCCTAAGGAGGTTCTTAAGCCGTGAATTCCTTTTGTTCGCCATTTTGATTGGTTTTTGGGCTATAGCAAAAAGAAATGATGTTTAGAACAAGTTAGGGTAGAAGATCTTACGTTTTGGAGGCGGAAATTTGTGGTTTTGAGTCGAAAATGAGCTAGAGAGAGGGTGGATCTAGAGTGGTAAAAAGCTTCTATGAAGGGTTCAACCTCCTTTATATAAGTCTCGGGTGTTGCACCCGGTATACGACTACCCGATGCTAAAGCTTAACGTGGTTTAAACTTTTTACCCGGGTTAAATGGTCGTAATAAAATTACTTTATCCCATTAAGTGGAAATGAATTTTTCGAGTTGTATTTATTTTGTTATGACAATAACCACATAAAATATAATTAAATAAATAAACATTTATTTATTTGACGACCCCAAATTAACGGAACTTTTATAAAATGACATATTCCGTTAGCGGAAACAGGTTAATATAACAGAATAAACTTTGGGTTGTCACAAAGAAGGACAATGGAGGCCGGGTTGGGGCAAGATAAGGCGATTAAATAGGGTGCAAACCCTAAATGTTAGGGTTTCCTCCAGACAGGCCTACTCGTCGAGTCAGGGCATCCGACTCGGCGAGTAGGTTCTCCTTCCCGCGTCCCACTTGAACCTCTACTCGACGAGTTGGGGCCTCCAACTTGCTGAGTCCGAGAACAAAAGTGCAAAATTTATAATTAAATTATGTACCAGGAACCGGGTGTTACAATATTAAAAAGTTTTGAGACCATATTGGATTAGGTTGTTCTTGTGTTTCACTTCGCATGTTTTACTTCCTGAATAATAGGATTATTTAAACATCCACAGTCAATCATACTTTAGAAGTAAGTAGTAAATTAAGCTTGTCATGAATTCGACTGTAGATTGTCTAAGTGCTTATACATAGCAAATGTTTGCTATAGTGTTCATGAGTGCTCCTAAAATAGGATTCGAGTATTGGATAAACCCATGTTCATTTGAATCACTTCACGGATTTTATCACGAGTGATTGTGAGACAATAATATCTTATATTCTTGAAACAGAGACATATAGTTGTTGTTTACAAGTTTGTTGCGCATTGATAATATGTAAACGCATCAGTAACTTGATGTTATAAAACATATTACTGTGTATGATTTGATGAGTAAATAGTACAAACATATGAGTCGAAATTTATCCGTTCCTTTTACCCTAAATGGGATAAAAGCGATATCTGTGGGCCTCTCGATGATTTAGTGATGACACCTGAAGCGCTTGGCGAAGCCTGGATTAAGTTGATGTGTTTAATTGTAGTCTGAGTCATTCGTCATAAATCAGAAGTCTGGAAACAAATCTTAGACAGAGAGAATGATTATAATCCGTGTCTCATGTCCATACGATATCTTATAGAATAGAGGAATATTTGATCACTTATCTAAAGGACGTGTTACTGATGTTCGACAGCGGCTTTTGAAAGCTACGATTGCTAGTCAAAATCTGAAGGCATATTTAAAATAATAGTTATTAGACTTATCCAAGTGGGAGACTGTTTGATTAGGTGTCTAAGCCAGTAACTATAATTGATATGTACTTGATTTGATTTGTAGTATGGTTATTTTAGGTTGTCTTCACACATGCAACTTGATAGGATGACTAGTAGAGAGATAAAGTAGGATTTATTATGTGAATAAAAAATTGGTACTCAGAATGATTTTATTAATATATTATAATATTAATATATTATTTGGAAATCATATTGTTTATTAGTAATTAGTCAGAAATTAATTTTAGGAATAAAGGAACTGATTAACAATGGAGGGGATGGTTTTGCAAATCACTGATAGTTGCAAAGTTGGGCTGATGGACTCCTTTAGGAGGACTAGATGAAATCTATAGGAGACTTTATAGAATTCGTCTAAGGCTTCTAATTGTGGAGGTCCATGGACTGGTTAAGGCATAAGCGAGGAAATTAGGGTTTCCGCCTGAAAACCCTAGTAACCCTCGGCTTTATAAACCCTCCTAGTCTAGGAATTTTGGCCCCCATGCCTTCTTAGAGAACCCTGGCTGAAAATTCCTTGTCTCTCCTAATTATCCTTTTCATTGAGTGTTTATGACTCCATTATAGGTGCAACAACCAGGGCACTAACCTTTCAAGAGTCAAGGTGGTTCTTGTTGTTGCTACATAACAAGTGAGGTAATGATCAAAACCTAATTTTATATATGAATTTCAAATTGTATATGCTAGATCTAAGGTTATTGCTTTGGTGTTCATATTTGTATGTATAATAGAGAAAAACTTATATGTAAAGCAATTAGGGTTGCATGATCATATAGGAATGTAGATATGCTCATAACCCAACAATACACCGATTTCACGTCGTGACACCGTTATGGTCACAACGTGAAGAGCGAATTTATGGAAGCTATATGTATCAATCATTATATCAACTTGGGATGAAATTTGAAAAGGAGGCTAGAGATTAATCGATTATTGTGGTAGAAACCTACAAAAATTAACCTTATAAGACTATTAGAAAGAAGGAGAAGAATTGAGATCAAGAGATTAGACATTGTAGCAAGAGTTCACATCATTCATTCAGTTTGCTTAGATTCAATCATGTCTAGCTTAATTTCTTATGTGTTTATGTGTTTCTTTTCTGCAATTATAAGCTAAATCATTACGCTTTAATTTAGTAATGATGCATCCTTATACTATGATTTAGTTTCTATTTACATGGATTATTGAAGTTGGTTTAGCTTGTGTTTGATTTATCAATACGTAGGATGTTAAAAGTCTTAATCTTTGTTGCATAGAATTGAAGTTTACTATAGTTGAATGATCACTTTAATTGCATTAACTTGTTTACCTAGTTGTTTATGAACAATAAATCGCTAGAGCTAGTGATGGACCAGATCCTACAACAAGTAATAAAGATAACAACTTTAACTGTGCTAGAGAACATAATTTGATCATAGTTGTTTTGGTTAATTATCTTGATCATAGATAACTAATACTAGATACATCCTACATAGCCTAATAATCTTAATTAATAAATTTAGTGACCACTTGTGTATGACCATTGCATAGTACTTCATGAATTGGTGAAAAATTAGGAGATCGTACCAAGACTTCTAATAAATTTTATATTGGTAACCAACGTCTATAAATCCATGTCTTGAAACTAACCATAGGAAAAAGGGGGATTCAAAGCTAAACGGAAGTGTCTTCATTCTCTTGATTACAATTGTCTTTGTTTAGCTGTTTGTATTAGTTTTATTTAATTGAAGTAATTAAGTTAATATAAACTTGCAAAATCAGATAAAAGCCCCTACTTTTAGTTGTTTTTGTTAGAATAATTTTCAGTGGTTATTTTATTAAGTTAAATATTGTTCCTTGAGATTGACACCTGATTTACTTTTCTTTGCTATTAACTGACTAGGTAAACTGCCTATAAGTACATTAGTAGATAAGTTTTGTTAGGATAAAAATTTAAAAAGGATATGTATATATGTGAAAATTAGAGGGCATGACTCCTAGGAAAATGAGACTTCTTAATGCCTCAAGTGGAGGGTCTTTGACTGATAAGACTCCCACCGAGATTCATGATATTATCAAGAACATGGCGGAGGATTCAAAAAATACGAAGATGAAGATTGGTATACAGATGCGCCCCAATGTGTAAAAGAGGTGAATACTCCTCAAATTGAATCTCAACTTTTTGAGTTGACTAAGGTGGTAATGATGCTTAGGAAATACAACGGTGTTTAATCCACACCCCATCCTTGTGGTATTTTCAATCAAGTGGGACACCCAACCGATATGTGCCCTCAATTTCAAGAATAATATGAATAAACAAATGTTATGGGAGGCTATTACAGGCATAATCAAAGAACTTATAATCAACAGAACAATAATCAAGGCATAGGTTATCAACCATGACAACCACCTCCATACCACCAAAGGCCATCATACACACTTTAATGTTATAAGAAAAGTATAATTTCTATCTAGTAGATACCTTAAGTACTAATCTCTCCAGACTTTCTTGTTAGATAAAAGGGATAGTTCCTCTTTTAGTGTCCTATTTCATTATAGAAGAAACATGATCCATCTCTATAGGTGTATTGGATTTATTGGGAATGAAGGTGTCTTTTCCATAAACTACGGGCCACTTAGAGGACACTTTGAGACTCTCTTCAGACTTGCAGTTTTTCTATGTATGAACTGGTTCATACCAAAATCACTATATTTTGGAATATCTTCTCAACTTGATAAAACATATGAAATCATTCCAAGCCTTTTATTCCTTCCAAAGGTAAGGAATAACTATACCTAATATCATTTTTGAAACATCTTCATCATTACAATAATGCTTCCACCAAGCATTGTGTTCAGTTCTATTGGTAATTGTAAGTTATTTAGGAATAGGACCTTCTAGAATGTACAATTTATTATCTCTCTTGAGATTGTCTCTTAAGACACGAATCCATTGGATAGTATTGTACCCATCGAATGTTATTGTTTGGCATATATCAACAAGATTAAGTTGATGCATGGTAACGAGATTGGATTTAGTTATCATTTACAAAATTTTAACACAATTCATTTAGTATATTCAATGTTTTAAATATTTAATAACTAATACCCATTTGTTTCCTTAAATATCAGAAAGGATTCTCGATCAAGTCATCCATCTTAAAAGACATCTAGAATTGAAATATAATTAGTGGTTAGATGATCTTCATCCCATTGGAAATTACAAAATCACCTCGAACATCAAAAGATAAATCCAAGTGGTTTGGTGACCTTTATCCAACAAGGACATATTGTATCATGTATATTGCATGCATCCAATAATAAATAGTACATTTTAGAAAAATCATATTTTCTTTTATTTGTTCATCTTAGTTGAACTTTTAATATCTTGTATTAACTTATGAGTGTGTGTGTGTGTGTGTTTGGAAGCAATATTAGTCTTTTAATAACATTTTATTATTTTAGACTTGGAGTTTGTCATGAGTTTTAAAATCACTATTTTAACATATTTATCTTATTTTCAAAACTTTAAGATTCTAGAACAAATCTCCCTTTTATGTGAAAATCCAATTTGAACATCTTATGTATAAAAAAGTTATTGTTTTGAAAATAATAAACTCCATGATGATATGTTTTAGTTATTTGGTTGTCTGGCACGCAAGATCCTATTTTATTTAATCATCACACACAAACATGAGTGCATAAACCAAGTTATAACTATGTGATATTTCATGTGAGCCATATATGAAATATCAAGTTCTTTTCTTAAGGGACATTAGGGGCCAAAATCTTCAAGAGATGTTGTTGAAGTTCCCACTTGCAAAGACATCCAATGTATGCAAGATGATGAATTCTCTACTAATTCTAAATCGTTCCAACAACATGCAACACTTCACAAAAAGATAGGTTTAGGGCTATTGCTTCAAGTTCATGGAATCTGATGCAACACGTTTAGCAACACTTCAGATAAGATGTTGTGTTTTCTATTGCAATTAAAATTAATAAATTCCAACGCTTTTTGATCTTCAAAATAGCTTCATCTTCAATTCTTGTTACACTTTTATAGTACCTATACTAGATTACAAACTAATCTAATATTTACAAAAGATAAAGTAATTATTCTCAATTACAAACTCATCTAATATTTACAAAATAATAAAATGAAGAAATTCTTATTTACTATTACAAACCATTTGATTAAATAAATAATATTACAACCATATTGAAAAATTCCAACAATATTCAACACATTGTCTGTGGTTTATTTATGCACATACAATCATTAAAAAATTATCAAATAATATTTTGTTTTTCTAAAGCGTCATAAACATGATCAAATGCATGTATATATATATATATATATATATATATATATATATATATATATATATATATATATATATATATATATATATATATACTAGTTTATAACCCGTGAGAACCACGGTTATAAAAGTAATTAAACTTTCATATTAAAAAATCAAAATTATTAATCAATGATTTTCAATAAATTATCACTTAAAAGATATTATTTTTAGTTATATAAAATTATAATCGTTGATTTAAATAAATGCGTGAAGTTATATCACCTTATAATTTGTATAATTTTTTTTTAATATAATATTATTAATTTAATATAATTAAAGTGAAAAAAAAAATTAAATTTGAAATTTAAAATTTAATGTAATTAGGATGGAAATTTAAAATTTGAAATTTGAAATGGATAATTAATATGTTGACAAGTGGCATGATAAGAGACATATTAATATTAATGAAGAGTTTTAATATAATGACACTTGTCAATATGAGAATCAATCTATTCATTTATTAGAATACGGATATATATATATATATATATATATATATATATATATATATATATATATATATATATATACACTTTGATAACATATTATAATAAACTAGCATTGCAATATATATATATATATATATATATATATATATATATATATATATATATATATATATATATATATATATACTTTGATAACATATTATAATAAACTAGCATTGCACGTTGTCAAAGAAGTCATGCATGAACTTTTTCATACAACATGAAAAGCGTCCATGGCTTCCAAAAACCATATATTTTCATTTCATCAATAAAATATATGCATGCATGCAAATAAGACTCTGATACCATTTGTTGGGTTTTTGTTTCGGTCGAGATTTATAAATCATAAAATCAAGGGATTTTGCAATGGAATAACTTTTAATATTTTTTTATAAAATACTTGAACAAGGAGAAACCACCAAATGATCATTTTACATGAACGTACAATATTAAATGAAACAACCATATGAGTTTTAAGGATTACAACATTTGAAGGCTTTAAATCCTTTCATGAGGTTTGAACGTTGGTGAAGATGAAAAGAAGGCAATCGAGACTTTGTCTATAGAAATAATCGACCAACAATATTCTAATACCATTGAATGCTAGTCCGACTGTTGAAAAATACAAGCTCTTAAGCTTTAAGTACCAAATCCAAATTTTGTCTTCAAGAGAGTTATTGTATTTTCTTTCCTTTTACTATACCTTTAGAGAGAGGAAAGAATATAAGTATGTGTGTGTCAAATTTCGTCCCAAGAGGTTTTTATAATTATAAAGCCCAAGCTTTTTATCATTAATCTCTTTCTAGAAATCATTCAAAGCAATTATGGGATTGGAGGAACTAAAAGGCAAACAAACCTTATTGGACCTTCCTAAAAGTCCTAATAAGGTTAGAAGGTCGATGAATGAAAATTTAAAAGGAGAGAGAGTGTCCTACACTCTTACTTTTATATTTTATAAAAATTACTTTAGCCTCTTTATAGAATATAAACTCCAATCTTTTTAAATAACCTTTGTATTTATATATAGATAAAAATATAAATGATTTTATATATGTAATATATATATATATATATATATATATATATATAATTTAATTTTTACATTAAATAAAGTTATACAGATTTATTTAAATCATTTAACCTTTAAATGATGTAACTAACACACTTCAGTTAATTCATACCATATGAATTAATATACAATATTATTTTTCACAAAGTAACAGATGAAAGAGTTATGATATTGTAAAGACCCAATTTTCACGTCCAAAAATTTCGTATTTGATTAAGTGATTTGCAAAACATCTGAAAAACGAATCGTAAAAACATAATAATGTCAGAGTACAAATCCCAGAATAACTCATAATGCAGAAAACAAAGAGTGTGTGTATGATGTGCCGCTACCACATCAGCTCCTTCCCCTTCGCTGAAGACGTACCTGAAACCAAAACTGTAAACTGTAAGCACAAAGCTTAGTGAGTTCCCCCATCGTACCACATTCCACACAATCACTTAGCATACATACTGTCGGGCAATTCTGGGGTGCCCGACCTACCCGGTACGACAATTCTGGGGTACCGTCCTACCCATGCGGCCATTCTAGGGTGCCGTCCTACCCATATCAAGCCATTCTGGGGTAACTCACCGCTACTGGAAGGTAACTCACTTTGTAGTAGCTGCTGATCTGTGCGGAAATCCTCTGACTGATGCCGCTGCTGCTCCGGAAATCCTCCGGCTATAATTCCCACAAAACACTTAGTCATACACTGCTAACTTGTTCTTAGGGTAAAATGACCATTTTACCCCTGACCAACTCAAAGTCAAAGTCAACTTCTAGTTGACCTGACTCGCCGAGTTGGCTCGCCAACTCGCCGAGTCTCTGTCCTTCCATTTGTCCTTATACTTCGTCTCTACTCGTCGAGTTAGGCGATGACTCGACAAGTTTTCCTTCTAAATGAGCATCGACTGAATCCTCATCCGACTCACCGAGTTGTATGAATAACTCGTCGAGTTCATCTTCATCCTTAAGAAGTTTGTCTTGGACTCGTGGAGTCTGCTCATGCACTCGCCGAGTCCCATGAACTTCCAGAACAATGGTTTAGTCCAAAACGTTAGGTCACTCCCCAGGACCCCCTAAAACCTTTCCACACTCAACTGGGTCCTTATGACCCTCAACTGATATATGGGACAGAAACCTTGGACTCACCGAGTCTAAGAATGGACTCGTCTAGTTGGTCACATCTTCTAACTAAATCTTTGATTTTTGATGTACAACCCTTGATCAAAAGATAGATCTATGCTTCTACAATCGATCTAGCACGTAAAGCTACAACCTTTACGTGCTTGCATGGGACTTTGAGCTAAAAATGTCCTTAAACAAGCTCTTTCAATGCATGGGGCCTTCTTTGAGTGCAAAAGCCACTCCTTTCTGCCCTGTAACCCCTCTAAAGACCTAGATCCGAAACATCAACTCCAAACCATGCTTACAGTCATGGTTGGTGACCAAAATGCCTTAGAAAAGCCCTTAAACTCCACAAAATGGGATCTATCAAAAGAACTAACAAGGCATATACTTTATACCTTTTGAAGACTGCAAATGATGCTCAAAATCGGATCCTTCTAGCCTCCTTTTGATCCTTCAAGCTTTTCCTCCTTCCTTGGGTCACAAAAGCACCAAAATCACTCCAAATGCCTTAGATTGCTTCAAGAATGGCTAGGGTTTGCTAGGGGGGTCTTCTGGGAGCAAATGGCACGAAGGAGGCCAAGTTAAGGTGTTTAAATAGGGTGCAAACCCTCGGGTTAGGGTTTTTGTCTAGTCAGGGCCTACTCGCCGAGTCCAGGACCCGACTCGTTGAGTCCACAGCTTAAACCCTGCGTCTCATCCTGGTTCTACTCGCCGATTTGGTACTTCGACTCACCGAGTCCAATGCCAAAATGCAAAAATGTAAATAAAAGAATATGTACCAAGAACCAGGTGCTACAAATCTCCCCCACTTATTTTAGACTTCGTCCTTGAAGTCTGCTGCTCGATCCTGAAACAGCTCGGGGTAATGCTCCATCATCTCGTCCGCCGGCTCCCAAGTCCACTCCGACCCCTTCCGGTGCTGCCATTGCACCTTCACGAGTTCCACTCTTTTGTTCCTCAAATTATTCAACTTCCGGTCGAGGATTGCCACCGGTCGTTCAATGTAGTTCAGGCTGTCATCAATCTGAATGTCCTCCAAGGGTACTACTGCTGAGGCGTACACCAGGCACTTTCACAGCTGAGAAACATGGAAAGTGCTATGTATCTGACTGAGTTCGGTTGGAAAATCCAACCTATACGCCACCTTGCCCACCTGGGCTATAACCTTGAACAGTCCATTGTACCTGGGGCCCAACTTGCCCCGCTTCCTGAATCAGATAACGCCTTTCCATGGAGACACCTTCAGGAGAACCATATCCCCGACCTGGAACTCCAGGTCTGATCGGCGCTTATCGGCATAGCTTTTCTGCCGACTCTAAGCACTCTGAGCCTGCTCTGGACCTGCTGAATCTTCTCTGTCGTCTTGAGCACTACCTCAGTGCTCCCCATTACCCTCTGGACAACCTCGCCCCAACATATCGGGGTCCTGCACTTCCTCCTGTATAGCATCTCGAAGTGAGGACGATCAATGCTCGCATGATAACTATTGTTATAGGAGAACTCTGCCATTGGAAGGTAGGTATCCTAACTACCTCCGAAGTCTAATACGCATGCTCACAGCATGTCGTCCAGGGTCTGGATGGTCCGATCGCTCTGACCATCCGTCTGCGGGTGAAAGGCGGTGCTAAAATGCAGACGAGTACCCAACTCGTCATGAAACTTCCTCCAAAACCTGGAAGTGAACCGCATATCCCTGTCTGAAATCACAGAAACTGGAACACCGTGCTGCGCCACTACCTCCTGCATATAGATGTCGGCCAACTTCTCGGCCGAGATGCTCTCCTTAATCGGGATTCTGGGGTGCTGACCTACCCGTCGGTCCTAACAACCAAACTTGGGGACTATTCCCTCCTACTACCGCTATCACATATAACATATCATGCCAGCATATAAACATATCAGCACATATTATCAGACATATCTGGGGTGTCTGACCTACCCTTCGGTTCTAACAACCGAACTCTACTACTATCACATGTAACATATCATGCCAACATATAACATATCAGGTAGTAGCAAACCTATATGATATCACAAAGACAATCATCTAATCATACAACTCCTACTGGTGGACCGACATTGTGGCCGTAGACCCACTGCTACTGGAAGGTAACTCACCTCGTAGTAGCTGCTGATCTGTGTGGAAATCCTCTGACTGATGCCGCTGCTGCTCCGGAAATCCTCCGGCTATAATTCCCACAAAACACTTAGTCATACACTGCTACCTTGTTCTTAGGGTAAAATCACCATCTTACCCCTAACAAAATCAAAGTCAAAGTCAACTTCTAGTTGACCTGACTCGCCGAGTTGGCTCAACCAACTCGCCGAGTCCCTATCCTTCCATTTGTCCTTATACTTCGTCTCTACTCGTCGAGTTAGGTGATGACTCGAGGAGTTTTCCTTCTAAATGAACATTGACTGAATCCTCATCTGACTCGCCGAGTTGTATGAACAACTCGTCGAGTTCATCTTCAACTGATACACAGGTCCTGTCGGTGACTCGCCGAGTTGTATGAACAACTCATCGAGTTCATCTTCATCCTTAAGAAGTTTGCCTTAGACTCGCCGAGTCTGCTCATGCACTCGTCGAGTCCAATGAACTTCCAGAACAATGGTTTAGTCCAGAACGTTGGGTCACTCCCTGGGACCCCATAAAACCTTTCCACACTCAATTGGGTCCTTATGACCCTCAACTGATATATGGGACAGAAACCTTGGACTCACCGAGTCTAAGAATGGACTCGTCTAGTTGGTCACATATTCTAACTAAATCTTTGATTTTTTATGTACAACCCTTGATCAAAAGATAGATCTATGCTTCTACAATCGATCTAGCACGTAAAGTTACAATATTTACATGCTTGCATGGGACTTTGAGCTCAAAATGTCCTTAAACAAGCTCCTTCAATGCATGGGGCCTTCTTTGAGTGCAAGAGCCATTCCTTTTTGCCTTGTAACCCCTCTAAAGACCTAGATCCGAAACATCAACTCCAAACCATGCTTGCAGTCATGGTTGGTGACCAAAATGGCTTAGAAAAGCCCTAAAACTCTACAAAATGGGATCTATCAAAAGAACTAACAAGGCATAGACTTTATACCTTCTGAAGACTGCAAATGATGCTCAAAATCAGATCCTTCTAGCCTCCTCTTGATCCTTCAAGCTTTTCCTTCCTTCCTTGGGTCAGGAAAGCACCAAAATCACTCCAAATGCCTTAGATTTCTTCAAGAACGGCTAGAGTTTGATATAGGGGTCTTCTGGGAGAAAATGGGATGAAGAAGGCCAAGTTAAGGTGTTTAAATAGGGTGCAAACCCTCGGGATAGGGTTTTTGTCCAAATAGGGCCTACTCGCCGAGTCCGGGACCCGGCTCGTCGACTCCACAGCTTAAACCCCGCGTCTCATCCCGGTTCTACTCGCCGAGTTGGTACTTCGACTCGCCGAGTCCAATGCCAAAATGCAAAAATGTAAATAAAAGAATATGTACCAAGAACCAGGTGCTACAAATCTCCCCCACTTATTTTAGACTTCGTCCTTGAAGTCTGCTGCTCGATCCTGAAACAGCTCGGGGTAATGCTCCATCATCTCGTCCGCCGGCTCCCAAGTCCACTCCGACCCCTTCCGGTGCTGCCATTGCACCTTCACGAGTTCCACTCTTTTGTTCCTCAAATTATTCAACTTCCGGTCGAGGATTGCCACCGGTCGTTCAATGTAGTTCAGGCTGTCATCAATCTGAATGTCCTCCAAGGGTACTACTGCTGAGGCGTACACCAGGCACTTTCACAGCTGAGAAACATGGAAAGTGCTATGTATCTGACTGAGTTCGGATGAAAAATCCAGCCTATACGCCACCTTTGCCCACCCGGGCTATAACCTTGAACGGTCCATTGTACCTGGGGCCCAACTTGCCCCACTTCCTGAATCGGATAACGCCTTTCCATGGAGACACCTTCAGGAGAACCATATCCCCAACCTGGAACTCCAGGTCTGATCGGCGCTTATCCGCATAGCTTTTCTGCCGACTCTAAGCAGTCTGAGCCTGCTCTGGACCTGCTGAATCTTCTTTGTCGTCTTGAGCACTACCTCAGTGCTCCCCATTACCCTCTGGCCAACCTCGCCCCAACATATCGGGGTCCTGCACTTCCTCCTGTATAGCATCTCGAAGGGAGGACGATCAATGCTCGCATGATAACTATTGTTATAGGAGAACTCTGCCAATGGAAGGTAGGTATCCCAACTACCTCTGAAGTCTAATACGCATACTCGCAGCATGTCCTCCAGGGTCTGGATGGTCCGTTCGCTCTGACCATCCGTCTGCGGGTGAAAGGCGATGCTAAAATGCAGACGAGTACCCAACTCGTCATGAAACTTCCTCCAAAACCTGGAAGTGAACCGCATATCCCTGTCTGAAATCACAGAAACTGGCACACCATGCCATGCCACTACCTCCCGGATATAGATGTCCGCCAACTTCTCGGCCGAGATGCTCTCCTGAATCGGGATAAAATGGGTGCTCTTGGTCAATCGATCGACGATGACCCAGATCGAATGCACTCCCCGCGCGGTCCTGGGAAGCATAGTGATAAAATCCATCGTGATGCTTTCCCATTTCCACAGTGGAATATCCAACGGCTGCATCTTGCCGTGAGGTCTCTGATGCTTAGCCTTGACCTTCCTGCAGGTCAAGCCCCACTCCACGAACCATGCCACATCCCACTTCATGCAAGGCCACCAATCGTCCAGACAAAGATCCCTATACATTTTCGTCGCCCCGGGATTAATGGAGAATCGAGATTTGTGCGCCTCTTCCATCAGAACTTGGCGCACACCCCCGTGGTATGGCACCCACACCCTACGGTGTAGTGTCATTAATCCTCGGTTGTCGTAGTCGAAAGAGGAAACCTGCCCCATGATCCTCTCGCTCTTCCGATGTTCCTCCTTCATGGCCTCCTGCTGGGCCTCCCGAATCCGCTCCAACAGTGGAGTCACCACTGTCATCCTTAGACAGATATTCCTGATCGGTGTTGCCTTGCAGCTAAGCGCGTCGTCCACCACATTGGCCTTACCCGGGTGATAAAGGATCTCGCAATCATAATCCTTTACCACGTCCATCCACCAACGATGCCTCATGTTTAGATTCGGTTGATCCATGAGGGCTAAAAGAGTAAATTGGGAAAGAGTGACTCGGCGAGTCCATGGATGGACTCGGCGAGTAGAGTCACGATTTGGTCGCATGTTAAGTAGCCGACTCGGCAAGTCAATGAGGTGGACTCGGCGAGTAGGCGCTGAGTGGAGAAAGCCCTAATTCTAAGGGTTGAGCCCTATATAAAGAACATTATGTTTCCTTCCCAGCCTCTTTATCACCCCTTGAGTCCCAGAAACCCTAAAGTCATGGAGAAACCCCATTGTTGAGCAAATTGGAGCTTGGAGAGGTGGTTGTTGAAGAGATCTTAGAGAAGGAGAGGCTTGGAGAAAGGGGCTTTGCTTGGATTCAAGTTTCATTGCAGTTGGGGAGTTCTTTTGAGGTAATATCTCGTCTTTGAGCTGCTATTTCCTTGATGCATCATTTTGGGGGTATTAGAGATTATATATTTGGATGTGTTGGGGTTTAGAGGTTAGATCTGAGGTTGCTACCTCAGATCTGGAATGGAGAAGAGTTGGAATGCATGAAAGTCCCTGTGATGAGTGTTGGATGAAGCTATCATGTCCCAAACCTTATCCCTAATGTGCAAAATGCATAGATCTCTTTGGATTCACGTAAAGTTTGCCACTTTACGTGATGGATGAGTTGTAGGAGGCTAGATCTATGTTTTGGAGCAATTGCATGGCCTGGAATGCTTCTGAATGGATTCAGACCGGTGGTACTCGGCGAGTCACATGGGTGTACTCGACGAGTTGCTTGAAGATGAGCTGGAACTCGACGAGTTGGAAGAACAACTCGGCGAGTAGGTTGAAGATAGCCTTAGAGTCGGCGAGTCTGTTTTTGGACTCGGCGAGTCTTGTCGAAGAGTTCCAATATTTTCTGGTTGAGTCGAGAATCGGCGAGTCAAGGGATGACTCGGTGAGCTGTAGGCGAGTGGACTCAGAGTTGTTGGACTCGGCGAGTCTCGGGGTGACTCGGCGAGTTAGGTCGCGGATTGAGGGAAGTTCTGAGTATGGGGACTCGGCGAGTCATCGGGTTGACTCGGCGAGTAGAGTCAGTTAGGGGTTGACTTTGACCTTGTCTTTGACCAAGGGCTGACCAGTGGTTTCCAGGGGCATTTTGGTAATTGTTGATTATTGTTTTGAGTTCAGTGCATTGGTGGTTGTCCAGTGGTGGAGATCGTATCAGTGATCAGAGCAGCTTGGGTTATCTGTTCAGTCGCCAGTTTCGAGGTGAGTTATCCTCACTATACCAACAGGGTCTAAGGCACCAAGGCCGGCCCTTATCGGATTGAGATCCGGGTAGTTGTTATCATGTTACTGCTTTGATATGTTTGCATCCTGTGAGCTAGGATGGTATATGTTAGAGACATGATTGAGATCGGTATCCTGAGAGATAGGGAGATGCTATGCTAGTGACCTGTTAGGTCGATATCCTGGTTAGGATGGTGATATGTTATGTGATCTGTTTGATCTGCTCGTTGACTGTGAATTGCTATATGATTGTATGTATATGTGCACATGGTTGTTTGGACTGGAGTTGGGTTGAGGCGGGTCCTGCTGTGTACGGTAGGCCAAGATACCCAAGGCGGACCGGTTGTCCCGAAGGCCCAGCGAGCGGTCCGGATAGGCTGTAGGCCCCGAAAGGGTGGACCAGACGTGCCGAAGGCTCGGAGAGTGGACCGGGTGGATTGTAGGCCCGGGAGTGGACCAATCACACTGCAGACTCGATGTATGTGGATAGACTCAGAGGGTGGACCAGGTGGACTGTAGGCCGGTGCGGCGGACCAGTCACACAGTAGACCCGAAGTGCATGGTTGTTCTGTGATCGGATATGTTATGGCATGTTATGCGTGTGTGGTATTTGTGGTTGGTATTTTGGGGATATCTCACTAAGCTTCCGGGCTTACAGTTGTGGTTTTATGTTTTTCAGGTTCTTTAGGGGATCGTGGCAAGGCGAAGGCGTGATTGTACCGCTCCTCATGATTTTTTAGTATTGTGATTCTGGGAACACGTTAAACGTTTTGTATTGAAAACCTTTTTGTAAAGATTTAATGGAATCGAGATGTTTTTGAAAAATTTAAAATTGGTTGTATTTTTCGGTCGTTACAGTTGCCTCGACGCGTAGGCGATGACATGCCCTCTATGCATTAATACTGCGCCCAAACCTGAGATGGACACATCGCAGTACACAACAAAATCCTCTATGACCTCTAGCAGGGCTAAGATTGGCGCCTCGCACAATCTCTGTCTCAGTGTCTCAAACGCGGCCTGCTGCTTAGGCCCCCAACAAAAGACCACGACCTTCCTCGTTAGCCTGGTCAGGGGTACGACTATCTTGGAGAAATCCTGGATAAATCTCCGATAGTAGCAGGCTAATCCTAGGAAACTCCAAATCTCGGATGGAGACTTCGGAACCTCCCATCTCATCACGGCCTCCACTTTGGTCGGGTCCACTGAGATCCCATTCTGGTTGACGAGATGCCTAAGGAACTGCACCTCGCGCAACCAGAACTCACACTTGGAGAACTTAGCATACAAGTTCTCCCTCCTCAAAGTCTCTAGAACCTATCGCAGATGCTCCTCGTGCTACTCCTACGTCTTGGAGTAAACCAAGATATCATCAATAAACACTATCACAAACCGGTCTAACATCGGTCTACACACACGGTTCATGAGGTCCATGAACGCGGCAGGAGCATTGGTGAGCCCGAAGAGCATCACCACAAACTCGTAGTGGCCATAGCGCGTCTGAAAGCAGTCTTCTGTACATCCTCCTCTCTGAACCTCATCTGATGGTATCTTGAACGCAGATCAATCTTGGAGAACCAAGATGCTCCCTGTAGCTGGTCAAAGTGGTCATCAATCCTCGGGAGTGGGTAACGGTTCTTCACCGTTACCTTGTTCAGCTCCCGGTAATCTATACACATCCGATGTCACCCATCCTTCTTCCTTGAAAACAGAATCGCGGCTCCCCAGGGAGAGCTACTCGGTCTAATGAATCCCTTGTCTAACAGCTCTTGCAGCTGTGTAGACAACTCCTGCATCTCAGGAGGAGCCAACCGATACGGTGTCTTGGCACCGTTACCTTGTTCAGCTCCCGGTAATCTATACACATCCGATGTCACCCATCCTTCTTCCTTGCAAACAGAATCGCGGCTCCCTAGGGAGAGCTACTCGGTCTAATGAATCCCTTGTCTAACAGCTCCTGCAGCTGTGTAGACAACTCCTACATCTCAGGAGGAGCCAACCGATACGGTGTCTTGGCTATCGGAGCCGCACCAAGGACTAGGTCAATCCTAAACTCCACCTGCCTCTCCGGAGGTATCCCTGGAAACTCCTCGGGGAGTACATCCGTAAACTCTCGCACTACGGGCACATCGTCCACTATCACCTTACCCGCCTCCTAGGTGTCCATAACATAAGCGACATATCCTGCACAACCCTGCTGAAGGTAACTCCTAGCTCTCGCTACTAAACATACTGCTGGTCCTTGCTGTGGCCTCTCGCCCTGAACTACCAACTCTCCCTCACTTGGGGTCCTGATCCGAACCAGTTTTTGTGCGCAATTTATCACTGCCCCATTGGGGCTCAACCAATCCATGCCTATAATCACCTTGTTCCCTCTCAATGGAATAGGAACCAGGTCCACTAACGCTCCTCGAATAATCTCATCACACAGCCTCGGAATACCGTCGATGCTCGCACCGATCGGTCATCTGCAATCTCTACCTCTAAAGGGCAATCCAACATGCCCAAAGACTCAGTAAACTTCTTGCTAAGCGCAAGAGAGACAAATGATCGGGTAGCCCCCAAATCAAATAGTACCTGAACTGGGAAACTGTTCACATGGAACCATCCTAAACGGAGCACATACATAACATATCAAAATCACAGCAGCCCATCATAAAGCACAATGATAAGAAATCATACCCGTCACCACATCGGGTGCAACGTGTGCCTTCTCGGTAGTCAATTGGAATGCCCTGCTCCTCACCAGTGGAGCCTCTGCCTTGCCCTGCCAGCCATCAGTGATCCGCATGGTTGCTGGCGCTAGCGCCTTCACTGGTGTTGATGCTGCTGTCAACTGGGGGCAGTTGGCTTTCTTATGGCCCTTCTGGTTGCAATGGAAATATAGCAACTCAGACGTCTGAATAACCGGTACAGGGTCAGTACAATCCCTGCTAAAAAAATTCCCCGTCTTGCCGCACTTGTAGCAGCCCGACGATCCCAATCTACACACCCCCTCGTGAGGCCTTTCGGCCTACCGTCTTATCCCATGGGCTTCTTCCCAAAAGCCCCAGTCATCTGACCCTCCTCTATCTTTGTTTTCCTGACATGCTCCAGATCAATCTCCCTCTCCCTTGCCCTAGCAATCATGGAATCCAGGGTATGGCGCGCTGAAAAACTAACATGCTCCCGAATGTCGGCCCGTAGCATGTCATGGTAGCAGGTCCTGCTCATATCCTCATCTCCCGCATACTGGGGCACCAGAAATGCCCTCTCCCGGAACTTGGCGGGGATCTCCGCCACAGTCTCTGTAGTCTGTCTCATGTCCAAAAACTCCCTGGCCAGATGCTGAAGCTCTACAGCTGGCGCAAACTCTGCTCAGAACCGGGTCACAAAATCTAACCATGTCATAGCCTCAACAGCCGAGGCTCCCATAGAGTCACCAACCGACTCCCACCAATCCCTAGCCCGGTCCCTCAAACACCCTGCTGCAAATCGTAGCTTTGACCCCTCGGGGCAGAAGCTGGTCAGCTGTGCGGATTCAATGTCTGCAATCCATCGTCTGGCAGCAATGGGGTCCTTCGCCCCGTGGAAATCTGGTGCACCACTGCCCCTAAAGTCCTTAAAGGACAGTGTGCGGGATCTTGATTGACCAGACGCCATATCACTCTTGAACGCCCTGAGGCGATCCTCCATCAGCTCGACTATCCCTTCCTTGATCGACTTGAAGATGAAGGGGGTCGACTCAAGGATGCCTCTGGTGATCTCTGACGCGATGAACTCGCATAGCCTCTCATCTGCTGGCTCGGAACCTGATCCCGAACCCGATCCCTCTCCTGAACTGCCAACTACTGGCCTCTGTCGTAGTACCACCATTCTGCAAAACATGATACCAACCGTTAGTGATACTGATACATCTCGAGGGATCACGTCCACTACAAGTTCCCTGGTCTTGTCTTAGCCTTCCTCAATTTAGGTACGGATCCTCTGCTTTCAGTAGTGCGGGACCATACTACCTTCCACATCTATCCGTACCTTCCTCAAGGACTGACTTGACTCCACCAAGTCCCTTTCAATACTGCTGATTCTCTGCTATTCTCATCCTAGGATTACCCTCGGGAAAATCTCTAACTCCACCCAAACCGGTCCTCAGCTGCTAAAGGCCTCCTTGTAATGCCAATTAGCCAATACCTAAATACCATCACATGTGATGAGGCTCAGATAATCCTTCGAGTAACAGACTCGTCCCTACAACGGTTAGACTCAGACGAGAGTTGCGCAATAGGGCCAAATCCAGTGTTCTGAGATTATTCAATCCTAATCACATGTGACGTGACGTATTCACCTAATGGCTAACTCCCACCACTCAGAGTCCCACAAAGCACAAAGCAAGCGGCATTCGGACGCAGGAAAAACTACTCAAGCAAATATGTCCTCATAATGAGAAGCTGAACTAGCATATAATGTTGAGCTCATACTACCAGGCATAACCTAAACAGGCTATCCTACTACTGTCTACTCAATACTAGCATGCAATTCTCATAAGCTGAAGCACATAAAGCAGGCACATAAGGCATCGTTCCTAGATCCTTTGTCCTATTCTAGCATGTTGTTCTACTGAAACTGATAAACATAAGATAACTGGTATGGGTACTATGGGGAATACTTACTTGAGCTCGGCCGGTTGCGCACATCACACACTTGTTCCTTCTCAAAACTCTTTTATCTTAGCTTTTAGAAAGTCATTTTCCTTGTAAAAGTCTTTTGATCCCTTGGCTTAAGTCCAGATACCCCCGAAGGTGTGTCCGAATCCCTCAAACTAGGGCTCTGATACCAACTTGTAACGACCCAAATTTCACGTCCAAAAATTTCATTTTTGATTAAGTGATTTGCAAAACATTTGTAACAAAATATCATTCGATCATATCATTAGATAAAAACATGTCTCGTATCTGAAAACCGAATCGTAAAAACATAATAATGTCAGAGTACAAATCCCAGAATAACTCATAATGCGAAAAACAAAGAGTGTGTGTATGATGTGCCGCTACCGTGCCAGCTCCTTCCCCTTCGCTGAAGAGGTTCCTGGAACCAAAACTGTAAACTGTAAGCACGAAGCTTAGTAAGTTCCCCCATCGTACCACAGTCCATACAATCACTTATCATACATACTGCCGGGAAATTTGGGGTGCCCGACCTACCCGGTACGGCCATTCTGGGGTGCCGACCTACCCATGCGGCCATTCTGGGGTGCCGTCCTACCCATGTCAAGCCATTCTAGGGTGCTGACCTACCCGTCGGTCCTAACAACCGAACTTGGGGACTATTCCCCTCCTACTACCGCTATCACATATAACATATCATGCCAGCATATAAACATATCAGCACATATTATCAGACATATCTGGGGTGTCTGACCTACCCTTCGGTCCTAACAACCGAACTCTACTACTATTACATATAACATATCATGCCAGCATATAAGATATCAGGTAGTAGCAAACCTATATGATATCACAAATACAATCATCTAATCATACAACTCCTGCTGGTGGGCTGACATTGTGGCCGTAGACCCACTGCTACTGGAAGGTAACTCACCTCGTAGTAGCTGCTAACCTGTGCGGAAATCCTCTGACTGCTGCCGCTGTTGCTCCGGAAATCCTCCGGCTATAATTCCCACAAAACACTTAGTCATACACTGATAACTTGTTCTTAGGGTAAAATGACCATTTTACCCCTGACCAAATCAAAGTCAAAGTCAACTTCTAGTTGACCTGACTCGCCGAGTTGGCTCGCCAACTCGCCGAGTCTCTATCCTTCCATTTGTCCTTATACTCGTCTCTACTCGTCGAGTTAGGCGATGACTCGACGAGTTTTCCTTCTAAATGAACATTGACTGAATCCTCATCCGACTCGCCAAGTTGTATGAACAACTCGTCGAGTTCATCTTCAACTGATACACAGGTCTTGTCCGTGACTCGCCGAGTTGTATGAACAACTCGTCGAGTTCATCTTCATCCTTAAGAAGTTTGCCTTGGACTCGCCAAGTCTGCTCATGCACTCGCTGAGTCCCATGAACTTCCAGAACAATGGTTTAGTCCAGAACGTTGGGTCACTCCTCGGGACCCCCCTAAAACCTTTCCACACTCAACTGGGTCCTTATGACCCTCAACTGATATGGGACAGAAACCTTGGACTCGTCGAGTTGGTCACATCTTCTCACTAAATCTTCGATTTCTGATGTACAACCCTTGATCAAAGATAGATCTATGCTTCTACAATCGGTCTAGCAGGTAAAGTTACAACCTTTACGTGCTTGCATGGGACTTTGAGCTCAAAATGTCCTTAAACAAGCTCTTTCAATGCATGGGGCCTTCTTTGAGTGCAAGAGCCACTCCTTTCTACCTTGTAACCCCTCTAACGACCTAGATCTGAAACATCAACTCTATACCATGCTTGCAGTCATGGTTGGTGACCAAATGGCTTAGAAAAGCCCTAAAACTCCACAAAATGGAATCTATCAAAAGAACTAACAAGGCATAGACTTTATACCTTTTGAAGACTGCAAATGATGCTCAAAATCGGATCCTTCTAGCATCCTCTTGATCCTTTCAAGCTTTTCCTTCCTTCCTTGGATCACAAAAGCACCAAAATCACTCCAAATGCCTTAGATTGCTTCAAGAACGGCTAGGGTTTGCTATGGGAGTCTTCTGGAAGCAAATGGGACGAAGGAGGCCAAGTTAAGGTGTTTAAATAAGGTGCAAGCCCTCGGGTTAGGGTTTTTGTCCAAACAGGGCCTACTCACCGAGTCCGGGACCTGACTCATCAAGTCCACAGTTTAAATCCCGCGTCTTATCCCGCTTCTACTCGGCGAGTTGGTCCTTCAACTCGCCAAGTCCAAGGCCAAAATGCAAAAATGTAAATAAAAGAATACGTACCAAGAATCAGGTGCTATAGATATTTTACTATGAATCACATTCATTAAATAAAATATCAATTGGTGTTTGTTTGCTATTGTGTGACCCTATAAGATCATACGTTATTATCAATATTATTTTATGATTATTTATGACCATATATAACCAAAAATATCAAATAAATTTTCGAACAATTATCAAGTCGACTTAGCAAACATGTTGAATTGCATCTAGTTTTTACATCTCGCCTAAGCATAGTCCACTTGATTATAGCACACAGTTGAAACATTGTTTTTCAAGGCTTATGTAAATCGTGGTTTGTCGTAATGGTGAAAATAGCAATGCTTCTTGGATCATGAACTTGGTAAACATGTCTCATAGATTTTCCTTGTTATACACAAACAACATGCTACTTCCGCCAACCGGCATTAGCTTGCACCGGGTCGAAAAGTTATTTAAGCGCCTTGCATTTCATGAACCCTCTGCATAATTTTTCAATTATGGTGTTTCAGCTAGGGTCAAATAACTTACAGTTCTCTCTCTCTCTCTCTCTCTCTCTCTCTCTCTCTCTCTCTCTCTCTCTCTCTCTCTCATGTCATAGAAACGGAAGTGGGCTAAATAACCAGGTTTCAAGTTTTGAATATGGTCAGCAATAGCCACAACATCATCATCGGTATAGTTTCTTGCTCCAAAACCAACACATGCTTGTGAGTATGAGATTGAAAATTGAAGAAAGAAGCGAGGGATCGAGAAAACAAGATTTCAAAACTAATCTTGTTTCTGAGTGGTGTGGTGAAACAATACAATCGACGCCTATTTATATCAAGTCTAGAGGGATAAAATTATTATTTTGGGGTTTCAAACCCTTTGAAACATCCCTATAAAGTGACGTTACTTTAAACCTTAATGGCATGGATTATTGTATGCAACAAAGGACTTACATTAATTAACAGAAAGCTGATCCTCTATCTTTCTCATTTATATAAAGGCAAATTAAAAAACCTAGTAACATACTTATATTTTGATACCCTTCTTTTACCAACAACACTACACGACGTAATTTTTTACCCATAACAAAAACATGCTTCCATTTTCTCTACCAATACAGATAATATAAATAATTTACATATTCCTATTATCGATAAAAAAATGTATAGATGCTTTGATGGTACAATTAGTTTGTTGTAAGCACATTGCTATTTATGTGTTAAGAAATGTAATGCAAGTAAATTGCTATAGTGGGTTACATATCGCTGAAATTATGGTGAAAAAACATATACATCTTGCTACTATAAGTAAAAAAAATGGTGATTAAGGTACTTTTTGAGCAAAGTAGTAATTACTTGCAAATATATGCAATGAAAATTATACTTTTTTGTAAGTTGGACAATTTCTAGTCCAAAAAGAGAAAGGAAAAATAGGATAATTAAGTATACTACTGTACAATGGCTTACATAACAAACCATTTTAGATACCACAGTAAATAATAAATTACGAGTTTTAGTTTAATGATGGCCCCGCCTAAGTAGCGATAGGAATCGACCCGATCCCTTTTCTGTCCGCCTGTCCTCCGCATTTTCAACCTAGAAAATGGAACCAATGTTTAATTTTTTTCATCATTATTATTATAGTAATATTTCAGTGGCTAAATTGATAAAATTGTCAAAGGACGTGTTTTTCTATGTTATGCATGAAGTAAAATATATAAGTTCGTACTTCAATAGTTATTTTCTTGAGAATATCTATGATCTCAGTGAAATCTGGTCTTAAAGCTGGATCTTTTTGCCAGCATTTCCCTAGCAATTCTGCGAGCTTTGGTTGAGTGTTCTTGGGTATAGTAGGCCTTAAGCCCTGAAAAGTTGGAACATATATGTTAACAAAAATGGAAATTTATAAGGTTGAACAGTGTAATGATTTATGTTTTACCTTTTGAACTACTCCAATAGCTGCCTGGACTGGGGTCAAGAACTCGTATGGAAGCTGGAAAAATAAATATACAAAATACATGAATATCAATGTACATAAAAATATACCAAAAGTGAAAAAAAAAAAATACCTTTCCAGTGAGCAACTCCCACAAAACAACCCCAAAACTGAAAACATCTGCCTTGAGATCATACGGCTTGTGTTCAATAACCTTCATTGTAAAAAAAGTTATCACGAAAAAAACTCATCATCGAACTTCCAACCAAACATATTGCGTTTGACATGCACTAGACCAGGACTGAGACAGATGTCAATAGGACAAAATAGTAATTTGTCCCACCCAAAAAGGTAAGACCGTCTCACTTTTTTGGGTAGTACAAAAAGTTGTAATGTTTGTCCCATTGATATCTGTCTGTGTCAGTATCAGTTTCAGTCTGGTGCATGTTAAATACAGTACAAGGCCTAACAAACTAAGAATCGTAAAGAAAGATTGATAAAAATGAAGCACCTCGGGAGCCATCCATCTATATGTCCCGGTTTCTGCTGTCATGACACCTGTCTGAGCCTTCACTCTTGCGACTCCAAAATCAGCCACCTTAACGACCTGATTACAAAATATTAGTAAAGAATATTGAATGATTTAAAAAAAAAATACTATATGGAATGCTAAAGAAGATTGATTACATCATTTTCATCCATGAGAAGATTTGCACACTTGAGGTCCCTGTGTATAATATTGTTCTGATGCAGGTAGTTCATCCCCCTTGATATATCAATTGCAACTTTGAGTAATATTGGAAGCTTAAATGTACCCTTTTGTTTGTGCAAATAATCATACACACTTCCCCCACTCATGAATTCTGTACAAATTTATACACTTACTAAAAATCTACCCATGAAAAAACTAACATGGAGAAAAATCAAAATCAATTAAAAATTACCAGTTACAATGCACAAGCTTGATGGTTTAGTACATGCTCCAATAAACTGCACAACATTCTTATGTCGGATTTTCCTGCATATAGTAATTAAACACATTTCTAAAAGTTTTATAATAAGAAATTTATAAACTTCGGATGAAATAACATGCATAATTATTTAAACCCAATTTGTTACTCATGACATGACATAACAGGTTGTACTGTGTTTGCCTTTGATGTCATTCAGACAAAAGCTGCAACTTTTTGTCTGACCCTAAAAGGTAGGATAGGGACTAGCTTTCAATCTCTTGTTTGTGAAATTGACGTAAATGCCCTCCTCATGGGAATTGATGACAAACCTCATGATATAAACTTCTTGGGCAAATTCTTGTTGCATATCTGTGTCTATACGCTCAGCCTTAAGCATCTTTATAGCCACCTCTTGACTACGATATGTACCTTTATATCTAAATTATTAACACATATAAAATATCAGCATTTAAAAGAAATAAAGAATTCGTAATAAATTAATAACCCCTTCATCCCAAAATAAATGAAGGTTCTACTAAACATGTAAGAGTTAGGATATTCCTTTACATATGTAAATCACCATTGATAATTATTTGTGTGAAGTAATTGACATATATTGTCATCATATGTTTAATAAACCTTCTAGGCTTCCCCTATTGTTTACATATTCTAGAAGAAGATAGTCAAATTAGTCAAAGTCAAAGTCAAGACTATGATTTCCATGTTATTTTCATTGCAGTGAATATTTATTGGTGTGTATGAGCCTACTTTCTTAAAAAACAGAAAAATCAAAAGGGTCATTAGATTTAGGCAAAAATCAAAAGCCAAAGGGGTAATTTAATTTGAGAAGACTTACAGATCACCATAAGATCCAGATGCAACTTTGTGATCAAGGGTCAGAAACTGAGGATCAATTTCCCATACATCTGTTCCATCATTTGGTATTCTTAAGTGATCAATTTGGCAACTTTTTCCTCTTTGGTCTTGCTCATCTTTCCAAGACTGTTTCTGTAGACATTAGAATGAAGTCAAATAGTCAACCTCATAGTCATTGACTTACAATATCAGGTCAAAATGTCTGGAAGTACATACCTCAAGCTTAGAAAGTTTTCTTTCTATTGCATCTCGGAGTTCTTCAGTTTCCTAAAAATGTTTACAAAAAAAAACATCTATAAAAAACAATAGATAAAAAGTGACATAGTACAAAACTTATAATTGTTTTTAACCACTGAACTTTCAGTTATGTTCCATTGTAGTGAAATTTTGTATCTTCTGTTTCATTCTTACAACTTTTTTTTTTAACTTTTTGCTGATGTGGACGTATAACGTGGCAAGTTAATTGCAACAATTTAATTAGATGATAACAAAGTTTCAGTTTAAACCTCTTGAAAATGAGTTTGAGGTGCCCAAATGGAACAAGCATGAAACTTGGTTACAATTTAGTGACATTGTCCTTTTTTTTAAAAAAAAAAAACAAAACTTAGGAGTTAAAAATAAGTAATTTGAAACTAACTATATGTGTGATAGATTTAAAGGAGAAGAAGAAAATACCTCAAATGCCCATCCATCAACAACAAAGACATCTAATGAGTAGCCATCTACAGTAGAAAAAGCATGTGCTTCCTGGATATTTAGTCCTATTTCAGCCAGTAAGCTTGTCAACTGCATTTTTTTACACATCCAAATGTTCATCATGTGCAAACAAATGATGAGGAGGGCATTTACGTCTTTTGTATATATGAGAGATCAAGGGCAATTCTTGGTCTACCTTTTTGTGTTAAACAAAAAGTTGTAAAGTCTTTACCTGACTCAGAAGCTTTGGTTTGTCATCTGTTGAAAAGGTGATTTCATGCATTGGCCTGTATAATAATAAAAAATTGTAGAGTAAGTTATCCAAGAATAAACATTATACTTTTACAATACTGAAAGCTAATTAATTAACTACATTATCTATTTATAATGTGTCCAAGAATCTTATACATGTTAACATCTAAACAAATGGAAGTATGTAAAAGATCATAAAGCATGAAATAAATTAGAGTTTTAACAAGAGTGGGTTAATATCTTGTATCAATATCATAGTAGGTTGTAACTCAGTTTTTTGGTGCTTAAGTTCATAGTGCACTTTAATAACAAAGATAATAAGATAATAAGATAAGTTTTGAACTATTTTTATTATGTAAATAACAATACAAAATCATGAATGATACTGAAATAGTGTTATATATCAATATGAAAGGCTGCATATGTGAAAATAAATCAGCATAGTTAATATATATACCTGGGAATGTCTATGTGACTATTTACAGAATTATTTCCATTTGCTTCAAGTGCAAGGGCTTCAAGATTAGGTGCTGAACCAAAGGCAGGTGGTGGATGACTGCTGACATAAAATATATATCATCAGAAAACAACATTCAAGATCTCAAAATATCAAAAGAGACAGAAATGAAGAAGAAAAATAAGGCAATACTTGTTTAGGACTTAACAGGCTGAATAAATGAATGATATTAAATAAATCTTTGGTCAACAAGTTAAATAATTCATAACATTGAAGTAGTATCAAATATCTGTTATTTATGTAATTCATAAGTTGACATTTTTTGTCATTCAGATTTTTTGTTCATAACATTGATCAAACAATCATTTTAGTCGGCACTAATTCTACACGGAGGGGTAAAATAGTCATTTTCTATCATTCAGGACATAATGTGTAGGTATCTAAGCTTGTACCTTTGGGTTGTCTGCTTCCCAGGTGAGCTGCAATCAACTGAATCTTCTGAACTCTGAGAAACCTGCATATAGGCAATACAACTTAGACCTGCTATGCACTCACAAAGAATTATTAAGATGAGAAAGATTATAAATAATTAATAAAATAACATTAACATAAAAAGGCACCACAGAGGGCATTCACGTCTTCTGCACATTCAAGACATTGAGAGTGAGTCATGTGATAATGTCCTATCTTGTTCACCTTTTTGGGTGCGAAAAAAAATTGCAACTTTTGTCTTGTTGACATAAGTTTCAAGTTTTAGTCTAATTCATGTCAAACAAAGTCTAATGCATGTCAAACACAGTACAAAATACAAACCTGAACAAGGCGAACATCGAATACAGGCCGATTAGCAGGATCATGTGCTAAACTCAGCAATCTCTTGTGCATGAGTACATCTTCTGCCCTTTCGACATTTACATCAAGTGCATACCTTCAATACAGCACAGAAAATGCATCAGATATGATATGAATAAACTATTCAACTTTAATTTCCAACTCGCCAGAAGAAAATATTAAAATATATTATCCAAGTGGTATTAAAAAACAAAGAAATCCCTAGGTTAAACAGATCCACTTACAGACAAAAACAACATATAAAATATTATATAATGTGGAAGATTTATATATATACCAGTAGAAAAACTAATAAACATAGACAAATTGCTACGCAGAAAATCGTTGAATACAATTTAATCAATGATAGATGACAAAAAAGTGTCTGAAGATCGAAGAAACAAAATTTGCTTCCTTCAACACTAAATGTTAATTCCGCCTTTTTCAATCCAAATCAACATTAAAAAAACATAAAATTCATTTACAAATGTGATCTGTTTTACGTTTTGATCATCTGTGGTTCTATTATCAAAAAAAAAAAACAAGGTTGAAATTGAATGGCTATTCAATAAGAAAAGAAGATTAATGGATTTCACATATACCTGGTCGGAAGACGATTGAAGTGCGCAAAGAGCTCGTCATCAAAACCAGGTTCTTTGGCTTCATCGCTGCTCGATTCTTTGAGTCGCAGAAGAATCTCATTGTAAACCTCTAGCTTTTGTATATGATTCCGGTTATTGTTATTATTCATCGCCGCCGTGGACGGCCGCTTCGATTCCATACTCATACTATCACAGCGCTCGTTATCCACCGTCACCATTGATACAAAATCAAAAATATATTTATCTACGTAAATCAAATTAAGCAACAAAAACCCCAAAATTCTTTCGAGATCCGATTGAATCACTTTTCAAGTTATAAAAGGAAGATTGAAGAACGTAATCTTCAAATTTGATGCGCAGTGTGCCTTCCGCTATGTGCATACATTGTGTACATATTCATGCCTTCTCTCACCCTCTCTATATATAGTATGTGTAGGGAGAAATTCTTAATTTATCTGTTTTCTATTTTCGGGTTAAAAACGGTGTCGTCCTGTGCAAATTAAATTTTACAAGAGGAATGAAATTGTCGTGTATAGCATAAGTCCTTCGATTAACATAATTCATCAACAACATTTTAGTAGTATGATGTTTATCCTTATCAAAAAAGTGGACATATTTTAATAAGATTTGTTGGAAAAGTCTTTAAATATATGAAGACATAAAACCGGGTTAATGTTTTTATTTTTAGGAATTTTGCTATTGAAATACTTTTTAGTCGGTTGTACAGATGATGATATAGTAAGATACTACTTAATGATAATGAAATTTTATGGATCAATAGTAAAATAACAATAAAATAATACCTAAAGCAATAGCATAATCTTTCTTAATAAATAAATTTTTTTTTTCCACGTATCAATCTCTTATGAGTTTTGACCTTTGTCATTTTATGGTATTTCTAAAATAAATATTAGGCACTTTTTAATTTTTGATTTGTTTTAATTTTTAAAATTAAAGTCATATACTTATATATATATATAAAATATTAATTATCATATATGATATTAAATTGCAATAAATATGTTTTCTTTCTTTCTTATTTTAAAAGTTGTACATTAAAAATATTTTCTGTTTACACTTTAATTTAATGTTTAATTTTTTTTTAAATCAACCCGTGTAATACACAGGTATTACACCTAGTACTCATTACATAAAGATTAAAATAAGATAATACATACCATCTATTATATAGAGGAAAAATGATATATTTACAGTAAAATAATATTTTTTGCGAAAATATAATAAAATTACAATATATGATCTGGATCATACTAAAAGAATATAATAAGATTCATTAAAACGATATTATTTGATCTGGTTCAGACATAAATATTACATAAAATTATCGGATCATACATACTTTTTTTAAGAAATAAGACACATAAAATGATAATTTTTTTATATTAATTTAGTTATTTTGATACTTGTAGATTTTTTGTACTTGTAATATAAATTTTGGAATTATTTTAATTCATAGGCTTCACTGAGAATGTTCATTTTTTAAATATGTATATCTTAGAACCATATTGTATATAATTTTGTTACAGTAAAATATTTTCGCAGTTAAATTTTATGTCATACAATTATAACACGCCAAGAATAATACATATCATTATGGAACTTCTATTTGATTCTAAGTTTAAAATATTTATCATTTAGTTATCGGTTTTCAGAGTATCCTTCCATTATAAATCAAAATCTTTTTGTCATATGCCTTATTCTCCTTCATTTGGACAAATGTCATTTTCTAGAATTTTTGAATTTTTTATTTTCCATTTGTCATTTTATTGTACTTTTAATTTTATTAAATTAAAATTCACATTTAAAATGTAAGATAATATATATGTAAGGTATTTATTAGAAATGGTTTATATATGTAATGTATTCAATTTATTAAAGCCTCATTAATTTCAATAATTTAATTTTTTTTTTATTTTTCTTATAAATTCAAACTTCTCAAATTGTTAAAATTTCATATCAATTTTTTTTTTTAAATAAACCTATCTCACACCTAGTTTATTATAAATTAAAAGTAATTAAATTATTTCTTTTTATTTACATATAGTTTGTCTATATCTTGACTTTACACTTCAGAAATTGGAATTATAAAGATATCATATCTTTAGTGTAATAGTGTAAAAGTAGAAAGGTTGACTTTGGCGGGTAGTTGAACTTTAATTTGTAGGTACAGACAAAGTAGTGTAGACTTCATGTGAGAAATGTGAATTGTAGATAAAAAGGGTTCGGGGATGGAGAATATGGTCTTGGGCTTATTGATTTTATTTATAAATTTAGCTAAAAGTTAAAAGTTTGTATATTTAACGTACTCAAATGTTTATAATTTTTTGTTTTGTTTTATTATAAATCTTAGATTATAATTTAATAGTTTAATTTTGTAATGTGATTTGGTATAATGTTGATTGATACATTTGAAAAAAACCAATTTATTACGGTCATACTATACGTACATCTTTACTCACATAAATTATCAAATCATGAAATATATCCGAATACATTTCCACTCACAAGGGGTGTGTTAAACTTTGAATGGTCAAATCATTGTAAGTAAACTTTTTGTTTGCTTACAATGTAAATGAGTTCACATAAATTGTATAAGAGAATATCAAAGTATTACATGACTGGATATCATAATTTTGAAAAACATATTCTAATAAGACAATAGAACTCTAGAAGGGCAACATTTAACATATTCACATTGAAACTTGATACAATACATATGTATTTATATTTATATTTTGTGTTGCAGAGTCCAATCTTCTGTTTGACCTTATTTTCTTTGAGCACTTCGTAAAGTGAAGCCTTAGGGCAAATGCGCTTGGTGAAGTTGTTTAGTGTTGCTTCCATGCGAAGCTGCAAACTATAGGCGAAGTCTTAGGACGAAGCCCATAGCCTGATAAGCGAAGCTTTGAAGCAAAGTGTTGGTACACATATCATGTGTCAGATTTGTCAACATTGTTGTCTGGGCATTGTTTTATTTGTTCATTTTAGGTCCATTCGTCTATATAAATAGATTTCATATGAATTAGTATCGTAAATAAATAAAAAAAAAATATTTCTAATTCATCCATGGAGATAGCTTAATTCGAGTGAACTAAAGTTACATTCTTGTGCTTTTGTGTTTTTTTTCCAGATCTTTGTTTTATTGTGTTTGTGTGTTAAACCTATCCATAATCCTAACATTATCCTTATAACCCCATCATTTAAATGAAGTAACTTGCGGGTTAAAATGATAGTGATCGTTATATTAATAATAATATTTGTTAATCGAACAACCAAACTTAAAAACTTTATAGGAAAAATAACTTTTTTAAAATAAAATTTATCTTTTGAGTTATTTCTTCTTGTATACTAAAAGCTTGAATAGACTAACAAATACTGAGAAAGAGAGAATGCATAATCGAGCTTGATTTTTTTTTAATATCATGTCATTGTAAACTTTTTTCTTTCTTTCTTTTTTTTAATTATTTAATGCCGTATAAATTGATGTAAAAGATTTAGTGTTTTAATGCTATAATACAAGTTATTTTGACCAATAAAATGGTATTTTACCTGTTCGAGTCATTCGAATTGGTGAAAATTTATTGACTTGCCGCAGAAAACGTAGGCGCCTTGGAGTTGGGGGTATATATGCCACGTGGGAAGATCAGAAAAAGTGACATGGCAACAAGAAAGCGGCTTTTCGGAGTCCCAAGGGGTCGGTCACATTGACTGGTCAATGAGGTCGTTGCATGAAGTTGTTACGTGACCTCGTAATTATCTTTTTCCATGTGTTTAGGCGCGATCGATTTTACATTAGAGAATTCTAAAATGAGCATATTCTACAGATTTATGCTATTTCAATTCACGATTTTATAATAATTGACTTGATAATAAAATAACATAACTTATAAAACAAGAAAACAAATATGAGTTATATGTTAAATAGAGTTTTTATTTTTAGATGGTTTATAAAAAAAAACCAAGTTTAGAATATTTATTCCGATAACCATATTTGTAAATAAAACATCACATACCAACAATATTTTTAAAAATAACATTTTTGAACGAAAAATGTAATCTATTGATATGAACTACTCCTAATTTAATCTATCTTTGTAACAATACTTGAATTTTTGATTTTAAAGAAAAAAAGATAACACTAAATATTGTTGCACTAGAAGCCATTTTAACCTTTAAAAAATAACAATGATACTTTTGAAAATATACTTTTTTTTTTTAAATTCGTTAGTCTATTCAAAACGGGTCTCATTTTTATAATAGGTGTTATTTTCTTCTTCAACATCACTTCATAAATTTTCTTTTCAAATTTCTCTGCATAATTTCATCAAGAAAATGTTCGAAACACAAAAAAAAAACTCATTATATTTTCAAGTTTTAGAGTTTATTTTTTTATCAAAAAAGATTTAAATTCATAACTTTTTATCATCTTTCCAGTGATATCAAATTCTATATTATTTTTTTTTATCTGTTAAGATTCACATTTTGAATCTGCATAGATTCACACTATGAATATGTATTGATTATTTTTTTTAGAATGGGTCTGTATTGATTCATAGTGTGAATCGAAACAAATTAACAAAGTAAAGAAAAACTTATATCGAATTTGATATTAATGGAAAAAGTATAAAAAGTTATGATTTTTTATATTTTTAGTTTTTTTTATAAGAAATAAGCTTTAAAAGTTAAGAAAATATTGATTATTTTGTTTTAAGATTTAAAATAGTTCATTGTTATATATATATATATATATATATATATATATATATATATATATATATATATATATATATATATATATATATATATATATATATATATATATAATGGAACTATAAACTTTTATAAGAGATAACACAAAAATAAATTCCAGACAAAAGATAGTAAGATAATTTTATTTAATTACGATTTCATTAGATATAACAAACTACACTACAATAAATTAGAATATTACTGGCGACAGTCCTCGCCACTAAAACTAACATTTATCGTCGTTAATAGTATTAGCGGCGACGTGTCGTTGCTAAAACGTCGTTGCTGATACTTTGTCGCTGACAATCTAAATTCGTCGCTAATAATAGGCCGTCGCCACTAATAATAGGGTGTCGCCGCTAATAAACAATTGTCGCCACTAAAGGCGTCGTCAGTATTGGTATTTTTTTTATTTCACATTAAAATTGAAAAAAAAACTATATAAAAAGTATAAAAACTATTATGATATTAATTAAGCTAATCCCACATCCTTCCATTCCAAAATATTAATCCAACATCCGTTTAAAATACTCATCCAATTTAACATAATACAAAATATCGAAAATACTAGTCTAAAATATTTACACAAACAAAACATACAAAAATCCTACAACTAGCTACTCGTCATCATCGCTCTCCTCGTCTCCTCCGTTTTCATTTCGTTGTGGCAACGAACAAAACTAATCTTCAAGTGCGGCACTACATTCCGGGTCCTTTAACATTGTTTGAAGCATTTCCAACTACAAATAAAGCAACATAGTCTTATAAGTTAAACCAACATTATAACATTCTATATATAAAATATACATTAAACATAAACTAACAATTACCAAATTACACGTATTGCATATCACACATTATAGCATTGTACTATAACTAACAATTACCAAACTACACATATTGCATATAACACATTATAGCATTGGACTTTCATAAACTAACAATTACCAAACTACAAAATACCAATATATCAAACTATAACCAAACTAACAATTACCAACATATAAAATATTATCAAACTAACAATTACCAATATTTGAAACTATTACTAAACCACCAATTACCAACATTTGAAACAAATACCAAAATTAAATAGTTTTGTCACCTGTGATTGTGGTGGTGGCTGTGTCAGTGGTTGCTCTTGATCGTACATCGACACAACCGTAGAAGGTTTGCGCTCGATGCCTCTGTTGTGGCCTCGTCGAACACCAATATTCTGTCAAAACAATTTTGTGTATCCTTTGGTGTTAAACCACTGGCTTGTGAAGGAGCTTGAGTTTTTTACTGATCTCAAGGAGTAAAGCATTCTATATTTTCAAAAAATGATAAATATCATAAAAATTAGATTATTAAATACCCCTTGACGATATAAACACTTATATAAAAAATACAAATTAACCACTTACATATTTTTGTTCGACTGCAGGACTACTAAATACCCCTTGACGATCAATATTAGCCTTACGAAATGCTTCAACTCAAGTGATGTCCTATTTAACATTAAAAGTTAGAATAATTATAATTTAAATAAACAGTTAAATATATCATATCTTACTTCTTTGAAACATGCATTGCTATAAGAGCATGATCCCCCTCTGGTTACAACTTGTTATTGTGCACAGACTCCTTTGTTTGACGCCGAACGCTTTCAAAATTCGAGCGTTTGACAATGTTCGACTGCTTGTGCCCAATTTTCACATGGCATACCATCCGGGGGGTGTCTAATGCCCTTGGGATATCTGTAAGCCCCCAGCATTCTGAAAATGAGTATGCGCTTTATTTTTTTCGGCCTCTATAAACTCTTTGTAAAGTCGCATCAATGCTCTGCAACAATTGAGCACGCTCGGGATCCAAGTTAACCTTATCTAAATCAAACTTATTCTACAAATACAAAAAATTTAGTTAATTAAATATCAATCACAATTAAACTTAAAATATTATCCAAGTTACCTTTAGATGCACGACTGTAGCATTCCTTAAAGCGGGGAAAACATTGTTCCAACCAGATACGTTCAAAGGGATATTCATCCACATATACCTCCCAATCTCACGGGTAAACCAATTACCACGGTTCCTGACAGGGGAATATGTGAGCTCTCTGTTGAAATCCAAATCCACGGGCTTTCCCTTGTTTGCCCGTATCAGCTTTGATAGTTGGATGTTTTGTGCTAGGCCTTTTCTTTTTTTAGGAAGCTCGGCTGAAAAATATAATTAAAAGTATTAGTCGCGATATCTTATAATAAATGGATAAAAATAGCTAATAAATATATCACAATAAGACTTACCATCCTATTCGTGTTGTCCACGACCAAATCCTACAGGAGGTGGTAGATCCCCGACTCCATCACCTCCATGTTCTAAGCCCATAACATCCGCCATCACGTAGAAGAGTATTGCCCAACCAAACCCCATATGTAGCCTATAAAATTACAATATGAATAAAATTTACACATATTTCCTATACAAAAATAATACACTTTATATTATAGCACCCTACTTTGTTTTTTTTTTTCATCTATAACATTATAGTTTCAAAAATGGCATACAAATACACAAACTACATATGTAATTTCTATACACACAAATACACATATAAAAAATAATACTTTCCATTATAGCATCCTACTTTGTTTTTTTTTTCATATTTTCCATTATAGCATTCTAGTTTCCAAATTGCATACAATACATACATATCTATATACATACAAATACACATATTACATATACATACAAATTGTAAAAATTAACATATTAAACTACACTAATACATACATTTCAATCACAAATGGTAAAAATCAACATACTAAAATACACTTATACATACATTTCAATCCCAAATGGTAAAAATTAACATATTAAAATACACTTATACATACAATTCAATCACAAATGGTAAACAAATATACATATATAAACATATAGACTGATACATACAAATTCATATACACATATGGCAAACAAACACACATATATAAACATACATAATTTTCTTGTTTTCACCATATATACATGCATTTATACATACATTACATATATACATACATTATACATACTTAAAAAAATATATACAAATACATATGTACATACACATAATATAAATATAAAAATACATATGTTATAAAGGAACATGGTTGTGTAATCTGGTGGAGAAGGGTGGTGGTGGCAGTATTCCAACATCTTTCCGACTAACAAGTTCTTTCGGGCTAAATTCCGGCAAAAAACAAGAAAACCCGGTAGAGGTTGCAAAAATCTACAAGGGCTGCAACAATACCACTCTTAAATCGGTGGGAGAAGAAAATTAAAACAAAAAATCGATGGAGAAGGAGACAAAAACCACATGTGGTCGCCGGTTTTACTTACTCGTCGTCGATATTATGATTCGTCGTCGCCGGTGATATGAGTCTTCGACGAAATTGATGGAATGGAGGTTGGGTCGGCGATGTTGGCGTTCTTGTGGCAGGAACGACGGCTGGACGCGATTAATGGCCGAAAGAAATTGACTCGGCTGGGAGGTTTCACAGAAACACGATGCACAGAAAGGAACAGAAAGGAAGCTGAAGGGGCGTTATCTATAAAGGCTTTTAGTGGCGACGGGCATTAGCGGCGACACATTGGTATTAGCGGCAAAAAGCTGTAGGGAAAATCCAGCGCCTTTTCTTGTTCCGTTACAACCCTGGGATTAAAAACAAATCGAACGGATGGGGCTCGTTTGACGTAGATCGCTATTATGTGACTATTAGCGGCTACACATAAATTAGCAAAGACATGTAACGCGTCAATTACATGTCGTTGCTAATGCCATGCGTCGCCGCTAATGCCCCCCATTTCTTGTAGTGCTAGCGCAAACGTCTTACATTTTAAAGTTGACATTTTCGTTTACCCATTTCCGGAAAACGATCTATCACTCATTCGATCTTAACATTCATAAATGCTTATATTTCTACACTACAAATCAAAAACATCGTTCAAATTTTATGATTCTGTTAAAAAACATCATTCAAAAAATCATCACAAATTTTATTACGTAAGTCAGTCTTTAAGAGCATCATCGGAGAAAAACGTCTTTCAACGATTGTGGTTGCGACGGACAAAATAAAAGTCAAGTTTAATAATCTATAAATCAAAAGAAAAGAACAATGTTTCCCGGTCCCCGAATCATTAAAACCCATTTTGTAGAACACACTTAGCTTTGCCAACATTGATTTCTCAAATTTAGATAATGAATTACAATGACTCAAAGTCGCCATGTAATCTAGCAAATTGGTGCTCACTTCACTAAAATGGTCCCCAAATTCTTAAATTTGCATATCCAAAACTATATTGAATATATCAACTTCAAAGAGATGTTGATTAGTAACCTTGGTTCTATGGTTTCTTGGAGTAACATAAAGTTTGGATATTTCCACATTTTAATTTTATGTTTATGACAAAAAGAAAATGCGTTATCCAACATTGAAGGAAACTCATTATTTCATAAAGCTTTCAATGTTTAATCGTTACTTTCACCAAAGAAGCCGCTTCTAAAATATTTTGATCATTTCTTTGAATATGTCTTGAAAAGGTACCATGAGACCAAAAATCAAATAGAAAAGAAAACCAAGTGTTTTGAAATATGACAAAATATTGTACACTTGATTTCAGGTATGTAAACTAGATCCATTGTCTTCAACATAATTAAGAACTTTGACAACATCCGGAAACAAATCCTTCAAACTTATTATTTTTATATAATGTGAGGCATATCTTGTATCTCCGGCTTGAGATAAGTCTCTTGCTTTAACCCTCTTCCTTTAACTTCCCAAAATTCAAACAAAAATGATCATTTTCATAACAGTTGTAACATTCGATCTAGGTATTAATCGTGTTTATTTTTTTAGATGGAGTGGCCAAGGCATGGTGGGGCACCACCACGGCATCGCGTACCGGTTTGGATCGTGGGCTTTTAATGACCCACCAAGGCGTGGTCTTGAGGCACCAGGGCGTGTCGGGTGCTTTTTAGTGAAAACCCTAATTTTCAGGTCTTGGACTCTATTTAAGGAACATTAAGGCTAGGATTTCAGCCTCCATCTTCCTCCTAACCACATAAATCCTAACCCTATCCTCCATTGAGGTTGTGAGCTCATTCTTGGTGCATTTTGGTGATTTTAAAGGGACAAGGAAGCTTTTGGTGAGGTGGTTCTATGGAAGGCATCATTTCTTTAACTAAGCTCATCTCTTGGACCTTGGTGAGTACCAAGACTCAACCTTTTTCTTGCCATGTTGCTAGATCTCGTGTTTTGTCTTCTCTTTCCATGTTTTTGATGGAATTAAGTGATAGGATCTGATAAAGTTTGCAACTTTATGAATCTCCAGGTTAAAATGAGCAAGTAGTGCCTTGGATCTGGATTATAATCAAGTTTTGATGTCACGCATGAGATTTTAGTCTTTAAACCCTCTTTTTCCCTAGAAGGGAAAAGGGATGTTTTAGACATGTAAGTCCATAAAGCCATGATTTTTAAGGTCACTTTGGAGCATGAAACCATTCTAGAAACTTTATAGGTGCAATTCTAAGGATTTGGTGCGTAATGGAAATCGCGATGCATTAAGTCACCATTAGTGGTTGTGTGGGGAGTTTGGCATATAGAAGGGTTTTGAGGGATAAAGTTGGAAACTTTACCCATCAAAACCATGAAAAGGACCAGATATGAGCCTTGTAGTTCTTCTAGTTGAGGGGAAATGACTTAATGGGCTAAGATGTCCTAACGTATCACCAAGGCATGGTTGAGGTCGCCACAGCGTGGTGACTTGGTCCAGACCGTTTTTTTTGGCGGTTTACGACCACAACATGGTCAAGGAGGCCACGATGTGGTGGCTTGTTGGGTGGACTTTAGACTTTTGATTTTGACTCGGATTTTGACCTAGGGGTATGTAGGGTATTGTGATCTGTATTCTAAGTGTTGGTCATTGTATTTTTTAAGGTGATCGGTAGAGTCGATTCCGGAGCAACGTATTATTTAGTATTTATCTGGTTGTGAAGTAAGTATCCTTACTAGATCCATGGGTTGAAGGCACCAATGTTGGCCCATTACCTTGTTATGTGGAATGCTAGTTGTCTCTGTGATACTTGCATGAAAGACCAGGATTTGACCCCTATAAATTATATGAAAGACCATGATCTGGCTCTTGACAATTGTATGAAAGACTAGGATTTGGCCCCTACCAGTTGTATGTAAGACCGGGATTTGGCCTTCAGCATTGCAAGGATAGACTATTATTTTGCCCATGGTAGAAAGTGACTGTAAGACTATGATTCGACCCATAACATTCATCTTCTTGTGTGTATGGTATGTGTTACTTTACCTGACATGATCATGTTATCAGGTACATTATCCTCATCTGGTTTGAATTGTAGATCAACAAAAGACACCATGATCTCATCATCATTTGGTTCATCTTCTTAAACCACTCTTGCAGCTTCAGTAGATTGGTTTACAAAGTTTTTTTGCAACAAAGTTACGTTGTGAATTCACTTATACACGGTTACAATGTAGACCTTGCTTGTTCCAAAATTTTCCAGTTGCCACATCATCCCCCTGTTAAAGGAAATTTCATCCCGAAATTTAAATCTTGGACAAGTTCTTGCAACTAGAGGAAAAGTTGTGGGTACGTCTGTTTCATTTGATCTTTGTGTTCCCAGGTGAATTCAGGTCCACGCTTGGCGTTCCAACGGACCTTCACTATGGGTATGCGGCTTTGTTTTGTACTTTTGACCTCCCTGTCCATGATTTCCATAGGCTCTTCTACGAAGTGTAGACTCTCGTTTACCACAATTTCGTCGAGTGGGACTACAAGATTCTCATCGGATAGACACTTTTTTAGGTTGGACATGTGGAAGGTAGGGTGTTGTAACGACGTGAAAATTTAAAACAATTTTTCATTTTTAAAAATGCATACTCTTCATAACATATCTTATAAAAATCTCTTTTATTTAATTACAAATCACAACTCCATTATTAATCCAGGATCCTCCTAACTCTTTCTCTGGTGTGTACAATCATGCCGGTGCCGTCCCGCGATCCTAAGAAGAAAACCTGAAACACATAACACGGTAAGCACAAAGCTTAGTGAGTTCCCCAAAATACCACATACAACACATATTAGCCACTCGAGGCTATAACTCTGTTTGACCCTCTGGTCAATGTGTCTCAGTGGGACCCTCCAGTCCCATAACTCTGTGGACCCTCTGGACCTAACTCTGTGGACCTTACGGTCCTAACTCTGTAAACTCTAAAACATACATAGCATAAATCACATAGAAATAATGCAGTTTATCACATCATATAATCAACATACAAATACTCTGTCACATAACTCTAATTACCACTCTAGGTAAAGTATAGTGAGAAGACTCACCTCGGATGAAGAACAACTCCTATAAGCACTGCTGCTACGCACCGGCCTCTAACTCTGTGCTAAACCCACAATAATCTCAATTAGGAGCTAAGTCCAACCTCTCACTTATTGCGTCTAAAGACGGACCACCTACCAGTCCATTAATTCCCTAAGCCCATTGGGCCCACCAAGGCCCAATAATAAATGTGCTTCCCCGAGGCCCAAACCTCAATCTACAAGACAAGCCCAACACAAGGGTCCAAGGCTTAGTTATAATATTCTCTACTCATAGTCTCAATTACACAACCCAAAGGTTCAGGTCCAACATCTAAGGCCCACAACAAAGTCTAGCCCAAAAGCCCACAGTGGGGTTACGCGGGGCGTACCCCTTTCGTACGCTTAGCGTACTCCAGCATGCATGAATTTGATCGGGGACCTCAACCCGGTACGTGGGGCGTACTAAAATTATGTGGGGCGTACTCTCAGTTTGCTAGATCTGTTTCCCCTAGTCTTAACCCGTTAAGACCATAGCCCATCTCTTGGATCTAGGCTCCCTAACAGTCCTTATTCCATAAAGTCAGAGACATTTAGCCTTTGCATGGCTGATGTGAACACTGTTGGATTAATGTCTAAGTCCATAACTATTTTGGTATGTACTTGACCCGATGGTGCATGGTCCTTTTGGGTTGCCTTCACCAAAGCAACTTGGTTGGAGAAATAAATAGAGAAAGAGGTTATTATGATTTATTAATATGTTATAAGAATAATATATTAAGGGAGAAATCATATTTGTTTAATTAATATTGGTCAATAATTGATTAAGAATTAATTTTGTGATCAAATGTAATTAATTAAACTAGAGGGGCTGAATTGTAATTATGTGATAGTTACAAAATAAGGTAAGGATTATCCTAAGGATAGGTTGGACGAATTTAAGGTGATAAGGCCTTAGAATTCGACCATGATAAGGATTCAAGGCTTATCTTATGGGTTGCTTGGTGAACAAGCAACTAGATAAGGATAAGGACTGAAACCCTATCTCTACACCGATATAAACACCCCTTTGGCTCTTGATTTCGTCCAGACCTTCCCAAGGCTTCTTAGGGACGAAATCTTATACCTCTCCTCTCTCTTTATACCTTCTCCACTTGCTCTTGGTGTTTGTGAGCCATTAGAGGAGTGACACTTGTGACTCTAAGCCGTCCAAAGTCAATACAAGGAGATTTGGGATTGCTATTGCTACATAACAATCAAGGTAATATCTTAAACCTAATTATATGTTAATATCGATTTCCATATGCTAGAATTAGGTTTTATAGCCTTGGATAACTTGCATGTAGAATAGAGAAACCTAGATCCAAGCATTAGGGTTTGTATGAGCACATAGGATGCCTTATGACCAAAACCCATCAGTGGTATCAAAGCCTAGACTGGTTTCTATTGTATTGATGCTTGATATGTTTGAAAAATTCGAATTTTTGGTTTCTGGAGGCTGGACTCGCCGAGTCCATAGTTGAACTCGCCGAGTCCATGCAGACTCGACGAGTCCATGCTTGACTCGACGAGTCAACTCGTCAGATGGGGATATCTTCGCGATTTCTTGCTGTTTTTGCTTATGGAAAGTTGCCTTATCACATTAGATCAATATAAATCCGTTTTTTGATATATATGAGTATATTCTTGATCTAATTGAAGATATTTATCAATTAATAAAATATTTGTTTCCTTATGTGATAATTGATTAATTATTTTGATTAAATTGGTAAATTGTTTTGCAAGAAATCATTAAATAAATCAAATATGGATAATTATGTGATTAATTGTTAATTTAGATTATTTGTTATTTGATCCTTATGTTATGAAATGTTTCATATTTTCCCCTTAGGTTTTATAGTTTAAATTTGAACCCAAAAGTTTTGTTGTTTTGAAATTTAAATAGTTAAAACCCTAATGTTTTGAAAAAGGTTTCAAAAGTTGCCCTCGAGTTTTGGAATTTAATATTTTGGATTAATAGTTTAATTTGATGTATATTTAAATTCTAAACCCTAATGTATTGAAATGTTTCAAAACTTTCCCTCAAGTTTTGGAATTTAAAAGTTGATTAACAGTTTAATTAGGAATGTTAAATTCTAAAACTCTAGTATTGTTTTGAAAAAGTTCAAATCACACCCTTATGGTTTTATTAATTAATTAAGGTGTATAATTAAAAGAGGTTTAATAAATCCCTAAAAGTTTAGGTTTACAGTTTAACTGAATTAAAAGCATAATTGTTAAATTAGACCACCTAGTATTTTGAAAGCATAAAAATACACCCTATACTATATATAACATTAAAAGTCTAACATTATATATATATATATATATATATATATATATATATATATATATATATATATATATATATATATATATATATGAGTAAAAGTCAGTCTTACCGTTAGTAGGTCTCATTCACGAAGCTGGTCTATAAGGGGTGTTTAAAGAAATTGCCTATAAAATGGCGATTGAATGGGTATCCACTCTTACCCACCGCACTCTTGACTAGTGGAGGGTCGTTAGCCGAACAGGTAGGATAGGACGAAACCTTCCATTAAAAGTATAATAAATTATAAAAGTAACTAAATGTTTTCATAAAATTCCCAATCTTAGTTACTTAGGCAAAAGTGAATTGATGGAACTCCATAAAATTACACTTTGTGCCCTTGCGAAGACGTTAGTGGAGCGTGTGTGGTTTACGGACACACTAAATGGTTCTAAGCAAAGGTAGCAAAGGGTGACTCAATGTTTGTCATAGTTCGGTGGAGCGTGTGTGGTTTACCGACACATCGAATAGGTGACTGTAACATGTGAGGGCACCATGTAAGTTTGCATGGTTATTCACACCCGCTTTGTGATCCTCGGCATCCCAGTCACAAACTAGAGGGGCATATCGAGATTTAAACATGCCATTGAAAGTTCAGTGAATCTCAAAGGATCTAGGAGTTTTCATAGATTTAAAACTTAATTTTTTTGTTTTTCGTGGTGGAAATTAGTGAATCTTCATTCACTTACCTTCAAATGTTCTACAATTAGGGTTATGGCATCCCTCTCCCGAGTTGTGGAATATTGTGTTGGGTCCTAGCCTTAGAATATCATTTGGGTGATTTACTAAGGACTCAATCGATCAACTAACTTGAATTTGTTTTCTCCCGTTTTATAGATGTCAAAGTTCGACAACTATGGTCTTCCCAAATCCCGTGGAACAAGCTTTCCACATGAAGATGATATTCCAAGATTCGATTGAGGAACAAGAAATCATGCTTCACTTCCTCCACCTCCTCAAATTATTCTCCCTAACCCACATGTTCAAAGGCTTGAAAAGTTCAAGATCACTCAAGCCCTTTTGGCAAGTAAACATAAAGAAGGAAAGTCGGTGTGTGCACACGTCCTAGGGGTGAAGTCACACATTGATAGGTTAAGAATGTTGGGATCCGTTATCTGTGAGGAAATGGTTGTTGATTGGGTTCTTCAGTCACTTTCTAACTCGTATAGTGAGTTCATAAGAGAGTACTATATGATGAATTGCGACGTGACCCTTATAGATCTCACCTATATGCTTATTGCTGTTGAATCAGCAATGGTTTGGCGCAATAGAAAAGCAAAGTTGATTGGTGAATCTGCCTTCAAGACCTCTATGGATATAGACAATGGCAATGAAAGACATGCTATGATCGAAAAGTTTGATCATAAGAGAAAGGCAATGTCTGAAGTAGTTCCATGTTCTGTTCCAAAAGAGTCAATTTGCTTTTATTGCCAAGAGAAGGGGCATTGGAGACGAAGCTGCCCTATTTACCTAGGAGATCTAAGAGATGGGAGAGTCAAAACGTATGGCTCTGCTTTAGGTAAAATCCATTGACTAACTCTTTTAATCTCCTATTCTAGATTCTTAATACATAATGTGATAAGATTACAATTGATGTTTGTAGAATCAAAGAAAAGAGAGGAAGCTTAAGGGAAGAAATGAGCAGAATCTAACCGTGAAGAAATGGATTTCGATCGCATTACTTGAAGATTAGATTTTGAGCTACTACTTAGAGTTAGAATTAGAAATATGTATTAACATAGTTTTTCAATGAATTGCATTGTAAGGACAAATTTTTTTCGCAATAAAATAAATTTTGATTTTTATATTATTTATTTATCCTTGCAATGGCATATATGAAAATTGATGTTAGAATTATTAGCAATAATGGATTTGGTTCTTATTATGCTATTTATGGAAAGTCGAGAGTTTACCAAATAGGGAGAGTTTCTCATCGCCCAAGTTTCAATTGGACAGAAACTTGGAATCATGCAACTTGGTTGCACGATGAATGAGAAATTTCATATTTTGGAAATTAGACTAATTCATTGACAAAGTGTCAAGTGAAGGACTAGGAGATCAAGTACACAAAGTTGCATGTTGATCAAAGTCCACCATAATAGTAACAAAGATATTCGTCATGATTTGCTAAAGGTTTAGTAAATATGATTATACTTATAAGATTAAGTGTAATTCTGAATTGATTGAAAAGGTTTAAATCAATAGCAGAACGAATAAGAAGAATCAAGTAGGCAGAAAGATAAAAGTTTCTCCATTCTAAGAAGAAGGGAGAGTACCTTTTATGCTTTATGATAGGTCTTAATGATTAAGAACCATATCTCAATTGATCCTCTAAATGAGTCTTAGTACAATTGTATGTCTAAGAAGAGTGATCAAGAATTGAAGAAATGGTTAAATCAAGAAGTCAATCATACTTCGTTCCAAAACAAGTCTCAGAGTTAAGATTGTGACATTGAGTGATAAGTATAAAGAAGGTTTATAATATTCATTAAATGTGGAAAGTTATGATGTCTTGGATAAGACAAAGACCAACTAGGACCAATTTATGAATTGTTTTGATAAAAGCTACACTAACTCTTGAATATTTGTTTGTCAAGAAATGGTTATTGACAAGAGAATTTTATATGTCAAGGAGTCAGTGGGAGTCTTAATAGTCTTGAAAGGTTTCAAGAACAAATCAAATAAACCTTATCGATCATCACTAGCACACGAGTTGAGGTTTACAACCTATCGTGATGACATTATTTTGTTTCTTTGCCAATCCAATTGAGTTAATTATGCATGTGAGTTCTATGAGTTCTCATTTTGAACGCATAAAAGGCAAAGCACCTTAATCAATGAAAGGTACATTGATAGGAAAGGGTGAGCTGCTTAACTACTTGGAAGACATGGTGGGCAGCTGTGCCACTATAAGGCAAGAAATCAAGATTAAGAAAGTTCGGTCCATATGAGTTTGAATTTGTCGTAAACTTTGGTTTTAACAAATTCACATGGATAGGAACACAACACCGTTTAAATCTAAGTGTCATAAGATTTCCTCCTTCATGAAAATGATTGTGAGGAAATGCTTTCACTAAGAAAGATTTTAAGAAGATAGTGATTGTAAAATTGCATTCTCAAATTCGATTATGGTTACGGTATCCCTTTCCATAATTTGAATTGTGAGGTTTGGCAATTAGTCTTAAGTGTTTAGACACACATATGAACTATCGAAGGCAAAGGTGTATAAGTTCAAGAAGCCTTGATAAAAGATTATCAAAGCACTAAGAACATGAACTTAAGAAATTCAATAAGCATTGTTTTTCTGAAAGTTAAGATGTTTATGAATACATGTCGAAGCTAGTGGGAGCATAAGTGTTATGTTTTATAATAATCATCATGATAGTGGGAGCATAAATGTTATGATTGTATGATTATTAAGGCACGTATTGCAAGTTGGAAATATTAATTAGAGAAAACAAGAGTTATACCTTGCAAAGTAGTAAGGGTTATAAAGTTGTTTTGCTATAATTAAGGGATAGAATATTATGTTTCATTTCAAATCTAAAGGCTTAGGTTGAGAAATGCTAATAAATTTAGTCAAATGTACATAGTGTGTTCTTAAAATTTCGATTATGATTACGGCATTCCTCTTCACAATTCGAATTTTGAGAACATAGCAAATAAAACATTATGCATCGTGTCCCATACGCTTCGGGTATAGGATCGATTGCAAATGCTTTAATGTTTGACCATTCTAAATTTTTCCAAATGTCTAGCGCATTTAGAGGGAAAAAGGACTAGAATCGGTTTTGACTAAAATAATTAAACAACTATCAAAGGAAAATCCAAAGTTCGACGAGGATTGGTCGCTTGTGAGTAGTTGGAAGTATAGTATTGGAAAATATGGAAATGTTTCCATATTGGATGGACCATATCGACATTATTATGAATAGATAAGATTCTATTAAGAATGAGTTGTCATATGGAAAATATGGAAGCGTGTCCATATTGGAAATTGAATATTGAAAAATCTATGACTAGATTAGAAACCTTTATGCAAAAGGATGTTCAAAGGAATGTACTTTGAGTGAGATACATCATATCTAAGGAATTGTCTTGGAACAATCTCCGATAAAGGACTTTGTAATATCATTGGCAATAGTCTTTGTGACTTTGGGACAGTGACATTACGAAAGTATTATTGCATAAAAATGTTAGAATCTAGCATATTCTATAAGTAGCAAGAATTTGATATTCTTTCACTTATGAAAAGGATTTGGAGTTGTGAAATGAGAATGATTGGAAATGTGTTCACAAAGTAAGAACCATAGGTAAACATTGTGTGCATGCTAGGATCATGGGACAAGTGTAATAATTCAAGTAAGAAGTTGATTACCCGAAACGACAAATAATGAGTAATCGATATGGTGATAAATAAAAGGAGTTTTATTTATACTCAGAAGTTTGAGGCCATATGGGATTAGTATTATTCTTGTGTTTCACTTTGCATGTTTTGACTTCCAGAATAATCGAGTTTATTAAGAATAATCGAATTATTCAAACGGACCACAGTTAGTCATACGTAGGAAGTAAGTATGAATGAAGACTGTCATGAATTGGTGTGTGGATTGTCTATAAGGTATTAGACATAAGCAAATGTTTGTTGCAACGTTCATGAGTGCTTATGAATATGATTTGAGCATTGGATTAAACCCACGCTCACTTGGATCACTCCATGAATTGTATCACGAGTGATTGGTGAGACGATAACATCTTATATTCTTGAAACCGAGATGTGTGAGTTGTATCTTGCAAATCGATTACACATTGATAATATGTAAACGCACTAGTAACTTGGTGTTATAAAACATATTGTTGTGTGTGATTCGGTGAGTGAGTGCAAGCAAGCATTGTATCAAAGTTTATCCGTTCCTTTTATCCAAAGTAGGATAAAAGCGATATCTTTGGGCCTCTCGATGATTTAGTGATGACAAACGTAAATGCTCGGCCGGGCTAGGGCTAATTTGATTTGTTCAATTAGTCAGTCGTCATAAATTGGGAATCGAGATATAGTACAAAGAGAATGATTTGAAATCATATCTCATATGATATCTAGAATGGAGGAATATATGATCCCTTATCTAAGGACACGCATATCTGATAGGATCAGAGTTGTCAGCGGCTTTGGAAAGCTACGATTGCATATCAGGATTTGAAGTCATACGCATAATAGTTATTAGACTTATCCAAGTGGGAGACTGTTGGATTAGTGTCTAAGTCCATAACTATTTTGGTATGTACTTGACCCGATGGTGCATGGTCCTTTTGGGTTGCCTTCACCAAAGCAACTTGATTGGAGAAATAAATAGAGAGAGAGGTTATTATGATTTATTAATATGTTATAAGAATAATATATTAAAGGAGAAATCATATTTGTTTAATTAATATTGGTCAATAATTGATTAAGAATTAATTTTGTGATCAAATGTAATTAATTAAACTAGAGTGGCTGAATTGTAATTATGTGATAGTTACAAAATAAGGTAAGGATTATCCTAAGGATAGGTTGGACGAATTTAAGGTGATAAGGCCTTAGAATTCGACCATGATAAGGATTCAAGGCTTATCTTATGGGTTGCTTGGTCACCAAGCAACTAGATAATGATAAGGACTGAAACCCTATCTCTACACCTATATAAACACCCCTTTGGCTCTTGATTTCGTCCAGACCTTCTCAAGGCTTCTTAGGGACGAAATCTTATACCTCTCCTCTCTCTTTATACCTTCTCCACTTGTTCTTGGTGTTTGTGAGCCATTAGAGGAGTGACACTTGTGACTCTAAGCCTTCCAAAGTCAATACAAGGAGATTTGGGATTGTTATTGCTACATAACAATCAAGGTAGTATCTTAAACCTAATTATATGTTAATATCGATTTCCATATGCTAGAATTAGGGTTTATAGCCTTGGATAACTTGCATGTACAATAGAGAAACCTAGATCCAAGCATTAGGGTTTGTATGAGCACATAGGATGCCTTATGACCAAAACCCATCAAACACAACACACAAAATACTCCTTCTCTTTACTCATTAAGCTCTCCACTCATGCATGACTTGATCTTAACCTTCAAGATCTCATTTTTATGAAACTACTCCATCAAAAACACTCAAAAGGACGGATAATGGGCTCTGGAGTTTAACAACTCACAAAGCTTCAAGCTTTGGGACGAAAAACCCTTAAATGGACCATACTAAGCATAAATCAAAAGGAGTATGAAAGCTTTGAACTTTATACCTTCATTTGATGCTCCATCCCCATAAAAGCTCAGATCCAAAGTTTGAACTCCTACTTTTTCCCTTCTATGCTCCTTCATCACTTCAAGGACTTCACAAAGTCATCCTTAAGGGCCCTCATGCACTCATAAACCCTCATGGACGAGGATTAAAGGTTTTGGAAGGTTTGTTCTCTGGGGTGGGTGGCCAAGAATGAGGCCATCTCATTCTTTATATAGGGCCACTCAAAATATTAGGGTTCCCACTCTGCGCCTAGTATGCCCAGCGTACCCCCTGGTACACCCAACGTACTGGGTGGCTCTTGCTTAAGGATCACGCGCACACGTATGTTAAGCGTACACATATGTACGCCCAGCGTTCTCCGCTGCAACATTTCTCAACTTAGGGGCTCTTATTGCCAAAACCCCAAACTTCCTTAGCCCCCTTGATGCAACTATGATTCCAAATATTCGCATACCTATGGAAAGTTAACAAGATGACCAACGTTTCTAGCAACTTGCCGCAATCCGAAACCTCCTCATGCCCAACTTGTGGCCCACGATCCCTGACCAAGGACAATTCGAAACAGGATGTTACATGTGTATGTTAATTAGTTCCTGTGGTAGTCGAAGTTTGTAAGCCACCGGGCCGATTCTGGAAAGGATCTCAAATGGCCCGATATACCTTGGATTTAGCTTTCCATGTGTTGCCAAAATGTATCATTCTCTTCCAGGGTGAGACCTTCAACATAACGCGGTCACCAACCTAGAATTCCAAGGGTTTTCGTCGCTTATCAGCATGGCTCTTTTGCCGATCCTGGGATGCCTTTAATCATCCACGGATCTGGACAATCTTTTCCGTAGTTTCTCGTATGATCTCTGGGCCAATGAGTGTGCTATCAGGCACTTGCCTTTTTGCTAGTTGTGTGTAACCCAATTCAGCCCAGCACAGAGGTGATCTGCACTTGCGTCGGTAGAGGGATTTGAATCGCACGACTTTGATGCTTGTGTGATAGCTGTTATTGTATGAGAATTAGACGAGTGGTAAGTGGGTATCCCAGTCCTTACTAAAGTATATCATACATGCCCTCAACATGTCTTCTAGCGTCCGAGTGGTCCTTTCGCTTTACCCGTCAGTCTGAGGGTGATATGTTGTACTCATGTCGAGTTTGGTTCCCAAGGACTTTTGTAGCGACTACCAGAACCATGTGGTGAACCTACTAGCTCTGTTGGAGATGATAGATATTGGCACCCCATGTAGTCGCACGATTTCTTTAATGTACGTCCTGATTAGCTTCTCCATCTTGTCGGTCTCTTTTCTTGGTAGGAAGTGTGCGGATTTGGTTAACCTATCAACGATCACCTAGATGGTGTCAAGTCCACCAATTGTATTGGGTAACTTAGTTATGAAGTCCATGGCTATTCGATCCCATTTCCACTCGGGTATGTTTGGTTGCAGAAGCAAACCCGAGGGCTTTGGATATTCTACCTTGACCTTGGCACAAGTCAGGCGCTTGCCCACATAAGTAGCAATCTCTACTTTCATGTTCAGCCACCAATAAAGTTTCTTGAGGTCCAGATACATCTTGATTGAACCGGGATGAACAGGGTATTTTGTCTTGTGAGCCTCGTTCATGAAAACGTCTCTGTACCCGCCGAATTTCGGTGTCCAGATTCGATTAATGAGGTAATAAGCTCTGTCACCCTTGGCTTCTAAGTTTTTATCCATTCCCCGTAATGCCTCACCTGCGATGTTCTCAGGTTTCAGGGCTTCTAGCTGCGCCTCCTTGATTGTGTGGACAGGTGTGAATGGATGGTCATGGTTAATGATTTTACGCGGCGGCCTGAGTATCATTTTTGACTCAGGGTGTCTACTACTATGTTGTCCTTTCCTGGATGATAACAAATTTCACATTCATAATCATTTAGCTGTTCCACCCATCATCATTGTCTCATGTTGAGATCCTTTTGATTGAGAATGTGTTGAAGGATCTTATGGTCTATGAAGATGGTGCATTTGGTGCCTTAAAGGTAGTGCCTCCAGATCTTCAGGGCAAACACCACTGCTCCTAGTTCAAGGCCGTGCGTAGTGTAGTTGACTTCATGGTCTTGAGTTCTTTTGAGGCACATGCAACGATTGTTCCTTGTTGCATAAGCACACAACCTAGGCCCTGCTTGGATGCATCACAATAGAGCACAAAGTTTTTGGTCCATTCTAGGAGAGACTAGATTGGAGCGCTGCACAGAGCTTTCTTAAGCATTTGGAAGGCAATTTCTTGTTTATTCTCCCAACTAAACGTCACTCCCTTCTGAGTCAAGGTAGTGAGCGGCTTCACGATCTTATAGAAGTTTTGTATAAATCTTCGGTAGTAGCTAGCAAGGCCTAAACACTGGCGGATCACTTTCGGTGTTCTCGGTGTTGCCCAGTTTTCACGAACAAGACCGGTGCTCCCCAAGGTGAGAAACTCGGTCAAATGAATCCTTTGCTCAGTAGTTCATTCAGTTGGCTGGATAGTTCTTGCATTTCAGACGGTTCTAAGTGGTATGGGGATTTGGCTATGGGAGTGGCTCCAGGAATTAAGTCGATTATGAATTTGACTTGGCGCACAGGTGGGATTCCAGGAAGGTCTTCTGGGAATACATCAGGAAAGTTGCAGACCTCGGGAATATCCTTGATGTCTTGCACTTCTTGTTTCTTATCAACGACATGAGCTAAGAAGGTGTGGTATTCCTTGCATAGATATTTCTGAGCCTTGATGCAGGAGATGATTTGTAGATTCGCACCGGGTTTGTCGCCATAAATGACGAGGGTTTCGCTACTTGGCAGATTAAGGCGAACAACCTTTTCATAACACAGGATATCAGCATGGTGAGGACTTAACCAATCCATGTCAATGATAACGTCAAAGCTACTTATTGTGAATGGAATAAGGTCTATTAGGAAGGAATGATTGTTTAGAGTTAGTGTGCTTCCTACAAATATATTTTTAGTACTTTCTGTCTTTTCATTGGCCATTTCAACTGTGAATGTTTCATTTAGTGGTTGGGATTACTGTTTGAGTAAGTGTTTAAACTGGTGGCTCATGAAGCTTTTCTCCACACCACTATCAAATAGTATGCATGCATATGAGTTGTTTAGGAGGAACGTACCAATAACCACGGTGGGATCCTTCATGGCCTCCTAATGCCCTATTATTAGAACCCTTCCCACACCTCTGTTATTTCTGTTTTGTGCCTTCGGGCAGTTCCTCTTGTAATGCTCGGTCTCACCGCAACCGTAGCATGTGCGACTGTAACGCCCGCATATCCGGGCTAGTAAATTGAGACACAATAAGCGTCGAAAACGAATTTTTTTGATAGAAGGTTATTTATAATAAATAACCTTAACCAAGTTGTAGTATATGTCTCAAGGGTTCCGTACATATAAAGAACGCCAAAATCCGAGTTATAACGAAGAAGTTATGACCTGTCGAAGTGTCACGACAAAACCGACATGACGCTGTGTGATGTTAAAAGTGAGTTTGCGATAAATTCTCTTTAGCCTTAGCGATCTAAACAAAAGTTGCAGTATACGTTAAACAGAGAGTGTGCATAAAAAGAACGTCAAAATCTAACTTCGTATGAGGAAGTTATGAATTTTCTAAGATTTGGCATAGCAGTCTACAACCCGGAGTTTGAATTTTAGATTGAGCAATTTGTAGCCGACACAACCTAAATGAGATTTGAAGACCTCATTAACAGGATTTCAACAATAAAAATACAGTCGGAAACGGAGTTCGTATGTAGAAGTTATGAATTCTGCATGGTTGTTTAGCAGTGTAGTCTTCTCATACTATTAAATTTAAAAATTGGTCGAGAATTATCCGATGGTGTCTAAATGAAAGTTGTAGAGCATGTACCCACCTACACGTGGATATAAAGAACGTTGAAAATGGATCTCATATGAAAAAGTTACCAGGTTTAGAATTCGAAAGGGTGCTGCAGCGAAGTAGGTGACGTGGCGCAATCTAATGACGAAACGTGGCACCAACTCGACTAGTTGGAGGTCATAAACTCGACGAGTTGGGCCAGAAACTCAACGAGTTCAACACTTCTTCAGCCTATAAATACCCGTCGAGAGTTCCTTCATTTTTCATACCGAAATCCACTTCTTCTTCTCTATACTCACTCTTTAAACCTCCCAAAACACCCCCAAAAGCCTAGGAAACTTCCCTAGCACTTGAAGAAAGCCCCGGAGCGCTAGAAGGCTTCGAGAAAAACAGCTTTTTGGTTCGGAAACTCTGCCCCCGCAGAACCCAGTTTTCAAGCAAACCTCCTGGTTTCATCGAAGCGAAGCGTTGTTCAAGTTGGAATCACCACCTTATCAAGTGAGTGCATAGTTACTTTCATCTTACACATAGATATGAAGTATTCTATATAATTTACATGCTATGTGTGCATATTATCTATTTACTTGAGATATGTGCTACATGAAAGATTTAATTTTTTTTTCAGATGTATGTTGGATGAAAGATCTAAACTTCTTTCTTTTCAGATCTGAACTTTTTCTTCAGATCTAGACTGTATTTGTATTTTATACTTTGAGATCTATGTTGCATGAAAGATCTAAACTTCTTTCTTTTCAGATCTGAACTTTTTCTTCAGATCTAGACTGTATATGTATTTTATACCTTGATATCTACGCTGGATGAAATATCTTAATCATGTTTTTTAGATATAAGCTATATATGTATTTTATATCTTCAGATTTATCCTCGATGAAAGATTTAGACTTTATTTCAGATCTGAACTGTATTTTTTTTTATCTACGAATATGTTGGGTAGAACATGGGTAGATAAGTGATGAGGGATGAAAGATTATATAGATGAATATTGGTAGCTGTGCCACAACCTGTAGATGATTTTGAAATGAGATGTAGTCTAAACATCCTAGCAGTTGCACCTATAGGATAATATCGGTAGTTGCGCCTAATAGAGAACATCATAATCATCGCAACTACGCCTAATAGATGATATTGACAGTTACGCCTAGTTGAGAACAACACAATCCTGGCAGCTACGCCTAAAGGATAATATTGGCAGCTGTTCCTAACATATGGCATTAGCAGTAATGGACTTCGCGCGTATTCCACAGGATAAACCTTAGCAAAGAATGAATGAAGGATAGCTAATTCTTAGGGTAGATCCTTAAGAATAAAGAAGATAATGGAGATGGGTAATTGGGTTGATTGTTTGATGATTAAACATAATAATTATATTATTGTGGGTTGAAAACCCTGTGTACTCATCAGGTTTCCCAACCTGACCCACTCAGTTTATTTGTATCACAGGTTTCGATACATAGTCAAATTATACTGAGAGGTTAAAGAAGATGCAAATCACTAGTGTAAATGAATGTAAGGTCTGCTTATGCTTATGTTTCTGTATCGACGATGACATCCCAAAGTTTTAAAATGAATAAAAATACATTTCTTCGGATATGCTTTGATAACATATTTATCATGTTTTCTGGGAACAATTTCTGCAATATATTTCTTTAAAAGGCACTCTGATTTTCAAAATAAAGCATAAACAAATCGATCTTTTCTTGCCGTGAAAAATAGGGATGTCACAACGACTCACCCTAGGATTAGCGAATTGGGTGGTTTGTTTTGTGGGTGCTTTGCAGAAATGGGATGTGTGCCCCTTCTTGTTGCAATTGTTGCATTGCATTTCCTGATATGGTCCATGGTGGTGGTAGTTCTACTTGTCGCATTTTGGAAGAGTCCCGACATATTGCTTGGCTGGCGCAGAGGCGGTAGGGGCAGTGATGGCATGGACAACCGCACTTTGTTTCTTCTTAGCTGGGTCTTGAGCGGATTGGCCTTTCTTTTTGTTCCAAAACTTCCTCTTGTTGTCACCTCCTTTTGGTTGTTCGAGCGTGGGGGTTATGATGCCTTGACGAACTCCCTGGTCGACAAGAGTTTATGCCAGATGCTTGGCACCATCGAGGGTGCTCGGGTTGGCAGATATGACCATCCCCTGGATCTGAGGGGATATCCCCCAAATGTAACGTTCCACTTTCTTAGTCTTTGAGGTGACCATTCCTGGGCACAGAGTTGCCAATTCGTTAAATCAGGAAGTGTAGGTGGCAATATCGGAACCCTTCATGGAGTGTTCCTACAATTCTTGTTCCAACTTCTGCATCTCGCTCCTTGGATAGTATTCCTCGAGCATCATTGCTTTCAAGTCCTCCCAACTCATAGAGTTGGCAACCACTAGATTCAAAGTTTTAACGTGGCTGCTCCACCATGGCAGAGTCCACAAGTGTACATGCGACATATTTGACATTGAACTCGCTTGGGCGGGCGCAGATTTCAAAGATGGACTCAAGTTTTAAGAACCATCTTGTCAAAGTAACGACCCTGTCATCGACATGATACGTCCTGGGCTTGCTGTTCATGAATTCTTTATATGAGCACATCCGCTGGTGCCCTTGGTTTTCTCCCTGATTGGAACTGTCACTCCCGTTTCTGCTTTCGTTGCTGTTACTGCTGATTTGGTCCACAGTGGTTGTTACTACAGCCTGGAACACAACAAAATCCATTTATGGAGGTGATGGGTTTGTTGGTGTGTTGTTCTTGCGCCTGTTTTACTTCCTTGGTGGCATACTTTTGCCATAAAATTCAGAGGTGGAACGACAATAAGTCTTTGATAAGAGTTATGAATCAGACATTTCCGTAATGGAATGCCTTATTTTGTATATGTATCAAGTCTGGTTGTTATTGAAATTTGCAAGCAGTTCATAATGAAATTTATTGTAACCAGTAAACAATTTCATAACATATAACAATATCCAATGAAATAATAATGCATACCCATTTCATTGATAATATGGTACTAGTACATAGTTTTTGAAAATTTAACCTTTAAGAAGGTCTACATGAAAGAGTAGCACTAACGCTTACTCATAATTAAAAACAAGATATGAGTAGTACATTCCCTACTCCCGGTGGGTAGTCTCTGCTGGGCCAGAAGATGAAGTCGAGGTGCCTTGTATCTCTGCTATTCGACACTCAGTTACGATCACTCTCTCTTCGAGAGCCGAGTGCATCTCCTGGTACTCTCACACTTCCACTCGAGCAGTGGTAAGGTCCTCATGGAGACTATCAATGAGCTGACATACCCGAGGATAGTCCCTCTCCAGTAGTCGAGTGCGTGCTTCAGTGGCCTTAGCAGCGGCCCCTAGCTCTAAGATCCGATTCGCTAACACCTTGGTTTGATCTCCGAGGTGTGTGATTCATTGAACCATAACAGGGAGGGCCCTGTCCACCGATCCTCCATGACTGAGGTTATAGAAACCTTGCTCCATGTCGTATGGAGATTGCTGATGTTGTTTCCTACTCCATCTTTCCAGGTCCTCTTCCTAGTGGGGCATGGGTTCTTTGTAGCATAGTCGATGTGTAGGAACTCGGGCAATGTAAGGAGGATTTATGAATTCGGACTCTGCATCCGAATCCTCCTCTTCCTTTTCCTCGTATTCTTCTTCCTCCCCCTCTGGATCCTCTTCGGAACCTCTTCAGGTTCTTCTTCCATTAGTTCCTCAGGATCTTCTTCAGGATCCTCTTCGATCCACCCACTATTTCCCTGGTTAGGGAAATAGGGGTCTCCGGGAATGTGAAATCCTGCCATGATGTCTATGCGAGAATAAAGATATGAGAAATACATGAAAGGCCAAAGTGTATGATCCTATAAAATTTCTAAAATACTCATATAGTATTTTAATCTTTATGTTTGATTATAAAGTTTCTTGGTATTGAGGGTTGATAAGTTTTAGATTTGTTGCCCACCACGACCATTCCTAAATATCTCGTATAAATATAGTTGATCAGACTATATTTATCCCAGATATGATTACATAATTGTTTAGGCTTAACCATAGTGTTTAGCTCCTCTAAATATACAGTTCTTATTATGACACTATTTCTAGTATGTATGCATGTACATATATTAGTTAGAAAGGTACTGTTATATTTTAAAAGTATATTTCTTAGTTAGAGTGTTTTAGCCCCATTGTATTTATAGTTGTGTATCTTACATGGTTTGATATACTTAGTTCATTATAAACAATGCTCTGACACCAATCTGTCACAGCCCCAAACCAGAATGGCGGAAACCTCTGGGGTGGATTACTTCATGTACAGTATCATAAAAATTGAATAGTAACGATCAAAGCATTACAACTATTGTATTGGATATTTAATAAGCTTACACTGTGCTCAAAACATTGTTTACTTGACATCAAATGCATATGACAAAATAAATAATGTGATGCGACAACGTCCCACACACCAAAAACTTCTGTAATTACATGTTTACTGATTTCCTAAGAATACAAATGATTTTGAAAAGTGTCAACAGTTAAGTTGGTGAGTTCATAAGCGCTTTGTATGAGAAGGATTTTGTAACTATTTCATGTAAAATGATAGTGTATACTCTTTAAAATAAACTGTAAGTCTTAATCCAAAGACTAAAAATGTAAGTAATGTTGTACTGAAAAGTAGTGTTATGAAGTTTTACCTTTATATAAAACTACTTGAATGTATATATGTTAACCCGTATATCAAATGTTTTGTCGATACCCTATGTGAGTTATTATAACCATATTAATGCGACTAGTTGGCCTGAATGACGTTCTTCAGGCATCAGAACTTTTACGACATTTATCACCCCGGACCTACCAGTCTAACTGTAGCTTAAAGTTTAGGTGCGGGGTTGTCAATCCCGTATAGATCTATGCACAAGTGTCACGCTTTCTGTCACACCCCCGAACCAGACGGCGGAAACGTCCGGGGGCTGTCGTGACTCAATTGAATACCATAACATTGAATATATATGAAACAAAACAACATTCGTCACCATTCATCAACATAGTACAACCGGTAGTGTTTACATGTCATACATTGTTTAAGACATTACATTTCCAAAAATTAATGTTGTTTGGTTCATTCAAAAATAAACTGCAACCGTCACTGAGTATGATTTCCCTTGATTCACTGGTTCCCTGAGAATACAAGTATTTTGAAAAACGTCAACATATGAAATGTTGGTGAGTTCATAAGTAGTGTTTGAAATCGAATGTTTATATTTCTTGAAAAACCACCAGAAAATCCGATATTTTCTGAAAAGAAAAGCTTTCGAAAACGTTTGTGAAGATCCATAGGTATGCCTGTTTGTTTCTATACTAAAAAAAATGTTCATTTAAGATGTATGCGTTTCAAATCTGTATGTGATAAAAACCCTAGGGAAACCCGATGTTCCCCTAGCTCTTTTGGAATCCATTAAGTTGCGTTGAAAACATTATAAAAATAGCAGTATCGGTCCCAAGCGACGTTGGAAGGTTCTCGAGCATTGATTATTTACTACAAACCCGCATTACACAAACGCCCAGTTTATAGTTATACTAACGAACCCGAAGGCGTCGTCCGTACTAATCACGTTATCCAATCGCCCGGACTATGTGTAGTCCCACATCCGAAGAGAAAGAGGTCACGGAGACCCCGGTAACTCCATTAACCGGCTGGGGAAAATATGCGTGCGAGGGGTCCCCGACCCGCCTCGTAAAATGTGTAGACTTTTCTAGCAATACCATGGACCCTTGGGGACCAGTGGTACAAGCCATTGAAAGTCACCCTACGTTGTGCCAAGTCGGTGAAACTCAACACTTCGTAGAAAAAAAAATGTCTTCGGGCCTTAAGATCAGGTTATTGGGCTAGCTAGGCCCAACAAACAAGATTTTACACTTTTGGGGCCCGAAGATGGTGCGTAGACGTCTGTGCACACTCGTATGTATATGTATTACCAATCATTATTTGTATGTATCAAGGAGTTAGTAGTTGTAGATTTCCATTGGCTCGAGACCGAGCCAATTCGTTTAACAACGACTTTTGGTATTGTAATGAGTTGTATTTCGTTGATAGTCGAGGTGTCATTATTTGATCAAATTGTACACATTGAATCAGCCTTGGAATATTTCTGTTTTCAGCCTCTCATTAATTGTAAAATTTACATTTTCAACCCTTTTATTTAAATATTTCCCGGTTTGGTCCTTAAACTATTTTTCTTGACATTTTAACACCAAAAATTATTGAAATTAATATTTTCCAGCATATTTTTCAAAGAAAACAGTTTAAGTCCCTGAAAATGCAGTTTTTCTCGGTTTTAGCCCATCTTTTCGCAATTTTGACAATTTTGGCCCAAAATGGAAAAATTTTGCAACTTTGGTCCTTTTTAAATTTAAAAAGCATTTTAAACCTTTGAAAAGGATTTGGAACACTTATAGTCCACTGTTTTACAGAAAGTTACAGTTTTGGCCCTTCAAAACAGAAAAATTCGCATAATGGGCCTTATTGGGCCGAAATTTTCATTTTTAGCCCAATAAGCTTGAAATTTATGTTTTTAGTCCCCCAAATGAGTATATTTCCAGAAATTTATTTATAGAAACTGTTTTGGCACACTTCATCCATCAGAATCTGTGAAATGTCAATTTGGGCCCTTATTTTTGCATTTTTCACATTTTAGGCCCAAAATTTGTGTTTTTAACCCAAAGAAAATTATCACTAACCCACTTAGCCATTTTTCTTGAAGCTCTTTGGGTTTAGAAATATATTTGAAGCTAAAATCATTTAACACAAGATATATCTCGGTTTTGATGAGTTTTAAGGCTAGATCCAACATAAAAACACATAAAAGCATACATATAAGCATGGAAATCATACAAGGCATACAAATACATATAGATCTACACTTTCACTTGTATTCCCCCCCACAAAAACTCATAAAAACAGAAAATAGGGGTATGAATCTCACCTTGGGTGGGTAGTTTCGGTTCTTGAAGAAAAATTGGAAGAAATGAAGTGATTTTTTTTTTGGCCCTTGCACTCCTTGATGAACTTTTCGAGATTATGGGGTTTCTAGAGTGCAAGATCACGGTTTTTACATGGATTAGGAAGAGATTTTTGATAATTAAGGAATACAAGTCATAGATCCAAGTAAAACCTTACCTTAGATAATGATTTTTGAGGAAGAACTTCCTTGGATGCTTCCTATTTTTCGAGATCTTGGATGGAGAAGAGGAAGAAGTCTTGAGTGAATTTTAGAGAGAGTTTGTGAGTGTTTTGTGTGTGTGTGTGTAAGCTCTCGGCCAAACAAGAAGAAAGAGAAGAGAAGAGGTTGAGTTGACATTCCTTGATACATGTTGGTCCATGCATGGAGATATGTGGGATATTAGTGAGGTGGCAAGTGTTAAGTCAACTCCTTTCTCATGGGCTTGATTTGGGCCGAAAATGTTGGAGGAAAGAAAGGGTTTTTGGGCTTTTTGCTCCTAAGCCCAATATTAGTGTTAATTAGGGTATGTTTTAAGCTTAAGAGAATGTAGTAGGATTTTTATGTTTTTCTTGAACTAGTTTTAGGTTTCTCATGTACCAAAGCTCTTAATCCATTTCATTCTAGGCCCAACATGACCTAAAATGTTAAAATAAATAAGTGTGGGTCCAATTAGAGTCCAATTAGGGTCCTAAGCCCATGATAGTCTAATTGGAAGCCTATTGGTCCACTTGGATCCAATAAGGAAGTTCTAGTCCAAAATAGACTTAATAAGAACTTCTAGGGTCTCCAATTGTTTGATGACTATTTGTAGTTCTAGCATGTTGTATTTGATTGAAGTTTTTGATTCACATTAACTTGAATGTATAGATTACATAGCTTAAAATTTACAGTTGTGACATCATCCCCCCGTTAAAGGGAATTTCGTCCCGAAATTCTGTTTGAAGGCTAGATTTGAGAATGCTAGAATAGGTGAGGGTACTTCTGCTTCATTTGATCTTCGCGTTCCCACGTGAATTCTGGCCCACGCTTTGCGTTCCACCGTACCTTCACGATCGGGATGCGACTCTGCTTAGTACGCTTCACCTCTCTGTCCATGATTTCGATTGGCTCTTCGACGAACAGGAGATTCTCATTGATTTCGATTTCGTCAAGAGGAATGACAAGGGTTTCATCTGATAGGCACTTTTTCATATTAGAGACGTGAAACACAGGGTGTACACCGTTTAGCTCCGCGGGTAGTTGTAGTCTGTAGGCTACCGGACCTATTCGGGCGACGATTTCGAAAGGTCCAATGTACCGTGGGTTTAGCTTTCCTCGTTTTCCGAAACGTATAACTCCTTTCCAGGGTGAGACCTTCAACAATACTCGATCACCGACCTGGAACTCTAAGGGCTTTCGCCGTTTATCAGCGTAGCTCTTTTGCCGGTCCCGCGATGCCTGTAATCGAGCTTTGATCTGAACAATCTTTTCTGTGGTCTCGCGAATGATTTCCGGTCCTGTCATTGCCCTATCCGACGTATGTGTTCCTGCTAGCTGGGTGTCACTTACTTCAGCCCAACATAACGGTGATCTACATTTACGCCCGTACAGTGCTTCGAAAGGGGCCACCTTAATGCTCGAATGATAACTATTGTTATATGAAAACTCGATCAACGGTAGGTGGGTATCCCAAGACTTTCCGAAGTCTATCACACATGCACGAAGCATGTCTTCAAGCGTCTGAATGGTTCGTTCGCTTTGACCGTCCGTTTGTGGGTGATACGCGGTGCTCATATCAAGATGAGTTCCCATTGCCTTGTGGAGCGACTGCCAAAAGCGTGACGTGAATCTACTGTCCCTATCCGAAATGATGGATTTTGGCACTCCATGAAGTCTTACAATCTCTCGTAGGTACAAACGCGTCAGCCTCTCCATCTTGTAGGACTCTTTGATGGGCAGGAAATGGGCAGATTTCGTCAGTCGGTCGATTATCACCCATATGGTGTCCAATCCGTCCGACGTCTTGGGCAGCTTGGTCACGAAGTCCATAGAAATCCCCTCCCATTTCCACTCAGGGATTGCCGGTTGTTGTAACAATCCGGAAGGTTTCTGGTATTCCACTTTTACTTTGGCACACGTAAGGCACTTACTAACATAAGTTGCGATTTCCGCCTTCATGTTAGGCCACCAATAGTGCTGCTTAATGTCCAAATACATCTTGTCCGAACCAGGATGAATGGAGTATCGTGTCTTGTGGGCTTCCTTCATAACGATCTCCCTGAATCCTCCGATTTTTAGAATCCAAATACGGTTCATGAAGTAGTATACCCCATTCTCTTTGACTTCCAGGTTCTTCTCCATTCCGCGTAATGCCTCGCTAGTTCTGTTTTCCGTTTTCATAGCCTCTGCCTGGGCTGATGCAATTTGAGTGGTCAGATGAGCCTGAATGGTTATCGAGTGCGTTTTCGTATGACGATTTGTGTATTCCTTCTGACTTAATGCGTCAGCTACCACGTTGGCCTTGCCTGGATGGTACTTGATCTCGCATTCGTAGTCGTTTAACAATTCCACCCATCTTCGTTGTCTCATGTTCAGCTCCTTCTGATTCAAGATGTGCTGGAGGCTCTTGTGGTCCGTAAAGATGGTGCACTTTGTACCGTACAGGTAGTGCCTCCAAATTTTTAGAGCGAAGACCACAGCTCCCAGTTCTAGGTCATGGGTTGTGTAATTTACTTCGTGCGCCTTTAGTTGACGGGACGCATATGCTATTACTCTTCCACGTTGCATGAGAACACAACCTAAGCCCTGATTTGACGCGTCACAGTAAACTACAAAATCTTCCGTTCCTTCAGGTAGAGATAGTACAGGAGCGCTGCAAAGAGCTTGCTTCAAGGTTCGAAACGCAATCTCTTGTCGGTCTGTCCACTTGAATGGCACACTCTTTTGCGTAAGCAAGGTAAGTGGCTTGGCGATTTTTGAGAAGTTTTGGATGAATCTCCTATAGTACCCTGCTAGGCCTAAGAACTGACGAATTTCTGTGGGCGTAGTCGGAGTTGCCCATCCTTCCACAGCTTTGACCTTAGAGGGATCCACATGAATTCCATCTTGGCTAACTACGTGGCCTAAGAAATTCACACTCCGAAGCCAGAACTCGCACTTGGAGAGTTTGGCGTAAAGCTTTTCCGATCGCAGCGTTTCTAGGACTTGTCGGAGATGTTGGCCATGCTCCTCTTTGCTTCGAGAATAGACGAGGATGTCATCGATAAACACAATGACGAAGTTGTCCAAGAACGGTCGACAGATTCGGTTCATTAGGTCCATAAATGCAGCGGGTGCATTAGTTAGACCGAAGGGCATTACGACGAATTCATAATGTCCATAGCGGGTTCGGAAAGCGGTTTTAGCAATATCTTCTTCTCGGACCTTGAGTTGATGGTATCCGGACCGTAGATCTATTTTAGAAAAATAGCTAGCTCCTTGGAGCTGGTCGAATAGATCATCGATTCGCGGGAGTGGGTAGCGGTTTTTAACAGTGAGTTTATTCAACTCTCTGTAATCGATGCACATTCTGAAAGATCCGTCCTTCTTTTTGACAAAGAGCACCGGAGCTCCCCATGGCGAGTAGCTAGGTCGGATAAATCCTTTGTCCAGAAGCTCACTGAGTTGGCTGGACAATTCCTGCATTTCAGCAGGAGCCAGTCGATATGGTGATTTAGCGAGGGGAGTTGCTCCTGGAACGAGGTCGATTCGGAATTCAACCTGTCTCTCTGGGGGTACTCCTGGAAGATCTTCGGGAAACACGTCCGGATATTCACACGCTACCGGAATGTCTTGGTTGTTAGTTTCTTCTTTGGTCTTGTCCACTATGTGAGCCAAGAATGCCAAATTGTTCTTTCGCAAGTGTTTTTGCGCTTTGATGCACGAGATGAGGCGGAGATTCGTACTGGGTTTGTCTCCGTAAATTACTAGGGTTTCGTGATTCGGGAGACGAAGGCGAACGGCCTTCTCGTGGCACAAAATCTCAGCATGGTGGGGGCTTAACCAATCCATGCCGATAATCACATCGAAACTCCTAATTGACACTGGCATCAGATCTATTCGAAAGACGCACAGGTTAAGGGTTAGGGTACATCCAGTGTAGATTTCCCTAGTGGATTCGGTCTTCCCATTGGCCATTTCCACCGTATAGGTTTCATTTAGCTTTTGGGGTTGTTGTTTTAATAAATGTTTAAACTTCTCGCTTACGAAACTTCGCTCCGCTCCGGTATCAAATAAGATGCATGCATAAGTGTGGTTTAGGAGGAACGTACCGGTCACAACTGCGGGGTCCTGAACTGCATCACTCTGACCCATAGTCAGCATTCTACCTGCTCCTCTGTTTCCTGAGTTGTTGTTGTTGTTAGGGCAGTCTCGACGGAAATGTCCCGTCCTTCCACACCCGAAACAGGTGTAGCTAGGCCCTGTGTTGTTGCCGCCGGCATTGGTGTTGTTGGTATTGTGGTGGTTGTTGTTGTTATTCTGGTTGTTTCCCTGACTCTGGTTCTGAGAAGGATAAGTCCTGCAGAACTTTGCAGTGTGTCCCCTTCGATTGCAACTGGTGCAATGGAACTCCCTACATTCTCCTTGGTGATGGAAACCGCACTTGTTGCATTTGGGATGAGTGCCGGAATAGGGTCTTGAAGTATTTGAAGCAGCTGAGGCTGGAGCATGTGATGCGACTGGTACCGGCGCAGTGACAGCGTGAACTGCCACCGTTTGCTGCTTTTTAGAGGTCTCGGGACCTTGACGCCCCTTCCTCTTGTTGTTCCATCCTTTCTTACCATCACTCTCCTTCTTCTTCTCAGTCCCTACCGGTTTCTCGCCCTTTTTGTGGTTATGATCATACAGCCTCTTTGCCAATCTCTTCGCACTGTCAAAAGTTTCAGGGTTCGCAGCTATCACATTCCCTTGAATGGGGGATGTCAATCCCCAAATGAATCGTTCAATCTTCTTCCCCTCTGATGTGATCATACCCGGGCACAACAGAGATAGTTCGCTGAATCTCGATATGTAAGCATCGATGTTCCCATTCTGCACCGTGAGATTCCATAGTTCCTGCTCCATCTTCTGTATTTCGCCTCGGGGGCAGTACTCAGCCGTCAACATCTCTTTCATCTCTGCCCAGGGAATAGAGTTGGCGACAGGGAGTGTCATAGCTTCCACATGCCCATTCCACCAAGTGAGTGCTTGGTCCACAAAAGTGCAGGCCGCGAACTTCACTTTCACCTGCTCGGGGCACTCGCATATCTCGAATACCGACTCTACCTTCTCGATCCATCGCTTTAGGGCGATCACTCCTCCGGTACCGTTGAAAGTTCGGGGTTTAGCGTTCGCAAAATCCTTGTAGGTGCACGTTTTAGTGAGTCCTTGGTTCGTCCCGTTGTTCGAACTTCCGGATCCTTGCCCGTTACCTCCTCCGTTGTTCCCTCGGTGAAGTTGTGCCATAGCCGCTGTGACTGCAGCAGACACGGCTGCCTGGAAAGCAGTGGAGTCAACTTCCGGCGGGGTTGGTTCGGGATTTCCGCGAGTAGCTGGGCGAGGCATCTTTCTGTCATGAAACGGAAAGAGGTTGAGTGTACGTGGTTTCGGTGAGGTTATGATCCTACTAACTAGGTGTAGGGTACGAACCTAAGCATTACTATCATCAAGCATACAATAACACCTCAACACATAACAAGTTAACAACTGAGAATATCATAGCAAAACACACAAAAGTTTATTAATATTATCCGTGTGTAGTACAAGAAAATTTGCTCGTAGGAGCATACATAAGTAACACTAATCCGACAGCATAACGGCTCCATGAGTAGTGTAGTCACTTAAACATAGAGCCGGAGTACATAACATAGTTACTAATATCCTACTACGATAGGTCTATCCCTAACCGCGATGAGCTGCGTCAGGAGGTGGTGCCGAAGTCATATGCCGAAATGTTGCGCTAGTAGCTGCGCCATCTCTGCCATGTCTCCTATAACTTCATCCCTCTCGTGCTCTGCTCTCACTGCCCGAGCTTCCATAGCATACAGCTGTTGTCGCAGTGCGGCGATCTCAGCTTCGAGGGAACGGTTCTCCCTTGGGGGGTTCACTGGTGGAGCGGGGTGATCTGGTTGTGCCTCGTCCTCGCATGGTGGGATGGGGTCCTGGCCCCCGACCTGACCCTCCTCGTCGTCATCGTCGACCTCTCCAAATTCGTAGTCGGTGTCTATATATTCGTCGGGTTCGACGTCGTGTGCTTCTCCTGGATGCTCTCCCGGCTCATCCACCAGCATCCCGTGAGCTACTAAGGCCTGATGAAACTAGATACCCGGCTGCTCCTCCTCAGGCTCCTCCTCCTCCTCTAGCGACCCGTTGTTTCCCTGATTAGGGAAGTAGGGGTCTCCAGGGTGATGAAAACCAGTCATGCTGTCTGCGCGAGTACGTAATTATGCTACATTATTCCTAGGGTACTATGACTATTACACAGACTAAGCAAATATTCTCTTTTTGGGTGATATAGGGTATAGTTTTAGGTTCCCTGGCTATTCCGATCTCATCAAGACGTGTGTTAGTTTTACCTTGGAGAGAATGTAGTTGATCAGGCTACATTCACTCCTTGGTATCACTAAGAACAGTCCCGAGTTAACCGAGATACCAGCATTATGGTGTTTGATTCAGCGTTAGGTCCTTACTCCTAATGCAGGCAAGTGTATTTTATTTATTTGTTTTGTTCAGAGTTATGTTAGTCCTTCTTTTTGGTTTATAGTTGCATATCAATGTATGGCTCGACATGCTAGTTCACTATAAACAAAGCTCTGATACCAACCTGTCACACCCCCGAACCAGACGGCGGAAACGTCCGGGGGCTGTCGTGACTCAATTGAATACCATAACATTGAATATATATGAAACAAAACAACATTCGTCACCATTCATCAACATAGTACAACCGGTAGTGTTTACATGTCATACATTGTTTAAGACATTACATTTCCAAAAATTAATGTTGTTTGGTTCATTCAAAAATAAACTGCAACCGTCACTGAGTATGATTTCCCTTGATTCACTGGTTCCCTGAGAATACAAGTATTTTGAAAAACGTCAACATATGAAATGTTGGTGAGTTCATAAGTAGTGTTTGAAATCGAATGTTTATATTTCTTGAAAAACCACCAGAAAATCCGATATTTTCTGAAAAGAAAAGCTTTCGAAAACGTTTGTGAAGATCCATAGGTATGCCTGTTTGTTTCTATACTAAAAAAAATGTTCATTTAAGATGTATGCGTTTCAAATCTGTATGTGATAAAAACCCTAGGGAAACCCGATGTTCCCCTAGCTCTTTTGGAATCCATTAAGTTGCGTTGAAAACATTATAAAAATAGCAGTATCGGTCCCAAGCGATGTTGGAAGGTTCTCGAGCATTGATTATTTACTACAAACCCGCATTACACAAACGCCCAGTTTATAGTTATACTAACGAACCCGAAGGCGTCGTCCGTACTAATCACGTTATCCAATCGCCCGGACTATGTGTAGTCCCACATCCGAAGAGAAAGAGGTCACGGAGACCCCGGTAACTCCATTAACCGGCTGGGGAAAATATGCGTGCGAGGGGTCCCCGACCCGCCTCGTAAAATGTGTAGACTTTTCTAGCAATACCATGGACCCTTGGGGACCAGTGGTACAAGCCATTGAAAGTCACCCTACGTTGTGCCAAGTCGGTGAAACTCAACACTTCGTAGAAAAAAAAATGTCTTCGGGCCTTAAGATCAGGTTATTGGGCTAGCTAGGCCCAACAAACAAGATTTTACACTTTTGGGGCCCGAAGATGGTGCGTAGACGTCTGTGCACACTCGTATGTATATGTATTACCAATCATTATTTGTATGTATCAAGGAGTTAGTAGTTGTAGATTTCCATTGGCTCGAGACCGAGCCAATTCGTTTAACAACGACTTTTGGTATTGTAATGAGTTGTATTTCGTTGATAGTCGAGGTGTCATTATTTGATCAAATTGTACACATTGAATCAGCCTTGGAATATTTCTGTTTTCAGCCTCTCATTAATTGTAAAATTTACATTTTCAACCCTTTTATTTAAATATTTCCCGGTTTGGTCCTTAAACTATTTTTCTTGACATTTTAACACCAAAAATTATTGAAATTAATATTTTCCAGCATATTTTTCAAAGAAAACAGTTTAAGTCCCTGAAAATGCAGTTTTTCTCGGTTTTAGCCCATCTTTTCGCAATTTTGACAATTTTGGCCCAAAATGGAAAAATTTTGCAACTTTGGTCCTTTTTAAATTTAAAAAGCATTTTAAACCTTTGAAAAGGATTTGGAACACTTATAGTCCACTGTTTTACAGAAAGTTACAGTTTTGGCCCTTCAAAACAGAAAAATTCGCATAATGGGCCTTATTGGGCCGAAATTTTCATTTTTAGCCCAATAAGCTTGAAATTTATGTTTTTAGTCCCCCAAATGAGTATATTTCCAGAAATTTATTTATAGAAACTGTTTTGGCACACTTCATCCATCAGAATCTGTGAAATGTCAATTTGGGCCCTTATTTTTGCATTTTTCACATTTTAGGCCCAAAATTTGTGTTTTTAACCCAAAGAAAATTATCACTAACCCACTTAGCCATTTTTCTTGAAGCTCTTTGGGTTTAGAAATATATTTGAAGCTAAAATCATTTAACACAAGATATATCTCGGTTTTGATGAGTTTTAAGGCTAGATCCAACATAAAAACACATAAAAGCATACATATAAGCATGGAAATCATACAAGGCATACAAATACATATAGATCTACACTTTCACTTGTATTCCCCCCCCACAAAAACTCATAAAAACAGAAAATAGGGGTATGAATCTCACCTTGGGTGGGTAGTTTCGGTTCTTGAAGAAAAATTGGAAGAAATGAAGTGATTTTTTTTTGGCCCTTGCACTCCTTGATGAACTTTTCGAGATTATGGGGTTTCTAGAGTGCAAGATCACGGTTTTTACATGGATTAGGAAGAGATTTTTGATAATTAAGGAATACAAGTCATAGATCCAAGTAAAACCTTACCTTAGATGATGATTTTTGAGGAAGAACTTCCTTGGATGCTTCCTATTTTTCGAGATCTTGGATGGAGAAGAGGAAGAAGTCTTGAGTGAATTTTAGAGAGAGTTTGTGAGTGTTTTGTGTGTGTGTGTGTAAGCTCTCGGCCAAACAAGAAGAAAGAGAAGAGAAGAGGTTGAGTTGACATTCCTTGATACATGTTGGTCCATGCATGGAGATATGTGGGATATTAGTGAGGTGGCAAGTGTTAAGTCAACTCCTTTCTCATGGGCTTGATTTGGGCCGAAAATGTTGGAGGAAAGAAAGGGTTTTTGGGCTTTTTGCTCCTAAGCCCAATATTAGTGTTAATTAGGGTATGTTTTAAGCTTAAGAGAATGTAGTAGGATTTTTATGTTTTTCTTGAACTAGTTTTAGGTTTCTCATGTACCAAAGCTCTTAATCCATTTCATTCTAGGCCCAACATGACCTAAAATGTTAAAATAAATAAGTGTGGGTCCAATTAGAGTCCAATTAGGGTCCTAAGCCCATGATAGTCTAATTGGAAGCCTATTGGTCCACTTGGATCCAATAAGGAAGTTCTAGTCCAAAATAGACTTAATAAGAACTTCTAGGGTCTCCAATTGTTTGATGACTATTTGTAGTTCTAGCATGTTGTATTTGATTGAAGTTTTTGATTCACATTAACTTGAATGTATAGATTACATAGCTTAAAATTTACAGTTGTGACACTTTCCCTAAAAGAGACTCTGGTAATAATTCAAGACTTAATGTGTACTCTAGTAGGTACGGTGAAACTAAATGTGTCTGTAACACCCCGTTTATTAAGTAGATAAATAAATAAAGTAATGAACGAATAGTAGCCCTAAAATAAATAATTATATATCAAAGGTGGGTCTCGAAGAGCTAATTGTCACAATTTTAAAAGTCGGGGGTTAAAAGTGTGTTTCAGATTGGTTTCGTAAATAATTATGAAGGCATGGAATATTGAGAAATTATTGGAACCTAATATAAAGAGATGTTGGAAGCTAAGGGCTAAATGGTAAATTTTGAACTCAATTTGTAAAGAGTTTTGAAGGCAGGGGTTAAGAGGGTAAATTATGGATTTGTTTTTGTAAAGGTTTTGTAGGGGAGGGGCTGAATGGTAACTTTTGGAATTTAATTTGACAAAAAGGAGAAGGAGGGACTGGAAGCGTAAGTATGGCAAAAGATTGTATGTGGGCGGGGTTTAGAACCCTTCATTCCCGTCACCCTCTAAACCTTAAACCTAATGATGCATTCAGTCACCACCATCAATCTCTCAACTTCCGGTGTTGCTACTTTCCTCCGTTGAGTCACACACCACCTTAGGTGGAGCCCCAAACCACCGGGGAAACCACCTCTCGCTCACCCTAGCGCCGGGGAAATGAAGTTGAGAGCAATGCTGCCATCGTTCGTTGTTCGACTGCCTTCCAGACTTTTCCGCCTCCATTTTTGTTGAAGACGAAGTTGTTGATGCTGCTCCAATCGTCAACGAGAAGCACGAGCGGGCATCTCTCCGCTGCTGTTGCTATTTCGCCTTGGAGATGCCACCAATAGCGCTGATAGTGGGCATTGTTGTTGCTCACGACTCGTCGCTGCCACTGTCAGACGTCATGAAGAGAGAAGGACTTTGTGTGGGACACCAGAGACCATCAGATGGGAATAGAGCCAGTGCTATGGTCATGGGAAGAACCGATCGAACCGATTGTTGTTGGGACCCGTCGACTGCCGCCGCCGCTGACCATTTCACGCCACCAGGTGAGTGGCTACGTTTGTTTGGTGTATTTCATCAGGTGTTGCTGTTGCTATTCATTTTTTAGGCTTGTTATTGTTGGTCGGAAGTGTAAAGGGACCACCATGGCCGCCAACCATGGTGGCTGCCACCATGAACCACCACCAGCCACCACAAGGGTGGTTGTGTGTGTGTGTGTTATTTTATGAGTGTGTTTCTATGAGAGAGTTTATTTAGTGCATGTGTGTCTTTAACTGGGTATTTCATTAACTTATAACCGTATCAGAATAAAGAAAAGTCTAAACCACCACCATAAGGAGGTGGCTGCAACCTCTTGTCGCCACCAGCCGCCGTGTTGGGTGGCGGTGTGCTTTGTTTGTGTTTTGGACTCGTTTGGGAAAACTTGGACAGAATTGGGCCCAATAAAACCCTAGTGTGCCGAAAGAGACCCTAATAGGCCCAATAAGGCCCAAAGTGACATAAAAGCCCAACTAATGGACTAATCAGCTAGTATTGGGTTGGAAAACTCTAATTAGGGTTTGGAAAAACCTAATTACAAAAAACCCTAATTTATGGGAATTGATCAAGATACACACACGAGAATTATTTATAAACTTAGAATATTAATTAATGATCAATTGCAAATTAACCTAAAGCAATATTAGACGTAATGGATTAAGTCCTTAGTGGATTAAGTCCTTAATGGGTTAACTAGGAACACTTAACCCTAATTGTCATTTCATGTGAAAACCCTAATTTCACATGGGCCTTGAGTTGGGCCTTCCTTTTGGGCTTTAGCGATTGGACTATTGATGGGCTATCCAAGAACAAGTTAATGGACCAAAATAATTAGATGCGCTTTAGGATAAGGCCCATGTGAGGACTTGGGCCCAATTTGGAAAATTGGGCCATAGATGGGCCATAATTGGGCCTTCGTGATTATGTGATATTGGGCCATGGGAATTTGATGGGCCTTAAGGAAAGACCATGAAGAGGTTTGGGCCCAATTTGGAAGATTGGGCCATATGTTGGGCTTTGACCCATTATTTGAATTTTGGGTTTTTGTAGTGTGAGTTGGACCTTGGGCTTCGAACCCAATTATTAATTGGGTATTGTTTGATGTTGACAGTTCGGGGATTTGTCAACCAGCAGCTGGGTTTTATCCGTAGGACTTCAGCAGTGTCAGGTGAGTTACCTCATTATACTAAGGGGTCTAAGGCACCAAGGCCGACCCATTGGATATGTTGTCCTAGCAGTGTTAGATGTTGAGTATGGGTTAGTGTTTCATGCTAGTGGTTATGCCAGTTAGGTAGATCTGTAGGACTACATGTGTTGTTATATGATTATCTACATGCTCAATAGTTATGTTATATGTTGACATGTTATGAGGGATGGGTTGAGGTGATACTGCTCCGTGCGGTAACCAACAAACCCAGGAGCATTCCAGATACGAGCTGAGGGAGACACGTACTGTGGGCTCGATGGCAATCCAGATGTGAGCTATGGGCCAGGAAGGCAATCAAGACTCATACTGTGGGCCCAGGGGTAATTTAGTCTTTAAAGCTGTGGACCCATTGCATGTTGTTCAGTTTGTTATGTTATGTTATTGTTGATATTGTTATGTGGACTGTACATGTATCGGTACTAAGCTTCGTGCTTACAGTTTCAGTTTATTATTTCAGGTGATTCAGATGACTTGGCAAGGCGAAGGCATGACCGTACACAACCTCATGTTTTGGACTTATGGTTTCTGGGATACTCTGATATGATAATAGTTTGAAAACATAATGTAATAACTAATGGGTTTTGGATTGTTAAAAAGTTTTAAATTGGCTTGAATTTTACGAGTGTTACAAGTTGGTATCAAAGCCTTCGTTTGAGTGAATTGGAGGAACATTCGTGTGAATCCAGTCTCAAATCAAGGAAAATATTTTCAAATAGTTTTCAAAATAATAATGGAGGATGCAAGTGTACGATCAACCGGAGCTAGTAAGTAGACCCAAAATACCATACGGTTATTTGATATTGTAATATGTTAGAACAACATGCTAGTACTAGGCTAGGGATCTTCAGGATTTGCATGATAGAATTGCCTGATTACATGATGCCTGCTAGCCTAGGGTTTTCCTTATACGAGATTGACATCATTACTGTAGTTGCTTAGGTACTGTTTTTTTTTTTTTTTTTTGGAAAAAACCTCTTCAGACCTCTTATTGCTGCGCCGCGAAACACTTTTCATTTCGTAGTTGTTTGTTTTTTAGAAGTCTTCAGAGTCAAAAACCTCTGCGCGTGCTCTGTTTGGCGCAACACTTGTATTGCCTCTTCCAACCTCTTCCAACGTCTTCTTCTTCTTTTTTTTTCTTGCTGAAATTTTTATTATATGTTGTTGAAATTTTATTTCACTTTTTTTTTTGGTTTTTTTTTGTTTATTGTTGTGGAATATTTTTTTTTTGTTTTTTATATTGAATAATGATAGAATCTTGATGAAATATCATTATTTTTTACTAAATATCTTTATTTTTTTTGTTGAAATATCATTATTTTTTATTGAAATATCATTAATTTTTGCCGAAATGTTATACATTATTAAATTTTCCGTATTAGAAAACTATTTTTGATTTATATTATTAGTTTATTTTAATTTTTTAATATCCGCAGCAATATGCAGATGTTAAAAAAAACATGCTTCTTATTACAGTCTGCAGCCGTTTGGTCCACCTCTTCTATTGCAGAGGGCTGCAGAGGTGGTCCGCAGACTTCATGAATTTTTGCTTCAGAAAATCAAACAGCACCTTAGTGTATGCATCATGGTTATACATAATTAAGATCTTATAGCTTGAGAATATTTGGTTTGGCCTTATGTTCTATCCTTGTTTGATTGGGGGCTTAGGGTAGGATCAGACATTCAAAAGTCTATAGGGTCCAGCGTTATGTATGACTAGCATACACTAGTGTTGAAGGGTTAGTGCAAGTTTCATGGATGGGTGGGTTGTGTGAGGACGGTAGGCTAGTTGTGAGATATTTAGCATACCTCTAGGAGTAAGGATTGAGCACTTGCTATGTTTCTTTATTGTAGGGTGTTGTGGTGATACTTGAGACAAATATGGGTAGGTGTGGAAGGTAGTATGGGCCCGTACTACTGAAAGCACATGACCCATACGCGTATCAAGTAAGTCAAAACCCTGAGGTTTAGTTGGGAGTTTGTTCCCAGTTATTATGTGGATAGCACGAGATCTTCCTAGAGTATTATCAGAATGATGGTTACTAGACGTTTTGAGACCGGATCCGGATCAGGATTGGGAGCTGGCAGCCATGATAGGCCAGTATTGTCGGAGGGTCGTGTCAGGGAGGTCATTCGGGAGAAGGTGATTGAGATGGTTTGGGGACAACTTTCGGAGATGATTGGGTCTATCACGAACTCCATGGTTGAGTATTTCGATGAGCGTTATGCGGCTATTGCCGAGATGGCTGCCGGGGCAGCTATAACAACTGTATCAACGACAGGGGGAGGAGCCAGTCAAGCTTTCCAGTATCGAGACTTTGATGATGCAAATCCCTGACTTTATATAGGGTTCAGTACCCGGTTATAGCCATAAGGTGGCCATATAACATGGAGGGATGATGCTTAACGTGTTCATGCCCTACTGACCAGAAGGTCAGGCGCGCTCTGAACCTGCTAAGGTCCGGGGCGAAGGAATGGTGAGGACTTGTTACTAGGCATATTCTGATGACTAGAGGGCTACAATTATTTATGATAATGGAGATGTTTTGTACTCGTTACATGCTGCGGGTTGAGCAGGAAATGCTAGTACATGAGTTTCTAGATTGAGGCTTCGGGGATTTTGCTTGAGGCCGGAATGTGAGTCGTGGGGGCTCCAGAAAGGAGTGATGACTTTGTTCAGCTGGGGTTTTGCAGTTGGGAGTAGAATGGTTAATTGATGGGTTGGAATGTCGTTTTTGTTGGGTTTTGAGCATTCTAACACTCCTAAGTGTACATGCAACCCTAAATACCTTGGATCTATCTTTTCTCTATTATATATGCAAATATGAATATTCCAAGGTATAATCCTAACTAGCATACAAAACATTGATTCTTATGGAATAATATAAGTTAGAAGACATACCATTTGATGTAGCTTGATTCCATGGAGCTTAAGAGCCTAGTGGCCCAAGTGTGACACCTCAAATGGTTCACACAAAACCAGATACACTTAGAATAACTTAAGAGAAATAAGACACTTCATGAAATCGGCTAGACCTCACCATTCCTTCATAGTTGCCGGTTTTTGGGAAGAATAATATGCTTATATAGTGTGTCACAATTAGGGTTACACCATATAAAACCTAATTGTCATGGCCTTTCATTTCCATGATCCATGGGTACAAAAACACCATGGAGCATCCTATGGGTTGTAGCCCAACTTGATAAACCATGGAGCATTAGCCCACTATACAAGTATGGATGATTTACACAATCAACCCATATATTTAATTAGTCTCCTTTTTGATAACTTAATTAATTCCAAATTAATTCTTGATCAATACTAATTAAATAATCTTATTAATATATTAGAACTTATAATATATTAATAAACCTTAAGTGTTATTTCTCTCATTTTAGTCTATCTAAATGCATGATGCGATGCAACCCAACTGGACCATGCTAATCGGGTCAAGTACATACCAAATATAGTTATGTACTTAGACACTAATCCAACAGTATCCCATTTAGATAAGTCTAAAACTATTATTGCGTATGACTTCAAAACCCGACTAGCAATCGTAGCTCTTTAAACCTGCTGTCGTCGAACTCTGAACAAATCAATGACACGTCCATCAAATAAGGGATCATATATTCCTCCATTCTAGATATATATGGACTGAGACATGGATTAAAATCATTCTCTTTGTCTATTTGTTGTTTCCTGATTTCCAGTTTATGAAGACCGACTAATTGAACAAATCAAATCAGTCCTGGTTTGGCCAAGTACTTCGGGGTGTCATCACTAAATCATCGAGGGGCCTATAGACATCGCTTTTATCCCTTTAAGAGTAAAAGGAATGGATAAAATTCGACTCATATGCTTGTTCTACTACTTGTTGAATCATACACAAAGGCACGTTTTATAACACCGAGTTACCAAATGCATTTTCGTGCAATCAATGTATAACCAACTCATAGGAAACAAGTCATATCTCTAGGTTTGAAGAATATAAGATATTATCATCTCATGATCACTTGTGATAAAATCCATGAAGTGATTCCAATGAGCGTGGGTTGAATCCAATATTTAGAACTTATGAGTACTCATGGATGTTGTAGCACTACTTGTTATGTTCCATATCTTGGACATCTACAATCCAGCTTCATGATAGTCTTGATTCATATCTACTTCCAACATATGACCGACTGTGGATAGTTTGAATAACATAGTCATTCAGGAAGAACGGCCTAGTTATTCTGGAAGTCAAAACATGCAAAGTGAAACACAAGAATAATCGAATCCAATATGGTCTCAGAACTTATGAATATAAATAAAACACCTTTTATTTATCACCTAATTGATTACACATTATTCATTGCATACTGTTTCAAACTATCAACTTTGTACTTGGATTAAAACAATAGTTGTCCCATGCTCAAAGTATGTTCACTATGTTTTCTAAACACTAGTCATGCCACACACCAAGTATGCACACTATGTTTGTCTAAACATTAGTTATGCCATACACCAAGTATGCATACTAAGTTTGTCTATGATCTTTACTTTGTGAAATAGATCGATTGAACATAATTCCAATGATTCTCATTTCATAGTCCCAAATCCTTACCGCAAATGCAAGAAATCCAAATTCAAGCCATCTACCGAAATATTGTCAGATTTTAAACTTATATGCATTGATCCTCTTGTAATGATTATGCACAAAGTCACAAAGACTTGTCAACAGACATTACAGAGTATTCCAATGGAGATCAACTCCAAGAAAGCGTTTTATAATCTTACACAAATTGAATAACTTCCACCTATGGAAACATTTCCATATTCCCATTTTGACTATCACTTCGGAACAAGAGTTGCCTCTTTTCAGAATATGTCAATATGATCCTTCCAAAATTAACATTATACTTCCAACAGTCCCTGAGCAACCAATCTTTGGTAAACCTTAGATTGTCCTCGACAATTGCTTAATCATTTTATTCATATCCAATTCTAAACCTTTTCCCTTCTTAATACCCCAGATATTTGGAAAATTTTAGAATGGATGAATATTATAGCACATGCAATCGATCCTATATCTGAAGCATATGGGACACAATTCATGATGTCTCACATAAAGACATGATACTAGACCAGTCCTTTTGCTACAATATTTCTATTTTCCAAGTTCTCATAATTCTGATTATGAAAAGGGATGTCGTAATCATAATCGAATTTTAGAATGCAAATAATGGACCCATATATAGAATTTCCTTATGTTGACCCATTCCAACACAAAATTCATATATATCCTTGACTAAAGATGATTAAAACCTCAATCTAAGCTTTTAGAATTGAAAAAAAGTATAATTTCCTCTCCCTTAATTATAGCAAAACAACTTTTCAACCCCTGCAACTTCACGAATTGTAACTTTTGTTTTCTATAATTAACATTGCTATCTTGCAATACTAATAATAATTATCATGGTCCCACTAACATGATGATTATTCGCATAACACTTATGCTCCCACTAGCTTTGACATGTACTCAGAAATCAGCTGAACTTCTAGAAATCAATACTTTATTGACTTTTTTACCAAAGTTCAGATTTCTGATACGAGATGTTTTGATAAGACTTTATCAAAATCACACACATTTCCTTAGATACCTCACATGTGTGTCTAAAAATTTTTTAGAACTATGAAAAGGGATGCCGTAATCATAATCTCAATTGTTTAGACCTTTGCCATTTCTCACAAGTCAATGTTAGTGTGCCGGTTAGCCACACACGCTCCGCTAACGACTTTGAGAATGCAAATATCACAACTGTTATCTACTTCAAAATCTACTTAGTGAAAGTGTTTCCTAACCATCATTTTCATGAATCGGAGAGAAACCTTATGACACTTAGATTTTAAGATGTATGTGTTCTTATCCATGTGAATTTGTCAAACCCATAATCACAAGACAAGGATAATGACAAATCCAAACTCATGTGGATTGAACTCAATCTTAATTTCTTGCCACCTGGCAGCACAAGGGCCTGCCATTGCTTCCAAGTTGTTATGCAACCAATTAAGAACTCTCGGAACTCCTATGCAAAGCCAACTTTAACTGGAATAGGCACAGAAATAGAAATATGTCAACACGATAGGTTATAAACCTCACGCCGTGTGCTAGTGTCAAACTACAAGTTTTTATTCTTGATTAGATCTTGAAATTCTTTCAGGATCTTTAAGACTCCCACAGTCCTATTGACATATAAAATTATCTTGCCAAATGTTCAAGAGATAGTGCTGATTTTTATCAAGACAAACACTTCACACAATTGGCCTTAGTTGGTCTTTGTTTTATCCAAAACATCACAAATTACCAATTTCAAATGTACAAGAGTAGAAAGCATTTTACTCTTACATTTGAAAAGTGTTGTAAACCTTCTTTAAGATGTGTCACTCAAGTTACAATCTTGGAGTATGACTCTAAGACTTGTTTTGGAACGAAGCATGACTCATCTTCTTGATTTAACCATTTCAACAATTCATGACTCCTCTTGTTAGCCATAAGAATGCACTAAGATGTCCTTAGAAGACTAATTGTGATATGGTTGTTTAATCATTAAGATGATCACAAAACATGATAATAAAGTACTCTCCCGTCTTTTTAGATTTGAGAAACTTTTATCTTTCTACCTAATTTGATTCTTCTCATTCGTTCTGCCATACATCGAAACTTTTTCCATGTTTTAGTATTATACTTAATCTGGTAAGTAAAACCATATTTACTAATCTTTAGTAAATCATGACGAATAGTCTTAACAATCTTTGTGGTGGACTTGATCGGTGCACAGCAATATGTACTCGATCCCTTAGTCCTTCACTTGACTCACATATACATGTGAACAAGGAATTAGTCTTAATTTTCCAAAGATGAAAATTCTCATTCATCATACTATACAACTTGCATGATACCATGTTTCAGTCCAATTAAAACTTGGGTGATGAGAATCTTTCCGTATTTGGTAAATTAGACATTATCACAAATGAAAGAAACAAATCCATTTTCCAATATTGCTATCAATGGAATCATATAAGCAACAATTTTTTTTACAAATGCCATTGTAAGGATACTTAGAATAAATAAAATAAAAAATTTTCCTTTTATTTTAAAACTTTGCGGAAAAACTTATCCTTACGGTGCAAAAGCATATGAAAAACTTGTTGTAATCTACTCCTAAGTAATATATCAGAACTCCTAAGCAACAACTCAAAATTCGGATCACCGAACCATGCGATCGAAATCCATTTTCACGATCAAAATCAGCATATACTTCCTTTAAGTTTCTTCACTTTTCTTTGATTCTTAAAACATCAACAAGTGACCTAGTCACATCATGTAATAAGAATCTCAGAATAGTAACTTAATAGAGTTAGATAGTGGACTTTACCTGAAGTAGAGTTAAACTTCTTGACTTGATCAACCTTATGATCTTTCAGGTAAATAGGAAGCTTCGCAATCAATGCCCCTTCCTTTAGCAAGAGAAACATATGGACTCTTTGGGATGGTACATGGGACTATCGCAGACTCAACCTTTCTCTTTACCATTTGGTCAACCGAGTTGACTGTGGCCGATCCCTTTCCATTGGGAAGAGAAAACCTTTCTAGATATTCAATGTTACCATTGTCAATGTCCATTGGGAAGTTGATCTCCTAATCAAATTTGCTTTACTAGTCCTTAAATCATTGCTGATTCAGTAGCACCAAGCAAATAGATAAGATCATTAAGGGTCATGTCATAGTCTATTTCATAGTAGTCCTAAAGAAACTCACTATGTGACTTAAAAAGTGATTGAACATGCAACTTTCTTAATACTTTGACACCCAAATCTCCCGGCTTGTCAAAATGTGATTTCATCTCTAAGATGCGATCACACATAGACCTTGCTTGCCAATAGAGCTTGAGTGACATTGAACTTGTGTGTTAGGGAGAATAATTGGAGGAGGTGGAGGAAGTGCAGTTCCAAGAGATTTGGGAAGATCATAGATGTATGAACTAGACATCTTTTGGGAGATATTCAAGAAAGTTGATCTAAAGTCCTTAATATAACACCCAATATGAAATATTAAAGCTACGACCCAACACAATACTTTTATAACTTGGAAGAGGGATGCCATAATCCAAGCTATAAAATACTTGAAGGTAGGTGAATGACGATTCACCAATTTCCTCCATGAAAATGAAATAATTTAATTAGGTTTTACTTGGATTTGAAAATCCTAGATCTTTTGAGATTCATTGAACTGTTCAATGGCATGTTTCAATCTCGATTGTGCCCTCTCAAATTTTGTGACTGGGATGCCGAGGATCACAAAACAAGGTGTGAATAACCATGCAAATATACTTGGTACCCTTAATATTTACCCCTCAATCGATGTGCCGGTTAACCAAACGCGCTCCACCAATACTATGATAAACATTAAGTTACCATTTGCCAACCTTGTTAAATCCAGGTTAGTTTGCCGATTACCCACACGCGCTCCACTAACGACTTAAGCAAAGTGCAAAGTGTAATTTCATGGGTTAGCACCATATTCACATTTTCCTAAGTAACTAAGATTGGGAATTTATAAAAGTGTAGTTACTTAGTATTTATCATTAATACTTTTAATGAAGGGAGAATTCTATTCCTTCTCCTACCCGTTCGGCTAATGACCCTCCACCAGTCAAGGAAGCGGTGGGTGAGAGTTGACACCCATTAAACTGTCATTTTATAGGCAGTAACCTTATACCCTTCCTTATAGACCGACTTCGTGAATGAGGCCTACTAACGGTAAGACTGACTTGCTGTTATATATATATATATATATATATATATATATATATATATATATATATATATATATATATATATATATATATTATTAAGTTATAATACTATAAAGTATAAGGGTTGGATTTTAACTTTTAAAATTCTAAGGGCTTAACTTGGAATTAAAGTATTCATAAGGAAAAACTTTACAAATTCCAAAACTTGAGGGCAAGTTTTGAAACTATTCAAAACTATTTAATTCCATAACTTATGTGTTTAAAGTAGTTTTAATTCAAAAAACTCTTCAAGTTTCATAGCTTAAGGACAAGTTATGGAAGACTTTAAACTATTAAAAGAATATGACTTTTCTTTATTCATAACCTATGGAAATATTTATGAGTTTTATAAATCTTAAATGTGAATTTTCATATAACTTGAGGACAAGTTACAAAAACACATTTTAGAACCAACTCTTAGATTAATTTGGATTGAAAACAACAATTTCACATAACTTTTCTATTAATCTAAGCAACTCATAAGAATAAGATAATTCAATCAAACTTTTTCATGTAATTAGCCTAACTATTAAACTAATACAAAATATGAATCTATTGACAATTATCTTTGAAATTGGATTAGCATGAGCGTTACCATATCAAAAAAAGGTTTATAATTTGAAAAACAGCTTAGGGTAATGTTCCTAGTCCAATTCCAGCCAAAACAGTCGAAGATATGCTGTCTGGGGGTCCAACTCCTCGAGTGCATGAACCAACTCGATGAGTTGGATGGGTTTAGACTTGGACTCGTCCAGTCCCTTCATGGACTCAGCGAGTCTGCTGAGCAGACAGAAACAAACTTCGATTTTCCAGCCAATTTTGCAAGTATAACAAGAAAACAAGCCTAGGCTCTGATACAACTGTTGGGTTTTGAGCATTCTAACACTCCTAAGTGTACATGAAACCCTAAATACCTTGAATCTATGTTTACTCTATTATACATGCAAATATGAATATTCCAAGGTATTATCCTAACTAGCATACAAAACATTGATTCATATGGAAAAATATAAGTTAGAAGACATACCTTTTGATGTAGCTTGATTCCATGGAACTTAAGACCCTAGTGCCCCAAGTGTGACACCTAAAATGGTTCACACAACACCAAATACACTTAGAATAACTTGAGAGAAAAAAGACAGTTCATGAAATCGGCTAGCCCTCACCATTCCTTCATAGTTGCTGATTTTTGGGAAGAATAAGATGCGTATATAGTGTGTCACAATTAGGGTTACACCATGTAAGCCCTAATTTTCATGGCCTTTCATTTCCATAATCCATGGGTACAAAAACACCATGGAGCATCCTATGGGTTTTATCCCAACTTGATAATCCATGGTGCATTAGCCCAGTATACAAGTATGGATGATTTACACAATCAACCCATATATTTAATTAGTCTCCTTTTTGATCACTTAATTAATTCCAAATTAATTTTTGATCAATACTAATTAAATAATCTTATTAATATATTAGAGGTTATAATATATTAATAAACCTTAAGTGTTATTTCTCTCATTTTAGTCTATCCAAATGCATGAGGCGATGCAACCCAAATGGGCAAGGATTGTGCTCTTTCAATTTTCTAGCTCGAAGAAGTGAGCATATTCGGGACGCCAGGATCAGGTTGTAATCCAGCTCGGGGTTAGTTGGTTGCTGGGATTGGCGACGATAGTTCAGTGCTGGTGAGCACGGGTGCGTCGATGTGGCATAAGTATTTTGTGAGGTTTGGTTCGCCTTGGATCTCTTGTATCGGGCGGTAAGAATTGATTGTGTGATCTATTGCACTTTTGGGATTGTAGACTATGTCTTGGGAGTAGTTGTAGCCCGATTTAGGACTGAGGTTGCTTCAGCTACTGCAGTTCAGTTGTGGACGATTAAACTGGAGAGTGAGTCAGGGTGCGAGCCCTGAATGATATGTTTTCTAGAGCCAAGAGCAAGAGAATTGTTTGGAGCACTTTTGGAAGAAGAGTATTAAGTGAGAGGCCTTTCGGACAGGGTCCCATAGGATGGTAATTCAACATTGTCAGGATTCAGTGGTTTTAGTAACCGTTATTGATTGGTGGGTGAAGGTGCCAAGGGAAGTAGCTTATTGCTGGTATATTAGTTAGAGCATATACCTTATGGACTTCGAGAATGAGTGTAGGATCATTCAAGCATCAGGGAATGTCGGATTCCACACCAGTGGGTGTGGTTAGTGTTCTAAGTGGGGGAGAATTGGGAATTCTCAGGTTGAGCGTCGGCCATTGAAAGTTCTATCTGTTGTTGATAAGATTGCAGTTTCAAGAAGGGTCGAACATGCGTTAATCGGTGAACATCTCAGGAAGCGGGAATTCTCCGAAAGAATTCAAGAGACGACTATTCAAAAGCGAGGAATGTGTCACCAATTTCCTTTTGCAGCGTGCTTGTATTTCCTAAGCCTTTGGGTTATGTTTCCCCTCAATGGTGAAATAGAATTTTTGATTTGTGTCAGACTCGTGTTGTGGTAACCCTCAGGATAATTATGGAAGTCTTCTCAGGCTAGTTTTGTTTTGGTAGAATCGGATCAGTCTCGATCCAGTATGGGCTTTGTGGCGAGGGATTGTGGAGTTAGTGACTACCAAATATATACATGGTAGTGATTCTTCGTGAGTATTGGTGGGTATTTAAGGTGGCAATAGGGTTGGTATGGCTTGCAGGTGACCAGGTCTGGGTTATAGTCTGCCAATTGGATCCAGAACTCGACTATCATTCTATTCTAGGGTCATGTGGGACCATGGTTTGCAGGAGTTTTCTTGGATAACAACGTACTGTATAAGTGAATCGTGCATGGCGGGGTTTCAGCATCGTGGCGTTGGTTGGTGTCGCGAAGGATGTTGGTTAGGCCTTTTCTTTTGGACAAGGTTAAAGTTTACCAAGAGTATTCCAGTCATGAGCTAAGGGCCAGGTAGGGTATACCAGACTCATGCTGTGGGCTCAGAGGCAATCCAGACCTATGTTGAGGACCTTGTAGGGGTAATCCAGTCATAGGCTGTGGGCCTAGTGATCTTAGTAGTTTAATTCCTGTGTTGGAACGCTTTCATAATGGACACATTGTTGAGATTCGGGCGAGTCGTAATTGGCCGCGAGGAACCAGAAGATTGTGTGAGAAATGTAAGGGCAGGTCCTTGAACCTCCATTTATGAGTTTAGACTCGAGTTCGTATATAGTGGTATTATGATCTAGGGTATTCCATCCCAATGATGACTGGACCCTATGATTGATTGGACTTACCATGTTTGGTATTCCAACCTGAGGGTTGATTAGGCCAAACATGTGTAGAATACGAGGGTTATTCCATCCTAAGGATGACTGTGACAACCCGAAATTTCCATTCTGTACAAACAATATCACTTCAATAGAAGTTATAACAGTCACAGTAAATTTTCAGACTTTTTCGTATAAGTTTGAGTAATTCAGGGTTTACACTTCAGGAAATATCAACAGAGTGGATGCACTAGGGTTTTGTGTAACACTGTTATTCCAACACTCTATTATATTAGAGATCATTTCGGGAATAAAATATTTTCTGCCAAAAATCTCAGGACTATAAATAGAATTCTGAACCAATTTCATTCATTATTCACATTTTCAACTAGAGAAAAGCCATTTTCACTCTCACAGATCTTCGGGTTTTCATCCCAAATCGTGAGTACCTCTCTCTAGCAGTGTTATATAGCTCTTAATGTGTTTATAACATAGATTAGATAGCTAAACAACTAGATTTAGGAGTTTACTCCCCAAGGTGTTCTTGGGCGGTAAACTCCCGAAACAATGCCTAGCCTTCCCCCGTGATATGTTACTACCTTAGGCTTGTATATAGGTGTAATTGGGACAAGAAAACAAAAATGAAACACCAAAGTTTTGGTGTTCACGGCCCAAGAAGATCTTGGACCGTGAACTCCAAAAACATGGACCAAAGAGTGCTTTTGGCACTCCTAAAGTCTTGGACAATTACCTAGGTTTACTCCTACATAAATCAAGGACTTTAAAACATAAAAAACCACTCTCAAAGAGAGATTACGGACCTAATATTGTGCTTGGGCCGTAAACATGAAAGAAGGGCACCAATGTGGTCCTAAGGCCTTCATTTGCTTTTGGTAAAAGTCTAGAACCTATCCTACATGTGCATGAGACTTGAAAGCATCAAAAACACCCTTCCATAAGAGTTTATGGCAATAAACTCAAAGGGAATTGGCCTTGGGGCCGTAAACTCCTCCAAGGAGTGTATCTATGCCCTAAACCCTTCCATGAATTAATCCACCAAGTTGGAATGCTTCGAGGGATCATTTAGAACCTCAAAACAACAAAGGACATTAAGCCTAGGAGTTCACGGCCATAAACTCAAGAGTTTACGACCGTAAACTCCTTGTGTGGGGTTATATGGAGAGTAAACTCAAGTATGAGGTTCCTTGAAACCCTAAACTCACTAGCCTTGTCCCACAACAACTTAGATGCAATCCTAAGGGCTTATAACACTTATATAAAGTGTTTATTGTGTTCTAGGATGTCTTAACATTATCAATTAGTAATTTAAGACTAATTGAGTGCATGTATGTCTGATTATATGTTCATTAGGATCGTAGTGTGTGTACAAGTCCTCACTTGACACCTAACAATCCTACACCGTCCAGTTCATCCAAACCACCATCTACAGGTGAGTTCATACCCTTAAATCAATGTTTTAAATGGTTTTCAATGCTTTAATGGGGGGGGGGGGAATACAAGTAGAAAACAACATGTTATTAAATCATTCATATGTATTTTATAACTGTGTTTTCATTCAACAGATTTCACATACTACAAAATGTGATGAATGAAATGGTTTTCTATCTTAAAAATACTTTGTTATCAAATGTATTACTTTTGAAATGTTTATTAAAATGACATCAAGTCATTGTTAATTATTGTTCAAAACTCTTAGACATCTTACAAAACCATTACTTTTACCTTCTTGATCAAAACTATACTTACACACTTATGTTCATATAAATGTCTTGAGATTATAGTTTTCATCCTTCATTAAGTTTTCCACACTCTTGTGTAGAAAGGATGTATAAACTTACTTGAACAACCAATTACCTTCCAGTTAATTATCATAGGGATACTTAAAAGATACAAAACATTATTCCTACTACAAGGAATCACACAAGAGTCAGTTCATTCATGAGTCTATACCAATACATTACATGATACATGAGTACACTTAAATATGCTTACATGATACATGAGTACATTTACCTAGGATTACATGATACATGAGTACATTTACATAGATACATTTATCTGAATACGCTTACATGAATACCATACATGGGTACTATTACGTAGATACATTATCCTGTATTCACTTACCTGGATACTTGTACCTAGAGTTACGAGGAAGATTTATTCGTACCTTCTGTGTAAATTTTTCTGCCTATCCCAGTTCGACGGGATGTCTAGACGGGACTAACAATTCCGGAACCCAGCTGTTAGCACCAGTGGGTGATGAACATCTATGGATGCCTACGGTTACTACTTATATTAGGAGTCAGTTACGGGACTAACCCTTCCTCCACCCTGCTGCTGCTACAGAGGACAGTTGGACAATCTTCGGATGTTCATTAGGTTATACATTTCGCTTACTGCGATGTCGTGTTAGTCCTGGTACCCAAGGATAACACTTACATTAGTACTTTTTCCTATTTACTTTATTTTGTGATATATTCACATAAACGAGGAGTTAGACTAAGTACTTTAGTACTAGTCAATAGAAGGGAAAAATCATCATTTTACTTACAAAACATTATGGTCTTCGTAGAAGACTATCATATTCTTTTGTCGTGTTAGTCCTAGTACCAAAGGATAACACTTATGTAATATTCTTTTCCTATTTACTTTACTTTTTGATACATTCACATTAATGAGGAGTTAGACTAAGTACTTTAGTACTAGTCAATAGAAGGGAAAAACTATCATTTTACTTATAAAACATTCGGGTCTTGGTAGAAGACTACATCTCATACTAATAGGAAATAAGGGATTTCCTAGGGTTTTTCATACTTATATTAACTTTCATTTTGAAGATTTACATGGCATTCATAACAGCTTTTCAAAAACAAGACAAGGACACTTAAGTACTTATGAATTCACCAGCTTTAAGCTGATACTCTCTTTCAAAATAACTTGTATTCTCAGGTCACCAGTAGACAGGTACGATGGCCAGGTTTTGAGAAGACGGAGCACATACAAGTCTTTTCTTTTATTTTGATTGTATATTTTGGTGTCTTATTACAATGAAAGAACACACATGTATTAAAACTTTACTTATAATGCAATGGATGATGTTGTTGCTTATTTACTACTTTACACTGTTGTGATACTATACATGACGTCCTCCACCCCGGAACGTTTCCGCCGTTCTTGGTTTTGGGGTGTGACAATGACTGGACCCATCATAGGCATGCATGGTATTCCAGCCCGAGGCTGATTAGGCCAGGTATGAGTGTTGGTGCTTATGAGCCGGTTATTATATGCATGTGGTTCGAGAGCTAAGGAAACATTCTCTTGACAAACCTAAAAGGGTTCATCTCCCAGTTTCTATCCCGTTGTTCATTCTATCAATGGGAATTGGTTATTGAAACGAGTTTCTCTTGAAGGAGTACCTAATCTCTTGTCAAGAAGAGAACTAGAGATTGCAGTGTGGAATTTGTGATTTTGTTTTCGGGTGAGGACCCTAGGTTTTAGCAGTTGAGTAGCCAGTTGGAAGATAAGTGCAAAGAATTCAACTATAATGATTCGGTGTGGGCTTTAGATTTCAAATTCAGTAAATGTGATTAAATTGCAAGGGATTTGTTTATATTCAGATTTTAAGACCTTACGAAGATTGGTCACGACTACCCTAGGAAGGCTAGGGTGTGTCAGGATGGTGAACATGTTACTAGAGTGGTTTGGCATGTAAGAAATGGTAAGGAACGATTTCGAAGACAAAATCTAATTTAGGTGAGGGAGAGTTGTAACACCCCGTTTATTAAGTAGATAAATAAATAAAGTAATGAACGAATAGTAGCCATAAAAAAATAGCTATATATTAAAGGTGGGTCTCAAAGAGCTAATTGTCGCAATTTTGAAAGTCAGGGGTTAAAAGTGTAAGTTTCGGATTGGTTTCGTATAATTATGAAGGCAAGGACTATTGGGAAATTATTGGAACCTAATATGACGAGATGTTGGAAGCTAAGGGCTAAATGGTAAATTTCGAACTCAATTTGTAAAGAGTTTTGAAGGCAGGGGTTAAGAGGGTAAATTAAGGATTTGTTTTGAAAAGGTTTTGTAGGGGGAGGGGATGAATGGTAACTTTTGGGATTTAATTTGACAAAAAGGAGAAGGAGGGACCAGATGCGTAAGTATGGCAAAAGATTGTATGTGGGCGGTGTTTATAACCCTTCATTCCCGTCACCCTCTAAACCCTAAACCTAATGATGCATTCAACCGCCAACATGAATCTCTCAACTTCCGGCGCCGCTACTTTCCTCCGTCGAGTCGCACACCACCTCAGTTGGAGCCCCAAACCACCAGAGCAACCATCTCTCGCTCACCCTAGCGCCGGGGAAATGAAGTTACGAGCAATGATGCCACCATTCATTGTTCGATTTCCTTCCAGACTTCGCCGCCACCATTTTTGTTGTAGACGAAGTTGCTGCTGTCGCTACAATCGTCAACGAGAACCACGAGCGGGCATCTCTCCGGTGCTGCTATTTCGCCTCGGAGATGCCACCGATAGCGCCGATGGTGGGTGTTGCTGTTGCTCACGACTCGTCGCTGCCACTGCCGAACGTCATCAATAGAGAAGGACTTTGTGTGGGACGCCGAAGATCATGAGACGGGAGTAGAGCCAGTGCTATGGTCATGCGAAGAACCAATCAAACCGGTTGCTGTTGGGACCCGTCAACTGCCGCCGCCGCTGACCATTTCACGCCACCAGGTGGGTTGCTACGTTAGTTTTGTGTATTTCATCGGATGCTTCTGTTGCTATTCATTTTTTTTACGCTCGTTATTGTTGGCCGGAAGTGTAAAGGGACCACAATGGCCGCCAGCCATGGTGGCTGCTACCATGAACCACCACCGGTCACCACAAGGGTGGCTGTGTGTGTTATTTTATGAGTGTGTGTGTGTGTAAGTTTATTTAGTGCGTGTGTGTGTTAACTGGGTATTTCATTGTAAAACTTGTAACCGTATCAAAATAAAGAAAAGTCTAAACCACCACCTTAAGGTGGTAGCTGCCGCCACTAGCAGCCGTGTTGGGTGTCGGTGTGCTCTGTTTGTGTTTTGGACTCGTTTGGGGATGCTTGGACAGAATTGGGCCCAAGGAAGAGTCTAATGGGCCCAATAAGGCCCAAAGTGACCTAAAAGCCCAACCCAATGGACTAATGGGCTAGTATTTGGTTGGAAAACTCTAATTAGGGTTTGGAAAACCCTAATGACATAAAACCCTAATTTGTGGGATTTGGTCGAGACACACACACGGGAATTATTTATAAACTTAAAATATTAATTAATGATCAATTTCAAATTAACCTCAAGCAATATTATACTTAATAGATTAAGTCCTTAGTAGATTAAGTCCTTAATGGGTTAAGTAGGAACACTTAACCCTAATCGTCATTTCATGTGAAAACACTAATTTCACATGGGCCTTGAGTTGGAACTTCCTTGTGGGATTTGACAATTAGACTATTGATGGGCTATCCAAGAACAAGTTAATGGACCAAAATAATTAGATGGGTTTTAGGATGAGGCCCATGTGAGGACTTGGGCCCAATTTGGAAAATTGGACCATAATTGGGCCTTCATGATTATGTGATTTTGAGCCATGGGAATTGGATTGGAATAATTGGATGGGCCTTAAGGAAAGACCATGTAGAGGTCTGGGCCCAATTTGGAAGATTAGGCCATATGTTGGGCTTTGACCCATTATTTGATTTTTGGGTTTTTGTAGTGTAAGTTGGACCTTGGGCTTGGAATCCAATTATTAATTGGGTATTGTTTAATGTTGACAGTTCGGGGATCTGTCAACTAGCAGCTGGGTTTTCTCCGCGGGACTTCAACAATGTCAGGTGAGTTACCTCATTATACTAAGGAGCCTAAGGGTAAAGGTCAGCCCATTGGAAATGTTATCCTAGCAATGTTAGATGTTGAGTATGGGTTAGTGTTGCATGCTAGTGGTTATGCCAGTTAGGTAGATCTGTAGGACTACCTATGTTGTTATATGATTATCTGTATGCTCAGTGGTTATGTTATATGTATATATGTTATGGGGGATGGGTTGAGGTGATACTGCTCCGTGCAGTAACCAACAAACCAAGGAGCATTCTAGATACGAGCTGAGGGAGACTCGTACTGTAGGTTCGATGGCAATCCAGATGTGAGTTGTTGGCCCGGAAGGCAATCCAGACTCACACTGTGGGCCCAGAGGTAATCTAGTCTGTAAAGTTTTGGATAAATTGCATACTTTTCAGTTTGTTATGTTATGTTATTGCTGATATTATTATGTGGAGTGTACGTGTCTCGGTATTTTGGGGGTAACTCATTAAGCTTTGTGCTTACGGTTTCAGTTTATTGTTTTAGGTGATTCAGATGACTTGGCAAGGAGAAGATGTGACCGTACACATCCTCGTGTTTTGGACTTGTGGTTTCTAGGATACTCTGATATGATACTATTTTGAAAACATAATGTAATAACTAATGGGTTTTGGATTGTTAAATTTTTTTAAATTGGCTTGAATTTTACGGGTGTTACAGTCTCGCAACCAATGTCAACTGATTTACATGAACTGAAAACTCATGTTTCTTGTAAATGAAATAATTATAACTTTAAATAATTATATGTTCCTTCTGAAATGATAGTGTAGTTTTGTGACTCCCAAACTATACAGATTATAATGTATCTTGTTTGCTTGTTGAAACTATTTATATAATCTTTTATATAAAGACAAAGTTATTATCTTGTCTAGTGTCAAAATAAATGGTCAAAACATTTATAGTTTTGGATTGTGACCCACAAAATGGTGAAATCACTAGAATGTACTCATGTTTGTTAGAAAAGCTATTTTTTGCTAAAAAGCTTCCAAAAACCTTCTAGTTTTTCAAATCATCATTTTTTTCTCATGATTTGTATAATATATATCATGTTTTCTTTTTATTAGTTTTGCATTTAAAATCTAAAATGTCACAAATAATTGTATAAAAGCTAGTGATAACCATATCTTATGCAAATAATGGGTTATACTTTTACATAAGGATGAAACGTGTATGTATTTGTATGATAAACAAATTCTGACTTGTATTCCCCCCCCCCCCCCCCCCCTGCGCCCGTAAAACATGGAAATCTTGAAAATGTGGGGTATGAACTAACCTTGAGTGGATTTGTGGGTTGTTTGAAGAGATGGTGTGAAGATTTCCAAGCCTATACACTTGAATGTGGTGGGTGAACTTCCTTGGAAATGATATTATCCTAAGAGTTTGAACACATAATAATATGTGTAAATAAGGTGAAACTAACATGATAGCATATAAAAACACTTGATTAACAAGAAAACCATACCAAAATTCTAAGAATAAACTTGGAGGATTTGAACTTGGAAGATTCTTGGCTTGCTTCTTGAGAGGAAATAAAGCTAAAAAAAAGTAGTAATGGAAATGGTGGGGTTTGTGAAGGTGATTTCGGCCATAGATAAGGAAAGGAAGTGATGGGATATTTGTTTGGTTGTTTGCTGGATAATTACCTTGTTAACTGCCGGGTATTATTTTGCATGGGAAAAGATGGAACTTCAAGTCACCAAGTCAACCTCCTTATCTACTTTTCCAGCCAAAAACCCACTAGGAAAAGGACCAATTTGGTGATTTCCGCCAAGGCATGACCGAATCACCTTGTACACCATGTGATTTTTGTCATAGTGATTTCTACCTTGTGTTTTCGGTCCTTAACCATTCTCTCATGGTGTTTTCGGTTTTGTATTAACCACTAAAGGGTGATTTCTATCCTAAGCAAACCTAAATGACTAGGTTGGTAGGGTCCTAGGCTTAAAACACTTTAAATGCAAATGGAATTTTTGGTAATTCTTGGTCTATCTTGTTTACTTTCAAGTGTTTGTTACGGATATGATTTTCAAAGCATATATATTTACTTATACCCTTTTGGTTTACAAAATTTTATTGCAAAAAATTCACGTTGTGAATTCACTTATACATGGTTACAATTTAGACCTTGATTGTTCCAAAATTTTCTAGTTGTCACAGTTTTTGAAGGAATAATTTCTTTACAAACTTCCTACACTAATGGTTGTGGTTTCTCAGTCTGCTTCTTCTTTTTCGGCACTTTAACAGCTTTTGAAGAACCCTCAACCCTTTTCTATGGAAGAAAACCAGTTAAAATAGAAGAATCAGTTGATGCCAAATACTGAACAAAGATTATATTTTACGGATCAACATGTCTTAACATCACATCAACAATGCGTGCAACATTAGGAAACCGAACTGGATCATCAACAACAACTCGTGGAGTAGCCATCATCGAAAATCCATCCGTTTCGACACCAGAAGGAACCATAATCGCTTCTTGTTGATAAACCTCTTTGGGAATCAAACTCCAGTATCAAGCATATGAAACACCATTTGTCAAATTGGTGTGAGTAATAGTTGTGCCAAATTCTTCCCATACAAAAGTAGTATAATTCACATCAAGACCATTGTAAAGCCTAGCAAGAATGGAATAAATTTCCAATTTGGCTTTATGTAATCCGGAGCTTCGACCTGTCAAGCATTTTAAGACGATTCCAGATAGAAAACTATGGATACAGGGTATACCCGACTTTTTAAAATGACTGATTCTATTCATAACAGGTTGATGCCTCATCTCATTGAACATGTGAAGAACTTCTTCATTAGTATCCTCATAAAGAGTACCTAAGACAGGCATGATTTGAGCAAATTGTTTCCTTGTGAGCTTTCTCGTCTTGGAATTCGTTAGTTGAAATGTGATGAAACACTTATGTGGAACCAACAATCATAGATTCGTATTCTGAATCTTTATGAGAGGTTGTGAGATTTCTTCTTCATTGGTGGTGTTTGTGGGATCAACATTGGTATGAGGAGCAGCCATTTTTTATTACAAGGAATGTTGAAGACGATGAACAATGGATAATTTTTGGCAAATTAGTTCTTAGAGCATAAAGTCTGAGAATGATACCACCAATTTCCTTATATAATTTACGATATTTTTGAATTCAAACCCGTTACCAATACTACACTGCCATGTATTGGGTTGGTTACGTAACCGACACCGTAAACGTCTCCACGTCTTAAAAAGTGATCATCATGCGTTCCTTGAATCTCGTGAAAATCTTGAACTATCATTTCCATCGGATCTTTCGCTGTACCCAACCGGATAAGAATCACCACTTATTTTGAGCTATGATCAAGTACTTTGTGTTGTTTTGATACCAAGAGAACATCATTCCTTCTCATGGAGGGTAAGCTCATTCACTTTTGGGATTCGAAAGTGAAATCATGTGCAAGACTTTGCGAAAGCTTGGTTTTGAGTTGGTATTACCCAAAATCTCAAGGATTCCAGTGCAATTGTGTTCCAAGAAAAGAGTGAGAAGCAATAAAAAAATGTGGGTTTTGTGATATCAAATTGCATTTGATACGAAAGTAGTTGACAGGCAATGATGTCTTCATTCGACATCAAGAGAGGTGATGAACTTTTTGTGTGGTTTCTCGTGAAATACAATCGAATACGCATTGATGAGCATCGAAGGGCTTCTTTTTCATTGGTTTCGAAAGACAGGCTAATTTTTGATCAATACCACAACTTAACATACATGTGAGTCAATTAAAAAAAATAACTTTGATGACCAGTGTAGTCAAGAAAAAATATGGTTGGATATGATTTGTAGTAACAATAAATCAGAATGATATTCAAACGAAAATCACATTACACAAAAAAATTTAGTACTGGATTTTGTTAGGTAAAAATGTCTTGGTTTAAGAACATTTTATCAACATCACGCAATTCGAATGGAATATGATTTTGAATATCGAATGGTAATGAAACAAGTGTTTCGTTAAAATCCTAAACAAAAATGTTCACCATCAATTCCTTGATAGTTGGGCTTTATGGGCTTCACCATCATCACGAAAGAATGACTCAGGATCATAAACACAAAGTGTTGCAATATCTACATTCTGGTAGGTTTCGAAAAGAGATGTCGAGCATATTCAGTGAAGTGTGTGATTATTAATGAATTTTTTCTGAAAAAGATTGTGTCTAAAAACTTATTGTACCTCTACAAAATATATGGACATTGTAGAAACAAACTTGTAAAATGTTACCAAGTGAAATTCGACCTAGTAAATAGCAACCCCCAATGATGTTGCTCATCGAACAACTTTCTCCTCCACAAATTGAACACGGTTCAAAATGGTTTTGAGGAAATTCGAATGCGAACGCTGAGCTGAAACATTAACCTATGAATGATTCAGAAAAAAACCCAACTGAATAGACATCTTTTCGATCAGGAAGAACCTGGAACAGAACTTGCTTTGATCATCCCCAATCCACTCAAAATCCTTAAGAACGACTTCTCATCTAAAGGTTTTGTAAAAATATATGCATGTTGATCCGTTGTTTTTACAAAATGGACCTCAATGTTGTCGTCTTCTACCTGGTCTTTTATGAAGTGATATCGAAGAGCAATGTGTTTGGTTTTTGAATGTTGCACTGGATTCTTCCAGATGCGAATGACACTTGTAATTCACAATACAAATGAATTTTCTTCATATTGATTTCAAAATAACTTAATTGAATTTGTATCCAAATAACTTGTGATGTGTATGCTATAACGGCCACATATTTTGCTTCTGCAATCGAAATCGAAACACATGTTTGTTTCTTCAATTTTTGGATCACAAGTTTTCCATCCAATAACTGACATCCATCTGATGTGCTCTTTCGATCAAGTTGACATCCACCGAGATCTGCATCTGAGAATGCTTGTATAAAGAATCATGTCTTCGATGGATACCATAGGCCCAATGAAATTGTTGCGTTGGCATAGCGAAAAATGTGCTTGACAGCATTGAGATGGGCTTCTCTTGGGTTTGATTGGTACCTAGCACAATAGCTAAACAATACACTGCTTTGAATACCAGTTCTACATATCACCTAATCAACAGATAGAGACCAAGACTCAAATATAGCTCAAAGTACCGAAAACACACTAAGTCAACCCTGGTCAAAGTCAAAGTCAACGGTCAACTTGGTCCACTAAGATGAGTACGCGAGGCGAACTCAACTCCTACACTAGGAATACTCGGGCTTTGACCGAAGTTGGGAGGTTAAACACGTACGCGCTACGTACTCTAGGTTACACATTGCGTACTCTCATACTTCCTTTTTCTTCAATAAGAGCTTAATGCATTAAGCTCTCACGTCCCAATTTCAGATCCAAGGCTAAAATACCACTAAGAGTCATAAAAGATTCCAACTTTATGACTTTGCATAGAGCATGTATGGGGAAAAACTAAGCATAAAGAGCACATTTTTATGACACAAGACCCCTCATTAGGTCAGAAAGGGCAATTTATTCAATTAAGAGAATGCTATGCTTAAGAATCATCATAGTTAGGAGCAAAAATGTCCAAAATGAAGAAACACCTAGATCTACAAGATAGGATGATCAAGCAAGGAGCTTTTTACCTTCTGGAGGTTGCCAGTAAGGAGAAAATCCCAAATCTAAGTTGCTTCCAAGTTTCAAGGTCTTCCCACCACCTTCTTCTTCTGCAAGAATGACACCAAAACACAAAGATCAGCTCAAAATGCACTCTTCTCACTTAGGGTTAGCAAGATGGATGTTTTCTCAGGTGGATATTGATGATGGAATTGTTGGGTTTTGAGCACTATAACACTCCTATGGTGCACATGCAACCCTAAATGTTTTGGATCTATTTTTTCTCTAATTACACATGCATATTATCAATTTCCAAAGCACACATCCTAACTAGCATACAAATTGTCAAATGAACAATACAACTAGTTAGATGAATTACCTCTTAGAAGGACTTGTGGTTCTTGACCTTTGAAAGCTTGAGCACCCCAAGTGTGATGCCTCTAATGGTTCACAAACACCAATATGAAAGAGGAGGCTTGAGAGAATAAGTTATTTAGCACAAAATCAATACACACTCTCCAAGAATATTATGGCTCATGTGTCACCGATTTTGATCATGAGGGTGTGCTTTTATAGTGTAACAAATGCTAAGGTTACACTTTGTAAACCCTAATGACCTTTCATATTACTTAGGCTCCATCGATTAACCTCCATGGACTATCCATGTTGGTTTAGCCCACCCAAATAACCATGAATCATTAGCCCAGACTATAAGAATCGTTGATTTACACAATCAATCCCCATATATTTAGTTAGTCTCTTTTGATCACAAAATTAATTCCAAATTAATTCTTGATCAATACTAATTAAATAATATGATTTCATATTAATATATTATACTTGTAATATATTAATAAATCATAAATAACCTTATTTTCAAAAGTCCATCCTATCAAATTGCACTGGTGAAGGCAACCCAAAAGGACCATGCAACAATAGGGTCAAGTACGTCCCAATTATAGTTATGGACTTAAACACCAAATCCAACAGGAATGAGTAGTGAGGTGATAATGATGCTTATATATGGACCAAACCCTAAAAATTAGGGTTTAAGGATTTACCGTGTACGCCCTACATATGTGGTGTATGCCCAACATACTAGGGTCCGCCCCAGTACGCCTAGCATACACAACGTACGCCCAACATACTATCTTGTGGCCAAAATCACCAAAATGACACTATAGGTCATTCTTGCAATCTTCTGAAGCCCAAGGGTCAAAATGCAATATTTCTTCGTACATAGGGTTAAATTTGAAATACCTCATCATCGGGATGTTATGTAGTGTTCTGATGGAAACAACTCATGAGAGACTCATTCATATTTCTTTAGATGATTGAAAAAGTTTCAATGAAATTATCAGTATCCCATGCCATCCTATTGCCCAATTGATTTGCGACTTCGTTTTATGAGAGATTTGAACACTTGAAAGGTTCCGGACTCATGTTCATAGGAAGTTGGTCTTACCATGTATCATGGTTTAATCTGAACGGTCCATTATATAACGACCCAAAAATCAAGGATAAAAATTTTATTTTTTTATATAGCTAAAACATTGATATCATTTATTTCAAACATTTTAAATCATCGTGAAGTAAAAGATTTATCAGAGTTCATCCCAAAATCATTCATTATGGAAATCATAGGTGTGTGCACTGCGATCAATCTGACCTCTTCTTTTCCAAATCGATGATAACTGAAACCAAAACTGAAAACCGTAAGCACAAAGCTTAGTGAGTCACTCAGAGCATACCCCACACACAATCCACATAACACATATCATATTAACTGTAAAAGCTATCTCTACCACATAAGCCCTGCATATAATCATATAAGGAAGCCATGGAAACCCTCCAGGGTCTTACACCTAGGCCACGGGAACCCCCACGTGGTCTTATCTGCCATGGGAACCCCCACTTGGTCTTCCTGCCAAACAAGACATAACGCAAGGTATACATACAAACATATGAGCTAAACATACAAACATATAAGGATGCCCTCGAAACCCTCCAAGGTTTTACACCGGGTGCCACTGGAACCCCCACGTGGTCTTAGCCTACTGTCATGGGAACCCCCACATGGTCTTAGCATGGAAAGCCATGGGAACCCCTACATGGTCCTATATCCGACTGCCTCGGGAACCCCTCGGGGTCTTCCATGCAAGTATCACAAAGACAACTAGCATACCAAATACCACACAATCAACTAGCATACTGCATATATAACTATTTTCCATGGGAACCCCACATGGTCTTCACATAAATACATAATGTATCAATATCACATTCACAAAAATCATCACAACAAGATAAATGGGCCAGACTTGGTCCCTTAGACCCATTGGTATGGTGAGAAGACTCACCTCGCACTACAGAAGCTTCCCGCATGAATTCCTTAGCTGCTGCCCCACCAGTTTCCCGAGTTGTCGCTACCAATCAATATACCGAATTAGCAATTGGGTCATATACCATAATCCTTAATCCATGCATGGGGTAAAATGACCATTTACCCCTGGCCCAGTATGATCCAAAACTAAGGCCCAAACCCAAAACAAAAGCCCAACATTATAATGTCAATAAAACCATCAATGGCCTAATTTTCCAAATTGGGCCTGAACCTTTCTAATAGACCTTATACTAAAGCCCAATATTCTCCTTAGTCAATAATCTTGTCCCCAATTGGCCCACTAAGGCCCACAACAAGCTAATCCATGAATTGGCCCAAACCAAGGCTCACAAATGTGAAATCCATTTCTATATTGGGCCACAAGTCCCAATAGGCCTAGCTATTCCAATATTGTAGTTACATTCAGAACCAACAAACCGCAAATCCAGGACCAAAACCATTAGGGCCCAAAGGTCTGAAGTCTACTAAGGCCTAAGTCCTCCTGAGAGCCTACACCCAATGTACCTCTTCTGTATGCTTAGTGTATTGGGCAAATGGACCATAAGCACATTTTACTACATAGTAGGCCCAATGTACAAACAACTCATGCCCGAAATCCATTAAGTGCTTAATACTTGGCCCTACCAGTCTAAATCACAAATCTGAGCTATACTTAACGTCTAAACCCGTAAAGTCACTGACTTGGTGACTTTGCATGCCCCAAACAAACCCGAACTCCAAAAAAGGCATTCTACTTCCATAAAAGTGACGTTAGCTCCTGCATGAACCCATTAAGACCTTCAAGATGGCAACTTTTTGTCTTAGGGACTCAAATAGCATCAAGGGTGGCAACCCCAAGTATAAGAATCGAATTTGAACCATAAAGCTTCATCCATGGGACCAAAAAGGTACCAAAAAGCCAAAAATGGTAGATCTAAGAGATGAATGATCAAGTTCAAAGCTTTATACCTTCATCAAGCTGAGAATGAGTCCTAAAAGCCAGATCCATAAGCTCCTACTTGATCCCCATCTCTGCATCAAACTCTATCTTCTTGAAAATGGATCAAACACCCCCAAAATGGACTCCATAAGCTCAAAATGCCACCATGGATGATATATGATGATTTATAGGGTTTAGAGGGGTGGAGGCTGAAGATATTAGGGTTAGGTTATAAGATAAAGAGCTTAAATAGGGTCCAAGACCCTAAAATAGGGTTCTGATTTGACTGGAGTACGCCCAGCGTACTCCGACGAACATTCGCGGCCATCCTAGTCAGTAGGCCCGACGTACTACCTTCTCCACTAATACGCCCCGCATACACTTTCTGTATGCACTATGTACTCGGCTAAGCCTGAAAACCACGAAACTTCCGAAGGCCATAACTTCTTCGTTATAAGCCCAATTCTGATGATCCTTATATCAACGGAAAGGTGACGAGAAGCCGTACACTTATAACAACTGAAACCTTACTTCAGGCCTTCCGAACAAAAATCAATTTTCCACAAAAGCCCGAACTGCCACTTTACCGAAATACCCCTAGGCTTCAAAACACGAACCAAACACCTGAATCACTTCTAATAAATCATCCGCACCCAAATAGGCCTAGATTTTACCTTCCCAAAAGACATAATCTTTATAATGACCAACCTTCGAGCCACAACCTCAGACTAGGAGTCAATTCTGAACAGAGCGTTACATATTAGTGCAAACTAATTCAAACAGATATTCACATCACTTAGTGATGTATTCATCATCTATCTTGATAAACAAGATTTGCATTTCTCATACGAATTACGGTCAAATGATATCCAAAATCCGATCCAACTGGATACTTGGTAATGTGATTCTTATTTATGTATTCAAGACTATGATTCCACAAATACATTTCACCCAAACTTGTTTGGATGTATTTTGAATCAGTACGTATTGTGGTTAATTTGAACGATCTATTAGTTAAACTAACTTAAACAACTATTCGCACAATAATGCATCTTATTCAAATATTCGAATCAATTTTGAACTATTTCTACTATACTAGTTTCATATATTTTGTTAGTCCCAAACCCTTTGTAGATTCATAGAACGGATACAAACACAAACAAATAGTGAAGAAAAAAAAAGTATCAGAAACATATCTTTTACAAAGAAAGAATGTTCACACCAAGAGAACGAGGTCACAAAGACGGTAACCAAGGCTTAATTAGGATTTTAACCTAATACACGAAGATATACTAATCTATTCTAGTGAATCCCTTCAATTAAGGGAACGTATCTAATCTACATATAAACTAATCTAGTACATAAGCAATGGATCAGAAAAACCCCTGAAGACTTCTTATGACCTTTTGGTTGTCGACCCATAAACTTGCTTGAATAAGTAACTTCATACCATGAGCATGATGCTCAGAGCATCTTAGAGCACATTTTATACCATGTACTTTTCTTATCACCATTCTAAATACCATATCAAAAAGGAAACCTACCATTCATTGAGTATTCAGGCAACACAAATTTAGTTGTGTTGTGAATAAAGAAACAACCAGGTGCATTCAATACGGACCTACTGCAGCCATGTATTTGCTTTGATAATGACAACATACACCATACATTCTTATGTAAGGACAAGAAACATCACACTTTAACAAACCTTTTATACAAGTTCACATATCCAATGAGAACCTTGTATTAAGATTTGACAAAACTACCCTTTAGCATCCTTTCCGCATCCATATGTGACAATTAAAAGATGATAAGAGATTTAATCTTTAAGCCCAAAATCCATATCACATAAATAGGAAGCACCAAAAATATATTTTCATTTGTATTCTCTTTCATGTTGAAGTTATACCCATTAGTCATGTATTAAATTTTATTTTTGTAAAGCAAGAGGTTGTGAGGCGAACTTTTGATCAGCAGCTGAAGAAGATTTGTTATTTTAAGAGAAATACCAGTATGAGGGCTCAATCAGGAAGCATCAACATGAACTCATTGATCAGTGAATGTGACACTAATAAATGTGATGAAGCAGTGAGCCAAGTATCAACGTGTAATCCAATAAGTGTGCAGGTCCTAACTGTGGATTTTTTGGTAGCACCTTCTCATTAATTTAACTACCCAATGGACCCACAAGTTGACTTGAATTTAGGAGACTAAGTAATTGTATTCAATTGTACTATTACTTTTTGATAGAAGTTAGTCTCTTTTTGGAGAACCAAACAAGTAAGAACTGGTACAAAAACAATGTGAGAGACTAGAAAGAAGTAGGGTTGTAGACATTGACCTTTTTCTTTTGGATGAAAAGTAACGGTAATAAAGCCATGTTATTAAAACATAGTCTCTCTTTTGTACGCATAAAACACCATTCTTTCTTCTGAAGAGATTTTGTATTGGAGCCACCTGACATCCGGTTATGTGACAAAAACTTCACATACATACAAACGATATATGAACCAATAGGTAAACACATAACCCAAATTGATGACTGGTCACATCATTATGCATGCTAAACTTTACAAAACAAATCTACCAATAATCTTTTAACATCATAAATAGAAATAATAGTATAAACAACATCACGTTTTTTCTTAACGGGAGAGACAATTAAATATAAACTTTGGTTTTTATTTTTTATTTTTTAGTGTCTCAATTTATTAGATTTAGCAGAAGCACTTACGAACCCATTTAAGAATCGGTTTTAGGGCATACCTTACTTCTGAAAAGTTCTTATCAAATGTAGAACAACCAACTTGAGGTTTTAGAACACTCCTCTTCCTTCCCGGAGACTTTTGATTCCAATGTTTCTTTCTATCTCCATTGAATATCTTTGTTTCAGGTTCAAAAGATGATTTCATGATGAGCCAAAATTGATTCATATTACTTGGATTTGGAGATGGAATCTTCTGAAACCATACCTTCTTTGGCTTTGAGAGATTAAGATACCTTTTCCTTGCAAATGATGTCCTATAAAAAGATTTATTTAAACAAGAATATAAATTAGGAAGCTCGATAGCATGAGATCTTTTGATGTTTGGGGTCAGAGATGGAGCTTGAGTCTTCATAGTGTTAGATGTCTTGGTAGCATGAATCGACTTTTCAGCGTAAGGTGAAACTGAGGGAGAGATTCCTTTGAGAATGGTAATCGGTTTTGATGAATCTTTTTGAGTATGAGCAGCTTGTGGTTTCTCAGCATGAATCTTGTCAGAGTGAGGCTTTTCAATGCAAGATCTGTTGTGATGGTCATTAGGATGAAAACTAAGGCTTCTGGAAAATGAGTTTTCATTAGGTATTCCTTCCTTTTGAACAGTAAAAGATGAAGAGCTTTTCTTCTAAACATCCTTATCTTCATTCTTCTCCTTCAGATCTAATATCTCCTTCTCCTTTTCTATCAGTTTATTCTTCAAAACCTCTATATCTTCTTGATTCTGATTGATGTGTTTTTGTCTTTCAGATCAAGTTCAACAGTGAAGAACATAAATAGTGGAGCCTTTAGATCATACAATAGTTCATGAAAACAAGATAAAGGACTTACATCAATTGCAAAATTATTTATTTTATTTTTATTATTTTCTTCTTCATTAAGAACATTTGTATCTTTGTTAATCTTCCAACTTAAAAGTAGTTATCTCATTTCAGAGACATTATAAGGACCAAACATACTCTTTCTTCTTTGATGCCGGTGTATTATTCATATCTGGATGATTCTATAAGATATCTTCTTATTCTTCTCCTTCTAATTTTCAAGTTTCTGAATAGTGAAGGAAATTCTAAATCTTCAACAAATCCTAGAACGAATGTTCTAGCCTGTTCTGATTCCACTTGTTTGTCCCAAACCAGTTGTAGATTTATAGAACGGATACAAACAAGAAAGAATAGTGAAGAACATAGGAATATCACAAAGATATTGTTCACCAATAAAGAATTTTCTCACCAAGACAACGATGTCACAAAGACGGTCAACAAGAATTAGTTATAGGGTTTTACCCTAATACATGAATATATACTAATTTATTCTAGTGAATCCCTTCAATCAAGGGATTTTATCTAATCTACATCTAAACTAATCAGGTATATAAGGAATGGATTAGATAAGATCTTCTCCAGATTTGGATATCAGCACCAACACATCAGACATTGATCAAAGCGCTAACTTCAGGGAGTATCGTTGATTAGGACATCAACGTCAGTGTCAGGAAGATCAGCTTCAACGTCAGGGCGCATGTTGATCAGCTTCAACTTTAGAAGATAGTACTATCAATGAGTGTCATCAGTGTATCACCTGATCAGTGTATCACCAATTTATAAGTGCTTAGCGTTTGGACAAACTGATTAGTCTTCAGTAAATGGTGTCTTCTTGCTGATGATACTTTCAGTGCCTTTGGTGCTGATAGAGTCTTTAGGGTCTTTCAGTCATCAGCGGATGTCCTTTAGTCTTCGACATATGAAGTTCCATCAGCATATCTTCAGATCAACAAAATAAACTATAATTATAATGTATATATTTTGTAGCATCTAATCTATACAAATGAGTGACCCAATAGATTTCTTGACTTTATTTTAACGTGTAAGAATGTTCTACATTTAAATAAGTCATAATTATTGCATGAAACAAAGTGTAAACAATTTCGATTATAAGACCATATACTAAAATTTTGAAAAGTATTGTCTTTTGATCATATGAATAATATCAAGGGCTTGGAATTCATGATCAAATTACCTTCTCCATCTTTCAGTCTTCTTATTTCATTTCAGCCACTACACATTCTTAGAAATGTCAGCACTTAATCCTTAGTAAAATATTCAAAGGATTAGAAGTAATTTTTTGTATTACCAATTCATATATCTAATTGAACACAAAACATGGGAGAACTAGTTGTCTTTTGATCCTATGGATATTAGTACGGGCTTGTAGTCCATGATCAAATTACCGTCTCCGTGTTTCGGTCCTCTCACCTCAAATCAAAGGTGTAGCTATAGTATACCAAGGTGGGTCCTAGGACCCACCTAATTATCTTAATTGCAAGCCTAATTATATTGCAAAAATTTAGGGGAACTACCTTAAATTTTTTGAAGGAACTACCTAATAATTTTTTATAAAAACAAAAATAGCATAATGCCTAAACCAACTTATTATTTATCTAACAAAAATTAGTCCAATCCATTAAAATTAAAATTAAACAAAATTAATAATAATAAACAAAAGCCCACAACTGAATCGTCGCCAACACTTTTGGGTTTTGCGCTGACGTGTTTCACGTTGATTCAATAGAACGGCCAAATATGAAATTTTATCATGTGAAAAGATGTATTCGAAAGTTTCGATTAAGATAACATTATCAATATATTTGAAGATATAAGCCCTCGTCGAATACAATCCTAAAAATGATGATATTTTGACCCGACCCGCTACTAGTATATTTTAGTTTGTTATATGTTTCAGGGTTATTTAAATAAGGAAACACGTGGTTTTAGGTTCTAAATTTGCCACTGCCTCAAATATATTTTTTAGGCATGTATACTTTCTTATCCTTTTCTTGTTATGGAAACAAATAGCTATCAGAACATGTCTCAGAATAATCCTTCCTTTTTCCTTGGCATTTGGGCTTAAATTAGGTATACCAACGCTAATTGCCTTTTAACCCATGCGTAATTGGCTTTCTTCTTCTTGACACTTCTATTCATGATAGTAAATATGTAGGAGTGTTTCGAAGTTTGAGTTTATATGAGTGGCCATGTTAGTTCCAAAAAGGAAACCTCAACAAGCTACACAACCCTTCCATGGACATTCCAAGTTGTTCTTATCAAGATCCGAATGAAGTGTCAGCTATTCGACTAACCCTAGTCAACTTCTAACTCAAGGAAATTTAATTTTACTTCAATTTGTCAGTTTACAGCATACACTTCATAACTACTCTTTCTGATATATTAGAATGAAGTGTTTGGAAGAACCTTATGAAGAGCTTTGTCAAAAGCATGATCTTTGCTTTCGTTTATGAGAAGTATTCTCAAACTAAGAATTTATAAAAGATTCATCATCCTAATAGCTAATCCTTTTAGAGGTTTCATAGCAGTAGACGTTAGTGGATAAGGTTATAGACATCATTCAATATCAATTTCCGTTATAGTTTGTTTTATCATATCCTTAGAAAATAATTACCCTAAATAAAATTATTTAAGAAGGCTAGAATCCATATTTATCACCATGATGTGTAAAGGGATACCGTAAACAAACCATAAAGTTATTTACAAAGGCAAAGCCCTTTTCCAATTTCAATCACCAACAAATTCCTGGATCTTTGAGATTCATTGACTATCAATGGCATGTTAATCTCAAATTATGTTCATCTAAAATTAAATGATGAGGTTGCTATGGATCACTGAACAGATGGTGCATTAACCATACAAAATTTCATGGTCCCCAACTCAAGTTACGCTTCAGATTCGGAAGTTCCACATCATTTATACTCTCAAATTGATGTATCGGTTAACCACAAGAGTTCCATAAACAATTTATAAAGAGAATGTGCAACTTTTATGGATAATATAAGATTCACATTAAACAGATTGTGAATTAACCATACAAAATCACAAGGTCCCTATCTCAAGTTATCCCTGAGATTCGCGAGTTCCATATCATTCTCAACTATACTCTAGATTGATGTGTCAGTTAATCACACCGGCTCCATTAATAGAATATAAAGAGAATGTGCAATTTTCATGGATAATATAAGATTCAAATTCTATTAATATAACGATATTTTTTTTATACTTGTATTGATAAAACTATTAGATGCACTATTATAACTATTAAACCCTTTCAGTAACTCCACTTTCAAAATGCAATAGGGTGGTGAGGGTGGTAAGCGCGAAGCATATTAAAAACCGACCTCATTAGGAATCAAAGAGACCTACTTAAACCTCTACATCAGAATGGGTGAGCCTAAAAATGGTAAGACTGCTAATGTCAATATTTAAACATGTGGGGACACATGTTGTAACTTTCTTATACATACAAAAGACACGATTCTAATATATATAAATATAAGGGGTAAATTTAAAACTCTTTCAATTTAGTTGTTTATTATTAATTCTAATTAACTGCTAGCACGCAATGTAATAATTAGTAAATCATGAGGGATTAATATTCAAATTTATAAATATCTATTATAAACAATATTAAATATGTAAATTCACTATTTAAATAAATAAATATTCAAATTCAAATGTATATTAAATAATATTTATTGTTTTCTAGATATAAACATTTTAAATTTGATAATTATCAATATTAAAAAGTCTTCAATATTGAAAAATGGGAAACCCTAACCCGACCCAGTCACATCCTGACTGCAATGCTATCACGTCTTGACTGTGACAAAGGGTTTCTTAGTTTCAATTTTTTTTTTCAATTTCAAACAAGCATTTACAAAAAAATAAGGATTAAGGGTGCTACTAATTATGAACACCAATGGATCCGATACCACTGTTGCGTTTTCTATGCATCAAATACAGTTAAACTAGGTAATGAGAAAATCAAAATATGATATACCTAAGTTTACATGCAACCTAGGATCTAGAACTTCATAATAATTACAACTACCCTATGAAAACTTGAAACATAAAGAAGAAAAACATACCTCTTATGTAGCCTTTGATCTTGATGCTTGAGATCTTCATCTTGTCCTCCTCAAAGCTGCTTGGATGAGAGGACCCAAACCAGAATCCCTCTAATGGTATCACACCCAATGACACCAAGGAGTGGAATAAAAATAACTATAAGAATGGTCAATTTCATAAAACCTTTGAAGGTTAGGAATTATCCCTATGCGGAGAGGAAGAAGAGTTGGAAAAACTTCAAACCAAGGTGTCGTGAAGAATGAAATCTGTAAGGCACTATTTATAGCCTTGGATGCCTTTCTAGGTTTTTTACTCCTTCCCATGTGTGATAGGTGACCAACAATGAAATTCACTCTTTTTCCCATGTGGGATAGAGTAATTTTCGTCCAACCATAATTCCATAAGGGTTCTGGAATATTCCTGATCAACCAACTATTGATTAATTGAATATTCAACCCTTTAACTAATTAAACTGTTAATTAATTCCCAAAATATTTCAAATTAGTTTCTAATTAATTATTAACTATAATAATTAATAAACGAATTTCTCCTTTATTTATTCTACTCATGTTAGGTCTTGAGGGCAACCCAAATGGATCCTGTTATTATTAGAAATATTATCAATAGTTAATGACCTTAGACACACTTTCCAGTTTCCAACAACAAGTTGATAATATTATTATAAGATAACAGTGTCCTTTTGGGTTACACATAAGAACAAATATGAGTAGAACTGGAAATAGATTAAATTATAGGGATCAGTTTGTTAGCTAATCAATTGTTAATTAGTTTATTGAAACATGGAGATTCTAGAATATTCTAGATAAAGGATTTGAATATCAAATAATTACCAAAGTTAAAGATATTTATTTTGAGCCCTGATATTCATCTTTTACGGTTTCAATCCTTACCCTATAAATAGAGAGGCCTATACCCAGGTTTAAAAGTTAGAGAAATTGGTCAAAACCCTAGAGAATTCGTTGGTGCTCTCAAAGATTTAGACAGTGCTGCAAAAATCACTGAGTTGGCCGATTACTCCCTACTTGATCCCTTATTGAGGCGAGTTCCAGAATCTAATTACTCCCCAATCGGCCCCTTATTGAAACAAGCAGTGTTGTAAAACTCAGCCAACTCAATGATGAATTTGTATAATATACTTAATGATTTATTACTTAACACACACATATATGACTATTACTACATATATATCTTAAATTTTCAGTAATTATTCGCGTAGTGAGACCATTGTGTATTTTTTTTTGGATTCACATGTATCTAGTTTTGTAATATTTTCCAATAAACTTATGATCTTGCATATATAATTTCCCTACAAAATTTCTACAAGAATTACCGAATTAGAGTACTCCCCAAGTACTCGCTTCTCGGTAGTCGGCCGAATAGGTACTAGGTAAAGAGCTCTACAACCTTGGATCCATAAAACCTTAAAAGTCATCCCACGTGTGGTGTGGATCCGATCGAAAGTCGAAACAGTCTGATTTTCTAGGTGCTTTTTGTTTGGGTGTTCTCTAATCTACTATTTTGTTTTCTTGGGTGCGATTATGAAAGAGGGATTCTCCGTTGAATCCTTTAAAGTCCAATCAGGTGGTGAAGTCTAAGAATTTGAAGAACACAAATGTATGTTGTCTTTCTTTCTTGCACGTTATGAATTAAGTTAATTAAATCTGGCTGAATTGGTTCTCCTTTTGAGTTATGATTTTTGATCATGTATGCTTCTGCTATCTCTAATGTTGCCTAAAAGACCCTCATAACCCAACAAAAAGTATGGGCATCAATAATAGCACGAGCTAAAGCTACCATGAACTCCACAGAACCATCCAAGGACCACCTCCCACGAAATTTTTTATCATTTAGCAGAACCATACTAGTACTACTTCTCAAAGACATAGTTTGTAAAATCTCATCCCCACCTCTCGTAATTTTTTTATAAAAGTCGAGAACCAATTCCAAAGTTGAAGTTGATCAAAGCCTTATTATTATCAATAACAAAAACCCAAGGGGATTGTTCCTTGATTGCCTATCACCATACCAAATTTCACGCCAAAAGGAAACGAGGTCACCCTTCCCTAGCTTATGAGTAAAAATAGAAAAAAGTTAAACACATATTTGACAAAAGAAAAAGATTAATTGATTTAGGAATACCAACCTAAGGGATGTAGATTGAAACCGCTAAAATATTTACACCAGCATTGTAACACCCGGTTCCCGATATGTATTTAAATTTAATTAATTGTATGTTTTTACATTGGGACTCAGCAAGTTGGAGGCCTAACTCGTCGAGTAGACTAGACTCTTGGATGCGCGTTTTAAGTAACCTACTTGACGAGTTAGAGAGCCTGAATCGGCGAGTAGGACTCTCTGGATGAAACCCTAATATTTAGGGTTTGCACCCTATTTAAACACCTTATCTTGTCCCAACCCAGCCTCCATCGTCCCTCCCAGTCCAAAGAAGCCCTAAATCGAAACCATAATCAGTTATTGAGTGTTCTTGAGCTTTCTGGTGCATTTTGTTTGTATTTGAAGTTAGAGAAGAAGAAGGAAGCTTGAGTGATCAAGAGGAAGCAAGAAGATCCATAGGTTTTGGCACATTTCCAACTTATTTGAGGTATAAAGCTGAAACCTTGACCATCTATCTCTTAGATCTCTAGTTAGGGTTCATTTCTACCTTTCCTAAGCCTTAGAAGTGTCGCATTCGGGATTTTTTGGTTATAAAGGGGTATGACTTCAGATCTGGAACCACTAAGGGTTCCTATGTCACAAAGGTGCCAACTTTATTACCATAAGAGTCCCATGCATCTTGTAGACTCCATTTTAAGGCCTTTTGAGCCAAATACCACATGTATGAACGTCAAGTTTGTAACTTTACGTGTATTATGGACCCTAGGAGGCTAGATCTATGTTTTGGATGTGTTAAACCCGACTGAAATCAAATGTATGGACATGGACCTTGGGGGACTCAGCGAGTCGTTGATGGGACTCGGCGATTCAGGGTATGGTTCCCTAATCCTCTTCTATTTTGATCGATCTGGTTGAGTCTAGAAGAGGAATCAACAAAATAGATGTGAATCTAGACCTGGAAATCATGGAACTCGGCGAGTTCAAGAACAGAACTTGGCGAGTTCATGGCAAGTCCCAACTGCATGAAGGCATACTCGACGAGTTCATAAGGAACTCGGCGAGTCCAGGGCTAAAGGGGCCTTCTTGCATGAAGAAGGACTCGACGAGCTCAAGGACGAACTCGTCGAGTCAGATGATGAAGGTCCTGACTTTTTATGAAGTAGAGCTCGACGAGTGCGTGCAAGACTCGGTGAGTAGGATCGAGGTCTTCCTGTTTTTTAAGGATTCAGGGATTCGACAAGTTGTTGGGTCAACTTGGCGAGTCGAGTCAACCAGAAGTTGACTTTGACCAGAGTTGGTTTTGACAAAGGTGTTGATCTTGACTTTGGTTTTGACTTGAGTAACCCTTGTAAGGGTTAAGAGTATGTAATGGTAAATTAACGAAGGTTGTTATATGTAGGAGCTGAGAGGAGTTGATCCCGACAGCAAGGGCAGTTCAGACACTTCACGACATTGAGGTGAGTTACCTTCCAGTAGAAGTGGGTCTAAGGCACTAAGGCCGACCCATTAGTAGAGTTAGTTGGTAGATGATTGTCTTTATGATAACCATCTAAGGTTGCTACTACCTGATATGCTTATATGTTACTATGATATGATGTTAAGTGATAGGAGGCAGTAGGGGGAATAGTCCCTGAGTACGGTCGTAAGGACCAAAGGGTAGGTAGGGCACCCCAAAATTGCCTGGCTGGTTAGGTCAAGCACCCCAGAATTTCTTAACATGGGTAGGTCGGGCACCCCATAATTGCCTGGCAGGGTAGTCGGGCACCCTATAATTGCCCGACAGTATGGTTGTTGTATGGTATGTGGTATGATGGGGGGAACTCACTAAGCTTTGTGCTTACGGTTTATAGTTTTGGTTTTAGGTACCTCTTCGCCGAAGGGAAAGGAGCTGGCATGGTAGCAGCACATCGTACACACATGATTTCCTCATTTTTGAGATCCATGGGATTGTACTATGATAATATTACTATTGATGTTATGATTTTGAGACATGTGATTATGGTTTTATGGTTTAATATCATATTGATGATGTTTTTTTGTAAACGGTTTTATAAGTAACATAATTAAAAACTAAATTTTTGGTCTTGAAAATTTGGGATATTACAAGTTGGTATCAGAGCCTTGGTTTGAGAGATTCAGGCACACTCTCAGGTGTGTTTGAACTCAAACTAAGGGCGTGGTATGAAAAATGTTTTAAAAGTAAAATCCTTTTTATAAAAGGAGTTTGAAAAGAAATTGAAAAGAGAAAAGAACTTTGAAAAGAACAAGGTTTGTGATGTGTGTGACCAGCCGAGCTCAATTAAGTTTTCCCCAAGATAGCCATACATTTATGTTATGTTATGATATGAGTATGAGAATTGCATGCTAGAGTAGGGCTAAGGATCTAGGAAGGATGCCTTTTATGCCTATTGTATGTGTATTGGAACTGCATGCTAGATTCTGGATGAGGATTTAGGAAGATGCCTTACATGCCTACTATATGTGTTTATTGAATTTCATGCTAGAACTGGTTAGTCAGTGATATGATAGCCTGGATAGGATATCCTTGGTTTGGGGTACTCAATGCCCGAATGCTTCTTGCTTTGTGCTTTAGGAGTCCTAGTTATCTTTAATTAACTAGTAGACGAATACGTTAAGTTACATATTATGAGGACTAAATGATTTTTGAAGGTTAGGTCTAGCCCTATTTCGCAGCTCTTGTTTGATTCCAACCGTTGTAGGGCAGGGCCTCTCATTCGAAGAATTATCTGGTCTTAGTAATATGTAATGGTATTCGCAAGCTAGTTAGAGAGAGATGACAGGGACTTCTTATGCAGCTGATGGCGGAGAGTGGGTTGGAGAGTTACCCTAGGGTAAGCCTAGGATGAGATTAGTGCAGCGACCAGTAATAGTAGAAGGGACATGGTGAAGCCAAAGCAATCCTTGAGGAAATTACGGATAGATGTGGAAGGTAGTATGGGCCCGTACTACTGAAAGCAGAGGATCCATACTCGAGTCAAGGAGGGCCGAGATAGAACCAGGGAACTTGTAGTATGTGAGGCTTTCTGAGGTTATGTATGACCCTGACGATTATGTGTTTTGTTTTAGAATGGTGATGATTACGCGTCACGAAGCAGGAGAATCGGGATCAAGATCTGGTTCAGGATCAGGTTCGGGATCAGGTGTCGGTCGAGTTGATGAGGGACTACATGAGTTCATTGCTTCTAAGATCACTATAGGCATCCTTAAGTCGACCCTGGTGATTTTTTGGTCGATCAAGGAAGGGATTATGGAGCTGATGGAGGATCGCCTCAAGGCGTTTAGGAGTGACATGGCATCTAGCCAGTCAGGATTGTGCACACTGTCCTTCAAGGACTTCAGGGGTCGTGATGCTCCAGACTTCCACGGGGTGAAGGAACCCATCGTTGCTATGAGAGAGATTGCAGACATGGAGTTTGCCTAGCTGACGAGCTTCTGCTCTGAGGGTTCGAACGTTCGGTATGCTACAGGGTGTTTGAGAGACCAAGCTCGAGATTGGTAGGAGCCGGTCAGTGATTCGTTAGGAGCCCCAACCATTGAGGCTATGACCTGGTCTGACTTTGTGACCAGGTTTAGGGCTGATTTTGCAGCAGATGTGGAGCTCCAGCAGTTTACCAGAGAGTTCTTCAATATGAGGCAAACGACTGAGTCGGTGGTGGAGATTACTACCAAGTTTAAGGAGAGACCTTATTGGTGCCTTAGTATGCAGGAGATGAGGAGATGCGGAAGACCCACTATCATGATACGTTGAGAGCTAACATCCAGAAACATGTCAGCTACTCGGCATGTCCGACACTGGACAACATGATAGCCAGGGCGAGGGAGAAGGAGATTGACTTAGAGCACCTCCGAAAGAGGAAGGCGGGGGAGGGCAGATTACTGGGGTTTCGGGGAAGAAACCCAAGGGATCCGACACCAGGTTGAAGGGCCAGCCGGGCTAGAGTCGCCGCAAGAAATGCGACAGACCGCATAAGGGAGCTTGTAGGTTGGGATCATCGGGCTGCTACAAATGCGGCAAGAATGGGCATTTTAGTAGGGATTGTACTGCCCCTACCCTCACTATTCATACATCAGAGTTGTTGTGTTTCCACTGCAACCCACGAGGCCATAAAAAGGCCAATTGCCCTAGGTTGATAGCAGCAATAGTAGCGCCAGTGGCGGCGCCAACTCCAACGACCCTATGGATTACCGACAGCCAGCATGGCAAGTCAGAGGCTCCAGTGGTAAGGAGTTGAGCTTTCTAGTTAACTACCGAGGAGGCATGCGCCGCAGCTGATGTGGTGATGGGTATGATTTCTTCTCCTTAGCTCTTATTTTATGCCATTTATGATATTTATGTATGTGTTTTATGTGTTGTTTAGGATTGTTCCATGTGAACGTATCCCAGTTCAGGTGTTGTTCGATTCGGGGGCTACCCAATCATTTGTCTCTCTTTCCCTTAGTAAGATGTTTCCTGAGTCTTTGGGCATGTTGGATTGCCCTCTAGAGGTCAATATTGCTGATGAACAATCAGTTCAAGCATCATAGGTTTTCAAAGATTGTTTTTTGAGACTGTTCGAGGAGCGTTACCTTGTAGACTTGATTACCATACCATTGCATGGGAACAAGGTCATCATCGGTATGGACTGGTTGAGCCCTAATGGGGAAGTGATCTACATCGCGCAATAGTTGGTTCGGGTCAGGACCCCAAGTGGGGGAGAGTTGGTGATTCAGGGCGAGAGGTCACAACGCGGGCCAACTTTATGCTCAACAGCGAGGCCTAGGTGCTACCTTCAGCAGGGTTGCGCCGGATATGTCGTGTACGTCATGGATACCCGAGAGGAGGGTAAGGCGACCATGAGTGATGTGTCAGCGGTGCGAGAGTACCCGAATGTATTTCCATAGGATCTGCCTAGGATACCCCCGGAGAGGCAGGTAGATTTTCAGATTGATCTGGTCCCTGGTGTGGCTCCGATAGCCAAGGTACTGTATCAGTTGGCTCCTCCCGAGATGCAGGAGTTGTCTACACAGCTGCAGGAGCTGTTAGAAAAGGGGTTCATCAGACCGAGCAGTTCACCCCTGAGGAGCCCCGATTCTGTTCGTGAAGAAGAAGGACGGGTCGCATCGGATGTGTATAGACTACCGATAGCTGAACAAGGTAACAGTAAAGAATTGTTACCCACTCCCGAGGATTTTTGATCTCTTCGACCAGCTACAAGGGGCATCTTGATTTTCCAAGATTGATTTGCAGTCAGGCTACCATCATATGAGGGTCAGAGACGAGGACGTATAGAAGACTTCTTTCTGGACTCTCTATGGCCACTACGAGTTCTTGGTGATGCCCTTCGGGCTAACCAATGCTCTTTCCGCATTCATGGACCTCATGAACTGCGTATATAGACTGATGTTGGATCGGTCTGTGATAGTTTTCATCGATGACATCCAGGTTTACTCCAAGACGCAGAAGCATCATGAGGAGCACTTGCAGGAGGTGTTGGATACCCTGAGGAGGGATAGCTTGTATGCCAAGTTCTTCAAGTGTGAGTTCTGGTTGCGCGAGGTGCAGTTCCTTAGGCACCTTGTCAACTATAATGGTATTTTGGTCGACCCGGCCAATACGAAGGCCATGATGAGATGGGAGGTTCCGAAGTGTCCATCTGAGATTCGGAGTTTCCTAGGATTGGCAGGCTATTACCGGAGGTTCATCCAGGACTTCTCCAAGATAGTTGTGCCCTTGACCTGACTAACGAAGAAAGCCATTGTATTTCGTTGGGGGCCTGAGCAGTAGGCAACATTCGAGAGTTTGAGACAGAGGCTATGCGAGGCACCGATCCTCGCCCTGCCAGAGCACGTGGAAGATTTTGTGGTATACTATGATGCATCCATCTTAGGGTTGGGCTCGGTATTTATGCAGAGATGGCATGTTATCGCTTACGCTTCGAGGCAGTCGAAGCCTCACGAGGCGAAATACCCGACGTACGATTTGGAGTTGGGGGCGGTTGTATTCACCCTCAAGATTTGGCGACACTACCTCTATGGGGTCTGATGTACCATTTACATGGACCATAAGAGTTTGAGGTACCTCATGGATCAGCCGAATTTGAACGTGAGGCAGCGTCGGTGGCTAGATGTGGTGAAGGATTACAATTGTGAAATCCTCTACCACCCAGGGAAGGCCAATGTGGTGGACGATGCTCTTTGCCACAAGGCTGCCCCAATCAAAGATATTTGCCTGTGGATGACAGTAATGACCTCACTGTTAGAGCACATCCGAGAGGCCCAGTAGGAGGCTATGAAGGAGGAACATCGAAAGAGCGAGCATATTGTGGGGAAGGTTTCTTCCTTCGACTATGATAGCCGTGGGTTGTTGACACTATACCATAAAGTGTGGGTCCCGTATCATGGAGGTGTGCACTAGGTGTTGATGGAGGAGGCGCACAAATCCACGTTTTCTATTCATCCCGGGGCGATGAAGATGTACAAAGATCTTCGTCCTGATTACTGGCGGCCCTGTATGAAGTGGGATGTAGCCTGGTATGTTGAGAGATGCCTGACCTACAGGAAGGTCAAGGCGAAGAACCAACAGCCTCACGGAAAGACGCAGTCGTTGGACACCCCCCTGTAGAAATGGGAAGATATTACTATGGATTTCATCACCAAGCTTCCCAGGACCGCATGGGGAGTGGATTCCATATGGGTCATCGTGGATCGGTTGACTAAGAGTGCCCATTTCATACCGATCCAGGAGAGCATCTCAAACGATAAGTTGGCTGATATCTACATCCGAGAGGTGGTAGCTCGGCACGAAGTGCCAGTGTCCGTGATTTCAGACAAAGACGTACAGTTCACTTCCATATTCTGGAATGAGTTTCACGACGAGTTAGGTACTTGTGTACACTTTAGCACCACGTTTCACCTGCAGACGGATGGTCAGAGCGAGCGGACCATCCAGACCTTGGAGGATATGTTGTGGGCGTGTGTCTTGGATTTAGGTGGTAGCTGGGATACCTATCTCCCATTGGTTGAGTTCTCCTACAACAACAACTACTACGTGAGTATTGATCGTCCTCCCTTTGAGATGTTGTATGGGAGGAAATGCAGGACCCCGATATGATGGGGTGAGGTTGGGAAGAGAGTCATGGAGAGTACCAAAGTGGTAATCAAGACGACAGAGAGGATCCAACAGTTCAGGAGCAGGCTTCGGACTGCTTAGAGTCGGCATAAAATTTATGCCGACAAGCATCGTTCATACCTGGAGTTCCAGGTCGGGGATATGGTCCTCCTAAAGGTGTCACCTTGGAAAGTTGTCATCCGGTTCAGTAAGCGGGGCAAATTGGGCCCCAGATACATCGTTCATTTCAGGGATGCAACACGGGTGGGGAAGGTAGCGTATAGGCTGGATCTGTTAGCCAAACTTAGTGAGATTCATAGCACCTTTCATCTCTCCCAGCTACGAAAGTGTCTGGTAAACGACTCAGCGGTGGTACCACTAGAGGACATTTAGGTGGATGACAGCCTGAACTACATCGAGCGACCAGTAGCTATCCTCAATAGGAAGTTGAAGAATTTGAGGAACAAGAGGGTCGAGTTGGTGAAGGTGCAATGGCAGCACCGTAAGGGCTCAGAATAGACTTGGGAGCCAGAGGAAGAGATGGGAGAGCACTACCCCAAGCTTTTTCTTGATGCAGCAGCAGACTTCGAGGACGAAGTATGAAATAAGTAGGGGAGATTTGTAACACCTGGTTCCTGGTACTTTTTTAAAATTAATTAATTGTATGTTTTTACATTGGGACTCGGCGAGTTGGAGGCCCAACTCGTCGAGTAGACTAAACTCATGGAAGTGGGTTTTAAGTAACCTAATCGACGAGTTGGAGAGCCCGACTCGGTGAGTACGAATGTCTGGATGAAACCCTAATATTTGGGGTTTACACCCTATTTAAACACCTTATCTTGTCCCAACCCATACTCCATTGTCCCTCCCAGTCCAGAGAATCCCTAACTGGAAACCCTAATCTATTATTGAGTGTTCTTGAGTTTTTTGGTGCCTTTTGTGTGTATTTGAAGATTAAGAAGAAGAAGGAAGCTTGAGAGATCAAGAGTAAGCAAGAACATCCAGAGGTTTTGGCAAATTTCAAACTCATTTGAGGTATAAAACTAAAACCTTGACGATGTATCTCTTAGATCTCTAGTTAGGGTTCATTTATACCTTTTCTAAGCCTTAGAAGTGCCACATTCGGGATTTTGTGGTTATAAAGGGGTATGACTTCAGATCTGGAACCATTGAGGGTTCCTATGGCATAAAGGTGCCAACTTTATTGCCATAACAGTCCCATGCATCTTGTAGACTCCATTTTAGGGCCTTTTGAGCCAAATACCCCATGCATGAACGTCAAGTTTGTAACTTTACGTATATTATGGACCATAGGAGTCTAGATCTATGTTTTGGATGTGTTAAACCCAACTGAAATCAAATGTATGGACATGGACCTTTGGGGAATCAGCAAGTCGTTCATGGGACTCGACGAGTCGGGGTATGGTTCCCCAATCCTCTTATGTTTTGATCGATCTGGTTGAGTCTCGAAGAGGACTCAACAAAATGGATGTGAATCTGGACTGAAAATCATGGAACTCGGCGAGTTCAAGGCAAGTCCCAACTGCATGAAGGCATACTCGACGATTTCATAAGGAACTCGTCGAGTCTAGGGCTAAAGGGGCCTTCTTGCATGAAGAAGGACTCGAAGAGTTCAAGGATGAACTCGTCGAGTTAGTTGATGAAGGTCCCGACTTTGTATGAAGTAGAGCTCGACGAGTGCATGCAAGACTCGATGAGTAGGATCGAGGTCTTCGTTTTTTTTAAGGATTCGGGGATTCGACAAGTTTTTGGGTCAACTCGGCAAGTTGAGTCAACTAGACGTTAACTTTGACCAAGGTGTTGACCTTGACTTTGGGTTTGACTTGAGTAACCCTTCTAAGGGTTAAGAGTATATAATGGTAAATTAAGGAAGGTTGTTGTATGTAGGAACTGAGAGGAGTTGATCCCGGCAGCGATGACAGTTCAGACACTTCACGACATAAAGGTGAGTTACCTTCCAGTAGAAGTGGGTCTAAGGCACCAACGCCAACCCACTAGTAGAGTTAGTTGGTAGATGATTGTCTTTGTGATAACCATCTAGGGTTGCTACTACCTGATATGCTTATATGTTAATATGATATGATGTTATGTGATAGGAGGTAGTAGGGGGTATAGTCCCCGAGTACGATCGTAAGGAGCGAAGGCTAGGTCGGGCACCCGAGAATTGCCTTGCAGGGTAGGTAAAGCACCCTAGAATTTCTTGACATGGGTAGGTCGGGCACCCCAGAATTGCCTGGCAGGGTAGTCGGGCACCTCAGAATAGCCCGACAGTATGTTTGTTGTATGGTATGTGGTATGATGGGGGGAACTCACTAAGTTTTGTGCTTACGGTTTATAGTTTTGGTTTCAGGTACCTCTTCGTCGAAGGGAAAGGAGCTGACACAGTAGCAGCGCATCGCACATACATGATTTCCACATTTTTGAGATCCATGGGATTGTGTACTCTGATAATATTACTATCGATGTTATGATTTTGAGACATGTGATTATGGTTTTATGGTTTAATATGATATTGATGATGTGTTTTAGTAAACGGTTTTATAAGTAACATAATTAAAAACAAAATTTTTGATCTTGAAAATTTGGGATGTTAAAAGCACATCCATCAATACCATAAATGACCTACACAACTTTAACCTACTTACCTTCCGGGTTACAACGAAATTGGCACACCCATTTGAAAATAAATGATATATTCAAAGATAAATTACTTCCAATTTTCAGACAACCCAACTTCTTATTAGGTAAACACTTGTTCCTTTTGACCCAAGTCAATTTTCGATCTCTATATCACAACCATTCAATAACTTGTTCCGCACAAAATCCAAGTTTCGTTGCACCGTAATAATCATTTTATAAATGGACATATAATGCGTAGGCAAATTTCGAAGCACTGCTTTTATCAAAGAAAGTCGACTACGAATAAAAATAGAACGATCTTTCTAATTAGATAAACTAGCAGAAAATTTATCTACCATTCCTTTCCAAGCGCTCAACGACGCATATTATAATCAAGTAGGACACCAAGATAAGAAGAAGGAAAGGAAGAAACTCCACAACCCAAAATTGATGCCATTTCAGCTACCGCCACATCTATAATACTTATGCCAAGAAATTTTCTCTTTTGAACGTTATCTTCAACCTTGACACAAGGGAAAAAAATATATGAGAAGACACACCAAATTAAAAGAATTTCGATGAGACCATTCCCCTAAGAAGATAACATCATCAACATGAAAGAAATACGAAACCACCATAGTAGAATGACCCACAAAAACAGCATGAAAAAGACCAATACATTGCGCCTTATAGATAAGAGAGTGTAGACCTACAATTACAGAGATTAAAAGGAAACGAGATAACATATCACCCTGTATAAGACCCCGAAAAATCTCAAACTCATCCATAGGCGATCTGTTCACAAGAATAGAGGCCATGACATTTATTAAATAACCTAAAACCCAATATCTCCAAGTATAATCAAATCCCATCTCCTCCATAGCCACATGTATGAAATCTCACTACAAGGAATAATACACTTTCTCAAAATACACTAGAAAATAAGAAGTCTTTGCTTACACTTACAGTACAAATCCATAACTTCATTTAAGATGAACGAACCATATAGAATGTCATACCTTTAATAAATGCATATTGCTCCCGGCTCACATAACTACCAATCACTAAATTCAACTGATTAGCTAAAAGTTTATCAATAGTTTTATATTGACAACCTATCAAACGAATTGGACGAAAATCATTGACAAACTTCAAATTAGCCACCTTTGGAATTAAAGCAATAAAGGAAGAATTTATCCTTTAGGCACATTGGCCGAATGAAAAAAAAAACTCGTGCGCAAAACGAATAACATTGGGTTCTAAACTTAATCAAAAGCATTTAATAAACTTGAACGTACATCCATCTGGACTAGGAGCTCGATTTCCATCACAATCCCAAACTGCATGTTTGTTCTCCTTACATGAAAAATGTTTCTTCCAAAAAAACTTCTTTAGTTCTTCCGACAACTCATTGGGTCACTCCACCTCAACCCGTGGCCAAGAACCCGATATGTGAGTAAAACAACCCCAAAAATGATGAAGAATTTATATTTCATTCTAAAATCAAAATATTAAACATTTATTTGTTACATATTTAACATGTTCAAAAATGGCGAGTTTATGTGTATTGAGGGTGGGTCACTTGACCCACCTTTTTTTATACATAATAAGTTGTATATAATTTTTTTTATTGTGACCCATCTCAAAAAATATGTGCGAACTATCTTAATATTTTTAGCAAAACAATATATATATAAATCCGACATACCAAACCCAGGTGGATCGGATCATTTTGTGAAATCTGGTTTCAAAGCTTGGAATAGGAAAACAGGACTAGATGATCATAAAGCTGGAACTCCACACAATATTGCTATCCAAAAGTGTCAAATTTTGATGAACCAAAGGCAATCCATAACTACTGCTTTTGAGAAACAAACCACTTTGCAAGAAAAAGAATATTGTATTCGTTTGAATGCTTCAATTGATTGTGTTAGATTCTTATTGCGTCAATGATTGGCATTTCGTGGTCAAGACGAGGTAGATAATTCAGATATTAAATGTAACTTTCATGAACTTTTACAATGGTTAGTTGATCGATGTGATGTGGTAGATCGTGTTGTGTTAAAGAATGCTCCAAAAAATACACAATTGAAATGCAGTGATATCCAAAAAGATATCGTACAGACATGTTTAGATGCAGTTATAAATGCTATTATGGAAGATCTTGGAAAATATTTTTTTGCAATTTTAGTAGGCGAGTCACAGTCACGTGTGTTTCTTGTAAAGAACAATTGGAATTAGTATTGAGGCTTGTAAATAAAAAAGGAGAAGTTGTAGAAAGGTTTGTTGGCCTTAGACATGTCAGTGACACTTCAGCTTTGACACTACAGGAAACCATTTATGATATGCTCCCAAAGTGGAATTTGAGTAATACTAGCATTAGAGGGCAAGGCTATGATGGTGCTAGTAACATGAGTGGTGCATTTAATGGATTGAAGACTTTGATTATGAATGAAACAAAATCTGCATACTTTATTCATTGTTTTGCTCACTAATTACAATTACTCGTAGTGTTTGTTGCAAAAAATTAGATGAAGGTTAATGATTTATTTGATGCGGTTTCTCGGCTATTAAACATTATTAGATCTTCCTACAAGCAACGAGGTAATTTAGGAATAAAACAAGCAAATACAGTTATGGAAGCCTTGGTTGAAGGTTTGCTTTATAATTATACTAGATTTATTATTAAAATATTTTGTAGTTATGTTATGCTTATTAAACTTTTATATGTTAAATTTTAGGTGAGCTTGAGAGTGGTACCGGTTTGAACCAAGAAGTGGGTATCAAACGACCATCGGATACTCGATGGGGTTCTCATTTTTCATCTCTATTGAATATCAAGAACATATATTCTTCCATTTGTGAAGTACTTGAAGACCTTGGTATAGATAATAGTGATCGTGATAGTAAAACTAAAGCAATTCGCATCTTAAGGTTATTAAAATTCTTTGATTTTGTGTTTTGTCTACACTTGATGGTTGATATCTTGGGAGTCACAAATCATTTGAATACAACATTACAATGAAAGTGCCAAGATATCGTAAATGCCATAAATCAAGTAAGCAGCTCTAAGAAAGCCATTCAAGAAATTAGAGATGTAGGATGGAAACCACTTTTAGGGAATGTTATTTTGTTTTGCAATAAACATGATGTTATAATCGTGGATATGTAAGATGAATATTCTGATGGATTCTGTCGTCGAAGAGGTTCACAAGTAGGTAACGTTTGATATTACCAAGTTGATTTATTTATTATGTTTTGTAATTTGCTTATTAAAGATTCATTTTTCTTTAGGTTAACAACTTGCACCATTATCATGTTGATGTATTTAAGGTGGTGATTGATATGCAAATTCAAGAGCTTAACCATAGCTTTAGAGAAGCCAATACGAAATTACTTCTTTGCATAGCTTGTTTGTGCCCGCGTGAGTCTTTTAAAGTCTTTGATTTGGATAAACTAATGGAAATGACTACACTTTATAGGGAAGAATTTCGAACAAAATATGACCTTCAAGTTCTTGAAGTTGAACTTAAAAATTACATTAAGGATGTGCAAGAAGATGAACGATTTAATCAACTGAAGAGCATTGGAGAACTTGCCAAAAAGATGATTAAAGAAAAAAGCATATAATATATCCTAAGGTTTATCTTCTCTTGAAACTTGCATGGATCTTACACGTTGCAAGAACGAGTGTGGAACGTACATTTTCAATAATGAAGTTGGTAAAGACTAATGTACGCAATAAAATGGGTGATCAATTTTTAAGTGATAGTTTGGTGTCATATACTGAAAAAAAATGTTTTAGATATTATTAGTAATGATACAATTGTGAAATTATATTGAGCTATAAGACCTTGTAGGGCACAATTGTAAGAACTTAATTTTTCATTTTTTGCTTTTACGTCGATCCGATTCGAACCCGCAATAATATTTTTATAGTAATTTTCTTTTTTTATCGGTTTCTTTTAAATAATGAAGCATGTAGTTTTACGTTCTAGACTCGCCACTGTGTTGAGACATAATATCATAATTACTGTCGATCTAGTATATATTTTTTTAAAACAAATCATCATTGCATGAGACTATAATAAATAAAGGATTGCTGTGCACAATAAACTTTTGATTAGTGTTACATCATAAGGTGAATGGTGAATATTTTCCTTTTATATTTGATAACTCAGTTTATTAGAATATTTCTTTATATAAACATATATTTAATCTTATTTTAATACAAGCATTTCATAAGTAAAAGATATAGATATTAGAATCAAAATCCGTCAATGAAAAGGTCCCGATTCATTTGCCAAAGTAGTCACATTTTTTTTTTAAAACGAATCATCGTTATATGAGACTATAATAAATAAAGGATTGATGTGCATAATAAATTTTTGATTAGTGTTACATCCAATTTTTAAAAACCGGTTTTTTAGTTGAACCGGTATGATGACCGGTTCCCGGTTCGACCACCGAGTGAACCGGTTTCTATATTTTTCATGTTTTTTTCTATTTTCCTACACATACATACATATATAAATTATGAATTTGATGTTTACAAGTTCAAACATTAAAAATACACATAAAAATAAGTTGTAAATAAATCAAAATACATTAAAATAACACATAACCATAAGTTTTAGTGTTTTACATCAATCCATATACGCTAAAAAGAAAATAAAATATAATACCGAAACGAAATATAGTTTTAGATAAATACAACTACATCAAAAAACTTATAACATTTAACATATGTCTTTATTTAGAGAAAACTAAATATACTTGAAAAAAAATACCAAAGTTTATTATGTAAATAATTATTTTTCATGTGTTTTTATTCGGATTTATCGGTTCAACCGGTTTATTTTGACCGGTTCAACCGGTTTTTTCTAAAAACCGGACGGTTCAATCCGGTTCAGAAATCAATGTAAAACCGATTATAGTTGAACTGTTCCCTCCCCCGGTTCCCGGTCCAACCGGTTCGACCGGCCGGTTCAAACCGGTTTTTAAAACATTGGTTACATCATAAGGTGAATGTTGAATATTTTCCTTGTATATTGAAAACTCAATTTATTAGAATATTTTTTTATATAAACATATATTTAATCTTATTTTAGTACATGCATTTCATAAATAAAAGATATACATATTATAATCACAATCGGTCCATGAATGCGTCCCGATTCATTTGCCAAAGTAGTCACATTTTTAAACACGGGTTATACATGTTTCGGGCATAAATGGCAACAAATCATTTTGGTAGCCTTAAAGATTGTATTCAAAACCACTTAGGTTGTGGTGACTTGGTAAGACATGTAAAAAATACGGTGGATAATCTATTGATCTGTGTTCAAATCCTGACACCATTCAGCCCTAGTCGCCATGGAGGTTCGCCTGCAGTGACTCCAGGACATGAGACAAAGCTTCATGTTTGCAGCGAGAGATTAGTCGGTGGGCGAAAGCTGGCCCGAAAACCTATCGTTAGAGAAGCTCTTTCCAAAAAAAAAAGATTGTGTACACAACCATATGGTAACTTAAAGAAACTTGTTAAATGTATATGGTACCTACTTAATAATTTATTTATATTTACTTAATATTTAATGTAACAATATATTGTAGTTTTTATTTATTTTAGACGTTAACTGTATAAAGTTACTAACATTTTACACAAAACCACGGGTTATACATGTTTTGGGCATAAATGGCAGCAAATCATTTTGGTAGCCATAAAGATTGTACACAAAACCACTTAGGATGTGGTGACTTGGTAAGACATGTAGAAGATATGATGGATAACCTATTGATCCGTGTTCAAATCATGACATCATTCAGCCCTTGTGGTCATGGAGGTTCGCCTGCAGTGACTCCAGGACATGAGGCAAAGCCTCATGTTTGCAGCGGGAGATTAGTCGGTGCACGAAAACTGGCGCGGAAACTCGCCGTTAGAGAAGTTCCCTTTCAAAAAAATAATGTGTACACAACAATATGGTAACTTAAAGAAACTTGTTAAATGTATATGGTACCTACTTAATAATTTATTTATATTTACTTAATACTTAATACTTACTGTATAAAGTTACTAACATTTTAACCGCTTAACTAAATCAAAATATTCTACAAAACCACTAAACTTTGATAAAAACAGGCTTCAATTTCTACAAAGTTTAAACCATTTTCTTTGGACCATCCAAGAGGCCCAAACTCACATTTGGCCGATGTTCTTCTTCCAACGTCCAAATTTCATTAATACAAAAGTTTTTTATATATATATATATATAAACACAATTTTTCCATACACAATAATTAATGCTCTTTAATTGTATTCTTAAATGATAAATTGAAATGTAATTATAAAATTATTACATACAAATCATTTTTTTTACTATTAGATGTGTACATTAGTTTTTTACATCATTTTTATGGTTAAATTTAAAGTTCTTTTTTTTTTCATTAGTTTTAATTTAGCAAAAACCTATCACTTCAATCATAAAAATCTTTCATTGGAAATATTTCATTTATATTCATCTAAATTTTAAGTATTATGTTAATGTGTTTATAATTTTGTAAAATTATGTATATGTCATTCTAAAATTATAATATTTACATCCATATTCAAATTCATATTTTAAGTAATTAAACTAATATAATTTCAAAAAACTTATCTAAAAATCAAAATTATATATGATATTACTAAAATATCCTTCCTGAATGAATGATCAAATTCAAACTATTTTAATTAGGAATAATTTGATTCATACTGAAAATCTTCAAGCCGCTTTCTCATTTTCTTCTCCTATATGATGTTTTCTCATGCTATTTCCCATTCTTCTCATTTCCTAATAATTTTCACATGTTGTTGAAGCTACCAAGTAACTTTTAGAAATAATGTCAAAATTCATAACTATTGATAATATTTCTAATAATAACATATTCATTTTGAATTACCTTTAAACCTCAGTCAGTAATTAAAAGACAAAAGAAATTTAGGAGAAATTAGTTTATTAATTTTTCATATTGTAATAAATTAATTAGAAACTAATTTGTAATTAATTGGAAGTTAATTAGTTACATGGACTTACTGCGACTAGGCTCACTCACTCTCATCCTTACCACCCTTATCGCATTTTATGTGTTTTGATTGGAGTCATTAAAATAATATAAAAACAGGAATCTTATGTTACTCGTGAAAACACACATTTTCTTTATAACTTCTTGACGAAACATGTATGATTTTACGACATGTTAATTTAAAGGTATAGTTCAAAATGATGTAGCACTCACGATACTTAAGTGTATCTTAAGTTGCAAATCACATGTTTTGCACAGCTGATCAACCATCTAATCTATGATCCACAACTTCCTTGTCATGTACTAAGATAAGCCTAATCGAGACTAACATTACATTGACCATAGTCGATGAATGTCAAAGATCTAGGTATGTCGTAGTGATTGCAATTGGCAAATAGTGCCTACCTAAAAAACTTCATGGTGTGAGTATGTCATCCCTCTTCACATCATACAGTAAAATATAGATCTTAGGCTTATTAAATAGCTTTGTTTTGGGTAATTAACTAAGGATTAATCATATCAAACTAAATAAGAATTTATTTTCTAGATGTATATTCCTAATTACAAAAACATTCATTCTCATCCTCCACAACCACCTTACTCAAACTTTTCACTGCTATCAGTACTATCGAGGGAGAAAATCACTAGACCCAATTATCTTGATTGGATCCGTACCTTGAGGATCAGCCTAATATATGAGAACAAAGTCTATGTTCTTGACGACGATATCCCCGAAGTTACTAATGATGATACTAATGATCAAATAGTTGCTTAGGATAAGCAATACGATGTGTCGACTAAGATTGCTTGCCTTATGTTATTGACCATGTCCTTCAAGCTCCAAAAGGGGATTATGAATCTTGGGGCGTCTGACATAAACTTCCAGCTCAAGCAAATGTTTCAGGACCAGACTCAATAGGAACGATTCGGTATCATAAAGTCCATCATGGCATGCAAACTTCAAGATAGAGGATCTATGTGTACGCATGTTCAGAAGATGAAATCGTACATAGATAGAATGGAGAATCTTGGTGAGAAATTCCTAAAGGAGGTAATGATTGATATGTTGCTTAACTCGCTCTCTAGTTCATACCATCAGTTCATCATGAACTATAGTATGAACAACATGGACATAAACTTGATGGAGCTACACCACATGTTGAAAACTTCTGAAGAAAGTATGTAGAAAACTCATGGCTCAAACTCCACCGCTCATTCATAGGAAATTAGACCTTATAAAAAGGGATGTGTGTGAAATGATCATATCCACTATTAGGCACGATGAACAATACTTCATTACATTACTGATGATTTCAGTAGATATTGCTATATCTATATGATTAAATACTAGTTAGAAAATTTGGAAATATTCAAAGAGTTTTAAAGTGAAGTAGAGAATCAACTGGGCAAGAAGAATAAGATGCTCATGTTGGATAACGGTGGAAATTTTATGTCTAAAATTTTATGATAATATTAAGAATTAGTTTCATAATTATCTCCTCCTAGAATGCCATATTGTAATGGTGTTGCTGAGCCACCCTCTGAGATGTGAAGTGAAAAATATTCCTCACTAGCACATTTACAAGTCTAGGGTTGTGATTAACTAGAACCCATATTAAATAAGTGCTACTTCGTTGTTACCCCCAAAGTCTTTTGGATACTCGTTTTAGAAGCCTTCTAAGCACAAGGTGTTTGTGGCTCAAATGGGCTTCTTCCTTGAGAAGGAGCTCATGTCCAAGGAAGCTATTGGGATCCCAACTGAACTTAAAGAGATTCAAGAGTCAACTAACAAAGAGCCTATACTTGACACTAGCACTCAACTAGTTGTTAAAACACCTGTCAAGGTAACTTATATATCTACACATCTTCTTCACAAATCCAAAAGAGTTTGTCTCCCTCCCGAGTTTTATGGTTTTAATATTATTGTAGATGTAACAAAGTAAAAATATGCTTCTATTTCGATGTTAGTTTCCGTTACTCAAATAGTTATCCTTCTAAAATGATTTAGATTTTATGATAATAAAATTAAATAAACTAAATAAAATGATGTTAATTACTATCTAAAAGAATTTATTAATATTGAAAATTATATAATTTAATTAAATGGTTTTGTGGTTAAATATAATTCATTAGAAAGGTTTGAATGAAGTGAGGGACTCAAGTGTTAGTAAATGAAACTTATTTTTGTTAGAAAACAGGGGTTTAGGTATTGAATGTACAAGGATGGAACTAGAGGGACAAGTAGCAAAAATCGACTAGTAACCCCAATGAGAAGCGATCGATGTCTTAATGAGGTTTCATCTGTTTCTTTTCTTCCTGGCCTTTATGAAAACATTAAAATTTATTTCATCTGGTATGTTGGTTGTTGCATTATTGATCAGAAAGGGAAAAAGCAAGAGAAAGGGAGAGAGCGACGGTGACAAAAAGGAAGAAGAAAAGACAGACAAGCTCGGGATATTGCTGTATTTTGTTTCTATTCTAGGTATCAAATCTATATCATGTCAATACTAGCAATGTTTAGAACCCTAAACAGTTACCCTAACCACCACCGACAGCCCCTATGTTGTTGGATGAGTACAACAATGCCGCCCTAAATGGTGGTTATGCGTTTGGTTACTTTCCAACTCTTTAGGGTGTGTTTCTTGGTGGTTTCTAATTGGTTTTCTAGGTTACATTAGAAGTCAAAACAACAAATTTTGCACAACAGAATAATAAAACTATTTTATGGGCGCATGCAACCTAGAAATCTATAGCTTTTCTCATAATAGAAACATACTATGAAAACTATGAAGTAATATATGTAAATCGAAAATCACAAAGAGTTTGTGTACATATCTTTGATTACTGTCGAAAATACTCAAGCTTCAATCTTCAAGAGTTCCTTGGAAAACAAGCACCAAAAGTATGATGCCTCGAATTGCTCATACCCAATACCCTAGAAACCCTAAGGAACAACTTAGAGGAGAGAATATGGAATTTTCAAAATTTTTTTTTGAAGGTCTAGGCACGAAAATACCCTGCATATGGATCATAATTATAGTTGGTGGAAACCCTAATTTGAATAATAAACTAATAATATTTTAAACCTATTCAAATCACTTACCTTATTAGCTAAAGGAGGCTTCCAAAACCCTTCTGGACCTCTCCCAAAACCATCCACCATAAGGACGATTCTGGAATCTCTTCCTTTTTAACAATTAAACAATTGCAATTCAACGCTTAAACATTTAATTAATTCTAATCAATCTAAAACTAATTTCCAGTTAATTCTAATTAATTCTAAATTAGTTATTTATCATTTCTAATTAACTTATTAATCATATATTAATTAACAAATTATTTCATTACTCTTCTAAAGATGTTCCTAGCTATTTCTAGTCATTGTGGGAAGCTAAAAAAGGACTTTGTTTTTATTCCATAAGATTATACCAATTTAGTTATGATATTAGACACCTAATCTAATAGTACCCTACTTGGATAAGTCATCAACTACAATTGTAAGTAAGGAACTTAAATAAACAACAAAGTGTGCTTTCCAAAGACACTGTCGAACTCTGAATCATATCAGACATTGGCCCTAAGATAAGTCATCAACTATTCCTTCGTTCTATAATATATCGTATGGACACGAGACATGGATGCAAATCAATTTCATAGTCTAAGATTATATTTCCCAATTTCTGATTTATGATGACCTTATTAGACTACGAATTGAACACATCAATTTATTCTAGGTTAGGCCTATCAGTATAATGTCAACATCAAATTATCGAAGGGCCCAAAGATACTACTTTTCCTTTAATAAGAAAAAGGAATGAATAAACTTTGACTACATAATTATAACCTTTACTCACCACACTATGCATGGAACTACATTTTATAACATCCAGTTACAGGTACATTAATGTAATACCATTACACAACATACTTGTAAATTATAACTTATGTATCTCTACTTGAAGAATATTATATATTCTTGTCTTAGAATTTATTGTGATTGAATCCATGAAGTAATTTCTAATCACGGGTTTAACCAATACTTAAAAATCCCTATGAACAATCTACCAAAAATCTTTGAAAATATTGAATCAATACTTACATCCCAAAAGTATGATTAACTATGGCGTTTCGAATAAACTATTACTCAGGAAGTAAGCATCCAAAATGAAACACAAGGATAAATAATTGTAGAAGGTAGTTAACATACTCATAAATAAATCTCTATTATTTAGTCACTAAAAACAATTGTCATTTATTTTGCTACCTTGTTTTATATTATCAATTAACTACTAAAACTAATATAATCTCTTAACCCAATGCTCATAGCATGATTAAAGGGCTTAAACTTTCTTAATCCCTTTGTAAAAGGATATGTAGGATTATCCTTTGATGATACTCGGTTCACCATGAGGTCGGCATCTTCAACTATGTGTTGGTGGTAATGGCTTTTTCTCAGAATGTGCCTGGACCTCCCATGATCTTTTGGTTCTTTAGTTAAAGCAACCATGCCTTTATTTTCAAAAATAATTTCTATGGGCTCTTTTGTTGATGGATCAACTCCGAGATCACTAATGAAATTCTTCAGCCATGTCGCTTCCTTTTCCAGCTTGCTTCTTGCGACGTACTCTTACTCATAAGTAGAATCAACCACCTTTTTCTTATTGGAACTTTTTCAAGTTACCGCTAAACCATTCAGTAGGAATACCCAACCAGATTGACAACAAAATTTATATTGATCCGTTTAAAAGTTGGCATCATTATACTCACTCACTCTTAACTCGTCTTTGCCACCAAAAATTAAGAACATTTCTTTCATTCTCTAAAAATACTTAAGAATGTTCTTTACTGGTGTCCAATGGACTCCACCAGAATTATCTTGATATCAACTAACCATGCTCATTTCATAAGGCACATCAAGACAAGTACATGTTATAGCATACATGATCGATCCAATAGCCTAAGTGTGTGAGACTTGACTCGTAGCATCTATTTCCTTATCACTACTAGGACATTGAGTCTTACTCAATTTAATAGTATGATGTATGGAAAAATCCCCTTTATTGAAATTATCCATAGTGAAATGCTTTAATATTTTATCCATGTATGCACTCTGGCCAAGTCAAATCAAACATTTCTTTCTATCCCTTTAGATCCTTATTCCGAGAATGTATGTTGCGTCTCTTAGATCCTTCACAGCGAAACAATTCCCAAGCCAATATTTTACTTCTTGAAAAGTTGTAATATTGTTTCCTATAAGGAATATATCATCACCATACAAAACTAGAAAGATTAAAACACTCTCAATGGCTTTGACACACACGCATGACTCATCTTCACTCATAAACAATCCAAACTCTTTGAACTTCTGATGGAAGCAAAGATTCCAACTATGAGATGGTTATTTAAGTACATAAATGGATTTATCAAGCTTTCACACTTTATTAGGATACTTGGTGATGTGTTTTTATTTATATATTTTAATTTCTCAAGTTTTAAATTTATAAAACCGGTTTTATTGCAACTAGAATAATAAACACACTAGGTAGTGTACCTAATTATGTAATAGTAAAGTTGCGGTAAGACCACGTGTCAACAGAAAAGGGGAAAGATGGTGAAACAATTTGGAGTTTTTGATTATAGGTTACACTAAACACAAATAAACAATAAGAGGGGTTTTATGGAATTAAATTTCAAATAAACAATTAAACAACAAATCTCGATAAGCTGACTGAAGAAAAATCTCTTTAGGTACTTTGGTTTAGATAATATTTCATCTCAAAATATTGGCTTAACTACTAAGTGCGATGTATATTTATTCATTATTCACCGATTCCTAATATGACTAGCATCATGATCAGACTACTAATCGTTTGATCTGAACACAACTATTAATTTAGTGATAGAGTGAATAAACAATTATGCAAATCTGTGTTCAGTTCGTATTAAGTAAGATTTTAGAGAAAATGACAAAAATAGCCATTTACACTAATTACATTACAAAAATAGCCAAAAAAAACCGAAGTTGCAAAAATAACCACAAAATTCGCAGATGGAACAGTCCCATCTGCGAAATGGGCTTTCCATCTGCGAATGTACAAGCAGCTAAAGCAAAACTGTGCTTTAGTTGCTTGTACATTCGCAGGTGGTTTATTTATTTATTTATTTTTTTCTCTATATATATTGAATTTGTAGGTTAAAATCGCATATGGAATAGCCCCATCTGCGATTTAATCTGATTCCATCTGCGAAATTACGGTTATTTTTTAATTATATTTTTTTAGTTTGACTATGAAATCAATTGGTTTGACTACGAAATAATGTTGCTATATAAAAAGTTTTGTAGAAAATTATCAGTTTGGTTGTTATTTGTTTAGGAAATTTCTCTAAAATTCGCTCTAAAAATGATTGAATATTTGGTTTGTCTTGTAACCGGTGGGAGATGGCAAGTTAATGAAACTAATCTGGAATACGTATGTCCACAGGGAGGTATTTCTGAATTTGCTTTGATATTTTCTGAGTATATTATTTATAGTGATTTTGTATCTTTGGTGAGAAGCAAAATTGGTTTGTTAGAAAATATAGAATTAGTCTTCGTTTCCATCATCCTGAATTAAATTATTATATAGCTATAGTTGAAGACATGGATGTTAGAATGTTGATAAACGTAATCAAATGTAGTGGAGGAAGGGCTGTGAAAGTGTTTGTGGTGGTTGATGAAGTTGATGAGGTTAATGGGGGTGGTCAAACTGGAAATCAGCTTGTTGGTAATTTATGCAGTTATAAAGGGAGCAACGATCCGATAGGTACTTTCAATACTCCTAGTGTACCTCAGTTTCACAGTGTTGCTGAAAATGTTAATGTTAGTTATTCACCTATTCACTATGTGGATCCTGAGAATTACAAGTCTGTTAGTGATGATGATGTTGGTACATATCTTAATGATGTGGGTGGTCGTTTTGATGATGTTGTCGAACAAGAAGTTAAAGTTATGAATAGGCGTGTGGTAGATAAAAGTAAAAAGAAAAAAAATTCAAGTCAAAAAAATGAAAAAAAGCATGTTTACGGGCATTATGTTGATGTTGGTGATGTACGTTTAGATATAACCGAGCCACAAAGCAATTCCAATAGAGATGAGTTGGGTGATGAAGTTAAAGCTAAGTTTCCCGCTAACCTTTTTCACAGTATGCCCCCTGTACCAGCATGCCCAGTTGATATTAATGAAGATATCCCAACACAGATGGTAGACATGAATCTTCAAAAGATTGAATGTGAGAGTATATTTAAGAACAAAGAACTTTTAAAGCGGTGTATTGGTAAAAAATGTCTTCGAGAAGGTTTCCAGACGAGGACAAGTAGATCCACCAAATCAAGGTACGAAGCTGTGTGTGTTTCAAAAAATTGTTCTTGGTTACTAAGAGCAAAAGCAATTAAAAATTCAGATGGACTTTTACAAGTGAATAAATTTGTTGATGTACACACATTTTCTTCAACATTTTTGCAACCTAATCATCGACAAGCAAACAAATATGTTTTGGGTGAATATGTTGCTGATGTTTTGGCTAAAGACTATAGTAGAGTTTATCGGGGAAAAGATATTGTTAATGATATGAATGCTCAATTGAATATCAATATCTCATACCATCAGGCATGGCGTGCGAAGCAATATGCATTGTTGTTGTTAAGGGGTACGAAAGAGGATTCTTTTACCAAACTTCCGTCGTATTGTCACAATCTGGTCAAACATAATCCGGGTACGGTGACACATAGTAAAACAGATGCTGATGACCGATTTGAGTTTTTGTACGTCGCATTCGGTTGCTCGGTTAGTATTATAATATTTTATTAATTTTTTAATTTTTATTTTGGTGTATTTGAATAGATATACAATGTATTGTAGGTACGCGCTTTTGTCAATTTTTGTAAACCGACCCTAGTAGTAGATGGAGTTCACCTAAAGGGCGAGTTCAAAGGTACCATGTTGCTTGCAGTTACTAAAGACGGACAAAACAAATATTACCGGTTGCATATGGTATATGCAAACATGAGTGTACCGATTCTCGGACATGGTTTTTTCAAAAATTACGTGATTGCATAGGAAATATGCAGGACCTTACAATTATATCTGATAGGTCTCCATCTATAGCAACATCCGTTGCCAACATTTTTCCTCATGCTCATCATGGAATATGTGGTGTCCATTTGTATTTCAACATAGTATCTAGATTCGGCAAGAGTAAGACAGTTAAAGGAATTTTTTGGGAGACGTGTAGGGCGTACACAGTTGATGCTTTTGATGCTGCCATGGATGTTATGAAAAAGACAAAAGAACCAGTATGGGAGTACTTAAAAAGTATAAATCCATAAACTTGGTCAAGGGCACATTTTAAAGGGAACCGATACAATCTTATGTCGTCCAACAGTGCAGAGTCTATAAATGCATTATCTAGACACGCACGTAAGGTGCCAATACTTATGTTGATCGATTTTTTTCGTGCTACAATGCAACAATGGTGGTTTCAAAGATGTAACTTTGCAGGTATTAAGTAAATTTTTAATATTAATGTTTTATTAATTTTGATGTTATTGATCTTAACTTCTTCATTTTGGCTGTTTTTTTAGCGGAAGCAACAACAATACTTACCCCTTGGGTCGATGACATTGTAAAAGAAAACAAGAAAACTTTTACTAAATGGGATGTTCGCATGATCTCAAATACGAAATGCGAGGTCAAAAAGGGGGCACAAAATGTGATTGTTGATTTCCAACATATGACATTTATATGTAGGCATTGGCAACTTGATGGGATACCTTGTGGTCATGTCATAAGATGTTTAACAGTCAACAATTACCAATACTGCTCGAGGTATGCATTAGATGCTTACTTTACCAAAACACTGAGGAAAACATATGAGGAATCAATAAACCCTCTGCCAAAGCCATCCGAATGGGAGATCCCAGATGATTTGATGATTGTTAAGACCCCTATAATGGATAAACGTCAGCCAGGCAGGCCAAGAAACACAGACCGCATTCCATCCCAAGGCAAGGGTCCAATTATAAAAGAGTGTTCTACATGTGGTCAACTAGGACACACGAGAAATAATTGCACTGGAAGGGCGTCCGGTAGTGGAGCATGTCACATAATTTCTACTGCAGAAATGACATTTAATATTGGTAGTTCAGCGAGTTGCTCACAAACCTATAATGCTGATTTTGATATAAAACAACTTTGAAATGAAGAGTAATGACGAGTTGTTAACTTATTATGTATTGTGATATTTTTATTAAATCTTACAAGACATTGCTATGCTTTCATATTTTAGTTTAGTTTGTTGATTATAACAATTAATGAAGCCTTTATATTATAAAATATAGTTTGCAGATTTTTTTAACAGTTACAACATGTTATTTAAAAAAAACAACAAACGATCCTTTTGCAACCTAATATGTATCATGATAATATTACAACAATTTTGTAACTAATTTTTAAACTCAGGGAACTGCAATGGGTACTTCTCTTTCTCCATTGTTATATAGTCATCCTTAATTCTCATTTTGTCTTCCAAACGATCATTTTTTTACCATAATGTGTATCAACTGCTCATCCTTCTCAACAAGCCATTTTTCAGTCGTTTTGATTGCCTTCTTACTCTTTTTTATCCAATCTTTATGCTCTTTGATTTTGTTTTTATTGAGGTATATCCATTCTTGAGCTTTTTTGCATTCCGATGCAATATCATTAGCACGTTGAGTGAGAAGTCGGGATGACTCTTTGTCCTCTTCTTGTTGTTCTTCAGCCTTCTTCAATTCTTCAAAATTTTCATATGACATATATGGCCCGACTGAAGAGGGTGTAAAAAAAGGGTCTACCGAATCACAGTAGTAACAATCTACTTCGTTGCATGAGCAAACTTTGAATTTGTGTGAGGAACTCATAATAAAGTCGACATTGTAATAAACTTGTGCTATAAGTGGTATTTATACATATTAGACAGTAATGACAAGTCCAACTTTGAAATGACTAGACAGTAATGACAAGTCACTGCAGTAACCTGCAAATCGTAGTGGAACCCTTAAGTGACAAGACATAAATGACAATTTGACATGATAAATCACTGCATAAAGCTGACAATCGTAGTACAAATGCAACCATTTCATAGTGAAAGTTTTAATTCATAGTCTGTATTTATTTATATAAAGAGATGTTTAATATCTAAAAACCAAACACGCAAATCACCTAAATGAAACGAACTCCTATAATTAGAAATGTCGTCGAATGCAGCAAGTTCTTCGAATGAAGTACCTGGTTCCAATTCTGAAAGGCCATGGACGACAAACAAGGTGTTAGTTCTTACACGATGTTGGCTAAGTGTTAAGGATGGCGTATCGTTACTTGCTCCCCCGCATTGCCTAATTGGTGATGAATGGACTCGCATAACATCTTTGTTTAACCATGAGATGGGAGAAGGACAACAAAGAGAAAAATCAGATTTGTTACTAAGTGGATGGATGTAAAGGAAGAAGTGACATGGTTCAATCGAGCATGTAATTATGCGAAAAGTACCAATGTTCGTTGTCGGGACGAAGAAGAGTTCTTGGAAGTTGTTACAGATTTTTACATCTGTGAGCATGACGACAGAGACTTCGAATATGAGGAAGTTTGGAAGGTTGTTAAAAATAAACAGTATTTCATGTAGACCGCTCTAATTTCTATTAAGAATAACCCATGGACTTGTGTTTTACTTTAATTCTTTGTTTGTATTATGTCGTTGTTTTTCATGTAATTGTTGTAATGTTTGTAATGGTTCATGGAATTCTTGTTAGTAATGTATTCTAATGTATTGTGAAAACTAATGCAATGGGCATTTATTAATTCAAATTAATCATACGAGTTGCTCACATAATAAACTAAAATAGATTTTAAACAAATGAAATACATACGAAATACATACGAAATACATGAAAATAACCTAGTACATGAAAATAACCTAGTACTCACATAATAAACTAAAATAGATTTTAAACAAACGGGATATATTTCAAAATATTCTAAGGGGCTTCAAACTGGAATTCCAACCCGTCACTTAATGAATTGTATTCCTCCTTAGCAGCTTCCAAGATGACCTCCTCAGTAGCATTTAAACGGGTGTCGTCATTTTTGGTATAAAGATCATTGAATAATAGAACTTCGGTTTTCATTTCATACCATCTTGCTAAGATGTCTAGTTCGTCACGATCATTTCTTGTATCCATTCGGTTTTTAGCGTTGAAAATATTGGTTAAACGGCTCCAAAACATTGGATCGTTCAACTTGCTTGTCTCGTACACATGAATATAAGCACGCGTAAGAACCAAGAACTCTTCATTGATCCATAATATAGAACTCATTTTGATTGAAGCAAAGAGAGTAGAATCTAAAAAACAATATTTGAACAGCTATATTGGTTGTTTAGTAAACTATTTATTTAACTTAATGTCAATTTATAGTAGTTTCTACACAAAATTGCAGTCCAATCTTCTAATATGTCTGCAATTCATAGTCAAAATTAACTGACGAATGCAGTGTACTATACTTATAACACAACAGATCACTGTTCGAGTTGACAAGTCATCCCCCGTCGAATGACAACACAATACATTGCTACTTGAATTGACAAGCCATTGCACCGGGAAAATAAGGAGTCGTTATAAATAGTTTTTAATATCCATTGTAATTGTATCGTATTACTTCCCCCTTGCAATTATGTACTCACCACATATATGGAGGAACGAAGAGGAGGTCGCTTTGGTTCAAGCTTGGATTATAACTGTAGAGGAGGATTTTCTACTGGGTCCCCCACAAGTTCGTGCTGGATCATTTTGGTCTCGTGTCTGTCATTTGTTTCACCATTTAATGGGGCGTACTCAATATCGAAGAAGAAGAGATGTCAAAACGAAGTTTCTGGATTTGAAAATAAAGGTGAAACAATTTCAACGTATTTATAACGAGTTGGATAATGAACATGCAAATACGGATGAAGACATTCTACGGCAGGTGGCTTTGGAACTATACCGTTTTGAATATGATGGTAGCGAGTTTACCCACTTAGATGCATGGAATCTTTTTAAGAATGTCACTTAATATGCATGTTGGTTAAGTTAATTGTTTTTCGTTATTTAAGTTTTGTTACTATTTAATAAATGTCCATTTCTTTTAATGTATGTTGTTTCCTTAATCGCCAATACATAATACCACATAAAATAAATAACTAATACATAATACGACATAAAATATAAACGGGGTACATAAATAACTAATACATAATATGACATAAAATATAAACAGGGTACAGGAATAACTAATACATAACACGACACTAAAATAAAAACGGGGTACATAAAAAACTAATACACTATACTACATAAAATATAAAGGTGCTACATGAATAACTACTGCATTGAGGGAGGTAACAGGACCATCGTTTCATTTGGTATTTCCCAAAACACATGTGATGGTATAGTATTCACCAACTCAGATCCATATGCAAGTCGATACACAAAATTAGTGAACTTGTAATCAACCATTATGTGAATGGCTTCAGATGTACGGGTTCTTAGACATGCTATAGCATGGCCACATGGTATACCGCTTTTTTGCCATTTACCACAACTACATACCCTTCGTTCAAGTTGTATGTTGGTGGTGGAAAAATTGTCATCGACTTCAAATGTATCCCCATACAAACGTCTTGCCTTCCAATTATAAGACTTGTTGACACGTTTATGAACCTTACTCTCAACATAAGGGGTCAACCCACCAGACAACCTCCCTATAAAATTTGATAATTTTAGAAAAATAATAGCACAATAAAAAAACTAAACATAACAATCTCCCTTACCCGCCACTTCAACTTGTTCACCATACTTTGATTGTATCGACGTAGTGATTAACTCAATTATCGTTGTTATAGGAAACTCACGTGTGGATATAATTTGCAAAATTTCAGGAACGTCGATCAATTTAACATTGTAACGTACTTTTGGGAAAAATGCTCGTGTCCATTTTGAAATCGGTATATCATCAAGCTAGTAAATTGGACTCCTAAGCAAGGTGCAGAAAGGTGGTTTCCTACATGTACTTTGCAACCTTTCCAAAAACAAGTAAAAATCATCAACGCTATATGCATTGCATGACTTCCAAAACAACGATTCGACTTCCGTATTGTTATGTCCGACAGACTCACGTATTTTTGAGCTATATCTTTAGGACAATATCCATGATAGGACACTACAAGAAAAAGGGGCTTTTGTGACTAAAATATCCGGGACTGATTAATCAGTCTTGGATATAATGTATCTAGGACTGATTAATTAATCTCAGATATTATATAGGACTGATTTTAATGCACAAATCATTAAAGACTGGCCGATATTATTCGAGACTAAAATTTAGTCCCTAATCTGGTTGCGTCAGTTTAGGTTTGCTAGGAAACACATTAGGGACTGGATTACAATCTCAAATAGTTTAGCGCAAACTTTGAATTTTGGGGGAAAGTTATGAGTGATTGAATTTCAGTCACTGGTAGACTTGGGTCAGCTTTGATTGTGTAAGGAACTTATTAGGGACTGAGGATCAGTCATTGATACAATTGCACCAATTTATCCTATGTACATGAAACTTTCTAGAGACTAAATTTCAGTCCCTAATAGACATATACTATTTGACATTCAAATGAACACTTAAGAATGGTTATATCTTGGTATCTAAGACTGATTATTAAGTCGTAGATACCATATATAAGAGACTGATGAATCCGTCACGAATACTACTTAGAAAGAAACTTATTAGGGACTAAAATCCAGTATTGGAGACTAACCACTTTTGGATTTTAATAGAAATCATTAGGGAGTGAATTTTTAGTCTTTGATAAATGTTATTTAGTCATATGTATACCATATATGACTACCACCACCACCATTACCGTCATCGCCACTGCCACTACCATCACTCACCACCACAACCATTTCCACCACAACCGCTGCCTCCCCCACCAACCGCTACTACCACCACCACTAGTACCCCTGCTTTGCTACAAGCCGCCACTACCAGTTGACACTGGCACCACTGTCGCCGCTGCCATCACTACCACCCAGCACCTGAGGGTCTTCTCCTTAATTTTAGTTGTTCTAGCCCAATTTATTTTAAATATGTGTTTGTCAATTGAAAGTTGTTGGGAGCATAACCGCTACTCCTCTAGACATGTACTCGTCTTTTGGGGATGTGTGTGGGTAGATGGATGGATGTGAGATTCGTGATACCGTAGGGTAAGCTAGAGTATCCGTGTGAGTTTGTAGGTTGGTCAGGGGCAACTATTTTTTTTCAAATATTCAAATAAAATAAAAATACATTCTACTTATGACCAAAAAACGAAAAAAAAAATAAAAAAAATAAAAAATAACTAGTTGAGTATGAAATTATGAAAAAAAAAAATTATAACCAAAATCAAAACTACAATTTAAAACAAGTTTGAGAAAATTGAAATAAAAAAAATTAAAAAAGGAAAGAATATACTTCCTTATGGATCATATAACAAACATAATCACTTCCCGAAATTAAGGATTGTAGATTTATGGAACGGTTAATCCCACATTAAACCCTATCAAAGATTTACGAGAAGGAACATCAATTGAAGGAGATAGACGTGCATCAAAATCCAGGGCTACGATATACAGTTACTCGTGAAACATTCATCGATCTTAGGTAACTAATCTTCTTCTCTATCAATTTGTTTGTTAAGCTTTTGTTATTCAATTTCATGTTGCTCGTGGATTCCTTCTTCAATCATAATTAGCTTGGATTGTTTTGTCTCCATTAAAAATGCTCCAAATCATATGATATTTTGGATTGTTTTGCACCAATAAAAATAATAACAGGTGATAAAAAGGAAGGAAAAATAACAGGAACAGGGGAAAAATAACAGGGACAGGAGAGGTTTAAAAAAGTACTTGGCTAAGTAATTACTTCTCAAAATAAACGTAATACTAGATTGAAAACAATAAAGTAATAACTCATATTTTTAAACTAGACATGAAAGATACCTAATCTAATACAAAAACTTTATTTTTTTTTCCCGAAAATACCCCTTAGATTAAAAGTGTCCCATAATTATGAATTATTAAAACACTCTTAAAAGTTAATTGCTCATGTCTTTACAAGCAGCTCCAACTAAAAGTAGGAAAATATTGTAAAGCTACAAAGAATTGAGCATGGTATTGATATATGGGCACGTACATATATCAGGGGCATAAATGTCCATTTTTTTTACTAAAAAAGATTGTCATGATAAAAGTAGATTGTCATGATGAAAAAAGAAGCATCATTGTAAAACTTCAATTGTTTGTTTAGATGTGCTAAATAATTGTCCCATTATTGCCACACATTTTTATACACTTCTAATACTTGTCCTAGCATTCTCTCTTGAACTCACAAAAAAATGATATCTAAAACAAGGAAAGAACAAAAAGCTTTACTATTTTTTAATAAAAATACTCAAATTAACAAAAAGAGTTACAAATTGTGTGTCTAGCTTTTAACGTGCTAGTCCCTCCCAGTAAAGAATATGCACCTCCCTTGCACAACTAATATCATTTTCCAACCTAGTTTAAAAAATACTAGTAACAGGGCTGCTTTCATTTTTCCACCTTGTGCACCAACGAAAAAAGATAGAGAAACAGATGGAAGATGGAACAGGTGATAAAAAAAAGAACCAGGGAAAAAGAACAAAGAACAGGGGACAAGAGACGCGATAAAAGAAAAACTGTTGGCTAAGTAATACTTGTTAATTAAACATAATACTAGATTGAAAACAATAAAGGAATTACTCCTATTTTATATTAGACATGAAAGATACCTAGGGTGTTCGGCTTAGCTTTTCATAGCCTAAAAGTTATTTTGGAAAAGTTTCAAAAAGTCAGGATTTCTGACTTTTCCGAAAAGTTCCTTTTCCTTGTATAAAAACTCCAAAAGTAGCTTTTAAAACTAGTTTTGTCAACATCTTTTGCTTTTTTTTTTCTTTTCCAAAAAGAACTTTTGGGCTGTGAAAGCTAAGCCAAACACCCCCCTAATTTGATACAAACGCTTTTATCTTTTTCCCTAAAATACCCCTAAGATTAAAAATGTCCCAGAATTTTGAATTGTGATTCCAACACTGTTAAAAGTTAATTGCTCATAGGTGAAGCCAGAAAAGAAAATTCTAGTCTTTTAAACATAAGTATACCTTTATTTTTTGTCTGATACCATAGACTTTGGTTAAAAAAAAGGTACTCACTCTATGGGCTCGGTTCTCTAACAGATAGCTATCATATGCATTAAGAAAACACCATATATGCATATTAAGGAAACAAATATCCAATTTGTATGATTAAGGGTCGTAAGTAATTTAGTCTTTCCTCTAGAATTTCTCACGTTAATGTTGGTTTTTATCTCTTTCTTCTTCTTCTTCTTCTTTCTTCTTCTGTCTTCTTCTTCTTCTTCTTCTTCTTCTTCTTCTCTTCTTCTTCTTCTCTTCTTCTTCTTCTTCTTCTTCTTCTTCTTCTTCTTCTTCTTCTTCTTCTTCTTCTTCTTCTTCTTCTTCAGTACTCTGCGTTGATACCACTGCTT